>NC_082599.1:58158050-60658050 GCF_030936135.1 Gavia stellata
TTCTACTTTATGTCTGAGTAAGGAATTTGATCCTTTGTACCTGTAGTCCTGATGTGACACAGTTTTAGGTTCTGTCATGGTCTGTGAATGCCCAACATCAGCATGGTATAGAATGATTTGTGGAATTCAGACCATCCTCATTTCATACACTGTTTATTGCAGGAGCTACTGGCCTGGGGGAAAATAGCTGCACCCTCCCAGGTTTTTATCTTCCAAGCCCTGAATGAAGCAGCTGGAAGTGCTGTTGCATGCAGATAAGAAATGGCAAGTAAAGAGGCTGGGAGTAAGATCTGGGTAAAAAGTGGCTCTCTAAGGAAAAGCTAGTGCTTAAGCACAGTGTGTTGTGGGCCAGGAAGCAATCCCTGTAGGAAGGGAGACAAATAGTCTTGAGTAAGAGCTTGTGTAACACCTGGCCTGGGCTGTCTTAGTGGCTGCTTTCTGTGTATCGCCTGCTTGGGGGAACCCAGGCACAGAATGATTTCTTTTCCGCTTGGCACTGCGGAAACTCCCAATTTCCTGAGCACGGACTCAGCTTGCAGCGTAAACCCGATGGATGCAGCTGGGCAGACATGAGCGCTGCTGATGTACCAGTGTCTGCGAGCTGTTGCATGACTGGGCTCTGGGTAGTGCCTGGCTGGGGTGACCGCTGCGTGGGCTTAAACCGGGGTCTTGCACAGGTCCCCAGGGAGGTGTCAGCCCCTTGCTAGCAACGTGCAGCTTTCTTGGTGTTTTCTAGGTAAAAACTCCCGGCCTCAGTGCCTGTATCAGCCTTTCTGCTGCTGCAGCTGCTTCTGGCTATAGCCCGCCCCTATAGTATCCTTATTGGATTCCTGGCCAAGGGGGTGTTGCTGCAATGATAGCAACGGGGCGAGCGGTGCATTGATGTGCTGGAGCTGCAGAGTGTTGTATAAGAAGGGGCTGCAGGGAGCGGAGGAGAATTAAACAGGATCACGTTTCTCCTCTGTGAGCTGAAGAGGTTAGTGACTCTTATTTAATCCCTGCTAACTGCAGTTAGGATTTGGAAGCACCGCTTTCGTCTTCTGACACCCCCGCCCCGCACCCTTCCCCAGATTGCTTGCAACCAGCGTTTCCCCCTGGGCTGTGAAGGAGTGGGGGAGTCCTGCAAGTCCCGTTTGTCCTAGCTGCTCCAAAGGCACCCACCACACTAGAAGGGAGAGGCCAGCACTCGGGGAGGAGGGGAACAGAGAGGGGAAAAAAAAAAAAGATACAATCCCTTTGTTTAGAAGAATGTCCAAGGTGCAGTGAAGCAGAGTATTAGCTTGTAAATGATGTGGAAGTAGCCAAGTATCATCAGTGGGTGGTGAGAGCGGGAGAGGTCATTTAAAACCTTTCCTACAAAGTGTCTTCTGGGCTGTTTGGAGAAGCGCTGAGCTTCCTCCAAATCCTGCGGTAAACATGGATTTTAACAGGTGTTTGAGACCCCCTTCTGAAACAGCAGACCATTAACCTTGCTGTACCTCAGTTTACCCATGTGTAAAGTGGAGATGAGAATGTTTTCCTTTTGTAAAGGAATGTGGTGGGGCATATTCCAGACAGCCTTTGGTAGGAGAAAGGTGATTCTTATGTTCTCAGAGACAGTGCAGAATCTGTGTGTAAAACACATTGACACTTTATTAATAATTACTTTACACTCTAGTTACAGCTACCACCAATCTCAAACTATCTCAAAAAAAAATCATGTATCAAGGCTCAGTCTACACACAGAGAAAAGACAGGCTCAGCCTTTATATAACTCTCCTGGCATCGTGCTGAACTTCTGTGTTGGAGCTTGTTCAAGAAAACCAAGCTAGTGTTAATTAGGGCAACAGTTTATCAAACTGATTTTGTGTGAAATTGTTTTTATCAAACTCCTTGCATTGGTTTGCTAAATTAATTTTCCTGGCATGAGGATAGTTGTTCAGCTGTTGGTTCTCTGTTTACAGATGTGAACACAGAATGACACTGTGCCAAAAATCAATAGCATAGTGTTTGAGCATCTTTCTGTTACTTGTGTTGATAAATGGGAACATAAAGACAATTCTGTTTCAATAATATAAATCCAACTTGAAGTTTAATCTTCACAAAATAAAGAATTATAGGTAAACATTTGAAATTATTTTCAGCACGTATAAGAAAGCCTTAAAGTTTTACTAAAAGTTATTGTCACAAGCAGTGCATGCAACTTAGATATTCAATGATTGATAGTAAAGTATTAATGATTGATATGATTCTTACTGTTGGATCAGGGAACTTCCCTTATACTGGAAGGCTGATGATTTTGCACTTGTCCTCCTGAGTTTACATGCACATGGTCAACCAACTTTTTTTTCTAATACCAACCTCACAGTTTCTTTAGACAGTGAATTGAGTTACTGTTTGTGAGCAACTGGAGTTGAAGTCCATGAAGTATGGTTTGTGTTATCCTTAAAGGAATGGCAATGCTTATTTTGTATAGCTAAAAAGGAGAGTCAGTCTTCGTGGTTTTCAACTTGTTATTTCTAGTGTCCTCACTATTTTCCAAATTGTAGTTCTAACTGGATGTTTCAACACCCACTCCTCACCCCCCAAAAAAACACCCAACAACCCCAAAAGACCACCACATTCAGCTCTGAGAGACTTCATTTTACATGTCAAAGGGCCAAAGTTTTTTTTTAATGGAGAACGTCTACTGTATCCACAGACTTCAGAAACTAAGCTCAGCAGATGAGAACAGGATGAGAAAAGGGCCACTTTGATCTCTGCACTAAAAGTGAACCATCCTTGTCAAAACAAATGAAGATGAATGGGTAAATTAACTGACCAGTTTTTGAATTAAACTGGAATCATTTCCCATCTTGCACATGGGTGTCAGGACTTCAGTAAGATGCAGGATTGGAATTGGCATTTTTGCTTTTTAACGATGACTCTGAAGTCACCTCGGTTCATACGGCTTGTAGAGAGGATGCTGCGCTGTATGTCATGCAGATTTGTTGTAGCAATCTTCAGTGGGTGTTTTCCATTACCACTGGTGTAGTCCATTGAAGCTCTGTCTGTGCTGCCATCATCCTTGGCTAGGTAAGCAGCAGTCAGGCAACAGGAGATAAAACCAAACCAAAACTGGAAAGAAGTGGAGAAACTAACAGAAAGAGCTTGGCTCGATGTGATAAAGCAGTGTTTGCCGTGGGAGAATAACTCCTCAGGAAAGGAGTTCCTGTGTTTGACACAGTGGTACAGCAACATCAACATTTGCAGGACCAGGGATAACTCATTCACCTCTAATTTTCAGGCAATGATAGATCTTTCTGAAGCTTGCGGGTAGTGCTTAGTATAGTAAAAGAACTTACAGTATGCTTGTATTGCACTTTATTAAGTGAGGCATCAAAAAGGTTACTTCACTGAGAGGGGAGGGAATGGGGCTTAGGGAAGAAAAACAGTCTGAAAGCCAGGGCACTTAGCTGCTTAATCCTGTAGTAAAAAGAAACGACCCTGAATGTATACATGCCCTGTTGTAATTTAGTAGAACAAAGGTTGCTGAGGGCCTGTCCCTCTTCTCTGGAGTTAGCCTTGAATGGTGGGAAGTGTTCTTACACATGTAAGGCCGAACTGTTGGGCTTACTTCTCCATTAAGCAAAAAGAGCTTTGGCTTTTTGTTTGCAACCCAGACAGACCTCTACTGAGCTAATTAGAAACCATTGCAGAAAACACACCTGACTGGGAGAGATAATGAAATGCATTTGCTAATCCTGTTGTTCCAGATGAGTGCAATCCAACACTTTAACAACATGAGTTCAACAGCTGGCATAAAATAAGTTTCTCTTTTTTTTTTTCCTTCTTTCTTCTCAGTACAGCACTATAAATCAGTTAGAAAGACCCCATTTGGGGCAACTAGCATCTCTGTTACATTATAGTAACTATCCTAAATGATAAATTAAAGGCTGCATCGCACTGGCTAACAAACCAAGCTGTTCTCATGGCTCAAGTAATGTTACTGTGTTCATTAGCTTTACCTCTTAGTGAAATGTCTAGGCAGAAAGGGATCTTTATTGTTGTTACCTTTGTTCCATGAACAAGAGAAGAGAAAAGCTGACACAAAGAATAGGGATTATGGGATTATTTAATAATTCCATAAATAAGTGAAAGAAGTGGTAGCGGATGTGAGAGGAAAAGTTGAGATCACAGTCATCCGAGCTGAAATGCCATGGATGTTTTTTAGCTATGCTAGAAGCTATAAAGCTTTGTGAACCTTTCTGTTGCTAGGGAGAACAGCCCTTAGTCGGTATTTACTGTCTTTTGCAGGCTCTGACACAGATTACCAACAGAAGACTGGTTAGTCTGTTATTTGGTGATGAATTTAGAGACTGCGGTGGCTTGCTTGTACTTGCCTTTGGAGTAATTTGCTGATTTTTCTCAGGCATAGCACAATTGTGTGCAGCTGGAAGTGGGATCAGCGTGTTTGTATGGATCTCTCTAGGTTTAATCTTGGTGACAGATACAATTATATAAAGGACTGAGATTTTTTTTTTTGTCCCCATTAAATCAGATTTGTAAAATTTGGATGGAGAAGGCAAATTAACTGCTGACTTCTGTCTTCTTCTAAAGCTATGATTCTCTAGTGGCAAAAATCTTTGAAGAACTCACAGGAGGGAACGAAGATGGAATCTGTACTGGTGACAATTCACTGTTAAGTGATGAGACTGTAAGCTGGAGTGGTACACTTCTGGCATTGGAGGTGACCATAGGCTTCATCTGCTTTCATTATTGGTGTCCAATGTAAGACAGAGTAGACCTGTTTTCTACATTAGTACGGAGTATTTGAGTTTGTTGTCTGGGTAACCTGGAGTGCAGTCTGTTAGAAACAGCCCCGAGATGTCTTACGTTTGTCATCCAGAAGTCAGGATAGCCAGTACCGGTGGCTGCTGGAAATGTTTGCTCCGGGAAACATGTTTTTCATTTGGACTTTGTAATCTTCTCAAATGGCAATAGCTGAGTAAAACATTGATTTTGAAATCTATTTTACATTTATTTACTTGCATAGCAAAGTGGAATAGCTATCCTTGCACTTAGCCCAGTATTTGGAAAGATAAGACATACTGTCTGTTCTTACATGCCTGGCATCTGTAATGAGGCCTTAAGACTAAGGGCTGTTGAATAAATCTTTTCAAAATAAGCGGGTCGTTTGCCTGACTCTGCTTACTGCTTAAAAGTAACAGTATTCTGACTGTGTTTCCAACCCAGTCCTTCCTGGAGAGGTCCTGGTGACAACCAGCCTGATCTAGTAATGTTTGCAATATAGACACAATGAAAACACAGGAAAAGAACCATAAAAATACCTGTATTACATGATAATATAAACAGGGCTTGAAGTGGATTGATGGCAGCTGGTCCTCTGTTTTAGGGTAGAGAAAAGCTTCACATCCTTTCTCCTCTTGCCCTCTGAGCAGGGAATGTGGCTGCTCTGAGCCCAGTTTTTCTGTTAAGACTCCACCGGAAAGGATGCTGCTTTCTCGAGAGGGCAGAGATGGAGAACAGAGTCTTTATTCCCTGCTGTCTCTGAAGAAGGCCTAATTTTGCACCAGGGAAATGCATGATGCACTTTTTTTTTCCCCCCCAAATGCAAGGCCAGCAGTTTTCTTATGTTCATGTCCTCAGGTTGAAAGAGCACCTTTCAGAAAAACTGTTGGTCCACTGCAGCTTACTGCCATCCCCGTCAATTGGCTGGTACCTTCCTGGCACCAAATGCCCAGTAATATCAGAAACACAATCTTCCTGTTTTTAAAACATGGGAGGGGAAGTCCTCCTATCCTAGATGCTGTTAAGTTATCAGCTCCTGAGGAAGCACGAAGGTGCTGATAACCCTGGAGATTAAGTTTCTTTTGGTTAAATGACTACTAAATGAGGCTTCAACTCTTCATCTTTTGTCTTCGGGATCTCATACTGCCATGCTGACAGAGATGGCCTTTTTCATCAAGAGAATCATCATGAGCAGGGAGGACTGATGCAGTTGCCAAGTCACTCTCCATCATATTTCAAAAGTCATGGCAATAAGACAAAGTTCCCAGTGACTGGAAAAAGGGACACGTCACAGCCATGGCAGAGGGGTTGGACCAGGTGATCTTTAAAGATCCCTTCCAACCCAAACCATTCTGTCATTCTAACAAAAAAAAGTTCAAAGTGCATTCCTTTACAGTGTGCTCATTATTATTATTTTTAATTTCCAGCTCCTACACCACCTTATTTTTGCTTATGTGCCTACCTGGAATAAACTTTCCTATTCCAGACTGCAGAACTAAAATCCATGTGCTCAGGGGGAAAAACCATCCAGCCTGAAAGCAGGTGTAGTCAGATGGCTTGTGACCTGTAAGTCTGGCTCACAAGCCATTGTTTGGCCACTCTGTTATGCTCTTGCTCTGACTCAATTTAATCCTAACCGAAGCCAATGGATCCAAGTGGACTCAGAGAACAGATCATTGCAGACAGTTATCAGTTATGTATTCGAAGCTGCTGAGGCTCCTTTGCTGCCTTTATCTACCCAAGTGTGACCATGGGAGGGAAGAACAGAGATTTATTGTCCGATAGCTAAGCCAGGCATCTATAAAACAGTAATGACATACAAATATCCATGTGTAGTGTTTATGTTTATGACACTAATGTAGGATGCCTTGTGTTTTCCATTTCTAATGATAAAAAAATAGATGATTTGTCTGAAACCCAGTTTATGGAGAGGCCACAGTCCTGCCTGAGATGTGAATGACTTAAATAATACAAATTAGTCTTATACAGTGAGTTTCTTTCCCAAAACCTCCAAATGCTTTGCTGAGTTATGCTAGCAGAAGGTAAGGAGGAAAGAAGGGATTTATACTAAGATTTTAAAAAGCTGCAAGGCTGAATAAAGTAATGAGCGGGATTGCTGTTACATTTTAAAATATCTTTAATGTTACCATTGGTAAGATAGGATGGTGGTGGTTCACTACAGCCACTCTCTTCTTTCCAGAACTCAATGACCTCTTCAATCACTTAAAGGGATGATGCAGTTAAGGATATGAACTTGAGGAGGGGACAGAGCTCTTAGCTTATAAAAGTAACTGTTAAATCACGTTACCAAAACATAGCAGAAAAAAATCCAGTGGACTGAGAATTATCTGCTCCTGAACCTTTGCAGTAGCTGTTTTAGTTATTGCAAAGTTAGGCGGTTGTGCCGATCTTGCCTTTGACGGGATATTATCTATTTGTTCAGCCACAGTTGTTGTAAATAAAATAGCGGTCCACATTAAGTAGATCCATTTGGCAGAGGAAATTAAAAGAGTGGTATTTGGTTGTTTTCTCCTGACTACATGGCCATGCTGATTCTGAATAGGTTGTGTATTTAAAATACTCCTCTGAGCAGGCATTCAGCTTCACTAAAACCTTCACGCTCCACATCTTTGAAGGCAGATTATGAGGAGTAAAAGGTTTTTTTTGAAGCCTATTAACCAATTACAGTTATTTTTACAGAGATTTTGGTGGGGGGTCATGATTTTTGTAGGCGCTGCCAGCAGCTTCACCAGTCCCAAACCAACGAGATGTAACAAAGTATGTAGAACCTACAGTGCCCCTCATACACTGGCACAATCCATCCTGTGTCCTTCTCCAGATAATGTTACTGCGTGGACCCAACCATCAAGTCAGGTTATAATTTTTAATGAGTTTTGTATTCATTACACATCCACGTGCAAGATGGGAATACCTGATCTGGAAATTGCAATATGTATTTAGTTCTCTTTAGACATGTTTTAATATTAGTAGTTGTTGGAGTGGCTTCAGCCAAGTAGGATCTTCTCCTTCGCTTGCAGTTGGACCCAGCTCGGTGGCTGGTTTTTAGGTCCTTTTGGAGACTTTTTGGAACACTAAATCTGGTGATGACGGATCTGTAGAGAGCAGACAGTTGTGAATAGGAACCATTTTGTAGGTCATTCTTTTGCTTGTTTGTCAAGCCTGAGCATGAGCTTGAGCGTGTCAGGCTCTAGGTTGGCACACTTGAAGGTTCAGGTTTAGGCATGCTCAGAGCTGTCTGACTGTACAGGCAAATCAAAACTAGTGGTAATTTAGCCACCTTCTTGGCATATAAAACTACCTCTCTGCTAGTAGAAATCGTAGGGTTTGATGGGGGTAGACCTAGGAATTGGGAGACGTGGAGTTTGCTTTTGCAACGTGTCTGGTTATACACAAAGAAAGCATTGTTCTTCCTAAAACTTTGCATGGGACCTAATGTGCAGTTGAAGTGCTGTGGGAAATACGCTTTTACAGCATTCCTGTAACCTTTTCAATATTTTTTTAATTAACTTTCATATCAATATGATTTAAGTAGGATACCAAACACCCCCTCTAGTGGCTGATATTTTGGTAAAGGTGTTTTCAGTTTCTTGGGACAATTTTAACAGATGAGTAGCATGTCCTGACTACTTGACTGCTAAATCACATTGAATTTCAGTCTCACTTGTCATGAGAGAGCAGGCTAGTGGCTGGCCTGTACGATTCTTGAGTGTTGTGATGCCCAGTAACATGAAAAATACTGAGCTCTAAAGTTAGGAGGGGTTTGAGTAACCTCAGTTGTTAATCTTCATTCAAGAGCTATTTTTTTTCCCTACTCTAAAGCAATTGCTGCCATTGGTTGATTTCCAAAATTTAATGGGAATGGAGAGTATCCATGGCATTTTTCAGGCCCTACTGAGGAGTGGTAGACTGATAAAATGACAGAGGTCTTAGCCACCGCATGGATCATTTTTAAGATTACGTTACGCAAAACTTTATCTAAATCTCAAGTTATCTTAATCTAGTTATTAAAAAAACCTTTCTATCACTCTCAATTTATTTTAGAAGGGTGAAAACATTTTTGCTGGGGTAGGGGAAGAGAAAGTTGGCTAAAAAAATGCACTTGTCTGCCCAGCTACAATTTATGTGTATATTGTTTGCTCTGAAGAGAGTATGGAGCAGGCCCCGGTGTTATGATTTGCCATCATGCTAACGATGGAGGCAGAGGATTTCATCAGCCATGGTAAGCAGTGATGGTGACTGCAGTGCGCAGCAGGAATGCTTTTTTTGTTTTGGGAATTCTCAAAATAGGTCAGCCTGTCACGGAGTGACCTTTAGTGGACCGGAAGATAGGTATCATCTACTGGGTTGAGTCCATAAAGATATTAAAAGACCATACTTGTGGCTGGACATGTGTTTTGTTCTTGTGCCTACTAATATTACAGTAAACAGCAAAAGCTCTTGTTTCTTAATGTACTTGTAGGAGTATTCTCATTGATATCAATGGGATTACTTGTGATTAAAGCTAAGCACGCATATAATTCCTTGTAGGATTCAGGTTTCAGATGAATTTAACAGCAAGAGAAAGGAGAGAAAAAAGATATTTTTGTGTCATGCATTATATGGCATTGCTTTATATGGCTATTTCAATACCAACCTTAGTTATAGCTACCTTTTCTAGATGTCTGATCTGTGTGGGATTTCCTACAGCGAAGAAGAGAGGTTGTAATAATACCTACTTCTTACATTGCACTTATCATCAGCAGGTGTGAGAGTGCTTTACAGAAGAGAGAGATTTCCCCTCTTCTGGAATTGGGAGGACTGACAGGGAAAGGGCATGTGATTTGCTTGTCACCCAGTAAATTTCTGGGAGAAAGTAGGAATACAGCCTGGAAACACAGCTTCCCTGCTTCTGCCCAGCCCAGCTCTGCATTCGTGACACCCTCTGAGGAAGAAAATTCTTGTAGAAAGGACTGCAGTAATTGGCAGGCAAATTCAGGGGCAGATGTAGTAATTGAGAAAATATTTCGGAACATTTTTCTGTAATCATCACCTTCATTTGTATTACAGCAAAGGCTTGGAAGCCACCACTCCTGGTATTGGAGTTTACCTGCAAAGCACTCGGGACTCTATCAAGTGAGGTGGAGAAGCCTCTTCTCTCAGTACGTGACACAGAGAAAACAAAATGATCAGCATTGGGAAGGAAGGGAATGCGCTGAGATTATCTGGCATGTCTCAGCTCCCTGCCCTGTTGGCTACACCTCTTGTGATCACCTCCAAGTAAAATTTCCCCAAAACTGCATGTATGGATGTGTAGTACTCCTATTTTTTTTTTAATGGCACATGAAAAGCTCTCAATTTTTAAAAAGTGTAAGAGTCAGCACAAACCAGCAATGTCTTTGTATGAAACAGGTGTTTAAGCAGAGTCTCAGTAGTTAGTGTTCAGCTGATGAGCCATGTGGAGACTTCACTCTGGTGGCCTTATTGTCCTGCAGGGAAGCCAGGGGACACGGGTCGCGGTCCACAGGAACCTGACAGAGTTCAACTCTGGGCTAGCTTTAGTATTTCCATGAGCGTTAAGTCAAAAAAGTGGTGGAGGACGTGTTTTATGCCTTCCCCCCCCCCCCCCCCCCCTTTCTGTTAGTACCATTTTGTTATTTTTTCCAGGCTGTGTTCAGGCACAGACTGGTACTGTAGCAATAATACTGTTTGATCCCATGGAAAATGAGGATCTGCGAATTGCTGGTAGCTCCATACCATAGCTCATTCTCCTGAGTGCTCATCTAAAATTGGACTCTACTCTAGTAATTGACAGTCGCTTGTTAAAACACTATTCTCTTCTTCTACCACCATGGACAAATTCACTTTCAAAAATTGTTATAGCTCATTAAAGCCCAAAAGAAATTTTTGGGACTGTTTGTGGCTCCCTTTGCTTTAGTCCTATACTAACTAGCGACATACAAGCAGCCTTTTGATTAAAGAATAGCTGTGATGAGGCTGCAGTTATGTGGGATTGTTTATTTACCAACCAGAAGTTTCACAAGGCTCTCTGTAATTCACTCCAGAGTAGTTCCTGGAAACTTAACATTAGAAGTAAGGGTTTGTTTTGTTTTTTTTTCTAAGGGGGTATTTTTACAAAATAAAAAGTGGAGCCCTTCATGTCTTCCTCTAACTTTTTTCAGGTGCCCCAAAGCAGGCTCAGTTCTTTCCTGGATAGTTTCAGCCTTAGCAGTGTAGGCATGAGCCTGACTGAGGACTCGGCTTCTCTATGCATCTCTGGGACTCCATCTCAAAAGTGTTATTTGCCTTTGTTTTTCCTCTTCAGACTAGCAGCCAAATCTGAACCACAAAGGGTGACTACAGACAAAGAACAGGACAAAATAGTAATTCATATTCATGCATGTATGTCACAGCACTTCTGAGTCAGTTCTCCACAGGGTGGAATATGTTATGTATTAAAAACAGGTCTTCAGATTCTTCCAGTACCTCTCACTGTTTTATATTAGTTTTGTGAAATGTTTTTGCTGCAAGTATGGAGTTGCAGGCTGTAGAGAACAACTTCATTGTGACAGGAGTCTGGAGTGTTGTGGACTTAGAAGAGTTAAGTTGCAGAAGTATGTTTTTAAAAGGTTTGCCTTTCTACTTAAGTATTAATGCTGGAGTCAGTATATCTGTTACAAGTGCAGTCATTTATTATTAACCATCACTGCATATAGTAAAGGTGCTTGTTTGGCAGCTGTAACACAGCATCTGGCCATATCTCAATATAACTATATCAACTTTAGCTTTGGCAGCCAGCTGGAAAACCAGAATTTAATCAGAGAGCCTGGGCAAATAAGCCTGCATATAAATGTAGACCAATACAGGTGTATTGTTCAAATGGCATTTAAAAGCCAGGAAGAAAAGCCTGCCCTGGCTGGTCCCAAGGTACAGTGGTGCCAGGCAGGATGAGAGACACTCTTCTGCCGGCAAACCTTTGCTAGAGTTGGTTCCTGGAAGGTATAACTCACCTACCAGAGCCTGCGTGCCTGCCAGGGAACTGTGGCCTGGGTTGTGATAGCCGGAGAGATGGGTGTGAGAGATGGAGAGATGCTGGGGAGGGCTGATACTTAAGAACATAACAAACAACTCTCAAGGAAAATGTGTGTGGTTGCTCTCCAACTTCAAGGTGCTGTTTTCCTCTGAAATGTGGAGACTGTAAATGGTCTTGGCAGGTTTTTGAGAAAATTTCTGACTCTCATTTTATGTTCAGTTAATGTTTTAAAGAGAAGTAACAAAGAGAGTGGGGGTTGCCTTCCTGACTGTCTCTTTCTTGCAGAAGGACTTTACTTTTATCTCTAGGCTGCAGCAAAGGCAGAGCAAAACCACAAACTCCTGCTCCAGCACGTTAGCATTCAAACAATTATTTTCTTTGCCTCCATTTCTGCTTTTCCTTTTTCTTCAAGTTCTGCCTTTAGTTAGGATTGGTAGGCCTGTGTTGGGTCTGCTTCCGAAAGGTACTTCAGCACATACAGAGGTTAGAGACCATAAGTGGTTTCCTGCAGAACAAAGGATATGTATGCCTTTGAATAGGCTGCTAAATTGGAGCATTTGTGCAGTTCTTCCCTTCTAAAAAACAACGATAACAAAGGCCACACTGTTCAGCTGCTTTCTCTGCTCCAGGCAGATGCGTCTTGCTACCAGTAGCCAATATGAGAGTAAGATGTGGTGGCACAGGCTATAATACGTACCAACACCCCAAGTACAGCGTCAGCCAGGGCTCTGGGTATTTGAAATCAGAGATGTAGGGCTGGAAAGGACCTCAAGGTTTCAACTGGTTGATCTTACAGTGACTGCTCCTGTCTGTCCAGTGTTCCCCTAAAAACTTCTGTTGAGGAAGGTGCTGCAACCCCCATCTCAGGGCTTTGCTGCCGTAACAGAGAAAAAATTTTCTATGACATCTAATTTGCAAGTCCGCTGCAAAGGGAGCTCTGGGGAACTTCCTCAGTCCAGCGTGGTTTATGTTAAGGGAAAATATCAGGTTGAATCCGACAGCCTGAGAGGGACGAGGCTGTGCAGCTCCGTGGCCCCTGGTCCAACCAAGTAGTGAGGCTGAAAACATATTCCCAGTCAGCAGATGTACACAGCGCCCACGTATACACCATGTGTATATGCTTGTACATGGCCAGCCACGTAGATCACAGACAGAGCACTCACACAAACACAGACAGCACCAGCAGCCACATCCTCTTGCACTCTCTGGCTGAGCAGGATGGAGGTCCACTAGTGAGAATGAATGAATATATATATATATATGTACATACGTACAAGGTGGATCCCTCCAGCAGTCAGGCTCAGACACTCCCATCTGCCCAGTAGCTGCCCTTGAATCCCAGTCTCCCCAGTTGCTGGCCCCTGGCCATTTAGGTCCCCTTTTACTCTTAGGAGCAGTGGGAGGTGGCTGCCAGGACAGTAGGGATTGTATTGTGTATTTTTTAAGTGGCAGGAAGGAAGTGACAACATATGTCAGCACTCAGGTTTGGTAGAGTTATAGATTTAATGTTAGCAAAGATCTGAGCGGTATAGAAGGGGGGGTGCTGCAGAGAGTGAATATTGCTGAACAATTACTGTGGGAATGAAATGGTTCAACTGTTGAGTATGCAAAAGTGAACTAACCTTGACAGCAGTATTTTCAGATTAAGTACTCGTCTGTGAGGTTTCTGCTACTCTTAAAATATGTGTGGTAGTAAAGTGGTAGTCATTGGAAGTAGCACACTTAAAAAGACCAGGCTGGGAGTGCTTCAGGGAAGACTCCCACATCACCGTTACGCTGTTGCATGTGACATTAATCGCAAAATATTTTGACTTCACATGTGAGTCACTCATTCATACCTTTGGGAACAAGACTTTGAAAACCGCAGGGAGAATGCACGAGGCTTAGTGAAATTGTCTATATATCATGAGAGAAGGTACCAGTTCTCATCCTGTAATGTCTAGTTATGCCATGACAAATTTTCTTGAAGGGGAGAAAATTCTTCAGTTCTGCCTTTTATCTTGCTTCTGCACTGGCTTTGCATGGCCTTAGCAATGTTGCATAAAACAGAGGTAAGGCACACTTCCCTGAAGCTTACCTCTGTGAGCGTTAGCAGTTTTGAGATGTAGGGACTGAAGTCCACTGTGATTGTGCTGTGGAGGAACACATTTGCTGGGTGACCGATCCCTTTGGGCATTGCCTGTTTTGCTGCCGAATATTCCTGTTTTTCTACTAAATTTTGTAAGAATACTTGGGTATAGACCACTTTTTTGCTACAGAGTAGTCTGTTATCTATTCATTGGAGGAGGTAAGCAGCACAAGCACACAAAACTCGACAGAGAGCAGAAGGGTGATGGGATGATGATATATTGGTATAGGATAAAACATTTTCTTCATCTAGATGCCTTTCTCGGGTCTGCTTCTCAGTGTCATAGAGGGCTCATCTCCTTTAGTAAGAGGAGCCACTTCTTCTGGCTGTCAGTAGGGAAGAGCTCCCGCAGCAGTCGGCAGCCGCCATGCCCCACATCCCGCTTCAGAGAGGACCCTTGGTGGGACTGGTAGGGCTGCCTGTGAACAGGCCAGGGTGGTTGCTGCTGGGTGGTGGGAGACACTCTTCAATCACAAGCTGTGAGCATGAAGGACATCCCTTTCTAGTCTTCTCACCAGCCCCTTTGCTTTCATACAGCTAGTTAGGAAAGGGTGGAGAAAAATGCTTTTGGACGCTGGCTGATGTACTGTTATATCACTTACCGTACAATTTTTCAGTACGACAGCAGCCAAAGTTCAGCAGCCTTGAAAATGTCTCTGAAATCTTTTTGTCAAATCTTTAACCAAGGTCACCTATCTTAAGAATAAGGCATGGAAGGCAGACACAGCAGTTTATGGCTTGGGCTTCCTCTTTTGTCAGTTTTGTACTTGAAAGATAACCGTAGCCGTTATCCTAGTGTAAAGGTTTGAACTAAGGAGTAAATTTTCATATATTCATCTGGACTCTTAGATGAGTATTCTCAGTTCTGCTCTTACCTGGTTCACGACAGTTCCAAAAACCATCTAATTTACTTTTCTCCCTGAGCAGCTCCAGGATTTGTTGCGTGAGCAAAATGAGGGTAATAAAAAGCAGCAGCAGGGATGCAGGCGTAGCGATTTTTCTCTTAGCTACGTGCATAAGCAAAGGTTGTGTAACGTACATTTAGTAGCTGTCTCTTTCTGCGTGGGTACCGTATTAGCCTGCAAACCCTTGACCTGGACCGAATGGCTGGTTGCTATGGCAGCAGGTTGCATAGTAACAGGTTTTGTTCCTAGGTTGAAATCATCTTGCTTCTCTTAAACGTGACTTTTGGGGAGGTCAGCAGTTGTTCATCAGATGAAACTGGGAAAGTTTTTCAAAAGAGAGGCAAAAATGTTGGATGTTCAGCAACCTGAGCATCTGCTGAGAGATGTTCTTTGTTCATGGCAGTGGAAGAAGGTAGTTGGCTCCCCCACCTTCTCCACTTCGTTGAAGCGGAGGTCAGCAGCTCACCAGAAAAAAAGGCAGTTCTTGCAAAAAAGGTGACTGTAGGAGCTTCAGGGGAATTTGTCTGCTGTGCGACTCCCACTCCCAATCACGCTAAAGGCAGTAGGCAAATATTAACAGCTTAACACTCCAGTAACCTTGAAAATTTCTGAACTTAAAGTAAGCTCCTGCTCAGCTGTTCTCCAGCTGGACTGCTTCTAAACCTCTGCTGACCTAGTCCTGATTAACACTGGAGCCCTTTATGAATCTAAATTTTAAAGAATTATAACCATATGCTTCAGAAGAGCAGTTTTGTGGCTTTTTGATGGCTCTGCTTGGCAAGGTCCTATGGGACACTGCCCTGGGGGGTAGAGGGGCTGAGGTTGATTTACAGGGACGATCTCCCCAGAGCACAGGCACCCCACTCCAGTGTGCTGCAAGCAGAGCCAAGCGTGGCAGAAAGCCGACATGGATCTGCAGGGACCTCCTGACTGAGCTCAAACACAAAAAGAAAGTGCATAAGCTGGGAGGGACTATCCAGGTGGCCAAGCTTGCAGGGACAGAGCTGGGAAAGGCAAAGCTCAGCTGGAGCTGAAATGAGCTGTTGGAAGGGTTTCTCTGGGTACATTGGCAACAAAAAGAAGGCTGAGAAGATATGAGCCTGCTGCTCAGTGGGGCCGGGGTGAAGGAAATTAAAGGTATTTGATGCCTTTTTTTGCCGTGGCTTTCACTAATAAGGTCCGTCCTCAGACCTCCTGGGTTTCTGAGTCTGCTAACGGAGCCTGCGGGAATGTAGCATCACCCACAGTAGAGGAAGACAATGATATAGGTCTTGAGCTGATTGGATGTACAGCAGCCCCTGGCACCAGACAGGGTACGTCCAAGGGTGCTGAGGGACTTGGTTGATGTCACTGCAAAGCCACTTGGTTGATCTCACTGCAAAGCCACTTGGTGATCAGGGGAGGTTCATAGTGACTGGAAAAGGGCAACTGTTGCGCTCACCTTCCATACTGTTAAATGTCTTTATTATCCACCTGGACGATAGGTTGGAGAGCAGCTTTGGCAAGTCTGTGGATGAAATCAAACTGGGGGGAGTGGTCAGTACACCAGAAGGGCCTGGCCAGGCTGGAGAAATGGCAGATAGGACCATCATGAAGTTCAGCAAAGGCAAATGTAGAGTCCCTTGTCCAGGGTGGAATAACCCTGTGCACCAGTACAGGTTGGGGACTGCCTGGCTGGAAAGTCAGAAAGTGCCTGGCAGATGCTGGTGGACAAGTTGAACCTCAGGCCACAGCATGCTCTTCTAGCGAAGAAGGCCAACCGTGTCCTGGACTGCATTAGCAAGAGTGTAGCCCACAGGACCTGGCTACACCTGCAGTGCTGTGTCTGGTTTTGTGTACCCTGGTACGAGAAATAAGTTAAACACAGGAGCGAGTCTGGTGGAGAGCCATCAAGATGGTCAGGGGGCTGGAGCAGATGATGAATGAGGAGAGGCTTAGGGAACTGGGTTTGTCCAGCCTCCAGAAAAGAAGGGAAAAGGGGGGTACTAGTGCTGCCTACAGCTTTGGGAGGATGTAGAGGAGCTGGAGCCACACTCTTTTGGGAGATGTGCAGTGAAATGGCAAAAGGCAATGCAGGAAACTCTGAGTAGATACTAAGAAGTTGTTCTTGCTGTGACGGTGGTCAAACACTGCAGCAGGGGCCCTGGGAGGTTGCCGGGTTCTCATCCGTGGGGACAGTCAGAACTCGGCGTGTGGCTGAGTGGGGTTTGGATCGGGTGACCTCCAGGGGCTCCTTCCAGCTGAGGTCATTCTGCATGTCTCAGTCTCTTTTCTCTTTGGCCATAGAGAACAGCGAGTGTAACTGAGAGCCCGGACCAGGACACTCTGCCTGTGGGTAGAACTGAAAGTGGGTTGTGTGGTTATGTTACCCTCCTATCCCCCCTCTCTCTCAGCCCTATACATCTCTCTTCCCTGGTGAGCAGTGTCATCATGTTATACCTCAAATATTTGGTAATGACATGTCACTGTACTTGCTCTAGAGAAGTCTTCCAATATGACTCATTTCTTCTTCTACATTAAACACGCCACTGTGTGTTTTACCCTTGTACCCTTTTGGCGTGTATAAAGTAAGCAGAGTTCAGCAGCAACAGAAATATATATGTAGGCAGGAGCTTAATGAAAAACAAAATCCACACATGACATGTGATTGGAGAGGGGCTTTCTTTTATTTTTTAATTTTTTTTTCTTTGTGCCAGTCGAGGTAATTTCATAGCAGCTGTCAACCTCTGGCACTGTCAGAACAGTCACTTACGGCTGTGCTGCTGTACTGTGATCCCATCAGAGAAGAGGCACAAGGAAGAGTGAAGTGGGGTTGTCCGTTTATCCATTTAAGTCTTGGAAGCATTTGAAGGGCTGCAGCCGGGTAGTGGAAGCGATCGAAAGAGTTCACTCAGGTGAAGGGATCGGCAGCGGCAGGAGGGAGAACACTGAAACAGAAAAAACAGAGTTTGAAGGGATGCTGTCGTGGGATGGAAGGAACAAAAAATGCAGAGGGGCTGACTTGGCTTGGTTTTAGGCCATTTTTCCTGTAAATCTTAAAATTACTTTACAAAGTGTTGCTTGTCCTCAGGGTGGTGGAACTGTGCAGGTTTGAAAGGTTACACCAGTTGTCCAGTGCTTCCGCAAATCAATGGCAAATCATAAAAGAAGAATTTATTACCAGTGGCCCAGCAGCCCGGCCAGCGAGCGCAATACCTGGCTCATCCTCCGTACGATGCAGTTGTGGCAGGAATGTGCTTTTGGGAGCTGTAAATTTTGAGGACATGCCTGCTTGTCATTAAAGAGATGGCAGAGCTTTCTTCGTGCATGGAAATGTCAAGCAAGCATCTTGATCAAATTATCAGATGGTTGGTTGCATCTTGACGTTGTAGGACATGCCAGCGGTTACGTGGGGGAAGAAAAGATGCTCTTTGCTTCCTGTCCCAAAGTATTCCGGCTATGCTCCTGTGCGCTGTGAATGTCCGTGTGGCAGCCCGGAGCAGGCTGTGCTGCAGACGCTCAGGAAGTCAGCAGGGTTTATATAAAGCTCTGCTGGGTTTGCAGAACCTTTTTGGCTCCTTTCCAGCGTGGAAGCAGTGATATAAATAGAAGAATGTCTCACTTTTGAAGTCTGCCTTCTATTCAAGGAAAGGAAGAACTTTGTGCCGGAGCTGTGATATAATAGCTGTTAAATGCAAGTTTGAAGTCCAGTCCTATGACAAGCTGAACTGCTTCACCACATTTCAATGGGATGCGAGTGAGCTCAGTAGCCTATAGCATTACGTCTCTGTTAGCTCGTTGCTGACATCTGAATAAGGTTTGGCTGTATGAAAGCAGAGTTCAAGAGTAATCTACCCTCCCACCTCCCCTCCCAGATGCTCCTCTCCCTGCCAAAAGAAAAAAAAAAATGTTGCTTTTTTTTTTTTTCCCCTTTGGTCAGATTAACAAAATGTTTGGGACCGTGGTGGTTGGAGTTGGAATTGCTGGCCTAGCACGGATCCGAGACTTGATGAATCCGATGCCTTCTAGCCCTTCTGAGCACCTGAAACTCTGTGGATTTGTATCCAGGTTAGAAATTTCATCTTAGTGTGTTTAATATGGGTATTGTAATGTTTCTTTCTTCCGGTGCACATGCCTTTTCATGTGGAGGACTATTATTTGAGGGGGGGCAGGGGACGAATATCCAAAGTTTTATATTTGTCTTATAATTAAGGCTGTCTGAAAAGGGAAAGTTTATGCAAATATGCCCGTCATTCTGAGTGGCAGCTAGGAAATGAGCACAGAAAGCTTTGCAAGAGGGAACAAATAGGTTACCTTAGTGAGATACCTTGCAGAAATGACTAAAATAAAAGCTGAGAGATGTTCTTGCTGCAGGATTTGTGTGATAAAAAGAAATGCAATTCTGTCTGACTGAAATTTCCTGTAGGTTTAGGATGATACAGACAATAATTACCCTAATGACCTAATGTCTGCATGACATCTGTAGAAATGTTTAAAAACATAAGAAGTTTTACAGAGTTTTAAAAAAGTTTTTTTACAAAAATATGTTGTAAAGCTCCTAATACTGCAACTTCATCATAAAATTCTATTTTTTTTTTTTTGTATACCAGGCACTTGACCTGTAGATGTCTTTAAAGAAAATCCGATAAATTAGTACATACAGTAAGGTTGCCTCTTAGAGAGCAAGAGGTTTTCTCACTAGCTTGGAGCTGTGGATATTTACCATATACCTCCTTCTGAGCACTCCTGCTAGACTGTCTGCCCCATAACAGCAGAGCATAAAGGTTTTAAATAGTTAGGCAGTACATGTATGGATCTCAGACTGTGAATGTATTTTTCCAGCTATATTTAAATCATGCAGTCAGGGTTGTTTGAGACTGAAAGGACCCGTTAGGTCATCCAGTTTATCTTCCTGCCAAATACACTCTTGGTTCCCTGATGCCTTTGCTAGTGCTACGGCTGGCCTTGAACAACACTGAAGATAGGGTTTCCACTACTTCTGTTGAGAAACGGTGCTGTCGAAATGCACGGTTCGCAGACAGCTTGCTTGGATACGTTGCCTTGCTCTTTGCATCCCAATCACAGGCAAACATTACCGGTCTTTGCTTTCAAGACGTGCTTGCGACCTACCCTCTGTCACCTATCCTAACACTGTCAAGGTGTCTGCTCCAGTCTTTACTAATGCAAAGGGCTTTTGGGGGGAGTGTGTGTTTCATTTTCAGGTGGAGGTGTGCTCAGGGTGGTGGCCAAGAGAGCCTTCCCCTTAGCACTGATGTGGTGAGTGTGTGTTGCAGGTTAGGAGTCATCACAGCCAAGCATCTGCTTTGTCCCTCTCCTGCTTGTTCCTGCTTGTTGTAGTTGCATGTGGCCCTGCCAACTCAAGTGCTTTTGCCTACGTTGTCCAGCGTGGTGGGGAGAAGTTCTCCCATAGGAGCACTGTCCTCTTTCAAGTTACTCTTTTAAAATGGCTCTTTCGTAATGATGCTTATTAAAAAAACAAAACACCAAAACCAAAAAGCACTTTACACTTCAATAGCAGTACAGTTTCTGTCCTGATACCACCACCTACACACTGACCCATCTGTTTTCTTCTTTTGCGCACTCCACTTCAGTCTGTAAGTGCTCGTGCCCTTCCCGAATTACAAGCTGCCTTTGTTCTACCCTGGTTGAACTCAGTGAGTCTGTGGTCTATGGGAACTATTTCCAAGTGCTGCTGCACAACATGTAGTTGGGAAAAATGGACTGTGATGGTTATGCTCTGGTTGTATTTATGCTAAATACACAGGAGAAGTTTTGGCAATATTAATGAGGCCAAGCAGATTAGCCTGGAAGATGCTCTAAGAAGCAAAGAGATCCATGCAGCCTTCATCAGCACAGAGAACAGAAGCCATGAAGAAACCATCAGGTATTTTGAGGTGGTTTTTTTTCCTTTTCCCACGCTTTGCCCTGTAACTCAGAAGCATAGAGGAACTGTGTAAAGCTGTTGCAGGAGAGGATGTGGACACTGGAGGAGAGACTGCCAGACTAGAAGCCTGAAGTGAATGATAGCGAGTTCCTTAGAGCACCCAATAAGCCCTGGAAGAGAGTAGGATTTAAGATGCATTCATTTCCCAAGTAATTCCAATTGCATACCTTTAGGCCTGTGTTTGATGGACAGGCGGCTTAAAACAGGATTCAAAGCCTTCCCTCACAGACTATATAGAGGAAGGGCACTCCAGTGCCCCACTCCAGCCACTCGCGTGTCTGGAAGTTAGAAATTGCAGTGCTCTACGTTGCGGCATTTTAGTGACTTACTCTAGGTGAGTGAGGGAATTCTGCAGAAAAAGGAGAATGAAAACCCAGCTCTCCTGGTGTTTAAATGTGTGCTGTAGCCACCACACCATCCTTGCTAGGAAGCTTGCTATTTATTTCTGTTACTCCGTGTTGTGCATTTCTCCATATGGGGCTGACTGTGGCAATGAGAAGCAGCTTGCACGGTGGAGAGAGATGATTACGATGACATACTTTTTAAAGACTGATCTTGTATCCCTTTCAGAATGTTTTTAGAAGCTGGGAAACACGTCCTTGTTGAGTACCCCATGGCTTTGTCCGCTAAGGCAGCCCATGAGCTCTGGGAGATGGCTGAACAGAAAGGTAAAGGCATTTGTTCTCAAGGGTGTAAAGAGTATTACCTGTTTGGTAGCACCAAAGGCATCAAACTCAAAGGCAGGGCTCCAGTCTACTGTTAGTCATGACATACAAGGGACTATGCCTGTCTCAGTGACGTGTCAATGTAGGATTTAAGACGTGTGCCAATGGGGAAATAAACACACAAATGTTAAGGCTAAGAGTAAGGTACGTTTGCCCTCACAAAAGCACTGGTCTCTGCTTGTGACACTAAGAATGCAGTTAGAGAAGGAAACGTCTGTCGCAGTGACAGTAAAGCACTTAATGAGTGTAGCCATCGGACTTGTGCACTTCTCTGTCCTCTCTCTCCCTGAAAAAAAATCTGGAAACAGCTCTCCTAGCTTCTAGCATTTGTGATGTGCTGGTCACACACAGCTGCTCATGCTATTGTAGGCCAGCAAGGCATCCCTGTCTGAAAGACAGCTTGTCTCTAAGCAAAATCTCTTTATTTCTGGAAAGCGTGTGGTCCCACCCCTGTGGTGCCAAGGGTCAGAAAGAAGCTAGCAGTTCAGTTGAGGCCAGTGGGGATGTATGGGGCTGCAAGGAACAGAACGGTGCTGGGCAGGAGCAGGGTGCAAACCATTTGGACAAGCTGCACTATTTATACCATTGCTTCTTAAAAATTTCCTTTGTGACTTTTGTCCTAAAACACCGGAGGTATAGGATTTCTGCTTTGCTGTTTCCCTGTACCAACACCACTTACTGCCTTGTTGCTTGCCAAATGTCTTCCCATTGAGCAGAATTTATGCCTCTTCTCTTGAAGCAGCAGCAGTTACTGTCAGCAGCCTAAATTGACTCTCCTGGAAACCTTCCAGAAAAACACATTGAATGCGGGCCACATTCAACGTGTATTGGATAGCCTCTATTCCAAAGTATCCCAATTAATTGTTATGGAGGGAGATACTCCTTAATATATTGTTACAATCTGGGTCTGAGTATTATGCAATTTTTTTCCCCTCCTTTTTCTTTCCTACGACCCTGGGAGGAAAAATGCAGAACAAAGAAATGTGAGGGGAAAGAGGCCAAGAATTAATCCATCTTTTACTTTGAAGAGTCGTGTTTCAGCCTTAGTTGGGTATTGGGTTTCGTTACAGAGTTTCTGTTAAACATAGTGGCTGCTCTTCCTGTAGTCTCTATATTTGTTGTCTCCTGAAAATCACAGAATCACTAAGGTTGGAAAAGACCTGTAAGATCATCAAGTCTAACCATCAATGCAACACCACTATGTCCACTAAACCATGTCCCGCAATGCCACGGCCTTAACCCAGATTGATGCCTCAGTGCAGGGTCCGTGTTTGGTTTTCTTCCTGACATCATTTTGCCAGCCATGCGTGAGAACGTTTCTAAGTGAGTTCCCGCTGGTGGCTGGTGAAGCCTTTACTGCTTAGACGTGCCTTTGATTTACACAGAAAGCTCTTCTTTAACCTGTCCTGATTTTTGGTGTATTGTTGTTTGGTTTGTTTTTTTTTTTTTATGGCAGATAAAATACTCCATGTGGAGCACATTGAGCTTCTGACTGAAGAGTACAAGCAGCTGAAAAAAGAGGTGGCTGGGAAAGACCTGGTGAAGGGAACATTGCATTTCACAGGTCAGTAGCTGTGAGGAAATCGAAGTCCATCTGGATTTGTCTGCCTGCTCCACAGGGACGCCAGTCCTTCCAGGCTTCATTCAGTCCTTTTAGATGAGAGTCTGTCTATAAACTGACTAGAGACACAGGTATCAGTTCTGGATATTTCCATGAAGTTACAGAACTGTCTGGAAAGCACCTTTGACTTAACAGTTGTCTTCTACAGGCTGTTGCTTTGCTAATCTCTTTCTGCTGTCTGGTGAAGAACGCAAGCCCATGCCTTGCTGTATGGAGGAGAGAGCACTTCTTCATCCCTTCTGTACTTTGGTGGTAGTGACCAATTTCTCATTCGTATTGGTCTCAGAGAGGAGGATGAGCTCTGAGGAAGTGTCCCAGTTTCTAGTGGGGACCTTTAGTCTTCTGTACTGATGTTTGACCCCAGAAGAGCTGGGAGAGATTTTCAAGCCATTGTTTTCTCCTTATTTCATTCCCTTGTTGAATCCACGTACACCCTCCTGTCCTCAACACATCCTGAAGAGTTTGTTGTATATGTACTTTGTGCAACCTTGTCTGTCATAGCTCACCAACTGATCCATTTCAAGGTTGACCGTGTTTGTTGACTTTCCTACTCAGTCCATCTATCCACTCATGGCCTTTCTACACCCTGGTCTCCAAGCCTGCAACACTGCAGTTTCTTCAGCCTTTCCTATGCAGAGGGCATTATTCTCTTTCCTGTTTCTCAAGACTTTCTGTTGCTGTTGCACCAGGTAGCGTCCTCGATGAAAACAAAACAGGATTCCCAGCTTTCAGTGGAATTGCCCGACTGACTTGGCTGATCGACCTCTTTGGAGACCTCACTGTTACCTCTGCCACCAGAGAAAAGCAGAAGGATAAGAATTATTCCAGAATGACTGTTCACTTTCAGACGGCAAACAAGAAGTGAGTAATGGCCGTGGCAGCAGGTGAGCCGGGCTCCTCGGGTATTGTCTGCAGGAGTTCTGCATCCTCTTTTTCTCTTGTGGAAACGGAATGGGTGGATGCTGGCATGAAAGTGTACAAGAGTAACAGGCCTGAAAATGCTTCCTATAGTAATCACGGTAAAAAGAGCCACCACCGAACAACGTCTGCTGAAGAGCATGAGGAGATTTAAAAGCTTTTTTCTGATGTCTGAATGTAGGAATGGGCCCATAATGCATTTTACCATGCCCAAGACTGAAAGACCCTTCTCTTGCACTCTGAAAAATTGTTCAGAGGCAGGATATTTTTTGATTAGCGTCAGACATTCTAACTGCACATTGAAAGCTAACCTTTCTTTAAAGGTTGAAAACATATGACTGTTTGAAAAGGTAATGCACTAGTTATAATACATAGCTTATAGCACTATAATGCTTGTGCTAATATGTAGTACTAGCTGGAGGTTAAGAGAAAATTACACATTTCAGGCAGGAGTATAATAAACTACTGAAAGGCCAACATGCAAAGTTTGCTCTTGACTAATGCCTAATCTGCAGTTATGAAGTTTCCTTGATTTTTTTCCTGCGTAGGACAACAGTCTGTTTCCCATCTCTTGTCTTTTTGCTTTTGTTGCACGAGTGCATCAGGCTGAGTGAGAGTCCAGCAGCAAGGATTACTTGTCATTTTTTCCAATCATTGCACTATGACTTTCTTGCAGAAAACTCTTTTGATGATGCGTTTTATAATAATGAGTTTGATCTCCCTTTTATTACATGATAACAATAGCCTTGATATCAAATAGTGTGTTTTTAATGGCCTTGCTATAAAACAGTATATTTTTAAATATTATATGACTGTGAAGTAAGTCATCAGTGTTTCATACTGTGGACTGAGTACTCAACTTGGTCCAAAGTCTGGTGGTGTATTTTGCTGGAAACTCTCCGGTTTGGTCATCCTGGGCCATCCGCATGGAGGTCATGTCCTCAGATTGGTTGAAGTTACTTACAATGACAGTTTACTGCATGCTATAGATGCAGCTTGAGAATTGTCTGACATGAAAAGTTACAAAGAAGTTACCCAAGCTCTGTATGTTTCCTAGGAGGTAGAAATGGTGATGAAACAATTTATTCCTTTCCCTTCGTTCCTGTTTTCCTGTTTTTCCATATGGCATGCTCTGCCTTTGAGACAGATGACCCCCTCATGGGCATGTGACAAGAGGCAGGTGAGAAGACTAGGGAGACAGGGGAAAATAAGACCCCATGGGAAAATATTCTGGCCTGTCTTCCTTTGTAATAAATTACCGTTTTTTGTTGCACTTATACTGCTAGAACACTTAAAACAAAAAAATCCCAACAACAACAAAAAAAGAAGAAAACCCACCAAACATGAATGCTTACTTCTTTAAGAATTTTAGATAAGTGTTTAGTTAAAAAAGAAATAAGCTGAAGGACTAGGTCTTTGGGGAGCGAATAATCAGGGCTCATTTGAACTGTTAGTTTCACCGCAGGTCTAGTTAAGCATTTTATCAGCCCACTGCAGTTTATCGTGGGATTAGCATCTTGTCTTAGCAGTCTTCCTCTCTCTTTAAATAAAACATCATTTCCAATTCCTTTTAAAATGCAGTTGTGAGAGGACAGAACTCGGTATACAGGCTCTGTTTACCCTCTTAGCAATTTGCCAGTAACACGAGTAGCTGTAAAGATCATTACAGAGTGAGATTTTGAACTAATTCCAGCAGGTGGAACTAGCGGGTGGCTTAAACATTTTCCTGGCAGTCCTGTCTCCTGGGTAGTCCTTAGCTGCTATGTATGATATTTGCTAGATAAAGAACCGTTTCTGGATTTCTGGGTTTTTTCCTGCTCTACACCGCTAACAGATACCCGGTTTTCTTAGCCCACTGCTAACTATTTGTATGGGTCAGTAAGTGTTTTGTCACCATGAGCTTTTTAATGACCTCGGAGACAGTCAGCTTTATGCCTCTGGGATAATTTACAGGGGCTGGAAAGTTACATAGCGTTCCTGTATTCTGTTTGGTGGTGGGGCCATATTTCCTGCTGACCTTCCCCCATTGACGTCAGTGGAGTTAGAGCAGTAGAGAGTTTGGCCCACTTTCTGTCAAGTGAAGTCATGGCCCAGCGGTAATGGTGGCGGTGTTACGCCTCTGATTTGCCCAACCTTTATTTTGCTGAAGGATGGGAAAGGTCTGCACCTTGCGTGAGAGCTATCCCATCCTTTTTCGAAAGACATGACTACGCTAACTTTGAGAAATCGGGTTAATTCAGCCTGTTTTCTGCCTTGGAAGATAGAGCAGGTGCAGAACGCAGGAGCCTGTGTTCTGCTTGTTAAGCAGGGATTTGTACAAAGGCTATAGTCCGTCTCCGCTGCACAGCCTGCGCTGGCTGCTCATCTGTCTCTGGGTGGATTTTGGAGGTGTGTGTTAATGCCTGACGCCCAGCTATCTGAGAGATGACCTCTGCCTCTGTTGTGTTTCCAAGACAGTTGAGCTGACAGCCTCTCTGTGATAAAACACTGAGCGAGCCAGGAAAAGTCAAACCTCTACTGACAGCACGGCTGGTTTGGGACTGCAGTTCCTGTCCCAGGGTTACAGAGCTTGGATTCAGTAAATGGCAAAAATGAATTTTTAGTGCGAGCTGGAGAGATAATGATTTGGGCAGCATTTCTTTTGATGTTAACTAGGGGTAGGGTCTAATTGTCCAATTCACATGGAAGGTAAGGCAGCCCCTTTTTGATGACATGGTAAATAAAAAATATCGACATTTTCAAAGCGGGAAAAGGAGGATGTTTAAAAGAAATTGAAGACATTTTCTGAACACATATTTTGACAATAAACATTTGAAATGATGTTTTTATTGAGATCTAAGCTTCCGAAGTCTAATAAAATTGCTTCAAATTGAACATACATTAAAAAAACATGTAATACATGCTTTCTGCAGAAGTTGCTGCATAAAATATTGAGCTGAGTGGACCCAGAATTCTTTCAAGCATGAAACCAGCTTAATTCTCCTGCAGGTACAAAGAGTGTTCACTTCATTTTGGTTTATTGAGCTAGCACTGTCCAACTAGGGCCACTCATTATTTGAGGGAACAGGGAATCAGAAAAGCAGAAAGTCTCTTCCAATCTCTGAATAAAATGTCGCTAGGAGAGCTCTACCAGTCTGAAGTCTGGAAAGACAGAATGACCGTAGAAAGTCAGGGTGGTTTCTTCACTGCAGATAGTGCTTGCTCTGTAAAAAGTCAGTATAAAAGTGGTTTGTGAGTGTGTGGTTAAACTTTCCTTTTCTTCTTTCCATCCAACATATTTAATGTGGCTTTATTCAGCTATGAAAAATGCTGGATTTGTTGCTTCTGCGTAACACTATTAACACTTCTAAATAACCAACTACATCCATAGCCAGGTAATACTTTGATACAAATCTTTAATGAAGATGGCTAAATTATCTATTAATAAAACAGCAGCCCTTCACAAATTTCTGACATAAAATACAAACTTGTTTCTTAAGCTACAAAATTGCTTAAATAATGTGCAAACTCGCAGCATACATATCTTTATAGCAAAAAAGGGACTAATTTTAGTGTAGAAGTTGTTGTTAATTAAAAATGAATACGGTTTGGTTACCAATCAAGTAGAATCAACCTCTCTTTGGGAAAATAAAAATCCAGTTACAGAAGAAGATAAATTTATTAGTAAACCCAACATTTTCCTGCTCACTGATCTAAATCAGTCATTTTAATCACTCTGACTAAATTCTGCCTGCTCTGCGTGATTGTGCTTCTTGGTTCAGTGGCTTCCCCAGGCTAGAGCAGAAGAAGGCATTACGCTTGAGCCTGATCATTGGTGTGCATCTGCTCTGGATCACCCAAGGGAGGTGACCCTACATTGACACTGTTCGTTTTGGATCACGTTGTGGACTCCCCACTATTACATGGTGGAGATCTTTGCCTACGCCTGCCCAATGGTTTCTTCATACTGCCTACCTGAGATAAAGCAGCTTTGAATAACAGTGATCTGAACCCGCTTTGGCTGTTTGCTGTCATAAGAACATAAAACTGTCTCTTTTGAGTCAGAGCAAAACCCAGCTTGCTCAGCAGCCTGCCTCTGACCAAGGTCAACAGTCGGCACCTCGGGGAAGGAGGATGACAACACAGAAAACACCGAGTGATATGGCCCTCAAGCACCCTTCTGGCCTACAGTGACACGTAGCCTTGGGACTTCCTGAAACGCATGGTGTCTTTGCATTTATTAGTCCTCTAAGGATTTTTTGGTGCATTTTTGCAGGCTGTGATTTGGGTCCTTTTTGTTATTGGTTTTTTTCTCCAGTTGTTTTATTCTGTTCAGTCAGGTTCATCTGGCCATGCTTAATTTGTAGGGGGTGTGTGTGCCCATACAGGTGAGCAAAGAATAATTGATACAATGATGTGAATATAGAAACTGGATCCTAAAGCATAAAAGATGAGAGGTGTGGAATCATTAAGCTGAGTGCTCTGCAGAATGTGTTCAGGGTAGACTGACAAGGACTTTCTTTCCGGATCTAATGATATTGAAGATTTAATGGGCAGTACTTGGAGGCAGAATTTATTCTTCCATGCTATTGATGCCCTCATAATTTGTGAGTGGCAGACTAAAGTGGGCCATAAAGGACTGTGGAAGGGCCATCAATAACCAAGTAAGAAAAATAATGTGCATCCTCTAAACACAGGCAGTAGTGAGTGCTGATGAATGAGCTGCAGAAAGGTAATGGCACGGTTTAGGCAGTTGACAAAAGAGCAGGAAGGGAGGATCGTGGCTGTGGCTGGTGTTGAGGACCATTCGTCAAAGCCTCTGCAAGCATTTGCGGCGTTGGGCCTGAGACCCCTGAAGCAGTGCAGCATGTCTCGTGGCTCCTCTTTCCTCAGCCAAACTGGGAAGCTGGGGAGGAAAGTGCGAGGACCTGTGAGTTACGCCAGTCAGTAGCCAACACCACCAATGCTTGGCCTGGAGACTGTGGCTATCACATTGGCATAAGACAGGACTTTGCTCTGATAAAGAAAGATCTGCCTAAGAGTCTATGTAGCTGAAACAGGTAAAATTGACATCTTCTGGTGTAATCTCTAGGATCCACTCAGTGCTCCCAGTGAAGAGAAAGAAACGTATTTGAAAAGTTCAGAGAGTACGGACGCTAGCGTATGCATGAGTGAACTTGCCGTCTGTCCAGCTCATCCTAAAGGAGTGGTGTTTAGCTTGCACAGTAGCACCTGGGTCATCATTATGTTACATGAATGACGTAAATTAATTCTTGCTGGAGGAATGACTAGACGTTGAGGGCCTTGCGAGTTCAGCTGTGATTGAATCATGCACCAAATATCTGGATATTTAACTGCACTTTTCATCCAAGTCCACAAACAAACAGATTAAACTCTCTTCCCTGTGAGATGGCTAGACGTTGCTGACTTCACTTTGGACATAGGGAAAACAAAGCTGGAGAGGGCTTAGATGGTGTGCCGAAAGTCATGGTACAAAGCAGTGGCATAGTTAAGACTATTGCCTGCTGTTCAACTCCATAACCACAAGGCATGTTGGTCAGAACATGTTTCCTGAATATGCAATGACTGAAATTTAAAAATGGTGCATTTATCAGGGCATTTTCTGTAAACACTGAGGAAAAAAAGTATAAACTAGAACTGTTGTGTCCATTTTTTAAAAAATACTCTTCTTTTTCTCTGCTCCTCCACACTAGACCTCTGACGTGGATTGAAGAAAGGGGACCAGGGATGAGACGTGAAAAGAAAATCAACTTCTGTTTCACAAGTGGTTGCCTGGAGAACTTCCCTCAAGCCCCAAGGTCTGCTGTGGGCCTTTTCATGCAGGATCAGAACCTCTTTGCCAAAAAACTGCTGGGCCAGGTATCCAAGGAGGAGCTGGCTGCTGAGAAATGGCGAATTTTGCGGTGTCTTGACCTTGCCGAGGTGATCCAACAGCACTGTGAACAGCCAGAGAAAATCTGTTCCTGAGACTGCTTTTAGAGAAGGAGGAACATGGCAGACGGGAAAGCTGTAGGGCTAGAGCTCACTGTTGCCGTCAAGCAGTTGCTATTTCTGTTTCATTACCTTCTTTTTGACTAGTAGTGATTCCTGGGCTGGAGAGGCTGGGCTATACCCCGTGCCTTCTGGTTTGTGCCAGAACAAAGCGACATTACCCTGCTCTGATGCATTGCCGTCCTTCCAGGCAGATAGGAACGTAGCAGCAACAAGCTTTCCTGTGATTCAGTTGGAAATGTCCCTGAGAGCAGATCCTGGAGGACTGCGCATACTAGATAGGATTTTTTCCCTCCTGAGATTTTGGGCGTTTTTCCCTCTAGATACGTCTGAAAATGACATGTGTCTCATTTAGTTATATTTATGTAGTATTATCTAGAAAGAAGCATTAGCTAGAACGAAGTTCTAGGTGAGTTTTGCACCTCTTTACTTGAACTCCAGAACTTGTGCCACCACAGTCCTGACCTTTTCTTCCAGACGCCCTGAATTGTTTTGTGTGCTCTAATTAGTTGTTTTGCCTGTTTGGGGATTTTCGTTGGTTTTGTTGGTTGTTTTTTTTCACATTGGAAATCATCTACCTTCAAATAGAATCTATATTGGTATCAAACCAGAACAGAAGAAATATCTTGTCTCTTGATAGATGCCATGTTGAGTTCACTCACTTAATTTCTCTGGTGCTCTGTGCCAACATAGAAATCTTTTTCCAGCAGAGATGAGAACAGTACATTAAACTAACGCATCACCTGCCTGCTTTCTACTGAATCTAAATATTTTTCTTTTTTTGTACTGGAAGCAGCATATTATTGTCTTTCATTTGTGTTCTGTATCTAATTCAGCATGTGAATAGATCACTGCTGAAAATAATATATATCCTGCCTTTAAGAAAAAAATAACTAATGCGCTCCTGGAAACAGTGAAATTCCTTAGAAATAGTGATAAAATTAGAATGGAACTGTAGAAAATGGAGCAATTTGCAAATATAGCCATGCGGTTATGGCATATAACACCTGTGGGGGTGGGTCTTTAGTGTTTTACAGTAGTCCCAGGGTCACGTATGAAGACATTATCACTTCCCTAAAGAAGCATTTTAGTTGTAGGAGAAGCCCAAACAGCGCACAAAACTATTAACAATTCCTCTGTTTGCCTTTGACTTTCTATTAAAGCATCTGTTGGTGCTATATTGATATAGCAGCACACTTCAGTCTGTGCAGTTGTTCTTTCAAACACAAACTCATCATTTCTTTTCCACGTTATCACTTGGGCAATTTTTTAATAAGGGAGCATATATGTTGTGAATGTATACATAACTACAGCCAGTCAATATTGATGGAAAAAGTCGTCCTTTGGGTAAATCACGTTCATTCAGTAGGTGGATACAGTTCAGTTAGTTGGAAACAGGGAAGGAAAGACTGTGTATTTTTTCCCAAATCAGTCAGATTTTAGGAGTAACTAGAGCTTGATATGTGAATGAATTCTGCGTGTGAACTTTGTTTAAATCTACTCTATCTGTTAAAATCAGTGAAAACCCTACTATTGACTTCAATGGGTTGAAATCCCTGTGGGTTGGCAGCAGATTTGTGCAGGCAGATCATGCACTTGTCCACCCAAATGGACACCTTCCTGAGCGTTCACAGGGACTTCTTTACCACTGTGATGGACATCGCCCGGGCACATCTGCTGCTGTATGAGGGGAAAAAGTGGGTTTGTGGCAAAATGCAACAAGTCCATCTGGGATCAGAATGAAACTAGAATCTGCTGTGTATATCTATCCGCTATGTATGACAGCACATGAGTGGTCCTGTTTCTTGACAAACTCCTCAGCTGTGAATATGGGGTGAATACCACTTGTTTACACACTATTTCACAATGGGTAGCTGGGGGGGGAGGGCAAAGGGAAGGGAGATTCACGCTCCCCATCTATAGGCATCAAAATTAGCCACCACATCTCCCCGGGCGCGCTCTGCAGTTGCTGGCAAGAGCAGTATTCCTCTAAGAAACGGGGAATAAATTCACGGGAGCTCTGTAGAGCAGCAGGATAACATTGTGCAGTGAATCACCCTCTGGAGAAGTTTGTTTCTATAGAGAGCGCCTGGGGAAATTAGCTGGTTAATTTGAGCTAGGGAAGGCAGATGCCTAGAGCTGGATATCTCGCGCTTTCCTCCATCTCCCTCCCATTCCTCCCAGCTAACCTGCTTGCCTACTGCTGTCTGCCCTGCTCCTGGGAGCCTGCAGCGTTCAAATGGCTTTTCCTTCAGCCCTGTGAATTTGCTGAGGTACTGCGATGGTTTGTATTCAAGAGCTACTGGATGTCAAGTTTCAAATGTACGTATTGTTTAAGCAGATGTCGAACTCGCCAATAAAATATTGGAGCTCTTAATCATTCCTTTTAGTTCCCGTTGTCCTTCATTAGCAGTTCCCCCTGCCTGTGCGGAAAGTGGCTCTGTCCCGATCGGTTCTTTTCCCCCCTTTCACTCCTCGAGCCCTGTGAAATCCTGCCAGCGACTGCAGGCTGTGATCCGATCCTAAAGCCCTCAGCTGTCTCCCTCTCCTGTTTCCAAGTTTTGAATACGAGTGTGGTGGGGTTTGTGACCTTATCTCAACTCCCAAGCCCTCCCACAAAATTCCTGCCCTTCCGGTCCCATCTGACTCCTGCCCAGGAGTACTGGCAGGTCTAAAGCTCGGCTGTACGCTTCCAGTTTCCCGTTCAACAACTGGTGTATTGGAGCAACCTTTTTGAACCTGCTAAGTAGAAACTGAAACAGGTTTTGAAGTGTGTTTTCTTGTGGTTTTAATGAACTGCTTTATCATAGCAGAAAGACTATCAGAAGAGTTTGTCAGAGAGTATTGGGCATAGCCTGAACCCGGCCAGTTTTAGAGACGCAGAGGTATGAAAAGGTAAGTATAAGGTGTGACATGGGCAGGTTGGTCTATCACGTTCTTTGGAGGTAGCTGCTTTTCTACTCTTTCTGCTGGAAATGGCCCTGCTCCTGTGGGACGCTGTAGGAAGTCCATTGCAGTACACTTCATCAACTCCGCCTGATCCTATGGAGTTGTTACGGAAAGCGCTGTAATGCAAAATGCCCCTGCGTGAAGGAGGGACGCTCAGTTTGCTGACGCAGGCTGAAGCTTGTCTCTGGCAGATGAGAGGCATGGAGTCACTAACTGCAACACGCTAGCTGAAGCCTGGAAGAGGTGGTTTGGTCCAAAGGCCTTTTCAGAGGGCTAAAGATTGGGGGAATGGAAAATTTCCAATAGCAAAGAAACTAGCTATGGGTATGAGGACTTGCAAAACTGTGTGGGAAGCTCTGGTCGAGAGGGAAAGAAGGTGGATGTGATTTTTGGGGTCGGTTTTTTAAATGGTCCCAATACATCAAAACTGGCTGTTTTAAAATCAATAGTATTTATGGCATCTAGGTAAACTGCGGGGCTGAGTTACAGAAAGCGCTTTGGGGATTGCAGGTCCTCTAGCAGTCTGTAGAGGGGTCAAGGTTGTAAAGACTGAACTATACACATATTTTTCAGCTGTCACTCAAGGTGTTTGATTCCTTCAGGTTGGCAGTATGGTCTGGGGGCCTTGGGCACCCTCACAGTTTGCTGGTGAGTGACCCACCAAAGGTGATCCTGGCTGGATGTCTGGCTCTGTAATGATGTCTGCGGTGAGAATCGTAGAACTGTGTGCTGACGTGCTTCATGCAGTAGCATTTACTGCTCCCCAAGGTATGCGGTATGCTCTGTGCAATGCTAATAAAACATAATGCCAGGAAGCCAAGGATCTCCAGAAAAAAAGTAACTCCAGACTTTTGACAAAGGTAGCAAGATACTTGGTTAGCCTTAAGTGCTATAAGCTGGTATCTGTAGCGGCTGAATTAAACGAGGTTACAGGACTCTGTTGAGAGACCTGATAGAATTTTTGTTTAAAGAAGGGATGTAGCCACAGGTATTATCAGTGCAAACTGCAGCCCTAACGCAGAAGAACCAAGCCCTGCAATGGGAAGACAGGAGATGGCCACGCAGTATAATATGGTGCTGTACAAAACACTGGAGCCAGCTCCAACTGAGCTACCTCCGGTACCACGTGGGCCAGCTTGTGGTATAATTTCATCTGGCCAGATGTGCCCTGCTTCTCAGCAGAGCTAGTTGGCCTGCGTGGAGCACTGGGCTAAGTCATTGTGCCATGTGGAGATACCTGCAGCTCAGCCCAAAGTGCCCGTTTGGCTCCCGACCTGTCAGCATCGATAGCATCTTTCTCCTGTTTACACTTATCTTCTGGGCAGCAAAGGGGACCCAAACCCAGCTTCCAACCTGTAGCTTCTGCTTGCTTGCTGACCCAACCTGCTTATAAACGGACAGCTTTTTTCTCGCCCTTGAACAAAATATAAGGCTCAGGAGGGACAGGGCTGCTGCGTGGTGATGCCCACAAAGCCGCGGGAATCACGCTGGTGTTGCAGCTAGCAGAGCGGCAGGCTCAGCGCTTGTCTTCCACGTCTTGGCAATAAACGCGCCTTACTGGGGCCCAGCTGTATGCAGATAAATAAGGAGGGAAACTTCTAAACAATAATATAAGTGAAAAATACCATCACCAGAAGCTCCAGGTAATAGCCTGCAGATACGCATGCTAGCTCTTACAACAATAAATGCATCCTGGTCTAATAAAAATAACTTACTGAGTCCAGGTCTAATAAAAATCACTTACTGAGTCCAGGTTACTACTTCAAAAAACTTCTCTAAAACTTCATACTCAGGGCATCCTAGATCACATTTAGTCTGAGCTGACTTTCTGATTTTGCTGCTGCTGTTAATGTCTCAACCTGCCTACTAACGTTCCTATCTACCGCACCTGGGGTATCGTGCCATCCTGCCTGATCTCCAGTGAGTCGACCCTTTTCCCTGATAAAGGTTAACTTAGGAAGAACCCAGTAACATGTCTCTAAAACAGCCGATTACCTCGGTGTAGTGAATAATGAATTCACTGAATTAGGGCTTTTTGATGTTCTGTGCATGGGTGCTATTCAAGTAACAGACAAGTAAAAATAATTTTAAAATGCTAGGTTAAATATTAGCAGAAAGTCAAGACAGAAGCTCAACAGACGAATAATAGTAATAATAATGATGTCAGGAATAACGTCCCTTTGTGAATAATCTGTCACTCAGGATTTCTAAAACAGCCCAGAAACAAATAGATAGGATGGGGACAGCTCTGTATTAGTAGGAAGCAGTGGGTGAACTATTAGCTCTTCTTTTTCTCTTAGGTAATTCAAATACAGCTCTAATTCAGATAGTCTCTTCCCCTGATTCGGGAAGCGGCACACTGGCAGCGTTTGGTTTTTGTATTTGATGTGTTTGATGCAAGGATTTATAGCTGGTGTCCTAGGCTGGGTAGGCAGCTGTGTCCTTGTTCTGCATGGTTTGTAAGGAGCTGTCTATATCTGTGTCTCGCTTGCTCTCTCTCTCTCGCCTATACCAATGACTCCCCTGCCTTTTCAAAAATATACAAGTCCCTTGTAAGTTGACATCTCTCCTTTATTCTGGTCCTTACTATTAGCAGCACTTGTACATAATGGCTTTGCAAAGTCTCGGTAAGATTTTAAATGAATCAGGACACCTTTTCTCAGTTTCCTCTGTTGTGAGAGTTCATTTTATGAATTCCACTGCCAGTGGATTTGTTAGCAAGTTTAAGTGTCTTAAGGGTTTTCTTTCTAGTACTGATGCAAAATACACATTTATTATCAAAAAGGCCTGGATGCTGACATTTTCCTGTCATTGACTATACCTGCATTTTAATACAGCATTTTTGCGTATGGGGACTGTTTAAATTCCTAGTCTTGTTCACATAGACAGTGTTCACGTTTAGACTTTTTCTTTCACTATGCTGAAATCTATTTGTGTCTACATTTTGAATGTTACGGAAATTTATTTAAGACCTGTTAAGATGGGGAGTTACAAATGCCTTATCACCATCCTTATCATAGTTTGCTCTACGGTAAAAACCAACCAGACCCAAACCATCTGTGTCGCTGTTTCTACCCTCTACGCCCTGATCTTGTCTGCTAGCCTGGCTGCAGCCAGCCCAGGCAGAACGGGGCTGTATGTAGTTTTTCATGTACACCTCGCCGCTCGCTGGGCAGGCTTTTTCACAGAATTACTAAGGTTGGAAAAGACCTGTAAAATCATCAAGTCCAACTATCAACCAAAAAAAAGAAAAAAGAAAAAAAAAACCAAACAAAAAAAAACCCCACCATGCCCATTAAGCCATGTCCCACAATGTCACAGCCACACGTTCCTTGAATACCTCCAGGGAGGGTGACTCCACCACCTCCCTGGGCAGTTTATTCCAGTGTGTCACCACTCTCTCTGTAAAGACATTTTTCCTAATATCCAGCCTGAACCTCCTCTGGTGCAACTTGAGACCATTTCCTCTTGTCCTGTCGCTTGTCACTTGGGAGAAGAGACCAACACCCACCTCACCACAACCCCCTTTCAGGCAGTTGTAGAGAGCGATGAGGTCTCCCCTCAGCCTCCTCTTCTCCAGACTGAACAACCCCAGCTCCCTCAGCCGCTCCTCATCAGACTTGTGCTCCAGACCCCTCACCAGCTCCGTCGCCCTTCTCTGGACATGCTCCAGCACCTCAATATTTTGCTTTGCACAGTGCAATCCACCTCTGCTGCAAACCTGCTGTGTTCCAACATTTGCTTCTCTTGTAGCACCGCGTCCTGCTGTTGTAGCTTCACCTCTGTGTGCTCGTGAGGCTGTTGCTCATATCTGCTTTAGTACAGATACCCGTTTTATTACATGCCTGTGCAGGTCATGACTGCACACCAGAGCGTTCCCATGTGCTGTTCTATCTAAAGTTTTTCTGTGTTAACTTATCAGCCATTAGAGCTTTCTTTACTTTTGCTTTTGAGCTTGATTTCATTAGGAGCTCATCTTTCAGCCTGTCATCCCAGCCTGTCGAGGCACAGTCATCTTATTGTCAGCTGTAGCCAGGTTACACACTGATGAATCATTTTGGAATGTCCTTGATTTCACTCATCAGAGAAGCTCTTTGCAGGGAGGTGTTTTTCACTGGAAAATAATGAGGTTTTGTGTAGCTCAAGCAGTGCACCTAGGTTGTGTTCTTTTCTCCTCTGCTTCAGTGAACTTGTCACTGGAGATGGGGGACTCTGCAGATATCCCCACCTTTTTCCCAGGTGCATAGCATTATGTGGGCTACATCTGCCGACAGCCCTGAGATGATTAGGTCTGAAAGTGCTTGTACGCAGTCTGTTTCTCTGCAGTCCTTCCAGTCTGAAAAACCATGGCAGGCAGCACGTTTCTTCCAACGCTTCACATGAAAAGCCCTCTTTTAGTGTCTTCGAGCCTCAAGTTGCGCCAGGGGAGGTTCAGGCTGGATATTAGGAAAAATGTCTTTCCTGAGAGAGTGGTGAAGCATTGGAAGAGGCTGCCCAGGGAGGTGGTGGAGTCCCCATCCCTGGAGGTGTTCAAGGAACGTGTGGATGTGGCCCTGCGGGACAGTGGGCATGGTGGGGTTGGGGTGATGGTTGGACTTGATGATCTTGCAGGTCTTTTCCAACCTTAGCGATTCTGTGATCCTGTGATCATGGATTTTGAAGGGAAGATCAGGGTAAAGCAAAAAGTTTTCCTTGTTTTTGTTGTTTGCAAATCCCCTCGCAGGTACTATGCTCTCAGAAACTCAGCCCTGTACATGGCAGAGCTTAACCGTGGTGTTTTAGGGTGCAATTTGACAGGCATTTTTTCAGGCAGGACCACCAAGCACCCATGGCTTGTCCCTGCCCAGCTGCCTCTATGTGACTGTGGTGTCTCCATCTTCTACCCCTCCTGTCCTACCTGTTGAGGTTCCTCCAGATGTGCTGTGCTGCTGCCATTGCTGCAGCCCCTTTTCCAATACCTCAAGGTGCATCCCTGAGGTGATTAGTGGGGGGACTGCCGTGGGGCTGGGGAGGGCTGTGAGGCGAGGAACAGGCAGCAGCAATTCTCCACCCAAAATCTGGGCAGCAGCTGGAGGGATGGAGTCTAGTGTGGAGGGAGGAGGCTGAGCTGTCACTCTCAGTCAGCACTTCACCAGCACTCCCATGTCAAGGATGAAAGAAAGAGAAAAAGGGAAAATCCAGTAAGGGGCATTAAATTTTTTGGTGGAAAATAACTTGGAAAACACAGATAACTTTTTTTCATGGTGTTTGTATATAAAAGGCCCAGAGTTGCTCCAATTTTCTGTTGAAAAGAGTTGCAAGAACCCAACCCCCCCCAAGTGTGTGTGTCTGTAGGTGACACCTGGATTTCTCACATGTAAAATGCCCATGGGTAAAACGTCCCACTGTAATTTGGCTGCTCTGCATTGTTAGGTTTTTTCCATGCAGAGGCACCTTTTCTTGTGCTGAGAAAGAGCCAGTGGCAGGAAGGGTTTTAAAACAAGAGAAAACAAAGGACAAGAAAGACTCATGAGCTCAAGTTTCTCTTGCAGGCAAGCCTGCTCTCCTTGACTGGTAGCTCACCTTCTCTCAGGAGCTGTTGTCACATCTCAATTTTTGGTTGTTGTCATGTATTGGGAGGCTCTTTTGGCACTTCAAAGTGGGCAAGGGCTTTCACAGGGGATGTACCATGGATCCTTCTGTACTAGACATCTATCTACTACATGGTGAGCTGACGTTGTGGGGGACTGGGCTCAGGGACCCAGTCCCACATCCCAAGCTCTTGATCTCCTCCATAACGTCCTACCAGAGGTGGTTTTGAAGGGGGCAAGTGTCCGTGAAGGTGGTTGACATCAGTCACAAAGGGAAACCTGATAGAGGAAGGCTCCCTTTGTCCCTTACCTCGTATACGCCTTCCTCAGATGTACCTTGCTTTCTGTTGAATTTTAGCACAAAGCCACGTTCCTTTTAGCAGCTGCCTCAGGGTGCTCCTCCTTGCCAGCCCACAGTGCTACCTGGATCTGGGAAAGGAGGTGAGATGGAGGAGCGGTGCAATGTGGGGTCCAGCGCTGCCTCCGCTTTCCGGTGCTGAAAGTGGGAGTTATGCCTCCCTGTGAAAGCAAGGGGAGTGGTGGAAAGCCACCCAGGAGCAGGGTTTCACCTGGACGCTGTGCTCTCTTTTTCTGCCTGCTAAGTTCCTATCGGGTGACCTGCAGTCATAACGGTTTGTCATCAGAAAACCTGGAGTGGAGAACTTGGAAATTTCTGTGTGGGGTGAAGCTCTGGACTCAATATGGGATTGTGCTGGTTACAGTCACTTTGACTTCTGCTTATCACCCTTTGAACAGCAGGGTTTGTACCTTCTTTTTCCGACAGCTCTGCTAAAGTCATCCTCTGACTGAAGAAGTGGTGCCTTGACCGGCTACGCGTATTTGGATGGCCGTGCTGCTGCGTCAGGCAACTCTAACAACGCCTTCGGGTAAGCATCTGGGTTTTGCAAGTAAAATTTAAATTAGAGCTTCATCTGTAGCACCACAAATACTACAAAGTACTGAATGCAAGCCTGACTATTTTCTTACTCCACCGTGTGTAGACCTCTCTCCTCTCTTCAAGTGCATTTTGTAGAGATTTGAGTTGCCAGCCCCGGTACAAAGCTGTGACCAGTTTTTCTGGAGGGTGAGGGGTTATTACAACACAGGTATATGGGAAAAGGATAAAGGAGGGAAAATGAAATCATTCCAATAAAGAAAGGGTAGGGAAATTTTTACCTCTACTTTTAGTCACATCAGTAAAATACTCTACAAGGTTGATGTATCCTCTGCATATGTAGCGGAAAGGATGTTTTGCTGCATTGATATTCATTTTACAACAGCTTATAATAAGATGTCACTCACAATGCTCTGGTCACTGAGTATGTTAAGGCTTGTTTATTAGGCAGAAAACTGCCGTGAATCATAGTCAAGTAGTTATTACTGGCAGTGTAATGTCTTGCTATTGATGCAGCTCTGATCTTTTGGAAATTCAGGGCAAAAACTAAGATATGTTCACGGGGTAGCCTGAGTTGTTGATATATCCCACTGATTCTTAATGCATTAAATAATCACAGTTTAATCTGCCTGTCTGCTTTTAGCCACTCACGTCAGGGACCGGATTTGTTTTAAACGATGTCTTGCAGCTATTTTCTTTTTGACTGTTCAGTTCATTCAGACTAAAGCAAACAGTCTTCACAGCTTAAGCCTCACGTAGTAACTCCTATCCGTGCAAAAGAGTGCAAAGGGCAACCACGTCAAAATGTACCACCATCTCACCCACTTTCTTCAAAGTGCAGAACAACGGAGAGCCTCTTGAGTTGGTACTTGTCCATTCAAATTTCATTTAAGACCCTCTCAGAGAAGCTGTACCGCTAACCCATCACAGCAAAGCTGGAGGGGCACTTCTTGATTGAAGACGTGAGAAAATTGTTCCCAGGAGCATCAAGGAGTGGGAGCTATTCAAGGGAGGTGTTCAGTGGAAGCGTGCGGATGCAGTAATAGAACCACGTCGTTCGTCTGGCTGTCGCAGAATAAATGCCCAGAGAATAAAGGCCAACCTGAGCGCGTCTGGGGCAGAGCTGACAGGAGGGTAATTCCATTTTGTGGCGCCAGAATTGATTTTTTTTTATCCAGACTGGGAGAAAGCAGAATTTCTGACCAATTTTTGTGGACACAGACAGTGAGTTTGAATCGTGATTGAGATCTGTAAAATCCAAAGTAAGGCTTTACCTCACTCAGAACACAGCTGTTTTTTTCTTCTTTTTCTCAAATCACTCCAAGTCAGGCAGAGTGAACATTTCATCACAGGCCAGTGGTTTTGCCATTCAGTGTAGACTCTATGAGAAAATATTCATATTTAATGAAACAGAAAATAGGAAACAGCTCCATTTGGAAGACTGAAGGATGCTTTCCCAGGATTGAGCAACACCATGTGAGATTTAATTTTTCCAAGCCAGCTCAATCATTGTATTTCAGGGATGATAGACAAAATATGGTTAAATGAGTTAAATCAGATTTTAATTTAAAAATACCAAAAAACCATAATAAAAACTTAAAACCTGAATCTAGTTAAAATTGAATTTGAAATTAAAATGCAATGCCGGTAGTTATTATATAAGTAAAATAATGTGATAAAACCAACAAAAAAAGCAATGCACATTTTCCACCTAAGTTTTTAACTTGCTGAAACTGTAGGAAGCTCTTAGCAGAATGACTGGGACCAGAGTTTTCTGAATTGATAAAATAGCCTTTCTATAGCCCTAACTTCTCATAGAATGCTTTTTTCATTTTCCTGTCTTTATTTCAGTATAGTTCCCTCCAAAGAATAACTAAGCAATAACAAACAAAACGGCTGGAAGTTTAAAAAGCAGAATACCTGCTTGCTTCTTTGGGTCTGTGCTTACAAACTAGGTATAAGGGGCTATCTAATGCTTTTAAAATCTTCAGGCTCAAACTCCAGATTAAACTTCCTTTGTAACAGTTTTAAATACAGCACATTTGAAGGGTAAATTTATGATTTTTCTTCTCTATTCAGTACATTCAACATAGTTTTAGATTACTGCCCTTGTAAAATAGTCCATCTGCCATCCAAAACAAAGCACGAGTGAAGTATTAATAGCTCAGTAAATAAGAAATGCCATTTTTTATAAGATAATAAAATGTTATCAATGAGAATCTGAGTGCATACACTGTAGATTACATGAGCATTTGCATCCTTGTAGTGTATCTTCCTGAGTAGCAGAAGATAAGTAAAAGTGAAGTGTAAGTTTTGCCCAAAAGTTATTAGTGTTGTTATCAGTGGTTATTTACTGATGCAGTTCAACTATGCTTTCAAAAATAAGTACAGAGTCAGTATTCAACACAGGATTAAAGCCTGCTATTTAAATTGAGCTGATTTGCCTTGCCGACTTAATTCCAAATTTTCAGAGTTTTAAATCACTTTAATATCAATATATGATTACTTTGGTACTTGACCAATATATATAAAAAAACATGATCATTTTTGTACTTGAACGTGTCCCGAGGAGGGCACCAAAGGTGGGGAAGGGGCTGGCAGGCATGTCCTCTGAGGAGCGGCTGAGGACTTGAGGGTCTGTCTAGTTTGGAGAGAAGGAGGCTGAGGGGTGACCTCACTGCTCTCTGCAGCCTCCTGAGGAGGGGACGTGGAGAGGGAGGTGCTGAGCTCTTCTCCCTGGGACTGAGTGATAGGATGCATGGGAATGACTCAAAGCCGTGCCAGGGAAAGTTTAGACTGGACAGGAGGAAGCACTTCTTTACCGAGAGGGTAGTCAAACCCTGGAACAGGCTTCCTGGGGAGGTGGTCAATGCCCCACGCCTGTCGGTGTTTAAGAGGTGTTTGGACAATGGCCTTAATACCATGCTTGAACTTTTGGTCAGCCCTGAAGGGGCCAGGCAGTTGGACTAGATGGTCATTGTAGGTCCCTTCCAGCTGAACTGTTCTAGTCTAGTCTAGTCTAGTGTATTCTCCTTCCTACCTCCTCCTTTCCCTAGCGGTACATGCTGAGGAAATCTCTGATGACATTTCCTCCCAGCCCTGCACTAGCAGAAAGCATTGAATGGGCAGCCATGTCCCAGCTTACGCGTTGGCTCCGTCACATTGTGGGAAGGAGCCATGTGCCTTCGGGTGGGGGTGAGAGCTGGGCAGCGTCTTGACATCATTTGACCATCTGAACAGATTTGCCAAAAGCCGGTGGGAAGTGCAGGTTTTGAGAGTCTTCTGTGTCCATCCAGTTGAGATGGGTTTCCACAGGATGGGAGAACCCCCCACCTCGGACCCTAGTGAGGCTCAGAGATCAAGCCCTCAGGCTGGAGCAGGACGTGCTCCTCCACTAAATGCTTGCAAACCTTTTTGAGGTGAGCAATACCTGTTCATTTTCCCGTGGATATTTTTTTTTCCTTGTACTCATTTTTAGAAATGCCTGAGCTGTTTCCCTTGGAAACACATGCTAACCCACAAGAGTCGGAGAACAGCAGCGCTCCCTCCGAGCGAAGGTCCACCTGGCCCAATACTTGGTCTCCAAAGTGGCCAACCGTCAGTGTCTAAAGGAGAGCACATGAGCAGTGCACTTCTGCTTCTGCCAGGGTGCTGGGGGGGCTGATAGGCCCCAATGGCTGGACCGGCCTCCCCTGGGACCCCCACGCCCACCCTCTGCTGCCAAGGGCCCGGGGACGTGTCTCGGCTCAGCCCGGGGCCTTCAGTCCCTGCCGGAGCCGTGTTGTCGCTGTGCCCGTCTCTGCCCCCGTCCCCTGGGTGGGCCTGGGCCCTGCACTGCCCAGAGCTGCTCTCCTGGGGGGAGCCCTCAGGCCCAGGGCACGGCGTGTCAGGCAGAGCTCGAGGCACCACAGAGCATTACTATTACTATTCTATTCTATTCTATTCTATTCTATTCTATTCTATTCTATTCTATTCTATCCCCTACGCTCACCATGAGTCGCGTAATGATGAGACTCTTATTTGCCTGAAATGCCAGAGGTTTTTCAGCCCCCAAAACACTTTCAAGGACACAAAGACAAAGGTTACAAGTGGAAACAGAATTTTGTTTTTATTTTTGTTTTTTTTAGAGGTTGTTTTTTAGGTTTGTTTTTTAGGTTTGTTTTTTAGGTTTGTTTTTTAGGTTTGTTTTTTAGGTTTGTTTTTTAGGTTTGTTTTTTAGGTTTGTTTTTTAGGTTTGTTTTTTAGGTTTGTTTTTTAGGTTTGTTTTTTAGGTTTGTTTTTTGGGGTTGGTTTTTAGGTTTGTTTTTTAGGTTTGTTTTTTGGGGTTGGTTTTTAGGTTTGTTTTTTGGGGTCGGTTTTTAGGTTTGTTTTTTAGGTTTGTTTTTTGGGGTTGGTTTTTTGGGGTTGGTTTTTTTAGGTTTTTTGGGGGTTGGTTTTTTTAGGTTTTTTTAGGGGTTTTTTTAGGTTTACTTTTTTTACTTTTTTACGGTGTTTTTTTACATTATTTTTATGTTATTTTTTGTAATTTTTATGGTTTTTTTCTTTTTTCTTATGTTATTTTTTATGTTATTTTTCTGAATCCATTTCATAGCCGATGCTCACAAGCATGAACACAATGTGCACATGTAGCCAGGAGCAGGCTGATGTGTTCTTCAGTTTAGCTTGAAAAACCATCCCTTGCCGTCTGGCAAAGGAAAGCCACAGAGCCACGGAAGGTCGCAGCAGGAATAAGGCCAAGAGTCCCTGGTTCCTGAAGAGTGAGAACTTGAAGAATGAGCATCAGTACCAACCACACACAAAAGAAGAGGAGTATTTTCCAAAGTATGACACGTAGCAATGACAAGTACGCTTTCTGCCTTCCAAAACTCGCTCCATCGCTGTGCTTCTTGGCCAGTGGCGCATGAAAAGCGCTCTCGTGCCTGTCCTGCGCTTCTCTTGCACGCAGGGAGAGCTGAAAAGTGGCAGCTCCGGATGGTGCAGCGAGCCTGGAGCCCTTCAAGCACAGAATGATTTGCACAAGCAAGAACCCCTGGGGAAATGGAGCCGAGGGAAGAGCAGAGCTCACTCCTGTTACAAACGGGCGCTGGACAAAGAGCCCGAGGGATCCAGGGCACGAGCGGTGCCTTGGAGGTGCAAGAGCAGCAGGCAAGAACCGAGCCGAAAGGGCCCGGAGGAGCCCTGGCAAGGGGCTGTGCTCAGTGCTACAGAGGACAAGAAGCAACCCCCGGGGGCCACCCTGGGGGCCCACCCTGGGAGTCCAGAAAGCTTCCTCCCCCCGGATGCGGGGCACGAGGGCCACCTTCGTGGAGCAGGAGCAGCAGGCACCTAGCCAAAATGGCCCAAAGGGGCCCTGGCAGGTGGACGTGCTCAGTGCTGCAGAGGAAGGCAAAAAACCCCCGGGGACACTGGCTAGCCCACCATGGGGGAAAAAAAGCCTTCCTCCCCCCAGCTGCAGGGCACGAGGGGCCGTCTTCGTGGTGCATGAGCAGCAGGCAGTGACCCAGCCAAAGGGGACCCGAGGAGCCCTGACAAGTGGCCATGCTCAATGCTGCAGAGGAAGGCAAAAAACCCCCGGGGACCAGTGCCAATCTGCCCCGGGGGAAAATTCCTTCCTGACCCCAGTGCTGGCGATCGGCTAGTCCCTGAGCATGGGAGCAAGACCTGCCTCCTTGTCCCACGGGCTGGTCACGCCTCCCAGGAGATGCCCAAGCCCTACTCTCCCTCAACCTGGAGCCACCTCAGGGGCTTCCCAGAGTGGCCAAAGGCCCCTGGCCTGATCAACCTTGGGGGCAAGAATCCGTCCCACACCGGGCAGGGCACCAGTGGGTGCTCCAAAGCACTGGGACCCCTGCCAACATCTCTGCATCCCATTTCTTACGGCTGCTGCCCCTGGCTCTGCAGGGGATGAGGATGGCGAGCTCTGCAGTGCTCCTCAAGAAGCTGTTCCCTTGGTCTGGCCATGGCTATCCAGCTGAAAAGGATTTCCATCCATCAGATGAGCTTTGAAGGTGGCCTTGCTGGAAGCTTGTCTTGCAGGGGAGAACCTGCAGCAGCCTCGTCCCACTTCCTCTGGTCTTCCTCCCTCAGCCCCCTCCAAGTAATTCCACCGGCTCCTCAAGGGCTTCCTCTGGGATGTGTTCAGGCTGCCCCCAGGCCATCTCTGGCAGGGGGACACAGGACGGAGCTCCCTTTTATCCTGTCCCAGGGCATTGTGACTGCGGCGTTGCCGGGTGGTGGCCCTATGACATGGGGGTGACGTTGCAACGCCGTGCACAGCCCCTCCCAGCACCCCTCCGCCCAGCACCCTTTGGAGGAAGGCCTTTGGGGTGCTGGCCCCGAGGCAGTCCCTGTGCCCAGGAGGCCCAGGGGGCTGTCCCTGCCCGTGGTGGCCATGCGCTGGGCACAGCTGCTGGGCGTCCCCAACGTGTCCTCTGCCACTTGGCTCCCAAGGACAAACCCAGTGCTGTTACTCTTCTCTCAGGCCATGGCAGAAACCAACCCTGCAACCAACCCCTCTTCAGGTCTTGAAGAGGGGCTCGAAGGGCATATTTAGGCAACTCCCACTTCTCCATTGACTGTACTGAGGAGCAGCCAGTGCATAAAAGCTCTGAGAGACTTGGGTGTGCAAGCCAACAAGATGGGCAGGAAATGATGCAGCCTCTGGAGAAGAATTGGGTTTGGGCGAGGCCGTTACAGAAACCAGGCTCACCCACACCTACAGTTCCAGTCCAGATTTACCCGTCGTGATGCTCGATCTGGGGTGCCACAAGCATTCATAAACAGAATGAAGAGATCACCAGTATTTGAAAAATGAGGTTTATAGTTATTATCCTCTTACTAGCAGGGGTTGTGGGCGAGAGGTGGAAAGTACTGCAGAGGAAGTACTGTCAGGAGGGCATCTTCCACTGTTCAGTGGAAAGACAGTGGCTGTGGTAGGCAATACTAGTACCTGATCTCCCATGAGCTTAAATGGACTTAGAGTCTGCCCTGTTGTGTGCAACAAGGAGTCTATCTGAACCACCAGCAACAGGGTTTTAAAAAAAATCAAGTTTTTTTTTATAGGAATTGTACCCTGATTTCTGCTCTGCTCTATTGTTATTTTTGTTGTCTTTGTGTGTGTGCTCCCCCGTCCCTCTAAATGTCCTCAGATTCATCTTACCAGGACTGTCAAGAGCTTTTCCTTCATTATTTGTGGCTCCTGGGGTCACTGTTTGCTTGACATAGTTTTGTCAAATAGTTTACAAGTCCAACTACTATTTTTAATACTTGCCTTTCACTGAGCTCTGGTTTTTCTCATGTTTTAAATAAATCCCCCCCAGTATTTTCAAACCGCCCTATTTGGAAATGTGATTTGTAGTTCTGCTGTAATAAATTTAGTCAGAGAACTGTTTTCTGTTACTTTAGCACTTGGTCTGTCACAGTTTTGGGATGTTGGAACTCGTAAACAGCAAAATAGTATTTTTCTACATGTTTTGGATGGTACAAATGGTGCAGGGAATAAAGCAGTGAGGAATTGGTTCCTTACAGTAGCCAGTGATGTCTCTAATATCTATTTGAAATGTGTTGATTTCCAGATACGCAAAAAGATGGAAAACTCTTCAGAAGAGTCTGTTCAGGGATAGGCTGAACTCTGAATCTGACTCCATTGCGTTGTTCCCTGTGTCCCTGAACCCCACAGCGAGGTACTGGGGTCTGGTGTATTTGGGATATTTTCATTGCCTCCAGTGAAAAGATGTAGAGCTTGGGAGGTTCCGTGCAAGGTGTCCGGACATGCTGACAGCCAAAGCTTGGAAATACTTGTCTGGAAAAATTGAATGCGTCCCTGCAGCGTGGCACACAAGAAAGACACCATCACAGGTGAAACACAGCTTTCTTCTATCCCCTCCTAACCACCACTGACACTCACTCCAAGATCCCTTCAGCACTATAAGAAGGTCTTCTTGATGCAAAACAGAATTGGGACATGACTGTTAACTTGTTCCCGTTGAGGAGCTGAGCGTGGAGCTGGACGGTGAGGTGTTTATGGAGCTGGCTTTGACTACAGTTGTGGTCCAGGTTTATGCAGCGGCAAAGCTTAGAGAGTAAGTGAGGGGTTTAATTTTGTAGCCTGGGAACTGCAGTTAGCCTGCTTTTTTTGTAAGAGTTGCTGTTTTTGAAGTACGACAACCTGAGGGATGAGAGGAGTCAAGCAGTGAGTGTGGGCAGGATGTGGAAAAGGCACAGGCTCTTTAGGAGGCATCACAACCTCTTTCTGATGCTGATGGTAATCAAGAGAAATGGAAGCTAGAATTTGGCAGAGGGAAGGAACGTAAAGATGGTTCCTTTCCTCCAACCCTGAGAAAGCCAATGCATGAGGTGAGCACATGAGGTGAAGACATGATGAGAGATGGGGGAATTGTTTTTGTTAGTTTTGGTTTTCTTTTCTCTCTCTTTTTTTTTTTTTTTTTTTTAGCAAATCCAGCTTGATGTACAAATTGGACAAGGATTGTAGCTAATGCGGACTTAGAACAGAAAGCAAGTCCTCTGGGACCCGTGAGAAAAAAATTTCCTCTGTGGACTCAGGCTGGCTGGAGCTATGCAATACCTTCCAGATGTTTTGTAAGGAGATGTGTTAGATGGAGGAGTGGTGCTGGCTTACCTGTAGTTCCTCATACTTGTGGTTTTGAGTTGGGTTAAAAAAAGAAGCCTCATCTGTAATTATTTTGTGTGGGAGGAGTCCCTGGTTTTGAAGCAAGACTCAGCGCAGAGGCTCACATTAGGATCTTCGGGATGTTCATTTATGAGCACAGTTTTCCTGAGAAGGGGGGGTGGAAGAACAGGGAAAGCTGGAGAATCACCTAAATGGGGGGGGGGGGGGGGGGGGGGGAAGAAAAGAATGACAGCTATAAAATCCCTGTGCAACAGCAATTTGGATATAATTTTTCTCCAAAGAGATATTGCTGATTTCAAATACTGTTCTAAAATGTTAGCTCTGGCACTCAGGTGGGTTTCTGTGGAAAAGCTGTTTTTGAAAATACAAGTCTGAAAAGATGTTATATTTCTTCCTAAATCTCAAGGTTGTTTTGTTTCTTCTTATGACAAAAAAACCCCTCCTCAACACCAAAAAAACCCGTAGGCGAATTAACATTTACAGTATTACTTGAAATACAAGTCTGCTATTGATTTCACTCCCTGAGAGGCAGTAGTTCACTGTGTTTTGCAAGAAGGTTCACCTAGGACAAGGATTAATATGATTATCTTTATTTATTAATGCTTATTTTCTCACACAGAAAAAAAACGGTAATCTCGGAGGGAGGAGGAAGGGGCAGAATGAATGCCCCTTCCTTGTGTGGCAAAAAGGAGGACATCTGAAAACTAGCTCTGTTTCCAAACTGGGAACTGGCACTTCTGCCCAGGGAGATATTCCTCCATCTACGTTGGTACTCCAAATCAGCAGAGCTTCAGAGAAACTGGAAGAGCTCGTGGCTGGGGAGAGATTAGAACAGCAAGGAGCAACATGATGGGGACTCAGAGAAGATGCAACCTCCAGCAGCAGAGACCAGAAGAGGATTAATTTCCCCTTGAAACACAGTCATTGTGACTGATATCACCGGCGTGTCACCAGAAATCATTAGCAAAAAGAGGACTGTTCAAAGCTAGGTAAACCTAGATAGTGCTCAGTTATTTTTCTTGGGAAAAGAGATGTGTCCAGGGTTACTAAATCCTCCTCGCCTCCTGAATTGTACTATTTTGGCCTTAGGCAATGTCAGAATTAAGATATGGTAGCCCTGTTTGCTGCCCACTGCCTTAATTTGAGTTTACTATATTGACCTTATTGGGAATGCAGCCCACAGACTCATCTTCCATCCTCAAGAGACAGTTATGGGTCATCTTTATCCTGACTGGTTGTAAAAATGGCATCTCAAATCTCCATGCAAAACAAGGACATCATGGATTGGCAAATTCAATTTGTTGCAGTTGTTGCACGAAAAGAACATTTTTCTTGCAGTCCAGCAAGCTTCCCCTGCAGTATGTAAGTCTGAAATTATTGATTCTATTTCAGCTTTTATGCAAATCTAGTAATCATCCTGGGTTTTGACTAGTAATTGCTGGTGTTAAGTGCTGTGGGCACCAGATTGTGCTCTGTCACTTCAAACAGGTAATAACCTGCGTTTGTACACACACGGAGCGCAGCCAGATTAAACCTCTTTGTTGAATGGAAGCAACATGTGTGTGCTATTAGATCAGTATAAAGAAGTAGTCTGTTTTAATCCACTGAATTAGGGCTATTTTTACCAGATTTTTTTTTTGTTTGAGTTGTGAATCCAGTTTCTTTTGACTATAGATGGTGAGTCCTCCAATCACCCTTCATAGTTTATATTGGCATACTGCCTCCTCTTGCTTGTCTTTTTGCTTGTTATCTTTGTCCTACCATAAAATTCAGAGTCTGTTGACTCAATTTGTGCAAGATCCTTTGTAACTGCTGTAGCAATATGTTAAGTTTAAGTAGAATCGACTTTTAGTAATCCACTTAGTGCGGTTTGTTGAAGCACAAAGTTTACAGTTTGGCTGGAGGGGCTTAGAGATGAATCAAGACAAACAAAACACATGAAACATTCAACGCTATTAGAACACAGGGGGTTTCTAAACCAAAAGGAAAAGGGCTACAAAATGCTGTATTGAGGTGGTATTACCATCATAATACCTTCTTTTTCTGTTGGTTGTGCCTTAGTGCTCACTGTTGGTGTCAGTAGAACAAATCCCCTGGTATGGTTGCTCGTTTGTTAAATGAGCTGTCCTAGAGTAGGTAGGGATAAAATAGTGGCAGAGAAACAGTGACTCACTTATTCTTCGAGAAGCCTTTGTCAACGTTGTTTTGAGATTGATGAAGTGGATGCTTCTCAATATGAGCTACTAAATGTCCTGGCTGGCCTTGCACCAGCAAAAGGCTTGAAGAAAGCTGAGCGTGAGTGAGGAACGGCTCAGCGAGCTAAAGCAAGATGAGATTTTCGGGTGGCATTAGGGTTTTGGCAGCAAGAAAAATGGCTGGGAGAAAAGCTGGTGAGAGTAGGCCTTGGAGGAGATCTCAGAGAAGAGAGGAAGGAGAAAGGGACCTGTAGGAAGAAGAATCTGGGGCTAGGTTTGGAAGAGGAGAGGGAGCCTGAGGGAAGGGAAGTATGAGTGAGACGGTAGGGTAGGAGAGTGAAGTATTCAGGAAATGAAAGAAGACAGCAAGTAATTTTAAGACGGAAGAACGGAAGCTGGAGTGGTTTGCATAAAAGTAGCAATCAGGTAAAGATGGGGAAGAGTACGTGTCTTGGTGAAGAGAAGTGGTTGGGAAGAAGCATATTTGTGGTCCTCAAAAGAAGACCTTTTTATATAGAGAGAAAGAGAGAGACTTGTGGAAAGAATGGAAAATGTAATGAGCTTGGAAGTGCTGATGAGAGACAGGGAATTTTAGGGAATTTGAATAATACAGGGAAAGGAGGAAGGGGCTTACAGCTTGGAAGCAAGATGGGCTTGCAGAGTAGGAGGACAGAATACGAGTGCTGCAGCAGAGACAGGATGATCCAGGGAGCAGAATGGGAGGAGCAAAGCCTGAGGGGGCAATAAACCAGACATAAAAGGAAGAGCAAAGTAGCAGAGTTCAGAGGAAGATGAGTTTTTAGGGGAGAGGACAGGTTACGCTCCTTCTCACTAGCACTTTATTCTCTTGCACCATTCTATTGATACCTGTTTTTCCTGTTATCTTCCATGTCTTTTTCTACTTTTGCCATTTTATCCATCCATGCATCCATCCGTCCTGTCTCACTCATCAGGAAGAAGTTCAGAAGGCACCTTCCCTGTGTCATGCTGGCCTCAGGTTGAATTCAGCAGGTATTTTAGGCTGTGCAATGCAAAGTAACAGTAGCTGACTAAAATTAATGGGACCTATCGTGACATTGAAAGAGTTAAAAAGAAAGTTAGAAGTTAGTACTGTAGATGTAGAAAGGGATTTTGAGAGAGTTTATAAAGTTAGCAAGATTCAAGGAGGTCAAGAATCTGATGATCCCAGAGGGACAAATACAGCGCTATTTGCAGATTGGGCTCTTACTGATGTTGAAAATGTGAATTAGAGTTGTTGGGAGCAGTAGGTAAGAGATACGGGATACAAAATGTTCTGGGAGGAGGCATAGGTAAGTATGTGGCAGCACCTGGCATTGAATCCTTCAAAAAGGTTGTTATACAAATAAATCAGAATGTGTTTGAAACAGGTGCTGGAAATCCCTAAATCTTTTGTGTGTGTGTGTTTTGGTTGTGTGTTTTTGGGTGGTTTTTTTTTTTAACAACAGAATATTGACAAGAATAGAGCACAGCTGCAGTTGTTCAGGGTTTGACAGCTACCAGCTACGGCTATTGCAGAGCCAAATGAGGCCTTGAAAGAGGATGTGAAAAGTTCAACGTACAGATAAAGAAAGAGATGAAGGTGAAAATCAGAAACTCAAGCAGAAGATCGCAGAACTGAAAGCTGACACATGCTTCTGATGCCCTGGCAGAAAAAGCTGAGAAATGCTGTGATATATCAAAGAAGCAGGTGGGTAATTTGGTAGTTATTGGAGAGTATGTGGAGGATGGAAAGTTCATAGAGGCTGCTACAAGAGAGAAATGCTAGAAGGTAAAGGCACTCCTATACGTAGCAAGCCAGAACTCGCACCATGACCCTCCTGCTCGCTTGGTAAAATCAGAGAGGGAGAAAAGGGACTATATAGACTCTATAGGAACTATATAGAGACTATATAGGAACAGGTACTGTCACTGGCGTGAGGCCACAAAGTGCATCCCAGAGTGTTTCAACTCTGAGTTGAGTGCAGGGAACAAACTGAATCTAACTTTGTTAGAGGGGTAGGTTTCAAGTCAGATAATCCTGACTTGAAAATAATTTATCAACAGCCACTCTTGCATTCAGAATCCAATAACATGGGAATGAATTTGTAGCACGTCACAGCGGCCACCCTGCAGATACTCCAAAAGAGTAGCAGCTCCTGAGAAATGATGACGAAAACTGTAATAGTGTCCTCCTCAGAAATGCCAAAGAAGGACCTCGGGATGCTGCTGGGCTTGGAGGAGAACGAATGTCTGTGGAAAGGCAATGTGTGTGATTCTGCCTGCTCTCACTCCAGAAACAGGGACAAATACACAGTTTTTAAACCTTCTGATGAACTTTTTATCCCAAGATGTCCCACTGGCATCAAATATAAAATATAATGGCTAAAGCTGTTCAGAGAAGGTGGAGCAAATGTAATTTGTCATCAAAGAAAGGAATAAACCAGAAGTCACTCTGCATATAGAGGGGGAAAAGCACATTGATGTATTACTTTATTAAATTATTTATTAATCAATTTGTTATTTTAATTCTTGATAACTGATCCATTAATTATTAATTTATTAATATAGGCTTTGCACCATAAAAAAAATTTCTTGGGAGTTAAAAAAAGGTGAATTTAAAAATTAGAAATGAGTTAATGCATTTTACCTGATGAAACCTTTTAGATTTTCACAGGGAAAAGCCTTAGCAGTGTTTGTATTCTTTCTTAGAGCAAGCATTTTTTGTGAGATGAAGGAGGTCCAGTAATATCTGAAGCCTACTTAGAAGAAAATCAGGTAACAGATGGAAAAATACTTGCATGTACTTACACTTAAAGTTAAGATCAGAAAGGAAATAAAATGGTCTCCCCACACCTAAGCCTCATTGCCTAATAAAAAATAAGGAGAATCCATCTGCCACCAACCGGAGGCTGAGCCAGACTCAGAATAGGTGTTTGTAAGTCAAATGAAAAGGGAAATGAAATCAGTGAATGAAATGTCTTTACAGCAGCACAGATGTCTATGAAACGCCTGGCTCTGCCCGGCTCACGTAGCACTTCTGCGGGCTCCAAGCAGGGGAGCGCGGGACTGTTAATACCTACTAGAGTTTCGGTGTAATGTTGTGGATTATCTAACTTATGTCTGGATCTGTCAGCATACATTTATTTGACACTAGTTGACCAAAATGTGAGTGTTAACACAGAATGTGCTCGAAAAGGGATAGCAACAGCTCTTGTATCACGTTTTTAAGGCTCAGTAGATGCGTGCAGAAGGAATCGCGTTCCCTAGCAGCCCATCCTACTGCAGCTCTTAAGTCCATCCACCAGCTGAGCCAGAAAAGTATTAGAGACTTTGATCTCCTCTAAGTCTGCCCCAGGCATGACAGAAGAGCACCCTCCCTCCTCAATGCCCTGAAGCGATGGCAACTTAATCTGGAAGTTTTCTTCAGGATGACAAATGTTGACTGAGTATAGCAGTGGGATCTGGCAATGGAATAATTTGTAAGTAATTGGGAGCATCAGAACATGTTTAATAATGCGCAGTTTTGCAGATTATGTATAATGTGAAAACCTGACAAACTTCAAGTTGCCATGACAGCTTTGTCACAAAAACTGTGTACGCTTTTATATGGAAATGGTGACAGAAGTGATGGGTGAGTTTTAAGTAATCAGTAGATGAGATGGTAATGGGGGCAGGGAGGGAATTTGGCATCCCAAAAGGGAAAATGTTACAAAACGGAGGGAAAGAGAGGTTTGAGATGCTGGGGAGGATGTCAGCTTGGGGCCTCTGTGGGCTGGAGGGACTGGTGGGAGGACAAGCAGCGAGCGAGGGCCCAGGAGCAGAGGTTATTGGTGGGCATTAATAGTTCTCAGTGGGAGGACATAGAAAAAGACTTAAAAGCTGTTCAGAATGTGAGTGGCAAGACATCCAGTTAAGAAGCATAAAAATAGCTCTTAAGAGCATTGTGTGTCAGGCCAATCCATGAAAAACAAGTTCCTGCATGTTATACAGCACCTTACTTTGTACCAAGGTTACATGCAGAACGTAGAGAAGCCCGGGATGGGGAGGGAGGAAAGTGTTTGGGTTCATAAACCACAAGATGCTGGAACAAGGCAAAATAATAAATGTGAACTGATGGAGGAGAAAGGAGTCCTTGGGGGTCCGCTCTGCTCAGGAGGAGGGTGGGCTCGAGAGGACAGCACTCATCACCATGCCTGTGCCAGTGCAAATAGTCTGCATATTTGCAGACAGCTTGGAGGTGTTTTCCAGGCTGTGTCACACATGTCTATGTCCTCCACAGATTTGGGCAGGAACGCACGATGGAGTTTGGGAAGCCCTGGATGCCTTGTGTTCGCAGAGAGCTGACGCCTGGAGGGTGCTTGCTGGCAAGTGATTTTCCTTGGGTGAAGAGTCCCTGGACTGCGCATTGCAGCCAAGGCAGCTGGCGGAGGCAGGTGATGCCTGGGCTGCGGAGGTTGAAGAAGGCAAGAACGAGGTAACCTGTGGTATAGGCCATGTCCCGTGTGTGGCACAAGCCCGCTGACATGACGGGCGGGGGTTTTATTTAGCAATCGAACAAGTAACAGAAGCAGGAGACACTGAGTCCTTGGTCACAAGTCCCACGGCACTCGGCTGTTGACCTTTTGCTATTGCTACTCTGGAAGCTGTGGGTCAGCAGAATGGAGTCCTCCTTCCTCCCCGGTCAGATGTGGTGAGTTAATGAGCAGATAGCTAAAGAAGTTGATAGCCTAAAGAGTCCATGTGTCCACAGAGACATAGATTTGCTAGGAAATTCTGCTTGGTTAGAGCTACCCCATACATCACCAGAGTACCTACTGTGCACAGGAATTTAGTGAGCTTTTTCTAATAAAATGACGTTATAATACTGCTGGTCATTCTCATGCATAAAGCTGAAGGCTTAGAAAGAAACTTGAAGAAACATATGGAAAGCAGAGATCTGGAATCCCTGGAAAGGATTTGGAAGTTCCAAAATACTGAGAACTATTGTGAGAGCTTATTGGACAGTTATGAAGAAACATATGAAATAACATAACAAATGAATATTAGTAAAGTTTCAGAAGGCTGATGTACAGAGAGAAAGTGGACCATAGAGGTGAGGATGCAGAAAAGTTGGAAAACTCAGGAGGAAAAGGGACACTTAGAAAGTTAGCTGAAACTAATGTGAACTAGCAGGGATTTTTATTAACAAAAAAGAGTAAGAAAATTTATGGAAATGAAGGATTTAAAGAAAGCAGGTATTGTTAATATAATGAAGGGCTGGGACGTCAAGGAGGTGTTAATGTCCGAGGGAGTCCCTGGGATTGATCCCATAGGACTGTGCTCCTGCTGTCAGCTTGTACTTGTGGGTTACTTAACACAATCAATTAAAACGCTCCCCATAATTCATTTATGTGGTGAACTTTATTCCAAAAACTGTCTCTTCCTGCTCTTGAAATAGCAACCTCTACAGCCTTGCCAAGGCATAGTTTACTCTCTGAGGCCAAGTTCACCCAAGTTTATCCTCCAGCTGCAGCTGACCGTTTCACCTCCAAAGAAGTCCAGTGTGCTGGTACCCACTTACTATCCCTCAACACCTTCCTGTCCTGTAACTTCAATGTCTACGCTTAACTGTGCAAAACCTTAGTGTGTTGGGGCAGTGCTACAGAAAACAGTGTTTGGAGAGAAATTTCACTAGAGAGGCTTTATCAGCCTTGGTCCTTGTCCATGCTGTCTGTCCTGCAAGTTGTTAACCACACTGGAGGGGGAGAGCGTGTTTCAAGGTTACCTCTTTGCTCCTCTCGGACAAAGAGAAACTGCCTAGCGTTTCCTTGGTGGTTCATCCGTGAATGGAAAAAACATGACCAGATCAGTAAAAAATCTGGCTAATGCTCAGTAAGGTCCGTTTGTACACTAGCAGCTACCAACGAAGGAACCTAGGCAAATGTAACCGTTCAGGGTACATCTTTCACCCTGGCAACATGGACTTAGCTGTTCTTCCTGATTTCATCGTTCTGAGAAAGAAATGAAGAGCAGCCTGAAATTTATATTCAGTGTTATTTGTGTGAAGACTCTCTCTGGAGTCTTGTAGTGGCTTAACAGATGGAGCCAGGGCAGAGATTCATATTGTGATGCTTATTTATTAATGCAGCTTTTCCTGAGACAGGGGAAAAAAATATGTTTTTGTAGGAAACCTTTTCCCCTTCCCCGGAATGGAAAAAGAATGACATCTGGACATCTCCTATTCAGCTGCGCTCAGGATGCGTATTTTCCCCAGACATGTATTTCTGAATCTCATGACATTCTGGTTGCTTAGAAGTAGCTCCAGTAGCCAGTTTCTTTTTCCCACAGAAAGCAGTTTGAATAAAACAGCGGTTTTGTTGTATGTTGGTGCCCCGTTCCTTTCTTGAACTCAAGAAACTTCTGCTCTTATTTTTGTCTACCCAGAAAATACAGAAAAACACAGAAGAGTAGAAATTTACCACGGGCAGTTCTTGCTCGATGGGTGCAATAATAGGCTGTTGTTGACTCTGTTGCCTGTAAGACAGGGTTTTGAAGTACTAGAAAGAAGAATTGGACAGGCAAGGGATCCAAATTATGATGTTTATTTCTGAATGCCTGTTTTACCAAGAGGCAGAACAAAGGAGCGTTGCTGGAGGAGCTGCTGTGAACTCTCCCTTCCACTCATCAGTCCCTGTGAAAAAGATGGCAATGTCCTCTTTGGCTCTTTTCCCCACGCGAACATCCCTCCTTCTGACTGATATTCTGCATCAGCGAGGTTTAAAATAAGCCAGAGGGGCAAAGGCCTGGAGTCAGGGGAGACTGGAGGAGTAGGGAATAGGGAATGAAGGACTCGACAGAGAGGCTGCATTTATGGGAAAGATCAGATGACAGACAAACCTGGAAAATTTTGATATTTTGCTCTCCTTGGGGCCTAATTTACCAAGTTGGTACCCCTGTAGAAAGAAAATGATTGATCGGTAGCATGGTATCTAGCAGTTCCCACAGAGCACAGATCCCTGACTAACGACAGTGCCAGTGGCTTGACTTCTCTTTGCAAAGGTAAGCAACAACCAGTTTACCAGTCCCCACAATTTCTGGCCTGTGGAATTGGCATCATGTTGGCATTCAATGCCAAGAGAACTGTCAGGGCTCAGGGAACACAGAAATGTCCTTTAGTCATGATTTCTCCCCACTGCCTTGTGCTGTGCATCCTCTGTTGAGATTATGGGCCAGCATGGCCCCGAATCTGCTCTTAAGCCTGCAAGAATACAGATCGTGATGCATAAAAACCTATAACAAACCGATTTTATGGTTGGCAGATGACGCTTGTTGAGTTGGCATGTAGCAAAACAAAGGTGCTGCAGCATGGAGCCCAGCTGGCTCCATCTCTGCAACTTATAGTTAGAGATTAATGGAAAACTTTTCATTAGTACTAAAACTCTGGGGGCCAGTTCTGCTCAGTTAGTTGTTTCAGCCAGATGTGTTGTGTATTTTTACAGGCAGAGCAGACTGTACCTTGGATTGGTGCTGACTTCAGACACTGCTTATATGACCTTCTTGCCCCAGTTTGATTATTCTCTTCCACTTTTTCCTGGGAGAAGGGAAGGTGGAGGGAATCAGAAGAATTGGACAACACAAGAAAACCAGCAGCTGCTTCTTTCTTGTCGTATGCAAGGTTTCACAGAATGTATTTTTTCTTCTCTCAGCGTGCTCAGTAGCTGAGTCTCAGAAGTGGCGAGAAAACATTTTTGAATAGCCAATTGTATGCAAAGAAGCGCTTAGGTATTTCCTTGCTTTCGGCTATATAATGCTGTATTTCAAAGGGTGGCCAACTGCTTTGAAATCAGCAATGGTCTAGGAAATTTGGGAGGCTAATACCGGGCTGATGAGAGAATCGCCTCTGTGCTAGCCCCAGCCACTGAATTATCCCCCATCCTCAGATTTCCCTTTCCTTCAGTCCCTGTAGCCAGGGTGACACGAAGCCGTGTGTTTCTCGCTGCGTGTAGAGAGGCAGTTATGGCTGGTTCTGCCAGTCCGAGATTGAGCTATGTGATCGTTGCTTCTTCAATATCCAGGCTAAATTGCTCCATTTTTTAAAAATTTTTTTGCCAGGAATCCTCGCATTTAGTTCAGGGAAGGGTGACTGCTGAGCTAGGGTCTCCCTTCCTGCTCCCTCCTGCCTTGTCCTCTGGTGTCTCCATTTCCCCTACTACTCCTGCTACCCACATCTCTTCCATTGCTTCTCTCGTCCCCTTTTCTCTCTGCTGTATTTGGCCACTTACTGATGCAGTCAGGCTAGAGCATGTTTGGAAGAAGAGATGGTGCCTTTGCTTTCCACGCCTGCAGGTCAGCGCCTGCTCTCTGGAAGGAAGGATAAGGGGAAGGATAATATCACTGAGACACCCCAGGAAAGAATAAAATCAGTCTTTAATCTCATCCCGTGGCGATGCGGGAAATGACTGACTAATTAGAGAAAAACCAAGTCTTTCAACTTGCTTGGCATATATAGTCTATGGCAAACTCTTGATTGCAGAATCAAACAATGGCATTTTCATATTACTGCTTATTTGTTTTCTAGGGTTTGGTTTTGTGGATTGCTGAGTAGGGTTTGCCAGGCGTTTGCGTTAAATGACTGAAATGAGCAAGTCTCCTAAATCCCATCCATTACAGTTTCTTGGCTCTGAGGGTAACCTGTACCCTCCAGAGATACCCACACTAATGTGGCTTGCTTCTGGCATACGGATTACCTTGGGTGCTCCTCTAAAGCAGCGAAAGGGGGATTACAAGTGGCAGGAATAGCAGAGACAGTTTTGCAGGGTTTGAAAAATGGTTTTAACAGAGGATGGTAACATCACTCAAACAAATCAAGTCCCTGTTTGTCCTAATCTTGCACACACGTGTAGGCCTGTCCCCCTGTGTCCCGCTGATTCAGAACACCAGCCTGAATGCCAGGGAACCATATACACGGTCCATAGCCCTCCGTGCACCTCCGAAGGTGCCAGGCAGGGCAGGGCTGATCTTGGTGGCCTTCTCTCTCCATTCCTCTGTGAGACAGCCAAAGCCCAAGACTTCAACTCTCAGCTGAGTAAGGTTGCTTGGACAATTTCATATCGGCATGCAAAGCCTTTACTTTTCTGGGCAGCTGGAGATTTGCTTCTGTCTGTCTCAGCCTGTGCCCTTCCCTGGTATAAATTAAGGTGATCCTGGACCCGTTACAGTGGTGAGGTGTGTATTTTTGCAGGCTTTAAATGAAATACGCTTGACCCTATCAGCAGGAATGCGCTTACTCACAGTTATTCAGGGCTCTGCAGGCAAACAGCATAACTCAGAGGAGAGAAAGACATGCATAATGCAAATCATAAATGATTTAGGCCAAAAGAACTGATTTGGTGTGTTAATCTTTGAAGAACACGTAAGGCGATCTCTGTTGAGACCAGGGGAAGGTTGAGAGAGCCGCGGGCTTGCTGAGACCAGACGTAGCTCTGCATCAGGTCTCTCAGGGACACTGTGCCACAGCTGCAGGCAGTCAGGGAAAACTGGTTGATGCACCAGCCAGAAAAACCACCTGATGGTCCAGAAGAGACCGTAAGGACAAAGGCCATTGCTAAGGGATGTAGTGAGAAAAAGCCAATAGCGTACCGATTGTTCTTCCTCCTCCCGTGCCCTGCAGCGTCTCATTGTAATTGCTTATCCTACGGGAAAATGTTATTATACTACAGGAGTGCAGCATCCTGAAACCGAAGGATATTGATGACAAACAGCATCCATGTAGAAATAAGTGGCTTTCCAAAGAGGAACAATACCTGTCTTGTGCCTCCGCGCAGCAATGCAGATTTCGTCTGAAAGCCTGGCGTTCCTCCATGCGCAGCAGCCTGTAATTCTTTCTGAATAATTTTCTCCTCCTCTCTGGGATATGAATATGAATTACATTTCTCACTTCAGGGCATTTGGACAGGCTCCATATAGATTTGACACACAAATTCATTGTAAACAATATGTCTGCCAAAGCTCACGCGTGGATGTTGCTCTTCATTGCACCTGGCTTTCCTCTGTTTCACGCTAGGAGAGCTGAGAGAGGAGCATGTGCCCCATAGCAAGCTGAGGACCATGCTGCGGAACAGCCTGGCAATCCATGTGGTAGCGCTCTTACAAACTTACAGCGACCTCTAACAACAACCACAAACCAAAAGATTAATCTTAGAATGTTCTCTAGTTTTTTTATCATATTTTTGGAAATAAGTAATGCCTATATTAGCTTTTAACAAGTATCAGTTTATCTTTCTATCGACACAAGCCTAAGGATGAAACCAGCCAAAAGCAATAGAAGTCTTTTAACAGCCTCCTTAATTATTTCCATCAAATTTAAAACCAAGCAAACAAACAAAATAGTGTCGAGGCCTAAAAATAGGAAAGCTGTGAGAATTCGAGCTTTATGGCATATTCTGTGAGTATTCTTGACAGAAAAAAAAAAGGAAAAATAAAATACTAACTCATCTGGTCAATATGAGCTGTTTAAACTACAGAACTTTTCTCTTTCAGCTGCTTTGGAAGACAATTATCTGCCTCACCTTCACAGTTGATTTCCTTACCTAAGCTATTTTTTGGATCCTTTTATATAACAGCAAAATAAAAATTTCCCAATACACTAAATTATTGTAGAGCATGATTATATGTGTAGGACAGCATGTAACTGAACAGCCTCTAAACCTCCCCTGTCTTCATTTAAGACTTTGTGCTGAGTTGAAGATGTCATTATTGGCCAGATAATTGCCCAGAATCAAATACAAGTTGTTCTGTGAGCAGCAGAGCTAATGAAGCCTGCGTTGCCACGTTCTTTGTGCCTTTTGTTCCTTAATTCCCTTTCCCACATGGAAAGCCCGTTGTGAAATGCCTCCCGCAGGACAGACCAAGTGTGCTGTGATCTGCAGTGTCTCTTTCCAGCTCCCTGTTTTTCCCAAAAACTTGTAGGACTCCAGGTAGGTCTGAAATGATTTCCTCTCCTTTTCAAATGTGATTGAAATGGGTCAGTGGCCTCCAAAAGTATTAGGGTTACCAGGAACCACTAAGCAGCAGCTCATCCCCAGATGAGCACGTTCCTTATCCAATTAGCGCTACTGTTGGTGAAAAGTGCTAGCCTGGCACCATCTGAGATGAAATACGGTTAGGCAGAGAGCTGGGTATGCCCTGATGTATGCCCCAACGAGCAGCGAGAGAAGAAGTTTCCTCAGCTCTCCTCATTATGGTGGAAATCTAGGAGAACGTGTGCGCCTCTTGAAGGAAGTTGCCAACTGGAGAAGAATAGCAACTAAGTGGAATAAACATTTGTGCTTGCGTGAGAAGAACATGTAGAGTTGGATTGGGAACGTAGCTGGCAGACTGCAATGGACTGTGCTTATTATTACCAGAGCGGGCAACCAACTCAAAGGCAGTGTCCTCCTGCCCAACGGCGCTGAGCTGAAGAAGCACAGAATCACAGAATCATTAAGGTTGGAAAAGACCTGTAAGGTCATCAAGTCCAACCATCAACTAACCCCACCATGCCCATTAAACCATGTCCTACAACGCCTTGTCCACACGTTCCTTGAACACCTCCAGTGATGGTGACTCCACCACTTCCCTGGGCAGTATATTCCAGTGTCTCACCACTTTCAGTAAAGAAATTTTTCCTAATAACACACGATTGCCATGCCTCAGCGTAGCTACTAGTATGGTGCTGAGTGTGCCGCTTCATGTGAAAAGCTACTCCTACACTTAGATGGTTTGTTGGGTCCAAAGCTTGGAAGCCAGTTTACAGCAGCCACCAGAGGGGAAAAAGGTCCTGGAGTGCAAAAGCCCCAGTATCACGGTCCTTGGAGTTGTCCCTAGGTTGTTGTCACTTTCCTGCTGTGTTGAAAATAACAAGACTGGTTATTTATGTCCCAAATAACTGTGTGGGTTTTCATTCATAACAGCAAGGACGGCATGTTCATTAGCTCACTTTTTTTTTTAATACAGAATTAAAACTACGTGCAGGGTTAAAGCTGCTCGCATAATTTTTAGCAGATGTGAAATTTCAGTATTAAGAAGATCAGAGTTTTAAATACATTTTAAAAACATGAGCAATATGTTAATTTGAGGAAAAAATACCAACTGGCTGGAAATAACAAAAATCGGAGGGAAAATAAACCTACCGGTTAATTTAGGGTTTATCTTTTTTAAGGCAGAGAGAATTAACATGTTTTGAATTTCTTTTTCTGGGTTGTATGTTTTTGGAATGACACGCCAGCAGCGCTTATTGTGGGGAAGGGTAAGCAGCTGCCCTCTCATTTCTTCTTTTTGTGACTATTAATGGGTTATTTGGAGACACGGTGCGGCTGTCAACGCCATGGCCAGTGACAGGGCTGCTGGCTCCTTTCTGTGGCCTCAGGCACGAGCAACACCTGCAGATTTTGGAGCAGGAGAAAGTGGCTGTGGTGGTACATTGGTAGTATAATGTTTTACTTCTAGCACAAGTTTCAGTGAGAAAATGAAGGATGCAGAAGGCAGGAAGACAAAGAAGCTGTCACAGGGTTTCACCAATCTGTGAGGAAATAAATGCATCTGGCTTATTTAGTATAAAAAAGCACAAAACAATACAGGACAAGCAACAGGAATTACAGTCGGGGGCAGGACGGGGCGGGTAACAGAGAAACGTTTTGCTCTCATGGGAACGGGGAAGTCCTTATCTCACATAGGGTTAGTGCTTGGCTTCTTCACGTTGGGTTTTAGGATCTTGCTGGGAAGTAGGTGGCTGAGGTTTAAAGTAGCAGCCTGGCACCTGGCTACAGCGAAGGGGAAGGGAGTCTGGCCGCAGCCCCTGTACGCCGGTGATATCAAGTGAGCTCATTTAAAGCCAGAGGAGTAATGCAGCTTAAGCAGCTGAGACAGAAGATTGCAGCCTTCAGTATGACTTGATTGAAGCGCAAAACAATTTTTAAAAACATCAAGGCTTTTTATAAGCAAGAGTGCTTATAAGTTCCCAGGGACTTTGAGGATCAATCTCTGCAATCCTATTAGAGGCCACCTGAGAAGAAGTTTGAGGTGCGTTGACCAGGTGGTAAACGCAAGGCAGGCAGAGATACGATGCAGGTAGAAATGATCAACTTACATGATTGAAAGCCATAATTTTTCTCTTAAAGTTAGTATAAAAGGAAATAATTAATTCTCCAGTCGCTACATGGGTTTTCCTGTCTGGGAATAAATCCCAGGTCTTCCCGGCAGCCAGGAGCCAGCCACGCAGCTGTGCCGCTGCCAGGGGCCGGGAGGCTGTGGAGGCGGAGATGAAAGCACGGACACTGAGCTTTGCTAGTGCTGGAAGGGGTGGGAAACATAAATTGTTCATAAAAGGAAAAACACTGGGTTGGATCTGACTTCTGTCAGGCATCAAAGCCCTGTGGCAGGAGAGATCTTTGCTAAACCTCTCCCTTGGGCAAGTTAACTCTGAGTCGCATATATAACAGATAAACCATGAGATTATATATCATGTAATTGTGCCAGCTAAATCTTTAACGCCACTATGACGACAGCAATGAAGAAGGGAGCAATAGGTGCTGTAATTGGTATCCTGAAGATCTAAGCTCATGTGAAAGATTTGTGGAAATCAATACAGTATTTTTGGTGTATTGTGTTGGTGAGGGACTATCATGTTTACAAACACATGGAAACTTTTGTGTTGTTGCAATTACTTTCCACTGAGAATTTTTTTTTTTTTTTAAATGTGGGCTATCCAAAGCTTCTATTAGTTTGAATAACAGGACAGCCAGCAAATAAGCTAAATATCTCATCTATTATCTCTTTGCACACTAGACAGTTCCCTCAAATCCTTAAAGGTAAATTTAGGATCTCTGAGAGTCCAGGTCACAAGGGCAAGTGGCATTTCAGCATTTCAAAATACTGAAATCCACTTGGCCTGCTGATGTCCTTGAAGATAGCTGGGGAAGTACTTCCAGTCTTCAAGTTGCCTTTTTTTTTTCTTTTCTCAAAGTGTGATATTTTTAAGGCATTTATGAACAAGAAAGCCAGAGCACGCTCCTCCTGGAAGTCTGAAGTAATCATTTGGAATTTGAGTTTCCTCCTCACACAGGAAAAATAATCCTAGGAAAAATACATCTTATTTAAGTAGTTGAAAGGCAGTGTAAAAACACTTTGGCACCTACGGAGTCTTTGGTAAAGTACTGAAATCTCCAAATCAAGGACTTTTAGTTATTTTTTCTTGGTGTTTATTTACAAAGTTCTTATAAACCACCACAGCAAGAGAAGCCGCAGTGCCTTGCAATAACGTGTTCTCATCCCATGGGCCAGTTGCCGTATATTCCTTACCTTGACTTCAACGTAGATGACACATTTAGGATGCTTATTTTAGTGGGGCTTTATTTTTGGTCTCACGCATATGCTACCTAGCTATTACATTAATCGGAACTTTCTCCTCAAAAATAACCCTCTTTAAAGATTTTATTCTACCTCCTAAAATAATGAGCTAGACTTGAGGTGAATTTGTGCTGGAGAGGTGGGATCTACCGCTGCTTGGGCATCGGCAGCCTGTTTGACCTTGTGCCTCTGTGCAACCAGACTCAAGGCGGTGAGAGTGCGCCTCAGTAACGGCAAAGAGAACCCCACTAGTGGGGAAGAAGATGTGGGAAATGATACAGGATGTATTCAGCTTGCATCTGCTGAGCTGGCACTTATAACCAAATCGGGCTCCTTGCTTGCAGTGTTAAGACCCTAACAGAAACCATAATGCTCCTGTTTTACAATGGAACTGCAACTGAATCATGGTCGTGAGTTGAACATATTTATGTACTAAAGCCATATGAATGCTTTTTCTTTTTAAAGGGTATTGTCCCTCCACTCTGCTTCCTTCTCTGTCTTATCCATGTTCTTTGACTCTTGCTCTATTTTTGCCTCTCTATACTTTGCAGGTACCTTCTTTCTAGCGTGCTGTGTCTATCATACACTCCAGAACAGATTTCATCAGTGTCCTTCTTCCCTTTCCCTATTTTAGATGATACAAAAAATTAATCATATTTCACTTAGTGTTCCCATTTGAGACCTGCAGTAGAAAGCAGAAATGACAAGCTACAGAAGCCACAGGGAAGGTAGTTTTCAGAGCCCATGACCATCCCGCGTCACTGTGCTGGAGACGCATGCCGTGTTCTCGGAAGTTGTTTTATTTTGTATAACATTCTCACTTGCTTGCAGCGTGCTATTTTGAAATAATCTCAGGCTCTTTCTTGCTGTTATGAGCACTATATAACAGCAGCAAAAACATTTTTCAGTCATTTAGATACTATTAAAGATTATAAATAATGGTGGATCTATGCCCCCAAATGTAAATCCAGATCTTAAGCATTCAAATGCTTTGGTTCAGCTCATTAAAAATACTCATCGTAGTAGTGTGGAATTTATCAAAGAAAGATTTTCCTTCTCCGGTGTATATTTTAATTCAAGTTGTGGACTTAAATGTACTTTTTCATTAATTACAAAAGTTCTGCAAGATTTTTTTTCTGCCTTATGCTCTACTTAGTATAGCATCGCTAATTAACAGCCAATTGCAGGACGAAAGTAAGCTCCCTCGTGCGCAAGTTCATCTGGAGGCAGAGTCTAATCTGCTACATTCTTATTCTGTTGACATGAGAATCACCAAAAGACAGCTTTGCTCTTGCATCACAGACTGCGTTAGTTATGCTGGCAGCCAAAGGAAACATTTTTAGGTGTAAACGGAGATGTTTAACCGAGAAACTGCTAACATAATAAATATGGAACTATGTGTCACCATTTATGCAATTATTTATCAAAAGATGTTTGTTCCTTATGGTTCCTAAAAGACAATACAACATTTTATATTGAACAGTTTAGCTAGAAATCCTACAGAAGAGATCTTCCAAGCGTTTGGGATTGATTGGCATCAGTCCTTATGAGGTTAAAGCTGGCAGGTTGGGGAAGGTGAGTTAGGTGGCTGCTGCTGCGACCTTTTGAAAAGTTCATCCTACATCACATGTTGTCTTCAGCAACACCGCCAATTCCTGTTAAAGACCTTTTTGTATCAGGTGATGCCTAAACCTGGATCCTCCGGCTTTTTCTCCTTGGTAATGAGCCAGAAGTTTATAAAAGCAGAGCCTGCTGTATCATGGGCAGCTGCAGGGCTTCGTTGGCCAAAGGAACCTGAGTGTTTGCACCTGAGTTTTGCTAACAATTAACATGGCCTTAAACACCACAGAGGGAGCAATCTGTTGAGCATCTAGAAAAGCAAGTATACCCTATTTGCAACTGAAAACAAAAAAAAATTAGTTTGGTGGACATAGTTTTGAATTCTTCAGGCGTGATCTGTGTTGTTTTGTTTAGTTTCAATGAGGAAGTCGTGCCTGTTCCTGCTGGAACAAGAGCGTTGTGCCCAGCGGTGGGGTCAGCAGAGCCTCCTGCTCAGCACAGGACTTTGTCTTGCCATCATGGTGGTAATGGTTTCAGAATCCTGCTTTTTCCTGTTTGACAACAAATATATTGATGGGTAGGTAGCAACTGGGCCTACAGCAAGCTTCTTAAATGTAGATGTGTATTTGCATGGAAAAGATGGAAGGAAAGAGTGGATGTGTCGCTGTGGGAACCCGGGAGGGGGTTACTGCAGTCTCTTCTGATCGTGGTTTGGGGGACATGCTCAATGCCGTAATCTGCACACAAAATGTAGTCTATATGAGGAGGAACTCAGCCAAGCTTTTCCTTCCATGTGGGATGCAGTCAGTATAGAAACTGAGGGTTTTACTCCACCTGCTTTTATTGACTAAAAAAGACGATTTAAAAAGAAAAGGCACTGCTTAAAAGGTTGCGATGCTTATATGATTATCCCACTAGACATAATGTAATACTAATATTGCTTACCAGAAATACTCTCTCTTTTAATGCAAGCAAAACACATGTCAAATTCTTTGTAGCATCTTACACAAACACGAAATTGTCAATAAGAAGACAAGGAGTGTGAAGGGGATGAGAAAATACACATGCAAGGTAGGTAGGGCTCGTATTGCGGCGGGCGAAACTGCAAGGGTAGGAGGTGAGGTGGGAAGATTCGGTATCTGGGGTTAGAGAGGCAGATATCTATTGATTGAATGTGGTGTGATTGTGGCTGATTGATTAAATGCTGCGAGACTGGGCCTGGCACGCAGACGGAAGAAACTTCTGCTATGGAAGATGCAGCCAGAGAAAGAGCTGCTGGCCGTACGTGGAACGGAAAAAGTAGGTTTCTCAAGCTAAAGACATGTCTTCCTCAAGAACGGTGAGTTTGGAGGGGAATGAAGTATAAAGATGTACCCTTTTTTTTTATGTGCCTGCTACAGCTTTTAACAGAGCAACCTAAGATTAGTGTCACAAACAACATGAAGCAGGAATTAGTTCTGACAAGCTTACTAAACTGCCTGCTATTAGCCTGATGATTTTTTATTTTTTTATTTTTGAAGGAAGATAACATTTGGGATTTGGGCTAAAATGCTTGGAATTGCGAGAGAATTAAGTGTCCTGTGTAGAAAAAGGAGCTGGCGCTAGCAGGAGGTGGGGAGATAGCTCTGGCTGAAGCCACCCACAGAAGGCTCCAACACTGGAACATCACTGGCTTCATGAAGGCCTTGGCAAGAGGCTTTAAAATAAGAAAAAAGGTGGTGATGGGGCCCAGTATGGGTCAGGATATTCTATTGGCTCCGTAAGAATGGGTGAAGCCCTGTTATTTAGGAGTTAGAACTTAGCACTTAAGAGTTTTGGTGGCACTTTTAGGAAAAGCTGCATTGTAGAGCAGCTGGCCCAGGGTTGGGGTGACCCTGTTTGCCACCTGGCCAAGATGCAAAAATAGAGATGCTAGGCAGAAAAGTGTTTCTCGGCTAAAAAGGTACGGCGTTGCTCCCCGGGACCATATTTGTAGGAAGAGGGACAGTATGCCTATATGTCATTAACATGAGGATTCACAGTACAGTACTGCAAATGGAGGCAGATGTAGGAGTAGTAAAGCTCTCGACTTTCAGGGGTCCAGGAGGCCATGGACAAGGAAAATGCCCTACGTCAAGCTTAAGGTAAATGAGCATGATTTTACAACGTCACAGCAAAAAGCAAAGCTGAAGCAGCCTTCCTGGTAGGGTAACTTGTCCAAAGGTATTTAGAGGTAATGGTAATTAGGTAGAAATTAGATGCAAACATGCTGAACGCCAGGAACATTTAAAAGAAGAATGCTGAGCTGTATTTAGTACAGTCACATACTGATGAACTCATTTCTGAATTCCTCAAATCTAGGTCTGTCGTATATGTGCTGCAGAAACCCGGCAAAAAGCACTTGGATAAGTTGTAAAAGCAGAGCTAAATTTCATCTGTGGAATTTATGAAAAGGGCTGCACCGACTGTGGGTACTCCAAAGAGTGATGGCAGCTTAAGGAGCTGCGGGTGTAATAAAGCCACCGTAAATCCCAGCTGAAATGAATCGATATCTTGTTCTTAAATTTATTCAGTTGCAAAACTTGGAGGCTGGGTAGAGGTTACTAAACTACGCTCACCTTGTGTGTCTTAGGAGTGAGTATTGGAACTAGAGCTGAATAAATTTCTAACAATGAATGTACATGAAAGACTATTTCAGTGTGAGCAATTACCCTACAGCGTAGTCGGGGCATTTGCTGTATATGTAAGAATAATGGATTAATGACTTCCAGGATAAATGTTGCTGCCTGGTGTTTTATGGCATGAGAGTAAAGAGTTAAAAAAAAAATAAAAATAGGGGGACATTTATAAAACTGAGATGGAAGTCCTGCATTCTGCCTCACCTCAGGAAAATATAAAGTGGGTGTGGATAGAAAAGGAAAATAGGATTTTTGAAGAAGCAGTGCTGTTGTAGGGAAGAACAAGCAATTGTATGAGGTGGTGGTTGTTGGATATTCTTTCTGGCCAGAAATGGTACATATTACAAAGCAACCTTTCCTGTAAAATTAGCTGAAGCAGTATCAGTTATGGGTTGCTGGCACAGCCGCTTTTGGATGAAGATCTACAACATACCTTTGAAGTGTGACAGATATTTGTACGGCAGGAGATATTTAAATTGGCCTCACATCAGATAACAAAGTACTTTGTACAGGCTCCGAGAAGGGCATTATGCAAAAGCGATAGGGAATCCATCAGTCCCAGAGACTATTCCAGCAAAGAGGTGCTTATACAGTGGGGAAGGGTTTGATTTACTGCAAGCAGACTTAGCAAAGGACTCAACAAGGTGTGAATGGCAAATAGCAAAAAAAAAAAAAAAAAAAAAAAAAAAAGCCCTATAGTCTGGATCTCCCCTAGTTTTGCTGCATAGAGCAGATAGTGCTGATACACGACTGAAAGGAAGGAGAGAGGTAGTAAGCCAGTATGGCAGAGCAGATATTGGGATGGGTGACATATTTAGCAATGGAGGAAAGGAGAGATAAGAAAGAGGCAGTTTAATAATTGCCTGCAGAGAAAACCAAAGGATGATTATAGAACATGTACCCTGATGTTAATGAAAACGGTCGCAAGCTCTCATAAGCTGTGAGAGGGAACCAGGAGGTGGTACTGGGAAGTAATAAGCATGAAGACATAAGAGCCACGTTTGTCACAATCGCAGGAGCCAGAAAGCAGGCTCGTGCTTATTGCATCCCCCAGCGCAGCTCCGCAGATTTCTACGCTCGGCACAGGCACGCTGGGCAGGCAGGGCTCTGGTTGCCAATAAATCCCTTCCTAGGGAAGGTCTTACAGTACGTGGAAGCGCAGGTAGGATGCAGATGAATAGCTTGGACAGGGAAATACGGCCAGCCCATCCGCCAGGCAGTGCCATTGCAGGCAAGTATGGGCTTGGGTCCTACCTAAGGGTGGCTGTGGGACCTGGCATTCCCCAAAAGCTGCAGCTGTGCTCACGTAATGTGGATGTAAGGAGGGTTTGAACATATGCATGGAGTCTAGCTTTCACTTTAGATGCAGAATTAGATGAAGACAAGGATACTTGGGAGTAATGAGGGAGCTGGCGGAGGAGTTTGCCAACTGCTCTCCGTCATTTATCAACAGTCCTGGTTAACAGGGGAGGTCCCAGACGACTGGAGGCTTGCCAAAGTGACGCCCATCTACAAGAAGGGTCGGAAGGAGGATCCAGGCAACTACAGGCCTGTCAGCCTGACCTTGGTGCCGGGGAATATTATGGAGACATTCATCTTGAGGGCGCTCACAGGGCACGTGCAGGATAACCAAGGGATCAGGCCCAGCCAGCACGGATTCGTGAAAGGCAGGTCCTGCTTGACCAACCTGATCTCCTTCTATGACCAGGTGACCCACCTGGTGGGTGAGGGAAAGGCTGTGGATGTTGTCTACCTGGACTTTAGTAGAGCCTTCGGCGCTGTCTCCCACAGTACTCTCCTGGAGAAGCTGGCGACTCGTGGCTTAGACAGGTGCACTCTTCGCTGGGTAAAAAACTGGCTGGACGGCCGAGCCCAGAGAGTTGTGGTGAATGGGGTGAAATCCAGCTGGCGGCCGGTCACAAGCGGAGTCCCCCAGGGCTCAGTTTTGGGGCCAGTCTTGTTTAATATATTTATCGATGATCTGGATGAGGGGATTGAGTGCTCCCTCAGCAAGTTTGCAGACGACACCAAGTTGGGAGGGAGCGTTCATCTGCTGGAGGGTCGGAAGGCTCTGCAGAGGGATCTGGACAGGCTGGATGGATGGGCCCAGGCCAATTGTATGAGGTTCAACAGGGCCAAGTGCCGGGTCCTGCACTTGGGTCACAACAACCCCATGCAATGTTACAGGCTTGGGGAAGAGAGGCTGGAAAGCTGCCCTGCAGAAAAGGACCTGGGGGTGCTGGTTGACAGCCATCTGAAGATGAGCCAGCAGTGTGCCCAGGTGGCCAAGAAGGCCAACGGCATCCTGGCCTGGATCAGAAACAGTGTGGGCAGCAGGAGCAGGGAGGGGATCGTGTCCCTGTACTTGGCACTGGTGAGGCCGCACCTCGAATGCTGTGTTCAGTTTTGGGCCCCTCACTCCAAGAAGGACATTGAGGTGCTGGAGCGCGTCCAGAGAAGGGCGACGAAGCTGGTGAGGGGTCTGGAGCACAAGTCTGATGAGGAGCGGCTGAGGGAGCTGGGGTTGTTCAGTCTGGAGAAGAGGAGGCTGAGGGGAGACCTCATCGCTCTCTACAACTACCTGAAAGGGGGTTGCAGAGGGGTGGGTGTTGGTCTCTTCTCCCATGTAACTAGCAACAGAACAAGAGGAAATGGTCTCAAGTTGCGCCAGGGGAGGTTTAGACTGGATATTAGGAAAAATGTCTTTACTGAGAGAGCGGTGAAGCACTGGAAGAGGCTGCCCAGGGACGTGGTGGAGTCACCATCACTGGAGGTGTTCGAGGAACGTGTGGACGTGGCACTGCGGGACGTGGTTTAGTGGGCATGGTGGGGTTGGGGTGATGGTTGGACTTGATGATCTTACAGGTCTTTTCCAACCTTTGTGATTCTGTGATTCTGTAATGGCTTCAATAAAGAAGTAACAACAAGCAGTGGAGAGAAGTTTCTCCTTTGACCGGGTGCCCCACAGTTCTTCCATAAGGCTAACCTGTGGGTTTTTGCATGCAGGAATGGTTTCTTGAGAGAGGATCACCAGCAAATGCTGCGTGAAGCCCAGGACTGCTTGCTCTGCCCTTGTGCTTGGGCAGCAGCCCTTCTGCTAGATGAATGATTTGCAGAGCTACTTTGTGGACTGTGTTTGTGAGGATGATCTGGTTTAAAAAAAAAAAAAAAAAATAGCTGAGGGGAAAAAGAAAGTTATTTTTAACCCAGATGGGTTCATTATTCATGCTTAACAGGAGAGCCTTACAAAGGCAGGAAGGCACAAGTGGGAGGGAAGCATGTTGCAGGGCAGGGCACGGTCTCAGCTGCCTCAAGCAGGGCTGTGGGGCCTGGGTTTTAGCCTCTGCTGTGAGCTCAGCTTCTGGAAACACGGCAGGTCTCACTCTGCTCCAGGGTTTTTATTTTTACAAGTCATTGTTCTGGATTTGAACTGAAAAAGGTAACCGTTATAGGCTGCTGCTTTTCCAGGAAGCGTATCCTTACTTTTATTTCTTGTTTTTAAGAGTCCTAGGTTAGGAAAAGGTAAAAATATTTCCTTCTTTTCTTTTTTTTTTTTTTCCCCCCTCCCCCCCCCCCCAAGGCTGTGTTTTAACTCGCCATTTCTCTGAGCTCAGCTTAGAAATTACAGAGAGAGCACCGTGCCGTGGGGGTAGTGGAGGAGGCCAGGTTAGAAGGAGAAGGTGATGGTCACTTCTGGCCTTCTGCGCTCTGGCCAGCTCCCCGGGGGAGGCTGGGCTTGAGGCTTGTAGGGTGGGCAACAGAAAGAAAACAAAGACAAAAGTAAAAGCCTGGCTTTTAAATTGATAATAATCCTATCTCTTTATAGTTGTTGGTGTTACAGTTGTGGTAAATCCATCCCTTTGTAGCAGTGGGGTGGCTGAGCACAACTAAGAGACGGTGCCCAACTCAGAAGGGAAGAGAGAAAACTACGGGTGTGCTACCACCGAGGCATTAACCAAGGCAGGCTGATGCGCATGTTGACAAAGATTAGCCATCCTCCTGCCCATGGACGTCTTCTGTGGTAGCTGCGAAAGCAGCCCACGTTTCTGGAGCCTCGGCACAATGCCTGAAGTACATAAATGATTTTCTCCTCTTCTTTCCTTGTTTTCTTTTATCTTGGGAGATTGCTGAACTGAGAGTCTGCCTTCTCGTAATGAGGCCAGAGTACACTGGAATTATCTGTGAGCATCAGTTAATAAATAGCAGAATAAAAGGCAAAGAGCTGGCTAAGGGTGATGCATGTCAGATCTTCGCAGAGCAGCAGCCCCTTTCTGCGCGGGGCAGGAGCGGGGGAAGACGAGAGCCGGGGCGGGAGGCTGCAGCTCGGCCGCACGCCTAGTGCAATTAAACTAAATTGCCTGACTCTGTTACCTCTTTCCCCGCCACCCTCTGCCTCAAAAAGCAAGGGTCTAAATTGCTGTGAAGGTTAGGGCTGCTAATGAGGCTAAGCTATGCGATGGCGTGTTGAGTGTACCCTCTGCTGTGGTGGAGAAGAGTGAAGTAAGAGACGGTGGGCTGCATCAGCGGGGACCAACAAAACATCACAACCTACCCTAAGAGAAAGCCATCAATTCTGATTTATTACTTGAGTGGCTATAGTAAGTCATTAAGCAGATACCACTCATCATCTCAGCAGGAGATAGGACCAATGTAAATGAAAGCGCTAGTTACTTGGTATTCTTTTTTTATTATTATTTCATGCAGAACTTGTTGCACTGCCTATCAGTAAGGTTGCCCAACGCTTTCCTTCAGGGGAAAAGCTGTTTTCAATTGCTTCTAACAATTCTTAACCATGTGGACTGTAACTTTCCACACCAGATACTTGGCGCAGACTGAGTACTTTTGGAAAATTTCCAAGCCATTGTGGTTTGAGGGTTTTTTGGGGGGCGTTACGTGGGGAATGTACACTATTTTGTCCATGCTAAAATTTAACTTTTTTTTAAATACTGTGAAGTGGGAAAGTGGTATTTGCTGTCCCCATGGTGATCTGCCAAGATTTGGCAATATTATAAACCTATGGGAAAAAGATATAAAAAAAAAGAAATCAGAACTGAGCACCGTCCTTCCCTGGCCAGCTCAAGGGTAACGGGATGTTGTGCTCTGAGAGTAATTGAGCAAATAATTATGTGCTGTTTGTTTGCTGAGTCTGCGGTTCTGTTTTCAGTACGAAGCTTGCAGATTTCTGTGTTTCTACGTGGGTTTGTGTGGTGAAAGTGAGGCCAGCTTCTTAATCTCAGCTCCTAAAGAAGTAAGATGTTTTTCTTTGAATAAGGACTGCAGGATTTGGCCCTCAGTATGTAACTCAAACCTCTGTCCTTAATACAGGATTGTATTTATATTTGCCAAACCTGGGGGATGAAATAAATAATGGGAAGCGCCTTTCTCTCCTCCAGGAAAACACAGCAATTAGTCAAAGATAGTAATTTCTATAGAACATCACGTGCCCAGGTATTCTTCTAGTTGCAATCTTGTGACATTAGCAATGCAGATAAAATCTCATGTTTTCATCTGTTTGGATCAAGGAACCTAGAAACAGTGACAGTCTATTTATTTTTATGGTTGCTGAACCTCTATTAAGAGGTATTATGCATGGTGTTTGATTTTTCTGCCTTTACATCTTTGCATCCCCATGGTTACTGTTTGATTAAACTTTGATCAGAGAAAAGACAAATTATGTTGTTAGTTATTTAACCCTGTGTGGAAAGGGCTCTGTGGGTAAGAAAGTCAGTTCTGATTCATATAGGCACAAAATCTGAAATCCTTTTTCAAGTATAATTCCCACTTAAAAACAAACTGGAGTTTTTAGCAGACTATGCATGATACGATCTTTTATTTTGTTCCTGGTATGAACTTGTCATTCCTTGTTTTTTCATCTATTGACTAGAACTGCCTGCTTGAAAAAGAAAGAATGCTTTAAGATTGAAAAAACACCTTTAGGTTCAATGTTAGTGACCTTAGGCAATCGATGCTTGATTAGAAAATCAAAGCCGCTTCCTTTTCATTCTTTGGAAATGTTCGCTTATTTGCATCTGTTCAGGCTGAACGTCAAAGGTAGGGTAAGATTGGTTATGTCCTTGCGATGCTGAGCAGCTTCAGTTTATTGCTAGAAGAGAGAGAAGTGACCCACCCGCAACAACAGAGGATGTGAGGAGCCCTGTGCTCTTCATGTATCCATATATATAGACCGTATGGGGAATCTTGTATTGGACCAATTAATAAATGCTGAGCTGGATTTGAGCATCAGCATCATATTCTTTCCTGATCCATGAGGAACCAGCTCAGGTTCAAGGGATGTTTCTTGCAAGGCTTGATTGAGCAGCAGCAGATAAGCCCAGCAGCACCAAGCACACGGTCAGGGAGAAACAGCCGGGGAGCTTGTCCTCTGATGGGACTTTTTTGGGTGTTTGGCTGTGACTTTAGCTTACGTGTCACGGTGCGACATCCCTCTGCACGGGGGTGAGCGGCTCAGGATCAGGCCAGCCAGGACCAGGGAGTGACAGAGGGATTGCAGCATAGTTTAACAGGCAAACGTAGCTGGAGGCAGGCTGTAGAGCTCAGCGTGGGAGTCTTGAGAAGTCTGGTTTTAGGAGCCTGTGATATTCATCACAGTGCTTGCACTGGCAAGAGAAGGGGAAACTCTTGTCAAAGCAAGGACTATGGGACCCCGCCACAGTCAATGCTGTAAGCGTGGGACTGTGCCAAGTTGGGCGGAGAAGAGGGATTCTCATCTGCTTCGTGGCGCTTGAAGCGGTTGGAAAAAAGTGTTGAAGTTGGTTTAAACCAGGAAGCTAGCAGTCAGAAAAAGCACAGAAGAGCAATTCAGGTAAATTAGTCACAGTCAGGAGGATCATTTGAAATATAAGATAATCCTGGGATAAACATCACAAGCATTTAGGGAAAAGTCCTTCAAATAATGTGGAAAATGGGACAGAGAGACAGAAAGTAGAGTTTTGCTTAGGCTGAGGCAGCTAACAAACTTGATAGCAACCTGGCTACCCCTTGAAACTGTGAAATGTGCGGGAGTTTTGGACTGTTACAATCATAGGTTAATGTGATAATACTAAGAGACTTAGAAATGAACTACCTATTCATCTGCGAGCAGAGAGAGTGACAGGGGATTCTGCATCCATTTAAAAAGGAGAAAATTGCACTAAAACTGTAGACCTGTGTCAAGTGAGCAAGAATATTTGATAGCCAAATATGGACTTCATTAAAAGTGAAAAATGTATGAGATAGGAATGTGCTTGAGAACCACACAGCTCATGGCAAATTACCATAGCTCCCTTCCTCCTTAGACAAATCAGGAACCAAACGCCTTATTTGCTTTTACATAACAAGCAGAGGTTCATTAATCACGTGCTCTGACAACAATAGGAGACAAAAACATCTTGGAGGTGTCTCAGATGAATTGTAGTTAAAATTTACCATGAATTTAAACACAACTGTTTAAGAAGGTTGTTAAGATATGATTTCTATGTGGATAGATGACACTCGGTCTTTCTCCTTTGCTACTCTGCCCTGCTTGGCTATGGATTATCACCCAGGGATGACAGACAATCACATTAATTGCTTAAGGACTAACTTGTGGGGTGTGACAAAAAAGTAATCGGGCAGGGCTCATGCCCTCTGGCACTTTCAAACCACTAGTTTTTACACTACATAGGAAATGGCATCCAGTTGTCCATGTAACGAATTCCTCTCTCCGTGCAACCCAATGTAGTGTACTAGGAGGAGGAAGAATATTGCAGCCTTTAAAAGGGGGAAAACCCCCATCAAGAGGCAGTTCTAGGCTAACTCTAGAACATCAATTGAAGTGAATGAAACTTCACAGATCTTCAGCTAAGGACAGAAATGTGTCATACCAGCTCTGTCACTGAGGCATCAACAGAAATAAGCAGAGCTGTGAACTGAAAACTGTTTAGAAGTGGCCACAGTAGCTCTTTTTATGTGCCCCAAAACCAGAGCATACCAGTATATACCACTACAGTCAATATCTAGGACCCTGGAGCTGCTGAACCCTTAAAGTCAACTTCTTTCTCCTCTCCCTAAAGCTGAGGGCACTAAATTGCTGGAGCAACAAAAATGCTGCTCAGTCAGAAGTGTGGCAGACAGATGCCTGGGTGATCTGTGTAGCTACTCACCACTTCTTTTGGTCATCGGGAACTGAAAGAGAAAGAATGGGATTTAATTTTAGAGACTTCATTGACTGATGTTAGTACTTCTTAAAATGTATGTAACTGCACAGTACTTTATTGAGCCTCTCTCTACACTCTCCAACCCAGGTGTCATGCAGTTCCGTTTCGGATTCTTACCAGACAGTGTTGCATGCATACGCCTATTTCTTTTTTGTTAGCCAAAGTGAAATGACTGAAAAAGTCAGTTTTAAAAATCTCTTAGGCTAGTTGTGCCTTTCCTTTCACAGCATGGCTGAACAAATGCGGGAGAGAGAATAGATGCCTGACAACTGAGAAGCAGACAGTAAATGATTGTCAAGTAAGAAGTCGAAATAAAGGCAATGGGAATTCTTGGCACTTATTCTCTACTACAATGGTTTGATGGTTATATGCATCTGGGACCGTACAATATGCACATTCAAAATGCACTTACAAGGGCTACCCTTGGCTTTCTGGAACACGGCCTCCTCCTGCTTGATTGCTCATCTACATTTCTCCATCCTCTAAGGAAACTTCTGCAAGTTCTTCCACTTCTCTCTGCCATCTCCTGATTCTCCCATGCTTTGGCACTTCACATGGGTCTCTTCTTCCTTCCAACACCCAGAAAAGTTTTTGATTCTTCCTCGAAGATCCAAGCTCAACACTTGGAAGGGCCTTCTAAAAACCCAAGAATGGTCCTTAAGGGGTCATTGCCAACAGCTCCAGAGCAGAACCAAAAATCTTTCTTTCCACCTATCCTAGCACATGCCACAGCTGGGATTAGGAAAAGGCATATTTACAAATTATGAAAAAAGTAAAAGCGTTCTTCTGAAAAGGAAATCAGAGATGTGAGAGTTGTGACAGTAAAAGTTGCCTATGACACACAGTCAGTAAAGAGGGAATTTCCACCATCAGAAAGAAATGCAAAACTGCACAAACCGGGCCAACTCCCCAGATACTCGTGGCAGATACACACAGGGCTTAGTTTTTATCACAAGAGCTTTATCAATATTGCAAAGCTGCTGTGACAGTTTACGAAAAAGGGGAACCCAGAATTTACCGGAGTGCAAAAAAACCTCCTCTTGAGACCTTTTCCATTTTAGCCTACCCACATTTCCAACCTCGGGGGAAGATTTTAGAGAAAAAAAAGAAAAAAAAAAAGTACTTAACAGACTGGAGGAAGTCTTGACGCAAGAGCACAAACACCACACGGTAAGGGAAAACATTTCAGCCTCCTGCAACTGCAAACTGATAATGCAGCGATGGCAGCTTGGGTTGAAAGGAGTCATGATAATAATGAATTCTTTCACTGAACTCCAAAAGAACCCATGAAAATAGCGGATGTGTATGAGGAACCCTAGAAAGGCATCTCCTCTTGGTTATCTGAGCAAGGTTACAGGCAACTGCTGTATTATTGTAGCACACTGGGTAGTGCTAATGCAGGCACATGCTGGACTGTGGACTCTGGCCCATTAGTCCTCACCTTGGCTGAAAGGCAGGCTGACAAAATGGCAAAAAAGTTGCAGGATACTTGATTTGGAAGCTAATTTAGGTTTGAGATGATTTTTCTAACAGAGAAACATTGAGTAATGAGTTTGTACAGGGTTATTAAATTACTAATTTTTCTTCAGTTTTCAACAGAATTTGGTTAGTGGAAAGATGTTTTTTGGTAAATTTATGGTTGAATTGAGTGAGATTCTTGAGATAGCAAGAAACTAGCCTTGATGACTCAGGAGATCCCTTTTAGGTTAATGGATATAGCCCATACATATTGATAAGCCCTGGCATATAGATAAATGACTTCTGGCTGATGTGTGAAGCCATGCTAAACCTGACAGTGGGTTGTGTTGAAAGCGCCTTCATTTGGGTGGATGATACTCCATGAAAACCTGTGAGGACTGCCAGCGGGTCTGCTGATGTTTAAAGTGTGCGAGCTGCAGCTTCATTAGCCTCCTTTGGGGTTAAAGAGGGGTGTTGTATGGAGAGGTGGCAATGGGAAACCTTAGACACAGAGGCCAAACTCTTTCTCTTTCGGTCCAAAGAGGCCCCTTCATGCAGTAAAAACAGCAGGGGCTGGGAAAATACGGGCATTAGGCTAAAAGCAGACTAAACCAAAGCTGCTCGGGGCTGAGGATGACTGACTGCAGGTGAGCGTGATGGAGCATGAAGCGTGAGGAAGGCACGACCTTGAGAGGGAGTGGAGAGAGTTTCTTGGACTCGGCGTTGCTGGAGTGATAAACAGTTGTGACTCTGAGCACACTACAGGATGCAATTTCTTCTGCTTTGCTCAGGAGAGCCATCTTTGCGTACAGCACTGTAATAAGAAAAGGCTAGATTGAGAATGCATCTGCTCGGTGTCATGTAGAAACCTTATTCTTGAGGAACATCCCTGTGAGACCCTACATACGGAGTGGCTAACCATATTCAGGTAAAATGAGGCAACAGTGTTTTCTGTGTGTACCTAGATTGTAAAACTGTCTCTTTTTGGATGACTCTGTTTCCTTGTTAGAGATGAAAATTTAAAAAGTGCAATGCATACCATGTGCGGCTGCCAGGACAGGGAGGAATTCTCCCTGCGGTGTGTTCATGGGGTTTCTACATCGTTTCTCTGACGAGTCTGTGTCCCTCACAAAGACGGTACTATTGCAGGAAATGAATGGCTTACGAAGGCTCACCAGAGCACCAAACATCTTTCTAATTACTTCACTGCATACAGAATAATTATAGAAAAAGAAGGATGAAAGCCCAAATGAAGTACAGAGGCCCTTGAAAAATGCCACCAGGTCAAACACTACTGCCATCTCCTCCTCCTTTCCTATTGACCTGTCCTTTCATCTCAGCATTAAGTGCCCACTTCCTTTAAATAGCTTTTTATCCTGACCAACTCTCCTAATTCACAAAGCTGCTTGAACTTGTTTATTTTTGTTGACTGCCTGCAACAGAAGGCTTTAATGCTTCATTCCTTGTACTGAGTAAGCTTTCTGGACTCTGCTTGCATTGCTTCAATCAGGCAGGCAATGATTGTCTGCCCCGCGAATGTTAACTTGTCTTCTTCAGCCAGAAACAAAATAGACTCCATGAGTTTGGGGAGTAAGAGAGGGTGAAGGAGAATAGTCACTGTAAGAAAGACATGGTCTGTAAGAGGGAGGGCAGATCTTGTATCAGTAAACACAAACAGGGAGAATTCTGCTTCATTTATCTGCAGACTGGCAAAGCTGCTTGATATTCTTCCTCCTCGGCAGAAAATGACAGCACGCAAAGCGATCACGTTATTAATTCAGATGAATAGTAGCACACATCCCTGCGTTATATAATTATTTCATTAAAGTGAAGGATCAGTTTAAAACTTCATTAAAATCTAACCAGCAGAAAATAATATGATTCCACTGACATCTGATTTAATTAAAATCTGTAAGTTAGGAATATTAAAATGTGCATTAGCTCTGGAAGGTCTCTGAAAGGAGCATCGCCCAGTACCTCACCCCGCTACGCGCTGTGCTTCTCAGAGAACTGGGGGTAGCAGATGGGCACAAGGAGTTCTTGGGGTCCCGACTCAGTAAAGCTCAGCAACACCAGCAATAAAGGTGGCCTACGCACAGTCGACTGTTCAAAGCATCATTGAATTATTCAAGCAGGGTTTCCGCATTATGAAAATAGGTATTACTCGTTCAATTCAGTCTTGAGAGACGAAGAACCAAATTGATTCTCTGAACTGCGAGAAACAATGGCTTTGAGCCAAAGCCCACTGAAACCAAGACAAAGATCCCCCGCTGACTTCAATAGCTTGCTGGATCTCGCTCAATGCAAGTAAATGACATTTTTTTTCAAAAGCGAGTTTCTTTTTCCTGTGGCAGCTTTGTACAATATTTTCCATTGTGGCCACCTTCATTCATACGTTGCTGTTCTCCTACATGCAATTTCAGACTCGTATTGTTTCCAATACTTTATAATTTTGCGTTGTCAGGATGGTTTTCTCTGTGGTTTCACAGAGTATATTGACCTAGTTAAAATTAAAGGTTGCCAGCATAAATTAGATTAGGTTGGTCTAGTGAGCTGAAAAAGCGCTGTAACATGCTGTGTTTGTCTTTATTTCCATGAGTAAGAATGGCTGGGTGAAAAGACAGCTATTAGAGCTACTTGGTTTACACTGTTATAATTACAGGTCTGATGGTATCCTATTAGGATGCAACAAGACCAAGTGATGGGTTATTTCAGTTAGAAATATAATAATTCCACTGTTTTATTTTTAGCTATGAGATTTCACATTCCATTTAAAACGCAGATGAACCTAGTTAGTAATAAAGTAATACCATTTACTGACAGCGAGGATATTTCTACCTTCTTAAGACCATCTATATTGTGAACCTCTCAAGCCTGAGATAAAAAGAATATCTTATCCCACGCTTCAGAGATTGCAAGAAGTGGATATCTTGCTCTCCATATCTTAGCACAGGCCTGACGTCTCTCGTTCATGAGGTACGAACACAGCAGACATAAGAAGGGCGATGCATGTTACCAGCCTCATCTGCCAACAAACACCTTGAGTTTGACTCTTTCCAGGCACGGTGTAAATACTTTGAGGCTGAGCTACTGCTGGAATAACGGCTGGCTCAGTCTTCTTATGTTTGCCCTGAAACCTGTTGTTTTTTGTACAGTGAAAAGCGGACTAATGTCTCCTTAAGAAGGATATTGTCTTCTGCCAGTCCTATTGTTCCTGTAAATACCTCTCTCCGCCACTAAAAAAGGACAAGAGGATAATGGATATTTATCCTGAATGGAGTCCAGAAGCACTTCACCTTGGGAACTGCATCACTCTTTGCAGGCAGAATCCCTGCAAACATCCAAGCAAGGTCTGTTAATAATAATACATGGATAATAATTGCTAAATAATTGATGTTCACATTGCCTTTTGCTGCTGCAGCTAGCTCTGCTGTGTGCACGGTAAGCTGAACGGTTGAATCCACTGGTGAACACTGTATTGCTTTTTCGCTTGTTGATATCTGACTGTTTGCTACTCCACTATCTAATGCATGGGTGTGTAAATATTGTTACGCTGAGCTGTAGGCTACCAACACTATTTCTATATGTGGGAGCAACTCCCCACAACACTGTATCAGACCATAACTCTTTCTTCTCAAGCCAATTTTTAACGCAGCTGCAGCCCAAAGAGACTCTCTACTGGATCCATTTTTCAATGTGGAACTGTTATTGTTTTAAACCTATTTTCTGCTCTCTTGTGTGCTTTGCTGTTTGTTACTAAGAATGCAATCTATCTGTCAAAAAATGCACCTGGGAATGGTTTTTGCATTGACTGTAGAATGGTTTTGTTATTTTTTGGGCTACAGCTGCATTATGGCTGTCATCCTGAAGGTATCGGGACACTTCAAACCTGCTATTTTCTTCCTTCCTTGTGCATAGGCAGTTGCTATTTTGAAAAGAGAGGAGGGAGAAAGGAATGGGATGACTGAGGATGGAAAGATTTGTGGCACTGAACAGGGAAACTTTTTTTTTTCCCTCAGTTTTTCTTTTGGAGGAACCCGTCTTATGTTTGTACCATTTCTGAGTGGCTGCAGAAAGTTTCTGCTTCTCCGTGGGGTCTGCATCATCTTAGGTTTCTACCTCAAACGTTTTACCGGTTTATGCTCCTGGGAGATGTCTATCTGAATGCCATGTAGTCTGTGCTATCAGAGAGAAGCACTAATGAGACACCTGCCCCTCATAGCATCCAGCCTTGTGTAGCAGTGGTTGCTACAGAGCGTCATGTAAGATTATCGGCTTCCCTTGGCTTTTGGTAGGACTGTTTTGTTTCCATCCCCATAACCCAGCAGTGTTATTTACCCCCACCACATCCTGGCCCCTGTGCTCAAGAAACAGCTTTATTTCTATGGTTGGGTACACGTTGCCTCTTTTTCAATATCAGCCAACCTAGAAAATCCAAGACTTCTTTCCTGAAACATAAGGATGCCCTGGAGCATGCTCATAGTGTGGTTTCTGAAGTCTGGGCTAGCTGGAAGAGGCAGCATTACAAGAAATGGGTGTGGGAGCACAAATAGGGATTTTAATGATTAGGCTTGAAATTGACTGAGGGCCAGGCAAATATGTGCTAACATAAGGCAAGTTGTGCTGGTAAAAATCTAGTATAGTTGAAAACAGAGCTGCTTGAAAGTTATTTAACAATGCACAGCACGCTGCAGTGGTTCAGAACAGCCGGGAAGGAGTGTCTCGGATAATAAACGCTGTAGTGGAGTTTAGGTAGGTGTGAGATGTTTGTCCACACTGAATAGCATTAGCCGTTTGTTAAGGCCAAGCGAATAATAAATCACTGTCTTCAACAGACTTTACTGTTTACTAAGTCCTTACATTTAGATTTACCCAATGAACTGGACTGACAGAATGCCTCTTGAGTTAGTGAAGTGATACTCCTCAGCTGAAGGACTTAGCTTGATTTATGTAATAAGCAGTATGCACACTTAAAGGAAATGAAGGTAGTTTCCTCATGTAGGGCCTTACATGCTTCAGTGCCTGCCTGCATGCTCCCCTTTGCACTACTGCCAGGGAGAAATTCTTGGCTCTGGTCCTCAGGTTTCCTCAAGAAGGTGGTTGAAGATGAAACGGATGGTTGGAGATACTCCTTTTAAGGGTGAAAAACCCCACTATCTAGTACCTTCACTAAAGAAGTCTTACACCTATTGAATCTACAGTCCGTTGGGCTTCTTTCTTCACTCTTGCCACAGAAATCACCTCACTGTTCATATTCCAGCAAACCTAAAGCTTTCCTGTCTCTCGGGATCCATTTAGAGAGCAAAAGCTATCCAGATGCCAGCACTCATATCAATGCTGCATTTTGTGCTTGAATGGTTTAGCTCTATGAAACTTAACTCTGAGACAAGTGTTTGGAAACCCTGCCCAAGGGACAAAACCTACATCCGACCTCCTGTATTCCCCATTCGCTTTCCTTGACTCATCGTCTCTCTTGAAAACTTCCTGGCCTGACAGTTCATTACCTCACATGAGCGTGTGGCAAACAACCCCCTCCAGAGTTCAAACAACATGAGTCGTGACTCTGCTATACCTCATGCCGTTTATGCCAGCCAGCTTTGCAGATCTGCCTGCCCTGTATCCATGCCATCGAGACTGCTTCACAACCTTGGCTGGTAGGTAGACTTTGTATTATTGAAGGGCTTAGGGTCACCCACTGGGCACACTTGCAGACTATCACTCAAGTGAGAAGGAAAGGTTGCTCATCTACCATCGCTGACCTTCTGTGCTCTGTTTCAGTCGCTGTTGAATTTTCAGGAAGGCAGGAGGTATGCTTGATCCCTTCTTTTGGTTTTGCGTGCAACCCTGGTAGTGGTGGTGGTAGTAGTAGCAGTAGTAAAACATGGGAGAATAGGTGGATGGAGATGCCACTGCAGCTACCATTAAGGCAAATATTCCCTGACTAACAGTGTTGCATGTGCGTGAATGTAGATGGAGACAGCACATCTCGAAGAAGGTTGATTAAAGGTTAAACAATCTTCCTTCTCATAATGGACCCCATGAGGCTCTCTAAGGTTGCTACAACAGACTGAGTGAACAGCATTGTTGCATAGTTCTTTTAACAGCCCTACATATTTTCCATTATTGAAAATGGTTTGTTTTACAGATCAGGTGCCCCATTAGTATTGTCATGATTTCTTGTCATTCTGACATCAGTTGCATTTTATCCCTTGTGATTTCTAGAATACATCTAATGTTGATTATTTTTTTTTTCAGTCCAGCAACAGCTTAATCCTCTTCCCATCTCGTTACAATAAGAGAAAATTGAGATTGCTGTGGGGACATTAGTTAATAAACACATTGCCTGTAGTTCCCAGACAACTGATGCATTTTTTCATCTTTATTTAATGGGATGTTATTTCTCACATTGAAATATCCAAGCTGTAGCAGTGGAGAAATTCTCACTGTGCTACAGATAAATTCAGACTGGAGGAGAAAAAAACCCCAGGAAATGGTTACTACTTGAAACGAAGAAGGAAAACCCCTATTAGGCAACTTACTTCACCTTTTTGTTTGACTTCAAGCTGAAATCTAAAACCTGATTCTCCACTTGCACTGGTTTTATATTTGTCCCATTGACTTCAGTGGAATTAATCCTAATTTACATTGGTATGAGAAGAATTGGATCACCGAGGTCTCATTATTCCAAACTGTAACCAATGACCTGGTAGAGCTTTTTATTCTCTGGCTAGAAGGATGCTGTGAAGATTGAGAGATTGTTCACTGTTCACGGCACAGACAGAAAGATGAGGTAAGACAAAGCGAAAATAAAGTGCTCCGGACTACTTCATTCCAGGGGACTACTTCATTCCAGGGGGCTCGTCTTCGAAGGCCACAGGGGATGGCTTTGCATTTCCATTATGCCACCGTGTGCTTGGAATTGCATTCCCCAGGCGTTTTCTCCAGAGTGCTAAGAGACCTCACTGACAGCATCCGGATACACGACAAACTCCTGACAATGATCAGTTCTAGTTCTTAGTCTCTGCCAACATCCCTTTCCTCTCCTCATCCCTTTTCTTTTAACACTTAGGGAGAATAACCATGCTTTTACATCAAATGGCTGCTCTATAGAAGAAATTACTGGTGAGCAAAGCAGAGAGCAAGCGAGCGCTGACAGGGACGCACAGACATTCAGCCAGAGCATCCTTTTTACCATTTGCTGTTTACTGTACCGCCTAATAAAGACTCTGGAACAAAAAGTGGTTTGGTATATTACATATTTATATATAAATTACAGCTGGGTTACTCAGCCTCAGTGATAGTAGGCAGCAGCTGTGCTTGGTCATGAGGGGAGAAGCACTACCACCTCTTCTTCCCCTCCCCTGCCTGTCTACCACAGGCTCTCGCTTTCCCAAGGGAGGACACAAACTGCATTTATCTGCCCCACACCGCTACCGCTCCACGGCAGCGGTACACGTATCATCACTAGGAATCTCCGTTTCAGTTCATTTCCACCCCTGTGCACCGTACTGCTTATGTCCACCGTGCTCTGTGGCGCTGTGCCTTTCCCTTCAGAGTCCCACCTCGCTCCATCTCCTCGTCCCCTCATGGCTTCCAGACCCTCCTGACGAAATCTTACTCATTTTCTGACTCCAATTCTCTCTGGCCAAAGTTAGGCTGTCTCATCTGATCTCCCTATCTCCTACAGAAGCAATTCAGCCCTGTCTTCCTCTCCTGGCAGATGTAATCATCTGCCCAGAAGACCTTTTCCTTCTGTCTCCTTACAAACCGTTTGAAGGCAGCTTGGAAAGTTACCGCTCTAATTTGACAGCGTTTCATACTTGCCGTGCTCAGGTCTGAGGCAGCGCAGACTACATCTAGCTCCAACAGCATGTGTTTAGACTTCTAAATATCCATTGCAATCAATAATAGGAGCCCAAATAGGAATTCAAAGTCTAAATGTTTCATTGGCGCTGAGCTTTGGTTCTATAACAATACTCTGAATGAACTTAACCTCCCTTAATCCTTCTGCCAAGCCAATGTTTGTCCTTTCACCGTGGACTGTAAACAAAGAGTTTGGATTTACACATGATCCATCTTGCAGGAAAAAAATAATCCCTCTGAGCTCCTGGGTTCTCTAACACAAAGCATTAGTATCTTTGCTGAGGGGATAAAACTTCATTCTTGATTGAGAAACTGAACAAAAAAAGCATTTGATCTGATTGACACGGCTATTCTGGTTGCATTGGGTAGTATGTTTAATCAATAAGCTTTGTCCTTTGGAATACTAATGCTTATCTTGTACTTGCTGCTTCTCAAAATACTGTTTGCTATAGAATTATTTGTTTAATATGATGCACAAGTATCTGACTCCACCAAGAAAGCCTGAAAGTCACAGAGTATGAACAGCGGGGCTGTTCGTTGGGAGCCCAGGTAGGGTGGCTTATAGATAATCACTCCACCCTTCATTTCTTAGCATATCTGTTAAATATGTTATATTTTCTTCGAAACAGTGTCTGAAGTGGCCACAGATTTCCAGTGTGGTAGTATATAGTGACTAAGACTACTATGGACTCTTCTTCGGAGGTCTCGGAGTACAATTCAGTAAGCAGTCATTCTGTTTCAGTTCAGCGACTTTTATTTAATGTCAGTAGTTATGGAAAACTGACTTCTTCATGCGCTTTGCAGATATAAATGAAGATTAAAAAAATTCATATCTGGATGTATTGAAATACTAAAATACAAATCAGGTACGTTTTTTTTTGACTGGTGCCGCTCAGCTCAGTAATATCCTTCCATACGAAAATGAAATTGTAGGAGGTATAAATATTTACACCACCATTGGAAGGAAGGCTACTATGTCTGGATCATCTCTCTAAACCTCCGCAGACTCTTATGGAAGATATAATTATTGAAGATGGAGGCACGGGGGGTAATATGCTACTGAATTTGGAGTAGGTTGTTAAAACAAGCAAATCCTATTTCCTGCAAAGTTCCTTTTAAAGTCAGTCACAATGAGTAGTTATTGGTGCAAGTGATGAAAAAAATTAGTCTTTGTTCTGGGAAGTTGGATTGTAACGTAACTATTATTCTGCCAAGAGACTACACCTCTGCGTAAACTGCTAGACAGTTAGAAAAAATGCTCATGGTTTTTCAGAAAATGTCCCATATGTCTCGAAAGAGGCATAGGATCTTTAAAAAACACACCATAGGTAAACAAAGTGCACCGAACAAGGTACGGAAGCTGCAGAAATATGACATTATGTTTGTCTTGGCTGGTTATTGCTGCATTCATGAATATTTTTTCTACCTGTTTTTAAATGAGTAATGCTAATATAGTTTCTCAACAGATAACAGTGATGATTTTGGAAGGCTGAGACATTTACTGAATATTTTATGTAATTTAAAAGGGCTTTCTTTTACTTACTGACAAAGGCTATTGCCATTTACATAATTATGAAAAAAGAACCTAAAAATATATTTGATGTGATCCTACACTTAAAATACAGAGTTTGGAAAACAAAAAAGAATTTGACTAATTTTTAGTAGCACCTGTGAAGGAGGTAGTGGCATACTTTAATAAATACAAAATTATAGATGTACATAATTATTTACAGTTCATGCAGAGAAGTAAATAAGAATATTGCATTTGTTTGTTTGTAAAGTTGTTACCTGCTTCACACACAGCCCTTGTGGAATTGAGTATTTCTCAATAGTATTAGAAACAACTGTGTCAACATAAACAAGGAAACGCTCAATAAAAAGCAGTTTATAAGCACTGTATTCTTTAAAAATATTCACCACTCTGGGTTAAAAATAAATAAGGTTTACAGAATACACGTATGTATATGCACTGTGAGTCCCCCCTAGGAATTTTTGTACCTGTTACTCAATTTGAAAAAAAAAAATTAGTGGAGGAATGGAGTCTCAGAAATAATGTATACTTTTATGTTTCAGGAAAGAGAGACGGCCGAGTAAAAGAAATATATGTTAATATTGGCATCTCCACAGAGAGAATGATGGCAATATTATTGAGGAACACCTAAGAATCCCCAGAGGAGAGGGATATTGTGAATATTCCAGCTGCAGTGTGAGCCTTGATCAGATAAAATAAAGCTTCGTTAACGCTACTGCTCCTGGAACTATTTTTTTTTTTAATATTTTTTTTTTTTTTGTATGTGCAGATTCCGGATGCTCTGGAGTATTAAGCTCTTTGAACGCTGTATCTGAAGAAAAACTGGAATCAGGACGTGAAGGAAGGGGCTGGTTTTTTACCTAGGGACCTCGCCTCCGACAAAAGGCTTATCTCATTTCACTGTTGTGTCAAACCAGCACGGTGCGTGCGCCCTGCCTGCCGCGCCAACCAGCTGTGGCGCGGTGGATAGAAAGTGTTCCTTTATCGCCTAGACAAGCTCTAAGGGGCTGTGCTGCAACTCGCACTTTTGCTGAGAAAATGCCACATGCTGGGCTAAGTTCATTTGTACTCGAACTCCATTAAAGCTAATGGGCTTTCCCTGGGGATGAAGATGGTTCCTTGAAGCTAGGCGGAAATGAAAGAAGACATCACTTAAGGGGAGCCGAGATATGACTGAAATGAAATACGAAACCTTTTATTCCTGGGTCAGGAGCTGGTTTTCCTTTTTCAGCTTATCTCTTGGCCTGGAAAGAATTTTATAGCATAGGATATCCATACCCTTATCTAGGCTGGATAATAAACCATGCTCTGGGAAGCATATGCTTCCAGACTGTGTGGCTTCCTCCTCCTCCAGCCCGCTGCTTCCATCTCACGCTTGCTAATCTGCCTATTGGGTAAAACCAGCGTTAATATTTTTTTTTCCCTTTCTTGCCCCCGCTGAAGCCGCCTTTTTTTGAGGAAAAAAACCCCTAATGCCTTCTTGGTTCTCAACCTAAACTCAGTAGTGATGTATGTGTTAATTATTAACTGATAGCTGATAGCTGGCTCTTGCCTAGGCATATTTGAAAGTGCAGGCAGTGTTGGCCTTCAAGGGTGATAGCGTCTTAGGTTGCAAGACTCTAGATTCCTCTCCGACCTTTTCTTTATGCCTTAGTGCTTTCTCAGTCCTCCCAGAATTTGTGCTATCAGGGTTTCTGCCCGTCTGCGGGCTGCCAGAGCATCCCTGTCGGGAAATACAGCAGCGGCATGGAGCACTCGTGCTCAGCACTGGCATTCAGATTCATTTGGTGTCCCTAAACAGGTCAGGCTGTTTGGCTTCTCCATGAAGAGTCATCATGTCTCGGTGTGTCTCCAAAACACCGTCTCCCAGGCCAAGCAACACAGAAATTAGGAATGGGAAGGGAGTTTAGTGTTAAAGCCATACATCAGGACAGGGCTCTGAAAACTGTCCTTTTCAAACTTCTATGAATTGGAGCCTTTTTGAAGTGACGTCTGACTTTGTATGTTGAGACAACATGGGCTGATCCATCTTAGATGATACCCAGCATACAATGTGTCTTTCTCTATACCCCAGATGTAAGAAAGCGTGGCTTTTCAATTCAGACTCTACATAGAGACTTGTGTGTATAGTTGCCTCATTCAGTCTTCACTGTTGGACGTGATGGCCATGACATCTCCTCAGGCATCTTCTAGCAAAGTCAGTTAGAGATGTGAGTGTTCATCTGAAAATTGCACCTCACAGCTTCAGACTGGTTGGAATCAGAGACAAAAAGAGGTATCAAAATCAGAGGTCGTTCAGGAAGGACTTGTACAGGCTACCTCTGAGTATGCAATGTCACACAGTGTCTGGGAATTTGTTAAAGTTTACAGTCACTTCTTACGTAGAGCGTATGACCTGGGCCTGAGAGGACGTGTGATTAACTGTGCCAGCTGGAAGCCGCTCCTGAACTCCCCCGAAGTTCACTGTATGGAAATAATAACCACCCGATGACCTTTCGCTGGGCAGTGTGGCATCAGGAGACGGCAAGTTTCTTCCGTGGAGACTATGACAACGAGGAAGCGCTGAACGAAGGAGCTGTGTGTTGCAAGGATGTGCTAATTGTTTTTAAACAGGCAGCCCGCAAAAGGATGGTGGGAGGGTACACCTCCTTCAGAAATGCTGCTGGGAAAGGTCTGTCAATCAGAGGGAAACAAGGTAAGAGAGTTCCCCCCTTATCTATTTTGATATTCTCCTGAGGACTAAGTAGCTAGCTCTCCTATGAAGCAAGGGCAGGAGACCTCGGTAAACTCTGGTCCCTCCTAAACTTAAAGAACAGCTGTGCCTCCCTCCCACCGAACACAGTGCCGTGTCTCACAGAATCACTAAGGTTGGAAAAGACCGGTAAGATCATCAAGTCCAACCATTACACAAAAAAAAAACCACCACCCCAAAAAACAAAACAAAACCAAAACCACACAAAAACCACTCCACACAAAAAAAAGCTGTGGTAAGGGTGGGGACAGGCTGGGAAAAGGAGGCTGGAAGCAGCAGGACACGGTGGCGGTGAAGGAACCACCCGGGCATAACTACACCTGCCACGGGGCTCACTGCTGGCGTCGCCCAGCCCCTCAGCTCCGGTCTAAGACCAACCAGCCTCGAGACCGTGGCGAGAAGGTGGCCCAGGGCTGTTACTAAGCTCGCTGAGGAAATGAAGGGCCACGGCGGGGGCACAGCCTCTCCTCCGGTGCCGGAGGTGCGCCCCGGAGGCGGGGGGCTAAGCCCGCGCACGGAGCGCCCCTTCCCGCCCCTGAGGCAGCGCCTCACGGGACGGTGTGGGTTGGCAGCGACCTTCAAAGACCGACCTGTCCGACCCCCCGCCGTGGGCAGGGACACCTTCCACTACACCAGGTTGCTCACAGCCCCGTCCAGCCTGGCCTTGAGCACTTCCAGGGTTGGGGCACCCACAGCTTCTCTGGGCAACCTGTCCCAGTGCCTCACCTCCCTCGTTGTAAAAACCTCCCCCGGCGTGGGGCCGAGGGGCAGGCCGCCACTCGCCCCTCGGAGCAGGGCAGGGGGGCGGTCAGCCCGCTCCCCCCACCCCTTGCCACCGCCCCTTCCCGGCCGGGCAGCGGCGCGGGGCGGTGCCGGGGCGGGCCGACTCCTCTCCCCGCCCTCAGCCGCGCCGGCGCCCGGCCTCTTTGTGCCGCCCGCCCGAGCACCGCGCTGCCCTCCGCCTCGCCTCGGCGCTGCCCGCCCGCTGAGGGGATCGAGGGTTCAGCCCGCCCCCGCCCTGCCGCGGGGCTTCCCCGTCTCCGCTTCACCCCGCCTCGTCCCTCTGCCCCCGGAGCGGGCTTCTCGCCGCCCCTTCCCCCGGGGCTGTCCGTCTGTCAGCCCTGCCCGCTGCCCGTCCGTGCCCGCCGCCCCCGGAGCTTCCCCCGCCGCCGGGGATGGCGCCGCTGACAGCGCCCGCGCTCGCCTGAGCCGGCCGGGGCGAGCCCGCCGCCGCCGCGGGAGGAGGAGGAAGAGGAGAGATGAACCGCTTCCAGCCCGGGGTCGCGCTGCTGCTCTCGCTGCTGTGGGAGGTGAGGTGGGCCGGGGCGGGGGGAGCGCGGCTCTGCCTGCCTCGGGCGGCTCCGACGGCCCCGGGGCGGCCGGTTCGCCCCGGGAGGGCGGCGGGGGGGATCTGCCGTCAGTCGCGACCTGGAGCTGCGCGGCCGGCGGAGGGGAAGCGGGCAGCCCGTACCCAGCCGGGGCGGGGTGTGTGTGGGTGCTACAGTATTTATTTTGGGGTTCATGCCCTTGCCGGAGCGGGCTTGGCCCCACCAGCTCCCGGGCGGTGCGCGTCGGGGAGCGGCGGTGCGGGGCCGGGCCGGGCCGGGCCAAACCCGGCTCTGCTGCCTCAGGAGGCTGCCGGGGTGCAGGAGGTACGGCTGTTCCGGCGATCTGGCTTGCTTTCCTTTCAACGCTTCCCTGCGGGAGCAGGGAAAGATTGTCTGTGGCGCTCTGGAGCGGAGTAACGCGGGACCTGTAGGTACAAGCTGTTGGAAGGTGGCTGCCCAAGGGGCGCGAAGCGTGCCCTTTTCAGGAAGGGTTAAATGGAAGGTGCGTCTTCTTATTTTTAAGTGTCCTTTCATGGACAAAATGTACATTGGGAGGTAGAGGTGCGGCGGCATCAGCTCCGGAGGAGCCGTGGAAGCACCGAGCAGCGTGGTTCAACTTCTCGGAAAGCCTCGGTAGCGCAGCTTTAGTAGTTACAACAAACAAGCGAACAGAAAAAAAATAATTAGCAGCTCACGTTAATTGGAGGGGGGATTTGTGCCACGCAGTTATGTCATGGGGCTGGGAAACCAGTTCCTTTTTTAGCAGGCGGATCCATAGACGTTTTTCTGGCGGCGCGCTGTCTCTTGGCCTTTGGTTTCACCTTGGGGTTGGGTTGGGGGCAGTCTGGGGGGCACTGGTGACCCCCACCGGGACATGTTCGTGGCGGGCACGCTGCCATGTGCGGCTCCCGGCATTGTGTTTGCCACCGCGCTCAAGTTGTCTCCAGGACATGTGCGGTGGCAGCGTGCTGGGGTGACTTCAGAAGCACCCGTGGGCTTCTCTTAGGTATGCCTTTACGTTTATAAAGCCCAGAGGCAGTCTAGCCGAAGGTGTCAGAGGGGTGGAGAGCTGTGTTGCCTTTCTGATGGAGCAGTTTAGACAGAAAATTAATTGTTTTTTTAAAAAACCAACATACCACCAAACCCATACGTGGAAACCAGAGTGCTGGCTATGTAATTACTGTTTTCAGTAATGGATATAATTCATGAAAATGATGTTTACTACATGTTTATGCCACCTACGTAGATGAACGATTTCTGGTATGTTGCCCACTATGTCATCCAGCATCGTCCCATTAAAACACTCGGATCAAAATCACCATTTAATGTAAATAAATGTAACTCTTTTCAAGTTAATTGGGCTGCGTCTCATTACCCCGGCTGTAAACTTGGCCCAGAGCCTGGCCCGCGATTGCTCCTTGACTCTGCAGAAGCTCTTCAGAAAGCACGAATGGCAAAATGTCGATTAAATGAAAGAGGCACTGGCATTTCCCAGAGGGAGTTTGTTCATCTGAGAGCGTGAAAGGCTTCGCCCCTCCAGGATCTGTTTGATTAGATGTCTCTGCTCTCTAACGCGTATTCCGCTGAAAAAGATCCTGCGTGCCTGAAAAAAGTAATTTGCATAAATCCTCTTTGGATGTAGCCCATGTTGCTGTTATTTAAGCTTTTATACTGGTTTTAACTGTGGGGTTTTTTTTCCCCCTTTGCTTTTAATTGAGAACGTTTGTTTTGCCACCTGGTTTTGTGGATTTTTGTTTCTTTTTTTGCGAATGCTTAGGATACCTTTTAAAATGAGATGCTATGTAAATAAGAAGTGTTACAAATTCTTTTAAGTTGTACTCTACAGGGGGGAAAAAAAGGCCCAGAAACAAAATGCTGAGGGTTTAAATAACTGAATCAGAGACAGCTGCTTGTTTAGAAGGTTTTTGGTATTTGAAACTTTTGCTGTCTTCTGCACTAACTTCCATACTGGCTATTATCTGAAATAGCATTGTTACAATTTTTTCAAATCTATTTGCAGCTTTGATGTGATCTTAGTTAATATTTAGCACAGTGCGAGCTGAGGAATATATTTTTCATTCAGCATTTTGCAAAAGGCTTTGACTGTTATCCAAATAAAGGGGGGGGGGGTGCAGGGAAGGCATTTAGCCCTTCAGAGCAATTTGCAGTAGTTTACTCACGTTTAAAGTTCTCCTTGCTTAAATTACCCAAACTACTTGTTGCAAGACATTGGTGTATTTTCTGTCCGTGTGCATCCGAAAACGCTATTTCTGGTTATATGGATGAGAGGAATATAAACTCCTTCACAAGTAAACATACATCCAATTCAAGGTGGGTGTGAGTTCGGATGCGGGGAATGCTTCTTTGTGGCTTTCAGGTTGAAGCCTAGTCAGTAACTGGCTGTGCCGCGCTCCCGTTGGGAAGTGATGGTTTGCTGTTCCTGATATAAAGGCAGGAGATGTAAAAGAGGGACTGAGGGGCAGGGGAAGGTGCCGGAGTGTGCTCGTGGGTAGTTTCATGAAGGCGACTGAAGGCATCGGTATCGAAGCAGGATTTAACACATAAGAAATTGTTCGCTTTCGATGCTAGGACGCCGTCCCTTTCTCTAGAAGAGCTTGAGATACGCTGATTACGGAAACGCCCAGAGCGCTGTGCTGGTAGGAAAGGGGGATTAATTCTGAGTTTTCTTGTTTGACAAAGGTTTTCCACCATAACCACAAAGACTTTCTTTATTTTCCTCCCATGATGGAAGAATAATCTCCAATCCCAGGACCCAGGAAACTCTGCTCTGAGAAGACCTTGCTGTTAAGGGAGAAAAGCCAAAGGTGCCGTGAGTTTTGCTCACAACTGAGTCATCGTTGAACGGTTTAACGCGTAAGCTAAAATGAGGAACTTCTAAGGTGGATAACTTGACAGGTAATCTTGGTTCTTGCAGGAAGAAATGAACACTGTCGAATCTTCATCCATCTGTCTTTTTCACATTAATTCGGCTGCTTGGAGGTAGCAGTGTGTTATTAACCTCAGTTGCCTGAAATACCCTTTGTCACCAGGAGCCTGGGTGTCTGATAGACCCGTAGTACTGGGCTGTATGATTTCAACATTCACGAATAGCCATTGGTCTCGCGCGCTAGTGCGGCTCGTGGTTCCACCGACAGGACTGCGTTTTGTCTCAGTTTTGTTTGAGTCGATGGCTCTCAAGTTTATGGAAAGCTTTGAGGAGGTCCATAAAGTGATGTCTGTTTGGGTTATATATCAAGATTTTCTGCTTTTATTTCATCAGACATCCCAAGGGCTTTGGCCATCTGAGCTTAAATGTGACTTTAATGAATAGCGTTGTCTTTGGGATGGTAAAAAATAAAACTAAACAAGCACCACACGCCCCCCCCTTTATGATGAAGTAAGATTATTTTCAGCCTGAATGAGGGCACCAGAGTACCTTGGTGTGGCTTACTTCTCAGACTGAGTGCTTGCTTTCTCTCCTGCAAGCTGTAGAAGTGCTGGGTGGAGGAGAGCTGGGTGGCTGAGGCTCAGCTCAAGGATGGGGAGGCTCAGCTCAAGGATGGGGAGGCTCAGCTCAAGGATGGGGAGGCTCAGCTCAAGGATGGGGAGGCTCAGCTCAAGGATGGGGAGGCTCAGCTCAAGGATGGGGAGGCTCAGCTCAAGGATGGGGAGGCTCAGCTCAGCTGTTTAAGCTGGGTAGAGGACCCTGCCTGTACTGCAGCGGTAATAAAGAAGGTGTTTTGTTGTTACTGCTGCTGAGTAGCTTGCTGGATAGCTTCAACTTCCAAAACGGTCGAATAATTTTAGGTGCCAAAGCTCCTGGTTGGCCGATATGGTGTGTCCAGAGGAACCTAGGAGCTAATGCAACTGCCTGAATATTTAAGTCAAGCTTTTTAGTGCTCTGTATTAAGGCAAGCTGATGCCTGTGGTAGTCGCTGTGGGTGGTGTGAGATGTGGGTGAGAATCCCACCACGAAGGCTATACAAAATTTATATCATCACTTTTGGAAATACTAGCATTGATATTTCTACACACTCAGTTTCTCATTACTAAAAATTATAATGTGGATGCTGATAGAAATACTGGTAATTGGATGGTTGGAAAAAAAGCAATCAGTATAGTCCTCCTCTTGTTAATTTGTCAGATGAAAGATACTACAAAAAGAGTCAAGTGCCTTTTTTTAAAAGAACAAAAGAATGGACGTGTCATATGAACAGCAAAATGTGTTATCTTGAAATAAAATTCAAACACTCCTGACAGTCTGTCATACAAGATTTATTTAAATAAAAGCAGAGTTGGCTAGCTGCTTCCCACTTGGGTAACTGCTGTGTGGAGCTTTTTAATATTATTTTTGTAAGTGGACTTCAACAGGACGGATTTTAGCAAATAAGATGAACTTAAAATCTCTTCAAAGCTGAAGAAAGTTTTTTCATTTTTTACCCTTGTACAAGCACATTAAGATGGGCAACGTTTTGAACATAGTAGGCACAGGTGGAGTTCAAGAAGTTATGAGGATTATGGGTGTCCCCCCCGCCCCAGTTCCTGGTACTTTTTTCTATCTATTAACTGCCAAGGTTTCCTTTATGTACAAATTACAGGAACATATGTACCCTTGAGTGTACGAAGGTGCATGCACCCCAGGGTTGTTGTCTCTATGATGTCCCTCTCTGTGGAAGCCCACTGATGCTGTCCTATTGACATTTTAACTCTTTGGGTATTGTGTCAGTGGGTAGTGGGAGGAATAATCCTGTCCGAACTGATGGGGAAAAGTCTATCCCAAAAATTCTGCAAGGGAGTTGTTAGTGTAGGTGTGTCCACTAACCCTCTCCTGCTTGTTAGTTTTAGTTATGTAGGGGCTTAAACAATTTTTGGTGTTTTTTTTTTTTCCTTATCCTCCTGCAGCCGGTTGGAAAGCAGCTAGTGCATTGCTGAGTGAAGGCAGGAAAGAGCTTACTTATGATTTACAGTTTGGGTATCCAAGTGGTGCTGGCAAGTCTTCCCTGCCTCTTGACAGCAGCGAGATGGGCTGTGATTTCCAGGCAGGAGGACTGAGCTCGCACACTTTTTCTCACTTTGCTCCTGCTGAGGAGGAGACGGATTCGTGTTCGCCGTGGGAAGGGAAAGGTGGCCGAGTGCCGTTTGCATCCTCTAAGGGGATAGCAAACAGCTATGCACTGGGTTTTTTGGGGCTTTTTTTTTTAATCAGAAAAAGCATCTATAAAACCTGATTATATTTTTTTACAGCAGTCAAAAATGTTTAGCACCTTCCATTATGCTTTCTCTATAAAATAGAAGTCCTCTGACTCTCTTTTCACAGAATCACAAAGGCTGGAAAAGACGTGTAAGATGATCAAGTCCAACCATCAACCCAACACCACCATGCCCACTAAACCATGTCCCTCAATGCCACGGCCTTGAACACCTCCAGGGATGGGGACTCCACCACCTCCCTGGGCAGCCTGTTCCAGTGCTTCACCACTCTCTCAGTAAAGACATTTTTCCTAATAACCAGCCTGAACCTGCCCTGGTGCAACTTGAGGCCATTTCCTCTCATTCTATCGCTAGTTACATGGGAGAGGAGACCAACATCCACCTCTCTGCAACCCCCTTTCAGGTAATTGTAGAGAGTGATAAGGTCTCCCCTCAGCCTCGTGTTCTCCAGACTGAACAACCCCAGCTCCCTCAGCCGCTCCTCATCAGACTTGTGCTCCAGACCCCTCACCAGCTTCGTCGCCCTTCTCTGGACACGCTCCAGCAGCTCAATGTCCTTTTATCTTGGTACTTCCCATGCAGCTAATGCAGGTGTCTGGAAGGATGTCTTAAACTTGACCAAAGCAAGCCTTTAGACTTCAGCTGCTTTTTGCAAGTGGATTTAGCTAAAATCAGTGATAAAAGTCTCAATGGAAACCGTCTTTGGTTTGATGCAACTTTATTTTTGGTTTACTCCACTAGGAAGAGGCTTAGGAGAACTGGAATGAGTGTGTCCACATACAGGTTTGCTCTGCTCAACTGTGTAGGCTGAGTTTACAGGTATGAACAGATTAATGCCTGAGCTTCTGCTACAGAATTTAAAATTAAAAGTTCTTATTTCTTGCTGAGACAAGGTGGCTACCAATGTACTTCAAATCTATTGTGACATAAAGTAAAATCCATATAAATAAAAAAAAAATTACAGAAAGGTAGTATTTTTGAATTTTTAAAACTAATTTTTGAAGACGCTGCACTGCTTTGTATGCTCAGCAATGCAGCTGTTTCCACGGTTTTTGTGTTTTGCTGAAGGCTTTGTTGAAATCCTGTTAGGGTTTATTATGGGAAATAGAAACTTTCTTCTGACTAGCACGAGGCAAAGCCTTTCTAAAATGTTTTTTTTTTTTTCTTTGCTCGAATAGTGCCTTTTGGGCAATGAATCTTAGGTCTGTCTGAAAGCTGGAGACACAGCCTGGGATCATGGGCATTGAACAGCACTTCCAAGACGAGGGAAAGATAAGGTCTTAAATAGTGGATATTATCACTTCCCTGAGATCAGTAAGGTAATACATGAGATGAAATACCATGCCTGGTATTTTGAGGGAGCATGAGAGGGGAGTCTGTGTTTGTTGAATGCTTTCTTTTTTTTCTTCTATTTTTCTTTTCTTTTTGAGAACAATGTATCTTGACAGGTTTCTCACATATTAAGTGGAAAAGTTTTCACTGCTGAGTTAAAAATGTCTTTCTTCTCAAGTGTGTCTTCGGCTTCACACTAAATAGGTGTTAACTTAACCCGTGTTTTAAATAACTCAACTAAAAATCTCTTCCTCTTTCTCAATGACTCAGCTTTCAGTCTGGTACATTTCTAGAAGGAAAGGAATTAGCAAGAAGTGGTTTCTAAGCTGTGTCTGATCAATGCAGGGGTGGGCTGTTGCTGGCAAGGGTGGTCCCTAACCCCTCGTTCTGCTGGCTGTGTGCTCCCGCAGGTCTAGTGACCGTGCGGCTGGAGGAATCGGATCAAGCTGCTGACACTGTGGAAGACTAAGCCACCAAGAAGAGAATGGGGAAAAAATTGAGATGGAATAGTTTTCCATTGGTTCAGCAGGGGTTTGCGCAGTGGTAGCATCATGAAACTTGCTGCAAGGGAGGAGAGGGAATGTATGGCTTGGAGCCCATTTTGGTAGCATGTTAGATGTCTCCTAATGGGAGTTACAGGACAGACAATACTGCATTTGTAACAAAGAAAATCCTACAGACCTTTTCCATGCAATGCTAGAAGGGAAAACTAGTCGAGTCTGTTTCTTGTTTTCCCCTCAAAGATGCTGTTAGATAAGACTAACTTCTCCAGATGGTGTCCTGTTGTTTTCCCACATCACTTGCCAAGTGTCTGTCAGAGCAGAAGTTCTCAACCTGGAGCTAATGACCTCCCCAGCCTTTCCCCTCTGTGGGGCAGGAGAGGGTTGTGGCTGGAGACCGTACCCTCAGGGAAGGTCCATCGTCCTCGAGTCCAGCTGGTGGGTAACTGAACACAGCAGTCCTCCAGCGCACCATTCCCTCTGTGTCTCTCATCTGGAGGTCTGAAAAAAACCCCAAACCCCACCTTGGCTGCATCCCTTTCATTGGAAGTGACCATGAAGTGATCTGCGCCTTAGGTTGAAAGTTCAATGACGGTGGAAAGTGGCCGTTTTCAGAGGGCGCTAAAGCAGGGCAGTGGGAGCATGCCCTGATTCCAGCCCGGGCTGCACTCGAGCCCTCTGTAAGCAGCTTGTTCCTTTCCTGCCAGAGTAGGAATGACAATGTGCCAGTCGGCTTGGTCTCCTGCCTCTGATGTTGGTGGGCATCATGCAACTAAATAGCTGGCAACAGTTTTGAGGGTGGATCCTTGCTTCTCAGGTCTTGTGCTGGTGGAATTAGAGGTGAGGATCGTGGACCCAAGTGTGCAGCCCATACTTGTACAAATCTGTGTTCCCAATACACTAAGTTAAGGCAAGTACATTTAATATATTTTTATGCCTTTCTAGTTACATGCCTTCCAGTCTGTTTGGATCCTTCCTCAGAGGAGGAAGAACCAGAGAACACTGAAATGAACTTAATATGAGAGGAACGTGAGCATGTGGGAGGGTGGCAGGGGTCTCATTGACGGCAGACCGAAGACCACAGGCAGCATGTGTTTCAAGAGCCTTGCATTTGATGTGAGAAGAGTATCTTATTGCATGTTCATCTTCTTGGGGCTCAATGGCACTGCCACCCAAGGGAGGGTGATGCTTTTGTAGACGTACTCTGCTTAGCTTGGTGTTGGCAGCAGTGTAGTTGCAGTGACAGACTTATGCAACCATGGGGTTAAGAGCTGGTAGTGCGCCTGTGATCTAGAAGGTTTAGTCTTCAAGAAATTAGGAGCTCTGTCAGGAATGTATACTAGCAAAAAAAATGCCAATGGCTGTAGTAGCAAAGGCAGGCTTGCTTTAAGTTGCTGCAAACTTGTTTTCTTGCTGGCACAGTTACGTCTTTTTCCGCACCTGATGGACGTAGGTAGGCCAACGAAATTCTCCTGTGTGTCCTGGCCTGAGTCTGTATTGCTCCCTTTCTGAACAGAGACACACCTTGCCTAACCAGAGAAGTTTAGTTGTTTATACCACGCTGGTTTTGGTACAATCTGTATAGTGTTGACACAACAGATTGATATGAAAGTGCTTGTACTGCGCAGTGACTCCTGTTTGGGCATGACGATACGATAACAGACAGTGTAGCGGGCTTTACCTGGGGAATTGCCCAGGTGTAACTCAGTGTTTCGTTTCTCCCAGTTTTATTAAATCTCGTCACTGAAGCAGATGGAAAACCTGTTAAGGTGGCAAATTCCTTTCTGCTTTCCCCGCAATATCCCTGTAAACGCGGAAAGTCGGTGCAGGCGCTTCTCGCTATGGCGGGTGACTGTACGCGTGCTTCAGCTCTTAGTGCAAGAACCAGGCAAGGATGAGTCAAGCGAGTGTTTTCTTTCATTTCTGCTCCTTGGGGGGAAAAAATGTATTGCTCATCGCTACGGATAATTATCTTAATACTGGTGTAAGTGAGATCCAGGAATTCACTGCTGGCTCTCTTACAGCGTGAGTTTCCAGCTCAGGGCCCTACTTCCCTACTGCATTTGGAGCAGTGGGTCCAACCTGGTACAGGAAGGGTAACGGGTGTAAAAGTTCACCTTCATTTGTTCAAATGCCATTAAGTTTGGCAGGATTTCAGTCCAAAACAGAGGAGGAAACCTTCCTCTCTGAAAATGCTGCTTTCAAATGGTCAGCCAGTTGTCTAGCGTAAAAAAAAAAACAAAAAAGGAGCGGGGGAGGGCTGTGTGAGAAGTCTTAAATCTACTTTTACATCATTTGCTTTTCTTTTTAAGGCTGACATGAGCTGCTCCTATCTTGAGTGCTGTCTTGTCTGTCCCAAAGAAACATCCCTAACAAGAATCAGTATTTTCAATGGTTTGAGCAGCAATAGTGCTGAGGATGCCTGCCGGTCCCGAGCTATCGGCAGTGCTGTCACAACAGGCACTAACGTGTATCAGTGGGGTTCTGCGTGAGGGACCAGCAAAACTCTGATCTGCTTTTTGACTAAGGCAACTAGCATCCCCCGGCTGTCATACAGAAGTAATAATAGCGTACGGGATTAAACCTCTTCAGAACTGGGTCATCCCGTGGCTTCAGATAGTGTAAGATAACATGAAGCTGCTTCGTTATTTTTTTTCTATAGCTGACACGATAGTAGTCTCTATTCTCAAACTCGTGCATGTGTGTCCCCGCATAAAGCGTATCATGCCACACTAAGGCAGGGGGTTTGCCTGCGTATTGCTTGGGATGACCTGAATTTCTAGGGAAACTAGGGAGCAGAGGAGGCAATAAGTGCCAAATAATGGCCAAATACTACCAGTTGCGTAACCCTGAGCAAAAGCTAAGGCACATGCCTTTGGATTTGAGTGTCATTCAGAAGAGTTGAATTGAGATCAAAGTCGTCATTTTGTTCTGTCTTCCATGTCTTTGATATTTACAGAACCAGGACTTGGGTTTTTAGCAGTGTTAATGCCTTGTTGTTGAGGGGCTTCACAGTTTTGGGGTTTTTCCCTTAATGGCAGTAGCATGCAGCTAGCTGAGCTTAACGCTAAACTCGCAGCGTGGTAATGGAAAAGTGTCCCAGGATTTGCAGGTGATCGGCAGATCTCAGAGGTTGTATTTTCTGAAATCCAGGACTTAAGCTGTGCTTCTCACTTACTGCAGGTAACACTTTTGATGCTGGCTTATTAAAGCACTGGGTGAACGTTAGTAAATTGGGTCTTGTTATACCCTGTAGCTGCCAATTGTCTGCATAGATGTCCCCAGTGTTCCTAGAAGGCATCGGATGAGATCCTGAAAATGCTCTAGGAGATGCATTGGGGTATGCCCAAAGTCTTCCAGCGGGTGAAATTTCCTGGAGTGGCTACGCTGGCCCACGCTGCCAGCTCCCCTGTGTGCACGCCCATCGTGAGGTTCCCTGCGGGAACCCATTTTGGTTGCAGCTTCCCCAGCTTTCCCTGTGCATGGAAACCACGGGCATGGCTATGGCGCAATGCCAGGGGCATTTGGATTAAGCTTGTTTTAATTCTATAGTAATCTTGACCTCCTATTTTTATTAAATCCCTAATCCTGGGCCCCTTCCAAAGCCCATTAAAAGTCAATGGAGACATCCCACTTGCTTCTAGCGAGGGCTGGGTCAGGCTGCTGGGAGTGCCCTGGGCACCTTTGACTTTGGCATCTCAACCAGCTTGAGGTGCGGGCGATCTCTGCTCTGTGCATCTTCTGGAGCACCGCAGGCAGGGATGCTTGTGCCTTCCCCAGGCCGAAGGCAGATGTTTATACACCATTGCTTCTGAAAGGCTTGATTGCCCTGAGTTGGCTCTTGCTGTTGCTCATCCGTGCACCTGCGGTAGCCAGCACATCTGCCCGCGGTGCTGCTGGTGCGGCTTTCCTCGGGGAAGGAGCTACTTCAGCCAGCCACAGTCGCCCTCCGTGTTGCATAAGGAGGAGAGCATCATAGTGATTATATAAAAGAGATTATGTAACCGGGTAATTTGGTAATCGCCTCTCCGGTGAATGCTAAGAATAGCTTGCGAATATGCATTTATTTCAGTGATAGCCATCCACAGCAATTAAGTGGTGGAAACTGCGGGTGCCGGGCCATGGCGTGGGGTGAAATACTTGGCACCTGATGTGTGTGTGTTTGCACTGAGGCTCCCCAGCTCTGCGAGGCACATCAGCTCCTGTTCCCCTTGCCCCATAGCGTGGTGTGACCTGCTGCGCAGGTGTGGTGAAGGTGTAAAGCTGCTCTGACTCTAAGTTGTCTTGGGTCTTGATGAACCTGTGCTAGCTGTTGGTGGCATCCTTATGACAGCACACAATGCGTAGGCAGAGCAGATGATGGAGGAGAAAACACATGTTGCTTCTCTGTGAATTTGGGCCATTTCTGCTTTCTCTTGCTTCCCAGAGTATCTTTTTTGTGCTTAAGTTGCCACTACCGCCCATTGAGGTATCTTGGGGGATGCCGGACAATTTCCAGGGTTGGACAATTTCCAGGATCCTAGTGAGAAGCAAGGAGACTCCTGGGCTGCTTTGAGACGACTGAGAAGACCACGTGTGCTTCAGTCCAGCTCCTACCTGTGTCTTTGCTCGTGGGTTTACCCCTTGCTTGCAGAGGGCAAGGTGACTCATGAAAAAATCAGATGGAGCCAAAGCCAGCGAAAGCTCCCATAGTGCTGACTGAAGTCTTCAGGGAGGGATGGGGGAGGAGATGGGTGCCGTTCCTTGCAGTCTCTTAGCCCGGAGAAGGTGGTGCAGGGGTGAGCTAAGGATAGCTTGGGAGAAGGCAGGAAGGGGGCGAGAGGCTGCAGCAAGCAAAAGTAGCTCTCTGGGCGCCGGTGATTCATCTGGGAACATCAATCCTGGCTCTGAAAATGTTCCCGCAGTTCTCAGCTCGACTGCTGGAGTCTGAGCAGCTGCTGCAGGGTTTTTTTGTGTTGTTTTTTTTTTTTTTCTCATTTCCCCTGTTCTTGGTGTTGTGTGTTCTTTTCTTTCCCCACCTTGTACACTGTCCTGATAGTATAGCTGTCACCTTTTCTTGTCGCTCCAGTCACATCATCTTCTCTACCTTGAATTGCTTTATTGGCTCCTGATCTCTTGCTGCCTGAAGCTCAAGCAGTTTAACCTTCTCTTCAAGCTGCCACATAATCCTCTCTCCACCTACAGCTCTCACCTTGTTTCCTCCTTCTCCTGGCCTTGCTCTGGACCGTCATTCTACTCCTCTTGGTCAAGGGTGGCTTTCTTCTCTCTTTGCACGTTACTGATTTCATGATTAGCAGAGGTGCAATTTGCAATGGTTTCCAATTCCTTGGCTGCTGAGTCCCCACTCTCTTTTTAAAAGGCTTTATCTTTCTGTGTGTTTCCCTCTTCTCTTTCTTTTCTGAGCTTTCTTCAATCCTGTCTACCATTCAGCCCTGGCACATCCACTTCCCGCACGGACTTGGCCTCTGCCATCGTTTCTTTACTCTCCCCTGTTTGCAGAGGTCTGTTCTTGAGCCTGTACCATCTGCACTTAGAAGTGCCCTGTAAATCCATTTCTCATGTGTTGCAATTAAATGTTTGATACAGATAAAAAAATATATTTTTTCATAAAAACATACTGCTTTTTACTTGAAAGAAATACAGATTTCCATCCTGTCCCTTTTGCCTGAATATGTTTCTTTGCATTTTTTTCCTTTTTGTATGTTAGGATAAAGATTTGAGGGTTCAGCTTGCTGCTTCTCCCTAGAATTCCCTTTGCAGCATGGGTGACCCTTCGTTACAGCGAGCTGCCCTGTGTACAGACCCTTTCTCCTTCGTATTTATGCCCCCTCTTTTTAGTAGGGTATCAACCCTGGAATATGCTGCTGTTGCTGTCAGGGCAAAGGATTATTAGAGGAACGTTTTTAATAAACATATGGCTGTTGTATAATGTAGATGGAATGCAGGCAGAGGAGACTGTGCGTGCAGCTGGTAAGCTTTCTGTAAACTGCAGAGAACATGGGCAGGCACAGGCCAGGGGTAATACGAAATTGTTATGACACCATGTAAATTCTCAGGTGTTTAATGGACTTACTTTCCAGTCTCAAACTACACGTCTGGAAAAAGATGCGAGTTAAGTTGAGAGTTTTTGTGCAAAGGCATGTAAGGATGTGTGAGAGCTGTTGTGGGAGCTGCTGTAACGTGAAAACTGTTTAATTTGCAGCTGTGCAGATACAATAAGAATAATCCTAATGGGACTGATAGGCAAGTGTGAAGTAGGGAAAAGAGAAGGAAGACCAAATTAATCTACTATATTAACTTGTTAAAACCAGTGAAACTGAAATGGTGCCTCATTTACATCAACGTTAATGAGAGGCATGTCTGTAAGCTCCTGCCTAGGATCAAAGGAAAACATTATTTCTTAGTTTTGGATGGATAGGAGGGCTGGAGGTATATAAATATGGTGTAAACAGGTATAAGGGCAGGTTTCAGATCTGGAGCAGAGACGCTGTACAAGATTTTGCTTTACTTTTGTCTATGTTGCCAATATTGGATACAGCATGTATAATCTGATTAATTTTAGTAGGGGTATATATTCTTCTATGTTCTGGGACCCCCAGATGCAGGCTTTGATAATGCGGGTTGCTAGTCCATGGCAGAACCCCTGGGGTTCAGCTGGAATGTACCAGTTGTATTGGAGTTGGTGGCAGCACTCTCACTGGTGGGGAAGAGGGTAATGGGTTACGTGTTTTGGAGTTTTAACTCTGATCCTAATCAGGGATTTGCTCCCTTCCAAGAAAATAGGCTATAAAGATATTAAATTTCTTACGAAGGTTCAAGTTCAGTTAAGTAGATTTTCAAAAGCAAATCTGACGGAGGAAAAAAAATGAGCAGCGTCTGCAAATGTCCCACTGTCTGGAAGTGCCTGATGGAGCCAAATTAATAACTTTTAAGAAGTCTCCTTTTGAAACATTCCTGTAGCAAGCTTTCAAAAAAGATCTAGCGCGGCTTGGAAGCGGGGACCCCTTGTAAAAAGGCTTTCCTTCAAGCGAGAACATTTAAACACGATGTGAAGCAAGATTACGAAGGGACAATTAATACTGGGTTTCCTGATACCGCCTAGAGAAAGCTCGGCAGCCTTATTCACAGCGGTAGGAATGGTACTTGTAATTTCATTGTCAGCATTGGCAGGTGTTATTCTAGCACTGCTAACGACTCCCTGGACATCTCCTCGAAGGGGGCCGCCTCGCTCCTAAGGATTGTAAACACGTGGCTCTTGAGGAAGAACTGAGACCTGACTGTGAAGCCATCCGCATGAACAAATGACTCTTCCAAGGTGTTTGATCTCCCTGTCTACACAGGCTTGCCAGATTTGTCTGGACTTGGCCCTCCCTCAGCCCGGCAGGTGTTTTTTTGCAGCCAGTCAATGGCAGGGATGTGCCACCTTTGCACCTGGGAGCTGTGCGTGTGTCAGCTTGGCACAGAAGTGCCTGCGGAGCCAGCGTAATGGTTACAGCCGGCGGGGCTGGCGTCCTGCCGCTGTGCCGTGTAGAGCTTCTGTCTGCAGGGTGTACCAGGACCTGCAGGGACAGAGGCGGTGCTCGTGCCCAGATGCTTTTTCTTAGGACACGCACTGAAGGCGGCAAAACTAAATCATGGACCTGACTTTAATACCTGTCTCTTTAACTGCCAAAAAAAAAGAAAGATCACCGTTCTTTTCTCCTTCAGTGCTGTACGTTGTGCTGGAGGAGCAACTCTTTCTTAATGATGTCTTAGACTTTGATATCTGCTGTATTCATGGTAACGTTAGGCTTCTCCAAACATCCATCTTCCAAATTAGATTAAAGCTCTTTGTACGTTTACAGTATTTCTTCATGCTTTATTCAAACACAAGTAATTAAATAAAGAACAAATCGGGCTGTTATGCTTCAGAAGTCTGACAGTTAGTGCTTAGATTTTTATGGAAGACCAGACTTTTTCAATTATTTGTAATGACAATAAGTGTGCTTGTCTGGCACCTCGCACAGAAGGATTTCATAGCACTTAAGAAACGTGAAATATGCCGTAGCATGTTCCCGTCATGTCCAGGCCAGATGCATAGCCATTGTACAGATGGGTAAGTAAGTGGGCAGAAAGTGTCACGCACAGTGTCAGTGGCAGAATTGGAGGCTTAACATTTCTGCCTCCTGGTTTCCCAGTCCCATGCAGTGCAAGGAAACTGCTTTGACTTCACAGTAAACACTTGCTTTGGCTTAGGTAAGCGCATGCTTTGCAACAAGCCCTTCCTTTTCATGGACATCTAAACATGGGCGTTTTTGGAAGTCCCTCGATTGACATCTTGTAGATGGGATGAATCCATCCAAGCATGTGAATGGTCTGGAAGAAAATTTCTTGGATTGAGAATCCTCTCCTTGTGGAATTATCAAATTGTCACCCTAATGTTTGTTCAGTGCATCCTGTTAGTAGTGAATCTGAGATCAATAGATAGATCCAGGCTCTTATTCTATATCCATCTTTATCCAAGTCTTTTGATTTATGCATTTGGACAATTACCACTGAGCTATACTCTATTGGGGTTGTATACTTGACTTAATGACTTTCTGTTGATCTAATTAGCCTCAGACTGTTAGTGATGGCAATATTTATTTGAGTAGAATATGAACTAACAAAAGTCTTCACCTGCATCCCACCTCTTTGGATAGCTGAGTAAATCTGTTTAGCTTACTGTTGTCTTTTTAGTGCTGCGTCCACACGCACTGAAATACCCCAAGAACTAACGCTTGGGTTTGAGGTTTTCTGGGTTTTTTTGCTTTTAATTAATCATTCACTGAAAAATACAGTCCTAGGACAGTCTAAAGTTTTTTGCGAAATTGGGTCAATGCCACTGGGTACTTTTAGTCAAAATAGAAATAACAGCACATTGAAACAGTTTCAGTGCTTTAAAAGGCTGGTTTTGTTTAAATACTTCCAAAAGCTAAGGAATTGAAAGTATAGGTTTACAGTATGTGGTCAGAGGAGAGTGGAACTTTCTTTGAAAAGCTTGGCATTCACCCAGGGTGTGGGAGGCTGGTTTTATCTCCTTTATGTCCTCAGGATGATTTGAGTGTGTATCACTCTTCTCCTGGAAGAGTTCCTAGCCTTCAAGAGACAGATTAATTCCAGTGTACCCTATGTCAGTTGTTGACATTATCCCTCTTCTCCACTGTGTAAAATACAAAGGAAATATGCACTAAGCTAGGTGGAAAGCTACACCATAGCTCAATGGTTTAGATGCTCTTGGAAAAGGGAGACCTCTGTTTGCAGTGCTTGTTCCAATTATACCCCTTCAGAGATGGAAGAACATAAAAATTAAAGACAAAAAAGGATGAGACATTACGTCTTTTGGTTGCTATTAAACAGCATGGCCTTGACGTGGGAAGTGCTTATGTGGAAGATTTGAGGAATCTGCTCGGGTCTGTTGGAGAGGGAGGTAATTCTGTCCTTGCTGTTTTTTACCCGATGATGTTCCCCAACGTTTTGCTACTGTCTCCTGGTAGAAATGGGATGCTGGTGTAGATGGGCATTGGCTCCTGTATTTATGCATTTCATTCAAGTAGGAACACTGCCAGTGCAAAAATCTGAGGTGTTGTCTCCTCCCATCGCCTGCAGCTTGATGTCCATTCACTTCCAGGAGAGTGAGAGAGGTTCGAGTCCTTCTGGGTGGGACAGAGACTTGCACAGATTTGCCATATCCTGGCAGAGCACGTTAAGCAGTTTGGGTGGATCTTGACTGCAAGGTGACAATCTCTACCACCTCCTTTCTCTTACCTCTCTGTTCTGCAGATGTGTCCCTTGCAACACTTAACAGATGCCAAGAAAACAAAGATTTTTTTTGTTTGTTTGTTTTAGGAACGCAGGAAACAATTCGTTTCAGAACCCCCAAAAATATAGGTATGTGCCCAACCCAAATATGAGTGGGTTTCTCAGAAGATTTCTGTTTAAAGTTTCAGATCAAGCTGGCATGATCTGGTGTTTAGCTGCCGCTGCATAATTAATTCATATGCCAGTGTGAAATATTTATATGTAATAAATAGCTCATATAAATCTGTCTCCCCCTCCTCCTTTTACGTTGAGAGGGTCTTGTAGCAATGAATGTTGTTGCACATCCAGGCAAGGAGTGGGCAACACTGGAGAGATTTATTTCAAATAATCAGTGTTCCTCTTCAATAACTAGGGGGATGGGGACGGTGGCGCAGTGAAGACTGCGGAGAAGGCAACGCCTAGTGTGCCTTTCCCAACCTTAGACAGTTGTAAAACAGATCTGTATAACATTTGGGCTTAGGGCGCTGGTAGTGTCTTTTCTAAGCACCATTTTTTTGTGGGCTGTGGTGGTGCTGACCTTGCTGTGCCAGTTCATGGTACCTTCCTCAGCTCCTGCCTGTCTGGTAGGGGCTGGGGTAGAGGATTCATGCTAAGGCTGGTTTTGGGGCTGTCCTTTTCCTTTAATGAAAATCTTAAGGCAATCTTAGATACTTTTTAAAAATTTTATTTACATGAACTGATGAAATGTCCTTGGAACTGGATGTTCAATACATAGAGTGGTGAGTTTATACATTCCTTTGTTAAGTCGCTTCTATGTCTGCTGCTCTGATTTGGTTTTGTGTTGTTTTGGGGTTTTTTGGGGTTTGTTTCCCCCCCCCCCCAATATTTTGAAATAATCCAGTGACTTACACTTTTTCTGGACTAGTCCAGTTTTCTAATCTTACGTTACTGTGGCCGGTGACGAGGGCTGGTAAATCAGGATTGATTTAGCACTGGCAGCTCTTTGTCAAGAGAGACTGTTCAAGGGCTGTATGCCATGAAATTTAAAAGAAAAGAGATAAACAGTTTTCAAATAAAAGTATGCACATTAGCAACATCAATCCTAAAGTTCCTTGTACCGATGCACAGAATTGGCACTCCAGGTTTCTTGTTGCACACTGTGGATTTAGGCTTGGAGGAAGCCCTGCATTTTTGCTATCTTCAGCCTGGGATCACAATGTTATGCACATAAATAGTGCTAGATTGTACAACATCCCTGAAGACTTCTCTTTTCTACCATCAGGCAGATGCAGCACAGGCAGTGTCGAAGCAAGCTGCCTACACTTCTGCCTTGCAAATACGCCTCAAACCTGACCTGGAGGGAATACATCTGTGGGTGGAAACGCAGCCCAAGCTTCCCACCTCCTCGGTGCTCTGTCCCTCAGCTGAGGCTGTTGGCAAAGTTGATAATGAATCCTGGTGATGGGGATGACTTTTTTTTTTGTTGGGTGCAGAAGAGCCCAGTGGGGCAGTTAAAACCCCATGTCATTTCTTATTTCGAACATAAGGTGAGCTCTAATCAGTTACCTCATTCATTTCTTCACATATTTGAAGATTTTTTTCCAACCAGTGTTTTTATGTGTGATCTAGTGTACTTCACAGGGAGCAGTATGAAAATGTGGCCCCATGGCTAGGGCAGTGGCACTTAGAAAAGTGGGTTTCTGCTGTTGGCTCTGCCGCCAGACCTGGGCATGTTTCATTGTGATCGCTGCTCCATATTCTTCTTTTGGTGCTTAAGAAATCATCAACTTCTATTCGTAGGTAGTCTTAGAAGCTATGGATTACAAGCTGTAGGACTGAAGTTTGACTGAACTGTTTTAATTAAAAACTGGTTTAAATAAAATTGAGCAGATTCTACCATGAACAGAGGTGAGGAAGAGGGATTTCTGATAGCCTTTTACTGAGTACTAAGGAGGAGAACTGAGGACCACAGAATTATCACTTGCGGTGGTGTTGGTTCTCACATCAAGCAATGCTCACTCTGACTGCAGGACGGGGGGTCCTCTCTCAGTAGGTCCTCTCTTTCATAATTTATATTTTTTTACTAATGAACTTAAAGGGCTTTAATGAAACTTTAAAAAAAAAAGGGGCAAAAAAAAAAATAGTTAGATATCAGTTTCATTCCCTCTGAGAGAGTATCTTTTCTGGGGTTTTCTTTTTCTATTTGTTTCATGGCCTCTGTCACATCAACTTTTGCAAGAAAAAAGTAAACTCTTCCTATTTAAATCCATGCAGCTTTGATTTGAGATTTGTCTTCAAATGAATTCTAGCTCCAAGCAAATTTCAGTCATAATGTTATCTCAAAATTATGGATTCCCCATGGTTTTCCAGATGCTTGCCCAAGTTTGTCAGAAAATGTTTTAAATGAGAAGAGTCTTCCAGAGATTTTGATTTGTCTTGAAACCTACAATACTCTTTGTGGCTTTATCATGATGCTTTCATGAAAAGCACCCTCAATAAGCTACCACACAGACCCATCCATACGTTATGGTGCTGTTCGGGAGGTGTTGGTCAAAATCAGATGCCTTTCTAAATCCTCATCTAGACAGTTCTCCAGCCATGAAGTTTAATGGGACTTTTGCATGGGTGAGAGGAGATGCTCCTCCTACTTGGAGAGCTGTTGTGTTAAATTGGATGGCCTGTGTCTTGCAGGCATAAGATCATCTTTGTGGTTGTTTACAGATTTTTAAATCTGCATAGTCATGGGGTCCGTGTTCTTTGACTGCAGCTGTGTAGGGAGAGCCTGAATATTTAGTGGAGTATTGAATACTGCATTACATTTCCCATGTATGAACTTGCAGAAGGTGTTTTGATGTAGTGGTTGGCTTGTTTCTCAAATTCTCTGTAGGGTCAGAGATCACGTGTCTGAAATATTTTATACATGTTGTGTGCGTTTTAGGTAATTAATACTTCACGCTTGCCCCTGAGATATGTGGTAGTGGTTAAAACTCAATTAAGTGGTGATTATGCAGTGATTATACTGAATGATGAATATTGCACTTATTTGGTTTGAAATAGGAAATAAAATATATTGCTGCCATGCTGGTTTATTTCAAAAGACTTTGTCGAGACTAGCAGATTCGAAATCTGTTCAGTCTTCTAAATTTATTCTGTTGGGAGAATACAAATATTTCTCTGAGGACTTTTTGAAAGGGATTGTGTTGTTTTGTTTTATAAGGATGCTTCTGGCACCTTTATAAAGGCTTTTTGCCTTGTCATCTTCAGATACAGACCAAAGTTGTATTCTGTTCATACTGTTTTTTAGTTCAGCTCTTACATATATTTCTCGATGTGCAATTAGCAACTGCAAGACTGAAAGAAGTAAGATGGGTGAGACAAGAGTCCGTCTGTACCTGTACTCTGTCTCGGACAGTGGCAGGTGCTGTGCCAGGAAAGGCCACGAGCCTGCCCACTGTCTGAGGTCCATTCCCTTCATACTCCTCTAACATACGCGGCACTTGGATCAGAGATATTAGGGTGTAACTCCCTTTTTATTTCCTTTAGTTACTGTTTTGGATCCGTCTTCTATCAATTTGTCTAGGCCCTTTTGAATCTGTCTGCTTCTGCAATCTCCTGTGGCAACAGATTTCAGATTTTGTCTACCTGCTGCGTGAGGAAGTACGTACTTCTTAATAATTTCCTGCTAAGAATTGAAACTAATGTTACAGGGTTTGATCAATAATAGTTCTGTATTCAGCCTCATTCAGCTGTGCATTCAACCTTGCTCTTGCCCATCACCCATGTGTCTGTTTTCCAAACTGAAGGCTCCCAAAACTTTTAGACCCTTCTTGAAAAGTAGCTGCTCCATTTTATTAATCATTGTGGCTGCCCTTCTCTGTACTTTTTGACTCCTCACTATGAGCACTTCTTGGGAAGCAGAAATTCCTAAGGGACAAATTTGTCCCTAGTATCTGCTGAAAATTTGGGATTGCCCTCCTATATGGAAAAAGAGCTCAAACGGAGCTTTAAAATGAAGCTAATTTTAATTTCTAAGCTTTTAAAGAACTGTAATAAAATATCTCATTGGTTTGAGTTGGATTCCAGTAGTATTAGTGCCTTCTAGTTGTAACTTACTCTGCATGGGGTTATTAGTGGAGTAAAGGACTTTTCAACACAGAAAGCTAAAGACCATAAAACCTACCTTGAAAAGTATGTATTGACTCATGCCTCATGAAGCTTCATTGTTTTTGATAGGGCTGGCTAGGAGGTAAATCAGTATGTGTTCACCTCCTGTGCCGACACCGAGAAAGAGAGAAACTAGTCTAGCATAATTTGCAAAACTTAATGCTGAGAGTCTTGCTTGAGCGTGCCTGTAGGAAGAGATGGACAGATTTTAGCCTGAAGGACTGTGGATAAGTGCAGCTGTCAGAAGACGGTTGGAATGCACGTACTGCTTCTGCAGCAAATGCTCAGCTCCCTTCTGTGACGTGAGCATCAGCAGGAAGACTGCTTATCATCACAACTGACTCATAAGAGCTGTACTGCATAAATTGAAGCTTTATCATGTGATTTCTAGCTCACACTATTATTTAGGAGTAAGTTTTGTTTTATATAGCTGTGCCACATTTATGGCTGTACTGTCCCAGCATCTTCCAAGCAACATGGCTAACATCTGTCCTATGGCGTTTGTGCACCTCAAGGGAGAAGGCTGTGCGGTGGAATTCTTGTTTTGGTTGGGTGTGTTGTTTTTTAATGTACATATCGTTGTGTGCTTTTATTAGAAAAGGCAAAGAGAGAGGCATTGTGCATTTGGAAGGAAAACCAGTGGTGTTTGTGAAGGTTTCTGTCTGTCTTATTTCAGTAAGACTTGAGGTATTGTAGAGTTTAGACTTGGGCTGCTCTCAGAGAGGAAGCTTGTATTCCCCTGCTTTCTCAAAGATGAGCTAAGATGGTCTGCTAGAGAGCCTTGTGCCACATGGGTGAAAGTACTGACCCAGAGTCAGCTGGGCAAAGATCACCCAGCTAGGTGATCTTCCAGATAAGAGGCACAGACCATGGAAAGCTTCTTGAGCTCAGTTTTGTATTGTGTGAAACTCTGTTGTAGAGGGTGGAAAGAAAGTGTGGGGTTTCTCAGATTTGTGGGTTTATTTTTTTTGTAGCTTGTGGTGTTGAAGGAATGCACTCTGATACTCAGTGCCTGTTGGATTTTCCGAGGCACTGATGCATTTATGGTATGTCACATACATCTCTGTTAGTGCTGTAGTTGAACTGAGAGATGGCAAAGACACCCATGCCAAGACAGTCTGCAGGATGGAGTGGGATCTCCAAGCTGTTGGGGCCTCTTAACTGTGCTCTGCCCTTGAAGCTGCAGGCAAATTTAACCACTTGTGGATGTGCATGGTGAGTCAGAGATGATTGGAAAATCCTCAAAACACATTCTGCTACTCATTTTGCCTTCCTTATCTAACCCTGTCACCACAGTGGGTACCATTGTGGTCACAGCGGTGAGATACAGGTGGAACTGAAAATCATCTGCAGATTGTTAGCATTCACATCCATGTCACTTTTACCCCTTTCAGTATTGCTATAGATGAAAATTGATCCTTTTGAGCCTTAATTTGGTTATCTGGACACAAACTGCTGGAGAAAGAACTGGATTATATACTTTGATCTGTGTTGCATCAATCGGTCAGATTACATAATTGGACTGTTCTTAACATCTAATGCTTCTATGAGTGTATTTTACATTAAATATTGTAAATCAAAGTTCTACTGCTAGGGATCTTACATGGTGGGTTGGGGTTTTTTTGGTGAGTTCCAGCTGTGGGCCTATAGTAACTCTAAGTTTGTTCATCAATATAGAGTTTTTTTAATAAATCATATGCCCATAATTTTAATGTTCCTTGTGGAAAAACACAAGATGTTGGTGTGCCGCTTGCTCGGAGATGCTCTGCTTCTCCTGTTTCCCCATTCTTTTAAATTCAGATACATGCAGTCTTGTTTCATTGCAGTCCTTTGTAGACTTTGGTTTACCTATTTTTTGCTGATGCGTGGCTAGGCATAGTTTTCCGAGAAGGGCTGTTTTAAGCATGTGATACTTAAACCCAGAGACCTATGGTTTCTGTGTCATGTAAATGAAAAATAGTTTATTACCATGCTTTAGACCTGACCTAGTTGAATGAATGACATGTGAAATTCAATCATAAAATCTTGGTTTGATCCCAGTTCTAAATCATTCTGAGACTTTGGACCGTGGATACACTTCCTCTTTTTGTTTGTGATGAATTGGGAATAGTACTATACCACCAATCCTCTACTTAGTTCCAAGGTCTTTTCAAAATTGTTGTGCAAATTCAAGAATGTCACTTGATAGGGCTTTAAAAAAACAAAAGAGAGAGGGGAAATGATTAATTGACAGCCTAATGCCAAAATAAAGTCTTGTCTGTTTACGTGGGGCCAAAAAATCAGGTAGCAAACTTGTCAGTGCAGACGGGATTGGGAAAAAAAAAAAAAAATTCACTGTTTCTGTAAGAATGCCAATAGTGGTGACGTGTTGAGAACTAGATCCCAAACAAAAATACTTGTAGGCTTGTGAGGCTAATGCGCTCACTGTGGGTGCTTGGTATTTGTTGACACTACGGTCCAAGGAAGACTTGCAGAAACACAGGGACGTGAACAGCAGTGTTTAGTTTGGATGTAGTATCAGAAAAGAAACTGGTGTGATATTCCTTGATGCTCCTGATATTTCCTTGATGTTCCTGATGCTGCAAGATGGTCTTCCTTTGCTGCTTGGATGAAAATGTCTATAGGATAGTCAGAATAAGACTTTCTCCATCCCTGTCCTATTGTCCTGGTCCTAGTTCTTTCTTCCTGAAGCCACCCTAATCTTCAGATAAATCTGTGAAGTCCTCAGTAAGCCTCCTTCGTGCTGCCTTTTCCCCTAACCATCGGTAAAGGCTTTCAGTAAACACCTGCAATTTCCTCTCTTGCTTTTCTGCAGGTCCTACCATGGAGTCTATGCCATGAATGCAAAATGTGACAGCAGTTGAGCAGCTGTATGGAGACCATTTGCAGTCACGACAAGGAACATTGCTTCATTGTTTGCTTTTACCTTCTGTTTGCATCTTGCTTTCTGTTGCTTCTTTTGTTTTGTATTTTGATAGTCCCTGCTCCCTTTCTGCGTAGTGATTGTGCAGCAATGTCCTGGTTCCTGATTAGGGCTTCTACATGCAACAAATGATAAATACAAAATAATAGTCAAACTCTACTTCTGGTGAATTTATTTCCCCTTTATTTCTTTCTGTGGTGCTAAGCACAGCAAACAGCTGCTCCTACCAGCAGAAACTCAGAAACGCTGACTTTCCCACTGTTTGTTTTCCCTTCAGTCCATATGGATTTCTCCTTGGACCTAGGGGCAGATGCACCATGCCTGCGCAATTGTATAACACGCCGTTGCTTGCTTTTCTGCCCTGAACTCATAATGGAATATCCTAAATGATTATAAAAGCTTTAGCACCAGCTTCATTTCATTTTAATAGACCAATAAAAGCAACCAGTGTGCAAGCTGCTGGCTCCAGTACTCCTGCATAAGCCATTAGCAAAACAACATTACTGGCTCTTGACAAAGAAAAACAGCAGTGACAAAACCAAGAACTGGCCCTGAAAAGAAGTCAACCAAGTGCCAGTGAATCCAGAGACCCGCTCTTATGCATGCTGGCTGCTGCGAGCTCTTTGTTTGAGGTTGAGAAGTCGGCACTTTCTCATAATTTGTTGTACATGCTGGCTTTTTCTTTGTCTTCTGTAAATATCCTTTGCAGTGTTTCCAGCAATGCTGGCAACTGCCCAAGTGCCTGAGGAGCTTTTCCAGTTAACTTGCGTTCATGGAGACCTGACAGGTTTTGCATTTTATGCATAGGACTGGCTCATCTGGCCTCTTATTATACTTTCCCCCTGCAATACTAGCAGCTAATGTGTTTGCAACGTTATACCCCACATGCCAGGTACAGTGTGTTGGCTTTGAAGAACGTGAGTCTCCCTGTAAGGTCCAAAGGAGCCCCGAGATGTCCCTGCTACAAGGTTCCTGGATACCTTGGTGGTTGTGGGCAAGTGGGAGAGGAAGCATGCCCATCTCATGGGACCCAGCACATGGAGCTTTCTGTATTGGGAACAACAAAAAAATCCTGGGAGCCCTCTATTTACCTAAGGTTTGTTAAGTGTGCCTCAAAGTGTGCCTATACAATTGGTATATTGTATATTTCAAAGTACACGGAAACTGTAAAACTACCTATTAGCCCACATCAAATATAAACTAGTACCATCTGCTTATATATTATCCTCTAGTGTTTTGCTGTGTTTAAGAAACAAAAGCACTGCTTGAGTTTTGGTACCTGCATGGACAGCCAGTGGTCTGGTTTCAGACGTGGCTACCTGTCAGGATGGTTGCACCCTGGTACTTTCTCATGAATAGCAAAACTCCCAGCTGGGCAGGTCAGAAGACCTCAGCTCTGCCGACATCCTTTTTTTGGATGGTTTGTGGTTAGGCTTTGCGTAAGCCCTCTGCAAAGGCAATACATGGTTCTGAGAGATGTGATCCCATCTTCCCTGTCTCTTCCTTTGTTTTCCTTCTTTCAAGCTGAAAAAGCCCCAACTTTTTAATTTCACTTGCTGAATTTAAAGATGTCTTGATCGCTCTTTTCCAGGAAATGCTTTCAGCATTTCAAACTGTCATAACACATTCACTGAGTATGGGCATTCCCAAAGATGGCTGGTCAGCTGGAGCAATTTAAAGAATCACTATCAGCTAGAACAAGATCTAGATCAGCCGGAAGAGAGATGTAGATGACCTCAGGGAGAGTGAGAGGATAGGAGAAAGGATGAAATTATCCCAAAACAGAGCTTGGGAAAAGAGTTAATTTGCCTCTATTGTGTTATGTTCTAGCTTGGTTAGTTGAGCATTAGGTACAAATAAGGGAACCGAGACTTCTTCCTGTCCCCAATAAGCTGGAAGAGCATTTAATAACTTTGTATGGACTCTTCCCTTCCATCTCCTTGCTTTTGCAGAACTGGGTGAACAGCACAGCATCATCACCTTTCCCTCTTGTCCAGATCTTGTTTCTCTGTTACAATTCGTTTCACTGTCCCTACAGAACATCTGCCAATCATCTAGGTGGATGTGGTTGCATGTATACATTTTTTTAATTTATATTATTCTGTGATTCACTTGTGTTCAGCAGTGTCATTGGCAACAATCAAGGGTTCACAATCTGGTGTCCTGGTCCCATGTGCTTCTCTCTCCTTGCTTCTTTTGACAGACCTTTCTAGTTGCGAACCTTTGAAGAATGCTCATCTTGTTGTTTCTGGTCTCCTGATGTCATTTCTGGTTTAAAGGAGATGCTTCTAACCTATCAAGAATGCCATTATTATGGTAGCTAGACTTTTAAACTTGGGGGGTTTTTTTGTAGAGCTGTTCTGAAATAGGACATGGATTTCCAAATGATCATCCTTAGACTCCTGATGCATTGTGGAGTTGTTATTTTTAGTAATTTTTGCCATTTAGTTGTCAGTCTCGTGTTGATGGTCTCCCTCCCCTGCCAAGATCAGCAGCTAGAGTCAAGGGGTGGTGATTACTTTCACGAATGAACAGGGAGCTTTGTAGCCTGATGGTTGCAGACAGAAAGTTTGACATTTTATTCTCTTTGAACAGAATTATAAAACGTGAACACAAAAACATACCATGTAAAGAATTCCAACAGCGTCCTGCTGCAAAACCCTACTAAATCTGGTCTCAAAGTGAAGAGTTTCTCCCGATGATGTTTCCTTTCCTTTCTTTTGATTTAAATGAACATTGTACTGTTCCAAGAGCAGTCCATGTGGATGTGTCTGGAAGAAGCTGTTGAGTCATCTCACAGATGCAGTCATTCTGGATGTAGGGTTTTGGTGTGGTTTTTTTTCCCTGCAAAATACTTTGTGAACATGGGGCTGTGGTAAAACAGCTTTGTGGTGTGGGGTTTTTTCTTTCTTTTTTTTTTTTTTCCTTTCCTCCCTTCTCCTGCTAGTGAAAGGAAAACATAGTTAGCCCTTCAGTTGCATTACCTGGTAGTATAGTTGCAAGCCCTGAAGTCTCACTGAAAGCTGCTGGCTGGACTGAGCTCTAAGTGTGAACATTCTCTAGTGTAAAGGTTTCCAAACTGTCATATGAGTACCACTGGTGGCACATGAGCTAGTCCAGACAGATGCAGATACTGCTTGCTTTTGCATGTGTAGGGTCTGCTCATATCGACATAAGACCAGCTAATTTCTCCTTCCAAAACCTCTGTATTAAGTGGGTTGTTAGAGCTCAGCAATGACCAGGGTCTCGTTTCACCCCTTCCATGCATCGCCTTCATCTTCAGTCCGTGCAGGAGCATTGCTGTGATGCCAAATGTGCAATTCTCTGTTTGTGGAGATGGCTCCTCTGTTTTCCTTGTTTGTCTCATTTTACCTAGTTCTGCAATTGCTCTTGTGGCACAGGTGAGTGCTTACATTATTGGTAGCTCTAATACTAAATATAAAAGCTGAATAAAATCACTTCTATGGTCTAGCTTTTTTCTTTGGAGAAAAATGAAATGTTTCAGCTAGCCAGTATCTTCTCAGAGAAATATACACTGAATGGATCCTGTCTGAGAGTGCTGAGTAGCAGCTACGTCTGCTTCAAACCATGAAGGCCCAGTCTTTTAGCACTGGGGACTATAGCCGAGAGGTCTTTACCTGGCTGGATGGGTGCCAGCATGCCTTGATATATGTACTGTCCCATGATGTGACCTAGTATGTACAAGCATCTTCTGTCATGGGAGCAGACATGCATGCAGGGAGCAAGCTGTGGACAGCCAGAACAATTAATTTAAACATAAGTAACGAGTTCAGCTGTATTACTGCTATCTCTGTAGACACCAGAGGGGTATGGCTTTGCTCTGTTGTTAAACAGCAGGAGCAAGGGAGCAAGAAGGACCCAAGACACCCTCTATGAGCAGGATGAGGTCAAGGAGAGCCCAAAAGCTTGAGGAACAGCTGGAGACCAAGCTCTCTCCATGGCTCTCACCGTTGCTTTGTGCCTTTGCAGAAGATTCCCCCCCCGATTCCCATGGCTGCTCTTCTCCACCCTGAGGCTGGGGGCAGGAGCATGAGCATGTGAATAAGGCAAATGAAGCCCAACAGAGATAGAAGCTTTGTCTTTCCAATTATAATCAACAGTTTCCCAATTTCCCTGTTGCTTCTGAGCCTTTGAATTTTACTCCTGTACCTAAGTCTTAATTTCTCTTTTGTACTTCATCGCTACTCATGGATGTTGTGTGTGAATTTATAAGCATTGTCTCTCTACTAATTCTGCTCAATCTAGTTTGTAAGCAGGTAAGCATGAGGAGACAGTTACTGAAGACAGAGCTGCAAGAGATGTAACTAAATAAGCATTTCTGATGCATCTGACTTCAGTGCTTCAAAAGTGTTTTTAGTATTTAGATGTGGTTTTAGTTTTTAGATTCTCCTTGCCAAGCTTAAGAGGCATGTTTTGTTTCACTTCTGTTCCCTACAAATACTAAGTACTTTATTACTTTTTGTACTAAACTAGGGAAATCCACTCATCCAGACTATAGAGAAGTTGGTTAAAGACTTTATTCAGGGAGAAAAGCAAGCAAAGCCTCCCTGTGTAATGCATTTCACACCAGAAACACTCGATACTTAAAATAGAAAGAAAAATCAGCTCTTCAGCTGTAAAAATGTTTTCCACTTCATGAATTATTATTAAGCACACTTTTTTCCTGCTACACATGTTAGTAAGTCTGCGAGCCTGATCTAATCAGCTGGTGAGTCAACTAATAATTTTAAATGAGAGAGAAAAGGCAAGAGGAAACGTTTGGTGTGGACGTCCAGTGGTCTACATCATGTTGTCCTCCTGCCCTTTCTCTGCTTGCTGGAGTCATTGACTTGCCTCTGGCATTCACACGAGCTAAAATATCTGCCTCCCGCTCAGACAGCCTTGTGCCAGGACTGAAACTGGAGCATATTGTTCCATCATTAAATGGGCAACATTGAGTACTTGGGAAATTAACAACAGCTGCAAGTTCTTCAGCTATTCTTATTTGTACTGTGGCTATAATTTTTCTAGTGTGTTTGTGCTGAAGTCAGAAGAGGAAAGGAAAATAGATCCCCCAAGAGGCTGACTTTTTGTTTTTAATTAAAAAAAGGCTTTGCTGAACAGAAGTATCCATAAAACAAATAGTACTGAGGGCAGCCTAGCAGTTTATTCAGTGTTACATGGGCCCCTTAGTCTGGTTGCTGGTATAACTTTCTGGGGGTTTTAGTGGCACCATGGCACACGGGGAGGTAACCGGCACCTTCCACAGTCAACCCTCTCCTTTAAAAGTCCTACTGCTGGTAGCATCTGTCTTAGCCTTTTGTGAAGGTTGGTGGCAGCAAAGAGATTTTCTGATTTATTTATGTTTTATGTTACTAGCCATAGACATAAGCCAAAATCCATAGCAGCCACTCCATTCGGCGGTCTTTGGATGAGGCCCTAAAATCAAGCTCAAAGCTTAAGAGGATGATTGTAAACCAGAATTTCTTAAGTGTCCTGTAATAGTCCAGTGACTCGCAACTTCTGGGAAGAAATCCGTGTTTGTGCGTCAGGAATGACGAGGTAGACCCCACGCTTTAAAACAAAAGGTCAATGTGGATCCGTGAATTAGCATCTTGCCCTGGTACCAAAGGGGTTCAGGATACCGCTCTGCTCCTTCCCCTGCAGCACCAGGCAGCTCTGCGGGGGCAGAGGGGAGATGGGGAGATGATGCTGGGGAAGAACAGATATCACAGCGCTAGTTGTTGGTGCTTTTTGGAGCACCTGGAATTAATATCCCTCACGAGGAGTTAGGATGTTGTCTTCAAGTTTGGAACGTAGTGAGAAACAGCAGCTGGAGGGGTCACTGAGGGGAAAAAACCCGAGGTTTTTGCTTAATCTATGGCCTTTTTAATATTCTGACTAAACACCTGGTGAATGCCGGAGTGAATGAGAGGAAGTCCATCCTGAAGCATTACCCTCTCTGAAAGTACAAGAAGATGCTCCTGAGAAGCCTTGCCATTGAGCAGCTGTAGGAACCAGACATAAGTGCATCGTTCGTTTATTTGAAAAGCAATTTAGCAAGAAGGTTTTTTCCTTTTAACTGGGGAGAGAGGTGGTCCAATTCTTTTTGGTCTTTTTACATGACCCAACTCATGGCAAGACATCCATTCCTTAGGCTGTACATCATTTTAGAAAAGTGCATACCACTGTGGGAATTCATAGCTATTCCTTTTAAAAACCTTGAAAATGTGTTGGTATATTTCTGGATTTGGGTGGAAACGAATAAAGGAAGTGGTTTGCTGTTCTTATTCAGTAACCTAAAACTTTGAGGGCAAAGCCAAACCTGTTCCCCCTAACACTTGTGCACGTGCTTAACTTCACTACCGTGAATAGTAACATAGGATCCTCTTTGTATATGGAGTTGTATTCATGTATTTGAAGGACTGAAGCTTTATTTGGTATTTTATGTCTGATTTGGGAGTCTGTAAACTGGGATCAATTTTTCTGCTGCTATAGAGAAACGTAGCTTTATTGACACGAGTTGGCACCGCTGCATTTAAACTATTAGAAGTTTTCATCTTTTCATTGAAAAAGAGCAATGTCATGGCAAGCATGAGCACAGGGCGAGCAACCTGTTAATGGTGAGGTGCCAGGCTTTTCCTTTCCCAAATTAGAGGCTAAGCACACTACAAAACAGAGGGGTTGGATTTTTTTTTGCCTTGCGCTGTGGGAAGATGATAACAAGATTTCTGCCCTGGGCTGGTATGAGGAGCTGTAACTAAGTCATGGTATCATTCTTCTGTGTCAGAAAGGGCTCCTGGTTTGAAACTAAGTCGTACATGAAAACTGGGAGCTGCTGCCTTGCATGAAGGAGAGGTGCACCAGGCATCTGCCTGCAGTGTAAAAATGACAAAGCCGGTGGAGTTGTACGCTCACCAATACCCTTTGCAAGATGCTGTCATTCCTCTATGGTGGCCTGTCATTCAGAGTCTGCCTCTGTGATTTCTCTGGCTGTCACCCTGTTGGTTTCTGACCTCTGAAGCCTGTTTGGAGAAGCACTGGGAAGAAGCCTTGACTGTGGCTCAGAGTCAGTGCTGTTTAGTCCAGTTAACCCCTTCTGCTGCCTGATGGGCTTTTTTTCTGTCGAGCAGACGGGAGGAGGGGAGGTGACCCGAGTGAGGTCTGATGTCCTTCTGGATGATCCACATCCTGAAAACTACACCTGTGGGGTCAGAGGGATGACTCAGCATCATTCTGGTTTGATGCTTCACTACTTACTTGCTAACTCCAGCTGGCATACACCCTGGTGAAAGAAGAGTGAGCCCCAGATTTTATTCCACTTCTCATCTTGCCGGTCGTCTTTGACGCATCGTTCCCTTGCTCATGTCTCTGCCATGCTACTCCTGATCTGACTTATTTCTCCCATCCCTGAGTTGACATTTGCGGTTACAGTCTAAAGGGTCCTTTGGCTGCACAGAGCTGCCCTGGAAAAATGTAGGAACCGTGATGCTGCTTTAGTGCCTTCATTCTGTGGTGCCCTTTCCCCTCTGGGATGAACCCTGTAGCGCTTGGAAGAGGAGCTGGCAGGCCTGTGAAGAGAGGGGCAGCAAGCCAAGCCCTGTCCTGTGGAAGCAGAAGCAATGCCCTTGATGCCTCTGGAGTTGCCCACTGCTCGCACCAGGATTGAATTTTCTCTGAAAGCTCGATTTACACAACACTGTCAACGCTGACCAAATATGTGAGTGCGTCTGTGCTCGTTTCTGAGCTATGGGTGCTATTTCCATCTTTTAGTGTGGGCAGGCACTATTAAAATCCTCAGCACTTTCAGTCTAGTTGAATAATTTTCTAGCTGCTAGGTTTATAAATTAAACATTTATGGCTGTATCTCATGCTATTATCCATCCATAGCAATACCTCCAGGCAGGGATCTTGAGCTTTTTTGGAGTGTAGACCATGTGTTAACAGAGAGCGAATGTTTCATTTATACCTCATCTCAGTCTTGCAGTTCTCAGTTGTAGAATGTCCCTGAGGTAACCTCAGATATTCTTTGTGAGGAAATAACCGTAGTGAAGAGGTTTGTGACGTCTGTGTCAAAGGGAAGAGTGGAGTTCATTGCAGCATCCTGACTTTTTTTTTTTGTGGCTTGTCAAGTAACTTCCCCACATGCAAATATGATCTATCATCTGCAAGCAGGAATAAAGGAGAACGTAACATCAGATGAACCACAGACCACAAGAGTGGTAACTAGAGGTCCAACAGTGATGGCTAGGAAATTTGCATTGTAACTCTTATTAGAGAAAGCTGAAATCTTGATGGGGTCCCAAGAAAATCCACATATATGGACGGATGTGGGGCCAAGGAGCATGCACTGATTGAACAAGAGAGGAGGCATGTAAAAAGCTTTCCACATCCAGCACATCCTTCATCAAGTTGTGAAGTGGGTGGTTTGAGGGGTGAAAAGCAGTATGAGCCAAAACATGTCTCCTATGCCAAGAGATTATTTGAATTTGTCTGGTTATGTGTATCCAGTATGTCTGTCTAGATAGTCATCTTTGGAACCTGCAGTAGATCCTTTTTTCTTTTTCTTTTTTTTTCCCCCCCTTTTTTTCTCCTTCCAGGAAGCTATTTTGAATGTGGAAGACTCAGGTGATCACTCAAATCAAGGAAATTATCCTTTTAGAAAAATGCCAAATGATGGTATGCTTTTGATTTAAATGAAGAGATTTGTCAACACTCTTAGTGGATTATGTTGAAATTTGGCAAACTGGGACATTGGAGATTATTGTTTAGGTACATTCAGGCTCCTAACAGAAGAAAAGCAAATGTAGGAAGTTACTTCATTTGGAATAAATGCTTTGCCATTAGTAGGCATCGTTACGTGCCAGAAAGGGTTGACTATTTATTTGCTATTCTAGTCCTTTCATGGGAAATACTCCAAGGACAAATGCTTAGTATTTCTTCCTGCTCAAATAAGTAGTTGTGAGGTACAGCTGTTGGATTTGTCTTACTGGAATTTAATAGTCATATGCTATCGCTATGGCAGTGTATGGGACTGACTGAGTAGAAGTCACTTTAGGTTCTTAGTTTAATTTAAAAGGCATTGATGTTTCAGTCTACCTGGTGAGTGTCTGCCCAAAAGCCACAATAGACCATCTCCGTGAAAGCTTGAATTGACTTGTTAACCAAATACAAATTACACTTGGTCAAACTCTTCTGCTGTTTCTTTGTTTGAGGAGAGTTTTGGCTTGAGAAAGATAGGTGTTTGCTGCCAATCAGTAGGAACTTTAATGGACTGTGTGCGAGAATAGAAAAACCTGATTATTAGCCTGGATGAACCCAAACCCATAAACTCCTCCCGTTCCAGGAACTGAGTCCCAAAGCAAACAGTTTTCTGGACTGCTACATGGAGGTGATTGCATTTCAGCATTCTAATGCTCACACTAATGCAGACCTGTTCAATGAGCTGGCCTTGCAGACCAGACCACGTTCACCTTTGCTGTGTTACTATGCGAGTTTCAGCGTTTACTTCAAGGTAGTTAGTCTAATGTAGCTGGACCAAATGAACTAAAGTTTCCTTTAGAACTGTTTCTCCAGTCCCAGTTTGGTCATTAAACCAGGACTTCTACCATAAATTATACATCTGTGCTTTTCCCTTGAGAGATTGAGACACAGTAATGATGGCTGTTAATGGAAGTATCTGTAGGTAAGCATCTGACAATTCACTGTTAAGCAGGTGGGAGTTGACCAAGAACAAAGCTTCCCCCAGCAGAGTGGGGGGAAGTAAAGTAAACATTTCTCAGAGAATTACCTGGATTCTGACTTGCCAGGTTTTTTAGAAACTGGTTTTCAAATATCAGAATGTTTCCAAGGTAACCTCTTTAATCTTCACTATATTCAGAGGCTCCCTTGGTTTAATACACGCATGATGTGTGTAATCTGATTTAAAATGAACAGATGCTCCTAACAACAATCTAACACTAACCATGATGGATTTCTAGAATAAGCTCTTGAAGGTGAGAACTTGCCTTGGCCTTGCATACCTTCCAGGGGAACAGCACTTAGATGACATTTCATGATTATCGATTTCTTTTGTTCCCTGCTCTGGCTTTGTGATTGGTCATGGACTCTGCATCTTGTTTCTTGAGACTGAGGAGTCGCTGCTTTCAGTGTTCAGATGTTTTCAGGACTTCAGAGCACAAAGGATTTTGATCCAGTATTTGCAGTTTTGGAATAAATATCTCAGAAAACTGAAGAGGGAAAAGTCGTAGTTGAATAAAGAAATATTTTGTTTTCCAATGACTCCTCGTAAGAAGGATCTGAGGAAGGTGTGTATCACTGGATTAAATGTCAAGAATGAAAAATAAGGGTAGTGGGGAGGGGAGCAAGAGTTGCTGTGATTATGCAGCTGTGCTCTGTCCTGTCAGCGCGCTCTCTCTCTGCGGAACAAATGAGCGCATGGGGGATGCATAACATCAACAGAACAAAGCCCGGGAACTCCCAAAGCAACTGCCCTGAGTCCTGGTGACCATCAAAGAAATCTATCCTCCTGCAGCCTTTGATGGGCTGTCATAGCTTAACTAACCAGCATCTGTAGCACAATGCTCTTACTGCCTCAATCTTGTCTGCGCTGCAAATGACTGAGAAAATTGAGTTCTGAATCCATCTTCCTTTGCTCAGTCTTTCTTTGCTTTGGTTTTATTATTATGGGAGATGAAAGATGGCCCCTGAGGATTTAAGTACTAGGTAATTTAAAGGCTGTTTTCACTCGTGGGATGGTAAAGCAGAAGAATGAAATGTACATAGGAAATGGGCAAACTTGCCAGTTCAGCATGAACTGAAGGGAATGAATGCTGGCATGGCTTTAGATAAAAAATAGGGGAGACCCAAATCTAGACTTTGCTCTGAATAGTATTCTAGATAGTATCAGTTGCTGTGAGGAGTAAGTGCCTACCTAGGGTTTGGGCTGGAGATGAACCAAGCTTCCATTTCTTAATCAAAGGAAGGTGAGTTTGATATCTATGTCTTGATGGTGACACTGAAAGTGTTACCTATGTTCATTAGAGGCTTAAAAGTAAAATCTTTGTATCACCAAATCCTTTTATCTGTAAAAACTAGTATTTGCTTTGTTTAATTTTTAAAGAGACTGAGGGTGGAAGTAGTGAATATCCTCACTCTTGGCATGCTCTTCCTTTCAATTCCTGACAAATGATACCTTCCCCCCCACGCACCCTACTTCATGGGTTGTTTTATAAGGTGACTTATGACTTACTCTGTAGTTAAAGAATGCAAATAATAACCTTGCTTTTATTTCTTATGCACATATAAAAGGAAACAGAATAATTGCAGAAGCTAAATTCAATCTTGGAGCTGTGGAACCTGCCCAGAACCATTTGGAATAGATCAGCCGCTTTTAGCGGAGTTGGGAAAATGTTACATCTGTTTCCTTCCAGTTGGAACAAAAAAGGCTACCGCTGCCCCCTCGAAGCTGCAGAGACTCCAGTGGAATGTTTAATCTTTTTTGCTTTTCTTGGGTGAAAATGCTTTCAATATGTGGCATGCCTCATGCTTTCTTGCAGATATGCCATTAGAATTTTCAGTGTAAGGTCAGTTCCACCAGGAAGGTTTAAACCCCCCCGGCTTTCATGTTTGCACAAATGTTGCTGAGTTCACTGGTGTAGAAATAAGAATGTAAAGCAAGTCCTAACCTTCTCTGGTGTTGAGGATCTCTTGGCACTTTCATAAGCATCTGGCTTGACATTCTGACATAGATCCAAGTTGGATATTTCACATAACAACAATATCTATCATAAGTATGGTTTCCTGAGTGCTTTGAAGATTGAATAGGGTTGTTCCATTGAAGGCAGTCAATTGTTGTTATTAATTTCTATTAGTGCTCATATATGTCGCGAGCTGTTTAGTTAGGTGCGACTGCTGCACGCACACGAGAACTGAGTGAAGTGATGTATGTGGGTGAGGTTTTATATAAGCTATTTAGTATACTAAACGGCTTTACGACCAGGCGGGCGTATGGAAAGCTCCGGGGGTGGCTGGGTGCGGTGGGGAGCCGGCGTGGCGGGAGGGCGCTGTCCGCGGTGCTGAGGCGCCGGGGCGGGGGGGACCCCAACCCTGCACCTTGCTTGGTGGGGGCTCTGAAAAACGAGGGTCTCTTACTTTTCCTTTTTTTTTTTTTTCTTTTTTCCCCTAGGAGACTGATGAAAGGATTATATTCCACGGAAATTGTATCGTTCTAAGACTGAAGTGCATTTGCAATTTGCTGCATAATGGCCAAAAAAAAAAAAAAAATCAGGCTTCTGAAATGAAATTGCATGGAAGGGATATTTGTATTTATTTTCTAGGAAAGGTTAATAGATCTAAATGTAAAGTAATGCTGTGTGATGGGAGGCTATCTGATGCTAAACCCACATTAATTCTAAATAGAAATATGATGATTAATGCATGTGCTCTGAGCACCAGAAGAACTAATAAGAATTAGCTGCTTGTGCTGATTTTTTTTTTTTTTTTACTGTTGCAAAACACAGACTGATTAATTCAAGGTGGAAAAGTTGCTTCCTTTAAGAATCCTATATGGGAAATATTCCCTTCTTTCTTAGAGAACAGCCAAAAAGGCTGGCCAGGAACAACTCTTTCTGAAATATATGAAAATCATTCTTTATGCTATGAGTTATGACTTTGTAATCTTGGTCTTGATAAAAAAACAACTGTATATCTGGAATAGTATTTGTTCTGTTTACTTTTACATGGAAGGGGAAGCTTGGTAAAGCTTCGGCATCCTTTTATACAAGAGTTTCCTGCTGTTTCCCCAATACCTTAGTAAATAAAAATACCTTAATGTAATCCTGGTTTTTAGTAAGAGTTGCTTCTGTCTTTTGTGACAAGAGTATTTGTTGAAATCACTGGTAACATGGCTTGCGAGCTCAGTTTCTTAGAATAGTTTGGAGAGGGGCTACTTTTACCCTGAGCTGTTAGCATCACCAGGGAAGAAGTAGGGATGAATTTTGATGGACTCAGACAAGGCTAAAACAAAATGTATTTTGTCTAGTAAATTGTTTTCACTCTTAGGCAGCACTTTTCAGTTTCAGTATGTGTTGTCTCTTTCTCTAATGGATGATATTTTGCCCTTTTCTTGGCTATGGAGGAGCAGCATGCTCATATTCTTGTCTCTGCAAATCCAATCTTTCAAACTTTCAGCATGCAGAAGTCCTTCTGATTTCAGTGCACCATATCTAATGAGCAGCTTATGTCTCATAATGCTTTCAGCTCTTGTCTAGGCACTGAAATGGATAGTGTTCTGAAAACTGATACAATTTTAAAGGTCAGATCCCATAAAACATTGTGATTCCTAGCCAATAATGTGCCTTCTTTAGTCTGGAGTTGCACTGTGGACTGTCCCATCCTTTTGTCTGGGTTTCATCAAGTACTTGCCAGGTGCAGTGACCAATAAAACTGGGAAAGATCTGTGCGGGTGAGTTTGGCAAAAAGCCTTCTGTAACAGGGGCAGCAGGCATAGCCAGTTGTTTCTCGGATGCTGTGGAGCCATATGGTCAGAAAGGTGCTTTCCTCAATTACTAGTTTGATCTAGCCGTGTGCAGGAGCAAGTTCTGGGTGTATGTTGGAATAGGACTGGGTGATGCTCAGAAACGATGAGGTTTTGTTCCATGTCTTTTAACTCTTTCTTCCTGTGTGAATTAATCCTAGCAGAGCCTCAGAGGCTGTAGTCACAAGAATGACATTTGGATCAACTAGCGCCCTGCTAATGTATAGCAGCTGAATGGAAGGTAACAGCCACTAAGTGGGTCATCCCAGAATACTAGGAGCCATTTCTGTCATATCAGTATGGCAGGTCACTCTGTTAAATACTTGCTTTTTTCCTTCTGAATCTACCTATTTGGATCCTTATAGCTGTAATACATAATAGAAATTGCATGTAGCACCTAGCTTTTTGTCTGGTTAAAAAGAAAGAGCCTCACCCTTGGTTGCTGATAACTGATAGGGTTTCATTGACTTTGTGATCGATAGCAGACCTGTGCCTCCTGCAGAATCTGGCTTTGAGCAGATGTCACAAACTCGCTCTGAATGGCCCTTCAGCATACAGATAGCAGTCGTCCTCCCGCTGCCCTCCACAAACACATCCGTCCACAGCAGGCTGCTTTTTTCATTGTAACCCGTAACGAAACCAGACTGTACTCGTACTGGAAAGTATTTACTATCTGCAGATGGGGCTGTAATTGTTTCTACTTTTTTATTATTAATTTCCAAACCTCCAATAAAAGCACTGGGCGTGAATCCACCGCTCCCTTGATTGCAAAGAGTAATTAATTGATCAGATCTGGTTTCTATTTATTGTCCTGTGGACTGAAAGATAATGATGTGCAATGTGGAGGATACTCCTGCTCGAGAGAGTATTTCTGCAAGTCCTGCAAAGCACGACTAATGACCTGTAGAGTACCATCCGACATTCAGTGAGCAGGCTGCCTGCTCTGTCTTCCCCCACACCCCACGCATACATATGTACTTGCGTTCTGTATTTTATGGTGTGATCAAAACCAGTCTTTGGGTAATGTTTTAGTAACTCCTCTTGCTCATTGTTCTTACTAGCTGCAGTAACATTTGCAATTTCAATCTGTGGCAGGAAGCACGTTTCCTTTCTTAAAGGAAATCTGAATGAATTTGGAGGCCACAGAAAAGGATGGCTTGCAGTTCGCGTTGCTGCAGTCTGCCAAAGAAAACAGGCTACAAGACAGATGCTGATTTATTTAAAAACAAACAAACAAAAAAACCCCAGTCTTGCGTTTTTTCTCTTTCCAAATACGCAATCTTAAGGAATGTATTCAAGCATCTGGCTAGTTCACATACCATTAATTCTCTAAAGATTACATATGCAGACCCAATTAGACCTGCATCATTTATTTAAAAAAATGAATGCACTCTTGTATTTATATTTTATAGCTGTGCCAAATTGTTAAAGGACATAGAAGGAGGAATTCTATAAGCAAAATGTGCAGAGTCCTTCTCCTAGAAAAGTTGAAAGCATCAGCAGGGCCGTACCTAAGCTTAGTCTAAAAACCATAAACACACTTTTCTTGCTATTAGTGAATGGGTAAATGGCTTTTTAAAGACATGGACGAATGCTTATCAGAAACTCTGAGATACAGCCTGTCTTTGTACAGGAGCTAGCGGAGTGGACACCAACCCTGATGTCTGATGCAGTAATGTGAGTAATCTTCTCTTCGTGTCCGCTGTGCAGACTGCAGTGAGTTGCTGCCAGCCATGGTTTCTTGAGGGTTTAATAGTCTCAAAAAAACTACAAGGATATCATCCTTCAAAGGCTCTGTGAGGATGAGAGCCTGATGCTGATGGCGTACATCCCCTCTCACGCTTGTATGGCTCTCCACCAGCTTAACTAAGCGGCCAGTACCGCTCAGAAGAATAATTTGGATCTTGGCAAGAGACAGGTGATCATAGCCTGCTTCCGAGGATCTGTGTGGGATGGGGAAAAAACTAATCCATTCCCGTGACTACCCTGTTCATCTCTCTGGTACCTGAGTGCTAAAGAGGCTCAGATCCTTAGAAGCAATGACATTCTCATCTTATTCTTCGCAGTGAATTCCTGCAAGGTCTGCTAACCAGCGGTAGAGAGGGTTGTTAGTAGCTGCCTGCTTTATGTCGGGGTTTACCGGCATAAAGTTGCCATGGAGATTGGAAGGAGTTTTAACGGAGCAGGGACCGCAGTGGTTCGCCCTGTGTGTGTAAATCTGTTCGACATGTCATGTGTATCGGATTGGGCTGCTCACATTTGAGGTCCACTTGCTTGTTTGCCCAATTCCTGTGTAGGAGAGCTGAACAACTGATATGCAGTCTTCATAGCACTGTGATATTAAAAAAGGGCAGAGTCGGGATTGGTACCTGCTGTTTCGGAGCCCATATAAAAGCAAAGTCTGGGCACCGGAGGATTTTTAGCGCAGGTATCTAAGCCCTGTAAGCTAGAAGGAACTGTTACTTGCAAAACTTCCCCAGGCTGGAGCCTTTCTTGTGACAGCAATGAGCATATTGGCTGTCTGAAACAGAGAATTGTTAAGACGCAGAAACATAAATCTTACAAGTTGGGAGATGTGGGAAGCAGGAATCTTCCCAACTCATTTTAGAGCTTGTAAAGCGGATTAAAACATGGGGAGGAGGGAGAGCCGAATGAGTGCTGAATATAAATGTCTCCTTTACGCTTGTAAAGGGTACGCAGGTTCCACGTGCTCAGAAACATTGCCGGGAAAACATCAATTAAAATGCTCAAGACTGACGAAGGCTTTAAGGCTGTTGAGGTAAACAGTGACTCACATTGGTTGAGAAGCAGGAAGGAAAAACACTTAACGGCGTACACCCCAAGCTGGACTCTGAAATGAGGCTTCCCAAGGGGTCGACCTGCAGGCACCGGGATTTTTGCCAGGGCCTGCTGATCTGCAGCCTTCAAAGGTGAAGAACCAAAGTATTTTTCACTGACTCGGCAGCAGACCTGCTGGGTTTACAATGCATATATCTTCGCAGGGTGTTACGGAGAGAAACTTGGCATATTTCTTATTTTAGCTTAAGAAGAAACATCCAGCTGATGAAAATATTCAGAAGGAAGGGTTAAGAAGTTGGAAGCTTTGAAGGAGGAGGGGGAAAAAAGGGGAATAGGGCAAATGTGGAGATGGATCTTTGAACACCACTTGCTCCAGCAGCAGCTATGGAGCCCTCCTGCATATACTGCCTGGACTGCGCCTTCAATTTGAGAGGGGAACGAGGATTCTGCTGTGTTTATCCTGAGGAAAAAGCTCCAGTCCTTTGAACAGAAGCTAGGGCTTGTGCATCTTGAAGACTGGTGTGAGCCTCTTGTGTCAGTGGAAAGGCCTGATCGCGTGCATCGAAAGTGTCTCCTCCTCCTCCCCCCCATCTCCTGTACCACTCTTAACTAATCCATAGCAGTTTGTCTTCATGGGCTGTAATTGATCTGTCTGTGATTTAGCTCATCAGATGCTCATTAAAGAGCCTGCAGCCTTTCTTATTCATGAGGAGCGAGAGTCAGGGATCTAAAAACACTTTGTCTTTGTCTTAACCGGATTCATTTAGTATTCGGGGAGGCTAATAAACTTATACGAGCTATTATTTAAAGGTGAGCTGCCAAGCGAACATGAAGGATGATCCAAGCACTGCCGGTGTGCCGAGCGCTCTCCGACATCGCGTGTCAGGTGTGAGCAGCAGAGGAAATTGTTGCTAAAACCCCAGCAAGATATTCCTCGCTGCTCTACGGAGCGTGTCCCACAACGCCTTGGCCGAGTGTGATCAGATAATGCAGCTTGCGGTGGAGCTCCTGGAGCTACGTCTGCAGTGAATATGACATTTTAAGCTAATGATGTCGGCGGGGTATGCAGAAATATTTTGTGCGTTGTATATAGAGTTTGGGCTTGACATCTGGTTTTCTTTTTTTAAGTGCCGCTATTGTTCCAAGCTGCCGTCTGTACTCTGGCAGTGCCCGTAACAATGTGTGCTTCCCACGTTGCCTGCACACTCGTGCTGAGAAAATGCCTGTCGCCATCCTTTAACAAGGATACGCTGGCAATCTGCAAAAGAGAACAATACCCCTGGGCTGCAGAAAGCAGTTTCCTTTCTCCGGTACTTTAATGAACCTTTGAGATATTTCCAAGCTGTAGGAAGAAGAGAAGGGATGGATGGGTTCTCTGTTATGCTCCTTTCCGAGCCTGGCTCCGCAGAAAGATGAATAATTTCCTGCAATTATTGAATTTACTCTGTAGTCATACGCATAGTGTCATCACGCTGGTTATGCCTTGGAGGTCTCCTAAGTGACTATAACCACGAATGGGCTCTTAAGTTCTCTGTGGTCCTTTAAGACAGCAGTTCTGCCAGGTAACATATGCAGCTGGATCCTGTGCCTGCACCGAACGTACTGACTTTGTTCGTGAATCCTGGGAAGCTATGGGGCCCTGCAGACAAAGCTCTGCATGAGGGATCCGAACCCGGCAGGGTACGCTGCCGTTCGCATGAACTGACTTCCTAGTTGCTTTGTGTATCAGGATTGGGAAATCTTTGGGAATATAAACCTTTCCTAATTGCTCAAAGTCACGGTATTTATAAATACTCTATGCTTGTGTTTATAATTGTACATTGTCCTACGTAAATATTAATTCCATATTTTTCTTTCTTTGTAGTGTACAGAGGCCAAAAAGCATTGCTGGTACTTTGAAGGATTATATCCTACATATTATATGTAAGTAGTCATCACTTTCCTTTTTGTGTTTTCTAGTGCTCAAGAGAGAATTAGATTCTGTAGGCTCTTAGAGTGTTGTTCTTTCACTAATTACACTTTTCTGTAACTTCTCTGAGACTTTTTCTAATTTAAAAATGAAAATTCAATAAACTTCCCTTTCCCTCCTTCCCCATGTCCCATCTCTTTCCCTTTCTCCTTATTAAAGAAAGTGTACAGACTCCTTTTATCACTCAATCCAGGCGACCTTTCCAATAGAAAACAATGCAAGATCTTAAACAGCTTTTATTTCAGAACACTGAAAGGAAACATAAGTAGAGCCATGTGAGGACAGTTCTCCCTTTGTTTTGAACAAGGGCAGGTGATCAGGCAGAATACCAAGAATGCTTTGAAAGTAAGTTTGTCCCTGTGCTAATACTGCTGTTTAATTTAGGGAGTTGGGATGATTTGTTATCCGTGGCATAGCTGTCCTTTTGATGAGCGGCATCTACATTCACATCAGCCTTGGGTGTGAACTATATGTCAATGACCTGTAGGTGCAGGACTGAGGATCTTTCTGAATTGCAGTTTTCTGTTTTAAATTGCCCACAGCAACAACAAAAGGCAGAGGAAATGTGTGGGCGGGAGGTATCTTCCCTGTGGATTTGGGGGCAGAAAGGAGATAAATGTACTAAACTTTGTGCCTGGGTTGTATAACCTTATAATTGTAAACACCTGTAAACATAAGTTTAAAAAAAATTTTAAAAGTGGGGTGGAGGAGTAGGTAGCAGCAATAGGTCATCTGTTCCCTGAGCAAGCTCTTCCTTGTTGAAGGACTGGAAATTACTGTAATCCTTATGCTGCCCAAGAACTTTCCTCCCTTTTCTTCTCCACCTCCACTTCATCTGCCAGAAATGGGAGAGAAATGCTAGAGACAAAAAGCAACCAGGAAGCCAGGCGAGAAACAAAGCTCACTGAAAGAATGAAACGCTGCGTGGTTTATTCATCTGCGATCCTGAATGTTAGCTGCTTAGGAAGTGTTTGTGCCTAGAACTCACTGTCTTTTTTTCAGGTGACTGAAATGTTGAGAATTACTCATAAGTGGTTGGCCAGAACAGATGGGTGAATTTAAATAAGTTCATTTACTTTGCATGCTAATAACAACAGGACTTTTGTTCCACCTACTTTTTATTTTGTTTTGCTGCAATGTGGGAAAGAAGCTGGGATGTTATGAAATTATGAAAATCCCACAGTACCTTGACATTCAGGAGTGCGTTATTCATCATCACCTCGGTGTTCTGCTTACGTTTCTGCCCACATGCTTTCGCAGCCAATGTTTGTCTCCCTTGGTAATACAAAGGGGTAGCTACTTGGATATTGGGTGTTAGCTCAGACTCTTCGTGCCACCAGTAAATACATACAGAATCCTGCAAAAGCATGGGATACAAAGGGTAGGCTCACTATCTGCAATAGAGCTGATGCATGCAAGGTTGCTTTCTAGTTGGTTTCCTTTTGGCAACTAGTTTACTCTTTTCTTTGTGTGCTGAAATGGAGTATCTTGTAGAAAAGCAGTGTGCTTATTTTCCGGTCCGTCAAAGAGGTTAATTGGAATTGCACACAGCTTTGAACATTGGAAGGAAGAAAGTTGTGAGAGGGGCTATGGTGTTGGTGCATTGTTGGTTGGTTTGGGACATCTTTTAATGTGGAGGGAAAACCGTTGTATGTTGACCATGTCAGGTCAATCAGAAGACTCTTACCAGTAGTTGTGTGTGTTTGTGGTAGTTACTGCAGCACCCTGTTATTCAAGTCATTGCATAAACGTGTTGCGATTGCCAGTCTCCTGGATAGCGTAAGTAAATGGAAAAAGGAAGGGGAAGGGGGTGGGATGTGTGTGCTCAGTGATTGTTGTGATGGTGATGAGTGTCATGTTAATGCTATTGTTGTTATTGCGATTATGAGTTTAGTGTTTCTTCTTCCCCACTTAAAGATTAAGACACTAAGGATTTAGGGATGGTAAAGCTCAAAGGATAGATAACGTGTGACAAGTGAAGAAATGTGGAAGGGAGGGGGGAGAGGGTATTCGTGTGCAGAGGAGCCCAGTAGGTTTAAAGGGGGCATGCATCAAAACGATAGGAAGGTCACTGATGTCTGCAGTGCCTGGGGTTTCCTACATTGTTACTTCTGCAGTTTCAGTTTCTGTTGTTTAGGGTCCCCAGCTGCTTCCTACCTGGGCTGTCTTTTCACGCCTGTATGGTGGAGGAGAGGCATAACACCAATCTCAATATCTTAGGGTGAAGTCCCATTGCTTTGGCACTTGTTTGACCCTTCACTGAGTTAATTCAACTTGCTAATCCCACAGAAAGTTGTTCATTTTAGTGCATTCGAGTCAGTGTTGAATCAGCTTGATAAGGTTTTTGGCAAACAGTGGTGAAATGGGAGGGAGTATTCTGCATATTGTGGGGGAGGAGGTATGAATAGGATCTTCTACATTAGCATATGCGTAACTTCATCCTGAGAGTGTCTCCTCTGTGCAAATCTAGATCTGGGATGTGCTGTAGTGAAACGGGTTTTATTTTATCTTACAATTTCTAGACCAACAGTCCATAAGAAGCAGATATATTTAGTCAAATGAGTTTGCAATAGCTTCCATTCCTTTCTGTCACTGGTTTTCTGACAGAAGTTTTTTCTACCCAGTTAACACATGTAGTCTGTCCTTTGGTCTTGAGACTATCTTTGGAGACTTATGAAACCCAGCAATGCAATCCTTTTTAATGATTTCCCTCTGATTTCAGTCCCATGCTGACAGTACGTCACGTCTCTCTTGGAGACGCTTTGTATTATAATGAAAAGGTTGGCTTGTCGGCTCAGAAATAACAAGTCCTGTGTCTATTCACAGATCTAGTGTGGCATGCTCAGACCAAGGCAACCCTGGACTGGCATGTCCATACGCTTTACCTCTTCTGGGTCGGCACATCCTCCTTGAAGGTGCCTGCTTCTCTTTCAGTTGCCCAGAGTAATAGAAATCCAGGGTGGACTGTCACATAAAATGGTTGTTTGCTTTTATCGGAAGTTTAAAAGCAAGATAGCTGAGTTAATCGTTCCTGTAAAGGCTCTACTTCAGCCATCGAAAGACAGAGATAAGACTGTGTCTGCTAAGCAAGAGGAACATGGGATAAGAAATCAGTGTGCCAAAATAAGTGTACTGGAAATTCAGCTTGATCGGAGGGTAGAACTTGCAGTGATATGACTGTTCCTTTTTTGGAGCTTAAGTTTTTTTAGTTTTTGATTCAATCTGTCTTCCAGTGTAATTATTTTAAAAAGAAAAAGCTGCTAGAGATGTTGCTCAAAGCTTTCTTAAAACTTGTTGGTTATGCTTTCTGTATTAACAGCTAGGGCAAAGGTTGGAGGTCTCTGTTACAGAACTAATGATACATCTCTGTCCAAGTAGTTACTGGCATTAGTACCATTTTAAAATTATTTTTCCAGTGGACATAATTGTTCTAGCCTTCATAGATGAGCAGGAAGCTTTAGTTTATTGTGTGAATCTGTTAACTTAAGATATATCGGACCAGAAGCCATCATGGAAAGCTTCCCAGGAATTTGAGAGACATACATTGGTCTTCTACTGTTGAAACAGAGAATTTCCAAGACTGCTCTTAACTTACTTCACTAACCAAACCAACCGTTTCTCCGTGTCCTAGTTGCCTGAGTCACAAGATATTGTCAGTTAGATTCTTTTCTCCTGCTTTAGCAAAACATTTATTTACGTGGCCTGGAAAAATAAGTAAACAAATATGAAGCGGAGAAAGAAATTAGTCATTGGAGTCTAATTCTTATCCTTTGGAAAAGCAGGGAGACAAGTTATCCCTGACTTTGTTTGAAGAATTAGATCATACATCTCTTTGTGTGGATGCACAGAAAGCAATTCAGAATTAAGGCTGTTGAGACAGCCGTGACTCTGATCCTCTACAAGGGTCCTCATCCTACTCTAACTTAAATAAGCCAGCTCTGTCTTATTCTAGATGTACCTGAAGTGCTGATGGTTGGTGGAAGAGACAGTCAAGATACTTCCCTTGCTTGGCAATAATGCAATTAATGACATAGTGAATGCATTAGATTGCAAAACTGCCTCCTCTGTATGCAGATGCCAGCAGCACTTAAGATACTCCAGTTGTTTTTTCCACTTCTGAATTGGGAACGAGTAGTAGCAGGAAGGCTGCCTTACATTTTGCTGATGAGGAGTAGTTTGATTAGAATTATTATGAATGTCCCCCTCATTGCAGGGTGAAGTATGTTCCCCGGTATGACTGACCAGTCCCACAGGTCTTTTCTGTTTATTTTTTCCTCCTGTTGTTAGCTACCATCACGTCAGAGCTTTTAATGAGGTGATAAATTCCAGATGCTGGAACCTGCGTGTTTCTAGTCCTCTCCTTTCCAGGCTCCATGGCATGTTTATGAAGCAGCACAAATGTTTTTGAGTGTGAGTGGTAAGCACGTATCCACAGCAATAGAAATAGCGTGGCTGATGTCACTGTGTCAGTGAAGTAGTCACCCACAGGGAGGGGGTTGGCTGGCTTAGAGGGAGAAAAGAGTTTTGATGCTATCCAGTATTGAATTAACATTATTTCAGCTCATCCTGTTGGATTATTGTGTATTGAATTTTTTAATAATGTGATATTCTAAGAGAAGTAGTGAGGAAAAGAGACTAACTCTTATTAGAGAATCATAGAATAACTCAGGTGGGAAGGGTTCTCGGGAGACCTCCGGTCCAACCTGCTGCTCAGAGCAGGGTCAACCATGAGGTCAGACCAGGTTGTTCAGGGCTTTAACCAATTAGGTCTTGGGAAAACTCTGAGGAAGAAGATGGCACAACCTCTCCGGGCTACGTGCTCTGCTACCTGGCTGTCCTCATGGTGGGTAAGTTCTTCCACACACCAAGTCAGAACCTCTTTTTGTTTCAGTTTACATCCATCGTCTGTTGTCCTCCCACCCTGCACCACTGGGAAGATCCTGTCTCCACCTTCTTAGTAACCTTCTCCTGGAAACTGGCAAGCTGCTCTAGGGTCCCTCTGAAGCCATTTCTTCCCTAGGCTGAACAAGCCCAAGTCCCTCAACCTCTCCTCATAGGGCAAGTGCCCCAGTCCCTGACTATCTTGGTGGCTCTTTGCTGAGCTCATTCTAGTTTATCAATTTCATTCTTTTTACTGGGGATGACAAAACCAGAAGAGGTATTTTAGATGTGGTCCAACAAAAGTGCTTAGTGAAAGGTGACAGTTACTTCCCTTGATCCACTGGCTAGGCTTCTGTTGACACAGTCCAGGATGCTGTTGGCCTTTGTTGCTGTCATGGCACACTGCTGGCTCATGTTCAGCTTGCTGTCTGCCAGGACGCCTAGGGCCTTTCCAGCGGAGCTGCTCCACAGCCAGCAAGATGTTCATCCTTCCCACAGGCAAGACTTTGTATTTGCTTTTGTTCAAGTTCATGAGGTTCCTGTCAGGCCATTCCTCCATCCAGTCTAGATCTTTGAGTGGCAGCCCTGCCCTTGAGCACAGTGACTGATCCCAGTTTGGTGCCATCTCCAAACTTAGTGGGAGTACTCTATCACCAATTCCAGCAACACGCTTGTCAACAGGACAGGTCCAAACCTTTGTGGTACTACCAGCGATTACTTCGTACTCTCTGGGGAGTGTGTGACGCATTGACCACTGCCCTCTGAGCCCCACCATCCAACCAGATTTTTTTTTACCCATCTGGCTGTCTGCCTGACCAGACCGTAACGTCCGAACTTGGGTAGAAGAATATTGTGGAAGATAGTGTGGAAAGCTGTGCTGAAGTTGAGGTGAATGACATCCGCTGCTCTTTGGCTTGTCCACAGATACCATCCACTGCCAGTGTAGTGGTAGAAGCTCTTCATGCTGTGCATGGTGTCTCTTGCAAGTATCAGTTGTAGGTGAAGTTTGGCTTTCCTAACATCACACCTACTTGTCTATGTAGCTCCTCCTTGGTAGCCTGTACCTGCTTCTACCTCCTGGATACTGACTTTTTGCATTGGAGCTCAGCCATGGGTTCCCTAGATAAGTATGTTTTGACTGGTCACTGTTGTGCTACTAGGTGAAAGACCTCCAGAAAGAAACACGGAAACTTTCTCTGCAAGAACATGTTACCATTGCTGCTGGCAAATATGTGAAGAACAGAAGAAACATAGGGGAGTGCCGTCTTGTAACCTCTTCTAATTCTTGTTATCTGAAGCAGGTCCTGAATTAATGTTAAAAACATGTGCAGATGGAAGTGCTGTATTTTTAGGTTAATATGCTTCTGCCATAGAAAGTAGTTTACTGCGTGCAGCAGACAGCTGCACGTGTACACATTTATGTTGATTAAATCTGTTTAATTTTTCATTTAGAATTAGTATAAGAACATTCATGTAAACCTAAAAAAGTAATGTTTGCTAATATTATTCATGTTTAAAACATGTTTCTGCCCTACGTGGGAACGATCGATCCTTTTTCTTACTTTGGAGAAGAATGCTGATTGTATTCTTTTTGTGTTTTTTATGGTTTTTGAAATAAATTTCTTGTGCATTTCCACACCCTTCTCTTCCTTTGCAGATTACATTTTATTGTACTTATCACATAGTCGTATTCATCTGGGTTTTGAATGTAAGCCCTTATGTGCTTGGTAGTCAGTCTATAATAATAATTTTGTGCATTACCAAGAACCTGCAAAATACTCTGGATGAAAACAATAAAAAAAGCGATTTTTCTCTTGCTGTTACTCAGATAGCTTAGAGAGCACTCCTTCCATCAACGTGTATACAAGAGGCTGGGAAAACCCCCAATCTCGACACAGGGCATGTTGCGTGATGGGAGGTACTTTCTGTGCTCCACATCCTGTTATGTTTACTGCTTTTAATTAAGCTGGCTTTCCTGATGATACACTTAGCTTCCCCATTGCAATTACAGCCACATGAAGTGTCAGCAGGTGTGTGCTTAGAGCAGTAATCTTGCTGTTGATGTATTCTTCCATTTGATTTGAAGCCAGCATGGAGGAGGGAGAGGGGAGGCAGTGTAATAGTTTTCCACGCTTCCAGGCACCTTGAATGGCTGGCACCGTACAGAAACGGAGACCTGGACTCAGGCCAGGGCCACCAGTTTAGCAGTGAGCAGCCACAGGAAGGGCCTGTTTGCATATGTAGTTCAACGCAGGAACCTAAGTGCATGGTTTGTATCGTGAAAGAAGGCAGCAGTAATTATCAGACCATCTGTATATAAAGGCAACAAAACCCCACCAACATGGCTCATTCCTGTGTGGCCTTAAACAATAAGGGTACAAAACATCACACCTAGCTTCAGTAGTCTGTGCCCTTGGGTGGTATATTCCTTGCTTCAAATAAGGGACTAGATTCCCCTGGTGTTGATGGATCTGTTGAGGTTGTAGGTCCAACTGCCACTAGATGCCCTGCCCAGCACTTGAATGTGCTTCGATGGATCGGTTGTCCGATGCACAACCTGGGGAGAATTAGTTTACCCAATTAACAACCAACTCAACTTGCTAGGAGTGAGTTTTGAGGAGGGGAGAGGGATTTAATATCTCAGCCGTCACAGGCAATCCAGCAGGTGACCGACCTAGTTTGAGGTTTGAATCTCTGAGCGATTTTGGAGTTGGATGCTGACCAGGTGTAGACAGCTTATTCTGAGGAAGGAGGAAAGAGGGACAGTCTCTGTCTTCCAGTGGAGTATTCCTCTGAAACCAGACTGTGCTCTGGCTGAGGTGGAGCAGGGGACCCAGTCCCACCCCACTCTCATTTCCAGAGGATGCAATAACCACAGTTGTGGCTTATCATGAGTTTTTCCTGTTGGGGCTGCTTGACTTGAAATATTCATCAGAGCATTAACTCTTCCATGTCCCGGGCAAGAACCCTAACGTGAGGCTGAGAAGCAGTTTCTTCTGGCTCCCTGTCAGTGGGACAGGAAGGCTTGTACATGGTTGGAGCTCCAGTGGACAGCATCAAGGAGGACTTAACCCCAAAGTCATCTTGAAGCTTCTAACCCTTTCTGGACTGGGAGACCCTGAATTAAAATTTTGAAAGGCATGGTGGTACGTAACTGTTGGCCATTTGTATCTATGTTCTTCTCTGTGTATGATCCTGCACTGGCTTGGTGAAGAAAGAAGATTTGCTGTGTTAGTATGTTAAATTTAGGCAGATAGCAAATTCGTGGACACCCATCGCCCCCTGCCAGCAGAAAACTTATAATCTCCCAAAGCAGCGATTAGATGCAGTAGGACCGCTTGCCCACTGGGAGCAGCTTGAGATACGAAGAGCTAATTGTGTGTTTAATAAGGGGCCTGATGATTAACTAGAAGTCCTCAGTCCTGTTGGTTTGAGAAATTTACAATTGCACCTCCAGAAAATTAAAAATCATCATACAGATTATCTATGGCTTACAAAAGAAACACCTGCAGCCTGTGTTGAAAAATGTCTATTTAAGGTACCATATACGGCCACTGGACACAGCCCAAACTGCAACCGTTCTTGCTAGGTTCTGCCACAGGAGGAGCAGAGAAAATTTCTAGGTGGATGTGTGCTGGCCAGAAAGCCATGCGGTGAGACTGGTTGCTTTTACAGACAAGGAGAGTCCCTCTGCAGGGTGGCTTTCCTCTTGGGGTCCGAGAAGAGAGGGCTGGGGATATGGCAAGCTGTTGGGTAGCAGATGGTCTGTAGACAGATCAGTTTGATAAGAGCAGCTGAGCAAATATTCTCATCCTATCAGAAGTAGAGGGTGATTTACCATGTTCTGCTGAGTTCTTGCACAGAGACGGTGTTTATAGGCTCTTCACCTAAAGAATAATTGACATATAATCCCTTATTCAGCTGTTGCCTGCTCTTATTTTTCATGTCTATGTGAAGGACAGGAGCCAAGTATCTTGTCTCCTTGTAGGAAATTCTAGTTTTGTCAAAGCAGACAGGAATCTAATCTGAGCAAATATCATTTCTGTCTCTGTTGTTTCTACTTTGTAGAAAAAAAATGACCTGACAGCCCCTTTCCTCCTTTTAGCTTTATGTTTTCTTATGTAGTTAAGGGCTGAGTGGTTTATCAAGTACCTGGGCAGCTATATCTCTAGTGCTCTCTTGGGTACCAGCAGCAGTGTTTTACTCTCAAGTACAGATGTTCCACTGAGGTCATGGCTGCATCATCTGTGAAGCAGTTATATTTGTTATATATACAGTTATAAATTCGCCCAAATCGGACCTACATTTTACAAGGCACTGTTCTTGCATGTGCTGAGAGATCACCTTTGCTATGTGTAAGAAAAGAAGAGAAATGCTTTTGGGCGCTGAGAATCTGTGACTGCAGGTAACCGTGGTGGAGGTGTGTCCCTGCTGAAAATTCGTCCGTGTACGCACACATGCCAAGGAGACACAATGAGCTCTAAGACCAAGGCTGGAAGGCAGATGTTGCCTATCACTCTGTTCCACCAGCCAAACACCTTGCCTGCGTTACTGCTCCTCAAGCAGTGGAGGGATGTGGCCTTTCTGTTGCACCGTCTTTCTGGAGTGAGAGGTTAAACCACTTTGGGACTCAGAAATAGTTACTTAGATGGGATCCCTGAGTGCAGAGCTGGCCTCTGTGTCTCGACTTCCATGTTCAGTGGGCTGCTGCGAAATGGATTCCTTGGGATAACCGCTCCACCGTGCTTGTAGCGCTAAGCTCCTCCACGTGTCTGGTGGTCTTCCCCATGTATGCAGTCAATACCTCACATAGTGGTACAGGCAATGGCTTTGCTTTGAAAACTGCTTTTTTTCTTGAAGGATGGAAATGCACATACAGAATGGTCTGAAATTAATTAATCAATGGTGAAATAAAATGGGTAGAAAAATAACTCCCTCTCTTTCAGTTACTTGGTGCACCTTCTCTTGGTCCTTTTCCTCATTCCTCATCCGCCAGGTCTAATTCTGAGTCTTGTGGCAGTGTAGTCCTCTTGAGCTCAGTGCACTACTCCTCCCTGATAGCACAGCCAAGACCCTGAGCTTCATCAGAATTGTTTCTACTAGTCACATCGTGGTGGTTGCCTGCTTTGTTTTTCTTTTTGTTTCGTGGCTCATTTGATTTTTCTCTGTTCAGCATCACTTTTTCCTGGCAGCTGAGTTCCAAGCAGATTAAATCTTTTTTCTTTTTTTTTTAAACTTTTTTGTCCTAGAACAGGTAAATACATATGCACACTTCAGCTGCCTGCCTTCATCTGTTCAGTGGTAGCAGACCTGAGCCTTCTGGCTTTGAGGGCTCAACACTGAGTCTGCCTGGAGGTGACCCACTCTCAGCTGTCCATCCCTTCCAGTTCTTGTGAGCACTTGTAGTTCTCCTTCTGGCCTGTGCCAGTGTTAGGATCACAGCTGGGACTTCCTTAGCTTCATCTGCTGCTACTAGCCATTCCCCCAAAATCTTTCTCTTCTGTTCTTAGTTTTGGTCTATTGCTACGCCCTCCTTTTCTGAACTTCCTTTGGTCTCCCCCCATTTAAAAAACTGCCAGTGCTTCTTGTATTCCAGTGAATCCCAGTTTGCTTCATAGACCTTACATACATGCAGCAATCATTTGTGGTTTTCTTTCATCCTCCCATCCTCTGTCCCTGTGTCTGCAGTAGGATTTCTGCTACTACACGTGGACTAACAATCTATGTTTTGTTTTTCTCTTCCAAAAGACATTGCTAATCAAATGTCTTAAATGTTAAATTGGGTTTTGGCTCATAGGATGCAAACAGTCTAGAGAGGAAACCTAAGAACACTACAGCCTGCATTTCAAGGGAATACCCACGTTGGGTGAGGACAGGGAATGTTGTCAGACCACTGTGGCTGTACAGCCTGCTGAAGACTGTAATCCTTGCTTTACCTCTTTAATTTCTCCAGTTTTCAGCAAGTGCCAATCAGGGAATTATTTTTAGATGCAGTTCTTTCCTGTGGCAGCTCTGCTAAGAAGGGACTTGTTCAGCTGTGTAGATGCAGGTATAAATGGAAAAGAGCTTCTGGACCATTTCATTGAGCATTATTACCCACAGAACACATGCAAGTACGGGGTTGGTTTGTGGCGTTTGGGTCATACCGTATACCCTTATGTGAAACTTACTTTGTACTTTGCTTGTCCATTAAGGAAAGAAGTTCAGCGTCATGATTTAAGTGCGAACCCACACAAAAAGCTTGTCACTGTGATCTGACACGCAGAGTAACTTTGATCTCTGACACAGCAGTTCCTTGGTGTGCTAGCAGTACAAGTCGTTGGACATGCAGATGCATTCATTTCACTCTACTGAATGATGAATGGAAAGATGTACCTTCTAAATCATAAATCACATTGCAGACAGTTTTTGAAAGAGACACCATATGCTTGGTGAAGTTGCAGATTAGCAAAGTAACTAATGGATCGTGTCTTATCCTACATAATGGGTTGAATTTTGACCTATGAAACAAGCATTGCCTAAGGGAAGTGCAGTTCTCGGGATCGTTGTTGATGTGCGAAAGAGGAAAACTGGCTTTAGAAATGTCTTCTGTAAGTGATGGACTCAGTCCAGTGCAGATCGATAGTAAGGCTCGTTCTTACTCAGCTGGCATTGGGCACAACCAGTCCTTCCCTGTTAAGCGGAGCCAAAGCACAAGTGTAATTTAAAGAATATGCGTATAAATTCAATAAATATATGTGTGTCTGCTTAATTGTTTTTTCTGAACCAGGGTCTTAATTCTGCTGGGATTTGCTGTCAGGCACAGAGATAGTACATCAAAGACTGATTATACTTAAGCTTGTATGGTACTCCCTTAATAAGCTGATTTTATTGTTGTCTTTTGCCTGCTAATAAATATGGCTTTTGTAAATAAGTTAATTTTCTTGTAACTGGGATCGATGTTGGCAGAAGTCGTGTTGTTTTTTCATAGCGTGTTGAATCAAGAACAAGAGATCAGCCGAGCTTCTGCGGTACCCTGACGGCAGCATCAGTAAATGAGCCGTTTGTTCTTCCAGTCTTTTTTGGCGCTGCTGGGGAATACAAACAGCAGGTTGTTATCATGGTATCATCCTTGATTCCAGGCTCCTACATACAGGTCCCTGTGTCCATACTCGCAGTCATGCAAAATCAAGTGCTTGTTTGGTTCTATGGGTAAAAAGTGAAAGGGTTACTAGTGTCAGATCTTAAAGGGATTTCCCTCTGAGTCACACTACTGATTTAGCTTCACCGATCCACCCAGCAAATGCAGTGCTTAGCCTTGGCTGAGTTGCCTTGGCAAGCTTACTAGCTGTTGTAAAAGGGAGCTTCTCTAAACGCAGCCATAGTGAGAGACTCCTCCAGCCTTTGCATCATCATTTTCAGCCATTTGAAAGTGCAGTCATCATGTGTAAGAGATGAAACTTCTCTTTGATGGCCTGTTTGTTTGCCTGTTTGTCTCAGGAGCTTCATAAACATGCAGCAGTTGAGCCTTTCGGTCTTCCAGCTGGTACTTTAGTCCTCTTTTGCAGGAAGAAAAGCTAAGTCATGGAGACGTTAAAAATGGTGCTGACTTGTAGCCTAGATGATTTAGAGATTAAAAATAAAAAGTCAATTCAGGTACTATACTTCTCGTACAGATGATGTTTTAATTTTAGTGGCTTGAACGACCATAATTACATATTTTAAAATAGCCTTTTCCCATCTCTTCTGGCTCTGGAGAAAACAGACGCAAAATAAGCAAGGCAAGGGTGGGCAGGGAGGAGGCGTACGTGCAGCCTCCCTGGGCTCTCTGTTTCGGTTTAACTTTTAATATAAGTTAAGCTCTTGGGGCTTGATCTGGGAAATGGCTTTGGAGCCAGAGCCCTGCCTGGTGCATCTGCTCCCCGTCCTGCTTGTGGTCAGGTGTAGGCGACTGGGCTGACAGAGCCAGTGTGAGGAGGCATAGGTAAAGACTGCTCACAGCCATAAAATCCTATTTTTTGGCCTTAATTGCCTCAAGAAGGGCTTCTAGATTTATGGGCTGTGTTTCCTCTCTTTTTGGGCTTTTCTAGCCTTAAAAAGTCCTTGCTGCACAGCATCGGCAAACGGGGCAAGCGCCTATCAATGTGGATGAGGTGCTCCAACCAAAAGTGTGTTGAAGATCAAAAGGGGTACCATGACCACTGTTTTAACAGACGGCAGCAGCTGCCACCCCATTTTGTAGGGGGCCGGATCCTGTCCATGCATTTAGTGTATGTCTTGAAAGCTCCTGTTGGGTTGATCGACTTGGGCAGCATGGAGGGAAGCTTCATTTCTTGGTCCCGATGGGACTGAATTAATGCTGACTTGCTAGTGGTTTTGTGATATCTGGTAGCTTTGGGTTAGGGTCCTGGCAAGGTTTAAAGAAGAAAGGTTGGAGATTGGGTTGCTTTCAGGTTCAGGGACGGCAAAGTGGGTGTTTCCTCTTTTGGAATGAGCAACTTGCCCTGCTTGAGTCTCAAACTGGGTGCCTGAGTATATTAATGGACCTTGCTGTGCTGATCAGTGTGTCAGATCCTCCGGCTTGCTTAAATAAATCCTGCCTACTTGCCATCAGAAGAGCGTGTAACTGTTTTCACTTGCAAAACAACTGATTATGTAGCCATAGAGCATCCTCCTCTGGCCCCAGTTAGAGGCTGAAGCCTATGTGACTTGACGTATTTTGTGTGTGGAGGCTTGTTAACTGAGCGTGTAAATGTGTAATTGTCCGTACAATTATCCAATTGATTTTTTTTTAACTTTGTGTACAAATACGGGAGCACAGTCATGCAGTTGGGCAAGTTTTCCAAAACCAGATGCTTAATTAAATCTGTGCATTGAGCGTACAGATGTGAACACCATTAAAAAGATTGATCCAGTTGTGGTAACCTCCTCTTTTCTTTCGGTATGTGGATATGCTACTCTGAATGTGTTCATCTGAGTTTGTCACATATCATAGTTTCTGTGTTACCTTTGTCCTTTTTCCTACTAAATACATAGAGTGAGTGTTTCATTGGTGCGAGAAATGGCAGTTACCACAGAAATTGTTCAGAGGATGCTGAATGTGTGTGCTGGCTTTTAGCGGAGTTGTACCTTGTGCTTACGGTGGTGGGTGCTATAATACTTTTAAAAAGGTTCTATTCCATATGAAATATTAATTTGAAATGTGGGGGGGGGTTAGAGGAAAGCTTACTTAAATAATGGGAGTTGTTGGCAGTTGCAGCCCAGTGCAACTTCTGAGAAGCAAAAAATGCCATTAAATTTGCAAATAACGATATGCTTGAAGTTTTCTCTGCACTCGGTGGTTTCTCTGTTTGGAAGCTGCTGATTTGCAAAGAATGAGTGATCTGGCAGTTTTGACCTTGCAATTCATGTCTGTTGCAGTGAATAAAACCCCAAATGGCTCATGCTTGAGGTCTGCAGTGTTCATTTACTGTGAAAGAAAACACAGTAATACTGCTTTTCTTTATAACGTGCCCTTTTATATAGACTTAAAGACTATGTTCAGTCTTTCTGAGGTGGCTTTAAAAGAAGTATATAGGAAGGTAGTTTCAATAACATGCAAAAAGTTCCTGAATAGCGATAGAGCTCTGCCATGGATGTGTACATGTGATTGACAACTTTATCCGGCCAAGGGTAGTCTGTTCTTGTTCATAGACCCACAGAACGGTTTGGGTTGGCAGGGACCTTTAAAGATCATCTAGTCCAACCCCCCTACATCTTTCACTAGATCAGGTTGCTCAAAGCCCTGGTCTTGAACACTTCCAGGAGGCTTTGCTTCCCAGGCTTATGGCGATGTCGTAAATAACGCCTTGGGCAGGGGTGCGAACAGCGTCAGCCTTGGGGATGCCGTTTTAATCTGAGTGACAACCACTCCTCTAACGCCTTTTTCTCTTTATTTGTCTGCAGATGTCGCTCCTATGAGGATTGCTGTGGTTCAAGATGCTGCGTAAGAGCTCTCTCTATCCAGCGGCTATGGTATTTTTGGTAGGTCAGGGCATTTGGGAATTTTATTTTTGTCCTGTCTTGTTTGTAGGACTTAAATCAGGGTACTGCCAGCCCTAGTATTTTAAAGTAAAGTAGGTACAACTATGCAGTAATGTATATGTGTACATATAAACGGAAGGACTTTGGGGTTTTGCTTATAAAATTCTCCCGATGTAGTGAGAAAACACTGGAAAAGGAGGTTACTCGGATCAGGTTGACCTTTCCTCCTTCTGCATCCTGCTGCTCTGTACAGGCAGCAGTGCCACTTTTATCCAGAATTGCTGAATTCCTTATGCCTGTCCCAGCTGCTACCAAGCAGCAGCATTTGTCCATTTTTGTTGGGCACTCAGTTTTAAAAGAGGATTGTATAAGGAAGATGATTGTGCATTTAGGCAGGGTTTAAGACATTCTTACCAGCCGAATTGAGGCTTCAATTAAAAAGGAAGAGAAGTGCATTTATGACCATGAGGATTTCACTGGAGATGACAGCAAAGGAAAAGAAGGCAGAAAGATTTGGGCTTGTGAAACCAGCAGCTCACTAATCTGGATAAAGCTTAAAGTAATCACTGTTATGTGCATAATGAAAAAATTATTGAAGAAAGCACCTGAATAAAACCTTCTCATTACAGTGGAGAGAAAGCAAAAGCTCTCCTAGAAAACCTGATTTCAGGCATTTTTATATACAATTTGAAGACTGCTTAAAAAAAAAAAAAAGCCTTCAAAATTGAAACAAATAAACACAGAAAAACAGAAGCCTGATAGATACTATAATACAGAGATTTCCTGAAGCTGACTGTGGGATTTCATTGTGCAATCCTTACTGATATAACTGAAGAGCTCTGCATCTCAATCCCTGGGGTGACGTCGTAAATCTCTGTTTTTCTGTTCAGAACAAATCCTTTGCAGGAACGCTGCCAAAAGGGAATGTATTAATATTGGCTCAGGGAAACAGGACCTCTTTCTGCTCTCGTTTCCACCGTAGAAACAAGAACAGAATTTGACCCTTTGCATGAAATACCTCTCGCTGCCGTGCAGTGTCACACTCTTCCTCTCAGGCACCTGGGAATGCTCCAGAGGCGATAAGCATGGTGTGTAGGCTTGCCTTTGGCCAACTTTGGTGGCCTCTGGCCAACTTCCATCCCTTCCAAAAGAGCACAGTTGTTGTCATTGTCTTCCAGTAAAGGGCCCTGAAATGAGGTGGCAATTACAGGCAGAAGAACCGTTTGGGTTTACGGGAGCTTGCATCAGTCACTAGCGTGTCTGATATAACTACTCAAGGAAACACAGTGAAACGAAGAACAAAATCTTCTGAGGTGCCCTTGCTGCATGTGCATGTTTCCACAGCATCACGGCGATGGAATGATGAGGACAGTTTAGTCAGGTCAGAAAAGGAGCTGAGAGGAGAAGAACTGAAGCAAAATGATGTCCTTTTCCTCGAGAATGTATATCCTGCCTAGGAAGCACAAAGCAAAGCTTGTCATCTTCAGTGCTGAATGCTTCAGTCATCTGGCTTGAGCTCAAATGCCAGCTACCGTATTTCCCATGGGAGACAAAATTACAGTGTTGTGCAATTTAAGAACATCTAAGAATCTTCTTTTAAGGGCAACTGCAGAATAGTATTCCTCTTTGCCCCCCACAAACCTCCTGGCCAGCCTCGATGCTGCAAGCGCAAGGCTTGTGTCCAAGATACGCGGTTTGAAACTGTACGGACCTGGAATTTCAGTTCAGCATGCCGGTGGCAAAGGTCAGGTGTGAACCTGAACTTTCCAAAAGTTCAAGGGCGCTTTAGTTTCATATTTGTATTTTACATGCCAGAAAACATCGGACAATAGTACTAATTGCTAAAGATGTCCGTAATACATCCGTAAGTGCCCCATGAGTGCTATGTCAAATGACATAGACCTGCTCTCAAGAGACAACCTATGTAAGAAACCCCGATAAAAGTCATAGGCTGATGATTGCTAGATGACACTCTTGTTTCTCTCAATGAACAGTCTGGGTTTGAGAGCTGCCTGAATGCGGGTGGGTTTTGACTTCCCTCTTCTCTTTGCCTAGGTTCCTTTTGATGATGGGAGTTTTGTTCTGTTGCGGAGCTGGTTTCTTTATCCGAAGGCGGATGTACCCTCCTCCACTAGTAGAAGAACCTACTTTTAATGTGTCTTACACGAGACAACCAGTCAACACTGCATCAGGTCAGAGACCGCTCATTAAACAAGTTTCACTAATTTCTTACATTTGCCAAGGCATTTAAAAAGGTGTGGAGGGGGTTGGGGGTTTTGGTTGTTTGGTTTTTGGAAACTGTGGGATTTGGACAAGGGATTGCACTGCAGTAAACCACGCAGCCACCTCCTGTGATGAGTGAAGTCTTCTGCCTGTCACACGGCATAATTCAGCTGCAGTGTTTTTGAAACCCAGGATGACAGGACTTTCAGTTCCCTTCTGCTGTAGTTCCTAATATCTTTACAGCTGTGTGTCCATGCATGGAAGGAGGCTAGCAAGTTCTCACTTTGCAGCGTAGGCAAAATGATAGGTATCCAAAATGAACAGTGACATGAAGAAAGAGTTTTAAATACTGTTGATAATGTCTGGCAGAGGTGAAGGAAAGCCTAACTTTTTTCTTCCACGGTCTGGCTATCTTGCAAGTCTTCTCTTTTCGATTTGCCTTCCATGCTCTGTGCTACAATTTTTCTGCAGCAAAGTGGTCCTTCACCCCTTGTTAGTCTGATTGCTCTCTCCCTGGTCAGTAATGGCTGTGAGCATCAGGAGGATCTACCTAGTGATGGCTCCTCTGGCAATACTGCTTTCTAAGTAAAAGTTTGTTATTCTTGCATCCTTAAGCATATACCCATAGACATGCATTTTCCCCTCTCTCCCTCGCACAGGTCTAAATGGATAAAAAAACGTTACAGACACAAACTAACATTTTATTCACCCTTTTTTATTTTTTTCAGTCCTAAGGGGTTTTTTTGGGACTTCCACTCTGCATCTTTTTTTTCTGCTTGACTGAACAAGTTTTTCCACAGAGAGTGCTTATTTTTCAGCAGTGGGGAGGGAGCCAAACTAACTAAACTGTATTTTTAAGGCTGAAAAATAACCTCAAGATTATGTGAACAGGGAGCATCTTTGGCTGGATTGGCAAATACCGGATTTAATTTTAGAGCGTGGGTTTAGTTTTTCACGGAACGCAAATTGTGGGCAAATATAAAATAAGCACAAGCCCTTTGGTGACCTGCTTATGCCACCTGCTTCCAGACAGTTATTACTGTTTCTTAAAGCTTTGGGCTTGGAGCTAACCCAACCAGATTTATTTTTTTTCTACTATTCTAGACGTATTAAACAGCAAAAGCAATGGGAATTACTAGTCAACCAAGTTCACATTTTCCACTAGCTCCTCTTCCAGATTGCATAGCCCCAAACTGGCAGTTCAGGTGCTAGAAAAGGTCGGGTCCCTTTATAGACACTTAACAAATACTTACTGAGCTGATCCCACAAGGAAGTTGATATTCAGATGTTGTTTTCTGCTGGGTTTAATGAACTGAAAAAATATCTCAAAAGATTGGTGCCCACACTTGCTCCCCCCAAATTCAATAATAATACACAGAGGTTTTAATGGAAAAGGTTATTTTCCTAAGGAGCAAGCTGCAGTGAGGTACCTCCACCTCTCCCATTTCCCCGTGCGGATGGAAACTGCAGAAATGCAGAGCTGGGCAGGATTTAACTTTAAAACAAAAATGCTTAAGAAAAAGGCTACGGAAGAGGGTATTAGCCCAAAATTTGGAGAGGTAGGACTCGGCTCCTGTTCCGAGCCTGGCTCTCCCACAGCCGCGTGCTGATGCTACACATGGAAGCAGAGCAAGGGCTTCTTGTTGCCCCAGCAAAGGCAGAGGTGCTGCAGAGCAGCCCTCTTCTCTCAGACAGGCAAAAGGAAAAATTATTGTGATGGTGTGTTAAAAATTATTGTGTTAAGAAGGAAATAGCTGCATTCCTGCCCTGCTTTCCGTCCTCTTTGCTCCCGAGTGTCCAAACAAAGCTCCCTAGGCTGACAGCCCAGGCTCTGGGACAGTTTGCATCCCCGTGCCTTATAGCTCGACCCATCTGATTTAATATTGTAAGGACACGTTTTTGGGTTCGGTGTGTAGCTCCTTCCTGAATGCTTGAAGTACTAAAGGGTGCTTAAAGCTTCAAGAAGCCTGTATGCCTTCTGGGGCAATACTGAGTCCTAGCGTCACTAAGTCACGGAAAGGAATGATTTAGGGGAAAATCCCTTAGAGGCTGTGTCATTGTAGGAAAAACAGACTAGTACCAAAAGAAAAAAACCTGTTGCTCAGCCATGATTTTTTTTTTTTTTTCAGTCCAGCTTTATTTAAATAGACAGAGAGAAAAAGAAGAAAACTAATTTACATCTTGAGATAGAGACAGTCTGTGACTGTAATTGCTGGAATTGCATTAAGTCATCTTCCACCACTCGCTGTGATATCTGAGGAGGGTTACTCGCCACCTTTGTTATTCCTCATGGCAGCAATCTCTGTTACTCCTCACGGTCACGGCTAAGGAATTTTGTGTTTGATTGTACGTTTCCTTTCCTTGTCCCCGCAGGCTCCAACATCATTTCCTAAATTTAAATCTGTGCGAAGCAATCTTGTCCCATTGTGTTAGCCAGCCGTAATTGGCTTCAGCTTGGGTTTTTGCTTCATACATGTTTACCCCTTAGCTGTATCCCACCTAGAAGTGAAATTATCTATTATTTGAGATGCACTCTGGCATACAGGCAACTCCATTACATTACAAAATAACCTGTGAAGTCCTCTTGTAAGGCTTGGCAGCTGAGTCAGGGCTGCAGTGGAAACCCCTTGGTCCATCTGGGATCCCACGCCTTTGCTTTCTGCAGGCACGGCAGCTTTTCTGAGCCGGGCTTGCTGTTTTCCCTTTCAAACGGTAGTCGCTTAGGGCAGTGGTGCCCTTTGTTTCACTAAATGATTTCCATTGCGTGTGAAATTGAAACTTTTCAGTGAAAGCTCAAGAAGTGAATGTCGTCCTGCAAAGCCTGGGTTTTCTCTGGAATGGGAGAAGGGTGGCTCCTTGTCCTTGCTCTGAGGAACACTTTGAGAAAACTGGTCCGAGTGTGCAGAGTGCAGGCCCTGGAAGAGCACGACCTGATGCCGCTGCCGTTGTTGATACCTTTTCTCTCCTTTTCTTTCTTTCAGGGTCACAACAACCTGGAGTGCCGTATTACACAGATCCAGGTGGACCTGTGATGAATCCCATGGCTATGGCTTTCCACGTCCAGCCCAATTCCCCACAAGGAAACCCAGTTTACCCACCCCCACCTTCCTACTGCAACACGCCACCTCCCCCTTACGAGCAGGTGGTGAAATCCTCCACGTGAGGACTCTGGCTCTCCGACCTGACTGTGTGAGAAGAAGGTGCCATTGCAAAATGACCGAGATGGAGGGCGTCCGCCCTTTTGAACACTTGCTAGTTCTCCAAGTCCTCTCTCCCTCCCTTCCCTGCACCTTTCCTCATTAAAGTTACTTGCAAAGGGGTGATTTTTAAATTTTTTTTCTTTTCTTTTTTTTTAGTAGAAGTGGATTTTTTTCTTTGTCTTCAAAACGAGAGAAGTCGTCTTTGTAATGCTTTTAATGGAAACCTATATTTAAAACCTCTATGTCTTTCTTTCTCTTTATTTATTGTTAGTTTCAATCACGGGTTTAATTGCATTGTGGCTGGCTACTGGTAGCAGTTCTTCATGCAACCCCAGAGTCATGTGCATGTTCATAAAACCCCATAGCAGAAATGCCCTCATCTAAGAAGGGAGAGGCTGGAAGTAGAAGAGGCAGGGCAATGCTTTTACCAGAAATGGTGACCACCATCTTTTCCATTTACGTTTTTCTTGTAAAACTTGGTTCTGATGTACAACAGAGAGATGCTGTGATACAAGCCCATTAGAGACTGGAACGCCAGCGCTGGTTGAGTCATGGCAGGGGCTTTGCCAAGCACCCTGGAAAAGAGGGATTCATTACTTTACTTTAAATGATGCATCTAAAAGCACTTGAGTGTTTTCTTGGCCAGCACCTGGGCTCTGCCTGTGTGAGCGGCATCCTGGCTCCCCTTGTTATGCCGATGGTGAGATTGTATGAAACAGCCGATGACCTAAACATTGGTAGTGAGAGGGAGGTGTTACAACCTCAGAGCTATTTGTGCTTTGCCTCTTGAGAGAACAGTTAGAAATGCTGAAATATATAGGTAAGTTTTCTTCCCTAAATCGGAAAATAATTACAGTAAGAAGGAACGGGAGCACACTTCCACATTTGCTCCCTTTGACAGTGATGGGACTTTTTGTCCCTGAGAAATAGTGGCTTTCATTATGGTCTTACTGCTGTCACAAAGAGTACCAAGTAGAGCTGTCCTCCAGGTGGCAGAGCTGTAAAACTGCTCTTCTCTCTAGGTCAGTCAAATAAGGAACTTCTTGGGACTGGTGCGTAAGAGCAGTTCCTTGACCTGATGTGCAGATGGTATGGCTTTCAATGACTCTTAGCTCTTCATGGCTTTTGCTGTGAGCGGCCCCAGGATTCCCAATTCACCGTCTTGTGCTCATGGTTGACTCTCTGAGTGACCACAAGTCAACACCTTCAAATAAACAGAGAGCCCCTTTACCTGGGAGGCCTCACACACCCATCTATGTTTAGCAAAAATGGGAAGCTACTCTGAGACAGTGGAAGAGGCTGCCCAGGGAGGTGGTGGAGTCACTATCACTGGAGGTGTTCAAGGAATGTGTGGACGTGGCACTGGGGGACATGGTTTAGTGGGCATGGTGGGGTTGGGGTGATGGTTGGACTTGGTGATCTTACAGGTCTTTTCCAACCTGAGTGATTCTGGGATACATACTAATGTGACCTTCTTCCTTCGTGCCTATTGAGAGCCATGTCATTTAACAAGTGACAAAAAGAAGATGCCATCGCCTTCTACTGCTGAAGGACCTGCAGAAACAGCAGAGCTGAGGGTTAGGAGTCCAATATGGTCCTTTGGGTGTCAAGTGAGTGCTTATTCACTGCTAATACACCGACTGCTGTGGTGTCAATCCAGCCAGGGCACAGAGCTCACCGAGGTGGTTTGGAGTGATCTGAAGACTTGTGTTGCACAGGGAGCCAAAGCTTTATTGTGCTGTTAATGCATGGGAGAACGTGCTCCTAGGTGGCAAGCTGGATTTGCGGAATTGTCAGGAAAGCGCATCCCTTTTATTATGAACAGAAGAAAAACATTAACAACTAAGCTAACAACTGTATAGATTTTTCTAAATTAGTGTGCATTTGGAGTTTAAAGCTGTGTGTGTCACTGAATATGGTTGTGTATACATGACATCATGATTTTTTTAAAAGCAAATGCAACCTTTCTTTTTCTGTCAATAGAAATGACAACAGACCTCACGTACTTTAGTAGATAGATGTTGTTAAGTCCTTTTATATTACAAAATGTATCTATGACAGCTGGCATTTTTCTGGACACATTGACTAGAAGCCTTTTATAGGGAATTCTTATGTATGTATGTTGTACATCATTGAAATTCAACTTCTGGTGGAGTTTTCCAGAAGTCTGTTTGCTAGTGTTGATGGATGACACTACCTCTTACAACACATGCACTTCTCTGTTAGTAAACTTGCTTGGTCTTCTCTTGAAAACACAGCACCTGTGTGGGCCTCCGTATGAACTACTTACTTACAAAATGTTTACATGCCTTTCCGCTCGTTGCCTCGCTTTTTGGAAGTTTTTAGGTCTTCTTTTATTTTTTTCCCTTTTTTCCCCTCTTAGTTTGAAAAAAAAAGAAGCGGGAAGAAAGAAGGGAGAAGCCCTGTAACTTTTGGTAGGGTGATATCAACAATATGTAGTTGAGCGGGAGTGTACAGTGCATGTTTTGCGAGGTTGGGTTGGAGGCTGGCTAGCGCAGAAGTAGGTCCTTCTACAGTCTCGGGGGGCTTCTATTGCTTATAAAACTTGTGCAGGTTTTCTTTTGAAACGCATTTTATTAAAGAAAGATTGGATGTTGCCATACCTCTAGCCCTCGTCACTGCATTTCCCCGAGCTGTATGGGTAAAGAAGTTCTTTGTCCATTGGGATTCCCGTGTGGGATTCTCTGGGTGCCCCACTACTGTGTCCTCTCTGTAACAGAGCAGAGATTTTGGTGCCTCACTGGCAAGGCAGGGTGGTGGTTTGACTGTGAAATAAGGTTGGTGCTGGTGGCTGGGTGCCCTGGGGATGTGTGGGGCACCCGAGCAGGGTACCGGGCTGACTCCCCGCCTGCCTTTGAGATCTTCCCCATCCATATCAGGAAGTTAATTTAATGATATGTTGTGGGGTTCAGGCTCCTGGTTCTTGCAGAGGCATTTGACACAGGGGGTTTAAATGCCTTGAACAGGGCTTGGGCAGAATGAAGATGCTTAAGCCAAGCCACTGAGCTTGGGAGGGGAGCCAGGAGCATAAACGATACCCCCATTCAGTTGTGTGTCCTCAAAACATGTCTGATGTACCTGTGAGGAGGCAGTGATCAGGAGGAACGTGCCTAGGTGGGTAAGGAAACCTTTGAGGTCTCTGCTGCTGTGACCCTGGCAGAAATGGGAATGAGAAGGGGGAGGGAGGTGGGTGTCAGTCCCTTTCTGCCACAATGAAATTGCCAACTATGCCGCTTTGAGAGAAAAGGCACTACCAGGGACTCCTGGTACACCTTGCCCGTAGGGCTGGTGTGGCCAGTCCTTCGTACGGCCCAGGCTTGTGCAACAAGCCCAGGCTGCGCTGTGGGCTGGGGAGGGAACCTGCCCTTGCAGCGGCTGGGCGGTTGGTTTTCAGCCAGAGGTTTTGCTGTCAGTCCCGTCTCAGTGAAGATGAACAAAGGTTATGGCTGACTGGTTGTGCTCTGCTCTCTTTCCTCCTTGGGGATCATGCAGGGAGGGAATGAGCAGAGGTCTTTACAGCCTTCTAAGGACCCCCGTGATCCCTGGGTGCAGCTTGTGCCTCCAGGTACGCCGTAGTCATCCAGTTTGTCTCTGAAAAGGTGGTATTAAAGGCGGTATTCCTGAAACTCTGTAGCTCTCAACAGGGAGTCGGCCATCTCACACATCAAACCTTCCCGACCTCGGGTGTTTTCAGGGCCACGGATCTGGCCACATTTCCGAGCAGGTTCCAGCTGCTAGTTCTTCTACCATCACTGGTGAAACCAAAAAGCCCCATTTGCTTCCCTTCCTATCAGCTGGCGGGGGTTTCTCACCTGTAGGTAGCTGTGTGTGACCAACACACCATTCCTCCTGATGGACTCTTCAGCTAGCGCTGCCCTACCTCTGTCCCACCAGCCGCGTGTCTCCCAGGCCAGGCTGGAGCAGGGTGTGGAATCTGCTCTCCAGGTAGAGGGAATAGTTTATTTCTTGAGTGGTTTTTCAGGTGATTAATTGGACCAGTCTGGCTACAGATACCGGAACACCTTGAGATTTGTTTTGGATTATGTTAAATCAATTGGCTGCCAGATGAGCGCTAAGGGTAAACGCTTGGGAAAGATGTATCCCGACTCTTGCCACACCCTAGAAATGCACCTCTTTGGCAGAACAGACCTTCGCAAATCTTGGTTTAGGGGACACGCCGAGGGTGAGGAGGGCCGTCAGGCACCGCCTGCCTCCCCTCACCTCCGTCATGCGTGTGAATCACCCTGCCACCGGCTGCAGCCGCGAGACCCTGGCAGCAAGGGATAGATCAGGGAATAGATGCGGGCAGTGCCAGGCAGCTGGTCACAAGCTGCCTGTCAAATGCGGACTGGGAGGTGAATAAATGCTCAGCTCAATGGGTTTGGAGAGAAAATTGATCCCAACCCCTCACCGGCTGTCCGCGGCTCCTGCAGCCCTGTCCGGCGTGGAGGGCTGGCAGGGCGGTCGGTGCAGAAAGTGCTGGCGGTCTGGGGTAGGTGCTGCTCGGGGGAGATTCTTCAGTTGGGGAGTGGGATGTCGGTGGCAGACGGGTGGGTGTGACCCAGCCCCAACGGAGGGACAGAAATGATCCGCCTTCCATCAGTAAAGGCGTGAAGTGGCACAGCCTGAAAACTTGCTGGTTAGCACTGTGCCTGGTGCTCTGGGTCTGGGGGCAGCTCCAGGGGGTTACGCAGATGGTGATCAGCCCCCGTTTGCTGTGGTTTGAGTGGGGGGGAAGGAGAGGAAGAATACACTTGTAATATCCTCTTCTTCTGACTAGCTACTGTCAGGAGTAATCAGGGGTGCAGAGCGACTCCAGCATCATGGGCCCAGCGTTGCAGATGCTCTGTGTCCTGCCTGTCCCAGGAGGCTTTGGGAATTACTTCCCTTCAGGTTTTTTGGTTTTTTTTTTCCCACCCCCCCCCGTATGCTCCACCCATCTCCTTTCAGCCCTGCAGCAGGATTGATGTCTCACTCAAGATGATCCCCCCCCTCAGAAGAAAAGCAGCAACGGGGATTGCTTTTTTGTCCTTCAGCAGGGCTGTAAAGGCTCTTGGAGCAGTCAGGCTAAACCTCACCCTTCAGCCCCTGGTGCCACGGCTCTAACTGCCTCAGGCTCACACTGAAGGCAAGGGCTGGCTGTTGCCAGAGCATCTCCTGGGCTCAAAAGATGCTTTTTTTCCCTGGGAAAGTAAGTTTTCCTCCCATAAAGTGCCTGTCCTTGAAGGTGCTTGCTGCCTTGCGTACTATTGAGGGAAGGCGCTGTATTAATGGGTCAATCAAGTTCATTGCTGCTTCTTAAGGTTTTGCTGCTGCTTCTTCAGCAGCCTTCCAGAAAATACGCAGCCCCGGCTCTTGCTGTCAGGCCCAGGGCAGCTAAAGCACCTCCGCCACGGTGTGGGTGAGGGAGCCCAGCGAAGTCACTCAAGTAGCACAGTCTTACGGATATTTTTTTTGGTGGTGGTCTTGATTGTCCCCTCCACCTCCTTCTCCCTGGGGTGAGTGGATGCCCCATGGCTCACAGGAGAGAGGCAAACGTCACCTGCAGCACCTTCCCTGCCTCTCAGTAATTAGCAGGCTGACACAGCAGTTGCGCTGTAAATACCAACCCTGCCACTTCTGTTTGGGGCTGCCAGGCAGCTGTGCCTGCATTTCCTTATAATGTAGTGACGAGCTTTTTTGTTTTGTGGGTAGGGTGGTTTTTTCACTATTTCCCCCCCCCTTTTTTTTTAAAGCCCTGTGACAGCTTACACACTGCTGTGAAAACAAACAGCTGGGACTGCATTTTCCAAAAAGCTCTTCAGACTAGGTGAAGGAGGAAAGGAGGTATTGCTCTTTCTTCCCTACTTCAAACAAACAAAAAAGTTAATCCAAAAACTGTCAGATGGGTTAGTTTTATATGCATATACCCAAGAAGCCACTTTTGGCACACAATCAGCCAAGAGGATAAAACACCTTGTCAGACTATGGAGCCTTACTTTTTTCTTTCCCATTATTCTTTTTCTGGTCTAACTAACGCACCCCTGCTAATTCAGTAGGTGAGGGAAGCGGGCCGGGATGTCTTTGCGGGCCCCGTGGCTGTGGGAGCCCTCCCCTGCGAGGCCCTGTCGCCCGGGGGGTTGAGCTGCCTTCTGGGATTTTGCAGCTGTTTGTACTCTTTGCCAGGGAAAACTACTACAGCGACACCATGCAGGGGAAGGCAGTTTCTACAAAACAACCGCTAGATAATAATGCTATTAAAGAGGAGGGGTGCAACCAGCAGCCACTGTCCCAAGCTGCTGGGGACAGAAAGGGAAGAGTGGCCAGTTTAGCAGCCCTCCAACACCAGCCCCTGCAGACGGAGGTAGCTCCTTAGCTGCACGTATGCGTTACTTGGGTGAAAGAAGTCACAAGGATAGGTGTACGTATCTCTGTCTCTGTTTTTCTCCTGCTCCCTAAGCCTAGCTTATCTAACAGCTACAGCTGGGCTTACAGCAGCCCACTCGCAGACTTCAAGAAGCGGTGGCTGAAGACAGGTTGCTACCACTCCCTGCGTGCAAATCACGGCTGCTCTGCCGTGCAGAGATGGGGTTCCTGCACCTGTGAGTCGTCGTGAAACCAATGAAAACAAATGGGGGGAAGAGTGAACAATTTCACCAGGAAGAAGCCTGCTGCACCAAAACGCCTGATGGGGCAGGGCTCAGGCAGCACCCCAGGGCCTGGCTCTTACATGACACGCAGTGCACATGCTTCCTCCCGCCCCTCTCTCTGTCCTACCCTATATTGTGACATTACAGAGAACTATCATGCCGGAAAAGCCCCAGCACATTTATCTAGCTACAGCTGAGCTTGTACAGATGATCTTCAGGTCCTGCAGTCCAGAAATAATGCTATTAATTCAAACAAGCAGCAGTCGCTCTCAGGGGCAAAGAGGGCTGTGAGTGGCAGGTGGGGCTTTGTGAAACAGAAACACTGCCCCTTGCTTGCAGCATACTTGAAGTTTCCCTCTGTTAAAGCTTAGCTAGAGAAAAACATACAGCTTTCTCAAAGCTGGAAAACAGATGTTAGTCAGCTGGACAGAGACATTTCATACATGTGGTCTTAAAAACCACCTAGTCACGAGTCAGGCTTTAGCTGCAAACTGTTCAACGGGACCTCTGTGACCAGAGAGGAAAGCAATGCTTTGCACTGAGCAACGCGCACCAAAAATCACCTGGGAAAAGCAGCAGTAAAGAGGTCTTCAATGCTAGTAAAAGGTGAAGGTTAAAAAAAAGGCAATTTGCTCACACTCTGGCACATGTTTCATCCTGCAGGACTATGAGGATCAGGAGGTGGTTCAGCAGTCAGATCAGTGGGACAGTATCACCACAGTGCTGGAGGGAAGGAAGGAGTACAACGGGGGGGGAGAAAAAAAAAGAAAGAATCACACAAATTACCACCACATAGCTTGATCTTTACTAATAAAGCCAAAGAACAAAACATCAGCATTTTTTTCCTCTTTTTCTGTCCAAAGAGCATCTCCATTTTTAACACTACTGCTTTTTGCAACAGGTGGACTATTACACACGGACAAAGCAAACCAGGGAATATAAAGACATTTTCCACATTTTTAGTTTGATGTGATTCTGAAAACAATGCCTCGGTGAAACACGTTTTTTCACCTTCACACACTATCCTTTCTCAATGGGCCACCTAGATATCACAACGCTGCGACGAACAGAACGGAGGAGCCACGGGGAAAGTCACGTCAAGAAGACGAGGCACACCCACCGTCAGATGCTTCCTGACTCTATACATTTCCAGTCTTGCTGAATTCCAAGAGGATTCTGCGGAGAAAGACCGCAGCAGAAGGCTGGCTACGGTACAGAAAGAGCTGGTAGCAGACTTGTTCATTATTTCGACGGGTGCACTCAAGCATCTTGGGAGATCTGCTCAGTATTAAGCTGTTCTAAGTGTGTGTATACCTAGCTATTTTTTAAACCAGCAAGTTTTAATTCCCCTTGGGCTCCAGCCAGCCAAAATCACCTCCCACAGGTGCCATTCCAAGCTCAGCAGCCAAGAAGGTATATATGTATGTACTCACTGAATGAAAAAAAACCTGCCTGTAGACCCCCTAGTTAAGCCGTCAGTACAACACATGCTTGGGATTTGCTGGGAAGGCCCGTGGCTTCTGTTCCGTGATTTGCAGGTGGTTCCTGCAAACCTGGCAAGCCCCTTTGCTGTTAACCCACCCCATGTGCTCTACAGTCGCAGCGGAGCGGAAGGAAAAAAGAGGTGGGAGTGATGTGGAACAGGATCAGAGCTCCTGTCTACCTCCTTTGTTAGAATTTCTGTGAGACTTCACGCTGGATGAGTTTCCTCCCTGGCTTATCTATGGGCAGGATCAGTGATCCACAGGCTAAAGAAAGAAACACCGAGTTAGACCTCAGCCTGCTTGCCACAGAAGAACATCTCATTTGAGATGGTCTCTACTCTGTGCATTGCCTCCCGTAATCAGCTCTCCCCGTTCCTCACCGATCCCTCCGCTTTCTACCGCTCTGCTCCGGTTTGCTTCACCCGAGCCACTTGCCATGCCACATCCCTCATTCCCACTGCCTTTCGGCATTTGCCTTCGTCCCTGGCTGGGTTTGGTGCTCCCCACCTCATCTTCTGCCCTTTGCCAGAGGGGTGGAAGAGTCTCTCCGGCTGCTCCTGTGTTTTAGTCCTAGCTGACAAACCAGCAGAGGAGCTACACTGTGACATTAAGCTGGCCCTGCAGCTGGCAGTGCTGCTATTGCCCAGCGGAACTGAATGTGGAGGTTATTAACATCCTAATTAACATCCCAAAGTTCAAGGAAGCCACCCGCTACCATTCAGAGATCTATGCAAGAGCAACAACTCATCTCCAAGCCTGACTGCAAACGCTGGCGCTCAGCAGATGGTCCACAGGTCACGCATATCCCAATGCACGCCTGAAAGGTCGAAGTCTCTGCCATCTGTCACACTCCCACCTGATAGAAGGTATCAGTTAAAATAAGCACCTGGAATGAGAGAGCACAGGGAGACCTGGGGAAGGAGGACAACGGAGCTTGAGCGAGCGAGCGTGTGCTACACTTACCTTTCCCAAGCAGTAAGCATACTTAGTATCTGGAACACATAAGGCTGCTCTAAGTGTACTCAGAGTATGTCCCACTTCTCCCAAACCAAGAGCCTGATACTCAGGAGCACGCGGGGGCAGGTCTAGTATTTCACAACCCCACCACACTACAAGGGGAAGCAAAGCGCTTAGCAGCACAGTTAAAACTAAGGGCAAAGGGCTTTTTCTGTTTGGATTTTAAGATGAAATCAACTTCAGTTACAGCCTCTTAGCAATGGTTTCATATTGCTCATTAATCTTCTGCAGCCTCCACAAGCAGCTGGTATTTATCGCTCCTATCGTACTAAATAGAGCAGGGCTGGGAGAGGAAGGGAAGGGCCCAGAACAAATCACTGCCTTGGTGCGGAAGCAACACTCATCCTGAGTTACCAGCACGAGAAACTGCCCCGATGCCCTCCCTTACTCATTCGTATACTAGGTGTTGCAGGACAGGTTTATTACGAATCCACGTACAGGAGAGGAGAAGCACAGTTGCGCTGTCCTCGCTCTGCTCTGGGTGGCAGCCGGAGGTTAGTATGGATGACTCCACCTTCAGTTTGTTAGGCTCATGCCATGGGATGGGGCTTTGCAGAGGTGGGACAAGCATCTCCAGCCTGCTGTAAGTGCCTAACACGCTAACCTGGTGCAGGTATCAAAGGGAGCCTCTCTTTCAGGCTCTCAAAAAAACCTCCCACAACAGCAGCAAAAGACAAGTCAGGTCCCTTCCAACCTGCTAAGTTTCTGCAAACTGAGATGGCCTCATACCTCTTCATCAAAAAAGGCTCATCTCCATCACCTTAGCTTCTAGGGACTGTGGAGAAAAATGCAGAAAAACATGAACATAAAAACTTTTTTCATCTCTTTTTAAAGTTGCCAGCTCACCAGTGAAGCCAGGCACTGTCCTGCAGCGAACTCTCTGGCATAAGGTGGAACTCTCTGGGTAACCACGCTGCAGAAAGCGACACTGCTGTTGTGAGTCATGCGCGAAGGTACAGGACGGAGAGTCACACAGAGACCAGCTTTTTGCTAACGACAACAGACTCGAATCAACAGACAACACCAATAAACATGCAGAGCATGTGAAAGACCTGAAGACGACAAATACAACAGAAGAGAGAAAGTTCAAAACTTGACTTCTCTTGTCCTATGTCTGAAGGTGTCACTTAAACAGAACTTAAAAGTGGCTTCTCCCGTTCATGCTCTAATGATTTCATGGTCCTTTGGGGCAGAGGGTGAGAAAAGGGGTTTATCCATCCGTCTGTTCAGGGTCGAGTCGGTTCAGCATCAGAGGCACTAAACAGTCTCATCTCTTTTGGCATCAGTTTCCTTTCAAAACGATCTTTTAGCTGTCCTGTTCCACTTTGTTTTCCCTCCTTTGAGGTCCAAGTTCAAACGCTGGAAACTGGGAAGTCTCCGGTACTGAAATATCCGAGAGGAAGTGAATAGCTCCAGCCATGCCTAAAACATAACGAAAAAGAGATCTTTGTGCATCTTTGACATTAAAATAGCACAGTTGACAGCAAAGGTAACAGTGTCTGTTCGAACAAGTCCTCGCTAGATCTTTTTTTCAACAGGTGAACTTCGGGCCTGTAGAAAGGCAAGTTCATCTATAGTTTGCTCAGGAAACCAAGTTTCACTTCAAAAGATCGAAGGCAAGACCCAAGATCTCTCTGCTACCATCTTTTCAGCTGCACAACTTCAAGGCTACTTCCATTAAGAAAAAGTAAATCCCAGTTTGGACTATCCCTCAGAATTTGAGCAGCTCTTGCTCATCATTTCACTGGTTAAAAAACAAAGGCAAAACTTTATACTTGTGATGTACAGATTAATTTGTTCGCTATTCATAAAGAGGTCATGCAGAGCCTGAAGCACTAACACCAGCATCACCTAATGAAAGTCTTAGGGTGACAGACAACAGAGGCACCCTACAGCGGGAGAGCATACAAATACAAGCTCAGTTTTATGATCAGGCTAAAAATCCTATTTTGTCAACAGCTAAGCGCATACAAACAAAGGAACCTTCCCGAAATACAGCATCTGATGCAACTGAAACTATAAGGACAATCTTGTAAGATGCACATGCAACTTCCACTGAAAGCGTGCACGTACATGCAGAATTGGACAACTTCAAGCAGAATTTTGGCTACAAAAAAAACCCCAAATTAAGATTTTTTTTTTGGTCTCAAATTTGAGACTTCTAGATTTTTCTAAGAAAAAAATCACTGACATTAAAAAACTAAAATAAAAGCTGTATGTCAGCAGTAAAGCACAAATCATCCTATTGTTGGCATTACTTCACCTTCTCAACAAATTTCAAAGCTCTCATACAACAGATCGTATGCCTGCTTTTTCCCCCTCTACAAGTGCATGCAAGGGAGCTCTCAGGAGTAAGAATACTTATACTTTTCTCCCTTAAACATTAAGACAATAACTCTGTATTTAGAAGGGATGCATATGACTACTGCTCTCTTGTGTTCACACCTTGGATTGGTTGGTTTGTAAAATAATCCTATTCGGCCTGCTGTAATTCCACCTATTTGTGATAGGTGGCACACTAAGCTTATTGTTCATGAAGCAGCAGCGTTACTCCAAATCCTGCTCGGGTCCACGATTCCTTGCTACTGTGTTTCTAAAACATAAGGATGAGATAGGGAATAGAAAATAAACTACAACTAAAAAAACCCCAAAAGCTCTAGGAAAGTATTTAGGAACATCTTTGAACTTACAGCAAAGCCCTTAAGAACTCCGCATTTCTTTTCTGTTCAAGTGATTTGCGTTCATATTAAAACTAGCTTTTCCCTGCTTTAGTATTGCTGCAGAGAAGGTCTCGTTCTGACAAGCCAGCAACTACTTTGAGACCCCCTACCCACAGCTGCTCCTCTGCCCAGTCCCTCTGCAACAACACCTGCGACAAAACTGTTGCCCGGACTTCTGTTTGCTTTAAGCCAAGAGGCATCAGCACAGAAGAATTAGAATTTTATTTGAGAACGAGAGCAGCACTGGCTTTACGCTGGAAACTGCAGAAATGCAACCAAAAGTGAAAGTCGTGATAGCGAATTATTTTGTCTTTTTCTCCCTCCCCTCAGCCCCAGCCTTCTTTTAGGCAGAGGTGGTGGTAGGGGGTCTATTTTTAATAGTAGAGGAACCCACCAAAGATTTCCCAACTCCTAAGCACGTGCCAAAACTGCAAGGTTGCCCTTCTTTCCTGTACAATACAATGCCATTTGCAAAATCATCACTTTACCTTCAAAGAGAGAATAAGGTCGGTCAGGAATACGGCATCCATGTGCACCATACTCCAAACACCATTCAGCAAACTGGGGAGAACATAGGAAAAAATAAAAACGATTAATTTCTTTTTAATTATTTAAGACTGTTAAATGCAAGCTTGAGTATCTGCGTATCTTTAATAACTACTAAATGTAAAATAGTGTAAGAAGAGACACAACACAGAAATCACTGTCTCAGATCAGTCTGTCCCACTTCAAGCGTGACAAGGCTGCAATTACGTTTTAGGATATGTATTTCCACAGCATGAGTTTTGGTTTCAGAACAATGTAATTAGCCAGGCTGTACTTAGCTTCTGTTTTCTGTACATCAACCCTGCTATACGTCAATGAAAAACACTGTGAGAACAGATATGTTCAGTTTCAAGGGCAAAATTTTTCTAATACTATAACATCAGTTTCTTATCTGTCTCAGTACTTAATTTATCCACATGCTCAGGACTCAGGGTTGTTAATTGCATTTTGGATTTCTTTCATTTCTATGCACCAATTTAGAGTATTAAATCTCTAGCTGCCATTACTTAGTTTTATTTATTTGCTCTCCCCAAGTCTTATGAAAAATCATTACAAGTACAGTTAGACAATTATGGTCATCAATATTTTGTCACAGAAGATGGAAGACCATTAAAAAGAGTTAACAGTGCCTTTCTTGTGTTTGATCAACACCACTGCAGTAGCTACATTAGACTTACGGGACTTATGAACCCCATTTGGATTAATTTAACAGCAATCACCTACTTCTCCTTTATGGCTCCCCAGAGCATACAGGGGGCCACTAGTTCCCCTGGCATTTCTGTGCTTGGAAGCAAACGACTGCTTATTTAAAACACAGTGCTAAGACTCCTGCAGAGCAAAGAACTGAGGGCAGCCTGCTAGCAAACAGCTCGTCCCACTCACTAGAAGGTGTCCCAGCTCTAGAGTCGGGGCTATATGGGGTGTGAACACGCTCCCAGAGCCAGCACTCTGTTCAAGAGAAGAATAAAGGGTGGCATGTCCTCTCTTCTTCCCTTCTGTTTAAGTGTTTACTGGGGGACGGATTTCTTCTCTTGGTAGGGGTCTGCACATGTGTGTGAATGTCTTGAGGAAACCCAGCAAAAAACCCACAAACATAAACATTGTGGTCCACACGGTTATTGAGAACTGATGAAACATTTCTGGGCCCCCCATGGGTATAAATCTTCAAACCAAGGTTTAATTCTCCATAAAATCTTGTCTTATATGTGAGGACAGAACATGTTTATGGCATGTTTCTAAACTACAATCAATTCTTGCAACATCCACATCTTATTACTAGCCTTTATTATTACTGCCAGCCTGGGAACTGCAACAGAAATTAAAAAAATGCACCCCAGGCTACTGAAGCACAGCCATCATTTACAAGTTCATAGCTTCAGCACAACTCACAGATCCAGTAAGCCACACTAATATCTCTGTTAAACCAAGGGGGAAAAAAAAAAAATCTTCTAGCAGGAAGACATCTGCCATTATTTGTCATATAGACTAGGCACGCTTGCCATCAGCAGTGGTTTAATAACAACGCTGAGCGGCCCAGGGCTGGGATGCTCTCAGTAGTCTGGATCCCAGGATGCCATAGCCCCTCTCTCCTCTCACAGGCAGGCCAGCTAGGAGTGGCTCAGCCTCCTGGGAGCCTGGCTGATAATACTGGAGAAAAGCTGCAAAGCCAAAAGTGAGAAGCACAAACCAGAGGTCTCTGTGAGCCATGGCCTTTCAAGCTCTTTTGGTTCATTTGTGAAACATTTTCATGGCTCCTGAGAGGGAACCAGGGATTTCTGGCCAGACTCCTTCCCTGGGGCCTCATGTTTTCGGTGTACATCTCTTGGAAGGGGAGCCGTCTAGTTCTGTTACATGCCTCTAGGTACTGACATAGCTGCCTGCTTGCTTCCCTGCATGCTCTGGCTCAAAAAGGAAAGATTTCAAGAATGCCAAAGACAAGCAAATTCCTCTGCCTGTTTCAAGATCTCCCCTGCAAAAGCCCAAAGGGTCTGACTGAGCACCGGATATGCTAAAATGCAGCAGGGCTGCAAATACGCTGCCAGACTTGACTATGCTGGGCAACCAGTCTTTGGCCACTGTGCCACATCTTCCTTCTCAAAGGGATTTCAGGTACGTAACTGAGCCTCTTCCTTCTTTGGCTTCAAAATAGATATGCTTGCTTTTCTCTAGCTTGGTATGGAAGAATGTCAGGGCTCTCTTGGGCTGGAAATGCAGCACCAACAGGAGCTGCCACTGCTGCAGAGAGCCACAGGGGATGTACTAGCATGGAGGATGACAGGGAGAGTGGGACAGCTGTGCTGACAGGAATGCCTGCTTGGTGCTGTGGCTCACACGTCAGCAGCGGGTGAGTCCATGTTTAACAAAGTCACACGTTTGCCATGGGAGTGCTAGGGGTTTATTACCTTCTCTAGGATGCAGGTATGCCTACATGTGTCCTCGTGGCGTGATGCTTTGGTAAATGTGAGACCAGCAGCAACTTTTTAAAGCTCTGCTGACGGAAGACAGGCTGGCAGCAGAGATGAATACAATAGCTTTTACATATGGCCAGTGCTCATGTAAAAGCACCTAAGAGGCAACTCATCAAGTTTCCCGCTGCAATACTTTTCAAAAGGCCTCAGCTAAATAGCTATGTATGCAATATGAAACCTAATACCAGTGAATTAAGCTGAAAAAAACCCCAACAAACCAAACCAAAACCAAACCAAACCAAAGTCTTATGAGATGAGGGAACAGAGGCAGAGGAAGCCTTCTCCTTTGGTAACTGCTAGCATAGTCACAGCTGACAGCAGAACCTGGACAATTCCCGTGGAAAAATTCTGAGTGTGTCTTTCTCTACAATTTGCATTAATGAAAAAAAAAAAAAAATCTAAGTGAGCAATTTAATAACTGCAATTCAGAGCTCTAAAAGCGCCAAACAGACACTAGTCTGAAAACAAATAATTACAAAAGACTACAAACAGTATGGCTTGAGGAGCTGAGGACAACAGTGGATGTTCTCAATGGAATAATTAGCACCACATACCATTAGTCTGTTATTGTTCAGGCAGGCTGATTTTCAGACTCTATTTTCTTCTGAATACGTGTTTAGTTCCTCCCCCCTTACAGAACATCTGTGCGTTTCACTCTGTGCATTAATATGATGCGTGCCCCACGTACACATCTAGTCATCCAGTCAAAGTGTGAGTAAAGGGGAGCAAGTAATGGCACCCTGTTGTCCCGCACAGCCAGCTGGCTCCAGCTCCGGCACCCAACAGCCTACTCTGATCAGTTTGCTCTTGCACGGGCGTTATGACGTGAAAGGGAACAGTGATTTTGCTGCGATGCTGCAGAGCTCACCTTGCAAGCTCGGTAGAGGTACTTTTTGTCCTGAGTTAGGTTATAGAGAGACAAGAAGGAGTAGCCATTGCCAGCAGTACCATGGCAGATCCCATATCCTTTTCTCAATAAACCTCTCTGCCAAATGACGTCGCTACAATCCATAGCATCTTTCAAATATTTATCCTCTTTAAAAGTCTGCAGAATAAAAACAGAGAATAAACACACATAAATTGAAGTACTAATGAAAACAAAAGGAAGCTGGACCTGCGAGATGTTTTGCTGTTGGCATGGGGTTTATCCACATACAATTTATTTTGAATTTTAATAATCCATTCATCATAGACTTGCCTTTCTTTTGTTACCAAGTTGTTTCTCCTTTCCCTATATGGAAAAAGGAAGAACCTCTCAAGTTTTTGTTTCTGAAATCAGGACCCCAAAGGAAAAACTCAAGTTCAAGGCCCTTGCTTCTACAACCTATAAACTATTTGAAGGGTACGTGGTCCTTTTTTGCTTCTCCCCTCCATTCCCAAACCACAACATCATTTGATTTAAAATACAGAAATGTAATTCTGGCCTCCACGAAATGCAACACAGAACACTGGCCATCGCTTCTGGTCCTAAAGGGCTAGATCCTGGTCTTCCTGAGTAATTCTTCCCGGTTACTCACTGTCTGCCTTCAACTCCATGTCAAAAATGCACAAGAGTATCGCTTTGCATAGCACAGGGCTTTCTCTGTCACAAGTACAAGTAGGAACACTCCACTACCTTGATTAGTATTTGTATTGGAAATAGTCGGAAGCACTAGCCAGTTTGGGCACAGGACCAATTTTGCAAAGTTTATTGCAACTGAAGTGCATTTTGGACACAGAGAGCCCATAAGGAGAGCAGAAAACAAAAGCAAGTGATTTAGCTTTATACGGCTACTTTTTTGCCCCCCTTTGCCTAAGTCACTCTACAGATCAACAAGAAAAAAAAAAAAGGTAACTGATGCACTACTGTAGACTTAGTCCTCTAGAGACTGCATCCCCTGCGAGGCTACTTAACAAGGTAATAGAAGCAATTAACATGCAAGATTCTTAAATCCACAAGCTTGATAAAGAAAGTCCCTCTCTCTGAACAGGGTTTGTCAACTACTTAGCTGTAAGATTTCAAATAAGGCCTGGCAGCAGCATTTGATTCCCAGGACAAACACTGCTGCCTGTTATTGCAAGTCCCTGTGCTTGGTATGAAAGCATAGCCAGAAAAACATACTCCAATTCTTCTTATCGCTTCTTCAAAAAGCAGAATATAAAAGAAAAACATCATACGCCCCATCACCTTAAACAGAAAAGGAGGCCAGAAAGGAAACAGCTAAATAGAACTTGGCCCTATCCCTCTTATCTCCTGCACAATATTTTGGACTGGGGGAAGTAGTCTGCAGTGTTAAGTCTATCTCCTACCACAGTCCAAAGAAAAAGCAACTGTGACTGCTGCTACATTCAGCAATGCTGTAAGAGATTTACAGTTCACATTTCAGGTAGCAGCATGAGTAGTTGTAAACCAAGCCTGCTTTTCATCAGCCCACCCTGAGGTCGACCAGGGAATCTGCCAAGGAGGGCTGTCAAAAGCAAGAATCAATTTGCATAAATTTAATTAAATGGCATACTTTCAAATGTCATGCAAATCAGAAGTGCACAACACAAGAGAGATAGCAGACCCAGTTAAGGATGGAGAAGAGCAAACAGTAGGCTTGTGGTAGCTCAGCGGTCATATTTATGCCCTAGAAGGGGCCTAGGATCTTTGCTCTGATGTTCAGTTCTCAAGGGCTGTATCTTAATGGAGCAATTTATGGAAGACATTCTTTGGCAAGACACATGAACCTACGCTTTTGAAAACCAACATAATTCTTAAAACTCTTGGGATGAAGATCTGAAGAATTAAGGTTGATGTTCTCACACCCAGGACTCCAATACCACAGACATGGCCCTTTTCCAAGAAAGCCTGAAGTCTAGTAACTACCAGCACCCTGAGAAGCAATTTTACCCACTTACTTCCTCTTTACAAACATACCTATGTAAGTATTTTGAGATTTTTAGGTGCCTAGCCTAGGGTTCTGGTTTGAAAGTCTAGATCTAGAAAGACGTAAAATGCAAGCCTTACAATCTAACAGGCCTGCGCACAGGTCTCTGTTAAAATAGCGGTCTGTATGAACACAGAATGATTCACCTTATAAGCTTGCATGAGCATGTGGATGACTCCGGGGGCACCGTGGCACCAGTGAACCAGTCTGTCAGTCTCATTGCTCAGTGACGATGGGTAATTCCCAGATCTGAATTTTTTATGACGCACATAGTCAATGCTTGGCTTCACCAGCTCTGCCAGGGTCTCCTGGTCCACATTTGCAATTGGCTAAAGAAAACATAAAAAAAAAACCACCACCAAAACCGTAAACAGAAGTAGTAACAAATTGTGCATCAATACTTAATTCTATGATCTATTTAAGTATCCTACATATGTGTCCTTGATCCAAATACTTTGAATCACTTCATACAGATTTAATTAATGTCTGCTTGCAATGCCCTTGTGAAAAGCATTTTTACAGCTACTGTAGAGACAAAGAAATTGGGGCACCAAGTTGTTACCTGTCTTACTGGAGGTGACACAGAAAGACTATGGAAGAACTCAGAACAGAATATGGATTTTAAGACTCCCAGGCCTCTCTTAATACCTTAAAATGAAAAGAACACTTACAGGTACAGGAGAAAGATGGTTTTGTAGCTATGTTGCTCATAATACACACTTAAAACACGATGTGCTACACATTTTATTTTAAAAATAACTAACGTAGACAAACCTGCCCTATTTCCCAATAAATGAAGAAGAGTGTGTGTAGTGACATACCTGGCAAGGGTTTATGAAGGTTAAAGTACTCCATCATAAACAAAACTCCCTGAAGCTATGGGCTATAAATCTGCATTTCCAATTTCAGAAGCAACAGCTACTTCTCCAGGTAGGCTAAACATCTTTGTACTACAAACTCATCCTTAGATTGCTCTTCTGAATTTTCTTTCTCATTTCTTATATTTAGTTTACATCCTTGCCAAAAAGAGAATATATCCATCAACCTGCGTCTCCTTGTAAGTAAAGGTTTCAGCAGCTGAGTACCTGTTGGGTCTGCAGTTGTTCTTTGTTAGCATTCCCTCCTCTACCAGCCCATTTTACAGTATTTTCATAACAGAGCTCTCTATTTGGTTTTGTTGGGGTTTTTTTGTTTTCTTTTCGTTTTTTTTTGTTTTTTTTAAACGTAGCTTACATGATTTCTGGAATTCCTGCAAGCTGTGGGAACAACTGCAGAAACTGGAGCCTACAGGAGCCTAATAACTGAGCTTATTTTTTTAAATAACTTGTCTTTGTTGCTGACTTGATGTCATACAATGTCACTGTTTCTCACCAGCTCCGGCACATTTGCATTCAATAGGTGAGCACACTGCTACAATTGACAGTCTTACAGCCAAATGAAGGAAGACTTTCAATAGCTGTATTTTCAGTAACCTGAAAAAAACCAGAAGCCTCTCTTTCACCTCAGCCAGGAAAGCTTTGCCAGACTTCTGCCTACCAGGTCCCTCAAGTCAACTCCACCTCTGGCAGTTTTCTGAGTGGAACAGAAACCTTCACGCTGCTCTTCAGAAGTACACCTGAATACAGATCAGTTTATCATGAAGAACACCCCGGGGCTGATCAGCCCTCACTCAGACGCTGACCTGCGGGGTAGGGAGGCTCTGGGGGAAGCTTTGTTTCAGGGCTCCGATTTCACACTGCATCCCTGCAGCAGAAGGCAAAGCGGATGGATACCAGCAATAAACGCCTTCAGTCTTGAGCTGTGCAAGGCAAGCACAGCCCAGCCCTGTATGTCTGTCCTTCGGAAGTAAATCCAAGAAGAGCAGAGCTCTTTACAAACTTCCTTCTCACCTTGTGCTTCCGCGAAGGTCTGAGTACAAGTGAGTTCTTTGCCCAAGCTGCTGAGGTTCCCAGCACATACTTCCAACAGCAAAAAAGTAACCTACAGGTATGTGTCCTGCCTCTCTGGCCAAGGGCAATGATTTGCAAATGGCCATTTTTGCCTCAGGGTTAGTGAAAGGGGCTAGGATTAGAGATCCCCTAGCTAGCACTTCAGAATTCCCCCCGCTACCTCCTGGCTGACTTTTATGCTTCCTGTAGTCTTCTGTAAATAAATCCAGCAATACATGTTTCCTCATAAAGCTGCTGTGCAGAAATGATGATCAGTGACCTTCACATCTCGGCTGCTATATTGGATGCCCTTTTTTTGTTATCAAACAACCACTCAACAAACCATCTCCTGAATTCTTTGCTGAAAATATACAAAAATTCTCCTCATTTGGCGTGGGAGGGATGGGGAAAAGGATGGACTCCGACATGCCATCTTCTTCTGCAGTGGATGACTCAACCCTGCATGACTCACAATATTTAACGTACAGTGAAAAGACAGTAATCTAATGCTGCATAAACAATGGCTTGTGGTAATTCTTAAAAGCAGGAATTATATGTAAAGAAAAAGATAGTTATGATTTTAATATGTAGACAGAGTAGCTTTTGCTTAAACCAAAAAGCACTGTGGCATTGTGGGATGTAGCTTGATGGACATGGTGCTGTGTGGTGTTGGGTGGGTTGTGGCTTGTTATTGTTGTTGTGTGGCGTGGGTTTTGTGGTTGTGGGTTTTTTTTTTTTTTTTTTTTTTTTTTTGTGGGTTCCCCCCCCCCCCCCCCCCCCAGGTTGGACTCGATGATCTTACAGGTCTTTTCCAACCGTACTGATTCTGTGATTCTGTGATTCTGTGATTATTTCTGCTATCAGCCTTGAATAGTAAATCAAGGATGGAACCTTTAAAGAGGCTTCTTTAAAGGACTGGGTGTTTCTCAGAAACCTAGCAGAGCCAGGGAAGGAAAAAATGGAGGCCAGGAAGATGAGGGAGCTGGAAGGGGGTGGACCACCTTGGTGAAGAAAGCAGGAAGTGAAGATAAGGGCACAGTAAATCAGAGCAGCTTGAGGCTCCAGCGAGATGGTCACTTCAGAAAGAGGCTGTAGCAAGGTTAAGTCATGCCCCAGGCAGCAGAGCAGTAGCCACTTCCTTAGCAAAGTCAGCCGCTTTAAGCCTGAATTACTGGTGGAAGTGGGGTGAGCTAATCTGAAACAGATGGGGAGAAGTCACAGCATCTTTTGCAAAGGAATGGCTGAGCAGTGGCAACACTAAATACCAGCTCGGTCACTTCTGCAGTGAACATTTATACGCTGCGAGGATGTACAATCTTTCCACTTGCCTGAAGGAAAGTCATTCTGCATGAGCTGGTAAGAAAATTAACATTTACAAATATGCACAGACTATCAGCACCTTTACATTGTTTTGCAGCTCTATGGCCATCTTCTATAATGAATCTTTGTCCAGACTGTACAACAGAAATAAGACATGCAGGTCTGTTTTGAAAAACATAATCCTATCGGAGAATCTCAGGGCAGGGGGGAATGGATTTAAGTGTGGGAACAAGGAGTATACAGAAGAGAGCAATCTCACTCAGGACAACAGAAAGACGAGAGCAGGGGTCATAAATGCACTAAGGAACATCAGATTTTTGGGGGAGAGATAGGGGGGATAAGGAAGAGGAAGAACATCTAAAGAATAAAAGCATACTGAAGACTAATGTGTGATTAAGGTTAGTCTTCCAGAAGCTTCAGACAGTTGAAAAAAAGAAAAGAAGTCACCAGAGAAGAGAGGAAGGGTATGGAGGGCAGGAGGACAGGAGGCACCAGTGGTGCACTCATTTAAAAATAGCAAAAAATTGAAGAGTGATGGATGCTGAGTAAGTGAATATTTAGCTGGTTTAACTGCAGGCACCAGAAGAAGTAAGTATGAGGATGAGGGAAGACACGTCACTGTCTCTGTTGAGGATAGGAAACTTCAGCTCCTGGAACGCCGCTGCTCTGTGCCACAACTCAAGGGTTAATTCACTCCAGTGCGACGATACCCGAGTCACAGTTTCCTGCCAGGCCTGAGCTAGCATCTGTGCACAGTTCTGTGCTGCAGAGTCTAATTCCAAATTGTGAGACCCTGACCCAGCAGAACACTGCACATGCATGAAAGCTGAAGATCAGATCCTCTGATGCAAAACAAGAAATCACTGGTGTTTCACCCCAGCCCACAGAAGACGCTCTTACCTGCATGAGCATGTAATAGATCCCAGCCACTCCATGGGCGGCACCAACATATTGCTTCCTGTGCCACTGGTACAACAGAGGACAACGGTCTGTTTTCCGCTCCTCCTTCGAAAAGTTTTTCCCCGATTCAATAATAGCATCTATTACCTAAGAAAGAAAGCACACCCCTTCCGTCTGTCTCGCTTGCTTTGATTCAGAGGATTTTGCTTCGTCATGACTAAAACCACAGTAAAGAATAAGCCACAATAAACAGTGATAGGACAACAATATTCAATTCATTTGGATTTGAGCGTTGAGGTAGCAATGGAATTTTTCATAAATGATGGAATCACTTTTATTTTTAAGAGTAGAAATTTAATATATAAATATTTCTAACCACTTTATTCCAGGCCTGCCGTCTCTGGTTCTGGTATCTGCAGAACAATTGTCCATCTTCCCCACACTGAATTCTCCTCCTTTTCACTTCACACTTCTGTCTTAAGGTTTTGTGTAACAATTTTTCACCCTCAAATGCTCCAAAACTAGTTACATATTAGATCCATTTCCATGGCCGTCCGTGGACCCACCCGGACTGGCCTGTCTCAGTCCCAGCTGGGCAGCAGGGAAAGGGGGAAGAGACTGGAGGGACAGATGAGACTGAGTTCCCAGTGCTAGATCCCTCTCTTCTCCAGCATCCCTCTCTTCTCCCGCATCCCTCTCTTAACCCCTTTAATTAGGCAAAGGAGTGATTCCAGTTCAAGCTGTGGCACTGGAGAGAGAAAAGTATCTTACCTCTTTGATAACAGACTGTGGGACAGTGTCTGGACCAATTTCAGTATTCAGATACAGCAAGGCATACAGGTAACCTGCTCTGCCATAAAGCAGCTCATCTGGAAGTTCAGCATCTGTGCTTATGACTGTCCTTTGGAGCTGCAACAACCTGCATTGGACAAGGAAGGTGGGGAGAGAGAGTATCTTCTCTAGAGACCATACTGGACTATGTATTGTCCAAGCCATCAATCAAAGCAGAAGCAGGAGTGGCGAAGCCCCACCACTTCCCTTCGGTCATCCCCGGTTCAGCTGGCTGCCAGGTTTATGCACAGGAGCGCTGCGTGCCTGCTGTCCCTGACAGACAGGCAACTCAGAGCCAGAGCCAGGTGAGTATTAGTGCAACTACCAGTTTTTTTGTGCAGAGAAAACAGATGTATGGGTGCAGGGCGGGTGTTGGAAGAGGCTGGAGAGCTACTCCAACAAATAGAGAAACTTCCTGGAGCCTCTGGGAATTTTACCTAAGTGAGGACCCTTATATGTAGATGTGTAAGAGGGAAAAAACAAAAACAAACAAAAACCCCAATGCTACTACTCAGCACTCTCCCTCCCTAGGCAACACATTGTCTCAAATGTTTAGCAGCTCGATTTTGGAAAGGTCACTGCTATTATGCACAAGTGTTTTGCTTGCCTTTAGCAATGGAAAAAAACCACCTTGGGTTGGCCATTACAACACTCATTTCCTCCAAAGAGACTCTCTGCTACTACTCCACCAGTCTGCATTAGAATTGAGGTGGAGCAGAGATCTGTTGTCCTGCCCACTCCCTCCCTGTCTCTTCCTATCATTTGTGATTAAATTGGCCATTAGATGAAACCAGGGAGATGATGACATTTTAAATTGGGGGAAGGGGCAAGACAATCTGGATTAAGACCAAATTCAATTCCCAGATCCCCCCAGCCGCAGAAATGTTAGCATTAACATCATGCCAGAGCAAAAAACACTAACCCCAATGGCTTGTTTATGCTGTCACTGCTTAATACCAGAGAAAAGCCACTCCCAAAAAATAATATAAAAATTTTATATTATCATTCCTTTCTTGAAACTACACTTTGGACTTAGAATTAAATTATTTTCTTTTAAACTGTCCACTGTTAAGTTTTATTATTCAAATCATACCACTGGACACCTACAAGGTAAAAAGTTAAAAGTGCAATCATAGATTATATTTTGACATCTATAATGTATGACTCAGCTGGTGTCATGAATATGTTTGTAAACAAAAAGGAAGAAAAGAAACAAACAGTCAAACTAACCTCCTTTCCAGTCATCCTCCTAGAAACGACTTTCCAAGGAGAGGAGAGACTAAAAGATTTATTGCTAATCTCATTTTGCTATACTCATGCTTCATGCCTTACAGCACCACTGCCTTCCTAGCTGCATCCAAAATGACATGCCCAAGTTTACTGCCAGTTCTAAAAGCAAAAAATCCAAACCTACCACGCATTTCAAAACTGAAATATTCATTCAGGAACAGCAGCAGAGATTAATCACACATTCTAGATTAGAAAGAGACCAATTATACTGCCAAATATAAACCAGAATGGAGATGAGGACACAAGGCTAGTCCCCAAATTCTGGCAGCCTAAGGTATGCTGCTGGACCGCTAGCAGGTGGATTGCTGGTGCGGAACGCAAACCCCACAGGGCTCCAGTGCTTCCAGCCCTCGTCAGGACAGCAATCAGCTCCACACCAGCAAAGGGAGAGTCAGTTCTCCAAGGAAGCTCTACATCTAAATGGGATTTCTCAAGACATTTGTTATGTTTAGATTACTTTGAAAAGGGGCTGGATTTTTTTTCAGGCTACCCTTCATATGCTCTGATCTAATTAAAGCCCTTGCCTTTGATGGTTCAGCAAATACCTCCTCTTTGTTTTATTAAATCTTTGTTACGTATGAAACCGATATACCATGCTTCTGTCTGGATGTTTCCAGGCCCCTGCAGTGTACATGTTTTGCAACGAATCTACAATTAAGACCCACTCTTTACAGGAAGCATCCCATACTGCACAAGCACTACATATTGCCGATGACAAGCGTGCAGCTTTTGTTAAATGTCACTTCTATGTGACAAAAATCAAAACGTGCATGCACTACAGATATGCCCAGGACACCCTGGCCTTACAGCGATAGAGGACTCAAGATAACCAGCTAAATATGCATCAAGTGTAAGCCAGCTTTAATAAAGATAAAGCCTATTTTGTATTCTTCTACTGAAAACGTATCGGAGGAGAAAGCATCTCCATTTTTTAATCCTGTCCTTCAAAACTCCACTTGCTAATGTTGCTGAACCAATGCTCTCTACAAATGAAGGGCATGGCTTTTTCTACCATCAACCACTTACTTGGCAACACATTCTTTAGATTCACTGTCGTTTTTCAGCTTGTGATAAACCACTGCACCCACTGCCAGTGGCCCAGCATCACCACACAGGAAAGTAACTCTTCTGCCATTCAGATTGCGAAGGATTCTCTTCACATAATCAAGAGATCGCATCAAATGGCTCTGGTTTTTTGTGACGCGGTACAGTTGCAGATATAAGAGGGCAATACCTGGAACAATCACATGAAAAAGAGACAGTTTCATTTACTTTTCTTTCTAAGCATATCATATTCCCCTCTTTAGTGCCTTTGAACCACTAACTCAAATGCAAACAGGCATTTGGGCAACTAAAACACATCAGTCAAGGGTCCTAGCTTATGCAATGGGAAGGCATGAGGCCATCTATTTTTATTACATTTCAATTTGGATTGTGACAAAAATAATAAAAATTATCAGACTGAAGCTCAACGGTAGACTCACAATTTGCAGAGAATGAAGAAAATTCATGACACAGGCACCAATACTTGGTGAAGAAGTCACTGAAGACTCAAAAACTTGGACTAACAAGCATATGTATGACCAAGTACATTGACTGTACAATACTCATCTATTATATGCAAGAAGTGACTTATTTTCCATTTGATTTGTAAAAGGATCTTTTGATGAGTTTTTGGATTCAAACTTGCCAAGTTCTTTATAACCCTTATATGTATTTCACAACAAGATTACGAGCTTCTACAAGTTAAGGTGGTTGTAAAAGCCAGAAAGCAAACAAGTCCTCAGAGAATGCTAGAAGGTAATATCAAGCTTCACTTCATTAAACTCATTACATAGTTTTCCATTAAAACAAAAATCAAACCTTAAAAATTGCAACAACGTAGACTGAAGGGAAACAAATCCATCTCAATGGATGTTTATCGGCCAATTGCAAGCATACATGCGCAGAAGCAAAACATGTACCTCCAGACCGTAGGGCATCTCAAACTTGTTCCTGAACAGGGAGAGCACTCTCCTGAGCCACAACTAAAGCCGAGTACACACAAGGCCCACTTAGCTCCATGGAGAGGCTACCTGAGGAGTACAAGAAGAATAGCACCAGAGGAGTGCTGGAACATCCTCAGATGTTCTCCAGACCGGCTCTGAACGGGCCTTTCTAGATGAGTCCAAGAGGAGAGCTGCAGAGCTTTGTTAGCCCAATTTAGTGGCATGGGAACTTGTGGGCTATTTACTGGGACTTCTGTAATCCTTTTTGATGTTGCAACAGATGTGTAGAGATCTGGGCTTGATCAAAGGATGATCAGAAAAGTAGCTGTGAGGCCCAGTTCATTCAATCCTTCCTTGTGCAACACCCTTAAAATGAATGGCTCCTCCAAGATGTCTGGCACATACAAAGAGTATTTGTGTAAGCAAGATGAACTCTACATGAGTCCTACGATCGTTAGGTGCCAACAGCATGCGCTTCAAGATTTCAAAGATGTTTCACAAAGTACAAGCCAATGCTCAGGACTGTACTGCCAATAAGATTTGTCTAGACTTGGTACGTAGCAAGCAGGGCAGTTGTTTTCAGCATTGCTTTTACCTTCCGATTTGCACGCTGGCAAAATGCTGCGAGGAGCAGGTTTGGGGAGAAAGTATTTCCACTAAGTATTTTAAAAGCCAGATCATTTAAATATTTTTATTCAGAGTAATTTCCACAGGAGCCTCGAAAGACGTTTACAACTTGGAATAGACGTAGTTGGTGATCCTTCTACAGGATGGAAAAACCCCACTCTCATTCGACCGTGTTACTTCTTCATCTACTTGTTTCAGCTAATGACGGCTGTGTTACTTTTAGCTTATGACTCATTTTCAGCATGCTCTGGTTTATCAGCCGTCACTTCAGTTGCCAGTCACAGTGTCAGCACAGAGCTCCCCAGGAGCCGTTTTGTAATGTCAGCGCGAGAAAGCCCACCACTGGAGATCTTCTGCACTCACTTAGCAGCCACTCACTTTCAGACCTTGAAACACATCTACCGTTTAAGTCTGAGTTGTCTAAAACTTCCCCACCCATCCACCCACACCACCATCTGTACTGAAACATCAAGAAGAAAGCAAAGAAATTTTACCCTTTCATTGCCAGAATTAAGCCTGAGCACAGGCAAAGCCAGGAGAGTTTTTCCAAGCTGCTCCCTCTCACGACACAAAGATAAAAGAATAGATCTCCTGAGGGCACATTTCAAACATGCTGTGCTAAAAACCTAAGCATGCCTGAAGCGTCAGCTAGACAGAGCAGGAATAGAAGAAGCCATTGTAATAGCAAAGTGGCACTGAAGAGGCCTAGATGGAGAAGCGTTTTGGCAGCTTGAAGAGCAGCGGCCGCATCAGGCTTGACAACTGCAGGCTCTGCCTAAAGGATCAGAAGGGCTCATTCACATTTGGACAGCATCAGCGATGCATTGCTAAATGAACCCTAGCAATAACCAGCGTTTGCACATGCCTGTTTATCTTCACGCACTTCACAATCTTGCAACCCCACTTCCACACTCCCCCTCCTCACAGGTTCATTTCACCATTTTTGTACAGACAGAACAAGCAGAGCCAAATTATCCATATTCCAGATTTTAAGGCTTCAAGCTCCTGGGCACAGAACACACCCCCTCAATGATTAGAAGATGTTGTTACCATCAGACAACTGCTACCTCTCAGTCAGTTGAACAGAAAAAGGTGAAAATACCCCATTTTAAGAAAATATTAAAGAAACTAGAGGTAAGCCAAAAGAAGGAGTAGCCTTAGAAAATCCACTCCTTTTTCAAGACAAAGATCTCCATATACAAAAGCCAAGTGCCTCTCTGTAACTAGATGTTTCGTCCACTGAAATCAGTACAAATCATTCCAGACAGTAGTGACCAAGGGTCCAGAGTTAAAAGAAACCAACTCACACAAATGCCTGTATCAGAGTATTTCTGCCACTCTTGGGAGAATATCAGAACCTCCTCCTGTGAATAAACCCAATTATGCCATTTAACAAACACATTTCATTCAAATTCTAGGTTTCTCACCAGTCCAGCCAGTATAGGCGGAGCAGTCATGTGGATCTGCCGTCTTCAGCCCTTCCTCCATTTGTTGCAGAAGGTCCTTGATTTTTGCCTGGATCCGTTTTGAGAACCGAGCACTGACCTGAAAACAGGAGACAGCAGAAAAGGAGCAAGTCAGAAAAGGAAAGAATCCAAGAATGCCAGACAACTGCTCCACTTTCTTGTTTGGAAAAATTAAACAAAATATAACTAGGGAATAAATACTACATGCAGCAATCAGCAGTGCCAAGGTGGTTCATCTTAAGTGTGTCCCACGTAATGCATTCTGATTACATATTAGAATAAGTTACTAGTATCTACATTAAACAAAAATTATCTGGCGATGCTTTAAAGTCACATGAAGAGCAGCTATGGACACTGTGACAGTGTGTAATGACATGCTGCCTCTTATCTCACGCTCTTAATACAGCACACAAAGCTTCTCTGAGCTGAGTAGAAGGTGAAGAGAAGCAAACAGAAGACAACCATCTGCTGCCACGCCACGGGCCAGTAGTCCATTCACGGTCCTGGTACCAAGACCACGTTATGGATGAACACAGAAGAGTGAACCTACAAGCCCTGTGTAATAGGTTGTTGCTCTCATCACAAGGTCCCTGCACATCTTTTGTGGCACTATGGAGCAGGAAATAGCTAAAGGAAAAGAAATGCTCAAATATGAGACAACCAAGTCAAAGACATGCCATCATCTTCAATGATATGCTCAATCACATCATCCATGATGTAATCACATTTTCTTCCTAAACCCAAGACTCTTTTTGATGCCCCAGTGTGTGATCACGACATGGAAGCCAAGTCTCTTAGAGCCATAAAATGTCCTTCCTCTCACTTCTTGCTCTTTCCTCTCCCCAAAACAATATCACGCTTTATCGTGAGAGGAGGTTGTTAAATGCAATGAACTATTGAAGAACAACTACCTAAAAGAATGAACTAGACACAAAGAAGATGAGTAAAAGCAGCTTGGCAGCTTCAGGTCATGCATGAAGTTGAAGAAACTAACCTTTGATTTTATTCATTGCTTGCTTTTACTTTTGACCAAGAAAAGTTTACACAGATGCTATATATGAAATATAACACAGGACACTTTACTCTTGCCACCATTTCCCTCTCATTAAGCATACTGTATGGGAAGATACACTACTAATTACTCCCTTAAGCCTATGGAATGTGGAAATAGTCAATTAACTAGAATTTACTTCCCTATTAACTTCCATGGGACAGAGTATTCGGGAAATCCCTTCACAGGACAAGTCTACATTTGAGTGGGAACATCAGAAACAACACTCAAAAATGTTGTGTTTTTTTTTTTTTGTTATATAAACAGTATCAGTTATTGATCAGCTTTTCCTATTAGCACAGTTATTAAAAGCTATTTTATATATTTAAATAGAGCCTAAAGTCTAGGTTTACTTATAGAACAATTTATCTACTATGGAGCTAGAGAAGGAGAAACAAAAAAACCTCTTCCCTTTCCGGGCTATAGGACAAGTTTTACCATTACCAAATAATTGCATCACTCTGACAAAATAGTGATGTACACAAACCTCGTGCCGCCCAAAAATATTTTGTGAATGTGCTTTTTCCATCATCTACAGAAAGCCCCAAGCAAACATCACTTGTCACCTAAGTCTCAGTTACCCAGGAACATCCAGAAGAGAAACTCTGTAGGAACATGGAAGCCAGCAGAGCTTCCCCACCTCCCAAACCAAGAATCACAACGCAGCAGTCATCAGAAAAAGGGTATTAGGCAATTTGGCTGTCAGCTTACGCCAAGAATAAGCTACTGTTTCCCAAATAGAGCTTGATCTCCTTCCACCACTTGCTTCCCCAGCCTGCTCCCAAATAACAGCCAGAACAAATCAGATTGGTGAAGGCTTGGTTTCATGTTAAACACATCTACGTTTATGACGTTTTATTGGAGACGGAAAAATGAGCTTATTAGGAAGGCAAGTTCTTGTTTGATTACAACACATCCCGTACGGGAGGGGTTCAGATAAATGATGGGTCCTGGATGCCAGCATGCAAGTGATTACTCAAAATACACCACACTTTGTACTCTTGTTCAGAGTAAATAAAATAATAAAAATAATCAAATAAAAAAAAAAAAAATCAGTGAATTCAAACATCCATTCAATGGATTCAGAAATCAGAAAGATAATAGGAATCATACAAGTCATCTGACACAGAAGTCTCCAGGGTCAATGGTTCAAATCCTTTTTATGATGGTGGCATAGGGAGGAAAAAGGAAATTGTGCCATTACATCTCATGTCACACACATAACACTCCAGGAAGGAGCTACAGCTCCCTGAACCTTCTCCAGTAACCTAGAAGTAGCAACCAAACACAGTAAGCATCTGATGTTTACTCTTTGGCCTTAATATGGCATTAAGCTCCTTTTTGGTAGGAAACTGTACCATGCACACACAACACAACACATCCCTACCTCCCCTTTCAACTAGTTCAGTGAAGTCCCAACACAAAGCAAAACCTTTCCCAAGGGCAGAGCTTCTCTCCTTCAAAAGACAACTATGCCAAGGCATATGGTGAAACAGCGTGAGGATATCCACGTGGATGCATCCAGGCATAGTGCTCAGTTTATCTGACAAGAGTGAACTAAGGTTTCAGACTCCCGGTTTGTTTACCTACTGCACATCACAAGCAGTCTAGTTATCTTCTTGTTCTGACAATACACCTGCTGTTACCAAATCAGGGTATTTTCTATCAAACACCAGATCAAATTACTTAAGAGGCAGGAGGGGAGGACTAGGACATCAGGACATCTGGGTTCTGCTTTGAAAGCTCAGTCCCATACAAGTAATTTAGCTCAGGTTGGCATTTCCCTCTCTCTAAAATGGGAATCGCAACTTACCTATCTTGATTCAGTGCTTGGAAAAGCACACATGAAAAGATTTTTTGATTATGATTATAACAATTTAACAGCCGAAACAAAGCTACTCCCAAGCTTATGCCAGTGTGAATAGGTTATGAGTGGCAACAAAGTTCTCCCCAGCTACCTACCTACTCCCCCACCACTGTGTCTTTTTTTTTTTCTTTTAGTTGCTCTAAAGCTTCAACAACGGAGCACCGTCACTGTTCATTTGAGAAGATTCCACTATAAGCTTCTAACAGATGCTTACATGCACTAGAATGAATCAATTACATAAAGAAATGAATGTTGAAAGGTGGTTTTAGAAGATTTATAAACCTCCTTCATGGAATCTTACGGCAGCATTACAGCTGAGCATAAAGGACGCTAATTTGTGTTGAGCACAGATTGATTTTCATGAGCAGCATATTCATTTCATGAGAAAGGCATTCAGCCTTTTCTGCAGGTGACTCTTGTTATTCCTGTAGGGAAAAACAAAAACCAGGAAGCCCAGCCTCCGATATCCAGTATCACATTTACTCCTGGTTCACAACAGACTGGGTGATAACAGGAGCTGAAGACTATCTTTAACAAGTAGAAACATCTCTCTCCAGGAATTCAACTGCTACGTTATCCCTCTGCTGCTGCAGGAAAAACAAACACCATCATCCCAACCACAGCTCAAGTTTCAGATGGGCAAAACACAAAAACGAGAGCTTGTTCCCCATAATACCCAACAGAACCCTGCACCATATTGATGATGGTAACAAGAAAGGCTCATTATCAGCATGAAAGAAAGTTGTGCAGAAAAATACAAACACGCTGGTTTTGCAAATTAATTGTTTTGTGATTTCTTTGAACCGTATCACTTTTTCCATTGCAGTGAGGCGGTATGCAAAGCTACATCCCAATCCAAAGCCTTCTGAAGCCAACAAAAACTTAAGGAATATAAGCGTATATGTAACATCGCTCACCTTTGGCACTAATGACATGGTGTCCAAATGATGCTGTCCTTGTCAGCAATACCTGTTTTCCCTATCTGCTTTCTTTCATTTGTAGGGTTCTTAAAAAGAACTTAAATCATCTTCTTTTGTAAACCCAGCACTAAAACTACACACACACGTTAGAAAAAATAACACCACAATGCAAATAAAAATCTCCTAAAAGAAATGCACGTTTCACTTGCAGTTGATATTACCATAAAATACAATTACAGCCATATCCAGCTTTACAGCTGTGCTTCACAACAAACCAGCACCAGGAGCAGATGAGGCAACAAGCAGCTGCTATGTATGTGTTTTATATGATGATTTCTGATAGGTAAGAGAAGCCTGTAACTTGAAGTCTTGCAAGTTTTAAAAATAAAGCATGCACATTTGGACCAGTTATGACAGTGCTTATGTAAGTCTGACAACGCAACTGTGAGACCTTACGGCATTCCTTTTGTGGTCAGAAGTAATACTCTGGTTTGACTGACACAGGGTGAGTTATCTCATTTGCCTTTGTCAAAGACACTTAGATATCGATGTTTTTCAAAGCATTTATTTGCATCTCAACACATCTATGCCAAGTAACTTGTGCAGACTCACCACGGAACAATGGAGACCTGAGCTCAGTTTCCTCAAGAGCTGCTAACATACCGCTCTTTCTCACCACCACCAGCTCCTGAAACAACCATCTTACTATTAACTCTGTTCTACCATTACACTATTCTATTTTACTCCATCACCTTTTGGGGGACTGAAGAAGGAAGCGATCGATTACGCAGCAGCAGCAAGGAGATGGCCTATACACAGAGGGCTACCTACTGAACAAAGTAACACTTTTATCTCAGTTTGAATCAGGTTAAGAAGAGAGATTTCAGAGAGAAGTGACTATTGTTGGTGATGTGTAGAACAGGAGACATAACATGGGGATGGGTTTTCTTTCAGGCAAAGCACATTTCATGGAGAAAAAAAAACAGCTCAAGTTGGCACTGCAGTGAAGACTCATTCAAAAACCAAACTTGCACAGAAGACTGCACGAGGGACATGACAGACACTGGTAAGGGAGAACAGTGTGGGGGACGACTCAGAGATCTACTGAAATGAGAAATCCTGGCCATACTGAAATCATTGGGAACTTCGCCACTGCCTGTAAGGGAGCCAGGTTTCACACCCACGCGCTGGAGCACGGGTTTATTGAAGCAGGATGAGGTCTCAACACTCACCTCCACAGAGCTCCTGCAATAGCCAGCCAGAAGGCAGTAGGATCCCATATGCAGAACCTAGCAAGGTCAGCTGGGAAGTGACCTGCCTTTTTGTACAGAAAAACAAGTTTTACTTTGTTTTTACCTAAATCAAAAGACTGTTACAGCTCCAACAACAGCTTTTTTTTCCTTCTCTGAAAACACCAGATACCAGGAAACCTCATCACCCAGCCTCTGAAACAGTTAAACACAGCGCTCTGCTACTACTCAGTTAGGTCCTTCCAGAAACAAATCCCAGTTCTGCAAAACCACATGCTTAATAAATGATTTGAAACACTGCTGTCTGTAGAACAGAACATTGCTCTGTTTTTCAGAGATCTGGCACCTAGCGCCATACATGTGCTAGAGGGGAAAAGAGAAAAAAGAAAAAAGAAGAAAAAAAAAAAAGAAAAAGGGGGAAGGGAGGGAAAGAGAGAGAGAGAAATCAATAGCTGTAGGCGAACTACTACACTGCTACAAATGCCAACTTAGGAACAGGCTTTAAATGCAGGCATCACCCTACCTCAGAGGGGATGAGGGCGTGAAAACCAGCATTAAAAGGCAATCCATCGAAGCGACAGAAAGAATTGTTTAAAGCATGTAAGAAATAGTGAACCTGTGCCTCTAATGCACTTGTGTGTGAAAGGAGCTATTTGTCTCATTGGTGATTAGGTTGCAACAAACCAAAACCTAAAGACTTAGATCATCATAAAGAGTCATCAAAAAGCTTCATATTATTGGTAACAAAAATAAACATGATCAACAGAGGAACATTATCCTATGTTTTGGGAAATGGAGGCTGATAAAGCAAAAGAGCAATACTGAAGATCACCTGTCCTCCAGGTAGCCTAACACTAGCATGCTACTTCTTGAAAACTAAGAAATCAAAGTCTGTTGTGAGTACAACTTAAAGTCACTCACTACACAGAGGTCTCCACTCTAGCTGGGACATTTTAGGTTAGGTGGTCCACAAGTTGTAAAAAAAGCTAAAACCTCTAACGATACTGTCTAAATTATTTTGATGCACAGACAGTGGGTATATTCCACGTATTGAACTTGACAGCGTATCAGTGTTGTGCAGTTAGACCCCAAATATAATTTATTTTCACCAGAAGATAAGTACCTGTTATTGCACTTGCCCACGCAACTAGCCAGAGTAACAACTCATTAACGCACAGGTCTGCAAGGTAAAACTAGAAACTGGTGAAGGGTGGATGGACGTGAGACAATTTAAACAGAACTTGGGTTTTGATTTAAAAAAGTATCTTCATTCAGAACTGGTTGTCTAAAACCAAATAGGCTTAAGCATGTGGTTAAAGTGTTGTCCTGAAAAACAGGAGAGGCTTTCAATATAAAAGCATCAGAAAAGCGCTAAGCGGCATTTGATGCTGATGTGCGCTGTAGGAAAGCAGCAGCAGTTCTTCCTCTCAGGCTGTGTACACTAACTGCCATGAGTTAGTGGTGGACAATGAAGTACAATAAACGGATTCTCAGGCTCAATTTTGACAAAGACTCCCAAAAAGCAAACCAAACTTTCCTTCAACAGAAACATGATTTGCAGTACACAGAATCCTCTCTCTATTAAAATAAAACGGGGTGCCAGGAAATGGCCAAAAAAAGTGGCAATCTCAAGAAACGCAGCTACCCCATCGCACATCTCCAGCAAAAAAAGTGAGAAGAAATAGTTATCGGCTCTGGAGGTTCAATTTTGCCTCCAGTGCAATGAGTGGTATGATTCCCACTAGTGTGAGTGGTTGCAGAATCAGTCTCAGAACAGAGAGAACTTGCTGCTCTCAGCAAGACAACTAAAATGCCCAGCGAGACAACCCAACAAATAAAAAAAAAAACACCACAGGGAGGGGAATGAAGAGTGAAGCAATGACAAAGCAAGGACTTTAAAATATATTGAAAAAAAAAATCTGAAGAAGGAGGAAGACTGAAAAGCTGCATGAAGGAATTATCAGAACTAACAGGAGATTGAGAAAACACCAGGAAACTAAACACCACTAAATCACCCAAAACATATTCTAAGTAAATATTCCTTATCCCCACTAAGTGATAATCTTTGCCAATAAGCATCATTAGCTTTAAAGCAGGTTCCCTGCAAAGAGTCCCCTGCAAAGCCTTAATTTGTCAGAACACACAACCTTTTATTAATATTCTTAAAACATTATGGCAAGTCAGAAAAAACTTATCAGGAAAGAAATGCCCTAAAAAAGAAGTTACCATTTGGGCATCTTAGTGAGCTATCATACAGTTTGAATCCAATTTCAGTGCTGTCAAAGACTACGCCCTTGTGATTCCACAACAAATCCAGGCAATCTTAAATCGGGGGTTGGGACGTGATAACGCCTTGACACCAGGGATGCTCTTCTTGCACAAAATCCACATCAGGTTGCCTAGGCATGGGGTTGCTTCCACCTTCCCCTGGATGAGCAGGTAAGATCCGCCTGCCTTTAGTTCCCAAGTCACTGGCCTGCAGATGGTGTGAAGGTGGCTCCCAAATCACACCTGACTACACTACGGATGTAGCCATCGAGCTGTGGTGGCTCCGAGGACAGTGGGCAATTCGAGGCTGGTATTGGTGGGTCACCCACGGAGCCAGGTCCTTGGAACAAGCCATCACCACCCCTTACCAGCAAGCTCTCCTCATCCTACCCTTTCCCAGGAAATCCATTACAGCTTCATAGCTCTCTACCACACAAAGGTTTTGATAAACAGTTTCTGAGCCAGGACAACCGGTTGCCCCTACTTTACGCAAGCCTGTGCAGACCTCCCCATTCTTGGTCCCCCACCCACAGCTAATAGGCAACACAATGCCAACAAGTCTTGACATTAAGGGCAGCTATAGGTTGCCTCTGCTCCAGTTCAGGTGGGAAAGCAAAGCACAATACTGCTCAGACGAATTACTCTCTGGTTCCCAACCGGCACAGGCCCACAGCCTGATACTGCCACATTTAAGAATAGGTGAGTTTGTAACTAGAGTTGCCTACAATGCAGGGAAACTATCAGAAGAACATCTGCTTTTCAAGTATTAATACCTTCCCCAATAAACAATTACAGTGAATTAAAAATTAAATGAAACTTAACAAACTGATTTTCCCATGAACTAGGGAATATGCTTTGTACTGAATCTATAGCTGTCTATTCATTTCTCTGCCCCCCTGACCATTTAAATTCCCATTTTGAAAACTTTTGGACCGCCTCAAGACAACATCTATAGGTACTTTTTCAGGCTAAGGTATCACTATGAGATGCACATCAAAAGGAAAAAGGCTACAGGATATATATTTAATTTAAAGATTTGTCATTTTTTAAACAGAGGCTTACATTTAAAATTGCGTTTCTTATTAATCTAGAATTATTACTGTCTGATGAATTATTACCTTCAACTCGCTCAGACAAGTTACAGAAGCAATTCAAGTCCACGATACTTTCAGGGTGAAGAAATCTAGTTAAGAAAAAGTGAATTTCAACTACGTGAGCAGAGCTCACCTAGGTAACTGTAGTATTTATTGTGACTGTTTTCAAGAAGGCAAATCAGTAGCCCAAAATCTTGTTTTCTCTTCTCCTGTTCCCATACCTTCTAGCTTCCTGAACTGTACCTTATGCATACAAACACACGCTTCCATATACAGCACTTTGTCCCAATTGTCTCACATTTCAGACAGTGACTCAAAGAGCTTCTTGTCCTTTCATCAGCCCCATGAATTTTAGATGGCAATCGTGGCAGCTTATGAAATCAAATGGAGGGATTAATAATGCATTGCCTTCCATGACAACGGCAGAGCCCCGCACACCTCTGGCTGTCATTACGTGAGTCACTCAGCGCTCACCGCTCCACACAGCAGCAGATGGGAGGAAGAAATTATGCATTGCATTGAGGGCTTCTGAAAGCTCCTCTCATTTTTAGGAAACTTGTGCTATTGTGTACAGTTTACAGAACAGACTCCCTGACCTGCGTAAAGTCCTTTTGTCTTCACTGGGGCTTTAGGCAGGCAAAGATGTTTCTCTGATGGGACTGGAGCCTGTTAAATGCAAAAAAAAAAAACCCCAAAAAACCCCAAAAACAAAGAACCAAAAACACCCCAAACCAAAACCCACAAACAACAACAAAAGCACCCCAAAATACTCATCAGGAAGTCTCATAAAAGTCAGGACAGTACTAGGATTGACAATATGCAAATGCCGCAAAGAATATAAATACAAATAAATATACTTATAGCTGTGTTCTAGCCCAGAAATATATAAGACAATTCCTCAGATTTTGCAGATGCAGAAACAAAAGAAAATGTACACTCGCATCTGCCTTCTCTGATGAAATGCACAGAGTTGAAAAAATTCAGCTGAAAGTTGCTGTAGTTACATCACTTCAATGCGGTACAGAAGATGATTTCTTTCTTCCAGAGGAGCTTCATACTTTTGAACGTAACAAAGCCCAGACACCACCTTTTATCAAATACACAGCTACACAGGTGCTTAAAGATATTTTCTGAACAAACCCGCACAGGTAGCTGCCAAATGCCAGACGGTAACAAGGAATGTCATCCACCATTGATGCTGGGAAGAAAAGATTTGCACCCCCTGTAAAATAGCATACTCATTCATCTACAGCAGAGCAGAACAGACACTCCTAACGTGAATCTAGGGCTAGAAATTCTTGACTAACTCATTTCACCTCTGCCACAGAAGAATGTCTCTGAATTTGGATTCATTGAGGAATTAAATCTGAAGTAATACAGCTAGTATTCCCTAAAAAAATTTTTTAAGGAAGTTCACTTTCCTCCAATATCAGTTCTCACTTTGGAAAGCTGTAGTCAACCTAGATCAACAGTAAATGAAGGCTTAATTTCTCTTTAAAAAAACGGACATGAAGTGTGGGATCTAAAGCAGGATGTAAGAAGGATGACTGGCCGACAGAAGGCCTTAGAAGAAAGTTCTTGGTATGTTTTTTACCCATTTAACAACAATATCTAGCTATAGCTGTTCTGCCATCTCCTCTCTGCCTTCATACTTCAACTCATCATACTTGGATGTTTTTTTATATACTGAGCCAGATACAAAAGAACAAAGAAATCATAGTCCTCTTTCACAAAAAAGTAGTTTTACCAGCACTGAATATACTACCAGGGATTTCCGTAAAAACAAAGCAGATTTCACTTCCAAACCTACCCTTGCTTTTTAACCCTTTTGAAGTGCCAAGTTCTGCTTTTGACAGCTGCAATTAGCTGTAGCAGTAAGACACCAATCCCCCATAGTATTCTCTTTTGTGAGCTCTGCTTAGCCACGCACAATGTCATAAACCTCAGTTGCAACAATTAGTGAAACCTTTCATTGCCTCAGACCGATGGTGAGCTGATGCTGTCCTGCTCATTCTTACGATGCTCAGGAAGAATGTTGCTCTCACTGCTGGGCATCACCATCCTTGTCCCACCCTATCAGTAAATCAAGGTAATTCCTTATTGCCACAAGCAGGAAAATACAGAGCCGAGATTAAAGGCTCTCCTTTATTCACCCCAGCGTACAGTTCAGTGAGTTAGGAAAGTCAGCTTCGCACCCAGTGCATTTGTGCTTCTAGCAATGTCACCATGCAGTGTTTTTCATCCGAAAGAAGACAAAGCAGCACAGTATGGAAAGACGAGGCTGCTCAGGGGCTAAAATAACAGAAGGTCCATATTGTGGTATTCCTTCTACAGCGTAAGCCAGCCTGCATGGTAACAGGCCAGAGGAGCTTCCGTGCTTAAAGCTTATAACGCACATAGCTCCCCAACCAGCAGCGTGTGGTGTCAAGGAGATAAGCAGAGCAGGAACGACTGCGAACCTTGTGTGACCAGAACCTCGTGTGACCAGAACCTCGTGTGACCAGGGCCGCCAGACAGACCGGCTGCTGGCCCAAACCACCTGCCAGGGGCCTGTCATGGTGCACCTGGATCTACAAACATGTGCGTGTCAGTAAACACATGCCTTGGAGAGAACGGTCCAGCAGCACCTACAGCCCGAGTGCTGCTGTCACCTGAGGAGAAACTTGTCTTTTCTAGACGCGCGCTCATCTTTTCCCTTCCTTGCGTGCTTCCTTTGGTGAAACTCGGGCAGCTGGTAAGTGCTGTGACGGAACCGCCGTGGTAACTGCAGCACAGGCAGCGCTCGTACCTCCAGGCCCGCACCGTGTTCTCTCGCATTCAGGGGGAAAATAAACAGCTTACGGCAGTCACTTTCCACCGACTCCAAGCCGTGCGGCCGGGCTGAGCCGGGCTCCCGCTCCTTCCCTCAGCTCACCCCGCCTCTCCCCTCAGGAGCCCTGGAGGCCGCTGCCTCCGCCACGCCGCCCGCGCGGGAACGGCCCGGCGGCCCCCCCCGAGCCCGGCCGGCGGGCAGGGGCTGGTTGGGCGCTCCGCAGCGGCGCGGACAGGCCGCGGGCCGCCCCACCGCGCCGCCGGAGGCCGCGGCCGGGCCCAGGGCCCCGCCGGAGGCCGCCTCAGGGCAGCGCCCACAGGCGCCCCCGCCGCGGGGCCGCCCCTGCGGGGAGGGAGCGCCCCGCGAGTGAGGCAGGGCGCGGGGGGCCGGGACGCGGCGCCCGCCTGCGCGTCCGCCCGCCGCCCGGGACTCACCTTCCCATCGGCGCCGAAGGGGAGGGACTCCTCCTCCGGCGGGAGCGGCGCCTTGTCCCGCTGGGTGTCCGCCGTGCTGGGGGCGGCCGCGGCTCCGGCTCCGTGGGGCTGGTAGTCGGGGTAGGGGTTGGCGAAAGCCCGCTCCTCCATCTCCGCCTCGCCGCCCAGCTGCAGCTTCAGCCTCTTGGACATGCTCTCTCCCATCTCAGCCGGCCCCCGGCCCGCCTCCCCGCACGGCAAGCCGGCGGGGACACACTCCGCCCCGCAGAGCGGCGGATTTGCAACGACGCGAGCGCCGCTGGCCGGCAGCTGCCCCCGGCTACAGCCGCCGCCCGGCGGGCGCGGAGGCGAGGGGCCCGCGGCGGCCCCGCGGCGCTGGGGCTGGGTCAGGGAGGGCGGCGAGGCGCGGCCCGCCGGCCCCGCGCTGAGGGGGCTGCGGTGGCAGTGCCCGCGGCCGCTGGCCCATCTGCGCCGCCTCAGGGCGGAGGCGCCGCCGGCCCCGTCCCCGAGCCGCCGGAGCCCAACTTGGGAAGGGGAAAGGGGAGCTGCGACGCCGCGGCTCTGCCTGGCGTCCCCGTCAGCCGGGGAGGGGGAGCGGCGAGCGCGGCATCACACCCGCAGGGGCAGAGAGCGGCCGGGGCCGCGGCTAGCCCCCCCCGCGGGGAGAGGCAGCCCGCCCGCCCGCGCAGGCTGGGTGGCACCGCTGCAAAGCCCGCCCGAGCTCCTCATGGCCCCCGCCGGGGCGTCAGGCCCTGGGGCTGCTGCTGCTGCTGCCGCCGGCAGCACGCCGGGCAGCGGAGCGGGGCTGCCGCCGGCTCCTCCCGCCCGTCCCCCCGCGGCGGGGACGAGCCGTCGCCCGACGCATCTCAGAGGAGCGGCAGCAGCAGGAGGAGGGGGAAGGACAGCCCCAGGAGCAGGCAGTACGCCACCAGCTCCTTCGCCCGGCTCATCCGCAGCCTCCGCCGGGCCGCGCTCATCCGCCGGCAGCCCCCCAGCCCCGCGCGCCCACCCTCGGCGGGAGGGAGGCGGCGGCGGCCGCGGCCCCAACGCCCGCCCTGAGGGGAGGAAGGCGGCCCTCGGCTGCCGCCCGGCGGGGAGAGGAGGGGCGGCGGCGGCCGCGGCGAGGGGGGGGGGGCAGCTCCGCGGGGAGAAGAGGTGGGGCGGCCGCCTTCCCCGCCCCGCCCTCGCGGTGTAATGTCGGCGCGGAGGTGCGCGGAGCCCGCGCTGGCTGCGGGCACCGCTCAGTCGACGGTGAACCCCCTCCCAAAAGGGCAAAAAACCACCGACCCCCCCCAGCACTGGAGGGGGCCGGCGGCGGCAGCTCCTCGTCCCCAGGCTGTGACCCCCCTCCACGCGTGGGGCCGGGCGGGGGGGGAAGGACCCCAGAGATCGGCAGTGGCGCGGGGCGGGGGGGGATCGCATCCCGCCTCGGCGGGAGCAGTGGCTCGATCCCGTGTGGATCAAGCGTTTGTGTCTGGGATCCAGTGCGGGGCTGGATCCACTGCTGAATGCCAGGGCACCCTGTCAACATAAATTCAGCCCGTCATTTTACGGGCACCTCCGCCTACAGCTAGAACAGCTCCAGGTGAAGGGGCACTGTGCAATAACCAAGGAGAAATCCTTTTCTAGTCACAAATAAATGGTAGATGCTGTCAATGTCGTAGCCTTCAGGAGCTGGCATCGCGTACTGAAACGTCCTCGTCTAGAAACAGGCTGCGAAAAGCTTGCAACGCAGCCCGCAGTACTGTGTAAAAATACGGACCCGAGAGACCTCATTATCCCATTAAATATTTACTCCCAACTATGCCACCGCTTTTTTGCTAGTAATTGTAAGTCAGCCAGAGCGTAAACTATTAATTCAAGATCTGGACACGGTGCAGAGTTATTGATCTTTAGTTTTCTGCGCTGAGTAATTTTATTGCTATCAAAATACATATTCAGTGTGTACGATTAAATATAGCTGACGCCTCTCCCAGCATTGGCTTCAGTTTATGGTTGTTTGTAGCGATATACACGTGAATAAATGGAACGTGTCTGTTAGCTTGTGGCAGGATTTAAATTTATGAAGTACTTTCTTCATTTTATGTGTACTTTTGGAAATTGAGCTGATGACAAAGCAGAAATTCCAAACAGCTTGTCCGACAAGAGGTACCTCATATTTGCTCTAGAAGTGAAAATAACCGTCCACTCAAAAATTACGCAATCATCTATAAAATATCCTGTTCTGTAATCATTTAAAAAAATCACTTTATGCATACTTTCAACAGGGAAATCTTTTGTGCTGTGTTGCGGAACCTGAAAGGGTAAACGCAGAACCTTTTTAAAAAATTCTCTTGTCTCCGTGTAGACATTTTGCTATACGAAGAACACGTTTTCATCTCAAATGGTTTCCTTCCCTCAGCGAAGACCAGCTGCGTCAGCGCGAGGAACGACATCCCCATAACGAAGATCGGAATTAAGCCTTTAACGCAAACGTGTGCGACTTCTGTTTTCTTACACCTTCTACTCTCCTTGAATCAAAGTTGTGGGAGCATAAAAGTAAGATGATGCCAACTGCTCACAGCCTACAGATGAGGAGTGAAGGTGCTCCCTGGCACCTCGCAGGAGCAGGTGGGCTGGGAGGGGTGGGTTTGCATCTCTTGCGCTGTGCATTGTTGCGCTGTTCAGTTATTTGCACACTGCTGCGTTTAACACCCTGGGAAACGCTTATTTCTGAGGCGCTTCTCTCCATGTTCGCTGTTCTTCACGTTTGTTGCAACATGGTATGTTTAGTCGCAAGCACACAAGGCCTTCTTTTGTTCTTAGCAGGTGGGATGTAGTTCAAAAGACTTTTAAGCTTTCCTTTGGCTCCTTTACCTTTGATGCACGCAGAGCTCCCACAGCCTGAATGGGAATCATGGATAAAGGAGGAGGAAAAAGGTTGGGCTGAGTGAGGTGACAACCTTTAACATCAGCTTTAAGCAAGAATAAATTCACATCTCTCATCTATAACAGTATGGAGCAGGAGGCCTCGCATGCTGAAATCATGATTTCCTCGGCGCCTTCATCCAGAATACGTCTCAACGCTACTGAAAGCAGTGAGCCCGTGTCCTTTCTGCCTGCTCCAGCTACACACTCCTGCAACCTGCCTTCTGGCCAACCTGCAGCAAGCTGATCTTTTCCTTTCTGTGATGTAGGTGACATTGCAATGAATGTTTCACCAAAGTCTGACTCCTACCTAGACAGCAGTTTCTTCATGTAAATCATGAACGTTTTTGCTAAACTGATCATTGGGCTCATCATTCTTTACACAGGAGGAATTCATAAACACCTCTCTTTTACTTCTTCTGGCCTTTCCTTCCCTTTAATCCCCCTTACATCCTGCAATGTCTGATACTGTGCTCCCGACAGGACTAGTGCCACTTTTTTAAATAGTAAAATAAAGTATTTGTTACTTTTTGGTCCAGCAATAAATAATCAGAATCCATGCGCAAACCGTTGATGATGCTGTGCTTTCCCATCTATTTTGCTGTTTGATTCCCAGTATGCGTAGTAAATTATCCTAACTAAGGAGGAGGGAAAGAGCATTGTCTACCACGGAGCCAACCCTCCCAGGACTAGCACATAGCTGCCCATCACACTATACCCCACGAGAGCTACATTGTATTGCAACGTGATGCGGCGTGCAGAATGAGTGTCAGCGACCGTCAGGAATCTCCGAAGCTCTAGCTCTATTCATTCTTATTACAGTATAAGAACACTCATTTGTTTTCGTGGGCAATGGCTCCAGATACGTGCGAGCAACAGCCCCGTCCATGTTTTGTTCTGTGGCGACAGGATGATGAGTATGTGACTTCGGCACTCATGGTAAAGTGCCTTGTAAATTCTGGGAAACCAGTGTAGCAGCTGTCCTTAATCTCATTTTATTTCTGAATACAGATCTATGAGATTCAGCTGAAATTAACTGAAAGAAGCAAGAGCTTCAGGAATGGACCCTGCTAATGTGATACATAATCTGGAGGACAAGGCTGTACACTGCTTTCTTCAGTATTTACCCGTGGAAAAACAAGGTATGGCAATTTCTCAGCCGGCGTTAATTGGGACAGCAGGTCAGAGGAGACAGGGCAGTTTATACCTGCTGCAAATCGAGGATCGTACCTTTATTCAACACAAACGAAGTCTTTCATACTGACTTTTGCTTTCTCGCTCTCTGGTCCTCTCTTCTTCAGGCTGCGCTTTGTCTGTGCGGCATCCTTTGTGCTCTGCAGCAAGCCTCTAGCACTACCATAGGCTTATAACAGCCTATAAGGACTTCCTAATTCCCTCTTCACCATTACTATCCCCTCCCCTTAGCTACACTTCCCAATTTCGTTTTTTTCTCCACCACTGTCTAATATTACATTCTGCAACTGAATTCTTTAAAACTCTTTAGTGCTAATAAAATATGGGGAACTGCTTCTTCTAATAAACATGATACTACAAAATAAAATCTGCAGGATCAGGTTTTGCATTTTTATTGCAGAAGACTTACAGATTTTGGACGAAATTCAGTCCTGCGTTTCAGTTCAGCTTCAGGTGGAGTATAACCCAATGTAAGAATGAATGGGCTTGTGTGATACATTATTATCATATTGCTTTTCAGTAGCAAGAAATTTCTCTGGCTGCCAGAAGTAACTGATGTCTGTTATAGCATAATCTTGCTATTTAAGATCTGTGAATCTGATAAGACACTGTGCTACTCAACCACCAAAAAGTGTTTTAATAATAACTCCATCTAATATAGTTCTCTTCTTACTTTCTGTTATCTTTGGTCTTGTAGCAGAAAAAGCAGTGTTGTCAAGTCTGTTGCACTTCTGTTTTGATAAGCGGACACTAATAAATGATAAGCCTGAGCACAGTTGTTGCACTTCAGCCTGTTTTTAAAGAATGGATTTTGTCATAATCAAAGATTTCCCTTCCTTATCCCCTTAATCCCAGGGGTTTTCGATTTGCACGTCCTGAGGAATACAGCTAGTAATGAAATCATGCTCAGATGCCTGTAAATATTCTTATAGGTTTTTACTGTCTATGATGAAAATGTTATTAGAACGTACCCTTAATAATCGTCGGTCTAGTGTTGGATTTTCAAAGGAGCAATTTCCAACCCTGACAAGGTTTGTAAGGGAGAGAAAAGTTGAGTTAGTAGAAAACAAATGTAACTCTCCCAAAGGCAAGGAGCAGGAGAAACAGAGGCGAAAGATGTGTGCTTTTAGGATACCTGTCGCTGGCCAGAATCTATAAAAAGGAGCAACAGAACAAGTGTCAGATGAGAGGATTCCCTTTGGCTAAGGAAGGTGTTGCAAGCTAGATGTTCAAATTTGACTCTGCTACATCTTATTTTCTTATTCTTCTGATATGCTTTGAATGACACAATGTCAGCGTGGCTTAAAAGCAGCCCTCGTCACTACCTTGAGGTAAGGACAGGTGAAAGACCAGCACTGAATGTCCTCAGTCCTGTTTGTTCAGGGTTTGATTAGAGAGGTTTGCGTTCTTCAAAATGTGCTCACAAGTTCACGTGTTTGGGTTCTGTCTTCCGTGGGTTTTGCTGCATCAGGACAGAGCGGGATAACGTTTTTTGGGGGGACTAAACATGCAAAACACAAACACCTTCAAGCAAAGTAGCTTTATAACTTTTGTAGGACAAGAATGAACAGCAACAGTACAAAAAGGGAGAAGAGAAACAAGGGGAAAGAATGGAATGCGAGGAAGAGTAGACAAAGGTAAAACCATCAAGGACTAGTGAAGTGCCATGCTGCTCCTACCAAAGGAAATGGAGAAAGATCTCACTGACTTGAAATGAGGCAGCTAGCTTATCTCTACCCTGACACTGAAAGCTCAAATACAGGAAGTATTGCTCAGGATAGTACAACCCGGATAATGATAGTAGTGAAACGGCAAGAAAGTCTCTAACACAGGCTGTACCATCCACCGTCTGTGGCTGTGGGTAGTGACCAGCCTTCAGAATCAGCCTGGGCTGAGAGAGAGGACAAACAAACTTCTCACCCACCTCCTGGCTGCAGGAGGTCAGGGCTGTTCCTGCCATGTTTGCCTGACCAGATCTTAAATACCACCACCACGAAGAGCTGCCTCTGCAGGCAGCCATCTCTGCGGTTGTTCCCATGAGCAAATTATTCCCCGTGTCCAACCTGGAAGTCCTTTGCTGCAGTTCCAGACCATGTGGAGAAGAGTTTACACTGTGATTCACGCCTCTGCAGCCTTGCTAATAAATCAGAACTAGCACAGGTACAACTACCTCGATACGGTGTGGGTTGTGGTGCAAGGAGAGAAATGGGCCCAATGGCTGAACAACACCCTGCTCTTTCCCCCTAGCCCCCCACCTTTGTAGCATGATATTTTGGATCCCTTGGCTGCCATGCATTTGATAGCTATTGGATTGTCCAGATAACCATGCTACAACTCCCTTTGTTACCTGCACCTATCTCCCAGAAGGGCCCTGAAGATACCTGGCTTGCCACCAGCAATAAAAAGGCAGACAGGTCATGTATTTAACTGGAAACCTGTATCAGAAAAGCATCTAAGGTGAAAGAAGAGCCAAACCTACTTGTGTATGTCAGTTGATTACCACTAATTGCTCTGAGAGCCCTTGGAACGGCAGCATTTGTAGAAGCATAGAAAGTCTCGTTTTCTGCTGTATGTTATGGACGTGTTCCCGCAAGCTGTGGAGAGCTTTTCTGATGAGCATTTTCAGAAGCCTGGATCAGAAACCAATTTACTAAGATGTTATTGGAGCATTCAGTACTCAGCAGGATTCTGTCCTTCTCGTGTATACTGCTCACGTATTTTACTAGAAATATAAAATTTCTAGAGGGACGTCTGCTGGTGGAAACGTTCTGCGCATTGCCTGATGCTGTGGAGAGCACCAGCCAGTGCCCTTTTCATCCCTCGCTGTGGGGTCCATGGTAGAATCCCTTTAGCTATGTAAGTAACAAAGAGCAAAGAAAAAGATGTTGGGTTTTTTTTAAAATAAGGTAAGGAGAAGGTTAAAAAGTCTTAAGGAGTTTAAGGGTAATCTAGGCCTAGTGAAAAGCAAAATGAATATTTTTGGCTCAGTTTTCAGTAACACAGCAGTTACAGAATGTGGCAGTGAAACAGGGTAATGGGTACAAGTGAAGGAGAACAAATTACCACATTCTGGGCTTGGGTAGAAACAAGACTTAAATTATTTAATACCCAGTTTAACTGGGATCATAAAAATTGGCAAATGAAATTGCAATTCCATTAGTGATGTTTATCTGTGCGGTTATCAAACTAGGCAATACTGTGTGGTTGGAGAACGGCACATATAGGACCTGTTTAACGTATAGAGAAATAATGAAGCACTCCATTACCAACCATGAGTATGACCTCAGTAGGATGCAAAGATTTAGAGCAAATGTTGAAGAAAGGATTAATAGGGGAGATGAAGATAAATTGAAATGGAAAAAAATACAACATGGGTTTGTAATACATCGCTCACACTGGAGAAACTCACTACTGTTCTTTGATGAGAAAAGCAGGTCTGTAGCTGAAGAATGTACAGTAGCTGTCACTCGTTTGTACAGCTGCAGTAGCATAACTGGTAATTTCCCGTGTAGCCCAAGAGCAGATTAATACAATTATTATACAGTAAGCAAGGATCTAGCAGATGGGGAGGCAAAAATGTGCTGTTGTCAAAGGGGATGCATGCGGCTAGAGGAATGGTAACGGAGTTGATGGTAGGGTAATCGAGGAGTGGATTTGGGACTGATCCTAATGGACATTTGTATTAACAATGTTTGTACAGAAAAAAAAAACAAACCACAGTTAATTTCGCAGAGAACAATCAGAATGTTGTAGTAGAAGACGTAAATGATAGGAATGGGCAGCCATGAATGTGGCGTCAGTAGTTTCAGTGGGGATAAGGATGTCCTGAGCACAGTACAAGGTCATAATAACTCTGCCTGCAGTAGAGCTGGTCAAAAAAGATCCATTAAAATTGGAGCAGAGGCAGAGAATAGGAACGGAGAGTCTGTTTTATGAGGAAAACCTAGACCACTCTGTCTTTTTTAGCAGAATTAAGGCTGAAATGGTGTATAGTTGCTGTTCATAAGTATGAGAGAGATGTAAATATAGATCTGTATCTATACTAGCGGGGAGGCAGAATGATTAAGGACTATACTCACAAGTGAAGAAAATGGTTCTACGTTGCCCATGATGAAATTCATGAAATTCAAGCTAAAACCAAAGAGGTTTAACTATCAGAGGAAGAGGGCTTTGAAGCAGCCTTTCAGTGAGGCTTTTTAGAAAGATATCGATAAACATCTTGGGGAAAAAGGGCTATAATGTGGTTGTTGTGAGACAGTAAACCAAGAGGCTTGTAGTTTTGTGCCTCTGGGAAGTACAGTGGTCTCAGGGGATACGAAAGAGTTTATCCTTATTCATTGACAGCTTCTAGTAGCCAGTGATTAAGAGAGCATAGGGGTTTTTTTTCTCGTCACAAAGTTCCTGCTGAGGGAGGTATATTGGCAAGTGAGATGTTTGTACTATTCCCTGAGCTTCTGGGTGAGATTTCCTACAGCAGGCTTTTTGAGTCTAATTGTCATTAATGGTTCTGCACACGTGGTGTTTACGTGGGGATGGGGAGCAGGCATCTAAACCTGCTTAAAAATCTGCTGGGGGAATGACAAGCCAAATCGCTGGGCTGACAGATGAGACAAAGTTCGAAAAGGATGGATCTAGGCAGCTTTCCATTTAATGGCTTGAAGGGAGATTTCTGTCTGAAGTGAATTCCCCATTCAGACAGTTTCCTGACATGTGTTTTTATTTCCGTAACTCTCTCCTGGTGTTTAACTGTACAAATATTTCTGTCATCCAGCACTGAGCTTCCAGGTCTAACAATAATGAGAAGACAGCTGAAATATGAAAGTGGTGCCCTCCTGGAAGCTGTTTAAAATCTGTCCGTCTGGCATAAAAGAGGCTACTAATAGTGCCATATTTAGATTTTTCCTGACCTGAACAGGTAAGGAATTTACATGGGGTGCGCTCCCCTTTTTTTCCTCAGATATTCTAGCTTTGGGTCACAGAATAGAGGAATGACTTAGTTGTTGTATAATTACTCCATCACTGTTGGGCTGGATGCAGCTCACCATAAGGCTGATGGGTACCGATATGAACATCCCTCTCCAGTTATGAACATGCTGAGAAGAAGTCATACAGTACAGAAGTTTGTATGCTTGAATAGATGTGAGTGGTGATTGCTAACACCTTAGAAAAATCTAAACTCTGCTGGGGTAACTGCCTTGACTGGTTTAGGTTTCCTTAAGTAACAAAATGGATTAACATTACTTCTCCGTGTGTGTGTTGCAACTCGGTTGCCACATCACGTCAGAATTAAGCAGATCACCTTTACACATTTCTGGACTAATGTTGACCATTATCAAGTAGTACAGGTATTGTATCCAGGCTCGAGCAGGACATGCTTTGCAGGCTTTTTCATACCTTTTGACCAGAAACTACAGCAGCTTTCAGACACAGGGGTTTCTTAACACACTGGTCCAACTTCTTTGAAAATTATAGATTCCAAGGACTAAGGGGGAGGAAATGGTTGCAAAGCTATTCACCATAGTTCACTATTTTAAGAAAAGGACAGCATGAGAGAAGCAAAATAGAGATAATGGGCTTCGGTGAAGCAGATGTTGATAAGCTCAGGGAATTTGTAAGTAGATTCTCTTGGGAAGATAATTTAAGGATAAAGAAGTGCAGGAGAGATAGCAATTACTGAAAGAAGGTGTATTTAAGACATAACAGCAAATTATTGTGCTATGAAGGAGAAAGGAATCAGCTTAAGAAGAAGGAATAGCTGCAGCAGAAGCCCTTTAAAGTCTTGAATATTAAAAAAGGATTTATTTACAGATTAGGAAGAAGGACATCTGGCTAAAGCTGAGTAGAAAAAAAGTAGACCAAAAGTAGACCAAAAGAGTATGGTAGAGCCTAGAAAGATAAAGTACACAATGACTTACTACTATTGAGGGTGATAAAAATTAATGTGAAAAGCTTGTATGCATACTGCAAGAGCAGAAAAAGGCAAAGTAAAATTCAGGCTCATTCCTTAATAGGGGAGGATTGCAAATAATAGACCACAATGAGAAAGCCAAGATATTCAATGACATCTTTGCTTCAGGCATGACATAAATTGTGAGCAAATGCCTAAAGCAATTAGGTTGTTTCCAAGAGCGCTGATGCACGAGTCTGAGTAGGGAAAGAAGAGGTTAGAAAATATTTAACATGTTAAGTATATTAAAATTAGAGTGGCCTGGTGGAATTTATCCTGGAATATGTAAGAAATTGAAGCAGTATCATCTGAACCATTAACAGTCATTGGTAACAAAGGAGGAGCAGGTTCTCTAGGAACTACAAGAAAACCCACAGAACCCATCCTTCAAAAGAGGCAAAGGAAGGTTCAGGGAGATAACGAATCTATCTGTGTTATCCTGAAAGATACATAAGACTAAATTATTAAAGAATCAATGTATAAGTACCTAGAGAATAATAAGGTAATAAAAACAGCTGGAGTAGATTTGTTGGGAATAAATCATGTCAAACTAACCTTTTTTCCTCCTTTGACAGGATAATTGTTCTCGTGGATAAAGGAGAAGCAGTAGATATGTCTCAACTCTACTACGGCTTTTGACATGGTCCCGCCTAACATGTTCTTAAGGAAACCAAAGAAATGTGTCCCTACCCAGAGTCATGATCCAGTGAGCACACACTCACATGTTAAACTGGGAAGGCATTAAAAGCAGGGCTCTGCAGAAATCATGTTTCTACTCAGGATTTTCATTAACAACTCGAATCATGACACACACAAGTTTTCAAACAACATGAGGCTAGGAGGGATTACAAGCTCTTTGAGAGACAGGATCAAATTTCAGAACAGTATTGAGAAACAGCACAAAAGGCCCAAAACTAACAGGGGAAAATTCAGTACTCAAATACAAACACTTATCCATGGGAAAGGGAAATTAAAAAATAAATTATAAAATAGGGAATGAAGAGATGTGATTGCTCTAATGGAGCCATGACAAATGGAATTGTCATAATATGATCCTGTTACAAAACTAAACAAATCTCATGCTGTGCGGTGCTGACAGAAATGCTGTAGGTAACATATGCAAGGTAATTACCCTTCTCTGCTTGGCCCTGGGATGGCACTGAGCAGTTTTGGGCACCACACTTTCTGTAGCCAAACTGGGAGGAGTCCAGAGGAGGGAAATCAAAAAGGTAAGGGATAAAGAAAACATGGCCAGAAAAAAAGGCAAGACTTTTGAGAGAAGATTGAAGGAAATGGTTTTGTTTGGTATAGGAAAGAGAAGACTAAAGGTAAGATGTAGTAATAATCCAGTATTCAAAGGCCTGTTAAACAGAAAGGTGGTAATTTGTTCTCGAAGACCCTTACAAATAGACTGTCATGAACTCAATGAATTTGCATTGGAGATACTTCCTAATACCAAACCCCAAAGTATCTGTGGTGCAGTGCCTAAATAAGCTGCACAGAGGAGGACTGTTTATGGAAGGGTTTTAAGATCAAGCTAGACAAATTATTAGACATGGTTTAGGTATAATAGCCCTATCCTTCAAAGAGGAGAAAGGACTGTCTGATCCCAGGAGGTCCTTACTAGGCTTGCATTGCCATTATTCTATTAAATTAAGACCAGGCACACAGCAGGGTTGACTGTTATTATCTTCGCAGATAATTTTCCGTTCCAAGCTTCAAATATACAAGGCTATTATAAGGCTTCTTTTGTTTTATATGGATGTTAGACAACCACAAGTAAGAAAGGAATGTGATTAAATATTTTTTTAAACTGACTTTAATTTGGGGCCAGTTAAGGAATAATGACACGTGGAGAACAAGATGTAATTAAGGAACTGTGAGAGGCTTGTAAAGAATTAAATCTGCTGTGTATAATGAAATCCCAATAACTTCAGCAGGCTGGTTGAGCTGGTGGCCTGGCTGGCAGAAATCAGGCTAATTGTGTGTACCCTGTGAAAGATCATTCTTAGGATTATTGTGGAAGAGAAAATGGAGGATAAGACAGAACATAACCTTAATGTGGAAGTTCAAGCAAACAAGAAACTGAAAGGCAAGAAGAGGTGAGGGCAGGCTGTAGGCATCCTGAAGACCTCAAGAACCAGAAGCAATAGCAGAGAAATGTGTTTAAGCCCAAAATCTGCTCTGTGTTTATTAACCAGGGCAGAGACTGGAACCAAGGCTTCCAAAGCTGTCATTTACTCATGTGTATTCTCCAACCATGTGGTCTAGTACAGTGGTCGCTGGAGAGCCATGACCCTAATCCTCTTGGGAAGCTGGGAATGTAAAACCTGACTTCATACTGTCACTTCAAGTCCTGCTCCTTTTGCAAGAGCTCTTCCAAATAAAGGGTCTGTATGTAAAGGTTGCGCCAGGGCTGGTTTCAATCAGGTCTCTAACGCAGCAGCAGCAGCAAAGGGCATTGCTTGATAGCTACTGCAGACTGCGTTCATCAGAAAAGCTCTGGGTTTTTGAGTACCAGTTGTGGAGCCCCAGATTTGAGATGTAATACAGGAGTTACCTACGAACTGGGAAATGTAGTGCTCTCCTTACTTAGCTGCTGGTTCCACGTACACCATTCAGCAGCTCTGAACACTGCGGGCAGCCTTGAAGCGGGGAGGCTTTACTGACTGCTGCCACCACCAAGGCAAAGCTTTGGCTGGTGTCACCAACTCAGCCCTCTGCCAGCCAACTTAGCGGTGCTTTACGTGCAATGCAGAGGACCAGTGTCCATGCAAACACAACGTCCCTCCTCATTCCTCTTCCCCCAGGCACTGCAGCCTCAACCCCAGTCTAAACTGATCCCTAGAGATGTGCTGATGCGCAGCAAAAAGGACAGAGCTCTTCTCTCCCCCATAGGGACACGGCAACCAGGAGCCTTATGGCTTGGTGCCCGCTCTTCCTTCCCCCATATGCTTCCCCATCGCAACATCCACACGTGTTTGAACCCCTCTTCTGTGGCAGCATGCCTCCAAGGACGGGTGCCTTGGGATCTCTTCATCAAACGTGAAGCCTGGGGCTGAGCCTGGATTCCATGCCTCCTTTCATGTGGGGAAGGCAGGTGGAGACCCCTAACACAAGAAATGTGTCAGGGATGCAAATGGAGCTGCCCCATGGTCTGGGGGAAAAAAGATTTCCTTTTTCCCACTGCATCCTGAATCTTGATGTCTGATAGCAAAAGACCCATTACAAAGCGATTTCCACTCTTTAGCAGAAAGCCTGGCATCTGCTGCGGTATGCTGTTGAGAAAAGGCACGGAGTAGAAGGGAAGGAAGAAGCTGTGTGGAGGAAAGCGTGTTTTCTGAGAAAGCTTCAGAAGCAAAGGGAATTAAGTTTGATTGAGTTATAGTTTTATTCCACATTAATCTCCTGGCTATTAATCTAGAGACATTATCCACAGACACCAGTGACTGCAAATACCCTTCTGAGCACAGGTACCCATTGACTTGCACCCCGGAGAAGCAGCAATAGATAGTGGGCAATAAGGGTCGGGTGAGGGAGGTAACCGTCCTTAGCAGAGGGGATTTGTTAATTCTTTGTTCTTAACCAGACTCCTGCTGTTGCTGAGAAAGGAAAAAAAAAAAAAATCGTGATTTTTCTGCATCTAACTGAGGCAAGCAGAACGCCTGAAATATCTGATGTATGTCTACTCTAGTTTACAGGGACTCAAGAATCTCCTGTGGTGTATGCTTGGGGATGAAACAGAGCCGGACCCTGAGGCACAGTGCCCTATAAGTCTTAAATGTGTCTGCCTGATTTTTGAAAAGAGGGAGAAGCAGCCATAAGGTCAGCATCTTTGCTTCCTAATGCCTGAGGCTTTGAAGTGTTATTCAAGGCAATAATTTATCTTACACCTATGAGGAGTTAAACAGCAGGGTTTTTTTGCTTGGAGGAAATAACAGCAAAACTTTGCTCCTGTCAAGAAAGAAGACATGGTGTCTTAATTAGCTAAAGGACAGAGTTGGTTAGCTCTTCTGCTCGTGATGCCTCAGATCTCACTGACCATCAACAATAAAATAGGCAAAGGCCTAACATATATAGGACATTTTATTTCTCTACAAAGGGAAGGATTTATGCACAGTGCTTACTTTATACTTTGGGTACTCTTCTTACTGTATTGCAAACAAGCCCTTCCCCAGTAATGAATAAGACTAAAATTTAAGAAAAAGCCTTTTAATCTGTAACTTCAAGCACCTCAACAGAGAAAAGTTAATACACAATGATGCGATCTCTGTTTTCTGTATCAAAGATGCTTATTATTGCACTTCCAGACAATGAGGTAGCCTGGGCAACACCTAGTTAAGCTCACATTTTTCTCAAAGATGGGTGGAGATGTAGTCAATACCCAGCAGCGCATTGTCTGGAGAGCATGACCTGCTTATCTTCCTCGTATCAAGAGCTATTGCAGCGAACAGATGTCTACTCTAAGAATGCAAACTGAAACAGCATAAGCATCCTTATTTATCTAGCAATAAATTGAGCATCTTTTTGTAACAGGAGTGCTGCAGAGAAGGGTAGAAGGATTTGTAACAAGAGGACGTTGCTAATTTGCAAGTCCTGAAAAACTCAACATGGTACTTAAGAACTGAGCATGATTTTTTTTTTTTCCTAGCTTAATCATCATCACCAGTGATTAAAACTTGCCTATAACTTGTAGAATCTTTTTGGCTGGGATTTAATTAAACAAGTCTCTCAATGAAAAGCAAAGCAAGTTGGACCCTGGTTTGTGCTTTCCTAGCTGTATAGCATTTTTGGAGTTCACGCGACTAAGATTCAAACAACAGTATTTTTATCTTGAAATCAGCGCAGATGATTCTGAATAGATGCCTGTGTAAGACCAGCTGAATAATAAAGAAACACCTTATAGATGTGTCTGCTTTCCTGGTTTCACTAACAGTAAAAGTATTGTGAGAAAGAATTGGGAAGACTCAGAAGTTTTAGTGTATTTTGATTTAGTAAGATTTTTTTTCATGACTTCTTTGCTTCTAGGTTTTACCAATTCATGTCTGAGATTCAGATTTCTATGGCTAAAATGGTGCATCAGTCTTCCTAAGTAATGCAAACCAAGAGCATCACACAGCAATTTCTGCAGCTAGTGGAGAACTTAACTTTGAATTACAGCGTGTTTTAAAATGACATCCTGGCTTGCTTTTCTCTCCCATATAAATACTCTTTGATTGCCTCAGTCCTTATGTGTAGGTATTTCAGCTTTTATCAGTGCTTCAATATACCAACAGATTTATCTTTCATTGAAATGCGTATGTATTACTCCTCTTCTAAATAAAAGATACATTAACTTTATGATAGTTAAGATGTGCATTTTACACATAGTATCTCGATGGTCTTAATTAACTCCACACCTGGTAGCAACCCGGTAGCAACCTCAGGAAAGAGCTAAATGGGCACACAGGCATCCTTGCGATGCAGCCATCTCACCCAGGGTCAAAGCTGAAGGGCATTGCTGTAACAAGAAAAGCAGCTTGTTTTGCTGTACCTCTCATTAGACATGTTGGTAAAAAAAATATCGCGGATATGCCGCGCTGCTGACAATTCCAGAATTTACAGTATCAAGTAAAATATGGAAAACGGATATTTATTCTCCAAAAGATCTGCCTCTAGTGGAAAAGGTTGACATTAGTTGTAATCCCTCCCTTATCAAAGATACCCCATTACTTTTAGAGGAGCCGTTATTTCTTAACAATACCAAAGAGCTATCGGTGGTGATTCATTAGAGTTCACTGCTTGCTAAAGCTGGTTACAGGCTATGCCATCCCCAGATTTTTCTTTGCGTTCAGTGGAAATTCGTTCCTGTGCTATTTTGGTTCTACTAACAACATCAGTGATGTGATATTTTCTGCCTGCTGCCTCCTGGTTTGCCAATGGTGGGGGTTTTTTTATTCTTGGTGCCTGTGTCGAGTTTGCATTGCTTAAATGACCTCTCTTTGTTCTTTTTTCTCTCCCTGAAAAAAGAAATGTTTCCCTCTTTTCCAGTTGATCAAGGCTTAGAAACCCAGTGCCTCAGGTATTTTGAGTCTCTCGAGTTTAAACTTGTGTATCGGGATTCTTGCCAAGCGCTTCAGGATGCAAAAGAATCACAGGCACATCATCTGGGAATAGATTTTGTGTTCAAGCCCAGACTGAACTGACTTACTGGTTATATAGGGTACTAGGGAATACACATATTCACTACATCTTTCTTCAGGACAGGAGTTCACTTAAGTACAGGAGGAGCAAAACTCAAGATTTATGTTTTAACAGAATTGTCAGATGTGTTCTGCTTGCCTTTTTTTTTTCCTTTTTTCAAACACCCAGTATTCAAGCGGATGTTTCCTGACACCTAATGTTTTCTACCATGACCACAGTGAATGGCAGTATCATACTCAAACTAACCAAAGGTATCTGATCACAGCACATTTTGTAGTTCAGTTTTCTTTTGCTCTGAGCATTTTCTAACCTAAAGATGAGTGGATCTGAGTTTGGTTGCAAATTTTGCCAAAGCTCAACTGTATTACTTGAACATAGTCCATAGCAGCGTTGGTCAGAAGCTGTGCAATTTCACAGGGATCCTTGGAAACACTTTGTCGCAGGGAAGGAAAATGCCCTTTTTGGTGACGTTACTACCATTTGAGCTTGTGGTGTTAATCTCACCAAGATGCCATGTGCTAGACAGACATCTTAATGTAGACGAAAACCTTGGTTTTCGCAATGCGCAAATATACACGTCTGGTAATTCTCATTTTTCCTCAATTTCATGTGCTCATATCCCTGCACTGTCATTTGAGCTTTTCGGCCATGTTCATTTCCTTATCATGAATACTACCAAGTCCTTACTTTAAAAAAGGTGAAGGTTGGTGTTGGGCTACCGTGGGAGAACTAGAACATAGAGGGAGTTATTGGGAGTATGCGGAGCCAAGGACAGCTAGGAACGCCATTAATTTTGACTTTGGTGCTTTGGCAGAGCTGAGGATGTGAGATCCTGGGATGAGGATGTGAGATCCTGAGATAGGAAGTCTCCCACACAGAAGAACCAAGGTTTAGGGGAGCTACATGTCTGCAGATTGGGAGAGCATAAGGAAATGGTTTTTGAAGGCTTACAAATACATGAGATGATAGGATGTTGATGGCTTTGCAACAAAACCATTTCATGCCAGCACTGATAAATTTGTTAGATCACAAAGCACTGAGGCTACTCCCAGTGTAGCTGCTGCTTATAGGTGCTGTTTGAAAAGCCGAGGAAATGCTCCTTTCATCCTTCTGCCCTTCTTTGCACTTGGCCTTTGCGTGAACGCAATCTGGCAATGTAGAAATCCAGTATATAAGCCACCTTGAATTCCTCACAGCATTTTCCCAGTTGAAAGCATTCAATGGTTGCCAGAAGTTGCATGCTGACCCACATTGGTACTTCCTAAGTTCGGCATCTATGAAGTACTGGACTTGTATCATCTCAGTCTTCAAGTATTTGAGCACGAAGACAATTAGGGCTCTACTTTTGTTGAACAACCGAACTAGAACAAAGATAGTTTTCTGATAGTCCAGTTCATCTCATTTACACTGGAATCAGCCCATCAGAAAGCACCCTGAAGTGTCCAGGCTGTAATGAGCAGTGATGTCCCACTTGACTTGGTCTAAGGGAGATATCTGTGCTCAGAGAGCCCCCTCAGCAGCAATGCGCGACAGAAGACCCATTTTAGATTTTGCGCAGCGATGTTCACGGGGGGACATCTCTGACTCAGCACCTACCTTTATGAAATACCGGGAGGATCTCTTTGCCTTGCAAGGGATGGAGGTTTCCCAACAGCCCTCCACATCCTGACAGCATCTGGCCGGACTTCACAACCCATGTTGCATCCAGCCTGGTGCAGTGCATGGTTTCTGACGTGCACAGCCTACTAACATAGCAGAAGAATCTGCTCATTTGGAATCAGTTTCTCTTGTGATATCTAAAAGCACAGCTGCTGAGGAAAGCCTAGTTCAGTGGCTAACTGCTTTGCTTTTCAGGGCTGTTAAAAGCATGAGATATTGTATTTTACTCAAGATGCCTTCCATCCTTCCCTTCACCTCTGACACAACATTCCTCTTCCAAAATGCTGAGCTATTTTTGCTGGAAATTTCAACAAAAATAAGTGGTTTTGGCAGACACTGAAAAAAAGAAATACAGCCAGAAAAGAGAAAACCTGTGGCCCACTGAAGACTGTGGGGAATTCTTCCATAATTGGATCTAAAACAGCCGCTGTGACTCCCTTTCCAATTACCGTTCCTTTTTGACAAATCAAGGATAACCGATGTAGAATTAAACCATTTGGGAAGCAGAATAAATCACAGCCATCAGGCTGCAGAGTGCTTCATTAAGTAAGTTAAGCTATCAGCTTTCCATGGGGGAAAAAAAAAAATTTCTTTAAAATAAAGCAGCTTTGAGGGGCGAAGGAAGCATCAGCGTAACGAATTCAGTGGCTGGCAGGATGGAGACAGCTACAGGCTTTGGTTACGAGATCTTTCTCCTCTGCAGGGTGCATAGTCCTTGTAGCTGTGTCAGATCTGGCCTCCCTAAGAGTATATGGCGCTTAGTCAGGGCTATATCTTAATGCGAAAGAGCACAGCACCAGGGGCGGAGAGCGGGAAGGGGTGTGAAGCCGAAGAGCTGGCGGGTGGTTTGAGGTGAAGGAAAGCTTGGAAGAGGGTACAGGGTCCCTTAAGGTGGAGATGATGACTGTGGCCTAAACAGCAAGTAGACTGAGGATGTGAAGGATTAAAAAGAAAAAAAAGAAAAGAACCCCCCCAACCTTTTCCTAGCTTTGGCCAGGAAAAGTTCCTTGGTCTTGGCTAGGAGGAATTCTTTGGTCACGTAACACAAATGAATGGTGAGAGTGGAGAGAGAGAAAAATGAAAAGCCTGGGGGACATTCCCAGAGAGGTGCTTCTTGCTCAAGGAACATGATAATGGATGCAGGAGGTGTTTTTTTAGGATTATACCAAGATGTTTGAGATGTGATGGGGCAGATGAGGTGCCAAGTGGAAGAAGAAGACGGGCAGGTCTGCCTTCATGATGATTAGATCCAGCATTTTGGTGATGTCACCATTTTATTCCAACAATTACACTGAATCCATCTCCCTACGTCATGTACGTCAGTCGTCAGAAGTCAGCTTTCAGCAAACCCTAATTCAAAGCTACCCTGTACCGCTAATTTAGAAATTCATCCTAGTCCCCTACCAATTCTGTGGGTTTTCCAGATCTCTCTATGAATATTTCTGTCTTTCTATCTCTGGTTTTGAGTATAAACAGATGGAGGGTTTAGAGAAAAAATAAAATGGAAATGCTGTGTGGTTACTAGCTATTGGTAAATACCTGGATAAAGTGTCCTCAAGAGATTAAAGAAATAAGCTCTTAAGAAGCTTATCTAACCTCATCTCCTACTATTGAACCTTTATTTTTTTCAGAATTAGCACTGATTTGATTTTTTTTTTCCCCTGAAATTGTGTGCTTCCTGAGCGGGCTGTCTTTGCGATGTGTAGCTGTGCACCGCATGTGCTGCTGATAAACGGGTGGCAGCTCTGAGGACAGCGAGCGTTCACCTACCACTTCAAGGACTGGAAGAGGAGGGAGCAAAACAGGGAAGGAGAGGCTTTTTAAAAAAAAAAAAAAAAGCCCCAAAATGATAGTGTAGATAATGTGAGATTCTGAAAGCTGATGAGACAGTAGGAAACGCACAGTGCTTGTGCTAGCACGTGCCTGATAACAAAATGCTTAATGGCTTAGAGGAAAGAGTGAAGGTGGGGTTCTAACTTGGCTGTATTTTGCTCCTTGTCGCACAGTGGCAAATCAACATTATCTTTGGTAGAGTACCGAACGTTCTGAAACAAGAGCTCTGCAATGCTGAAACGGTGGATCAAAACTTACACGGATTCATTCAAGGCCTGAAAGTTTCAAAAAGAGTACAGCAGGGACAGGAATTTTAACTCAAATATCCCCAGATACCCAACTGGTATACATTAGCACTGCAACCTCCAGGCCAAGCCTGTAAGTCAGGCGAAACAGTCCTACTGTGGAAAAGAAATGTCACAGGAAAATGTGCTGGTAGTCTAGGAGCTTCAGTAGTCTGGCAGAGCGTTGCAGAAGGAAGGGATGGTGTGGGTTTATAAGAGATAAGGAGGTGCCCTTCAGCCACGCAACGTCAACTCAAGCTCTCTTTGAACTCCCCGATGATGAAAGTTTCCCTGAAAGATGAGGAAACCCTTTATATGATTCAAAGAAATGATAGTTGTAAGCCTCAAAGAAGTAAAAGATGTGAAGGTTGGCTTGTGTGAAGCTGAGACAAAAGCTTCAGTGAACACTTTTCAGAAAGTGAATATAATGAACTTTGAGGTCCCTCTGTGCAGGCCTGCGTAAAACCTTTCATCTGTATCAACAGACGTACCCTTCTTCCCGCAGGAAAGTTAAAGAGACAAATCCCATTTATAGCAGCCCGTTTGGTGTTTTAGTGTGTGTCTCGCAACCATTTCCACACCACAAAACTGGAAAGGTCATACCCCATTTGGGCAACTCTGCTTTCCTTCCAACACTGTTAGCAAACCACGCTCGAAGAAAAGTTTCTGATGTTGCCAGTTACTCACCAACAACTTCATGGATCTAGTTTTCCACTTGCACAGTTTCCCTTGACTGACTGAAACTGGCAAAAATTGCAACCGGACTAGTAAATAGGAAGTCCTGCTGCTCTTGTTTAATTGTCAGTGATGCCTGCTTACGATAATTTTGTCACTCTTTCGTGGTGGTCACCACAGAAGCCCAAAAACTGAAGACGTGGGGCGAGTCTATTATGGCAGAGCCTTTAAAAAATCTGCATTTGAAATGAACTAAGTAATATAGTCTTCAGCAAAGATGCGTGACACTAAAGCGATCACAACTGCATCAGACAACAAAATCTGTGAGAAAGTCATAAATCATCTAGAGTTTAGTTCAGAGCAGGATGAAACGCCTCCTGTGAACACATTACTCAGTGTTTGTTTTTAGGTGGGTTCTCAGACCTTACTGTAGCCAATGAGGGGAAATGAAACTTCAGGGCCACTTTCCTAAAACAGCTTAAGTTTTACGAGGGGGTAAGGAAAAGTTTCCGTAAAGAATCAGGACAACATTTTGAAAGCAATGGGAGTCAGGTGGCAATCCATCTGCTAGGAGACTGTCTAAGTGTATGTGTACTTTGGTGAATTGGGTCCTAAGTGATCTGATTATTCAAAGTCCCGATGTAAAAGAGACCTAGCCACTTAGAAGTCTATTTCTCTGAGCTTTCATAAAGGGATTCACATTATGCAATACAGTATTTTTGATGTCCATAAATTCAAGAGGAAATATACACAGAATTGTGTCATTTTAAAATCCAGATTTTACTACAGTTTTAGCTTTTGGATTACAATCATCAGCTGATGGGTTGAACTCAGCTTTTATAACATGAACAAATGATTGATGCTTTTATCAGTGGCATGGCAGCAAACTCCACTGCGGTGAGGCTTCTTGGGGCACACTCTAGCTTGGGCCACCAAATGAGCCACAAAGTTGCCTCCCTAGGGTGTAAGGACGCCCCAAAAATACACCAAGTGAGAGTAGTAACAGCAGCAGGGCTGAAGGACCTACTTGCACGTAAAGGCCCGTCTATGCCAACAAGAGTAATGATCCCAACTGCCAATTTATACTCATTATGGCTTTGCTCATGCAAACGTTGCATGCTTATATTATACCAGGAACAGCTTTACTGAGCTTCTGCGGGACTACTCTACAAAGTTAAGCATGTATGCAAGTCTTTGCAGACCCACCTAGAGAAATTCACGCCAGCAGAGAGGGCCAATGGGCCATTAGTCATGTTTTAAAGACTTAAGAGGGACATAAATGATGCATAAGTTTTTACACAGGTTGTATACACAGATATACACCTCAATAGCATTGTTAGTGCTATTTGAAGTATTTATAGAAGTGCTTTGCATTCAGTGAGTTAAAAAAAAAAGAATCTGTGCTTCAGCTGACATCTTCAAGGGATATTAAGAAACTTCACTACCGTTTCCCCTGAGGCCCTTCCCACGATAGCTGTAATACTGAGACATGGAAGGTTAATTAGTGAATGTTTGTAAAGGACTTTGAAGATGAAAAGCTTGCTTTCTTTTTTTCTTTTTTTTTTTTTAAATGTTAAACATGCCGATAATTATGAAGGTGGGATTTCTGACAGCTTCTTTGCTTTGCATGCTGCACTGAAGTGGTTTGCTATGAATCCAGTTTGCTGCCAGATTTTCAGCGGCGAGTTTACCCGCTCCGCTTTGTCAGGGTACCTGCCGCTGCCTTTCGTTACGTGGCCGCCTCTCCCATGGACCAGCAGTGCCGAGGGTGCCGGCTGGTGCAGGAGGAGGCTGGGCTCAAGCGCTGGGTTGCACACCACCACTGTGGGCCAAATGGAAGAACCTCCCCGTTTCTAACATTAAAGTCCATCAGAGTTTCTTCTCGACTTCAACAAGCAACAGAAACATAACCTTGCACCCCAGGAAATGAAGCTTATTGAACAAGATGTGTGAGACTAACTCTTCTCACCTACAAAGCAACCCACACTGATGTCCTGCTTAGCATAATACATCCTAACCTGGCAAGACAGAGAAGACGTGACAGCAGCTTTGCCGCTGGCAAGTTTGACAAAACCTTCTTTCCATGAAATCCCATACAAAATGACAATATTTAGAGTAAAGAGCCAAGTGCTATACAGCCTGCACTAGTCCATCTTTGTGATTTAAACACAAGAGCTCAGCCCTAACAACAGGCTTTGAGTCTAATTCTCAGAGCTTTCTGCTGTTTTAATAAAGAAACTTCCCATTGCCTTCATTAGACTCATTAGGTTGTTCTTTATCTACTATACGCTTCCACAGGAACTGAAGAATGGAACAAGGTAAACAGCTGTCTCCATCACGCAAGTTAGTATATTTTCATATTCAATAAAATTAGCTAATGTTATTCTGCCAGCAATTGTGATGTGCCTAATTTATTAAGGTTTCATTAAGGTAGACCACTGTAATACTGGAAAACGTTATACCTAATAGAAGTAGGTTTATGAAACAGGTTGTACTGGTACAAATGTGTTTTGGGGCATTCATGCATTCGAGTGTGTTTATTACTGAGACATGAGGATACCTTGAGAAGATGCAAATAGCAACTGCTGGACTTCATCTTAGCCACTACTAGTTACTGGATTGCTTGTTGCTTTGTTTGCCTGCTTTGCTTCTCCATATGATGAAATGCACCTTCCCTGCAAAAAGCATCCGGAGCACTAAGACAGAAACCCATCATTAGGGCAAACCAGCAGTGTTACTGAGAGAGTTTGTACTGAGGCAGAACAACACGCTGACTGAGAATTTTCTAAAGGTACAAGCTCCCTGCAAAATGAAAAAACAATGCATTTCCCCAGCAAAGAGCAAATTCACAGCCAAGAAGCCTCTTTAGCCCAACCTGTGTTAAAATATTTATTGAAGAGTAATATGATGTTGGAGGGAGGGCATTTATACTACATAAATCATTCTCCCTATTTTTCTTGAAATTACATTATAAATTATCACTACAAGTTTATCGACCACTAATTTCCCACCACCTGTGGGTAAGCAGTCGCTCTCTACATATTTATGTTTTCAATATAAAGAGTGTCCCTATTACATATTGCAAGGCAAAAATCATAGTCAACAGAACAGAGGACAAGCCATAAATTCGTAAACTGATCTAAAGGACCGCTGGCTCAGTGGCTGTGAATCAGCAGGACTCCAGTGGGACCCCATTGCTTCATACACACCGGAGAGCTGAAGCAGCCCCAGCACCAGGGAATAACTCTTCTGCTTGGTGAATGGGAGTGAACTGCCAAAAGCGTCTCAGGGCTGGCTGGAGCCAGGCTTGCCCTCGAGTTTCCATCAGTATTATTAAAATTTCAGCTGGGTGTCATCAGACCAGTGATCTATATAGCAAAATATCTTTCTTCTCCCAGTGGCTAACAGTAGCTCCTCAAGGGAAGTGTGTGAGAAAGAGGGCATGTTTACCTCTTAGGGTAATTCAGTTTGTAATGAACCTATTCATTCATATCCCGAGAACATCTGGGTAATTTTTTGGTGCTTCTTTGTGTGAGAAAGCATAAATTTAAGTTGTGGTCATTAAATTAGCTTGAAATAAATGTTAATAGAATAGCAGTCTTTCACCCAAGAAAGTTTTCTGGGCAAACATTTTGAATGATAACCTCAATAATCAGTAACCCAGCATTCAGGATGAAATGTCACCTATGAGCCCATTAAACACTCTTTGAGGTAATACCCTCTCTATGTAAGCAGCTGACAGGCTTGCAAAATAGGAAATTGCATCCTGCAAGAGGATATATACGTGTCTGCGCGCTGTTCTACCTGCTGAGCAAATCTCATTGCATGGAAAGGTTAGACCAGAAGACTGCATACCCAGCATCTCTTTGAGGAAGTCATGCTTGGTAGAGGGGTCTTCTTTTCCATGCAAAATCTAACAGGGCGATTTCAAGGGGATCTAACTGGGCTGGGCACCTAAGAAACATGCAGTACACAAACCAGTCCGCAGCCTGTACGTAGTTCAGCTACAGAGCTAATGCTTGTGAAGTTGCACTGACCCTTTGTTAAAGGACCCGTATAAAAGGTTGCCCTTGCCGCAGCTGAAGTCTTAAACATGGGCTCAAAAATTGGCTTCTATAGGTACTTCCTCCAAACTGCCTCTTTCCTACAGCCCGTGCTTCTCCCCAGTTCCAGATAGGACCCACAGGCACTTATCTTCCTGCGGCACTGCCCAAAACACCACTTGCTACACCCTACTCTACTGAAGAAAAGAAGTCCAAAAGACCATCCGAAGAGCAAGTCTACCTAATCCTGTCCAAAACATCTCCAGAGGGCTCAAACCTTTGTCATGAAACAAAACAACAACATGTATAAAGGGGTTTAGTTAATAACTTATGGAATAAAATGGTGGGTAGGTGCATTAACACCACTTAACAACAGTGACCAAATTCTGATGCAGATTTATTTTAAAGAAAATGCCAGTTTTCTCAAGCCAGCCAAGAAGCCTCTGACATGTCTTTTCTTAGCTGATCCCTCCTGCATGTTTCCTTTCTGTCCTTAAGAAAGATGGTATTCTTCCATCCTGACACCCCTTTGCAGAGCCACACCGACACCTATTTGCTCCCTCCCCTTAGGCCATCCCACACCAGCCCAGTTTGCGTTTCTTTTTCTCGCTTCCCTACCTGTGTGTAATATGCTTTCCTACCTCCCTGGGTCCTTGCGAGGCTAAATTTGTGTCACAGGCCGTCAAGCAGCCAGGGCCACCGTGGAAGGCTCTGCAGGATTATTTTGGGTAGCCTGGATATGCCACCCCCACCCTCCTGCCACCGGCTTCCCCCTGCAACCAGCCTGGTGGAAATCCTCTGAGCTGGCCCAGCTACCAGCATTTGAATGGGCTCATCTCTGGCTAAATAATAGTTCCAAGCTTCCCCATGAGCATTGTCCACCTGGGAGAAGTGACCTATTGGTCTGAATCAGCTTCTATTGAAGGGGAGCATTAGAAAAGCCAATGCGATTAGCGCTCTCCAAGGATGCTTACGAAGATGAATTTGGGATCAGTGCTACCTCTAATAACGATTGCCTAATCACATTTTGTTTAATCGTGTGCAGACCACCGTTTCTCCCAGGAACTGCCTGTCTTTTTCTGTTGGTTTCAAGTGCCCGTTGGAGGTAGCCTCACCATCGAGTAACTATGAAGGCGTACCTTGCCGCTGCCTGACACGGTGGGGCATCACCCCGTTGGTATGCCAAGACTTACCTCGGCAGGGCTATCAGCATGGCTTTGCTTTGATGTGGAACCGGGGAGAAAGCAGCCTGACTTTGAGGAGGAAGGCAGCTGCGTGTGCTTTTGTAACGTTATATATTACTTAGGGAAATCCGCCGCAGAGGCCTGCCTGTTGCCCTCTGCGAATACAGAAAGAAAGCTGAGCTCCCGAAGAGCTCAGGTTTTGGCACACGGGCGTTTTGTTACTTTTCCCCACCTACACAACTGATGTCTGATGGAAGTTAGGTTGGTTGGCTTAGCACCCACGAGAACAATTCAGAGCCTCACCTGTTTACAAGTCTATTCCGGCATCATTATTCACAGAAAAACAGAGTGGCCAGATTTTTTAGGCAGATCTCCATTGGCTTCTGAACCAATAACACAAGCAGTAGAAATCATCTCACGTTAGTAAGCCCCAAGGACCAATATACTAATTTTTAAACGTGTACGGAGGCATTATTTGCATTAGGCAAGACCGTGGCTTTTCTAAAGCTGCCATTCACTGAAAATAGCCTTTTTCATTTGTGCAGTGGGATAAATCTATGCCGGAGCCTCCCCATATGAAACAGAAAGGCTGGACAAAGACTACTGCCCACCAGCAGTTTAATGATCACAAACCAAAGATGAACCTAAATCTCTTTGCCCTGACACAGCCTATTTGCATTCTTCACAGCATTCTTCTATTTGCAGCCTATTGCACTCTTCACAGCATCATCTGCACAATATTGCTTTTCTCGCAAGACATGAAGAAACCCAATAACTGAGCATTAGGGAAATGGAATGCTTCACAGCAACACACACAAGAGCTTCTGAGGGCAGGAGGATGTCACACTTGTCACAATCTTGTCACTTTACCCTTGTCACCAAGGGGTACAGTCACATCCTTCGGACGCACGTTGCCATGTCAGACGTCAGCCCTATCGTGCACGCAATTGCATTGCAAGTCTACGGAAACTAAACCGCCAAAGAGAAGGATTAATCTTCCATTGTATCAGTGCGGCGACCCTTTCCAGCAGCAGCCCCGCACTTAGGTTGGATTAAATATACCGTGAACCTGTACTCCAAATGGACCGGAAAAGAAATGGCCTATGCAAGCTCGTTTTTTCTGCTCTGTTTGCTGGGAGACCTATTTTAATGGCCAGAGTTTCTTTCTCTTCCAAGAGAGGGCACTAGTAGCTTTTCTTCTGCTGCTCTCAGAAGCAAGGGTAATTGTAGTAGACTTGTTGGCTGGGCTCTAAGTGCCAAACCCGGGGTAGAGGCACCAGAAACTACACAGACTCTGCAAGCTTAGTTTCCTTTTAGCAATCTCAAATAGCTGCATGCGCTTCCTACGATTGCCCCACGACAGGTCTGGCCGCAGGGAGAGCTCTGTGCCTGGAGGACCTCACCACCGCGCTGTGCCGGAGCCGTGTCCTAGGGACATTCATGCCTAGCCCAGCTTGGTTTGACCTAGCATGGCTTAGTCTCCGCAGGCAGGGGTAGAGGTCACACATCGCTGTATTTCTTACCCACGAGCATTAAACTCACACACAGGTCCTCTACTTTTGATGATTTAATAGGCTTCAAGAGCTAGAGGTAAACCTATACAACCAGCTGTGACCATTAGTAGCTGTACTTTGGCTTGTTAAATGAGTGTCAGTTTGAATACTGCTAAATAAAAGCTGTCTGTGACACAAGAATAACCATCTCTCATCTCATCATCATTCCTATCTAAGAGCAACAGTGTCCACTGAAGTGTAGCGCAATCCATAAGTCTGTCCCCCCTCCCAAAAAAAAAAAAAAAAATTTGGAAAAAAGAAAGTGCAAACCAGCCCATATGATACTGGATAAAAATGATAAACGCTTACTGTGCTATTTCTGGGTTATTTCAGTTTCACGGAGCTGTAACTCACTGAAGGCAGCAGTCTCTGAGGTTAACACAGGCATTAAATAACATTCCTTCTGCTCTTTTCAGAAAGAAAACAGGTTTTAAAGTAAAAGGCTTTCCACAACAAGAGCTCTGGTGTTGAACTTCACACAGATGGTGCTTATTAGAGCAATTTCAATTCCCAACAAACAATTTAAAGCACCACCTGAGCAGTAATTCCAGCTCCTCTATCAACTAAACAGCAACAGTAATCCCCATTGTAGGACTAGGGGTTTATTCCCCCATGGATACTTAGATGTGGGCTCTAAGCAGGCCACCTCATCCTGTGGGCAGGGATGTGGGGAGCAAGACCAGCCACTTCGCTGAGCACCCTGAGCAGGATGTGTCCTTTGGAGCCTGCCGTGCCAGCGGCACCCCTCCTGGGGTCTGCCATGGGTCTGACTTGGGTGGGCGCTGACGTAGGAGCTGAGCCTGTCTCTGCCAGCAAACATAATGCAACTTTAAGGAGGCTGAGCCACCTCCTCTGCAGACCCCAGCACCTGCCTTTGCTAATTGCACGGTCCCTCTTTCGTGCCAGACTCGTGCCTGCTACAAATGCCGCTGCAGAAGCGTCGCCCGCCGCGGTCGGCAGCCGTAGGGCAGGAAGGAGCGAGGCCGTTTGTGACCAGTTACCGCTAAAACGTGACTGCCCCAAAGAGCGATGGCGAAGCCCTTCCCCGTTCAGCGCTGTAGTAGGCATGTAGGTCTGTCCCAGGCGCCGTGGTTGGTGGTCCGACTATGGCTGGGGGCCTCCTCAGAGCACGTTGGTGCTTTTATTGGCCGCCTTGGAAATTTCTTACGCGATCTGATCTAATTATCGCGCGTTCAGATTAGCTCCCCAGCAGCTGGCTTTGTTGCTTTCCCGGGTCGAGCTCAGGAGCGCCGAAGGGCAAGGCTTGCTTAGCGCTGCTGCCGATAATGATGGAGCATGTGGAAGAGGCTTGTATTCCTCTCCTGTCTTTAAATAGCAATTTTCTTTATCTTATCTTAGCCTACCATATCCTGTGCGGGCAGATAGGGGGGTTAAACTGCAGCTGTGTTTCTTTGGCTGTTTTCTCCTCTTGCACCCTTTGTCACTTTTTGTGTTTCAGTTATTTGAAGTTGGCAGCACTGAGCTCAGTGGAAATGCTGAATGCCCGTCCTTCCCAAATACCTGCACATTTCTATACCTACAACACTCTTCATTTTAAGTTCCTCTCTTTCGGTGCTTTGACAGTGGGATTTATCCCCATCAGTGTCCCTACCTCTCTGGGGTAAGTAGAGGCGTTCCTCTGCCTCTGTTAACCTATCTATCTGTGAAATCCAGAGAACAGCAGTCTCCTGTCTGATGAAGACTTTTGAATCTATAAGTTTTTTTCTGATCATCACAGAGGAGGTGTGTGGATATACAACATATATTTCAGTTTCCTTCTTGGTATTAATACTAATTAGTATTCTTCATAATAATAATACTGACTTATATAGAATCTTCCCCAGCCAGCTGATCACCAGAGAGGGGGGAAAAAAATCACTTGCCAAAAGAGCAAAGATTTATTTCATTACTTTTATTAAAATAAAAATATCATGCATTAATACGCATTAGACATTTCTGAGAACCAGTAATATGAAGATTAAGACTACGTCATTTCTGCATAAAGTAAGTTGAGCTGGTACAACATGCAGCCTACGTATTGGAAGGGACTGGATGGAAAGATGAAAACGAGAAAGGTGCTGTAGTGGCTTTTTTTCCTGTGTACAAAGTTAATCTCTAAAGACAGAAATGATTTAATTTACTAATCGTGATACCAGGGACTTATCCAGGCTGAATGTGTACTGACAGTTCCAGCTCCTCTCTTCTTTACTGTCTTGTCAACCCAGTGTATTTTGCTTTGTTACATTGAGGACCCTGTAATTCCTTTAATCTTTGTCTGCTACATGTTCCACCAGTCAGATGATTAAACACCAATACTCAGGGGAGCCTGGGGCTTCATTTGACTGGCTTTGCTAACAGAATTTCTCTTTCTGCATAGTGTAGCACAACAATTTAAGTCACCAGTGTGACTCTGGTCGAGACTTTCTTTTGCCTTTCCTTACGAGGGAGTCCCGCGTTGCTCCTGCACAGCTCGTAGCTATGCAATTCGGAAATGGCCAGCAGTATGGCTTCATCCGCCAAGCGACACACGGATCAGCTTTTGAGAGATTGCTTTGACTGTGCTTCTGCTTTTGTCATAAAAGTGAAGTGAGAACCTGCCATGCATTTTGAAAGAGCAGCTTTTATTAGCGCCCTGATAAGCAGCACCTGGGCTTTCATATTGCACTTCCAATGGTCACAAGAGTTAGCTGTATTATTGCTCGCGTTGTGAAACTCCAGCACTGTGCATGCAGAGAGCCAAAGAGTCTTGGAGAGAGGAAAGGGTCCTGTTGTTAGCTTCACTAAGCTCTGGATAAATCCCCAAAGTGACAACTTTTACCAGAAAAAAAACCCAACCCTAAGTCCATCAGTAAAGAACCCTTAATGGGAGTTCTTCTCTGGCTACAAACCCTACAAGCTAGCCACTGATTTTTCTTCCCCCCAAATACAACAGTATATTACAATAAAAGTTCTCCAAAAATTAAAAACAATTAAAAAGAATAATATACACCTCATTTTTATCGCTCAATATACAAACAATCTTTGATCAACAGTATAAACCATTAAACCATATAAAAGTCAAGAGTTTCTTATTGTACAAATAGTGCTTTCATAGTTGAGTAACTTTACAATGCTGCGAGGGTACCGTCTGTATCTATGGATATATTGCTTGACAGTTTATTAAAACCAAGACATTATACCTTATACTAGGTTGATTGCATCAATAGAAAGCAGCCTAAAATGGGCAATGGATCCATAGGATCTCTGATTATTGCGAGGGATTTTCAAAAATCACTCAACATTAGCCTTGTTTTATACTCTCAGTGTAATCAAGTTAAACATCCCATTTATTTCAAGGGGAATGCTATTAGGAACAGAGGATTAAAAAAGCAACCTAGGTATGTGAGCCAAGCCTCCTACCATTGTAGACAACTACTTCACTTATTCCCTTTCATAAAATACGAGGATAACATTGATGGCGGTTGCAAATGCACGCTCTTCAGCTAGCTTGTGAGAGGTAAGGAGAAGGGTCTGAATAAATTCCAGCGCAACTGGAAACGATGCACCTTATCAGCTACATAGGAACAACACCTTCAACCAGTCCAGTTGTTAGTTGCGGGTTTGATTTCTGGTTTTCACCTTGTTAATCAGAAAAATCCATTACTTCAAGGCGAGAGGTACAGAGAGACCACAAAGCCCACGCTGTCGTGCATCCAGACAGCCCTATCTGCACCACCTAAGAGGATGAGCGCAAAGTTGGTGGAGCACCAGCCCTGAATCTTGGCTGAGGGCATTCTGCCTGCTGACTTTGGCCGTACACGAGGTGTCGTGTCTTTTGCCAGCTAGGTATTCAGTTATCAATTTTCCCTCAGGAAACCCTTTGATCGGATGCTGCCGAGGGTTGGCTTGACCTCTAATGGTGGTACAGCCTACTATCGCCACACTCTTCTCTCCCATGTATAAGAAGGAGGAGTTGTGTGCAGTACCTCTGACCAACCCGCAATTCTCGGTCCACGTGGCCGCCGTAATACAGGTGATCTGCCAAAACACACGATGTCGAATGGAGGCAGGACGCATGGCAGAAAGGAAGGCCTATCACGAAAGCGCCGTGATTTCAACTCCCCCGCACAATTAAAGTAATAATACATAACCAAAAGTGTTATCGATTTAAAGTCTCACTGCCTGCCTATGCGCTTCCTCACATAAAAAGCAGTTATCTCATCAAGTCTCATCTTCACATCATTGTATTTTTTCCTGATACTGAGCCAAAACATCATGTATTTGTTTCTTTTTTTCTTAACCGTGTCCCTGTTCAGCTATTGCGTTGAGTAGAAAATGAATCGAAATGGAGTAGAGGTCGTAGGTCTGGCCCTGAAAGTGATACCTGGTCCTGATATTTGGTTTGGTTTTCTATGGGCAGGTCTCACCCTCCTGTCAAGCCCTCTTGGCTCAGCGGAGGTCTGGCCCAGCCCCAACGAGGAGTGGAGAGCTGGAGCTTTTCCCTGTAACGAGAGGCTGTGGAAGTGGCGATCAATACCCTATTCCTTTAAAGCAAGAAAAAAAAGACGTTACATCTTTGGTCCTAATGCAGCCCATTTGACAAGCTACTTGAAGGTGTTGTGTTTTTCTTTTGTATAAACTTTTTTTTTTTCCTATTATTTTATTATTTTAAAAAGGCTCCTTAAAAGTTGTTCGTCAGAACAAAGAGATAACACTTACAAAAAGAAAGCTAGAAAATGGGGTCCCAATATAAACATTTGAAACAGTGGTGATAAAACATTACAAAGCATTCTTGCCAAGTGTTATACACAGAATTTGACATTTCATGGTTTCCATCAGGAAGGGGGACACAGGTACATTTCCATACTTTGTCCTGATTCAGATGTTTTCTCACAGAGAAACGCAGGGGGAAACAAAAGCCTGAGTACCGTAACTGCTTATTTGGAGAGGCAGTGGTCGTACTACCAGAAGATGTTGAACTCTGAATCTGAAAAATGAGTGCTTGTCTGGAAATGCAAAGTTTCTCCTTGGCACCCTGGAGCACCCCCAGACACACCGAGGACACCCCAGGCACCTTGTGATGGGACCTCTTTAAGCCGTTTGGGGTCCTGTGACATTGTTGTAGCCCTCATTGCGTCTCCCAGGGAAGAGAAGAGATTCACCCCATAGTACGAATGCCGTGTACGCTGGTTTTCGCACAAGCGATCTCTGCAAGAGGGCGTCGCTTCAAGCCGGTAGCAGGGACGGGAGCCACGTGTCTATTCCCACCCGTAGCCGCAGGAACAGTCAATGGCCTCATGGGCCTGGCAAATCCCTGGGCAAATTCGGCAGCTGTCTCGGGTATGGATTGGCAGGCTGCACCCCTTCCCTGGCATTGCTCTGCTTACACAAGCCCCTTCCTTTCAAATAAACCACGGGACCATATTTTCTAATGCCGGGGCTTCACGTGGCCATCTGACAGTGACGCTGGTGGGACAGGGCATCGCCCTGAGGCGTTCCAGAAACCACCATCTAGTTCCAACTGCTCTCTCTAGAAGACTCACTGCATTGTTGCCTGCCAGCTGGAAATAAAAGCAAGCCCCTGACCTCTCGGATGAATTTGCCCGACAGGACCAATTGCAACATGAAGGAAATTTCCCAAGCCAACTCCCTTTGCAGCAGAAGAAAACAACCCAAGGCCCAAATGAAGTCAAGAGCGCTGACACTGTACACAGATCACTGGAAAACATCAAAGTAAGATGAAGACTCTTGACTTAACTTACTTCTTCATATACTTGGCAGTTATTAAAAGTCTTAAATTATTATTGCAAAAGCAGTTCCGTATTAACTGCTGCTTTATGATTAAGAGACGCTAACTTGTGAGTGGTTTTGTTTTGCCTTCCACGAGAAATACAGTAAAAAGGGAAATTTTAATTTTCTCGATTGTTAAGACTCTGTTAGCTTTTAAAAGTGGCTGAGGCATGCTACGTCTCCCTATTCAGTTGCGTTTTAAAAATCAGCATTTTCTACCCACACCTCCTGAGAGACAACGGCAGAACCTTCAAGTTATTTTTGGATGCTGATTCATGTAAGCTCTCAAGACGCAGTGTATTTATTTTTTCTAATAGTTGTAAAAACACAACTTCTATGTCCCATCCAGTAGCCTAAACCCCACGCAACACGGCATCAGCAAGGCCCCATGAAACGCTGCCTAACCATGTTTGCCTTCATGAGCACCTATGATCTGCACGGGGCTCCTTGCAGTTACATGCTCAGCGAGCTGCAGTGGGGAAACCAGACCATTTCAGCTGCTTACTGATTTTTAATTTATTTTTTTTCATCTTGGTGGAAATCATTTGGTACATCGCTAATGTCTGTTACCCTACGAGCATCACCCCGTGTAGCACCCGCGGTCCCATCCACTCCCACTGCCGCTGTATTTGCCCCTGCAGGCACTGCCCACAGACTACAGCACACCGCCCAGTTTTTATTTTTTGCTGGCTTTTGAATCATTACTGAGCTGCCGATTTACAAATCATGGCTTACAGTCTAGCAGAACTACTTTACAATATAGCTGATCCCCCTAATTCGGAATCTGTAGATTTGTATCGAGAGTTTGTGGTCCTACATCCTCTTTCCTACTTTTCTCATTAAAAACAATACATTAAAAAAGTGATGCTCTTTCAAATTTACATTACTTCATTTTTAGATGAATCTCCGTTTCTAAGCAATGAGTCGCTACTGAATCCCTCCTAAACTGTTATGGGCAAGCATATTAACCTCTATTAAATAATGTTCATGCTACATAATGCTGGTGATACATATTGCTACGTCTTAGTCACTTTCTTGTTTTAACTAACAGATTAAACCAAAACATCAATAAATTCTTTTGTGCAATAGTGTCGGAAAGATTCTGCAGGAGAACGTGCACTATGTGATTTTCTAGTGTTCTGCTCCGGAGACATAACAGATTTAGCAAATTGGAAATTATCTCTGATTCCTGTTAAGATCATTTTTTGGTTTTATGTACATTCCTCCCGGGGCGGTGGGTGGAGAAAAGCAGCGCTGCCTGTGCGTACATGTTGCACGCTTGTGAGAGCAACACAACAAATCTGCTCTCAGGAACGCAAAGAGAAATCTGCCGCTAATTGGACGTGGGAACTGGCTGTTGGTTAGCGTTTTAAATACAAGCCAGTAATAAGCAAAGTCAAACATTGCATCCTCCATATCGCTGTGCCTGGGACTTGGTCATAGTGACACAGATGTACCAAATGGGACAATCTTTGGATTTTGACCCAATATACTGCTCTACCCTAGACTGCAGCTAGGGTAGACACGAGCTGCTAATGCATTCTATGCCGTGTTACTTATAAAAGGGGTCATTTCACATGACCGTTCTTCTCCTTCGTTCCTCCATAAATCTGTAAAAACAATGTTCTGGGGATTTGCTGCTTGATCCTGGACTCCAGATGCAATACTTAAACTGAAACTCATATATTCAAGACACAGTGGTGGCATAAATTTGACTATTTCTTGCTACTTAATATAGACTACATCTCCTCTGCAACTCAGCTGCTTATGCTACCCTCAAGCAAGTTGCCAATCTTCAACTAGTTAAGGGCCTTTGTACCAAAATCACCAAATGTGCATTTGCTTTCTGATGTAGCGGTGCGATTAAAATAGCACTGCCCAGCTGCTGGTGGGATGCGTTTAAATTACTGGCTAAATTCACACTTTAGGCATTTTATTCCTCCTACGTTCATAAGAAACGTTAACGATGGAAGAATCTGAAGTTCTGTATCATGGGGCCCCCGGAAAGAGTAGCTGCTTTTGCTGCCGTGATTGATTCATACTACGAAGCTAAAATCTTCGCCTTGCCTAGTCTGCCTATTCTGCACTGGTAACAGAAGATGATGATGGGTATTTTAAGGAAGCACTAGGCAGCCCTGTGTTTCAGAAGAGGCAGATAATATTTTCCATCACTCCAGATTATTCTTCCTTCCCTTAAATTCATTCTCACTGCCCCTCCTGCATTGCCAGGATAAGTAACCCCAAAGGGACAGGCAACCAGCCCCAGCCTCCGCCCCAGCGTGCGTGGTACGGCAATTGGCAGTACTGTGCCTTGAAGTGAGTAAAGCGTAACACTGATATACCCCTTTTCTTTGCCAAATGTGTAAGGGAAAATGATTTCTGCTCTGAGCCCCTTTAGGAAGGGAAATAAAACTGCTTCGCTAGAGCTACCTGTGTTTCTTGCCCTAGTCAAGTTTAATTAAGTATAGTTCTTCCAGTCTGTCTCGTGAATGCTCCAATTTGCCACTATTTGCATTTCCTTGACATTTAATTAAAGTCTGTTAAACATTATTTGACACTTCATTTTTCAGTTACGGCAACATCTTTAACAGTTTTGTTGAAGAAGAAAGGCATTTTGACAACTCGACAGCTGCGTAAGGGATCAGAAGAAAAAAAAGTCTTGCGTTTGACCATCAGAAAGCAGACTAGCGAGCACTTTATAACCATGTACAGATGACTTTGAGGTGAGTTCCTCCTGTCAGTTTTTAGCAGTAGTGGTCAGTAGGTGATGCATCGTGCCATTTTGCTCCTTGTGCTAGTTTTCCCCGGAGCGATCCGCTCCATACTGCCCTGGGCAGAATCTCCCATATGTCCCCCAGATGCACTTCTCCTCTTCGTGCCAAGAAGCAGTATATGGAGCCAATTTGTAAAAATCCGGTGGTTTGGAATAACTGTTTCTGTTCCAGGAGTTTTGGAAAGCTATTTAGTAACATTATTTTTTTTTTCCTGCTGGTGATCCGAGCACCACATAGCAGACCAGCAGTACAAGCGTCTGATCTTGTAAAAGATCCCAAAATTCTGTTAGAAACACTTATAAAAATACAGACTGTAGAAAGGAATTTGACTGTACAATGTGTACAGCTCTCAAGTTCATCCCAGAGTGGCTTCTTACCATGCTACCATTTGAAAATGAAAGGAATGCATCCGTATTTCTTCTGTCCAGGAAGATCCCGCTCCATCCCAACATGCATCCGAGTGCAGGCTATGGGCCTCAGTTATTACGTGGAAATGGGCAGGAAAAGACCCAAACTACCCTCAGACAGGCTTCGCAGTTTCAGCCCCCATGCCGAAAAGGGAAGGTGTGCTTATTGATGCATTGCGGTCGCTGTTCGCTACGAGCAAGAGTCCGTTCTTGCAGCAGCCAGGTGATTCACCGAGAGTCTGGCTTGCCTCGCCGCAAGAAGAAATTCTCTATGGTCATGCTGAGGCTTCAATGTATTCACTTTTTGGTGCTGCTACCCTCAAGTACTCCGGGTTCTCTGCTGCGGGAACTTTCAAGAGACCGTTAGGTTTGGTTTCCTTCGGTAAGAAGTCCTGCTGGTAGTCAGGATTGTCCAGATTTATTTGGTGGTTGCCTGCCTGGATCCAGTAAGGAGAGCTCTCAAAGACCGTCTTGGCCAGCGGAGACTGGTTGGTGTTGAGATACTCGGGGTTGTCCACAGCTGTGCTGTGTGAATTCTGGTAGCTGGAGTCCGTGGGGACCTTTGAGTTTGCTGTGAGCGAGAAGTTGTTGTAGATTGGATTCTGGACTGCTGAGGCAGATGCTTTCTTGGGCACCAACTGGTTTACATACTCTGGAATAAAAAAGAAAATAAAAATCAAAAGGAATGAAAATGAAGACACATAACCCATGCAGCCTCTTGCATCACTCGAGGTGCAGTTTCAACCCAGCTGCCACTTGCTCTTCGTGCACAGCTTCTCACTGAACGTCCCGGAGCGGACGAGAGCCAAAGGCAGGGACTGCCGTGCCGTGGCACCAAACTGCCGTGGCTGCCCCAAAGTTCACCTTCAGGAATTCGGTTTGCAAAGCAGCAGAAAGACAGCTTGGACCACGAGACAGCGAGATAGCTGCTGCTGATTTTAGTGACGTGGGGGTGGCTACGTCCCAGATACTGTTCTGAAATTGCAGTCAGGGAGCTTTGCTGCCAGAAGCTGTTTCCCTAGAAGAATGTTTAGAGATGAGGGAAGTGCCTAGAAAATACAGGACTGGCGGAAACAGAGACTCCACATCTCACTTAAATGCCATCCCCTGCAGGGTCTTTCACCCTTTTTAGCTGTGGTGTATTCTTGGAAGGGTTGCTTGGGTTTTTTTTAAGGACACAAAGCATCCCGGCTGCATAACCCAGCGGCAGCTCCCTCGGTGCTTGCTGGCTCCCTCTCCGACCGCCTACACTGTTAAGTCCACGTGAAACTGTGAGCTGCCTTCTGTGTATCAACATCTGAAAGCAGTGAAACTGCCGGAAGGCTATTTATATTGCTGAAATGGTTTAAGGGGTGAAACCCGGTTTTTAGAGGATATTTTCCGAAGTGCAGGGGTGGTAGAAAGCTTTAAACGTGTAACCACGCATGCAAACTCCCCGGCCAGATGGCACACGTGGCAAACATGAGGAACTTGGCTGGTGAAGGAACCGACATGAGAAACGGTCAGAAGCAGCCAGAAAAGGTCTAGGAAAAGGGTATGTGCACACATTTTCACTCCCATTTACCGACCAAAACAGGTCGGAAGCATTTGGATTGCTTCCTTTCTACAGGAAAGGAAGGACAACGATTATATTCACAACCAAATGGCTTGTGAATGAGTGGCTATGGGATAGAAACACGGGAGAGGTACTCACCCGGGGCTGGCAGGAAGCCGTCATCTATGCTGTCCTCCAAGAAAGCGCCCGTTGGGTCTGAGCTATACCTCTGGACAAAGCTGTCTTCCCTCACAGGGTGCCCCTGCTAGGTTTGAAGTAGAGAAAATCAATATTAAAGGGACTGTTTTGTAGAAGTTGACGCACAGAGGAGAAGTTGCTCTTTTTTTAAAGGTCATCCCACTTACCCCGTTTCTGTCAATGCAGGTTGTAGCAGAATTGTTGCTAGTAGCACTCTTTTTAAAAGAGAGAGAAAGAAAATACAGACATTATGAGAAGCAGATCACTCTGAAAATTGCTTGTCATGTTTCCACACAGGGAAAGTTTCATACCAATGAACTCAAGAGCGGAGTGCGGGATGTTGAGGGGCTGTTGAAGAAGCCCTGGTGTGGCACGAGATACTCATCCGCGTCCACTATATCTTCCATGTCCTCCTCCTCCATCAGGGTACGATAAAACTTGGAGTCCGTAGGGCTGGGCAGGTGCATCCTATCGTCTCCCTGTGAGACAAGGCGGCGTGAGAGAGGACTCGCAGACTCCCTTCAAGCCCTCATTATCCCCTTCTCTGAGAGACAATGTAATTTAGCAAGAGGTCTGAGATGCAGAATCTTGATCTGTGTGCTTAACAAAATTTACCTAGAGTTTTGGGGAATTTGGGCCTGCAATCTCTGTCTATGCTGCTGTAAAATATCTGTGTTTTGAAGAAGATCAAACTCTTCTCCTCTCAGGACTGCAGTATGGAGTATTACCGGTCCTAGACTGGGACCAGTACTAAGAAAACAGGGACTGGTCTTGAAATTTTGTTTGTGGTTCTAGCTGAATGTGTTAAGAACTGGAAAGCAACGGTAAATCTGGCCTTAAATTATCCATACTATATATTTTCATATGCATTACTAATGATTTAGGGCCTCATATTAAATGCCTATCAGACATCTTCCTACCATTGGGTTTAGTACCTGTATAACGAGATAGCGTGGGGGGTCACGGGCCATTTTCGAGAACTCGGCGATCAGTTCGCGGAACTTGGGACGGCTGTCTGCATCGATCATCCAGCCTGAAGGGATGACAGGGAAAGCAACACACAAATAAAGTTGTTTTGGTGATCAAACACAGAGCTTAAAACAAAACGTAACAGTGAAAAGAACAGCACCATACATGCTGTTAAGGTTCTACCCGTAAGGGACCACCATAAAAAGTTCATTCACCAGCCACTGCTGTGACTTTCAGCATTTAAAATGCACATCTTGGCCGTTTTGGGAAGAATGAAGGAGGTAATAAAACCCCACGTCGGAAAAGCTCCAGGCTGAGCCTGTCTCCTCTCCTGCTGGCCTATCTCCGCTTGGGCAGGGAGGTCCTACCCGCGTGACAATAACCTATCACTCCTGAGGGTACCAAATGGGTGGCCAGCCTGGGTCGGTCCAAATTAGGCTGCTCTGAAAAAGCTCTTGAAGGAGGGGAAGCAAACTAACTTCAGCGTGTGCCTGCAGATGTACGGTGATTTGGCTGTCTAGACCTCACTGCGCTGCTTCGTGAAATCCTGGGGAGCCTAAAGCAGAAGCTACCCGCTGTACCAGATGTCTTCTAAAATTCAAAACATCCTCGCTGGGGACATTTTGACAGATGAACCGTATCTAAGCTGTATTTAATTAGTAAACGGACTTCAACAAAAACAAGTCCTACAGCTTAGTGTGGATCAATGCTAGAAGAGATTTCAAATATAGATACTGGTGGCTTAACATGTGAGATTACTTAGGAAACCCACACTATCTGTTATCAACTAACAGATGAGCTGATGCAGAGACTCTTGTGCTTAAAAATAATAAAGGTCAAGCTTAGTGTGTCTGGAGGAACTCATAAGAAACAGCCTATCCATAGTAATGGAGAAATGAAGTGATAATATGCCATCTGAAATCTGCATTAGACAAAATCTCATCATTGCCAGTGACTTTTTACCATGCTAGAAATGTGATCCCCTGCTAATTCAAGAAGAAACCCTTCTTGCTTTTAGACCGAATGGAGCATTTGGGAGTTTGCTGCTATTGCAGAAGTAGCATCTGCTATTTCTGAATCTACCTGTGAGTTGCATTTGTTTAAATACTGCTCCTTAAATAAAAAATAATAAAGATTGTTGTGCCACAACTTTGAACATTTCGGTTTATGCTCTCTGCTTATAAAAGAGATGACTGGGAATCCTGAATTCCTTTAGAAAAAATGGCATGGCTTCAACAGGGTCCGTGCTGTAGCCTGCAAACACGGGGTGATCAGAGCAGTGGAAGATGTGCAACCGAGTCCTGCGGCAGAAGGAAGAAGGGTCAAACCCCAGATCCTCAGGCTCTTGCGTTCAAATTTAGCGTAATGGTATGAAAGGGGATGGGGACACTCCACTGGTGGTGTTTTGAAAGCAACAGGTGCCTGGAAAAATGCCTGCTTTCTACATCTGGACTGACCCAAAGGAAGGTCAACGGATGGAGCTGCTGAGCTTTGCGAAGGCTCAGCCCCTGAGGACCTGCTCTAGTGCAGCGCTTTCGAAGACCTGGGATGACTGCTGCAAGCGGAGATGTTGGCAGGGCTGAGGTGTCAGTAGGGTTCAGCATCACCGAGGAGGAGTTTCCAGGACATTGCTTTCGGGACTGCGCACCTCCCAGGCTAGGTGCACACATCTGGATCCGGTTCCTGCTCGCCCTGCTGAACACAGGATCAGGCTCTCCCTGTGCGGTGCCTGTCCTGACAAAGCAACACTGGGGCGCTTCAGGACTCCCCAAAAGTGCTGCACTACGGGGTGTTCATGGTAGCGTGGCCCCTGTTTCAGGAACAGGTACATTTTGCTCCAGTGAGAAGGTCTTAAATGCCACCTAGTGGGCTTCTTACCAGCATCCTCACAGACACTACTGGGAGTGAGCGGGGAAACCAGGTAATAATCTGACATTTTAGCAGCTGATACAGATGGAAAAGGGGTTTGGGGTTCAGAAGCCCTTTGACGTGCCCTAAAAATGGCCGAAAAGTGCTTCAGAGACCCCCAGCTCCTGTGCTACTTTACAGCAACGGCTGTGTGCCGAAAAGGGGCCATCCAAAAATGAGGAAGAAATCGGATGAGGAACTCCGGATCCTCATGTGCATCTGCCATTATGGTGGTGCCTGTGCTCCCGGCACTCCTTTAGCAAAAGGAGCACGTGATCCACGTGGGTGATTGCAGGGGGAGGCATATTACTGAACTGAGGGGGAGCCTGGAGGAGAAGGCTGGGCTAATTTTATTTTCTAGACATACAAACCCAGAGTATCATGTAAAGTGGGTGGCGTTATGCTAATTTATACTGCCTGACAATATCAGTTTAAAATAATTGACAATATCAGCCAGTGGTGTGACTAGTGAAAAAAATAGTAGTTTGGCTGAATTAGCGACTAATGAAGCCACATCCCACGCTCCTAGCCAAAGCTCAAGGTGCGGGAACACAATCTGGCGTCAACACTCTTTTCGCATAACCCTATTTCTGTGCCATCACCAAGAGCGCAGCATATACAAATGTGACGCGATGAAGGCAACTCTGCTACTTATTCGACTTAGGTGAGCACCCACAACCCCAAATGTGCACTCACATTTGACCATGATCATATAGACATCGATGGTACAGATGGGGGGCTGGGGCAAACGCTCGCCCTTCTCCAAGACAGAGGAGATTTCACTGGCGGGGATCCCGTCGTACGGCTTGGACCCAAATGTCATCAGCTCCCAAACTGTCACACCTGCAGGGTGGGAAGAGAAGACCGTGAGAGAGGCTTTGCTGGGAGCCGGGGTGCTTGGCCTGGGCGCAGAGAGGCGGTGAGCAGAGAGGGCTCTCCCGGAGGCACTGCGTTGCCAGAGCCTCATGCAGGAAAAGCATTTTCTGCCATGATTTGGAACAGAGACAAATTGAAAAACAGGTTGAAACCATTCTGATTTCCTTTTTGGGTTTTTTTGTTTGTTTTTTTTAAATCTCAGCTAGTATCTCAGTGTTGAACATCCCGCAAACTTCCCAGCCCCACAGAAAGGAAACGCAGGTTACTGCCTCCTGACTCCAACCCAGCAAGTGGTTTTAAAAATTGAAGTTGCCTTTTTGTTTGAACACAATCTCTTTGGAGACAAACAAGAGCAGTTTTTGACAGATGTGTAAACCAGCTGCCTCAGTGTCCTTTGCTGACGTACCACGTACTCTCGTGGTGTAGCTGTTGTGATTGTCTGGTAGCTTAGGATACAAAACAAGATTTTGGATGCCAAGATACTTAAACGGATTAAGAGGACCAGAGGCTGTACTTCTTCTAAAAGGACACAGGATCTGACCATCTGCATTAAATATTTTCCAGGAATGTAAGAGCCCACGGAGTGGACATTTTGGAATAAGTTGTTTTGAACAGTTTCCTTTCTGCTCCTCTTTCTTTGAAGCTGGCTTATGAACTACACCGAATATAAAATGAACTCTCTAAGGAGGTTATCCCATTGCTTCCCTTTTAGCGTTGTCCTCTCAATACCAGGACAGCACAAACATTGTAGGCCACAGCAGAGTTACACTGATTGACACTGGCCGACAGCGTGGCCGATGGTTTTAAGTCCTCCCTCTAGTTACGTGGCTTTATTGCCAGCCCAGTTCTATTTCACGCGAAGTTGCTGAAGAAAAGCATCAGCAGAACTTCAGCAAATGGAGCAGAGTCTCCTACCTGCAGCCCCTTTCAGGGGAGGGCTCATCATCTGCAAAACATAACTTACTGGCATGCAATTTCAAGGGAATTTTACTTTATTGAATAGGTGATTTGGGCCCATTGTTTCTCTTTAATCTTTCACCTTTGGATAATAGGAAGAAAAAAGGGTCTGTGTAGAGTCACTAGCAAATCCTGCAATTTCCCAACCCATTTGCAATAATTATAGCCGGTTTTAGACTCACCATAACTCCAGACATCGCTTTGATGAGTGTAAATCCGGTGTAAAATTGACTCCAAGGCCATCCATTTAATAGGAACCTAGGAAAAATCACAAATAAATCTTAAGAGGCTCACCCAAAATTTATCAGCAATATTTACCACCAGGTGGTGTTTAAACCAATAGTTTGGTTGCAGAAGGGGAAAAAAACAACCAACAGACAACACAACTATCTGAGTGGTAGAGCAGGCAACTTTGGAGTCCCTTATTATTATTTTTGTTTATTATGTTGAATCTGGGAACTTGTGAAATATTAGGCCTATTAGAAATATCTCTTACAAATTAGTTTTACAATATTTTTAACAGCCAAATTACTGTTTTTTTCAACCTTCTCCTGTCATAACAGGACACAAATCCAATTTCAGGCTGTACGACAAAGACTGATCTGCGCTCATATGGTTTCCATTTATGGTCTCCGCAATATTTGCAAGCAGCTTCTCTTTAATTTCTCAGCAGGACACATCCCCTCCATCAGCACGTAGTACAACACAGAGGCGTGTTGAACCAAGTCTGACAGGTCTTTCTTCTGCTATAAATATACAGCATTCCCTTTCTCTTCATAAACTGCACAGTGTTATTGGTGTTGGCTACACTGATGAATTCAGCTGTGCTTTTTTCTTTTTTAATGTTTTTTTAATAATCTTGCTTTTTCCCAGACATTCTGGGTGGGAATTTCAAAAGCATTCGCTGCTCTGCTACCTCCGCTCCCACTGCAGTCCCACTGGCCTGACGCTGCTTCGGCTGATTTCAGAGGACTCCCACAGGCTTCAAAGGCAGCACGCTGAGACGGCAGCTGAGTGCTTTGAAAAACCCCCTCTCTTCCCCCCCCTACACCGTGTTTAAGGCTCGTGCACAAGCACAGACACCGACGAATTCGCAGCGGTTCATTTCTCCGATGCGCTTTACCTTGCCTCCCTCGGCGTGATACTCCTTCTCATCGGCACCGAGCAGCTTTGCCAGCCCGAAGTCCGTGATTTTCACATGTTGAGGAGTCTTAACGAGGACGTTCCTGGCAGCAAGGTCACGGTGCACCAGGCGACGCTCCTCCAAATAGTTCATTCCCTGCAATACGACAGACCGGCGGTAGGCATCGCGCGCTTTGGGCTTGGATGTGCAAACGAGTTACCAAACTTCAGCTGCTCTGTGGTAACTGTACGCACACCACCGTAAACGCGTGGTAACCTATCCCCCTTTCAGAAAAAGGTTTGCCATTTCAATTTACGTGATGCTTATTGCAGGGAGAGGATGTGCGCTTGCACGGTTACACGGAGAAGCAACTATTATCCTCCAGGAACCTTTTTGTGGGTCCGTGTGTCGGTGGAGTGACGGAGAAGAACAGGGACAGTAGCAGGGATGCGGTTCCTTTGGGATTTAGTTCAAGAAATATAAAATCAGGATAGGACTTGCAAATAAGGGGGCAAACCCTTCTTTCAGCTGCACTTGTGCAACGCCAGTGACTTCAGCGCAGAATTTAACTATCACCTTCCATAAGTGCACAGGCCAACCTTACAGAGAGTGTTTAGACATTAATGACCTAGGAGAAGAGTCCAAGCAAAAATAAATTAATCATTCAAAGTGGCCGGTCCTGCGTCTCGTTACAGTGTACTCTGCCTTCGCCCTGCTAACAATGAGGCATCCCACTGCAAAGGTGAGAAAAGGAAAAAAAAAATCAAAAAATTCATTTTATGGCTGGGCACAGAGATGCATCTGTTTTCAAGTCCTCTTTGAAAAGGCAAGTTCTTCCGGTTTCACTGCCTCCCATGGTTAGACTGGGTTCGCCATAGCATACGTGCTTTTTTGTTACAACTGCCTCTCGAGGAAGAATAAGGCTAATTATGCCGGTTTGACTTCTAAAGCATAAATCTAACAGCTGTGTTTCTGACCACAGAGATTATTCCCCTTTCCCTCAACACCAGTCTCTTGGTGTACGGAATCAAAAAGTTCATGAATTCTAAGTTTCCTGCAAGATCTTTTCTAAAACCCACAATTATTCCCAGTCCCGAGGTTTCTGCTGGCCAGGCTTAGGCGCTTGTGTTTTTATGAAGAGAGAATGAATAAAAAAGTACTTCTAACCTACAAAGTTAGCAGCAAAATGATCAAGTTGATGTGGCGATAGAGCACTGGAGGGAATTATTCCCTTCCAGCCTCCACCCCCTTCCTAAGCCCACTGCTAACCTGGACCACCATCGAATCCTCCACCCCAGTCCCTCAGCAGAACTTCACCCATGCGCTGCTAATGTTGCCAAAACAAACCACCCAAACAAACTGGCGCAATGCCACTACGAGCGTGCGTTTGACTACACAAATAGATCTTTCGCGAGCAGAGCTCTTGAAACAAAAGAATCTCGAGCTGCCGACAGAAAACAGACTATCTTAAAACAAAAAATAATAAGAATCACATAATCTAGCCCCAGTAGGACAAAAAATTTCCTGCTAAATGTCTCTTGCTGCAGAGACTTATTAAGACGCAAAGCTGCTGAAAGGCAGAACATCAGTTTCACACTAAGCTGTTTAGGACGCTGATGGCTGAAAGACTTGTGCACGTGCATAACCGTACACCGAAGACGTTGAACTGCTGGCCTAGAAAGTTCAGCAGATCTTTAATTGTGTGCAGGCCTGGGGTTTAAGCCATTTTTCATCACTGAGCCTGAGACCAATGTGTTCAAAGAGTTGCTTCACTGTGTTTCTGCACATGGAGCGTCTATGCTCAGTCATAACATCTTGTCTGAAAGACAGGACTCCATGCCTCAGTGAAAGACAATGTTTGTAAAAGATGCAAAGAAAACTTCATTCAAAGCTGTGAAAACAGAAACAAAAATAAGCTTCCCAGGGAACTTGCCTCCTGCTGGTTAGTTACCAGACATAAATATATTTGTTCCCATTTTTTTTCCTCTCCAAAAGTACATTTTTAAGGAGTCAGAGAATGCCCAAAAATCTGGCACGACTTTATCAGAGTAGTAACACCAGACACATTGGTGGGAAAAAGCTGTACGTGTGATTTACGAGCGCTTTGAGGAGAACTTCAGTGCGGAGCGGCACAAAGGAGTGCGTTGAAGGTCAGGCAGCACTGGAGAGGGTAGAGGTTGCTGTGGGCGAATGTTGAACCAACATGAAAAAAAAATCAAACAGAAGCTAACAATTGTGAATGGCAACCTTTCGGGCAAGCGATGCCCCAAGGATCAATTTGGGGACTGATTTTGCCACCTTAAAAATTAACAAGGAGGAGGAGAGAAATGTGGCCTCCAGCTCATCCTCCAAAGGGACTGAAACCAGGACAGAGCAGTAATTGATTTGAAAGAAGAGACGAAAAGAGTCAGAAAAAGGCAGTTCACATCCCAGGTGGACGCATAAATTAAAACTCACTTGCTGTGGAGCGCGCTGTAAAAAAGTACACACACCAAGATGAAAAATGTGCTCTGTATACTTTTGGTGGATACATTTCTGAGGTCCTCAGCATGTTTCCTGAGAGCAAACCACGGCCGGGTGAGCCTGGGATGTATACAAGGTCTCAAGGGACCGATAAGGCTGTAAGTGTGTGGTTAGCTTGCAGACCGGCGTTCCCGAAATAAGCAGCATTAAAGCAGAGGGGCTTCGTGGATACTGCCATCTCATACGACAAGTCTCCAACAAACTGCAGCTATTTTTTTTGGCTGGTTTTGCTCCATTCTTCCATGCTTGCAAATGGCTAACCACCTTCCAAACACAGCATATTGCTGCTAAGGGCTAGAGGCTCTACTTCAGTCTCCTTAGCTGCTCTTCTCTTTGGCAAACAGTGCCAGGTGTGATACCGAGTCTTTTACTTGGCACTATGGCCACTGCAATTAAATTACAGGCACCAACTCAGTGCATATAAATTACAGAACAGCCCTGGGGTGCCTGAACATCTTTTGGTCACAGCCAGCCTGTGCTAAATGGAGCCGGTATTTATTAATCAGCAGTTTCGATCCCCAGGCCTCAGGGATTTCAGCCTGAAATTCTCCGAGGCACACAAGAAGGTGCCTTCAACAACATCGCTGTTTGCCCCATGGCACAGCTCAAAGAAATCCCCTGATGGAAGCAGCACTTTGGTACGGTAATTGCCAAATTCTACTCCCTTCCCTGCCGCAGCTTCGTTGCATCACATTATTGTTTCATTACAGGGTGTTTGGTTTGGACATAAATGCCTTGGTGATAATATTACGCTGCCCAGGAGCATTTTGAATAATAGTTAAGTTTTGCACAGCAGCTTGAAAATGGTAAATTGTTTAAGACAAAGTAACCGCTTACTGTCATGTATGAGCTATCTAGGAACCATGTGGTGAAATATAAAGACTTACAGAGAGAAGTAAGTAAATAAATACATTACGTGCTGTCAGATCCCCGTGTTACGAGTCTGAGTTCTAGCTGATCTGGCGGCGTGCCGGTCCGCTTACCTTTGCAATCTGCACACACCAGTTGAGAAGGTACTGGGAGCCGATGTTGTCCTTGTGCTCTCGGATGTAATCAAGGAGGCAGCCGTAAGGCATCAGCTGTGTGATGAGCTGAACAGTAGAAGTGAGGCAGATTCCCAACAAGCGGCACACATGCGGATTGTCAACACTAGCCATCACGTAAGCTTCCTGAGAAGAAAGGAAAAAAAGCAATGTGGAACACTCCATTTGGCATGACAGAAATGCTTGGGGGCAGTATAAAATAAGTTGGTCATTCAAGAGGTTGCTAAAATACTATATGCAAACTCTGTGCCCTGTATCATACACAAAATACTTGTATTTCCCACTCTGTGGACCAAGTTTTTTCCACTCGGTGGATTTTGAACACTGAAGCATCACTGATGTGCCGCAGAAGAGCCAGTCTCATGCTCCTGGTACACCAAGCAAACATGGGACATAAAATCCTGGGGACAAAACTTACAGTCCTAGGAGGTATTAATAAATTGAACATCAACTGGAAGCTGATGGGATTTCATCATTTTGAGCACCTAACTGCAAGGGCACACATCTGGTGAACATGCGTCATATGGCTTTTTTACCTCCACAAATCTTTCCACAAAACTGACTGCAAATCCGTACTTTTGAGACCTCTGTCCCTCTGTCAGGGTTAGTACTAACCTACAAAGTCAAAAGTTGTCATCTAGGATGGGACTGACAGTTTCGCTTTCTAAGAGACAAGGCTTCTGTTCTTCAGACCATGTCAAACCAAACAGGTTAACGATCAGTTCAGCTCTCTAGAAGACTGAATACATGTCTGTCTTTAAGCAACACTGGTGAAAATATTTCCCCCAATTGGAAAAGCTGTTTTAGACCCATTTAGCAATGCAACTGATACCAGGAAGGTACTTCTAATGTGGGAGCCTAAGCATAATAAACCCTTTGGTCAACTGGAATTTTGGGTTCGAGTTTCATAAATATGTGAAAGACTCTTCTTTCAAGCCTGGGTTCACCCTATGTAGCTTTAAGTACCTATCTAAGGTACCCAAGATACCTCCTCTTCCTTTGCTCTTCTGTAGGAAGGGAGAGGCCCCTTCAGAGGCTGGTGCAGTATGCTCCAGACACACTGAATACATCCTTCAACATGGTAAAAACGCCCGACTTCATGTTTTTTGTATGCAAAAACTACTTACAGATTTAAATTTGAGATCTATATTTACACTGACATCCACTGTCAAATGCAAGCTCAAAGAATAGATTCCAATAGGGGGAAAAAATAAGAGCTGAAGTTGTGGGTTTTTTTAAATTAACTTTGTGTCTGATTTACAGTGTTTCACTTCTAGACATTTTTAAAGCCATTTGATTGAAAACCAACACAATGGGAAATAAATGGGAATTTTTCCACGCAGTGAGCTTTTAGGTCAGCATCTTAACTCAGCATCTGGAGCGACACCAACTAATCATCCCTTAGCAATTCAACATTAGGCTAGCTGCCCCCCAAAGCCTAAAATAATAGTCAGGCTACTATTGTGCCAGGGAAAGGAGCAAATCTGCACTTTCGAAGAGCTTAAGAAATGAAATACCATAGCACTTTACTCATCATCTAACAAGCTTTCCACAGATGTCACATAGCTGTGTAGCTGGTAAGAACTATTATTAAACAAAGTTATTAAAGCAATGACGTTCAAGAAATAAGCAACCCCAATTCTTAAGCAATACATTCTGGCCTTGGTATTGTTGTTTGACGTGTCAGCCTAAGCAAAACATGATGTAATGCAGTTTTCTTCTGAGGTGCTAATTCTGCATTTGGTATCCTTGTTGGCAGGCAGCCAGGTTAAAGAAGATCTCTGGAAGAACTGGGTAAGGGCTCCTCAACCTACTGCAGGATGTGAGCAGGGCATTGAAAAACAACTCTCCGTCAAGGCTAACACTGATTCTGTAGGCTAGCCCGAGGAAAGATAAAGCACGGATACAATGTGCTATTCAATTACGTAGATATTTGTGGCAGTGTTTTTTAGAGAACCTTGCGAATCCACTATACGATGCTCAGATGTAAGCAGAGACCAAAACGTGCTAAATCTCCCTAGGCTTCCAAACCGAGCCGTTGTACCGACGAAGGGCGTCTGTTCCTTTCCTTGCTTCCCGCTGGGATTCAGATCCATATTGTATTCATTTCAGCAGGCAGGGGAAAAAAAATCTGCAGAGTCGGAGCCGTTCTCACTACCCATCTGCCGTGCAGCCCATGCAGGGCTGACCTGGGGGCTGAGAACCGGGATGCTGAAAGAGCGGGGTGGGTGTACGGGCCACACAGCTTTCGGAGAGCGTCCAAGCGTTGACGTTGCCTATTACATTTGATACTGCAAAGTAAAATAGGCCACTGCCTCCTCGCAGGGAGCAGAAGGGAGCTATTGTGCGGTTGTTGGTCCCTCTAAGTAGCCCAAGACATTAAAGTGGGCCTTTGTTTCAACTGTTTATCTTGGAAATCTCTGCGGTACGCTCTGACCTGCTCCAAGTATGCTTGGTATTCGACAACAATCTTCTGAATTAGCCCTACCCTAATAAAGCCAGCGAGAGCTCGCCTGGATTATATGAGCTAAAGTTGCTGTGCTTGTTCCATACCTAGCGTCTTTCTGTAAGACAAATCATCTTTAATTGGACATCATTATCTCTGAGGTTTCGGTGACCTTGAAAAGTGGGTTGCGTAGCAAAAAACTGTTTGGGGAGGAGCTTTTGGAGTCATCTGTCTGACTTCTTTCACTGGTTTTGTATTTTTTTAAATTTTCCTCTGAAATATAGAACAAATTCCACCAACCAAATAAACTGAAGAATGAACAGGACTGAAAAAAGCAAAAGCTGTTTGTTAAGCGTCCTAATTCAATGGAAAAGAAAAGATAAAGTGGGGATATGATACAGAAGCTTCTTTGAAAAGAGAAAGTACTTTGATACGATAGAAGAGCGCGCAGTCCCTGCATCTACTGCTCTGTCGTGTGAACATCTTGATCTGCTGAAGGCAGGATGCAGTACTGTAGGCTTATTCACTAACCCGTCCTTCAGTGCACAGGAATTTAATGCAGTTAAGTCCAAAGCATCCTTTGCGAAGACTGTGTTATGCTTCTTACCACTGTGAAGAGGGAAACGAGGGGCAGAGCTCAGGACAAGCAGCTGAGCAGCATCTTTGCCAGCTCCTCAACGCGGGGAATGCCAGCGAAGGGAGGGACGGCAGCCTGCCCACAGGCAGGCGAGGGGCAGGGACCAGGGCCACAGGGGTCGGGGACCTGGGGAAGGGCTGAGACTGGCCTGGAGTCTAACTAAACTAAAATCAGGATGGATACTGCTTCATGTATGGATTCTGAGAGGGACCACCTATTCTTTTGCATTGCTGCAATACACATATCAAATCAATACGGTACATAGCACGTGATCTGTTGAAGTAATGTACTGGAATAACACTGCTTATTCAGGGTGATTGGAAAAATCCAGTGTGCTTTATTGTCATCAGTAGCACAGGTAGGTTTGTTCACAGCCATTCATCCTGACAATTCTCACTATGAGACTTGGCCTTTTGTTAAGATCTTTGCCAGCTTGAACCATTTGAGATGAACCCTCCTACCTGAGGTGTCATTTGCTGTCCAAAGCTGGATTATTATTATTTTTTTTTTAAATAAATTTCCTGCTAAAGTGCTTCAGTTCATACCAAAATAAAAAAACCCCACAGTTTTCCCCGTGGCTGAAGGACCATCACTTCCATGCAAACAGGCTGTCCCAAGGTGCGGACCTGCACTTCACACGTCCATTTGGGACGTACCAGGGACCTGTGCCCTGTCCCTGCAAACAAGCACCTGACAGATGAGCCCCTGCCAAATCCAGGTTTCCAACCTACGTTTTCTAGAGGCACACTCCTGCGGGTATAGCAAGGAGGAGCTTAAAGACTTCATCTGTACCAAATACACTACGTTGCTTGGGGCGTCCCGGGGTTGACCCAGCAGGCTCCAGCTCAGGGCTGGTAGGGCTGAACAGGAGACACACATGCAATGTGTTTCTTGTCGCTGAGGACTGAATCACAGCCCAGGGAAGCTGAACTGAACATCTACTGAACATGTGAGTGCTCCTCTCCGCGCAGCATTTTCCTTTCCTCATCTATAAATATATAGCCTTGGTGCTTGCTGTTGTATGGCTCCAGATCTAGCAAACAGAGTTCAGATTTTTAGCTATTCCAAGTTCAGAGAACTTTGTATTTAGGACTCTGGCTCACCTGATGTAAACGCACATATTTATTAACTCCTGAAACAGTGCCCCATAGCCTTTTTCCCTGTTTTCTGAAGTGATGAGCTATATCCACGCAGGAGAGTAAAATTCCCATGCCTCTTCCAGGAAGCGAGACAATTTCTTGCTGTTCATGGCAGAGAAATCAGACAGCTGGGATTTTTTTTTCTTTTGGATTTATAGTTAATTTAATCCTATGTAACCAAGCAACTAGCTTATGACAATCTGCAATGTCAGGATTCAAAAATCATTAGATCTGTTATTACTGGTTTGAGTTCTACTGCCATAATGGCAATGAGTGCCACAGTTTAAGGCCTGAAACATCAGAATAAAGAAAACAGAATTAGCTGTAAATGTATGGTCCTGACCTCTCCTTAGGTGCCACCCCATGAGTATAACATCAGTATTTGGACTGCGAGCAAGGGACTCATAGGGGATAGAAAAGCACTTCGCAGCCTGGGCTGCGAAGCCCAGTATTTCTAGATGGAGAATGCAATTTGGGGTGCAAAATATTTCTTCCCAACCAACATCCTGAAATCCCTTTAGTCGTTACAGAGGAAAATCCACAGACCACTGACAACTTGACAAAACAAACACGAAAACTTACATCGAGTATTTCCTTGTTGGCTTTTGGGGATGTAGCCTCTCTCAACTCTTTAATAGCGACAGGAATTTTAACCTTCTCCCCTTCTGGGATCCAAAGTCCCTACCAAAAAAAAGTACAAAGAGTTACTCAGTCTCCTATCTAACAGGTTAATTCTCAGAACTGCATAAACATTTTACACCTTCTGAGTAGACTTAAATATTCTGAGCAATGGGAAGACATGGTAGACGACAAAAATATGCAAAAAAACGTGTTTTGTGGCATTAACAAAATCCTGTTAACGGACTGAGTGGTATTTCTCTTTCAGTCACCTCTACTGTATTTTTCTGAAAAACCCTGTTCATTACTGTCCCTGTACAAATAGCCCAAGAGATGCATAAAGAGCAACTTTTGCAGACGGAAATCTAATTAATCATCGCATCACAGCAACTGCGTCTGCAAAACCCTGCCACTTCCAATTTCTAAATCATGGGATGAAAAGAATTGGCATTTTCCCATGTTTTCCCTAAACATATACAGTGGCAGGTGGGTTTATATCCTACTGGTTCAGTCCTCTACATCTATAGTGTCAGGAGGCCATTTAGGTGGCAGGTGAACGGCGTGGCACTGCGAGGACACTCTGCTGAAGCACCCAGCAACGTAGGTACACATTTTTAGAGGTCAATGGGATTTGTGCCCCTGAAGTTCCTAGCCATAGCTGGAAGCCTGCTTCAGAATATGGAGCTTTATAAAGAGATCTATGAATCTACAGTTAATATTTCAGCACTACTGGCGAAGCCTGAAACACGTATCCTGAATAAAAGGAGGAGCACGGAAAAGTGGAACTTGGTGAAGAAGACACGCCGAGGATAAACAAACACCAAGAGAAAAAATACCTTGTGGACCTACACAACTGAAGGTGTGTAGACACTTCCACACATCTGAGGCAGTTCTAATGAAAGTATGTTTGACAATTATAAGAACAAGACCCCAGACCACACAGAAAAATGGCTTGGCACTGAGCTGACCAACGTGCATTTCTTTTTTTCCTAATATTCACAACAGGGTGTATTTGGCTGGGGTAGTTCTTAAATCGAGATCTTTGTCCTCCAGGTTCAGCAGTATGGCTTTGGCAACAACTTACATAAAACTTCCCGTGTTACCTGATTCATAACTCAACTAACGATGATTGTGCCATCTCTCTACCATTCAATATATACATGCTATAGAATCTAGTTTACAAAAAAAAAAATCTACACAATGATCGCAGTTCCCAGTTCATGCTTTGTTTGGGTGGCTTCTGCATGAGGGAGCGAGATGGAAGAGAAACATGGTGATCTTACCTTATAAACAGTGCCAAAAGCTCCAGAGCCTAAAACTTTGACCTTTTTAAATTCTGTTTCCTTTAAAATTCTCAGATGAGCCTGGTTCGGTGCCTCCCCGCTGGGCGTCAGTGGTTCGACAAGCTGGTACAGAGAGAAGACGACGACGTTAGAAGGATATACAGTCTAGGAGGACAGCAAGCAGCACGCTTTGAGGAAGCAAATAAATCCTTCCTTTAAAATAATGAACATTTTATTCCACGTGAAGTTTATGGGAGGACAGCTCCACTCTGACTTAATTTCAGAGGGAAAATCAATCACAGAGTGGCGACTGCCATTTTGAAGGAGAATGAAGGAATGCTGCTGTTCAAATGAAGACTTAAGACTTCAAAGCCTTAAAACACCTACCATGAAGAACAGTGTAATTACCACAGAGCCTAAAGAAGATGGGTTTTTTTTGAACTTGCAAATAAATTATAAAAATGTTTTAAATACTGGGCAAGAATCACCCACAACCTTTCAGGTCTGCTCTTGTTTAACTGGATGAAATTCCCATGGCACCAGTGGCTCCCCCAGACCGCAGGGTTTACAAGCAGCAACTGAAACTCCGAGAGTGACTCTCTTCTCAATAAAAAAGGAGATGTTGAATTGACTATCGACATTTTCAAAATTTCATCTAAGCCTTACTGCAAACAGCAGTAATGCCCTCCAAACAGAGATATTTAACACTTTCTTGAGGCATAAGCCAGCTTTTTCCCTTAGTGCTTTTTCTTTTTCCTTTCCTTTGAATAAAACCGTATTTAGCTAGATACAATCTGATTTTAGTGGGCTAGCAACCTTTCTGTTGTGATGAAATAGCCTCATTTTGAGGAGTCCAGGGGGTACAACATGAGCTGAGCACAAACTGAACTCTACTATCACAACTGTAGAATACAGTGGTACATAAAATATTGTTGGGTAGTGCATTAAAAAGCAGGACAGCTTTTTTTTATAAGGATTTTATCAGCTGACTCCACAAAGCCAGCGAGCACGGAAGGAAGCTGCAACTGGGCTTTCACCAGAATGCTAAATACAATTTGCTAATTATTTACTAGGATTGGACTAGAAAGAGAAGGGGGCTAATCATGAAAGAGCGGCTTTAATCCAGGATAATGAATTTTGCTATTTTATATGAGGTACCCAGAAAGCAATGCTGCAATGCACACAAAACCACGAAGAAGACAAAAAGCAGTGTAGAAACCTTGTTCATGCTCAACAAGGTGAAACATTCACTTTGATGGCTTTGTGGGTTTTTTGTGTTAAAAACAAACCAAAGATGAGACACAAACACTTCCTCGATTCCTTTCCCCCCTCTCCTTTTTCTCTCATTTTTTTTCCACAGGATCAGACATAGGCCTGATCAAGGGGGCAAAATTTTCAAAAGCGCCCAAGTTGCCACAGCAGCCTCAAGGCTTGTCTGGAGGGAGAAACGATTCGAGGCTGAGCAAGGTGGTATGGATCAGCAAACACATTGCACCTCACCCTGAAGGCTTAGTTTTTTCCAAGTAGATGACCTCAATGATTTTCAATGGGATTTAGACATCTAAACCCCCTAAAGCTTTTGAAAGTTATATCCAGAGGGATCAGACTTGAGATTAAGTGAGACGGTGTTAGATGCGCACTGCCTCTCTTCCGACTGGCGCGGCAGATGACGCGTTTGCCAACACAAGGGCTTGTTGAGTTACAAGGCAGATGCACGGTGCTTTAATTCTCTGGTACGAGGAGGCCGGCACCCATTGCCCCAAAGAAAGCAGCCAGTGCTGCAGCCGTGCCGGCGGCACTCACCTCCCTCTCCTGCAGCAGCCGGCGCAGGGTCCGCTTTCTGACGATGTGGCGCCTCCGCAAGTAAAGGCCGATGCCCAAGCCGACCACCACCAGGCACAGGAGACCTCCAACAACGCCAGCCGCGATAGACGGGATTTTGGAGCTGCAGGACAGGAGGGGATGCAGAAAGAGGAAAAAAAATGCTTAGGTGTAAGATTTAAAAAAAAACCCTACGGAGGTTGCACGAAGCCTTAGGTTTTGATCAAACACATGCTCTGGACATCCACTTAAGCCTATCTGACGTTTCAGATATCTTGGGCATCTGTATTTTTAAGTTTCTCATCCAGTGGTTGCATTTATTGGTTGGTTTTTTTCCCTTTAAGGAAAAGTGAATGATCGAAAGAATTGTATGAGACCATCCTGACTTTTCTGTGCTTGGCAGTGAAGATTTCTGCTCCACTGCTCAGCCATCTCCTCCTTCTTCTGCCGATCATTTCTGCACCTACCATTTTTGTGCTGTTTGCTTTGCTGGATTTCTACTTTTGTCCCATATTTGCAAAGCCCCCTTTAATAAATCAAAGCACTTTTTTTTCTCTTTTAAAACTATTCCTGTGGCGTGTGGCAGGAACTGAGCCTTGCAGAGACGGGCCTGCTTGTATACACTGGTGATTTTAACATCGTAAAGCAGGAGTGAAAAGAAATGGCTCTCCATACAGACGAGATATTGACAACTTTGTACACCTTCTTTTCAAAGCACAGTGGAAGTTAGGTTGATGGTCTGTCCAGGGAGGCAGAAGGAGAGGAGGTTGACAACGTTCTCCTATGTCCCCTTCCTCACTTGAGTTTTTTTTCTTCCAGCGCTCGGTAATGATGCTTGAGGTGTAACCTGCTCAAAGTCTTCACTCTTCTCTCAAACTCACAATTGGAGCTGATCCTCATAGCTTAAGCGAGGGGATTTCTCCTCCCTCTGACAAACCCACCAAGCACATGAGCATGAAATCTGTGATGCCTATATATGCCAACCATGGGCAGCCCACATGTGGATACACGAAGCACGTGGAGAGAAGGCAGTATCAAGAAGGCATATGCAGTTGTGATACCAGCAATGAAGCTGGCATCTCGCCGTTATTGGGAGGCCCATGCTGTAAGTGTCACAACGAACTTCAGATCATCGGTTCTCCTCCCCCAGTACAAATGTCTGAGGCCAGGTAATGTGTGAACCATCCACGTTGTACACACAGATTGCTGCCTCTTTATTCGAGCCTGGGTCATTTCAAATTCAAGTTGAAAAGAAAAACCTGTTTTCAAAGGTTGGTTTTTTGGTCTGTACTTAGAGATTCATCACAGCTCTTTCTAAGTTGCCCCAGGGATTACTATTAAATAGAGTAACTTTTTAACACGGCTTCTAGACTGAATTTGTCTTGCCATAGCCTGACTTTGTGGCCAGAAACTAAATCCCTCTCTCTTAGTCAGAGAAGCCTATTCTCTTGTTGCATGACCTCGAGCAAGTCATGAGGCCAAACAGTGCAACGTAAGATCTAGAGTGAAGAATGAACGTCCATCTGTGCACAGAGCAGTTGGAGATGTACAGATCACAGGGCTGGAAAAGACCCCCTTGGGTCTCCGAGATGAATCCCCTGTAAGGCAGGGAACCATATCAAGCCTAAACATAACTCTTTCTGCCACTAGCCCTTAATCCTTTCTTTTTCCAGCTCCTCCTTTTGTTCTCCAGTAACAGATCCCAGGTCCCACCTTGACAAACAAGCTAAGCAGAACAAGGTTTTGGAGTCTTGTGCCAGTAGGAATATTTCTCAGTTCTTTAAATAATTTTTATAGGTCAGAGCCTGCTCTAATCTGTCGCTTCCCTGTACAGAGCTTAACACTTAACTTTAGTCCCAGCCTTGCCGTGTCCAGCATGGAAATGTAAACACGCATGCATTCTTTCTAGCTCTGTCGTTAATTGTAGCAGATTAAATACTCACCCATTTGGACAGCCTTCAAGACCTGGCCCTTTGCACCTGTAAAAACAAATGAACATTACAAACATATTAGCTCTGGCATACACACTTCTATAATTCCAACTAAGAAGAGTGCTACTGATTGAAAAGTTTGTGTTTTAGAGCAGTCCAAGTATTAACACAGGAATTTATAACAGTCATACACACTACTAAATATCAGTCAATGGCCTTGCTCCAAAATTTTTTATCTAGAGACATAGTTATGCTGCATACTCAGTTTAAAGACTATTTTAAAACAACTTTCTGTCATCTGGTAGAATGGGGGGAGGACATAGATACACAAAATTCAAATGGGCCTGGATTCCCTGGCTCTGCGTGGACATCTGCGTTAGCACAGAAGCTCAGGGCTGACCGTGGAGGAGGACAGAAGTAGCCTCTCCCCTGCACAAGGGCGGAAAGCCACGTGGAAACGCGTTGCTGCAGACCCTCCTGCATAATCCTTGTTTCCTGATAAGTAAAAGATTTCAATTTCCAGACTTTCTATTGCAAAGGAAAACTTGGGTAGCAGCTACACGCTCCCATCAGAAAACAGGATTTGACAGCGCTCCCTTCGGCTATAGTCTGTTGGTATGTGTCCATGATACTTTTCTTTCAGAATCCCAGATCTTAAGTTACTGGTAATGTAAACAGGTAGACAGTTATCCAGAGAGCCAGAAACTCTACTAGCAAGTCATTCACCCTCCATTTGAGTTTAAAATGCCTGAAATTCATTTTGGCAGCCCAATGCAAAAAACAACACGGATGAAAACACAGTGACTGCATTCACTTGATGGTCTAACAGGCGTGAGAGGCACTGTGCATTCCCTAAGTGCTGCTGGGCTGCAAGATGTATGCTCTTCATGGGAATTGTGGTCTTTGTGGTGTCTACCGAGGAAGGAGAGCATTACTGAGAGGGTTACATCACCTCTGAAAAACAGAGCACAGAAAGGAGAGAAGTCCAGTTTGTGGTATCCGCTCCCTGCGCTGACTTAAAGAAAATGGATCATCCCAAAACAACTCCAGAGGAGGTCAAGTAGGGGGTAAGGAGCAAGCCTGTGCCAGGAAAACGGCTCTGAATTCCCTCTCGCGGAGAGGAAGAAGCAGAAAAATTTCAAAATGGCAGGCGGAGTTTCAGATCTTATCTCATAACTTGATCTAGGTCTGGGGGAGGAAGAGGTGAAGCAACTACTCATTTTATTGGGTTTTTGTTTGCTTGTTTGTTTTCATTACTCTGATCTTCCCTCGTGTATTTGCCTTGTTTCTGGGCCAGCACAGCGCTCCAAGACCCAGCATCTGGAAGGTCTCGTGAGTTCACTGGGCTCCCATGCAAGAATGTGCATCCCGGTGTCCTGGACACGCTGGAAGTGCTGTGCATAGCGGTTCCCGGATCCCAGGCGCCCAGCTTTGTTAGTGTTCCCTGCCTGCCTACGGCTTGGTTTGTTTGCTCAGTTGTGTAAGTAAGCAGAGAGAGGCTGCACGTGCAGAGCAGAACCACCAGCTTGCTTACGGTCACCGGAGACGTATCTCACTTTGCACCGGGCTTCTCTCTTCAGGCACTCAACAGAAAATGGATCTAGGACCCAAGACCTCATCCTATCACGCTCTACCACCCGGATCTGAATTTCTATATGCTAATGCAACAAAGCATGTGCAGCTTCTCCCGACAAAGATGTGAAATTAAAAGACCTCACGTAATTTCAGAATGTGACTGTGGTCCCTCAAATGATGCCTTTGACCAAAGACCGATTTGCCATGCTACTTTATGATGGCAAGTCCTCCGGGTGCTTCCTAACAGCAAAAAAAATTGGCTGAGGGGACAGTATCTACAGTCTGAGGAATGACTGACCAGTTATTTTCCTATACCAGAAAGCAGAAGCAGGAGAGGTGTAGATTTTCATCTGTCCCCCTCCTTTTATAAAATTATTTCCCACACAAATCCATCCATATCAAGTCTAGTGGGATAAAGTAAAAAGGTGTTTGGGAAGAAAATGACAGATCAGCTTGTGCTTTTCAAATCCCAAGTGATTTTCTGATTCATTTCACGAGTCAAAGGAGAAACAAAGTCTACGACAAATATCCACCCAGGACTAAATATAACCATCTTTCTTAATGTGGAATTTTATGATGACACCCAACATAAGTAACCCAGGTTTTATGGAATCTAAACAATCACTTTTTCCATTCCTCAATCGTTTTTCTTCTACTTACAGAAACCAAAATAAGAAATGTGACCTTGTGTTATGAACTGCCTCAAGATCTTATGGATATATCAGATGGAATCTAGCAGCAGTTGTAGTCTCTGAAATATTTCTCTACTTAGTGGAAAATTAGTGCTGTGTACAGTCCCTGAAAACTATTGCATCCTGAACTCAGCATTTCATCTGTCTACGTAAATATTACTCATGCCAGTGCAGACACAGCTATTTATTTCCCAAATCCATCAAGATTTTAACAACTTTCTCCTCGACCCATAGTTCCTAATTTGATATAAAACAGCCAGGTTGCTATGATTTACGGCCTTTCAGAGAGAACTCACACTATAACACCTTAAGTTACTTCACAGTCATAAAAGAAATGGAAAACCATTAGGCTTTTTAAAGCCTTACAAGAACTTTTCTCTGCCCTCTTTCTCATTAACCTTCAGAGTGCGACAAAGGCATCGCATTTGCGCTGTGCTGCTGCAACCTTCCCTCTCGGACCTCCTGGCCGTTTTCTCACCCCCCTCCCCTAAAATTCCCTGGCATTTAACATGAAGACTGGCGAGACATGTAGTGTTGGTAGAGACTGCAGAGGCAGGACGTGTCAGCCAGTGCTATTAGCTACAGCGGTGGCTTCCCTCCTTCTTGCTCTTCCACCCCAATGTGACTGAATTTAATTCCCGTGCTCTGGAAGAGCAGCAAGGGAAAACCAAATCCTTCAACACCGAGCAGTTTAATCAAGCTGGTTGTGTGTCATTAGTTGCTGGAGGTATAAATGGAGTAATTCCAGGACTTTTGGGACGTCGCTGTCTTTATCGGAGCGTATTTTCTCAGCTGTACTAGAGGCAGAGCAAAAGGAAGCTCGTGTACAAAATCCCCAAGAGGTTACAGAGGAAATGGGAGAGAAAGGGTCTTTTGGGCTGAGCAGGAGAAAGCTTCCTCCATTCTGTTTTCTAATGAAGGCTGAAAAACCGACTCAGCAAAGAAAACGAGACTAGACGGGCTTCTTAACAGCGACGCAAAGGAAGCGATGTGCTACCGGTAAGCACACCTGAAGTAGAAAACCAAAATTGGTGACAAAGCTCAGGTGGGAAGAGAAGTCCTCTTTACTTGCAGCTTCTTCAAACAAGGAAAATAGAGCCAGATCCTGGAAACCCTTCCTTCAATGACTACTGAAGTCAGCTCACTTAATCACACTGATAAGATTTTGTGGGCTCTAGCCGTGAAATTGGACAGGGACAGAAATAAAGTTGTTGTTTCTTGTGATGCAGAAATTGCTGAGACTGTGGTTTTTAAGGATGGAAAAACTTTGTGAGACAGATGTTTTCCACCCACTGCTGAACAAATCCCATTCCCGCAGCACAACAAGGGAAAGGCGTGAAGAGAAGTAAACGGCATTACTGATCGATTGCTTTCACGGGGACAATGCTGCGCCAGACTGCACGTTCCCAGATTACGCCTCTGACTCTGGCTCCCTGCCCATCAATGCCATTGGCCTCAGGTTGGTCCCATCCGTAAAGCAAAAACAGTACCGCTACCTTCTCCTAGCTCTCTTGGGCCCTTCAGGGATACAGCCTATTTCTTCTGCCACATTCGGGCAGCAACTCGAATGGGGCCATTGAGCACGTCTGCAATATAGCTGTGGCAAACTTAGCCCAGTTCTTTCACGTTAAGAGATGAAATTGATACTAATTTTTACATTCTGCCTTAATAGCACAGGGCCAAATATACTGAGCCATACGTTGAGTAGCCCTAATTTTCAAAAACCTCTCCTTACACTATCCCCATCACCTGCCAGACTCCTGTGGTACACCCATCCACGGCTAAAGCCAGGCAGGAGCGGACTCTTCTGATGAACTCTGCTCTGGGGATTTGCTTGGGCACAAAGAGCCACTGCGTGGCTTGGAGCTGCATCCGCGTCTGGAAGATTATGTTCTCCAAGTTTGCATTCATTTGAGTCCAGCGTTTGATCTTGCTACCGAGGCCACACAGTCGAAAGCCTCGTTCAGATGTGGTTATCCATTACGCTGCTCCAGTAATCAGCCACATTTTCACGTGGCCAGTTAGGAGAAGGGTATTGGATCCCTGTGGCCAGTCTGTATCAGTAGGGACTAACGGTTGCAGCTACTGAGCTCATTAATAGAGAGCAAAGTTATTAAGATCCCTTTTCAACTGAGATCATTTGTTCTCAGGAGCGTGACGGGAAGCCCCGATAAGCCTTGCCCGCCACTGTAACAAAACACAGAGGGCATCGCTGTAAATCACGGCAAACCCACGTGCCTGTTACCACTGCCACCTGAAAACCAGAGCACTGTATTCACTACGAGTGCTAGGAAGGGCCGTTACTTGCTGGTTTAACCCTTCATCTCCTTCTCTCCGTGAAGTTGGGGCCTGGGCACTCTGCTCTTTAATGACCTGGCAGTTGAATCAGGTAATACACAATGGGATGATGTTTGGTCTGAATATGTTATAACTTCTCTCTTGCAACACGTCTTACAGGCGTATTACAGAAGGATTTGGGATCAGACAGACCCGCAGGGTACAGGGCAGGGGCCTGTGAAGGCAAAGACACCAAACGTGGGCTGTTTTTTTGCTCTGAAAGCATCACAGTCCAACAACCAAGTCTGGAACCCTAAAACCTTTTACTGCACATCCCGTACCCTTTGCAGGTTGGAAACCAGGAGAGGAGACAGCTGTTACTTATTGTCACGTAGGTTAAATACGGTTCGATTCGCAGCTCGTTACAGGTGGCACTTTAAGCGTGCCCCCAAATGAGGACAAAAACGGTCCATACAGGTTGGGTTTCCTGTGATGCCCATTAATAAAGCCACACTCAGGAGGCAAGCAAGGCTTTAAAGTCAGACCAAGTGCTAGCATATGGAAAGAAGGAAAGAAAGAAAATCACTGTCGTACCCTCCTGGGATTTTCCTCCTAAAAAATGAAAGGTGCAGAGAAAAATGGGCCCCGGGAGCCCAGCATCCACGAGGTGTCACTGACGTTCCTCCCAAAACCAGAGGACCCAGCACCAAGCCAGTGGGGAAAAAAATAAAAGTGCATCACTGGTGGGCGAGTTCTGTAAAGTTCAGGAAGTTTCCTACTTAAATCAACAAACCAACCTGTTTCAAACCCTCTAAAACATTTTTCCTTTTTTTGCCCTCTATGTAAAGATGCAGTGCCACCGAACTTTTCCTATTTACCAAGTCCGCTGCGCTCTGCTTACGTTACCTGGGTACTCTGGACCCCTCTCGCTCCCCGCTATTTCTTCTTCTTGGCATTTGGAAATGGGACCATTAGGAAGGAAAAGAGCTCGAGACGAGCTGTTCCCCTATTTTTTCCCCCCTGTTTCCATTCAGTCCGAGGTTTTACTCACCCCCGGGTACAGTTTGGATGGCAGAGCTGGCAAACAGCATTCCCGTCGGCGTATTTCCAGACAAGGGTATCGTTCTCGCCCAGAACCCCGGCCGGGCAGGATTTCACGCAGTGGGGCCCGTCTATAAAATGGGCACACTTCATGCAATTGTCGGGTCCCTGCAAAGAGAAACAGCTTGTGTATAATGCCCTTACATTAGCCTATTCAGGAGGAAATTCAGAAGGTAAATCTAAATGCCTTCCGCTGCTGGAAGTTTTCAGCATCATTTGGTTTCATCACCTTGCTACCTGATATTCTTGCAAGTATTTGCTCTTGTAGGATGGACTCTACAAAAGGCAGTACCTGATGTTTAAAGCTAATATTTCCTTGAGTTTCAGTGTTGCTGTTTTTTTTCCCCTGCCTTCTGGCTGTTTGGAAAGTTTGCATTTTTCATTTAAAATGGGGAATAATTCACTGACATCTTGATAAGGGGTAGGCTCCAAAGCAGAGGGCCAGGCTGCTGCCTGGTGAGATCTACCATCACACGATTTAAAAAGACGGAGTTGGACCTGCTGACACCTCCCTGAAGTACTGGCCTCAAATCATTATTTTCCTGCGTCTCAGCACAGGTTCTTTCCTCTGTTAGGGAGAAGCAGGGGATTAGGAGGCAACCCAAGGAGTCCATGCAGTTTTTTACTTTGAAGAGCACTTAGTCTGTGTTTAAAGGCATTGCCTTTGGCCATTTTTGGCAGAACTGTTTTTATTCAGACTGTAACAGCACCAGGAATGCCCTAAATATTTTAAAGCAGGGAAACCAGCAATTCTGGGTCAAATTCTGCTCTGGAGAAACACCAGACCAGATCCACAGTGCTGGTTTCAGTGGGACTACAGTAAGACATGCTATAGGAAGCTTATTTTAATTACTGTAATGTCTAAGGGTCACTCTAATAGACTGATTACTAGATGCTGGGCAAAAATGGAACAAGGGGGTGGTCACTGCCTGAAGGAGATTATAATGTTAATAACATCCCTTAGGCCATGGTGGTCTAAGCTAGAAGGGAGGATGGAAATGCTTCCCATTACTGAGCAGTGACTCTGCAGACTGATGATGGGCAAGGGTCGAACACTCAGTGGCTGCAGGGGATGGCAAGAGGTGTTCAAAGAGTTGGGTTAAGGAGCACAGAGGAGGAGCCGTGATGGAAGCAGGAGATTTGATTTCAATGACACACACCCCCCCGCAAAAAAAAAAAAAAAAAAAAAAAAAAGATAATTAGAGTTTTACAATTAAGATATGAGTTTGAGCTGATTAAAAATGAAATAATTTTGCACTGCTGCCAAACTGGACATTTCCTAATGCAAAAGAGTATTCTAAAAATTAAAGAAGAACAAAACTGAGGAAGACTCTGGATGACTAGCAAGACTACACTGCATTGGCTTTTGTAGAAGGAGCTTTTGTACGAATTTGGAATATTTAAACAAGTTTGAAAATCCAATCATTTTGTTTTGATCTCCTTTCTTTGAACATAACTTACACCTGCAATTACTTTAATACAGGTATTTATGTTAATCTAGTTAGAGGAGGGAACACGGTTTTTAACTAAAAACTGCTTCCTGAATATTTTCCAGTAAATATCTGGTTTTGATCACAATTTTATCATGGCTTTTCAAAAAGGCAAAAAGCTACTGTTTTAATCCACTATTTTTAACAGTTCTTTCTCTCTGAATAAGGAAATCTAATTTGTTCACGCCAAGTTGGCTGTTCAGTAACTACATGTTCCCAGAATGTTCACCAAATTACCGCATCGTCGCATGTGTAAGTAAGCCTTACATTTTTTTCTGTAAAAAGACAGAAAAAAGAATGGCCCTGCGACGCCTGTGACTGTGGATTAGATGTATGACAGGTGACACGAGAGAGAAATAACACACTGAGGTTCCTTCTCCTGTTTCTGCTCTGCTGCCCCAAGATCTTGCCCTCTAACCGCCCCTCCACCTCCACTCCGTCCTGGAGAAGGGTAAATGAGACCTCAGGATTATCTCAACACGGGAAATACGGATTAATACACGGTCTGAGGCACAGGTTTGCTAAACTGAATCTGCTCTTACAGGTCCAGTGCAGGTTGCGTTGTAGGCGGTGGAGTTTTGCACCAGGCACTCGGGGTGGCAGGGGAGGCACTTGAAGTCCCTTTCAAACTCTCTTGGCTCCCTGGAAAACAAAGACAAAAAGAGAAATAATTAAACACCAGACTGCTTAGCGAGTGATAAGTTGTGGTTGTGGATTGGGATGATGGTACTGAGACAGAAGGAGGTACAGGGGGACCCTCCTGGTTACACCGGTAGCGCTTGCTCAGCACAACCAGGGAGAGGCAAGGGTAAGGGAAATTTGGTTGATGGTGAAACACATGGCACTCCAGGTTGCACGCTACAAATTGGTTTACTTTCCCTTTCATGCTAACGACACAGAATATTTGCAATGATTTCCAAGGGCTTTTAAATGGTAGTGATGCAAAGATATCAGCAAAAACAGCTCAAGTGATTCCAAGGCTCCAAATAATAATTAGGAAAGTTAAACAGCAAGGCACTGATAATTAAATTCATGCCCTCCCTACAACACACAATGAATCATTAAAATATGAAAGTTGGGAACAGATGGTTTCAATAGCAATAAAGCTGTTCCACTTCAAGTAATGGTGTTATTAATTAAACTAAATCTACTCATCATTTGACACAAAAAATGCCCAGATCTGCCCTTCAGGTCATAAGAGCTGCTGGAGGGAATTCACTTACAAAAAAGACAGCTGCTGAACTGCAAGTTGCTAGACAAATACAAACATCAGGGGCATCGGCACCCTGTCAAGTACTTGCTTAACACTCGTGAGTTTTAAAAGTCAAACTTTGAAAGATGTATTAAAAAAATCCCTGTAATTTTTGGTGCTAGCCGTGCCTTTCCCGCCTACATCACCTGTTGAACTGACTGAAAACCCCAGCCGAGCCGATGTCCTGACACACAGGCAGCCATACATTTTCCTCGGCCTGAGCGAAGCCGAAGCAATAATTTTGCCTGAAATTGCTGCTCCCAGTGCTTTTCGGATGAAAGCTCATTCTCCCTTGACTGCAACTTTGCAAATGGCAAGGGCGAGCCGCTCATTTGAGCAAATATACGAGTCCCTTTGCAGTAAGGAAGCCTACCGAGCAGTGAAGCCCTCGCTCCGGGGGTGACTGAGCTCCCGCTGACCGCAATGGGCTCCGGCTCTCACCCGACGTGCGTGACGTGACAGGCATTGCTTGGATTTTCACGGGGGGATTTAAGCTCCTTTATTTGTTAGGGGAAGGAAGCGTAAGGCTTAGCCTCCTTGGGCCTCCAGACAGTCTCCTCATGGGCTTGAGGGGATGTTTTCATGGCAGCCACCGTGGCAGGAGCAAACTCCTAAGCAATGCTGAATGGGGAAGGAGAGCTAACTCAGCTGCTGGCTTTTCCCTCTTTTTAGGTACTATGCTCATACAACATCTATGCAAAGCTGGTGAAATCCTTTCTTCCTAGCTACATCATGTTCTAAAACCCAAAAGCCCCAAATCGTCGCCAAACCTCAAGCACCCCCCAGACACCTTACCCTTGCAGGATATTGCACTGTTTCACACACTCCTTCTGGCGATCGAAAAACCTGCAGGAGAAGCAGTGGAAGGGTCCGGGGCCCCAGCAGCCCACGTCTGAGCACAGCGGGTCACAAACATGCCTGGAAGTGACTGGGAGAGAAAGAGACAAGAGAAAAGGCCATGGATGTCAAGGCAGGAGAGAGGGCAAACACAGCACGGCAAGTGACTCCATCCTGACCAGCCAGTTTCTCCAACCTGTTCCAAAGTAGACGTGAATGGTCCTGGCAGTGTGGAAGATGAATAAGCACGTTTCTATTAATTCCCAAAGCCTGAAATTAAGAGTGACTTCTGGCTTTTCAAAATAAAAACAAGCTTCTCTGTGACAGCTGTGTAATAAAGCTAAACCAGTACCAGGCTGAGAGAGGTTGTTCAGCCTGGAGAAGAGGAGGCTCTGGGGAGACCTTACTGCGGCCTTTTAATACTTAAAGGGGCCTTATAACGACTTTTTACCAAGGCCTGTAGTGACAGCACAAGGGGCAATGGCTTTAAACTGAAAGTGGGTAGGTTTAGATTGGACATAAGGAAGACATTTTTTATCACGAGGGTGGTGAGGCACTGGAACAGGTTGCCTGGAGAAGCTGTGGGTGCCCCATCCCTGGATGTGTTCAAGGCCAGGTCGGATGGGGCTTTGAGCAACCTGATCTAGTGAAAGATCACAGAATCACAGAATCACTAGGGTTGGAAAAGACCTGTAAGATCATCAAGTACAACCATCACCCCAACCCCACCATGCCCACTAAACCATGTCCCACAATGCCTCGTCCACATGTTCCTTGAACACCTCCAGGGATGGTGACTCCACCACCTCCCTGGGCAGCCTCTTCCAATGCTTCACCACTCTCTCCGTAAAGACATTTTTCCTAATATCCAGCCTAAACCTCCCCTGGCGCAACTTGAGGCCATTTCCTCTTGTCCTGTCGCTAGTCACTGCCCACGGCAGGGGGGGTTGGACAGGATGATCTTTGAAGGTCCCTTCCAACCCAAACCGTTTCGTGGTTCTATGATCAATTTCCAAAATACAACAAATTCATATGCTGCAAAGAGAAATAATTAGATTTTGGCCCAAGGACCACTGCACTCAACAGCATGGTTGAACAACAACTTCAACCTTGTCAAAAATGTCCAACGTTTGAAGTTAGCTTCTGTGTCCTTCAACGTACGTGGCTTCACTACGCCCATAGTAGTGAAGCAGCTCCTTCCCATCTGCTGGACACCATGAAGTCCACACCCTCGGTGCGAAAAAAATCCCACTCTTCCCTCACCACCTTCATTAAAGCAGTATCACTGAAGAATATTGCAGCCAGGGGAACAGAGAGAAAAAAACCTTGCTCGAATAACTCTTGCATTTTAGCATGAGCTTCTACAGCGGGCCAGAAGGCAGCACTGACTTACCACACTCATTTTTATTTCTATTCTGTATAATCTTTGTTTTCTGGCTCTGAGTTGCAAACAGCCTGCGCCAATCCATGGTGTCAGCGTAGCAGAGGTTCTTGTTCTTCATAATGGCAACATCTCCGTCACTTATTTCCTTGAGGGAGCGCAGCCCCAGTGACTGTATTTTCAAGTTAACCACGGCAAGGGAATACTGGCCACTAAAATGGAGATGGACGAAAAGAAAAGAACACAGGAGAAAGAGAATTAGTAAGCAGGGTTTAACTCAGCACGTTTTTCTTTTGCTTTTCAAACACATATTGCTGGGAACTCAATATTGTTCAAGCAAGACATTGCTCAGCCCTCTAAGCTTAACGCCTGGTACACGACATACCCATCATAGAACAACTGCAATACTCATATCTGGTTTTGCATGGGAATTTTAAGCTAAAATTAGCAGGACGTGCACTCTGTCAAGTAAATGATGTGCAACAGCAGTTGTAGGTAAAGCCGCTATTATTTTGCGCTGGTCCACCAAGCTGAGGGTCTCATTCCCCCAGGGCACATTCTCTACTGCTACGAAGATGGTGCTCGACTCCTCACAGGCTTTTCCCCATTTTGCATCAGCTTGGGGACACCCGCGTCTCACCGCTTGGTACCCTGGTGCGCTCAGACAAATGCAGCTCTAAACAGAGTGTCTTTTACAGTCGCTCTGGCTGATGATTTACTTACTGTTGCTTGGTTCTGCCTCGTATAATCTCCAGATTTTCGAAAGCGTAGAGATCAGTAGCATTATCGGGCCAGGCCTGAATCAACAAAAATCCTGAAATGTAGAAAAGAAAATTAAAAAATAAGAATAATAATAAACCCGCGGTCAGTATTGGCAGCAGAACCTCCCCCTCGAGCTCCTCCTACACCAGAGGAAGGTACTTGTGCTTTCCCTACGCTTATCTGAGAATCTCAAAGTGAAACATGACATTTTAGGGAGCACTGAGATATTTTTAAACCCTGTTTTATAAACAGTTTATTTCTTAGCCCACCATGAGGGCTCAGGAGCGCAAGAGACGAGTGTGTCGGTGAGGCGCACATCCTGCCACACCGAGCTGCCAGCAACGATGGCTCTTGCCAGCAGATACCCTGGCTGAGAGGCTGCAGGAGAAAGGCATCGCTCCGTCCCATTCATGAGCTGCCCTCAGGGAAAAGGAAAACTGAAGAGAAAGCAGAAATGGAGCAGAACAGACAGCCGCTCAGAGTGGATTTGCTCAGGCAAACAGATTTCCCTGCTCAGCCGCGGCGCTCAGGAGGACAGGGAGAATTTGGGAAATTGCAGGCCGCCATATGAAGCTCTGAGGTTAGTCATTGCTACCCTGAAGGGAACCAGACAGCTAAAAGACAGAAAGAAAAGAACTGAAGTCACGTCTGTGGACCCAGCTCTGACGTTACACTCATTTTATAATGGGCTGAACAAAATTACTTTTAATTGATACTTGGTGCAAGACTTGGCTCCGCTGGCCACTTTGTGCTCGTGAAGACTCATTCACCCCAAGGAAGAGCTCTTCAGGCTGGAGAGGGTGTCTCCACGAGGATGACGCAAGCCACTGAGCACGCTTCCTTAAGGAGCTGCTGAAAGGTTTTCCACAAATAGAAACACACTTGGCTTTTTTTAGCCATAGTGGCACGCCTCTGCATCACCACATACTTCTTCTTGGGTGGCTGAGGATCTCCTCTGCTTTTACTCTTCGCTAGGGCTGACAGTTCAGCAGAAGGGATGGTCTGGTCAAATGACACACCTTGGACGGGAGGCCAGTATGGGTTACGTGGGTGTAATGCTGGCAAGGAGCTGCTGACCACCTTTGTGAAGAGTGACCCCGGTAGCTCAGAGACAGAAACCTTTTGCTTGTGCTTCTCTTCGTGTGCTTAAAAAAGATTTCCCTCCTCTCCCTTTGTGTTTTTGGCCGTACCGATCAGAGACCACCTCAGATTAAAACCCATTGCTGACCTGATATTTCTTTGACTGTTTTGAAGACATCCAACTTCTTGGGGTCCAAGGGTAGTGTCTTCGTGAAGGCATCACTGAAAAACACAGAATGAGGAATTGGGAAAAGAATGGCTCAGCCTGAATTTCTCCTTAGCCCTTCTCCTGCAGTGCTAAATGACCAGCGGGCAACTCACCCTAGAAATGCAACTGGGAGAATGCTGACGTCCCCGTTGATCTTCGTACAGTTTTTGAAGGAGTCGATGTTCGTGGCGTTTATGGAGAGGATCCCTTTAAGTTCACCTATTCCAATGCCGTTGCACACTGTTAAAAGAGAGATACAAAAGTCAGGGGGGAGAAGAGTGAAGCCCAATCACATGGAAGAGAGTAAACATGAAGATGCCATTAGTCCAGAAAGTACTCCCATATGGTCAAGCCTATCTCTGTAAGATAAGTTTCATAGATCTTTTGCCTACTTTTGCTTTTCAGAAAGCACCACAGGACAAACGCTTCCTGCTTTCCCAGCTGTGCAGCTCTGGTCCGAGCATCTCCGCACACAGGCTCTGGCACATGCCCTTGTCTCTCTTTGTCCCATTTTCATTTTATTCCCCTTGATGACATACTGGGAAGGACAAATGAAGGAGAAGGCTGATGTGCAAGATACACATGCACACGACGCACAGTTTATCTACTGTACTTGCGGTGTATCCCATTTGGAGAGCATGCCCCGCAGCCATGTTTCCTGATAAAACCACTTGTCAGATCTCCAAACTACCACTGGATATTTATTATTGAATTTGCACTTAATTAAGGTCCCAGCTCCACGTACTTTTTCTAGTAAGTTACCTATCATCTCAAAGCCTTACTGGTTTATTCCGTGCTTTTTATACCTTTGCTGCATAGCCCATCACACTTTTTACACTTCCGAACACCGTTTTCTTCCACTTCGTAAGTATCAGTATTGCACGAGCGAACGCAGGAGCCGTGGTCTGTCACCACGTAGTTGTCTGGAAAAACAAGGATACAAAGGTCATTGAAATACGAGGGGGATGCGTTGGGGGCTGGCACAGGCACTTCAACACCAGGAAGAAAAAGGGTTTTTGAACTTTTGGAAGACTTGGCAAAGTATAGGCATTAATTATTAATTCTCACAAACATCCTTTGAAGGTAGACAGACATACAATGCTATCACCACCGTACAGAGAGGGGAATGGTCACCGAAGGATAAAACAACATCGCCAAGGTCAGGCTGCGCAGCAGTGTCATAATCGGGGTCAATATGTGGCACCTCTGATCCCTCACCTTCACTCACTCTTCCAGGCCACGGGCCAGGCAGGGCAATGGTCAACCTCAGAAAGGGATATCAGTTCTGTAATCTAAACCCTCTCTTACACATAAGTCTTGAGGGGTTAAAAAAACAAGGACATAGAATAGCATGAAAGACAAAGCAAGCATCTGTAGAGGAAGCAATGATCACAGGCCTTGAGAGGGAGTGCTTGAACCAATTACTTTCTATCAGTCCTAATTAAGAACCAGTTAAGAGTTGATAACGTTTTGGTAATCCACAGGATTGATCTTGTTTGGCTGTTGTTTTGATGATTCGCATAAGATGTTGGTTTTTTCCCATCAAGAGAAAAATCTGCAGAAGTCAAAATTTAATGGTTAAAAATCAGGGAAGGTGATGGATGCAGCCAGTTTGAAGCGGCTGTCTTCTTTACGAGCTATTTTCTCATTTTTTTATCACCTGCTCCCGGTTCCCACAGAAGCTGAGGAGAACAAGAAAGTGCTCTTGTACTTGGCCATAATGCAGAGGGATGACACAGGTCCCTTCCCACCCCCTTCCAAGCCCCCACCTCCTCTGTGGCTGCGACCTGAAATGAACTTACGTGGACATTCCCTCACACAAGTGGCTCCAAAGCTGTATTTTCCATCAGGGTTGACATCCATCTGATAGGTGGTGGGGTTATACAGGACCAATGGGGGACACGTGTCCTTGCACGTAGCATCATCCCGAAACTTGCGGCATGCCTGTCGTTGAACAACAGCACCCGTTAAACTACCTTCTCCTTAAAAAGCGACAATGGTTTTACATTAGCTCTTTAATAACACTCTGATGGGCTCATCTGTTCCCTGCTTCGCTCTAATGGAAACCCCAAGCACCTACAGGGATGGTCCTTTGTGCTTTGAAGGCGAAAGGTTGCTTCAGGTTGGGCAATCGAGTTTAATATTTGAAAAAAAAGAGAGAACATGAGGTTTTCTTGTTCTGAACAAGAAACTTTGGCACTCCGGTGGAGAGCTGCTGGGATTCACGTGGGAACAGGAGCAAATCTGCATGCCTTAGACAGAAGAATTTTCCCTACAAGCAGTAACCAGATCAAGACAAATGGTACTTTTCTTGGACGCTTTTTAATAACCTAAATCAAATCAAGTCCTTTCCTGCCGATTACTGACTTTTCCGGCTAAATATTAAACTGAAGCTATTATATTTGGCTGCAGGTAATGAACAATTTAGCAGGCATTTATGAAGGACAAGTTGGTTCTTCAAACCTAATTCTGCATTAAATTAATAATCACTCTCTTTTCCCCTTTTTTCTGCCCTGGCTTTCCAGATGAGAGAGAATAACCGTCTTCTATGTGAGCCAGTAAAGGCATCATAGCCACGCAATTTATAAGGGGACCAGGACTACAGACAACAACAACAAAGCCCAGACCGGACGGTTTCTGTGGCAATTACTCAAGTGTCACTTAATTCACAATGAAGTGTAGTGCAAACACAGGGGAGACTTAAAAACACAGCATGCACCAACTCCCTGAAGCTCTTGTAGAAAAGCGATGGGATTTTTTTTTCCTAAAAAAGCTCCATTTGCTCCTTCGCCCTCCACTGCCCCAGGGTCCCCCAAACACAGCACTTCTGCAGCAAGAGAAAACCAGGAAGGGAAACCTTGATTTTGTGTCTGAAGCTCAATGAAACACAAGAAGAGTGAAGATCCATATTCCCCTCACAAGTTCTTGCTTTGGTAAACTAAGATTATTACTGACTAGAGTTAAGGAGCACATGGCAAAGCTGTGCTGGCATGGCACTGCACCGCGGCAGCAGCTGAGGACCTGGGGACCTGCCTACGTGGGGAAGTCACCCTACAGCAAACACTTAGCTGCTCTGCAACAACTTTGAGCTTGCTAGGCCCTCAAAGGCACTAATGCTGGTTTGGCACGCGTTAGAAAGGCCCAACTGCATTGTCACAGAATCATTAAGGTTGGAAAAGACCTTAATGATTCTGTGATCATCAAGTCCAACCATCAGCCCAACACCACCATGCCCACTAAACCATGTCCCGCAGTGCCACATCTATACGTTCCTCAAACACCTCGAGGGATGGTGACTTCATCACCTCCCTGGGCAGCTTATTGCAGTGTCTCACTGCTCTCTCAGGAAAGAAATTTTTCCTAATATCCAGTCTAAACCTCCCCTGGCGCAACTTGAGGCCATTTCCTCTTGTCCTGTCGCTTGTCACTTGGGAGAAGAGACCAACACCCACCTCCCCACAACCCCCTTTCAGGCAGTTGTAGAGAGCGATGAGGTCTCCCCTCAGCCTCCTCTTCTCCAGACTGAACAACCCCAGCTCCCTCAGCCGCTCCTCATCAGACTTGTGCTCCAGACCCCTCACCAGCTTCGTCGCCCTTCTCTGGACACGCTCCAGCACCTCAATGTCCTTCTTGTAGTGAGGGGCCCAAAACTGAACACAGCATTCGAGGTGCGGCCTCACCAGCGCCGAGTACAGGGGCACGATCCCCTCCCTGCTCCTGCTGCCCACACTGTTTCTGATCCAGGCCAGGATGCCGTTGGCCTTCTTGGCCACCTGGGCACACTGCTGGCTCATCTTCAGCTGGCTGTCAATCAACACCCCCAGGTCCTTTTCTGCAGGGCAGCTTTCCAGCCACTCGTCCCCAGGCCTGTAGTGTTGCATGGGGTTGTTGTGACCCAAGTGCAGGACCCGGCACTTGGCCTTGTTGAACCTTATACAATTGGCCTCGGCCCATCGATCCAGCCTGTCCAGATGCCTCTGCAGAGCCTTCCGACCCTCCAGCAGATCAACACACCCGCCCAACTTGGTGTCATCTGCAAACTTACTGAGGGAGCACTCAATCCCCTCATCCAGATCACTGATAAAGATGTTAAACAAGACCAGCCCCAAAACTGAGCCCTGAGTCAGTAAAGACCAGCTAAGGGTACTGTGAAGTTCATGCCCTGTTCCCTCCCACTGACCACCCGGGGCACCCTCCAGGTCAGCATCTCTGAGAGGCCTTCTCAGATGAAAGAAGGCTAGAGGACATGCAGCTGAAAGCCTGCCTCACCATGACCAGGGATTTAAACAATTACGGTGGTAGTCTAGCATCATTACCAGACAGTCGCTCTCCCGAGGCCCCGTGCACCCCGCAGCACACTGGTTATGGCAGCAGTCGCTGGGCACCTTTCCCCTGCACCGGCCAGAGCATTGCTGGGCACAGATGACTTTCGTTACTGGAAGACACAAGAAAAAAGGAAAAACGTCAGGAATGAAGAACGTTTCAGCTGTACTTGCTGCAATGATACCAAGAAAAGGTCTGGTGCAGGACCTGTGCTAGGTTTTCCCCATGGGATGCATTTTCTGTCCGCATATAAGGCCAAAGCTCGGGAGGGGTGAGAGCTAGTGTGGGTGGTATCGAGAAGGGGGTGTGTTCAGCCCCTAATTATCTTGACTCTTGCGAGGTGCTACGCACTCTGGTCCCAGCCAGCAAACCATGTCCTGCTTAGAAAGAGCATCCAGGTCCCTGTGGCATCAATGCCTCAACCAAGAAAAACTCTGTGGAGTCATTGCTTCTTAGCGCTGGGCAATAGAGCAGGATCTGGCTCCATTTCATTGAGAAAATCCGCTATTATTGGTGCTAGCTTTGGGAAAAACAACACGACAGGAGAACTGCCAGAACTCTGTACTATAATGGGAAACCGTACATCATTGGTGTGGTGTTAGGATCCCTTCAATGCACTAAAAATATTTCTGAAATTTGCAGAGAGAGGGAAGACCCACTTAGCAAACCGATTTCACACACGTATTGTATTATTTTTCTTTAGGCTTCAATTCCATGGCCAAATTTTATCTTCATTACTCAACTCCCACAGGGTTTGCACCAGTGCAGCAACCCGGAGGAAGAACTGGCCCCGATTCAGCTTTTTGCAGGGAAGCAAAAACCGCCTGCAACATAGATTGGGTATTAGGAAAAACTTCTTCACTGAAAGGGTTGTCAGACATTGGAAGAGGCTGCCCAGGGAGGTGGATGAGTCACCATCCCTGGAGGTATTTAAAAGACATGTGGATGAGGCGTTGAGGGACATGGTTTAGTGGTGGACTTGGCAGTGTTAGGTTAACGGTTGGACTTGATGATCTTAAAGGTCTTTTCCAACCTAAATGATTCCATGATTCTATGATTTTGTTGAGAATCTGGAAATCATCTCCATTTGAATATGAAAGCAGAGAAAATGATAATCAGAACAATTAAAAAAAAACAAACAAACCAGAAATCAATGGCTAGCATGTGTTTGTACCAGAGACCCCAAATGGGATTGTTTGTTCTCTACAAAAAAATTCCCGATCCACAGACCCTGGCATTAAGCGTCAGAGAAACGTGATGGCTAATCTGCTGCATTACAGCACCCTGAGCATTTCGGCTGTGCAGCATGGTAACTTTTATCAACTTCCCAGTTAGCACAAATGAGTTACAATATCACCGGGAATTCCTGTAAGTCTGAAGCAGATGGTTGTTAATTAACAGAAGATTATTGGAAAATGTACCCTGCTACAGGGTATCTAACTGATTTTTTAAAAATCGTATTTCTTATCTTTTTCCATTAGACACTTTTATATCCAAACTGTATTATTTTATTTTTCTTGTAGGCCTGTAAGCAAGATATTCTATTTTCAAGGAAACAGATTATTTGCACAAAATGCATAGCTTCTCTGATAGCAACTCCTCCGTTCAACTAGAAACAGGGGAATAAAAGGCACGTTGTTCTACACAAACAGCATTTTGATATCATTTTTTTCATAAGCATCAGCTGGGGAGTAAACCAGCTCATCACTTTGATAGCTATTGACTAGAGCTTCCTGCTGGAAAGATATATCACGGCAAATGTTTATATTTCATACAGAGTATCTCATGTTCGTTGAAGGAGAAAGATACATATCACTCCAAACTTTCCCGCATATGGAAATGTGGGATACATTTTCAGCTGGCCAGATTCTGAAATGCATCGAGAGGAGAGCCAGAGCCTGCGAATGGCTTCGTTTCATGCACTCCTACTCATCCTCCCGAAGACAGCAAGAGTTTGTAAATGCTGGAAGCTTGCAGGGCTGAGACCTGAGGTTTGGCCAGCCCCTGGCACAGCTGTGCCATCCCCGCTGCTGGGACCAACCTGGGAAGGGCTTTGTGTGCGCAGCCACTGTTCACCTCAAGAGCAGTTCAAGGCATGAGCCAAACTGCACAGCCGACTCAAAAAAACCCTAAAGCTTATGCTAAATGAAGAGAGAGAAGCTGTATGTTCCTGTTTCCTTAAGCTCTAGAAGCCGTACAGATTTGGCCTGATACTTGCACGGAAGAAACTTAGGTTTAGGTGATTATTTGCAACGCAAAACTGAAGATAGATGTTGCTTTCACTTGCGTTGTGTCTAGATCAGCAGTCTTTCCACGGAACTTTACACAAAACCGGCAGGAAAGAAGAATCAGAAACAGTGCATTTCCCTACTTATTACAGAAAAAGGAAATAATGAAGTATCAAAACAAATTGAGATGGGCTTCCTCCTCAGCCTTTACTTCAGGAGAAACAAAGCCCTGCAAATTCTCAAGCACTTCTAAATGGATGTTTCTGCCGCTCTCTTAGTATCAGGCAAGCATCCTCCCTGCAAAATCTTCCAGTAAAGCACAGGCAACCAAACTGAACAACGTCACAATGCCAAATATCTCCATTTACAAATTAAAAAATGGCTATCCATTTTCTGAGAGCCTTCCAAAGGTCCTCTGAGTACAGTGTATAGAGTAATTACCCACACGAAGGTGACATCTTTTGTGTTTTCAAAAGAAACCTACGGGGATTCCAAAAAGAGGCATTAAAGCCAGCAACAATCGGGTCATGTTGTTGCTTCTAATAGTAGAAATGAATCCAAAGTATCGTTAACTAGCCTGCAGAATGGCTCTGCGGGAAGCAGCAGGAAGGCAAACAGTTTACCACACAGCTACTGCATTCTCTCTTATATGGTAAAATAACTTAAAGAATAAGTGTTCTCAAGTGCAGATGGGAGGCAGCTGCAGTCTTTTTCTGGAGGAACAGCACATCTGCAGGGAAACCCAGACCCAAGTCAAACCACCTCGAGGTTTCCCCTCCAGAAATGGAGCAACTCGGGGAGACTGCCGTTCTGCAAGCCACGTCCCTCCGTGGTGTGCTTCACGGCGCCCCAGTGCCGCGGGATGCAGAGGAGGACAGGTGTGAAACGCGTGTCACTAATTCGCACTCGACAGGTTAGTTTTTTGGCAGGTGGAAATCTAGTATGTCAGAACACAAGATATTTCTTAATTAGTCTGCAGGCTTACATGTCTGGCAGTTCTGTTCGCCAGGGCCCCAGCAGTGGTCTTCTGTGCAGTTCGGATGGCATTTGGGACCTAAAACATGAAAGTAGAGTATTATATTCTATAAACGTGGACAACAACATCACGTGAGTCACAGAAAACAAAGACTTGAGCTTTCCTTCTCGATAAATCAGGGGAGGAAGCACCTATATACCAGTGCTCAAAAGTTTTGAGCGCTGGACCTTAAATCCTTATCCTTTGCTCATCTCTGGTTTCCCACGTGCAGCTCTCCACACCTTTGAGCACGCAAGCGCAATACCCAGCCAGCCTAGCTTACGAAAGAGGCGTATTTTTCCCAGGAACAGGAATCTCAGCTACTGTCCGGCTGGCCCTTCTGCTGGAGTTTGCATGCAACAGCAAGTCACGGCCGGCTTGCGGCTGGGTATGTGCCAGCTGCTCGCTACAGGCCACATGTAAATCGATGTTTCTGAACAACGTGGTTCTAAAAAGAAAACAAACCCAACTGGATTCGCAGGCAACTGCCAGCTACTCCGACCACAAAGTAATCCGACTTGTCTGCTTTGCGCCCTCCTCCCGCCCTCTGCCAAAAATACTCCTTGGCGTAGGACTACGCGGCAGATGGACAATCGATGGAGAGGCGGCAGGATGGACGGACACTCTGCCTGACCTCAAAGGTTCAGTGCCAGGCCCTCTCCCATCCCTCCCTCCTTACTCTTTTCTTTTTCTTTCTCTTAATGACAAGCAAAGTCCCAGAGAAACAACTTATTTTAGATTACGGGATCATTATTAAAACCATAAATGCCTGTCTAAGCAGATTAATCTGGAATTCACTACATTTAAGAGGCACTTCCTACTAAAGTGATTCTTCCTGCTAACAACACGTGATTCTCCCTCCGCCTCCCCCCCCGCCATATCAAATAGCTGAACAAATGCCAATACTTGTCCAAGAGTTGATTGATTTAGTGCGGGACCAAAGAGCTATTTTTTCTTTTTTTTTAAAGTTGAAAAGTTAAAGGTTAATATTTCTGTGGTGTTTAGAGCCCAACTCCTGTGCTGACTTGTATCGTTCGCAGCCCCTTGATTATGCTAGGGCTCCACAGAAAAATATGTCAACGCAGAAGTTGGCTATTAGCTCTCAGGCAATTACGCAACTGGAAGAAGATAAAGAAAATATGTTTTTCCGCCAATTTACAGTGCCAGAAATGAAATGCTTAGAAATGAAAATAAACTCTGCTTTCCGTGAAATGACTGGGGATTTTACAAGGGACTTGTGAGGCTGAAGGATTAGCTTGAGCCCACTCAAAGCACACATTACACAAACTTTTAAATAGACGCTCATCTCCCTGCTAATCTAAAGCATCAGATATATCTGCCTGTTCATCATTAATTTTGCAAGGATAATCCATCCAGCCCAAAACACGGGGGTTTTATGGCACTCAACTTGGGCCTTAGCGCTAAAAAGGCTTCAAGTCCCACAGTAACTCCATGAAGGTACCCATATGGGTCTTCTAGAGCAGAGCCTTATATTGTAAACAGAAGATTTGGAAAACAAATGAGTGCACATTATTTTGAGCTGTCTCTGAAGAACCACATATGTAGGGTACTGTCTGAAACCAAAAGAAGCTTTCTCAAGAACTTCGCTGAGCTTATGAGTTAAGGACCTAACCACCATGAAAAACTGCATCTTAGGCCAGTGGTGAAGAAACGAATGGGCTTCCCTTGGAACAGGGCTTGGTGGCCCTGCGTGCAGGAATTGGTGGACCTGAAACCCACTGCACAGAAGATGGGATATTCGTTCTTCTGTCTGAAGTGGGGGAGCGCATAGCACTTTTGGTAAGTTAATACTCACAAGAAGACAGGTTGCTTGCAAATTCAAGCACCGTGAGAGGTTTCTTGCTCGTGTCAATGATGTCATTCCAGAGAACAGTGTCCATGTTGCACAGTTTGGGGTTGTTGCTGATCTTAACACCTCCATTGAGAATTTCTGCCAGGGAAGGAAAAAAACTGGTAAGTGTAGCAAACTGCCCGAGTCTTCTGTCTCTGATCTAAAGAAAAGGAAATAAAACACGTTTCCTCGCCTCAGTCACATTACGCTGACAGAAAAGGACGATGAGCATGGCACCAGCACTCCTGATGGTGCAACTAACACCACGCTCAGACTGAGGGGTTCTGGAGGGTCGGCTGCTGTTGAATGCCACTAAGATGCCACTACATGTGGCCTTCTGCCTGGTGCCACCTCCAGAGGCCCCTGCACTCAGCAGAGATGGCACTGCTGGTGTGCACAGCCAGAGACCGTCAGCCAGAGATGGTGTAAGACCCTAACTCACACGCCACCAGCTCCCACTGGAATTTAACAGAAAATACTGACGCGCCTGCGCTGGAATCAAATAATGCAAAATAACGAGTGGATACTTCTTTGCCATTTTGGGGGACACAACTAAATCTCACCATCCTGTTGATGCTTTGGATTTTCTGGATCTTTCTGCAATGACAAATTATGAACTTTATTCATCTTCTGAAGAGGGCTGGCTAGTAGAAACGCAATCAGGAAACTGGGAAACTACATTCAGATCCTTGTTTTTAAAGCAGGATTTGATGGCCTATGACTTTGAGAGGAGATCTTCAGTCGGATCTTGACACCAATAACCTAACAGTTGAAGTTTGCTTTACAGATGCCTCCACCTCTTGCCCTTGTCTCACCTGATAGCCGTTTCATTGGCAGCTCTCGAAGTCCCTGGGTTTTATTCATGTGGTAATTGGATAAAACTGCCAGGGCGTAAGAGTTGTCATACAGCACATTGCCTCGGATGATCTGGAGGTTTTCTAGGGGAATGACATCCACCATGTTAAGCGCGATGAGCACGTAGCCTGCGACCTCCTGTATCGTCTGAGAGAACAACAGAAGAAACAAGGTGCTTAATCCGTAGCACTCTTCTACTCTTGACAGAGTCGCTTTCCTCCTCCCATCCCTCCAATCCACCATCTTTCTATTTTAAGGAACAATAAACCATTTAATCTCATTAAAAAATAAATAAATCCGAGAACAAGACGGGACTATGTGGAAAACTTTGCTGTCTAAGCAGGTACAAACTGACCCTTTTTGCAGCTACCAGGGGGTCATTCTAAAGGTCTAGCTTATCCCTGTTCTGTCCCCAGGCCAGGGCAAGTGGGGCTGCCTAGGGGATGCAGGAGAACAGGGCAAGCATGTATGATAAGGCAACAAAGCTGCCCTGCATTCCAAGTATTCCCCTGAATACTTCCCCAGCCTCCAACCACTGGCAGCACAGAGATGCCATCTGATTGAGACTTTTATACTCTCTCTTCTGTGCCACTTCCCTTATGGATCCTCGAATTCTCAGCAGAGGAGAAGATCAGGTAACCTACTCCCTCTTAAGACAAGTGAGGCACCGTCCCTGGATGTAGGTTAAATCCTGCCTTGTACTGTGAAATGCGTGCATTTCTATCTCTTACAAAAATCACCGTAAATGAAAAACCCTCAGGCTACCACTTAGGATATTTTCCTATTCTATGAAGACCACCAGTGAGTTTTCAAGAGACCTGTTATGTTCCTGGGAACACTGAGCTCCATGGTCAAGTTGTGCTTGGGAAAGAAAAATGGCAATACCATCATATTTGTAACCCATATGTCTGAACCATCTCTTTTCTGATGTTCTTGCTTGTTACTGTAATGAAATGGGTTTTTTTCCCTTTCTTTGTTCCCTGAGAAGAAAAGCTCACACAAAGAGACTACTCCTCTCAACCCTGAGGACTGACCTGTTTATTCAAAGCTACCGCACAAGAGGTCTTGATACCAGACTTACACTTACCATGTCAAAAAAAATTCTTCCTCTCCTGCCTCTTTCTTTGAAAACCCCCTAATCTGATAAACAGGCATGCAAAAAGCCATATATTTAAAACACCTTCTTTTAAAAAAAAAACATAACAAACTAAGGTGCGATGTTATTGCCGCTGGCAGCAGACTGTACCCCTTGCCCAGTCTCTGCTGGTGGAGAACCCAGAGGTCCCCATGGCAGACAGTGCTCCTCCCCACGCTGCAGCTGCGTTTTAACATCATCCCCTGTCTATTCAGCTCTCAGCTTCCCACGGTCGCTCACGCACTTGTGCACAAAGCAAACGTTGAGATGGGAGTAGCCCGTGCGTCAACCACGGAGGATTATTGTGAAGACCGCTCGAAGCGTCCACGTGGGAAGTTATTGCACAGGCGCTGCCTGCCTGCTTGGGGTGCGGGCGCTGCAGGCTGGCGGGGCACTCACCACCACGGCAGGGGAAGGGCTCACAGCTTGGAGGGCATGGTATGGGCCTCCACACTTCAAAATCTGCCGTCAGTGGCTTGCCACTCACTTTGCAATTTGCTTTGTCCAACAGCACCACAAAGCCTTTTGCCCTCTGAGGAGTGAGGCAATGGGTAAGGATGTAACAGTATTAATAAATAAGAAGAAACCCATCTGCATGGCAGCCAGCAGAGGTTGGCAGGTGCTTGAAAAGCTATTTCTCAAAGTACCTGCTTTAGTATAGTAGAGTTGAGTGTATCCTGCAGCCTACAGGTATGCCAAGACTGTGATCTGCAATTTCTCTGACATTAGCTAGCTATGTTTTTGGATCACCACAGGATTTTATAGGTAGCTGATCCTTTGCACTTAAAAAACGCAGTAAGATTCCTTTAGCAGGGAAGGCCACATTGGCCAAGAACACTAACCTTCAGGAAAGAGAGGTCACGATTGTGCTCCACGTATGTAATCTCCAGGTTACTCAGCACCACCTCGCAGTTGTTGTACATCCTCTGCAGGCTGGTGAAATGGTCTTCCACATGTCCCAGCTGGGTCAACTTGTTATTTGTCCCTTGACAAACTGCGGAGGAAAGAAGAAAGCCCCGTGAAGGAAAGCAAGAATAAGTACAACAAGTACAATAAGTTGCCCACCTATCTTTACAAGCACCACAGAAAGTGCAGCATCAGCACAGATTAATAAGAAACAAGAATGTTATCTTGCATGACCCTAATGGCAATAATGTAGGGAGCATGCGACGTTTCCCAGGCACAGAGATGTACCAGAATTAAGAGCTGGAATAACCCTCCATCACCTTCTGTTATATACAAAAACTCCAAGATGAGGCTTTCGCACACAAGTAGCACTAAGTTTTCTGCGCCACAAACATAACTCAGTTCCTGAGGAGGGGGCATTGATACAATGCCATCAAACACTATTTGAAAGGGGTATGCTGCCCGGTATCACCGAAGGCGACTTCCCTGAGGACCCATTTACAGTACTTTGGGGGGCATTGGTCTCCTTGTAAGTTTACAGGGAGGGAGCGGTCGTTTCCTGCAGGACCCCTCAAGCTACAAGTCTGGGTTTTAAGAGCAAACTGAGCCCTGGGGCTCACACATCTCTTGCCACCCTGACATATGGGAGGATAGTGGTGTCAGGAGATTTCCTGGCATATTCAGCTTTGACACACAAATCCACCTAAGCCTGCTTTGCTGGTGGGGAAGGAAGCAGTGCCGTACAAAGCACCACTGAGGTTACAAACATTGAATAATGGCATGGTGGAAAAATGAGTCCCCACCTGAAGTTCCGTTACTCGGCCTTACCAAACCTAGAGGAACTGTCAAGTTATCACCGCTGTATTCGATTACAATAAAAGAGCAAAATGCAAATTGCTTTAAAGAAAAAAACATCACACACAAGCCCTAGAAACTCCGTACTCTCCCAGTCATCCCCTGGCCTATTCCTACATAGCTAAAATTAAAACATCTCTGAGTTATGCCAATACAGAGGAAAGGAGAACGATACAGAAGGCAACGTGGTAAAAGACTTCACAACACCTTCCAGGTGGAAAGCTTGAGCCCAACCTTGCTCTTCAGCAGGAGCACAAGGAGGCCTTTATCTCATCGTCGCTGTAATGCAACCCAAGCCTGACCTCATAGCTTTCCGTAAGACACCGAAAGAACTGCATTCTTTTAACTCAAAGAAAAAATATAAATGATAGGATATTTTTGTAGAGCCATAATTCCTAGAAGCGCCAGTCACAAACTGGAACACCATTGTGTGGGGTGCTATAAAGCAAAAAACCTAAGACTCCTGACAAAGCTGGAAATCAGTTTCAGAGCTAGTAACATAAAACAACACCTGTTGAAGATTTACTGAATCGATGTTTTATTAGTAGGAAAAATAACTTAATACGCAGTGAGAAAGACACACTTATCAATCGTCAAAACCATTCGCTGAGCATGTCTTACTTCTCAGTACAATCATCACCATTAAGGAGCTACAGTGATAACAGATTAAATGCTCTTTGTCCATGTTTAAAGAAAAGCCGTTCACTCACATTCCTCAGTAATTTCTCACTACACGTCTAGATAAACATTATGGTGTTTGGGATCAGAATGGCAACTGCTAGTAAAAGGGGACAGTTTAACAGGGGTTGTGATTACACCGCCTAAGTCGCTTGTTACTACATGAGCATCAAGTGTAGAAAATGAGCCTTTTTGCGTTTGTCTTGAATTTCTGCAATGGACAAGAAATTCCTAAGCAGAATTTTCTATTCCAGTTTCCAACTTAACTGTTCCAACCTGCTCGTGCTTAAAATCAGTATTTGCGTTCCTCCAACGAAGGAAAAGGCCAGTAACAAAAGATTCTCAGATGGTTCAAAACGTCAGCTTGGATGCTCAGTTTAGGCATCTCAGATCTGATCTATAAAATGGTGTGATTTTGAAACGCACTGAAATACAATGCAGAAGCAGGTACAGTTTAGACTGCTCAGAGAGATGAAGACACGTTAAGTCAGCCCGTTCTGGTCTTCAAGGTCCACAAATGGCCTGATGCTCTCGCTGCATCCCTGGTGTTAAGAGCAAAGATCTGCCCTGGTACTTGAGACAGGCCCTGCGCAAAAGCTGCAGTGTTTATGCTACGTCCGAACCGAAGGAAGGGTGGAAGGAGGAGCTGTCTGCGGCAGCATCCTCCTGGCCACCCATACCCACCATCGACCCTTTGCGGCTTGGCACTGGTTGGATTGCACAGTCCAGCTCACTGAAACAAGCCCTAGGAGAAACTGCACACGCTTGAACGCATTTCCCTTGGGATCGGACAAGTGCTGGAGCTCTGAATTTGGCTCAGCCGCCTCGAGAAACATAGACTTCTTCACTGCTTACTAGGTCAAGGCTGACGCTGCAGGCAGAGAGCATGGTTACTCTTGCACTTCTCCCTTTCCCATGGGGCTGCTCAGTGAACCATGCCAAAGAGTTGATCCCAGCTACAAATAATGCAGAACAATAAATAAATAAATGGACAGAGGGTATTTTTTAGCCAAGGAAAGCTCATTGATTTGGTTCATGGTGGCCCATGAACTGCTACATTGGAAACAGCTCCAAGGACAGCGAGGAGGCAGGAGCAAATAGTCAAGAGAAGGAGCTTGCCAGCTTGCTAAGCTTCAGAGGGAAACCCAGACATAACGAGCTCTGAAGAGGCTTCAGGTTGGTCCTCCAGGACCTACTTTCTTCCCCTGTTCTGTGAGTAAAGAGCGCTTTGATGGCTCTCTACCAAAGGTGTCTTAAGCCACATGCAAAACCACCTGATCCCTCCATCAGGGTCATCACATCCCCTACACGGTAAACAGCAGATGAGATGTTAGTTAAGATCCAGAAAGCAAAAGAAAATGGATTGCTTCTGTTAAGATCTCAACAGTATATGGCTAGCATCAGTCAGACCACCCTATAGGAGCTTTCCCCCTCATGCACAATTTTTTGTTTGCTCAAAGAGATACAAAGCCAAATCCTTGTTTGCCGCAAAGAGATCTAAGTACCTCCAAAAAAGTGAACTTCATCACAGCAGTATTGACCAAATGAGAACCTGGGTCACGAGCAGTATATGCTGAGCAAATAAAACCCAAATCAAACAAAACAAGCTAAACCCCTGCAGCAGTATTACTGAACTCGGGCAAAGGTGCTGAATAATTGTCCAACCAGAACATTTGGAAAGAAAAGAAAATGGCCTGCTTGCAGCTGATGAATAATACCATTCCTGCAATTTCTTCACTTACAAAAAACGTGTTCTGAAAAGATACATGCTATAATTATCTGTATAGAGCACTACAGTGTGAATGCCTTTCTGGCCAGAGGGAAAAGCACAGGCAATGCAGCGCTCACCTCGCTCCGCAGAGTTTTAAGTGGGACGTGCATGCATGAGTGGATGGGTTACATTACGATTTAACCTCTAGTGAGCTTGACCTATTTGCCCTCCAAAGGACAGATTTTGATGCCATATACATTCAGTATATATTTTTGTTTCAATGTGCAGCAAAGCCAGCGCTATCTAGGTTTAGGAGTCAATGGTGGGTATGGATACTTACATGGTACTGCTGGGGGCTGTGGTAGTATGTACCACATAATATATGTCCCATGTGAACACTTCACAGAATCACAGAATAATTAAGGTTGGTAAAGACCTGTGAGATCATCAAGTCCAACCATCAATCCAACGCCATGCCCCATCCAACCATTCCCACTAAACCATGTCCCACAGTGCCACGTCTACACGTTTGTTGAACACCTCCAGTGATACACATGGCTGCAGCACATTTTAGCTATAAAGGAGAGTAAACAAAACCAGAGAAGTTTCCTGATGAAAATTCAGGGTAAGAATGTCCCTGACCGGTAGAAAAGCAGAGTTCCAGAACTGAACTTCAGGGCATGGGCTGATCCCTAAAAGAAGAAAGCTTTGCTCTTATCTGTGATGTTAATATAATAAAAACACAGCCCGTCTGGAAAGTTCTGACACAGAGAGGACGTCCCAGGAGGCTGCCGTTTGCAGCAGCGCTGAGAGCGGGGCTGCCTGTCGGGAGCATAAGGCTCTCCCGCCCCAGCCCAGGCGACCCGTCGGACCCCCAGAGCACCAGCCATCACCCCGGCACCACGGAGGCAACCCAAAAAGTTTGCGGGGCAGCAGCATGGGATTACCACCGCCGAGCATTTTATTTCTATACGATACTGCTCTTAGCACACATGCTGTGCTTCCTAAATGCCGAAGTAATCTTGATCTTGAATCAGTTATGGTATTACCTTGGCAGACAGCCTAGAAAAAAAGGCAGATATTGCTGAAATGAGCCAAAATGTCAGGTGCTGTATAAGACAGCAGTGATCGCACACTACTGATAGATGCAAACTCGCTGAATTTTAGTGCTTCTGAAAAGCGCAGGGTTGGCTGCCCTGGATACTAAAATCCTCTCTCTGTCCACAGACGTGCTTGCTCCCCTTCATCTGCCTCAAACTTGGCCTTAGAGAAGTATTTCTCGGCGACGCAAAAGGGTTCACCCTCTGCAACCCTCTGCTCCTTGGCCTTTCTTTTCTTGTGCAGCCCGAAGAAGTGGAGTGAAACCAAAGCATTTCCTAAATGGCATTTTCCACGAGTGATGGTAGGGAGAGAGAATGCATCTGTCCAGCCGTAACGTTAGGCGACTGTATTCCCCCAAATCCATAAGAGCTCAGATAAAACAAACTGGTCTCTACAGCAATTGCCCTGATACAAGTGAAATCCGTTTTCATCTTTTCCCCAGAAAATCTGATTACTGAAGCCCCAATCCTGTCACGCGTATTTGTCCCAGACTTGAGAAAAACCCCAGAGAATGCTTTGAAACCAAATTACCACCAATCCCCAAATCATCAGCTGTTTCTGTCCTTGCTTAGCCTGTGGTGGTCTCCCTGCAGCTCTGACAGACCCCTCAAAATTATCACTTGCAAAGGGAATTTCAGAGACACGCAAGCCCATTTCCATGCTTCGTATATCACTTATAACTCCGTACGACCTAGCGTAATAAATTTATATACTTTTTCTGCATGTCATTGAAGCACAAATCTGTACCTCAGCTATAAGGGCAGGTCCTGTAGATCTGGTATTTTTTTAACCGGTCTCAAAGCATTCCCTCACAGCTATCGAACAGATCCGCATACCCTACTGTGGAAACCAGAAAAGTGCAGCTACTACAGTCAAATGATCAAAATAACGGCATTTAAGCTTACAAGGAAGTACTAGAGCAGACAGGACATTTGTCATCACGACTAACCTTATTTCTGATAGAAAGAAAAAGAACCATGCAATGCTTTCCCTAAAGAAAACAGGGTATGAAATGTCAGAGGTCGGAAAAAGAAAGCGACATTTTGTTATACGTGATTAAGCATTTAAATACCATTTAAACACTTCATACATTAACCAGTTCCTCAACACTAGAGAGAGATGTGATGGAGAAGATTTGGTATTACTGGGTTGAGTGTGTTTTACATACCGAGTAAGAATTTCAAGAGGGAGGAAAGTCCACACGATACAAAAAGAAAACCCAATCTGCTGTGACGTGCTGTGGGAAGTCACAAAAAGGAAAGGAAAAGCTAGAAAACAGGTGAGGGGTACAAACAGTGCTCAGACGCAGGCAGATGTTTTCCCTTGAGAACAGTGGTTGCAAACACATACGATGCCTAAAAAGTCCAGTTTCAGCTTAACGACAGCAGCATTCGGGTACTGGAAATGCTGCCGCAGAAGGTAATAATTTTTGCACATATTAAAATACTTTAATTCAAAACATTGTGAAAAACAGCCTCGTGTGGCTGCACTAAGTCCCTGCTCAAACTGCGTGGTGTAAAGTAATGAAGTTACAGAGATTAATTCCAACTTTTAGACACGCTGGGAACAAAACAATGACAGAGCTCTTAAAAAATACGTACACGGAAACTGTAATTGCAAAAGTTACCCAAAACTAACGCCATAGCGGAGAAAAAGAATATGCCTTAAGGGAAAGCCTTCCCAGATGGCTTCTGATTTCTATTTACTTGACGAAAGCAACTTTTCCAGCTAAATTTAATTTTACGTTTCCCTTGCTCCAGTTAGGAGTGGAGACCCGCCCTCCGATGGCAAAAGTCACATCCTGAATTGCAAGGGATGAAGGCAGCATGACAGCTGGATGGGCCGATTGTTGGGAAGTGCCTTCACCCGAAAGAATAAAGAATTATATACAAACCAACCTGCTCTTGAATGAAGACCTCTCCAAAGTCAGAGCATTTCTGACAACAAGGGATTCAGCCTTATTAATTCCCTAGGGTGGTTTTTTTTGTCCCCTCCCCAATATCATTTAGTAATATTTCTATTTTCCTTCTCTGTTGCCATTATTTAATTCAGCATGTATCTTCATTAATCCTCCAGATTAAGGCCAGACCGGGATGTGCTGAAATCAGTCTTTCCCCTGGCTTCAATGCGGACTAGATGGGGGATTAAATTCTTCTCTCACGGATGCTGGTGTAAATTTGGAGCAACTACAATGACATGGTGGGCTAGCCCAGATTTTGAGCTTTACCCTCTAAATGCCTTAGGATGCAACTGTGGGAGGGATACCAATATTTTCTGAAAACACCAGCAGAATTTCAAAGAAATAGGAATTGTCACCTTGCAATTTTCTACAGTTTGGGAAAAGGTAGATTTCTAAAGGTGAATAATAGATCGTAATCTTTGGAGGGGGTGTTTCAGCGAGGCACTGAAAAATAACGCAGTTTTAGATCAGTTTTCTTCTGATGGCTTTGTCAGTGGTCTGTAAGAAGACATTAAATCTCTGCTGAGGATGCCTGCATATGACACAAACATTGCCGGGGTTCTAAATAACAAAGAGGGACAGTTGATCTGCACAGGCTGGTTTGTATCGTTTAGGAAAATAAGCCCTCTGAACAACATTAATTTGAAATATAGCCAAAGGCAAGGTCTTACATCAAAGACTGCAGAACACATACTAGACAGAAAACAGGTAGCTGGGATGCAATTGCCCTGAAAAGGACTTGGGGATAGTAAGAGGTGACCAGTGCCTCGCTTGACGCAACAGAAAACTGCAGCTATTGGGTGTATCAGCAAGAAAACACATTAATTGCCAGCGGTGCCCCGGCATGCCCGAGAGTGGTGGCCTCTGCACTAGAGGGCTCTCCTCCCCCAGCAACGCGGGTGCCACCGGGCGCAGCTCCCGCTCCCAACGGCACCAGGATGCTCCACTTGGGCTTCAACCCTTCTCCAAGTTGCATTTCAGCCCATGTCCCCGTCACCCGGACTATGGCTAGTGCAGTATGACTTTGCCTTGAGTTTTGCAGGCTATTTATTGAGAGTGATGCCTGGAAAGTCAAGCTCCCCAAGATGTCCTCACCAGCAGTTGGGGTGCTGCTGCTGGGTTGTTCCTCTCACTGGCATCCTTTGGGGAGGCTGCTATAAAGGAAACCAAGAGCTTGCATGGGGCTTTCTCTGTTGAGCTGTTGCTCAAGGTTAATGGCCAGGTCTATTGCAATCACCAATGAACTCAAATAATGAGCTGTTCCTATGATTTATTAGTGAGGAAAACCCAAGAATAAGGGAACTTCATATCTATCAACTGCTATGCAAACATACGCATACATATATACACGAATGATAACAGTTTCTAGATTTTATACACACCACTTAATAAATTTTGTACAGAAAACCACACAGGCTCCTTCCCCCCCTTTTTAACCATCTTTATAGAAACTCAGGCCACACTGACTGTGTTATTTGAAGTCAACATCAACTTTGAGGTCCCCCCCCCGAAGTTTCTCCACGTGAGCCCGACGGAGCAGGCTGATGAGCTTGGCCCTACAAATCTATCAAGACCAGGATGGGCAAAGCGATGAGTTCATGCCATAGCTTGCCAGTTTTAGGCCCATGGTTCCCTACATACAGCAGAGCGACTGCAGGTGGATGCTCTAAGATGCAAAATGCGGCTCTTCATGTCAAAACGCCAGTAGCAGCTTAGACATCCAAGCGGCATACAGCACAGGGAAACACCTCCAAGTGCTATGGAGAGGAACGAGACTTTGGAAACCGCTGTGGAGGAAATCGGGGAGGGGGGGAAGGCAGAGTCGGTGGTAACACTGGATAGAAGCATGCCATCCCACTTACGCTGCGTCTTCCAAGAGAAAGCGTTGCCCATGCCTGTGTTTCAGGACAGTAATCTTTATGCTGTGTGAAATCCACATACTGACCAAAGTAAGTCTGTCTTGTAGTGTGGAAGACAGCCCCAAACAAGACCATGCAAGGAGCAAAAGACCCCGATGTCAGCCCCAGCAGGCTCCATGCCCTCCAATGGTTTCCCCCAAGGATGGGCCCACCAGGTAGCACAGCCTCTGGCTAACAGTCCATGGCTGCAGCCTTCCTGCCCTCCAGCTTCACACACTGGCATAGCTACTATGCCCATCAGAAAAAAAGCCGTATGCATCTGCCGGGCAGAGCTCTGGAGTGGGAGAAGGGCCGTCATACAACCCCATCCACGCAAGGTTCAGGCCCTGGGAAACAGCTCAGAGAAATGCAACAGTTCTTGGCATCCACGGTGAATTTTGTATTACCGTGTTGCCGCAAGTGGTGTAAAAAGCCTGTGTAGAGCGCAGCAGCAAGCGGCCGAGAGACCCCCAACAACAGGCATGGCTCACCAAGCCTTTAATCTGGGGAGATACATGTGGCAGGGGTGTGGCATCTCAAGATTTACACTGGGATATTTGAGAAAACAAGCAGATGACAACAGATACGTGAGCTTGTGCTCTGTGATCTAAAAAAATTACATTCGTCATTGTTGTTCGTTCTGGCAACATCTACGGAGCAGCAGGATTTTATAGCACAATAAAAAGAAACTGAAGATGTGTGCCCATGAAAATGTGGGACCAGTTTCTACTTACATCAGCACTGAATTGTTTAAAATTGTTTCAAAATGACCTAATTTGAGAAATGAGATTTAAAAGCATTAAACTGCACTATGAACATTTTACCACATGGGATTTCTTAAGACACTGTGATTGCATATTTTCACTTGTGCTTCCCAATGAAAAGAAATCACGTGTTTTTCTTTATATATTAAATCAAGTCTTATGTTGAAATAAGCTGTGGTGCTCATACATGTACTTATGAATCCCTTGAGGTGTAAATTCTACGTGAGCACTCACACACTAACTCAAAGAGGGCAAGAGAAACCACTTGCATCTGATTCCAAGTAGAAGACTAAAAGCTTGCTATTACAAATGCAACACATTCTTATTTTTTTTACCAATATATATATATGCACACATACACATATATAGGTGGGTCTTCCAGATGACTAGACTGACATCTCTAGAGACTGCAATAAATCTGGAGAACTGCTGAAAACACAATAGCAACCGCGCAAGTTTTGTTCGCTGCCTTGAACTATGCGTGCCCACCTCCACGATAACCGCATCTACTTCTGCATGCGGTTCTGCCCACTGAAGTCACGGTAAATGTTGCCAGCAGCCACAGTGGATGCTGCATCAAACCTCTGGGCCCGTATAGCTGCATCACCGCATGATGCTTCCTCTGAAGCTGGTCCGCAGCAAGGAACTATAGGAAGTTCCAGCCCCATACAGATTCATGTTGGAAAGCTACAGAAAGAAGGGTTTATACCCCAAAATGCCCCAGGAGACATCGTGTCCCTTCGGAATGAGATTGCCTTCTCGAGCGAGGCTAAAACAAGACAAAAAAATGCAGACGGGACTAAGATAAACAATATTTGCTGCTTCAAACAATAAAGGTACTGTTAAGTTATCTGTACTAAAGTAGCAAAGGTCCTGTCAACTAACTACAAAGAACAAGTAAAAGCCGATAAAAAACTTTAAAAGCTTGTCTCTAGCTTCATGGGAATGAATGCTACGGTTAACACTTACATTAGGGCTTCCAGCAGAAATTTGGATATTTGCACATGTTCACAAGCAAGCAAGTTAATACAAGCTGCTGGGTTTGAAAAGCCTCCAATAATATTTAAGTTTAAAAGGAATAGCTGAAGAGCATATTAAATGTAAATGAGCTCTGGATCACCTTCTGATCTTCATTTAAGCCTTGACTAAAACTCAATGGAAAGACTGCTATTGAAACCAATGGGATCTGAATCAAGCTCTTATTTCACTTAATTTAACTGTGTGAAATTCAATAAATGAGGTAAATAGACTTTCTACCGCCCTTTTTTCTGGAACGAGGAGAACTACAATTAAGTTTTGAAAGCACAGCTCAAAAGCCACAAAGTGATTTAACAGCACCTGGGTAAGTTTTGAAGATGGAGACCAATTTATCTTCAAAAGTCTGGGAAGAAAAAACACTGAATTTAGTCGTCGGTACTATAAAAGTTGCATGTTACAGCAAGTGGATTGCTTTTAGAGTCGGTCTTATTTAGCAAGAGGGAATCTCAGCCACATTTAATGCCAGATTTTACTTCTGTGAAGAAATGTAAACAAGTTTGAACATTTTAAAAAGTACTTGAAATGCACGATTACAGTACGTTTCATGCTGTTCAAACTCTGTAAAAGCTCCCTCTCGATCTCTTGATTTGCACGGTTAACCTCACCTATGCGACGCGAGCTTGAAGGCAGGCAGCCTTCCTCACACTATTTCACCCTCTTCAGCAAAGCAACTGCTCCACGGCTTAGTACTGAGCCCAGAAATGCTGCAATCTGAACTCCAGAAATATAATGTTCTACTAGATAAACCTCCGCTAATGCTCTCAAGGGTTGTACCTTCATAATACCCACTCGCACAGGTCCCAGAAAATGAGATGATGGAGTTTTATCTTTTTTTTTTGATTGGTTTTAGAATAGAGATGAGGCATAGGTTTTATTTTTCTCTGACCTTGCCAAAATAGCCCTTCCACTGCCTCGTGTTGCTTTTTCCCCAGTTCTTTGAAATAAACATTTCCGATTCTGCATGAAGTATTTTGAGGCCCATACATTCAATGGGCTACGCAAAAGCCTGTAAAGCCACTGTTACTGAGGCAGGCTTTTGAGGGCCCTTTATTTATCTCGTCTTTGAAAACACTAATAAAAGAAACACATTAACAAACGGGTTTTCCTTCCTGAAAAGAACAAAAGCACGGATTTGTCAAAAGCCGTGCCATCATCCTGTACTAGTCTGTTTAGGTCAAATTATCAATTCAAACATACTCAGAATTTGTGGCTGTTTAAAATCATCATGAAGATGAGTGCAGCTGCTAAACTTGATCTTGTAACTCCTTTGTCCCCAAAGTTGGAGGGACATTACCAGCTTTGTCTTCCTCATGGACCTGTTCGAAGCAACGAGGCTGGCAAAGCGCCGTGCAGCTTTCTCAAACACTGAAAAACCTACAGGCAAATATGAAAATTCAGAAGATGACATGCAGATAAGGATTAAAAAAAATCCACCCTTACATAAATGCCACAAACCTGCTTTAACACATTCCACTCCCTGCAGAGAAAGTTGCCACAAAGAAACTGTTCCACCAGTTCAGTTTAGGGGGGAATAAACATCCCCCTTTATACAAAAAGCTGGTAAATTAGCTACAACCTAAGCTACGGCCCAGAATGTAAAAATGTTATCGGCAGCAGTCGGTTGGACTGTGCTTATCTTTACCAAAGTTGTCTTGAGGGGGGGAGAAGAAAAAAAAAAAAGAAACTTTTTACTAGTGCAGCAGAATTCATGTAGAGACATGAAAGCCTTACTGTAAAACTGATCTCATTCTCTCGTGTTCCCATCTGCTCCGCCGTCCCCGCAGCGTTTCTTCTGCAATAGATTGCGCTTAAGTATTTTGATGGATGGAGGGTTTTATGTAATACGCCGTGGTTTTTTTCTTCCTCTTTTTTCTACTCTCCGACTAGAAATAATCGACTTCTGTCTTTTACTATATTACAGCATTTTGGAAACTCGCTGCTGTACACGAGTTTGGGTCCCTGGGCAGCGAAGCGATCGCCGACCTGCGGGCAACGGGAGGGTGAGAGCGGGCGTGCAAGCCCTGCTGCACCCCAGTCCCTCCCCGGCGTGCAGTGGGGGTGCGCCAGGGAGGAGCAGAACTAGTCCTCTCCTCCACAAAGTTTTTTGGTTTTCTAGAAGAAAACGGAGGGGAAGAGAGCTGGGAACATCCCAGCGTAAACTCCAGCACCAGAATTACCTCTGCGGGGCGTCTCGGCGGTGTGGCAGGAGGATGGCCCTTGCTCATCTGCAAGCGCATACACCGGGTACACACTTACCACCCAAACACTGCTAGGATGCCTCCCGCTACAACTGCATCTGCCTAGGAAACCCACCGCACTCCGTGTCCCTGGCGTTTCCTTGCCTTCAACTTTTTGTTGTGAGACGTTTCTGTAGCAGGAGAATTAAAATTGCATTTTGGCGTATTTCTGGTACAGCCTGCGGAGGTGCCACGTTTTTGCCTAGCCCGTCTCTTATGTGGAAATTCACAGAAAGAAAGACTTGGTGGAGTAGCAAGCTGTGAAGAAATTAAAGGCAAGCGATGTTAAGATTTGAGATCCACCACTCCAAGAATTTGCATGCTTGAATCTTTAAGCTTTCAAAGACTTTTTCTGAATACTAAAAATATTAGAAAAAAAATTATGCAAGGCAGGCACTCATGAACCTCAGTTGAAAAAACAGAATAAATCACACTTAGTTTTCCACAACTTGACATTAACTTCGGAAGGATCTGGCTTTGGCCGTTGCATCCCAGAAAGTTTCCAAAATTGCAAAAGAGTCGCCTTCTGAGCAAATACGCACGTCACCCCGCCAACTCTCCCACTCCGTTGCGAAGCTGCTCCCTGCCTTAAGTAACTTCTGATAAGCCTTACTAAAACCAGAGCCATCTTATCTGGGAAAAATGACACCTAGCAAGTTTTTAAAGCCGTAGGTCTGTCTGGCTGCCTTTGATGCGTTTGCCAGTCTCCCATCGCTATCTATCGCTTCATGGAGGAGTTGCAGCAGCTCTTGGGAGGCCAGTAAATCACCTAGCTGCAAGCGATGAAATGCTACCAGCTCCGGAGAACAGAGCAGCTTTGTGTTTTAGCAGCTTTGTGTTGCCCTCGTCTTCACCCTCCCAACAAACTTGGAAAGAAATACCCATCTCGAACAAATCAAGCTATTTCTTCCATGGGCTGGGAAATAAATTTTGCAGTGCTGAATGTGAGACCGTGGTGCTACATCAGATTGTATGGCCAGTCTCGGAAAAATAAAGCAGAACAATCCTCATCCCAAAAGTAGAAATAAAGGTCTGCATTACAAAATTTAGGTGGAGGTTTTCCCTAGTAGGAATAGGAGTTCGGCATGCAAATTATACGGCATGCAGTGGGATGTAGACATCAGAACTGGCTTTTGAAAATCTCCTCTTTAAGGTGGATCAATACTGTTCAAGCAAGGATGGAAGTTCTGCCACTCAAAAGTAAAGTTTCCAAACCTACTGTGTCTTTGTGAAGGAACTTTTTGAAGGAACAAGAGCACAAAGTTTGCTCCAAACACCAAATTACTGTGTTGATATCAATGCAGCATTAGGATATTTCAAGAGCCTGTCTCACTCCAAAATGACTTCGCTTCCTTGCACTGGGCTGCACTACCTTGAAGCGGTCTCCTCGTTATTAAGCAGAACGCAACACAGCCTTAAAAATAATAATAAAAAAGAAAGATGGGCTTAGAAGAGACAGAAACCAGCTGCTGGTAGATGCATTACGTCCTCACTCAGCTTACAAGCTCCCAAAAGGTTCTGGTACAGGAGTTGAGAAAACCCCTGGGAAAATCTAGCTTATGATCAGAATATGTTATACAGCTACGGGATGTCTCTGCTGTCACCAGGTTTGCTTTTATGAGGCAGCCTCCGATAAAAGGGTTTTGTGTTTTAGCTCTCGGATCTCATAATCAAAATTACTTAGTGCTTTCAGAGCTTTGCCAAGAGAAGTTTCCATTAAAAGTCTCAAAACAGTCTGTGGAAAGTTTCTGCTATACTCTACTGAACTCTCCCAATAAATGGCAATACAGATTATCCTTGCGGGAAGAAGCTCTGTCAGTGTGCCTCTATTCCAGAAAATGTGCTACTAACACAACCCAAGAAAGAAAATGTGGGTCCAATAGCAACTCCAACGTGGTTTGTAGGGTGCTGCTCTTCTGTCCTCACGTTGGAGCCGACAGCTGCACGGAGGAGTCCCACAACTCTTGCAACTGCACTTCGCATGATGTGACTGCAAGATGTCACATCATACACTGCAGGACACTGGGACAGAGCAAAATACTGGTTTTCTGAAACCTCAGGATTGAGGTCGCGTTCTTGGGAGGAAGCAATCCTACCCAGAACTGTGGAGATGCTCATAAACAGCACACACAGTCGCCTTACCTGCTCCTAATAACACGTGTCTTCAAGCACGCAACATTGTCTGCTCTTCTTTTGCCATTTAATTGCCTTCATCTCAAAATTTGGCTTTCCATCAGCAAGGTAAAACAAGTTTCACGCTTCAAGAATAAAAAACTCACATGGTGGAAAATCTGCCTTGGCCTAGATCAGTGACCATGTAAAGATGATGTTGCTGAAGCTTTGATGGCAATACTGCCACTTTTGAAACTTCTGCCTTACTCTGTTCTTTTTGGGTTTAGGCTCTTTTTTAGACTGAAACTTGGCTATAAGTAATCACACCCTATACCACAGAACTGGAAGGCCATCTCTTGATGGAAAGCTTTTCATCGTGGTCATTATGTGAAAACTTACAGAGAGGTAACAGGATTTCAAAAGCAGTGAATAAATATGCACATCTCTCAGACTGGAAACTTATTTTTTGCCTGTATTTTAGTAGAGGGATGTTATTAGGTCTCTGGGGTTATTACTACAAAAGCATATTATCTTATTCATTCCAAGGCATCATTTAAAGTGCTTCCTCACCAGTGATTTTCAGCCTGTGCTCTGCATCTCCCTGGGAGTCCCTGCACTACTTTCATGCCCATGAAACGTAAATAATGAAAAGCAGGCTCACATTCTCTAGACAGAGATCTGTGCCACATCTCCCTTAGAAATACTGTAGGTGCCTGCATATTGAGCGAGGCTGGAAGCCACTGGTATGCATAATCCCACTCCAAATGTACTGTGAACTCCTTCGAAGCAACTCCTGCCACTGCCTTCCCTCCACGGCATTGCATACACACACATATACATATATATGTATTTTATGTAGATAGTATATTAAGTGGCCTCTTGAAGCCACTCTAAGTCTACCTGAAGTATTTAAAAGTGAGACTAAACTTGCAATTCTTGGGCTTGGAAGATAAGCATAAATTCTTATTTCATAGATGAAGGGAATACACTTGCCTAATTATGATTAAAAATAGAAAAGTGAATGTGGGGAATAAACAACTTAGTTGCTAGAACGTCAGCTCTGCTCCATTTAGCCATTGCAAGCCCCTGGCATCCCTGCTCACTGACCCCATCGATACTCCCCATGAAGGCACAGGGCTGCAGAGCTACCACTGCTGCACCGCGACAGTCCTACTCCCACCATGGCACCTCCACTCCCATGGAGTCAGGTTGGCCAAAGAAAAGCATGTTTTATTCTCAAAGAGGCACTGTTAGGCACTTTTTATTTGCCAGATAGTGCTAAATGCTCTTTATCCCATTTTAATACACCTCTTGCTCAGGAAATGACGCATAAGCAGACTGCAGAGGCAAGGTGAGACTTGAATTTGCAACAGTGAAGATCAGCAATAGGTGAACAGGCTATTTATATCCTGTTGAGCCAATATATGTATGTATCTTAAGGACTGCAGTTCTCAAAGGTGAAAAAACTTTGTCTCACCCCAATAGCCCAGTGCCAAAAAAGAAATAGCGCAGTAACGATATCCTAACCCTGTCTCCCATTCCTAACGTGAAGCTTCATGTCCTGACCCACATAAAGAAGCTGACATCTTCTGAATGCACAAACCCTTCCTTGACCCCACAGCAACCAACAGCCTGCTTTTGGGAGGCAGGCAGCACACCCCCAAGTGCCGTACCCCTTCCCCGGAGGGTCCCACCCCAGCCCAGCCTCGGGTAGGTGGTAGCAGCACGGTGCTGCTCACCCAAAGCCATGCTCCAGCAGCCTGGGCAGATGTTCCTCAGGGCTGGCCTGGGGCAGACAGGCTGTATAAGCATTGCACTTTGATTTCCGAGCTCTCCCCGAGCATGCACAGTGCCTACCAGTCTCCCATAAAGTCTCGGGTGCTAACGCGCAGTCCCCTTAACAAGCAAACACTCCCAGTCGTGCACGTGCTTACACGAGTCTCCCCATGGAGCCGCTGTCATTCCTTCTCTCTTATTTTCAACGAATGCATGTCATCAGCTTTAATTTATACAGAGCAATTAAAGTTCCAGATCAGATGCATAAACAACCCTCTAACAGTATAATGAAAATCCCGATGTTGAAGACGCAGCGGGCTAGGAAGTGCTCTGGAACAGTTTCAGAAAGAACAGAGACTCAATATATTTTACAGCTATACGTGATACTAACACAGACACCGCTGCGAGTGAAAACCAACGCCGTCTCGATTTCCACAGGAGTTTATCATCACATAACCCAGACGCAGTAACTGCTTCCTTGCCATGACATGAAAAGCTTCTTCCCTTGTTCACCAATTGCTTGAAAGAAAAGAAGGGGGGAAATTACAGGTTGGTTTTTTTTCTTATGTCCCCCTACGACAAACGCCCAAGTTAGTGCAATAATTATTTCTTAGCACTAGTATTGTAACAGTGTGTCCCTAAATGAAAGTAGTCAGCACATTTATCAGTGACTTAAAAATGTACTTTATCCTCTATGGCACAATACCATGACTCAAAACAAAGCTTGAATTCTTCAGCCAGTGTTTTTTTCCTCTAGGGTCACGCGCCTGTCTTGATTAAGAAAAAAGAAAAAGGGTTTGTTTTTTGTTTGTTTGTTTGGGGTTTTGTTGAGGAAAGCACAGGATTTTCTTTAGTTCTGTTATATTTACTACTGAACACATGCTACAAATATATGACAGAGCAATAAAGACAATTTAATAGCCTGGGAATCTCTTGCTCAAGAGGGCTAAGAGGTCAAAAGTTACACTGTAAGCTTATGATATGGGTTTGACATATAACATATGCTTTCTGAGTGCCTTCTAATTGCAGGAAACATTTCGATTTCGCAATCTTACAAATATTCCTGAAGACTCTGAGGTATTTCTCAAAGTGATTCACTCACATGGGATTTAAAAAAAATCAACGCTTCCTCTGACCACTTTACATTAGCACAGAGTGCCTTAATGAATGTGTACTTTAAGTGGTCAAGGGCAGCTATCGAGGTATTTCCCCTCCTGGAAGCGCCAAAGGGACTGTAACATCGGTCCCAAAACATCGTAACATGCGATACTATATGCAAAGCGCTGCAGATGGAGGAAGAGATCACCCATCGTTACGCCGGCCATAGGACAAACAAATACCGAGTCCAACCGTACTGCAAATATACACAAGCTCCACCAATTCCCTGCCGGGAGGGCTCAATCCCTGCCTCTGCAAGGGCAGAAAACCCACGTCACGCCCCAAGCTTACCGCTCCTACCGACTGGGTGCTGCTGAATCACCCTGCGCCGGGGAAAAGGAAGCAACGGGCACAGTTGCTTTCAATGGACTCCTCAACATGAGCTGTCGCTGGACCCTTTGCAGTCAATGGGGGGAGACAAGCGAACCCAGAGAACTATTCATCCCCTCTGCACATGATACCGTGTTCCTTTTTTGTAGAAAGCTAACAATTTCAATAGAGACGCAACATAAATCATATTTCACTACAAACATCTGGGTTATAATGAGACCTAACTTGCCCGTGATTTATTAATTTAGAAACAACTAGTAGATTAATAGCACTGAATGACATCAGTGATAGCTATAAGCAAATTACTTATCCATTGGAGCCTAAAGGGTCATATAATGTTCCTGTAGGTTCCTTGTGTAATGCTCCGCTGGAGCTCCAGCGAGGGGGCAGGGCCCTCCCGCCTCTTGGGAGGTTGCTCCAGACCTTCATCCCTCCGACATTTACGAAATTTGCTTCTAAATGTTCAGCCTAAACTTGGGCTTTACCTTTCAGACTACCTGTATAAATTGCGCTAGCATTGCTCTTTACGTTAAAGTAGCTTGTTCCCCAGCCTGCTATTATCTTTTCCAATGCGTATATCAAGTCCCAGAAGAACCCGATTTATTCAACTAGCTGGACTTGCTTAGCCCTGTCTCGTAAAACAGTGTATTTTCCCTTATTTTCTTTTTATTATATCTCTTCTAGTTAATATCCGTCTTCCATTAAGCTGGGGACCAGAACTGTACACAGTATTCCTGGAGAGAACTTAGCAGTGCATAGTAAATGGTATTAATGCTTTATCCCTACTGGGATATTCTGCACAGTGTATCCTTATTTTCTGCATATACACAAGGGCTCCACTGTTCTTCCAGCTTAAAGCAGAGTCAGTATGTACGTTTGGGTTCTGCGCAACTTTATCTAACTTTTATTCCATTTCTTAGCATCCTCCAATTCTACTTCAATGCCATCCAGACCTTCCTCTTCCTTCTCAGTATCTCTCAGCTCTCCGTCATGAAATGTCACTGGGACAAACTTACCTCCTACGCCAAGATCCTTAGTGAAAATAATTAGACATGTCCCAAAAATCAGTCCTTAAGGATACCCAGTAGACACCTGTCTCCAGAGCTTTTCTGATACAATCTGTTGTGTCCTCTTTAATCAGCTCTTCATCCACCTTTAAACACTTCTACTAAACTTCACCTCCTTCAAGATACATAGTAACTTCCATCGTTTCATTATTTTACTTGGGTTACTGAAGTCCAAGTAAGTAATTATCTCCCTAAAATAAAACAAACACAAAAACCCAACTATCTCAACAAGAGAGACAACGTGGTAGGACTGATCTTCGCTAACGCAACTAAAGCTTTTGACTGTTTTCTATTTACTTTATTAACTTCTATTTTCCTCTCCTCAAAAAACACTTTCTGAAGCTAAGCCTCGCCTCAAAGGCAGAATAAAGGTTCTATAGCTGTGTGGCTTTCTTCATCCCTTGAAAATACGGGGACCTCATTTTATTGCACAGGCAAGTAGAATCATGAATGCCTGATGACAGATTAAATTGCTTGATTTTTAAATAAAGTATTTATTACTCCTAAACTATACATAATAGGAGCTTGACCCGGGTATGCTGTGACTGGGGAGTGATGGGAAAACTGGAGGTGATACATTTCTCTCAGCAAAGATTTAAGCTTGAGAAATTCCAACGAGAATTACTTTCCTACAGAGAGTCTCCTGGCCGTGCACCTTTTACTGTACACTTAAACATCCTGTGTGTCTCCTTTTCATGGTGGCAAAATCCAACCTGACACAATTTCGAGTGAACCTCTGATTCATTTCCTTCTTAATCGAGGCAACTTTGTGGCGTTCACACCCTCTGCAGAGAAATAAGGAAGGTTGGTCTTTTAAATCCAAGTTAATTTTTAAGGGCAAATATGATTAAAAAAAAAACCAACAAACCAAAACCCAGACAGTCATATTTGTGTCACTGAGGCTCTATGAGCTGTACCTGAGAAATTACCTGCCTGCAATGCCTTGGAAAATACTTAGTGCTGCCTCCTGTACACCTTGTTTGTAAAGCTCTGTTTGCTTACCTGTCACTGTTTGGCTAACTATTAACCACCATTAACCTGATGGGGTTTTGCTTTCCAACCCAACCAAATATTTATCAGAAAAACAAAACTTATTCAGTAAGCCAAATGCAAATGTTGTCTCAGGCAAGGTCAGAGAGGCCAGGGGGAGCAATAAGGCTCTATTTCCACAGGCAGTAATTTGTTCATTATTGCTGGTTGGAAATTAGAGGGAGATAAGTGGAAGACCAGAACCGTAATTTTTTGTTCATTATTGGCTTTCTTAAAGAGGTATAATTTGCACGGTGGTATGTAATCCACTCCCATGTTTCAGGGAGACAAAAAGCTGTTTTCGAGACTGGTCGACGAAAACATTTTAAAATTCACTGCGCTGCTACTGACCAATTCTGGGGTTTTTTTCTTTCCTACTGGCTGCTTCCAAGGAGCAAGCAACAAAATATTTCTGCAGCGCAACGCACGTCGCACCCGACCAACAACTTCTGCAACCTTTTGCTAACCTCTCGCTGGCGCCTCCGCTCGCTCTAACGAGGGGGGCGATGGTTTCTGTCCCTTTCGCCGTGTCCCCAGGACAGACCCACGGGGCTACACCTGCGACACGGCCTTATTGCTCCGAGACACCGCTCTCGTGCGCGGTTGATACCCTCGTCTACCCCTGGCTAAAAACCGCCAGAAATTAAGGGAGGTAAACCCAACTTTTATGCTAACGGTGCCAAAAGTAGCCCAGGCGACGGCTGAAATAAAAAATGCAAAGGAGACTTTAAGATGATACCGTAAGCGCCGGCAGATCAGTCTAACTCCCGTCTTTCTCAGGGGGTGGAGGCGTTTCAGCAGATATTGCAGACATCGAAGCTGAGAGCTCAACTTGTTATAAAACGTTTCACTTTTCCCAGACGGTGCTCTCCTGTTCGAGGATGTTTGTGAAACCGTGCTGCCAAATCTGTGATTTCACAAACTTTTCCACGGTGATAACATAAACAGCGAGCGGTGATTTAGCTGTAGGATCAAGCTGCGTTAAAAGGGGAATGTGAAAAAACGTGCATTTGAAGACATTCTCTCCCCTGAGGGAGGAGGAAAGCTCATATACGTGTGTAAAATGAACCACATGCCCCAGGCATGCCAGAATTGGAGCTTTTCTTTTTTGTGCTTTCAGAAAATCCATGTCAAATTTAACGAATTGAAAAAAATTACAAAATAAAAAGTCCTTTTTGTTAACTGAATTAACCCTGCCTTACCCCTTAATAAAGCAAATTGGTGAGATTTGCGCGACAGGCCATTAATAATATTCTCTGTAACCCACTGAGCTTCCAGCCTTCCTTTTAAACTAGCAGATGATGGCTTTCTCAGGGACGATCAGATTTTGTTCTGTTACATCCACATCAAAACAGAAGCGATGCCACTGACTAGGGCAAAATTACTCCAGAGTTACACCTCTCTCATGGACAGCACTGAGTAAGTTAGAGACAATCCAGTTAACTGAATCCAAAGTCTTCATACTTTTAAAAGTTGTGAGCAAGAAGAAAAACTAGCCTCAGCATGTTAATCTCATTGCCACGAAGCATTATAAAACCCCCTTAAATTCAAGGCGAATGTGCACATACGTTGTAGCAGTGGCAGAAAGGAGAATAACTTTCCTAACTTAGATCAGGGGTTGATCTGGAGTTTTGATTAAACTGTCCTTCCAGTAAGAAGTTATCCTCTAAGAGGGCAGCAGCCTTGAATTCCCCCTCATATTTCCTTAATGGCTTTCACATTTTATTTTCTCTGCTGCAGTCAAAACAACTTCTTTGGCAGTCGTATCTTCCTGCACTCCGCAGCCTGTGTGACCACTCTTATCCCCACTGAAGGCATCTGGGACTACGCTCTCTCCTGGATGAAAGTGAGAGCATCTGTCTTCACCATCGAAATGAAATCCTTCTGATTTTTGCAGAGCTCTCAGGGCCCTGGTTTAAGCGCTGGGAGAAAGGGAGGGTATCATATAGGGCTGCTTATGCAATTATCAGGACGTGCAGCCACGGTACCCGTGGGAGGCAGGGGAGGGAGAGGAGTGTGGCCAGCTACCTGTCCCAGCATCCCTGCCTTGCCCTCGTGCCTCTCCCTCCCTGCTCCAAAACCACGCACCCGGCTTTACAGCAGCCAGCACTGTTTAGAAGAACCACATGGTCAGAAAGAGCTTTCTAATCTTTGCTTTCCTCCTCAAAAGAGATGCTCAAATGAGTAAAAAATGTGATAAAACCGCCCACAACGTAAACTATCCTGTAGTTTATCATGTACTCGGGTACCACGCACAGTTGGGCAGTGCCACGCAGGGAAACGAGCACACCAGAAAGGATAAACTCTGTCCTAACGTGTGCTACTCTGAAGGCCAAATGAGCATCAACATCTCGAAAGCAAGAGGGAGAAATGACGATCTTGCAAATCTCGGTTCATCATTTTTTTTGATAGGCACCACCACCCCCTGCCTAAATAAACCAGGGCACAGTATTGAGGAGCCAAAAGTCTGCAAAGACAAATATTCCCGTCATCAATAGCAGGGCTGTTCTCCTTGTGATCAGTCACCGTCAGTCTGTTGCTAACACATCCAAGGCTTTGTCAACATGTTTCTTCGTCCTGGGCTCTCCCTGATTTCATCTTTTCACTTGGCATTTTCCCATTGAGATTCAGCTTTTTCTTTTCTTTTAAACATCTACCCTCTGCAGCGTGCTTCCTTCCAAACAAGCAGCCAGAAAGCAGTGAGCCGGAAGGTTGCTCTCCCCCAACCTCTCTCAATATAGCAAAGAGAAAAAGGCAAAAAAGAAGAAAGGTCTTGTTTTAGGAAAGCAAAGCCCAGCAGCGACGAAGGCATGAGCTTACGGCGCGGTGAGGAGCACGCCCGCGGGCTGCAGCCCGGGTGGGTTGACATGGGCTGGGGGGCATCGCTTCTGCATCCTTGTGCCTATGCCACAACCAATGCTGTTGCCTTTCCCGCTGCTTGACATAGTCATCCAGAAGCCCTCAAAAGCAAAATCCTTTTTGCCTTGTTATCTGCGCCATCCAAAACCATTTGCAAGCTGAAAATCAGTGCTGTGACACACTCAGAGTAAATTTACCCAGAGCAAATTTTAATAACTAACAGCAGAGTTATTGTTTGTTAATGTGTGGGGCCTTGTGCCTTATCGCTTTATTAAAATGTCTACATGTATTTATCCACTTTCAGGAGGTGTTTAATCTCCTCTGTGACCACTAATAGCGAATCCCTGCCAATATTTGATATTACAAAGTGCTAGGCATTATTCAAGTGCCAATTTCCAGGAGCCGCGAGTGAAAAACTCCCTTGTGAACAGACCAAAAAAAACCCCCAAACCTAGATTATTTAGTTCTCTGAGCCAAATGAAAAATAAATAAATAAACACCACCACAGATAACAACCGAAAAAATATGCAAAAATCAAGACAGCCCCGTTTTAGGGTGTCTTTCACCGTTAGCGGTCAATGGTTCTCTTAATGGCAGCTACAGGGAAAAAAGGTGCTGGGCTCATCTGTGACGGGAAGGAGGTGAGAAGTAGCACCCCAGCCTCCCGATGCCTGAACACCACCTGAGTTGCAGAGGGGAGAGGTGACACTTCTGCTCAGGGAGCACAACCAGGAGCCGGATCCCAAAGGATCCGAATTGCCCCGCGACGCCTCCATCGGCTCCCGTGCGAAGCAGCGCTGCTGGGGCTGGCCCCGGCTGGGCTCCTGGTGCTGGCTGAGCATCGGGCAGTGAGGGCGCTCCCCAGAGCAAAGCCGCATCACTATTTTCTAAACACCACACCGGTCAGGCTGAGTGGGTATTGTTAGAAAAAGAAAGCAAGCATCGTTGCAAGTACTTTTCCAATTATTGAAACGCTTGGGGTTTATCCTTCATTACAGCCCTGGCTTTCTTATAGTAGCTCACACTTCTCTGGGGCCACTACAGACCCTCTGCAGCCAGCCAAGCGAACCCAGCTCCCTCCGCTCCGCTGGATTTCCATTTCCAGCCCCAAAAGGCCATGTCGGGAGGTTTCTCAGCCGCCACAGGGTGCCGAGAGCCGTCCTGCCTGCTGTCTGGTGGGTCACGGTGTAGTCAGGCTCCTGACAGGCAGGGCTGGGCTTCAAGCTGCCGTGACGAAAGGCCAGGTAAGCATCACGGAGCAAGACGAAACTTGCCCGAGGATGGCTGGCTGAAGTCAAGGTTACCGTGGGCTGTAGGAGCTCTTGCCCTGCCATCCCAAGCCATGGACCAGCTAAGCAGAGAAGCCAGCGTTCCGCTGCAATACAGCGCATCCCCCAGATGAGTTAAATCAAAAATTATAATGAGAAAACATTAAATTCACATACTGAGCTACGTACATGGGATTTGGGAAGAGAGGAGCGGAGGGGGTGGCGAGCAGCCGGAGTAGGTGCAGCCAGCTGCTCGCCAGCACGCGCTGACCCGGGCCCGGGTTCGCACGGCCACTGAGTCAGCTTCTGGGCTGTAGGCAGAAAAAGCCAAACCACAAGCAGCAGAACGTTACACGCAGGAGAAATGCCCAGGCACTCGCTCGGGGGACGGGCTCTTCACCGGATCCGTCACCCACTCGGGTCTGCTTTTTACATTTTGGGGGATGAGAGGAAAGCAGGGTAACAAAACCAGCTGGGACACAGGATGGTGTTGGCTTTCCCACCCGCCGGTATGCTCCCGCTCTGCCGCTGCTGGCCGCTACCCAGGGCGGCATTGGGAATTTGATAGGACGAAACCCATCCTCAATAAATACGATGCGTCTCTTTACGAATCAGAATCACGCCCAGCGAGGGACAAGGGAGCTACATGTCAGGCATTACCCAAGATTTTATTGCTGCTGGTACCGTTCACGCACAGCTCACACGCAAGGCCGACCGGGAATGACTCACAGGATCTGGCGTGACGCGTCGTTTTGCTATGAAGAAACACGGATCGCTTTGGTCCACTTGATGCCAGAGCCTGAGGAAGTCTGAAGTCAGTGCAACTTATCGCTTCTTCAGGCCTCTCTGAAATACATGCTCGAGCCATTTGGGTGCCCCTGGGGACACCACCAACACCTCCACCTCCACCTCCCTTACGTCCTTTCTCTCCAGGGCTGTACCAGCCAGGATGCGGATGCGCCAAGCAGGGCGAGACAAGAGTAACAGCGTAGAAATCCTACAGAGTTCCTGCACAGACACACCACCCATCTCTGTTCTCCCTCAGAAACAAAGCAAATTATAGCATGTTGGGCCGATTTGCGTAGCTGATCAAGGCTGCTAATTGTCAAAGGGGCTCCAACGTACGCACGCGTAGCTGACGTTACACCGGGTATAAGGTGAATTTTCCTGTGGAGTACCGTACGGTTCCCTTTCTAATTTCCAGTGCTACAACAACGAAAGTTGAAATACTTTGCAAAATGCTCCCTATAGAATAATTTCCTTAATACTCCCTCGGAATGACAGCATATGGGGGGGTGCCACAGGCCACGTGCTTGGGGGTTTTTAAACCAAATTCTGCCCTCACGTAACGCTATCCTCTGACTGGCAGAGATAAAGACGCAGGGCAGAACACAGTCCACAGCACACAGTAAGTAACAGGAACAATAAATGCAGTTACCTGTGCCCCAAAGCGAACACATCTCCCCGAATTGCCTGCCACGGGAAACTACCAGCGATTCAGCCCAGCGTTTCACATTGTGTTCTCGCCTGCAGCGCTGGCAAGAACACCGGAGGGGTTTTCCCTACGGATGCTCAAGCGTTCCTGGCGACAGGGTCTCTAGACATAGCCTAAAACACGCAAGGCAGTGCTTACCCAGATCCACTTTTTATGGCCCGATTCCAGGACTGCCTTAAAAATTGCAGTAACTTAAGCTTTTTTGCAATGCAGAAACTGCATTAAGGAACATGAGCAAGGGCAGCGTGAAGCGGGTTTTAAAGTATTGGTGATACGAATGTGAACTTGAGAGTATTTCTTTAAATCTCCACTTTTTTCTTGATCATCTGCATAAATGGCAAAGGTAATATTCTCAGGAAGACTGACTCACCTGGGAAAAAGCAAGCGCTCCCAATTATTTTTCTCCTACCTGTCCCTTCTTGCTTCGCAGATTACTTGTAAAGAAGAGAACAACTATTAACCAATAGATAATGCGTGCATACTACCCCACCTTGCTTTTTCAAGTGATCTGAGATCACCTGCTTTTTTTTTTTTCCTCAAAAATACACAGCTGAGCCCATCTCTGCACACAGAAGGGGCTTTGCATGAGCTGTGGCAAGATTAATCTTTTTTTTCCTTCTCAGCACAGGTATTAGCCTGTCTGCTTCCCCATCCTTTCTGCTTTCGGAAGTTATTTTATGGATGAAAAGTTATTGAAAGCAAAACCTGAGAAATCTATTATTGGAATTGGGGCGGGGGGGGGAACTGCTCCTAAAAATTTACAAATTTTTAGCAACTTTTCCTTTCCTTTTAGCAAATTCTCAGAGCTCACTGTTGGCACCGGCACATGAATATGTCTGCAGTGACACGTGTCATATTAATGAAAATACCTTGAAAAATGCAAATTATTCACGACCCATTAATTGGGAAGGGCACACCTCCCTGCCGCACCTGCAGCTCTCAGCAGCAGGGATTGCCCCTGGCAGACCTTGCAGAGCCCGGCCTTTCAGCTTAAATCCAACACGGCTGCCCACGGCGACGCGGGATGGCAATTTGGTGGCAGTCGAAGCTGTGACGGTGACCTAGTGAGAGCATTTTAATTCACATGGGAGGGTATCGCAGGGAAGGGGACAGCAAGCTGTCTCCACCTCGTCTTCTTTTTCTATTGCAGGCAGATGCCTCATTTTCAGTCTTTTGTGGACTGAACAGAAAGTCAGCATCTAGTTACCGGGAGGCGTTTATGCACTGATGCTCTGTATATTTACACAGCCTTTAAATATTTTTCTTAGCTCCCAAACAGTCCATCCTGCCTGCCGGTGACTTGCTTCAGGGCCTCACAGTTCTGTCCGGTGGGCATAAAGGGGAAAAAAGGTGACTCTATTTTGTACCCTTTTTTCCTAACAAAACATGCTAGCTCTCCTCAAATAAAGGTAGAATTTCACCAGGGAAGGTTTGAGTACAAGGGGTGGTTATTCCCGTTCTCCTCTCTGCCTCGTGTTTACCAGGAGTGGCAGAATTACACAGAAACTAAGCAGTTTACACAACCACCTGAAATAACAGGATTTGTACTCTTTTAACTCTATAGGAGTTCATGACTCACTAGCAATGATAATACACGTCAAATAAAGACATTCAGCTCCATTTTTTCAGTTTAGCAAACTAGCCTAGCAGGGGGGGTCCAAGCTGTCATTCCTCTATTAATATTCTTTCAATAATTAGCTGCTTCTCACAGTTTTCCCTTTCATCCCATGCCAGAAAGCAAGCCTTTCCATGAACAACATACCAAAAGAGAGAGCTCCTATTTTAAAGTGTCTGTGTTCGCAATATGAACCGCTCTGTGTAAACAATGAGATCTTCCCTTGCCTTGAGTGAACCAGATGTTTCAGAAAAAAACCCAACCCAATCCTCCTCACACGGAGGACGGTTATGGCAGAGAAGAGATTCTTCCACCAAACTGACGGACTTTTATCACTGGTGGGACAGGTCCACCTTCCACCTTTTTATTTCTTCCAGGTGATCTGCACTATTCAGGCAGAGAGGTATAAACCAGTTTTTCACAGTCCTGTCTCAATAGCCAAAGCTTTAAATGCAAGGCTGTATCTTCTATTGCCCCTGTCCCCTCTCTCCTACACAAACTGTCCTTGCTATATTACGGTGTTGGATATGGTTAAGCGTAGTTTCTTAGCTGTTTTCTTAATTCTGGCCAAGATCCCTTTGGTACAATGAAATACTGTTTGGACACTGCTGGGCAGAGCATTGAGCAATACTGTCTTCTCAGGTGGCAGAAACAGATGGAGAACGAGGCTATAAAGATGCTTCTATTCCTCCTGATGCTGCTTTCTGTCCCTGACGAAGCCGGCTCACATCCCACCTCTGAGCACGGATTAAAGTGAGCAAGGTTTTGCCTGTGGCTTGCTCAGAAGGGCTAACAGAGCGGGGATCAGCCCAACAGGAGCTCTTGACTTTGTATTTGCAATGATAATTTCCAATGGCAACATGCTGGACTGTGAGATGACTGAATGACCATCTTACAGCGTTTCACCTCGTTAGAGAGTGTTTAGTGTGTTATTAAAAGATTGCATTTAATTAGCCAACAGAGAAAAAAAAAACCCAACACAGCCCTGTAAGACTTCCAAAGAAGTAAACATCTACATGAATTTTTTCCTCTTTCTCTCATGAATCAAAGTTCAACTTCCCACTAAGGTGATACAAATGTCATTTTTTGAGGTAAACATTCTTGTGCTTTCCTCCTGGCTCTTTTTATTGTTGAAAGAAAAACTCAGTATTACACAAATGAGTAATGAACTTGCCCCCTCCTCTGTCTTAATAAGAAAAATTGGCTGTGGGTAATTGTGTTGTCTGTCTTCGTAAAAAGCCAATGTAGATGCAAAATGTTCGTGGCCGAGCTCAAATTATCTTTCAGATGATGAATGTGAATACAGAAATTGGGCTTCAAGACTGAAGTCTAGCATCGGATTTTATTCTCTGCCTAGAATAATGAAGAGCTGAATAGTTGCTACTGCTTAAGAAATTAAAATCCCGATGAAATGAATTGAACATGGTCGGGTACCAGAAATGCGTGGAGGTGTTGCACTGCAGGCTCTAAATCTTCGAAGTCATCAATCTTGACAAGATTTTTTTTCTCCTGTTTTCTAACAGGTTGACTCAAGGACACCAAGCTATCCCAGTTCCAGATGTGTTTATACTTCCAGCTTTTCATCCTGGTGTCCTCAGAATAGCGCAAATAAAAACCAGAACCCCTATAACGAGGTATCTAAACAAAAAATACAAACACGGTCTGCATCAAAGAGCTTGGGCTATAGGATCCCAGATTTCTTTAAAGTACAGCTGCTGGAGCTATCCTACACACAGCTATTGTTAAGTTAAACAGCTCAACCAGAAAAGATATGGCCCGTTTTAGCAACCTACCAAGTCCTCGACTTACAGAGCCAGGGACATGCCCCAAGGCTCAGATGAGTTGGAAGGAGACATGCTTCTGCATGGGGCTTGGGAGGAGATACCGTGGGACCACCGCACCTCTTCTCACCATGGCAGCAACTCCTCCGATCCCTTCCTTTGCCCCCCTCCCCAAACTCTAGGAAGCAGCCGTTGCAGGCATCTCATCTAAAGCTGAGATAAATCCAAACGCATCCATTTCTCCGGGTCTTGTGGGAGAGGTCACCTGCTGGACAGCCTTTATATACTGGCAACCATTACGTGAGCAAATATGGCATGTTGCCTTCCATCAGTGAGGCGTCAGTGCCTAACAACTGAAAAGAAATCCTGAAAAGCTGTCAAACTGATTGCCAAACTAGCATTGCTGTCATCTGTTTACGGTCATTGCTTAGTGTGTATCATCAGTTATAAAAAACCAGCATCATAAATTTAGAAAATTCGCAACAAGCTGAACGATTCAAATCCCTCCCCCAATCATGACACTCAAGCCTCTTCATAGCATCCGCTCTGCTACTAGACAGGCTCAAACCATAGCCTGAAGGTCAACAGGCTCCAGTTTCTGCTGGACCAGGAAAAGAAGCCCTTTCCAGACTTGCCAACTGAGCGTCCTCACCCAGGCTCCGCGGGTTTGACCTGCCTGAACCAGGGTTCTGGCAGATCTCTGCTTCGGGAAGGGGGCACAGCATCGAAATGGCCACCTCTGCCTAGTGTCCAACCGAGATGGATCAAACCATAACTTGCTGGAAAATCTGCTTGAAATTCCAGAGTTTGGGCAGAGGAGCAACTTTGCTGAAATGTGTCCTCCCAGACACAGTATTTCTTGCAGGGTTGCAATGGTTACCTTCAAAACCAGAAACACAGGCTCTTTCCCATCTCTCCTATTACTACACAAAAAAGTACATTTCTGGCACCGTTTATAATACGTATTTGAAAAGAAAGTTCACATCCTGTTGGTATGCAAAAATGACTTGTAGGCAGTAGACTACATAGCCTATTAAAAAACTCCCCAAATGACCCTAGAATTGATGAACAGGCAATAATTTACTTTTCCAAAGCATTTCCAAGTTGGTAAACATGGCCTTTCATTTGCAAGGAAAAACAGAAGTTGCCTCTACCGTTCTCCTGCCTTTCACTTCACTCTGCAGTACCCAGAGGATCTTCCCAGTATTCTCCTCTGTCCTGTATATTAGAAGTACAGCTGAAATCTTTTCTGCCTAAACTTAATGAAAAATACAGGACGATAAAAATCCTTTCTCTCTTCCCCCCCCCCCCCCCCCCCTCACTATCAAATAACTTTTTGGAAGGCACTGAAAGTGATAATGAATACACCAGGCTTTCTAATATGTTTCGTTTCCTAGACCGGATAGGACTTTTATGTTAATACTCTTTATATTAAACCCGGATGGATTTAATATAAAGACAAGAAACAAGAAAAAGCATGTAGGAATAGGGATAGCAAAAGGGTAAGACATTGTAGTATGAGGACAGAATGTGCCTCCCTGTGCTCTCCAACTACACTTTGTGGTTTGGTACCATGTATGTTAAAAAGGACCTACGGTGCACTTCCAGCTATTGCACATTTTTATCGTTAAAGATTCTTAAAGACACTTAAAGATTCTATTAAAATCCCAAATCAATGAGACTGCTGTTATCAGCACAATTATCCTAAATGGCAGAATCTGCCCAGAATGAGATCTGCACCTCTTTTGGATCCCAGACACACTAGTGACAATTTTGGGGCTGAAGATCTGCTTATATTTCAATTGTAGGCAGTTTCCCCCAGAAAACCCCTTTGCCAAAAATTTATGATCATCTTATTTCTTCCTAAACAATACAATTGCAAAAAAGGAGAAAAAGCTTTAATATTAAAATATTTTGAAAATCTGCATGCACAAAATCGTCAAAGGTTGTTTCCATCTTTTCTCAAAGTTTGATATAGAGACGTCACCATGAAAAAGGCCTCCTAAGCCACAAAAGCCATTATGCCCACTCAAGACCTACAACCAAAAAGAATTTTTTCTGGCCCTGCTAATGTTATTTGCAGACTAGACTGAACTGATATTGTATGCTACATGCTTGTTTGAGTTTCTCATGATGTACCACTCAGCAAAAGAAAACAGTAAATGTGAGCTCCCTTAAGGTTAGGGCTCTACAGATAGTGGCACGTCATTTTGATTCTTATTGAGATGCGTGAATTGCAATACCAAGCACAACTGGTTCTCTCATGCCAAACAACAAGGGTGGAATTAACTTCCAAGAGTCTCATCGGACACCTATTTAAATATACACACAACAGCTTCATAGCTGCACTTAATCTTGTATACAGCCAAGATCCCAATGACTTCAGAAGAGCAGAATTAGGCACTTAATATACACTGAGCAATGAAGTTACACCCAAACACAAAAGCTAAGCATCTTTCCTGAGCTTCTAATACATTAATCTGGAAAAATGCATTCATAGAGAGTCCACCAATTCTGCTTATAAAGTAGCTGGTTCTAAGAAGTACATCCAGTATGTACCTCTGTTAAGAGTTTCAGCTTCAAATTGTTTTCCTAAGTTGCCTTCTTCACAATGGCTTAGCACAAACCTCAGGTACTTACACATCTGTTCTTAAAGCACTTATCCTAAAAACAGATGACAAAAAGAAAATAAATTTTAAATAGTCATTTTAAAGAACTCCCATGAAATCTGCACACACAGCTGATTTTTTTCCCCTATTTTCTATTTAAATATGTCTATTGCTGCACCAATTCCCTTACACTCTTTCAAGATACTTCATACTTCCCTCAGTAGTACTGATAAAGCACAAGAGCAACAAAATGTTGACTATAAACAAAAAATGTCCTGTTCTTCTTCAGCCCTTCACCAGAAGAGCCAAAAAGCTTAATTCTATGAGACAGGTGTTATCCTTTTTTTTTCAGTAAGAAGAACTGGGTCAAAGTTCAGAGACTTTGAGGATGCTGAAGAAAACCAGACTGCGGATCAGGCAACTGCTGTTAACCCAATGCATTTTCTCTCTCATACTGGCCTGGAGAAAATAAACAAATGGTTTAGGACCAACATTCCTTTCATGCATCAAATCAGCTCTTCTTTTATCTTGCTGGGAAGCAAAAAAAAAAAAACCCAACACCCAGATAGACAAATTACAACAAATGTTCTTACAAGATATCTCCGATATAACTGTTTGCTGAAAACATCTGTACAACCAAATACAGACCCTGTGTGCAAAACCCAGCTGAGATTGCAGAGTCTCATGACCATGATGTCATGATTCACAAATGGAAATGTACATCTATACAAAGTTCTTGAAGTAATCAAAATTCAATTTACAACTGAAAGAGACATAAAAGAGACATTTTCTGGCCAGATCAGTCTCTAGGATTTATTAGGCAAAAAGGCTTCTTTGCTGCTTGGGACCTTCAACTTGGGAGAACTTCTGCTTAACTGCGTGCACTACGGGTAGAGCATAACAGGGCTCTCCAAGCAAACCACACCAGCACCATAAGCTGTGAGGTCTGATGGTCCCCAAACAACAGAGGGGAAGGGTCAGTACACACAGTTCTTAACCAGGCGTGACTGAGCTGGGGAAGCGATTGCTATATTAATGCATTAGGCTTCAATAACAGCAGCGATAACGTGCCTGTTCCTTAAAGAAAGGGCTGAAGCATCTGCAGTGCTTTAAGCATAAGGAGCAGTATCTTGTGGAGTGACATGGTAACTTTACTGGAAAAAGCGAGACCTACGCTTAAGTCCACGTAGAAGCCTCGGGACCAGCCCCTCCTTATTTGAACATCACGCCATTAAACGTAACACGTGTACAGTGGCTTTTCGTAAAGCCTGACCTTTAAAAACAATCCAGTGGTATTAGACAACAAACACCAACAAAATACTCAGCATTACGGAGGGATAAAGGAGAAAATCCTCTTCCCAAGGGAAGGTCAGGCTTCAGGACTGGAAGGCAGTGCCACCTACCTCAGCGTACCTCGTGGGCCACCAGCGTGGCCCCAACTGACCAAAGAGTTTATAAAATGTCCTTTTTAATAGAAAAGCCACAGACCACGTTTTGGGGCCTTATGAGCCACCAAGACATCTACAAATCTCTGCAGCAGCTGGAGAGGGACAGGTTTCCCTCTGAAGAGCATGCCCATGCTAGCGCCTCAGGTCAGGGAAGGGATGCGCTGGTTGGGGAAGAAGTCTCTTTGGTTCATGGACACGCGGACACCCTCTCCAGCGCTCCTTTGGGCTTTGTAAGTGCAGCAGGGATGACGGATCCTGGCACCAGCTCCACAGGGAGCACACTGCCTCAGGCAGAAGCCCCCGGCTCACTGTATTTCCTGCCAACCAGCAGAAATTAGGCACATCCCAATACCTCATTAATTTTGCACCTTGGTACCATGTTGGAACATGGGGAGACCACGCTCTTAGACTTCCCTCCACAACAATTCAGGGACAAAAAAAGGCTCCAGGCTTTCCCCTGTTGCAGTAGCCAGTAATGCAGCTGCTGAACAGCCACCGCATTAGCAGTGTAAGGACAACGCGAAGGCGCCTGGTAAATTCAAGTGGCAGGGGTTGAGCCTGCATGCGGTAGGGGAAGCCAAAGGAAAAAAGCAACACAAACAAAACCTCACCCCACACCCCCTGATTTCCTCCTTCTAAACAGTACCATAATAAAACAGATGTGCGTGTTATTGCCTTTCTCTGGAAAAAACTCTTACATTGCAGTTTTTCCTTCCTCCTAGTCACACAAGTCCATAAAAACGTGGCAAAGAGAAACATCGTGAGCAGTTCCCTCAAGAGGGAAGGAGAGAGATGCCTAGAAATATAGTATGTGCTGAGTACAAAGACTGCTGGATGCCAAGAAAAAAGGTGTATTTCCAGGAAACCAAAGAGAACGCATCCTCTTATTTCACCTCTGATGGCTCAGCCTCCACTGATGAGCTTCCAGATGGGGGGGGATTGTTTTTTCTTGCTGTTATTCTACAACTATGAAAAAGGACAGCGTAAGTCTTTGATTTAGGCATTACAACCGAGATAATATAATTAGCCAAATATTTGTATAGGAAAATGATGGAAGCTTTGTAGCTCAGCTGCATAATGATGGGGAATGAATAGCAAAGAGGCTGGCAAAAGAACTCCAGGGTAGCTTCTCCTTACCCCCCAGAGGGAAGAGGAGCATTTAAGGGACAGGACACACATGTGACCTACCCTAAAAATCTAACTGAACTCCTTCGCCCTACTCTGTTTGTAGGACAAGCCACCAGCCAGTCTTGTACAAGGCATGCTAGAAGCCTAACCTGAGGGTTTCAATGGCACTTAAAGGCTGCAGAGCCTTTAAGAGGATGCAGAGTGAATTTTAGCTTTGAAGAAAATGGAGCAACTATCTAGTTGCTGTGCATCTCGCGTTATGTTTTAGGCTTGGAGTTGAGAACCCCTCCAAATCCCCATCAGTCCAACCACAAAACAAACTCCCCCAGCTTACATGGGGAACAAAAACCTGTCCCTGGCACAAAACCAACCTTCACGCGTACCCAATGCATCAGCGTGAAAGTGGAAGAAGACCTGGAAAGCGAAAGCACCCGCTGTGCTCTAATAACTTGGTTTAGCCATAGCTCGCAACCATGGTCCCCGCAATCGCATGGGAGAGCTCGTGGAATAGCGACATTGAAGGGATCGTTGAGAAAGGCAGTTGGGGATCCTCTTCCTTCTTGCCACCTCTCAGGAGCCAGTCGAGTCCTCTTCCTTCTCGCCACCCCTCGGGAGTTCTGAATCCACTGCCAAACCCATCTCCCAGAGCGAGCGTATTCATTAACCTTTAGGAAAATGCCTCACCAGATGAATTAAGTCAGGTGACATTTTATAGGCAGCAAGTAATTTCCAGGAACGCTTCTGTACTTGTTAGTAATATATTTGGATAAAATTTCAGTGTTGTTCCTAAGGCTTAGAGCTGGAAAGGAGAAATGAGCACACTCGCATGAGGAGGAATGGGAAACAAGCGGCACCAGTCTCCCCCTCCGCTGCAGAAAGTAATGTTTCCTCTGAAGGACCACAGATGAGAAGCGCTGGCATACGTTAGGAAATACATATGTTTTGCTTTTCTAACAGCCCTAGCCTATTATTCCCTGAAAGTCTGAGGCCAAACCTTTTAAATCATTATGTTTTCATTCAGAATTCAAGCATAAAGAGACCAAACCAAGACTGAAAACTATTCCCATTTCTCTCCTTCCCCGGGGGATTTTCTCTCTATACCATGGGCTTCCCTCTTGCAAACCACCGTCCCCAAGTCCCTAGACAGCCTCTCCGCATCAGCCTCCTGCCACACCATAACGGCTTCTATTGGGAAGTCGCCGATTTTAACCCCGCAGCAACGCTTGCCCTTGACTGAGCTGCGTGTGGGCACAACCCTTCACAACTTACTCCTCTGACTATAAACCCTCTCCAGCCAGGAACGTTGCTCTCTCTCTGTTGGTGAAGAAACTCTGCTCTCAATGTATTTAAACCCAATTTACTTTAAATGGAGGCATGTTACAGATTGAAGATCTCACACATGTCAGTGGCAGGACGTAGCCGTGCCTCTGCGCCAACTCCGAGGACGCTCCCCATTTCGTATGGTAGCGTTCAAAGCTAACAGAGGCAGACAGACCCCGCTGCCCGAGAGCACGTGGACGCCTCCAAAACCATTCACAAGCAGGACGGAACCTGATAGTAGACTGGCTCTGAGGGCGGGATGCCGTCTGGATGGCTCTCTGTGAGGCAAGGTGAGCGACGAGCCCTGTTAACAGCACGTAGTAGCCCGGCCGAGTTTTATTAAAAACAAAACACCTCCCCACACAACCCATGCCAGATCTTGAGGTTTACATTTATCAAGAACACACGAAGGTAGTAAATAGGACAGAGAAGGTGGTGTGGCCACCAGAATAATTATTTGCTCTCATGTAGGCAATGAGATGTCATTTTGCCTATCACGATTTTCTTCTCTACTGCAGATATGGAAAAACTTTCAAAAAATATCACGAGAGCATTTCATCGAGTTTTTTACAAATAGATGCTTATCAAGCTGAGTGGACCAGAACCACTCTCTACGAACAGGATCACGTTTCCCTCTGCCAAACACAGAGCTATTTAGAAGCTGAGCAATATATCGCAAATAGAAATATTAACCCGAGCGTTTTGTACTAAAAAGCCACAGATTTATTTTTTGAATGCATGGACCGTAAATACTGTCAGGGAAGAGAAACACTAAACATACAGCATCTGGCATGCATCTTTAAGTTACACACCAAAGTTGTTAGCAGCTTTATTTCATACATGGATCTATTCTAATGAGGCCATTCCAGCTTCTAGCACTGTATTATATTGTTTCAATACACAGCTGAAAAGCTTCCATTATAATTAATTTTTCTGCATTTTCAGAGCCCTGCTTGGCTTTCTAACATTTGGTCTACAAAGGCTAGAAGCTCAGCTGGTTGAAATCAAAGCAGCTTCAGAGCAGGAGACCTTTCAGATAGCAACAGCTTCTCTAGCGGACCATCCTGTACCGGCTGCTGGTGATAACTGGAAAAGGCTGGAAGAGATTGTGGTGGTGGCAAGGGAACAGTTAAAGCTTGGTTGAAGAGCTTCAGCCAGTTAAAAAGAAAAGCTCCACTAATATTTCCCAAACTTCCTTTTGCAAAGGGTGTACTAAGTGAAAATACAAAATATGCCACCTTTTCTGCTCGCGTGTTAGCACAGAGAAGAACCCATACAAAAGGGAGGGGAGCCTTTTAAATGAAGAATTAAAAAGCTACGCCGTTAATTATGTGCCCAGTCCTTGTAAAGCAGAGGAGTTTACAAACGATGAATCCTTTCTGGCGAGTGGAAGTGCTGGGGGTTAAGCTTAATTGCGAACCTCTGATCCCTTCCCTCCGCTTCTGCAATCGCAGACTCTCTCCATATGTACTATGCGCCCAGCCCCTACATTAGGAGCTCTCACTATGTTTAGGGTTTTTATTACAGACTCCTGCAAAAACCTAATGAGCAATAAACTTGTCGTTGTCTCAGACGTCAGCAATGACCGTGACAAGGGTATTCTGACTAAGTTTCCCTGAATCACCCAGTTATTTATCAGTTGACTAGAATAAATATTGACTGTTCTTTGCACTGTCCTCTACAAATACAAACCCACCAAAGGGCTCAAAAGGCTAAAAAAAAAAATCAAAGTTGCTAGATATGAAAGAGAAATGGTTATTTGCCCAGGCATTTTCTTGCTGTTTCAGATTTCCAGTGTATCAAATAATGGCATTTAGAGAATAATCTTAAAGAAAGAAGACCTGATATTGATAAAAAAACCTGGGTAGCTGAAGCTTTTGTTGGTTTGTTTGCTTTTAAAGGAATTGTCCAGAAGAAAAATAAAACCAAGAGACCACTTTTTCAGCCCTGGCAAAGTTTTCTTTCCAGGAACATGGATAAACACACATACTCTGATTTGCATGGGTTTGGAAAAGCCAACAACAATTAAGCCTGGAGCTCTTTCCTAGATCTTTAGTTAAAAGCTTTCTGCTTCTCTCCCTCCTCTATTGCTTAAATTTTCAACTGCCATCACCATCTGGGAGGTTTTCTTTTTTAGGCACCCAACTTCAGGCATCTTTCTTTCAGTTTTCCAAGGTGCCCGTTTTCGAAAACATCAGTCACAGCCTGAGGGACGCGACAAAGCACCTGAAAGCAGCAGCCCTCACAGAACGATAGGGGTTGGAAGGGACCTCTGGAGATCATCTAGATGGACTAGAGCAGGGTCACCTACAGCAGATTGCACAGGAATGCATCCAGGCGAGTTTTGAGTATCTCCAGAGAAGGAGACTTCACAACCTCTCCGGGCAGCTCGTTCCAGTGCTCTGCCACCCTCAAAGTAAAGAAGCCCCTCCTCATGTTTAGATGGAACTTCCTATGATCAAGTCTGTGCCCGCTACCTCTTGTCCTCAGCATCTTCCATCTGAGCACTCAGCCCATAAGGTGCTCAAAACCACAGAGCACTTGACAGACAATGTGATGCTTTCGTTTACTTGCCTGTATCTTGCCCAGAACATGCAAAAAAGCAGTGAAGATGATGGAGCAACCAGTCTCCACTCAAAGTCACTCATGCAGACCAAACATGAGTGCAAGCCTCGCTGCATGGGACCTCATATAGAACTTCTTCTATTACTGTAATAACAAAACATATAAACTTATGGCCTTAAAAAAAAAGCACAGCTTCACGTGATAATCTGAATTCTCCCCCCAGCTCCCTCATTTAGCAAACAAAGGCTCTAGGGAGCCAAACCAGAAAAAACTTCCATCGACCTTGGTGCACTGTAGGTCAAAACGTTAACCTCTCTCTCCCTGGGCACCAGCATAAAGTTGGCTCTTCCATTCCTCCACCACTGGGCAAGTTGAACGAACCGTCTCCTGCCCAGCTGCGAGCTACAGTTCATGGAAGGGGAGGCCAGCAGTGGTGGAAAAGGAGGTCAGGAGAACCCAACAGGGAGGGCAACTGGCATTACCGTGATGAGGTACCATACCCAGGAGACACAGGAAACATCAATAGAGAAGAAGCTCCTTTAATTCCACCACTCACAGAGTCCTTGGTTCTCAAAAGTAACATTGAGAAGGGAAAGATAAAATCCAAGAAGTAACACTTTCAGGAGTAACTGGATGTAATTAAATGGTCTATGTTATTCCGGGTGATATTAAGAGCCACTTTAACCTGAAAAAGTCTATGACATACGTATCAATTTCTGCTGCTGGTTTACACGTAAAATACCCAAACCACACAAACAACAAATCCCCCTAACCTTATAAGCAAAGAAGTGTAGCAGCAGAAATACCAGTCCAAGAGAGTAAAAAGGAAAAATCTTTCAATTTTAATTAAAAGAACAGCCTAAACACCCTATTGGGATGGCTGTCAGACTAACACTTTCTGTCTCTATTAATTCCCCTACCAACAGTGTGCATCTGGTGAGCCCTAGCTAAGGGTAGCACTCTAGGAAGAGAAGGTGCTCTCTCCTTGATGCTTCTCTTTCTGCATGAACATATCCACAGAAATTTTGGAGGCAAATGAATACATCTCCTCAAATGAAAAGTACGTGTGTAATTCCAGGATACTGCACACACTAATATATTTTTTTTCATAAAACATGGGCTCGAACAAAGTGTTTTTAATAAAGATCAGACACCAAAAGATTCTTTTAATGTTTTCAAAAACAGTTTCCGTCTCACACTTAATGAGATGCGTTTCACTTTTCTAAAATTCCAGCCCTCTTCCAGATAGACTAACTTAAAACAAAAGAAAAGAAACTCCACTGGCTTCAAAGTCACTCCAGCTGCACGGCCCAGCTGGAGGGAGACAGAAGGCGTTACTGCCCGTCCACTCCTTCAGGGGCTGGAAGAGTCCAGTGCTGTCCCTGATGGTTTGAAACGCGGAGGGGGAGGAGAAGAGACACAAAGTTAAGAGCCATCAGAAGGTCAGAGCCCTGGGTGGGAGTCCTCCCTCAGATACCGCTGTCCCCGAATGCCGAGAAGCATGTCCGACATCGGACGCTCTCCTGCGTCTGGCTCTGCTGACGGGCTCCATCAGATCCCGTGGGCATCAGCAGGAGCCCAGCCATTCACTTCAGTACCAGGTCCCCATGTAAGTAGGTGGAATTTTAATTAAAGAAAGAGAAAAAATGTTAATCTCATTATTAACAGTGAAGGGGAAAACCCACTAAGACGAAAGCCTTGTTTTCTAGGGGCATGAGAAGAATTTCCCTACAACTGGCACGTGCAGTGCTTTTCGCTGGTCTGTCCGTCCATCCTTCTCTTCAGGAACATTTCATCAGTGAGGGGTTTACTGTCTGGGAGGGGATAACATCATGCTCCTGTCACTACCCTTGTACTAAGTGCCAGCAAAGCCAAGGCAAGAACGCATACGAACAGTAAGTAACTTAATGCATTACATCAGGAAAATCATCCAAAAAATGCAGCATCCTCGTGACGGCCTTTGCAGTATTGCACATGCAGTGAGATTTCTAAAAAAGAAGTATTTTTGCGAGGCACACGCCAAAGCACATTACACCGGCACCTGATAGATAATAAATACACTAAGAAAAGAAAGCGCAACTATGGCAAGTGATGACAGTCCTGCTCACAGCTGAGTGAACCAAAGAACTCTAACACTTCAAAATAGGATTGTTCAGGTAATTGCATCATCACAAGGGTTGCAATTTGTGTTATGCTGGCTGCTTACATAGGCAATCAAAGTAGACAACAGAAGCACTATGAATAACTGGTCTTATTTCAAAATTGAAGTCTGTTCTTTTGTTAAGGAAGCGAAGAAAAATCCTCAACATCCAAACAATTTGGAGAAACTCGTAATTGGCTGGTGGATGAGAAAAGAGAACCAGGTTACAGAAAGAAAAGGGAAGTATGCGGAACAAATTTTCAGGGACTTTTCAAGCAATTTATGTTCTACTTCTCAGCTGTGAAAGCTCTTATTCGCCTGACTCGGAAGCTTTAAATAGTCCTCTGACCACCAGTGAGTAAATGAAATGAAGTCTAGATGATAAGGTTTGTAAGCTCTGGCCTCTGAGCTCCCTCTGAAACCAAAGAAAGTAGAGAGCGTTTACCACCTCCGAAACTTTTAAGCGTCCATTTGCGCCCTTGCTTTGCAGGTTTATCTCCTGTTGACTTAAACCAAGGACAAGATTAGACTCAACAAGTAAATTCCCATCACTTTGTTAAAGCACAGGACCATTTTCTGCTCTGTATTTCAGAAGTCTTGGATTCTTCGACTGCCGCTTAGCTGCAATTGCTGTGAGAAGAGACTCTGATGCTCACGGAATTAAAATAAAAGACTCGTCTGGAAAGTGGAATAACACCCAATTCATCAGAAAGGGTTCTGTGCCAGCAACCGTCACCCAAGCCACCTTGTAAATAAAGTGGGTTTATTTGTACTAAGCAAACATCAGATAATCTTCAGTTTCTATCTGATGAGTTATTTCCACATAACATTTCCATGAAAATTTTGGTTTTAGGGGTGTTTTAAATGCTCTGAGCAGATGGACAAAAGTAAACATTTGTCAATGCTCTTATAACTTTATCAGCCATGAAACAAATGCACAGGGCACACTATTAAAGAGCAGCAGCACACATTTTACCTGACCTACCTTGCTAATATTGTGCTGGATGTCTTTCTTTGGCAATTTAATATAGCATTCGGCACTAAACTGGTTATACCCCAGGGTTTTTACCCAGGACTAGAACTTCTTGCATGCAGCTAAACACTACTTAAATTAGAAGTCTTAATTCATTTAAAAAAATTAATTATGTTCTCTAAACAATGAGCTGAGAATTCATGCTTGGGAGATGGCTGTGGTTAATATCACTTGACCACAGTGGAAAGAATACATGAATTTTATATCATTTCATCATTGCATCTGGTTCAGCAAAATTAATCCAAACCTTCCCTGAAGTCTAAAGTCTGCCATTTCCAGGAGACATCTGAAACTTAACAATATTCTTGTGTAATAGATGGGATGAGTTATGTCCTAAGTGGGTGTGCAGTTTGATACCGTACAAATATATTTTTTTCCATCAATGGCAACTGCCATCTGCACAGAAACAAAAGTTCCAAAGGAATAAATGTTATCACCAGACGTCATCCCCTGGGACGCAGCCTCAGGAATTATGTTTTCCTCTTGCAGTGTGGAAAGTTGTTCAGTGTGCAACATCTCTGGGAGCGCTGTGGACAGCGTGTTCTCTCGTTAACTTGAGAAACGTATTTAATAAATGACAGGGTTTGCATGTGATTGCTAAAGTATGCCTCCCGCCTTATTCTCCTTGGGTACATGTAGAGGGTGTCTATTAAACAGAGTCCTAAGGCATGACTTATGAACACAAAAGGACTCGCTATGGCAATTGGATGCCCTCAGAAAAAGCCAAGACCAGCTCTAAGAGTAACACGCTGGCAATTGTGACTGCAGTGGTTCTATTACTGGTGCTTCAGATCGTTTTTGGAGCTATAGAGGAGAAAGGAGAGGTTCAAGGACTCTGCTTCTCACATCCTGCAAATCCAGGAAGGCTCTTTCTGCATGCCCTCCCATCCGTCCTACTCTCCAGAACACTTAGAGTAGGAGCTTAATGAACAGATGGCTTACACGTCTCTTTTTAAGACCATTAAAACTGCCTTAAGATGGACAAAGTCTCCTCCCACATGCCCAAAAGCCCAGCAACTCCTCGGGTTTTGGGCACAGCAACGAAGTGGGGGACAGGCCACCCCAGGAGCGGTGCTGCCTAGCCCCTGCTCCTTCAGGACCACAGCCCAGAAGGCCCCACAGGACCCAGCATAAGCTTCTTCCTGGTCACAGACATACTCCAGACTCACTTGGCAGCACATATGGGGAGGGGAGAGAGCTCTTTCTCACCCCTTCCTTGCCTGTGTTCCATAAAGCCCCTTCAAAACATTTTAAGCAAGTATTAATCTAATTAGTGTTGAACTACGGCAGCAGTCACTAGCTTTATTTGGGGCGTTTTAGCGTAAAACCCCAAAGAATAGATGCTATTTGTCTCGTAGAGCTTTGCAGACTTGCATGGTTGGCACAAGAGCACAGAGATAGAGTAAGAGCTGGTGCGCGTGTGCGCTCATGCGACTGCAAAGGCTTTACGGGCCAAAACGTCCAACTGCTCATCCTGAACCCGCTTTCAGAAGAACACCAACCAATTTTACAACATGAATGTAAGTTCGGCGTTCAAAGATCACAAAATCACTAAGGTTGGAAAAGACCTGTAAGATCATCAAGTTCAACCATTAACTAACACCACCATGCCCCCTAAACCATGTTCCACAATGCCTCGTCCACTCATTCCTTGAACACCTCCACTGACTGTGACTCCACCAGTTCCCTGGGCAGCTTATTCCAGTATCTCGCCACTCTCTCTCCGTAAAGACATTTTTCCTAATATCCAGCCTGAACCTCCCCTGACGCAACTTGAGGCCATTTCCTCTTGTCCTGTCAAGATCACGTAACTATTTTCTCCTGCCCATTTGCCCTAACATGGATAACTTATTGCCTTTCCCTTCCTCTTCTACAATAAGCAACACAAAGTTCCCGACAAAAAGTAGATCCTGTGATTTGTCTCATGCGCAACCATTTCTCCAGTGGCTCACTTACAGGTTGGCTGGATTACCTACATTATATTTGAATGGCAAAACCAAAGCCACAGGTTATCCCAAAGTGATGCTAAGGAAGTCTCGATTCCACCCCCGACCCCCCAATCATTGTGCTCCATAATCCCCAGAAGACCGGCTTCAGGATTCCCAATATGTTATCAGCAATAGCTTTGATACTCTCCCGTTAGTGCATGTTAAAGACCTACTGCAACCGCACCCACAGAAGGGGAAAATTAGGCTAAAGCTGCAAATTTGGCAAACTTCTGAAGTAGCTTTTCTATAAATAAATAATACCCCTTCAGATAAATAATATATAATATAAATAATGTCCTGTTGATATCTTTTAAATATAGATTAAGGAGAGGAGGAGCTCTTCAGTCTTCCTTTTCACTGATGATAATAAACCCCCCCCCAAGCCCCCAGTTTGCTGCTGGAGCGGAGCAGGAACTGGGGGGTCTCAGCCGTGGCCCCGAGAATGAGATGGCAGCGCAAACCCCATGGGGACGGTCTAGGCCAACAACCGAGGGCAGCTGGCGATGGCGGCTCAGCGGCCAGGAATGCGAGCCGCCGGCCCGCCGGAGATTAAGTGGGCAGAGCACCGGTGGGGCAGTCACACGCAAACACACCTTCTGCTCGCAGCCATCGACTGCAGATGCACAAGGTCACAAAGGGCCTTGAGATCACTCGGGAGCTGAGAGTGCGGAATATACATTATTGACAGAGTCCGGTTCAAATATATATGCTTGCTTTTATGGAGGATACGCGTTCGATGTTTTCTGCTCCAAACCCAACCAGGGCAAAGAGGGAACAATCCATGAAGCCCTGCCAGCGCCCACACCCCCGGCCAGCCGGCATCACTGGGATGAGGCTAAACCTAGCACACACCAACGGAAGCCGGTGAGCGTGCATTTGCACGAGCAGGCTGCTGGCGGGCAGCACGGCTGGCCGTCAATAGCAGAGGATGGGCCAGCTTGCAGCAGCCCTGCACCAGCCCTCCCCTTTGCTGGGAGTGTACCTGTGCCCACCCCGAGACCTCCTCCAGCCTGCAGGTTGGGACACAGCGGTCCCACTTTGGTGCCAGGACATGGAAATCCAGGAGACAAACCCTTGGTGAAACTCTGCAGTCGATAATCTTGGCCCTAACCATCTTCAACAAAAACCACAGAGGAACAAACATATAAAGGATAATTCCTGTGCGTATTTTCTTTTCAGTACACATCTAATTCTTTGGCTCGAGTAATGCCACAGGGTGATTACTACTTACAATAGAAACACTGCAAAACAGATGCTACAATCCCATGCGTTTTTGGTTTTTTTTTTTTAAAGAGAGCTCAGAAATGCAATTTGAACTTCCAAACAACTCCCCAGCTCTACAGAAAGAGAAAGAAGAACTAGAAGCCTTAAATATTTGACTTGCCAAATAGTCCTTTCACAGGATAAACCGAATACAGCAATGAACGTCAGCATTTCAGAAGAGGAGTTGAAACTGTAGCTCTGCAAAGACCCTGATTTAGCGTAACGGAGTGGACTGGATCTTTTCTTTCACATATGTCCTATAAGGAAAGATTTCTTTCAAGTGCCAATTGGTGTGGTAATTACAGGGGTAGCTCACACTATAATGCACTTACTTGACTTTACTGTAAATGTCACATGCCTATAGGTGTTCCACTATACTATAATTTGCTCTATAATGTAGTATTACCTTAACAAAATAATACCCTCAGATTTTATTTTTAAAGTTAAAAAGACCTGGCGATTCACTTAGAAATTGCTCTGAAATTTTCTGCATTGGATGTGACATGTGTTTGAGCTGCTCGCTGCCTGAAAACAAGGGAATTACCTTGGGAAGGGAATAACCTCGGGAAGGGAATAACCTTGCCTGAGAGGCGCCCACTGGAAGGTGAGCATCATCCGCTGGCCAAGGCCCGCCTTCTCAGTGCGTGAAGATATCAAATGGACGATGAGAAAGCGATCAAAATCAGATTAGTGACATCAGATTTTAAGCCCCACTCTGGAAAAAGAAGCCTAGAGGCTCTTCGCAGTATTGCATATGATATTGCATACAATATCCCCTCGACTTTCAGAGCCAAACCTGCCTGCTGTGTCATTTGGAAGAAGGAAGGGCTGAGGGATAACCAGCTTCAAATTACTTCTGACTCGGACTTTAGTGTCTCAGCTCCACGCATCCTGCCAGTTCAATAAGCGGAGTCTGAAGAGCAGTTGGCAAAATAAATGCATGTTTGCTTTTTCCCTCAGTGTAGTGTCGTTGCGTATGTTACTGTATGGCACCGTCCACATCAGCAATTTCCCCAATGTACTGTTACTTCTGAGCATCAGAAACACTTGAATGACAACTTCTAAACAAATACAACCACCAAAACACCATTTGGGGTTTATCTCCCACTGCCTCGTCTAAATTTATCACAATATTGCCAGCGTGCTTCAAAGTAGAGGAAAGGAAGGAAAAGATAAGGGTTTCTGCAATGATTAATAAAGAAGTGCTCTTATCTGATTCTCCGGTTCATGAAATATACCCAAGTAAAATAAGCGTTTAACGTCCGTAACTTCTGGGCAGCCCTAATGGCGAAGGCTTCTTCAACCAATGTCATACGAAATTATCAGTGCCGCTGGATTACAGCACACACGTAAGGCTTTGGGGCTCGAAGATAAACAGGATGCTTTATTGCCATCGTTTTTCTTCCTGTTGTTATTGTTGTCTTTAGGGGGAAAAAAGAAAAAGGAAAAAAAACAGTTTCCAGATGAAAATATGCGTGATCGTAATGGAAACGACAGGCAGGCGACAGCTTCCCTCCCCCATTTGGCTGTCAAATTGAGCTCAGGCTGGAGCAGCCCAGCAAACTGCATGGGGGGGTTCAAGTGGGCAGGGGAAGCAGCGAAAGCCTAAATAAACTTTGCCCATTAGATAACAGGGCTATTATTGCTCTCTAAGACTTCCTGAATGGCCTAGAAAAAACAGAGGCAGTTCTTGTTCCTGCCTGAAGGAAAGGAAACACAAGGATGAGTGCTCAGTATGTCAACTCTGGTTGTTTGTTTCCTTCCTTCTTTCTCACTCTATTCTTTTTATTATTACTTGTTCTTCCCCCCCCCCCCCTTAAAAACAGCGCTGTATACTTCGCCAAAGCCAGGAGGACCCTCTTTTCATGCCAAAAAAACCCCTTTAAGTTTCTATTGCGGGACGCAAACCCCACACATTTCGCACAGGCGCCGGGCACAGGCTGCCAGCTGCTCGGGCTGGAAGGCGATGCATCCCGCCGCGCGGCCGGCAGCACCCCGGCGGCATCTCTGCACCTGGGTAGCAGCGACAAGAGCAAACAGAGCAAAGATAGGAGCATCCCTGGTAATTAAAAGAACTAAAAGGTAAAAAATAGGAGGAAAGAAAATGGCTTTTTGAGGAAATACAATCATTCTTGACAGTAGGTAATTGAAAATATGCATGCTTTATGATGGGTTAGTTCCCCCTTCCCAGATTTTACACTGAAACAACTGGCTGGCAAGTGCAAAAACTCTGCCCCTTCCTGTATCTTTCCTCTTCCCTCCAATACATCACCTCTCTGCACAAAGACATTTCATTCTTTCAGAACTTCAGAAAGGATTTTGCTCACTTAAGTCACCTCAGTCAAGGATATTCATTCTTGTTAACCTTTTTGCTTGCATATATGATATTGTTGGTGTGCTAAAGCTGTTAGACTCGTTCGGAAAGCATCTACAGCAGTGATGTATAATTACAATTCCTCAGGCTCAAACCAGATGCTCCAGACCGTCACGAAAACACGAACTCGTGCTGTTTGTACTCACTGTTCTCTTTTACGGCGAAAGCAGGGAGAAGTACATCTCTCAACACCACATTTGGAAGATGGCGCGTCTTATATCCGGAGTCCCAGCCCACCTTCCTCTCCCAAACCATTACAAACTTCTTTTCTCTCCACCTCCTCCTGGTCCATCAAGCACTCCCCATCTGCTCTGAGCTCCCGCTCCGGCTGCTCAGCTTGCTCCATCTGCACAAACGTTGCTTCAAAATGCAGCACCTAAGACCACCTCGCTGCGCGGCCTCTCCGGCGATGCTACTCACCTCCCCAGCTCTGCTCAACAGCTTTTTTACCAATGTGAACTTTCTACCTATTGCTCTCTGCTACCGCTGTCAGACCATGCCTGTGTTTTCCACTGATTTCCACGCTCCTCGTTGCGTTCATGCTCTTGTCTAAGCCACCCATTTACGTAGAAGTTTTCGGTTCTTCCCCAGCTCCCCACTGCTCCATCCTCTCTCTTACCTACACATGCATTTCCAACTCCTTCCCCACAAATCCACTTTAAAGCCTTTCTTCTGCAGCATTCAATATAAAATCCCGCCGGGAGCGACCATCTCTTTGGCAGAGGAAAGCTGGGCTGGATCTGCGCAGGACTCCGCGCACCCTAACACCTGCTCCTCTGTTTTGAGCAGTATCAGGTTGGCCACCGGGTTGACTGGTGCCGACTGCTGAACAGGAATGTCAAACTGGAAAGTACTGGTCTGTAACTGGAACTAAGGGGACAGCCTCTACGGACAGAGACTTCCCATCTCTGTGCGCTCAGAACAGAAAATGCGTGGCTAATACAGACACACACATTATAAACGAAAAAAGAAAAGACCAAACCCTTAAATGCCCCAATTTTGGTCTAGTGGCCTTAATACGTTGCTTCTCACTCGAGCAGGGAGTATGTTTAAAAGCCAGAATGGTAGAGGAAGGGAAAGAAGCTCCAGACCCAGGAGACCACATGAAGGCACTGGGAAGGCAAGAGAGAGAGAAAGAGAGAGCGGAAAGAGCAGCTTTCTGAAATGTAAAACTGAGCTTGTGGCAGACGAGGTGAAAATAATGCTTTAACAGATTTCTGGTGCAAATAATCGTGATTTAATTTTTCGTAACTCCTTTCTGATATTCCCCCAAATTGTTCCTCCTAACATACCTGCCCCTGGGTGAGAAAATGAACACTCAGAGGGAAAAAAGAAAAAACAGAGTGAAAGCAAAATTTGCACTTTTATTTTAGTAAGCCTCCAACATAAAACATTCACCAGCTGTGAGCTCATCCAAAACTGTAAAAGGTAGAAAAGTCATTCTGCAGGACCGGAAAAAGTGATGTTAGCTTACTTTTAAGTGACTTGAAGAAAAGTCTAAGCTCGTTCCCTCCAGTTTCAGCATCCTCCTAGGAACGCCGAAGAGTCAATTCAGGAGCCCTTGTGATTGTAAACAATTTTTTTTCTGGTTAGTGCCTGTTTTATTTTTTTTGTTCCCAGAAAGGCTGTCATTAAATAAACAACAGGGTTCACATATGAAAAGACAGTCATCTTTCAAGCCTGAACAAAGAGAAAGCAATTCCAAAAACTCCTAAAATGAGCAACTGAACAAGAGACGAGGACGGTGTCGGATATGACTCAAGGTCTGACACAGTCCTCCAAGCCCTAATGACTGACCTCGACCAGGACTCAACAGGGAAAATAAACCTTTCCAGAGAAAACAAAGCTGTTACACGCAAAACAGGTGAGGAAGGAAAGGATGCCGAAGCTTGCTGGTGAGAAGCCCTATCACTGCATCCTGTAGGTTTGAATCAAGCTTCAACATGGCCTGTGGCTTGGAAGACCTCGTAGGGTACCTACAATGAGGCAGTTGGCTGATACGCCGCAGACCTGTGGTGGGGGTAAAATAGAGGAGCCAGAAGTGCTTGTGTGAGCTGCAGGATGCCGACTGGCATCTAGTGCTTGTCTAGCATGAGTTGTAGCATCAAAATGCTACAACAGTTCTTAAACGGCTCCTCTTGTGATATCGCAGTGGTACAGGCAGAACCGGACCCTGCAAGCGCATTTACAGGGTCCCCAGGAGGGGATGAGGTCCATCCCCGTGAAGGTGAACAGCACCAAGCCAATACAGCACGTTGGCTTTGGTCTTTGGCCTGCAACGAGTTTCGCCCTTAAGAGCCGGCTGGTAAAGTCTTCTCAGAAACAAGATTGTTCTATCAACTCCTGTGTGCGCCCGATGTTGGCGAAGCCTCACCGAAGGGCTCCAGCAGCATGTTGAAAAGCAAGGACCTGTGCTGCTATTGAAGCCTTCAGGGCTACTCAGAGCTTATCAGGGCTGCTCTGAGAAAGCAACTGCTCTAAAACCGATGGGTCCAGACAAGTAAACACACTAGAAATTAGTTGTCACCAGTGTCGGCTGAGAAGTTGCAATTATATATCAAAGCTGTCTTAATTGCTAACCTTGACTTTTGCCTGTGCCATTATCAAGTACCGTATCTGACTGTCTTCTCTGAAGAAGGACCTGATGGTAAATCCTCCATAAAGTTGAAATCATTTACCATGGCTGAGTGCGGTGCAAGGGTTGGTGTCTGTTATCACACGGTAAATGATTGTCAGAAAGGGTTACCTTGGTGGTGGCTGTCCATTTATTCAAGCCTGGAAGGACTATTCCCATCATGACTGCACTAGGTGTTTTGAATTGAGAGTGTCACCACAAAAAGAAGGCATAAGCAAATTTGGAAGAAATAACCTCAGAAAGAGACGTTCTTTGCAGCAAGCACTCATACCTTCTTGATTCAAGCATTTCAACGTAAGTAAAATAGAACAGAGACTTTCCATGTTCTATTTTTATTAGACCTCCCCAAGCAAGGGACGGTCGCTCCGGGCTTGTGGGAGCAGCACATCAGTAAGGTGGGGGGGTTTTGGTGCAGCTTTGCATCCGTATTACTTAGAATGAAAGTTCTTTTAAGTGCACTAAGAGGAGTACTCTTGACAATACACTGTTAAAGTTAAGTAACTTTAAAAGGGAAAAAAGTACGAAAACAGGTTTGAAGGGGCTAAGAATAAAATTCTTCTGGTTGAATGCATTTACCTCAATGCTCATTTAAATGAAAAGAAAGTACTCCCAGTCCTGTTAGTCTGCATAACTAAGGAACTTGGCCAAAAATGAATGAAAAAAAAAAAAAAAAGCTAAGTTTTACTCTAGTTTCTTGTCTCAAGCTATTTGATCAGCATGTTTCCTTTTCCTGTCCTCAGCCCCCTGAGGCAGAAGCAAGCTACCCTCTTTCACAGGGATCATCGTCGCTTTACCTGGATAATTCTACCAAATGAAGCTGAATCCCAATCCCAGTTTTTCACCAAGTGATACTATTACCAGAATGATGAAAAAGGAAATGTAAGAAACAGGACAGAAATGTAAAACCTGATATAAGATTTTGAATACGAAATCACAAGGGGAAGGGCTGCAGAAGGTCACCGTAGTTCTTTAATTCACTCTGTGCTGGGGCTTCCTGTGAGCACGGAGTGATGCCTGTAAATTGTTGAGAGCACAAAACTGAAACGCTTCTGCTTCTTAGCATCAAACTGAGACAGCCACTACGAAAAGCTTAAACAATTGTGCCTTGCATGTCTATTTCTAAGAAACAGCATTAAAAAAAAACAAACAAAACCAAACCAACAAAACACCACAGACGTAGTTATTGATAAATAACGTACACTAATACATCTGAAAGTTTCAGTGAGAGATGTAAGTGCCCAGAATCCCTTGGGACAGAGTTCATACCTTGTAAAGCTGAATAAAATACGTTTTACAGATTATTGAGGGTAAACGATAAGGACACTTGATGAAATAGCAAGAATACGAGGTAGGAGCAATTTGCAAGGCATCTTTTTTGATGCCTGCCCATGGCAAAAACCCCTCACCGTTTCCATCACTGTCAGTAGCATGGGAAACCTCAGCCTATCTCTTCTCCTGCACGACAAGAAGGCAGCCGCTGGGGCACAGCAGGCTCCTAACACCCCCCCCACACACATTTTGGGGAGCGTGGGTGGAGCTCACCCTCCATCTAAAGCTTTCCTGGTACCAAACTCTTCAGGCTGCTGTTTCCAAAGGAGAAGACTTCTTTCACAAACCACGTTGAACGTAATGGTTTGTCAGCTATAACAACGTAAGACCACCAGCTTTGCCAAAGAGATGGTCTATACATCCGCCACCTGCTCATTCCCACGGTGGCAATGCGGCACTTTGAATGCCCGCTATCTTCAAGACCTGATCTGTTCTCACAGAATCACTACGGTTGGAAAAGACCTGTAAAATCATCAAGTCCAACCATCACCCCAACCCCACCATGCCCACTAAACCATGTCCCGCAGTGCCATGTTCACATGTTCCTTGAACACCTCCAGTGAGGGTGACTCCACCACCTCCCTGGGCAGCCTCTTCCAATGCTTCACCACTCTCTCAGGAAAGACATTTTTCCTAATATCCAGCCTGAACCTCCCCTGGCCCAACTTGAGGCCATTTCCTCTAGTCCTGTCACTAGTCACTTGGGAGAGTGGACCAGCACCCACCTCTCTGCAACCCCCTTTCAGGTAGTTGTAGAGAGCCATAAGGTCTCCCATCAGCCTTCTCTTCTACATCAGACATAAGTTCTTACGCTCTTCCACTGTTTTCTTACCTCTAGCCCACATGAGGACTCTGGTGCTGCTGGGTTAAGATTATGGGGTTTATTTATTTTCCCTACTGTAAATGCTCTCCCACTGAAGCCACTTGGTGTCAACCAGAATGTTAAACAAGTCACTTGAAGTCTAAAACATGGGAAAGCCATAGGCCCATCCAGCATTTCCAATTCTGCAACAGAAGGGTGTTACACAGCATAAAAAGCAGGATTATTGCTTTTTTTAGCCTGCCAGAGCATGCTTATCTCCAGCCCTTCGAGCACCCTGTCTCCTCTGCTTCTCTCTCCAAGCCTGTTCTTATCCCTAGCCCAACTCCAAGCATTGCTTTTTTTCCATGCCCAACACTTTAATCTCCTCAAACACCACTTTCATGCTGTGCCAATGGGACCTCTTACTGTTCTCACAGCTAAGAAACACCTCTTTCTAAGCAATCTCAGGAGAAAAGTAGCTAAAATGCTGTATTTAATCATCTGGATGGGGAAACATTACATCTATGCTCCAGCCTGGGCCCCATCACACATCTCCTGCACGGCGTTGGGTAAGTAAATCGCCCTCCTCATGTCTTTGCAGAGCCAGGCACGGAAGAGTCAAATCAAAACTGGATTCGCTAATATTTGCAAAACACTCATTGATCATAGCTGGGAAGCGTTATTAATGCTTTATTACAGCGATGACCGGCTTCGCTGCAGAGACGTACCTCTTCTCCTCCACGGCTGAGGGTTTGTGAAATAACCAGCTGACCTAAAAACCTCAAACACCTCCAGCGAGACCTGCTCTAGCACTGCCATGCCGGGGCGGGAGGGGGAACTGTGGGACAGAAATCTCACTTCATCTCGTTAAACAGGCTCAGCTACAAGAAGTTAACAAATTGCTAGAGAACCGTGCAAACCCGTATCAGCGCGGTGGTGGGGTATGACTGCAACCGAGCACACGAACGGCGAGCCATGTGAAAAGGCTGATGAGATCTTGAAGCAAAAAAAACCCAAAAAACAAAACAACCAATAAACCAAATTACAGACTAGTAAATTAAAAAGAGCCTGTGTGGGCAAGTCTGCCTCATTCCCTCTGGTTTTTGTAGTAGGAAAGATGCCATTATGAAGTGGCTGGAGCGAGTTAAACACCTTTTAAGTGTGTTCTAACAATTAGTGGTATTATGAAAAAAAAACCCCAAACCCTGGCATTTGTTTTTAAAAAAAAAAAGTTGTCTCATTTAACTACAACTCCAGCGTTTAAAGTATTAATAGCTGCCTGTGCTGCTCGTTCCTACATGCTTACATGCTTTTCAAATTGCATTTGGTAAAGCTCGGTCCATCTGTTTTCCCACAGAAACACATGCAACAAAGTGAGCAGGGGCTACCTACGGTAGGGTTGTATTTTGTTCAGAACTTTCTGCTTGCATACCAGAAATTCAATGCTAATTCCACATGCTTTGGGGGCATTTGAGCTACAAAGGAGGGGGCTCAGAAAGGGGAGGGGAGAAAGGGGGGTTTCACTCATCACGATACACCGCTTACAGACAAACAAGCGGCCAGGAAGGATTCGTGCATCGCCAAAGCCTGGTTGCGTACCAGTGCCTCTCGACTCTGGCACGAACCTGTTGCAACATGACAATATTATGCACCAGAAACTGGACAAGCGGCTGACTAATTCGCTGCACTAACTTCAAAACCCATAAATTTTCTTTTCAAACCCATCCAACAGGACAAAGAGAAGTCTGTTTGAGATTCATCACAAGTCCCAGGCTGATGGCTAATTTGTATGAAAATGGGTATGGCGGTTGCTGTAAACAGCTCTTCCTCAGATGCTCCCTAGGTGAGTTTTAAAAATAAATCACCCCCCAAGACCAGCCTGCACAAAGTCTAGGAAGAGACAAACACTCAGATGCGTAGCCTCAGAAGGAACGGCGAGGGGTCTTCCTATAGAGAAGCCGGGGACCACCGAGGCGCAGAGGCAGAAAAGGAGGATGCGCTAAGGCTGTGGCTTTCCAGGTGAATTCTGCACTGGCCACGTCTCCTGGTTCACGGCTGTCTTGCTGCTCACCGGTCCCTGCCTGTCTGCCACCCCTCCGCTGCGCCAGCACAACTCCTTCAGCAGCCGTGTTCTGTGAACCGGATTAACAGGTCCGGCTCCCAAAAAAATCCCCAACTATTTTAATTGCCAGGCTATTTTTAAACTCTCCAGCGTTACACAACAACGTGGCAGGTACGACTGAGGGGGTGGCACTTATTAGCACAAAGTAAGGGCAGGAGGAGAACCAGGATGCTCTTAGCAGGTAACATCGGGAAAGGTTTTGTCAAATGAAATGTACGGTCTCACTTTCTCCTCCGTTAGAGTTCACGCTGGCCGCTTTGCCTGCCGTTACTTCGAGGATGGCCTGACTTTGGAGTCGTATTAGCCTTTATGCTAGCACAGACATTTTAAATTACTACTGATTTCTTCAAATGTCTACATTTTGACTCCTGAAAACATTTAAACAAATCTACCAACTCTTGGGAGGAAGCCAACCAGACACAGAATTTTAAGTATTTTTTTTTTAAAAAAAGTCTTTCGGGAGGGATTTCTACCAGGAGGCACTATATCAAACGCTAGTCAGGCACAGCACAGCCATCATTTATATTATCACTTTGTCTGAAAGTACCTGGGAAAAGACGCTGCGTTTGGCAAAGGACAGACAGAGCAAAGCTACGGGCAAATGAACTGGCACTACAGTCCCTGGAAGCAGTTTTAGGTGGGGAAATGAAGAAGCTATCACCTACATCCTTTGTATATGAAGCCTGGGAGGCTTTTTGGAAGCAGAAATTATTTTCAAAATCCATGAAGGAAAAAATTCTGAGTTGTCTCACTGTTTGGTTTTTTTTGCTAATGTAATTTATCATCTTTGCTACACATCAAGGAAGACAGGCTGCTGAGCATTTACTGTTAGAGATCAGAACAGATATTTAAAATACCCGCCGCTATTACAGATGCAGGTGGGATGCTATATACAGTCGCTATTAAACACACAGGCAGTGGTCACCTGCATGTGCTCTGGATGCCATCTGAATGTCAACCAGCAACCCTGAAGTGGAGCTTAGAACAAAAAGTTCCTCCCTTCAATATAAAGATCAAAATCTGTCCTCATGTAAATCCTAGATTTTAAATGAAATATTTTTCCCATTTAAAGCTCTCGCGCTGCAACCCACTGAATTCTAATGCAGCGATGGTTTGTGCTTCAGGAGTAAAGGTTTTTGGCTTAAAATATGGGTCCCTACTTGATTCATATATCCCCAACCATATGTTCAATGCCACTATAAAGTCTTCCGGTAGCTTATGCCAATGTAAAAGCTGGAACAACAAAAAGGGGTCCCCATTCAGCTTTTACTCTTCCTGGGAAATTCTTAATGGAAGGATTAAAAAAATATTCTTTGGCTAAAGATTTCGATATTTGGTTCAAAGAATGACGTCCCGTCCTATTCAACTGTAAAATTCAGTGAGGCTAAGATTTAAGCCCAGACTTTGCAAAGCTGACTGCCTGCTACATTTAAACTAAAACTGATTTCCAAAACATATGTCGCGTTGACTGAAGTATGGAGCCACGCCGCTTGACCGATGAGTTTTATTTTCCTCAGCCTCCCTCGTCTGGAGCTCTTCCTGTACCATCAGGAGCTACTCATGGCTCCGTAAACTTTGACTCCCCAAAAGAAAAAATCCCCACACCTTCTGGGATTTCCCCACCACACAGCGTGGTCGGACTTAAGGGCCAGCAAATCTCTACTTCCACTGTGTTTACATTGAGTAGCATGGAAACTCCGAGTCAATTAAAGGAGCTTATTTGGTGTCACTGTGATTTTTTTTTTCTTCCCCTCCCCATTGTTAGTTTTTATACATACAAAGGGTGAGGAGAGAGCTCTGCAAACACGGGAGACCATTACAAGTTCTTCCTTCAGCTGTTCTGCTGCTGCATGCAGTCAACTTGTAGGGATGGAGTAAAGTGAAAACATCTTACACTATGACTCACAGCCACAGAGGTTTTCTCCAAACAGCCTGGAAGCAAATAACGCCAGGAAGACCATAAATGTAGATGGCAACAGAAGACTTGGAGGGAGCAGAATTATTCCGTGGTGCAAAATGAGCCCATTCAAAAGAAAATCCAGAAAGATGGGCTAGTCATCCCACTACCAGAGCTGGAGTAATTAAAATAACCTTTCACTTCTGTGTGCTTGGTTCACTTTGCCTTATGAAGAGTGCAGAATCTAATAGCAGCCTGGACCTTCCAGCCTGTTTTTGACATCTATGTAGCAAGCACCGGATGCTGGTGGAGCCTCGCATCACCTTCGGCTCCAAACAACCCTAAACCTTGGTTCTGTTAAGACGATAGCGGAGAACAGCCAGACTTTTATTCAATGCTTTCATGATGTTGGCCAGGTTGTAATTTGCTGGGAACAGGATGAGGCTATCAAAGCAGCACAGGGGGATTTTGTTCACTGCTATTTTTCTTCCTAAACCCAGTGCTTGCTCGAAATGTATCGCTTTATCTAGGAGAGATTTCCATTCACAAGTGATTTGTCATGCGACTCCGAACTTCTGGGACTGTATCGATTCCAGAACTGCAATTGCAGTTGTCAGCAGCACGGGCTCCTGCGATCTGTTAAACACATTCCTCGAAGGTGCTTAGTATCCTCCCTTCTCCTTTCCTGTGGGAAAGACAGCCGCGACGGGCTCTCACTCACCATCCTCTGGAAGGCTTTGCTGGGATGGTTTATTACACTAAAGCCCCGCCGGTCTCTTTGCCCTTCCTCCCTGTGAGCCTGCCTCGCAGCCCAGCCAGCTGGGCTGGCTGATGCCCCGCTGTAGCCTGCTGACTGATAAGAACCCCGTCATGGATCAGCCCCACCACCTCTGACACCCTGGGGACAGGGACAACCAAGCCCCAAGGGCAGCCAGGGCATCAAAGGCAGAGGGTAACCCCAGCTCAATCGGGACACGAGTATCTAAGTGTGTCTAAACCCAGGGCAATGAGGTTTTTTTTTTGTTCTTTGGGTTTTTTTCCTTTTTAATGCGTCTAACAGGTCTAGAACAAGTTAGCAGCAAAACGCTTGATCCCCCACACATGGCCAAAGAGCCAGAAGCCTGGCAGTTGAGTTGCTGTTGCTTGCTGCTGCCTCGCTTAGCCTTCCCTGCAGTAACGGCTCCGGGCTAGCTCTCCTTAAGAAAAGGCCGTTGAGTTACGTACAGCGTAGAACAAGACCCATTCTCAGGACCCCTCTTCTTCCAGGAGGTTTTCCATTGTGAATTAAACCCTTTTTCAGACCCGACAGTGAGGTGAAATGCGGTGTAAGAAATCACTTGGGCTCCCCAGCCAGCCCTTCAGCTGGCAGAGCCTGGCAGAGGGCCACCGAGAAGCAATGGTACTGTGTTGATTTGCACCGGCTGAGGCTCTGCCAATAACCCTTTTAAGGACTTGGAAAGAGTCCCTGTGAACTAACAGGCCGCGAGATTTTAATCCGAGTGAAGGGGAAGGGCGATTCTGTCCGACCTTTGCCTCTTCCGAAGGAGGGGGAAGGAAAGCGGGAACAGTCTAGCTGAAATGATCTGAAATAAAAGCAGGTGTTGGCATACACGAGGTACAGCCTGGAAAACAAAAAGCTGCTGCAGCCTAAACCAGCATTCCTTCATGCCAGAGACGTGAATAACATTAAATACCACAGGCAAGAAAAACACGTGTCATTCTCATCGATTCTCTGTTTCCTCCCCACCTTGTGCTTCTCGACTACAACCAAGATGAAAGATGAGGCTACTCCGGTGTGCAGCAGAGGCTTTTGTTTATTTGTTTTAAATAACAACGCCACAAAGAAGCCAAAAATAACACTCAAAGGATTTGCAGCAGAACAATCCCACTGAGGGTGCAACACGGACAAGTGGCACAAGGGCTAAACCCATGACGGTCAAAGCCTAAGAGGGATTACTTGGCTTTGTTGTAAGAAACTCCTCTCTAGGCACTTTCTTCTTTCAACGCTGCTGAAATTGTTGCTAGCAACGAAACGAAGTAAAAACAGAAGAGAATTTGGATCTCACATGCTCTCAGCAAGAGAGGGCATTAGCTGGCAGTCTGCGTGGCAAAGCAGACCTGCAGAGTCTACGGCAAGCTCTGCCAGAAATGCAATATATATCGTCAGCCCTTCTGAGGACTCTGCAGCTTGCCTTTCATTAATTTTACTGTCATATCATCTAGCTGTACTCAATGCTCTTTACAGGAACTGCTATGGATACCACAGTAATCATGAAATTATGGAGGGCAAATAGCACGTTTTAAGAGCAGCCACTTGAACTGCAGCTTTTTTTACAAAACTAAACTCAATTAGAGATGACTTTCCTCCATAGGCATCATACACTTAACATCAAAGGCTGCTGGCTGCGTTTCTAAAAAGGTGTATCAACGCATAAATGGAGCTGTATCTCCTCAGAAAGCAGAAGATATTGGATAATCACTAAGTGCTCTCAAAGGGTACTCAAAATTCAGAGCAGGATATGCTATACGCTTTCGCAGAAACACCGGTGTACAGACAGGAGTGATGTATTGCAATTATACACGACTGCTATTATATATATTCCATTGTATTAGTCATCATGTTCTTCTAGATATTAAAATCGCTTTTCCTAATGAACTGGAAACATAAGCTACTCCAATTCTCTAAGCATGTCACAGGATACTGGGACATTCAGATCCTTCCATCCAGCAGCAGTATATGCAGCAGCTACACCAAAGAAAGTGAAAAAAAAAAAAAATAAAAAAAATCTGTATTTCATCTAGCTGTCCTTGTTTTTTTGGTACGCTCATCTTGGTACACTCTTTGCATGTGGAGAGAAAGAGGCAGTGCAGGTTATATACCTATGTTTGTATATACAAGGAGCATAGGGGAGCAAGAAGCAGGGAGAAAGGAGCTGTGCTGAGCTACTATGAGCAAACCTTCCCCCAATTCCAACCCATACCTGACCATCTCATTGTTGGATTCTGCAAGGGATCCAAGGCTTTCAGCTCTTGCTTGCTTTGGGGGCAGCTGATGGGATTTAACATCCCATGTGTCACCCATGACATGGGAGGATTTCCCACATTGGCTGTAGTTCTACAATAATTTTCCCCAGCAGGTAATGAAAATGCACTGGGCTATCCCCTAGCCTCTCCCCAAACTCCCAAAAGCAAAATATTCATATTCTTATTGATTATTACTTAAAACACAAATTAACTACTCTGACCAAATGACCTGATTTCCAGCAGAGCCCTACGAACAGTTGTACAGGCACGGGGTGGAGGTAGGAAACTACAGTAGGTGGCTATGAATGAGGGGGCAGAGCAAGTATTCCCTAAACCAGCTTCGTGGCTGTGGAAAAATCTTGGAAGCCCTTTCCTAAATACATGTCTACAATAAATTATATTGGCATTTCATTCACTGCCTGTATCTTCCACTCTACTGTCTATGTCAACTTCTTCTACACTGCACTTACAAACATTTTAAATAAAGTAATGGAGCTTATTTAACTAAGGTTCTGTTCCATACAAAAAGCTCTCCCCTGGGTGCTTCTGATTAATTCTGGTGAAAGCTTAATAGGGTAATACACATTGATATGCCTTTCTACATTTCTCACTGGAGAGTCTCCTCCCTTCCTGCCAGCTTAGGCTACAGAAACCCCCCAATTTAAAATAAAATCAGAGTTGAGATTCGTTTCAAGAACTCTTCCTCCTCTTTAACTTCTGCAATTCATTAGACCTCCATAATTAAACCAAATGGGAAATCTTCCAGTTCCCCAGAGTGTTTTTGTTAGTCAGCAAAAACAAAAACAAAAAAAGTAAGTTTTCCTGCATGGGCCTTTCAGTTTGTACGGAGAAAATCCCAGGCTTTTCGTGTGAGCAGCTGCGGCAGGGTTACCCAGGGTCGGCTTGGGGAGGAAGCAAAGGTTTCCTCCAGCCAGTTAGGGGGAACGTAGCCATGGTTGGCAAAAGGGGAAAGAGAAAACGACTTCCATTCAATTCAAAGTGCTTGTAAAATGAAAAGCAGCAAGAAACATTTTGGAAAGGGCCTTAGCTAATGGAGATGAAGAAGAGAGGGAAAACCAGAAAAATCTAGATGAAGGGCTAAACATTCAGCAAAAAATGTCAACAGAATCCAAGTAAACCACCGACGTGAACTTTTGATTTTGTATCTGTACACACAGTCAGCGTACCTTAACCTCGCAAACCTGCTCAATACCTTTCTTCCGATCCTCAGTCTCAGCTGAAGCAGCTTTGACTCCCGCAGTCCCTCCATCCTCCACCAAGTGACCCATATCCCTAGGAGCTTAGCAGCTTGGGCATCCCAGGTACCCGGCTATGCACGACAGCGTGAGCCAGCGCACGTGGCCTTGTCCTCTTAATTGTACTGGATTTACTTCGGAGCAGGTCAGGAGGAACATCGCCCTGCCCCTCAAACCAAAGGGGAAAAGGGGCAAAACCTGTCTCGGGAGCCTCTCCATACACTACCCACCAGCGGCCACCTCACCCGGGCTCAAGCAGGTCCCATGACAGTATGGGAAGGTGCCCGGGTCAGAAAGCAGATCCGTTCTACAGGCTTTGCTGCGTGCAAGACCCCACCTCTCTGAGGACTTAAAAGTCAAGAATAAACAAAACCATCCTCCTCCTCCTCCTCTAAAATCCCCCTCAAGCCCCAAAATGCACCGTGACTTGCAAGGTTCTTGGAGTTTCAATTTCCATCCCGTTTACGAGAAAAGGTTCTTCTTACCCATAAACGAAAAGCAATGCGGATCAGTTTTAATATTACTAACCCCAAGGGCAGCTCTTTCTATTCCTCAAAGCCTGTCGCCCACTTGTGTACATGCTTATTCTCCTTGTCCAATGTGTGCCGCTCATTAAAATCTCTGGGAGTCAAGTCCACGTGAACCACCTGATGAAAATACATGCAGTATTTATTTTCAATACTGGAGGTATTTGCACCTCCGCCCCATTGCATAGGATAAAAAAGACGATAAAACAGACTTTAAAATATTTCCTTAAAAATTAAAAGCACGTATGAGTGAGCTGGCTTTAAAAAAAGAAAACAAAACAAAAGAAAAGAAAGAAAAAAAACACCCATGTAGCACCTGACAGATTGCAATAGCTGCAGAAACTGAAATTCGGTTTATCTCCGGAAGAACTGCAAGGAAGGGATGTAGCAGAAGCTACCCCCGCTAGCCCCTCCAGGAGGACCTGCCTTCGGCAACGAGGACCACGCCGCTGCCTCTGCGCGGCCCATCCCAAGGGCAGCCGCTGTTCATTTTGCAGAGGCCCAAGAGCCAGCGGTAATGTGGCACAGGGATGAACTTGTGGTCTAGAGGTTTAACAAAACAAGCAAAAAAAGATGGGTTTCCTCCCCCCGCCCCATATTCTGCCCCCTCACCATACATCAGGGTTATTGCAGCCAAAGAACTTGGTGCTGTTTTACATTTTACTGGTTCCCTCCCAAAGCGTCAGCCTATGTAAGTACATAATGTACATAAGTAGATGTTCAAATAATCTCCAAAATCAATATTGATCGGTCATAGATCTTGTTTACCATGTTTTAATTCTACAAGCTGTATACCTGACCGGGAAACCACATAGCTATAGAAAAACAAACCTGCCAAACAACTCTTACTATTTGTTTCATGACAAGATTAACGACTTGAAACACGTAGATTAGTTTCTTGCTTCAGACTACACCAATCCTATAACAGCAGATCCCTGTTGTGAAACAAAAATGAGTACAACTCAATATGCTATTCATGAATAATCCAATGTGGCTACAGAGTTGTTCAGCTACAATGCAATTAAGAATGAAAAAGAGAGGGTAACAGCGGTAAACACCAAGGGATATTTTGAATTTAATTGGGATTAGCATGTAATACGCTTACAGCCTTTTGAAGAGCGGCTACGCAGCGGCGTATTGAGAACATAGGCGTTTGAAAGCCTCAAGCACCTCATTTAATGGTCTTTTCAGCTGGCAAAAGCTGCTTTCGACAGCGGGTTCATTTGCGGGGAGTTTAACCCAGCACTATTCCTTGAAGCTGAACTGTGCTGGGGGGAGCAGACTCCAATGCTAAAGTACATTGTGCAGTTTCGGGGCAGGGGAGCTGAGGCATGGGATGGTATTTGTGAAAGCCCAAGACCTAATCTCCTCTCGCACGCTCAGCTCCTCACACAGAGAGATACTACACGTCATACCAGGGAGCGCTTGCCTTGAAGAGAATCGCAGAATAAAGAGATGTGGAGGGCTGCCAACACGATGGCGGGTGGGTGTACAACGTGCCTACCTGGATGCTACTTGGAGAGCAGGTGTCACGTCCATGCTTTCTGTGCATAGTTCTTCTAGGGGAGGTATAATTAGGGGGAAAAATAATCAATGGCTACTTTCAACTGGTGTTTTAGGAAGAAAACAAGCAGCCCTTGATGGTTTATCCTCCGCTCACTGGACTATTTCTGGCTTGTACCAACGTTTGGTACTGCCCAGGTTGTTTAAGAGGCAACGGTGCAAATACCTGCAGCCTGTTTGCAAGAGGAGGGCATCCATTGGCATCTCAGATAATTGTGCTGCCCTTGCCTGGAAGGATGCCTCCGGGAAGAGAAAGGGCTGGTTCAGAGTCCACATCGCTGTTACGGGCTCCCAAAGCGTATTCAGCAGCTATCAAGCTCACAGAGGGCATCTCCAAGGCTCTCGCACAGGGCTAAGCAGCCGGGAAAAACTGAAGTACTGTGAGTTTTACCTTGCGGATTTCCACAGCCCGCTCATTTTTTGGTGACTTAGTCTAGCGGAGGATAGTATGGAAACTTGGGCACAGAGGGGAATGAAAAGTAAGAAAAGTCTTTGATATTTTTTTCCTTTTTACCTGCTGATCCTCTCTCCTTCAGATCACAAGTGGCAGAATGGTTTTATAAAAGCCAAAGTTTGCGGTAGGGCTCCCACTGCAAAGGCCCTACCACCCTTAAGTAGTCTTTGAAGATTTTCTTCCAAGCTGTTCCCACCGTGCTGCTCCTCAGTTACCAAACCCGGTGGGAATGAGTTGCACATGTTGCCTCAAGTTATTTCTACAACTGCAGAGCTTTGTTTGTATGTGGTGATAGTGGGGGAAATGGCTTTATTCTAAATATATCCCCCCCTTACAGCTGGGCGAAGAAACAGGGATGAGATTATCCTTTTAAGTGCTGGTAACTGGGGCTAGTCTATTTGTTATTGCTGCACCTCTGAGAAAACCAAATTAGGGACCGTTGTACTAAGTGTTATTTTTCTCATGCAAAGACAATCTCTGCTCTGGTGAGCTTATACAAATCCGCCTTCTGCCAACAACTTAGCAAAACACAGAGCAAATATTCCGCTGACTTATGTCTGCTGCAGTCTCACTGAAATCAATGAGGTTGACCTACTTGTAAATTGAGCAGAATTTGATTCCTGTGTTTATTTGTGGATGGCTACAGAAGAGGCTGACCAAGCCTGCGTGGAAAAAGATAACCCAGAACATCGGCGGTAGCTTCTGCTTGGACTAAACTTCAGAGGGTTTGAAGACAGAACATGGGAACGGATGGACGAATCCTCACAAAAATAGCAACCAGACTTAGCAACTTTGCTTTGTTAACCTGAAAAGTGCTCAGGGAGCTCCCATGCTGGGAGAATTCATGTGATCCCACTATTATGCTTACTACCGCTTTTCATTTATACACCTAATTTGAATAAAAGGAAACCAGCTGCAGATCAATGAGACGCCCCAATACCACAGCGGCGGTAAAGCGAAAGCAAAAGGCAAAGAAAAACCCAGAGAAGATGTTTAGCTACACCACATAACCGGCAAGGCAGCAGAGCCTGAAACATGTTTCATCAGCCAGACACAGCATTTGCAACTGGCCTGAGCACCGCAAGCAACATAAATCCAAACGTGCACCCCGTATTATAACAGGATTCGCATTCGCCAAGTTGCCACGGGTTTAACAGGGATAGAAGAAGTGAAGGGGCATAGCTCAGAGCCAAAGTAATTAAAGGTTTGGGCTGATGGCTGGGATTAAGAAACCAGCACCACTCCTTATCTGCACGCACCCAGGAATCCCAGGAGCAGCCGCGCCAGTTGCGGAGCTGCTACCCCAGGTTCAGCAAGGATTTGCGCATCACAGCCTGCAAGTGTCATTCCACAGGGATGGGAGGAAAGGACAGCTAGATGAAGCCTCAGCAGTCTGGAGAAAACTTCTGAAGCTTGCACCTCTGCTACAAAAAGCTTTTTTTGGAGCCCGCAAGTTTTAAGAAGGCTGGAAAGCAGACGCACATAAGAATTAGAAAGTCCCAGGACCTGGAGTTGGAAATGGCTGGGAGCAAAGCATCTCTTCATCGTCCTGCAGAGAGCCAGCCAGCCTGCTCTCAGACCTAGCAGAAGCTGTGGGTCTCGCTCACCGACTAGCCCATCGGGTGGGCTGAGAGACAGATAACATCATGTCTGCACCCTCATTGCAGAGGCAAAAATCTGGACAGAAAAAAGTATGCTACCAGTGAGTGAGCAAATAGAGGAATTATTTAAAAGTTCACAGGGAATGGAGGAGAAAAAGTCTGAGCGCAGGCAAGGTAAAACATCTTAAAAATGAGCCTTCACACAGGGCTCTCCATCATTTCCAGGATGCTCTAAACCAAGCTGGCATGCTGCGGTACGAAGGCCAGTTTTGACTGGCACGCAGTTAGCTCCGGGCTTCCAGCGATTTCCAAACTCAGCAAGAGCTAGGAGCCAGGAGCCACTACCTCTCGCAGACATGCTACCAGCATGCTTAATTTGGGAAAGGAAAATACAGTCTGGCACATTAGCCCTGAACGGCTGCCAAGCCCTGCTCTCATCTATGCGGCACTGGAGCTGGCCAAAAAAAAAAAAAAAAGGGTCCAACACCAGGCTGGACTCCCTCAGCAACAATCCCCCTTTCCAGCCGTCTCTATTTCGGTGTGCTTACCTCCTTCTGAGCCAACAGGGAATCGAAGCTTATATTCAGAGCCGATAGAAACATCAAGGCGTGAACAATCTAGGAAAAATCAGGAGGCGGGCAACATACCGCGAAAGTGAGTCTACACAGGAGCTTGCACACCCTATAATGTTGAAATAACCAGTTCTGGAGATTGTGCTCAGGCTTGGTTCACCATCCTGCTCGATACCACCACCAAGTATGACAAAAATCTTGCCTGCAAGGCTGCTCCACAATACACGCTCCTGTGTCTAATTCAACTATAATTAAATAAACCTAATTTCAAATGGGGAAATTTCATATCTGTTAAGAAGAAACCTGCAGCTATTATATGGATTAAGAAACATTTTGGAATTATACATACATGTATTATTAACACAAGTTAGGCTTAATCAGAAGAAAACCCCTACGTCACCTAGATCTTTTCAGAAATCATAAACAGGCTTCCAGAAAGGAGTTTTATGAAAATACGTGTATGATAATAAATGTGGAGATAGCTGTATTTATTTACATTTTAAGCCCTAGGAAGCATTGATGTCTTATTTCAAAACATTCTCTACAAGCAGGAAGACTAAACCCAGCATTTTGGGTGGGCTTGTTTGGGTTTGTGAGGCTTTTTTTAAAATCATTTTGTCATTTAATCACTTGCTTCCAGGGCACTGGGCTTTAAAGAAAATGTCACGTGTCATCAGTTGACAGTGCTGACAATGGGAAAAAAAGGGTTTGCAAGTACACACAGGATCTTCTATTTGGCTTTGACCAGTACTGACTAGTAAACGATGTTTACCCTCAAAAAACACGCTCCAGAAAAAGTACGGAAATACACATGCAAATGTATTTGCATGCTGTCTTTTGTTTCAAGTACTGGTATTAAAAGTTTGACAGTTTTCTGCATTTACTGAAGGAAGCGCATGAAGAAAGGACTCCAGTAACACATTACAATGCAGGACAACAATACAGTGTGCAGAGCACAGAGTAATTCAAAGCTAATCTATATATCCACAGTCCCATGAATTGCTTTTAGCAACAACTACAATTCCTATGAAGAACACAAGCAACGATGGATCACATTTGCCTCCATCGCTCTCCAACGTTCCCACTCAGTCATACCAGGCTGTGGAGCAGCTGATGGGTATCGCCGTCCACTACACCAATACCAGCCATCCCACTGAGTCAATCACCTCCACGCCTCTCACTTTCCTCCCCAAACCTGAGACACCCCTGAGTTTTCATTTGCGGGGATAAGCCTGCCCCGGCTGCAATTTCAATGGGGCCCAGTGGAACCAGCAGTTGGGACCAGCCGAGAGGGTTTTCTTGTGGAGATGAGCTCATGTGTGCTGTCTCCCAACCCATTCATTCTCAAGAACAGGAAGAGGCAGATGTGATGATTGGTTTTCACAGTCACCGTTAAAAGGACTATTGATTTTGCCCCCATCCCCAGGTTGGCCCTGATACCTCTCCAGCTGCAGGGAGATGCTGGACAGTTCCCCAACCACGCAGCAGGGTGGAGTCAACGGTGGCCTGGACAGTAAGGTGTCCTCCCCGGACAAGTATTAAGCAAACGGGCTGAAATCAACCTATCTTTTGAAATGTTTCTAGCATTTATAGCACTCAAGCCACCATAAATCCCAGGGAAACTAACCAAAGCTCAAGAGAATTCAAAAGATGCTCTCTCAGATTAAAAAATAAAGGATTGTTTTCATTTCTTGGATAGAAAAAATATTGGAAAAGGTCTTGGAAAAAAGGGCAAAGGTTTTCCTACGAAGTGCCTTGCTTTGGAAGCTGTATCAATTTCTGATGCTTTCTTGCCTCCTCTTAGGTTCATTCAGCTAGAAATTAACTGCTCAGAAGTGCAGCGTAACTACAAAAAGATGATGCCACTCATTCATGAGAAGCAAGCCTGCTAGGAAGGCAGCAGCAAACACCCTGCTGATCCACCGCCCAAAAGAACTTTGAACAAAGTGTATGAAAAAGAGTACAAAAACTTACATAACCAAGGCACTGTTCTTACAAAACCTTAATATTCTGGATTTATGTGGCTAACTTTGCTACTTGAAGGAGCTGAGCAGCTGGTCTGTCACACAAGAATGACCCAGCCTCTTGGACACAGCATAGACTAAACAATGATAGCCCACTTTCAGAACCTGGCAGAAGTGTCCCAGCCTCAGCCCATCCTTCTTTAACCACAGGCTCCCTCCTTGCTCTCTTTATTTAACATCAGCCACCTGTTTACCACTCACTGCCTAAAAACTGCCTTAGTCTCTGGAGTTGCAAGAAGGTTGCATCTCTCACAAACCAAAAACCTCAGTTTATCTCAGAGAAGGAAGGAACCATCTTTTGCTCCCTCTCATTATTTGTTTGAATTATGATGCTTTCAAGAAGAAAGAAAAGAAACCCACAAACCAAACTGAACAAACGAAGACAATTTCCACCTGAATTGGCCCTCCCTGAGCAGACAAATATTCTCTGTCAGAGTGCTAGCACTGCCCAGATGAAGGGGTTGGAGAGGTTGGTAAAATAATTGTGATGTCCTCATGGTACCCAGCTTGCTCCTCCTCTGCTTTCTGTTAGGGCAAACAGTGAGTTGTTACTGGTAATTAATTACTTAATATTTTAAAGCAGCAATGCTGCTTTGGGTATTTTTCCCCTTGAAATTTAGCTAGGGTCAGGTATTGATGGCACCTAATTAAAAGGTTTGAGAGGCGCTCATGACCAGCTATCATTTTCAAACATGTTTTGGTAAAGGACAGAAACGCACACAAACGCAGCAAGGAAAATAAGCAGAAAAATATAGTTAAAAGCACCCGTTTTTCAGGAGTATCATCAGAAGTTGAAGTAACAGGAGGAGGATGTCTCCTTCTGTCCCATAACTTCCCCATATTGTCCTCCTCTCCCCTCCTTGTTGGATGGCACAGGGAGAACTCGCATTCCTATTTATGATTTACTTCATTTCCAGGCCACCGGCGTTCTGATACAACAAAAGACAGCCATCTCCTGTCAGAAACCAAATCGTCACGTGAACCAGGACAGACCTAGCTACTGAGTCACTTCAAACCAAGTCAATGTGAACAACGTGCAATGGGCCACACAAAGAAGAGCGGAGAGGGGAATACTCTTCCAACATTCACCCTGGGAAGTTGACTCTCAAACTAAACGCAGCTCTTCCACTTGCTCTAGGACTACGGGCCATGCTGGAACAAAGCATGTCTCATCCCTACTTCCCTTACAGGCACTTCCATGGGTTGACGTAGAACAGGATCTTCAGGGCTGTACTTCATTATCTGCCTATACAGTATCTTTTCTAAAGGCACCCTGATCATGCCTGGGACCACTGGTAACCCACCCCAGAAATCAACACAACAGGAGCTCACCTCCTGGCCGTCTCACTCGCAGATAGTGGAGGCCCAGTGGAGACCCAGTTTTACACAAGCAGAATTTCAGGCATCAAATTCTTGTTTCAGCTGCACTAATCCACTAACTCCAACCACGTCACGGAGAGGCGTGCTTTCCCATTTCAGTTCATGTACATTCTCTAGCTGCAGGGGACATTAAGCTTCAATAAAGACTATTTTAAGAAGTCAGCTCATCCCTTTTTTTTGTTTTAATTCCCAAAGTCAGCTATGAAATTGAACCAAACCAGACAATTTGTCATTAATCTGTCAATTGAGGTAGACCCACTGAGCTAAGATAATGGCATATATTGAGTGGTACAAGCTCAAGAATTACGCTGAGCTGAAAATGCGCTAAGCTGCCATGAGAAATCTGTGGTGTCTCAGTGTGATCTCACGCTGTAATTTCCATTCAAGGGAGGCCCTGTCAATCAAGATGTATTAGAAATGATCTAAGACTTTCAGTGTTGCTCAAAAAGGTCTTAAAGCACCAAATTTCCACGAACGCTTCAGTTTCTGACATAACAGAGACTACGTCAATGGTTGGGGTGTTCAGCACCATCACAGTGTAAACAAGTCAAGACACATAAGCAAAAATAAATGACAAGAAGCCCCAACATTGAAAGGCAAATCTTAGAAAATGTTGGAAAATAAGCAGCAAGTCACCATGGAGTAACGTGTTCTGGTCATACATGGCAGACCATAGGAAAGCAAGGAGCAAGCCCCATCTCTAAAGCAAAGCAAAGCAAATAAATGTGTATTCTTCTTTAATCCAGTGTTACGGGACTGGAAAGGAGAGGTTTTGTCAAAAAACCCCAAAGAATCAGTAACTGTCTACTCTTCTAAAAACAAAGTGAAATCTCCAGCTGTAGCTAACGGCAGCCCACGATGGGCATCAAACTCCTCTTACCCCCTCCCATCGCTGAATCCTTACCCCATTTCTGCCATTGGCTGGGTCAGGCCTCCTGCTGATGTTCCGCAAGCAGAGGTCACGCAAGTCTTTCAGCTTCACCCGCCCCCTCACATCGCTCCCTCTCTCATTTTTTGGCACAGGGCTTACCTGCCCGATTGTACGCCGATGACATGTTTGATGTGTGTACCCAAGTTGCCATGGAGTAGGACAAAACTTTGTAAATCTCCACTGTTCAAACAGATGCTCTCAAGATGTGTCATTTTAACACGTTTTCTCAGTCTCTCTTTACATACCACCTCTCCTCCCTCCTTCCCCTCCAGCCCAGTTTCCCTTCCCATTCCCTTCAAGAACAGTGCATGCAGTAAGAAGTGAAAATGCAGCAGCTGCTCGCTTGTTAAAATATTTATATTTTTCATTTACGCTTTACAGATTAAGCCAGTTATGCGCTCTGACCCAGTCTGATAAAATAGAGCTGTATGTTCTATTCAATCTAAATAAACATGCGAAGAGTCTGTGGCATTTGGGAGAGACAAACACAAGTGACAAGTTGGGAGATGGGACAAAAAGGATATGCTGGATTTTTTTTTTTTTAAATATAATCCTGCTTTCCGATCCTTTCTTGGGAATGTTTACTTTCATATTAACACCACAAATCATTTCAACTGCACTGTAAATATTTCTATTAATTTCCTAGTTTAGTTTAAATTTCATTAGTATCCTAAATACAGAAAAAGGGAAACATCTTTAAATGCTGAACAAGATGCAGAGAATTTTGCTGGGATGTTGGAAAGGCTCCTGTTTGGTACCGACCCAACTCCACTGCAACAGCCCAGTAGTAATTTCAGTAACTTGTTCTTAAGCACAGTTATACCAATTCCTCCAAGAACACTACACTAACATGCAATTAATGTGCATGCAGAGAGGTGCATTGTCTGCAGTGGAAAGCACAAAAATTAAAAGCTGCTTAGTTTTCGGCTGGATTAATATTACTTGAGCACAAAAAGTTAGCCCAAATGGAAATAATCAGTTAAACAAAGACTGAACGCTTGGTACAAACTTTCCTTAAGTAAAGCAGAAAAATATATTACTTTTCAACTATACGAATGACCTTAAATTTTTTTTGTCTTTTCCAGTAGAAAACTCCCACCATTCATTAAAGCCCTTCACATACAACAGAGCCCTTAAAAGGAGATATGGCTCTCGCCTACGAGCAAGATGGATATCTACCCGGCCCCGACCCCTACAGCCTTCTCAGCTCATGGGCTGGGAAAAAAAAAAAAAGAAAAAAAAAAGAGTACTGCAGGTCTCCTCTTCATCTCTTTAATTTTCCTCTTCATTTATCTTTGCTTTGCATACCATTAGGCTGAACTGCAGTTGGATAATACATTATCAACTGAGAGCCAGGGTTAAAACCCATCCATGGGTTTTAACTTTCTTGGTTCGCAGTTCTCTAAAAAATAGTGGGAAAAAAAAATCTTCAGGTGGACAGCAACTCACGGAGATGTTCCACACTTTCATTGCTCTGCGGCAGAGACCCACAGACATGCACTCATTTAGCAAACAGCTGAAGCGAATGAGCATGCCCTCAACTCCCCCCAGGGCTTGTCCCAGCCCTGGCTGCGCTAGCGAGTTTACATCTCCTTCCTATCCTGAGCACCAGCTTCAAGACTTGGATGTAGCCACCTGGGCTTTAATTCACAGCAGCTTCAGTTTCTGTAGCTTAAAGAGCCAAAATAATATGTACCATACAGGCGAAGCTGACTACCACAAGGGCGCAAGGAGCTCCGCTTTCCCCGTTTTTTTTTTTCCCAGAATTTTATATTTTTGCTCATTTGTAATGAGCGATTTTCAGGCAAGCCTTGCTGTTTCTTCTTCTCCAATTCACCGATGAAGACAGCAACTCTATATTCATCATCCAGATTGCAGAGACAGCTTTCTATCCTTGTTTTGAAGTCCAAGTTACTGAAGATAAAATACTGGAAGGAGTAAGGAGCAGGCACGTTTCCGTCAGGGAACGATGGCTGAAAGAAACCTCGTCAGGGCAGGAGGCAAGGTCACCAGCGGGAAGCAGAGGGGCAAATGGCTCCTCTCTTCCCTTCGCCTTGTTGGCACTTGTGTTTATTTTACTGGAGTCAGATCCTTCACACCAAAAAGGGCATAAAGACCTCTGAAACAAACCCTAACTCCGGTTATAGTGGGGGTTTTTTTATAACAAGGCCAATGCCACATTCATTTTTCACAGGAAGAGTCAGGACTGTCAAGAACTGGCTGGTTCTTTCATCAAAGAACCAAAAACCACTTTGGCGCTTCACAGAAAATTCACATTACTTTTGAAGGCAGAGGCGAACCCCACCCAGGTCTCGCTATTTAGCCTTCACTCAAGAACTGACTTGCCACAAGATTTCACTGGCATGGAGCTCAGGAACTAGGCAGAGTCTTTCAGTGGCTTCTTTTTCCTTCCAGAACCACAGCATACCTGTCCTCAACACATTAAAAAAGAAAAGATGCCAAAGCCAGATGTTCTACAAGGTAAAACGAGCTGTTGGTAACACTGAAAGACACATTATTAGTTGCATATAAAGAGGTTGGTACCAGGCTAAAAATACACTAGAGGATTCAGGATTGTCCACTAGTGGTATCCCACAGAAGGCACAGGGTGAGCGACAAATGCACGGAGAGGCAGCTGGAGAGGGGCAGGACCCTTCCCTTGACATCCAACGTCTGGTTTCGCCTCAAGAAATTGCTGCTGGAGCCACAGCGGGTCACGCTGACACCCTCCCGCCTCCCTCTTTGGTTTGAACAAGAGGACAGGAAAGCTGTGGCTCCTCAATCGCCCACGGCAAGCGTCCCACGGGAGGACACGAGGGGTTCAGATCAGCCACGGGCACATGACAGCATTTCTGGCGGGTTAGCTGGGACACACGATAGGACGTTTATTTTGACTCGGTGCTTTTACCCGACCTCCACGCCAGCTGTAGAGCAGCAGCTAGTATCTGATCAAGCATCAAGCCAACCGATACTGAATTACATAATTCAACTCTTCTATTTAAAAATAAGAAGTCTTGAGACTGGATGTGCAAGGAGCAATGAAGTGGGCTTTACCTCATCACAAAGCCATCACAGCAAAAGACAGTAAGCCTAAGAGGGGTGCCTACACAGTATAGACTGAACTGCCCATCAGACTTGGCCACTATTTAATAACATAGCTGACCCTTGCCCTTCCAGTCACGCCTCACAAAAGTTTCCCACAAGAAACATGACTTTTCCAGCCTGCCAAAAAGCTTAACAAGAGCATAAGGCTCCTGAAGCTCTCCTCAGTCCTGAGGCCGAGGGCTTGCGAGCAACTATAGGAACATGCCCTGACAGAAGTCCTCCCTGTCAATGCCAGGACATGCCACCTACCATACCTCCCGTGGAGCTGGGCGTGCAGCAGTCACGGGGCGTTTCGTGGGTGCCATGCGCCCTCCGCCATGGGGCTGGGTGGGACCGGCATGGCATGTCCCTGCATGGAGCCAGAGGAGTGTGGCACTTGCTGGGTGCTCCAGCCAGGGCTCCGTGTCCCTAACGCATTCGCAGTGTTTTCAGACCTCTGACTCCACTATTCCAGCACGGTTTCTGGTCCAAAGGGCTCTGTCAAAATTAAACAGCACGCAAAATGTCTTGCTGATGAAGAGAAACTCTCCTGTAGGCACTCGAGAGCCTGTGGTGCAGTAAGGTCATTCACATCTCTCCCTTCAGCTTAACTTAAACTCTTAAACAATTCTTTTTAATTAATAAAGCCACACCTAATAATCTGCCTACTGCTGGGTCTCGAAGCTAAGGCACAACACGAACATCAACTAGATTTTTTCTTTTCTTAAACATTCTCGGTCATTTCTTTGCGTGATCTTTAAAAGAAGATGTTTAGACTCAAGGAAGTGGAAGTCCATGTTTTTAAAAAGTAGATTACTGCAGATACACAGAAGAACAGAGAGGAGTTTGCAGACTTCGCTTGGGAGAATCCCCTCCATCCCTCAAACCCAACCGTCCTCAAATTGCAAGTGCAACCTCACTGCTGAAGAATGCCTGAAGCAGCCAGCGGACAAGAGCTGGAGCCAAGCTTTTCACACCTCCTACAACTATCATTTTATGTATCTGAATTCGTGATGAGCCTAAACTGCAGAGGTTGATCCAGGTTTCTGGTCCAGGTCCGTCTCTTGATTGGAAAATGAAAACACACGTACATGCACGGTACTTGTAAATGTTTGGGAATACCTTGTATTTTAGGAAAGGATCCTCTGTTGTAATAAGCAGGTATCTCTCCAGTTACGAGAAACTATAATGAAGACATCAATCTTGATATTAATTCCCCTTTTTTCTCCTTGTATTTCTGAACTGCTGGCCTAATTAGTTTCCTCATTTTACTTCACTTTAAAGCACTGAACAAAGTCCCTTTGGTGGCACTACATTTAAGAAACCTGGTGGCCTTCCTCACCTGCAAACCACCACTGCAAAGACATTTAAGATAATGTAAAAATCACTTTTTCCATTGGGAATTTTGGGCTTAAAAAGTCACAGATTACCTGAAAAGATTTAAGCCCTATTTAAATTTAGTAGTAAAATCTTCAAGTCGTTAGCTGAGCTTTAGCATGAACTTCAGATGTTTTCAGGCACTATGAGGTTCTCCTTGAGCAGAAAGCGCTAAAAGGAAAATGGAGTTAATCCTGAGCTGGTTGGTTTATCCCTGTTTTCCAACACAAGTGCGCATTTAGCCTGCTGGCAGATGTTAGCAGGAAGCAAACCATAGACCAGCGGCTAAAACCATTACAAGAAGAGATCGCTGTCGTAGAAAAATCAAGATAGCAATTAGGGAAAAGCGTTTTCCAACCTGTGATTTCTCCCTGCTCTTTTATGTTGTTTATGTATCAGTTCTTTTTTCCCCCCCCCCCCATTTCTTTTCTCACAACCCAGCTGGCAGCGCTGGTTACGAGGTTCAGCTCCCCAGGGGTAGCAATGTTGCAGTGACAGATGAGTGACCCAGGTAGGAACAGAGCAGCCAGTGCTTGAGAATGGAAGTGAATCTCAGGAGGTTTTTGTATCATAGTCCTCCCTTCTCCTGCAGACTACCTCCCCCATCTTTCACAAGGACTGTCCAAAACACCTCCTCTCCCCATCTGCAAAGGGAGGTGGTGTGGTCTATGTGGTCTATATAGGTAACTGTACCTATAGTGACTCAAAAGTCAGCAACTTCAACAGAGAGGACATGGTGGGGCGGGAGGGGGGAAAGCCCCAAACCCAAATAACTCCAAGCAGACTTGGCATCACAGGGGAGTAATAGTGAAGGGAAAAGAATCAGAAATGAGCAAAAGGCAATATAAGCACAGTGGTTATTTCCTGTTCATTTATGTCTTAATTTTTTATTCATGTGTCAATTGACCCCATCTGGTTTTTTCATTCCACCCCTGAAGGGAGAATACGGGCCACAGTCTAATAACAAAGTTCCCACAAGACTTCGCAATTCAACATCATCTCAATACGCTGTTCCAAAAAGCAGAAGAAGGAGGCACAACACAAAAGACCGTAAGAGCACCACAAGACAAGCAATATCCATTTGCAGAGACATGTAGGATAAGAGTGAACTGACAGCAGAATGAAGAACAAAACAAATATAATCCAACATTAAACACCAAAGAGCGAGCGTACATTGTAAAGGCTAGTTCTAGCGTGGCTGCAAGCAGCGAGAGGACTTTCCTACTGCTAGTCCTGCCATGAATTTTGATGGTAACCTTGGAGCACTTGCAACATTGTGAGAAAGTCACAGACCAAGAATATAGTATTTTAGAAAAGGTCTCTCTAGATCATTCTTTTGAAATCTCTTCAAATTAAACACTATGGAGGAGGAAATCTGAAACCATCTTTTGGCAGCTCTGCAACATAAAGTTCTAATTTCCTTTTAATAAATGGCCAAATGCTACCAGGTCTCCTTTAAGGGGTGCCACCAAAGCTACCTACCTGAGCCCCTACCTGGCTGAGGTGGCCATACTCCTCATTCTAATCAAGGCAAGCATTTCTTCACCACTTCACAGGAACCCATCTAAGAGTCTGATTTTACACCAGTCAACTTTGGGTACAAGCTTTCAGGGTTAAAGACTGAAAACAGGACTTCTTAACAGCTACACGCGTGTCGACCGAAACCTCCTGTGTGGACAGAACAGTACCACCGTGTTATTTGCATTATAGTCTTTCTAATACGGATTATGGAGCTTGTGAACTTGCTTTAGATGCAAGTCTCGTCCGCAACTTATTTATAATAGCCTCTTCTTTAAAAACAAAAAGTTATCATTTATACTTCATCCCCACACTTTGGGACTAAGGCATTCAGCTCCCCACATTACCCTGGGTGCTCTAATTTGGGGTTACAGTCATATAGCACAAAGTGATTTATTGCCCTGGGATGCTCTAAGAAAGGTACCCAGCTCTGAAAACAGGCTCAAAAAAGGAAGTTTTCATCACCCGGTTCATAATAAAAACATGTGAAAGAAAGGGAATAAAATAGAAAACACATGCGCAACACAGATGTTGTAGGAAAAATCTGTTTGTTTCTAATGCGCTGGTAAATTGGTCAAGACCATCACATCTGTTCTGAAGTACAGTTCTCGTAAACACAAACAAGGCCACAAGCAAAGGCAAGCATTAAGCAGAAAGGAGGAAAGGTAAGAGGCCTTCGCCCCTTTTTTAGCGCTGGCCGTCGCGGCACATACCCTCACACTTTTTGGGAGGCAGAGATGCCAACACGTACCCCTAGGAGTCGGTGGCCCATCTCTTCTGAGCATGAGAAAGAGGGATGTGATCAAAACAACTCGGCACCAGGTCCTTGGGAAAGCTGTTCCCCTATCTAACTGCATCCATCTGCTTTGGGACACAGACACAAATCCCGTTGCAAATTTTTTTCTGGGAAAACAGAGATCTTATTAAAAAAATAGAACAGAAAATACACAAATCGGATGCCTTTTCATTAGATTCCAAAACCCCCCAGATATTAGAAAAACTTCAGTCAGTATACATGGAAACTATATTTTTGGAAACACAAAATTCAAGGATGTGTAAATTGAGAACAGCCAAGCACTGTCCACCCTGCAGAGAAATGCCTCCAGGGCATTCCCTCTCAGCCCTGCAGTTAGAAACAAATCCTTTTGCTATATAGGCAATCAAGTTTTAAGTAGAAATTCTTGCTTTCAATAGGGTATCAAAGTCAATGGCACGTTCTATTAAAACAAAAGAAAAAAAACACAATAGGAGGAGTTTGGTCCAGTGAGACTCGTACGTGTCCACAAAAATTTATGGAGATGAAATGACAACACTCCCTAGGTCCTTTCTGGGAGCAGTTGTTGGATGCAGCTAGTTATAAAAGAAAACCAAGATAGGAAATCAAGTCTGCAAAATCTTTTGATATATTGTATTTGCCATGGAAATGCACGTAATAAAGTGGTACGCTGAAATGGAGGAGTGGGAAAAAGATGCAGTTACCAAGGAGGAAGCAGTATGACCAAATAACTCATTTTCCTCTAAACTTCCTTTCTGAAAGAAGGATAGAAAGAAGGCGCTCTGAGTCTTCAGGGGCAAAAGCCGCTACATAACAACTCAATAAGAGAAAGGCTATTTTATATAGCGCAAATCTCTAGTAAGATTAATTATGGAACACTGTAAAACAATAAACTTTCCTTTGCCATGCTCAGTTGTCATTTTCTTTGAAAACTTCATGACCTTCTCCCCATGCCCTTGAATTGTAGCATTAGTTATACACAATATTGTGAAGTTAAATGAACAAAGATCATCCATGCCCAAACTTTATATATAGATTTAAAAAAGCATTGGCAAATGGGCTACTAAAAGTGGATGCACCTTATTGATTCCCCCTTAAAGCAATTTACAGTTAGACAGCACTATTTGCTCAGCAGCGTTAAAACAAAAATTGCTTGTATTCATCTTGTTGGCAAGGACAAAACACATCAGTGCATTAGAGCTGAGATTTGTACCTTGTTCAAACAGCGCTAAGAGCTTGCCCATTGTATCTAGCACAGAACTGCACACGTGCTAACGTGCCGATACTTTGAAAGATGAAGATAACCAAACGAAAGAAATATTTTGCCGTACAATTGCATTTCCAAGTGATTCCCTGTATTCTTCACTCCTCGGTGGGTCTTCTTCAAGACAAGTAATTATAGAAAGCACTTTCACTGCAAAATGCCTGGAGATTTAATAGTGCATTTCATCAAGACAAAAATATCTTTATCTATGATACTTCAGTTGATGTTCCCAAAGAGGAAAAAGCACATATTGGAGGGAAAGACAGCTACAGAGAGCAGGAGAGGGAGGAAGAGATATCTTGACTGACCTGAGAAAAACAACTCAGTTTGACCAGTTCCTTGCAGTACTCTGGTTCAGGATAAGTCCCCCCGCTAATAAGCCTTCTTCCCTCATAGGTCTCCTCTCATACATCTTCTTCCAGGTCCATTCATGGAATTTTTAGAAAAATGCAAGAGCATTGCATTTTGCTTAATTCAGTGAGAAAATCACACAGACCACGCTGCACTAGACAATGTTTATTAAAGATACATAGAGGTTCTCACCTGCGCGCCTGATTGAGTCACACTTAATGCTTTCAAAATCTGCCCACCCTCACGAGGCACGACCTTGGGTACGCACCTTTTCACTTTTATAAACAGCCATTCTGAAAAACACACTTCCCAGAAAGTCAAATAGTAATAAAAATATTAGTCATTCTAATCAGACAAAAGAGAGACTGAGAGAAAGGTTTACTGCTTTGAGTAAGGTTAAACATGATAATCACTATCCCTAATGACTGCGAACATCGTTTAATCCAGCCACTGGCTGAACCACGAGGTCAGAACCAAGCAGGGATGCTAGTGATGCCATCATGACATTAAGTCACCAGATGCATCAGAGAGGCTAAGATGACTTGAGTCTGGTCCTAGCGGGCGCTTATCCTTCTGTATCACCAACCATTGCCACCGCTGCATGTCCAAGCGCCAACTGTTGAAGAGTCGAACTGCGTTTGCTCTGCCACACACAGCAACGCTGTGTCACAACATGACGACACCCTGATCTTGACCTGCATTCCTCTGCAGTAATAAAGTAACCTTTATTAACTTAACACTATTTATTTGGTTCTTGATGAACTTAGCAGATACCATCAGAGCATTGAAACGTCTTGAACAAGTTAAAGAGTCGAAGTCCTTCAGATGAACTGATCAGCCGCAGCGTGAACCGATATCTGAAAGCTCTCAAGAACCAGAGACCACTGTGCTTTTTTGACAGTTTCTGGGAATGCATTCTAGAAAAACAAGGACTTCTCTCCAAAGAGCCTAGGGAGACAACGGGAATCACAGAAACCCTGCATCCCCAAAACACTGGTAAGAATAGCAAAGCCCTCTCCAAGGGGCGTTTATCTGACACTTGCCATTTTGGAGGTCAGTGGAAGGCAGGTAGGGCAGCCCTCCTGTGCCAAAGCAAAGGAGATGCTCTCTGACCGTTGAGAAAAGCAGCATTTTTCTCACACGGAGATCATATGCATGATCCAGGGACGCTTCCCGTGACCAAACATAACTGGCATGCACTCCAGATTGGAATCGGGACACAGAACAACAACAAGAGCCCTGCAGCTGCCTCGACGTCTTATGTTTGGATTGCACAAGTCATCAATAACATTCTTCTGCTGCCATTAAACAAAACAGCCATTTCTGTCATTGACAACTGAACCTGATTGCCTCCTGCCTCTTACCCAGGGGCATCATCCCTTCAGACACGCACCACGTGTCTCAACGCTTCATGCGCTTGAGCTCCAGCTCCTTGTTCTGGCTTTTGGGTGTCCATACGTACGCGTGTTAACAGGTAAAACACACAACTGCACGATTAGGCCTTGTCCAGCAGATCAGATTTTCCCACCATACTCATCACACAAGAAAACCATCATATAATGCCACCAATATAGAATAGGCAAAGCGTTTGTGGGCTTGATTATTTAAAGGAAAAAAAGATGAAGCTTTTGGAACAGGCACCAGCAGACACATACAGAATCTGTGTAACGTTCATCTGACCATAACAGAGCTTCAAGTCTCACTTTAAGCTTCTCACAGGCTTCTGGAGCCATATTGGCTACATCTTTATCAAATGCTTTAAGAAAAAAAAAAAGTTGTTACATAGATAAAGAGTATGCTTCAGATGTATTATTTCCTTATGCTAAAGTAAATACTCATTAATATACTGGAGATGGCTGATTTACAAAGTGCTGGGCCTGATCCCAAAAGTCCCACCCATGCATAGACTTGTTTTCTTCAAATCAGCGTGAGGTTATTCAAAGCCTCCCCAGAAAAGCCCTAAGAAACAGCTGTGTTTGCACTTTTAACTCTTCTTTAAGCATTTACAGGCAGGATACCGTTAGTAAACAAACAGATAATACTTCCATAACACACCCCATTTCTATACTATTGAAAGGGAAGTTAATTTGACGACTAAAGCTTGGTTTTCAACGAATGCAGCTTTAGCACAGATGCTTTAGTGCTGCTGAAATCCACAGGATTTCCACAGTGTCTGCATCATCAGTTATTATCGCCGTTAACTGAATGAATCTGTGGTTCGCCAAACCTAGAGAGGCAAAACCGAAACTGGTTCAGGAATTTTTGTTCCTGGGAACACCAGTAACTTCAGGGAGCTGGTTTACAAAGCCATTTATGGCAGCTATGAGAAGCATTTAGGGGTCAGGAGGCTGCATTAGCCAGCACCAGCAAATCAGCAGGCATCGCATTCAGCCAGTTGAAGGGCTGCAGGTTAATAGCCTCTAGTCCATTCAGCAATGTCCTGGTTAACTATAAAACATCTTAAAACGGACTAATTGTTTGGAAGGCTTTACAGATCAGCAGAGTAAGAAAAGCACAATCCTATAAATCGTATAGGCATCAGGCTGGTGGTGGAAACTTCACAACAGCATTCACACGTTTGGATTGAGCTTCCGTTTAAAAATCAAAAAGCATGTTTAGAAATTTCAAGATTGCTGTATGGGGCAATCTAGGATGCTAGTTGCTCTAGGATGGGCAACTAACCCAAATTCTTTTCCTGGAAATTGCTAAAGGGTAAAAGGAAATTCTCTGAATTTCATCATCAAGTTTTACCAGTCCTCAAAAATCTTCGCTTTGATCATCCATTTCCTGATGTCAAATCACCCTGCTGTATACCACCAGCCTGATGTCCACATTATCCCTCAGAGCAGGAAAACACCTGCGTTTGACTGAACTACCATGCTACAGCTGGGTTGGTAACTGCTCGTGGAGAAGAACAGGCTAGGCCAATTTTATTCACTGCTGGGTTCATCTCCAAGGATGCTTCTATTGTTTCTTTTCTCCTTTAAAGCCCGTACCGTTCAAATCCCCATTAACTTGTGAAGAAGACAAGTTATAGAACGAGAGGAAACGGCCCCAGGTTGCGCCAGGGGAGGTTCAGGCTGGATATTAGGAAAAATGTCTTCACTGAGAGAGCGGTGAAGCACTGGAAGAGGCTGCCCAGGGAGGTGGTGGAGTCACCATCCCTGGAGGTGTTCGAGGAACGTGTGGACGTGGCACTGCGGGACATGGTTTAGTGGGCATGGTGGGGTTGGGGTGATGGTTGGACTTGATGATCTTACAGGTCTTTTCCAACCATAGTGATTCTGTGAATTCAAATAAATCAAGCTCAGCGTGCCTCAGGACCGTAAGAGCCTTCTGATCTTTTGGACCATAAGCCTCACCATCTTGTTCCCTGCCCCAGCAGTAGCAGCGGCAAAGGAAAGCAGCCAGGAACGCAGAGAAGAACAAAAGATCTCTCTCGTGATGTTTTCCGTCCTTCCATCAACCTGCTGCTGAACAAATTCTGGAAGCACGGGACGTAGTTGTATTTAATGGCACTTGATAGATATTTCGCCTACAGATTTCCCCTGCTTGCTCTCCGAACCCATGTAAACACTGTGGTAATGAGTTCAAGGGTTTTTAAAAAATTCTAAATAAAACTTGACACAGCTGTCAAATGCATGACATAGACTATAATGTACTGTTGCAATACAGTGGTATTTATGAAAAAGCAAACACAGGGGAAGCTAAAGGCATTGGTGGGTGCTTTGAAAAGGGAAGGCACGGGCCTGCGTCTGGACCCCTTCTGCAGGAAGAAACTCATTAGTGACACAGGGCCATGCCTCCAGGGATGATTAAAGGACCTGTCCTGCAAACATTTAGGCGCCAGCTCAGTTTCAGTGGGATTCCTCACATGCTTAAAGCAAAGCAAGTGTGTAAATGTTTGAAGAATGCCCCTTGGCTAATGTTTGGCACTGTAAGAGCACCAAGTATTTGTTACTGCCTTGGGCAACCTGGGGACTCTCCAAGAGACGTTACATTCCTATTCACAGAAGGATTCAGCAGAATTTGGAACCCACAACAAGGTGGATGGCATCAAAGAAAGGTCAAGGGAACGGACCTCTTAACGAAATGTTAAGAATCTTTTGCTCTCCTGGTTCAGAGCCTGTCACCCGAGCCCCTTTCAGCATCAAAAGCCTCTGCCAATACACAAGTTCTGTTTTGGAAACACAGCTCAGTACACTGGAAAAGCTTACTGTCTCTGAAAATATTTTATAGTTTTTCTTCCTCTAGTCATTAAAATAAAATAAAATAAAATAAAATAAAATAAAATAAAATAAAATAAAATAAAATAAAATAAAATAAAATAAAATAAAATAAAATCATGAGACAGGCTTTTACCTCACTCCCCTGCCCCTGGACATGGTACTACACAACACTATTGTATAAAACCAGCCACTGTCCAAAGATGGGTGGAACAGCAAAGCTGTCCCGAATTACAGATGCAGTGTTACCCCCTGACGCAAGCGCTGTGCACATACAGATACCTCTCATGTGCCACTCAAGGCGGTTTAATGGACCGGAGCTTGTCCGTCAGACACGCGGCGTGAAGCTCATACCGGTGCCGCCTTTGCTGTGCTACCTCCTTGTGAGCACCGCGAGTCCCCGGTACTTCCCTCCTGCTCCCCAGGTGCTCGCAGGGCAGGAGGGAGCCCAAAGCCAGGCCAGGCATTCAGCAAGCACGAGGCATAGCCCAGCGCTCCCTGTGCCCCACAGCACCGCAAAAACCCAGGGGACTGAGCGCAGCACCCCTGGCCCAAGCCAGGGAGCCACGTCTCCCTGGGGTTTGGGCATCGGAGCACCTACCCGCTTTCCAACACGTGCCACGTGAAGAGCTTACACACTGTTTTTTTTAAAATAGTGCATTATTGAGGGTCTAGCTCTGCGCTACAAGGGTGCTGGTGGCAAACGTTGGCTCAGAGGAGTGGTTGCACACCTCGGCCAGCCTGCTTGCCCCCGTCCTCGCCCGGCAGCGCTCCTCCCAGCCACGCCAACCCTTGGGGAGTAGCAGGGGACCAGCCTCTTTGCCTTGGGAAGGGAGGATTTTCCACTCGGGCCGGCGCAGCAATTCATTTCAAAGCACAGTGGTGATGGAGGAGGTCTTGGATACACCAGGGTGGGAAAGGCGGCAGAGGAGCAAAGCCTACGGCAGCACTGCTGTCGGCGCTAACTCTGACCCGAGGGGTAAACTGTGGAAAAGCAGCATGAATTTAATGCTGTTGTGAGCACGTAAACAGAGGGAAGATGACCACCTGGAGCCCGGAATAGCGTCTTCTTCAGGCAGGGTTTCAAGCTCCCCAGAAGAGAGACGGGCTCTCCAGGAGCACTCACGGAGCTGTTCCGCAGTGATACAGAGCAAAGAAGAAAGCGGGAGGTTTAAAAGGGATTGTTTGGGGCTTTTCTAAGCACGTTCCCTTCTTTTGGATTAGAAGATAATGACTTTTGCTACACTGCAGAGCAATTATAAAAATAATTCTATTTACCTGGTATCTTTCATCCTGAGAGATCCAAGGTGTATTCATGAACCATAGGCCAGATATTTTAGCTCAGGAATGCCTACAACTGCAAACAAACACCTTCTGGGCTTGTTCAGTTCAAACATTTGCACGTGTGAACATCCAGCTACGCGTTTCATTTCATCTGCCTTTAAACAAACAAACAAACAAGAAAACGTGCTATTTGCAAAAGTGATTTGTAGAAATAAAATTCATGTGTTTTTAGGAAAATACTGAAAAAGCTCCATTAAGAAAAAACACACTCTAGTAACATCACACATTCAAGTGTGGTCCTGTTACAGATTCCATAATAACTATATTTAATTACACCCAGGCATACCAATTTACCTCTGCTTTCTCGGAGGTTGTTTTATTATCGCTGTACATGAATATCTCCCAGGCAACTCACTTGGGGGAGTGGTGACAACTGCTATTTAATCAGTACAGCAATTAGCTTAAGTTCTGCTTAATGGCTGAATATTCAACTGATGGCATGGACTTCAGTGAGGTTTAACTCAGGGATGGAGCAAAGGCAAAAGTTTAAACCTCAATCTTATTTCAGAAGCAGCAGCAACAAAGAGTAAATAAAAAAGTACTTAAAAAAAAAAAAAAAAGAAGTATCAGATAGCAACAAAATTTTAACAAGGCTCGTTTTCAGGACGTTTTTAAAATAAGCATGGTCCTCTTGGCCAAATACAGTAACACAATTCCCAAAGTGAACTTCCTAAGGGAGTGCTGAGGGTGGGAGGCAGGAATCCTTCTCCCGCTGCAAAACTACTTCACATCTGATGGCTGAAACAGCTTTCTGCAGCCACGCCGCTCCCCTGCTCCAGCTTGGGGCACAACCAGGAAAATCCTTGCTAGGTTACAAGTGCTTCCAGATGCACTGTAAATAAACTACAGCGAAAAAACCCACCAACCCTTCCACCCCAATTCCTGGGGCACCGAGTCTCCCAGAGAGGTCAAGAAGCGGTGCTGGGCTGGGGAATGTGGCCCTCAGACCCTGCTGGGAAGCCTTGGGGCTTCTCTTCCAAGCTGTGAATCACTAAAAAAACCTGCTGCTGATGAGGCAGGGAAGGGCAACACCTCTCCGAAAGCCCTATCGCTTCTGTTAAAGGCTGCAAAAGAAAGGCAGAGGGCTCAACCAGCCCTTTAACATCCTGCAGCGGACACGGTTTTGATGGAAATTCGGATTTGGGGCTTGATAGCTTTGCCAGGGAAACGAATTGGGCCTTTTGGGGCGGATGAGAATCACAGAATCACTACGGTTGGATAAGACCTGTAAGATTATGAAGCCCAACCATCAACTAACACCACCATGCCCATTAAACCATGTCCCACAATGCCTCGTCCACATGTTCCTTGAACACCTCAATCAATCATATGTCAGTCAATCCCCAAAGTCAAATTTATGTAAACAACATACTCATCTAAAGAATCCAAGCTGTACTGCATCGTTCTTAGATTTTCTTCAATAATGCTTGAATAATCACCATCTTACAACTAGAAGTGAAATCAGACCATCTTTCTCAGCACAGGATACATTATTATTACAATTTGCATGAAAAATGGCTAGATAAGGGATGCTATTCATTCTAACAAAGCTAAGGTGCTCCTGGTAGACAACATACTGGAGATGAACCCTCAAGTGAACTGTTTTTATCTATTCTGCGATATCTGTTGTTATCTGATGTTGTGAGTATCAATTACTGCAACAAAGTAGTGCTAAACCTCAGCTACTCAGAGGCCAGGGCAGAAGATGTAATTCAATTTACTTTAAGTGGACATGATTCACTAATTTTTAGAAGCGTACGGCTAGCTCTCCTTTTTACGCCTGCGCCATATATGAAGTTCATTAACTTTACCATTTTGGTTGGGTTTTGTGTAACAGTGATTTTTCAAGCCTTCCTCCTGAATTAAAAGCGAGGATCAAACCAACTTGTATTCTCTGAAAAAGAACAAATACAAGTCCCCAACAGATGTTAAACTGCATGCCGCATTTAAAAGGCATGCAAGGCACGAGTGTATTAGAAAAAAAAAATTTTGGTGCGTTAGTAATGGGTTTGTAGCATGGTTTCTCCTTCTCTTTTCTTTCCAGTAGAAAATTTTTTGTGAGAAAATTGTGCTGCTAAAAAATGATAAAAGCACAGTATGCGGTATCGGCTGTCTTAGGGCTGTGTTCCCAGTAACAGAAGCAGCCCTTCCTAAGTGCCATGAAATAAATACAGGAATATGTAGGCTTTAATCAACAGGGCTGCTTTAATACAGAGTTAATTCTTGCTCAGCTTCGCATACACACACTGCTCTTCTGCTACACCACCACCCACATATTGTGCTCTTCAGAAGTATCTGCTCGCCATTAAACAGACAGCTTTCCGCTTTCCTAATCTGCTTTGACTTTTTCGGAGTGGATTTGGCCACACATGAAGTTACGCTGATACATCAGTTTACATTCACCCCTTCGCTTACGCCGCTACAGCTCTTGGCGTTTGCTTGCGAGATGCAACAGCGCGTAAATGTAAATACAGGGGTCGGGGAGCCCAGGGGCTCCTTCTGGAGACCTTTCCCCACGGAGACCGCAGGCGCTACCCTTTACTCCGGCCACTTTGTCCTTCTGCCACCGATCATCCGAAGGGAACGCTGGCTCCCGCCTCCGCCGCTTCTGCAGGGGATCCCAGAGCCGAAACCTTGGTGGCGAGGGCTGCTGCTGCACGGGAACTGTCTCAACTTGAAGTTCTTCAGAGAGGGCAGGGAGCAGTTTCACCAATCAAGGAGTTCAAGGCAGAGGAGGGGGAGCGTGTTCCAGCTTTTAATATAAACATGAGGAGCTCTGCTCAGCCAAGTTGAATTTTTTTTTTTTTTTTTTTTTTTTGCCTCCTCTGTAAAGCTCGTCGAGGTGTTCCACACGGCAGGACAGAACAACAGGGTTGTTTAGCACCCCAGGCAAAGAACAAATGTTTATTAACCCAGAGAAAATATTCCTGCTCAGACATGGCCTGGCACGTACAGCTCTGATGAAAAGTCACTCCAACCTTCTACATTAATCAGACTGAGCTCTTCATTAAGCGTCAAAGAAGTGTCTGCTCTGCATGTCCATCATAGCTTTTACTCTTTTTTTTTTTTAATAATATACAAGCTTTTCCATTTTAGTTTTAATTAATGTCATTCCTACCTGTAGCCATTTGCTGGGTACATCATGGCTTCCATGTAAAAGGGTCTTTTTTCATTAAACATACAGTCTCCTAACCATTTCGTACTTCTAACTTCCCTTCCTCCTTCCATCTCTTAAGACACTTGAAAATACAGTATCTTGTTTTAAATGCTTCAAGAAAGCACATATGTTAAACAAAGCCAAGAAGCCTTTAAGATCCCAGAGCTTTAGCTGAAGCAGAATGGATTGTAGATCTCTGCATGCGAAAGGAGCAGCGACTTCAGGACGTGAAGCCGCTGCAGAAACACTTCTTCACAGTTTCATCAATTGTTTCATTTTAAAGCTAAGCACGGGAAGTGTTAACCAAAATTCTGCTGAAGTTAACAGTCAAAGTCGCATCCCTCCACTGGTATCAGGGCCACAGGGTCAACAGCACACACACACAGTTCCACTGTGAAAATAATCTGAATTTCTTTCTGGGGCAATATTCCATATTTGTGCTTCCTCTCTACAGTATGGGATTGCAACATCCCTCCCACATGGACTAAGTGCAACCACTGAATTTGGATGAGTAATGACTGGCTGGGCTGAAACGTCTCCACTAAAATGTTCCTCCACCACAACGTCTGAAGCCTTTTTTGTTTTCTGGCTTTTAGTTCAGACTGCGAAGTCCACAGATTCAAGCAGGCACCCCCTGCTTAAGCCAAAGATTTAGTCTGTGGAAAGTTCATGCTTGCTTAGTAATGCAAACAGAGCACGCTGTCACCTGGAAGGGACTAAGGGAACAGAAACAGGATGACATGCAGGAACAATACACCTTAAAAAAAAAACCCAACAACTTAGCTGAAATGCAAAACATGATACAATTACATGTACAAAACAGGACAATCAGCATTCATCTCAGTAGAACTATAGCTCCTAATTGTACCTAACGATCTTGCCAGGTAGCAAGCTACTCATCAGATCTACCACCTCAGCACAAGAGGACAGATGGTTCTTCTACAACACACACGTTTTCCAGAGAAAGGTAGGAAAAGCCAGTAACTATCCCAGACAACTACAAGTCTCTCTCCCAACTTTGTTGTCTCCCATCCATAAAAGACTGGTTACAGTAATTTTTTTCACAAGCAGCCTTAGAGGGAGTCTGTGACCCCAGGGTAGACATTTTGAAAAACCTGAAGATAACTCTCCGATAGAGAAGCAGTGCTAGCATGACAGACGTCGAGCAGATCCCACATTGCACATCAGCCGCCCATGGAACAGCATTTAAAAAAAAAAAAAAAACCAAACACCAAAAAGGCACCGCCCTCCGCAAAACGCTTTGCTCTTCCAAATGCTGAAGAATGAGACAATGCAAGCAGAACATATAGCTTTACTCCCTCAACCAAGGTCTAAGCGTTAGACCTCTGTGTGTCTTATGCAGAAAGGATTCAACAGTCTGCAGTGTTGGCCATGGGCATTTAACCTGTATGCAGGCAAGTACCGATTTGAAATGTGGGAAGGGACCCAGAAATCTCTCCCCAAAGACGAACGTATGGAATTCAAGCACGTTATCTACAAGAACTTGGAGACATCCCAACAACAGGTTAGAACAGCCTTGACATATCTGATGCTTCAGCAAGAGCCCTGTGGGAATGGCTCACACCAGCCTGTGCAGCTGGCAAGCATCCAGCTTCCACACAGAAGATCAGGAGAATCCCAAGAACTCACCAGGACAGCAAGAAACCAGTTACAACTTCAAAGCCAGGGGTATAAAAAAACAATTTTCCTTTTCGAAGGGTGGACCAGAAGACCCGTAAAGGCAAAGCAGCCAATACACATTTGCAATGTCTAGTAACTCTCCAGTTGTAAATTTCTGCCTCTCTCCTGGAAGAAATGAAGCACCTTAAATCCTGTCTATACTTATGTGATCCAGGAATCCTACACACTTTTAAAACTGCTAGCAGACACAGTCCCGTGGGCCAGTAAGTCTACCACATGACTTCTCTGTCAAACAAAGGATAGAGATCCACTGCAAACATGAGTCATATGATGACAGGATACGAGAAGTTCCTCCATCCTGCCACTCCCCAGAGATTTATATAAAAGTGGACTCTCTACAACATCACCCACTCAGTCTCAGTTCAGCTCTAAAAGTCAGATTTTGCTTTTCAGGTGTGGCACTACACACAGCACAACCTGACTTCTCATTAGTTAAAACCTAATTCTGTGTATCAGCATGGCCATTTCTTCCAGATCAGAACAGAAGCCCTTGCACAGGCAGCCTTCTGACTGTTGGTTGCATAGACTATGTGCCGAGATTGATTGTTTCAGCTTAATCATACCTTGATGCTCTGTTAATCCTACTGCTATTCCAGGAGGAAACTGTCAACTCTACAGAAGTCAGTCAACTCTACAGAAGTCAACACTGCCGATCACTTCTAACTCACGCAACCTACTAAAAGACTTCAGGGTTTGTGCTGAGAGTGAACAACTCTATCCTAAAGAACTTGAATTGCCTCCCTAGGCTTTCTGAGCTTACGCTTTTCTTCTACTGATGCCAGTTGTACATAGTTCGCAGTTAGCTCATTGGCGATTTAAATGAAGGTCTTAGATTCACACTCCAGAAACAGAGGCACTTCTCCCTCCGCAGCCCCTCTGGTGGGCTCAGCAGCGTTGGGCAGATGGGGCTCCTTCAACCAGTCCAGCCTGACTCAGAAGCATGGGTCTGAACTTGACCTCCGGTCCTAACTGTGCCCAGTGAAGCAGAGCTTCGTGTTGCAAATGCAGGATTAAGATCGAAAAGAAGTATATGAAAAAATTTGAATTCATAAAGCACTTTTACTTTGACCCAGAAAGGTCAAAATTGGGTGCTACAAGCAAGTTGCTGTATTTTGCATACGTATTCTACTAGCTATAGAATAATTTCTGGTATTAAACTGCTGGGGGGGATATTTTGAATTGTATCACTGCATGTTTGAAAGATGATTAATCAACCTCCTCAAATTAGCCTTAGGGAAACAATTGTTCTCTCTCTCATTATTTATTTATTTTTTTACATGTCATTACAGCCAAGGCTTAGGTTTTGAACCCAGTGACTAACCAAAACAACATACCTTCTCTTTTGGAAGGTGGAGATACTCGCTGCTTTTCAGCTGGAAGGTAAGATCTCCCTTCCATTTAGTCACCATCACCGTCTCCTCCCTCAGCGTCCTGCTCTCTCTCTTTGCATAGCAGGCTCGGATCGGGCTAACAGGTTGCACTGCGCGAGTTACCAACCTTATCTTCACTTGGTAATCCCACGTATCTTTAAGAGGCACGAACAACTTTGCAGACCGTCGTTTCTAGCCCATGAGCTTAAAGGGGGTGAGCTCCAGCGTGGGCCTCTCAGGTCATTGCACCTCCACCTGAGGAATATGGAAAGGCACCTCTTCTTCTCAACTACACAGAGCTGAAAGTGAATTTCAACTGACATGCAACCACAGAGGAAGCATCTGCTTTCCCCTCAGTGAGTGGTAGGGCTGAAAATCAAAAGCAGTATTTTATACACTGTTTCTGGTTCTTTAATCCAGCAGTTTGCCTTACACTTTCAAAAAACAATAAGACGACTGGTTTAAAAAAAAAAAAAAATTGGAAAGGCTATGAACCCCTTTTTTTTTTCCCTCCCACAAATATGTGCGAAGTCCTTGGATGTTCCCATCAGTTTCTTGTTTTAAAGACATTAATATGCTTAAATACCTGGGAATTAGGTTTCAATTATCACGATCCCCCAGAGGTGTTTTTACTTCTTCATTATGCAAAGAGCATGAAGGAAAATGAGGTTTTTATAAGCCCACCCACAAAGCCATCAAATATGCTGACTCTTAATAACAGGTTTGGAATGGTGAATGTATTTTAACGTAAAAAAAGAAAAAGAAAACAGCCAAAGAGGTCCCTTCTCTCTAATGGCACAACCACAGGACAATAATGAAAGTAATGGGACTTTCCAGTGTCCCCAAAAGGTTGTTCCACACAATTTCATCACCTGCCAAGGTGCAGCGTAGATCTAACTATCCCTACTGCCTTCTTTCTTAAAAAAATTGGGGGAAAAAAAGATCTGGCAACTTCACTTCCGTCTTTTTCTCCAGACAGTAGCACGGGGTGGGCAGAGAGCACCAGCCATCACTCACTACACCTCGCTGGTGTCGAAAAGGCTGAGCTGATTACCAGAACAGCAGTGTAAAAATCAGCGGGTGTAGACCCCTAACAAGCAGCTAATACAATTATTAATAAACACAGTTTCATTTAGTGAAACCGTCCACTCACTTTGTTTACACACTAGAAATTCTAGGCCTCCTCGGAAATTATCTTTCATCCTCTGGGATTGAAGTCTCATGGTTGGCTTCAAAGACGCTGGCACAAAGCGCAGACCTTTTGTTTAATTGCTCTCTTTTGAAGCGGAATATTAAGTCAAATGAAATTGAATGCGAAAGGGAGAGGCCATACTAGAGTCGATGGGAACAAAATGAAGCTAACGCAGACCATATCTGCCCCCTTCTCCCCATCTCTAATGTTATTATGGGAAGCGTACTTTCCCATCGAGCCTCTGCAAAATGCTCCAGCAGGAAAGGAAAAAATATGTTTTGAATGGAAAAAAACAATACTTTCCCAAGTAAATTTTATTTTTTAACATATAACAATATCCAAGGCCTGTGTATCTAAGGCTGGCACTCTCAAAAGTACTGGCAGTGGAACAGCTCTCCTCCCATCGTCATGAAGTTACCGATACCGAGATAGACCAAGGCCACTTGGAAAAAAACCCATGGGTAATGTTGTTAAAGAATGAAGGTTTCTATGCAGCAGATGTGTGAAAATATGAATGTACATATACATACATTTCCATGGATACATGTAAGTAAATACATACAGAGAAGCACCAACAACCACACCTCTGTGGACACTGGGGGTTGGTTCCCCCCCCAGACTCAGAGCTTTTCCAGCGTGCTACAATTTAGTATTTGCATTCCCTCCATTAAAAAGAAACTGCCAAAGCGAATAGCTTGAACGGTGTTTTCGTTTGCTGATACAAATTGTTATGCAAACACAAGGGAACAACTACTGGGAGGACTGTACCTACGAACATGCGGCAAATCGCTTAACTTTGACAAAGAAAATTTTACAAGGGGGGGAAAGGGCTGCTTCTCCCTTTCCTATAATAGCAGAATTTTCTACTCTTTTCACAGCCATTCAGGACATAAAGCTGCCGAAATTTAAATGAAACCATTGCATTGCCTTTATGCAGTTAAGTAAATGATTATAGATGCTACAAGTATTGTATTTCTAGAGTGCAAGGAGCTGGCTTATTTGGATGTCTTAGTCGAACGCCCTGGAACTCCTCTTTAAAAAGTTTGGTGCTGGATTTTTACTGAAGAACTTCTTTTCCTTTCCCTTGTAAAGTCTTCACCTTAAATGAGTTATTGCAGGCTGGAATCTGATGGGCTGAGGGACACAACCATGCCCTTTCCTTCTGGCACTGGGAAGCGTAAGTCATTCACGCGAAGGAGGTAAACGGTGGCCCTAAGAAGGACGCACAATCTGGGATTACACAGGGAGTAACGAGTCATTACACATCACGTACAGCGAAACGCAGAGGCCGGAGATCCAAACTGCCGTGTACGTTTAAGCAAAGAGACCAACGCTTGCTTTGGGCAAATACAGAAATGTATGCTGTTCCCTGCCACAGCAGACAGGGAATTCTCCAGGCAGGCATAGATCCATACCGTACTGTAAATTATGGCCTGCTAGAAATGAAAAATGCCGATTTGGGGATTGTTCACTTTGTTATAATTTTCCAAGAGTAATATCCTGCGGGGAACAGCCAAGTTAATACAATGTTTCCACTCAAAAATTGGCAGCCTGAGCGCAGCCGATGGGGTGTATTTAATGAGAGTTTGCCTGCTGATAAAACGTTATGGCAGAACATGCAGGCTACGGAGAGCCTCTTGTTTTCCGTCCCGGGATGTAACCTTAGCCTAGCAAAACCGGGTAACTAGCAACAGTTCTCTGGATTTGTAATACACCGTATATGCTCACTCCGTTTTAAACGTGTTCTGTAATTTATAAGGCCTTTCAGCCATTAGAAGCACACAGACGCTGTTTTGTCTGGTTTATTCTCAAAGGTAACGGCTTGGGATCTGCCCACGGTTGCGACTCGTACCCGTTATTTCCACACTCGGCTCCAACGTGCCAGGCAAGGCTCATCTGCTCCGTCTGAACGGGAGCGTACCTCACGGAGCTAATCACCTTCGACACAAGCATTTGCTCATCTTTCCTTAACCTACTCATGGACGGCTCGGTATTTTCTCCAAACGTCCTATTTCTGGCCCGGCGAGTGAATAATTTACAGTGAAACGTAAAACTACAGTAATGCACAAAACAAAAGCCGGGATTAAGCAACTGAAGTGAAAAAAATCCAAAGTGTCAAAAAGCCCCCGCTGCTCTGCTGTGAGCATGGCACGAAGGTAACAGATGTGTGCAGCCCTGAAACCATCCTCCCGGCCCCTCTCCCTACCCTACACCTACAGCGCTCAGCACTCCTTTCGCATCCATCAGCTTACATAAAGCTCGCAAGCTGCTGAAGTCTGAGGCTCAGGGAAACGTACGGGGGAAAACTGGCTTTCACGCTACGTCTCGGTGACCGACATTGCGCACAGATGAGGCTTCAACTTCGGCGACCGTCGCCAGATGACGGATCAGCGTGTGAAGACCGAGAGCTCGAAGGAAGAAGCCAAGTACCACACGAGCCCTTTGGGCTGGGCGCAGGAGGATGCACAGACGCACACCAACGAATGTTACGCGTCCCCCCCCCGACCCCCGGGGAACTTGCAGAGCTAAAAGTGATGCCAGCGACAGTTTGGACGCAACCTGTAAAATGCCCTTTTGCAACACAACTGTTTTACATCCAGTGTTGTGCAGAGGAGGAAACAAAACCCCAAACGCTGACTTGAGATTGCAAGCCAAGCGCTCGCTAGAAGCTACTAACAAACATATGCGTGCGTGTGTCAGTATCTGCGTGCAACGCCACAGCTCCTTTCTCCACCCCCGTACACAGGGCAGGGACTCTGCTAATGCTTAAATGGTGGGGAAGGTCAAGGATTTATTGTGGGAAAGCCAACAGTAATTTTTCTGCCTCTCTGGAATAGTGCAAACAGCCAAACTGCACAGCTCAAGAAGAAAAATAAAAGTTACCCTTTAATTTAGGACTTTAAAGAAATCGTGGCTCTACTGGTCTTAGAATCAACCACCCGAGGGTACAGACCCACTGTACTTTTCCATAAACCGAGGGCAGCAAGTTAGTCCTTTGTAAACAGAGCTCCTTCTACATAATGTGACAACAAGCTTTCCGAAGGTGGAACCGGGACTTCAGAAACCTCCTTGGTTACAGGCCTGCCAAAACCCCAGTAACCCTCCCCGCCTTTCCTAAGGATTCCTTCAGCTTTCCCCAGTGCTCCTCCAGAAGAGGAGGCATGAAAACGCTTTGGCGAGAGGCAGAATGATCTCCTGAATCTTTTCAGCGCAGCACTGTGCGTGATCCGCGAGCACGGTTTCCCCGAACCCCACAAGGGATGAACAAAGCAAGACTTTGCAGGAGAGGTTTGCCGTCCATACAACTTTGGGGAACACCGAATGCCGCAACCGTTAAGTGTCCCGAAGAGCGGACCGACATATCTGAATGCTTATTCAATCTCTTGGCTGCAGGGTGGCATCTCGAAAGATGTTATCTGACCCCCCCAGGCTGGTCCCAGGCGGAGAACGGCTCTCGGTCTTTGCTTTTGGGAGTACGTTTTTCCATGGAAGAGGGCAGCTAGCGGGAGAAACCCCCTGTGCTCCGGAGCGGCTGCGTATTGCAACACCCCTGGTTTGGCAGAGGAGGCTGCGGCGTCCCTGCAGCTGTCCTGGGCAGAGGCCAGGGGCTCTCGCTGAAGGTGCTTCATCCCGGGTCCAAGTCTTTTATGAGTCCCAGACTTGCGTAAGAGGACCGATGCCAAGTTCAGTATGTTCTTGGTTTTACCAGCTGCCTTTTGAAATTAAATTAATTTAATTCATAATGGGATGAGAAACTACGAATAGCAAGGTGCGAAAGCTTCACTTGCTTTTGTTGAGGTTCCTCGGTGTTTAGCTGGAGATGTTCACCGGACAGCCCAAGGCCTCAGTCGGTGCCAGCGGGTGATGCAGACATTTGCCTGGTAGGAACAGGAGACTGAAAGCATTAAAGCGCCAATCCCACGTAAAAAGCACGGAGCATCTGGCCTGTGCCGTACTCTCCTGTAAAGCTAAATGCCATAAAAAGTGAGCGTCCCTACGTACTTCATCCCAAAGCTTCCAGCAATTTGTTCCATTACCAAACCTCAAACCGGTTACTTTTTCAATCAGTTGCATTTTAGACCTCTCTCCGCTACTTTTTCATTTGCCACTGATACTCAGAAACCAGGTACTTGGCAACTTTTGCTCTCTCCACCCTTAAGCCATACAACAAAAAGCCCACTACGGACAAAGTCAAGGGGGAACCCTCAGTGTTGGGGTCTCCCTGCCTTTACTTCTCAGATCTCACCACAAGCAGACCTCCTGGTGACTAGGTTTACCAAAGAAAATATTCAATGCTACGTAGGTCCCAGGCCTAAGGGGTTTTCCTTTGCATCACATAAATTTCTCATCCAACTGGCAGCTTCTCTTCTTGCCACGACGCTTGGGAAGGCAAGTTAACAAGCGTTCGCCAAATTTGAGAAGAAACCCCGAGGATGCTATATGAACCAGCGAGGCATTGATGGCGCATGGCCAAGTGCCCTGTCCAAATAGCTCAATCTTAACCAGCACAGGAAATGGAGCGAACAAACTGTGCCAGCAGTTGAAATGTTTTCTAAAAATCACCGAGAAGAAAAAAAAAAAAAAATTCAATTGCCGGCCTCACACAGTACCGTCAATACGTGACAGAAAGCAAGCACTTGGTTTCAAAGGGGTCATTAAGCCTTTAACTATCCACTTAACACGAACGCCACTAGCAATACTGGTCAAGTCAATGTTTGTGCATGATTACGCTTCAAATTTAGATGGGAAGCTGTTGTACATAACAGGATCTGTGGAGACTTGTTTCTCTTTCTAATGGATTTAAATTGCCAATAAAACAGGGCCCAGGACCGAGATGCAAAACGAAGCTTGAAGAACAAACATTTTCTCCATCATTCGTTTTCAAAACGCTATGAAGATCAAGGGGATTTTGTCTTGCCTGTCCAATGCATGTAATTAAAAAAAAATCAGTTAAAAATAAATAAAAACTGTGGGGAGGGAGCGCCTTTTGAATCAAACCACATGATAGACAGCCATCACATGGCGCTCTTCTCCACTCCTCACCCCAAAGAAAAAGGCTGCAGGTACAAATACCCCGGGGACGGCGAATTAACCGGCGCTGCTGCCTGGGGGAGAGCAAGCTACAGAGGCACCCAGCTATAAGCTGCTTTTCCTTCCTATGGAGCTTCGTCCGGAGGCGTGGATCAGCCCTGCGTGCGCTCAACCACCTGAAAACTTCTGGTGAGGGCAACGGGCAAGCGGCTGAGCAAAGGGATACGCCTATCTCGGCTTGGGAGAAAATAAAGCAAACACAACACGCCCAAGATTGGCATTGGGTTCCTTGGCCAGGGAGAAGTCTCCACCCCTCTTCTTCAGGGCTCGATCCGGCCCATTTGCAAGTATCCTTGTAACACATTAGTTAAGTGGTTCGGCACCTTTTGCAGGTTTCCCAGATATTGCGGGGCTAGTTTTTGCTTACAAAGCCCTTTTGCCTTCAGAAATCATGTAAGAGCTGCAAACCAACTGTTGTCCTGAGATTTTGCCAATGTATAAAAGGACCAAATTCTCTTTTGATGGAAATAAGCTATGAACTCCTAAGCGTTGACGGGATCAAACACTTTAAAAAAAGGAAGCAAGAAAGGAGATGTAAATATCCCACCTGCTACCCTGGCATGCTGCAGAAAGTAGTGTTACTTAAAAAAAAAAAAAACACAACAACAAAAAAAACCCCAACAACAACAACAAAACAAATACCACCCTCCCAAACACCCAAAACAGAACCCACTACTCCGTGCAGTTGCCCCATAAATATCTTCTTTAAAACTTTACCCATAGTTGAATTTGGACTGCAGCAAAAATATTCTAATTTGTATTCAGCAGAAGGATTGCTGCTAATGCTGCAGAAAAACACAGTGCAGATTAATTCTCAATATTAATGAAAGCAGAATATCCCAAAGCTGTGAACTAATAAATACGCAGTCACGGCTAATGGTAGTTTGTAAACAACATGTAGTTCAAAGCTTAATAGATTTTCTTATTTTCTTTTTTTTTTCCCCCTCCCTTTTTGTTTTCTATTGCTCTACAACTTACAAACCCTGACAGACTTTGCAAGAAAACGCTATCGATGGATGAATTAAGAGGACCCTAAGGAAGAGGTTATGCAATCACTTAGCCGAGTTTTAACACAGCGAATCACACCCAACTCAAACACAACCTCCCAGCTTATCAAGGAGACTCCAACCACTCCAGCCACCAAGCCAGGGCCATAGAGCGAATGTGCTGCCGGGAACCGCGGAGCGGGCAGAGCCCTTCCTCGCCGGCATCGTCGGAGATGGGCTCCCATGGGGGCATCTCCCACCCAATGGCAGCCCCCGTGCAGCGCTTGGCCCCAGCCGGTGCCTACCCGCTCCCTGGAAAGTCAGAGGCAATTAACAATGGACACGTTGCCCGAAACCATCGGATTTTGTGGTAATTGCCACACATGCACACATAGACACTTTTCTGAGACATCTTACATCTTGCTGTGGCTTTACCCGCCCTTTGTTTTACAGCTAAGTAAATGCCCGGAGGAAAAAAAAAATGTAATTTCTTTAGTCCGTGCGCCCTGTATCGAAGCATGTAATTTCTTGATTACGTACAATTACTTGGGGTTGGGGGTGGGGCGGGGCTTAGACCATATCAAATCTACGTAACAGTGCAGACAGCTATAATACACAGATCCTGATTTTATAATCCTCTTTTGACTGTCTCATAGGAAATCCATTATTCTGATCCCTATACAGTCAGTCCAACACCCCCCCCCCCCCCCCCCCCCCCCGCCCAAAGCCAAAAATGACCCCCACCTCTCCCCAAAATCCAGAGCCTGATGGAGATTTGATACTTGAATTCTGGTAATTTTAGCTCTTCCTTGCTGTATTTTTTTCTTGGCCATACTTCTTCCAGCACTTATTCTGAGACACTAAACCAAAAATCCCCTGCTTTATCCGAAACAGGTTAATTATGATTTCCATGCAGAATGCTTTACTGCAGTTATACAGTGGCCCGAAATAAATACCCAAAACATTGAAAAGTAATTGAAAGAGTACTGCGTAGGACTTCTCTACAAGGGCTTGGATTCATAAAGGACAAACAGCAACTTTGGTTTTTGCCACAAGCCCTTTGCGCCAGGCAGCACAGACCGGGAGCAAACCTGAAAGACTTGCATCCCTACTTTTGAGCGCTGCTTTCCTAGCTGTAGGACTGAAAGTAGACCTGGGTCTAAGTACACTACCTCAGTACTTCAGTGGGGCTGCGGAGGTTTCCCCGAGGGCAGAACGCGCCTGCGTGTTTTCGTACCACGATGCTGCAGATACTTACACCCTCCCCTTCCATACCTGCGCAGGTAAAGGTACTGTTAGTTTTAGATAACAGCTGCCCATGCAGCTGCCGGCCGCACAGGTAAATGTTTGCCATTCCTCCCTATAAATGAAACTACCATATCAAACTAAAGACTTTCTTACACCACTTTCAGAAGCCTCTGGTGTTTATCCGTAGCTAAAGCTCTCTCTTTGTACGCGATGCGATATGCTAAAATTGGGAAACACAGCAAGGGAACATGCGCCTTTTAAGCAAGAAGCGCCAAACGTTATAAATAAATATGGTGCAATGAAATACGGAGCCTACGAAATACCTTTCCAAGCCTCGGGAAGCCTCCTTCCCCTGACATCAGTCACTCGCTTTCACTTTGTGCGTAGGTTGTGAGTTACGGAGAAAACCTGGTATTCCAATACCAACCCCAGCTACCACCGCTCCCTTTCAGCGCGGCCCTGAACCCCACGCACCGGAGTAATTTCACTGCCTTTAGTTTTGAATGTTAGAATAGACCGTCCCCTCAACGTCTCTGTGAGCAGACGACCAAATAAGCTCCCCGCCTGGTTAAACCACTACGAACGGGGAACCCAGTTCCTTTGCCACTGGGAACTCCTTTCAGATAAACAGTCATCAGGCTTCTAAGCTTTTCTGTCTCTCCGTCTCCAAAAGCATTTTTAATATACATCTAAAGTAGCTTTTTAAAATCCTGCTAGTGCTGGAAAACATTCCTCACATAACATCGAGTTTATCATCAGAGGTGAGTGATTAATGAGAAATCAGGCAGACAGAGGTTGCATTTTTAAAGGTATATGTACATTTTCCGAGATAAATGACTGCCTGCCTACTTATCGCTGTACTGCATTCAAAACCCTGAATACAAACAACGAAAGGTCTCTTGAAAATTCTACTTTTGACTACAAATTGACTTCTTTTGTTATGTTTCAAGCAAATTATCATTCATGTTACATGTCCGAGCACCTTCACTAAAAATCTATTCATGAATGCAATACATGGAATATCTTTCAAGCGCCGGAGTCCCCTGGCATATTTGTACTGGAACTAAATTAAGTTATTGAAGAGACTTCTCGGGGACCATCGCTCCACCTCACTCAGCTTTCCTTATCCTTTGGGGAGCGCCACGAAGATGCAAAGCTTCTAGTCCCAGGATACAGCCGCTGTCACTGCCTTTAACTTTGAGAACTTCAAAGTGCTTTCGGCATTTGTTTGAACAAAACATAGCAAGGCTGTAGGACGGTTATCGAGTAGAAACCTGCTCCACCATCCTGAGGTACGAATGACAATAAAGATACTTAACAAGGGAGACTATCTGTGAAGAAGATGAGAATGGGAATTATGGAGAAGGAACATCAGCACAAGCGGTGGAGGTTATACCGCAGTGAAGGTGTGAAAAGCAGAGGTTCAGAAATCGCCCCCAAAGAGATCTTTTAGCGTTCACGCCTACCTGACTCAGTCTAGGAGGGGAAAGGGCCAACTGCCTTCCAACCCAACACGGCTTTCACACAAAACCTGTGAATTTTCACAGGCGTTTTAACGGCACCCTGACTTCACCGGGGCTCGGGTTCAGCTCTGAACATCCAGCTACAGCAGATGAGACACTTCTGCAACGCTCCCTCCTAAGCTATCCAGCTAAGGACCCTCATGGGGGAGAAAGGACGCAATCCCCAGCGCTGCCTGTCCTTCGGTGGATGGTCAGGATCGGCCCCGGCGCGTACCGGGGAAAGCACGGTAACGCTGCAGGAGCCGAGACACCACGAGAAGAGCTGCTCCCTCCAGCCCCGCACGTCATTTAGCAATAGTTCACTGGTGAACATTAGTAGAGAAGAGAGCAATTCAAGCTGCCAAGCACAGGACTTATTTTCACGCAGTTTTGGATTAGCAGCCCTGCAGATTTTTGTCCGTATAGTGATTTCAAAACACTTTCGAAGACTAAAGGTGCCATCCAGAAGTTCCTGTCAACAGGGAAAGGGACCAGCATACATGCATAGCGTTTTTCTGGGGTTCATTTCAAGAATTAGAAAACCGCATTTGTGCTTTTGTTTTATGCGATCTGATAAAAACGGTAGCTGTGGGGGGAAAGCCAACAAGAGAACAGCAATCAATAATAATCTTGCAAACACAGTGCTACTGACAGTAGTAAATAATTCCTCATAATCCAAAGTATGCTTTTTCTAAGCACACAGGACTATTAATACACGGATACTTGGCTCTTTCTAAGAGTAGATAAAGATTAAGAATACAAAGAAATGTAGTAAATTCATTAGCATAGAAGGTCTTCCTATAGCACAGTGTCTTAAAAGGAAAACTCCTAAATAGGATATTGACCTTACACTACCAGGTTTTCAATTATAATGTATAGTCTTACCGAGTCCAGACTAGCTTAAAACCTTTCCCACTCTTTCCCAGGTCTCTTGCCTCCCCTACAACAATTACATTTCATTGTACCGAAACATTTATAATGTACCACCCTAAGGTTTAATAGACAGCAAAATATTATACGCACACACCTCGACACCATGTCCTTGTTATCAAATGCAGGTGATGCACAAATGTGATATGAAACCTTGTCCAAAATTCACACCCATAAATCAAAACTTCTGATACTTCCAGTTACTCATGACTTCCATTCCAATCACCTTCAGCGTCTCATTGTTGAGAAATGCCAAGTATCTGCCCTCGCCAGTCACGCCTTACAAAAGTGCGGCCACTTGAGCCTCTCAAAACCATCACGCCCTTGAACAGTACCATTTTTGTCCCCTGTACAACAAGGCTCCTGAACCTCTACAAACTCTAGGCCTACACACAACTCCACTGATCTCAAACGGATGGCACAGAGACTTGAAATAACGCATCTGCCAAAGCAGCTTGCTGAATCAGAGCTATTGCTAATTATTTCCATTAACCACTATTCTCAACTTCTGAACAAATGCATGCCCTCCTTTGACTGCGGCATTCAGCAAGTGTTAAGTTCCTACTCTCGCTTTAGTTACGTGCACTTTAAAAATCTGTCTAATGTACTTTCATAAGTGCTACAGAGACGGGAGCTGCTTCAGTACCGGGTGGTAGAGCAGTTGCTGTGGTAACACCATTTTTTTTCCTTAAGTATAAAGCAAGAGTGCCAGAGGCCTCTATAAACTAAGAATTGCATATTAACGTATCGTCTCAGGGCTATAGTAAATAATTCATTTTATTTCAGAGAGAGAGAAGGAGGGAGGGAGAGATGTATACACATAGGCGCTTCTTTGCAAGAACTCCCATGTAAAAGTTTTGGGTCCAACACATCCAGTGTGTGAGCAAAACACCACTCAACTCAACCAAGTTCATTCCAGCAAGTTTAGAGACATCTCCTTTTTGCTAAACCATCAGACCACGGCTTTGGCTGGCAGAAATCTCTGCTGAAGCCGCACCACTTCACACGACCTAAAGAATTCTCCCATCTTAATCCCATCCAACAATGTATCTAGAAACAACCTTTTAGGAAAAGGAAGTGGAAGGACAATTACCAGAACATGTACTTTCTAGACTTACTTTTAAGCACACCCAGTCAAAAGACTCATTTCAAGTTATAACACTGACACCACAGTACCTTGTGATGTGATTATAATTTATAATACCTTCTGTTTCAGGAGAATTACTTTTTGGCATAGTCTTCATGTAACACAGTGTGGTATTCTGTATCAGTTTTTCCCTTTAAACTAGATGAGAAGAGTTTTCTTAGGCAAATAAAGTAATAAAAAACCTGATCCTTCAGTCCTGGCAGGCAAAATATCCATAGACTTCAAAGGAATATTATGCCTAAGGTTTGCTGGATGGAGCCTCAGTAGAAGATGCGTGTCCCTGCTGCAGCGTTACTGTAATTGAGAAGCAAGACTTCCAGACTTCCTTCTTTCTCCTCCAGCTCTCCGTAATTTTACCGTTTCCATAAGCTCCCCTGCATGTAGCCGCAGTGCTTTTCTCCAAAGTTGCACGCTGTGAAGCTGGGGAGCCAGGCTCTCTTCGAGGCCCTCCCTGAATTCCACTTCACCGTCTGCTGCCAAATACATCAAGAAGGTGGAGGTGGAGCAAGCAATTCTATCACGGGTAGTGTGCCAGTCAAGATCGTTGGTTTAAGAACTGCATTTTTCTGGGATAAAGCACTCCTGACACTGCATAGGTGGAGATGGGAGAATATATCCCCCCGCCAGGATACGGTCCTACCTCTACCGCCACCCCCTACGGAAAATTAAGTGAATAAACACAGGCAAGCGATAACTCTAGGAGGACAGACCCTGCGTCTATTTAGCAATAGGAACAGGTCTGTTCCCCTCCTCCCTAGAGCATAGAAATGAAACTCCACCTGCAGACAGGTAAAGCAGCTCCTCCTCTGCACCCCATGCGGCAGAGGTGGGAAGTCCACGTCCAGCTCTTCACTACACTTTGCATTATCCCTGCATCTGCATTAGCTATGTCAAATATCACCAATAATACCAGAGCCAGAGCATTTCACCGCTTGACTAAACTAATGACATATAGTGTATTTTCCTGCTCTCATCACTGTATTATCAGTGCAATCTAACAGCTATGTTCCTTAATGCACTGCTAAATACCTTGTGCTATTTATTTTCTTGCAAGAGAACTTCCTTCTTTTCCCGCTTTGGATTATAGCCCATTTCGCATCACACTGTGGCTGATAATTTGTTACCTAACCAATCACGTGGAAGGGATAAAGGGGAGAAAAAGGAAAGGTAGGAAGTTAGTAGCTGTGAAAACAATTTGAAAGAGACCGTACATTGAAACAGCTTGTAAGTTATGGACAAAATTTAAATGCTTCTGCATTTTTTTTAGAATGGCATATTAATGGCTATGAAAGTAATTACACCTTTTTAATGTTCACATTCTAATAACTGTCATGCTAAAAAAAAAAAAACCACAGAGAAAACTAACAACAGAGTAGAACGATAGTAAACTTCAACTGTTTTTCAGTTTTCATACCAAACCCGCTCTGACGTTTCCCATTTCGGCTGACCTAGCAACTGCTTGGCAGAGGGAATGAAAAGGCGCCTATGCTCCACGCATGGGACTACAGCTTCAGGTGTGAGCCCACCCCAGCCCTACCCAGGTGAGAGAGTTTACAGCATTTACAGCAATTGTGGATCAGACCCATTAATTGTCACCTGGCCATATTTTTATTTTTTTTTTTGTATTTGAGTTATTACACCTTCAGAGCAAAAGTCTTATTTTATATAATTACATAAACACAATTGATGGTAGCAATTTATTCCAGGGGCTGAAGACGTCCATTGGCAATCTAACAATGGAAGGAATTATTGCTGACAGTTTTACAAAAGCTTTTATCAAAGTTTACGGGCCATTAAGCCCAACAGTGCGATTACCAGTATGCTGTCATCACTCTCAATAGTACAGTGTTGGCCCAGAACAATCCATTTTCTAATCCTGTCTATTATAACTAGTCTATTTACTCAGAAGTCATATGTTTGCTACTTCGGAAATGATCTGAGTCTTTGAAACACTATTGGAGTTTAGTTCATGGACAGGATCCAAGCAGTACCATACTAAACCAGGAGAAAATAGCCCGGGTCCATTTCAAGTGCCCGTAACCAATTCAGATTTTCTCTTCAGATGATGAAATACAAAATACAGACGTTAGCTGAGCATACATGCATTAAATTCCGTGATACACGGAGGCAGCTCTGGGAAACAGGCAATACTATAAAAAAGGGAATATTTCTCTCCAGAACCTCAAAGGATTCAGTTCTTGACCTGAGCTTGGCGTTGGCACCTCCCATGCCCTACGATATCAGGAATTAATCTGGTTCACAGTAACTAATGACCAGGCACAAAAGAAACAGAGAAGGTGTTAATTAGCTATTCTTACTCTTAATTCACTGAATACCATGTGCTCATTGATGCAAACCAGCCTGCTGCTGTTCAAATCAAGACGACCCTCATTTAGAAAAAGGGTCTGTTCTTCCTTTTTTGCGCTTGACAAATCTTTTAAGAGTCAGGGAGAATTATCCACACGTACTGTTGGGATCATCTTACACACTGATGAACACAAACTTCCACGGTGCTGGATTAGTTCATCTACCATAGACAACTGTGATAAAGCGATGCTGCCTAGGGGATCTGCCTCATTAAGGAGGGAAAGAGAGAACAAGAGCAGCTCTGAAATAATGAAATCATTAACAAGAGCACCTTGCAGAGCTTATTAGGTAGGAAACAGACTGACGATACCATTGCTTAACACTTAATTATTTTTTGAAGACGAGATGAAAACGAGACAGCGTTTCAATGATAATCCTTTCAAATCCCAAACAAAAAAAATATCAGACTGACCCCGTAATTGGACATATATCCTAAAACAGGTGTTTTAAGAAATGATCAAGTCCTACCAGGTAACTGAAGGTGCTGAAGTTCTGACTTCCCCTCCTACTGCAGATATCATCATTGCAAGTGGTCATATTAGGAATTACAAACGTAAGGGATCACATTTTCCCTTTTACACCAAATTAAGACTGCTGCAACTCAGCCACTTTTCCTCCTTTCCAGATAGGTGGAAGCCCAGCACGCAACGTAAACATGACTTGCATGTTTCCCTTTCTGGATTTGCGGTGAAATACTTGTCCCTGCTCTCGCTCCCAAAGACTGAACTTCTGCTGCTAATTTTGGGAAGGGACAACAGCATCAATATCTACCCAGATGCTACATCCACGACAATGAAGGCAAAGCACGGAGCTGATACCACCTTGCAAGCCTCATGCACTTCATTCAGCTCAATTCTAGTGCTGGCTTTCCTCTGCTCCATGAGCGAAACTTCAAATGAAAGGCTGTGCTCTGCCCCCAACACGTACGCAAGGACCAGCCAGAGAGGCTTTCGTTGGAAAGCCAAACACTCAATGGTCCAACTCGTATGGGCGACCAACGCTCCGTCAGCTGCTGTGCCTTGGTAAGGACAGTCTCACTGTGAGCAATCAGATACCGGTCAGAATTCAAATACTGAACCGGAATTATGCTCTTCCTGGGCATAATTCATCTTCTATTCACACTACTGCAGGTATCCATTGGGAAAGACCTGGCTCAGTAGCTGAGGGAGGGGAGATGGGGCTCTTACTAGGTTTTCTGACAGCTTGTTTTTCAGAGAGTGACTTCTCTCCTTTAGGCTGGCTCTGAAAACAAAGTCACACTCACACTGCCACCACTTCCCAACTCTCAGCAAACACCAAGAGCCCCGCATCCTACACGCCGCTCTGTGGTGCAAAACCCATGTTCATGTGGAGACCCAACAGCTTAAATTATGGTCTAGCTCTGACAATGCAGCTTCCAGAGTCAGGATTTTGCCAACTAACACTTCTGTTTCCAAAAAATTGGTTTGTTTTCTTCTGGTCTCATCGGTTTTTAGCTTGGGGTTTTCTGTTTGTTTTTAACAGAGGTGGAAAGGAAAAAAAAAAGTCATGGACTTGGAGCAAAACTAGTCTGAAGAACACCAAAACAAATTGAATCGTGGTCAACACGTGAGAATATCAAGTTTCCATTCACGAGAAATATGCTGCAATAAAAATGGAGGAGAAAAAACCCTCCACACACGTAACATCTTTTGACTAAAGGCACTTTCTGTTCAGTAGTTCCCAACAACATCGTGCCAGCCGGCGATGGGATCTCACTCAAGGACTTGAGAACCTCTCCCGCCCCACTTTTTTGTGGGCCAAGGTTTCCTTGGCTTCACGTGCCCAGTAGACGATCTCTGTACCTCCAGATTTAACACCTGGGAAGCAAGCTTGTCAAACATTAGTCATGTCTGCTCCTACCACAGCTTTCCCTTCCCAGTGATTAAAGGGCATGAAGAAGCATTTATTTTCTTTGTGGCTTCCAAAGTCATGGTTTGTGCAAAGTTCACCACCAATGCCTTCAGGTAGGAGAACCGGTAACTTCCACTTGCAGAAGAAACCGTGATCACATATGCAAAATGGTATTTTTATCTGGCACTGAAGATCTGGTGTCTTCATTATTTTGAAAGGCTCTTTTATCAAACAGGTATCCCTACTGTCTTACGTATCTTTTATGTTATATAAGTGAAAAAGATGGAAAGAAACATGATAGCAAAATTTTCTCCTGCATAAAGCAGATGACCATCTGGCCAGCAGGTCCCCAAATCTTACCTATTCTCCATATCCCCAGAGCAGACCATCAGCCAGAGCAGCTTATTCCATTCGATAGCTCAGGGTGTATTTACTTAAATTAATCAACACTGCTTTGTACATGGCATAACCAGCTATGACAGAGTAGTCAAGCGACCGTATTTTTTTTTTTTTTAAAATACTACTTTCACAACGCCAAAACCACATGGGATTTTTTGATTGCATAATACAGCTACTTAAAACTAAGACAAACTACAAAATAACACCATTAGGAAACAAAGGCCAAAAAGGCCTTTTCTTCCCGGTCTTCTACACCAAATTACGACGCTCTCGTCACAAGACCAAAGCCAGCAGCAGAAGCTGGAGGTGAACTACAAAGCACATCCCTGTGGAAACATCAGGGATAGTGCGTAATCCATGAGCGCATCGGAGGAAAGCAGTTTTCTGCATCCCTGGGTATGGCACGTCCACTGGAGTTGATGGCCCAGGAAGACATGAAGGAAAGCTAAGACGGCAGCAAATCACAGATGTTTGGGAAGCACCTGCTTGAGAATTCCCCACTACAATTAAAGAAAACGGAGGTGTGCTCGACAAGGTGACTCCTTTTCCCTGTTAAGTATCCGCTTGTGGAAAATTAATAAGAAAACATAAGTGTTGACGATACAGCACAATGCCACCTGTACAACGCAAACGTGTATCTCATTTTAATGTAAGCTTTGGTTAAGTGGCTTGTGTTGAAATGCCACCTAGCATTCCAAGTGTAACCCAACTTAATCATATCTATTGAAAACCACATAATAAATAACATGAAATATGCAGCATGCCATCCTAATTGCAGAGGTTGTCTCATTTACTAGAAGTCATTTATTTATTCAAATGAGTTGAACTACGTGATTCGATCTGAATCATGGGAACTAGTTACTGATTTGTGCAAACAGCCTCTTACTTCTTTGCTAAAGGCATTGTTGAAATAACTGACCCAACTGCTAAAACAAGCTTCTTCCTTGAACCCTGCCTCCTTCCTTAGTCTTACCTCCTGAGTGAACTTCAGAAAACACGATTGTTCTACAAAAGCATTTTGAACTTAAGAATTTAAAAAAAAAAAAAAAAAATAGAGACTCAATTCATTACATGCAGTGAAAAAAAATTGGTATTTCCAAGATCAGGGAACCGCTTAGCAATAGGCAACTGCACATGCAGCCCTAATTGCACTTATTTAAGCACACAGCTCCCAAGAAGAGATGTTTACGACCTCAGACGTGAATCAACTCAACTTTCAGAAGAGCATGTATGTCTCTCGGATCTTCGTGGGGACAGGGTGAATAAATATACCCCGACAGAAGCAGCTATAGTCTCCTTTTGGTTTTGTTTTTTTTTGGTTTTTTTTTTTTTTGTTTGGTTTTTTTGTTTTTTGTTTTTTTTGTTGTTGTTGTTGTTTTTTTTTAAGTTGTGCCTCGCGAATATGAAAACTGCCATCACAACTGTGCTGCAGCTCTGTAGAAAGCATAACTTAGGAAACAATTCAGACTTTACACCTGCTTACACCCAACCTCGCTTTGCAGCTACTATCTCACGCTGCTGCTGTTTCAGGAGGTGCTGGGGCTTCCCCCGGGGCAGCGGAGCAAGGGGCCAGGCATGCTGAGCCGTACCACGGGCAGGGAATGAGCACGCTTCGGTCGCAAGGAGCCAAGCCAAATGCATGCCTCCGTAGGTCACCTCATCCCAGGTTACGGCCAGCCTCCATCAAGGGACGTGTCCCCAGGGAAGGACACGCAGAAGGGCCTTCGGGAAAGACGGGGAAACGATGCTCCGTGTGAGACACGGTTTCAAAGCTAGCAAATAATCCCTGAGCAGGATGTTGGTTAACTTCAACTCCAGGCAGTGTTTATCGGTGGCTTGGGCATGGGGCGAGAGGCCAAAATCCTAGCAGGCAACTTCACCAGCGGCCAGCTGTGCTGCCTCAGGAAACCATTCAAAGCCTCTGTGGCTCCGATCCCATGGCTCCCCATAGGTAAAATAATACTTTTCCCTACCTAGGAGAAGTGCTGCGCAAGCTCGCAGCGCCCCAGTGCCAAGAGTGGCTGATTTCCAGGGCTCTTCTGGTTATCTTCATATTTACTGCTGAATCTGGCAACGGGAAGGCAGGGATGATGCCACCGCATTTCGATTACCAAACGCACGCAAACCCCGTTCCCACAAACTGATAATTTTCTTCTCGTAAAAGCCGGAGCGAAAACACTACTATCCTGTCATCAAGACAGCTGGTTTATATCCTCTCCTCCTTCCTTCCACATCTTCCCCGGAAAACATCCCGCCTGACACGGTCCCCGCCAACTCGCCCAGTCCCACCGGCCCCTGCCGTCCACCCCGGCAGAGCGGTTCTGGCAAAACCTCTGTATTTTTTTTTTATTCTATTTTATTTTCCCGGTTTGGGATGGAAGGGGCTGGCAAACCCACCGCCTTCCCAGGGAGCTGGAGGGTCTACCCGGGGAGGCTACCTGCCCTTCACCCGGCACCTTTGCAACGGAAAGGAGCCACAGAGGGGTAACCCCTAAACGGAGGAGACGTCACCGGCCCTTGGGGCATTGCTACCGCTCGGCAGCTTTCACCCCACCTGCCCAAAGTCCCGGCCCGCCTGCTTGTGCGCCTCTAGCAAGGAGCTGCAAGCCTCCAGTTCCTCCTCCGGTCGGAGGTTAGCAAGGTATGGCGAAGGCACCAAAGATATGGAGGCCAGGGAGGTAATGGATACCATGCTTCTTTATTATTTATTATTATTTTTATCATTAATTTTCATTACCTTATTCTTTTCATTATTTTTAATTATTATTTTAGTGGCGTCATCATTATTTTATTAATTATTTTCATTATTATTTTATTGTTTTCCATTATTATTTGAGGAAAATGGAAAAGTGATCATAGACTGCATTTACCTCTCTACTGAACATTCATAGCGGTGCTTTTTACACGTATATAAATGACAGCTTACCCCACCCCTATAACCTGAAGGTATTTTTTTTAGGGGGTGGGGGGAGATGGGAATTGAAGTAAGTTCATTAATTTGAGCCAAACTCTGCAAACAGAGTCCAAAAAAAAAAAAAAATCAAGTGGGAGGGAGGCGTAAGAAAATTAAGTGGTGTTCTGGTATTTTCAAAATAAACCTGCAAATTTTAATTTCAAACAGCATTTCATTTTCCTTCTTACCCAACTTAAAAAGAAAAGAAATGGTCTCAGGTCAAATTTAATCTTCCAGATTATCTTAAAACAGGTTTTTTTGGTTGGTGTTTTGTTGTTGGGGTGGTTTTTTTTCCCTTCACTTCACTAGAACCACCCTGACATACTTCAGTTTGACTGGAAGTTACTCTTTTTTCCCCAGGTTTTTTTTTCCTTCAACATCTGAAACACACAAAACCCACCCATGGTTTGATGCACTCTAATAGCAAGACATGCATGCGAACACGTAGATGTTTACTTTCACGTACGCAGACATGCTGGGCAGGAGAAGGCACGCTGGCAGGAGGAACCACCTTGCATCTGCCTTGCATGGATCTGTCAACAGCCAAAACACACTTTGCATTAAAACTTCAAAACGAAAGCTCACACGCCTTTACGGGCTACATAAATCCAGCGCTGCTCTCTCCTAGTGATGCCTTCTCTTCTCAAAAAAAAAAAAAAGAGGTGCAACGTGCAAGCATACTTCTTGGCTCCACGGCCAACCCACGTGGCCTCGTCTTTTCACTCTGATCATCAGAAAGCTTTCCTCTTCAAACACACCATCTCACAAGCGGGTTTCTCGCACTTCTTCGCTGGGAGCAACCCTCAGTAACATTATAAAGTCCAGAGAGCACAAGACCCTACGAGACAAACTACGAAGGCATGTCATAGCTCTCAATAAATAACCATCTTGCTTCGGCAGGAATAGACATTTATTTTGGTACAACTTCTCTGTGCAGAGTAGTACATTTTTTTTTTTCCACATTTCCTTTAGGAATGACTTCTGCTGCCCATATTCATGCCAAATGTTCTGTAACTATTTCTGAAGAAAAAAAATACACTGTTACTCAATACTGTTAGGTCAGCAGAATTCAGCCCTAAAAAAAGAAGTATTACAGTCCCGGTTTGCTGTAGTTGGAAGCCAACAAGTAACACATCAAAAACCAGAATGGGCAGGAACGATACTAGATCTCTTACTGCACCTACTAATAAAGTGTTCCTGGAAGTGAAGGGGCGCAGGAGAAGGTCAAATTGATACGCATTTAACAGGGTCAGCGTGTACTGTACCGAGCTGAACAACGGCCGTCAGAGTCCACACAAAACGCCGGATTCCCGCGCTGCCTACCATTAACTCCTGGCAAAAATAAATTCGCCTGAACACATTCTACCCCCCTCCTACACACCCCTGATAAATCCGTAGTGCCGGCTCCCGATGTCCTCATGTGTTTCACAAGCTCTCCAGAGCCGACAGGTCTGAACGGCAGCGGTCCTCAGAAACGGACAACTTCTGACGGGTCACGTCCAAGGTGGCTTTTATCCCACCTTTGTCACCCAAAAACCTGGGGAAGCATGGCATTGCCTCAGCCTCATTCAAAGGGTGCATCCCAGAGGTGAGGGCCCCGGCTGCTAATCCCTGGTCATTATTCCCGCTCTCCTGCCGTACCCTTTAGCTCCGTGAAGCAGCAGCTCCCGCTCAGTCATCGTCCCCAAGGCAGGCGCCGGCTGAAGCGCTGCTTAGAACCCAGCCAGGCAAATTCTGCACCAACTTTGCCAACTGCACTTACGGCAAGAGGTTGTTGCTCAAGCTAACCTTGAGGCGAGAGCAAGGCAGGTGACTACCCCCATCACGGCAACAACGGCTGCTCGCGTATTCGTCGGAGGCGACTACGCACCTTCGACAACTGCTACGCGGCAAACCCGGGAAATGAGAAGCGAGAACGTGCCTTCCACCGAGGGGCAAATAAAAATTCTTCTGCCTTTCTTAATAGCTTTCCCTTTCTGCTAGAACTAGCAAAATCCTAGCTGGATTGAGTGCGATTCCTGTGCCAGCTGAGCCCCGACCGACAGAATTGCAATTTTCCCTAGGAGGTGCGTGGGGAGGGCAGGACAGCAGAACGGGGATTTGAGAAATTCTAAACACAAACAGAAGATGCCTAGTGCGATTCCCACATTTCCATAATAACACTTGCTCTAGCTAGCAGGTCGTCTTTTTCCAGAGTAAGACCTCAGCCCTGTTTTGAATCATCTAAATTAAAAAGGTTCGTCAGCCGGGTCACCCCAGCAAGTGCTCCTAATGTAGACTGGCCAGAGGATGCTTTTGTGGGTACAGCCCCCCTTAATAGGCTCCCCCGATTAAGGTTCTACAAGTCAAAGCACTTCTCTGACAGTGCAACCACGTTTGCTTCACACACGCACTTTTGCAATACGGATCCGAGTCTAACACGAGATTTGACACAAGTTCTCGTACCTGTAAACCCTTGTAACATAACACGCTGACTACTGATTTTGAATGTGTTAGTTCTTCCTCGGATACTCCACTCACATACGCAGGGTGACTGTACCCTCCGAGGCACGCACGCTACCGAAACTTGGACTCATCCAGGAGCTTGCGGCAATATCGACAGTTTCTACGCAAAAACCATCCCGTGAAGGTACGGTCATCCTCCGTAAAATGAAGTAAACCTTTCGCTAGGCTTGTTTCCGAAGAGCTATTAAGCAAAGGCAGTTTGTGCTCAAGGAAGATAAGGACACCTTCTGAAGGAACTGGTTTGGCTAGTCAGCTATCTTGCTGCTAAAGCTAGCATATCCCAGTGATTTCAGTGATACAGGGATACCCGAATGCAAAAGTCAGCCCTGAGGACCATAATGGCATTGTACGACACTCCCTGCAAGTCTCTCTCTATAAATTAACAAATGAGTTACAAGGGACTGCTCTGATTGTAAAGTCTCCAGGGCATTGATCTTGATTTCTTATTTATCTGCAAATCTCTTAATACACTCTTGATGCAAGAAATAACACATCTGTATTCACTGCTATCCCTTCTGCGCGTGGTTTGCTCGCCGCGCACACACACTTTGCTGGGAGGGCAGTCCCTTTTGCAGCATTTTGCACACAGACACTGTATTTTGCAGGTTGCCCAAATTAAGGGGACAGCTGCTGGCACTTTACCTTCCCTTCCCTGCTTATCAGCAATTGCCCTTAACGATGGGCTTGGGGGTTTTTTTTCTTAATCCTTCACACATTGAGGCACTGGAGTAAGAGCAGGTCTATACTCAAGACTGCTTATTTAATGATATTATTTCACCAAATTGGACTGTATCAGTATCTAAATTTCCGTATCTCTAACTGCATTCACTGCCAAGGCTGCACAGATTTATTTTCATTTCCCAATCCAAAAAAGTTCGGTCATTTACCGAGGAGGAAAGAAAAAATAAATGGATGCATAGATGAGACCTTAGATAATAAACACACACACACACATATTCGCTGCTGTCTCCACATAGAAAACTCCATTTGCATTAACGATAATACAAATACAGGAACGACAAAAAAATACTTCAACACCCTTAAGGAACTTAGTTTTCCTTTGTTTTCCAGAAAGCCATGCAAGATATCAGGTACACAAGGCCAACTTCTGCAGCTACCGAGCTGCCCAGCACGCTCCCAACACAGAGCGGCACGCTCCCGTCCTGCAACGGCTGCAGCTACAGCTCAAAACCAGAGGTAGAAAAAACAATATATAGCAACCAAAAGGAATTCGCTTAACTGTAGTGCTGTCACCGAGCACCGACACGCCAAACTGGACACGAGTCAAGTGCATCCTGCCTGTGCGGTGTGCCAGCTGTCACAGGTATTTATCTGGGGTACCACCGAACAGCCCATCCGGGGTACATTAATGGAAATCTGGATTAGTTCCACTGTGGTTAATCTGGGTCAACATCAGAGCAGGTAGACAGAGATAGAGGCAGGCATCGATCCCTGAGAGCGTACTTCAGTTTCCAGCCATGCCGTTTGGTTCTGGAATATGCACAATTAGGGGTTGTTTTGGTTTTTTTTAAATCTTAATGACTATAGTGTTATAACTAAACCAGTTTTCTCTCATCCATATTCAAAGAACTCATTCTAAAACTTCGGGAAAAGGCACAGTCGTATTTAAATTTCCACTCAAACATTATGTCGATCAGATTTTATAGGCTGATTCTGACATTATTCTAACAAAAACAACACTTGCCCAGGTACTTTTTTTTTTTTAATAGAGACACCTCCTCTTTTTGGTAATAGAGCAAATCAGGTTGAAATTTTAAAAACTGACATTTCATATGTGATTTGAACTTCTAACACCCACAGAATTTGGTCTTAAAACTCAAGAGTGTTGCAGGTATTTATTATGGCACGTTACCTTCCAGAATCACTCCGAATTCTGATGCTGGGTCCTATCACCTGACCGAGGAGGCAGGTCCTCAACATCCACGGATGCTCTATTACCTGTTGGACTTGTTGCTTCAAGCCAGCACCCCAACTCTCAAACACCACTTCATTTTGGACCCCTGACTTATTTTCTGGCTTATCCTCAGGTGTGGCGAGAAACTAATAAGGATCAAGCAATCGCTTCACGCTTCCTGAATAAATTCTGCTGCCTTCACCGCTGAGCCTCCAGCTCTCCCTCAGAGGAACAGTTACTTGCTAACAGGACATACCGAGAATAATCTCTGTTGGGTTCATCACTTATTTGAGGATTACTAAATAATCAACAGCTAACTGGCACCCTCGTGAGTTTATGAGGCAGAGAATTAAACATTATAAGCAAGGTATTTCTCATCACACTTTCTATATTCTACATGGTGTGGGCACCTGAGACCGCATCTCAAAAGACTTTCAACACAAAGCAGAGCAGAGGGAGTCACCTTGCTTCTCATCATTTTCAAAGGGGGGGGGATAAGGAAAAGAAAACCGGGAAAGAAAAACTGCCCACAGTACTTCAACAACAGGTATGAACTTGATTTGTGGAACAAGAGAATCTCTCCGCTTTTTTGAAGGTTGTGCAACTAGTTCTTTTGGCTGGGGCGCGTCTCCCTTTCGGGACGGTTTTACTGTCCACAGTCACGAAAGGCTAACTCAATTGCTTTAAGCCCTTCTAAAAACTACTAATTCTCTTCTCCCGCTTTTTCTTTAAAAAGAAAGAAAGGGAAAAAAAAAAACCACACCACCCAAATCTGCATTTTTTTTCCCTGGCTGGCAGATTTCCAAGATAGAGAGGACGGCACTCCGCCTGGAACAGCAGCCGGGGCCTGCTCTCCGAACTCACAACAGAGAACACCACACAACCGAGAAAAAACCGAAGGCTCTGACCAGCCAGAAACGTTTTCTCACCCTCTAAACCGAAGAACCCCCCAGCCCCCCCCGGCAAGCCGAGCGGCGGCCGCCCGCCCCGCGCCGTTCCCACGCACCGCCGTGCGGGCGGTCGCTGCCGAGGGGGACGGCGAAGCCGGGGCGGCTTCTGCACGCCGGGCCAGCCCGGGGTAAATCGCTCCTGCTTTTAAGACCCGGGCCACCAGAACCCCCAGGAAGTTTCCCCTCTTTCCACGCACCGCCCCCCCTTCCCAGGTGTATACTTTTTTTTTTTTATCCCCCCCCCCTGAGGACGAGCGGAGGTGTCCAGCTCAGGGCGACCGGCGGGGGTTACCGGAGCGACGCTCGCTCCGGGGGCTGCGCGGCGTTTCCCCGCGCCGCCGCCACCGCGGGGGTGCCGGCAGCGGCGGGGCGATGCGGGGCGGGCGGCCGCCCGGCCGGGGAGCGCGCTGCGGGGAGCGACGGGGCGGCGCGGGAAGGGGGGGAACGAAGGAGAAAGAAAAAAAAAAAAAAAAAAACCAAAACACAAACCCCAAAACAAACCCGGGAAAGGAGAGAAGCACAAGCGATGAGATGTGCCAAGGCTTATTCCCTTTTATTTCCTCCACCCCCACGAAAGAAAATAAGCGTAGAATCAGGAAGTCAGGGCTGCGCGATCGCTGCTATAGCTTTGCCTTTTTTCCCTCTCCCTCTGTTGTGTTTTTTTTTTATTTTTTTTTTTTTAGGAAAGAAGTAGTTGGGACTTTCCCTCCGCCGCTCCCCACGGGAGGCCGCGGCGCGCCGCCGCCCGCAGCCCGGCCCCCCCGGGACGCAGCCGGCAAAGCGGCGTGGGACCCCCGCGGCCCGGCCCGCCGCGCCCCCCGCGCCCCCCTACCTTTCTTTTCCTCCACGGCGGAGCAGAAGGCGACGCGCCCCAGCAGCAACAGCAGCACCAGGACAGCGGCGAGGGGGCTGCAGCCGCCCATGCTGCGGGACCGCCGCTCCCTCGGAGGGGGGGGGGGGTGGTGGTGGGGTCGGACGGGACGGACGGACGGACGCACGGAGGTTTCCGCGGAGCCGCTCCTCTGCTCCGCTCCGCTCTTCTCCCGCGGCCGCGATCAGCTCCTCTCCACCGCTCTGCCCCGCGCGGCTCCGCGCAGCATGCTGGAGGGCGGCCGTCGAGGGCTGCGCGCACACGTGCGTGCTCAGCTGCGGGCGGGCTGCTGCCGCCTTCTTCCTCCTCCTCCGCCTCCTCCTCCTCCTCCTCCCTTTGCTCCTCCTGCGGCAGACAGCGGCGGGTGCGCAGGGGCTTGCGGAGCGGCTGGAGCCGGCTGCGGGACGGGACGCGCCCGGCTGCGCTCTCCGCCCGGCCGCGGAGCGCAGGGGCTCCCTCTGGGGACGCCGAGGAGGAGGAGGAGGAGGAGGATGGGGCGGGAGCAAGGAGGAGGGGGGAGGAGGAACCGGCGGCGCCTTCCCCGCCCAGGTGGGGAAGGGGCGGCCCCGCCACCTGTCCCGGGATACCGGGGGAGAGGAGGGGGGAGTGGGGAGGAGGCGGTCCGGCCGCCCCTCCGTGCTCGGGGTGGGGGGCTGCCCCGCTTCCCGGCGGCTCCGGCCCGGCAGCTGCCGAAGGTACGAAGGTGCATTCGCGCCGCTGCTCGCAAAGTGAAGCGGCGTGGCCCTGGAACAGCCGCCGCCCCCCCCCCCCAGTCCCCCCCCAGTCCCCTCCCGTGCGGGCAAGCAAGGACCGAGGGGTCCCACCGGGGAGCAGCAACAGCGGAGCCGCCCCGGAGGTGAAACCCGCGCCCCGGAGGCGCATCCCCGGGGCTCTGGCCGTCGGTTCGGCTCCCCCGAAGCCAGCGGAGCCCACTTGGCTTCTCTGCCAACAGCCCTGCTCTCCCCCGGGTCATTTTACCCCCGCTGCTTGCGAGGCCAGGGGTGTGAGATGAACCGGCCCTCTTTCTGCGCCTGTTTCAGCAGGAGGGGGGCAGGGAGCCTCCCTGCGCCTCCCCTTTCCCTTCCCCTGCACCGGCAGGGAAAGGTCCTCCTTGCTCCACCTAGCAAGTCATTTCATAACCACGCAAGTGTTCTTGAGGTGTTCCAGGGACATCCATGGGCATGAAGCAAGAGTACCTGCATGGTGCTCCTTCCCCCCCCCGACCCCCAGCACCTTTCCCCCCCGGGAGGCAAAGCCAAGCTATTCAGTATTCAGTAAAATATGCTTAGGGTTACAAGCTCTTTTTTTTTTAAACAGGCTCGCTCCTCTGGAAAGTGGGAGGAAGCACCATCTTGTCACTCAGGCACGTTGATAGGACATAGAAGTGTCGCTTGTCTACGCTGGGATCTCTCCCAGCAAATCATGATTCAACATTCAAACTTGTTAAACACCAGTGGTAATTCCTTCATAAAGCTCTTGTGAAGACTTGGGTCACACAGTCAATAGGATACGAAGCCTTAGAACTGTTATGATTAATTGGGAACTCCAGAACCAAAGTCGGTAATGACATGAGGTTTGGGAGGTGACGTGCTAAATGCCCCTGTCTATCACAGGGGGCTGGAACACAATCGATTGCAAAACAGCCGCTGAGTGTGTCTTGACTTTCCTCTGTGATGCATGTTCCTCTGAGAGATGGTTACTTTCCTCCTACCAGTCAACTTCCTCTGTACAATCTGTTTTTCCTGACAGTTTAACTAGTTACGGTCCTAACTAGGCGGAGAAAACCACCACCCCATTTACTTACCCTAGCCCAAAGCCCGATGCCTGACCACGTGCCTTTAACCACGTATCGTCCCGCCACGCCTGTAATCATTTATTCAGATGAATCGTGTTACAAGTCAGCTTTTGTATGCGGTAGCTGACATTCTGGTTTCATTATATTTTGTAAATAATGTGAAAGATGTACTTTGAAGTAAACTCAGACATTAGTAACCTCCGAGGAACTCTACTCATACGATTGGTTTCGTGGCCGTAACTGAGGGCAGAAGCTGGGCTTATGATACAATATTAATGCAGTTTGCTACACAGATACTCACACAGTGCAACTTCATAAACATGATGTGTATATGATTCATTTCCATTTATTCAGACAAAAAAAATGAGAGGCCCAGGAAAAAAAGATCAGCTTCTAGGGAGGGAAGATTTGCTAAGCATCCTCAGCACACACTAATGACTGCGGCTTGCAGTATGAGAAAGGAAGCGCAATTAAGACAACCGAGAAATTGAACCTCAAATCAGTTCTGTAGATAAATACTAAATAAAAACACGTGCCTCTAGACATGCATGTTGAGCATCAAGCTACCACTATGGAAGGCAGTGGAGTTTTTAAAATCTAGGAAAAGGAAGGATTCAAAGTGACAATTGAAAAACAAACTGAACATAGGAAAAAAAAGAAAACATCCTTTGCATATGAACTCAGCGGAGAAACTTGTCCAAGTCCTGTCCTAACACGCTAAGGAACAAATACTTGCTTTGCAGAATTTTTCGTGCAATTGTGATTCTACCTGCTATACCGAGCAGGAACATTTCATACTTGCTTCAGCTCCCGTCACGTACCGCCCTTACATCAATGCACATAAACCCAAGTATTTGATCCTAAGTAAACTCCTCCTCCATTCCTGACACCATGAGCAAGGGAAGACTAGGCAAATTCCCCTCTAAATTTGCTTTCCCACGCTGCAGATACCCGCTACAGGAGACTCTTGGCGTGCCGCTGAAGGAAGGGGCTGCGCGGCAAGCCGCCCTCAATTCCGTCCTCCCACCTCTGTGAGCCCAGATGTGTTACTTCTGTGGCATCCGTGCGCTACTGGCCAAGGTCGGAGATACGTAAAGAGGCTCTAAGACTGAGGTTTGAGACACAGAGATCGCAGGCGGGGCTGTCAGGCCTTTTTTTTTACGCAACCGAACAATTTCTGAAACAGTTTGAATTCAAACATGACGTTTTCCCTAAACAGCCGGTCACATACCCAGTGACTGCCTTTGGTGTAACTCCTTTGAAGCTAACTTAACTACGGGAATTTCGGCACGGGCGTGCAATATTCCTTCATATTGCAAAACTTTTATTACCAGCTGCATGTGTGCGTGGATCCAAGGTCATGGGGCAAAGGCCAACCTTTTGACCACCGATTTTTAGATTAATGCTACATACCGAGAATATCACACTAAACGCGACATCTTGCTTCAGCCTCCTTTTGACTCACGTGCTTTATAGCAGATATATGTCTCCTATCTTCTATATATTAAGCATCAACACGCTGACATACGAAGTAAAGTCCGTGTAAGCTGGTAGTTCCTTCATATGAAGATACTGCTGGATTGCAGAACTGAACTGCGATTGCTCACCAGCGCTCACTTGCGCCGCTGAGCTGATTACTTTGCCACACGTGGAGAGGAGTACCTATAAAAGGATGGATAACTGATTGCCCTATCAGTGGAAAAAGCAGGACTAATTCACCTATCTCTTCCACATTCCCTCAAAACAGAATAGAGTCTCAAAATCCTTTCAAGAGTAAAGAAATCCCTGCTGTTGGGTCCTTCCTTTGAATAAAACAAAAAAAATGCGTTGGTTTTTGTTATCCGCCGAGAAGTGGGTCAGCATTTGCCCCTCCAAAAAAATTCATCAACAACCGTTCCTCGATGGCAACTCAGCTCTTCCCTGCGTGTCACACAAGTGATTTTAAAGGTCAGGCTTTTTTACTGGCAGAGAAGAAACGAAGCAGAATTAGCAGGGTTTTACAATCCAGCTTGCTCAGATTTCATCTGCATGGTGTTTGAGATTGTGGGCATTGTCGTTTGCATCGTAGTTTGTGTTCTATGACTCCTCGCTGTGGTTTGAAAGCAAGGACCGAGGTAATAATTCGTGGAGCTTTATGGCACCTCGCATGTTAAAAACATTGCACAAACATTAACTAATCTATCTTCGCAAATCTCCTGTAAAGCAGGTTAGTAGCTATCATTTCCATTTTATAGATGTAAAATAATTTGCCTTGGGCAGAGTGTTAGTGGCAGAGCTAAGCTTATCACTCAAGAGCTGCTTATTCTAAACGTTGTATTTAAACCTCCTGGGATCATGCTGCTTCTAGAGAGTGCCCCTGATGAAAATGCATCTAGTTTTACACACTCAGATTCTCTCTCTCTTCTCTTAACGCTGTGGGTTTTTTATTGTATAACAGCAGTTAGAAAGGCCAGGACCAACACAAACACGGGTGCCGGAATTAAACCTTAATTATAGGAAATGGCACAGTCAGTATTTCAACAGGTGACCATGGTGTTATCTCAGGAGGGTTCCTACATTTTCTTTATTTTTTTTTATATCCAGGTTTTATCTGTCACCTCAGTCACCACATTCAATGTCGCACTTTCCAGGGAAGCTTCACTTAACGCAGAAAGAGACTTTTAAAATGTTTTAAACTCGGGTAGGGTTTTGCAGCATCAGCTTATTCGCTAATGAAAGTAGGCAACAAAAAAAGTAAATACAAAAATGGCATCTGTGTGGCTGTAGTGGGTTTTAGTACCCAGAGATCCTATGCCACCCATTGCACAGGAGAAACAGCTAGCTATCCTCTGAATTATGGATCCTCTTTGCAAAGACCTTCAATTTTTGTCCGGTATAAAGCAGAAAAGGAAAAATAAATTGCTTTTGTGCATTTTCATTAACATCTAAAATAATTACACAAAACAAAAAAAAAGGTTATAGCAAATTCTTTCAGTATTCAAGACAAACATTACAATTCCTTACATAAACTGAACAATGTTATCAGGGTATCATGGGAATAACTACACTATATTGACAAAAGTATGCAGTTTTAATTCCCATATAGTAGTTATTTCCCCTCTCACAAAATCTCTACTGAACTGCTGGGGAATACAGCATCTCCGTTGCCATCTACTAGATCATTTCCAAGGGCAGAATACATTCCCGGCTTAAAAGCATCCATCCCTTTGGTGTTTGTAACATCATGTAGGGACTGCTGTGGTTTTTCACATACTTTAACAAATCCTGAAGCTAGGCATTTCTTGCTATGTGCTTACTTCAGTTAGTTTTATAGTTTGTATGGGTAAGGACATAAGGAGTGATACTGTGATGGAGCGAGGTATGTTATATGCAAAATCTTTGTTACTAAACAGTGCAGTAGCTTCCTTCAGAGCAACAAGCTTCTGCCTTATTTCTGTACTTCGTTAGGGTGACTTACACTGATTTTACATATACTCTTTCGTGCAACCAGAAATCATGTATCTCTGTACGACGGCAGCAAATGCAATTTGACCACGCTGTCGATAAATCGGCTGTCAGTAGAAGCAGAGCTAACGTCACCAGATCACACCACATAGTTATTCAAGATGGTTGACTAGTAATGGTAGGTGGCTGGTTATGAACGCTAATACTGCTAATTGCATTACTCTCACTGTCCATTCTGCACAAGCGAAGAAGGAGCTTTATACCTTTGCTCACCTAATTCCTGACCGACTGCATAGGCTGCCGTAGCCCACGTATGTCCCCCGTGACAAAGAGAAAGGGACAACAAGGCACGAGCCCGTGCCCCAGACTTTGCCTTAGGAAGAGTAAAAGTACCATGAAGCCAAGCTCAGGTGTGATGGTTGGCTGGGGCTCCTTGTGCTTATCCTGCCCCATCCCTTCCCTTCCCTTCCCGGTAAAGTCCTTCAATCTACCCCTGCCCACCTCCCACCCGAAGTTCAATACCATGTGCAAACATAGCAAGAGGCTGCTCAAAATATTGTCTCCTCAGGTGTTTGTAGTGCTGCGAAATCTATGGCAAGGAGAGAGTGAGGAGAACTGATAGCCCTGAGTCAAGGTACAAAGAATGTGAGTTGCATCAAGGGTGTGGCTAACGGGGGTTTCTTCAGATTCAGCCATCTCCTGCTGTTTGCATCCCAAGCGGACACAGATAGGAATGATAAGAGATTGCAACACCGTGATTCTCCTAAACAACTGCAGCTACCAGTCCTTATTTGGGCTAGCAAATACAAAAGAAGTCAGCCTTCCCTTATATCCACTCCTTATTTTGCATTATGGAGGTAACTCACTTTTCCACATAAATTCCTAAATATTCCTCAAATTAAAATAAAGACACACAGAGGCTGGCTATACCAGTCAATTCCACATTTTCAAGACCATTCTCCAGCATGTAAATGAATTGCCACAGAGCAGCTTGGGTCCACCAAAACGTTAAACTCAGTCCCCAGACCGGTGTGGTTGCATCCGTACTACTTACCAGGAGCAATCCTTGGCCTCTGCTCTCAAACCATGTTTGGCAGAATACTCGCCAGCCTAGCCAGGGACTGTTCGTATAAATGAATAGCGCAGCTGATCTAGCACAATGTGCAGGGAACACTCCCTGCATAATTGACCAATATGGACGTGGTCATACCTATTTCCCAATATTTCAAAGTCAGCAGTTCTGTTTCTCACTCATCTCAGCATGCACATATTCAATAACTAGTGTATCTCAGTAGGCAAATTTTCCTTCCTAGCCAAAAAAAAAGGCAAAGATGATCATCAGTTCTTTTCTCCCAGCCCTGTAAGACAAAAAGTACCGTAACGGTTTAGATGCTTCTTTGCTTGTTGCTTCCCTGTGACTCCAGAGATGTGCCATTGAAATCATTACCTTGCATTGTCCACCAGAAAACTTGGCCCAGTAGCAAAGCCGTCACTGAAGAGAATGGGAAAAGGATTTTTCTGTCATGTACGTCGAGGTTGTGTCTCCAAAGCATTTTAACCACAGAGTAGATGGTCACTTTTATTTCAAGCAAAATAAGTCATAATACTTACCAAAAAAATCTATCACATTTTATTCAGCACTGCATAGCTGAATAATAAAGGCACATGCGGTAAAGGCTGGGCAATTCAATATGATTAATCTAACCTATATCCCAGAGATACTGCAACTGTGCTGAAACAAATCCTATAGGACATGGCCAGGCAGCCAGTTGTCTTTTTCCCTTTATCATAGCATTAACTTCCAAAATCCTTCTCAAGTAGGTGTTTTCTGCAGCGTGTTGGAGACCGTCACCAAATACGACGGAGCAGAAGGGCAGGTTCTGGAGACCAGAGAGGCCACGCAGTGCCTGACTTCCAGCAGTGGCATCTTTATTTTCTAATGAGGAGGAGCCAGTGTAAATGCCCCTGAGGATGGCCTTGCGGCAATTTGGTCAGTGCTGCAATGTGCGATATTTAAAACTGAGATTTGGGCAAGTAACATGGTGCTGGAGGATTGGATCTGTAAAGCAAAACAGCTGGTACAGAGGTCCTGACATCCTCACTGCCTGTGTTTCTGGGTGTTTGAGTTCAGACTGCCTCTCGCGTGACCCTATGGACCGAATGTCCATTTCAGGTTGGAGCGTGCTGCATGTGCCATGGAACGCATCTTTCAGTTTAGCTTCGTCTGGAAGAAACGCAGCTTGTGCACCCCAAGACCGTGTCGCAAAGGGAATCGCCTTCCAAAGCACGCTCCCGATCCATACCAAAATGCTTCTACAAATGGGGTTTGTTTCCACTCTTCTTTATTTCCCTTTCTCTTGTTTTCTCTTTGCCAGCACCCTTGACTGCAATCTGCTATTTCTAAAAAAAAAAAAAAGAAACAACAATAAAATATTTGACTTCCTGCAGAAGTTTTAATCTTTAGAAAGCAAGATGGGACCTGGATCCCAACTTCAGTCTTTGAGGTTTCCAGACTGGGCTGACCCCAAACCCAGAATATAAACAAGCCCAGTCTTTCACGGGTTACGTAGAAAACCGCTGGATATGAAAATGGCAGTGGGATGAGAATGCCAAGCACTCCCTTTTACCCGGTGATACTCCGAGGTAAGCCAGATGAAGTAAAACCCTGAATAATACAAAACATACATAAGATCTGTAACGAAAAGAACGGGCTGAGAACATCCGCCTTGGAAAAAACCAGGCAGCTCTGCAGAGCCGAGCCACCGGTCCCCATCAGCAGGCAGGGCAGGAACCAGGGCTGGCCGCTGCGTCCTCAGGGATCAGGTACTGCTACTGGATGGAGGGAAAGTTAGTCAATCCACAAACCAGATACTCAAGGGCTGACATCATGCTTTAGCTGCTGTCAAAACATGGCTACAAAAAGGGGTTGAGAGGGGTTACCTGAATGCCCCGAGCTGCTTCTTCCTTCCTTTTTATAACGTGGTCCCCAGCACACCTCAGGATATCGGTTTGATCTCAACACCCCGGTATTTATTTCTTGAGCTCCCAGCAGCTTTGATGGCAGTACTCCCTTTCTGTTCAGACAGATGAGCAATTCTCCAAGCATTTCAGTAAACCTTCCAGAGGTAATTAAGATATAGCTGTCTCCGCAGCTTCCTCTCCTCCAACCTCAGGTTCAGACCTTCAAATCCCCACGTGACTTGCCGCCGAGAGGATGCGAACCTCTAATCAATTCCGTGTGCTCACTCAAACCTCCATCAGACCCCCCCGGCTACCAGCCTGCGATACCCTGCACCGCTGGTAAGAACACAATATCCTGGTATAATAGAAAGCATACCATAAACCAGCCCGGGGATATATGAGAATAAAGCGACCTGTCTCCTGCCATTTTCTTTTTTCCTGAAATGGGTCAGATTGGGTAGGCTACTTCACATTCTCCATCGCCCCATCTTCATAAGCAGCTCGCCAACGACAAGCTCCTCGTCATTTGATTTTACGCATTACTTCCTTTCCCAGCCACTTCTGCAGAAACGGAGACCCAATTCATTTAAAAAACGAGAGCCAGCGCAAGAGCATTAACTTCTCCAGACCTGCTTCCTTCCTGACCTCACTGCTTATTTGACTGTAAAAGAACTGATGCTGCAGTTTTCAAAGAGACAAGCAAGGACCACAATTTCTATTCCCAGTCTGTGGGAGTGGGAAAGCGACTTCGGCAGAAATACATGCAATTTGATACTTTAAATATATTTTAAACCAGCTCCTTTTCCTTTAAAACTAATTTCCTCTGAAGACAGAAATTTATTGTCGATGACTCAAGCTTCCTCAAGGTTTTATCAATTTAAACTTCCATAATCTTCTTCCTTCATGTAGTCACGATAGACTGCCTTGCCCTCGCTCACCCAGCGAGCGCTTGCTCATGCAAACCAATACTTTGGCTTTTGTGGTTTATTTGCCTGAGCGAGTGCTTTTTCATTATGCGCCTTGCCTAATCTATTAATTTGAGACGAAGGTCTTGTGGGAATTGCAGATGGGTCTGCAAATGGATGAGCGGTTTAAAATCTTGCCCGTTTTCTATATGGCCACAGCAGAAGGAAAACGAATGCCTGGGCCTCTCAGCGGTGGAACTACTGGAGAGTGGGTTTCTACAAAGGATTTTGCTTTCTCCCTTTGTTGCCTGTCATCTGCAATACCCTCCTGTGCCCTCCAAGGCCAGCTGGATTAGAGGCAGCCGGTACGGAGACGCATGCGTGTTAATCGGCCGCGTGGGCTGATGGCGATAGAGCGAATAGCTGCTGAGGCTGCAACCTCTCGCCTCTACCTACCGCCAGGTTTCACAAGGCTTGCGAGGTCCCCGCTCTCCCGTGGAATTTGGTTAAAACTAGTTAACGGGGACAGGGACCGATAGACGGAGTGACTGCGTGAATCTTGCTTCCAGGCTAAAAAATCGGGAGCTGGCAAGAAGCTGCGATTGCCCGACTTGAAACAGTTGAAATGTGCCCTTGATGTCCTTGCTAGCGCCTGAGGAATAATGACAGGTTTAGAGAGTGCGACTCCGTGACCTTATTTGAATTGGAGCACACTGCAGTATGTCTGAACGCTCTCTCGAGGCGCTTTTTTTTTTTTTCTTTTTTTTAAGTTTAAAGAGACTATATCAGGACATCAGTGTGGTCCAAGGTTACCGAAGTTGTTATGGCTCATGGGAGAGGCATACGCGCTCCGGGATCCTGATGTTTGTCATTCTGCTCCTGACCTTTGTTTTTATCTCTGCATCTCACCCCTGAAGCTAACATAAAGTGCAACAGAAGCCAGACCTACTTGAACAAGCCCACACAGAAGTCAGAGGGCTTCCCCGCGGAGTCGGCTGCCGGCTTACACGGCCTTCCCTCGGGAAAGGAAGCCAAGGACGTCGCATTTCATTTGCAGTTGTTCAAGAACCAGAAGATTGACCATACGTGAACGCCAGCCTTACCTGAGTAGAGAGAAGGTGGCAAAGGGAGAATAAGAATTACAATGAAAAAGTCTCAAAAACACAAGTGAGAGCGCGTCACTGCCTTTCTGGGAGACCGGTGCATCTCACAAGTGCCAAAAGGAAAAAAATCTTTCCCAAAAGAGGTAGATTTCTCTGTGTGGCCTGAAAAATTAGATGCTGAAGTAGGAGCCAGGGCTTTGTAAACTGTAAGTCTGTCTGAGCCCAACCTCCCCTCTGTAAAATGGGGATAACAAGCAGCACAAATAGCTAAATAATTTTTAAGAATAACAACTTAATAACTACGTGGTGCTTTACAGACAGGGCAGGCTTTAGGAATGCTAAATATTCTTAAAAACTTGACCTTTCACCATGATTTTGGTTTGGTATATCCGAGAGGGCGTTTGCTGTTTGAGGCAACAGCTGCACTCTCACTTCTTAAGCGAAGCTTCATCCCTGAAATAGAAAGATGGCAAAGTCGATGAGATATAGCATTGGCATTGCTGCTCTCTTCACTCTTAATTACTGGTGTGGTGACAAGTGCTGCATAAATCAAGCCAGTCCAGTAAAGAGTTCTTACCACAGGCTGGTTAACCACTACATTAACATGAACATCCGACACTTCATTTTCTAGGAGGGATTAAAACCAGGGTAAAAGCTTGGGGGAGGCGTTCCCTTTGTATGCGTGGGGCGGGTGGGGGGACAGAGGCTGTGAGCAGCAAACTCCATGGTCTCAGCCGGTATAGATGCTTCAACCCTCCTCTTTAGCCCGTGATGTGGAGCCCACTTACGCTTACTCAGAGCCCAGTGTGAAAGAGGGCAATGAACTTGGATGGGTTTTGCTGCATAATGGTTGCGTATGTGCCTATAGGCAGATCCAAAGCAGACAAATAATTCGCTGCCCTTGGTAATCAGAGTGGAATGATGTATTTGCTTTCTTTCCATTTAAAAAAAAAAAATCCAGCCGGAGCATTTTTAATAGCAGCATTTCTCTAGGAAAGGCATTTGTTTACTTTAGTGCCTGTAAAATTTGTCAGAACGACAGTCTGGGAAATAGAAAGCCTCGTCTTATTCACAGAACAAGTATAACAAGTCCTGCAAGCTCTCTTCGAATGTTTCACCAATATGCCTCTACTCAAAGCTGGCAGACGAGACTTCATATTCAACACAGCACAGATCTTTTCTTTAAGTTGAAGAATTAAAATACTTCAATGCCTTCATAAATCCGGGTCTAACACAGACGACTACCTCCCACCCAAATAGTAACGGCGTTGCCACAGGCACAAGTTTTTTTGGGGACAGGGCCAGGACATTGGGAAACTTGTGCTGCCGACACTTGCCCAAGAAGAGCAGAGGTCACCGGCCATCTCCTGCGGGCCCCGTAGCCCACACTCGAGAACAACGTTATTTTACCAAAGCTGTGCTTTTCCCCTCAGTGCCCAGCTTTGCTGTGGAGCTCCTCACCGCTGGATGTTGTCATGTAGGTGAGCAATTCATGAAAAAGTTCAAGTTCATTAAGGGCTGTTAAATACAGGGACACAAGTGCAATTGCTCTCAGGAAAGGTCTAACACCGCAGTGGCCATTGAGGTGGGGTGGGATGGGGAAGGAGAGGTATCATGGAAGCATTGATTTTTGTTTGACGCGGTGCAGCTGCTCTCCTGTTGCACTGAATTAATACTGGCAAGCAAAAGTGGAAGTCCTTAGGCACTGTTCGCCAGCTCTTCATGTACACAGAACAGCTCTTCTCCTTCCTCTGGGGAGGGAATGGCCCTCATCCACCACCACCGGAGCTAGTTTTGAACAGCAGAGAGGGATTTTTCCCAGTGTCAGCTCAGGAGCTGCTCTCTCCCTGAGCTCATGGAGTGGGACACACGCTCTGTCCAGCTACAGAAAATACTTGTGGAGTGACGGGGGTCTAGGGACTGCCAGATCTCCGAGATATCCATTAGAAGTGGGCGATAATTTGGGTTGAGTTCCCCTGATTCAGCTCCGATACCAGGCTGCCGCCTGCGTGTTTCTGGCTGTTGGCTGCGTAAATCACTCCCACGTGACAGAAATCCACCCAGGATCTGTATGCGTGTGATTGGATCAACCCAGATGTACAGGAGGGGAAGAGACAATATTTGTCCCTAATGTTAGGGGAAAGGCTTTAAAGCTTGACCCCGTGTTAAGTAACGCTCCATTTCACCAGGAGCTTCCCTGATCTCCAAGGCATTACTCATGGAGGAGGGACCTACTCACCATGAGTAAACGCTTTGGAATCTGGCCTTTAATGTGGAGCACTATCTTAGCAATACTGAATATGTAAATCTCTGCTTTGTACAATGCATGCATGATATTAGGAAAACACTACATAACAAAGAGCAAAATAAGGAAAGCCGGTGCCGAGCACTTCAGTCTACATTCAAGCTTGCCCAAGTTAACACAGCCCTGTTGATTTACACAGCTGTAGGACAAGCTCTTGATCTTACTTTCCAACAAATTGCAGGAACAACATACTGACAAGTTATTTAAGGAATGTGCTCCTCTAAGAGCTTATTGAACCTGTCCGTATGTCCGTCCCCCTGCAGAGGCATTGCAATTTTGAACAGCACTAAGAAAAGAGACTGACCTCAGTAGGCACACATACGGCTTCCACAGATCCTAGCAGAGTCTCACAAAAGACAAGGATACTCAGGACCATTAGCACTTGTTGCCTGACCTTCCTTCATCCCAATCAGCAGATTCCCCAAAGTAACTTACCATGACAGAGAAAGAAAGGCAAGAGGATTTTATCCATGAAGACTTCTGGACACGTATCCTTCTTTTCCCATAGAAAAGCAGAGCATATAGCAAGACAGAAAGCCCATTTTCTGCTCTGCGCTGTTGGGTATGCCCAGTAGTCCAGCCTGTCTGCTGGTACCGCTACAAAAGAAGAGATCAAACTCATCAGATTACAGCCTCATGAATTATGTTTGTAACTGATTTGGGGGGGTGGGAGGAGAGGTAGAGAGGGAAGGAGAAGGGATTGAGTTTGTTTCAAGCTTGTCTGTCCTCTTCACATAAAAAAAAAGAAAAGGTGGGTGAAAAAAAATCCCCTTTCTTAGTTATTTTTGCTGTAAACAGAACTGTGTTCAATGACTACACAGCCTAAAGGTAGGTAAGCGTTGAAATTAACTCATGTAATATAAAAATACACTTACGCTCTTTGAGGGCTTTAATTTCACATATTGCTCACAGTTCCTAATCTACAGTGAGAATGCAATTAAGAGGGCCGAGAAACGAATGAAAAAAATGTTATTTTAGTGAGCAAATTCTGCAGTCTACACCGTATCATCTCACTAACTCCACTTCAAACGAAACGACATCCAGTCTGAATATCTGCTCAGTTCCTGTCCTACGCAGAGATGTCAACGAGAGGGCACAAGCTGATTTTTACGATGTGAATCAAGTCTGGTAGAAACTATTACTTCTTACGTTTCAGCAGTGGGTTGGCCCAATAGATGATATAAAATAAAGGCTAACCCTGCCCTAAGGGGCTTGCAGTCTAAAAAAAGACCAAAGGAAAGTATTTGTCTCTTGCAAAGTGATTTGTTTGGTTGGTTTTCCGAGTTTATAGTCTACTTTGGGGGTGGGCACATTTGTCATGTAAATTTTAGCTTTCTGTGAGAAGCACAGAACAGGCCAGACTGATAACGCATACTGTTTTAATTTTCCCAGGAATTGTTTTGTTAAAAAAATCCAAAATATTCTTTCTAGTCTGTTCAGACGTTTTGAAGTTGAAATGCTTTAATTGATTGGTTAAGAACAATTTCTCTTTCTAGAGTTCCTTTAATATTGTTCCTAAAGAAAACATCTTATGGACAAAATGTGTCACTCCCAGAAGTGATTCTTTCTACATTTTTGTTCTATTGAAAAATTCTGAGGAAAAAAACTATTCTGAAGGAAGAAATTCAAAACCTCAAAGTTGTCAAACAACCTGCTTTTCAGTAAGCTCTGCCATACTAACCAGAACTAATCATTTCAAGAAAGGGTGATCATTGTATACAGACCCGCAGCAAAGAAGAGGACTGGACTAATTGTTAGATCAGGTCATCCACAGGACTCTGATTTAGCATTCCAGGTTGTAATTGGGTCCATGACCACCTGCTTTGGTCACTGGAAATGAATGCAGCTGGACTTGGCAGGTCACCCTGTCAAACATTTGCTGAAGGATGCAGGCGAAGCGCTCTTGTTAGCTGTTATTTGCTGTTCAGGCTTTAGTCAGTGTAAATTGTTGCTGAAGTCTTGTCATTGGCAGTAGCGGTGGTGGCAAAGGTCCTTAGGTAAAGACATATAATTTCTTCTCTCCATTGCCACGGGTCTTTCTGAATGCAACGTCATGAATGCACGTGAGACAACCTACAATTCACCGTGCTTCCTAAACAGAAGAGGCACAAAAAGTAACGTGGCTTAGTGGGGACTGCAGGTTTCAGGTCAGAAACTCGGCGTCCCGGTCACGTCTCTGCCAATGACTTGCTCTGTATCCTTCAGCAAAGGGCATAACCTCTGACCCTGTGCTTCACTTTCCTTTAGATAATGGTATCTACCCTCATTTTATAAAATATTTTAATATACACATTAAGATAGGTTGGATCATTACAGGGCAAGCACACAAACACATACACACCCAAACAAGCCATAGTGATACATAAAATGCAGACACTCCCAAGCACAGAAATGTACTGACGACCTCAGGCTAACAACTGAAGTCTGGGTGGTACCGTGGGTATTTGCAGAGCACACACTCGAATAGCTGCGCAGGCAGCCAGCGAGCCCTTTTGCATGACGTTGGCTAGCGTGGATGTTCCTGGGCACGCTGAGCCGTTGGGGGAACTGGCAGCTGCCGGGATGCTGCTGGGCGTGCAGTGCTGCTAGCTCTTCTCTAGTGTCGAAGAGGAGGGTTTCTAGTCACAGCAGAGAAAAAGGGAAAAAAGTTCCCACCTTCTAGAGCGCTGGGATTTTTATTTACTTCTTTATCATAGCTGCTATCTCCTTTAAAGCCCTTATGTACTTAGCAAGAGCCTTGCTAGACTAAATGGAGCATGGCTGGTGGCCACGTTCCAGAAGCGTGTCTTGTTCAACACTTTCCACAGTGGCGAGTGGCCTGGCTTCTTCCACGCAGTTTTAAATCGCTATCTTTGGAAACACAGAAATGAAAAGCCTTGGGAGGAGAAAGGAAACAAAAGGAAAACAGCATTGTGGAGAATATCGATTTCCCCGATTTTAAGTGCAATTTTAGAAGCAATCTGAAAATAGTTCATTCCAGATGGGCCCACGCTCCGTAATTTTCACACTTCCAGAGTCCTCCCACAGGATATCAGGTTATTAATATTATTTTATCAGAAAAATCTCACAGGCATATCGTATCCGGAGTACGTGGCACTGCAGCTAGCTCTGCTGAGGGCTTTACCCAGGCAATAACCCCTTCACTCGTTGACAGACACCTCACAGCTTCAAGGCTTACAGCAGCTCATGTGTGGTACACACTGAGTCTCGTTTCATGTATTGCTGGCTAGATCACCTGTAAACTCATGAAGCTAAACTGTTCTTTAAAAGAAGCAGCTCTAGTGATACTCCTGCTCTCTATGAACTGAGCCCTTCCTCCAAATTTCATGCAGCGTTCCTGTCCAGTCTGATGCAGGTTGTTTCAAATTGTCTTTGCCATGCCAGATAGCACAGACTGAACAGCACCAGTCAAATTACTGCATCTGCAGCGTTCTGGTCAGAGTCACAAGTTGAATGTTACTCCATGCCAGAAGGAAGAGGCTTACCATACTTTCCTCCCCTTAGTCTGCCTGGTCCGTACTTTTGCCCAGATACGAGTTCAGTTAGACGTGAACAGCGCTGTTTGTGAACAGAAACAGTATTGTGTAACTTTGGACCCATCCTACCTCATAAGGAGGGCTCAAGTTCAGGAGTTATTCAGAAGCTGTTTATAGCAGTTCTGTAAAATCAAACCAAACCCAAATGCACCCAAACAATGAGCGTTGCCTGAACATTGGCTATCCATAACCATAGAATGGTTTGGATTGGAAGGGACCTTTAAAGAAAGATCATCTAGTTCCAATCCCCCTGCCATGGGCAGGGACACCTTCCACTAGACCAGGTTGCTCAGAGCCCTGTCTGACCTGGCCTTGAGCACTTCCAGGGAGGGGGCACCCACAGCTTCTCTGGGCAACCTGTCCCAGTGCCTCATGGTGGAGAACCAGACGAATTGTCTAATTTCTCATTGTGTATATTCAAAGAGGAAGCTATTCTGCAAGCAGGTTGCATTTGACCCTGAATAAAACTGCTTCTTTATCAGGTAATGCAATCCTAAGCAGACTTATCAGAGACTTAGAGTTTATTTCATATGCAGGCAAATAAATTTATCACCATCTGACTTGCTTTATTGCTTTGTCTTTCAACATGTTAGACATTACGGGATCGTCCTGAGTTTTCCTCCAGCAGCACCTCCCTCCCTGCTACTACTAACCCTTCAAGCACTGCTTCTAGTTTGGTGACTGCTAGTTACCAAAAATAAAAGGTCCTTTTAACCTGGTTTCTGAGAAGAAACAGAGTCTTGTTAGATACTAGAAAGTGCCCTCAGAGAAATAGAAATGTTCTGTAATGAAAAAGATTTCCACTGAAGTTCTCACCCTCTTCAAACACCAAAGACTAGAATGATTAAATAGATTTAACTCTTACAGGATTCCTGCATATTTGTTCAATGAAATAGAAATTTATAGGAAATCAGGTTTTATTAGTTCATCTGGTTTTGGAACTGCTCCTTTTCTTGAGATAATCATGAATTTTACAGATTTGTCAGAATTGCTCAACAAATATTTGTAATAGTTAAGAAACGTTCCATTTCCAAAAGCTTTTTGAAGCCAAGGCTCCTCTGCATTTTTTGATATTTGACACTCTGTATTTGGCCAGTATGACTCAGCGCGGGAACGTGGTTTTTATTCCCTGAATGGATGACTCAATCTGTACATACGAGAACAGTGCCTGAAGAAAGCACATCACATCACGCATAGGAAAAGATAAAGGAAAGGAGAATCCTCTAGGACTTAAGTCTGCTTCAGAAATATTAACTACTCTGGAAATATTATTGACTTTTTCTATATAGGAATATAAACGGTCTGTGATTTTAAGAAAAAATTAGTGAGAAAATTCACCAACAATTCTTATACTCACACCTTCTTGGCACAAAATAATTCCCTGGGTTTTTTGTAAATGCATTTAATTAATGGATTAGTATTTGCATCTGGAGAAATAAAGCTCCCCTCAAACATTCCCGTGCACAAATGCAATAACAGGTTGAGTTGCTTAACGCACCGTAAGAAATCAGATGGTGAACATGGTACAAAGAACACAAGTAGAAAACGCACACACACTAACTCACGAGAGGTCAAGTGAGATGGACTTAGCAAACACGGCTGTCAAAAACAAAACAAACATTCCCAAATGACATCAGATCCAATACTAAGCCCACAAACTCAGAGATGGGATGACTGCAGGAGAGCACAAGCATCTGCAGAGAGCTGGCCCTCTGCGTACAGAGGCTTTCCCCACTAAGTATCTCGGCAGAGAGCTCGGCTCACTCTTAGAACAGCTTGCACAAGGGTTACTACCTTTATAAAACACACAAGAAAGCTTTACCATTCCCCAGTCTCTCACTCCAGGAGGAATAGACAGTTTGGAAGCATGGCTTTAAGTCTGTAGAAACGCTTGACTGACATCTGCTGTATTTTAATACTTCAGCAATAAGGTTTTATAGATGCTGGACAATGCAGAGACACACAAAAAGGATTAAAGCTTGTATTTTTTAGTCCGAAGTGCCTATTATTAGGAGTTCTGCATTTTACTCTGTTCACTGCCTGGGTTGTTATAACCTCCTAGGTATGAGCTAGAGACCAGGGAAAAAGCAATCTGAAGAAGGAAGCAAACAAAAGCCGGGCTGCCTTGTAGCCAGAGCCCATCTGTTACGCATAACGTGCGGTAGCTTGCAGTACACCTTGACCACAGCACTCGGGTGCTCCGGGCAGAAGAGCCCAATGGCTAAAGAATACGGCTAGCAGGCACAACACGTGGGCAACCAAGCACCAGCCACCCCACGTTCCCACTGCGGGCAAAACATCGTGGCCCGCGTTTGCCAAAGTGGACGGGTACCATGGGGTTCTAATTGCCTGTATGAAAATGGGCTCTTGCCTTCCCAGAGCAAAATGTACCCATCTGTACAGCCACTCATTTATTCTTACCTCACAAGAGTTTTGTAACATTTTAAGGATGCTATTTGAGACCTTTACCCGAAAATTGCTCCCAGTGAATCATTATAGTTCATTACCAGGCCTGAATTTTTAAATAACAAAAAAGAAGCCTCGTTCACTTGATTAAAAGGTGATTGCATACCAGCACAGACCAATAATTTGCTTCCCAGAAGCCAAGCCATGTGAATTGGGAATAAAGAATGCTTATGGCTCTTGTGCAGGACTTGCTGATAGCCCTGCTCAACCCAACGAGGAAATTTAGTCCTTACCTGGCTTCTTGCTGAAAAGGCTGTGGTGAGGTGGACACATCTGTTGAGTGTTGGTGGCCTTGTTCTGAACTGCACAGCTCCGGGACAACAGAGATACTCGCCTATCATGGCTTCTTCTGGAAGTCCAGGTTGAGGAAGAACAGCAGGCCAATGAGGTGTCCAGTTGTTTTGGGGCCTGAACCAGAACCCATGAGAGTCTTTCTTCTCCATGGCAGGATCTGAACCCTGCAGAAGCACCTGCTGGTTGTATAGGTATTTGAAAAACTTCATGCAAATGGTACAAACTGCTAAAACCTCTATGTTCAACTGAGATTAAGTGACTCTCAGAGGGTACAAATTACATCTTGATTTAAGATGGTCCTTTTCCTGAGTCTGTAGCATATGAAGACAGAGTTCTCCTAATCAAGCTTTTACAGGTTGGCTATGCCAAGCTTCCTTTAAGGAGTTTTGACCTCTAGAGCATCCCCTACCTACTTTCTCCTTGGTTGCACAGTCTCCGATTGGTTTCAATACTTCCTTATATTTCTTGCAACCTTGAAGTTTTTCAGAAATGTTCAGTAATCCAGGGTCCTTAAGGTCTTCTGTGAGGGCATTTTTATGATGCTGTCATCTGATAAGGGAATGGTTTGATCTCTATCTTGCTGTCCTGCATCGTTTTGTGAAGCCTGTCTGATTCTGATGCATGTTATCAAGGTTGTGCTTTTGCTATTCATTGGACTCTTTGTATTTCACTTAGTCCATGTTTATAAATAATAATTTGGACAGCACTTGTTCTACTGTGAAACCTGTGATATTTAGTATCTTTCTTAAATCCTTTACCTTGGCTTAACAGAATTCCAATCCACATATTTTTAAAGAAAATGCCATGCTCATCAGTGCTGCAGGAAAACATTAAAAATTGGTATTGAAATGACTGGCAAACAAATAAATTAATAAAAGAGAGAGAAGTAAATCCCTTTTCCCTCGACACAAACTAAAAAGCCTGAAAAGCTGATATGCAGCTACACCACCAAAAGGCAAAGAAGCAGAGCCCATATTTATTAAGATGACATGATTCCTAAAACCAATCGCACTACTTTTGTGCAACAGAGGTTTGAATGTCTGTGGCTTGCAATAGCAGATACAGATTGATCTGTACAGATACAGGGACAAAGGAGAAGAGGGAAAGGGACTGGGGTCCCTCATCCCTGGGGATGGTCCTTGTCATCTTCCACACAGAGGCTTCTTCACCTCCTCCATAAAGTTCTATTAAGTTGGAGGATAACTACAAGGAGTGTGTTGTAGGAGATGCCCCTACGCTATTTCTTTCTCTGCTTCTCTGTGAAGGCTGGGTTTGGAAGGGGCTGAGTGCAGGGCATGCCAAGAAAGGGTCCCTGAGGAATATCGCCAGATCACCGCTCAGTTCCAGCAGTCCCAAGCAGGGAGTCGGATTGCCACGCACAGTTCAAAGCAGCTTTTATACAAGAACAATTGCAAACTGTGGCCAGTCAGCCTTTGAAACTTTTCTTCCACAGTATAGTAAAATTTCTTCTATTAGCAATTATTTGTACTAAATTTTTCTTTGAGAGATGCAGCTCTCTTCTCTGTTAGGCGTCTTTTACTTGCTGCATTAGAGAGTGCCACCAGAATAAATACTGCTTTTAAGCCTGTAGAGTTTATGATATGGTTGGGAGCTGGGAAAAAATGCTTTGCCTGTGCCTTGCCAACTCTGTGGTAGCATAAAGAAGAAGACAGACATCAAAACATTATCTGAGAGAACACAAAACAGACTTGACAATATTTTGCACTTACCAGAGGCTTACTCAAGTTTGGAGAAGTAAATATATTCATAGCTGCTTTCAGAAATGTCTACAATGAGCTCAGCTGTGCACAAGTACTCGGTACTTTCAATACTTAAACTTCAAAGAAAGGCAATAGCTCCATATATATATCATTCAGAACTAAATGCTGCCATCCTTGCTTTTATGAATTATTATTTTACTACCTACCGAGTATTGTACAAACACAATGAATTTAAGTAGCTGATTCTTGCCATCTACGACTTAACCTCAGTCGTTTACAATTACACCAGACAGGATTGCAGATTTCAGCTGACACCTAACCTAATTCCTACAACATCGAAGCCTATTGAATGCTGGGGAGAAATCCTCTGTGGAGCAACTCACCCAAAAATAGCCTTGGCATGAGGCAAAACTTGAGCATTGGGAACAGCATCTTGGCCTAATCTAACACCCACACAACAGCTCTGGAGCAGTGGGAAATTCTGTAACCACATCGTGACCGCTACAACAGTGTCTAGGTTACAGGAGCAGCCGCAGCATCTTGTTCCGTGTGAAACAAGCAGCAGAGCCAAACGTAGCCTATAATCATCCATAAGGGGATGCTTAGGACAAATCAACTTGGCCATAGCTAGATGGTTGTGTTTTGGGCATCTGAAATGGATTCCCTTTCTTTTGAAAGAAAACATTGTGGATGGGCTTGCTGTCCACTATAGTCAGGACAGTACTCCACTAGGTCGGTTTAAAAACGTAATTCCACCACAAATCTTGAATATCTTGTTCTTTATTTCTGTAAGGAGAATAAAAATGGTTCTACTTGCTTTAAGTAACATACCTTAAATTATACCTGCTGCTCAGTACACCTGTGTGTGTACATTGTATTACAAGCACAGCCACACTTCAAAAATATGGTAGTAACTTGTGTATATTTTCAAGGTGGGTTTCTTTTGTCCCCTTTTGTGCTGCTGATAATTTTCTCTCTCTGTGTATGTATATGTTCAGATGTCACTTAACCACCAGTTGTCCAAACAAACTTAACTGACTGTCTTCCTATGTGAAGAAAACACCATTTTTCATATTATCCTACTACCTCTCATGCTACTTGTAGCTTAGTTTCCTAAGGCAGTGAGGTTAGTGTAATCACACACCGTGTATGTTTATGTGTATGCATAACTTGAGTCAGTCTCCTCCCAGTAACCTTTGATCCTGCTGGCCAACCAGTCCAATGTAACAAAGACATGGCAGCCTCAGATATTTTAAGTTCCTCCAGCAAGGCAAATAGGCAAGCAGATTGCGAGGAGAAAACCCCCATGAACTCTCCCACTGAGAAGGCTACAGCATGGATGTCCTGGCTGAAGGCAGGGAGTGAAATGTTCTGAACTCTCTAGTCCTGGGGAAACAAGTGGGGTTTGCATCTAACTAGACAGCAGAGAACACCACTGCAAGACAAAACCATGGGAAACCAGACTCCATCACCTCCACAGCTCTTGGAGGAGTTGGGTATCACCTAGATAGGTGTTAAGGTTTACATTGCCTCTTAGATATGGACACTGCCATGCTCCTTGCTCAGGGAACACTTAACCCAATTTTTACATCATTGAAGCCTACTGAATGTTCAAAGAAAATTCCTTGCAGAGCAACTCACCCCAAAATAACCTGTATTAATGAAGCTGTGGAGCCCTTCTGTAGGCCCAAGGGCCATCATGCTTTACAAATTAACCTCTGATGGTACATGCCCTTTTCTTTCCTCTTTATTTAAGGTGCTCAGTAATTTGCCACCTATACAATGACTGACAATTACAACATGTTCCAAGCTGTGGTGGTGGATTCAGTGGTGGGGGAGGAGAGAGCAAAGCTCATTGACCCCATCTGCTTTAGCTGCTGATGGCTATGTTAGCTTAGGTCTGATGATAGCTCACGCAAGATACTCAACTCCTCCTTTCATCTTTATTCACCCTCCAATCCAGGGAATTGGCTTCATTATCAAGGCTACAGAGGCCCTGTGCCTAAGCTGGTGTGTGAAAAGCCCTTTTTCCAGTTCCCTAATCAGTAGGCAACAGTGTACCTTCTCTTGTGCTATTGGGCTCCTCCACTCATGGTCAGAGGCCACGCTGGCTGTTCAGCAGCACAGTCGACCCATCTGCAGGCAGCCAAAGCTGGAAAAAGAACATGCAAGAAGTCCTGCCAACTCATCAAGCAGCATTGCTTCCTCATACCCAACTGGCTGCAAATTGCTCTGTCTTTCTAAAATGATGACTAGAGTTAGATCAGCAAGTGTGGCCTTCCATACACTGTTCCTTTTCCTCATGGAGATGCCTTGTTCCTATAACAGCATTGCCACCATACAGCCAGTAGAAAGTGTCCTGGGCTTTGCAAATCATAGAATATCTTAAGTTGGAAGAAACCCATAAGGATGGTCCCCTGCTCCTCGCAGGACAACCTAACACTAAACTATATGACTAAAGAAAAAGCATTGTCCAGATACTCCTTGAGCTCTGACAGGCTTGGTGCCGTGACCACTTCCCCGGGGAGCCTATTCCAGTGACCAACCACCCTCTCAGTGAAGAACCTTTCCCTAATGTCCAAACTGAATTTCCCCTGACACAGCTTCATGCCGTTTCCTCATGTCCTTTCGCTGGTCACCAGAGAGACGAGATCAGCAGCTCCACTGCCCCCCTTGAGGAAGGTGCAGACTGCGATGAGGTCACCCCTCAGCCTTCTCTTCTCCAAGCTGAAGAAACCAAGCAACATCAGCCACCCACTTAACCTTGGCGACACCTCCAACCTAGGTGGACCGTCATCTTCATCATTGTTTGCTTCCATTTCTAAAGCCTCATACCCATTGTACAAGGGAAGAGCAGAGATTAAATATTTTGCTTTATAAGCACAACTTGCATTTTTTGAACAAGATACACTAAAATTAGATAGCCAAACAGCACACAAGATAACCCCTTACCAAAATTTCAAATTAGTATTCCTGCCAAGATCTACGAGGGTGTCAGAGAACAACAAGAGCAGGGTTGCTTCACGAGCGAGGATAAGCCAGAAGCCAAGGGTGACCTCCTGTGCAAGCAGTGCTCTCACCAGCGGGGGAGCCATCCCACAGGGCAAGCTGATGGATCAGGTCCAGGGGACATTCCAGGGTCCAGTCACAAGCAGCAGGAGACAGAGGTGGAGGTCTACCCAGGAGACCAGGTCAGAGACAGAACTGAGTGCAAGCATGGCCACAACATGGTTCAGGCAAGAACTGCAAGCCCAGGGCTGCACTTAAATAGGGCTCCTGGGCCCATTGGCAAGAGGGTGTGGGGAGGTCCCAGGTGAGGCTCCTCTGGGCTATTAAGATCTATTAGTGCCCTAAGGGCACTGAAAAGAGCTTGAAAATTTGCCCCTAGTCAGGTATCAGGACAACATCTATTGCTTCTCACACAGTTTCCTCTGTCTGTCTTTGTTCTCCCAGAAGTAGCTTCCGCACAAAACCTTCCGTGGTCCAAGACTAACAGTATGTGATGGAGGAATCACAGTCTGCACCTGCACCAAGGAAAAGCCACTACCAATACAATGGGTGGAGACACAGACAGTGACACCAGTTAGGAAAGAATGATTCAAAGGTGATGGATCTCCACCCAGCACTAGAAACCACCTGCAGGACAAGGGCAAAACCATAGCTGATAAATGAAATGGTTTTTGGTTTCTGGGTCAGCAAAGCAGGTTTATTACAAACAACTCCTGCTAATTGATCAGCTTTTTAGTTCAAAGACAAGCCAGCCTGCACACCCGGGTTATCTTGCAGTAGAAAGCAGTGTGTAGATGGGAGGAAAGGGGGAGTTGGGGCAAGAACACATGGATGCTCATGTCTTGCTGGGTCTCATTGTCAGGACCGGTCCAGGGCTCCTGCCCACCCCAGGGAGATCGGCAGTGCTCCCAGGACCTGCAGTCCACACAGAGCCAGCTTATTCCATGGAAGATAGCACAGCCAGGGTGGAGCAACCAGCAAGAAATAAACCAAATTTGATTGCCAGTATTGCCCCCCAAACCACGGATGCTTAACCACTACATGCCCAGCTACTCCAATCTCCAAAGTCAACAGGAGAGCAAGAAAATTCTCACGAAAATGAGTTTACATATTGCACTTTGATACTGTATCAACATGGAGTGAGGAATGACTCCTGCTGAATACCTCCCACATCCTCAAGCATCACCACACGAGTTGTCTTAGTGTTTGAACATTAAAGCTATTGTAGGGTAAAGTGGTATTGCTGTGAGGTTAAAAGGCAGAGTGGGAATTAACTTCTTGGCAATATCATGTTCAATTGGTGATAAAAGGTCTTTGCTGTCTCAGACCCGTGTTTGGCAAAACCATACATCTAAATGGACGTAATTTTTTTTTCAGAATTACCGTCTTTGTTGGAGCTTTGTTGCCACGATAGCTAATGGTACAAAAATATTTGTGTGAATGCAAGCACTGAAAAGGCAGAGAAAAAACTTTGCCATTTAATCTGTTAGGAAATTTCTATAAAGATGCTACATAGAGCAACTGCAGAAGAAAGTCACCTTTTTTTCTTGTTACACAGTGTTGGGTCATGCTGGCTTTGCCTGTAAGCTTATCAACAGTATCTCATCCTTTAGGAATCTCTGCTACAATTTTGGTTGAAGTACCTTTCTGGAAAAGAGGACTCTTGAGAAAGAAAAGCAGCTGTACAAGATGACCTAATAGTTGAATAATCTTTTCCCTTTAAGCAAAGCGTGAAAGAACATGAAAGCTACCAAACAGGGTGATCAGAAATAACTGGAAATACATGTCCTGAAGGGTGGGATGTGATAGATCCCAAGGGTCACTCAAAACCACACCACCAGTTATATGGCCCTTCTAAACCTGGGGGTTTTTGGAGATTCACACTCCCCTTTTCTTTACTTCATTCTCTTTGAGACACACACACAGTCATTTACACACATAGTGCTGGCATCTACACAGATATGTACGCTGATGAAAAAGAAATGGCAGTATAGGAGCTCTAGAGATCCAAGAACTTTCCTGTTCTTATTCGAGGGTCTCTTATTGAACTGACAGACTCTCCTCTCAGGTATCTACCATACATATGTTGCCCAAAGATGCACATGTTATACTCCACTTTGTGGAACACCTGTTTCCTCAAGTTGTCCCTGCAGAGCTAATTCAGCATAATGACAGTGGACTGTAAAGACATTACTTAGACAGGACAATATTAATAGACATTTTGTTTAATGGAGCCTTTTTAGCTCACTACCAAGGAACACGTAAGCAAATCATCAGTCATTAGGGAAGCCTGAGTAACATCGTGAGCTCTAGGACACAATTTTGATTAAAAAGTCTGAAGTTATCTCTGGGTACATTGCCAGTGTTTCTTCAGATCTGCAGCAGCATAGAAAGAGTAGTTTTTCCTGAAGTTACTTCTGTATTTTTCTGCTCTTTAGATTTGTATTTAAAGACAGAAATTCACGTGAACCTAATACCTGAGAAGTGACTTTCTTAATAAAAAACAATAGTAGGAAGTAGGTCAAATGCTGGTCTCATTTGCAACTTCATTGACTTCTGTGAGGAGTTTAGTGATCTGCCAAGGACAAAAATTTGGCACCATATTCCCAGGAGGGGTTATGGTTAGGAAATCTGAAACCATGTAACCTTTGTGCAATCATCAAGTGCATAAGTAATAGAACTGCTGGTGTACAAAGTGCTTTCGGACTATGCCCCTACGGCTGGCAACAGCCTTTTCACAGAACAATGTTGCCTCTTTCCTCGACTTGAACTGAAATGCAGAAAAATACAACCCCCCCAGAACAGACTGCTTAGGATATGGGGTAGGGTTAGGGTAAGGAGAGTCAAACTCCAAACTCAAGCTTTCCTGAGACAGATTAGCAGCATCCTCCCCCATACCCTTACAAGTGATCTTGGTAGTTTGGGGGATCAGATGGCTTGTGCCAGTTACCAGACGTATTAGGGAGGGAGTCAGAGCATCCTGCAGAAAAACCGTATTGCAGGAGGGAAACTGGCTGGCCTTAATGGGAGCAAAGGGGTAGACAGACCGGAGACGGCTGTAGGGGCAGATCTGTGCTGTGGGACCACAGCACCACACCCGAGTCAAAGGGACTGCAAGAATAGCTCTGGGGAGCAGGACGCCAGGCTGGCTGCTGGTGGCTACCGTAACATCAGGAATGGAAGGTACATGAACCTTTTAAGCGAAGGTAAATGAACCTTTTAAGCGAAGGAGAGGATTTGTGGCTCCAGGGAAGAGGGCGAGGGAAGACGAAGGATGAAATCTCACCTCAGGTGCCAGGGTCAGCAGTGAGACTGACAGCTCAGAGGGTGGAAGTGGTTCTGCCCCTCTGCTCTGCTGAGACCCTACCTGCAGTACTGCAGTACTGCATCCAGCTCTGGAGTCCTCAGCACAGGAAAGACGTGGACCTATTGGAGCGGGTCCAGAGGAGGGCCGCAAAGACTGTCGGAGGGCTGGAGCACCTCTCCTATGAGGAAAGGCTGAGAGAGCTGGGGTTGTTTATCCTGGAGAAGAGAAGGCTCCAGGCAGACCTTATTGCAGCCTTTCAATACTTAAAGGGGGCTTATAAGAAAGATGGGGACAGACTTTACAGTAGGGCCTGTTGCAACAGGACAAGGGGTAATGGTTTTAAACTAAAAGAAGGGCGATTCAGACTGGATATCAGGAAGAAATTTTTTATGATGAGGGTGGTGAAACACTGGCACAGGTTGCCCAGAGAGGTGATAGATGCCCCATCCCTGGAAACATTCAAGGTCAGGTTGGACGAGGCTCTGAGCAACCTGATCTAGTCGAAGATGTTCCTGCTCGTTGGAGGTGGGGGTTGGACTAGATGACCTTTAAAGGTACCTTCCAACCCAAACTATGCTATGATTCTATGAACCAGAAATCCTGTAACAACAAAACACCTGAAAGCCTTGCAGGGGAAGGGTTTGGGTTTGACAGATCTTAATGAGTCTGCAAAGCTGAATAACTCAAGACTCTCAAAGAAGAAATGTTTCAGTAGTCTTAAAGTCATCTTAAAGTTTGCCTGACTTATGGTGAGACCTGAAGAGAATGTAAGAGAGAACAGCTACCCCTGGGTCAGCCCACCATGAAATGGTTTAAAGGTGGATAGTCTTCCATGTGTGAAGGGAAAGCTTTCAAAATAAGTCTTCAACCTGTCTCAGAGGTATCCTAAAAGAAGTAGCCAGTGCAGATACTCAGTGCAGTGAGGTATGAGTATGCTCAGGAACTGGTGTGAACCTCGGTTTGGGAATTGAACCAAGGCACAGAATTGAGAACACCAGGCACAAGAGTAGTCTGAACAAGGAGACCCTGCACACAAGCATAGCGCATCCTCACGGAGGGACAGACAAAGAACAGACAGTGCTGCATCTCAAATGCCTTTGCATCTGGCTGATGGAAGATGTATCTCCACTCTGAGGTGCAGACAGTGATATATTACCCTGGCTTGTGTCATGTCTAAGACACAGTGGCTTGGACAGGGTCTGATGAGGATGCTATAGACACGTTTCCTACGAAACAAGTATAAGAAAGCCCAGGAGCAAACCTGACCAGTAGACCCTTAGTCATGGCTTGTTAAGTCATGTCCTTGCTCTGTTTTGTTCTACTGCAATCAACTGTCCTCAAGGTTTGGGGTAGGGATCTCTCCCACAAGCCAGTATGAATGAGGCTGAACTAATTTTTGTTCCTTTCACTCTGCACTGCACTCCCAAACTATCCTAGCTGGTCTTGTACCCTTAAATATTTTTACACGTCCTCATGCCATTTATCAGGGCATGAAACAAACGCCCTCAGATGGACTACATGCTCTGGTAGAACATAAAGCAGTCCTCACATTAATTCATTCACTCTGAACGTGAAAAATGACAGCTTGCAGTCAGAAGGGCATTGAATGGCTTATGCTCTGCTGACTAGGAGTGTGGATGTCTCTCTACATCTGCACCTGCAGGCTTGCTCTTAAACAGGCAGAGTTACAAGGCCCTGTGGAAAGAAGACATGCAGAGCTGTACAGAGGTGGTACAAGTCTCCATCAGTTCTGACTCCCCCTCCTCTCAGAGGGCAGATGCACTTCCTGCAGCTTCGGAGATTCCTCCCATATGAGGAGACATCAAAGTTGGCAATTCAGCCCCATGTTTTCTAAAAATAATTTAAAGGAATTATTTCCCAAGTTTCCCTTCTTTTCTACTTTCCTGATGCCCCACATCGAGCACAAGACCTTTGAATAGCAACAAGTCACAGGAGATACTGGCAATTTTCCTGTTCTGAGTGAGGAGAACCTTTTCTTTAATGATGACCACAACGGGACCAGGACTAGTTCTTCCTTAATTTATTTGTCACCAAGCGCAACACTCAGAAACTAGATGTTGTGATGCCTAGTGCATTCCTGTGACAGGTATATCAACTCCCCGTCACGCGGCAAGAGCTTTACAGAAAGATTGCAATGTATGTGTTCTGAATTGCATTATTATGCACATACTCACACATGTAAATACATTGCATTGTTTTTCTGATCATAATCAAGCTGTCTATGCAAAGCACACACCAATCTCACATTCAGGCACCGGGGCAGAACTTCCACCGCAAAAACAGATCAGTCAGGTGTTGCGTAGGGTTGCCAGGTTCCCAAAAGGCTGTAGCTCTAACAGTTGGCCTCTCAAAAACACCCTCTACATGTGTTTGCTTCTACCTTTTGTGCACTGCTGCCTGTATGTGTGTTTACGCGCACAGAGCATGTCCTGTGTAAGCAAGCACTGTGAAAGGGAACATATCTGTTACGTGAGTAAATACGTCTAAGTGCAGAGGAAATCTCTCTTCTCATTTATACAGAAAAGTAAGCACCATTAGGGCCACTTGTTGCCTTCGGACTATAACTAGTAAAATACGTTTATAAAGGAGCAAAGAGTACCGAAGGAATCTCTACCCGGTGGGATGAAGAGTAACACGTTTCAGATCTTTCTATTGCTTACGCAAGAAACACTGAAGATGTGCTCCTAAATACACGAATTTGAACACAGGTAAAGGATGATGTTTTAAGGACCATTCCTTAATTTCTGTAAAGTTTAAAGGAAGATACATTTTTTACTTGTTGAAATCTTTTCTCCTCATATATACATTTTTTGAATTATTTTACCCAAGTCTGTGCATAGTTTCCAGTAGCAGAAGCTGACTGATTTGAATACATCTGCTTGCAAATCTTGACAAGCTGAAAAGCCAGTGTTTTCTTTTTTTTTAAATTATTAGACCTGACTGAAAATATTCTATTGAGACTTTTTTTTTTCCTTTTTCCTTTAGTGGAACAGCTAAGAGCATGTAAACACACATATGTTTAACCCTTTGCAAAAGGAGAGCTTTAAAATTCCACCTATGAAAGCATGAGAATCCCATGCACTTCATTTTTATATACATGCATATCTACCCACCAGAATCTTTGGCTCATCCTCTTTAGAAGCAATTAGTTATTTGAGCCTTTTGATGAAACGATCTGTGAAAGATCAGTGTTCCAGAGTCCCAATGCTTTAATAGAGATTTAATTGTATCTTTTGGGTGAGTGCCAAAATGATGGATGGAGTTATCACAAATGACATTCTCTCCAAGCGCAAACACCACCTTTTTGGTACACTAAGCAGCCCCAAATTGGCCAGGTAATAGTTAAGTGGTGTTAAAATAAAGGAGCTGATACAAGCAAAACCCCAAAAAGTACTGAGCTTGCATTTGCCTTTTGGGAGGACAGCGCAGAGCCCAAATGCTTAAGGAACTGAGGTTTAAAATATAATCAGGTCAGAGGTATTATATTGGGTATTTCTGGTGCAGATCAAAGGGAATTCTAAGAGCTCGGTTAATCCTTCTGTCCCAGCATGATGCCTGCCCCCACATAAGCAAAATCCTGTGGGCCGGTGTTCGTTATACTAAGGTGGTATCTTTTTAATGGCCAGCTCACAGCCACTGCTGAGGATATGCAGGAAAGCCCATCAAGCATGGATTATTTTGCATGAAATGGTAGTTAAATATCAGATATTCTCTCCTAAACTATTCCATACTTTAACCAGTTCTTATTAATATACACACATGCAACTCTCTTTCATATCCCTTTTCTCTCTTGGAATTCAATCCTCTATGGAGATGGCGTGCAGGTTGTAGGCAGGTAGGGCTCATGAAGATGATAGCCAGTGCAAATATATTCTTACTGAATTTCTGCTGTATAAAAGAATCTGGTTTTCTATGTAAACTCATGAAGATGTCCAGAGGTGCCTCCTGTGCATGAGCACTTACTTCACTGGGAAGAGGCTGTCATAGGTGCAGCACACCTATGCGAGCAGAAGGCAGGGGAACACAGCAACGATGACATTCAAACACCTGCGATAAGGTGCAGCCCCCCTCCCAACACTTCCCTCTCACAGCACGAAGTGGAGCAGCCCCCCCAGTTCTCCCTGCCCGCTGGCAGCACACACCAACCCAGCGGCGTGCCCTACAGCTCCAGCTGCTGCTGCTGGCAGGGTCCCTCACCTCCGGTCTGAGCAAAGACAACCTCAGGCACAGCCTTGGATGAATTTTCCTTGTGTTCTTGCAGGTAATTTTACATGCTGTCTTCCTCTGGAGTAGGCAGAAACACTGCTCAGCTCAATCTCGCAACAGGCATCCCGTGCCTCAGTCCCTGGGCCCCTCCTCATGTTAGCGCTGACCATCTCCTCAGCCTTTGAGGAATACATGTTCTTGTTGTAAGAATCAAAACATTTGAGTCCCTGCTAAACTAATGTTTAAAGTAAATTATATATACATACATATTTTCTCTTCTTTCACTGTAGTACAACTATCAGAACAGAGAAAAAGGTGCCACTATCCCATGGGAACTGTCAGATCACTGTGTGCCAGAATTTGGCAATTCCTAATACATAAATTACTCTGTTGCTTCCAAGCCTTAAAACTATATTAACAAACACATCAGGGTTTGCATATATTCATTTTCTAGATCCACAGATTTCGGTCTCTTGCAGAAGGTGCATGCTACCAGAGAGCCTGTCCTCTCATCTTTGAGGATGTGCCTCCACGCTTGCTACCACCACAGCTCTCCCAAGGTTTAGGGGCAGGGCTGCTCATTGCTGTATTTTAGGAAGGCTTGTTCTGTCTTAAAAAGATGCAAGCTAGTTAATCAGCATTGGAAGTTGGACAGCTAGTTATAAACTTCTTCGCATGCTCTTCGTCCATCTTGCACCATCTGCATGAGGCAGACAGATCTAACTATGACAAAAAAACCTCACCTACGGCATCAAAGACGTCACTGGTGATTGAACCAAGACTGGAGTGTCAGAAGAAGTCTGAGGTGGGAAGGCGGCTACAAGAGCTGCATCCTCAGCTGATGTCATGTCATTGAGCCTGAGAAGAAAGCCTAGTTCACATACAACCCTTTGTATAGGCACGCTCTAGCTGCCAACTTTAAACCCTGAGGATTTATTTTAACTGCCTCTCCGTTATTATAGGCTCTGCAAAAGCACAGTCTGTAATGGGATTCCTGAAAGAAACTCCAAAGGGAGAAAAATTCCAGCATATTTTTGCTTGCATTTGCAGACACAGGCAAAGACCAAGCGGGCCATATGGTCTAACTTTGACACCTCTCATCCATCAAACCAGTTAGTCCCTCTAGTACTTCATATACAAATCAGAAAAACCACAGGCTGGGCAGACGTGAAGCTTCCTGCCCAGGAATGTTTGGGCTGCAGAGGAGTAAATCCTGGCAGTGGGCAAGCAGAAGTTAGCACTTCAAGAGAAGACTGAGATGTGGGGCTCCACTTGTCATTTGAAGAGATTAGTGTTTTTAAGGATGTCTGACCAGAAACGGAGGTCAAACATTTTCCAGTTATACCCACTGACAGCCCTGGGTTGCGCCAATGTAACCAAGAACAGTCTTCTAATTATACACGCTGAGTAGTGCAACAAAAGGCTTTGCTCATCCTTACCAAAACTTAGAGAATACCAACTAAAAAGTCTGGTTTTTTCCCAATGAGATGGGCTTTCTGTGTTATTTGTCACCACATGTGGGACGCAATAACAGAACTGCTACTAATTTTTGCAATTATAATATTATCATTTTATATGGAATTTCTTAGAGGACTGCAACTTTCAACTTACTTTCTGGTGGAGGGGAATTACAGTCAGTCCACTCAGGTATGTTTTGATGGAATTCTTCAAGACAGAAACTCCTTTTTTTTTGTTGTGTTCCCAACCTAAGGTGTCTCATGAGTGGGCTCTGTGAATTATCATCGAACACAGGTGGGAATAGGCTCTGATTAATCAGTTTGTAGATGCCTTCATTTAATAGTTTTCATGGTATATCCCAATAATGGGACACCTGAGTTTTTGCAGGAATTGCGAAAATAATATGAAGTCAAAGGTAAAACTGGACAACAAAATGCTACCCAGTCATTATTTTTTTTTTTGACTAGATGACCTCCAATGGTCTGTTCCAATTTAAATTATTATGTGCTAATGATTTCTTCGGTGAGGTTTGGGTTCTGCCATACACATTCAAAAACACAGATGAAGAACCAGTGTTTCAGCCTTACTCATGTCTTTTAGCTCCTCACCCAAAAAGCTCTATCAAAACTAGCAAAACTGTTGATGGAGTGAAATCCTACTCAAGGTGAGTAAGGGTGCTGCAGAACCCAAATTTTGCTTTATGCTGTTAAAACGCAGTGATGCATATTTGTGCACCAGGCCATGCTCTGTGTTTGGAGGTTGGCAAGATGAAAGTAAGTGTGTTACCTTTCAGATATACTCTGTGACTAACCGCACTTCCCCAAAGAAGCCAGCCCAGTTTGCCATGAGTTTGTTATGACTGTTAGCCATGACTGCAGCAGAGACACATCTTTTGGGTTTGATCCAAAGCCTGTGGAAATTGATGGAAAAATTTATCCACTTCCAAAGGTGTTCTGAGAGAGTTTTCTGCTCCTATGTAGTACGAATAATATTCTAAAGTATCGCACTTGAGGCAAACAATCATTAGGACATGCACTGCTTTTTTGGCTGTACAAGAAGAATACAATGTTTTGGCATTGATTTAATAAATCATAGCTGGGTTGGGGGAGGTACACAGGGAAGGACACAAGGAAATACCAGATGAAAGAAATGGTCAGAAATGAAGAATTTCTTCAGCGTTGCCATTGGAATTTCTTTTTGCATATGAAAACAAATCATCATACCGTTTTTGCCCCTGTGCTTCTGCTGAAGAATTCCCTTTAAAGCACCACTTACTTCACAAGGGAGAGATGCTTCACAGGAAAAAGCCGGGACCAGCACAAACAGGAAAAAGGTGAGAATGAGCAGGACCAGATGTTCAGACTTGCAGAGCAAAAAAACCTCAACCAAAACCCAAATAACACACACAATTAAATATGTGAGAACTGGCTCAGGTCTTTAATAGGTTGTTTGGATTATCATACCCACAAGGAAGAAAAAGACACATTTGTGTTTGCAGTCCAAGTGCTCAACCTTCCTTAGCCCTGCGCTGCTTCCTGAGAAAGGATGTCTCCACAGCTACTGTAGATGTGGCAAAGAGCTCGATCTGGAGAACGTTCAGGGACATCTACTGAGATGGAAAGGCCTGAAAAACAAGAACAAGAGAACGACACAAGGGCCCTGTCCGGCTCTCACAGCCACATGCCCCAAATTCCCTCTGCCCAGCACAGAGCACCCAAGGTCAGCCTTTGAGTCAATCAGCCACCGAAACAATTCAATTCAACTGAAATCAAAACAGCAAGCAGGAAGTGGCCCATTTCAACCACCACTTTAAAAAGGGCCAGGCCGTTAACCCTTTTAATTCAGAGGCATCCTTTCCTTCTCCATAGTTTTGCCATGACTACACACACTGCTGCAACCTATTGCTCACTACAGTCGAAACAAATTTAAAATTTTCATGTCGTGCAAAAATCCTGATCTGTGCTCCCTGAGAAGGCCCTCAACAGGCAGCAGTTGCGCTTGGCCATTCAGGCTTCGAAAAATCAATAGACAAATGGACGGTTGGACGTGCCCTTGGATCAACTCTGCCCCATAGCTCGCATCGTCCCTCTGGGGCAGATAAGGCTGTCCAGGTGCTGCTGAGCAGCCCCAGCAGGCATTGACCGCTCAGGTCCTTGTTGTACAGATCCTAGAAAGCAAGTAAAGCTGCTGATGGTATCTCTCTAACTGCTTTCAGGTAAACTGCAGAGCAGCATCGGCCTCTACTCAAAAGTTGAGGCTATTGAGGGAATGCAATTGTAATTCATTATTAAATCTATAATTCTTCAGGAGCCACCCATGGTAGCAAACAACATATGGTATCACAGGCTGAAGCATCATGACCATGAATCTTCCAATTCTGTAGTCAGAAATAATTTTTCGGTAAGTATGAGGTGTGCCATTTTTTTCCCCCCAACTTTGTGTACAGGAATCCCACACAGGCTTCATTCAGACCTTTCACACCCTGCAAAATTCAGAGGTGCTAAAGGAATTGTCTGTAAAACCCTGCCAGGATGCATTACCTCTCTAGCATTTCTTCTCCACAGCTCCCAGCTGTGTTGGTGGGAGCTCAGCTCTACAACACCAGAGCCTCTCCAGCTACCAGCTACAAGCAGCAGCAAGTCGCTTGTTCCCAGACGTCCCCTTCTCCACTTGGACTTTGTCAGAGCACAACTTTTTCTTCTGGCTCTCTTGCAGTAAGAGATAAGTCTTTTTACCTCCTGAGCGGGGATCCAGAGAGGTTCTGCCGAGCAATTTCAACAGCATATTTTTCATCAGTGTAGACGGTTTTTCCCCCTCATTGAGTTGGTAATCTACCTCTTCCACCTGGATTTCCCTTTTTCTGGACTGTTGTACCTCTTCTGAGATCAGAACCCAAATGGAAATAACCACTGAGCTGCGTTAGCTCGGCACGGAAGATGACTTTGCTCAGATCCAAACCAGTTTTGAGACGGAAGTTTCTCTGTGTGCACATTTACAATGCTTTCCGACAGTGCCTACAGAGTCATTAATTATGATCTTCCTCTGTATCAGCGGTCTGCAGAAACAAGCTCTTTAGGCAGCGCCGGTGTTTCTCCTGTGTTGCGGACATGAGTGCGATTAAATACATTCCTGGAGCACTGTGGCCTGACTTTTTTCAGAAAAGCAGCCAATGATCTTGGATGTCCCCATCTGAGACATCTGACTTCCAGAGGGGAACGCCAGGAATTTCCGAAGAATCACAACCCCATACCCAGCATATGTTTTGAACTGGGCACCCAAAACAAATGGTCTCTTGGAAGTAGGCTACTGTTTTCTGAACACTCCCAAATATCTCTGAATACTCTGACGAGGAAGTGATGTGTCCACCAGAAAACTGCAAACTATTTAGAAATGCTAGGCACCAGCAACGAACATTAATAAAAGCCTATTTCATATCCAACTGTAAAGCAAAAAAATAAAAAAAATAAAAAAAACAGGAAAAGAAAAAAAGAAAAGCCTGGCAAGGCCAGTATTGGCTCTTAAAACAGGAAAAACTTCCTGCTCACCCGCTTCAGCGGCGTGTCCCTGGCAGAGCTGGGGTTAAGAGTGGCCCAGCCAGGGGTACAACACCAGCTCCCAGCAATCAGCCACGTCGATATTTGCTGCCAAAAATCTCCTCTGGGACCACTGTGCCTACGTATTTGCTGTTCTCCCTAGAAGGCCCCCAGTAAAGGACTGGGACAGAGCACTAGAGAGGGGAGAAAGGGGATGCGTTGCACTGACACCCAGAACAGGACTCGATACCTGGGCTCCACCAACTGGTACGGGCTCTGGGAAGCTTGACCTTTTATTTTAACTCTCGCTGACTCAGGCCCCGCACTCACAGTTCGGCACCGGCTGAAAGCAGGCTCTGGACTGTGCGAAAGCTAAAACCGGAGCAGGGGAATTCTCGCCCTTGGCATGAACAGCTACCGCAGCAGCTGGCCGAAAATATTATAATACATGGGAATCTGGCAGGTGGTTCAGGGCTGCATAGCTTTTGGGGAAATATTCCGTATTGCCCCAGAAAGCAGGAGACAAGAGAAAACACATTTTGCACATGCTGCAAAGTGATAAATAAAAGATTTAAATAACGTAAAAGATATGACCCGTGTTTAATGTTAAATATAATGCCCATAAATTACTACAAAATCTTCCCATGTCCTGAGAGCAAAGCAAGATAACTCTCAGGGAAGGGATACCACGTACATACCACAAGTTCTCCAGATGGCATAACAGTTCAACAGGAGATCCTGCTGCTGCGAATACTACAGGAGGCACTTAGCGGTCTGTAGGCTCTGGCGCTCCGTTAGCAAGTGCTGTTTTCCGTGCAGAAAATGAGGAAGGACATCCTGCACGGGCAGGGTTACCCCATGCCTTTGCAATGTGGACCACACTGTTTGAAGCCTTGTCGGACTTCTCAAGTAATCCTACTTCTCCAGAACCATTTTGCCACTTGCAGATGCTGATCTAATTGTAGATAATATAGCAAGTTGGATTAAAATTCCCTGGGCTGAAGACGGGGCTCCAATCCATCGTAGAAAGAATTCACTTTTTTTTCCCCATCCTGCTGCACACTTCTTCCAGAGAACTGTAAATGCCTTTGAAAGAGAAGAGGAAAAATAGTGATGAAAGATTTTGAATATCTGGACAAGCCACCAATTTCTGAAGAATTCTCTCCAGAACAAGTTTTCAGGTGTTTTGGGATATTTTGCTGGCAGTGAAGATGTGATGCTCACAATTTAATACAATGATACTCGTGAAATCAGCATGATGCCATAATGTTTTGTGCTGGTACCAGCCCCAAGAAAAGCCAGCTTTCTACAGACCTCATTCTTTTGAACAGAACATTAAAAATACACTGATTTAATTCTGTGAGTTTGTCTTGGCTCAGCAGTAGGAATATAGAAGTAGTTAGAACAACAAATTTAAACTATATCCTGGAGAAATGGATTAACCAAAAAGATACATCTTTTACTTTTTAATTTTTTTTTCAAAGCCATCTAGTTAGATTTAGATTGATACTAAATCAAATTCAGTAGTAGATCTGTGACCAACCAGTGAAAACTTCCTATACATCAGCATATATACATTTTTACACTTGCATTTTTGCAGTTAGTCGGTAAGTTCAGAGTTAGCTTTTCCATTGCCTAGATGACGCCTGCAAATCTCTGGTCCCAGACTATCATAAGTGCTTCTGCATGTACATTTATTGGCACGTGAGGGTTAATCTTAAACATCTTTAGTGAGAGTTACAGCTTTTTGGACTTATTTTACCCCATTTCTTGTTTCTGAAAAAAGTGGCGTGACCCTTACTCAAAAGGGGGGAAGAAAGGTGAGTTCTCAGCATAAAGGCGCACACCCGTCCTCCCTGGCCACGCTACCTGCAAGGAGAAGCACATCCAGTCCTGCCACAGGCTCCGTTTTTCAGCGGTATTTGGATGCCTCGTGCTTCTGGGAGCGCTTGCCTGTCGCGAACGAGGCCTAAGGGGCTCTCACACATCATTTAACGCTTCGTACAGGTATGAGCAAGCTGCTACATTGTGTTCTAGGTTCAAGCACAGGCTCTGTGATTCTTTTCTTCATTTTCCCCTCCTTTTTTCTTTTTTCTATAAACATTTCTATAAAAGTAATGCCTTTAGTATCACCACGTGTTTGGCCACAAAAGTCGCAAACTCACTGAGAACCAAGGAAACGCTGCTTGTGATTTAAGTGTTTGCCAATTATTTGCTTTAATGTTTTAATCTTATGCAGCTTCATCAAATAATTATATGCAAGTTTGATTTCTTCTAACATTTGATCAGCCCCGCTTGCCTGCTAAAAATGATGCTTGACTCACATCCTGGCAACAGTGTTTATTTGACGTGCGCTGGTGAAGCACTCTAAAAAACTGCACTCAGGCTATTCCAAATTTAGCCTCCTACATCTGTGTGTATTAGTGTTTGGGTGAGACTGAATTATCAGCGTGTGTCAAGTAGGTGACACAAGCTGAGCAGCGCACCTTTCTTGTTCAATTACAAGCTTGGTGCTGAAGAAGCCTTTAGAGAAAAAACATCCGTGTTCCTCATGGGCTTTTTTTAGATCTGTTTACGTTGGGTAGCTTTATGCTACAAGAAAATCCAAGTCGCCTTAGACCGCGTCTATCCTCAGCCAAACGCCAATTACTTTTGTATTTCTCTCCAAATAAAACTACTTGCCGTAAATCCAAACCTATTAAAAATGCGCAGCTGTGAAGTTACAACCATTCGTACGCTCAGAAATACTAAACCATGGGGCCAAAGTTTTTAAGGGGCGGCATACCTGAAGACTAACCGGCGAGGGGGGAGGCTGGCCACGTGCTAGGTTTCACATGGGAATGCAGCAGCAGGACGCTGCGAAGAGGGGAGTTTCTCATTAAATGTAGCTGTGCTAAGTTGGCTCAGTCAGTCTTCCAGCGCACGATGGGTGTCCCGCAACACGAGCATCTTGCCAAGGAGCGTCCTCCAGGATCACGACAGCTTCAGTGGGAGCGGAGGCGTCAGGCTGAGGCTCCAGCCAAGCCCCGGGCTGGGATTGCATATTCCTTACTGAAAGTTTCTTGCAGTTTCAGTTCAGTGACGTATTCCTCGCTCCTGCTCCCAGAGGTGGAAAGATCTGGGGGTTGGTTCGTCCTTCAAAAATGAGAATGAAAATCCTCTGGTTCCTGTTTACGAGAAGCGAGCAAACACGTAGCTGCTCAAATGAACGGTGGCTAAATTCACTTTATTGGCATCTCAGCGACTCCACCGCCCCACACAAGTTAACCTGCATGGCTTGAGGTGCTGCGTGCCAGCGCTAATTGGTTTTGCTCATCAGTGGAAGCAGCAAGCGCACTGGTGCGGGCGGTGGGAGGGGGCAAGCGCCTTCGCCGTCACCCTTTCACCATTACCATTGCCTAAGCCACCTCCAACAGCTCCTGCGTGGCTGCGTGAGCTGCGATTGCACTGCAGGTGCAGGGTGCAGGCACAGGCTAAGTAGACATCTCCTCTCTTACCACATATATGGTAAATTAGGTGTATTTTCACTGAGCAGAGGCACTCCTGCCCCGTGCTGTGACAAGCCAGCGTCCCGTACCAAGGAGCCCGTCGCCTTACTGACAGGCTCTTTCTTACGGTGGGATGATGCGGCTCCTTCAGGAGACCTGACCATTCCTGTTTGTAATGTATGCAAAGCTGTGGAGGATGATGGGGCTGCTAAAAATCGCTTCTGCTAAGTCATTCCTACCTGAGACAATTTACCTTCAGGGCTCAACATCAACCTAATTTTGGAATGTATCAGATTGCGCCAAAAAACAGAGGATGGAGAAACGGTGGGGAAACAGCCTGAGGTTTTAAACCAAGCTACCCGCTGCCAGTCCCAGCGCCGCGCACACTCTCCATTTCACATCAAAAGCTTTAACGCATTCAGCATATTTTTTTTCAGGATGAAAATTTAAGTATTTCCAGCCAGCACAGCAAACTCGGGTTCGCCTGCCAAGATTTGTTGCATTTTTCTTTAATTATAGCAGCAGCCAATAGGTTTAAATTTGAGACCCAATGAGCAGACTCCCTGCCTCTCCTCCCTCTTCGCTGATGGTTTGAATCTTCAAGGAACAGCTTCCTAGCCTTAGTCCGGGGAGCCTTTAAGCACACGCTTATCTTCAGTTAATGCACTGCAGTCAACCGGGTGATGCACGTTTGCCAAGTTTAAGTGCTTTCTGGGGTGGAGGCTGGACTGTACTCGGTTCACAGCTCTGAAAGCATGTGATTGCAATGAATTTATCTTGCATCAGAGAGGATTTTTTTTGGAAGGTCTCCTGTTTAAACAAGAATCCATTGGTGTTTTTAAGGCTTCTAGATCAAAGCTGCTATTAAAAAATGCAAGTATTTCAATGTTGCACAGATATAACATCATGTGTTGTATATAGTTTGCAAAGTCTGGGAGCCTTTTGGATGAAAGGTACTCTGCACATATATAATACCACCATCATCATTATAAATGCATCGAAGCCACAGAAGCCTAAGCTGATTTATTATGAGCACCTGTCCCTATATAATTTTCTAACACTGCCCGCCTGGGTGAACTGATGAGATCTCCACTATATTGGGGTAACCTGTCATTTTATTCAGATTGAAATGGATTTTCTTCCCTTGAATTCCTGGCAGAGAGAAAACAATCAAAAAATAATGGCTTGCAGATAATAAAGTTGCATGTCGGGCTAGGCCTAACAGATACTCAGCTGTCAACACTTTGCCTGCGCACATTTACATCATTTCATTGTGAGATGAAGAAGGCCAGGGTGAGAGACAGAACAGGGGCTGTTCTTGCCATTTGGCCCCCCAAAACACACTTGGCATGCTCCTAATAAAGGTGGTTCTCCTCATACTTTACAACAGCCAGAGAGATGGGCTGCCTGGTAGAAGGTAGGCAAATAGCTTGCCTTCCTTCAGATAAGGAACACTGTGTTCCACCGAAATGGTATCTCATACGGGCTTTTGTATATCTTGGCCTAAACGTGGCACCACATCTCCTGCTCTCACCTCTGGAGAGTTCTTAATGTCTAAGTGACGCACTTTATTGAGATTTCAAGAAAAATACAGGCATCCTGGCCAGCTTTCCCTCTCCCAGGCTACATGGGAGGCTGTAATTCAAGACATAATGGCTTGCCTTGATTGTCAACAGAGTCACACTGGCCCAGGACAAAGCCCTGCTTGAGCCCTACGGCTCCATCATGCTACCATGGCCGAGGAACACCAACTCCACAGCCAGCAGCAGACAGGACAGGGATGTTGTTATCACACCGGCCTGACTCTGATTTCCCAGCCCAGATGACCAGGTACCCCTTTCCAGCGGGATGTGCCTGCAGAGACTCGGTTCTCTGGCTCCAGAGCCAACTACTTCAGTTGCTCCACCACCCTGTCCCTGTCACCTCCCTTCCCTTACCCTGATGCAGCCTTATATAAAGTCCCTTAAAAAATTATTCTTGGAGTATGAAAAGACATCCAAGGTCTATGCTTGATTCCTTCCTCCCTTGCTGTGTCCCAGTACGTACTGCAAAGCTGAGAGCAGCGGAGTTAGCGGCAGCTGCCTGCAGCTCATCTGTTGGCAAGGCTGGAGCTGAAATCACATTCTCCAAGTGCCAGAAAGATAGACCTTCTGAAAGGAAGTATCGGGTGAAAGAGCAGGAAAGCGAGTTCGCTTCCAAACAATAAACATGCAGATCGGAAATAATTGAGGCACTAGAACAAGGGGGAGGGAAAAGAAAACAAACCATAACAACAGAGCCTCAGATGAACTGGTTTTCCCTAGCAATAGGGAAGGGGGAGGAGGGGGAAGAGAGAAAAAAAACCCCTCTAGGTAGCTCAGAGCTGACCAAAAGAAGATTTTTCACTTTCTGATAAATCCTGAGGAGTTGCTAAGTCTTTATGTTCAGCGTCACAGTGACAAGCTGGCATCGTGGCGGTTCTGGCAAAAGAGATGGAGTCTTTCAGGACCTGCCTGCCTGCTGGCTGACCCGCCAAGGAGCCGGGCAGCGAGCCGCTTCGCCTGGTTTCCTTTAAAAACGCCAACAAAATTGACCCATTTCAACAGGGCGTTTCAGATCTACCAACTCACCATCTTCTAGCAGACTCCTGTCTGATTGAGAGACTGCCAAATGGCTCCGAGATGCCAGATAATTACAGCTATAAATATTTTTATTATGGGGTGCCACGATACTGTTCTGCAGAAAGACAAGGAACAGAATAAAGGCCAACGTCCTCTACTACCAGACAGCGCATAGGCTGTGTGTGAACAATAACCTCCAAGCTGCTAAGCGGATGACTTCTGGGTCTCTTGGGGGCCAGGGGAAAGAGGGACAAACAATTCTGGAAAGCTGGGGAGCACCCACACAAACTAGAGGAAAGCGGGAAAATGGACGTTTTTTGTGGCTTCACGGGATACCGTGTACAGACGTGTAAATGTACGTGATACTGTTTTCTACAGCACAACAAGAGGTGTTTTCAGAGCACTGAATTTAGGCACCCAGCCTAGCTGGTTAAGTTACTTGGCTTACCTCCTTAAACTCCCTTAACAGAGAAGCTCTCCTAGAGGCAATTCAGAATAGGAGCCTGACAGAGGCTTACTGAATTGCTCCTGCAAGCGAGTCTCTCTCCCCTTTTTCCATTGACTCCAGAAAGAACCTGGAGAGCCGAGCTGGCTAGCTTAACCAGCCAAGTTGGGTGGCTAAATTTGGGTGGTCTGAACCCCTCCGCTTCTGCGTGGGGCCTGGATTAGGATTTGAGCTTTGTCTAACATCTGCATTTGCTGAAGAAGTACACCGTCGCTCTTCAGCCTTGATGTTGCTGTGCTTTAGATGCAATACGTATTTACGTTAGACATACTTTGGTTTTCACTAGTACGTAGGGTATGAAAGTGAAAAGTCTAGAAATGTGGTGTGTTCATGAAGGGAAGGACAAGGGGTAAGTTGATAAATAATCTGGAAATGACCAGAAGTTCACATTCACTTTGGGGCATTCCCTCTATCGGAGACTGCATCTTCTTGCATTCTGAGTCACAGGAGTGAATAATGAATATCAATGAAAGCCCTGAGTGACTCTACGAGCAACGTGGTATTGTTCACTCCTTGTTCACCGGCTTTATAATGAATTCTCTCTAAGTACGTCTGCTCTCTGTCTGGTTTTCGCAGCCTTCCAAATATGAACATGCCTCTCCAGCTTCAGCTCGCATTATTGCATTCCAGCATACTCGCTTTGCGTGACATACCAGTTACCTTCAAACAAACTTTGGGCTAAGTTTGCGAAGACTAATTCAAAGGTTGTCATTTAAAGAAGCTAAGCATTTCACTGCTAGGTATTCTGAAGCTAAACTCTCACCAAACATCTAGTCAGATCTTTCTTTCAGGCCAACAAAATAATATGCAGCCAGCCCTCTCCCACCTTTCCAGAGCTGGCCTTCAACAGTGCAGACTCAGACCAGAGTAGGAAGCTGAATCATAAATTATTCCTTAAAAAAATAAGCCAAGTCACTTGCCTGTAGTCCCAAGAGCCCAATCCTTATCGCAGCAGGGTGAGCTGCCTCTCCTGTGCCACAGGTAACAGTCTGAACATGGTGGTACCTCCAAGCACTTGGCACGCAGCAGGAAGAGCACTGGACAGACCAGGTTGTGTCACCCCAAGCAGGTGCTTGGGAGAATGATGTGGTCCTGCATCTGGAACATCTTTCCTTCCCCAGGTGATGCAGAATCACTGAAAGAGTCACATTTTGCAGCCCAGATCTCTTGCCACTTCCTGAACAAATGAGCCTGTTAAGGAGAAATACGTATTTATTGTCAGAGCAATCCAAGCATGAGTCTAAAAGGTCAGGGGGTAGATCTGTTGACGAAGATGGAGTTACCGTTACTAACACATTTTTCAAAGCAGAACCACAAAGATTCTGTACCATACATCTACCCTTTTCATATCATGGGGGTGGGTGGGAAGACAGACAGAAATGTTTTCCAGTCTTGAAATTAATGCTATTGCATACTGTTTCTTGCAGTTTCCCCCAGCTCAAGAGGCATAGAAGAATCCACATACACTTGGATTCTTGCAGAGAAACATCAGAGGAAAACAAAATAAATTTTCCCATGCTCCTGTCGCCGGATTTTCACTATGCAGAACGCAGACCTGTAATGGTGCTATTGTATATTCCTCAAATAGGGGTAGGTCTGAAAACATCTGGCCTGGTCACATCACGCTTGGCATGGATGAAAATTCGTATATAAACTCTAATAACCAAGATCTACCGATAGGCAAAAAATGCTGAGATTTTGTTGTGTATACTTTGGAAGAAGTAATTACATTTAGTTACATAAGCAGTTACAGAACACAGATTCTCCTCAAAGTAAGCGGTAGTTCCATCCATGAAGACTTTTGATGTGGGTTCCAAGAATTTATAATAAATCAAGGCATAAACAGGCTTTTCAGTGGCGCAGGTTGGAAATCTTACAAGGAAACAACATTTCCTTGAAAAAAACCCACTGCTTTTGAACAAACACTTTGTTTTCACTGAACTTTTACCGAATACGAGACTTTGGGCCATACATGGGTCCTTGGAGAGTCTGCCTGAGGCCAGTGGTCCTCAGACCCTGGAAGTCCTTGGCCTCAGAGCAGGTCACACGTACATCTGCTCCGCAGCCGCATCCCCAGCCCCAGAGCAGACAGGCCTGAGGGTTACCATCCTGCTGCCAGAGCTGCTAAAACTAGAGGGTTTCTGGCTCCAAGGCTCACACGCTCAACGGCTCTGCCATAGGAAAAGGGGCTCTGGAAGCTTCTTGCAACCACCCTGAGAGATGAATGTTTTTGAATACCGGCGAAGCCAGGAGACCTTCCAGCTTGATTGCAGAAAATTAAATAAAAGTTGGATTCTCATCAGAATCCAAACGAGCTGAATTAAAATGAGAAATTATCCTGCAAGCCTCTGCCTGGTGTGTGGCACTCTCAGTACCACTTGTCTTGGTTTCCTCCAGAACTGGAAGTGGTTTTGTCAGCACACGGGACAGGACTATCAGCTGGTACCTGTTCCAAGTCAGAGGGGACTATGTCTGATCAAATCAGTCAAGGATATAACCAGAAAGCTCAATTTTGAGCCAGTTAGTGTCATATGGAAGTAACTTTCCCCTGGCATCTCTGGGAAGCTTTGACGTATTTACTGTGGTCAGTGCTCAAGGTCTTATGTTCCAGTGCTGCAGTGCAAAAACGAGCAACGTAAGAGATACCAAACCCTCATGTTTCTGTCCAAAATCTTGCATCTTTCTGAAAAGAATATTCCAAATAATGAATGACAAAACTGAAACTATTCGAAAGAGAGTGTGAATGCTTTGGGAGGAGGAAAAAAACCGTCGGACCTTGTCTAAACTCTAACACAAGTAGCTTGAGCTCAGAAGACTGAGAGGGATAAAAAGCATGCAGCCCGTTCTTGTGGAACGTGTTTGCAGAAGCTGGCCTGCAATAGTTTTAATATTCAGTCTGGTGCCCAATAGCTAGAAACATTAAACTGAGGGTTTGGTGGGGAGATTTAGGCCAACTGACGTGACCCCTCAAATTCATGCAGAAGATTTTAATTCATTTTATTGCGGTTACCCTGAAATTCTGTTTCTTTCGTTACTATGGCCTGAAGTCAGTAATACACTTGAAAGCACGTGTATATCTTTAACATAAATTTGAACACGTGAGTAGCCCCATTATCATCAATGAACACGCACGAGTACTCCTCTGGGGCCTGGGTACGCTCTTACTCACCAGCTCAACAGCGCTGGCCAAAAGAAATGCCTCACTTTCTTTTTTTTTTTTCTTTTTTTTTTCTTAAATTAACTAGAGCATGACAATAAAGATTCTCTGAATGATGTCCCTCATTAACCAACAGAGGCATTCATTTTTATGCAGTCATTATTTCTACTTCACGGCTCCAAATTGAAGCAATGTTGTTCTTGCAACAAGGGTTTAAACACTTTCAGTGTTTTACATAGCTCCCCATGGTGACCTGTTGTAACTGGAGCTGGAATACAGAGATGTATTTAAGGTACTGCCTTGTTTTGGTTATTGAGATACATCATTGCACAAGTCCAGAAGGCCTTCTATCAGAAGATCTTCCTTCACAGGGTTAGGTCCATGGCAGTCCATCAGGATTTGGTAGGACTGAAAATTATGATTGCAGTATCATACAAATTTCTCTCTGTGCCTTTAATGTTTCTCTCTGAGGCAATGTTTTATGACGTCTCTCTTGCAGTTTGGCCTTCTGCAAAGAAATATACGAAAAACCTATTGTCGGCTTCAAGTTTGGAGCCTTCTAAATTAATGCAGCAATTCTGAACAATGTGAAAACATCTAATTCACTAGACACATTTGTAAACAGGACTTTCTTCTTTCCTGCCAAAGTAATAACAAATGCATTTTCTTGCTGAACGACCTCCACAAAATGGGCTACATCTATTTATGCAAAGTTAATTAGGTCATAACATTTACTTTTCCTGTTCACAGATGAACAACTTCTTACAAATCAAAATTGAAGCTTTGCCTCCTTCCCAGTATGCTATTTTAAAAATACTTCTGGTGAACATCATACTTTTTTTATTGTGAAATTTTAATTTAATGGAAAATTTAATAAAATTTTTAGCTGCAGCTTTTCAGGCATCACGTTTTCACATGGCAGGGTCTCCACTCTTTTGAATGCTGAAACACAATCTTGAGTTTTTGTTGAACCTATGTTAAAGCTTTTTAAAGGACTAAACCCATCAATTTATAAGTATGCACCACGCAGATAGCATCATACTACAGATTTTCATTTGAATGTAAATATATTCAGTCATTCAGTGGATCTGAATTCTTCAATACAAGGACCGAAAAGCACATTGTGGGTCAGAGGCGAATTCCCTGTTACTGTAAAAATAGTATAGTATAAACTTGATTATAAAACTATCCAGCCCTATTATGAACATGTTTATTCTAACTATTGGAAGCCTCTGCAAGAAAATACCTTCTAATTTACACATTAGATGTAGTCACAGATATGTACATATTTTTATATGTATATATGCACATGCATGTATGTATATGTATGTAGCGCTGAATAACATTTGAGAAAGTGCCAGTCTACATGGGCTGCTCTCAGTGCCAAGAAAATAATTAATGGACAGTTGCAATAATTTTCTAAATTATAGCTACAATAGTAATACGTGAGCTTGAAAAGGGGCCATGGTAATATTTTTGACACAGCGTGAAGCTATTCCTTTCTCTTTATAGCTCCGTAACAAAGCTCTTAAACACATGCGTAAATCCCCAACAACCTGAATTGAACTTCAAAATATATTTAAGGGCTTTGCATAATGCACCTGGGACTTGAGAGGTCAGAAATGGCACACTTCTACATCCCAGAAAATACTGATATTTTGATATTTTTCCAGTTTGAAGTGGAGCAAAAAGATGAAAACATTCTGCAAAATGAACACTCCAGAATTAATTCTTATACCCAAAGCTATCAATTTCAAAGAGATTTGACAGATAAACCATTACAAAATAGTAATACGCAAATTAAAATTCATCCCCATAAGATCAATAGAAACGGAAAAACCAGAACAAAATATATTGATGCCATCCAAATAAAAAACCCCAAAATTCCCCATTTAAACATTTTCTCTTTTCAACACTACAAAATCAAGATAATTTCCACAAACACTTTCAGTTTCAAAAAAGTACAGATTCCAATCTCACTTTTTCTTAAGCTTTTTTTAACCAACCAGCCAGTATTATTTGTTGGTTTAATCATGCAAAACAAATCTTGATATCTATCCTACCGTCAGCATTTCCGCTGAGTTTCTACAATGCCCCAGGAGTTGATCTGTGTGTTTCTTTTCACGATAACTAGAGACCAGGATGCACGTTTCATGGCTCCAGGTTATGAATCAGTGGCTGGGTATCTTTTACAATGGAGTTCAGTTGAAACCATACCTAGAAATGCTGCATATCATTTTGGGAGTAGCTGAATACTTGAAATATATCAACCCTTTGCCGACAAAAGCAATGAAAAGATGCACTGTTTGAGTTGGGGAAACATACGCACTCAAAATTATGTATTAAAAAAAAATATTATTCACTTAACTCCCATAAAAGACCTAATTTTAAACAAACCAGGCTTGCTCACAGCAAGGTACTCATCCTCCTGTCATTATTTATGCTGCAGTAGTCCCTAGAAGCCCCAGGTCCCCATTGAGCTACAAATACAGAGTGATTGTACATTTATTTATAGGGCATTAGATTTCCCCGCTCCTGAGCAAACAGGTAAAGCAGTGATTACCGAGGACGCACATATACCCAGGCAGCGAGCCAGCCAGCCACAGAAAGTAATTTCAGCCTGAGCCTTTGTTTTAAATAAACACCTGCATTTTCATATGGAGAAAAGCATTTGTTTCACAATGAGCTGTCACAGCATGTTTGCCTGCTAATGAACCAAAAGCTCTTTGAATTCTGTCTCCCATCCTTCCCACACTGCAATTTTGCCAGCCCTGACTATCCCTTTTATTGCTTTTTTCTGTTTTTTTTTTTTTTTTCCTTGAACAAAACATTCTTGCTTAGCCCTGCAGTTACTTTGTAATTCCGCATCATTTACTGCGGTGAGAGGCCGTGTCTCCATCCAGAGGAGAAAGCAGCAGATGGCCACAGCTGCTACGTGCAGACAGGTAGTCCCTATTTGACGGTATTTCAGTGGGAAAATACATCTGGTGGTCAGGACAGGGAGCTCGGGACAAGGCTGCTCGTCTCATCCAGGACCGTGACAGGGTCCCGTGCTCCCGAGAGTCCACACGCAACCCAACCTGATCCCACCAGTGGCTGTACGCTCTAGTCGGTTAAATCCCTGAAGCCTTAAGTGGATGAAGCCCTCCTCTGACGCAGGAGGGTCTGGCGCATGGCAATGCACTCCCCGCTCCCCCTGCGAGCCAACCCTTGCTTTTAGCAATGGAAAACACGGAGTCAGCCTTCACCTTTCTGTACCGTCTTGAGCCGCGCTCCAGAGTTTTATGCAAGAAAGTCTGTTTTCTTTGGGCTTCTCGACCAAGGCAAATCCTTTGACAATTGTGGCATTTAACCTTTCTGCTCCCTGGGTTGCTCACCGGGGAGAAGCACATATTGAAAAAGTGATGTTATGCCAACGCAAGGTTTTGTTAACCTAGGAAATTTCTCATGGGGCCCATTATATCATATGAGGAAGAACAACTGAGTCATTTTTAAGTATAGGACCTAAAGCATAAAAATAGCCAAGAATCCTTAGCTTGAGCGCCTGCCCCAAACTCATCCCTCCGCCCTTCCCTTCTGCCTTCCCATCGTGCGTGGGCTTTCCCCTGCGCTCATGAAGAGCGTTTTCCATGCCTGCATTATACTGCACATATCTCACCTAAACCTTGCTTCACGGCAACGTGAAAGGGACTCCACTGGCTCTCCCTTCTTCCCCCAGCTTAAAAGAGGAGACAGGTCTGCCTGGGCAGCCCCTGCAGAGCACTGGGGGTATGGAGATGGAGAGGGTCTCTTGCAGCTGGGGCTGGGGGTGAGCAACCAGCCCGGGGTGGGGATGGGGAGGTGCCGGGGAGACTCTCTGCTGCCCAGCCATGCAGGGACACGTGGGCACAGGGGTGTCGGTGCCATCACGGGGCATCTCTGTGCGGCGTGCCCCGTGCATCCTCGCCACTTTGCAATAGGAAAAGTCTCCTTAAGCTCCTATTTTCCTTCCAAATCCTCCTTCCCTGACTGTCAGACTCCACGAACCACAGATTTTTTTGGAGCTACACAAGCAATGGGGAAATAAAAAAAAAAGGTCAACAACCGCTTGGCACCTTTTCCAAGACGAGAGCGGGTAAAGGCAGAAGAAGGGATGGCTCACCAGCCTCCCTCCCACTCCCCCCGCCCCGCTCTTTCCAGGAGCCGGCCAGGCGGTCCCCGGGCGGTCGGCGTGCACATCCCGTCCCGGGATGTTCTTGCACCCAGCAAAACTCCCCTGGAGAGAGGGCAGGGTCACAGCCCTGCCTTACCTTGCAGGGCCAGGCCAGGCAGGCGGAGGGCACGCTACCTGCTGCCAAAATCCTCAAGCTGGCACGGCGGTGCTTCCTGAGGCATCTCGTCTGCCTCCAGGCCACCAGCATCACCTCCCCAAAGGGTCACTCCCCAAGCAGCCCTCCATGGGCCAGCTCAGAAAACCAAACGCCTTTAAGCTGAGACTGGCTTCCTCTCAGCACGGTTGGCCTCCATTTTGCCAGCCGCTCCTTGAAACTAAAAGCCCTTCATAAAAAAATAATATAGAAAAATATAGCAGGCAAGAAATGCCCAAGTGCTGCACATGATGGCTAGACTGCTGTTCCACTGTGCTGACCGAGGGATCAGAAAAAACCCTGTATTAATGTTAAAGAGAGGGGGAGGGAGGTGCTTTCGGCCGGGAGGCAGAGACGCAGGGCTGTGACTCAGTCCTCCCCCTGCCCCGCGCTCCCCGGGTCCGCTCTCTGCCTTCCCTTCCACATCCTTCAGGCGGACCCGACACGGGGATGCCAAGCGCGGCCGAGGCTTTGAAACGCCTCCTCTGCGTGGGTAAGAAAAAAAAGTAGAATTTTTCCTTTAATCCTCACCATGACCCAAATAGAATTACGCCAGTTTACAACAGATGAGTTTTAACATGGAAGAAAGAAAATAAAACCAACCAGAGAGCTATCTGATGAAAGTTCTCAGCTGGAGGTCTTTTAGACACTTATTGCCATTTTTCCTCTACCACACACCCATTTTACACTTCCAGGGATACCACGCAGCTAATACTAACAGCAAACACTGTACCATTCCCACAGCAGAGTTCAACCCAGAAATTAAATAAGAATCTGCCTTGCTTTGATTTGTGGCTGAATTTAACCCTTGGATGTCAGATGTCAGACTAAATTTTGAAAAAGCAAAATTCTTTATTTGCAACTAAATACACTGAGGCTCACCGGGATTGAAAGGACCGGGGTGGTTTTCTTGCTCCTTGATGAAAGGGAATCAGCAGGCCAAAAGACCATTTTTAAGCTGTCTTGAAAGACAAACTTAAAAGAAATACTCTATAACCGGAGGGGAAGGTGGTAGGGTGGGATAGGATTTTCTTCTCCTGTTTATTAAAAACACACCTTGGGCACCATTCTAATCTGATTTAAGCATCACGTGAGGTGTATTTATTACATGGGAAAATTGCCTCAGTGCTTTCACTGACACAGTTTGGACCCAGCCTGCAAAAGTCACTCTGCATGCAGAGGAATCTCCAGCACACAGAGATGAAGCGCAGGGGAGGGAAGAGCAGCCAAGAAGTAAAAAGGGAATATCTCAGGGAAAGCCATCTGAAAAATAGCAGAAGGTGCCTTGAGGCTTAGTGAGCAAAGACGTCCTGCTCCCAAAAGCTGCAGAGCAGTGGCAACCAAGAAGGGTGGGACCACTGGGAGAGGGGAAGGGAGAGGATGAGGAGAAACCAGTGGGGTCTGGAAAGTCTTGGAGCCACTCCATAAAACTGAGCAAATTATAGTCATCAAAATAACGTGTGAAAGAGCCAGACGTTCCCGAATGTGCCAAATCGCGCTACTGCACAGTTTCAAGGCTTATAGCCTGGAGGCGCAGAAACCCCAGAACAAGGGATAGGCAGCAAGGCTCTGGTCTTCCAGCTAGAGCAAGGAGCATCTGTGGGTCCCCGGGGCTATGGGGGACACCCGCTTCACAATAAAGGCAACTGGAAAACAACTCGCAGGAGTAGGCGGTGAACAAAAGCGCCTGGCGATGACAGCAATGGGGAGCAGATAGCTGAAGCACCTCGTCGAGGGTGCAGCGAGCGGAGGAGAGCAGCCTCATGCCGCAGGGTTAACAGTCACTTGGCGAGGGCTCCCTCCAAGCAGCCAAATCCGGGCTGCACCGTGATGGAGCTGTGGGACTTGACATCAACACAACGTGCACATGGGATGGGGGAGGCAGCGCGAGAGAATCAGCCAGCATCTCACGTAATCAGTAATCTCTGCTCCAAAAGGAGGACTTATTATTCAAAAATAGCCAGTTTTCTGGGCAACAGCCCAGGGCAGTACTTTGCTAGAGGTCTGTAGAAACCAAATCCAGCCTTTTCCCCTTGCTGCCAGCCAAAGGCATTGCCGTAGGCTCCCCATCTCACAGTTCCTCCTCTCTCCAAGCAACACAGTTCGTGAAATCATCCCAAATGTCTCCAGGGTTAAAGCCCAACCTCTCCCAGTAGATCAGTCAATTAGCAAAAGACTTTAGCGTGTCCAGGATAGCGTGCTCCAGGTCCTTATAAACAGACACACTTCCTCTGGACAACTCTCCCTACAAACCTCTGTGCTGCATGGAAAAGCACGTTTAGCCCAGTCTCATCCTTACTCACAGTTGGAATGAGCCTTTTGCAGTGTCAGAGACCCGTTGAGTGGAACCTGGAGGTGGAGAAGCTGAGGTTATGCCTACAGCAGCCAATGAAGGAGGCCAATGATGCGTGTGTGGGGAAAAAAAATATCACAAATGTGTCATCAATTATTAATATTCACCAAAGCTCCTGGGGGTCAAGGGGAGTCGGGACCTCAGAGTGCTGAGTACCACACAAGGCTCTGTCCCTGCAAGGCGATGGGACGCTACGTAGAAATCCCTCAGGCGATAGAAACCAAACACGCTCTCAAAGCAGCATCATCCTCTCAGTCAATAACTGAACAGCTTGATTACCTTGGGCAACGTACCCTGTTAACGTGGGATCCTGCAGCCCTGTCTCTGCCACACCGGCTGCTGGAGCCCTTGCCAGGGGTGCCCAGCCTGGAAAACCACTGGCAGTAACAATGTCTTAGACCGCAACATTTGGATTTTTCTCCAGTTTCACCCCCTCTGCCCAAGTCCACAGTTCAGTGGCACAGCTGGCAGAGGAAGAACCCGCTGGAGAGCCTGAGCTAGAACAGCTCAGGTGAGGACACACTGTCTGCTCCCTGCTGTTGTATTAAGCAACAGTATTAAGATCAGACTAGGTACAATGAAGCCTCTTTTGACATGACATCTACCAGAATTCATTCTAAAATTGGCCAAATTGTTCTGGATCTTGGTTATGAACTGTAGACTGTGTTGGATTTATTATTACTACGCTCGCTACACCATTATTGTCCATGTCTCGGGATCAAAACTGATAATCTACAATACAGTACGGAAATCCCTCATCCCAGACCATGAAAAGCAGTTTCAATAGGTGAGACTATAATGGTAGTGGGATTTTATGTCAGTCACTGATAAAACAACACAACTCCTGCCTACTACCTCCTCAGAAAGATCTTCTGTTTTCCCTAAATTAGGTGTAAAATGTTTAGTCCATGCCACATTAGGATATGGGCTTCCTACTTCAGGGATAGAAATCCACAGCCAAGTCTGTAGATGACCACCTAAACGTTGGCAAGCAGATGCGTATGCAGCAGATACCGATGACCATATCTATTGCCAAGTGCTAGTCCTGTAGATACCTTCCAAAGGTGAAGTCAGGGCAATTATTTATGCAAAAACATTGTTCTCACTTCAGAAGTCATACATAGACAGAGGAAATCACGGAAAAGTCGGTTAGGAAGGGGCCTCAAGAAGCTGTCTACATTTCCTCCTGCACTGAGGAAGAATGGTGTATGTCTAGCTATCCTGGTCGTTGGCTCTGTGACTGAGAGAAATGCATACTAGTGTGAAAGAAACCACATGTTGACTTTTTATGTTACCAGGTTACTTCTTACAAAGCTACACGTCCCAGAAGGGCAGATTGCGGTTGCGGCAGCTGGGTATATTATTAATTAGATCTTTGGCTGCAGCTTAAAGGGTGCATTGTATCTCACAGGTCAGACTTTCCTGCTGCCAGTGCCATCAAAGAATTTGTAATTGACTCCATAATTCACTTAAATTTTTCTGGCAAAACACTGCATTGAGGACTACCTGACACTTCTTCCTACATAAGTTCTCTACAGGGCACATGGTAATAATGACTTATTTAACCCCTGCATACATGTTTGTTTTTTTCTATGCATAGACATCCATTGAAATGCAGACTAATTTTTTATCCATAGATAACAACTACCTTATATATCACATGGACTTTATTGTGACTGCAAAGACACCCTGGAAGAACACAGCAATGCAGAGACACTTGCAACTCAACATTCCTTCTTTCTTGCAATATGAAATTAATGATTTATTATGAAACTGGCTCTGGCTCAGCTAATCTGACTGTCAAGGGGAGAACAGTGCCTTCTAGTCTGCCCTGTCCCATCCCTATTTAGGTGCTCCAAATAGCTGAATTACACAGGGAAAGACCTATGGTTTCTGCAGCTACTGTAGAAAACTCACTCGTGAGCTGTTTACTGCTCCACCAGGCAGTTTGGTGGTATGCACTGTGGTACAAATTCCATTAATTAGTGTCTGAACACCTAATGGCAGAACTGCATGAAAAAGAAAAGGAAAGAAATGTAAAAAAATTAATAATTAAGACAAGGAATAATAATAAAAAATAAATAAATCCACAAACAATAGACTGAATGCATATTACTGTTCTCTCCAATCAAAGCTAAATGGATTTTCTTCAGACTCTTCTCCTCAGACACAAATGAGTATTCCCCTTCGGATCAGAATCAAGTACACTTAACACCACAGCAGTGCTTTACTTTGTTTCAGAGAAGGTTACATGACTTTAGAAATAGAAATTATGGCTCCACTATGGAAGGGCTCATTCTCAAGGCTACTGTTACCTCTCCAAAACATTGCAGGGAAGTGGTCGTGCAATGGGAAGCTAAGCTTGCAAACGCCACGTCAGACACGGCTCTGACAAAACATTAATTCATTTCTGCTGATTCGGTTCGCTATCTTAGCCTCAGCTACTGTATCAGCTCCTGGAATGACAACATGGCTCATGAAGAATTGTCAGTCACCGTTATCTCTAATATAAGGAATAGTTATAAGAGAGAGCTATGAGTCCCTCCCACTCTCTGTGGGATAAGTGCTTTATAAGATTGGTTTCCTGAGCTGGAGGATGAAGGAAGTTTGTTTTGAGGTGACCCTGCTCCACAATGTCTCCATATGTCATCTCTGTTTTATAGGGAAGAAATCAAAGCTTGTTAGAATAAGGTGACTTGCCTGAAGTTACACAGCGCTAAAAATAAAATCCAGGTGTCCCAAACCCTGGTACAACAGGAACCTTTGTGTAGCACCAACCCATTTCTTCTCCAGTTCAACAATACCAGCAGCAAGATACTATATACTTGGGCTTTATGAGATACTGGCTCCTTACATTTACTTTAGATGAGAAAACATACAATGGTCTAGCTCTGAAAAACCTCAACCCTCCCCACCACCTGCTACCCTCCTACAGACCTACATTAGCACAGAATACACCAGGTTAACGATTTTCAACTAAATTGATATTCAGCCTTCTAATGTTTTTTAGTGGTGGTTTAGCCTTCCGATCAGTGAAATTTCACTTTATTGACAGTACCTTGCTTTCTTATTTACCTGTCATCGATCCCCTCAGAAGTAGTTCCCGGGCCACGGGGACTCTGCCAAACGCAGACTGAAACCACTTCTCCAGAGAACTGCTTGTCAAGTTATTTTATGGCCCAGTCTTTTACACTGCAACATAAATCCTACAATAAATCTAAACCAAACTTTGTATACAAGCGGACCAGCTTATGTCCAGAATGTATTACTTCCTATCTTATCACATCTTCACTACCTTTGTTTTACGTAGCACTTGTCATCCGTAAGGGCTTTAGGATCTTATTCCAAAATGCTTCTGGGTCTGCTGCAGATGTGCCTGCTCTCCCAGGACAAAAACCAGAGCAATACTCTCTCCTCAAACCTTGCCACGCAGAGAAAAAGAGTATTGGTCTCTACTAAGGTCATTGATTACAAAGCCATACGTCAAAATGGCAAACACCATAACCAAATCATATCTGTTAAAGGTTCATACAAACTACAAAGAAGCAACCAGTAAGGCAAGTTTTCTGTGCTGATACCTTAAAGAAATACCTTTCTCTCCCTAACACAGACTGCTGCAGAAGGATGTCTCCGCAGGACTTCCTCGGAGAGGCAGCAAATCTCTGCTTTCACCCACTGCTGAAATGCAGCAGCCACGTTTGGGAAGAACCGAGCTCCCGGGCATGGTTTTCATCACCGTCACTCTCAGCCCCGCACCCTGAGCAACCCCGAATGAAAAAAACAACAAGAAGATGACCCTTCTTGTGCCACTATCTGTATTTCACCTGCAAGATGAAGAAAAAAGTAACTTCTCATCAATGTAAAATATCTGAAGGTCAACAAGGAGACCTGCAGCGCTACAGACGGTATCGCAGGCTGCTGAACAGCCAACGCTGGCTACCGACAATAAAGCAAAACCACTCTGGGAGAAAAGCCAAAAATAATTGTAACAATTAGAAGTATATATATAAATATAGTATGTATGCATGAATTTTTTTCATTTAAACGAAAGCAAGTTGTAATTATTTGGTGTTTGGATTTTGCTCAAGAAATGAGGAAAACTTCATTTTGTTGTTTTTCCCCCCTCTAAAGACATTCTCATTTTGGAAAGGAACAGATAAAACTGAGAATCTACTGCATGCTGAGCAAGGGTCTCATCCCTTTGGCATTTCATCTTCTTCTGTAGTGGTACCTCCCCTTGTGACAAAATATCACGGTCTCTCTTCAGCTTTGAGATCCCGCGCGTCAGGTCTGGCTGAGCGTCTGCTGGTCTACCAGACACCCCCGGCTCGTCGCAACCTCCAGTGAGGGTATGGAACTGCCCATAATGGAGCGGCACGTGCCTTTAAGCAAGGCTTGTCCTAGGGCAAAACACTGCTAGGAGGCACGTGCTCCTGATGGCAGGTTCAGCTGGTAGCCCTTCCACCACATATGACCTCCTCCCATGGGCAGATAGGGAGAGAGGTGCCTTCTCTCCCTCCTACAAGTCATAGAATCATTTAGGTTGGAAAAGACCTTCAAGATCACTGAGTCCAACTGTAAACATTAAATCATTTAGTGGTAAATTCAAACTTCAAATGCATGTTAGAAATTAATTTTAATAGTCTGTCTGTTTGAATCCAAGAGGCCAGTGTAGAAGACATGCAGGGTGAAAATGTTCATCACTTACAACATGTTGGCATGGAAGAAGAAAAGAGGAAACAAGTCTGAAAAACAGAACTCAAGTCTGATGTGCGACCTTGCTTCAGATAAGCGCCTGGGTGTCTAGGTCTATCCAAACTATCCAGATCTCTTGGGTTTGTTGCAAATGAGCTGTAAACTTTCCAAGACAATTGCCTGTTATGAGGTTATCACTATTAAAGGGAGTACAAGAAGAAACCCAAAGTTGTTTTTCCTGAATCCCTACATGTGTAGAAGTTCAGGAGGCAGCTACTAGTTGGTGCACTGACTGCCATTAACACACACACAAAAAAAAGTCTGCCTTTCCTCTTTTTTCCCCCTCTCCTCCCATTTTTTTTTTTTCTTCTTCCCTCAGTTTGGTGCCTTATGTCGACATTTGAACTCCTGTGCAGTGAGCGTAAATGTGCCCCCGCAATCTGGTAGCACTGTACATCCACTTCGCACAGGCATAAATTATTTAGCAGGGTTTCAGACAGCAGCAATCAGGCCAACACCATCCACGCTCTCACGAAGACACTGCTTTTTTGCTCTTGTCTTTTTCGCTTAATCTGAAAGGTCACTGCAACTGGAAACATATGTTTATTCTTTTATATGGAAAATATAATACTACTTATTTCCTTCCTGAGAAGCCAGAAACGCTGCAGCAACCATTTCTTTCACAGAATTACTACACTTCTGTTTCTCATCCTGTCTGCAACCTAGAATTTCAAAAGGGCATAAAATAATGGAAAAGTTATGATGAACATTTACGGAAAGTAAAAAAGGGAAAAATTGAGTTGTCTCTAAAAGTAAAAATTATTATATATTTTAAATCAGTTCATCCACCTTGCTTGACTTTGCAGTCCCAGAGGCTGTCAATTCAGAGCAATCGCCAGGGCTTCACGACCAGCTCTTTTGAAAGGATGCATTTTTTTGATCAGCTTTGACTTATCACTGCTAAGCGGTGAGGAAATAAACCTACATTAACGGTATATACCGATACAGCTATCCCGTCCTTTAGTTTTAGCTCAAGCTATCAGAGTTTTGTGGCAGAGCTGCAAGCAGCTTGATAAATTCTGTAGTTCTGCAGTTCTTCCCTGTGGATCCACCTAGTTCCTTTGCCAGAACTGAAACCAAGCTCAGCTGCTAAGGCAGCAATTGAATGGGTCTGCGGAACAAAATTTCCTGGTCTGTGACAAGAAAACGAAGTTTGATTCATTAGCGAGGTGAAAAAGCAGAAAAACAGACTTTGTACCAGAACTGCAGTTCTGCAAACTGTGATTTGAATTTCTGAAATCTGTTCTGCATAGTTTGAGCTTTAACTTATTTTAGCTCCGAGTCTCCCATGGGGCATTTCTGGTTATTTTGAGGATTCCTGATGGGTAACAGCCTTGGCATTGCCCTGGTTTCTGTATTACTCAGTGACCAAGAGCCTCTCTGTTGAAAAGCTTTTTGCTTCCACAAAAATAGAAGCAATATTTGATGCATGCGATACCTGGAGACCAAGGGTGAAACTCAGCACTCGTGGGTCTTCATGGAGTTTTGCTCTCAGTCTTATCCATGCGATCAACAACATTCCTCCTCAGGAGTGATGGGTGAAAGGAATGAAAGGCATGAGGAAAGGTCTTTATAAAAAGAATAAAACAAATAGGCCAAGTTTTGCTCTTGCATGTGACTTCTAGTGTGCCAGAAAAAAAAAAAGCTTCTCCAGACATACTCAGACTAGTGTAATGAAGATAAATGAAAATATGTTTTATTTAGCCTTTCATCTTTGGTTTTTTTCAATTAAAAGCTTAAAAAGATAAATTCTTCCAGACAAAGAAATGATTCCTCATTAAAATGCGATAGATCTTTTGCAGTAGTACCTCAGGTACGCCTGCTGTATTCTTACAGAACAGATTCCTCTTTCTTTGTCTTACACGGCCCTTACTTCACAAACTATGTGCTGAAAACGAGCATGAAATGAAGAGCTGTATGCTTTTTTTAACCCACGGTCAGAGCTTGCAGAGCAAGTACCTAAATTCAGTCCGAAGAGGAGTGGCAATGTACTTAACCACCAAGTCAGAAACCACTAGAAAGATCGGTACATTGTAAAGGTAATGTCAGTGGTGACTTAGGATTTCTTTTTTCCTTTTTTTTTTTTTTCATCTATGGATGCCATTATGGGAGAAAGGTTTTTCCCTCCATTGGAATTAGAAAAAAAAAATTTAAAAAATCTGTCTATAGTAATTATTTTTACATTTTTTTTAATGAAGAGGTCATCTACAATTTCTTCTTTTATATTTTTCATCCCAAGAAAGTCACTTACAAGCCACGAAGAAATGACCTTCCAGCTCCATAAATCAACATGACAGGTGATTCAATCAGCCACATGCCTTCCCTGATTTAAGCAGCTGCTGACTCCCATAGAGCACGCCGAGCGCAGGTCCCCGCGGCCCTGCGAGTGATGAAGAAAGCAGCAGCTTTGCACTTTTAAAACCACTGAAGCCTGGCTGAGGAAATCACTGACACAAGTGAAATAAAAGGGACTGGATATTTAATTTGCATGAGCTGCTGGCACCGTACACACCTCCGCATCGCATTTTCTCACTCTGCGTGCGCTGTCAGTATCGCTAAAGAAGCTGCAACCTCGGTGTAGATTTTGTTCCTACGAAGCGATACTTGAGTCCGTGCCTGCGACGTTTGTGTGCTTCCCAGGCGCGCGCTTCATGAACTTTAAAAGAACTACTGCAACGAGGGTAGGGGAAATACTGTTTAATCTCAAATGGGAAAAGCAGGACTGGACAGGCTGCTGAGTGCTGAAAGGAGACCGTCACTTGGTGGGCCAAATTCTCTTTACATTCAGAGTGGCTCATTATATCAGAATGCCTCTCTGTTGAATTTTTATGGCATTGCTTTGGATTTCTTCAGCTAGATATAAGAAGAGGGTTCAACAGAGTTGCAGGAGTCTAAGCCAAGATACAGTTTATGCCTGCAACCAAGAAGATGTACTTCATCTACTCAGGTAGTCCATATTTTTCTCCTCGCCTAAACTTCATTTGCACATCGCTATCTCAAAATACCCTACAAATTCAACAGTTGACAGTGCTTTCCCAGGACTGAAACTTGGCCTCTCTTAGCTTTAATGCTTCAGGCCACCAAAGGAAGCACAAAGAAAGATCCATGAAGCTTTCCTATGAAAGCTGAGAAGTCCCATCTTAGGAGCATGCTGGCAACTTGCTTTCAGACTTCGCAAAATCTACTTTGAACAAGTATTTAACAGGCCTTGGGGACTGGCAAACTTCATGCAATTACTTAGAATCAAGTCTCTGAGTCTCAGTACTGTTCTTTTAATAAAGGACGTTGCAGAGATTAATTCACTGAAAGGAAACGAAAACACGGAAGAAAAACCAGAAGACTGTCAGCCTTATTTTCATAGTAGTAGTAAAATTCACCTCTTTCTTGGGGGAAGAGCAGTGGGAAGGTTCTGAAGTGTACATGGAGTAATTCCCCTCGACCCTGGAACATAAGACCTGGCATACTGCCTTAGCCGAAACATCCATCTAGCCCAATGTCCTGTTTTAAAAGTACAAACAGTGGAAACTCAAGGTAAAAGACCCATGAAAAATAACAGATACTTACATAAAGTATGTCACAAAGTAATTGTTGTCACAATGCCCTCCTAGCTACTAGCAAATTAGTGCTTCGGGGGCATCTATAGATTGCATCCCGATCCACAGCATTTGGTGATCACTAATAAGCGCACCCTTCATGGACATGTTAAATAATTTAAAAATAAAAAAATCATTTACAGTTCTGGACTCCAATACGTTCTGCAGCAATGAGTTATGGGAATGCTATCATAAGTTTTGTGGAAGAAAAAAAAAATTAAATACATTCTTCACTTTTGTCTAAAGCTGCTGCACCATAATTTCACTACAAGCTTTTTAGTTTAATACAGAAATATTAAACTGTGTAAATGGTTGAGGGATCCACCATTCATTTTCTCCACACCATACATGAATTCACAGACCTGCTTGCACACATCATCTCTTTTATCAAACCTGAAAAGTCCTAATCTTCCTTGTATTGAAGACATCTCATACCTGGGATAACCCGTGTTACATTTGCCCATATTTATTCCAGGTTTGTTGCCTGTTTGAGTTGGGTTGGCCAGAGTCGCATGCGGCCACAAAGATCTACACACAACACGGCTTTATCTACACGACGGCATAATTTTATGTCTTCCTTTTGTTAACAGAAAGTAAACAGACCTACGCACACACATACGGAAGAAGGGACAGCCCTGCCTCAGGTGGCTGCACCCCAGCCGACCATCCCTTACCTTGCCACCTCCTGTCTCACTGCCTCAGCACGCGGCCACCACCCTGACCGAGCGGCAGCAACCCTGCCAGCCCTCCGCAGTTGCACCAAATTCAAGCATTAGGATGTGCCAACTACACAAAGCATGCACATTCCGCCTAGAAGGAACAGCTGATTTTTCATGGCATGGCTCCTTTTGCCCTCTCTCCCACACATGGTTTTGATCAAGGCTTAATTTGGGGAAGTTTTGTGGCTAATGCTATGAAGGAAATCAGACTGACTTACTGAATTGGTCCTTTTTGGCCTTGAAATAGGAAGAAAACCTGTGGTGCACAGAAAATTTGAAGGACATGCTCCCCCACCTTCTGGAGGGAAAAAGAGGAAAGAAAGGAAAGGTCTCCAATCCCCTTCTCTTACAAATTGCTTTCCCTCCACTCACCATGTTTTCCATCATCATTATTTTTCCATGGATCTGCTCTCTCTGATACCTTATTGTCAACTTTCCTCCCTCAAATAAGCCCATTAGGCGTGTTCAACTTCAAAAGCTAACTGGCAGAGGTGCAAAAAACCACTGACACAGACATGATCATTAATAATGAGCAATGGTGAGCATGGTTTCATGCTTTTCCTCTTTAATTCCAGTGCATCAGCTGCATTAATGCATGCTGTTTAAACTCCATCCCACAAAATGATCCAGATTTAGAGGAAGAGCAGCCCAGTCCTGATTGTTTTAGGCAGGCTTCCGGTCTCCTCCAAAGTCATGGCTTTCTACTGGATCCTCAACCAGAAAATGCCGGCATGAAGAGCAAAATACTGAAGTGAAGATCGGTCCTTCATTTGGGAGAAAAGATTCTCACCTGCAGTACATAGTTTCGGCAAGAAATCCCTGAAACTAATCTAACCTCAGGTTGCATGACTACGCTATTTCATGCTATTTTTACTTGGACAAAATGAGTATAAAGCACACACCAAAAAACACGGAAAAATATTTAGGAAGAGAACATGGAACATGCCTCCCAGCTGGAAAGCTAACTTCCTTGTCAACCCTAATCCGCAAAGACAAGATGAGTTTAAAGCTTGGAAGGAGAGAGGCTGCTGGCTGGAATTAAAAAAAAAAAAAAAAAAAAAAAGAAAAACAAAAAAAAAAAAGGAAAAAGAGAAAGGATTTATGGTACATTTGCACTTAAGTCCATCTGAACCTTAGGCAATAAACAGTTCTTGATTATTCCATTTTAGTAGTTGGAGAACGGATTAAAGGCTACATTCTTAGTTGGAGCAAATCAGTTTTATGAATGTGAACAGAGGCTTGCATAAGGCAAGAACCAGAGCTTTGTATTTTTCTAGGTGTGTAGTGGATTCGCTTATTTTCATTTTAAGCCAAAGAACGGAATAATTTGGGGGGGAATCATGAATGGATTAAAGGAAAAACATAACATGGGAGCTTGTGCCAATGCTCCAGCTGCTCTGAAATGACAAGTTCTCCAGGCTGAAACTGCAGTGAAAAATTTCTGTCTATCACTTCATCTGCTTCAAGGATTCTCAGAGAAATACATCGCTACATTCCAAAAATGCAGTCATTTGTCCTGTATTGCTTCATTTCTTGGAATCTTTTTTGAAAACTCTCTCTCTCTCATAAAGTAAGACTGAAGAAGCGAGCAGATGAAAAAGAAAAGATATTTCCAAGGAGTGAAATCACCAAATTATTCTTAGAACCATGGAGATGACAAAGACTTTGTTCTTTCCGTAAAATCTGTAAAATCTTAGCCACAAAAAAATTCTAGTAACATCAATGTCATAATGAGCTGTCCAGGCATGGTACTTTCTCTTTTTTTTTTTTTTAACTAGCAACATCCCCAGTAAGGAAGAAGTAGATACACGTGCAAGGAGATAACCTTGAGTCTCCAAGACCCCTGCTACGCACTGTATTCGGATGTGTCTTCCCTCTACAATAATCAGGTGTTTCCTAACTTATCACAGATTTGCAATTCGTTTGAGAGGGGAATGTCTGTTGCAAATGGGAAGCTGAGACACAGCTGAAGCCTGGAAAAGGTATTTAGGAGCTTAAATCCCCTTGAAATGAGTTATTTCATTGTGTAATCTTTCTGTTGATCTCTGACTGGCAGTAACAGGACATGAATTCAAATGTTAGGAGTCACTAATAACCATTGGCTTCAGCATCTTTCTAGAAATCTGGGAAAATGAAACTGTTCAGTGCTCTGATGAGCTAATCTTTCTCATTGCAAGGGATGTATTGGGCAGCTGTACAAAGGATGTTTTAAGAAACAACAGAAAAGGACAAGAGGAAGATAAACCGATAACAAGCAATACCAGCTGCTCCTTTCCCGAAGCATAGCGATAAACATGTGAATGTCCCTCTCATATTTTCTGCTGAGGACCGGCTAGGACGGCTGGCCGCGTCCCCTCATGCGGGAACATCTCACTCGCAGCTGGAGGGTGTTAAGCCCCGGGGCACTGTCACGTCGGGCCACGGGACCCCAGCCCTGGCCCACCCTACCTAGCTGCTCCTCTGCTGATCACGCCAGCTAATCTCCCACTCCTCTGCTCTTCAGGAGATGTAGAGCAAAGGCTAAGGACAGCCATTTCGAAGAGGTAACATTTCTAAAAAACCCCCTTTTATCTCCTTTTTTTAGGCTCCGATTTTTGCACTCCAAAGGTGCAAATTATTGCCCTGCACTAAGATGACTCCAGCACTGCTTAGAAGTAGTTACTTGGCTCTCATTTTCACACCCGATGAAATTGCTTTACTTTAGGATGTGCTTACATTTACAACGGAAATGCTCCCAAATATGATAATACAAACACAAATAAGCCATTTAAGGCCTATCCATTCTTTTAATTCACACCCGCTCCTCTTGACGAGACATCACCGAACTCTTTCCCCGCTCCAGGAATCGGAAGACCAAACATTGGACTACTTTTTCATCGGAAACATGCCTTTCACCAAAGTAAAGGCAGCAGATGGAAGTGCAAGACCTAAGCTACATATCCCCTTCCTCTGCAAGTGTAAACAGCTTGTTCTGCTGCCTGTTAAGTCAGGTAGATCTTTTTTCTGCTAAGCAAGGTATTAATTATCTCTTTCATTATTTGGAAGAAAAATATCTTTATCTCATTGTCAAAAGCAAACACTTCCAGACATTTGATCATGAGTTTTATAGCAGGGTTTGCATGGAATACAGGCACAATCTTGCAATCTTAAATTTCTCAGGCACCTTGAGGATTATGTTTTCCATTCTTGGTCGCTGCCCACAAGTACAAGCACAGCTCAATCAGCTGATAAACAGTGTAATAAGGATGAAAAAGAGACAATAGTCTTGCAAATTAATCCAACCATGCATTGTTAAGAAGAAACAACTGAGGTTTTAACTTGACTTGGATTTAATCCTCATTAATATCTTTATTTGGTTTGGATGGAGTAAGAAGCAGGAGCATGGGAACAAGGAGAGTACTGGGGCGATCCCGATCACTGTTCTCCTTAGAGATGGAGAAGTTCGCTTTTCAAGGTGGATGTTTTGGGCATCAGTAGACAGCATACAACAAAGCATGCTTTTCAGATCGGATGAAAGGTGTTAACAGTAATTCCACTCTTTTGCATGGCATGCCAAAATCTTAGTATTTCTCTGAAACTTTAAATACATTATGCTAATCCATTTTAAGGAGGCTTACATTTCTCTGTTTGAAAGCTCACGCAGGATACTATTTCTACCTTGCTTTCATCCCTTTAAACAACTTGAGAAACAAGGGGCAAAGAGTGACAGTAAATACCATCCGTGAAAGCTCAAACGATCAGGAAACATAGGGGTTTTTCAATCACGTCTGGGCTTCTGGAAGGGAACGTAAATCTATTTATTTCAATAAGATCACTGTCAAACATGCTACGCTTCAAAAATTCAGATCCTTATTTTGGGACTCTCTATGCCCAAGTCAATTTTAAAAGCCTAGTAACAGTTTGCGAAATCTTGGCCTGAAGTGGTATTGGCTATTTAATTCTCCAAACATCTCCGAGAGATGAATGGTCACGTGCAAGTTCTTCTGACTTTAGGGAGGGGGAAAGTAGGGACAGAACATAAAACGACATGCCCACAGGAAGGTGGTAATTCAGAGCACCGGCCCACGGGCCTTGTCCTGTGGAGTTGGTGCCAGCTAAGGGAGTTCCCAGCCTTGCTCCATACTGTCACTCTTCCCAGCTCATGCATGCATAGGTTGGGATCAGGAACTGCATCGATGAGCCATACCGCAAAAGAATAAAAGGGGTTTATTCTAGCCCCTCTCTGAGCTGCAGCTGGTTTACAACTGAAAAAACAAAGGCGTGCACGTGAGGGGAGGAAGGACAATGTGCGAAGAAAGAGCTGGGATCAATGACGACAGAAGGGAACAGTTTAAACCGACGTTACTTCTGAACAAAAGGTCTGAGCTGGCAGAGCCAAGAGGAGAACATGTAACTTCCTGACATTTAATCCCAGAGGCTTGGGTGATACAGGTCACTTCTTGTTTCTCCCAGTTTACCGCCTGAGCTTCCTATACTCAGTTCTTAAGAACACCCTCAAACATTAAAATTTCTCTTCTAGCTTTCCTGTACACAATTCTCCTCATTTTCACCCATGACATACAGAGGAAGTCCAAAAAAAGTGCCACAGAGCTCAAGAAAGAACAGCTTCATGGAGGGAAAGGAAAAATTGCCCTTTCATGCAGCAATTTATATGTGGGTAATAGTACACAGTGTTCCTCAGCCAGAATTTGAACCAGGTCTCTAGAGTTTGTGAACCAACCAAGAAAACTGGGGCCAGGTCCTGACCGAATCTGGGCTGAATTTCCAGTGATCTCACTCCCTTTCCATGGGCTCCACAACAAGGTTTACGCATTATTTCAGTACGGTCTGGCTAGATACTGTGAAGTTAGAAGTAAGTGGTGTCAGCAGATGGATTTTATTTTGGTTTTAAGTTAGGAAATATCTTAAGGCATTAAAGTTACGAATGCTCCAAGGTGCCTGCCATCTCTTGAGCCTCAAACTCAGGTTTTTACGTAAGAAATGCTGCAACACTAATTACTATGGTATTTGGATGGCCTGTTTTCTCATGCTATAAGACACAAAAGGCCCACACAAAATTATCAAATAGGTGTGCACTATTGCTTAGGGGGGGGAAAAAGGTGTGTGTATGTATATAACTCAGCTAAATGATGAGTAAGAGTGTAATTGGTCTATAGGAGGAGTCAGTAAACATAGAAAAATAGGATACAGCTAACAGCAGCGTATAAAGTTAAAATGTTGCCTAAAAGGAGGAAGGAAGAACACCTCTCAGATCATAAGAGAGTCTCTGGAAGATGACAGTGGATGGTCTTCCATACTAGTACAGCGGTAATCACTAAAAGGTCCGTGGTTACTAATAGTTATAAGGGTTACCATGAGTCTTTTGTACCTGAATAAATGCGAGATGATGACATGCAAGATGCACACACCCCGTAACTGCCATAGGTAGATTGAACTGCTCGGGCAAGAACCCGGCTCGATGATACAGCAGGCAGAAAGGTGTGATAATGTTTTCACTTTCCTAATAGTTTCAAAAGCAGAAACTGAAATAATGCCTCAAATACATTCCAAGGGGGGACACAGCCGAGCTATCTTTTGTGCACATCTGCTATAACCACAATTTAACACAGCCTAACTACTGATCATTAACACAGGGTGCGATCCTAGGACAGGGCCAACAATTGTTCGTCTGCTGGACATCAGTCACTGTCTTCTCAACTAACCCTATGACTGAATATGAAGAGAATAGTGACTATTTTCATATTGTTTTGAATCCATCTATTTTTACCCTTTAGCTTAAAAAGCTCCCAAGCCCTAACACACTGTAAGACTGTCATCCGAAAGACAGCATGCCTATCCACTGAGGTTTTTGGATGTCTAACACATCAGAAGTCCTAATGCAGAACAACATCACTGCATTCTTCTTCCTGTTTTTCTCCATTTTGTTTACTCCAATAAATGTTCAACCTCCTGGCAGGGACAGGAGCAATTGCAGGATCTGGGAGAAGTGAGGGGAGGGTTCAACAGCGAGCGTCATGCCGTGCCTGGGATTTTTCAGGCTGAGTGATTTGGATGCTGCAGAGATGCGCCGACAGGAGCGAGACAAGCTGCAAGTCCTACCCATGCGAAAAAGATTCATGGTGCTGCTCTTGATTCTCCGGATAAACAAACAACTTTGCTTCCCGGGACTACCAGGCTGCAGTTGCCAAGCTTGCTGTTTCTGCAAGGGCGGCCACGCTTTTGGGGACTCCCTCTGACCCCGTATGCTTTGCAAATCTCCTAATTTTCTTGGAGGCCTTTGTGGGCTCAACAAGCAAGGCAGAGAAGATACTCCAAACCTCAAAACGGCCTTCAAGTAACAGCTGGGAAATTGGAGCAGGGACCCAAAAATCAAACGCGTTCAGAGATCCGGGAACGAGAGCCACTCCTTCAACAGCTGACAAGGAGAAAGCGGAGGAGACCGCAGCATGGAGAGGAAGGCGACCTGCAAATTTCCCTTTCAAAAAATCCTCCAGAATGCACTTAAGCCCTTCGAACTGCACTCCTTTGATGGTCACAAACACACTGCTGCACCTCAGTTTTCTATCACGTGCCACGAGGTTTTAAAAAATTACTTCTATAGAAAGCTATTTATTTAATCCTTTTAATCTCTTCAAGTATATTTTCTATGTTCCTTATTCAGTTCTGATCTTTAGATCTATGGGATTAAATTTGCATTGTAGAAGAGTCTGCAGTGTTGCTTTTCAGTTGTATTTTACTGGGGGGAAAACCCCCCAAGTTTAAATTACTAAAATAAATATCAAATGACCCAAGCAGCAGTTCATCAAGTTCACACCACTACAAGTTAGAGCAAGCTACGGATTTACAAAGCATGAACCATGAGAACAATTGCAACATAGATCCAGCGAAAACTCCACTGAGTCCCTAAAGAATTGCACAGCTGTTTTAGGCGGTCTACATCTATCTTCCCTGGGTGCATGCTTTGATCATTTTCCCACAATGACATTTCATTTCAGATTTTGTGACCTCCTCCCTAATTCTTTGTTGCCTTATTCCTTGAATGCCTGGTTTCTTCTTGTGCTCTATGCAAAGTGAGTCTGGGGTGGTTGTAAAAAGTCACTGAATTGAAACAACTCTACTGCCCATGGGACGTTCACTTTGTATAGGAGTACGCAACTCTCTCTGTAGTTCCAGGAGGGGGGGGGGGGGGGAGGGGGGAACCCAAACCAAACCATAGTGGGTCTTGCTGGGTGGTTTTCTGCTCTCCCTCACCCCACTCCCTTGCCTTTTTTTTAAAAAAAAAAAAAAAAAAAAAATCAATTTACAACATGGTTCATGGCCCAGCCTCACAAATAGCTTTACTGCTGCAACTCAGGGAGCAGCATGGGTGAAGCCGTGGCCTTAGCGGTTAAAGTACCGAGCAGAGGAAGCTGGGATCTGCCAAATTACATGAAATTTCTTTCTAAACTAGGGGGAATAAAAAGAGACCTGTCCTGACTTTAGCATGAGTATATTCTGTAGGTTCAGATTCATAGACAGTGTATATTATATTGGCAAGAATTTTTAAGAAATCCCAAATCCAAAAAAGGAATTCGTTAACATGGGAGAAGAGCAATTTCTCTGTACAAAAGGTCAATTTTTATGAGGTTACATGCAAATAAGACTACTTTCAGTATATGTCTGTGATTAAGTTTAGGATAACCTATTGAAAGTGTGAGGGGAAAGATGCTTGGTAAAGTTTATTCTCACTTGTTCTGTCTTGGCAGTGGGCACTTTCCCCTTGGCAAAGCAAAGGGATACAAGGTCATGCATTTCACCCTGTATTTCACAGGTCTTCAGTTACCAGCCCAGCTGACACAAGGCAACTCATTCAGCCATGAAAAACACCTCAGCTGCCTCACCCCGCTGCCTGATGTCACCAACCAACACACACCTTGCTCACGCTCACGTCCCATCAAGACCTCGTACCTACCAACCTCTCGTGGTTCACTCTGACTAAGCATAGCTAGAGGCGAAAGAGGACGCGGTGGGAGTGGTGGTGATGTTCCCAGTCCCCTTTTGAGCATTAATTCAACAGCCCGAGAGTTTGTCTGTTGTGCGAGAGAACGGGGTTCAGTTCTTCATCCATCAGAAGACCTGTGAGGCTGCACCTCCCCTGACACAGGGTAATGTTTTAACACAGACCAGAAGGTTGGGGCAGGGGGGGGATGTCCCTCACTCCTCTTTGCTGGAGAGGGCTAGAGATGAATCGGACAGATGAAATAATTGTTGCAATCATTAATAAGAATGACCAAATATGTCTGAAGCCACAATTACTGCAGTTCTTGGAAACAAACACACAACTCACAGCCTCACAATGCAATAATGCAGCATACGGATACCTGCTGTAACCGGAACAGTGGGCTCCGAGGCATGCACTTGTTCAGCAGTCGTGTTTCTTTTTGCTGGAAGGGCTTAGCTATTTGCTTTGAAGCTCAGCATGGAGCTGAGAGGAGCAGTTATCACTAACCACTGCATGGTTGTGTACTCTTTTCTCATTTTCTCTCAATCCCTCTTATAAAACATTCCATCCTCTTGTAAGCTGCTGTTCCAGTAAGCTGCAGCAAGGTTTTGTGTGAACATGTGCTGCGCTTTGAATACAGAGTAAGCAGTTAGGTTACTGTGTCAGTGTTTGCCTCATGTGAGACAGCTCTTACTGCATTTTCAGAGTTTGCTTCATTTATTTTCAAAAGCCTAATAACTATGCTAACAAGTTTGGTTTGTTTCTCTTTTTTTTTTTTTTTTTAAAAAAAGATGCCACAAGCAACCAACAAAGTAGTGGCATGAATAGGAACCTCTGAACTATACAAAAGTTTAGTCTAACTACTCAGTTTAACTTGCTATCCATTATAGGCTCTGTGAGGGGCATTATTCATCAGCAGTATTTTCATCTAGGTCTCTGAATGTGTGTTGACATTATCCCTGGCAGCTTGACTGGAAGAAGAGGCCTTTTAAAAAGTGCACTAAAGATTAAGATACTCAGTAAACACAGATGTGTGTTTTGACAATTGTAGAGTTGCATGATTTAATGTCAAACACTAACAGTACTTCAAGGAGCACCCCCTCCACCCCCTTCCCCCCCCCCCCCCCCAAAAGTACAAGGATGTTGGGCAGCAATTATTAAATGACAGAGCCTCAAGACACAATAAGACAGCCCTGTTTTTCTTAAAATCCAGCCATTCCAGACAATGTAGAACAAACCCCATCCTCATCGACAACAAGGTTAGGCAAAGAACAGGTCAGAAGCAGGGGAGAGCAAGAACACCTTTCAGCTGGACTGAAACCTGGCACTGGAAGTCTGAAAGCCCTACCAGTGCTAACAGCCTCTCCGAGAACGAAGCGAGGCTGGCAGCAGAGCAGAGGACACCTTGCAAACGTCCACCGCAGTGGCAGGCTGAGTACAGATGGTCTCTCAGATGGATCCCAGCTCACAGACAGCCTGGAAGTCCTGAAACAATGCCTGCAGGGATGGGCAGCGTGAGAAGAACAAGTACATTTGCCTCCATGAAAGATACAGCCCGTGTCTTGGCCCAGCTGCCATTTACAAAGAGATACAGGGAGCTGCTACTGCTGTCTTGCCTGCCCAGGGGGAAGAGAGAGAAATAGCAGGACACGGCGATTAGGAACCATCCTGGAGAATAGCAAAGAGGGTATTTGACATCACAACAGAACGTCCCCATCGTGCGCAGAAGCGTAAACTCATTTAGGTGACCACCCCTCTGCTGCACTCCGCGCACTCCCCAAACACCTCTCAGCCTCGCAATGCCGTACCTGTCATTGCGGGATCTGTGCTGTCTTCAGGCTCCCGTGCCCTCGACAGCACTATTTGCCCAGCTGGTGACGACTACAGCTGGGCACAGGCAGGGCCACTCCGGCTGGAAGCGTGCCTGCTGTCCTCTCTTAGTGCCGCACAAGCCCCCGAAGGGTGGCAAAGCCCCTCGTCATACTGACGGCAGTTCAAAAGAGGTTGGGGAGAGGATGGGGAGCCCCTGCCTCCAACACTGCCGCTGCAAGCACGTAGGAGGCCATCAGAGAACCCGTCCTTTTATGAAACGCACACGGCTCCAAAAGGAGGACAACGAGCCAAGACTCCTTGACCCGTCCATCATAACCATCTCTGAAACAGACTTAAGCAGACGTTCTCGGTCTTTGTGCACAGGGCAAGGAGCCAGAGCAGAAATGGTGGAAGAGATGCAGAACTCGCAAACCTGGACAACCGTGCAAGTGCTGCAAGCGCAGGGAAAAACACGGGTGCGTGCAGGGTGTTGCTTGATCCCCAAACGTCACTGACTTGCTATATACTATTTATCCTCAGTGAAGCCGTCTCCGGCAACCAGTAATACTATGGCAAAATGAGATGCAGTAGACAATGCCATGTTTTAGAGAATTTTTTTGAAAAGGGATTGAAGAAGCAACTGTAGTTCCCAGACAAATTTTTCAGCCTTTTTTTGGTCAGAATGTGACATGGACACATTTAGCTGAATTAGGGCTGTGGGATTTGCCCTTCAGTGCTGCTCTGAAAAAAATCTTATCGAGAACCCAACCTTACCATTTGTACTGGCTCAGCTCCTCCTGCTTTTCAGAAAGCAGTAATTCCACACAGCTTGTTTTACTTAGCTTCAGATCTCCCCCCTGGGAACCAATACTTCTCATTTCAGTGAACGGAGCTGAAGCTGAGAAAACGAAGCCTATTGTTACTTGATCTCAAGAGGCAAAAAGATGTTTGGAAGTTTTATAAGTTTGGCTTAGAAGATGAGGATCTTTCCTACCCTCACCATCCACTGGGACCAGCTGAGCTACAGGCTTATGCTTTGATAATATGGAGAAATATTTCTTTCACAACTGCAAGGGCACCACCCTTCTCCAAACGCCTCCGTCCGTTGAGCGGAGCTCCTTGGCAGCTCTGTCAGTGCAATTACAGCCCATCTCAGGCACTGAATATACCATGTATCCTGGATTTCCCCTAGATGTTCAATTCAGACTGAGTATAAATGAACCATAACTACATCTCAGCTGGGAAATAAGATTTCTAACCAGCTGAGCAGAGAGGATCTGAAACAGTTATGCCACTGGGAGGAGTGAATGCAAAAAGTTTAATTGTTTTTGAGACAGAGCTTGATCTAGCATTCCCTAGGATTAGAGGGAATAGCTGCCCACACAATCATGAGGTTGCTGGTCATGACATCACTTCTAGCCCCATGGTATACTAAAGAATTTGCACAAAGCTAGAGACAAAAGTAAGCCACCAGGCTAATGCACTGTGCGCAGAGTTAACTTGCGCTCGCTACAGCTGTATCCCCATTTCTTAACAACTAGTTTTGCACTTACTGGAGAGCTGGAATACATAAGTCTTCTTAATCCAGTGGAAAGATCATGCGCATTTCAGAGAGTGCGGAATTCCACAAGATATGTTGCTCAAGTCCATCTTCCGTTTGCCAGCGAGGCATCAGACAGTTTTCACTGCAGACCTTTATCTTTGCATGAGTTGAGCTACCACAAAGCTGCAGGACACCCTCACAAAACATACCTGGAAAAAGTAGTGGTAGAGGAGCAATGGGCAGGCAGCACTTCTTCATCACCAGGTCTGACTCCTCCTGTTCCTGTGTTATCACTCCCCTTCCATTCCTCTTAAAAAGGCATCAGCTGAGCCTTTTCTCTTTGTGGTTCCTGCTCCCCACATTTCTCATCTGCATACAGCTGAGACTGTGATCCTGTGAGATTTATGGCAGGTGAAGGGAAGTGTGGGTTAACCATCTTCAGAGACCACGTCTGGCCACACCGCATCTAAGTGCAGGTCTGGGGTGGGCTGGAATCTCTTAAGTCCAGTCCCTCTCTTCCACAACCCTTCCCTACTTGGGAAAGTGCCATAAGGAGTTCAGAAGAAGCACGATCAGATCGAAGGTGTTTGTCATTAATGTTCTGGATCCCGTTAAAGAGGTTCTTTAATCAGAAGTTGATTTAAGACACAGGATCAGGTTTAAAGTATTCTTAGTGCTTGCTACTTATCTGCCTGGCTTGGCCTGAACCTACCACACAAATAAGTGGTATTAGCAAAACCTGAAGGTGTCTTCAGTGCTTTTGGACATAGAACCTTAAGACCTATTAAGTCAGCCACCACTCACATTAGCCTACTATACAGAATAATTAGCCCTGGTGATCCACCTCTCTAGCGATGGATCTAGCGTGGCCTTCCACCAAAGGTTTCAGATGCTGTATTCTGCCTCCCAAAATGTCAACAATTTTGACACACAAAAACATTTAGGAAGTTCACGTATCGCAGCTGAACCAAAAGGATACATGCCTTTATTAGCTCTAGAAATGGCAAAGAAACAGTGGATTACACCAGCACAAACAAAAAGTTGAAAATAGGCCCTAACATGGCATTTCTACTTCTACTGCAGAAAGGCACCATTTTGAAAGCTTTTTACAATTGTAAGCAATTAAATTTTTCAAAATGCTGCTCAGGAAATATATCCTGCCAAGAAAGCCCTAACTTAGGGATTTTGCAAAACATTTCTCTGCACATGGTGAACTTTGGATTTCTGACAGCTCGTACATCAGGCAATTCAAAGCTTAGAGGTCCGCCTTGTAAGAATTGTTTTTGTTCCCTTTTTTGGCTTTATTATCTGGTTTCTCATGTGAGATTTGTGATTTTAAACAAGCCTTTCTTTCAAAACAAGACATTTTTCCTGCTGGAATTCAAACAACAGTCCTACAGCACTACATGAATTATCCCCTTAGACAAATGTCAAAATTTATAGCAACTCAAAACAAAATAGCTTCTACTGTCTTCAGTTCAGGCTTACAAGCAATAAAACCCAAGAAGGTTATGTAAAAGAACCTGATTGTCTATTTTATATGGCATAGCAGAAATACTTAAGCACCAGAACGCTGGTGTACAGCATAGAAATGTACTTCTCTTGTCTTTTATACAGATCAGGCAAACGGGAACATGTGGATGAGGGCATAAAGTTTATTCGCTATGAAGAATTCAGCAAAACCAGAATAATTTTCTTTTAGAGCTTTTAAAATTAAATGTCTTTAAAACTTACATATGTGTGTTTTGTCAAAAATTAAAATGTTTAGGTTTTTGAAAGGAAGGTCCTTCCCAAAGAAACAAGAAGTAAATCTTTAGCAAAACAGTTACTCACTAAAATTTTGTTTTCTTCTTTTTTTTTTTTTCCTCTTCTTTTGTGAGAACGACACCCATGAGAAGAGTCAAACTTCAGTATTTGGTGGTTTGCATTATTATTCTAGGTTTCATATAGCTTCAAGAGGGGTATGAGCTATAGGATTAGAATTATAAGTGTCACCGAGCGAGCACATTCCCCCCGAAACCATTGAGATTCAGGTTGAAATTGAGGAAAATGTCATTCAGTATATAAATCAGAGGTGTGTATGTGAGGAAGCAAAAGTACCAAGCTCGCCCACCGATTTCAGCGAGTGGCTCAGCATTTTTGAAAGTCTGGCTTCTGTTTTATGACCCTGATTTTTGACATCCAGTTTTGAATATCCAGGCTTTAATTTCCATGGCTATATAGCATCAGTTTGTACATTTGATTTTTGTTGTGAAGGTTTTGTAAAGCTTTATGTACGCATACAGAAAAGGATATCTTCAGTGTGACCACAGACTATTGTAGACAGCGTAACCTCAGAGTACCATCACTGAAGATAAAGCTCTTCAGAGTTAATTTCAGTGTAGCTACAAGCACAGCTCAGTCCACTCTCTCTTAAGGGGTTTGCAAAATGGCCCTCTGCTACATCTTCCCCGTAACACGCTTGTAATTACTTTCTGGCCCTGATTTGGTCCTTCGAAGCTAAGCAGATGGTCCTGCCACCCCACTGTCCCCTTCTCCATTAAACGCTCGTGTTGGCAAGTGAATCCTTTGTAGATGGAGCCCAGGACAGGGTACTCACAGTGACAGCTGTGGGCCCAGCTAACCCTTGACTAATGGGGCGTTTGTGATGGCTCTGGTTTCTGAAGACATTGACAGGATTGGAACCACACTGACAGCCCTGGAGGGAGGTCTGGTATTTCACACACGCTGTCCAGTACATCATTTTTACATTTGGGGGTTATGCATGGATGCACATGAGCTGGGCTCTCCCCAGCCATACTTTGAGCCTTCCTAGCGCTTGGCAGTGCAGGTGCATTCTCTCTATATTCCTTAAAAAGAAACAAAACCAAAACATCAGGCTTGGTAATGGAAGCCAGAAGCAACAAAGCCACAGCGTTGAAAAGCAACTGTTAAAATAATGTTCTGGGATACTGCAATTCTGAGACAACAAAGTTTGTGAGCGGCACTCTTTCTTCTTGCTGCCAGGTCTCTGAACTGCTGTCCGAGAGCCAGGTCCTTCTGTCTGGCCACCTGTCACGAGGTGCTGCAGACTGAGTGGTGGCCTCAGAAGAACTTGTGCACCATCACTGGTTTTGCAGATTTGCCACATGGAGCTGGTTAGAGTTTGGTAGTCAGTGGTTTGCAGGAGAGCTGCCGACTGTCAGTAGCAGGAAAAATGCATTTCTCATCAGCAGAGTCAGCAGACAGGACAGAAAGCAGCTCTGTCAAATTAGAAGATACTGTTTTAAAATAGGCAATACCTTGGAAGAGGACCCGTTCTTTCGGCTTTGTGGAAGGGTGTTTTGACAAATGTGGTGGAGAGACAACCTGGAGGTCTCTCATCTTTACATAACCTGTTCCAGCTGTTGCTGAGCCTCATTTCCTGATCTCAGGAACCTAACATTTGACATCTACCAGACCATTTGTTTTTTGCATTGTACCAGAAATTGAGATAATGCCCTTGTTCTAACAGGGAGCACGACCTCTGAAATTCTGCCCATCTGTAGACACCCATCTCAACCAAGTTTGTACAGTCGACAAGGCACGGCTGTGCACAGCAGCCAAATAAAACTTCCCACATTTCAAATACTATTTCTATGTAGAGTCACACTCTGTAGTTGAGGGCAGGCCTGTCTCATCTCTCTCACCTGTCAGCCACTTGGCTCGGGATGCTAGCCAAGTGAGCTCTCCTAATTCATCAGATGCCAAATCACCAAAACAATCACTTTCTTAACAAGAACTAAGCTTAAACTAAATGTATTTTGCAAGTTATTCATCAATGCATTATGTCAGTTATTTATCAAATGCTTTTCTGTCGGTTTATTTTTTCTTCATGGTTTTCTGCTGCTCACCCATAACTCTTGGCACTTCTAAAATTAGCATCTCCCACACTTTTCTAAAAAAATGAGTGAGTTTTCTGAACAAGAGTTCAGTTAATCATCTTTCCAGTGCTGTTCTTTCAGTTTCTACCCTTCCACACAGACCAGCATGAAGCCAACCCAACTACTACGTAATATTCAGGGGAAGGGAATTGAACTCAGACTTACTGGAAAACAAAAGAGACAATTTTTTTTTGGCTTATGTGATGCTATTTTCTTTCAGTTAGAATCAAGTCCTAGTTTTGTGATATTCACGGGTGTTTCTCTAAGAGTTCTGAAAACTACAGTTATCCAGACTCTCCTGAAACATTCTTTACGTTCTAGGGTGATAGGGATGAGAGGTGTTTGCCGAGGGATTTGTTTTTGTGGTCTTAGAGCCACATGTACACACAGCTTCCCTCTCCCCAAAACAGAGAAGAGTTTTCTTTAAGGTTGTTAGGTTTGAACAGATCTTTCTGAGATCAAGCCGCAGCTCTGAACTCATTCAGACAGCCCTAATGGCTTGACACCCCTTCCCAAACTTGTGACATGCTCTCCTTTTGGTGAAGCAAAGTCAATAAGAGTAATTAACTTAAGAGTTTATAACAAAGAACCCAGAGCATAGCTCCCTAAACAGGCACCTGCTCAACACTCACAAACCAGATGGATTACCTGACACATGCACAAACTGCACTGCTAACATTTATCCTGCCAGTTTTGCATGCGAGCTGGTACCTCAAGGGGACATGCAGAATCTCTTGAACCTGACTTAACCCAACTCGTGTCACTCTAGGCTTCACTCTTGGCAGGAAGTGGAACAAACAAACAAATAAAAAAAGCACAGTGCTGCCATCTGCTTAATTTTATTTGGAAAAATACAATCTAAGGCTGACAAAAAAACCCAGAAGTTGCTCAACCTATTAAAAAACAAATAAAGTAGATATATGGATGTTTGCTGGAAGGGGCAGGAGATCAAAGCACATGGGAGTCAAGAAAGGATCTGGGAGAGCAGATGAGCGGAGAAGAGGACAGAATGGGTGAGATGATCAAGTCAGGGGTACAGATCATGAGAGATGAGGTATTTCCTAAATATACACATACACATCCTGAGTAATAAGGCCACTGAGGCCCCTGGATGGACCAGGGCCACGGCTCAGTAGGTCAGAGTACAGCAGGGGCCAGATGCCTAGGCCTGGAAAACTACTCATTTTGGGCTACCTGAAAAAAGATGTGCCATCACTTGGGCTTGCAGTAGAAGACATCAAGAAGACATCAACAGCATCTCACTTGTGAATAGCTTAGATAAATGGGCTGGGTTGAGGGGAGGGTAACTGGAAATGGAGGCTGATGGAGAAGGAGAGACACACCTCTCCCATGTTTTTGGTTTCTGTAACCACTCTGGAATAAAATAGACAAGGCTTTGGGATACAGCCCAGGGCTGTGATTCCTCTCGGTTGGTGAGTTACGAGTGACGCACGCTGAACGTTTCAAAGCACAACTGTAATCTCCATTTGATGTCAAAGGGTAGGGGGTAGAGAAGGAGAAGCAGGCAAAGGAAACAATGGAATTCCTAACTATAGTAGTGTCTTAGCCACGTACACTTGTTTCCCATTTTGCTGCAACCATTTCCACATGGCAAGAAGTTTGCCGAGAGCTGCCACCACCTCTGCTATGCAGCACAGCGAGGAGGCATGCCGGAGCTCCTTCACCGGCACCTGGGGCTATTTGTTCATACATGGCCAGGTGAGACAGCAGGGCTCTCCCATCTGGCACAGAAACACGGCCCAGCCACATCTTTTCTTATCGTATCTAAACTGTGCTTCCTTATAAGCACGGCTGTCTTCTGAATAATACCACGGCTACAAGCTAGTCCAGCGAGCGTAGCCAGAAAGTTATCACTGGCTACTGCTGGCTCCAGGGAAAGGGCAGCGGTAGACTTCAAAATACTGGACATGTGCTACAGTTTTGTTATCTCCGGGTTTTCAGAGATTTGATTCTGAAATATCTAACTTTTCCACCCCTCCAGAGGCGAGAGGTTTGCTGAATGGGCTGTTTCAGAAGGCAGCGAGACACAGTGGCATAACTTTAACTCACTGGTAATGAAGTCTAGCGCTAAGGAGCAAAGCTCTGAGGTTGCGAGCCCAAGTCGCAATGGCAGCTGTACTCCGTGAGCCCCCAGGAGAGATACTGTCTCTGCCGTCTCTTCCTTGGCTTCTACCATCCAGAGGCCTCACTTTATTAGCAAAAAATTGCATCGACTTTGCCAGTTTCCAGAGTCAGAGAGCCAGTTGGTTATTTTTCTCTACTGCACCAGCCATACCTCCATGACACAGTAACACAAGTGAAGTTGGTGTCTGTTTTTCATGTCATTTATAGATTGTGTATAAATACGAAGCAGAGGTAAGCACTGTATACGGGAACATTGATTGAACCCCACAATGGTGTCTCGTTTGCATGCACATGTGACTGCAGGTTGGCTCATACTGAAGGCTGCTTGCAGTAATTTGTTCCGTCATATTGTTTACAGCTCTGTTTCTGCATTTTGCGTAATAGGCTGCGTTAGCAACTGCTGCTTGGGATTCTCAACGTGCATCTGATTTAAGGAGACAGATACCAATACAAAAGAAGCCAGAAGTGGCAACAGAAATTGTTGGCACTGCTTATACGTACTGAGATTGAGAACCCCTGCTGCTGCTTCTGCTGCATAGAAGAAAATTAACATGGGTAAACCTGAAGTATTAATCAAAGAACAAGGAGAAACTGGATTTTCTTCTGGACTGATCAGGAACTATTGGCCAAAACTAAAACTTCTCACTCCCTTCGCCCCACCGCTGCCCCAGCTATAATAGTCCAATTGGGCCATTAAAAACATTTTATGAGACTGCTTAGAGCTTGGCCACATTCAAGTGCTCCATGAAGTCTTAGACCAGTTTATCATTTGCCCATATGTTCTTTATTAGAGGGCTTGCACTGAAGTGCTTATGCTCCCTGGCTTCTCATTTCTACCCACTTCAAAGCTTCTTAATTACAAAATTCTCCTGGTCTGAAGTTTTGAATTTCGCTGCATTTTAAAAGAATGAAAAATAATTATGCATCAAGTAATGAAGAATTGCTCCTTAGACTCTTGGCCCCTAAAGTAGTACATGTTATTCATTCTGTCATTGAATCTAAAGTCTTTTATATTGTTTTGATCGTGGTGTAAGCGTCTGTCTCAGAAATCCCAGTGGGAAGAACTAACAAGGGAGGCAGTCAGCACAAGATGCTGTTGATGGAACCAACATTACTAGAGGAGACCCTGAAGCTGAAGATCAAAACTATGCACTGCCAGCTTGGTCCCACTGCCTTCTGGCCAGCTAACCCCAAAACCACAGGAGGTAAAAATGTCTGCAGAAGGAAGCTTCTCTATAGCTTGGGCTTCTCCTGCTCAGTTCCTGCTATGGGCATGCCTTATAGCCATTTTCACAACGTGTGGCTCCCATCCGCTGCCACCGCAAAGGCAGACACGTCTCCTGGGTGGGTAAGGCGTACATGGGGATTGCAACTTCTTTCTCACACATCCACACATTGCTGGTGACAAAGGCAGCAATGATCAGAAGAGGGAGACTATCATTAATGGTCAGTATAAAAAAGACAGAACTAATTGTTCCCACTTTGGCTGATCTGTTTGAAAAATTAGACCCACCAAAGAATTCCTTCTTCCAGAGTGGAAAGCTGAGAAACCTCTTAGGTGACTGTTTTCCCCCCCCACCCCCCCAAACAGAAGTCAGAATTCAAAACTCAAAGCCGTAATTTGTTTACATTTACTGTAAAGACCTTTCTGGGCTTTTCAGGGAACTCTGTCTTACAATTCTCTCCTTCACAGTGAGAAATTTAACAATTCCCAGGATTATGAAAACAGAAGGAATTTACCAAGTTATATCATATCCAAATGATAATGGAATCATTTCAATCCAAGAGAGTAATTTTTTCCATTTTAGCGTCCTCCCCTATAAGACACCCCACCCTTTTCTACAGACTTGCCAAAATCTCATTCCTTCCATCTGAGCTGCTCCAAGAAAAAAAATGGAAGTAACTATTTCCCTGTGTAAAAGCTGACTTGGGAGAAAACATTATCCTTTTGAACATAGTATGCAGCACGCTATCTTATCAGGAGCTGGATGAAAAATGTCTTGGAGACATTTCCTTTGTTCAGTACAGTCACAGGGAGCTTTAAGACAGCTCAAATCCAATCACTGAGAGACTGGTTTTTTTCAGAGGGGTCTCACTATCTGCCTTCCATTTGATCCCGCACTACTTTATACACAAGTATTTCTGCACATCCAACCAACAGACCTAGATATAGAAGGCCCTGTCTCTAGGAACAGTGGTGGTGGTAAGATGAAGGACTGTTCATGAATTTTATTCCACTGTTGCAACCATGTGTGCAATTACAGAATCACACAGAATCACTAAGGTTGGAAAAGACCTTTAAGATCATCAAGTCCAACCATCACCCCAACATCACCATTGCCCACTAAACCATGTCCCACAGTGCCACGTCCACATGTTCCTTGAACACCTCCAGGGATGGGGACTCCACCATCTCCCTGGGCAGCCTCTTCCAATGCTTCACCACTCTCTCAGGAAAGACATTTTTCCTAATATCCGGCCTGAACCTCCCCTGGTGCAACTTGAGGCCATTTCCTCTTGTCCTGTCACTCGTTACTTGGGAGAAGAGACCAACACCCACCTCACCACAACCCCCTTTCAGGCAGTTGTAGAGAGCGATGAGGTCTCCCCTCAGCCTCCTCTTCTCCAGACTGAACAACCCCAGCTCCCTCAGCCGCTCCTCATCAGACTTGTGTTCCAGACCCCTCACCAGCTTCGTCGCCCTTCTCTGGACACGCTCCAGCACCTCAATGTCCTTCTTGTAGCGAGGGGCCCATATTCAACGCATAAAGCAGGGCCCACTGTGAAAGTACTCTTAAAACTGCCATTAGCTCTAGCATCTTCTTAGGAAACATATCTGGCTACTAAGCCCCAGGTCTCTTCCTTTCAGAGAAGCTGAGGTGGCCACTACAAGGAAGAATACACATTTTTGGACAAAGTAATTTCCTTGTCACTCTGTATAACCAGATCTATGGAAACAGATTTTAGATGTGGGACATTTCCCTCCCCTTCTCTCTTCTGCAGGCCTCGTAGAAGCAACATGGACAGCCCCTGGCTGCGAACGCTTGAGCAGCCCAAAGCACGGTGCCTCCATTCCCATCTTCTTCTCCAAGACGGACATCAAAATACGGAACCTGTCTGTGTGCAGAGTCATCTTGCTTTTCCACACACTGCCATAACAGCCTTTACTGCCTTTCCAAGGACAAAGTTGGTGGTGGCCAGACAGCTAGGTCACCAGCTACATCGGATGTCTAAAACATGGTAAACAAATTAGCTCATCTGATATCTGCCACGGTAGAAACGGATGCCTGAATACATGTCATGCTTCTGAGAAGTACAAAGCAGTGCACACCTGCTCTCAGCATTGGCTAGAGCCTTGGGGCGCAGGGGCCTCAGAAAATTAGGGCGTTTATGGGGACTTGGAGGGCAGCAATTAAATACGTGCAAACAGTAGCCAAGACTCTAACATTTACCCAGTATACAGGCAATGTTGAGGCTTGCTCAGCTTCCTATAAACATTAACACTGCTAAAAAATGTCTAGAAGGGCTTTTGGCTTGGTTTGTTTTCAGAAAGAAGAAGAAAGAGAGAAGGAAGAGGAGTGAAGAGCACGAATACTTGTTGAAGCTTGTTTTCAGAGTACTGACTAAACCAAATTCCGTGAGATTCCTTGTTATCTCACAACAAGTAAGGCTAGAGACACTTGCAACTCACACAATTTATCAGGACCCAACTTAAAAATGGTAAGCATTCGAATAAGCCTCTTATTAAAGTGTGCCTTAAAAGTATACGCTGTGGTTTGTGAATATTTGTTAACCTAAAAACATGTACCATTCTGAAATGGACACTTGCAGATTTCCTTGATAGCTAAAGAGAGATTAATATTCCTACACAAGAGATTTGTACCCAGATACGGAAACATGTCCGCCCTGGATTGCCACTCTGTCCCCCACTGCAGCGTGCAATCAGTCATTCACACAGGAAACGTTTCTTGAGCCAGCCCTTACCCACAGAAACACACAAACACTTTATAATGCTACAATACCAAGCCACAACCTACTTAAAAAGAATAGGAAAATGGGTTAGTCACGGTATTGCCACGTTAGCTCTTGAGCTTCCACTTCCATGAACCTCAGTAAAACAGACTATGTAAGACCTTAACTTGGCCAGGTTGTCTCTACAATCTTTAATTCACTCCTGCCTGCCCCCGGCTCCTCTGCCGCAGTTTGGCTACCTTCTCTGTCCCCCAGCCAAGACCAGTAACACAGATTCCTTTTGGGAGCAACAGTCATCTGCTCTTCTCCTCCCAGCTACTGAAATCTTCTCCCGTCTCCAAAGCCACGACAAATTCAGGCTGCCCTACATGGTCTGTGATTTTGTGATTTACATATCATATGGCTGCTCTTCACACTTGGATGACTTTCATTTTACATTCAGCAAAATTCATAGGCTAAAACTTTGCCCTTTTCTTCCACGAAAGGGGAAAGCGTACTCTGCAACCGGGGGGAGTGGGAAAAGGGGGGGAGAGGGAGGAGAGAAGAAGGGGAAAGGAGGGGGAAAGAGGAAAGGCTTTACCTTTCTGCAATCACGCTGAGGTATCTGTCTGATGTGGGGAAATATCCAGCCACGTGAAAAATTAAGAGAGAGTTAATGAATTTTATTCCGTTGTTGCAAATTGTGAGTGCAATTTAACTAATGCATAAAGCAGGACCCGCTATGGAAAATACTCTTGAAACGGTCATTAGGTCTAGCATCTTCTTCAGAAACATGTCTGGCTACTAAGCTTGAGGTCTGTTCCTTTCAGGGAAGCCGAGGTAGCCACTACAAGGAAGAATACACATTTTTGGAAGAAGGCATTTTCTTGGCCATAGTCCGATGACTGTGGTTATCCGGTCTTGTCAGTTCACTGGGAACCAGAAGTGCTCAGAATGGGCATTAAAAAAAACTTTTTCCATTTTTCAATAAAGCAAGTGACTATCTTACGGCCATTAGCACAGCCTAAAGGCAGAACAGGATGTTTTACAGGCCGGTACCTTCCCTTCAGTCAGTGGGGGCCGAAGTCAGGCACCCCTTCGGGATTTGCCCAGCTGATGGTGTGCATGCTTTGACAAGCCCTGCTCTGCCAGCTCACTCCAGCCGTCTCCAGTCACCCTGCTCACAGGCCTTTCCAAGCCTGAAGTGCCAATGTAAACACCCATATGAGTGCTCGGTCTACTTCTGCTGGTGTTTGGAAGAGGAAAGAAACATCATGGCATGAACTAGCCACAAGCCAGAATTCATTCAGTTGTTTCAGCTATTTATTTGTTTTTAATCAAAGCTGGTGCTTCATTTCAGGAAAGCATCTGGAAACATTTGTTTCCAAATAAATTGCTTTTAGACTAAACTTTGGATGACTAGCTTCTGAATGAAGTGAGCTTTTCTAGCAATTTGTAAGAGAACTGCCAGCAGATGGTTAGATATATTGTTCCGCTATAATTAGAGCAACATCGACTTAAACAACCAAGTTGGAGGCCTTTGGGCTGTACCTGGTTTTAGTCTGGAAAGGACCCTTGTATCTGAAAAAGCTGTTTCAATGTGAGGCTGAGTGAGGGAGCACTGATAAGGCCACGCTACCTTCAGAGTCTGACAGTATCTATGCAGTCTTGCTAAACAGAAAATTCAACCCAAAATGGAAATATCCCAGGAGCTTGCAGTCTACTAGGGACCGTGTTAGTGCTAGCGAGGTTAAACCTGACAGACAGTATCTAAAGCCCCAAGGTACAGTGGGACAACAGCCACGAGTCAACCCGCTCTGCCCAGCTATTTCTAAAATGCCGTCAACTCAGTATTGGGGTACCAACGCCATCGTGACGCTAGAGGGCAATCAATTCAGCCTTTGATAATCCACCAAGAGAGCCATTATACAAATTCATAGACCAAAGTAAAATCTGTAACGTGCAACAGGAACAGAGTTACTAATGTCGCTGTGGAGGTTAATCTAAGTCTTGTGTGTGGTAAGGCTCTGCATCTTCCTACATCAAGACGCTACTCATGATCATTTTCTTTCCAAGTAGTTCATTTTTACGCACCATCTCTGATGAGTGTGCTTGCTCATGCGCTCTCTCTCCCACAATGACTTTCGCCAACTGAGTTTAAAAGGAAACGCTTTTCAGGGATGCGGAGCACAGCATTTTGGGGCTGCCGGAGCCTGCCAGCTCTGTGCGTTTCCTTGGCTGGAGGCAGATGGCAGCGGGGCTCTTGGGCAGCCAGCGAGCAGATGACATGCTCAGGGTGCGTTGTCTGCTCCAGCACACCGCACAGGAGCCAAACCGAGCTCCTCAGAGTCAATCCTCCCGTGGCATTTTGAGGCTTGCTCTAAATCTGGGAAGGAGGTAATCAGGCCATAGCTGGCTGTGATGTGTCTGCAGCCTTAGAAAGCTGATTAATATCTTCTTCAGGAGTAAGACCTTAACACAGTCACTCTCAGCTAACTAATGAGCACCCAGCTCTTTTTGAAATGTTCCAGCACAGGATATCAACAGCATCCAATCTTACATTAACAAAATGATGTTATCAGGCTTTTTAATATTCACAGAAGCATTGAAATTCAAAGCTACCATCTGCACATCAAATTGTAAAAGGCACCAAGCCATGAACTGTATTTTGTGTTGGTTAATACCCCAAACTATGTGAAATCACAAGACCTTTAGATATGCAAGAGCAGGGATGACCCCAGTCTGGAGAGGCATGGGAGTTGGTTGCAACAGGGAGATTTTAAATTTGAGTTTCCCAGAAGTCTGAGGATTGTGAAGATTAAATGTTGCTTTGGAGTCGTCTTTCCCCTGTCTGAGGCGTTCAGTCCAGTACCCTGACCAGACACCGCATGCTGCTCATTCCCTGTGGCAGACCTTTCACACTTGGCTAGTTTGGAGAAAAATCGGAATGGATTTGCTGGAACTTTCCACATACATTAATTCTTGGCCGGAGTGAAAGCAGGAGGAACAGTATCATCAAAACAGTCCTTTCAGGGAAAAATCTTAAACCATTGAAAAGGGGGACTTCTAATAAAAATGACGATTCAGTCCATATCAGCAAGTTGCCTATAACTGGGCTGTAGAAGTGTCAGGGCAAATAGTCCAGCGTGAATATTTTAGTCTCCGGGTCAAAAGCATTAGTGTTTTACATCACCTTCAGAAGGTGATGCATAGTTCAGAGTCTGTGGCAACAGAAGGATCTCTTACTTTCAGGTGATAGCGTAAAGCACCCTCAGCCTGTCCTCCACAGGGGAGCAGGAGCCAGAGCCCGCTCAGAAACAACTGCCAGTGAAGAATGCAGTCTAGGATGCCCTGCTGTGAAAGTGGTTTGTTTTGCACAATAGTCTTATGAAAGGTGGCATACTATATAGCTGTTGGGATTTCATTCTTGGTCTTCTACAGCCGGGGGGGATTTAACCTTTACGTCTTCAGCTTCTCCCTGGTGCAGCAATCTTTGTCCTCAGTAATCTCACCAGCCATCACTCTTCATCCAAGAAACATTTGGAAATTCCAGCCTGATTTCTCAAGACCTCCTAAAAAGTGACTGAAGCGATATCCCCAAGTCAGAGATAATCACAAACGCCTTCCTGCCTGCAGAAAGGATTTTTTAAGCTTAGTCACACAATAGTTCATGTAACTTGGCTACTGGTGGGAGCAACAGGAAGAAAAAGCCAACCTATGTAGCGGTTTAACATGGAAAGGAGGAGAAACTGTTGGAGGAACTGCTGTAATCTATCCCAGAATGATTACGCTGCCTGAGAGGGGTCCTATGCACAAACGCACACCCATTGGTAAGCTCTAGAATGACATGCACTTCAACCTTGGGCAGAGGGGTGAGAAGTGCAAGACTGGCCCTATCCGCCTGTTGGTCTGCGCAGCGAGATGCCACACTGCGCTAGCTGAGGAATGCGCTCAGCTTGGCCCCCCGGAGTACATCGAGCAGAGATGAATCCACACTGTAAACCTTAGTTCATCCCAGCCAAGATGATTTAATTCCTTTAGAGCTTGCCGATGTTTCTGCTTTTTGTCTACTGGAGAACCTCCCCCTTTCAAGTCCCAGGCAGAAGCTTCCCAGAATCTCAGCAACATTTCCTCCCTCTCACTGGTAAAATTAAACAAAAATATCTTCCCACATGTCTGGTGCAAGGAGAACCAAGTATTTAGGTTGCTCATCCTTTCAGCTCTGCTCTCACACAGCTGAACATGTGCTGTCATTGCAGATCCAAACACCACTTCAACATGTACTGCTTCCCAGACTCAAAAGCCATTCATAGTGGGGCTCAGGACAGGTCCATGGACGCTTGCCAACGCTCAGGTAAAAGTTACATGGATTGAATAATATTTCTTTTGGGTGCTTTGAATGGTTTTGATTAGAACTGCTTAAGCTAAAAGGATCTTTCCTTTAACTTTTGGGCACTGCTACTTCCTCAGCAGAGATTTAGAACACATTTTCCACATATACATGCCTGTGCTTACATTGGAGAGTTACATATCTTCTACGTGGCTGAGAAGCAGATGTAGCTGGCATTGTCCTCATTCTCCAAGCTGTTAAATACATCAGGCTCTAGACAAACAAAGATTGGTACTTTGCAACATGTGCGTAAAATTAATCAGATGTCACATTAATGAGAAAGAAGTCAAGGCCACATCCAAATTTGGATTCATGCTGCAAATTGTACTTGAAACTTGATGGTTGGGACCTCCATGATGAGTTCATTCCTGCTAGGCAAAGGGCTGACTGCAAAGGTCATGTGCGCCAGGATTTGACAGAGCTCCCAAATGGCTTTGCTGGCCAGCTTGGAGGAACCAAATTGCACCGAGGGGAAAGCGGGGGAGACGGGGAAGGATGGCTGGTGTGGGGCAGCAGCTAAGTGGGAAACCTCAAAACTGTCAAATCCAGCCAGCCAGAGCGGCAGAATCTGTGCAAAACAGCATTGATTTAGGACTGTGAAGAGAGAGCAGTGCAATGGCGTTCCCCTCTTCACTCTTTGGGGGTCCTAATCCTGCATTTCCTAGCGCTGTGCTTAACAGCATTTTGTGTTTTAGACGCTTCCAAATGACAATTACGTTTTGCTCTAAGTAACATACACGTAAGACCCACTAACTTATGGGGAAACTGTATCCATGCATCCAGTCTAGAATTCAGCCCTCGTTTTACGACGTACAAAGAGGCGTTTTCTCACCACCCAGAAATATTTTGCCCAGCCCAGAATTCAGGAAATCGGGTTATACAACACTTGGGAGATGGATGTCAGCATGACCTCTAGGAGGCAGATTTAACAGAAGTCACATCAGTCAGAGGCATTTTAAAGCAAAATTAGCAGCACGGAATCCTGTGGAGCGACCTGACGGGGCAGCACGTATTTGTTTTACAGCCTGACCTTCCGGCACTGGAAGTTTAAACAAGTTCAGACGTTTTCACTGGCCTCGGTACTCAGCCTCTGTTATCCTATGTCACTTCTCGACAAGCTGTGCAAAATATTTTCATACACAATGGAAAATTGCAATTTTTCTTCCCTGTGACTTTTTCCCACAATATAAATCTGCTATTTGTCTAAAAACCAACAGGGAGCAAAATTTATTTAAAATCAGATTCTAGGTTTTTTTCTGTTCAGAACAAATTAATCATGAAACAGAAACAAAAGCCTATTAAGTGAGCTTGTCCTGAACTCGTTTTTACCGTAATCACACATGGGATGATAGGGAATTGCTGAAACTGGACAGGTAAGTAAATGCACAGAGCTTTCAGTGCAAAGCTGAGGCACAAAGAAAGAAGAGGACAGGGGCACAGTACCCAACAACTCTCCTGGGAGAGGCTTCGTAATGAAGGTGATAGGATTAAAGAAGAGAGGACCAAGTGTCTTGAGGCTTATTTTTCACCCTCCCTCTCCCCCAGACTTCCCCAGGGGGAGGTTTCTGAAAGTTTGAACACACTCAGACCTAAGGGAACAGGATTAGGAATCTGATCTGGCATCCTGTTCCAGGGACTATCTATGATCTATGGAGCTGACATGAGTGGTCCCATCATTACATCTTACAGTAATGTTATTGCAGCTGTGAAGAAATCCCAGCGTCTGTATTTCTGGATGATTACAGATGGACATCATGCCCTGGATATAACCTTTTGGTATGGCACGTAGTAAGCTCTAAGTCTACCATGACACTCAGGAACAGAATTTCAAATCAAGAAGTGTGCTCAGCACCCATTGATACTGATAGGAATGTGGCAGTTAAAGCAGAATATAAAGCTCTAAAAACATGCCAGTCCTCAAGTCCTCACTATGTCAAAATCATCCCATTAGACTGAATTCAGCTTTGGCATGGATGACCAAAGCCGTTTGGGCACACACACTTAACTGGAATTTAATCTGAGCGATGACTGCAGTCTAACCCATAGGCTTTCCATTAAAATATATTCAACAGATAGCTCTTATCTCTTCTTCTGACATGTCTAACAGCAAAGCTAGACATGGCAGTTAAAAAATATGCATCTGTCTCACTAAAATATTCCTAGATACAGTTATAACCTAGTTTCCTAGACTATGCAATTAGCTGGAAGAAAATGGTCTTTATTTTTACCATTATCTGTGGACCTTCTCTGGGCACCACACCTATCACAAAAGCTATTCTAAATGAGGCAGAGAGACTATTAGCATACTTCTGATGAATAGTTAATAGCATACAGAGAACTAGCAGTCACAGGGTTTTTTCCCCTGTTAGCTCACAGATTGATTTTCTTCTGCTTTGACTTTCTTCTGTTAATAAACATTTTTTGAGGCACTGGGAAAGCTGATTGGAAAAAAAAATATCAGTATCCCCTAATGACTGTTTTGTTAGAACTGATAACCTCTTGGAGTTCAATTAGGCAAGCTGCAGACATGTCGTGAATAACCGGGGAAACTGAGAAGACTTTCCCCCCCCTCAAAGTGTTCGCACACACACACAAACACAGAGGAGAAAGCTCACTGCTTGTCTCTGCTGCCTTTCTCGGAAACGTAATTAAACGTTTCCCTCATTTGTCCCTGAGAAAGATTACCTTCTCAGGCAAGAACAGCAAAGAAGAAAAGCATGGCCTTTATCTCTTTTAAATGCCTGTCATGAGAGCAGCTTAAAAAGTACTATCTAGAAAGGGTGGGGGTTTTTTTCACCGTACTTCTGGCACCATCACCCTGGTGCGTCATTTCCACTCATCTGCTAAAACAGAAACACAAGGTGCTAGCGCACTTCGCGTGGCCGAAATGAAGGGGTGCAGCGGGCAACCAGGACGCGGGACAGCCATCGCATCTATCCCACGCCCTCCTGGTCTCCCAGGAGAGGACAAATGATACCACTAATTTTCTAGACTTGGAGATCTAATTTTGTCACTCACTATCAACAATGCAGAGCTGCTCCCTATTGTGTCTAGCATCACTAAATTACAATAATTGTTCCTGAACCTACTCCTCACCCCCACCTTTTTCTGTTGTGTGTGGGGTTTTTTTTTTTTTTGTGCAGTTAAAGAGTCTAGCTATCAGCAGTTTCAGGGGTTCATTATTATTCAAAGTGAAGTTTGGCAGAGAAGACAGGCGGCTATTTTTGGTTTTGAATTAAATCTGGCTGACATTTGCTTAGCTGGTTCTCAGCTCTAGAAGTAAAACAAGAGAAGTAGCTTTGTTATTTCACTCTGTTTTTATCATTTTTTAAGGCCAGCTTGAATTAAAAAACAAACAGGGAGCCCATATGCTGGGCTTTGCAGATAAAAAGCCCTTTGAACAGCTAAAACGGTACGCCAAATTCAGAGGTTACGTGTCAGATGGTTCAAGGTTTTCATCAGAAATAGTTACAAGTGTCTGAAGCTAAAATCCAGCTCTGCTTAAATCAAAACCAAAGACTCCCAATGACTTCAGCCCAAGATCAGCAGGAAGGAGGAGCTCAGCTCAAAGTTAAGTCGGAAGGAGTCTGACTTAAACATCCTTGTATGACTCTTCATTGTGAAAGACTGCTCCAGAAGGTGACAAACAACCCCAAATGAAGCTAGGGCTTTAGAGAGATCAAAGGTCCACGGAATTTTATAGATAATAATACTTTTTCTACAGAAGCTTAAAGCCACTTCTAGAGCACACTGACAATAGCACCCCATTACAATAGCCTACAGATGGATTTAAAATGAATGGAATTACGGGGTTTTCTATTACATGCCGTAATTCTTCCACAACGCTGTTATCTAAGTCTTCGGATTGGGCTTGGTGACTCACAAACACTGGAAGTGACTCATGCCTTCCACTGAGATCACCATTACAACAGGTAAGCCCTGAAGAAAGGTGCTGCCGGCAGGTATGCAGAGACAGTGATTCAGGCACAAAGCCAGGAGCCGGAGACAGACATTTTGCTACCTGAATGCTTCTGATCATTTTGGCCACGTCAAAACAAGGTAATTGCAACGACTGCAGTGCAGAGACCAGCCGGGCAAGGCTCAATAGCATCCAACATCACTTTTACTGTTTTGGTACCTTCCCAGAATCAGTGGCCACTAATGACTAAAATTTTTACTAGGGAAAAACAGTTGGGATTGCCTCCTAAGGACAGTAGTAGTCACTACAAGGAGAAGGAGACTTTCTACTACACCGTTGCTTGCTAAAGCATCATAGTGGAAACGCACTGAGGATAACACATGATGAGAAAGATGCCTTCTTCCCCCTTCTCCCAGTAATTACTGCAGAATCATGATGAGTCCTAAAGGAGTTAAAATACGGACTCTAGGGAAAGTGGCACAGTGTAGATGATCTATAACTTGAGATGCCTTTTGTCCTGACCAGAAAAAAACCTGCCATCTATGCTAGATGGTAAAAAAACGTGTGTAAAACTATGTCAGTTGCTGGAACATGTATCAGAAGTTAGGTACTTTCCTGTGGTGTTAACTTCCAGCACCTATCTTGGATTCCCAAATGGTAGTAACTCGAACGAGTTGCACCAGTGGTACACCGCATACAGATTTGGCATAGAAAACCATACAGTTTTCTTACTCTACCACTGGCTCACGGGCAGTAAAATACAGTTAAAATACATTAAAAACATAGTGAAAATATGCTCACATAGCAACATAGAAAGGGATTTGGGGAGAAAGAGCAAGGCACATGGAAAACATATTTTCTGCATGAAGTAACTGTTCTTCCTGCTTAAAAAGGTCTTCGGGGTTCAATGAGGAATTTCAATAGAAATCCCAAATGTTTGATTTCCCTTGAGCATGTTCATTAAGCATGTACAGGCAGATTTTCAAAAATACTCGTTCCTCTACAACTCTTATTAAGAATAATGAGACTTGCTGTATGCTAAACAAACTAAAGATGTAGCAGGAACTGGATAAGGAAGCAAAGTCTTCACAAACATAGCCGTGCCAGGGGTCTGCCAGTGAGCTCCGGCTGCCCCTTCTCTGCCTGTTCTCCTATATCGGTGCTACAGGAAACCTTTGTTAGATGAGGCAGACACTGTGAGCCGGTTTCTCGTCGCAGTCATACAGCATCTAATCCTGAGAAACTACGGAAAACCATGTCATTATTTGGCTTCATCATATTTACATGGATCTGACACGTACGTAGAGGAATGAGAACTTGGCCCTGAAACTCCACATGCCATGTGGAAAGTAAGTCACTTGTTCAGCACCAACAGCATGTTCAGAAAGTGCCAAGAATCACAATATATTAATAATATTTTCTTTGTGGCATTAAGAAGCTTGGAACTAGATCCAAAACAGCAAAGTGGCTTGGAAAAAATGTCTTGCACTTCCACTGCCATCGTATGTCATCCTGCCAGCATGATTGATCCTACAGAAGATGAGCCAAAATAAACAGAGTGGGTGATTTCCCTTCCAATGAGGACAATAAAGTATATTTGCTATTAGAAGCAAGCAACAAAGATGGAAAGAAATAGTAAAATTAAAAAAGAGATCATGAAATACGTGCATTTCTTGCAAAGACTTGAAAATAGAATGAAATAATTAATCTCTATGATCGAGATTATGGCAATAAATGGTAGGTAGGCTAATCTGCTGACAGAAACTGTTGTTCCTAACTGACAGAGCGAAACCAATATGTGCCTCATTTAAGCCAAGACAGTGCCCACCAAAAATTTTGCATTGTCTTAATTAAGCCTGGTGTAAGGTGTGAAAGGAAGAGAAGAAGAAAAAGAAGAAAGATAATCACAGTTTAATTAAGTTGACACAACTATGTTTTTAGAAACCCCCTGAGGTCCTGGATTTAACAGTCATGCCTCTTGTGCCCGAGTTTAGAAGAATAACTCCATTTATCCCACCCAATACACAGGCACAGGTGTTGCTGAAGGCCTTGAACAGACAATCTCTCAGAGTGTTACTCAGTGCGTGCTCCAAAGAGTAGTTCAGTTGAAGCCAAGTTTAAACAGGGTAATAAACCCTGGAAATGGGAAAAGAGTAAACAATAAAAGAAAAGAGAGTAAACAATAGGAATACATGATTAAAGGCAACAGCCAAGAAGATTTCAGATCAAATACAGATGTAAATAAATAACAGAGGGGCCAACAGTGGCAATGAATGGCAGCAATAAGATCCCCTCTGTGATCCCAGTCAATGTGTCATATCGCCTTATCCTTGGGGAGATGGGAATATAAGCATTTCTTCCCATCACAAGGTGGCTGTAAGAGATAAGAATATTGCAAACTGCAAGGCACTCTGGTAGAAGGATGATGGAAGCCATATGAACTTGCAACGCAGGTAGAGATAGGACAAAAACCCATCCAAATGTCGAAGCGTGGTGACCTAGAAAAAAACCCCAGACAATAGAAGACAACAGATCTGTGGCTGCAGCTGGTATGGGGCCTGCTCTGTAGCTACAACTTTCCCTACAAATTATGAGTCTGACACTGTCATCAGCTAACGCTTGCAGACATCTCCTCTATCTTTTATGTTACGGATACAGATGATTACGAGAGAGCAAGTTAGAGCGGCATTACCAGTTACAATCCGTTCTTAGTTGGGCTCTACAGCTAATATAAAACGTGTCAGTGTACAGCTGCTTCAACAGACCATGATACGTGTAGTAGAAATCCTTCCGCCCCTGATGTTAAGGGTACTGCTACCTTCCTGATGGTTTACGCTCCTGGATCCCGCCCCGCAGTGGTAAACCAGGAGTGGTTTAATAAAAGCACGGAATCAGTCTCATTGACTGAGCTATTGAATGCGCCGCTTAGTGCTGCAACAATCTATACCCCAATGCACAAAGTTCCTGCAAGGTTTTCCTGGAATCACCTAGGCTTATAAAGGCCGGTATAGATGTCATATATATGTAAATGCATATATGTATACATACACAGAAGAATCCATTTATAGGATTTGAATTTAACCTGCAGATCCAATCTGCTGGGAGACGTTCTTTGGCTTTGCCATTTTCCCTTTTTTATTGCTTGTTCTTGAGGGACATCCAGGGTTATATGCTGGTTTCAGCCTTCTTCTAGTAATTCTTATTTTTTATCTCAGTCCTCCTCCCTGCTGCATATTAAATGAAGGACAAACATGTTAATAGCATCAAGAGATACTGAACGGATATTTAAGATGATTAACAGGCATGCACACCTGGCCCCTCACATTAACCTATATCAGCATGTTCCATAAGGTTCCATTATACAATGTGCTATAAAATAAGGTTACCAGGACAGAAACTCAATTACCAAGTATGTAGATCAGATACCCAGCTGTAATTCATATCAAGTCAAAATTCAGTGCAGTAAGCTGAAGCAGGGGGAAGGAAAAAGGAAAGACAAACAATTCAGATGAGGCACTAATTACCTTTTGCAGTTCAAGCAGGGGAGACGCATAAGAAGGGAATTATCTCAGGTTACATTCAGAGAGAGTTTGGATTGCAACCTTTTAATAAAAGGCTATAAATTGCTATGCAGAAAAATCAAGAAAAGAAAAGCTCCATAATGAAGCCACAGTGATATTCTGGTTTGACTTGGGTGGGAAAGGGGGGAGAAATCGCTCATGGGAAGTTTTGGCATTTGTCACAAAAATGTATTTAAAACCAAGATGAGTTTCAGCTGCAAAGCATGAACCTGGAGTTCCGCAAAGCTCACAGATGTTTGACTCCAAGGTTTGGTTCAAGCTCATCTATATGTAAAGAGTTGAATTAACCCATTAAGAGTCACTCTAGCTGTTATTTTCAACCTGTTTTGAAAAGCAAAAGGAAAAAAAAAAAAAAGAATTTGAGCATCTACAGTTTGAGACAAATGGTTAGTCTCTAAATCTAATTGAGATGCATCCAGTCAGGTCTGACTATTCACAAAAAATTCCACTCCTACCTCCTAGAAGTCACTTTTAGTCAAATAAATTGGTGTGGAGTCACTGATTATTTTAATCTGCACATTAAGATTTCCACAGTTGCTTTGCAGAGACACAGCTCCTGTGGCATTAGATTCTCTTTCCACACTGTACTCCTCACACTTTTGTTCCCTGCATCCAGCCTCCTGAGTGTATCCAGTCCACTATCTAATGCTCCTGATTTGTACCTTTCTTTGATGCGAAGCAGGAGCAAAAAGCAAACTACTGCAAACATGGTTGATGTACTGAAGAGCAGAAGGTTGCACCTAGAAACGGTTAGAGAGGAATGAGGAGAGGATGCAGCAGAAAATAACCAGAGCAGTATTTCTTCTCACCATGCACTCAACCAAGCAGTTTTCGGAGGGACTCACATGCCGGGGAGGTTGCAAGCAGCTGATGACGGCCAAAGCCGATGCCATTCAGAATCTCAGGTCTACCCTGGCTGCCACAGAGGTGAGTGGGATTGCAAAACCACTGTGTACTCTGTGTTCAGAGGGAAGAAATCCAGCCTATCAATCTGAAATATTTTGAATAAAGCAACTGCTGCTTGGTCAGTGCTATGGAATTAAAATCTCTCTTCAGGTAACCACGCAGACAGCCTATGTTTTTCCCTTCAAGTAACAGAGCACAGGTCTATTTATACTCCGAGCTGTTTTGAGTCACAAAGGCCTAGAGCCAAGGATTTCTCTTCCATTAGCCATATCACAGACGCAGGTCAAAGCCCTGCTCCAAACAGGAGGCACACACATGAGTCAAGACATGCCTTCCGCATCCTCCCATGGAACGAGTAGAAGCCTTTTCTTTAGCTGGCATCAATCAATAACCAGCTGCAGTTTGCCATTCCTTTCTCATCTTGACATTTTTTTCTTTCATTTTGACCCAGTTCTGACCTTAGATAGTCTCAGGGCTGTCATATGTAGCAAAGTGTATGGCCTAATCCTCCTCTGGCTGCCTACATGCTGTGAAAGCCCCGTGATGGCATTTCACTTCTGCACCTGGTGCCACGTGTTCTTATGAATATCAGATCACCCCACTGAACACCTGGTCCATCTGCTGGTGGCCATTTACTCTGCAGATTTCTAAACCCAGAAAACATCACCTAAACAACTGGCTACTTAAGAGTTATTAAGAAAACAGCATGGCCTTTGTGGCCACAACTACTCAAGGTCAAGAAGGATCATAGGATCATTGCATAAATGAAGTTAGAAGGAGCATGGGGGCCTATGACTCAGTTTTCAGTGGATCAATCCCATCTCAGCACCAGAATACTCAACGTCTCTTACCAGGAACTGGCAAAAAGTATTCAGGTAGCACACCAGTGCGTATATACCAGCTCCTGCAGGTACAGCTTTTCTCTTGCAGTCAGGCTCTGGTAAGTGTTGTGAGGATCTTGCGTATCATCCTTCACCTTCTCCTATGTGACAATAGGGGTAGGTCTCAATCCCAGGACTCTGAGCCATACTAAGAAGTCAATGAAATAGAGACGAAGTCCTGGACACTGATACAACCCTGCTCACATGCTGAAAGCCAGACACTCACCTCATTACAAATGAGGATGGCACTGAAGCTGTCAGCTCATCCTTCTCTGACACCACCAGTCTCAGTGTAGTAGCTTTGATTTGTCACAAGCAAATAAGCCTTGGAGAACTCGGGGATGGCCAGATCTGAGGCTCCCATTCCTACTTGTTCAAGGCTACATCCATCTAATAACCTCACCAAGGTGTCCATGCCAGCTTTTTCTGCACAGCACTGCTCTGCTCAAGGACTATTTGCTGTTTTCTCATCCCAACCTTCAACGTCTGCAGAAGTTACTTCCACTGGCAAGGGACATTAACTTGCCTTGAGACCCAACTGAATTTTTCAGTTTCTTCATCCAATACTAGGCAGTCAGAGGTATTTAGGAACAGTACTCAATTAGTAGAATGGCGTCAAGCTCAATTTTTTCATGAAGGTCTTTATAACTCCCCTCTTGGTAATAATGAGCATGGCATACTGGCTGAAGTACTCTGGAGAACGGGCAGACATGTGGCTCATCTCCTGGAGAAAGAAAAGATGGCTAGATACCAGTAACTTGAATTCTTTGAGGTATGCTATCTACGTGTTCGTTCATTTTCTGCCTCCCTCACCTTACTCTTAACTATTTCTGCTTGGATTGCATGTTCAGAAGAGCTCAAGGCAAGGAATTTCTTTCCTGGCCCACGTGTATACACATAAGAGAGGACAGAGTCTCACTCCACAACCACTATTGCTGAGGAAAAAGAACAACTCAAGTGCTATGTCCTTTTGACTCACACACACACACAAAAACCCCAGACACAGACCTCACATCTTAAAAAATTCTGATTATAGAAAAGTGGCACCACTTGGGCCCGAGAGCATTGGGTGGACTGTTTTTGTGATTTACTACACACAAGGTTGCTTAGGTATTCTCAAGTTTAATTAAATATATTGACTCCTATCCTACAGGAAGGAGAAGCTATGCAAGGTTGCCATATCACCACAGGCTTTCTAACTTTGTCCAGTGTTGCTGTAAATTTCATAGATGTTACGTATTTGGTAAGATAGCTAAGCTGCACCAGATATTCCTGGCTTACATAGCTAAGTAAGCACAGATTTGCAAGAAAGTGTATTGCATCTGGAGTCTTTTTTGCAATGGACTGGTCGCTCCTGGGAGAACGAACTGAAATAGAAAAGTAGAGTGCAAAGCTGGCAACCTTGCTGACCTGCAATAAATATGCTTACAATTCTTACACCTTTACATTACAAATACTTTTAAGCGCTCCTGTCGAAATCCTGTGTTTTGAAAACATTTGGAAATCTTCATATTCTAGGTGAAAACAGAATCCCACTTTTGGATTACTGAATAAATAATGGAATTACAGGAACACAATCCCCCATATGTCTCCTTTAGCTTAATAGAGCACTGGTCTGTCATTTGCCAGACTTTCAACTTCCAGCTTCTCCTATTGACATGGATTACTCTCTGGGAAGGATAATTAGGACTATGCTCCTAATTATCTTGGGGTATAGCAGCCTACTGAAAAGCACCTCGAGTGTCTAAAAAAAATCAGAACAAAATGTCATTTTTGAACAAGAACAACATGGTGAGGCAGGCCCTTATGATTACCTTTTCTCGGGTATTATCTAGCCATGCTTTCCCCATTTCCAACTGTCCTTGGCAAGATGGCACAGTTAATCCAAGCCTACAGCAAATCTTGAGAGCCTCAGACATTTTCCTGGAGGAACAACACCGCAATCTGGCTGAGGCACATAAAAGTTTGGGTACTTTTAGGGTCTTTGCATTCCAAGATAAATAAAGCAGCAAGCTCTTAGACACACCTGCTGCACTCAAGTGCTGGCAAATTATCAGGCTTCTCTTTCTGTAGGGAGACTTGGATAAATAGCAGTCTTCCTTGGACACTAGTTCTTCTGCAGGGAGAGGGTAAAGCCCTCTTCAACCACCCTACCCAGCTGCCAGCCTAGAAGCTGTGACCTCCAGCTCCATCCTGGAAGCCTGCATAGATAGGTTTTGCTGCCCGACTAAGGTTTAGTCAACATCTTATTCATACTATCGATAAGTGAATGGATTTTGTTTATATCAGAGCTATCTCCCTTGCTACGAGCTATAACAATACACACCTATCGGAAAATATGGGCATACATTTCCTCAGGAGGAAAAAAACCAGCTTGCTGTTGACACCTCCTTATAACGTTGGTTACTTCATTGTAAATACCACACCCAATAATATTTGCAAGAGATTTTGCCAGTTGCTGATCTTCAAGTTCTTGTAGGCTATAACCTCTACTCAGAAGGTAACTCCAGCTAAAGCTATGTAAATAAACCGAGTCTTCATTTTAATGCCTACTTTCACTGCCTTGCTCCATGTTAGAAAAATAAAAGAAATTCCTGCATTAGGATGTGAGTTAGAAGGAAATAGCTTGTTTCTTTTCTGGGTAACTTTTAAATTGCCTTTCTGAAATTGCCAATTTTGAAACAAATGGTTCAACCCTGTAATTCTGAAAATACTGAAAACACATTTTGAGATTTCAGATTTCAATTTTCTTTCTTTTTTTAGTAATAAGCCCTTTTTAATGAATAGCGAGAATCCTGTCCGAAACAGTAAATTTGTTTCAAAATAAAATTCACTGGGGAAGAGTTGCCTATGTGTAAACTTGCTCGGTGCAGGCTTTTATGCAATAGAAGCCTCCCAGTGGACCATACTGATTGATTCTTCCCAGTTCATATAGTTTCCACAGCAGAGGCTCATCACTGGCTCAGGAACCTTTTAGCCTTTTTGTTCTGGAAGGTTGTTTCATTTCTTTGGTGATCATGTCGTTACTTCTGCCGCATTCAGCAGTGTGCTGGCATTTTCTTCCTCTCCATTTTCTAGACCAGACATAATCAAACAACTCACTGCTGCATAGTGTGCGATATTCTCTGTACCCTTCGGACAAGCCTCCTTGCTAGAGACGTTAAATTCTGTTTTCTCCCCTTCCAATAAGCATATTCACCTCTTGTAAACTACAGTTTTTATTTCTTTTCACCCTCACAGGCTTGTACACAAAGTCAAAGAGGGACCTACACTTTGGGGTATCCAATCAAGAGGGGCCAACCTTCTGATCTGAAATTAACTCATTGCCAGTACAACCAAACACACACAATGAAGTGTGCACTGATCCTCCCTGAAAGCTAATTACTCCAAAAAATGCCAATTTCTGTAAAGGACAAGAACCGTTGCGAAGAACTGTCACCAAGCTAGCACAGACACTTTACCGTATTTCTTCCTTATGAAGAAATAGAGATACCACAAAATCTTCTGTATGCTCCACCAGCAACTTCCCGGGCAGAATAGGTAACAAACACGAGTTATGAGATTAAATAGAGAGACTGGCACCATCATCTACTTTCCTTTACAGCACAGCCAAATTCAATTTTGTGCTGTTGACCCTTGCAGCCAAAATAAATGTACAGCTGGGCCAAAGTTGGCTGGTGACTCCAGTTCGCTTAGCTTTGCTGGGGTTAAGGATGCCTGGAGTATTGCAGAGGCGTTGCCTTCAAGTCTTCAGGGCAAATGCCTGTTGCAGAGGCATGCTTGAGTGACACAGTACACTGAGTATCAAAGTAAACAATGCAAAATAACTACAAAAGAGACATCTGGAAGAAGGGGAACAGATCTGGACCTGAGAAGAGACATCCTTCCAGTGTCTGCGGTGTTCTCTCCCTCCAGTGACCCAAAGCTGGGTGTAGTAAAGTTAAAACTACAGGTAGTACAATGTTTGATAATGTTCTCAATGAGATTTTTGCTTTCCTTAGAGACCACCTTTTGCATTAAAGGAAAGAAGCTACCTGACAGAACCTGATGCTCACTTATAGTCTCCCGATTTCAAATTTGCAACAGAGCTCATGTCCCCACAGCGCTGGGCCTTACTTCTTGGGAATTTATGCCCCGCCTCAGTCCATGCAGCTTTCATGAATCATATTGCATTGCTTTCATGTGCCTCTTCTCTGAAGGCAGATGGGCATGAGCCCCAAACCAAACTCCATTTTCAAGCAAGCCATTTAAATTCACGAGAAGCAGCTTGCTTAATTGTTCTGCCTCATGCATATTCCAACCAATTCTGGAGAGCATCAAAAAGCTGGAGCCACCTGTGTTTTAGGTAGCCAGAAAATAAAAGACTCTCTAGTACTTTCCAGCATTGAAGAGAGTGCCAAAAAGAGAATCAGACAAAGACTGAGCAGATCTCAGGATGCTGTATCCCTCTGTGGTCTAGTTTAATTCCTCACTTCCACTCCAGCCCACCAGCTAGCCCATCCACTTAGGTTATAACGTTCTGCCAGTCTGATACTGCAATCACAGACACAGCATTCTTCCTCCTTCTCCCCAGCAATTTTACAATAGCGATTCCCTTTCAGCTGTGCGTATGGTGAGCATATGAAAAATACTTGACACTACAGGTTCTTTAGGGTGGCTGATTAGAAATGCAAGTGATGCTATTGGGATGCCCCGAGAATCACTGCCTTAGCTTCTTTGAAAAGGCAGCGCTTTCTTTAGGTTGCAATTACAAGGTAGTCAAAACACATAATGGGCAACAGTACTGCACGCAGCTGTAACTCATTTAGAGAGCGCTCTTCCTTTCCCTGGAGCTAATGCTGTGGAGAAGCTGTTCCATCGCTCTTTTGGATTGGTTTCTTGCAATGCCCTTTTCTATTTTGATCAAGTTTATTGCCACAGAGGTAAATTATTGTCTGAGTTATTTCATATGCCTAGTTTATACAGCACATGTTGAACCACGTCTTTGTTAGTGCTCTAGCATGCAAAAGCTTAGCTACAGCCCCGAGTGTTACATTAATTGTCCCTATGAGTTCTTTTGATCAAAAAGAGCTCACATCTTGTCTTACGTATGTATACTTATCTCGAAAAGCAATAGAAACTACATAAATTAGAGTAATGTGTGTTGCTCTTCCTCCCTCTTTTCTCTGCTTGGTGCTTTATTTTGAAGGGGTACAGTTATTCCTTTATATGGTCCTGGGTAGAGACTGAAATGTGTCACCATTCCACCTGGTCCTCCTGATGATAGAAATCAAACTCCCTAGACCCAACAAGCCCAGCGGAGAAGCAAAGCTCTCAAATACCTATTTTTGTTAGAAAGCATGGGGTACAGTGGGGCAGATTTGGCTTTGAACAGGTCAGTCAGTAACAACGGAATCAGGTGTAGTAGCTGTCTCCTCTCCCTCTTCCTATGATGCCTACCCTTCCTATGATGCCTAACTATCTCCCCTGCTCTGGCGGTGCACCTGGGAGAGCCAGGATGTCGCTCCCTGCATGCCATTACACTTGACCTCTCTACCGTCAGTGGCAACAGCACAGCCAGGTTTTCTACTAGTTCTGAACACAAAAAGTAAGCATCCAGCACAGGAGCCAAAGGATTTTTAGCCCTATAAAAGGAGCAACATTACAAACTTCTTCATAAGGTCTATGTACCGTTGATGAATATTCACACCAGGTTTAAGCTGGTCATAGACTGAAGGCAGCGATCGTGCTCCTGGAGCCCTTGCAGTGAAGTACATGCATTTACAGAATCACAGAATCACTACGGTTGGAAAAGACTCACAAGATCATCAAGTCCAACCATCAACCATCCCCACCATGCCCATTAAACCACACTGCCTCATCCACACGTTCCTTGAACAACTCCACCACTTCCCTGGGCAGCTTATTCCAGTGTTTCACCAAACAGCCAGCTTTCCCTTTTGCAGCCAGCAAAACTCCCCTAAATAATTGTATTCACATTATTGATGTAGCTATTACTGAGTTATTACAGTCACTGAGTTTAATAGTCATCTGCAAGGAAAGACAAGCTGCTAAGCTCAATGTTAAGTACCTTACAGCAATCCTTTGAAGGTCGTCATTGGACAAGGCAGAGCCTGGCTTAAGGTCCCACTGAAATGGTTTCAAGGAGCAGGGCAAAATTCCAAGAAAGCACGAAAACAAAGGACTCTATTGCTTCACTGAGGACACCAGGCTTTTGGCCAAGCGCAGGGACTGCGTTCATGCTTCGTATTATGTGAACATAGACACAAGTCCTTGCCCCTGTTTCTCTTGACCAGAAACGCTGCAGCAAGAAGACATCAGTAAGAGGTCTGACAGATGAAGGGGAAAGGATATGCCTCCACATAAAATACAAGAGCAGATGATGGAGATTGAGCTCGATAGAGGGATTATTCGGCAGCATAGGATTCCAGCTTAGAGGACCTGGACTCAATTTGTTGGTCCTCTCTTCAGTCCCTGTGAGATCTTGGACTAGTCAGCCATTCTGCCTCCCCTTTGGAAAAGGCAGGCAGTGCTTCCCTGCCTCACTGCAGGTTTGTGAGGATGTGCTCAGGCACGACAATTTGTAAGGCCACACGGATGGACTGCCAGTTTGCAGGGAAGAGCAGTGGACCTGAGTATCACTCAGCACCACGGAGCTGCAGCTCCAGTACTCCCTCCCCTTCCTCCGCTCTCCACAGGACCTATTAAACTGAAGATACAAATACCCCCTCTCTTGTAGGTTAGATGCACTGATCACTTTGGGAGCTTACAAAGGATTCAGGAAGCAGATCTTTAAAACCAGAACATAAACCTCTTGTCATCTGTCACCTGCTAAAAATCAATAAATGAAGTTTTAAGACCCAGTTTTTGGTTACCTAGAAAACCCAAGCAATTTACTGGCAATCACAATATAGCTTATGGTAAATTAATGTCTTTTAGCAACCGATGTCTCTTTACGTTTTCCACTGGAACTTGGTACATTAGCAGGACAATAATTCTGGAAATAGCCAGATACAAGGTAATCACAAAAGGCCACCATGACATACGAGATTTAAGCAAGTACCAGTAGCTGTGCCTCACTCCTAGATTACACGCGCACTTGCTGAGATGAGTAGTAGAAGTGCCACCGAGCATAAGGACAGCAGGACTGAATTCCCGTGCAGGTCTGACAGTCATTTGCTGTTTAGTCATGAGCCAATGCCCTGAGGGCCACGGCCACAGAAAGCCCAGCTTTCTGTGGAGGCCTTGCTCTTCATCCGCAGCATGGCACAACACGACTGGTGAGAAAGCACACAGCCTTACAGAAAGCACACAGCCTTACAGCACTGCCAGAGATCACCGGTGGAGACCGAGAGCGCTGAGCTCGTCGAGCAATGACAACAACTCGTCAGGTAGAAGCAATGGAGTATTTTTGTCCAGGCAACATTTTTAATGCAAATTAAAATGGATACGCGTCACTCGGATCCGAAATTAAAAAGTAACACAGAAATCCAGTCTATCATTATATTTGTTTGTTACTTCTGGGGATGTATTCCCATTCTTAAAAAAAGTCTTCAGCATGCATAAATATCACGTAACGCTCTCAAGAGAAAGATCCTGTCTTCTCAGAAACTGGTTGAAGTACGTAAGGATGCAGAAAAGGAATAACCTCACAAAAAAACCCCACACTTTCTGCATTTGTCTATGTATTAACTTGCAGTAAAGAAGCAGGCATTGGATATTTGGAGCAATTCATTCTGGTGAGGCAGAAAGAATTAACTCACGCTGAGCGCGCGGTCACACCTCAGCCGCCTTCAGAAATACGTGATGGTCAACCCCCTCAGCAAGGTCTTATGTACGGTAAGGAAGACATCAGAAGTGCAAGTGTTAGGTAAGTAGATCAAATAATACAGCCATTATAGTGCCTGAGGACGTGTCGAAAACAAGCCTTTGTTCAGACACCAGTTTTTCCCTAAACATTTTGGTTGAACCACAGCTGGCCCACTTTGCCTGCATGACATCTGGGCCCTCAGAAAAAATTTCGTGGTCCTTGGCAATACGACTGGGTGGGAAATCAATTCAATAAGGGGAGAATCTTCTCTTTAGTGCCTTAGAAATACCCAAATTTCAATGCTGGGTAGGTCAGGACCGCAGGATAGGGGCACAGGCAGCAACAGACAGGATGCTATCGAGTACCTTCGCTGAGCAACCACGGCCAGCTCTCTCAGAAAAGAAACACTAAGGCAATTTGGAACTGAGCGGCTGATTTATTCAGGGTACAAAAGCAGTACGCCCTGTGTTTCTCCTCTGCTCTTCTCCTTCAGGGACTCCTTGCGCACGCCTGCAGTTTGCACGTCCTCGGCCAAGCAGTGGGGCTGCAGGGAGCCGGCTCCCCCCTCCCGTCGCGGCTTCAGCCCAGAGGTGCCGATGCAGAAACTCCTAAACGGCTCAGGCTAGTCACAGACCTTAAAGACTGCTTTTATATACAAAGCTGTATGTTGGAAACTGGTTAGCTGGCTTTAACTATGAATCAGTTTTATGCTGCTCTATTCCCTCCAGAGGATTCACCTTTAGGGCAAGAATGCCGTACGGGTGTTTTGGCTTTCAATCCACGCGTTTGATAAGAGATGGAGTATGGAAGCAGGCTTCCCTTATGATAATACCACCTTTTCACCCCTTCCCCAGGGCAGCTAAGCTCACGGTCAGAGCTAACACTCATTCTGCAAGCGTGTCGGTATGTTGCAATGAAAGAGAAAACATAAATTTAGTTTTCTCATTTCACAAACACAGAAGCTCTCATCTGCACACACCAAAGGAAGACAAGAATAATTTTCTCCCAGCCTGCACCACATAGGATTTGTTATCTCCTGACAAATATCGGGGCCCAAGCAATTCAACCACAGCTAATTTCCAGAGCCGCAGGTGCAGCACCAGCCAGTCCATAGAACTGAAACAGGGCAGCAGAAGACTGCAAAATACATACATCTAATATCATTAAGCTCTTCCAAAGAGCAACCTGTTGTTTAAGTAACTTCCATCTAAGCTCTTGGCTGCTACCTCCCATGAAACAGTAAACCAACCCTTTATTAAAGAAGAAAACATTATTTTTGTCTAAATTGCCTTTTTTTTCCCTCCAAGATGCTTCAGTTTGTTGTGTTTGACCTTCTCTAGCTACTCAACAAATCCTTGTATTTTGACTTTCATAGTCTGACCTTTCTTATTGTCAGTTGCTTGCTTGTTAACACCAACTGCACCAGCCAAAGGCCTCTCGGGAAAAATAAATATCAAATTAAACTTTGAAGGACTTACAGAGAAGAAACGCTCTGGCTTACATTGTATGAATCTCTGATGTACCCTCGAAGGATACAACACATTAGTTCCCTCACCTCCCCTCAAATTTTCCGCACCAAAATCCATAGGTAGAAACCATTTATCACTGGCTACATCTGTCATATTGTTTCTTCATGTCAAAGCAGTTCTGGCATGAAGTAAACCCAATATGTCCTGTCACGAAATAATCTGATATTTATCCTGTGCAAGAGGGAAGGAAAGATGGGTAAGACTGCTACTGCTCGTTGGGCTTCATGGGGATAGCATGATCTCCTGCCTGGGCTGGAACACTTGGGTTTCATTTATTTATTTATTTATCCATCTATCTATCTATTTATGTAGGCTGCATTCCTATTATCCTATCTAATCTGTGGCTGCACAGAAGTCCTACACTGATATCACAACACAAAACGAACAAAGTGTTTGAAGAGTGAAAATTGAGTGTGAACGGATGCAACAAGACACAAATCAAGGGACATCCCTTAGATCCTTTCTAACAGTTCTGAGCAAAATTATTTTCACCCCTTCAGAGTTCAAGTGCCATCTTTACTATATGTTATGCAACTCTATGGCCTGGAGGGTAATTTGGATTTATGCAATCTGCTAAAAACTTGAAGTGGGTGTCACCCCTACGTTTAAACTACATAAACACTCAAATGTGCTTAACTCTTAAGTAAGAGCTGAATCTGCCGTGTTTGTTCACCTAATGCCTGTCCCCTGCCTGCAGCAAGAGACAAATCATTGGTGGCTTTACTGTAGATGCACGCAGAGGCTGTGCTTTGGTTTTTGAGAGCAACAGTTGGGAAAAACCAAGATCTGTTACCCAAGCAAATACAGCTATTTCTATATAATACATCTAGAATATATATAGTCATTTAAAATACTGTAGGGACTTTGGAAAACGTAGCATGAAAAGAGGAAAGACGGTGCTTGCCAGTTCGGAGCAGTATTTGCACAATCTGAATTTCTGACACGCTTGTAGGTGCAACTGCATTGTTTAGTGTAACTACATGCAAGCCTCTACGAGTTAACACCGGTAGAATTTCTTCCTAAAATATTGTATTAGCCCACTGAAAAGAGGTTGAGAGCAAAGAGATAGGAAGGAAATCATTTTCCGGCAAATTAAAGTGTAAGTAATATGAAATATTGATCTGAAATCATAAGCCCATGAGAATCTTATTTAAAAAAGCTTCCTGAACTGGACAGCACATCCTTTCACATAAAGCAGTACAATCCTCTATATGATACCTGGTCTCATCAGCTCCAGTCTGGTTTATTATTAATTACTTCTTACAGATGCAGCAGTAGCTGGGAAAGCAAACGGAGTGATATAGATGGTAGATTTTTCCTTCATATTAATCCCTTTCATGTCTGAATTAAAGCCAGAGGCTATGGAAGTTAATTCTACGCTGGCCATGCTAGAACTATAATAACCTGTGAAAACTGCAACCTTGACAAAGAGAATTAATCACCGCTTGCATGTATGGGCTTGTGAAACAGAGCAAAGGTTTACATCAGTAGGAAATGCATTTTTCTTCTGCTGATTGAACGACGTGAATCTACGTGCTCACTCGTCGCCTTGGCACCATGAAATAGGGATTAAAAAAATAAACCTTCTTACCACCTTTCCAGAAGGAATTGGACTTGCCAAGCCATTCAAAATACAAAGTTGAGAGATTTATGTGTGGAAGATTAAATGAAGGAAGGGAATTTCATAAAGCCAGGCTGTTACCGAGCCACTGCAGAGAAAGTGAAGGCTGGCAGTGTAGTTACCCCCAACATGCAGCTACGTTCCTGCCCCAATCAGTGCCATTAAATTCAACGCAGAGACAGTACGGAGTCAGAGAAGATTGTTGGTGGTCCAGAAAGCTCATGGTATGTCCTGGGAGCTGGTTACTGAAAGTGTCTGAAGACAGGTCAGGATTGTCGTCTCTCCAGCACGCAGGATCCTCCGTACAACCCTGATCCGGAGCACGAAGTCCATCTTGGTAAGCGTCCGGCTGACCAACAAAACAGTCACTCAACATCACTTGTAAGATCCTAGTGGTTAGAGTACCCAATCAGGGACCCAGATTCAGCTCCTTCTGCTACAGATTCAAACCACCCTCCCATTTCCGCGGCATGTGCGTTCATCCGCCTACCCACTCAACAACGCCCGTTTAGGCCGTGGGATGAAATCAGGCTGTTGCTCAGCTGGTAGGAGCCGTGGGGCGAAGGAGGCTGATGGGAGCTGTGGGGCAAAGGAGCTAAAAGGGAGACGGATGCTAGCCTGGCAGTGAAAGCACTTAGCTGGCACAAAGTCCTAGGGAGTCTGGCCTGAGCCGTGATTCCTCATACAGTTATATGCGTTTAACTCGTTTTATCCTATAGCCCAACATTGAAGGAGAACAGTTCCAGGCAGCAAGCACCACATTGCTTTGCACCTATGGTCTTTGATTATTTCCCTCTCCTTCCAGCCCACTGTTTACATCCCTTGCTGTACGTTGGCCAAAAGCAGCCTGGAGGTTAGGGCACTCTTTTAGTCCTGCATCCCACAGATCCTAAATGTCTTCGCGCTGAGATAGGAAGTGACGCATATAGCTCCGTTCTTAGGTAAATGCTCAAACTATAAGACAATTATACAAAACAAAGGAAATAGAGTTCCCAGCTGCTTTTGTAGGCAAGCAGCCGTAGTTGCTGGGCTTTGTTCTCAACTACTTTTTGCCTGCAAACTCATTAAGTGTATTCAGAGACTTCAGCATTAGACCAGACACCGCTCTGTCTCATTTCTGAACTGCCGTTGTGCTACGTAAGGTGCTAAGCAGGCAGACCATAAGGTCTTCAGAGTGAGGGTTCCCTCTTGCTCTGTAGTTGGGCTGCGTCCATGCAGAGACGTTTAAATACCCTTGAGGATCTGGATCTAAGTGCCCGTTCAATATCATGGAAGAATTTGCCAGTGGAAGAAAGAATGAAGCAGAGGAATTTCCAGTCTTCAGTCAATTATTAATCTGTAAGAACAACTACTCCTAAGAGTACCGGTCTCACACTACACCCAGGTTCATATCTTCAATAATTTACTTTGGATTAAAGAACCCTAAATTATTAAGATGAGACCCACTTTTAAATCTCTGTATATCTCTTGAGGATTGCTTATTTTCACTTCATCCATTAATTATTTTCACTTGTTTTCCTTTAGTAATGCAATAAGTTAAATGGTTTATATAACCTTGACCTTTACCCCTACATTTCCATTCAAATTCTGCCAAACATTCCCCATACTCAAAAAGCAAGCAAGCACATGCTTTTTTTTTTTTAATTAGGAAAAAAGATACAGTCTTTATGAGAAATTATGTTTTTATGACGACACTTCATAGATCTCCTTTCTAGTCGCTACAGACACTGTAAAAACTATGTCTGTTATCCCTGCAGCCAGAGAGCATTCATAGATATTTAGAACAACAGATACAAAAAAACTTGATAGCTCCAATCCTCAGTGACAGGCCAGTAAACTGGCACGATGCACGCCACGATGCATGAGTTGAGACCCTACTTATTTTAATGAAGGATACCTTGACTGAGCAACTCTTAAGTGACAAAACTCCTCTGAACACTTCCAGGAAACATCCCTCACAGCTTTTCTACCACTTCTGGGCTTTACTGACAGCTTTCCTGACCAGTTACAGCGCATTAGACTGCACAGGAATTTGCCCATGAGTCGTGAGTGCATGTGCTGTTCCGCAACATGACGATCTTTACGGTCAGGTCTCAGTGCCATGAGCAACACAGGGAGGAGGACTGCAATTCCTCTCGGGTTAAACTGGCACATCTCTGTCTGTAGGCTCAGGCTCAAGGTAACTAGAGCAGCTCAGACCTCAGCAACTTTGATTCATAGGCATTTTCATAAGCTTTTTTTTGTTACGCCCGTGGCTTCCATAAAGCCAGCCCCTAAGTAAACATCACACCAGTCACAAAGGAGAAAGTTCAGCGGAGGGGGTTTACTCATCCTCGCAGGGCTGTCTGTCCTTTCCACAGCCCCCGGGACAGCTTCATTTCTGGACAAGTGACTGAGGTGTAAGTCACAGAAGCAGCACTGCCAGCTTGTGAGCAGCCGCAAAATGATCTGAATGAGTAACGGTGTGGACGACGAGATTAAAGGAAAGACGGAGAGGGGCCAAAACAAAGGGACCTGCCTCCCAGACTGAACCGACTGGCCACAAAAATTCCCAAGATCTTTGCCAGCCTTTTCAATGAATCAGCATATAACTTCCTTTGCGACTCAGAGTAAGTCATAGAAATCACAGAACTGCAAAGCGGGAGAGGGTCTTCTGATGCAGCCTCCTGGCACAAAGCGGCCAACGTCATGTTGTTTAGAGAAAGACACAACAAAATCTCTTTTCATATTCTTACGGAAACACCCACATTTAAAAAACAAAACCAAAACAACAACAAAACCAGTTCCTTTTTAATCTCCAACTGTTGGCAGCTGCCTCATGCCACAGTGAATGAGGGCTTATACCCCTTCTAGACATAAGGGATAAAATGATGGGTGCTCTCATTATCCATATAAACACCCAATCCTCTCTTGATTCCTGCTATGGTCTTTGCTTTGCTTCAGGCTCAGGGCTTCCACCATTTAGCTGAGCTCCACATCGCGCTTCACCTGTAACATGCTCTACCAGGGAGATTTTATATGGGACGGGCATGCTGTGGCCATGTCGAGGCAACACCGAGCCTCTACGTACGCTGAATGGGTAATACCTGCATTCAGGCACAGCACCAGGCATCACACCTGCCAAAATGCGGGGATGATGCTGTATGACCACATCTCTTACTGTAACTACACGTTCAGTTTTGCTGAGTGTTGAAAAGCTTCATTATATTCTCTAGGGTTGGTTTACACTGTATCTGTAACTTAAGAAGAACCAGACTCAGAATATGCCTCGTAAAAACAAGCCGCTTGACGTGACAAGTCAAAACACAAAAGTTATCTGACGGATTACTAAGGAGGGCTCTTCAGGATCACAAAGCACTTCTCAAATACCCAGCATTTATTTGGAGAGAGTGACTTTCTGGAACTACACTTTCTTTACCTTTCCCACAATGGAGCCACTGCTTTTCTAATTTAAAAATTTATACATTGGGAAGTCTTTCCTAACACTTATTCTTTGTAGGCTGATCTAGCAGAAGAGGATGAGTCAGTGGTTAGAATGCTGCCTGACACTCAAGACTCACAAGGTGCCCACTTTGCGATGGATCCACTCTGGGTTTTAAGAAAAATCACTGAATCTCTCCATTTTCCTTCAATGCATCATGATGATAATGTGTCTAGTTGACAGGGGTGTTACAAAGAGATATTCTTTGGATCAGTGTGGCAGCTGTAGTCATGTAAACCTGTAAGATACATTGGGGTTAAAGACGGAAAGAGAACCGGTAATCAGTATTGCAGAGAAACCCTTCAGCCTTTCACATGCAGGTGAGGTTGCTCACTGGATATTCAGAAGAAGCCGCAAGAAAAAAGTCCTGATCCAGCTGAAATCTACAATGCGACTGAGCTCGCTGGCATTAGGATTTGCTTTTCTGCATTTAAAGTAAGAGCAGCACTGTCTGAAGTAGATTTTTGAAATCTTCTCCTGGCAACAGGGCTGCCAACTGGCAGGTGTAGGATAAGTCCGTCCAGCCCCGAATGATCTTACACCATTACGTGACATTATAAAGCCTATTTGCCTTTCCACTCCAGAGCACAGTTATACAAGAACCCTTCCCCCCACTGCCGAGGCATCGCACAGCCCTGCCTGCAGTTATTAACTGGGATCATCTTTCTGTTACATGTCCAGGCTTTTCCTTTCTGATGTGGACGGGTTTGATTCCCACAAACGAGCCTGCAAGCAAACGATTACGCTCTTTGCATTTTGTGCAGAGGTATGGAAACCAGCCCCTCCGTCCAAAAGGCTGGATGCCGCCCGGGGAGAGTGTGGGAACTGGGCAAAGGGGACTCTTCTAGTCCTTTACAACTGTGGTGCCGGGTACAATATTAAACTGCTGGGGGAAAAGCGCCAGTAAAAACCATGCAGGCCTGAGCTTGATCACAGTCTATTTTTTTTTAGCATCTCAGTCATCTTTTAATCCAAAAAGAATGGATTTATTTACTTGGTGGAGGGTTTTTGGGTTTGTTGGGTTTTTTTTTTTTTCATTTTAAATCAACAAAGCTTTATGGCACTTGGGAGAAATCTAGAGCTTGATTAACGACCACAGAAAATTAACTTTCTAAAATGTTAGAGCGCCGTGTGGAAGTGCACTCCAGGACACCACCTCTAACCAGGTCTGCTAGTTAATTGGGTTTTTCTTTAGGGAGTATGGGGTCCAGCCTTCTCAGATTTCTGATTCTTTTAACCATTTATGTATACTTGAACCATCTTTATCCTTGCATTATCTAGTTATTTGTTAGGAAGTACAGGATAAATGCTGGGGGATGAAACAGGTCAGATTCCCATACCCTAAATATCCCACCTGTATAGCCTCATGAGAACCCTTCAGACACTTCACAGCCCCAAGGCCTTCCTTGGATAAGTGAACTATTCCGCCATCAAATTGAGGAGTTGGGCAATGCTTTGCTAGATTTAGCAGCACTAACTGCTCAGCTCCGCACTTGCAGAGCCAATTCCTTTCCCAGATCCTGTAACTAAAATGTGGAGTGAAAAGTGTGGAGCGAGTGGAGTAATTTCCTTCCTACAGAAAGGTCAAAGTTGGGAAAACATGGTGATGTGCAAAGGTTATTGTTACAAACAGCTCGCTAATTAAAAATGTGGGGTTTCTCATCACATCTACTGGAACAATTCCACTGATGCCAGGAGGAGTTGGGTTCGTAAGACAATCTCTCCGTTAAGGGGCAAGCAGTCCTAGAAAGAAAATAAACAGTAAAGGGAAGTCCTACTATACGGAAGATGGAAGTAGTGTAGGAAGCATGTACGTCTACAGCATCAGAGGTGGAAGTGGGACACCTCTACCTGGTGTCTGTACCAATCTTTCTGAAACTCGCCACAAGGAGTTCAGTCTTTTGGATATGAGAATATTACCATTTTGTGCAGGTTTTTTTTCAGGGGTGCACAGACTATCAATGTTTCTCTTAAAGCCTCAGCTCCAGGAGGCAAGCGATTACATGAGAAGTTCAGCCGTCATTTGAAATGACAGACAAGAGTTTCTAGTCTTATAGCTACACAGAGAAAAAAATGGGAGGGGAAAAAAGGAATCCCTAAGGGTCCAAATCAGTAGGGCAAAAGGGTCCAATCCCAAATGTAAGCCTGACTCTTCAGCTTTTTTACATGTGGGAGCGATAAACACTAATGACATAAAATTACAGTAATGCCAGCTACAATCAAGAACTGTATGATGACTTTGTCAAGACAAAGGTATTAGCGCAGCTGCCCTGGCACATTTTCCAGCTTTCGTCCTCCCAGTCCCCAGCATTTAAATGCTTTCCATTAGAAACAGGCCTCGTCTTTCTTCTGCCAACAGAGACTGGAAGCTGACTTGGCAGAGCACAGCACCCACCACACTCTCCCTTTTGGCTATAGGTGAAGGGACCTCTTCACACACAGAGCCAACTTCTCCATTCACTTGATTCTCCCCGGTGAAAGAGCAGATATTGGCACGGGGCTACGAAATACTTTGCGACTCTTCAACATGAAAGGTAGTGTTAAAGAGGAGGTGTAATTATTAACCTGTGAGCTAGAGGAGACTGTCTGAGAACTTGGAAGCAAACCTAAAACTTGTGAGCAAGATCAAACTAGTCACCTGAGGGAGGACAATAAAAATGTATTTCACGGGGCAGAAAGGCAACAGCAGTCTTGTTAGCGCATGCTAGTAAATGTACCCATTTCTCTCATTTTCCATCTGAAAATTAAGGTTATTATGAGGCACATATTTCCTTTGTCATACTTCACCAAAACATCTGGAGCCAGACTCTGCTAAATGATACTCAGCACCTCACAGCTTGCGCCTCTCGGTACCCTATTAAAATCGGTCCCGCGTTCATTGGTTTACGCTTGCTGCGGTGTGAATGGCGTGTTCGCGCATATCTGACTAACAACTGATAAACAACGTGAACAGAGTGAGCCTTTGCGGATGAAGACGATTTGTTATTTATCAGGTACATTTATCTCCTGCGTTTGCTAGAGCTCAGTCGTTCTCCCCCAGGGCTCAGAAACAGCGGTTGGGTGCCCCGAGGCTGGACAGGTCCTTCTCTGTAGCCTGTCTTGCACGCTTGTTTCTCCGTCTGCCTCATGCGTTTCAGCAACACCTCAAAGTCCCAAACAGGATCAGCATCAGCTTGCACCTTACACAAATTAAAAGGCATTCCCCAGCTTGAATAACCAAGAAGTAAGCGAGCACCCTCCTCTTCCTCCACTGTCTTTTATCTGCTTTCCAGCCCTCTGCCCTCCCTCGAGCTCCGGGGAGCAGAGCAGTGGGCTTTCCCGTGTCGACCCATCCTGTCTGCATTCGCATGCCTCCTCGCCCGTGTTTCTGCTCCTCGACTGCACATACCCCCACTGCTTCTCCGCTGGGTTAAAACTGCCACACCGCTAGAAAACCACAGGCTCTACATGACTGACAACCAGTCCAGCCTCCTCGCTATGACCCACGGGGCGGGAAGCACATTCCCAGCAAGGCTGTGCGGGACAATGAAATTTTAAAGCTTAAATGTCTAACATCCAAAAGGATTATTTTATTTCCCGTCAGACCGATGCTCGCCTGGTGCTTGCCATGGTGCCCCGCGGGACCTGCAGCAGGAATGCCGCATCCCTCGATGCTGCGTAACGAGGACCAGGACCGCAGCTCCTGGAATGGCCACAGCCGTCCAGGTAGATGCAGACTAACTTTGAGTAATAACATGTAAAAAACCAAACAAAAGGAGCGTGCGCTTTGATTTGGCATATAAATAAACGTTGGAACAGGAGAATTTCCTGTTATTTAACCTGCCGTAGTAACGTGGCAGTGTGGCTACACCTTCTAAGGTAGCCACATGGGTGAGTCAGAAAGAGGAAAAAAAAAAAAGGTAAAGTAAAACACAGATCACGTTGTTCAAATTTTACCTCAGGCAAAACTTTATGGGAATCTGACCCAGCATTTATCCTGTACTTCCTAACAAATGGGAACCTGACCTAATTCTTTTGCAACAAGGGTCTGATCTAGGATGAATTATATATATATTTCAGCTCTGTCACGGGCCTCCTCTACTACACTGGGTGGCAAATTATTCAGCTGCTCTGTGCTTCAGTTTTCTTGTCCGCCCAACGATGACAGTTTTGCCAACCTTCTTTGAACAAGCTCCCCACGATATCTTTAGGAGAAGGCTCATTTCAGCATGAAGCAGAGCGTTCTCCCCCAGGCGCCAGTGGCATGCTGAGGGTTACGCATGCTGGTTGGGTGGCATCGTTACAAAAGGGCACTGCAGACCTCTGAGGTTGACCTATTTTAGACCTGCCGTTATAGGGAAAACAGGCAGTTGAGTGCCGTACAACGAGCGTATCTGGAATGACGACGAGATCTCCCTTTCCAGAAGCAGAGATCTTCCCTTTCTTCTGCACCCAGGAGCAAGAATGTCTCCTATGGTTACACTGACACAGACCAAATTAAATAGTAGCTCTCACTGTTCTCCATAATTAATATTCTTTCCTCACACTGCCTCTGCCTCCTTTGATGACTTAAACAACAGCTGTAACAAGCCGTCCTCTACGCTTAAGTTTCTTTCTTAGCCATAGCTTCAAAAAACCCAAATCCTTTAGTTTGTTCCACGACTTTCAACCATATTCTCCCCCTTCCACAAAGTACAAACAAATCAGTCCACAACCACGACCTGCTCCCTTTCGGACAGAAATCCTGCGTCTTGACACAGTTACAACACACTTGAATGGCTCTTTTTACTCACTCATTGGCTTCAAATAACATTTAAACGTGGCACGTAGGGGAGCAGATCACCAAAGGTGATGCTTTAGCAGTGTTTTCAGTCACCATCCACCACAACGAAAGGATAGTCAACAACGTGAAGACAAGGCGGGGGGGGAACATGTTAACCTTTTATCCCCACCAGAAATGCTTCCTCCAGCAGGATGTTTTGGAATGAAGCCACTGTTGTGTTCCTATCACCAATGCAGCGTTATTAAAAAAAATAAAACAAAAATCCCACCCACTGGATGAACTCCCTTCACGGGAACCTCTGTCCATCTGGACGGAGCTGCCTCCCAGCACAAGCTGATTTTGTTTCACGGAGGCTGCCAGGTATTGTAAAGCTGAAATTCCTGTTTGGACTTATTTGGAGCACAAGTCCCAGGACAGCAGAGCAAAGGAAAGAAAAAGTAGTAAAAATAAATACTCTGAGGGGAAAGTATCAGCTGCCTCATCGTTATAGCATAACCATTCACCTATTTTATTGCTGTTTATTAATCAACAAACAAATCATAATAAATAATTACCCTTTCAATGGTTTTTCTTCAGATAAAAAAAAGCTATTCTGTTGCTCAAGGCAAGACACTATTATCGCTAAGTCTTCTGTTGTAAGCTACTGTTAGTGTTCCATATCTCTTATTTTTTCTTACACCTTTTGAAAGTTGTGTCACGAATACTGATTGAAAAATCTTGTAATAGCTATAAAGCGAAAGAAGAAACCACGCAGGAAACAAGCACATAAAAGGGTGTTTTGATAAGTAGTGGCGATTTGCTGAAGAGTAAATGAGGGTGGGTAACAGCAACGTGTTACCCCGGTGCTCAGCCAAAAAGGGCGCAAACATTTTGGCACGGAAAAAGGTACGCTTCCCAGGAGAGGTACAGGAAAGGGGAAAAGCACAAAAAGAAATTCCAGGCCAAAAAGAAATTCATCTCACTTGCCTTTCCAGATTTGCTTCCTGCCTCACCAGAAGGCTTCTGCTTTTTTTATCCCTCTTGTCATTAATTTTAGCTGCCCTCTCACTGTCCGGCACCTATGTTGCCCTTCACACTTTCATGCCCAATGAATCTCTCTGTAAAGGTGTGGATTAAGTGGTCAAAGGGAAGGGGAGATTCTTGGCTATGGAAGATACAATTATTTTTTTTAAAAAAGTAATTAATTGTTCAAGGACATAAAATGATCTTTTTTTCTTTCCCCCCAAGTAAACAAGGGGTAGCTCTTTGTCAGGTGTTTCACAGATATCTACTTGTGTCCAAGGGTCACAGAAACAAGAAAAACATCATCAACTGCTGGTGTTCCCAGACATGAAAAAGGATACACTGGCACGCTCTGCAGGTTTGCACTGGAGAAGAAAGCTGTTCTGTTTATACGGACACCTCGTTCCCCAGCAAAGAGCTTTTGCCCCACTCATGAATGCCTAAAATATTTCCCTCCCTTCTCCTACAAGCCGGGTAGATCCCAGATACATGGCTGTCATGAAAAGATGCGTTTCCTTCTACCTTTCCTAAAACTGAACAAAGAGACTTTTCAGATGTGTTGCATCCCCTAACGCCTAATTGAGTAGTAGTACCTCTCTTCTTTAGATTACTGGTAAAAGCTGCATCTGTATATTTTAAAAAACATTTTTAAGGAGGTTGGGTGTGCTTTTCATTAACAAACTGACAGGAAAAAAAATTGTAATTGGACTTTTTTTTTTAAAACATGCAACTCCTCATGTGCTGCTCAAATCTGATGGCTTAATGACATATCTTGTCATACATCATTTAGCAACTACAGGTGCCCACACATGCCCAAACATTGTGGCAGACACTGTCTGTACATTTATTACATAGATCATCACATCCTGATGAAGCTTCCTTTAGTATTCCAATTTGTCAAGGCTGCTGTTAAAAATTAACAAAACCCTCAACAACATTTAAGAGAAATAAAGAGATCAACAAGGGTGTTATCTAACTATTTCAGAGCTGGAATTTCTTCTCCCTAGATTATGCTCGTACATCAGGAAAAGGTTTATCCCGGATCAGTACAGAGGTATATCGCTCGGGGTCTTGCAAACCACACTCAGAGCTACTTGTGCAACTCAAGGGGTGAGACGGCTTGCAAATTCCTATGAAACCAGGCTGTTCCCAAACAGTGTTTTGGAACATCTTTCCAATGGTATTCTTTAAACAAAAAATGTATTCTCAAAGCAAAATAGCTCTCTGGAAGAGTTTAGCAGAGACAAACCACAGTCCATTTCTATCTCAGCGGAGGTAGATACCTCCAGCTGTACATCTTCAGCAGGGGAGTTCTCCAAAGCTGCACTAAGCAGAAATGGGCTGGGATTTATCTCTGCTGAGACTGTGTAACAAGGTGGCCATCTCCAGCTTGTTATTCTGATATCAAAGTGGTCTTGTAGCATACGTAGGGGTGAGAAAGCCACCTCAGATCCTGCCAACACAGTGCTCCTCACAAGAATTTCAGCCCCGTGAGATAATGCAAACAAAGCTTGAGCTGTGCCCGCATCTTTGACTTTGATGATAAATAGGAAATGATGTGCAGCCAACCACGCCACTGCTGCCTTGCCAGAGAAATCCACACACAGCAATGAGCTGGACTTCAGGAAACTCTGTGCATCTGGATAGACACAAAACCACGGGAACGGTGGAGAAAGCTGGGAGGGATGCTACCCAGAAGTGTAACGCCATTAGAAGGATGGGACGCAATACATGCCAGTTGCCCTGGTAGGATCCGTCCATCAGATACTAAAAATCACTGCTCTGCACGTAAGAAAAGTGCTATTCCTGGGATTGTTAAGACCTTCAACTATGCATTGCTGCTCACTTTTTCCTTCCTTCAGGGTTCAGGTTAATAGTCTCATCCTGGCAGTTCTCTACAGTTTAAGAAGTCTAAATTAATTTTTGTTTGGTAAATGACCCTTAATAAAAGGGCTATAAACAAGATGAATGAGTACAGCTGAGGAAACCGCAAATCAGATATAATGCACTGTCAAACAAATGCACCATAACAGACTTCTCAAAGGAAAGCAAGCCTAGAACAGCCTGTACGTTTTGTGCAGGACCCTTAGCGTGGGGCGTCTTGTACTGGACTAAAGAGATGTGCTAAAACACCTTAACTTGTGAACTGCTTACTTGCCCAACGTGAGCATAGTAAAAAGTCATCGTTATCAAAGCGGGGGCAAAGCCACACAGGCTGGTTTTTATTAGGGTTTCACAAAGAAAGCAGATTTGCATGCTTTGGACACTTGCTGACCTGCAGGCTGACAGAGGATCTGTGGTCACGGCTCACAGAAACCACCACAGGACTTGTCTGCCATCGCCTCCAGAGACTGGTCCTCTGTCCGCATTACCCGGGAAGACGCAGACGTAGCTGGCGGTACTGAACCCAGAGAGTCCCTTACCTAGCATCACGAATCACGCTCAAATAAATCCTTTTCATCTGGTCATCAGCGGAGGTGAGACATTCGACGGGGGCACGAATCAAAGCTAACATCCATGGTACAGTAGTAAAACAGAGTTGGAAATCCTTTCTAGCCTCTGGGCAGAGTAAGGGTTTGTTTTCCCACCACCATCCACGGGCAGCTAACGCGGAGCTGAGCTGCGTTAGCCACGGCTGGGTTGGACTCTGCTGACGCGCTCGCGTTTGAGCTGGCGTTTTGAATATCGCAGTTCCCCTTCACCCCCCGCTCACTTTTGGGATACGCTTATTGCGGCGGTCGGTGTTTTGCTGCCGGTGTAATTACAGGCGCTGCGAGAAGGGCAGCAATCCTCTCAGAGGCAAGCGGCCGAGCGCTTAAGGCTGCTTGAAGATCATCGCTTCAGGGTATAAACAGAGGGTGAGTGCTGAATCGCGTCAAACGATATCGCCCTGCGGATGGTGGCGACCACGTCAACCTTTTCCTCGGTAGCTGCGACCCACCAACGCACGAGAGAAGCGGTGGCCAGACCTGTCCCGGTAGCAAAGACAGCGGGGATGTGGTGGGCCAACAGGACAGGTCTCAAAACCTGATGCAGAAAACCAGGTTATGTTTTACGTTATCTGCTGAGGCAGATGGAAAAGTACTTCTTGCATTAATCAGGAATTCCTAGATGATTTTTTCCACTTTGTCAGTAAAAAAAAAAATAATTAAAAAATCAATTAAGCTTCTTTACACAGTCTCTTGATTGTTTTTTTTTTACTCAGGATTAGTGTCTCTCTCTCTTGATGCAGGGATGAAAACACAGAAACCTAGTTTGACTGAAGACTCGATCTTTAAAGATATTATAACTGTATCCAGCAGCATGAATCGGCACCGCTCAGTCACCCTCTGAAGTAAAGGAAGAAAAAAGCCAAACCCCACACTAACATAACACCTCCCCATCTCCCTCTCCCCACCAACCCCCCCAAACACATTAACCTTTGACAGAAGGCACCAAAACAGCTCTCGGTTGTGGAAGCGTTAGCGCTGCTATGCTATATATAGAAAATATATAAATATTAATAATGCAACAAAACTATTAATATAATTATTACTAAAATATGTTAAATTATATGTAAAATTAAATATATATATAGTATTAGCACTGCAGTACCTTCAGGCTATGTGCCATATATATGTGTAAAAAAAAAGTCATGCCTCTGTGTGTATATACACACACATATATTTAAAAAAAATACACAACTTTGCCTGGGGAATTTCACAACTTGCAATTTGATCTGCAGGTCTCGCACCGGACTGAGCTTTTCCGAATGCCTGGGGCTGCGCGGGGAGCGTGCCGTCGTGTGTACAGCCTGGGGATCCGCTCCAGTAACACTAAAGGCAAACGCCTACGACAGCAGGAACCGATGGACACAGCTAGCTCCTGGTTTGCCTAAAGCTCGGGAGCGAATGCTGGAAAAGACGCCTTTAAGAAAAGGCTTCTATGACTGCGGCCTATTATCATAGCCAGTAAAATACTTATTTGTATTCAAAACTATGTGAAAACTAGTAGCCCGCATTTTCCAACTTTGGACACACGGATAATAGTAGCACCTCCAGAAAAATCCCAGAAAGATTTGTTAAACTGGTGAACTCAGGGTCCATTTTCCATTTCGGCTTGTATTTGTGTTTCCAGAAAGTGAGGAGACTTCTTACTGATAGTTGGCAAGTGCTGGTAGCAAACTGCAGTACCGGGGGGGGGGGGGGGGGGGGGGGGAATAAAAAAAAATTGGGGAAGCCTTGCCGGGTCTATTCAAAATCATTTCAGAAGGCACAACAGATGTTTTGAGAAGAAAAAAAAATAAAATAAAATTTCAAACCTCTGGTAAATGCTTAAAGGAAAATTAAACTTCCTGATTATTAGTTTTTCTTTTCATTATATGTGACTTTCCATTTGCAAGTTTTATTTTAATAATCCTCACAGGGTCAATGGAAGGGGAAAAATGTTATGTAAAACCCCCAACCCTTTTGCTGTCATACTGGGGGTATGACATTTTTATCTTTAAGGATCAGGAGGAAAGGGTTGTGTCCTCATGCTAAAGCAGCTAATGAGGCCCATGGGAACACAACTCTGCTAACTTTCGGTGCTATTTACATCGGAGTCACTCTTAATTTCCTGATCTTAGCGAGGTTTAAAAAGAAAAACATCGCTGAGCAACAAAATTTTATCTGCACTCAGAGATAATATATACATTAGTACATATTAGAATTTGACTTAGGACATAGCAAAACCACACACGTTCATGTATATATATTTTCTTACAGCACCTGATAAATAACTGTTGTTTCAGGGAATGCCAAACAGCTACAGGATACACAGGCTTTTGATAAATCTCCATCAGCATCTTTAGATATTTGTCGTTATTGCTGGTTACATAAAACCGAGATTAAAGAACGCAGAGGTTGCCGAGGGTTTGACTTTTCCTTTTTAGAAGGCAACTGAGCAGTATTTCTCTTTTTGAAACACTGGCAGTAGGCTGGGCACGGATAAGCTTTCCACTGAGATAAGAGAAGCCTGAGGTCCAATTTCCACAGGGGAGTGCAAACAACCAATGAAAACTATGAAACTCAGTAAAAAATGACTGATGAGAACAATCCTGTTTGGGCAAAAAAAGCTGGAGGACTCTGGGGCGGGTGGGAATGAAGACCTGAAAAGCGACCAACTGCGAGATACAACAGGTTTGAGGGGAACTCCTGACTGCACAGACGAGAACGGACGGCACAGCAGGGACTGCTGGATTTAAAACGTTTTACAAAGAGCACCTCTTCTAGGGAAGAGCAATACAGCTAATAAAACACTCACTGTAGCCAAGGTCAACCTTGTATCATCCCCACACCTCACAACACAGACACAGGGTCTCCAAACCTGCTCTACCTGGTCTTTATGACTCTGAACAACAGCCTGTGTTATCATAGCTTTTACTCTGCCAGACACCCATCTTTGTTTGACCTTTTTTGAGAAATTCACGCTAAGGCTGGGTACCGTGAAAATGGGATTTCACGCTTTGGTGTGGAGGTCTACTTGTCTCATCTGGTCACCCAAAGGAAGACGTGGAGCAGGTAGGGGTGGAACAACAGCAGCTTGACCACAAAGGTTGGGTGGCTTTGGCTGTAGGTGGAAAATGGGACCAAAAATAAAGCCAACATACACATCTTAAAAGCAGGAGTGGGCATATTCTGGGCTCAAAACCCAAAGGCAGATCCACATATCTGAATCTAGGTACGCACCAAGTTTGCAGAGGTTTAGAGTAACATAGGACATTGCTGAAATACTTTAAAGGGCTCTGCAGTGCTTGAGCAGAATATCAATGGCATGACACAGCTGTGACCACAGGGACTTTTCCGGATGCTAATATGAGACATGCGCTTTAAAAAAACATAAAACAGGAGGCAGACAATATTTGGCAGGGATTCAGATGCTCTCAGGACAAGAAATACTTATCATCAGTGCACAGACTTTAAAGAAAGGTAAAAATTAAACAGAAGTATTGAGTAAAGTTCGTTGTTTACAAAATGGTCTGTTTAGACATTAGCATGAAAATACTATGTATGTAAAATGAATGCGTTACTGTGAGCCTAGGGTTTGGACTTCAATATAATTTAACATCACATCATGATTTACACTAGGAGACAAACAGTCAGAGAAATGGTTAAGGAAAACAGATTAATGCCTTTTATGAAGCCTGGGAATTTAACAAGCCACAGGATAAATATTGACGAGCTGCAGACAGGTGGAACAGGTTTGTAAAAAGACATAAAATGACTGTTCTAAGGTTGAAGAAACCTGGAAGCTTACTAACAGGTTGTACAAGATAAGTTCTTGGCATGTTCTCCTCCGGCTCAGCAAGGTCAATCAGGCTCAATCCGTGCAGAACTGGGATGACTTTTAATGTTCTCCTGAAGTAACACTGCCATCTAGACGTAACCTCCCTACCCGTGCCTGCTGATGCTGAGCGATGCTTCTTTAGGAGATGCTGCCAATCTGATGGGAGCGTAAGAAAAGCAAAGCACGCCGCGTGCGTAAAACATATCTGTAACTGAAGGTCCGAGTCCGGTCTCAGGCATGTGCAACTTCAGAGGGAAACCAGGTTGACTTGAATTCCTCAGTCTGGTGGGGTGGGGGAAGGATGGGGTGCCAGACCACAGTGGATATCAGCGGGAAGCTCCAAGGCAATTACGTCGGTGGACTGAATCCCGTTTCATACTAACTATACGTGAGGAAGGGTGAGACGCTACTATGCGGCCACCATGAGTGGTTGTAGACCCCCACCTCGGCATGTATGCCTAGAGACTGCGAGGTGCTTAGAGCATTGGTATCGGCAACCTTTTTTGTGAAGCAGGCAAGTACTTCTGTTCCTGCGGTCCAGCTGGGGAACTGAGGGCAAGGCGGTCTACGGCTCAGCTCATGAAAAAATATTCAGACAAAAAACCTCCTATACAACTACATGAGAATTAGACACCAACACAGTTCTAAGGATTTGGGGTCCGTTTGACTCACGGGGTCTGTATGAGAGCAGAGATTGTATGCATCCACTTGTGAGGTGAAACACCTGCGAATGGGACATTTTCCTGTTTACAGAAACCGCTGCGTTTTACCAGTGAGCTGCGAGTTTGGCGGATCCTGAGAAACTGCAAATTCAATTCAAGCCCGAGTTTTTTTTAGAATTCTGAGAGCCTCTCTAGCAGCACAGTTTTAACAACATGCTCTTGCAGAAGTAAACTGTTTTCATTCCAGGCACACGCACGCTCCCTAAATAGGCACAGATCTAGATCTAAATGGGAGGAGGAAAAGGTTACGTTGATTTTTATAGCCCTTACCCTTTATCTAAAGGGCACATAAGATGACAAAGCAAACCACCAAGAACTTCTATTATGAAGCTCTGACACTGAATCTCTTAATGCACGTTTGCATTTTCTCACTTGTAATATGGAAATAGCATTTAATCTTTTCACGCCTACAGAAGCGGCTCCCATTTGCATTGCCTAGCAGATGGAATAGGGTGCTGGCCCATCCACAGAGTCCCACGCTGCTTGCGTGCAGAAGACGGACTGGAAATGTGGCATCCTTTTCACATAACACTTCAGATTCATATACATAAATAAGCAACATAACTGGCTACTCTATTATGTTTATTCATTGTAGCTCATCAAACCAGGGCTGAACGAATACAACTATTAAGTACTCTGCTAGACTTCAGAAAATTAGTTGATCAAGCCCCAAATGTATGTCTTGCACTGCCCTAAGCCAGAAACAAAGCCTATTGACCAGTAAATCCCAGGCTTAGCTCGAGTGGGTAACAGTTAGGAAAACCATCCTGGTACAGGTGTGATGCAGAAATTAATTCAAAAGCATAACTGGGTAAGAAGAAAGCAAGATCATTCTCAAAGTCTATTTAAAGGCATATCCCTTTGGATGCACAGCAGAGTTCAAAGTTGGGAAAAAGGCAGAAAACAAAAGCAGAGTTTCACTAACATTGAAAAGGAAAAGCCACCAAAAAAAGCACTGATGGCCTTTTACAGAGCCTGGGTCTTCAGTGCTTCACAGCACTGGTGCAACAACAAATGTAAAAAATATTATAGGCACCACGAGTGAACTACTCGGGATCAGTAGCATCCTACAGAACCTGCAGATACCATTGGAGCTGCTGGATGGGGCAGAATAAACACACAGGACACCAGGAAATCAAAGAAGTTGTTGAATCTATTTTTTAGTGCCTGCAGCACTGCGTAGTACCGTAAATAAAAAAGAAATCCCCTGCTCCCAAGAAAAGGCCAGTCAGCTTTGCTACAGCTTTTTTTGGCATTCAGTAGAAAGAGCCCACAGAAGGGCACGATCCCTTTAGAGGGCCGATGGGTGATGTTTGCCCCCTCTGCCACGAACAGGGCCCTGCCTCCCTCCTCGTTCGGGCGCAGGGTTTGTTTCTCAGCCGCGGCAGGAGTAGCCTCGCAGGCAGATTTCCTGCCAGCGTGGTCACACTCGATGTGGGAACGTCAGACACAGACAATGAGTGTTTAAAAAAACACCCAGAAAACAACCTTGTAAGCTTTTATTAACTTGTGCTTGTTTCTTTGCTAATGCAATAATTGATTACAGTTCAAGTCAAATGTGGTCAAAATTCAAATAAACCTAATAAAGCCCTTTCTGGGAAGTTACAAGGCATTGGAGCGGCCAAAAATTTAAAGACATAATCCCCCGTGTTTCTCAAGACAAACGGCTAGCCCAAGGGTTGCTAAAGAATTCAGGGCAAGGCAGAGCAGAGGCAGCTCAGAGCTGTGTTGAAACGGAGAGCGGGTTGTCTACTCCCGAGCAGCACTCTGCCCCCAGCCAGCTCACTGCTGTTATCTCCCATCTGCTGTGACTACCTCCTGGCTGTAAGCATCTAGAGGACAGTCTTCCGGTAAGCTCTCAGTTTTCCAGAGAGAGAAAAGGTGCCTCTTCCATATTTCAAGATCAAGAGGTTAGCGAGAGAGTTAGTGATAGCGCAGGAACAGCATCCATCATCTCAACACTCGCCAAGGCAAGAGCCACGCAGAACGTCCCAAGCATCGCACAACGTTGAGCGTTACAAACCTAGAGTCACTGTAAGCTACAGGGACAAAAGCAGATTTCATGGTTTATAGGGATTTCTTTCTCCAACTCTCCGGATGGCTTCAGTGGAACTTTAAGGATTTTTCTCCATATTTTGGGCTTGTGATAGTTCCTCTCCTCTGTTTTAATTGCCTCCAAAGTTATTTAATCCTCTAGCTTCCTTCCCGCACTTAGAACTATGCAATTATGCTGAACACAGCAAACATGCATCTTTTTCACAGGTTTTAAAATGAAAAAGTTTCCCATAAAGAGCAAGGAAGTATCTGTAGAAATCTTGCAACACTCTTTCTTGTGGTTATTTGAATGTACTCAGATATTTTAAGAATGTGTCTTCAGAGAGAGCTCGTCTCTCAGGTTTTCCTGTCACCACCTCTTGTTTTGGCAGTTCATATTTTCATGCAAATAAGTTCAGTGGTCACCGTTAAATGAACTAAGGATTCCAATTCCCAGTGGGCAAATGTCCACGTCACTAAAGCCACTGCTCTGACCAGTATTGATCCATCAGCTGGAAACCGTGCACATAAAACAAAGAGTAGTGCATTACAGAAATAAAAACATGGTCTGTCCAGAAAATGGTTAACAAAAGCCCAATGTCAGGACAGTGTAGAGATGTCTGTATTTTTACTGTCAAGATGCATCTCTTCTTTGGATAAATAAAAGGACAAAGACTCAAAGTCCAGCAGCCCCTAGGAAAACTGACTTCAATTGACAAAAACATAATACAAGTGTGGAAAAATGTTGTATGAAATGGTATGCATGCGGCGGGAGAATTTTTTTTTCCATCAGTTGATTTGCTAGATATGTTCTTTACCTTAATATTGAGGTAACTCCGCTCAAGCCGACAAGTTCCTACTAGTTGCCGATGCAAACCTCCCGAGCCCTAGCAAAGGCGTGCTTTCGTTTACGGCAATGGGATTATTTTCTCAACTGCCTATCTGCGTGATGAGATGTTTTCTTAATTTCCACCTCCCTTTTGTTTTCTGCCAGTTCCCACAGTGAGGTCAAAATTCTGTGACTTGTAACTGGTTATTGGGGGCTGGAGTTGCAGACAGCGGTCCCACCGAACCTGACATGGTGCCGATGTCGGGGGGGGGGGGGGGGGGGTGTCACGTATCCACTAAGGATTTAATTTATATACTCTTACCAAAGATTCAAATATTAAGGTGAACCAGGGCAGAATAAACACCCAAACTAGAAAATCTCTTTGTGTCAAACCAGAACTGAGGCCGGTAATTCTCTGTTCCTTTGACCATTTTCTCTTTCCAAAGACCACACAGAAATCTTTTGCTGGCATTCACCTCCACACTCCACACCACTGAAACTACCTGCTGCTACCTCTCCTCAAGCAGGATTGTCTCATCTTCCACCCTTCCAGATGTTGCTTTGTACCGTGACACCCACCTCTTTCATCAGGATTTTGTCTCGGACTCATGCATTTCCAGCAAAACGCTTCTCTGTGTAGAAAGCTTAACAGACACCCAGGATCTGCCTTAACATTCATTTATCTCCAATTAAAAGAGTATTGCAAGTGTTGCTGTGGTACAACCAGCATTCCCTTCGAGGGGTTTGCAACAAAGCCACTGCGGGTCATTGTTGGCTTCCTCAGAAGCCACCAGTGCCTCAAGCGCGGTTCCCACCCTGGAGCTCCCACATCGCTAGCTGGCTGTGCCAGCACAGGAGGTGCTGGGGTTTCTGCACCCCCAGCTACAGGGGGGAAGGCACCAGCGTAACCCCACAGCCTCTTGTCCCCAGTAGCAGGGCAGGAACCCTGGGGAACAAACCCCTGCCACTCGCCTGCTGATCCTTCCCTTCGGCTCGTCAAGGGACACTGCCTACCAGGGCAACTGGTATCTCACCCTGAGGGTTGTAAAGGTTTGCTGGTGCAGGGGCCACGCAAGACGATGCGCATACATTTTATATAACAGATCGCCCTCGCCCGTGGCACTTTTGCTGTACCCAAACTGCCAAGTAACAGATGGTCATGACAAAACCTTGTGCAAAATGAAGAAATCAGCTGATGTGGTGCAAGCACTGGTCTGTAACAGGACCCCGGATAATGAGACCATGAAGAGAGAGCGCTTGGGTCAGCCCATCAGATTACACCATACTCAGTGCATCATTACACCTGACATTTCATCTGACCCGTTTAATACCTCTATTGATAGCATGTTGGCCACACTGCTTGGGATCAATTTCTCTTATTATTAGACTTTGTTTTCCCCTTACTGTGTAATCCAAAGTCTGTCTCACTCTGGTCACTGCAATGATTAAAAACCCCACCACTATTGTAGTGAGAACACCAATTCCTTTGTCCTACCGCAGTTACAGTTTAGAACGTCCTACCTACCTAACATTCCCTTCTGCTTTCAAGCAAATACAGCGGTTTTGTCCTAGGTTGTGACACAGAGTTGTATGGATTACTTGATACAGAGATGCTGCCTTCTAAAGTTAAAGAGGGCTATATAAATAACTCAGCATGAAGACAACAGAATGCCCTGAAATCTATCACACATCACTTATCGCTCTCTGGAAAAATAAAAATAAGTAAATCTGCAGAACACCACTAGCTGGGAAACACATGCCACAATCTGCCTACCTTAACGCAGAAAATTCCAAAGAATTACATTGTCTGAATTAAAAATCGATTAATTTCTTCTTAGCATGAAAATCCTTTAGATTTAACAAAACCTTCCCTCTTCATTATCTAGAGGAACCCACAAGTTAGACAAGGGCTCTGCTCAATTCCTCTTTCATGTGGCACTCCAGTCCTCCGTCCTCCATCCTCCCTGGTACAAATGGATGGAGAGCGGGCTGAAAGCCCAGGAAACAAGGAAAGGGAAAACAGGTTTCTCCAAGGGGTGACACCAAACTGCTCTCTGAGGATCCTGAGAAGGAGCATGAAGAGTCTCTCCTACTCAGTCTTTCATAGATTCCCCACTGAAAATCATTTTCTTATTTACAGCACGTGGAATAGGTACTAGGAGAGAAGGACAAGCATTTGGCATGCAGAGAGTTTCTGCCTAAAATCCGAGATACCTCATGGGAGAAAAGCCCGCTTGGCACGCTCTCGCTCCCAGCCTCTCACCCTCCTGTGAGTAAATAACTAGCATGTCTGTGGCTGGACAGACTCGCTCAATAATTCATTCTTGTCCAAGTCAAAAAGGCAGAGGTATTCTAGATCAGTTCTAAACTGACTCGAATTAAAATTCAGTATCATTTGTATTCTAATCTACCTGAGTTTTTATGGTCTTGTTACAGAAAGGAGATAGAAGACATCAAATCACACAGACAAGAACATCAGAAGAAACGATACTACAGAACCAAAAGTTATTTCCCCTCTCTTGTGGTAAGCCAAGATTATTTACATTCTGTATTTCAGCTGCTGAGAGTGTTGACAGAGAGTCAATCATTCAAATCTACTTCAACAGCATATAGAAGTCACGACTTCTCGGTGATGTCCTTCTTATATTGACAGTATTGGTTTATATTTTCCAGTGGTCAGCTAATGTTGGTTTCTGATGCAACTTTCTCGCTCATGAGATGAGCCGTTATCCAGCAAGGCAGCCAAAATTGAATTGTTTCCATGATAAATCCCGCCCACATCTGAGATTACACATCACAGCTGGAACTGTGATTTTATAACTACTAAACAGCAGCATCAGCCAAAATGGTTAGAAGTTCAGCAGTGTTGTCTCTGTTCTCACAGCAATATCTGTACTCAGCCTCAGGCTTCGCAGTGCCATGGGAGAGATGCTGGCCAGGCATCCTGCAGACCCTCCAGAAAAGTCGGCCCTGCCAAGGAGCACAGCTGGTTTAACAGAGCCCCTCCACCACCTTAGCGGGATTAGGGGATAATCCTTTTCCTCAGGGGCCACAGGTCATTCTTCCATCGCAGACACATTACTGTCAGTCTAAGATGCGGGATTACCCACTGCCTGCATCACGCAACCTGCGAGACTGGACAAAGCACATCTCGGAAATTATGACAACCCCCAAAACAAAGCCATAACCCAGTTATACCCAGCCAGATCACCTTGCTGGCAGTTCCATTTAACACCCCCCAAGCCTGCAAAACCTCTACTCCATTGGTAGGATTGGCTGCGGCCATTTCATTTGACCCTGAAAGGCTGAAGAAATAAATCTCTTCAGTTCACTGCAAATCCACACATGTGAAAAGCTGCAGGCCTTATCAGCAAGGGGTTTTCCCCAAGATAAGCTGTTAGCAGCTGCAGGCAATAGAGCTCATTGATGGAAGCTAGAAGGGGAGTTGGGCAGAAGAAAGGCGAGACTTCCTTAATAAGCCTCAAGTGTAAGCTGTCCAAGAGCATGATCAATATTACCAGGTCTATGAAAGCAACAGTAGTCTTCAAAGTGTGCTCTGGCTAACTTGTTCCGCAAATTTTGCCCTCAGTTAGGCAGGGGCATTCTGCTTCACTCATCTTGCAGGGTGTGGTGGGATCCTACAGGCCTCTTGGGAGACCCTGCAGCCTCTCAAGATGTGCATCTCCAAGAGAATTGGGGTTTTCTTCTCCTAAGGGAAGGAGGGGGCGCAGAGACCATACTCATCATCCCTCTTTCTGGTGTAACAGCAACTCAGATTGAAGCCAAAGGATATCATACAGTCTGACAAGGTCCTGTGATCATCATGATTATTCCATTATTATCCTAAATAATTCTAATAATAGTCTTAATTCTAAATTACTGTCCTCTACAGTAACAGTAGCAACAGCTACTACTGCAGTATTCCTCCTATAACTATCTTGCTTTTTCTTTTCCTTCCATACAAAATGTCTATTTTATTACTCACTCTTCTTTTAAGTCAGACCACAAGAGGTATCATTGCAGGATGTCAGAAAGCCAGATTTCTACTCAAGGCCAAAAAGCACTTTTGAATTTTTCTCTCCAAAGGTGGTCTTCTGTTGTGGCTAGCTCCATCTGCGTGTCCCACACAGCCACATCACTGAATTTGGCATCCTAACTAATGATGAGTAAGATAAAGGCACTCAGAATATTTTTTTGGAGCAACTCTACGAAATAGTTTCCTTACAGCCACCTCGGGGCAAGCGCAGCAGCAGCACACGGCTGTGCTGCAGTGATGCCCCGCAGCATCCTTCCGGAGAGGCACACCACTTGCCCCACCCTGGCCTCACATACGTGCCCTTGCCCTGGCCGCACGCAAAGCTGCTTCTGCAGCACTCCCTCATCCCACCGAGCAAGCACCTAAGCTTCGGTATGTAAAACGTTAACCCCCACATAGGGAGTAGGTGGTGAGGAAGCTACCTTGCCTTCACGATACACAAGAAGAAGGAGAATCTGTGTCCTTGGCCAGGTATCTACTTTCTCCGGTCTTTTTTAAATTGTAAGATAAATGTCAGCCTGCATTTATTACTAACGCAAGGAAAAAAATAAATGGCTTCTCCTACATTCTGCTAGACTGGTTATGGACCACAGGCTGCTAGCGATGGTGACTCATTGCCTTGACATGATTCCCTAGGAAAGCCAAACACGGAGGTTAATCCCTGGCCCAGAGCACCAAACTCGCTCATCTTCCTTTCCACTAAAGTGCCCAGGCCCAACTCAATACAGGATTTCTTGGCACCCCACCCACACCCTGAAAACCAGCACCCTCAGCTAAGAGGCGCTTTGGAAATCTATACTGCCTTACAAGGTGCTGGCACATTTCACAGCAACGGGGAATGCAGAGGACAGAGTGCATCAGATGTCTCAGAGGTGGCATATGGAAAAGTTGTCCTCTTCTGAGAGCAGGTACCAAAAGTCCTGGCAGTTGTCACCAAAATCAACTGCTTCCAGCATGTCATGGAAGATCCTCTTTTGTCTTCTTATTCAAAATAATATCTAGAGAGCTGTGCCCAAGTTTTATAAAATACCTCAGTGCTTGGGATACCTTATGTCTCCCTTTCCCTTTCTCCCCCTCTCCCTCACACATACGTGCACACGTTTTGGAGCGCGTGCCTCCTGTGCCAAGACAAACTCCCATTTCCATTTTCTTCTCCTGACCATATAACTCCTTATTCCTTTCTTGACATCTCCTGACATCAAAAAAAGACAGAGAGGAGAAAGCACACTTACATGCACGGCCCAACACGAAGATGTCCCCAGGGGCTGTATGCTATAAATCCATCCCCTGAAAGGAGGCAGCTCTTCTCCCAGACATTCATTCCCCAGACAAGGGCACAAACAGCGCGACACAAATGCAACAACAGTTACAGTCAAGCCACATGACAGTTATTTCTCTTAAACCCCAGCCTTTATTCTAAGTTGATTTTTGCTTCTGTCCAGGAAGTGCCAGATCTCCTCCCCACCTCTGGACAAGGGCCAGCTCTAACCTCCACCGTTACAACAGAGGCGCGTTGGGCAGGGGAGAAACAGCACCTGACACCACTCATTTCCTAACACTGGTGTCCTCAGCGCTGTTTTTGAAGCGCCGTCGTTACACTAAACAACTTCCACTCAAACAGAAGAGCTCAGGAACTCATAGGAGTCATTTATCAGGCACAAGGGTGATGCAGAAAGAAGTCTGTTTAGTATTACTCTTACACATTTTATATCTCTCCATAGTTTTAAGAAGCCCTCCACCCCCTTTCTTACTGAGGCGTAAAAAGATAGGAGGAGCTTTCTGTACAAACACAAGACCCACTCTAAATAAGCTCCTCACCACTCATAAACACAGAAGAAAACAACTCAAGTAAGATTTCCTCCAACAGCGCCCCCGAATAAAATGGACAGTTGTACTTTACCCAATTATTCCAGCAGCTCCTATCCACTCCTTCAACAGACAAAGAGCTTCAGAAATTTCAGCCCAAGCCAAGCACCTCTAGTTCCTCTCTGCAGTTGAAAACAGCTCAGTGCTTCCTCTCTCTTCAAATCCCCCTCCTGCTAACAGGCATCACCTGAACCAGCCTCCTGCCCCAACGAGGCAGCAGCTGCAGCAATTACACCGGGGCTTCTGCTCTCCCACGCCGATTTGTGGGCCTGAGTATCCCCTTGTTTTTACTTCGGGCTGCTGCATATAGAATGCACCCCAAAATATTTTCAGCCAACTTTACAGTACTTGGAGTTTATCATATACTTCTAATCCCTTGAATCAAGTGATTAAAGAAATAATCCTCAAAATAAATGAAGTTAGATGCTCCCAGTGCTCCCAGCTGCAAAGTTTGAAAACAAGAGCCATTTCGACTAAAAGCTCAGTGTTTAAATAAAGACAGCCAAAAAAGTTCAAAACACTTTAATTATTTTACGACTATCCTATGGCTTTGTTTTATTTTACTCTAAAGGCTCAAATCCTGGTATTTATGTTTTCTTAATGGTTGCAGGCCTCAACAACTGATTATGCAACAGGCGCTTTAAGAAGCAAATCTAGAGTTTGACTGGAGAGCCTCCGACACAATACGCGTACCCGGGGTGGCTCAAAGCCAGCGCTTGTAAAGGGACTTGCTGACATCAGGATGTTCCCCCCCTGCAGAGAGCGGCTTGGACAAGCAGGATTCCTTTCGAGACCTCAAGCAATTCAGACGTTGATCCCATCAAGCTACCATATGTCAGAAGCAATACACCATTTAATTTTGTCTCCGTGCCACAGATTCACTCTGCCATTTTTAACCCCCTGTTAAATGCCCGCTCCTTCCCTTCAGCAATGATTCCCACCATTTGTTTAACCCCTAAAAGTCCCTCATTCTCCTGGATAAGGAGCCATTAAGAGCGTCAAACATGTACACAGACAGAAAGAAATTGAACCTGCACGAGAACTGAACCTTGACAACCGGGACTCTTTCTGGAAGGTCATGGAAGCTTGTATGTGGGTCGGAACACGGTATGGGAAACACTTCAAATACTTGCTTAAAAAAATACAGTTTAAGTACCAATTCTGTGTGTCTGCTTTTGAAATTTTACTTTAAAGGAAAAAGCACTCACAGACGGCTCCAAATTGAGCTCAGCTCTTCAGCAAACATTTCTCCCTTGGTTTGTCGTTGGGTCAGACAACAAATCACACCTCGGAGAACCACCCCGATTCAGAGGAGTCCCAAACGGGCTTTGCAGGTGGCCCCAGTGATCCTTCTGGTCGGTCTGGACTTCCCCCAGAGCTTAGCCCTTCCTCCAGAACAGTTTTCGGACTGACACTCTGTTCTTCTGCTTCTTTCTCCCAGTCTCTCGCCCTGTTGCAAAGAAGACGTTGCTTGTTCTTTCAGGTCATTCCTCTGAGTTATTTCCAGTTCTCCAGAGAATATTTTGCAGACTGGCCCAGACGCTTCAGTATTCCTCTGAAATTGCACCTCTTCTTCAGGAAGCTTTTTTTTTTTTGGCTCTTTCCCATTGCATAAGGACTTTCTCCTTAAAGTTCCCTTGCTTTCCAACACACTGCTCCTGAGATCTCTCCCGGGCTTTCTGAGCCCTCTCCTGTTCCTCCAGGGCTTTCTTCTGAGCTTTCCCTTACTCACACTGGAGCTCCTTCTGAGCTCTCTCGAGTTCTTCTAGGACCTTTTTTTTTTTTTTCTTTCCCCAGTTCTTCCAAGATTTTATTAGCTTTGTTTTGTCCATTCTTAGCCCTCTCCTGCTCCTCTAAGGCTTGTTGCTGTGTTTTTGCAACTTCTTTCAGGATTTCCTGGGCTCTCTCTTGTTCTCCAACAGCCCTTATTTGAGCCCTCTCCTGCTCCTCCACAGCTTTTCTTTGTGATAGCTGCAGTTCTTGAGCCTTCTGTTCTTCTAACACAGCCCTCTGAGCTCTTTTCTTGCTCTCGTAGGGCCTTTCTATAAGCTTTCTCCAGTTCCTCCAGAGCACTTCTCTGAGCCATCTCCAATGCCAAAGTTGTGCTTTTTCCTTTTCTTGAGAAGTCGGAAGCAGATCCCTCTCCTCTTCTGCCATGAATTTCCCCACCCTTGGCAATGCATCCAACGATTGCTTTGTGTTTTGTTCCTCCTCATATTTTTTTTGGTGCCTGGCAATTTTCTGGACTCTTCTGTGAACCTCCTTCAACATGTTATTGGTATCTTCATCACAATCCAGCTGGCAGGCCAGTGCAAGGTCCTTTGCAGCCTGCTGCCAGTGACCTGGGAGCCGAAATGCTTTCCCTCTCCGCTTGTATGGCTGTGCAGAATTCGGGTCTATTTTTATGGCTTTGTCGCAGTCTCTGATGGCAGCATTTGGCTTTTGCAACGGTACAAAGACACTGGCTCGGTTGACGTACAAAGTACTAAGGCGTGGGTTCAGTTTGACGGCATCAGTGAAGAGCTGAACAGGTTTTTGAAATTCACCTCTTCCCACCGCATCAAAAGCCACCTTTTTCTTTTCATCAGCCTGCTTCATCATATCGCTGGTTATGTCCAAGTTCTCATCTCCCATCTCTGGCTCAATCTCCCCTTCGTTGTCTGTCTCCAACTCGCTCTCATCCCTCCCCGGCTCTCCACTGGACTCTTCCTCCCTCTCAAACTTTGCCTGAGCCTCAGAATCTAATTTACAAGCCAAGGAAACATTACAGGCAGCCTCTTCTAAACACCCCAAATGCTGGAGGGCTTTTCCTCGGCATTTATAGGCCTGTGCTGAACTTGGATTGAGTTTAATAGCTCTGTCACAGTCACTAATGGCCATAGTTGGCTCTTGCAGCTGCAAAAAAGACTGGCTCTGTTAATGTGTGAGCTGGCAAGGTGAAGATTCAGCTTGCTGACACTGGAAAGCGTATCGACTGCTTTCTGATTTTCACCTTTGAGGAAATCAAGGGCCTCTCTTGTTTTTTTCAATAATCTGTTTCATGACCTCCTCTGACTGCCCCCCTTTTTTTTTTTTGTGGATTATGTTTGTGGATCAGTTGTCTTCTCTTCAGCATTTTCCAAACCATGCTTGCCCTCATCTTCTAGAAACTTTCCTGCTGCTGTAACTAGCTCCTTTGCATCTGTTTTGCTTGAAGCAGATGGTAAGTAATTTTCTGCACTTTCTATGGATTTCCAGAGAAAGCGACGATCCTCAGAATTTAGAAAAGATGGGTCTGATTTTGCCAGTATTTTCCTTGAAGGCATGGTGCTCAGATCCCAAAAGGATGATGTTACACAGAATTTGCTGTCACTGAAAGCAGAGGAAGAAAGGTAAGATGAAAAATGGCTTAGGTGAGAGCTCTGACTATTAAGTTAGTGCCAGGTATATGTGGCAAGCTTCCCTGTTCGTCTTCCTTCTGTTGTCTTGCTGTGGGACCTAATTAAGGGGCTAAGGCCAGCTGCAGGGTCCCAATAACTTCGGGAACTGGAATAGAATTTGTCACTTCATATATTGTGTCATCACTGGAATCCCAGCATGGCTTCTTAAAGTCATATCACACAGGACGGGGTCCCTTTTATTATTGCACATTTTACGTATCACAGATATACGTGTGTGCCTCTGTGTGTGTGCATGCCTGTTACAAAGAGCAGACACAGGACTGGAGAGTCTATTTAATTTCACATTTAAACAAAACATCTTTTATGAGCCACAACCAACATGAACGCAATAACAGCTGGATAAGAATTGTGTATTTAGACATGCTTTGGTCAAGTATTTTCCCTTACAAATAAAATACGAAAACTAAACAGCTTGTCTATGGGGAATATGAAGACCAAGAAAAACGGTGCGGCACAGTTGTGTATGGTATCCTTTGTTAGGACATTCTCCAAAATCTTGTAAAACTAACTTTTTCTAAAGTTCATATATTTGCTTCTCAGGAACATCATTATAGCTCCAAAGGTCATTGGAGGGACAATTTACCTGCATCTAGAAGAACCAAGAAATCTTCTTGACGCACAGAAAAATCTTAGCCTTACTGAAGAACTCCTCAAGCTGAGCCCTTGAACATCCTTCCTTAACTTTCATACTAATTTGGGGCTGATGAGCCTCCTTTTGAGTTGGAGCCTCTGGCCCATGTTTGTTCTTACAGCGGATCTGGCTCTAAGGCATCCAAGAGGTTCTATCAGGCTGGGCTGGCACTGTATGGTGCTAAAGGCAGGCAACTACTCTGCTCTCGTATGGCTCACAAAGTTTTTTAATGTGTCTTTTCAGGTAAAAAGTTTGGGGTTTTTTTCCCATTGTTCCTCAAACCCACTTGTTTACTCCTATTAATTTCAGCAGCTTACTATCTTGTCCATGCTATGAACACCCAGGTCTCAGTCATTGTTTATTTCCTTTCACCCTTGCTTCTGATCTTCTTGATGTGCTTCTTCCCTTTTCTGAAACACCAAGTTCTGGAAATCTATTTCTTAACCCACGCTTTTCTTCACACACCACTGGCTTGTCTATTAAGTCCGTATATCTTACGGACTTGAAAAAACCACGTGGACTTGAGATTGCTTTTGTGTATTTCAGTCCTTGAAGCACCCTTTCTGCTTTTGCTAAGGAGTCAACTTAGAATTATGTTTGCACAATCTTTGCAATATTGATCAGTGTATGGATAGCAAAACCCAGCCAACCCAGAGCAAAAATGGACAGTCCCAATAGGCTCAAGAATTAACACTGATGCAACAGAAATTTGTTTAACCTGCCACATCTGCAGAACCCAAACAGAACACTGTTAACCTAAATAAACTAAATCTACTCTTTCGAACATCTCTTTCGCTGAAAAATGCAGTCTGTGGCTGTCACTGTTTTGAGGATAATAATGCCATCTAGTGAGAGAAAAGGCTCAATGTCCTATTTACGTTCTCTTACAGGTATAATACAGAACATTTTAGATTTACCTGTTGAAATGGTTGCATGAAAAGTGCACTACAAGAAATAAAATGTCTTCTCAGGAGGCCACTTTTTTTTTTTTTAAAGCAAGATGTTAACAGTTTCTTCAGCAACACTTGTATATTCATTTGTATGGGAGGATTTTATTATCTCTTCTGGACTTGCCCATTATACATATATATTAAAAAAATTAATGTAAACAGATTTTTTTCTTATGGAATATTTTTCAATAAACACTAAATTTTTCACTGGTTTGCCTTTAAAAAGCCATCTGACAACTGATCACAATGACAATTGATCAGATGATAAAAACAGGTTTCAAAGTTGATTTTGTTTCTGTTGTTGACTTCAAGAAAGGCTGGCAGGCACTCTGTCTGCCTGTCAAGTACTTTTTTTTTTTAATCCATATGTTACGATCATGCACTGAGAAATCTAAGAAAATATGAAATAGACATTTATGTATGCAGGCAAACATTCCTGGGCTAACACGTCCAAAGAAATCTTAGACCAAGGTTGAAAGTCCCAACTTCCACACGGACAAAAACGTCCAGGCAAAAGAAGAGAGTGTGTCTGCAAGAAGAATGGAGGTAGAGATGCCTTAATTACCTGTAAAGACCTCCAGTAAGATGCTTCTCTCCTATGTAACTCCTTTGCGGTGCTGCACCTCGTAGCGCAAGAAACACCACAGTCAGCGCAGGGAGGAGAGGAGTTGGCACCTTGCTCACACGTAAGGCCAGTACAGTTACAACACGGGTGTGTTCCTTTGCTTTTTGCCCTTTTGAGACCCAACCTGCTCTAAAAGCTCAGACTGGTGAGCTTATGCTTACATTAGGGTAAAAAAAGTCAAAATTACAGTAAGTGGGGTACTCGCAGAGGAGGGATGCAAACATGAGAGGTAAGGAAGCGTTGAGACTCTATGTCTGACCCTGGTGGCAGAGAAATGGGGCTCGAGGCTCACCTCCCTCCTCAGCTCTGGGGGAGCCTACACGCATCCCTCCGGGCAACACGGCCCGGGTAACAACAGCGACGAGGCAGGAACGTGAACATAAACCGTGTGGGGGAATAAAATGCCTGTAACTGTTCTGGGAGAAAACCAGTATCACTAAGAGAAAGTTCGCAGTGCCAAAACTCACCTAAGACAACCATTGGGTGGATTAAAAAGTAACTGGGAGACTTTTGAAAAAAGGCATCAGCTTGAAAAGAAGCATAAAAGCAGCCTGGCCGTTTGGCAGCTGTGGGAAGCGGGATCGGAGCAGCGGTCGGGGGGTTGGCACAACCAGATGCCGTCCCGCATGGGCACTGCCACCTCCGGGAGCTGCCCCCACGGCACCGTGAGCATCCCACCTCCTGCGCCCACGCCGCGGGGGATGCGAGGTGCGCACCTGTAACCCATGCCACCACGGGGGTGCGTGTGACTGCAGGTACGTGTTCATGTAGGTGTTTGGGATGAGCTGCAGAAAAGTGGTTAGAAACCCACAGGCGTTTATTAACACCTTGTGTCTGGTATGGGGGTTTATCGACCGCATTGCTCATACTGATCCCAAGAGTTTAGTTCACCGATTGCTGGTTACTTGTGACTGATAAATCAAAAGGCCCCTTTGAGCCTGATTTAAAACCTGTGAGTTGACCAGTTTTTCCCTGAGACAGCAATACCCTGGTCACCACGGTAGATCTGTGAAGCTCATTTGGGCACTTGACTCTTCCCACACAAAGGCTGATGCATCTTCTCAGAGTTGCTCTGGGCGTTAGGACACCTTCAAGTTCGTTGTTGCAGCACCTACACCCCATGATATTCAGCTCCACGAAAGCAGTGGGTACCCAGCAATGCCTGAAACAAACTTCTGGCAAACACATACATATTTGTCACTCAAGATTTGCTCTTTTACTTTGACAAACTGTAAGAAGGATCCCCTGACAGAATTACGACTTCACAACTCACAGCTGTTATTTATGCTCTATAAAATGTCACCAACATCTGCTACCGCAGCTAAACGCAGTACTGCAATGCGATTTTTAAGCTCAGATGTAAACAAACAAAAATTGTTTCCAAACAATGGCATAAAAGGCAATAAAGCTGAAATAACCCTGAGTATTTTAAAATCTAAAAGGGTAGCAATCCGAGGAATTCTTATAGCATGAGATGCGTACGAGAACTGGAAACTTCAGTTTACCAAATGTAATTCTTATGTGTCTGTCTGAATAAATTCAAGGTTTTCAACTCTTGTTTGCATTTTTCGTCTGCTTCTATGCCATGTTGACATTCCTGGTCCTCACATTTAATATTCACAGAAAGACAGGTGCCTCTTCACATAGTGCCCTAGGATCTGTCACCTCTGTCACTTCAGGTTCAACAAGGCCAAGTACCGGGTCCTGCACTTGGGTCACAACAACCCCATGCAACGCTACAGGCTTGGGGACGAGTGGCTGGAAAGCTGCCCTGCAGAAAAGGACCTGGGGGTGTTGATTGACAGCCGGCTGAAGATGAGCCAGCAGTGTGCCCAGGTGGCCAAGAAGGCCAACGGCATCCTGGCCTGGATCAGAAACAGTGTGGGCAGCAGGAGTAGGGAGGGGATCATGCCCCTGTACTCGGCGCTGGTGAGGCCGCACCTTGAATACTGTGTTCAGTTTTGGGCCCCTCACTACAAGAAGGACATTGAGGTGCTGGAGCGTGTCCAGAGAAGGGCGACGAAGCTGGTGAGGGGTCTGGAGCACAAGTCTGATGAGGAGCGGCTGAGGGAGCTGGGGTTGTTCAGTCTTGAGAAGAGGAGGTTGAGGGGAGACCTCATCGCTCTCTACAACTGCCTGAAAGGGGGTTGTGGTGAGGTGGGTGTTGGTCTCTTCTCTCAAGTGACTAGTGATAGGACAAGAGGAGACAGCCTCAAGTTGCGCCAGGGGAGGTTTAGACTCGATATTAGGAAAAATTTCTTTCCTGAGAGAGTGGTGAAGCATTGGAAGAGGCTGCCCAGGGAAGTGGTGGAGTCCCCATCCCTGGAGGTGTTCAAGGAATGTGTGGACGTGGCACTGTGGGACATGGTTTAGTGGGCATGGTGGGGTTGGGTTGATGGTTGGACTTGATGATCTTACAGGTCTTTTCCGACCTTTGTGATTCTGTGATTCTGTGATTCAGAACTGCCACAGGCACACCGGCAGTCGCATCCAGAAAGGGATGTCGCGGGACACTGAGCCAGACCTACAAGCACCTCCTGTGCAGGCTCATGTCATGTTGCACTCGGGCGAGCAGCCACCCCGACCTGGCTGGGAAGAAGAACGTACACACTTGCCTTGGGGCAGCCAAATGACTCCAGCTGTTCTTCCCAGCACCTGGAAATAGCTTTGGTCAGTGAAAAAGCACCAGTTCTTGCAATGCAAGCACCTAAAATTTAGAAACATCTTGTGTAACACTTCTAGGAAATGTAATTACTGCCACATGAGATGCTAACCCAAATGTGCACTTCCAAATACATAGTCTGATTCTTACAGTCTGCAATGGATCTCCACTCCCCATCTTTTGTTTCCTTCAGTATCAAGAAGTAACTCCTCTAACATGACTCACCTAGAGCAAAAGAACCTGTCTCCTAAATTCCAGTAAGATCTTAACTTCTTGGGCTTTTCTGAAATAAGTCCCTGGGAAAAAAATCAGAAAGGGACACTGGAAAAGCACTGGAAGGCCAAAGACTAGACGATCAAACCTTGGGCCACTATATCCATTCGTTGGGACATACTGACAGCCAGTCGCCTAGAAGTAAGCTTTACTGAGATAGGCAATGATGACAACTTCTTCCAAATGTGCAGCTCTATCCACACACCCCAAAGGCGTGGGCTGGTGCCAGAGAAGCCAGGGTCCAGAGGTCAGCAGCCGTCAGAATAGCCCTGTTCTCCCTGGAGTCATGTGAACACTGAGTTGTATAGGATGGAGCCGGTGCCGAATGTCATCGGGATCTTGCTAGTGCTAAATAAGATCAGTGAGAAGGTTTTCTCCACCTCTGACAGATGAAAAAACCCCCAAGTGGAGGGTAGCCAGGGAGCCTTTCACGGAGTATGAGCGCTAGTTAACTTTCTACCCTGAAACAGACCCTCCTCCACTGATACTTGGAGATGCCCAAAGACTGCAACTACAAAACTTGCCCAGCATCACAGTTTTAGTCTGGCACAGGCAACCTATCAGCAGAATCAAGGAAGTCACCATTGCTAGATGACCTTTAAAAAGTAAAGTCTTGCAAACTCTACATTTTCAGAGAAAAATCCTGAAAGATACCTACAGATGGCTTACTACCCTGAGGACCCATCTGGAGAAACACAACTTGAAAGTGCACAGGAGCTGATCAATTAACCTCTAGACAGCCTGTGTGTTCATAGACCTTGGGGCCGTCAGACGCTCTGAGATCATCTGTCCCCTTCCAAGGCTCCAGCTCCCGCGCCTGCCTGGGCCGACACTGTACCAAACAACTCTTCCTGGAGACAGCCAGAAGAAGTTGGATTTTGTCAAACGGCACCAGCTGTGTCTAGCAGGGTAGCATTTCTACGTAAGGTTTGGGACTAAGGAATGGAATAAAACATCCTCCACTCCATGGACTACGCCAAGGGCTTGAGGAGGATATGTAATGAGGGTGCCAACATTTCAAGCAGCTCCAAGAAAGCTCAGGAGTCTAAGGATGGACACGTAAAGATCATCCTGCTAAACAACCTGCAGGGGTAATTAAGAGCCAGAGAAGACTGAAGAAGCTCTGCATTCAGTGCTACATTCAAGGGTTGGCAGAGAGTTTGAAACCAATGCAGGCAATACTATAAATGATTTAACAATAGCTATCTCATAAGCAAAATCTACAGATACACAATGCAGCAGTTGAGGACTACTTCTAAGGCAGGCCAAAGCCACATGACTCATTAACTGCAGACAAGAGACTGAGCCGAGATCTAACGCCTAGGAACACGGCGGAGTCGTGGCAGCTCCAAGAAAAGAAAGCAAAAAAAGCTCCAAGAAACAAAGAGGAACTGACAGAGAAGTGCAGCACCGTCCCCTCCATTTTAGCTGCACATTTCAGACCTAAAGGACTGACCTCATTAGTACAGCCAACAAAGACTATCCGGCTTCAGTGCGTGTACATCGGTACCCCTACAGTGCAACTGCACGTATAGACAAAGCACTTGGAGTAGAATTATGAATGTTTTAAAATGACGTAAAGGAGGCTCACCTGACAGAAAACGTGGGAGTTAATGTCTAAAACCTTTTACGGTCCAAAAGGAAGCCCAGCCCAACTCCTATTACAATTTATCAGTGGTTGCTTCTTCACAGTTGTAAGACTGGAACAAACTGGTGTTTGCCATTTACTTCCAGAGTAGATCGCTACCTGCATGAAATCTGCAACTGATTCCAGCTGTGGTTCCTTATCCCCTCCTGTAAGAGAGGACACGGAGCCTATGAGTGCTATAGGAGAGCCCATATTACTCAAGTCTTCTCAAGCCTTCAGGACCTATTGTCTTGTCCATCTAGAAAAGCTCCACAGAGATTATTTATTTGATAATTCACATCCACCGGCCCCCTCTCAGGCTGCAACTCTGGGAAGTGAGGCTTTCACTGCTCTAGGGTAAAAGAATAGAAAAAGACATCTTGGATATTTTCTGTAGACCATATTTTGCAATTATTTTAAAAATCGGAAGTCTTATTAGCACCGCCTCTTTCAATCCATGAGAAGCTACAGACTGCCAGTAAGATTAGAATTAAAAAGCTGTTGATGCAACAAAAGACCCTAATTTATGTAACTGAAGCTGTATATTTTAAAGGCCAAGGGTATCAATAATGCTGAACTGACGATAACAAAGATTTGTCAGCCCTTAAAAGCCTTAAATCTATACAGCAGACAGAAGTCTTAGATTTCCCAGCATTTCATATCGTTTTAATAGCTTAATGATTAACTCACACTTAATTACATCATGTTCAGTGGCCGCTATGTTTGTCAGGTTCACGTCTAGAAACATTTGTAGGAGTCTAAATACCAGTCTATCTACACTGCAGCCCCAAAGGAATAACGAGAACCTTGGCAAACGTACAGACCAGGCACCGTCGATACCGAAGCGAAAGCTGGGACACTAACCACTGGGCATCTTTATCCTGCACCCGAGGTAGACTAAGCTCCTGAAGATCCACCACTTCTTTCAGCTGAGCTATCTAAATAACCTGGGGAAGATAGTTTGGTACAGACAAATCACACTGCTCTACCCTGAGGCAAAGGACGTTTTTCTTTGCAATTTAATTGCCGAAGGGGCTTAACACGGAAGTACAGTAAGAAGAACTAGTAGAAGAAAATGAACTTTGTACTTTGACAGTGTAACCAGTCCTTCACTGCTTTACCTCGCATTTTCTCTGGCTCCTCAGCTCGTAATTTCCTTCAGCTCAGTCCTCTTACAGCACCACGCTACACAAAATTTCCTTTGTTTGACTTGCATTACGTACCATACCTGAACGTTCCCTGGCCTCATGGCTGTAGGGAAACATGGAGCAACACCTCCTTATGTCGCTCCTACAGGTAGGATGTACTAAACAAGGGTTTTTTCCTAAGCACCTGACTTCTTCTCAGGAGCTAACTAGGGGTAGTTAAGGGCAGGCTATTTTTTTATAGTGAAAATCAGGCTTAGGGGTGAGTGAGGACTGAGTAGGCTAAAGGAAAGGGTGCAGAAAGGATGCCTGTAAGTGAGCTGGGGTTGAACAATTATCAGCATGGTGTGTTTGTGCCTGGCATGGCTAAAAATGTGAAGAGACTACGTATAGCCTCTTTAGCCTGGGAAACTCAGGCAATGTTTATCAGCGACACTGTTATATTACACAGGGATTATTATTTTACAGTATTAGGTTCTTACACGCATATTTTGACGCAAGAAGAGTGAAATATTAATTTCAACAAATAACTCCAAAGACGAGGACAATAACGCCTTGTGATATCAATTTCACAGCTTGACTCAGCATTAGGTTCTAATCAGGATTACAGCTCTTACAGGCCCAGTGCAGGTATCTTTACTCCAGCCACATAAATCCAGAATAACGAGAATTAATGATTTATATGTATGAAATACCTAGGAGATCAAGTTCTCTGTTGCAGGTAATAAGGAAAAGTGCTGTTGACTACACTTGAAAACTGTAATATTACAAATGCCAGTACCAAACAGCTGCCAGGCGCTTTTAAAATGAATTCTATAAAGGTACGCCAGATTTCATTCACATTATGCGCCATCAATCCCCTAGAAGCGAGATATGCAATCCAGTTAATAGCATTATCGGGATAGCATTGTGTCCACACATTAAGACAGATGCAAGGTTCAAAGTACAATTTGCAGATAATCATTTGGGCAAGATTATTTCATACTTGACTAATTTAGCTAACAATTTCAAAAAGGTGCTAATTAAAAAATGCCTGGGGCTGTAACTTGCTGCCAAAATCGCAGAGATGCTGCCATTGAAATGTTTCCACCTAATTATTAAAGAGAGCATTTGGACCGCTTCAGGAGCTGGAGTACAGACACAAACTTACCATAGTGTTAGCAAAACTCACTTTGAAACTTCCTAAATCTGATTACTCCAACATTTTGGACAGTTTTACAACACTGTAACTCTATGATTAAGAAGAAGTGACATGTGGGTAATAAAGGCATCAGAAAACACTAGATCCTCAGGTATTTATTTTTTAAACCAACACCATCTTGCAGACTTCTGTTCTTTTCTCCAATGATGCAAGTAATTGATTTTTATCTTACTGGGAAAGGAAGTGAGAGAAAGGAGATTTACAAATATTTCATTGCCTGCTCCAACTGCAACCGTTACCGACGGGGCTAAGGAACTACTGGCAAGTTTGTGCTGCAAATCGGCCAGATACATTTGTACCAGTTGAACAGAAGATTCCCCAAAGTCTTTTCACCAATAAAGACTTGGAGCATTACTGGAAAGATAAACAAGCAGAGTAATCTACCGAACCTTATCATTCCCTGGGCGGGATGAAATAAAACCCACCGAGACTGCTGCAGATTCAGACAACAGCAAGAAAGGTCTACAGCTTCTTCACGCTGTGAAAAGCAGCTTCTCCCTCCGCGCTCCTGCTTGCATGTCAGGAGGAGTATGCACTCAACTAGTGACCAAACAAAACTGCTTCTCTAATGACCACCATTTTCAGGTCGCTCTCAAGACATCTTTAAAGGACCTACAGTTCTGTTCAGAGACACTCCATCTCTGCTGGCTGAACAGTAGGTCCCACCAAGGTTCCTCAGACTGAGCATCTAGAAACTGAAATAGTCAAAAATCCCAGATCCATTCAAATTTCTTTTTTAGGTAACACACCGAGTGAAGATCTGTGAAAGCAGAAAGGAGAAAAGGGGGGGCATTTAAAAATATCTTCAAAAGAGTAGGAAAAAGGGGCATTAAAAAAAGAAACTTTGCAATTCTAGTTTTCTGAAGTTCAAGAATGATCCCCGTCCCCGTAAAACCTTCCAAAGACGATTTTCAGTTCTGACACACCCAAACTCCTCTGGATTCTTTTATGCCCAAGTTATTATATATTTAGAGTACGCTTCCAAGGCACCTTTTTTGAAAGCACATGCTGCTAGCGTGCCTGAAGCTCCTGCGCAAATCAGCGACACGTCTGCTTTGGCACAGGCACTTGGCAAAATTCAGGAGACCTCAACAGTATTACAAAATGCGAACCCATAAAAGCTTAATCTGAGCCAAAGGCAAATGTCCTACTTAATCTGAAAGCAGGAACACGGACACAGGCAGCCAACCAACTTTATACAGATCAGCAGGAAAAAATATGTAAAAAAACCCTAGGGCAAGTAAGGTATTGCTCTTTTCAGTGGTAAGAAGTTGTTTTTTCTGTCTGTCCACCTCTAGCCTTTCAGCTGCTCATTCTGCCCTACCCGTCGGACGGTTCTCGCTCTCATAAAGCAGTGGCTCTCAACTTCTTTCGTATTTTCACAGTTTTACAACAGGCAAAAGCTGAAGAAACAGCTTTTACCTTCAGAGAAAGAGATGGCATTCTGGCCCACACTCCTAGCCAGCTGGGATTTTGGACCTCACCGGAGATGACATGTAATGAAATAGCTTTTATACCAAAACGCGTATCATGATAGCAGGACTGGGGTCCAGCTCAGCTGGCCCCACTACCAGGACGGAAGAGACATCCTGAGCAGTTACTCCTGAGCCACAAAGCGAGTAGAAGATGTATTGAAACATCACTGAAAGAAAAGACAGTTTTAGTTTACTACACGTATAAAAAGCAAAAAGGGGCACGGGGCATGCTTCACAAGCTGAAATAAGTGCAGATTTGCCAAAACAAAGTAAAACAAGATCTCATCATGAAAGCGGGACTTTTCATTATTGTTTTGACACTATAGCCATGCAACGATGAACGGCGCGTTCATGGTTACTGAACACATTGGTTGCTCTGTCATCTTGGCTTGAAGCAGACAGGGGCACGTTCAATATACTTGAAAAAATGCTTTGCTTGCACTTTTTGCTGCTACTTCTGCATCCGCTATATGATTGAAGTCTTACGCATAATACATGCAACCACTGCATATTTTTGCAAGCTATTTTTAAATCTCTGAACACACACACACACACACACACACACACACACACACACACCACCTGAAAAATGTTTCTGCTGACATAAAATACTCTTCTGCTACAAAAAGAAAACTATCATCACTTCAATTTTAATCAAACTTTGTTCTCAGGAGAAAAAAAAAATCATCTTAAGGTTAAGAATATTTCCAATTTTAATTTGGCTTTTTTTAAACCTGAAGTGGTAATCAGGATTTCCACAACTACTATTAATTATGTTATTATGAAAGATTGAGTAATTTGTTTCTTATTTATACAGAAAAATCTTTAGGTGGAAATTGCAAAGGCAGGGATAGGGCCTGTATCATCAGCTGCTATTTACCAGAGCAAGACTCAGAGGAAACATTTTCTGGCCCATTGTTTATCAAAGTTACTTTTCTTATTACTCTATTTTTGTTGGATGAGCCCAGAAACGATGGGAGAATGATATTAACTGGCACAAAAAACCAAACCTTGAGCTTAAAAAGTGGCGCAGCTCAAAGAAAGAAGTGAGAAGTGGCTAAAAGTAAGAGAAACCACAGCCATCAGTGGCAGCTGTGCTAAACCAGAACAAACCGTTACAAGATTTGCAGCAGAGAAACCAGGAAGCATTTGAATTTTCTTTACCTCTCAGACCTGAACAGCTGATGGAGGCACACCTACTCCTCTGTTAACTTCCCTGTATTGCTTTTGCTATCTAGAAACCTTATCTTCAGACCTTTTTAGTCTGAAGTATCATTTAGTGATGCCATTTTAGTATACTGCCCTGTTTCTCTCATATTGCGTCTATCGTTATACAGACACAAATCTTCTGCTCTCACTCTTCAGGTCTTTCAAATGAAATTGAACACGGACTTTATTTAAAAGGTCATCTTTAAAATTATACACAATAAATCTAACATAGGTAAAAATCTATTTTAACAGCACTCCTCCCTCATCCCCACATTTCATCTCTACTGAATATTAAGCAGCACAAATCAAAGGATGGGGCTTGTTGACGGCTTCAGACTAGTGACATTCCCTTTCACAACCATGGCATTAAAGCCTGATCTAGTGGCATTTCTATAATTAATGAGGCTAACCCAAAGACACGGACCACAAGCACTTCATCGTTTCCTTCTGAACCCCACATCTGAGCTATCATTTCCTTCCTAACATTAATACCTCATTTATGTTCTTCCCCTGCATCTGTACAGCTACTGAGGAGGGAAACCATCTTTCTTCCCACCGTAAATCATGCAGATGTGCTTATCATGTCCAAACAGAGACTCGGGATCATTTAAGAGAATGAAACGCTAAAAATAATTTTTAAATGTCAGAAGCACATAGATATTCTGAAGGTTTCTCAAGATATAAATTAATCAAACATATTTACGATAATGTAAAATTAAGAAATAAAAGGTCCCATATATCTCAACAATTTCTAAAGACTTAATTTTATAGTCATCTAGTCATGCAACAACACCGACTGCCAAGCGATGGATCACTAGCGTGACTTCAGTCAATGGGGCAACTGTGCTGCCGCCTTTGAAAATCTGAGGAGGCACCTACCCGCAGCACTGTTCAACAGGCTGCTCTGTCCACGGAGGTCCCCTGGCACCTCTCCCACACCATCTCCTCGCTTTCTCCTCTCTCTCTTCCTTCTCTGCACTCTTCCCTTGTTTGGGCTGTAAATCTCAGGCTGCTGTATTTGTTCTCTGCTACGTCTGTTTTCTGTCCCAGAGCATACGCAGATGCCCACTGTCCCTGAAGGCCTGTCTTCCTTGCTTACGTAAGTCCACAAGCTGCCACCTTCCCAGTTTTTGTAGTCTTTTTCTTTGCCTTTGCTGCCTCTCAGAATAACCATTTGCCCCTCAAATTCACGAAGGCAAGTCAGATTCTGTCCCCAAAGGCTACTCTGCTCAAACAATCCATCCCTCCCAAAAAGTCCCCTGGCAAAGCAACCTGTCTTTTGCCTTCCCTCCTTCCAGTTCAAATGCTGCCTCGTGCCCTGCCACCAAGAAGGCATTTGGAGACCCTGGCTCACCCCTCTGGCCCGTCCTCCTGGGGAACAGCTCGATTCCTGCTGCCCATCATTGGATGGGAAGGAGACAGCTCAGCAAGACCCTATATCCCACGTCATCACTTTTTGTGCAGCCACAGGAGACCGGCTGGGATCGCTACACCCAAGTATTTTCTTCTAGGACATAGGCAGTACTCCTTGTAACAAGAAAACCAGACTGCCAGGTCTCTCCCCTCCAGCATGCGGAGAGAAGAGCACTACCCCCTACCATCGAGCTGCTGCTGAGGCCACGCAGCACCCGCCTCACAGAAGCCTGAGTAGGAGCTTTGCTCAGGGCTGGAGGAGAGGCAGGGCAGGGAAAGCAGGGTTACCTCCCGCAGGGAAGCTTGGAGGCCCATTCAGAGCTACTGTTCTGTCCTCCCTGCGCCACTCGGGGATCGCACATGTGCCATCTCAGCACGCAGAGGCTGAAGTCCGTCTCATCCTGAAGATTGTGTCTTTTCTCCTCGCCAGCTGAGCCCACAACTACGTTTGCTACTACTTCTGGCAGCCGTCTTCTTTCACCCCGCCATGCTCCGCAGGCTGCAGCGGGATCTACCGTGGGGCAGGCTGGCAGCGTGGAATGGGAGAGGCTGAAGCAGAGATTTATCTCACCCCCACTTCTAAGCATGGGCATAAGCATCCAGATATCCAGGGGGATGGATGTTATCCAATAGTCTAATGTGCCCATAGTTAAAAGCAGGTATTTATCTTTCGTGTCTTCCAAAGGACAAGAAACAAACTACAAATCAAAAGGTGTAAATAAGCAAAGTAAAACTACCATCAGAACAATTCTCTCATCCTCGGAGTGTACAATAGAATAGGAAAAAAAAAAAAAGGACATTGCTCCAGTTCATGGAAAATGAATATCCAGAAGCAAATCAGCATTAGCACACTACAATATAGGATAACAACTGTCCTGTCCTGTTGTGAGAATGATTATTTATTGCTTAGTCAGTCATAAATGCAGACTTGTAACACTGTCATGAAAATTTACACGTGCAAGCACACCGCTTTCCTCCCCAACCTTGCAAGGACCATAAAGAAGTAGAAACAAAACACCCTAGCAATACTCCAGTTTTCAATGTGAAAAATACACATGCCTGGGAAATGTAAACTTTTTCCTGTCTTCCGTAAATGCAGATGACTCTTCGTAAATATATACGGCAAAGTAGCATAGTTGCCCTGAAGACCAAGTCTAAGTAACAATGTTAGTTCAAGGACAATTAAAAAAATAAACGTTGGAAGAGTTTGAGGAACAGCAAATGCTCTCTGTGCACAACACAGGACTCTACCTCTCCCCCAAGCTGTTGCAGTCCAAACTCGCAGCCTGGCAGGGCAAGAAGAGAGCTCATAGGAGAGTTGAGGGACAGCGGAGAGAGAGGACAATTGACACCTTCTACCCCATCACAGAGAACCCATGGTAATGAACCCACGACAAAGCTACGTTGTTAAGCCAGGCAGGATGCGCTAGGATTCTCCAGAACGTTTCTCCCCAGGAAAAACAACCTAAAATAGGGAATTTGGGGGGGAACAAAGCTTTATTTCAGTGAATGCTTTTGAAAATCAAAACCTAATCCAACCAGAAGTCTAGGTCATGAATTGTTTTATACATGTCCATCTTCTTGTTTCAGGTTAATTTCTTTTTAGTCATTGCCATTTGGTTACAGGAACCTTGTGCTGTGGAAACCACTCCTCTGCAGCCATGGTTCATAGCGAGGCTTGCCATGCATCACAGCTGGAGACGTGAGTTTTCTCTGTTGGCCACCGAAATCTGATGCACTGATTCAAAGCAAAGTCCAATGCAAAGGCAGGCCTTTGGAGAAAACTTGTAGGGGAGCTCCAGGCAATAACCCTCCAAAGCTAAAGAGAACACTCATGTTTGAAGGAGACTTGTAATATTGAGCAAACTGCCTTGTGGGCAAAGACAAGGAAGGTGGCTGTCAAAAAAATCCATGGAATACCCAACAACCCCCTGTCATGATGTGATGGTACTTTCTCTGTCATGATGGCTGTTAGTAAAAAGTTCAGCCCAGAAAATATTTTGCGCACACTTAAATCCAATAGCGAGTTGATATCAGCAAAGCGTTTGCCTAATCTGGCTGTGCAAGTCCCATACCTGACTGATGAATTAATAAACTTTGAGTACTCAAGAGACACTCAAAGTGGCAGCCAACTGGGAAGAGAGTTCTGAACCGAAATTAATAATATCAAAAGCAAATTAAGGATAAAAATCACTAAATGTTATTTTTGTTCTTCCCTTACCTGTTACATGACCTGATTTTCCTTTCAAAAAACAGCAAGAAAGGACACACTTTGGGCAGTGACAGCCTCTTGCACCCCCTCATGCAAGGAAGTGTTCTACATTATGCCTGCGGTGCTGAAATGTAAAACGCTTTCTCATTTTTAAGTGCTGTGCTGCATGCTCCTCTATACAAAAAAGCCACAGGAGTCGATGTTTTTAAAGGTGATGAACTCCTGCAGTTCGCAACAGCTTCAGCACTCCTACAAATCAGTAGATGTCTGATTCACGGGCAATCACGGTCTGAGCAAGTTTTTCATGTCGGTTTTTTCCCCCTCCCTTCATCGAACAGCATTTGTTACCGGTATATTGGTACCATCTGCCCTTTACTTCCCGCGACAAGGCTCTTGGATCCTATGGCTGCAACCACACGGAAAAGCAAATTCATTGCCAAACGTCCACAGAGGCGCCCGCTGGGTAAGTTACAGGCGGATCAAACAGCACAGCTGCGCGGGCCTCATCCCCACCAGGCCCCCCCGACAGCCTCCCCCCGCGCTGTGCGCCGGCTGCCCGCCCTGGGGCGCGGAGGCCTCCCCTCCCCGGGGGGCTTCGGGGCCGCTCCAGCGGCGGGAGAGGCCGGGGCAGCGGCGGCGGCTGCTGGTGCAGCCGACCGGGGGTTCCTGCGCTCACACCCCACGCGAGGCTGGGCCACGCCGCCCCCCGCCCCAGGCCCAGGCCCAGGCCCAGGCCCAAGGCCCAGGCCTGTCTTGACACTGCGCGGTCGCCCCGCTGGTGGAGGCGGCGGGGAAGAAGCGAGGAAGGAACCCGGGAACCGGAAAGAAAAAAACCAAACACACCACCACCCTCAAAATCCGCCTTTTTTCTTCTTAAAACAACCCCGCCCCGCCCCGCCCCGCCGGGAAGGGAAGCGGAGGGGAGGGAAGGGGCGCGGCCGCGCGCACGGCGTGCTGACGTCACCGCCCTCCGCCACTGTGCGACGTGGCCTTGGCAGACCCCCGCGAGCGGTAAGGGCGGCACGGGCCCCGCGCGCTCCCCCCGTCTTGCTGCGGGCGCCCCTCCGCCTGAGGGGACGGGGGGCGGCGGGAGGGAGCCCCGGGCCCGCCGGGCCGGTCTCCCCCGGGGGGGCGGTTCGGGGGCCGGGGCTCCCCTTGGAGCGAGGCCGCTGGCCTGTGCGGCGTGTCCCGGGGCGGTGGGGGGAGCTGGGGCAGGCAGGGCGGCCCGGCCTCGGCCGCAGTGACAAGGAGGGGAGTCTCAGGGGGGCCTTAGCAGGGTGACATGAGAGGGTCGGGTGTGAGGGACCGTCCTGTCAGAGGGTCTGTAGTGACGAGTGGCCGCAGAGCCCTCCAGCCTGGTGTCCTGCCGGGGGGTGCTTGGTTTTGAGAACAAGACTAGGCCATGGTATTTCTGTCGGGGCTCACCCACCCTCCACCAGCTTTTGGCTTGGGGATTTTTTGAAACGGGTGACTTTCGTCTGTTTAGGATTTCTCAATCAATAGTTTTCTCAGAAACATAACAGGACATAAGCTGAAAGCAAGCTGCAATGGAGCTGTTGTTTTCTGTGTTGAAAGGCATAATTTTTCATATTTTTGCAGGTAGTGGTAGGTCATCATGTTTATATATTGACACAGTGTCTTTATTTCCTGCAAAGTGGAAGTGTCTTTTGAAGTCCAGCTAGGTTGGAATATGACATTTTAAGTTATCTTAAGTCTTCACAAATTTTGTAGTGCTCCTTCTACTTCTGTGATTAAAAAATTACCTCTTTTCAGTATATATGTGGCACCACCAATACTAAATCCGTTCATCTTTGCAGGTAATCATGGATCAGGTAATGCAATTCGTGGAGCCCAGCCGTCAGTTTGTAAAAGACTCCATACGACTTGTTAAAAGATGCACCAAGCCTGACAGGAAAGGTAAAGCACACAATAAAACAGAACGCAGCCCTTATTTCATCTTATATTTTATGGTGTATCTTTCCCTATGTGACTTGATTTATTTGTCATTAATGTTACTCAGCTTCCAGTATGAGATTTGAACTTGAGCAGTTGTCCAGTTGTTAATGGGTTTATGGTTCTGGGTATAATAAACTCAAATGTGTCCTTTTCTGGTATGTACTCCGTCAGGTGTGTGAGTGGTACTAAAACTCGCCTTATGAAATAGGCTGAGCAGCTGAAATTGGCCATTTTGAGACAGGCAAGTAATAATTTTCACGTATTAGGTAAACTGGTCTGAGAAGAGCTTGCGTGCCCTTTGAAAAGACATATGGAGCAGTCGGGTTTGTCTGATTGCCGTCAAGTTGGGGGAAGTTCTGGAGGAAACTGCTTGTTAATGTGACCTCGGAGGAAACGCTTCATTTTAGGAGACTCCAAAGGAGCTAGGATTGCTTTTGGCAGTGCCCATTCAGTACTTCACGGTTGTCAGTGACTGCCTGATTGGGACAGGAAGAACTTTCTTGCTGGAAGTATAGGAGAGAAGATTTTTGGACTTCCTCGAAGGTGTTAGAGAGAAGCTGTAACTATAACCAGAATATAACTGATTGTCCGTAATGGTAGTAGTTACGATGCTTTATTCACATGCTCAGGATGAAGTTCACTGACATCTTTTGAGATCAGTAAGGAACTTCATTGTCAGACTGGCAGCGTTGTGAGGGGCTGTTGACCTTAGTCCACTTCATGGTTCCTGTCTTAAAATAATTGAGACTATTACTTCAGTAAGTACTCACATTTTGCAGGGACTTAAGATGCCGTCTTCCTGTGACAAACATAAATGCAGCTTTTCCATTTTTGATACTATATTGGGAATTATTTTCAGGGCTTTTAAGAGGTATAAAGGAAAGAGAATGGAATAAACATTCTTTGAATTGTTGTGGACTGTGGGTTATTTCTGATTCTGCTTACTATTTAAAATTATTGAGACTGGCCATGCTTTGTGGAAAGCAGCATCTTCTCTCCTAAAATCTCCTCTGTCTTCTGAAAAAGTGGATTTGTTTCTCAATGTCAATGCAGTTTGCTTTCAAACTGCTTCCTGTGTTAACATTATCATTTCCTAAAGAGAGATCTCTCCTTTGGCCACAGTAGTGCACATCTCCTCTGTGCTATACATGAGGTTTCCTAGACTAAAATTTTTTTGGTTTTCCAGAGTTCCAGAAGATTGCCATGGCAACAGCAATAGGCTTTGCGATAATGGGATTTATTGGTTTCTTTGTCAAATTGATCCATATCCCAATCAACAACATCATTGTGTAAGTAAATATGAACCTTCACTTTCACTAAATTTTACATTGTTTTACCTGTTCAATGTTAAATAGAGGATGTTAGTGAGCCCTACAGGATCCACGTTGCTTTAGTATCTGTGCATTTTGCACGTTAGTGTAATATGACAGGTGCTACTTGATTCAAAGGACATGATGAGGAAGTAGATTGTTAATTTAGCATGCTGCAAAATATTAGATCCATGGTTCTTAATTTTTTTTCTCAAGTATTCTGCTTCAAAGCTAAATGTCAAATATTTTGATTTCCAGTCCCTTAGCGTGTGTTTATCCATACAACATTTACCTTATTTGGATCTTACATACTCCTACTGTTTCCAGTTTGTAATTTGGGTATCCAAAATAAACGCATGGACAGTAAGGTAGAGAAAACCGTGTGATTGTGCTGGAAGCTGACAGGGCACAGAACAAAGTTGGTCTTGTTTCATTTACTGAGCGCTAGATATGTTTGAAACTTTGTTTTACATGTAACTGCATTCTGTAAAATACCTTTTGAAATAAACGTTGCAGCATGAAAACTTGACCCTTAAATTGACAGGCAGCCATGGTACTGATGTATTAATGCTACCAATTACAACTCCTCGGATTCTCCAGAGCTGATGTAATCCCTTTCCTAGCACGGGAATGGATTAAATACTATTCCGTGACCATGACATGTGGCTTGCTTTTACCTGTCAGAGTGGTCCTCTAGGCAAGGAGAAATGCTTGAAAATAGGAGATAAATGGGAGTAACGTTTGTCCTAATAAGGCGATGGTGGGAGGATAAATTAGATTTCAGATGGGATTACTTGATCACACTTGATTAGTCCAAACTGATTACTTTGTTCTCTCAACAGAGGCGGCTGAATATTCATCATGAAGAACAAGACACATTGTGACACTTGCTGCAAAGATTTCACAGCTTTGTAACTTGCTTGCTATTAAACAAGCTCAGTTTGGGTTTTCACACATCCTTGTCATCTTATTCCTCTTTTAAAGTGTATGCGATCGTACCCGTCTACATTACAGGCGTTTTTTTTTAGTAGTAGTAGAGTGGCATTTTTTGTTCTGTTACTTCTTTCAACCATAATAGAATCACTCAGGTAGGAAAGAACCCTGGGAGGCCCACCCTCCTGCTCAAAGCTGGGTCAGCGTTGCATTCTGACAAGGTTGCTTAGGGCTTTGTCCAGTCGCGTATGAAAACCCCCAAGGGTGACAATGGTACAGCCTCTCTTCAGAAGCTGTTCCAATGCTTAATTTACTGCTTAGTAAACAGCATTGTTTCAGCAAAAGTAGGCAGCAAGAAAAGCATTACTGTATCCTCTCCAGTGGTGATTTAAAGGTCTCTCAGCTGAAATTCTTGTCACTAATTTCTGAAATCACCATCATTACTCCTAGTTCCTTTCTGCATTTGGAAGTCCTCTTAGGTTATATTATTATGTACTTGACTGGGAAAAAACCTCCATCAAATAAAGAACTTGCATTGCCCACCCATATTCTGATGGCATAATTAAGTAACCAACTAAGTTTGGCTTTCTAAGATGTACAGCTTGAGGTTAATTTAGTTGTCAGAGCTACTCAGCAGTCCTTCAGCGAATCAACAACTCGCTCACACTGTTGGGACAGGATATACACCCATTTTGGTTCTGTAAGGCAACTGCATATAGAATTATAAAGGGCTCTGCATGTGTTGACCTGGAAGCTGCCATTATTAAACGATTGAATATTTTGATTTGATTTGATTTTAAAAACTAAGCCTGCAAAAACTCTGGTAGATGCAATGCTCTTTGTCCTCAGATTGAGCTTAAGAAATTTGTATTTCACTCCAAAAAGCTTATTGTAACTTCTGCAAATATCAAATGCATACAGTCCTGTTTCTATTACAGACTCTAAAAGCACTTAGTACTGGGAAATCTGATACTGGTATTACAGCAAAACCGAAGCTTGTTCAGTACACAGCCTTGCTTCGTAAGTAGAAAAGTTCAATTATTACTCTTCTAGAGAAATCTTCACCAGCACCTATATACGTTACAAACCAGGGTAGAAAAATTAACTACACTCTTAGAACTATATTAACCGGTGATAGCACTATAATGTGCGACTCTGAACTGTATTTCCTTGTGGCAAAAGGGGAAAAAATAGTTCAGTACTGGAATAAAATACTTTGTAAGAATAGGCTGAACTAACCAGATAAGCAGTAGCAGTTTCTTCACATTCACTTCTGTTTGTGATCATACTGGGTGGCAGCTCATGTGTCTTCTGATTAAGTGGTATGAGGTACCAGAATGAAGTACTCAATTATTGCTACTAATCTTGATTTGATCTCAAGTGCCTTTTTTATTTCAGATTTGTTTTCCATTCAGTACATAAAATCAGTGCCTGCTTACATCTTTCGGAACAGATTTACTGTCTTAATTCAGTGAAATTTTGCAGTAATTTGAGTTGAGTCAGATCAGACAAGGCAGCTGGAACTCATCTTATCTTTTGATAGCCATTGTCCACAGCAAAGGCTTGTCCGTCTCGATGGTCACAGTCCCGGAGTCATCATAGGTATTGGAAGTACTGACGAGCGTTCCAAACCTCAGCACCTGGTTATCTACAAAAACCCAAAAAAGTAGAAGACTTAGTGGTACTCTTGAAACAAATGCATTGATGTGCATTTATTGTTGTGAAGATTGCTGCTTCCGCAAAGAAGGAATAAAACAGCTGAGTAAATCTAACCACGATAAACAACCTCTAAAATAGCTCTGTTAAATATTAATTAGAAGGCTTGTGTAAGACTGTAGCTGATGACCTGTAGAGGGAATAAATTAACACTTAATCCCCAAATTAACATTTTGGGTTTACAGCAGATTATTACAAAAGCAGATTGTTGAATGATCCCCTGACTTTCACATCTGAAAATTTGTATTTCATTAGCATCAGCTCAAGTGCCAGTGCTAGACAAGGTATTTAAAGTAAAAGGCGGCAGAGGATCTTAACTGTAGTTCCAAACGTGGGATTTGCTTTAGCTCAGCAGCAAGCCTATAATCTCTTAAAATGTGAACAGTTCTAGAGCAAAGGCCTGCCGTTAAAAGTGGTATTATTTAACAACTTTTGCTGTGAAATAAGTGACTTACGTCTTTTCTTCTATGGCATATCTAGTGACATAGGTGTCCACGTGCATTAGAAACCAAGTGGCATTACTCTAACAAATAGCTAACGTCAATTTTAGGAGCGTTTAATACAGCTAACAGTGCAGTTGTAATGATAATTTTGAAATATCTGTGCGGTTTTAAACAACTGTTACATGTTGTTTTAGCTGATGTGTTTTAAGGGTTACACAGACTTCCTACAAGCTGAGACCAAAGATAAGAGCTGCCCCCAAAACAAAAAAACCTCAGAGTTTAACTTGTATCTCCCATTTCCTCCCTTTTGGAGCTAGCATTGCTTGCATTTTGCAAACATATGAACTTCCCCAAAGGCACTCTAAGACTAGTCAGTTCTTTATTAGTCCTTGCTTATATAATGGTTCAGAGTAAGAACTCTAAGACTATCCTTTGTTTTAGCCTGTACGAAAAGCCAAATGACAGCTTTTAGTGACGCCACCGAGGGTTACATTTCTATGAAGGATACAAGGAGAGCTGTGGCTGGGGAGAATTGTTCAGGTGGATCAGCAAGCCTGTGTAGCCTGTCAGAGAGGCCAAATCCTGCCTTAATACTGAAGGAGGAATCCTCTGCATTTTCTGTCAAGTGGCCGACCGCAGTTAGAGATCCCTGCGATCATGAGGTGGGCAAAACAACCTATTAAGCTCTATTTTGTGATTTGCACGCGAGACACCTATTCCAATTGTGGATGTGAACATGGGCTACAGTAAACTTGGGTGTAGTAACGTATTACTACAATGCATGTTGCACTGTCTACCCGTTGCTGGAAGCTGCATGGAAGGAATTGATCTTGCCAGGCTGTATGGCTTGAAAATGAGAGACGGTCTGACAAAAGGCAGGATGTACAATGGGGTTCAGTGTCTCTTCTACCAAATCTGTGCTTGCTGCTGTTTGTTCCTGCTCCGACTCTTGTTATTAGCCTGAAAGGAGCTGAAGAGAAGGTTTCGGCTGCTAGCTGTGTTTGGTTGCAATGAGAGAGTAACACCCGAGTTTCACTACTGCTTTAAACGGAAGAGTCCTGCCATTTGAATCTCTCAGGAGTTTGAAGCTTAACTGCAATGCAGTGCTGAAATTCAGCAAGGGGGCGGGGGAGAAAAAGTACTGTACTAGATCAATTCTGTACCTAAAATAAAGGTGCTAGTTTCTATCAGCATGATTTTGGACACACAAGAGTGCTGGGAAGGCTTCTAGACAAATTCCAGGACGCGTGAGTTTTGGTGTTTGACTTTGGAAGAGACGGCAGAGGCCTTGCCAGAAGCTGATGTGCTGGACTGAGTTGCCAGAGAACCCAGATCTCACCCATTGCAGGTAAACGGGTCATTTGCTGAGGTAACACACAGGCCAAGCTCCCTGTGTAAAAATACTCCCCAAATACTTTGTGAGGTGCTACGATCAAGTTATGAATGTTTCCAGTCGGTTTTAAGTAGGAAAGAACCTTAAATAGTTTTAAAGTACTTGTTGACACACAAATTACCCATTTTTGGTTACTATCTATTGAAGCTTGAAGTGGGGGAGGACGAACTTAGTGGATCAACTCGTACTCTTCTTCTGTATAAACGCACACATTTAGTATCACTGCTTCTTGCTCAAGACTGTCAGAATAATTCTTAATGTTTCAGCTTTGCATGTGAAATAAAGGCTCTGTAGAAGGCAAGAATTAAGAACAACATGGCAGCTTAATGAAACAAAATGCAAAGCAGTATTTCTTCATGCATAAAATTAAGTGAATATCTTGCCTTTTTTTTTCTTTAAATAAAAAGTTCATACCCACTAGGTGGAGCCTTTTCTCTTTCTCTACCAGATTTGCTTCTCTGCACGAATCACAGTTTGAAATGCCGAGGTGAAAAAAATGCAAAAACTATAAACCAGCACTGCTGACTCACGTGGCTGAAATGGACCCATTCCAAGTACTTGGTTTCACAACCAGCCAACATTTCAACTAACATAATTAAAAATGTATGCTTTCCATTCAATAAATGAACAGTAATTAATGTGAAAAACTAGGTTTAAGCCAGTAAAGGAGTAAGAGGATGTACATACCTACTGCTTCTAGGAAAACTCCCTGCTGTGTCATGGATTATGATGTGAAGCTTACAAGGTCAAAGAAGTGGGAAGTTTTATCAGTTCATACCTGATCCATTCCCTTTTTTTAAAATGGCTTTCAGTCTTATTTAAGTCCTAGCAAGAGCTTATGCCTTGGGGAAAAAACCTATTACCAACACACCCCTCCCCCCCATTCTTGCTATTGAAATGATTTTTCTGAAGCGCATTCCAAAGCAAACAACCTTTTTATTTCCTCATATTTAGTATTTACAGTTTTGATGGGTACCAAAAATTATTTTAATGAAGGATTTCACAATGTGATTTTTTAAAAGAAATCTAAATCTCAAAACCCCTGGGATTTTTAGAATTCTCTAATTAAAAGGAAATTTATTTTGGATCACTGAAGATTTTCTTTTAGACAGATATTAGTCTTTTGTTTTTCACGAGAACCTTCAAGAGCTGATTTGGATAAAACCAGGAGCGATTCATCAAAAACAACACACCCACCTCTCCAGCAGCATTAGACATTTTTCCCCCCTAAAGTTTTGCTTAGTGCTTTGGTTCCAATCGAACTGTGTTTACTGATAATAGACTGTTGATGAGAAAAATACTCTACCCAGGCTCCTCCACAATGTAGCTATACTATTTTTCATCACTCTCCATCTATAAAGTCAGCATGTCTCGGGGGCACCGAGCGCAGATGGCCAGGCCTCCAAGGAAAGCAGTGGGGGTCATGAGCGGTTACACGAGAAAGTAACTAAGTAGTAGTTCCATGGTGTGGTTTTGAAGTCGGACAACTCCGGACTTCAGAACTAAAAGCAAATGCTTTTCTTGCCTTTTAGAAAAAAACAACAAACCAAGAACAAACCAAAAACCAAAGAACAAAATTATAAGACAGGTTTTTATGCTGTGCCCTATGTCCTTACCTATAAAGAAAGATTCTCACTTCTGTTTGATGGATTTCAATATATCGCTAATTCAGACCTAACCATGGTCATGGGCAGGGCTTATTTCGATGTGGTAGTGGAAGAATGTTTTTCTAGCAGTTTTTAATTTTGTTTAGCAGGTGGTTGAATGTGTCAGGGTTTGAGAATGTTGGAAATAATTTAGAGAAGAAATCTGAGGGTTGTAGGTGAGCTTCCCAAAGGAGCGTAATCACAAAGATCATTATTTCTTAGACATCCCTTTTGCTGATCAAATTATAAGACAAAGGAAGCCTCGTTAACCCCAAGACTGCCACTTCCACTATTTTAGTGGTCCTTTTTGATACTTTTTTTTAAATACACAATTCTAAGGATGCCACGTGGAAAATGTTAATCTCGGATGTAAGATTTTGAAAATTGAGGAACCTTATGGTTGCCAGAACAACATTTGGAAATGTTAACCAAATGCACCCTATAAGTAATCCAGCTATATAAAACAAACAAAATAGCCCAAACCTAAAAAATATATTTTAAAAACTCTTATCATATTTATACCTCTACCATGGTTGGGAGTTTTATTTTTTAGTTGATGGTACTGAAAATGAGACCTAAGCCTTGCTTGCAATGTGTTCACCGTTGTGCTGCAGGCTTTCAGCCTGGGAACTGAGGAATAGCATGGACTAATTATAATGAGATTGGGTCTTGTCATGTTAGGTGCTGCAAAAATACTAACTCTCAGTATCAGGTTACTCCTCTTAATAACTGTATTCATGATCTAGTAGACTTATAAACATTATTTCTATGACTTCATTGTACTATTTAGGATGCTTAAAGTTCAGTCCAGCAGAAGAGGGCTTATATCAAGGTCTCACATACATCTTAGAAGCTGCACTTAAGCAGGGCTTGAGGGAGGCATATATAGAGAAAAAAATTATTCTTAAACATATTACAGAATCATTAAGGTTGGAAAAGACCTGTAAGATCATCAAGTCCAACCATCACCCCAACAGCACCACGCCCACTAAACCATGTCCCGCAGAGCCACGTCCACACGTTCCTTGAACACCTCCAGTGATGGGGACTCCACCACCTCCCTGGGCAGCCTCTTCCAATGCTTCACCACTCTCTCAGGAAAGACATTCTTCCCAATATCCAGCCTGAACCTCCCCTGGACCAACCTGAGGCCATTTCCTCTTGTCCTGTCGCTTGTCACTTGGGAGAAGAGACCAACACCCACCTCACCACAACCCCCTTTCAGGCAGTTGTAGAGAGCGATGAGGTCTCCCCTCAGCCTCCTCTTCTCCAGACTGAACAACCCCAGCTCCCTCAGCCGCTCCTCAGCAGACTTGTGCTCCAGACCCCTCACCAGCTCCGTCGCCCTTCTCTGGACACGCTCCAGCACCTCAATGTCCTTCTTGTAGTGAGGGACCCAAAACTGAACACAGCATTCGAGGTGCGGCCTCACCAGTGCCAAGTACAGGGGCACGATCCCCTCCCTACTCCTGCTGCCCACACTATCCTAGATGTATATGATGTATCATGTATGGCAAAAGCAAATAATGTCATTAATTTGAAAGACTTAATTGAACAAGCAGGCCCTCTGGTTATTCCTACATCTATACCAAACCCACAATGGAATCTGGACAGCTGAGAGGCATTTAACTGCAGTATCTGATGGTCATGCTGGAAGAGGAGTTTATGAAGTGCAAGTCCTTCCCTACCAGAAGTAGGTTTAGTGAAGAAAGTGATTTTGGTGTGAGAACGGCCAGTCACGCCCCATGTCTTTATCCGAAGACATGTAGGCAAACGGAAGCCTTTTGGAAAGCCCTTGAATGCAGCGGTGTAGCACAAGGGTCCCCACTTCATGGGATGTCACCAAGTCAGGGTCTTACTACTGCGACCACAAATGACTGAGAACAAAACACTGTCACGATAAGCATGTCCCACATTGATACCGTGAAATCTATACGATGCTTCCTTTTCTCAACCGTGTGTCTCAATTACTTCCTGCAATATGTAAAGTCACATTATGCTGATGTCCACCACCGAAAATAGAAATAGGTACAGGAATACAAGCAGATTGCCACTGCTGGCATGGATGTTTGGAATATTAAAATAATTAATTATTAATTAAAAGCTTTATTATAGTGAATGTAATCCTCTTCCCCCAGGCAAATGCTGCATCAAAATGATAGAAAATTAAGATCAATAAGCTGAAACACAAGTTAAAGTGAAATATTGAATTACCATTTGGTATCCTATTACAGTTTATCTGGAGAGGATTTCCCTGAAGTTCTGTGTTAGGAGCAAAAATCTGCATTTAAATGGAGATGCATTAGTAACGCATGAGCTAGTACTTTGCAGGTCACCCTGTGTCTGCAGAACAGCAGCATTAATTTTGCTATTTAAAATAAAAACCAAATAGTTTATAGCCTGATTTTCCTTTCATTCCTTCTAGTTTTAAACTTGTGATTAGACTGACTTCACCAGAGTTAATCTTGATTTACACTGATGTATACAAAGGAAAAATTGGGTCCTTGATCTCTGTGCAGTGGGAACCGCAAAACTGGAAGTTGCAAATAACAGTAATTTACAATAAAACACGAACTATTTTCAATACTGACACAACACAGAAGTACCATAAAGGCTTGCCGAGTCTGCTGGGAGGGGACAGGCTAGCCTGTCGTGGCAGAGACCCCTCAGGGCCACGGGGAGTTTTGAACAGGCAGAGATTGCGTTGGGCAACTTTTGTAACTATTGTAACTTGTGGTACCTGGTTTTGTGGCACAGACCAAGGGGTTTGTAATCTCAACAGATTCTCATGAGAGCATCGAGAGACTACGGGGCAAAGGGGGCCCAGCAGGCAGGGCCGGGTGGTTATTCCACCGGTTCAGAGGCTGGCAAAGACTCTGGGCAGGGGCTCTCCAGCACCGGCTGCCGGGCCTCACGTCGGGGGGAATTTAGGATGTGACAACAAAACCACTGGCTGTCAAGGCTTAACGATTTCATTTAAAAAGAGAGAAAAATACATTAACAGAACTGTGTGTTCTACCCTGGATAGAAACCACCCGTCTTGGGTGAGCCTTCAGAAATGCAAATGGATGTCAGAAGTTTTCACATTTATTTCCAGCACACATTTTTTCCACATATTTTTCCAGCTTTGTAATCATGGTGGTACTGTAAGAATAGCTCAAACTCCTCCTGTCACATCACCTGCTTGGTGGCAATTTAAAATGATAAGCTGATAAAAATGATGCTAAGAAATAGAGTGAGCTCTTTCTATGCTAATGTCTCTGCTACTGCTTCACCAACATCAACAAGAATCATTTAACTGCAGGAAGTTTCTATGGCCGTTAGCAGCATTTTAGCACTACTAGCAAGATGTGCTCCAGTGTTTGTTCAAAATCACTTTAGCCTCTTAACTTAATTAAAAGTGGCCCAAAAAGACTGACATGGAAATTGTATATACTATTTTCAGTAGTGCCTTTCCAGTTTAAATATGCTAAAGCTGTACCAATACTACAATAGTAGAAGTGATTTACCAAAAATGTAAGATTACAGAAAGTCAGGGAACCAGCTGGTCTGCAAGATTGTTTCACTAAGCTAAAGGCAAAGTCAGGCTATGAAGTAATTTAAAGAATTTAGTTTAGCCAGTAAGAAGCTGAGTGTTTACTTCATTTTTGATGCTTTTCAGTAGGTTTGTATAACGTTTATCAAACTACTTACAACTCTGAGGGGCTGTACAAGGGACAGGTACTATTAATAATAGTGTTAGAGCATGAAGAAACAGCTGCAGAAATAAAATACAGCTTCAGTTTGACAGTCACTACTGTAGAGATCTTGCATATAATCTAGACAAAATAACTTGTTATTATTTTGGTCTGTCTCTACTTCGCGTTGTGAGATAAAGAACGCTACTCTCATGAGAAAAAGGGGCAAGAGTAATGCTGAGATGCATCAGCTAATGAACTGTCTTAGTTCTAAACTTATCCATGAGATGCCTCATAGCGCACATCATCCCAGTGCGCTGCCATGCTTTAGAGACATTAGTTAGTCACACAAAGCTGAGGATGGCAATCTGGTACAATGCTGAAACCTGAGATTAGCTAAAAACAATGGTGTTCTGTCTTGGCGTTTAGGTCTGAAGCTCTGGTTTGACATGACGGCAAAGAACCTAAAAATACTTGCAATTTCGAAAGCGAAAGCTGCTACACCGCCAAGCTGATATGATGCATCTAATGGTGAAGTACACTGAATTAGTTTAGAGGAAGATACCCAAATGATCCCAGTAAATGACCACATACAGTGCTGCAGAAAAGAGTGAAATTCTCCCTACGTTCCTCCTGACCAGGCTGTTGGAAACAGGGAAGAAAGGTGGGGGAAGAGAAAGGAGAGGCAATCTTTTCCTGACCCAAATTTCAGGGCTGGTAGACTACGTCCATGTACTCAGGCTTCGAACAACTTGGCACCAGCGAGCTTTTCAACACAACCAGATCCAGGACTGACCTTGATCAACATCTTGCCTCTAGCTACAGTCATTTTCCAGCACTTCATAAAAAGATGAAAAAAACCACCCTCTCACAGAAACCCATCTATCCTTTAGTGGGTTTTTAAGTGTGTATTAGTTAACCAGAACACATAGTTAATTATTTTTCTCTTCTGTTCTTTGGAATCCTGATAAATCCTGTCACATTTAGATTCATAAATTCACAAGAAGAGGCAGGAAAAGAGGATTTTAAAACACATGCATAATACAAGTCTTCCAAGCTTCTGTATGGTACCATTGTTCCCATCGTTTGCAAAAATGTGCAGATACAATGATTATTCCCGTAACATCCAAACCGGGCCTGTAGCTGAAATATGGGTATAAGGATATTTGCTCAGTAAATACCTACACAGCTTGGGTTAAATGGGGATCTCGCTCATCTGCTCCACGGAGGAGAAGAGCAGCACTGCCATAAACACTGCACAACCGTCTCAGCCAAGCTCCTCTCCTGCCTACCAGTGCGTAGGAAGAGTCCCCAACGTCAAGTCTGCCATCGAATTTAGCACTGCTCTGCTTCCTTTCTCTGTGGTGGGGATGCGATTTTCCTAAGGGAGTTGATCTAAAGCCAGTCCCTAGCCAGCCCTGAAAAACAAATTTCGGCATGCTAGCTTCTCCTCCTTATCACTGCTGCCAGCACTAGCTCAGCTCCATATCCAGAGTCCTGTTCTGCTGCACAAGTTGCTCTGTCACTGGGCTAGAGTGCCAAAATTAAATTAAATATAATTTGACAAAGCTCTGCAAAGGCTCAGTCCTTAACTCCTGCTTCTGCCACGTTTTGTAGGGGCACGAAGCAGAGCAGCCGAACGATAGCGGGCTGGAACCAATATCTGTGGCAGAACAAAGGTGGCTGTACGCGACGTGCGGTGTTACGATAGCGAAGATCAAAGCAGATCTTCTGAACTCTGGGAGGGGTTCAACATATTGCAGGTTTAAACCCTTCCCCGCCAAGTCCAGCCCCCATCAGAGCCAACCCAGTCCACGGCTGCTCCGTTCAGACTCCTGGGAGGCCCCCAGGAGCCACGTACATGCCGCGGACTCTCTCGACCACCAGTTGCAGAGTTTCTTGCTCCCAGACCTCATGTCAATCAAGCTGCCAGACTAGACAGACTATTAAACTATACCAGAGTAGTGGATCTGGTGCTCAAAGAGCTCCTCTGACCATAAGGAAGCAAACAGTTGCCTTCACCTCTGAGCGCTGGTCAGGGTGCAAAAAAAGCTGGTACCTCCTGTGTGCCCTGCCACACCGAATCCCAGGGCAGCTGGTGGCACAGTGGCTCGCAGAGGGCAAGGGCATCCCCAGCCTTGAATGCAAGCAGCAGCCCCTCTTAGCTACTAGCACTTTACTACAAACAACCAACTTTGATCAAATTAAATCCCGGACAAATGATTTTATTATGCAAGCTTTAATAGCGAACGGCACCATTTCCTAAAAGAGTTTTATGGAAATACGATATTACACTTACACGGAAAAATGAAAAGAACAAACTAGAATATTCATCCTTATGCACAAAAGGCATCATCAATAAAGCAGCTGTGCTTTTGTTTAAAACATTTCTCTGGAAGTGGGTAATTATTATTTAAAAAACCCACACTGATCTGCTCCTGACAGCTCGCAAGGTACGTGTTCATCTACTCGCTCTCCCTGACAGCTGATCTATTCTGAGCACAGGTGACTAACTAATAAAGTCCATTATACTTCTAATAGAAAAGTAATTCCATTTATCTTTGCCGTTCCTAGCAGCACTGCTTCCTTTCCCTGCGCCGGGGTGGGATGCTGTAAGAGGTTTCTAAAATGTGGTTATTTTCACCCCTACAATTGCTGCGCATTACTTAGAATTTTAGATTGCTCTGCTTTCTTCAGGAAAAGCAATTAGACACAGATAATATCACCCTGAGGATGAAGCAAAAGCAATTATTTCTGTTACAAAATGTCCCTCTAGATGTGAACAACTAAGCTTTTTGATTTTTAACTATATTACTTTGTCTTTCTGTTAACAAATAATTAATATGATTACTAACACCCTATGTACCTCTAATGTCTATACTATTTCAATTATAAAGCCATTACTGATGCTTATTAATTCTATTCCATTTATCTTCAAACTTGCATGGTAAACTTACAACATTTGTTGACATTCATGGAGCTGCAGCTCCTCCAAACTCGCTCACAGGAATCCAGCAAAGTTTATCTGCTGCCACCCCTGAGACAGAACATGAAATTCAACAGGAGACGGTAAACCACACTGTTTTTAGTTCAGAGTCACTCAATCGGATTAGATGGCTCTCCACTTCCTCCAAAAAATCAAGGATTTTTTTGAAACAGTGTTGCCCACTGTGTCTTTGCAATCTTCCTTCTTTCTAAGCTATAAAGTCAGCTTTTTTTAAAAAAGTTTCCAACAAAAATGTGACATATGAGACAGCAAAGCCTGTTTTAGCTAGTAATACCCACTTCTCCCACTTCACCCACCATTAGAGCACTTGGCTTCAGGAAGGACACGGGAGTGGTATCTGCCATGTATATGAATCAGAAAGTCAGTGCATATGGCTCATTTAAAGTTTTTGCCTGTTTGCTTTTACAGTCGTCTTTTGGATGCAAGATTCAGATTCATTGTCGATGCTGCTGAAAACAAACAGCTTCTAGATAATGTTTGTCCCCAAAATTAAAAAAGGGAGATCCATCATTAAAGACAAGTCCTAAGTCTCATCGACTGCCAAAGACTTTATTCGAGTGGAAAACTAGCTACTGAGGATCCTTTAGTTAATTGTGCACTCTGGAAAAGCCCGACTGATTTCGAGTAATGATTTCCAATATGGACACTACTCTGTGTTGGTGTGCTTCCTCCTCCTGACCTTTGAAAAGCCTTTCCCCCCCCCCCCCCCCTTGCCTCTCTCCCTTTGCAAACTGGCTAGCGATTCATCTTCTACTTTCAGAAACATGTCATGCACTTCCAGGCCCTGTGATTGTTAAGGATTCAGTGGTTTGGGAAACGTTTTCCCCTGCTGCTTCTCCTCTAGGGAATACTGCCTTAGCAGGGCCATACCATGCTTTCTGCCTGGGCTGAGTGGAATTAAAGGCTTCTGCATTAATCATGCAGCGCCGTGTCAGGCACTGCCCAGGCCAGGTGATGTAAGCTCTTGACCCTCAAAATGCCGAGGCCGAACGCGCTGCTAAATTAATGTAGTGCTACGTGGTACAGTCAAAGACATTAAAGTTTTAAGAGTGCAATTGATTATGTGTGGTTCAACTTTCAAACACATTGGTCAAGATGGATTGCAACAGTCACGCTGTGGCACAGTGATGCATGTCAGCGGGCTCTCAGTTTTACCATATGGAGGACTTGACACTGGCTTTTAATCTACCAATAAACCACCCCTAATGCACTGCAAGGAATAGGCAGGAAAAGGAATTACAAATCCAGTAGTCACGTCTGAAATAAAAGACTAAGCAAACTACATTACAGCTTGTCTGCTTCTGCCGACACCAACCAATTTCTAGCACTTGGGGTTAAAAACCATGATGGCTGCAATTGCCAAGTAAGGAAATACATCCTCAGACAGCCTCTTTTTTTAGGCTATAGGGAGCTTCCAGAAAGTAAATCCGATTTATAGCCTGGGATGTTCCTCATCTCACCTGAAATTACTGTAATCTTCAAACATCTGTCATTCCTCGCTAATTATCAGTGTCTGAGGGGTATTGTAGGAGAAACATTCCTATCGATAGCTAAGGAAGCCACCTTTCTGAATTTTATTTTGAACTCTAAATCAAACTTATTAAATATGACTAGATCTTATTTGACATTGCTTTTCCCGTCTTGGCCATTTGGCGTACTCAACATTTTCCACTCTTTCTTGTTTTGTAGACACTTCACAAAATGTATGACACCTAGCAGAATTTCATAAACTATCTGACTAATTGTTTATAACCATCAAATGTGAAATAATTTATTTTGTAAATAGGGAAAATGTTACTGAAAGCAAAATTATCTCAGAGGAAAAGTAAATTTTGCTAAAAAATACTTTTAAAACATTGCTGTTAGTTCTAGAAACAGTGACAGCAGCTTAAGTTACTCTTAAGTTCACGTATTTCTTAAAAGTATCTGAAGGATGAAAAAGTAGCACTGTAAAAGATTTCTGATTAACGTGGCATCTACAGCAAGAGTAATGTGACTTTTCAGATGTGTGGTATAAGTGTTAGAAAAGGAAATAAGTACAGTTTAAAAAGTTATGAATATGAGTGAGCATCTCTTTATCCTGGGGGAAGAATCATTGGGTTTATTTCCTATGCTGTTTCTAAACTTATTTTAACTAGGTACGTTTGCTTAAAATGGAAAAAATCCCAACAACATTGATTTCTACTTTCACATAAGGCAGGTTAATAATAAAGCACACAGTATTTCCGAATTATAAGCGTACCTTTAACTGCTGCTATGAGGTTTCGTACCAATAGTTTCAACAAGTCTGCTGCATAGTGCATTAAAAGATGGATGTATCTATGACTAATGCATAGGAAAAATTTAATATAGCTAATTAATAAAAATTAATAAAAAAAATAAAGCTAATCCTTTAATTTGAATTCTTCTATACTCTACTATCCTAAATGTTCTACAACATCCAAATAAAATCTCTGACGTCTACATGTTTACAAAGCAAGCAGATGTACCCAAGAATATATTGACACATCTAAGGATTAATCCTGGGATATTCCGATCAGAGTAGACACTTTTCATAACTAACCAAACGCAGAAGTCTCCAAGCAAGCAAGACCTACAACCCTATTTCACCTGTTGGAAGATGTGGAGATAGACACATATTCCTCCTAATATCATAATTTTAGGAGTATATTGCTACATATCACTACAAAACATCCAGTGACATGGAAGAGGGCAGTGTATCTCCGAGGTAACCCTCAAAACCTAGAGATGTCTCATGCAAGCTTTGAGCCCAACATCAGGCTTGGTGATCACTGAACAATTGTATCTATTTTGTAACTTAAGGCACGATCACGTATCAAAAGGTGCGTCTGTCATGGAATAGGCAGCGCTGCTCTTTAGTACCAGGCAGGCTTGTTTTAAGAACCATCAGAATAACGTCACATGCATGCCCACTACAATGCAGACTTCATGAGACCACAGGAAGCACTTTGCAGTGATTCTCAAAATCAGCCAGGAAGAAAGTCTGGTAAGAGCTTAAACCGTACTGGAGGGTGGGCTTAGAGAACACCAAGTAAAACACCAGCATCTCCAGGAAGAGCTGGAGAACCTTGCAAGGTCTGTACAGAACTGATATAGATGAGCCCTGCAGCAATGAGGTCAGTACATGGCAAGACGTTTGTCATGTCATGTCATGTGCAAGAGTGAAACATAGATGATACAGATTTTGAAGTACAGGGCTCATTTACAGGTAGGTAAGCAGAACAGAGAGCAATAAAGTGTCAAGCCTAAAAGCTCTGAGCAAAAATGTAATTATACGACTTCTAACATCGTTGGCAGCCAGGTGGACAAATCTCTGAATGCTGCTTTGAAAGGGTACCCATAAATAGTCATAGGATTCTCCGGCAAAGCACAGGACCTTTAAGGAAGGCCAGAATACTGCAGGAAGCTCTTACTCAAATATACCCGAAGTCAGTCAGCCATCGAGGATGCCTTACAGATCTCACACACACAAACTATATTGGACGTGGACTGAGTGGCTTGAAAACAATGCTGCAGAACAGAAAAAGTCCCTCAAATCTATCATTTAGGAAGAGGGAAGGAACACTACCAAAGATTTAACAGCAGAAAAAACATCCCTTGGAAAGCTTGCCTTGCTACAGCACTCTGAACTCACTAAATGCAGTTTGCTGGCTAACCTGTCGCCCGCAGGTAAACACTCCTGTTAAGGAAGTTTTGTTCCCTCTCTTGGATCATGGACTTCAAAAGTCAGAGGATGCTGAACGCAACACCGGGACAACTCCTGTAATTTGCAGAAGACAGAACGGACAATATCATCGATGTAGTGTAATGAGCCGTTTCCCTCCTCCTACTGTGATTAATGGCGTGGATAGGAGGTCTGTTCACTGCGCTGATAGACCTGATTCTGGCCCTGGAGGCATGCCCTATATATAGCGCTGTGTGAATACATGCATGAGAGACTGGCAGGCAGAAGCAGCCCTGGGAGCCTTTGTTATTGTCCGGTTTACTCTTTCCTGAGCTCCTCCAGCTTGCACAATCTGTGTAGCCTCTGGGAAGGCAGCTTTAGAATTGGCTGGCTTGATGGAAAAAGCTGCTTTTCTCGATGCATATGATGCAAAGCAATATGACAGTGATTGACAGCTGGGGGGGAAGAGGAGAGGAATTATTAGTTAAGGCAGGGTATTGTGCGAAGGAGAAAAAGGGAGAAGGAAAAAAGGAAAATTCCTCATTACCACAGCACGTGTGCAGTGGCAGAGATAAGAGTTGCTGGTTTTTATAATAATAATCATTATTAAAATCAGTTAGGTTGACACAAGTTTATGATGATATAAATAATACCCCAGTGATTACTGGATGTTTTTCTTCAAAACTTAATCTTCCCCAAATAGAAAATAGTTAATAAGTTTAGGAGTCTGCCAGTCTACCCCCCCTCCACATTTTGTGAACAGGTAACGTAATGAGAATATAACCCCCAGGGCCTAGTCCTAGCTACACTTCCATTGATACACACTACGCTCCCAATGCATACATTTACGGTGAGCCAGAATTTGCCTGCCAGTTTCTCATTCCCTTCTCCGTTATACTGTGGAGCCAACTGTAATTTTTATTGAATGCTGCAATTACATTGCAATACACTGGGCAAAAGTGCGCTGCTGCTTTTGTGCTTTCTTAGCTCAGGTCTGAAAACAGCAGAAGAAGCTGTAATTGATTCCATTGGCTTTTTTCATATTGAAACAAAAGGTAACATCTAGAGAAACTTCCTTCCACTAGAAAGATGAGGAACTCAAAATTTGGAGTCTCTCGCTTTTTTCCCTGTAGGAGATGGTACACGCCGGACAGAGACACCCCATTTTAGTTTATCTTCAGCAGACTGTTAGGTTCTGGACCACTAGCATGGAAAGCTGAAGTCTTGGGAAAAAAAAAACAAACCCAAAAACCAAAAGGGGAAATGATACCAACTTGAAGACACTTGTGGCAAACCCAGAGATATTAAAATACATCAAGGAGGAAAGAGCTTATTTGAACAAATCCCAACTGGCTCTTATTCTTAGTGCTGAGTAAAATACCCATTTCCAGAGCTCCAGGAGACTTGCTGGAAACCACTACTCGTTGCTGCTATTTGGAAATAAAAGTTTTACAAGCATCTCATAAGAATATGCCATGCTTGCATTCAGCCTAAAGGAACTACCATCATCAGTAAACAGGTTATGCTGTAGTTTTCCTTCTGTTGCATATGTGCATGCAGCTCTGTATAACAAAGTCATAGGAGACAAGGTTAGGAAATGCCATGCGCAGCAGTTTGTCTGTCAATACAGAAACCTTTTCTTCCAGAGCAGAAACCAAATGTTGGATTTTTTTCGATTAAATTTTGATCTTCTACAAGTACCAGACCATACGCCACAGCACGCTCAGTTTGATGTAGCATTAACACCAGTATTTTAACAACTTCTGCATGGAATCGTGATGCTCTAAACCACCAGACCCTCCCCTCGAAACCCCTTAATTGCTAATGGAACCAATTTCAGTGTATGCCCTTCCGAAAATCCTGGAACTCAAACCCCTCACGCTTTATAGAAGGCTGTAATCCAGGGTCATCTTTGCAAAAGATCTGCAAGTCAAGATGGATCACGACGGGTCAAACTGTGAATGTATTTCTCGCTTTGAAAACATCTACCTGGTAGATCTCACTATCATTCCTTAGGGAGATCGGGTTCAAACAGTACAAATCTTCAGGCCATTTGAGTACATTCGCTATCATCTTCAGGGACAACTGCAGTTCCAAGACATCCGCACACTCATCTTTAGGGTAAATTCATACCTAATTTGGACTTTATCTAGTCGGTCCAGTTCACTGTTCTTTTCTACAGGCTACAGTTCAGAGAGGTGCTAAATCATGTGCTTAAGCTAAGTCAGACAGACATGTCCCTGATATAAAAACCTCAGCACCCAGCCTGTGTTGTGCTGAATCAAAGTCCAAAGGATTCCGCTGAAAACCCCTGACCACGTAACATGATGGAAAAAGGACAGAGAAATTTGTAACCTCTCACAACAACATCTAGACCCACCAGTGCCTTTAATTCTTGATTTAAAAAGCAAGCAAGACAAAACTCAGCCTAGCAAAGCCCTTCTACTTTTAAATTAATCTCTCTATTTATAACCTTAATGATAGTAAGACACATCAATAATAGCATGGTATGAAAACTCCTCTCTTTTCTCCCCAAAGCAGTTTTTCTTACAACGATTATGGTAATTTTTCTTGTCTCTTGATTAAATGAAGGCGGCTTGCTTCACTTAGGTATGTCTTGCCGGAGCCAAGCTGGCTTTACATTTTGGCGCCCACACAGAACTCCAAAACAGAAAAACCTTTGCCAAGAAAGATCTAGCATTCAAAAGCTGCTCAATCTTGACACTGTGTAGTCTCCTCCATTTTCGTTGCAGCTTGGTTAAGGAGGAGGGAAGTTTTTTTACTTGTCGCATTAAGCCAAAATTGGGTTAATCTGACCCTAGTGACAACGAGACAATTTCAGGAACATGTGGAAGTCCTGCGCTACTTTTCAAGAAATGGTACATGCAGGAGTTATCTTCCCCCGCAATCTCTCAAACAAATACCCCTTTCCCACCCCCCACTACCCAAACTAAAGTCATATGTTTAGAAATTCATCCTCTGAAGTGATCTAGACATTCTGACAGCCGCAATTTATCAACATAAATTACTGCACTTCACAGCAAAGCTTCTGTCATAAGAAAACACCGTGTGCCCCAAATTGCCTGCTGCCCTCTTCAATAATCAGCCTAGTTTTTAAGATCTAGAGATCTGCTGATAAAGGACACCTTGGTGCATACAGCGACAAAAAAATTGAGTTTCATACACATCACTGGAAACGTCCACATACTGGTCTATTAATCTTTAGATTGGGGTCATTTTTCTCTGGAGATGTGGTAATAGATTACTTGGAGGGAAAATGGGGAAGAGCACCCAGACAGGGGCCTGCTTAATACCAAGCAAGCTCACCTCCTTCCTTCTCCGTTTAACCCTAAAAAGTATCTAATGGCCAAAGCTGCTGTTAACTCTGTATTGACCAACACCGATGCAAAAGGAGCGCACAATGTGTTCGTAACATCAGTCTGCCCCTACATCTTCTCAAGCACCCTACACCTTAAGACCCATGCTGGCAATGCTCCTCTTCTCTCCCCGATCACAGCCCATTTTGCTGGTTCCAGCGTCATCACCCACCTGCCAGAGAGCTCCTCAAATCCCCTACCCAACCTCCTTTGCATTTCTCTACCTTCTTCTTTTTTCTGGGAATCAAAATCTACTCACTTTTGAAAAGGCACAGGAGAAAGTGAGCAAGCTCTGACCCTTTGTCTTTTCTCCTGTGGAGATTCAGTCTCTAGGTTACCGCAGATAAAAAAGACTTTCTCTCCTCCCCTCGTTCCTCAATCCCTCTGGATGAGCCTCAGCATGGTCCCAGACCTTCAGCCCCACATTTTAATGTTCTTTTGGTTCAGGACCTTTAAAACTACCTGAGGAAAAACATACCTGAAAGTGCCTTGGAAGGACTTACAGAGGGAAGTGGTCTCACGTTCTTCAGTACTTTTGCCAGTCCTGATTTTTATATTATTTCTCCCCACGTGGACTCTGAAAACCGTGAATACCAGCAGCATAGGGAATGCTCACCACTGTCTTTAGGGGCACACTTCTCCACCCACAGACCAGAAATCAGGGCTGGGAACTCAAATCAGTGGAGTTCCCTCTGTGCAAATGACCAAGAACGAGGCAGTGCCCACACTGGGTTCCTCCTCTTTCACCATAGGTCTTTCATTCTGCAGCCAAGGAGACGGTCTGTCAGGGTAGAAGAAAAGCGCATTGTGCTTCGCCACCCCTGCATCAGCTGAGCTGCCTGTGGGGGCCATGTCTATAGGCATAAACTAAAGTAGTCTCAAGCTGCTGCATGGTGTGCCGGCATCCAGCCTGCCTCCTGGATGGCTCAGGAACACCAGCACCGGGAAGGACAATTCAGTGGTTTAATGACATCGCCACTTTGCATCTCTGCAGCCCTCTGGTCTCCTTATACCTCAAGAGAGCCTCAAAATTAAGCTCTTTAGATGTATTTCTCTCTGTTCACCATAACCTCAAAAAACACCTCCTCCTGTATAACACAGTACGCACTGGCATTGCTGAGATTAAAGGGTTCTGTTAGGATTTTCGCTGAATCTTCCTCCTTCCAAGATACCAACATAAGCTTTTCTGTATTATTGCCCATACAAGTTTCTCAGGAGGCACCCGACTTCTAAATGATGACTTAAATGTCTTAAAAGCTTTAGGCTCTTCCTGATCAGTTAGGAACATCTACAAAGAGGGTGGCTGCATTTTGAATTTTTTGGGACAACACAGACTGGACTTGATTGAGAGAGAAAAAAGGTATTTATACGAGGAATAAATTGAAGTATTACCAGGTAGTCCCATATATAATGGGACAGTATAATACTAACCAATTCTAATATATTCTCTAATGGTCCTGTTCTATTTCTCATTTATTTCAGTCTTGAATCCCTAAATGTCACTTGTCCTGTGGGAGACTATTACAGACCCTCATTGATATTAATGGCATCTGCTTCGCAGAGCTAGCAACCCCCCAACAGCATCAGACATTTAGAGCTTTAGGAGGGGAAGCTCTTCCATTATACTTTATCATAGACAACGTGAAATTCTGTCTCTCCACACTCTGGGAACATCACCCCAGTTTCACAGCAGGGATGACTTGCTCATTGTGCTGTTTCTTGCCATTTAGATCACAGAACCACTAAGGTTGGAAAAGACCTGTAAGATCATCAAGTCCAACCATCACCCCAACCCCACCATGCCCACTAAACCATGTCCCACAGTGCCACGTCCACACGTTCCTCGAACACCTCCAGTGATGGTGACTCCACCACCTCCCTGGGCAGCCTGTTCCAATGCTTCAACACTCTCTCAGGAAAGACATTCTTCCCAATATCCAGCCTGAACCTCCCCTGGCGCAACTTGAGGTCATTTCCTCTTGTCCTGGCAGTCATCACTTGGGAGAAGAGATCAGCACCCACCTCCCCACAACCCCCTTTCAGGCAGTTGTAGAGAGCGATGAGGTCTCCCCTCAGCCTCCTCTTCTCCAGACTGAACAACCCCAGCTCCCTCAGCCGCTCCTCATCAGACTTGTGCTCCGGACCCCTCACCAGCTTCGTCGCCCTTCTCTGGACACGCTCCAGCACCTCAATGTCCTTCTTGGAGTGAGGGGCCCAAAACTGAACACAGCATTCGAGGTGTGGCCTCACCAGTGCCGAGTACAGGGGCACGATCCCCTCCCTACTCCTGCTGCCCACACTGTTTCTGATCCAGGCCAGGATGCCATTGGCCTTCTTGGCCACCTGGGCACACTGCTGGCTCATCTTCAGCCGGCTGTCAATCAACACCCCCAGGTCCTTTTCTGCAGGGCAGCTTTCCAGCCACTCGTCCCCAAGCCTGTAACATTGCATGGGGTTGTTGTGACCCAAGTGCAGGACCCGGCACTTGGCCTTATTGTACCTCATACAATTGGCCTCAGCCTGTCGATCCAGCCTGTCCAGATCCCTCTGCAGAGCCTTCCTACCCTCCAACAGATCAACACACCCACCCAACTTGGTGTTGTCTGCAAACTTGCTGAGGGAGCACTCAATCCCCTCATCCAGATCATCGATAAATATATTAAACAAGACCGGCCCCAAAACTGAGCCCTGGGGGACTCCGCTTGTGACCGGCCGCCAACTGGATTTGACTCCATTCACCACAACTCTCTGGGCTCCGCTGTCCAGCCAGTTTTTTACCCAGCGAAGAGTGCACCTGTCTAAGCCACGAGTCGCCAGCTTCTCCAGGAGAGTACTGTGGGAGACAGTGCTGAAGACCCTACTAAAGTCCAGGTAGACAACATCGACAGTGTTTCCCTCATCCACTAGGTGGGTCACCTGGTCATAGAAGGAGATCAGGTTGGTCAACACACCGTATTTTGCGGAACCTTCCCCCTCCTTTTCAGGGCTTGCGCCAGTCTCACAATTTGATGGAGGGAAAAGAACATACTCTTCTTCTTGGGAGAAGCTGCACAAATGAATGACAGAAGTCCTTGCAAAAAAAGGCACTGAGAAAGAGCCACCACATATTGGTCCCACCTGGACGCTAAACCATAGACAAAGCAGTTTTTGGCTGCCAGCAATAGTGTTGAATATCTGCAGGCAACACTTCGAGCACCAACTTTGAAAGCTGTTTTTACACTAAGTAGGTCATAATTTTTGTTCCCAAGTCACTGTGCAGAGAGAAAGAAAAACCAGCTGGGGCACCCAGTGACATTATGGGGGATAGGGTGAAGATAAGATGACAGTGCTTACTTCTTCATTAAACCAAAGCATCTGCCACTTTGTTAATACTCCAGTATGCCCGGCTCTCAGAGACCTGTGAAGGCAGCAATGATTAAAGCCAGCTCTGACTGGGGAAAACGCATGTTACACTGACCTCAAAAGTGTAATTCAAAATTTATGTTGCTACACCCGCCAGCCGAGCGGTCCACACTCTAATCTGAGGAACCATCTGTGTAGACGTAGGTACGGCACATACGCGGTCTCAGGAGAGGCACTCTGGACTTATCATCAGCACGACAGGGAGCAAAAGATGGTCTACTGTCCATCCCTCCTGCCTAACACAATGATTTGAAGTGAAGCTTGTGACCTGGGAGGTAAAAAGTTACTGAACCTAGTCCTTAGAGAGGCCTCTGCACTGACCCAATCAGCTGTAATAGCTCAAAGAAGCCACCACCGGCTGCTCAGGGCAGTTTTCCTGTAAATAGACAGCTGTGAACATAGGAGACTACGGTGGCTTCCTGCCAAAAATCTGCATTTTAATAACTTTGTAATTGCATATTTTTGCAATCTGTTGACTCTGACTTATTTTAAGAACATCCAAGGAGTAAAACAGTATCACCACCAGATTTTCTGGTACTTTAAATTTCATAATGAAGTTTGCAACAACTCAGTAATTGCTGTGAATAATTCATAATAAGGGGTATAATGATGTGCCACATCTTAGTGAATCCCTGAAATTTAGGATGTTTAAGTGATAAAAACAAAATCAAAATGAAATTCAATAGTAAATATTAGAAGAAAAATAATTAAATTCCATAATTAAAAAAACTGATCGCGAATCCAGTCTGGGTGGTGGTGTTGCTATCAAGCTCGTGCAATTTCATTAAAAGTGATTTGCTTTAAAGATGAAGCATCATTTTAATGAAAATGGCGGTGATCCTTCAAAAGCCAGCATCCACAGGCAAAGCCATGCATACAACTAGTCTCACTGCACAACGGGACAACCTGTGCGCAACTATTTGCAAGACTGTGGCCCCAGTCACAGTTTGCACAACAAAACCCTTGAAAAAATAAACCACCTTAATAAAAATAACATGGAATTAAACCCACTTTTACTTGGTTGCGCTTTTTAGATTAGTGCTACGAACAATATATTGGGGTAAGGGATATGGAACAAGTTTCAAATAATCAAAGTCCCTTTGCTTAAAGAAATGGAGTCGAGCATGCCCTTTTCATCACCCAATATTCTGAAACTGTGATCCCTAAAGCAGGCTTCCAGGGACAGCCACAAGACACCTAACTGCAGTATTTCTTTCATTTACTAATATGGTTTGGAATATCCTGAAAATCTTGTTTCACTGGAAATTGAAATAGTAGGCTTTTCACATCTTCACTCTATACAGATACACTGACTGACCATGCAAAGTCAACCACTTGAATGACAGTGCTTAAACAGAATAATAATGTAAATTCAGTTTTTTATTTCTAATGCCTTTTCCCAATGTTAAGTCAAAATCTTAAATATGGAAGGGCTTGTTGTTCCATTTAACGAATGGAAGAATGAAAGCCCAGTTCTCTTACCCCTTTGCCCAAGGAGGCAGCAGGCTGAAATTAGAATCAAGTCTCTAGCTTCCAAGACTGCCATCTAAGGAACCGTCTCATAATACAGCAGATAAATAGTGATAACCTAAAACGTACATCTCCAAAGGCTGATCAGGCTGAATGGGCAGTGACCGACGGCTTTTCTTTCCCCTTCTTGAAAAGCAGTGACAAAAGCTCTTTGTGGGCAGGTAAATTTGCCGAGCCCAGTATACCCTGGGAGGGACAGTGAAAGTCTGCCAGAGGTATGATTTAAGGTATAGCTGCGCAAGCGTTCAGCCCAAGAGGTGGAGGGCTTTTTGTCCCCCTGTCCGCCGAGTTGTCATTCCTTGCCATTAGAGTTTATTTTCTCAGTAAGGTGTATGTGTTTGCTAGCAAGAGAGGGAAAGTGCTGGGTGACGGATCCTGGTGACAGATTTTCCACATATAGCGATATGCTGACACGATGTTCATTATGATTTGCAGACGGAAACAGAGTTCTTTCACCTAATTCTGAAGAATGTAAAAAACGCAAGGAGGGGTTTTTGTTTTCTTTTTTAACATGAACATTTGGCAATGACCTTCTTGACAGCTTGTTGCAATTATTTTCCTGTTATCCCATTACTCTCTTAATTAGTCTCTTCAATAACCACTACACAGGCCTTAGCCCTCCAGTCTGAAACAGTATCACTCAGCCCCAATGAAGCCCCTAATGTACCAAGTTTTACCAACGATGAATGAAATATTGCAGGAAAATAAACTAGAGATGCAAGTATTTACTACTGGTCACTGAATATAAGAGAATAAATACGAGATCCTAGAATGATGGCAGCCATGGTAGATGAGACAGATTCATCATATACGTGGGATGCAAACTCCCCTCACCTTCCTAACCCCACACCTTTTCTAATGGCAAGGGAAACATAGCAGTCTCTTCATCTCCTTGTCAGCTCCACGAAGCAAACTGAAGAGCCTTAGTCACTAACAAATGTAAAGTAATAGACAGTGAAAGACCATTCTTGAAAGGTTCTCCATCTCTCATCCATTAAAAACCTTCATTGCTATGGCAGCGACAGCAACACTTTCTAGCAGAGGCTTCTGGCAGCTGCCTCAAGGCTCAGCGATGCCATAGGAGGAAAGCAGCATTTAATTTTACTTCTTTATTGGTGGATGGGAGGGATGGGAATGTAACAAATGACCCCTGACATAACGCATTTCATGGAGAATTGACCAGTTGGGATTAATAGCCCTTGGCTGCATTTGGGCTATAAAATTTTTCAGCCAGCCATTAATTTTCAGGAAATGCTCTGTGCCTCAGTCATTATTACTTAAATAAAAACATATATTGTATATATGGTCAAATCAAATTATGGCTAGAATTTTGTCAAGCACAGATAAGGGTGTAAATTTACTGTGTTATTAAAGCTTTTCCTTTTACATTCAGATAACTGTAGCTTGGTAGTGGGAATGACTGTTATACATGCCCAAAGAAAACGCCCTTGCTTTGTCCTTGAGTAGAGCGATCGCAGGATTAGAAACCAGGATAACTATTTAAAAAAAATAAAAAAATCATCATCAATTACCTTCATTTTTCTGTTATGATCATGAAGAAAAGTAGTGTACATATACGCACAGACATTCACTGTAATTACATCCAACAATATGTGTACTTATCACACAAAAATATATACAGTATATTAAACACATAGAGAGCTGTGTGGCATTTTTGCAACGAATTTGGGCTGACTGCATTAATTATGCGTGCCAAAGCTCTAAGTGCATAGTACAGATCATCCTAAAGAAAGGCTAATAAAACTTCCCTATCACACTCGTTCCCTGGTTTTTGCTGCACACTGCAGGAGCACCAATTTATATAAAGGATTTTAACAAAATTTTATTGAAGCTATGGCTTGCAAGCCTGAGTCTGTAAAGCCAGGTACTTCAGCTGCCATCAATGAGACCATACAATGATTTGAGAAAGAGAAAGACTATAACCAATAAAATTTTAGAAGCCTCTGTAAATGACTTCAAATAGATTTTCTATACAAGTGCCTTGACTTGAAAATCTAATGGTAAGGTCTGGACCCATGATAGGTATATGGTCCAGTGTAGTTAGTATTAATGTAAGCTTTTTACCAACAGGGAGAGGGAAGTTGTAAGCTTACCAGAGATTGCAAAGCATCTGTGTAGAGCCAAGGATAATCCACAGATATCTGACTTTAAAATCTTGAACACTTTCTATGCCTACAGAAGTGACGTTAGTTCACGTCTGGGGATGTTTCACCCTTACGAGACGCACCAGTTTTCTTCCACCCAGCCTGGATGGAGCAGCACGCCTACTGAGGCGGGGTGTGGCCCCGCTGAGGATGCAGCAGAGCATGGACCGATTTTGAGGTGACAAAGCTAAGAAAGGAACACCGAAGCTTCACGTCACCCTTGCAGCAGCCTGCTCCCTGGCAGCAACAGGGGACTAATGCCATTCCCTGTCTCTGAAGAGAGGCAGGGCTGGACATCAAGCTCCATGCTGCCCCTCAGCACCGGAGGCTGACGGGGCATCTGCAGTGTGTGCCACCCTGAGGGGCGACACGGGGTTTTACACTGTTTTTACAATACCACTTGTAGAAAATGAAGGACGTTCTAAATCCCTGTCAACACCACCCATTTATCAAAGCGCAAATACCAGCGTTGTTTATGCTTAAATGCACATTACTTCATTTCAACTCATGGGCATGCCGTCTCTAACCCTCTCTCTCACCTCCCTGCCTCGGTGCTGCGCTCCCCAGCATCCTCACCGCGGTGCCCCTGAGGTGCTCTGACCATTCCTCCTCCCTCCCAAACCCAGCCTTTGGGCTTCTCCCCCTTGTCTCCTGCACGGGCAGGCATGCTCCTCCTTCGTCGAGTTACCACGTTCATCCCTCTCACGCTCCTTTCCAAGAAGTGCCTTCTCCCTCAGCAAAATAACAACCCGAGTTTTCCAAGCTACTCAGCACCTGCAGTTTGTCAAATGAGAAGGGCGTTTGCCCAAAACACGTGAAGATGGGTGTGTTTTAGAAAGAGTTTCCGCTTTCCAAATAATTTGCCATTCCTAATGTCTTCCACAAGAGTCATGCCTTGTTAGCTCTGTAGATCACACAAAGACTTCAAAGCTGCCCGATATTAAACACTCTAAAAGATGACACAACCAGGAGAGGGCCCAGTGTAATGCGAGTTTTATACTAATACACAGCCACTGAAATAATGACTTACTGCCTCCACACTTCATGGACACATTTGAAACAAAGGAAAATTAAGATTGTGTGTTCTGATTCACCTTGGCCTTCTTCAGCCTTGTACTTAATGCGGTCACTGATACGCAAACCAATTTTATCAAGTCGCAAGAGATTATTCTGGCTGGTGCTAATGACTGAACCAAAAAACTCAGGTTTGATCAGGCTCTGACACTGAATAGCTCCATATTCAGCTCTAAATTTCCTGGCAACTGCCCATTTACAGTGAACACGCACAGCTGGCAAAAAAATGTTTTGTAAGGACACAACACTGGATAAAGTTTATTCTCAAACCCTAGCCCATGTCCGTCCCAGGAATCTAACACACCACAACTGAAAAAGCGGCCAAAATTTTCTTTCCTTTTTAATTCTTTGTACAGAAATGAAACTTTTCCTACACACTATGTTAAACCATAAAAGAATCAGAAAGGAAATATTCATTTCTGCCATAAAAGCGATGAGCAAATGTAGCAAATATTTTATGTTGTAATTTCTGTAACCAGTACTGTAAAAGTTGGTGAAAAATGCATATCCACCTTAAAAAGCCATGAAACCCTGTAATGAAGGTTAATAGTAATTATTACATTTAATTCACCAAACAGATGGAGTTTAAGAGATCATATGGTGTGAAAGATACAATTCAAACAGGTTTAGTGTCCTGGAAAAATATAAAAACAATAAAGAAGAAAGATATATTTATATGCCATGGGGGGCTTTCTTTTCCGAGGAGAGAAAAGGCAGGAAGACACCATTAGGCGATATTGCCATGTACCCTACGCGCACAAACATACTTGAGAAACAATTGGGTAAGAAGAATCATACTTTAGATATACAGAGTCAGCTAATGATCAAAAACGGCATCACAAACCAGTACGTCTTCCCAGCATTTCAAAGAAATGTATCAGCTGGCAGATGAAGAAAACAGCAGTACTATTAAAAAAATTAAAATTAAAAGTTTTTTTTTTTTTTAAAAAACGAAAATGCTTTCCCTAACAGCATGGTTACAGGGAGATAACAGCACTAGCTGTGACCACCGGTTAATACAAATCCACTTGTCTCTATTGCAACATCCTCCTTGCTTTATTTTCCTCTGTTCATCAATGTATTCAGTTGTTTTTGTAAGTCTTTTTGCAAGATTGAGAGCCTTTTGAGGCAGGGATTGTACATATGCTCTATGTTCATACACTGCTTCTTCAAGCCTTGGTTATAGCTCCTAGACATCACTGCAGTGACTGAAAAAAGAAATTTCATCAGCTTAGAAATATGACCCACGAGATGTAACACAGATAGATATCTAAGTATATAGTTTGATTTTAGAAGTACGAATCCAAATACTTCCAAAAATATTAGCAGTAACCTGTGCTACACCTAAGCAAACTAAGGATGGATTAAGCAGTGAAAGCAGTAGTCTTTATTTCCAAGACTTCTGGAGATTTTTATCTGTAATGATTATTAAACATGGTTATCAGAGGGAATTTGTTAAGTGTCTCTGAAAAATCAGGCCACTTAATACAGGGCTTAATTTTGGGGTGTAAACATTTTCACCATGGTAGCATGGAAACTGCATAGTTGGGGAAAAACACCAAGTACCTTCTGCAATTTAAAAATGTACTGTACTATTATTTTCCACATCAGCCAAAACTCCTTCATCTTCCTTATGCACATGAAAAATAATCTGTCAGACACTGAGAAGCAATTATCAGTTCCTGTGTAATGAATCCCTTATGCTTGTAATTAATGTATTTTAGCTTTAAAACAAAGCAAACTTGAAATTGATAAGTATTTCACTACACTTTCTTGTTTGTTCCACAGAACAGGCAGCCAAAGAAGAGCTGTATCAGTATATCTTCTGATAGTTTTCCAAGTTTTTTGGCCTAGGTCATAAAATAATTAAAGATGGTGGAAGAAAAGAATTTGCTCATAATGCTTTGAATGATATGATGTTATCGGTTGGAGGCGATTATCCACTCCTTAATATAATGCTGAAGTATTTTTTCCTACATGTCAGTCCTCATATACACGGATTTTGCGTTCATATGCACAATATATGCATGTATTTCACAACCCCCCCCCAACCATTACAAAAGCACTGTTAGCTGCATCATTCAGTCACTTTCAACTCATGCTGACAACTAACACGAGAATTATTTGCCTCCTTTGTACTCATCCGTTAAGATGTAATTTTAAACACATACTCCGCAGCTATTTTTTCTCCTGCTTCCTGCCCCTCTGATACCGAGGGGTTTTGAATCAGACCCTTGAATTAAGATTCTGTGAGTGGTTTTGCCTGTGAAATATTCTGAACCTGAGTCGGTACTGTGTTTATTCCAGCAGCGCTGAAAGGTTTCTATCCAAACGCACAGCTCAAGTTGTGGTGATGCTGAATTCAGCCCTGATGTCTGAGAAGCTTTGAAATCTCGCAAGGTGAGAAATAGCATGAGCTTGCTTGATCTTGGTATTCAGGCCTTTTGTTCACACCTGCCTGAATGGGCACTATAGGTGAGGACTTTGATTGGGGAAGAGAAATTTCAGGCCAAAACCCTACAGTGAGATACGGTCTCCAGAAAGGTTAACGTGTTCTTCGGAACAGCAAAGATAGATTGCTGCTCGTGAGTAGCACTGTGATCTGCTTAGCTGAGGCATGCAAAAAAAAAATTTTGCTCCTTCTGCTTCCTGATGCCTTTCATCACTCTTTATGTGGTAAAGTAAATAGTTGATGCTGGCCCGGCACCCGGCCAGTCATTGCCCTGTTCATAAATCAGAATAAGGCAAACATCACTTTCTCCACAGTGTAATCAGGACACAAGTTCCCAGTTGATGGTGTTTTCAGCTGTCAGGTTTCCATATTTATCTTGTCTTTTGGAAATCAATCCTATACAATGTGAATGTGGAGAGGTGGAAATGAAGAAGAGAGAAATTTGCACAGTATCACTCCTCAACTTTACTTATCTTGTAAATCCATAAGGCACCGCTCACACTCCTGTAATGAGCATATTATAAATAAAAAAGGAGAAAGAAATCGTCCCTGCAAAGTAAAATCAACAACAAATCTAACCCTTTCACCCTACTAAATGCTAGAAAAATGCATGGAAAAGAGATCCCCCCCTCTTAAATAATTTAAGGCCATATATTTATGCCTGTATAACACATTGGGTATGCTTCCAGTATTAAGGGGGGGGGGGGGAGTTTTCCTTAAAACTCAAGCTATAATGGAAAAGAAACAATAAAAAAGACATTTATAGTGGAACAAAGGCTTTCTCACATGGAATCAGACCTGTATAAATAGAGTGTGTTTACAGACCTGTAAAAATAAAGCCATTATATTAGGCCAGTATTAACTCACTTGCAACTTCTGCTGTAATTGACATATAATTGATAGAGCAATCTATTTTCAAAGATGGTATGCATTGGTCATGACAGGCTATTTACTTCCAACCACCGAGACTCACAGTTCAGCTTCCTTTTAAGTGGCCCGAGGAAGGTTTGGAGATAAGCAAAGTCAGGGCCTCAGGACTTCAACCAGTGTCAACAGACAAAGATGAATATATATTTTTTTAAAGCTTTGATAAACTCTTTTACACTGCTTTAGCTCTGTCTTATTTGCATTACCTGCTATCACCCCATAAACAAGCACAATGCGGACACATTCGAATCATGAAACTTCCTCTAATAGTCCCAAGAGTAAGTATTCATAAAATTTTCTTTAGACATCTAATTTGGTGTCTAAATAACTCCAGAATTGCACAGAATAACCCCACCATTGCCTTCCACCACAGAGGAACTGAACTGCCCGACTTTGATCTTCTAAATCACACCTAAACTAGAAGCTTAAAGTGATTCAAAAGAGGTGGTGGAGCTGCCCCTAAAAGAGGTATCTGGAGGACACCTCTAAGCCACTTCTGATTCACTGCTGATGACCTCCTTGGAGATTGAGGATCATGAGCCTATGGAAGTGGAAGGCCCCTGGGTGCATTAAGTACTAGCAGGCCTTTTAAACAGACCTGAAACATATATTCCCCAGCAGAAAAGGCCAGAAGTGAAGAGGGGGTTATTTTCTTCTCTATTGCAGCTCACTCTTCTCAGGTTAAGACAATTCAGTTTGGTTTCATCTACAGGGGCAAATTTCTAGAGGAAGCAGACCACTAAACAGCTTTTGGCAAGAAATGTCAGCTGATATTCATTCTTGCCACCTCACCTGCAGATGCTGTGGAGCAGAAAAATCAAGAGACAGCCAAAACACAAGTGAAGTTTAAATGAGACTGGTGTGAATCATGACTGTAATAACCAGCTCACCTGGGGCATGTCTCCTATGTGTAGACAGGAGCTCAATCAAAGCAGTCTGGTATAAATGGTGTGATTTTATAGGGAATGACTTAAGCTAACTCAAACTGGTATGTGATCATTTTGTGTAGATCAAAACCTGAAGAAATCAATACAAAATGAAAATTCAACTGGTCGGGCTTTGTGGCAGACCCTGACATTTAGATCTGAGCTCCACAGGCAACCATCTCCTTTCAGGCACAGGCATGTCTCCAAATCAGACCGCTCATTTCACCTGCTTGGCACGGCAGATCTTTACATTGACTATCCCTTACTTCCTTTGGACACCAAAATTAGCCGGGTTAGCTCAGACCTGCAACTGAAACTGTTAAAGCCAACCTGGCCTGAAGCAAATCGGGAAGCGTACAGGTGCCCTGCTCTGACAGCAGACTAAGGGAGTAGCAAGTCCAGAGGGGGAGGAGGATGGGGCAGCGATGTGCCTCTCTGGTCAGGCTGCATCAGGACGACACAGGGGCCACGGCCTCAGGGGAATGTGCAGGGATTTACATTAAGCGCCTGCCATGCTAATCCGTTATGATAGGACAACCCCAAGACTCCTTCCTTATTTGCATTTGGTGCCTTTGTAGAACAGACCAGGCTTAATTCCCAGGCACACGCTCCAGTTAATGTAAGTGCTAAGTGCTTAAAGCATGTACATAACCTTTAGTGAAAGCCTCCTCTTTTTCCACAAAGCACAGAAGTACCTAAGCAAGAAGCTCCAACTCAAATCAGTAGGCTGCTCCATATACTTATGATAGTTAAGAGATTCACATACATAACTCGGGGCCTGTCTATTACGCACTTACCTAATTCTAGTACATATGGTACTAATTGAGTACAGACGATTTTAGGAAATAAAACTCAAAAGATAAAAAAAAGTCCTTGTTGACAAAATGATCAGCATTATTTCCTACAATAAAGGAGTCTTTCAAAACTCTTCAGGTTCACATCAGTCTATCCTAGCTGCTTTTACTCTTTCCATCTGCTTTTCTCTCCTTCACTCACCAATAGCTGACTGAGCATTGGCTCTGCTTGGGTTAATGGGCTCTGTTTTTAGCCATCTTCTCACTTTCTGTGCAGGACCGAGCTACATCTTGGGGAGAACTGGACAATACAAAGAAAGTGAACAAAAACTGAACAGCTATCCTTTGCTTGTAAAAGCTTAATAGGATGCTACAGCAGATATTACATTAAAACCTAAAGTAAATAAACGCAAACCGTTCCTAGCATAGTAAATATGACGCTACCCTCCGTGTAACCCAAGGATCCAAAAGAGAAGAAAAAAACCCCAAACATAAAAAAGGTGATAGAGCAAAATGGCCACCATGCCTTGGTAAAAATGAAGTTACTGGCACTAAGAACCTAAAGCAATATTTGTACCCTTTCTCCTGGGTGATCAACAGGCAATAATTATTTGTTGATTAGCTGCTCGGATCACTATAAGTTGGTGACGGGTTCAGAAATGGCCGGGGAGTAGACCAAGAAGTATTTCTCCCAAGAAATCAATTCGGCTGCTTCAGGAAAACATGATTAATGTTTTTTCTGGGATGCTGCCTGCACCGGAAGGGCAGCCATGACTTTAGACATTATTAATATAAAGTGTACTCCTGCTATAAAACTCTCTCAAGTAAAGCCACCTATGGCAGAATTACCGACCTGTCAGAGTGGGCCAATTTGCCTTGTAACACCAAGACCATCCAAACCATGCGAGTGCTTACCAAAGCTGCTATTTCTCATCCCTCCTGCCTTGCAAGGCCACGTGCCTGCTAGTAGGTGCGGGGAGGCAGACAGGGATTTTCTCCCTTCCGCATACGTGCATAACCATGCATACGTGCATAACCGTGCGGAAACCTGGAGAACAATGTAATGAACCGGAGTCAAGTAGATGGTGTCCTACATTAAACACTTAAACTGCTCCAGGCTGGGGGAGAGGCTTCAGTTCTCCTCTTCAAGGTGAGAAATAAGGATCACTGCTTTTTGATACAAGTTTACGGCTTTGGAAATTGGTTGTTGAATAGTTTTCTCACGTTTTTTGGACATTACTACAGGTCTCATCTCATTGAAAGACTACCTGACGGCATGACAACAGCCCATGTTTATACGTTCTTAGCCACCAAGACATATATGCACACTATACCTAGAGTTATTTACACCTGAATGTGCATTTGTATGTATGAAAATATCCACTTATATAGTGTAAATTATCCTAGAACACAGCATTGTGTAAGTGCTTTTTGTTGTTAAAAATCCCCCCAAAATACAGACTGCATAGCTTTTAACTTTTTCCCCCCATAAGAAAAGACATTGCAGATGAATATGGAAAAGTTTCTTATTACTACAAAATAAGATAATATATTCTCAAGATGTCAATCGAGCAATAAAGCAGAAGTAACCATAAAGTATTCGGCAACTTTTCTGCAGGTTGCTGTACTTCTTTATCCAAGATATTTTTATGTATGTGCAAATGAGCACATATATTATCCGACTTGTCATTAGCTTATCTAAAACCTGACGTGGAGTATAAATTGTTAATGATGTGCAAATAATATTGGAAGTACTGAGAACTGTCAAAAGTATATAGTAGGGCCAAAAGTCAGCACAAAAAGGTAAATGGGGAAAACTTTCAGTGGCATCTTCTTTCCATCTATAAAAAATTAGTTCACTTTAATACCAGTCAAGCAATCTTTATACTACACTGAACAGGTGAGAGAGTAGCAAAAAATCTTATTTCACATGCAACATTACTGATGGGGAAATAACTAAGATGCCTTGAATGAATAGCCAGTCCCAGTCCCTCCTCCAAGACAGAAATCTTCAGATTCCCATGTCTTTGAGCACTAATGTAGGCAACTGATCTCCAAGCAGGATATTGTGCTCTAGTGCCATCCTTGATTTTACACTGCATTTGCAGTTGGATACACTGGTTTGTGTAAACAAGGGGCAGTTTTTTAGTTAACTGCATGAAGAAGGGTCTCATTCATAAGCACTGTTAAATATTTACTCGCCAAGGTTTGAAGACCAGCTGTTACAGGCCTTGAGTTTGATAGGGATTACACCACTAATGAGAAAGTAAGAAAACTACACTCTGTAATGCAAAGGTATACCCCAGGGAAGAAGGAGGGAGGGTGGGAGGGATACCGCCTAGCTTTTTTCTTGTAACCCGTTCAGATACCACAGCTTCTGAGATAAGCAGGAAGATGTCGGTTTCCACTTTGTGTCATGATGTATAAGCAGGAAAGTGTAGTTCTTTTCATCTAAAGACGGGATGAACATCTTCCCCCATCAGACGCATGTGGGTATACAAGTCAGCATGGCTACTCTTGGGATGCTGCAGTTTAAACACTACCTCTTGCTCTGTATCAATAGTGCATAAAGTCAACATCGAGCTCATCCTGGCTTCTAGTAGTTACAACATATATCAGAAGGTACTGGACTGAAGCTAATTGAGTCATTTATGATTTATACCAGTTTAAAGCAAAGCAAAATACAGTAACCTCTGTAGCCCAGAGCTTATGTACTCCTTGTAAATATGTGCGACTGTGAAAGTTTATCCAACCTCCTTGCCTGAAGAAATATTTACTTTCTAAACGGCATGTTTCAAAGTCACATTTCACATCCAACACATGTTTATACTGAAGTACATCGCATTAGCAACTCTTGGCGCACCAGTCTCATTCTACATGCAGCATCGATTCTCCGGCTAGCAGAGCTGCCCTACTTCCTTGAGACTATAGGCTTTGCATCAATTTTATACCTCAGTGCTCTCTGACTGAGGTTTAACATACTCTAGAAGCTCATGCAGAACATCAGCTACTTTCAATCGAGAAAGACATACATATTTCACATGAACGGGTTTTATTCAGTTGGCAGGAACACTGGTTTGTAAAGTGCACTGACAATTCAGTGTTATTACACGTTGCCTCCTAAACTATGGGCCATCATTATTACTGAAAAAATTGTTCATTAACACTTTTTGGAAAAAAACCCAAAACTCTTTTACTTGTACATGGATTCATAGAGTGCTCTGGTAGTCAGAGAAACACACAAGTGAAAACAAAGAATGGGGGTGAACAACCAAACTAGGTGGCCTAAGGCCATGATGACAAAATGTAGGAAGTGAAAATAATAACAGAAACTTTCAAGTGCTGAAGTTTGATGCCCTGCAGTTTAAATGAATTCAAAACCAAATTTCTGTAGTAAGGGAAAACAAGTCACAAGAAATTTGTCCAAAATGGTGTATTTGGGAAACCTGCTGATTCAGCAAGTTAGGATCTATGAAATTATTGCTACACATGAAATCAGCAATTAACCTCTGGGTTCTAAACTTTCTTTTCATATTTGCTGCCATTCATATGCAGAAACACACAGTGCGTTGTTTCTACTGCCTCCGTGGAAGCGGACATGCTCAAGAAATTAGTCAAGAGACAGGTTTAGGGCACAACATTAAACTTTTATTTAAAACTAGAAACGTGGATCTTGAAATCTTAAGGACATAGATTTGTCAAGCAGGCATTTAAGAAAGGGGAACTTCCAGGGTATCATGTAAGGAACAGAGAAAAAAAAATTATGTGTTGAAGGATATAATGACATCTATTAATCCTAACTAGAAATCATGATCATCCTATCACCTAAGTAAAGTAAAGATTCTTTTCGGTCCAGTTAACTTCAGAAAGCCAAAACAACAACTATCACACTTGCTGAAAAATCAGCGGCAAAGCAAATACTAACGCTAGTATTTCCAAGGCACCTAAAACCTTAAGGATGTGCAAAGGCATGGAATCAACAGGACTCATGTACTTTTCTGTCATGCTTCTAAAAATCTCTCCAAAATACTCCAGTTAATAGAAGTGGTCTTTCCAAAGCGTGATTGAGACTAGGTTGCTCTCAGGAGGGAGAGGAGCTGACACTGTCAGGGCTATTGGTAGTTTGGAAATAGAGAGGCTTGTTTAATATCCAGGATATGATGCCTTACATCAGCTTTTACATTTTGAATAATAAAGTTGCTAGAGAGACTGAGTTTCAGGAAAGGGGAACAAACACTGCCTTTACTTTAACTTTGAGGACCATTCCTCACCTCCCTAAAGAGGTGGAGCAGGGCACCAAATTATGTTCATTATTTTCCAGCGAAGCTGAAAATGAGGAAAGTGCTAACAGTCAGATCACCGAGTTAATTCCCTATTCTAGTGCTCATTCTCATTATTACCAGGATTAAAACAAAAGAACCTACAAATCATAGATTAAAAATTACAAGAGAACACCACCACAAAATAAAGAAGAAAAGGGGGTCAAAAGAAGTTGAGAAAAAAAAAAAGGACCACTCCCCTCCACACTTTTCATGTAAATGATATAATTGTTTTTTCAACATTTACCACAGACTTCAGGGCTTACAAGTCTTCTGAATTCAGAAATGGATTTCACAAAGATTGACAGATTTACTAACTATTCAAAACCACAAACCACAGCACTGATTTCAGAACAGAGGGGAGTCCAAGCAGGGCTGCTATTAAGCTTGGGCAATTAATTGGCCTTCTGTTCTAAAAAAAAAAAAAAAAACCAAAACAAAAATCAGAGCAATAAAGTCCACATTATCTTGTTGGGTATTTTTTTGCTTTTGCAAAAGTGACCTTTAAAATTCATTATAAAGGCTTTTGATTAAATGTTCTGATTTACAGCCAGTAAAACCACAGAAAAGCAAGTGCTGTATCTTTGCTAGCACGAAAATGCCACAACTGCACTCATTTTTCAGTTTTCTGAGTTGCACCAATTGTTAATAAGACACTTTAGAAAAAAAGCCAATTGCATTAAGAAAACATTAAGGAAGTGTTTGTCAGCACAGTAATGGTCACCTTTAGAGATCATCACAGGTGTGAGATGGCAACCATTCCCCACACAGCCAATTTCACATTCTGCAGAGGACACAAGGATGAAGCATTTTGACCTTGTATGTTGGAGAGGAAAAAATCTTTAAATAAAGCATGGACTTAGAAGCACAGATATTTGCACCCACAATGAAAATCCTCTGAAAATACACCGAAATAAGAATGATGGCAATTCACAAAGGACTTCTCCTTCCGAAACACATTTCACTCAGGAGAGGAAATGAGGGTGAGATTCATCTGAGTAAATGCAAACACCTACAATGCCCTAAGGCTGTAGCTGTATAGGGGGTGTGACTCATCTTAAGGTAAACATCTGAAGTATATCAAATAAATGATACTCTCAAACTGCCCACTCATCTACTGAGCATAAAAGGAGCAACTGTGAATAGCTAGCTGCAGACCTCTAACATTTGGCAAGATGAATCACAGCATAGGTATCCACATTTTCCTAACAGCACTACTGTGGACAGGCAATTTATCCCTTAATCCCTTGCCCCTTCTCCCCTTGTAAATGTTCTATTTCCTACATATTTTCCGAGTTACAATTTGAGAGGAATGCAGTAACTGTTGTAAGTCTGAAGTACCCACATCAAAACTGTCTGTAATGTGTACATATATGGATTCCTGGATCCCTTGCGGTGAAGGCAAGGATGCTATGGTATTCCATCTGATTATACGCACGTCATGAAGACATCTAAAATACTGTCAAAAGCAGCCTGCAATACCTTGAGAAACATAAACTACAGCTGCCGATTTACATCCATCCAAAGAGCTACTGATGGTTTATGAGCTGTGTATTGATGAACTCTTAATAAAAAGAGCGACCTCAGTTCCCAGAGAGCCCTTTGGTTTCTCCTGCACTAGGAATTACAGGCTTCTCCGGTGGAACCATCATTTCCATTTGTTCACTCTATCGCCCACCTAGAACAAGTTCACAAGAAGTGATGTGGGATCGGTGCTAGGCAAAGGAAGATGTAAGTCAAACCCCCAACTCTCCTGTTGCACCGGGAGCTCATTTAAAGTGCAACAGGAGGAAGACCTAAAAGTCAGATTAATGTCATACGAATGAAAGGAGAGTTATTACACTAAATGTGACGTTTGAGAAATTGTACGCTAAACAAATACAGAAGGAAACAGAAGGCAGCCCAAGCTGTTTTGCTGACTCTCACGTGCTCATGTATTAAACTCCCAACAAAACATTTTAATCATAATTCTGCAGTAAAGCTGGCAAGCAATTCTCAACCAGACTCCCCTCCCTTTCCCAACCTTCTCTGGTTCCACAAGCACTTCTGCAGCTGGCCAGCTGTTCACCGCTTTGTGTTGTCAAGGGGAAAGAAGTATAATAAAATGCACAGACCAGTAAAAAACAGTGTCAATGTTGCTGACCATGTTGGAGAAGGGCAAGTTCGCCTGCTTCTAATGCAGCAGGATTTTACAGAGAGTTAACGAACTGTCCAGGAGTCCAATAATAATTACTTAGGAAAATGTTAATAGTATGGGTAGAGAAAGGACAGTGCAATGAACGTTGAGTTGTCAAACTGCTGGCTTGTGTTTCTCACAGTGATTTGGAGTCCCATCTCTCAGTAAGTGGCGGCATTAGCTTCACGGAACATCACAGGACTACACAGGACGGTGTGTACTTCTGCAGTCAAAACCTGCGTCAAGAACCTCTGGCAGGAGTTTCTGCATTTGCCAGGATGCACCCACAGCTGCACAATTCTTTCCTTTTGCTCCCCTCTCTAGTCATCACGGGTATGAAGACAGCTTTGAAGAAGCGCACTGAGTGAGACAAAGTAAATGCTACCCGAACAGCTTTCAGATGCAACAGCCACCTCATCTGTCACAATGACTTGTTAAACTATTGAACCTAAAAGGTGACAATTAAATATCAGCACAATCATTTACCTGCTGATCATTTAGCAGAAATATCAAGCCTGTCCCACAATCCAAACTGCCTCCCACACAGTGCCAGGTAGAGAACTGAATATTGCAACAACACAAAGGGAAGGTCTGTTTCTAGTCTGTAGCCTCATTTTCCCCCCTGTTAAAAGGTTAATTTAAAAACTTCTTTTCTTTTACGACTTGCTAATACGCAAAAATTATTCATTCAGATTTAAATAGAATACGAATTTAAACTGGTACAGTTATTCTTGTGTAATTTCCTGTATTAGCTGAGAACACCTTCTCATATAGCTCAAGTTCACCTGTGCAGAGATACAAGATTAGCTTAAAAAGCTGCAGTTTCTAGGAATAAAAGCACCTAAAGCAGTGTTACAGGAGCAGTTTGACTGTAGTGATATAACCAGGGAACAGGAAAGTTGGAGGAATATGAAGTGAGAAGCTATGTTCTACAGAAGGTGGGTAACGACACAAGAGAGAAGAGGGATCTCCTCCCTGTGCTATATTGTACAAAATGGGCAGCTAGAGATACAAAAGGACAGGATGCTTCTTTTACAAATCTCAGGCCAGGCTTCCTCCCCAGGAGTAAGCTGAAGAGGAGCAGCAGTCGGAGGCCTTCCAGGACCCCTCAACCTGGCAGTCAGAAGGCAGGAGCTCCCTCAGTGCCTCCCTTCTCCCACCTCTAACCACCCACATCTCTGCAGCTTGGCTCCTTGCAGAGACCCTCATCTTTCTTCCAACCTTTTCTCAAGACCATACAGGCTACCCCCTGCATACTGGCAGCTTATCACCGCTTCTTTCGCTGACTGCATTTCTTCCTTGTGGGAAGCTGGGACGCACGCCAGGAGCTGCACTAGGACCACTTCTCTTGGGGGCAGGAGCGACAGGGAGGGGTGGGAACAAAGCATATGAAGAAAAGACTACTAGGGCTTGTGTAGGATGAGGACTAAACCACAAGATCTATTTTTTTGGTATCATTTAACAGTTAAAGAGTTCAGGTTCTCTGATATTAAAAATTAATTGCATGCCTGCAGAGCTGGTAATGCTCAGGCACAACAGATGCCTCATACAGAAACCTAGGGCTGTTCTCTCAGCAAACCCTTATATTATTAATGCTGCTTTTTCTATCATGCTTAGTAAGAATATAAGCGTCTTTGATGCTTTGGCAAGTCTTCTGTAAGTACCAGATACCTTATTAAATAAAATACCAAATGAAGGAGCAGCCTTAAGTGTTTGACAGAAGGAAAAACAGTGTTGTATTGTTTGTATCAGCAGCTGCAAATGGTGATCCACCTGTGATCTGAGACAGCTGAGGGAATAAACAGCTCCAAAAAGTCAGGTTCTTAACCTTGCAACCTTCATAGCTCTGTTAAAGCCCTTTGGGTTTTTTTAAATGCCATTTTTCCTACGTATTTTTTGACTTTCAAATGAAACAACACCCCCCCCCACCATGTTCAGAGTTGTCATTGAAAGATTGTGTTACAGCTGTTGCATCTCACTGAATTCAAAACAGTCCGGGTAGAAGCAGCGAGAAAGAATTTCTTTTTCTAATGCTCTGATACAACCCACTGATTGTGCCATCTGTCCGACACATGATGAAGAATCTCTAAACAGAGAATAGCTGTGGGGGACATAGTACAGTATTTGCAGATCTATGCTCAGTAAGAGATAAGAGCTTGTATTAAAAAAGCAAATTCGGCTTCTTTGAACACAATAAATTAGATATGCAGTACGTTTCCGGCACGAAGTGAGGAAAAAACCCCAGCAGATCTGTCCAGATGAAGGAGGGGGAAGTACCACCAAAGGCAGGACAAGAAGGTGCTTGCTCCTGTGTGAAGACCATGTCAATGCAATCTGCCTATCACGATCATAAAGGAAGACGCTGGGAGTTTTAAAGATGTCTTTTTGCAATGCAGGAAGTCACACAAAGGATAAAAAAAATACACAGCTCAAATTACCATGGAAAGAGTGTGCAAAACTGTGCTAATGAAAGTGACAGAGCTAAGTGCTTCAGCTAAGTATTTAATAGGATTGTAACAGCTACCTCCATAAATCTGTCCATACCAAATATCAATTATGTAGGGATCTATCTCACTGCAATAATTTCCCTAAATAGGCTCCTCGCTGGAGCCTCTCCAATTATTTTTAGTAGTAAGGATAGTATGTCTTTATCCTTTTGACTGGCATAGGACAACATATCTTCAAAGAGTCTGATATATTTATAGGTCATGTCACCTCAGGAAAACCTGTGGGTATTGCAGGAATTTTAAAGACTCGGGGAAAAGCAGCAGAGCCTGGAGACAGGCAAACCCTCTACCTGTTCAGCAGCTCTGCTTGGATCCCTCTTTGAAATACCGCTGGCTGCCCTCAGCACTGACTGCTGCTGCAGCGAGATGGCTGGGGCAGCGCCCGAGCACTGCGAGCGACTCCCTGGGCACGCAGGGCCAGGCGAGGACGGCACAGCTGGCTCGTTCGCGTGCCCTACGGGTGCAGAGCCGGCCGAAGGCCAGAGGAGCAGCTGTGGAGATTGATGGCCTCTTCAGTGTTCTACTGCCTGCAGATCTCCTGAGCTTGATCTTCTCCCTTCTAAAAATGCATTGCTAAAATCCCAGTCCCGAGAGCTGGCAAGAGCCTTTCAGCAGCGCTACTGTTGAGAACTGAGGCATTTTAAAAAGTCATTATATATTTAAGTACTTGCTTAAACAGAGCGAACAGAAACACTCTTTCCTATATGTCTAAAGCCAAAATGACAACCTAAAATATTCAATGGCATTTTTTTTTCCCCACAGAATTTAAATTATACAGAATTGGAAGTACAGCCCATGCAAACACTATAGATTAAATAAAGAACAAGTTAGCTGTCTGTCGTTTGATTACAAGATCTTTAGAGTTTCACTTCAAAAGGCAAAGGAGCTTGTAAATTTAGCAAGACAAACAGAGAAACAAATACCCAAGACCAGCGTTGTGAAACCAATGGAGACAGCATGCCGCAAAAACTGGCCACCAGCTACTGCATTTTCTCTCAAAGTATCCCAACTTGCCTAAAAGTCAACAGTTTGCATTCTACGCAGTGAGAAAACCTGAAAGATCAAAATGCCACAAGTACAGGAATTCAGCAAGTTAAGAACGATCCAGTTCTGTGCAGGAGGGATTTACAGGCTATTAACATAAGCATCCCGTCAACTTACTAAGTTCAGCTTTAATTACCAGTGCGATAGCAGTCATTGCCTTCAGACTTCATTGTGCTGCACACTGTACAAACAAAATCCACATGAAAAAAAAACCCTACCAGTTAAAGGAACCAAGACAGTGAGAAGGTGGAAAGAGAAGCAAACCAACAGAGAGTGCAGTCTTCTGCCGCAGTTACACAGTGCTTCCAGTGACCCAGGCAGGAATAACACCGGCACCATTAGCTTTTGTACAGAAAGTTTCATCAGTAGATCTCCCAGCACTTAAAGGATGTCGATGGCATTACTCCTGTTCCTGAAGTGGGGAAAATGAAGCACTAAGAAGTACGTTTGGAGTGGCCCTGGGTTACCCAGCAAAACCTGAGAAAATGCCCGAGTGTAATGATTCCTAGCACAGTTCCCATCTGCTGGACTACGATGTCTCTAATCTAAAATGTAATTGAAACCTTTAATGGAGTATAATTAAAAAAAATAATTTTTCTTATGAGGTCAAATCCAGACAGAATATTGGAACAAATATCCAGAACACAGGCAGTGGATATTCACGGCAATAAGATATTAATGTTGACATCAGATCATAAAATCAAAAAAGTGCTAAACGCTTTGTATCTAATGAAGCCTGTGTCCTCCTCCATTTCGTAACTCTGTGAGACGCATGAGCAAAACCCAGTGTTGAAGAGAGTGCTGCTTAAAAGTGAAGAGTCCTCCATAATTCATAAATATTAAGAATTATCAGAGCTTTTCCTGAGGGGACCCAGCAATTCCTAAGCCTTCAACTGGCTAATTCTGGGGATAAGTCCTTCCTCAGACTGTAGACCTGTGACACAAATTACTTGTCAGTATCATTAGTTAAAGGAGTTATTTCTTTGAAGATGTGTACATGAAACTATCTGTGTAGTGGCAATCACAATAAAAACAGATTAAAAGGTAGAGATGTCAGTTTAGAAACAAAATAAAAGAAGTAGGGCTGATTTAACTTGAGAAACAATAACCTTCAATATAACCTAATCCAGAAACTGCCTTTTTTCAATGTAGCTATTAAGGGGGGGGGGGGGGGGGGAGGGGATATATATATTTAGATACCTTAAAAAGGATTTCCTGTTTTTAAAAGTATTTTGTCACAAGCATGAATCCAAAGAAAAATGAGTATCTACCCAACACAAGTGAAAATGCACTTGTCTACTTCCAGGTCAGCCTGTCTGACATCTCTGCCCCTCTTCCCTACACACAGAGAGGAAGGTTTTAGATTCTCTAGTTTACTAAAGATGTGGTCTTATTTCAGAACTGACTAACAGTTCATCTTTAAAACACTTAATGAATGGGATGCCATCCTTTCTGGGGACCCCTCTTGCTCCCCAAGTCTCCATTCCATTCCCACTCCTGAAGACTCAGGCTCTGCAGCTGTTTCTTTGCTTACTTTTCCTGCAAAACTTCCTGTCGAAAAACAACATGCTGATGGACTCATTTGCTGTAATGAGGAAATATAAACTACTGAGACCTATCACAAGACTTCTAACAGTCTTCCCACTAGTTAAGAAGCTGCCCTGAATACCACTATACTGCATAGTTTATGTTAATACTGTCACTGAGATTGGCTGTAAGTTATTTAAGCACTTCTAATTTATGACCGACGATTCCGAAGGAAATGAAAATAAAAAAGGTTTAGGAAAGAAATGGTATTTACCTAACATTAAAAGTTGCTTTAAATACATATTTTGGGTTTTAGGCAAACAACAGCCTTCAGCGTTGACTCTAGGAGGAGGAATATCTTAGGAAAACAACAAGAAGCTAACTTTATGTGAGTGTAAAATTATGATGGAACACTAAAATGCATTCTGGATCTCTGGAAGTACCAGGTTTTTCTCAAAATTGCTCATAAAACAACAGCAACAATACAATGTACTTGGAGTTTATTCTCATCTTAGGATTTCAGTGTGCTTTTATAAACACTAATTAATTAAACTTCAAAAGGCTCCTGTGAGATACAGTAGGTAAGTATTACTATACCTATTAAACACATATAAACCAGAGTTACGATGTTTAATTATATTCAGAGTTGTTTCTTTTTAAATTGATTTTCCTCTATAAAAGAAGATGCTGATTGTCTATTACTTTTAGAACAGGTTTTTATGAGTTCGGTTTTTAATAGGCAACATTTCACGGCACCTATGTTTGCACATGCATTTACTCATTTAGGGCTTAAAAATCTGCAGCCAACGAAAAGCTGGTAACATTCTGCACGAATGGTTTGTGAGACAAACAAGCCTTAAACCAGAACTAGGAGTAATTAGGGGAAAGGGCACACCGATCTCACCAGAAATCTCTTTTTCCTGGTTCGTAATTTTGGTAACTTCCCAACCAAATTCAAAGGTAAGAACAAACCACCTCTAATCTGGGCAGTTCTCACACAGCTAGAATATTTCCCCAGGGAAATATTGTCCTAACCCCTAAAGACTGACTATATACATAGAAACACAAAGGATGTTCCAAGAAATGTTTGTGTCTTTTCTATTTTAACTATGGACAGTTCCATTACTCAAATAAATTATCCACTCTTTCAGATCTTCCGCCATCCTCACATCAGAGGCATTCGTGATGGTTTGCATCTGTTGGGGAAATTGCATGTTGTATGTTATTATGTTATATGCAGCCAAGGACAAGGCAATCGGGTAGGACGACATGCTGCTGCCCAGGCACTCACTTTGAAGGAACATAGTGTAGTCACACACAACCAGTGCTGAACAAAACCTGACACCATCTCAGCCCAGTGCGCTCCAACGTGAAACTGTGCATTGCAGAAAGCAGCACTTTCTTATCAGTTTTCGATTTAGCACAGTTCAGTTTTGCTGAGTATTCCCTGCTGGCTCCTGAGTCTGCATTTCATCCAAGTTCCAGAAGAAAAGGATGTATTTAGTAATTATTTAACCAACTGCTAAGTCTTTCAAGAGCAGACAGAATAGTGAATATGTATGTATTCCAAAACTAAAACATGCAAGGCAATACAAGTCTACTAATAATTAGCTTTGCTTTGATATAAAATGTCATCCGATTGTATCGGGCGACCTGCATCAGTCAGACACAGGAGGATTTGATTTGTCGCTTTTAGTTGTTCAAGAAGCAAATTCTCTATGAAGAAGAATCTGCTTTGCTTTGCCTCCGAGACTCTGGAGCTCCCACGTAATTATCACTGTGATTGTCATTCCCAGCCAGATTAGTGACAGTGGAGACTAACGTGTCATCTCCAGGCTATGGCAGAAACTAGATATTTGAATCAGCCTCTACTAGCTCCAGTGAACCTTGATCTGACAAGGCAGAAGGTCTAAAATACGAAGTACCATAATTTAATGCATTTTTCTTTCCAAGACAAAACACTGCATTTTCAAGCAATGGGATGATTTTTCTTCTTCTGAAGCAACACAATCAGCAGCTTGGAAATTTCCTGCTAGTACCGTACGTTAGCTGAACCACTGATTAGGGGGCAGGAGCTTCTGCATCATCTCTTCCCATCGATTTCTTTTCCATTCATCACATGGGAAAAATCACTTATTTCACTCATTACATATCACACTTCCAATAGGGGCAGCTCGATTCCTGAAATCCAAGACTTTTCAGTAGCCTGCCAGGCACAGCACTGCCATTGCTTGCCACAAAGGACCCGCTGTTTCCCTACCTTTCTGGAAGGCTCGGGACGCGAGACTGAGAACCATTCACGTTTGTAACTCTCAAATCATGAACTATTTCTCTTCTAGTATATGATTGTACCCAAACAGTGAGGAGACAGAGTAATTTAGGCTACAGAAACATAAAGAATAGGCAAATATGGGATGCGGATGGCGCAATTCACGCAACATGAAGTAACACTGCAAAAAGGCAAAGTTACATCAGAAGCACTACTTCCAGACTGTACCTGCTCGAGGTCAATCACTGCTCTACTGCTCACCTGGGATGATTAGGTTTTTTCCCTCAGGGGTTTAGTTTTGGGGAATAAGCTTTCTGCTAGAGTTAGGTGGTACAAGCAAAAAAAAGGTACGAGCTACTTCAAAATTTAACTTTAGTTCCCTGAAGGTAGATTCCTCTGATTACTATATAATGAAGTGCCTCTGATAATCTGGATCCACCACCCTGTACATCCTATCTATCTATCTATATCTATCTATCTCCTCTCTACACTTACAGACACACCTCCATCCACAGATTTTTTTTTTCCTTCTTTTCCTTTCTCTTTTTTTCTTTTCTTGTTGAGAACAGGCTGCATAGGTTCCAAATCCAAGAGACAAAAAACCCCCCCCAAAACCCCAAACAAACCAAAAAAGTGCAAAACTAATGTCCGTAATACTTCTGCATACGGGAAAAACTCACAACCCTTTGTTGGATATTACTTCAATTAACTTCTTCATTAGCTCTTAATGCTTTAGCCAAAGAAACTGCTTGGAAAAATCAGACTGAAGAGAGAAGGTTTTCTTTTGCACGGTGCTAAAATACCAGGATCTTTTAGAAAGATGTGAAAAGTAACACATTTTGCTTCCTATAGCATAATTCAATTACCTTTCTAAATTTGAATTGAAATATTTTACAGATTTAGATGTACAGTCATGACAAGGCAATTCAAGACAAACGGGGTCTTGAAATTTTGGTTATTACGCAACAGGCCAACGATCACAAGAACGATCAGTCAAGCTGCAAATTACAACATCAGATGAAACCCCAAAAGTGGCATTTCTTCCACAATAAAATATAACCCGTCAATGTTGGATTTTGTTACTACAATGTGCAAAAAACGTTTCACTCACCTTCCTTTCCCATCACCCTGTATATAAATGTTACGTAGTAGCATAAAAGCTACAGAGTTATAAGGGCTGCAGTAAGAATTCTGCAACCTTATGCTCCTGCCAGCTGCTACTGTATCTGCAGCAAAATAAAGAGACATTACAGCCTTTAGAAAGCATCATCAAGAGGTTATTATACTGTAGTTTCACCTTTCAAGTCAGTGATGCAACATGCCAAGAAGGTACCCATGGAACATCTAATCTGCAGTTTCAGTCCTAAAACTGATTTACATAAAAACTACAACTCTAAAAGCAACATGGGCTAGACAGAAGCCTTGTTCACAGCTATATCCTGCCCAAAAGCATTCCTTCTGAGCCAGGAGAGATTATATACATCAGAGAAGGTACAAACAGGATGAATTTGAAGAGAACTCAGAGTCAATTTAATTATTTCTCAAAGAGGGCTCAAGGAAAATAGTAAAGAGTTTCCACCTGTCAGGTGAACTGCTATGAATGCACCTGTGGTCAGCAACAACAGCTTAACAAGGGCATTTAATGAAAGATCAACTTCCCAAGGCATAATATGGCTATTGCTCTCAGTTTACGTATACCCCTACTCTTACAGCTCAAGATTTTAGGCCCTCTTGTAGCTGTGTACCCTGTTACACCATGTGTATTTACTTCACAGCCTCTAGAAGGGAAGATACAATCATACCAGTTTTCTGTTAAAAAAATACAAACAAACCAGCCCAAACAGTTTTCTCTGTTAAAAATTCTGAAAACTCAGGAGAGAGTAAGAAGGGAAGTCAACTCATTCTCTGCTTGCGACTCCACGCTTTGGGCTCATAAACCCACTTCCATTGACGTCTGCAGATCTACAATGTCACCTTTAGAAACCCCAACTAGAAAGCAGGTTTTCAAGTAAAGGAGGAAAAGTTCTCCTCTGAAACCTCTGCAGCCAAAGGCCATTACAACGCTGAGGCAGACCCTCAATTGCCAACTGAGTTCGACAAATTAGCAAGCAATTGAAGGCTGTATTTTCTAGCAGCCCAATACCGCACTAGCAGAAAGAGCCCAGAGATGTTAAAGAAGATGTGGCAGGTTAGATGTTTTCAACAGACATAAACACATATTATCACTGTGGTAAACTGTACGAGGGAATGCTTTCTGAAGAAGGGCGCACAGTTCTAGTCCTCTGTCCAAGAAAGGACAATTTGAACTGAAATGATGAGTCCCTAATCTGGGCAGAGGACAAACCAGCTTGGCAGAGAAGCCCAAAAGGAAGAATATAACTGCTCTCTCAGGAGTAAAGAGAGCTACAGACTCTAAGGGTCAAAAGAGCACAAAAACAGCCACTGCTGTCCTGCCAAGGGTTTGTCTTAGTAGGACACTGACACAGGGGCCTCAGGCAATGGTCCATAATGGGTATTTAGGAAAGAACTTTAAAGACAGGGCAATATGGAGTGGTGTTTCCCTCAGCACACCCTTCCTCAAAGCACCGGTAACTTAGGGATTTCTTGAGGTGGAGACTGTATCACTGTATTTACTGGATCATTCTTCCTTAATTTGTCAAGTTTTTTCCTGAATCCATTTATACCGATGGTCTACACAGGTATAATGGCAATTGTGTGGCAATGAGTTCCGCAGCCCAGCTCTGCCTTGAACGATGGAGTCTGGCCAGGCACTGCACAGCACGCTTGCGTGAGGGAGCAAAGACTGGAACCTAATGAGTCACATCCCTAAAATTCCCTCTAGTAAGTCCCCACCCAAGATAATTTCAGTTCTTGGGCAATGAGTTAACATCTCAAAGGTTACCTGAGTGTACACAGGTGCTTTCACACTGACAACTAATGGTTAAAGGGTTGTTAAAGTGGAGACCAAATATTACGCTTGAGTTTTTAGGAAACTGAATTTAACTCCATTTTCACACCTGCACAACCTCTTTATGTTCAGGGATGGACACATATAAAATGACAAACAGTTGACCATATGTTCTACAAGAAAGGCAGTATTTCTAAATATAATTTTATTAGATACACTTTGGAAATAGTAACTATGTACGATAACATTAAACACACCTTAAAAATACTAAATATCAAACAACGAATTCCTTTGTCCTAATTTACTTCTATCAGGATAAAAAACAATCCCAAAGGTCAGGATACTAGGATTCCTACCTTTTGACTAGCTTGCTTTCAATCTCAGACCAGACAAATGCTCTGTGACTCAGTTTCCTCAAAGAAGAGATTGGGAATGAAGCAGTTTCTCACAACAAAAATGTTTTCAGATAAGGTAATGCACTTATTTTTGGTAAAGCGCCTCTATAGCAGGCTGATGGCAGGTGCTATGGAAGTGCAATGAATTATTTCCTTATGTTTCTCTACTTCCTCCTCTGCGAAGGAGGGAACTTGTCATTCTTCCTTTTATTAGCAAATGCAGCTGGGAGCTGGTGACTCTGACTGACTGATTTGGTAGTGTTTATGCAAGTAAGCAGCAAGAAACACTAAATCAGAGCATAAACAAATCTTAGGCTAAATGTGCAGATGAAAACCTAACACATACTAAAAATTGTATGTTCCTGAAATTAGTATTCAGTTGGTAAAGATCCCAATTTTATTTTCCGGTTTAATTTTCAAATAATTTCAGTACTAAAGCATAACTGCAGACTGCACAAGGAAAAAATACTGAAACGGTTATTCTCCCCAAATTTAGAAACCATCTGTTTTGAAGTTCTGTTTGGCTAAGCAAATTACAGGACTCACAGACCAGCTAAGTAGTTAAACACATACAGAACACCTTTTCTTCAGTGCAGGAAAAAAATGTCTTTAGCTGAGCTGTTTTGCATGGCACCTCCAATTTATCCCTTCTCAATTCTCTCCGGCATCTGTGCTGCCGGTGCCAGGGTAACAATCACATCAGGGTGCTCCACAAAGGTTAATGCAGACAATAGCCTGGCAGCATTTGATGTGTAAGCAAACAGGACTACCATTTCCCTTGCACCTAAAAGGTCAACAAAACAGAACCTAATTCACTTCTTTTATACAAGCCCAAGGGCAGGCACGTGACAGAAAAGCTAGCAAGTTCATTGTCAGTTCTACAATGCCACAGAAAAAATAACAGACAGATTCAGCACTGCAGGTGAAGGGAACGGAGCAGGGAGCAGAGGCTGCTAATGAACTGGGGCTTTTCTTTGGTAATATCCTGCTTATTTTTTCCTCAGTGAATAGAACAATTTATGTAGAATGAAGACTTAGCCTGTAATTTAATTACCACAGGTTACTTTTTGCATTGTATGATACACGAAGAGCTGATATTAAACTCAAACTGCTGCAATAAAAATTCCTTTAAAGTAATCGAACTACCAAACATTGTTACTGTGATTAATAATTAGCAAATGGCAGGTGACAAATCAAATAGAATTATAGCATCATTCAGATTATACGAACCTCTTATCCCACCCTGCTTTTCTAGGGACATCCTTGTTTGTTTCCTTGTTCCCATCAATTTCCAATTATCCAACATACTTGTTCTGTCCCAAATGGCTCTTACAATGGGGACGTACGACATTCATTCCGGTGCCTGTCAAATACTGCACCACAAACGTCTCATAGACCTTACCGATCTACAGGGCGGAAGAAATCCACCAAGGTTGACTTTAACTTGAGGAGACAGGACACCGGAAAGTTGAGACGAAAGGCAGAGCCGTGAGAAGCAATAGAATGAAGAGAAACAGCATCTCCTCTTCTTTTGAGCAGTGGATCTGTGGGTCTTCCCCACCCAAAGCCATCATTCAACAGTACTAGGCTCCCCCATCTGCACTTTCAAGCTCTCTCCTATTAACCCCCCTCCCCAGCTGCACTTGTATTCAGGCCCTGAACATCAGCTGGAAGAAGTTTGGTGCTCAGCCCGTTGATATCAACGGCAAAATTCACCAGTTACTCAGGGAACAGCTCTGTGGTTATCCCAGCCTACAATGTTGGTCCTGTATACTCTTTAAAATCTTAGAGTTTGAATTCATATTCGATACATCATCATTTTGCCTACAGGCTCCATCCTTGCGAGGAAGAAAGTGTTTACAACGGTATATAATGATAAACATATAAAGCCATCATCAATCATTCATCAGTTACAATTACCATTTGCATCCATTTATCTAATCACAGTCTGCAGTAACTGCTGCACTTAACAGTTCAAAACCACTTTAAAGATGGAAATGTTGAGGATAACTACTACATAATTACCCTCACATTTTGTAGCACTCTGCTAACTCATATTTCTGTCCCTTTTCAGGTTTAATGTATATTAAATAAAGAGGAGTTACTATTTACGTACACCCCCCCTCACCTACACACGCACATGTAGTGACTGTGAGAGTGCAGTCAGGTGACAGACAGGTGAGAAATGGCAGACTAGTCTCATAAACTCTATTTAACGCACAACTTCAGCTGTCTCAGACACTCAGCCTCCTAGTCTATCTCTGCTGCTACTTTAAATACATTGAATTTCACACCTAACTATGAAAAAAAAGACTCCTTTTTTTCCCCTCCTCCTTCTCTGCAAGATCATCTGCCAGAAAATTATTTCGTATCTGCCCTGGATGTCAGAACTCATTCTCAGACCCCCCCTTCCAGTTTCTCTTTATCAACCCCACTAATTTAAAGATGCCACACAGTGGGTCCTGAGCTAGTAAACAGCTTAAAGGTCAGACACCTTCCAACGTTCCAAAGGTAGACAAAAGAGGACAGACAACAGTTTGTTCTGCACGGACTACAACAACTTAATTTGCTATATTACATAAGTAATGGATTCCTGAGAGTGGAAGGAGTAATATTTGTGTCTTCTTTCACCATTTTTGTCTTTTAAAAAAATATTATCCTGCTTTCTGCACCAAAATTAACGTTTGTCTGAAGAGCACTCTAAAGATTTGGGGGATTAAATCCAGCTCTCCCTGCAATGCCAATACTGTCATTGCAACCAGTGAACCGTGCAAACACACAACTGCTACTTAACAGTTTTCTCTACGGCATGTGCTTAGGTAACAGCATGGGAGGACACCCTCCCCTTCTCCCCAAGTTTAAACTGACTTTTAACAGAGAGGACAGTTGACAGGGTGCTTTACTATACCTGATGTTCACAACATGATCCCAGATGGACTTTCTCTTCTCTTGTCCCTTCCCTCCTTTTTCCACCTCCGTGTGCCTGTCAGACCACTGTAGTAGGTCGTAATGCTTGCTAGGAAAGCTGCAGTTACAGCATTTCTAGAAACAGTTGCATTAAAAAAAAACCCAAACCACGACAAACCCCAACAATTTAGGCTTCTAAGAGAAAGTTAATAATGGGTGGTGTTGATGAAGCCTGGCCTACAGACATTGCAGATTACAGCTGAAGTGGGTGAGCACACAAACCACCTCTCATTTGGGTACCCTGGGTGACAGAATCGGCTTCCCAAGCAGCTGCAGCTGAGAGAGCAGGAACTGCACCCCAGCACTTCAGCAATAGCTCAGCCAGGCTCTTCAACTCTCATCCTCATCCTCCAATTCTGCAGGCATCCGCTAAAAACTTCTAATACACTCTCTAGCCATGAATGTCAACTCTGCTGTGACAAAAAAGAAACAAACCAACAAAAAAACCCAACCAAAAACTCCCATATAATGTATGAAGTGCAGGCTGCACAACCTATTCTGTAGATGGCACTGTATGTTAAACAATGATTTTCTCCTCTTTCCACAGTACAGTTTCTGAAGATAATAATGCAGATGCAGCCTCTAACACATACAGAATATGCATTTATTTAAAAGCAGGAATCATTCCGTGGTATTAACTTTCAACTGTAACTCCAGAAGTCATCTCCCAGTTGCAATTAATAATGTTTATCCCTGTAGCACGCGACTACCAGGCAGGACAGGGTGCACCGTACAGACCCAGGGACGTAGACAGTCCCTGCCCCAAAGAGTTAACAAGACAAAGAGTAGGAGAAGAGAGACAGTATATTAATGAGAGCTAATGATGTGTTTCAGCCCTACTGCTGCATCCCCAGCCTGGTGTGCTACCCACTGAGTCAGCAAGTGGTGCTGTGCCATGATGATGATGATTAAGTTTTTAGGTTTGTTTTGTTTTTGGTTTTTTTTAAAGACTGCCTTAATTATCAGTAACTTCTGAAAGATTTATTGAAAATGGCATCAGAGGAGGTAGACCACAAAAATGGCAGAGAAATTCAGGAAACACGGGTGCAAAACCAAGACTGACAAACATCTAGGGAATCATTCCCTCAGGAAATTAGAGAATGGCATAAACTGGAAAAAGTGAATTTCACAACAGTGAGTAAAATTCTTCTGAGGCGATTTCAGCTGGGACACTAAAATAATTGTGGAGGCATTAAAAGGAACACAAGCTAATCTGAAGATTCACCGACAATAATGTTTGCTTGAGATATTTGGGATGTAAAATTAATCACCATCAGGAGAGCTCCCAAAAATCCAAGACAAGTCTTAAATGGTTCCAGAACTATACTAACAGAAACACACAGGGTAACAAAAAGCAGCAGCAGCAAAGAGGAAGTGGCACGCATGAGCTCTGAAGAACCTGTTTACAATGAGCAATGTAAATCTCTACATAAGCTCACAACAGAAAGCTGTCTTTCAGAGTATTGCCAGCATTTGTTGATTTGCACTTGCCAAAAAACAGTTTGCAGGCTTTTGGAATGTTAAAAGGTAAACACAGCAACCCTTCTTCTTCTAAAATTTTATTTTAAAATAAAAAAGGAACAATACTTAATTGTTCTAGTACAACTAAGTTTTATGTTGATGTTAGTATTTCATACATTCCAGCCTGTAACATGATGTGGAAAATGTTCCCTGTTCCCTAGTGAGCGCCTTGCGTTGGCTGCATATGCGGTTTTAATGTGGATTGAAAAATCTTGCTTTACATAAGGCAGACAAAGCCACAAATGTGTGGCAAATTTTTAGCACTGTAAAAAAAAAAAATAATTCAAATCCATTGTGGTTGATTTACTCTATCCAGACTGTTTTGTTCTCTTACAACTACGCAGCCATATACCATATTCTAATGCTTTTGGCTATTTTAATGAAAACTTTATGATTGTTTAAAAATTCTGGTAGGTATCCAGAAGTCTTTTTTCCAGAATCCTCATATGAAAAATTTACTCGATGCATGGACCTGACAGCTGTATTGGTAGAAAACCACATCTGGTGAACTACAGGTAAAGAAGCCAGATGCGAGAAATATTTGAAAGTCGTTTGTCTTACCATGTCTTCATCCTTTGCTCAGACATTCAACAATAAAATCGTGAGGAATTCATGTAAATTACTACAGCCAACCAGCAATACATAAAAAATGTGCAGAGCTAGAAAAGGGAGCTTTATAGCATTGGTGAGTGAGAAGAGATATTCGAATAGGAACCAGCACTGACAGCTAACCCCAGAGACTGAGATTAAAGTCACTACCATCTTATTTTACATACAGAAAAGCCATTTCAGGCATTTTTGAAGGTTATATCTCCTGCTGCAGAGTTTGACTTGCAGTAAGTACTTCTGCACATGTTTAACTTTACCCACTGAATAATCCCTTCATATTCCACGGAACTAGTCACATGTACGAAAATACATGGATGCCTAAATCTTCTGATGAATCAGGGGCTTAAGTTACCCTAGTTCAGTGAAGGATGGGACAAAGGCACCTCCAGATTACGATACTAATATTAAAGTCAATGTGCAATTCTCCCATTAATTCTGCAAGCTTGATATTAAGTTCTCATGTTTTCATAAAACATGAATTCTTCAACATACACTGGATGGCAAGGTGCGTTTACAAGGGTGTTACAATGATTACGTGGGGATAAATTTGGACGAGGTGCTTTATTTGCGTGTACCAAAGGTGTTCATAAATTGCGCAGGTCCACTGAAACTCATCTTGTTAAAACCTCTTAAATAATGAATTTTTTCCATGCCCGACACACGTGACCCAGCTTACATGTCTTTTAGATAACATTTTTAAAATTAAAGCTAGGATGAAAACTAAAATTTGACATGTGAAACGAATGGAAAACTGACCGTGCTTCAGCTTCAGCTGACTAGACCCAACAGACTAGCTACAATATCAAATCACATAACTATTATTAAATGATTATTGGAAATATAACACCTGTTAAAAACCAGAATGTTAACGTTTAAGCTATCATCATCCAATTTCAAAATACCTGAAGGAAATACCATGAAGAATACTGACTCATTCATGCCACAGCTTTTAGTTCTACATTGAGCTTTTAAATGCATAATCCAGATTCATGATATCAAAGCTCTCTATAATTGTGGTTTGGTTTTTTTTTTACTGTATCAACGCTTTATAAAATGGAAAAAAACCACTGATATTTCTCTTTATAACTTGCTTTTTTCCTGGTTTGTTTTTATAAGCAAAACAAACCCTATCTTTCTCTCCAACTCCTCTGCTTTAAATCAAGAAGCAAGCTCCTGATGAGTGTTCACGCAGCTGATTAGAAAATTGTCTTATAAACAGCATCATTAAGTGGCATGCCAATCAGCGGTGATACACTGGTATTGCTGGTGCCTGTGTAAATTATAGAGTTATGCCCTGCGCTTGGGAAACCTAAACGTGCAATTCTGAGGTTTCTTATTGGCAATTAGATTATAAATGCTGTGTTCTAATGCTTAACAGCATGAGAATATATTTATCACATACTGTATCCACAGAGTACAGAAAGGAAAAAAAAATTCTAATTGGAGCAGACTTCCTGCAGAAGCTGTTATGAAGGAACAGCCAACACTGAAAGCTTATAAAAGAGGAACGTTTTTTTAGGTTTTTCAGGAGCGATGCCATAGGAAAGCTATACGGATTGTAAGATCTCTTGACATCCATTCCACCCCCACTTTTTTGGATTTACTATTTTTTTTAATGACATGAATCACAACCCACTTAAAATATACTAAAAATATTTGGCCCTGTTTGAAAGGTTTCATCAGTTTTATCATATAGAGTCACATCAACCAAGCAGGCCGGACTCTTTCTCTTAACCGACCCACTTTGAGCCCTGATTCATCACAGGGCTTTATGGCTTATTTACTGCATAGATTTAAACTGCATTGAATGCATGCATATTAAATTCCTCATGGGCTTCTGCATGTTGCTCATTACAACAGAATTGATAATGCCATTGCACCTGCTAAACAGTTCCAGAGCAAAGGCACAGACACATTAACGTCAAAAGTGGGTATCTTAAAGATGATACCACAGCTTTCATTTTGGAGTATCCTGTGCTATTCAGGACTGAGGCAGAGCTCTCAAGAACGTCAGGGTGCTGAGAGCTCAGCTCGAGTGCCAAGAGAAATGAACGGCTAACTCGAAGGTAGCTGAAGTACTTGCACAGAGTAGAAACTCCAGACAATCAACTCCCTGAACCACAAGAAAATGCCACGTTTCAGCAGTACATCACCTTACTCGTCCCAGGTATCTCAGTTTCTGCAGTGGGAGAGGCTGAGGTTGTACCTTCTGCACCTTCAACTATGGCTCCAGATTCATTCCCAGAGAACACACCTGGGACACTGAATGGCGCCAATGTCCTGAATCTATTAAGCACGATTCCATCCAAAAACACTACTTAATTTTATTTCCCTGTTTCTGGTTTTCCCTAATTTCAGAGTCTTGAATTGGTAGCCACAAGAGTGCAAATAAAGAGTTTTCCTTCTTGTTTTCAAATCAAATGTCTAATGCCATCTTTTGCTGTTAGATCAATACCCAGGCAGATCCTGGGGACAGGCCTGATCGCTTGAGCTGACCAGTTTACTGACAGCAGAAGTAGGTTATTATGCCTGGACAGCAGTGGAAAATGGGAGAGATTGCTAACACCAGAGAAACAACAAGACTGAGAAATTCTGGTCTCGATTCAGTGCTTCAAAAGCGAAGATGTCAACTGTCTACCTAAACCACCTCTGTTCTCATTTTCTCATTCTCTGTATTTGTATCTTCCCACATTTTTATGTTATCTGTCCCTTCTTCTCTCCAAAACATGTTTCTAATCCCAATGCAATCTCCTCACATCCCAGTTTTGCCACTCTTTTTTTCCTTCCCCTTCCTGCTGTTGCTCTGACTCCCCCATGTGTATTTATTGCCCAAAAGAAGCCGCAGCTGTTTCTACGGCAAGATGTATTCATCTACCAGAAATTTGTGTTTTCCATATTTTCCAGCTCACCTGAAAACAACAGATTTGCTTAGTGGTCTGTAATTGGTATGTACGTCTAAAATTAACAGTTCCAGAGCACACTCACTAGTCAGTTGTTAACGGCTAATTAATTACACTTCAGGATGCCATAAACAACTTACCGCCAAAACATAACTTTTTAGAAGCATACAACAAAAGTCAGTGACGACATCCACCTGACTTTTGCCCTCTCCACAACTTCATATAACAGCAAGGAAAAATCCACCTCTTCTTTTCCACAAACATCTAGAGGCAAAAACTGGGAGAGAGCAGGGCCCCCTCAGATACAATCTGCAAAATGTTTACAAAGGGAGCAACGAATGAAGAATTGAGACACTGTGGAGGGAATAGCCAGAGCTGTTTGCCATTAAGGTACAGGAATAGATCACTGCAGAGGAAATAATTTCCCTCAGTGTCATGTTTTTGGGGAGAAGAGATCAATCACATACACCAGTAGGTACTAAAAAAGAAACAGAACTAAAAGGTCCGTAAACAAATTGGAAAGGAGGAGTCAATTCTTAACGGTAACGCCTACCTACTTGACCAACCCCCCCAAATCTAAATAGCGCACTTGTTCATTAACTGAGTCACCACAGACAAACGCAGCTCATTTTTTAACTCTGGGAGACTCTAGCCAGACGTGATTGATTTGTCCTCCTACCAGTCCTTGCCCTTTTGTGGTTCTGCAGAGATGTTGGGAACTGGCAATAACTCACCACATGCCTCAGAGAGCTTCCTTGTTTTTGGAAATCTCTCAGCAGTGTGACATTTGCATTTATTACGGCTGATTCTGGGCATTTAAATATGAAAACAATTAAAGTATATTTGCAAGGGATATGACAAACGAGCATTTGTACTCCGGCCAATTTTTCACTGACTTTCATTCAAGTACACCATCATGTTTCAGCTTTGCCTCTTCCATTGTCTAAATGAGATGATTTCCCAGGATCCATATGGGCAGTTGACTGATGAGAATGCCTTTAGGGTTAAATGTCTTTAATAGAAACTCAAAGGTCTGTTTCTTGAACAAATTCTGCCCCCACACCCACCGATGAAAATTCATAGCCACTGCTGAAATCCACAGAATTACTTTGGACCCCCACCAATCCAAATGGTAGCTCTCTGCAGATCTCTCTCTTCCCCAGAAAGGTGCTTCATCTCTACAACTTGTATCCTTCAGAAGCAGCAGGTTGCTTTTGATTTTCACGTGACTTTAGCATTCTCACCAACCTACTGCCACCAGCAAGATGAGGATTATCTGCACCAAAGCTGGGCTGAAGCAGAGCACCTATTTCCTCATACCTCCAGGTCACATTTCCATTAGCAGAAGGAGGGAATGTAGGAACAGAGGGGACGCAAGGGGAAGAACAGCATTTTGCTCTCTTGACAACCCTCTCACCTCTACATTAATAATAAAATTAGTTTCCACAGTTGCAATGTGCCACGGCAACGTAGCTAGACATAAATGTCTCCAGTTTACTTCAGGATGGTATTATTTAGGTTGTGGAGAGCCATCCACTCTGTGTGCAGCCGTGCTGGAGAAGTGTCTCCGAGTTTTTTTTATTCTACCTCTTCCTGGCAATTACTGCCTATTACTGCTGTATGGAAGGATCATATATACGCTCCTTATGTTCTGTTAAAAGACAGCCATCCAGCTGGGCTAAACTTAGGGCTGGAAGTGGTTTGAGCTAGTTCAGAACTAAGGTACTCACATGAATCTTTCCATAAGTGGAGTCCTACAGCAATAACGTTGCCCCAACAGTGTGATCTGGAAGAGCATATCTGTTTATCACGTTAAAGCAGCCTTTCCAAACGGAATGCCAGCACCCTGTTACCCCACTAAAGAAGAGCCGGGACCAAATCTCCCTCCCACTAATTCCAAACATTCACTCAAATATGTGGAAATGGACTGAACGTGTGACCTCAAATCCCCATTTCAAGTCCCTTCACGAAGTTTGACCGAGTTTTCAAGCTGCTGTTCAGGAAAAAATGCAAATACAGCTTTAGGGTCCCAGCACAACTGTGCTCTGTGTTCATCAGTCCTTTAATATACACCAAATGGTCTTTTTGGTTTGAAATCATTTCATGCAATGCTAAGCAATGCCCTCATTGTTGCTTTTGCTGACTTGCAGTAAACCGGTGGGATGCCAGGCTGCCACCATCAGAACATCTGCTTTATTGGAAAAGTATTTCAGCAGGCCTCACCTTGTAACAAATGATGTGACCCTGGAAGGTAGACAGCAGCACTCCTGCAGGCAAATAGCTTGCAAAAGGTCAAAAATGCCTGAAGCTTTGGGAGCCACAGCAGCATTTCTGTCACCCCGCCCTAACCCAGGGTCTTAGAGCTGTAATAAGGGAAAAAAACACATCACTGAGGCTCTGAAGATAGATCCCAGTTGATGGACTGGGAGTCTTCTACCAGCGAAGAACCTAAGAAGGGAGGGAAGGAGAGGAAAGCAGAGGAGAGGGGAATCCAGCTGTGATTTCTTTTTTCACTCTGTCACTGAAAACAGAGCTACTCCTGGGAGTGCCGCTTAGTCTGCCTCAGTCAGAATGAACTGGGGCATCAAAATGTGCCATATAAACTATTTCCGTTATGAAACAGGTTACAGCGTGCTTATACAAACAGCTCCACTAGCACACAGATACCTGTCCATCTTAATTTACAGCCTTTTCAGAACAGTCCCTCACCCTCTGCCTTTTTTTTTAAGGATAGTTACGCATTTTCTTTTGTCTTTTTGACTCTGCATTTCTCCTAAGACATATAACCCCACTGCTTTTATAATCTTTTTGTTCCGTTCACAACGCAACGTCAACAAAACCCCAATGAAGTAAAACAGTGAAAAAAACAGCGTAAACATTTCAGTTTTGCTAACAATGTAAACAGCATCAAAAAGATTTTGGATCCTGTTTATCTACCTGTGAAGTTAGGAGTCAGTGGATGCTCTGTTGCTACAGTTAGAGAAAGGTCTTGCTCCCGTTGTTAATGCTATTGCCTTTTGAAGTGAAATGACAGTGGTGCTCTTTTGAATGGTAGCATTTTACAGCAATTTAACTTCCTGCCTAAAGAAGCAAATTTGCATGAAAATTATCTGGAAAGCACAATCACATACGTGCACACTTTATATATATATATGCTGGCATTTTCAGTATAGGTATGACATACAGCATATCAAAGGCCATAGGGATGAAGAGTAAATCAGTTGGCCAGATTATTTTCTGCAGTAATTTCCTACAAAAGGAACCATTTCCTAGAAAAGCCTACCGTTACCCTCCAACCTCTTCTGTGATGAGCAGTGCAGCTGATTTCTACCTTCATTCTTATTTACCTTCCATGAAAGCATCACTGAGGACCTAATGAAGAATGCTGGGTAATTCTGGCGTTATTGGCTTTTTTGTTATTTATTTATTAGACATGGGAGCTGTTATCAGCACGCAGCCAGGTGAGTCAAATCAGATGAAGCATTTTCTGATTCCTGTGCTGTAAATCAGATTTTAATAGAGAAAAGATCCGTACCCCTTTGGGAGTGGAAAGAATATGTTTATAATGTGTTCTGAATGTGTGCTACACAATAGCAAGTATGGATAAAAAAATATTTTCTCTAATCAATTTTCCACTTGCTTCTCCAAGTTCTTTCACCCATAAGATGAGAACTAAAATAAATGAAAGTTCTGAATAAGTGCCAAGTGCTAACTAAGATAAGGTGCACAAAAGCATGTATACATGTTGCATCTTCACACAGACACACACAAAATACTGAATTCTGCAATCTTAAAAGTATAATCAAGACATCATTGTTCCTCTGCTGGCAGAATAGTTTACAGATTTCGGGTTTATCTAATTCATCCATTGCAATGAGACCTTTGGCAGCCTACTCTCAACGCCAATACAGCTTCTGTCTTAGGCATTTATCCTTGCATTTTTCTATTCAGAGGCTATCAAGTCTCTTGACAGGACCTGTGGATTAGGCACAGATAACATCTGAATACCCCTTGAAGGTTTTACAAATTTTAATCAGTAGAGTAATCTAGATATGCTCAGACAGACATCAGGTATTAAACATTAAAAACCTTGATGCAAAGCCAGCTCTTTCTTGAAATCCAGTGTTATCTGAATTTTGAGTTGCTGGAAATTATGATTTGCAAAAAATGAGGGCTCCCCTCTCACCTAACGCATAATTTTTGATTGTTTAGATAGAACTAAAATTTTGGAAATAATTTATCGCCCAGACACTTAAAACAAATCTTTTGAGGACTCCAAAATTACTTTTTAAAAACAAACTTGTTAGTTCATACTCAATTAATTCCATAACAAACCAGACAAAAAGGCCTTTTGTGTCAGATTTGGCTTAAAACCGCCATTTCTTTCATGATTTACACATGAAAATGAATTTATAACCAAACCATTTTATTCATTGAGGTTTACGAAGGTGTGTGCTCAGAGTGGCATTAACAAACAAACAGGGAAAGCCCTGCCACTGCCAGCCATCAGCAGCAATGCTGACATCCATGTCACACCAGTATCTTCTCGTTCCCTTTTCTTCCCAGGTGAGCCTTTGCTTCTCCATCACAATTTACAGGAGGACTAACATTTTTAAAAGTAACTGCAAAACTACAGGCAGCACAGAAGTCATGAACACAATGAAAGCTAGTATCAAACTTGGGTTATCTGAACATAAGGCTCATTTATTAGGGAGAAAATCCCACCAAGCCATAACTAACTACATGCTGTATTTGAGATACTGGTTTCACTTTTGGGGGATGCAACTACATTTTAATTTGTTTTATCAGTATCTGAACAATAACCTGATGCAAAATCTGTATTCGGATGAGTAAAGGTAATCTCTAGTCACTTGGGCACAAAAGAAGTTTCAGGTTGTAAAGACCTTGGTGTCTCAGATAGATTAAACGTCTTCAAGGAAGACCAGATCATTTTTGTTTTTATATATCTGCAATGATAATGCAGAGAAATAAATGAAGGACCTACGACCTGTGAGAAGCATGAATACCGAGACCGAATGTGTAGCCTCTAATGGGGTGCAGCGTACACATCACTAAGGAAAACTCTGAAAAGGTCTGAGGTTTCCTCTTGGAAACAGACAGCAACAAGGACTGGCAGAAGCAGAGATGGTGGTGTCATGTTAACATGAAACAAGTAGGAAACAGTCACTTAAATACTTTTATTGTCTCCCAGAAAAAGAAAAAAAGAAAAAAAAGACCTAATTACGTGTAATAAAAATCCCCGTAGATCCATATCTAGCTTTGCCTTTAAGTAACCTGAAGAAGTTTATTACAGCACAACTAGAATGATAAGCATCAAAGAAACTGATATCTCAACCCAATCCTAGATATAAACTTACTATTAGTTACCACTGCACTTCCCACCGTGTTCCCCTCCAGCTGGCACAGCTCGACTAGTAATCCCTTTCTCCTTAGCTTCAGCAGATCAGGCAATCATAATTCAGTAGTAACAAAGCCATGTCATTTGTGGGAGCAGACAGACCATCTTTAAAATCACCATCTTTCCGATGAGCACCTTGTAAATCTGATGAAATCTATGTCATTAAACTCAAAAAAATTCCGTAGTATCTAAAAAATAACTTGTTTTTTAAACAAAAAAATCAAAACCACAAGAAAGGACTGAAACCTTACAGCATCCACCACATTTTGATCCACACGGTAGCCTTTTGCAAAGCAACATAGGCTTCAGAGATGCTCCCTTCGTTAACGTGAGGCTGGTTGGAGCTTCTTTCACCTCACTCTGGAGGGCAGAACATTTATGAAGAAATGTGGCAACAGGCCACGGAATTCATTGTACAACAGGAGATGAGCAGATGAAGATTCAGTACCTTACTTGTCAACTGTACTTATCAGTACAAATGAAAATACTTGACTCTTTCAAATTAAGAGAAAGTCCCTTATACAATACATTCAGCTCTTACAATCCAGTTTAAAAGGCTGAAAACATCACTAGCCAGACAGCTCTTCACCTAGCAAGTCTCCCAGGTCTTGAAATTAATGCCGTATTTGTATCTTTTATTATTAGCGAGCTACTAATGCCTACCACCTCCTTAACTGCCCATGCTCAAACCCTCAGTGGACCAAGATGCTCCCTAGACTAGCACACGTGCTGCTGGCTGGCACAGTGGGTCAACCTCAGGTCAATTATTAGCCAACGAAGGCACTGCACTGCAAACTGTGAGAACCTTTTCTACATGGGATGGCTCTAAAGTCTGGCCATGTAAATCAGACTGCAAGACCAGAGCCTCTCAATTACTGCTTTGCTTCCCTTAAGTTTTAATGGATCTTTATCTAAAATATCCCGTTATTTTCCTGAGTAAATATATCCTGAATGACTCAGTATGGGAGGAGAGGGCAGGAGGATGAAGACTGTTTCAATTTTTTTTTTTGTCAGGAAACCTCCTTCCTCTACAGATAAATGTCCCTGTTCTAGATCAAATGCACCTTTTCCCACTTTGAATGAATAGACCTTTTTCTTACTTTGGAGTTGACAAACAGACAATATATGCGAAGCAGTTCAGGGGAAGTGAGGTAGCTTTAATAATCTGTATCACATTATTATTTGTCTGTTGTAACTTTATGGCTTATAACCAGGAGTTTAGGCACTCGCAGCTTCCCCTCCCTGGAGGGCAATGTATCAAGATGGTAATGTATCATGACCTCAACAAATGTTCTATTTAAACAGCACAAAGACTCCCAAACGGAAAACACGTTTCTGCCTGCGATATCGCAGGTTTAAATCTATTTCTCTCTTTTTTTTCTTTTTTAAAAAACTTCATTTCTAGAAAAAAATGGCCTGGCAGGGATTCAACACCATGTTCCACCTTCAAACACGTAAGGCCCTTCAGCACTGGTGAGGCTGGCGTAAATGTGTGGTTAGGATAATGTCAAACCCACCGTCCCGGAGGCGTCTGACTTACTGAGGTTCCACTTGAGGCCCGTCGTGGTCACACTCTCGCAGGAGTTCCCAATGGGGATGAGGCCACACCAGGCGCCTTCCAGTCCCGTGTCCACACGCAGCTTGTGCTTGCCCTGCAAGACAGAAGGGCCTCTGCAGTCAGTGCTCGCCAGGGACCCAAACTGCAATTGCCAACAGATCTTGGAAATAAAACAGAAAGTACTTCGGTGGAAACAGGTCCAGAATGTCCCCCAAAGGCTCAGGAATACTTAGCTGCAGGAATGCAGGTTGTTGATGTTTACAGAGGGAAGAGAGACATGTGCTTAGGTTCCAGACCTCAGGGCTTTCAAAAAGTTTGTTTCTGGGCTTTTCTAAGCAGAATCTGGCTTTGCTCATTCTTCCCTGGCATTTTTTGAAGAGGCACTTCTGTCAAAGCTAGGTTCTTTATTCCCGTGAAATGAAGGCATCCTGGCCCAGTCATTCATTTTTTTCCTCATCTAAACAGCTGTGTTTCACTTCCTAAACAATGCTAGTCAAAGCACCGATGAAACTCCTTCATTATTTTGACATCTGTAAAATTTCATGTACTTCTCCAGGCCTGTACTCTTCCCAAAAGAAGAATACGTGCAGAAACTAACTAGGTCCTAGAGAAATTAACCTAAATATTTAGAGTAACATGCTTACACTAAGTAAGAACAACAAAGTGAAATTAAACCTCATTTTTTGTACATCTAAGATTAATTAATCTTGTAACTATCAAGTTCATGGGATGCAGAAGAAGCAGCAGCTATTAATGATGATGGATTTATGACCAAGCTCTTAATTAGTACTTACAGACCCTGTGTGAACATCTTGCCAGGTATCAGCATATGAACAGTTGCAAGGAAGAGTAGATAGTGGAAATTTTTTACAGAATGAAAAAAAGAGGAAAAAAAAAAGCTGAACATTAGACTTCTGGCATAATTTGTGTTCTAAGAAGCTAAGAAAGTGTTTATGAAAACTAGCTACAGAAAACAGCAAATGCAAAACAGTGACAAGACCAGGGGGGAAATCATCCTCTGGTCTCTTCTGCACAGGTAATTTATTCTTTCAAACAAACATGGGCTTCAGCTGGGGGAAAGTTAGGATTCTTTGAAACAGAGGTTTTTTTTGGGGGGGTTTATTTTATTCTCTTGTGGATGCACAGGCAAGTGAAACCCTTGAGCATGTCTTTGATACACATATTCTTCATCACTATAAATAAAATCAGATATGCCCATTTATTAATCTCCAAAATAAAAGAACCCTCTAAAACCCAATGAGTATTCAGTGAGTACTTTGTTAAGCAAGAAACCAAGGTTTTATACCACAAGAAAAAAGAACAGCTGAACCATACAACTCAGGTAAATGTCCCAAGCAGCAAAACCGCTTTCTCACGGATTTCCTTTTGAGGAATGTATTTAAGCTTTTTTCGTATGTCTTGTCCTCTCATATGCTCATTCCAAATGTCTTTGCAAATACAAAGTCACCAATTAGAAAGTCAAAACTGGAGGCGAAGTATCTTATTGCTGAGATGGTGATGTCTGAGGCGTTCGACAGCTTCTCCTGTTAATGCCAAATGCATTATGAAGAAACAACTTCAATACATGTCATGCTCTCGGTTAACAAATGAACCTTGGAAAAGCTGTCAATTAGGGAGTATCAGATTGCATAGCTTAAGCCTGTTTGATTGTTTGCAGCGCAACAAGAAAACCAATCCAATATCATCTGTCTTCTCAGGGTGTCCAGCTTCATGTGGTGATGAGCCATGTATTTCTACAGTGGTTGTGAACGCTTACCTGCCAAATTCAGAGGTGTAACAAATTCAGGCTTGATAACCTTTTAGCTATGCAATATGCCATGGTACTTCTCTCTCACAGTACAGAGGGAGGAGGAAAGGGAAAGGAGAGGTACAAGTGCAAGCTCTCTCGTTATGTGATCACAGAGATTGTCTATAATGATGATGAAGGAGAGAACGAAGGAGTGGAACTGTCTGTTCCCAATGAATGTACCTATCATTGCTCAGAGCTACTCGAGGAGAGTAGGAAACTCACTACATTTATCAACCAGTTAAGGCACATGAAAAAGAGAGGTAAAAGTAACTGGGCCGACAGAGAACCTGATTAAGTCCTGTACTCCCAAAAACCTGCGTCTACCATAGGTTTGCATTTCCTATTTTATGACATTCTGGTTTGCATTACTCTTATGTTTGCATTTCCTATGTAATTTCTATTTCCTATGTAAATCCTATGCATTACTATATGCGTTACTCTTAGGTTTGCCATTTCCTGTTTTATGACATTCTGGCCCAGCTTACAGATAGGAATTCAATTCAGTAAGACATCTATGCAGAAATCTGTCCTTCTGTTCTCATGAAATTAATCTTTGAAACAAAAGACGTCATTACCAGAGGCTTGCCAATATCTAGGATTTTATCAGGAGTCTTTCACTGTCTGATACTTCCCTAAAAATCTCTGTTCCCACGGCCCAGTGATTATGCGAGAATCTTGACTTTCTTCCCTAAAAGGACATTTTCTAGCCCTCAGTTAAGAGAAATTTCAAACTAGGAGCCCAAAGGGCTAGACCCGACACAGCAAGTAAACAGGAATTGAAATATTAAAATGTAAATTATTTTTTAAAAAATGTCTCAACTGTTAAGCCAAACTCATGGCTTAGGGACTGGTTCACTGATATTACTCAATAAAGTTTTTAAGACTTTTCTTTAAATAGATCAGTAAGGGATCTTAATTTATTGGGGACAGTAGGGATAGAAAAGGGAAATGGTCACTGGGGGGGACACACCAAAAAACACCAAATGACCTGCTCATTGTTGCCAAAAAAGATTAATCAGCCAATGCATTTGTACAGTAAGGCTTTAAAGTCAAAGCTCTGCAAGTCTTCCACAGGGGTAATTAGGTGCCCAAGCTTATCTTCAAGTTTTCGAGTACAGATCTTCCAACCAAGCAAGATGGAACTGCTATTTGCAGGAAGAAGGGAGGATCAGAGCTTGTAATTTGCAAATACAAGTAATAATTTGTTCTATTTAAATCTCTGTGATTAAAGGAACAATTATATACTGGCACTTAAAATATGAAACTGTTTTCAATTTTTGTAGAACTCAAAGTTCTAAAATTAGGATTAAAAAGAAAACCAAAGTTTGACTAAATATATCCCTCCTTCTTAAGTTTTTTTTGCCTCTGTAGGAAGTAACTGATATATTTTCACATTTAACTTAAGAATCAAATATTACCATGTTTGAATGATACCAGTGATAAAATAATGGCAAAGAATACAGCTGCATTGATTTTTATCTTATTAAGTCAGTTTTGAAAAACATTGATCAATCTTCAGCACTGATTTTTTTTTCCTTCATTTTGTCTCTGATGCTGGGAAATAAGATCAATTTCTAAGTTCAGCAATAAAAAGAAAATGTCAGAAGATATTTTTAAGAATGCTTCATCCATATAGGTTAAACTTTTCCTTTTGATCCTGATGTCTTATGTTATGAGAAAGCATTTATGCAGTAATGGTTAAATATAGCCCCACTCCAACACTGTTGTTGCCAAGGAAAGACCTAAAGACATAGTTGTTCTCTGCCACATCTCCTAACTCAAATGAATAGAAATCTGATTGCCGGAAACTCATATACCTAACCCTATCCAAGGCTGTAAGGTGCTAAAACCTTTAGTCAAAAAATTTGCAAGCTGAAAAGCATATGAACGGTACCAAGATAAAACCTGGTAGCTTCTATAGGTGCACAGATACCCAATGGGCACTTCATAAAGGAACAGAGAAAATTACTTCTCTGAGGGCTTTCCAGATCAACCTGAATAACTGTATTGCAATAAATGTATACTCTAAAATGGATATCAAGCAACAAAATGTTATGAAAGAGAGAGGGAATGGGGACTGATCTTCAGCACTACATTCTGAAGGGACCTGAAGGAGGGAAACCTGGAACCTGGCAGGTTGAAACTGGACACAGGGGAGAGGCATGAAGCCAGTTACCAAGATGCTGGGGAAGAAGAAGGAATTAAAATTAAGCTTTAAAAAACAAATTAAGAAAGATATAATAAACAGATCTTGGAAACTGCTGAAGTTCTAGGACATGTGAAAGGTAATGGGGAAGGAAAAGGAACGACATACAGGATTAGAGGACAAAGCAACCTTATTCTAATTTTCAGACTGCCCTGACAGTTTGTCCACTATAAATAAATCTACTGAATAACTCAACTCCTACAAGTCGCTGATTTTCTAAACGGTATATTTTCACCTGCACTTGCTGTGAGATGTGGGACTCCAGAGAAATGGGATTCCTTGAGATCTGGCCAACTGCCCTATGATACCTCCTCCACCAGCTAGATCTTGTTTCCCATAATCTTTTGATAAAACTTCTTTCTATATCAGCTTTATTTCAATGATTACTCCATAGATGGCAGCACGCACTTGAAAACAACAGCAGCAGCAAAAGCTAAATACAGATGTAATAGTGTAATACCCAGGGAAAAGGCAAAAACCACAATCTGCTTTAGTACATAAACATCTGGGTGCAGAAAATGGCATATAGATAAAAGACTCGGGGAATGGGTGGAAATCAACACCATCACCAAAGACTGCAGCAGAGAGGAGGAGGAGGAAAGGAACAAGGATGAAACCAAGCTGAGAACATTTATGTTTAAAATCAAATACCATGATTGGCAATAAAGTAAAAAAAAAAGTTCCAGAAATATTTCTACTAATCATTAGTTGTGTAAGAGCATGACTTAACAATAATAAAAGCTTTTAGGGTGAGATTCTGAGCATGATAAACACAGCCAATTTTTCTAAAAGGATGTATTTAAGAAGAGCTATTTTGTTATAACCCTAAAATATCATCAATTGTCTTTTCAAACAAATACACATAGTGCCAAGTTGCTATTACATGAATGCTATTCACAGAACGTTATCTGAGCCAACCAGGCTTATTGTCGCTGTCGAAAATAAAAGTATCTGCAGTTCCAGTGAAAATTTAGAAGTCTAAGACTGCTTATATATCATAACAATGACTGCTTAAACTCATATGGAAAAAAACAGCAAATTCATTGTACTTCAAAACAATATTAAAATATGTTGGACCCAATCCTACCGATCCTTACTGTCAAATGTTAGTAGTGCTCCTGTAACCAAAATGGATAGGTTTCAGTGTATTAGTTATTTGCAGGACAGAGCCCCACAAAGCCTACCCTTCCAGAGGAGCACTTCATAAAATGATGACTCTATAGTGGATAAAATCCCAGGCAGTAGAGAGAGAATAAATTATAATCATTATTAGACTCAATTAATGAACACATCTGCTTCAAACCAATTTATGACAAGGGTATAGAAAGAAATCCCTGTGGAGGTAAGTGCCACTAAAATGGAAAGATTTACTATACCCTGAGGTTATACATTTAAGTGGTTGCTACTGTATATCTAATGTACAAATTATCCACAAAGAGCAAATGATCCCCAAGTTTCACGCAGTCGCACACGAACTTCTTCTATAGGCCTAGTAAAACCCTCCTGAGAGTACACTTCTCATATAATACCGATGGCATGTTTTACTGAGCGCAGTAGGTGCATCCCTTGTTTGCCCACCTCCTCTTGCAGCACGAGCAAGTAAACCAAGTCTCTATCTGCTGCAGTCAAGCCTATATGACTGACAAGAAAACGGTGATCATAGGTACAAAAAACACCGAAGTATATTTCTCTCTGGGACTGCAAGCAGTTAAAACTGCCAGCAGCGTAGACACCGCTAACATGCACGCAAATGAAGTGAAGAAAACACTTTATCAAGCAAATAAGATATCTGGGAATACAAAAGATACTTTAAAAGGGAGTTTGGGTGGTTTAATTTCTTTTCACAGATATATCTTAAAGACTGACAAATGCCATAAATACTAATTCTTCTAATTTGAATACTACCCTAAAGAAAAACTCATTCTTTTGAAACTTCCCACTCGCAAACGGAATTCCACAACATTTTCTTCAGTCTACCATAAATCAATGCAAAACACACCACGAAGGCAGCATGAAACTACAATAATCAAGACCTGGCTGTTCCTTCTCTAAATCCAAGCAAGCCTTACACCGGCCCAGTGTGACATTTTATCCTTGAGCTTGTGCATTTGATGCCCTATCCTCAGTAGGCCCATCATTATAGGTTTAATTAGCATTTTTAGTGAGGCCTTAAAAAAATCAGAACCATTTTCTTTATATCCATTTATGAGACTACAGAGTATAATAGATTGCAGATAAGAGTGAAAAGTAGACAAGCTGCTGAAGATTTCATATTGCCTGTATAATTATTATGCAATGTTGGTGTTAAATTGTCAATCTAGAGGGGCCTTTATTAAGGGCACTAATATTCTATAATTCCTAAGCGATGAAAATTACAGCATAATCTTTCTCACCATCCACCAGTTCGTAGTACATTTAGTGTCACTGTTCATTCTTTTTTGTGCATTTCTACAGGGGAAGAGTCCAGAGGATCTCTTCTACCTAGACTACATTCTCTTACTTTCTTTGGTATTAGAGAAGCCTGGGAGTTTATTTAAAAGACAGGATATAGTTCACCTAACTTGTGGCAAGAAACAATTTCTTCTTCATAGCACTGAATTACTAAGTATTGCCAGAAGGCACCTTTACGCTGTGTAAGAATACACAGAATTTTTGTGTGAGTATATAGTGCTAGGTTTGTTTTGTTTAGTTTTTTTAAAGTGCTTAGGCTCTATTGCTCTGCAAGGAAAAAAGCGTGGTTACCAAGCCTAATGCACATCAGTGTTTAGTAACGTATGCTATACAATAATATTTGATAGATTTTTTTTTTCTTGTCTGGGTTGCACTGATTGGGTTGCTTTCTCTATGCATCTTGCTTTCTCTTCCCTATTAGAGCTTCCCTTTTGCATAGTACTTCACAGTCCATCCTGTGATGGAGCCTATCACATCCTATTTAGTGGAAAGAGATTAATTGATTAATTTTTCCTTTCATTGACTACTGACCATCTGAATCTTGGTTGTAGCACGTGCCTTTGTGATTTCCCCTAAGATTCAAATCTGTTTATCTGTTCTCAGAAGTCTTCCCAGACATACTGGCTCTGTAGCCCTTCTCCTCCAAAATCTCACTTGGAAATCTCTACTACGTAAGTGAGAAGAATGATCAACGGGCTGCTGGTCATCATCATCTTATAGTTTCTTGTACTCCTCAATCTACATCCATGTGATGCCCTTGCTTTTTTATGTGTTACATGATGCAGCAAATCATGAGCCCACAAATCCTCTTATATACCATCATCCTTTTAGTGGAACTGGCTTCATATTCAGGGGGTTCATGTTAGGATTAGGGGCTTCATAAAAGCCTGTCCTCTAGAATTTCTTTGGTGCAAACAGATTGATGAACAGAGTTCTTTGCATTGAGTGGGGGAATCTCACAAACGCTCTTTTCTCCCTTTCATTTCTGACTGTTATTTTCACATACCTCTAGGTAAGAGAGAGGCTTGAAGTAGTGAAGAATGAACTTTTGAGACAATTTTCAGCAACCCTTCTTGATCTCTGTTACAAGAAGGAATAACTTGCTGTTATTATAAAGACATTCATCGACCTGGGGTAAGAAACTATATCTATTTTCAGTAGACAGGGAAAGAGTTTCTGCTTTGTAACAGCAGGCTTTGAAGAAGTGTTATGCCCCAGATCTTGTGCTAGCAATGACTGCCTGCTTCTCTCTATACCCACGAAATTCAAAGACCTGTTGCTCAGGTCAGGAAGACCAAGTATCATTCAAGAAACTTCAAGCCAGCCATTCAAACATATAATTTTTTCTCCTCTTTCTTCCACCTTCTCCCCATTTTCTTGTACAGCTAAGCAGTCAGTTGGAGACTACAATCCACACAAAAATCCATTCTTTTCTTGGAGCATGTGGTGGGGAAACAAAATACTGTACTACCCTGAACTCAATTTTCCTCCTTTATGAATCACTTTTAGCTAGGGTTGTAAAGTTTATTTGCAACAGCCTTTTTATAATGGATATAGCTTCAGTTCCCTTGCATTTCGGTGGGAACTGCACCCACATCATCAGTGACAGATTTGGTCCTTAGAATACAGAGGAATATTCATAAGCACACTAAAATCACTCAAAGTAGGCCAACCTGAGTCCTAAATCTTTGACAGTGATTTCTTACTAGAAACAAATACAGTCAGCCTGGCATCTTTTCTCACAAGACTTTGCAGCTCTGAAAGCCGAAAGCATGTTTCCAGCACCCCATTTGTCATCACAGTTATAATTCTGAGGGAGCATCCCAAAAGAATTATACTGGTGTATTAAAAATACCACCAAAAGGTAGAAGAAATTGCATTGTGCAGCAGACAATGAAAGAACAAAATCGCCATGTGGCATTTACCTTCTGCCTCCCTTAGACCTATGTGGAGGACCTCTTATATGCCCCAAATGAGTATTCAAAATTATCAACAGGCTGATAGCATATTCATCCTCAGCATGACATGGTGGTGGAATTTAAACTTTTTGGTGTAATGAGAAAACAGCTCAGCAGAGTTGCTACCCTGGATTTCAGGAGAGCAAACTTTAAGCTATTCAGGGAGCTGCTCAGCAGTGTCCCCTGGGAAAATGCTTTTGAGAGCTCAGGGGTCCATGAATGCTGGTCAGATTCTAAGAACCACCTTTTAGAAGCACAGGAGTGGGCAATCCCTTTGTGGCAGAAGTCAAGCAAGCGGGGCAGAAGACCAGCTTGGCCGAACAGGGAACTCTTCTTGGAACTCAGGAGGAAAAAGAAATTGTATGATCTCTGGAAGCAAGGTCAGGCTTTGCAGGAAGGTTACAGAGCCATGGTTTGCATATGCAGGGAGAAGACACAAAGGTCCAAAGCTCAGCTAGAGTTGAAGCTGGCCAGTGTTGCTTCAGATAACAAGAAAGGCTTTTTTTGGTATGTTAATAGCAAGACGAGGTCTAAGGAAAACGTTGGACCCATACTTGCTGAAGATGGTCACCTGACAAATAGGGATGAAGAAAAAGCAGAGGCATTCAATGCCTTTTTTGCCTCAGTCTTTAATAATATCGATAGACCTTGGGCTGCCCGGTCCCCTGAGATGGAGGACCACGACTGTGGGAACAGTGATAGTCCGTTTGTGGACACTGACACTATAAGGGACCCGTTGTCTCAGTTGAATGTTCACAAATCCATGGGGCCTGGTGGAATTCATCCCAGAGTACTGAAGGAGCTAGCGGATGTTACGGCGGGACCCCTCTCAATCACCTACCAAAGGTCTTGGGAGCCTGGGGAGGCCCCCGCTGACTGGAAGCTAGCCAGCACTACTCCAATCTACATGAAGGGCTTGAGGGAAGCCCCAGGAAACTACAGACCTGTTAGTCTAACCTCAGTTCCTGGAAGAATTATAGAGAAGATCATGCTGGGTGCTTTTGTACTCTATGAAATCCTTTCTATTTACTATCTGGCAAAATAGAATTTGAAACCATGAAACAGGGGACCACTGCAGAACAAGTAATGCTATACCAAATACAGAGTAATATAATGCAAGAAGAAAAACCCTGACATAAAAACATAGAACAAGGGTCAACAGAATGACAGATTGCTGTAAAAACAATACACAGCTCACCCTGCCAAATGCAGAAAGGCTGGAACAGGTAATACTGCCTATTTAGGCCCTTTGACTTGTACGTATTGTGTTTTCAGTACATAAAAATTTTCGGTCTGTTTCACACAACAGCAAGTCAGAACCCATCTTCTGGAAAAGAAGCTGAACCCTCCTAAAAAACAGAAACTTGCTAGGTCAAATCTATTTGCAGCCTGTATTAACAAGATAGAAGAATCAAATCAGGGTCTTCCATCACAAAAGTATCAAAAGAGAAACATAAAGACAAGCTAGAAAGAAAACATGTGGCCAAACCCTTGAAAAATCTAAAAGCTAAACAATTAATTTCAAGGTATTTAAAGTACTAATAAACTTCAGGAGAACTACAAATTGATGCCTCTCATTAAATAATACATAATCAAGGATCACTTATGGAATTAGGTGCATTACTCTTGAATACTAGATTTCCTTCCTTCCTCATCTTTAGCTACATCTCCCTCTTGGAAAGCATTCACATGATTTCATTGCTGCTTCTGCTCCATGAAGCAAGATGCCTTTGGGTTAGTACTAGGAGAGAATTGCATTCAAGCCATCTAAGATTTCAGAATGAAAACCCTATTGCTTGCTTCAAAACATTACCAGCAACAAGGCCGTGGAAGTTTGCAGACCGAGAGAACTTTTCTGCTAATGAAAATACATTGTCTTCCATCAAATTTCTAAGGCCTACGCATAGTACAAAAAAGAATTTGAAGGTGCATTTTTGTCAGGTTTTAAAAGAACTAGTTAGTGTCCCCAGAACTGGGCAGGGGGAAAGGTGGCTGTTTTTTAATTTCCTCACTTCTTAGCAAGCTGAAGTGGTCCAGCTTTCTAATACCAAAGCCTTGTATTTGTAGCTGCGGGTGTTGCAGACGTCCCTTCTGCGGCTGCTGGTTGGGCTGTGCCTCTATTTGCCTTTATTTCCCCTCGGTCAGCATCAGCACCTTTGAGTGCCTCATCTGTCCCCTGCAGCCAGCAGCAGACTTTTCCACAGTGCTTGTACCTCCTGGCATGGAGTGTACGTGAGATGACATTAGTGCAAAGCAGAGGTTTTTTCTTTTTTTTTTTAAATTTTAAGCAGGTACAGTATGCCTTTGTGATTTCTGCCCCCCAGTCTGGAAACTGAAACATGAAATACAGGAAAGGACAGACAGAACAGGAGAGGACTTTTTATTCAGCACTAAAACAGGCTACTAAATGCTTTAATAGGAAACTCTTACCTACATGAATCACAGAATGGTTTGGGTTAGAAAGGACCCTTAAAGATCATCGAGTCCAACCCCCCTGCCATGGGCAGGGACACCTTGCTCTAGATCAGGTTGCTCGAAACCCTGTCCAACCTGGCCTTGAACACAGCCAGGGATGGAGCACCCACAGCTTCTCTGGGCAACCTGTTCCAGTTGATGAAACACCTTCGTTGTAAAAAATTTCTTCCTTATATCCAATCTAAATCTACACTCTTTCAGTTTAAAACTATTGCCCCTTGTCCTATCACTACAGGCCTTGGTAAAAAGTCTCTCTCCATCTTTCTTATTAGACCCCTTCATATATCAAAAATGCCGCAACAAAGTCTCCCCGGAGCCTTCTCTTCTCCAGGCTGAACAACCCCAACTCTCTCAGCTTTTCTTCATAGGAGAGGTATCCACAAAACCATTTAGCTCAAAATGATCTGAAAATGTCTAATGAGGAAGGAAGTTTTGAAGTAGAACTTTTCTGCCCAAAACACTTGATCTCCCTTTTTTTTTATATAAATAAACAGAAAACTAAATCAGAACTGATTTTGTGAGGACTGCGTAAAATAACAGCACTGAGAAAGAGCAAAGTTTCATTACTCTTAAGTTTCTTCTGACTTATCATTTCAGAAGATGAAGTTTAAAATTATCTGGGATTTACTGCAACCTTGACTTGATTGACTAAGTTCCAACACGGGCACCTCTGAAAAAAAAAATTTTAATAATTTAAACATGTTATCTGAGACTTTGAAACAGGCAGCAATAAATATTCCTGGCTCAAAATAAGCAGCCCATGTGCAGACACCCATGTACACACACACAGGATTTGCAGAGGGACCCTTTCCAGAATCCGGGCAAAGAGAGATTACTACTCTACAGTGTTTCTTGCAAATGAGAAGCACAGGATATGATGCTCTTTAGAAAGATTTTTCCGATATCGGTGTCAGTCCCTTCCCTCATCTCCAATAGCCCTGTTTTGCCCAGCTAAGACTTATGAATTTGCTTCTTAACGACCACGACTTGAGACAAACTGTAGAGAAGCCTATGATGGTTCACTGGAAGTACAGAATCATTTCAACCTCCAGATAAAAGAGCAACCATTTTCACAGGTTTTTTTTCAAAGAGGTTTTTGGTAAAGGTTCAGACTCTTTCCTGACAGACTACTGAAGCGGGAGACGTTCCTGGCTGCGTTACATCTCTGTGAGAGTCGGGGACATGGAACCACTGTCAGGAAGCCTTTGCACTGTGATGCCCGAGAGGTGCTCCAACAGCTCCTGTCACAGGCTGGACTCTGACTCTGCACAAACACAGAGCAACAAGGCACTTCCTCATTTAAAACAAAAAATAAAACCCTACAATAGAGATGTATGACAGGAACCGACGTGTGACAGGCAGCTGACAATCACCGTAGCAGTTTACAGCGTTTCGATGGACGTCTTTCCAAACAGTAGTTAATAGCCAACAATCCCCGCCTGGCCCTTTACGAGGGCTGAACATATAATTAGCCACGTGTGTTCTGGCTACAGGGCCAAGCATGGTTGCAGGATGAAACCAAACAGCTTAATGTATTAACAGAATCTCTGGAGACAAATCACCCACTTCTTCTGGGGGTTTTTGGAGGTTTTTAGAAAGAAACCAAAAGGAAGGTGAATACAGAGTTTCAAACTTTGGTCAAGAGTACGTTGGTTAGTCAATATGGCCAAGAAATAGTAAGCACATCAGATTTTAAAAATGGGAGAAAAAAGAAACATACGCTGTTTTAAAATGTAATTCACCTTGACTACCAGGGGAAAATAGTATGTTATTATTATCAGATAATAAAACAGGCACTCCAAATTTCTTCTGAAAGGGAATGGTAGAAGACCCCTCTCTAATCTGGTACCACTCTAATGATAAACACTCGTCCCCAATAACATTAATTCAATTTATAGGTTTTATTTTATTTTAAATAGTCACAACACCCTTGTTAGCTACCTGAGAAGCACTTGCCTAGATAATTAGTGCATAACTAGAGTGGCTGAAATGCAACAGGAGGTTTTATACGATCATTTAGCAGAAGAATATTTAAGTAATAAATAAGGTAAGTCCATTTGGTTATGCTTTAGCATGGACAATGCCAAAAAAGTTGGCTAATATGTTCTTTCATTCAGCTAGTGCTGCAGACTTCTATATATTCTACAATATGTTACTAATCTAAATTACTTTTGATATTTGAGCTTAATTTAGAAAGCATATCTTGTTAACATCCCCAAAATGTTTCAGTTCAACTAATTAACATGGGAGCTTAATGTCTCAGTATTTTTTTTTTCAAATGAAGTTCACCAGAAGTCAAATCTGAGATGACATATAAGATGAAATATGTTATCATTAATTCTGCCTGTGTCTGGACAATCAAATAGCATGTGCTTGTCCTAGCTCTCAGATAGAATGAAGTTTGGAGAAGAATTATTTGCGACTACGTTCAAATGTGAACAACTTGTACACAATGTAATGAGTATTCTTGGCCTTCATATCCCCTGTAGACCAAAGGATTGTAACTCGTCTTTTTGGGATACAAGGAAGAAAAAAATTCAGGTCTGCCTTCTAAGTTCGTACAGCCTGTTTTTCTCCATTTCTCCTTCTCTCCTTTGCTTTTCTTAGGATAGCTGCAGGACAGCATCTTATCAGCCTCAAGGATGAATAAATTCGAGACGAGTGTTTTCTGTTGGCTTCAAGAAAACATTACTTCTGACAAAAGTGAGTCATTACTGTTTTATCACTAGTGGTTGGTGAGGAAACCATTTCATCTGTTTGTTTGCTCTCAGCCACCAGCCCAGGATTCCCCACGGGTTCTGAGAATGGCAGGAGGGTGTAAGAAACTAGCGGGTTTTAATTTTCTGTCACTCAAATCCTTCCCTAGTTTGTTGGTAAAGACACTGTAAAAGCCCATGAAAACACATGTTTAACTGCATCAGGATTTCCTGTTGCCACATCTGGGCCTTAAGTGCCATGCTAAAATTTAAGTAAAATCCACAAACCTTCAATTTTAGATAAATTATCTTTCAGTGGTCAAACTGGAGACGCAGTTGTTTCCCCCATCTACTTCATGTCTGTCTATCGGGAAGCTTGCACTTAGATTTCAAGCAGGAGAACAGAAAAGAATGAAGAATTCGGATGTCTAAAATGCTTCCCATTGCAAATGCAAACATAGCTAGGCAGCAGAAATGTCACATTTGACTGTGTTAAGTAAGACTAGGGAATTAAAAGCAAAGTTTTATTGGGGCATCAAAAGTTTTGGTGCAGCAGAACTTTTATCAAACTGGAGTGAAACTCCTGGCAAAGAAAAATGGCAAAGCTTTTGAGAATTTAAGTACGAGTGAGAAGGAAAGCTGACAGGTGCTAAGGAGCACTCAGGTCAGACAAAGACATCTGCCAGGGACACCAGCAACATAAAGGTAACTTTGAATCCCATTGTGGAGGACAAGGCAAAAAATAAGAGTTGGAATGAAGGAGGTGCAAGCTTAAATCACAGAATTAATTTCCAAGGAGAACAAAAAAAATCACCCGGGGTGGTAAGGGATTTAAATAAAAGTATACCTATATATAAAATGAGGGAAAACTTAAAGGGCTTAAAGCTGTAAAACAGAAACATACAGACTAGTAGGCTTTTACTACTGGCAATTCATAGTGTGTTTACATTAACATTTTATTTCAGATCAGGGAGGTGGGGGGTTTTTTTGTTTGTTTTTTTGGTTTTTTAAATCAAACCTCTTGAATGTCTCCACATACTGTGCTTTGATTCACCATGAGCTGGAGCACACACAGCAAATTCCTTCTGGACAAAGCTAAGCTGGAAGATGCTCTTCAGAAGAGGACCTAAAGCACTCCACCCACTAACGGGCATTCACAGAGTCACAGACCCAGACTAGGACTAGTCTGAAATAAAACACCCCAAAATGTGTGCAGTGGGGGCATCAGCCACCATGAAGTGTTTCAGCCCTAAGAACCGCCTTCTACTGGTCTGCACTGCTTGTTAAGGCAGACACAGAGTCTGGAGATGAAGGAGGTCTAAGAGAAATGTGATAGTAGTTCGAGGGCAACATCATCTGCCTTCACAGAAGAAAGTGGCAAATGATTACATTCAGCAGGATTTAGGAAGGCAAATTCTTGATGCCTTGAAGCAATTTTGTGATGTCCTTTGCAACAATTCATAAATGCTGTACAATGGCATGATACAGTCTATGAATGGCTTATCTTGGATAGCACATTTTACAGAAAACAGGCAGGCAACAAAACACCAGGACAAATTCTTCTTGAAGAGTTAGTTTGGGACTGTTGCAATATAATTTGAGAGATGAACAACCGTGAAGATTTTGCTTTTTAACTCTGCACAAAAAATACTGGTTGAGAGGATGCCAGATAAAATTCTGGATCCAAACAGTTCGGTTCTGGTTGCGTGGAAGGACCTGCCACTCTCTGGAAAGGAGGACGGACACTTTGGAAGAGCTGTTGGTGAAGGAACCTGCTGAAAAAGGTAAGTCTGCCATCACCAGCGAAGATTAAGGCTAACCATTTAACAGAACTAGAAGCAGCAAGCAGTCTGCATACCAACTTCCTTAAGTGTTTTGGGTTTAATGTTAAAATACACAGCGGGTTGACTGAAGGAGAGTGTCTGATCATTACACCAACTGCTGCTCACAGACTCCTGAAAGGAGGAATCACAGGTCCACAACAGCACTGGATCTGCGAGCCCTCAATGGACCCAACTGCTCCTTGGATCTGCTGGCTCTACAGTATACAAGACAAGAAGCTAGTCCTGACTTATTTCCAGGAAGCCCACACCTAGTTTAAGGAGTAATTGCAACCGAGCTGCTACACCCGCTAACCCCCAAAACTGAAATTTAACCTTTCCAACACCAAATTTATGAAATGCAATTTTTTGGAACTTGCTTACAAGTTAATGAACACAATTCAAAGATTGTATTTCTGCTTTATTTGATCTCTTCTCATCCTTGCTATGTAAACCTTCTTTCTTGCTATAAATTAAAGTAAAAAATAAAAAAATACTGACACAGGGTAAAAACAACAGTGGCATGTGAATAGATCTGCAATCTCTCCACTGCACAAGGTGGTTCCTCTCAAAATTATTACTAAAGCTGGGCATGGCTACTAGGACATATTGCAAAAAACCCCCATTATATATATACACTTGTAGGTATGACTATAGATTTAAATAATAAAACTGCTATTTTACACTGGCCCACACTTCAGCTTTAACTGAGGAACTAAAAAATAATCAGATCAAAGAATAAATAAATAGCTGCTTCTTTACTAAACCTCTCCCCCTCCCCTTCATTCTCCTCCTGAATTATAACCATATATGTTTCTTCATTTCAAACCAGAGTATACATGGTAGTGATGTGCATTGTTCTAGAAGAAATGCATTTTTCTCGTAGGAAATTGTTACACCCACATGCAAGGGAAGACAAATTCAGATACGGAACAATCTGGAAGTTCAGATCCAACTTTAAATCCAAGCTTTCCCCAAACTTTCAAAGCTAAGATACAGAGTTTTTGTTTTCTACTACTGCATACTACTATAAAATGTGACTCATCACAGAAAGCTGCTCTCAGACCAGCACAGGAGAAAGATCTACGAAAGATATGTACGTCTATTTTATTTCTAGAGTAAATGAATATAACAGAAACAAAGTGGGAAAATTTCTGTGTTCCAGATTCTTGTGCACAAAAATAAAATACACGTCTTTTGTCTTATTGCTTCCATACAGCCTCTTTGCCTATCTGCTGGATATATGAATATTCTTTTCATTTTTTAAACAGCTGTAGCTGCTGAAACTGAAACAAGACCTGTATTACACAGACTGCCTAGCAATCTCCTGAGATGCTGGATTGTCTTTAGTCTAGATGTCACTCGGACAGCTCTGTTCGAGGGCCCATTGGCATCTGGGAATTCCAGCTATAAACTTAGTGGTGGTTCTGTTTTGCAAAGGGGTTAATTTTCCGTACGTCTTCTCTGAATGTCAAAATTACTAGTTGCTTCATTGCTTATGCCCTTTCTCTTTTCCACCTGCTGTCTTTGCAGCTATCAACTGTGTAATCCTTAAATTTTGCTTCACAATATGTAATCGGCAGGCAGTTTTCATCAAAGCAGCTAGTGATTTTCTCCAAGAATTTAAAAAACTCCAGAGATTTTTCACTTTTTTTATCCCGGAAACCAAAGAAAGAGCAAGACCCAACAAAACTTAAACTTGAGTTATTACCCCTAACCTAGAGTTACCGCAGCTATGTCCAGAAGAAATGTGTCAGTCGTTAAAGTTTCATGCTCAAAGTAGCAAGCTTGCTTTCAGGATATTGCATCTTAAACTACTAACGGGTAAAGTTAAAAACTCGTGTTTCCTGATGTCTGCAGCTGAGGTAGCCTTAAATCCACTCTAAGTTTGGAGGTTTTGTTTTAAATACCAAGCGCTCTGGGGCACAGCTCTGATGCCTACTTTTTCATTCAATGAAATGTCTAAGCTGTCAAAACGTATGTTTAAACTCAGAAAAATCAGAAAGAGCTCCAAGTAAACATTTATCTATCAGATATTTTTATGAGCTATTCCAACGACCAAGCAATGCAAGTCTAGAAGTCAGTTTATATATAAAACCTCTGGACAACTAGTAATGTGTTTTCTACTGGAAAGTTTGTATACACAAGCAATCATGCACTACACACATCTTTTGCCTTTGCTCAAAAGCAGAAAGGTTGTGAATAATTACCGTCTTTCCCCGTATTCAAAGACCAGAGGTAAATATATCCAGTGCAATGTATTACCTGAAATGATACTGCATTTTTCCTGAACCACCTCTCTCTCCACAGTGTATGCAGATATGGCATACAGAACTTACCACATATAATGTCTATTAGCATAAATTTCTATAACCCATTGGAATCAACATTCAACAGCCCGTTCTATAAATTGGGTGTAGTTAAACCTGGAAAGGACAATCTCTCTAAAACCAAAGGTGAACTTTTCTAGCACAACTTTTCCACACCATGGGGTCAGAGACTGCATTTTCGCCTATATTCAGAAAAGGACACATGATAAACGGTATGCTACACACACATATTTTGATTTTTTTTTTTAATTGCAAATACTGTTAACTGGCAATTTTAAACATTTAAAGATCTCTAGAATGTGATTTTAGATTCCTATGGAATGTAATGCCCTTAAGCCTCTGACTGTATGACACATATCCCTACACAGCTGTATATCTATAATCCCATTTACACCACGCACATTTTTAAATACTATTCCCATGATGAAAAGGAAAAAATCCTTGCTTAGAAAGATAAATTATAATGTGTTCTGAGTTAAAGATAAGCTGCTATATTGTGTAAGAAAAGGAAATACTGGTTACACCTTGAACTGGTTCACTGTACATTGAAGCTTAATCAGAACACAGATGTGGGCTGTACAGTAAACACGGGATATATACTAGGGATATGTGATGTGAAGTACGGGAGGATAGTACTGTTCCTAAATCAGGCTGCAAACTGATCACACCTACACAGCTAAGAGATGAACAACTATTTGCTGTAGGCACCTGCTTGTTCAGCAAGAGAGAGATAGGGCCCATTTCTTGCACTTCCACAACAAAGGCTTCTGACTTCCGTTAAAAAAAATTGGGTGACTGTAAGACCGAGAGGCTGGACAGCAGCCAAAGGTAGAGTTCACCATGAGGATTTCTTAAAGATACGCATGCCCAGAATTTTCAAGTACTTTCTGCTTCATAGCTAAACAGAATCTTCATATTCCATCTCAAGAATTTCATCTTCACTGCTGCCTTCACATCATCACGCAAAAATATTTCAAGACATTTCCAAAAAACGTATAATCTCTTAACTCTGCCATCTGCAGAGCCAGAACAAAATGAACAAGTCTGTTCTGACTTTGTGAATGAAAAATCCTGTGTTTCAGTGACTAGCACCGTACACAGTAAATGTCCATTAACCAGCCAGCTGATAATGTTTAATTTTCACCATTTCCCCAAAAACCTCGTTAATGACTTCTGCAAATTACTGGCAGTCAGTCACAGTTTGCGTGAACAGTACTGCGTGTAATTATGCGGCACAACTAAAACGCAGCAGGCTACAGGCCAAATCTTAGTTTCACTGAAAGGCAATGTTTTACCACAAATTTCAATGACTGGAAGACAGGATTTTTAGTCTTTTTTTTTTACTTCTACAGATTCATCCAACACTCATGGATTTGAATCACTACCGAAATACGCTGCAGAGGCTTCAGCAAACTCGAGACTTGAAAGGAGAATGAGGAAATCAAGGCAACCTCGATCCTTAAAAGGCATTTGCATTTCTACTTCTGGCAGTCCCTGTCTAACCCAAAGGAGAGTTGCTCATTGTTTTTAATTTAAAACACAAATTTCCCCCCCTTGGAAAATTCTCACTGGGATTGCTGTATAGATAAGAGAGTTAGCTGGCAAGTGCAACAGGTATGTGGGTAACCCGTTCAATCCCTTCCCGCTTTCAGATTAGCTGTTATTAACCAGAGGCAGAGAAAGGCACCACAGGATGCTCTTTCTGTAGCTGTCTAAAGACCAGCTCCACAATACCCACCTGATGGGGAGAAGTCCCTCACCCGCCGGAAAACGAGGAAGAAAAAACCCAAACCTACCCTGAGCAACATGAATGACTCTATTCATTTTTATATTCAAACGAGATTATTGGTAATTGCCTCTGCATGCCATGAACACGCTGCTGCTGCTGAACCTTACGCTTCCATGCGGTGCATGGGTCTGCTCAGTTTTTCTCCCTTGCGTAAATAACTCTTTCGACCCAGGGCTCGCATTCCTGAGGAAATCTCTTTCCATTGTCTGAAAACCAGCAGGTTTCATAAAACTATAAGCAAGGGAAGCAAGTAAAGTGTCAATCAGCAGACTTAAAACGTTACTTGTTGTCAAGGCAATGCAACATCTCTCACCAGCAGTCACGTAGCTTTTGCATATTACGTCCGCCTCTCATGCAGCACTTTGTCCGTCTTCCAGAGTCCAGAAAGGCTGAGTAAAGGAACCAGCTGCAATTTTACCAGCACACAGCAGTAACAAGCAGACCCTAGGATGGGGGTCTTTATGGAAAAGCTGTGTATGCAGAGGGGAGGGCCTGACCCACGCAGTAACTAAAAGCACCTGGAGCTCTCTCTCAGGTGAACTCACTGACAAACACATCACTGATTTTAAACACCAAATCCCCTTCCCATCACCCTGTCCCAGCCCTAAAGTGCTTCCAGCCCCGGCTGTCCCTATCTAGCCCCTTGGAGCTCCCCCCACCCTGCCCGAGGCCCAGGACCCCATGTCAGGACCTGGGGCTGTCAGCTCCTGCCCCAGCGTCACCAGGTCCCTGTGGCCCTGCCCTCCTGGGCCCATCTGCCGGCCCCCGCCCTGTCCCGTCCCCATCCCCAGGGAGGTGCCCCATACTCAGGGTTGGGGCTGCCACCCAGCTGGGGTGGTGGGACAGGTTGGGCTGCCAGGCCCTGCCTGGACAGAGCCCCCAGAGCTCCTGGTGCCCAGGGAGCCCCAGCCCTCACCGCACCCCAGATGCCTGTGCTTTCATGTTACTCCTCAGTAAAAAACCACGAAAGCTCAGGAAATTGGAATATATAAGGGGGAAAAAAAAGTTTGCAATTAGAACTCTTACATCTTCCTGAGCGAGATCTAGTATTTCTAAAGCAGAAGATAGAAATAATAAAAAAATTCAGCTTCTCTTATAAGTCAAGCAGAAATAAAAGGTCACAAAAAATTATTTGCCTTTCCCACCAAAAAATTAGACCGGCTATCAGTGACTAATGGATCATCAAACAGAATATTGTCATTTTATTGAAAAATGACATTTTCCGAACCATCTTTTATTCACTTTTTTGCAGAAGTTGTTTCATTTTGCCTAATTTTGCAATATTAAAATGAAGGTCAAAAAGGACCGTCTCTTGTCAGTTACAAAGTTATTCAACCGAGTCCACTGCATTAATTACACACTGTATACTGCCGTACAAATTATGCTTGAAAGAAGAATGAATGAGAAAAGTCAAATTACTGTGTGAAATACTTATCTGAAACTAAGACTTCTGCATGCCTTTCTAAGAAAATCGGTTTCCAGAATCCAATTGTTTTTTCTTATAGTGACAAGTAACCAGCCAGCAGTATATTGGTATTTTATTGATGGGTACAGTAAAAGAACACATAAAAATATTTTCTGTAGACTCATTTACAGGTTTTTCTCCGTGTTACTTCATGTGACATTTCTTCAGTTGCTGTCTGTTCCACTTTAACTTTCTAAAAATAGTCTTGGTCTTGAAAGATCTGCTTTGATTAAGACATCCTTCCTTTACACTGCAAAAGTTATGAAACCACTTCACCGTGCCACAGGTTCGGGTTTTTTGCTCCCAAACACTAGGAACCAACTAAATTAGAAAGACACACTTTCCCCAAGCTCAAGTCCTTGGAAACACATCTGCAGGTGCCCCAGTTTTACTAACCACTGCAGATGGGCTGAAATGTAGAAATTAGCTTTCAAGTCAACATACACACACCCTCTCCCTCATGCACCACACATTTTAAACATCTGACAACAGTTTTATTTCAGGACGGTTAATCATCCATGAGTATTTACTTATAAAAGCCTGTTTTCAAGATAACCTAACTGGACCATAAAAACTTGCTTTAGGCAGAGACAAGCACAAAACAAAACTTAATGCTTTTAGTTTGTTTCCAGAATAATAAAAATTTGTTTGAGCTCTCCTAAGTCATTGACACCAGTGGATCCAGTAAAAATAGCTTTTACTTTTAAATTAAGTTTTACTAACCACAACGTAAAGACACCCAACTGCTCTGATAGTTATTTTACGTCTAAGGTGCTTCAGAGAACAGGCAGTCTGACCAAAAAGACTTTTCTTCAGGAGGGAGGGGCTCTTATTACAAAAAGCTCCCTTTTCCGTATCTCACAGACCAGAGCTGCCACTGGAAGGAGAGTCTGTTGTAGGTCATGCTCCTGTAGCGTTTCTTCTGCACCTCAGAGAAATTTCGGAGGGGTGTTTCCAAGTGCACTCTGTACTCATCTGCCTCTCCTCTCACTAACATCACCATCAAATTCCCTGGGACCCAGTGGGAGCTCAGGTAAGTCACACTCGACATTTTCTGGAAAATGTCAACAATGACTTAAACATACAAAATTGTTTAAATATAGAAGCATTAATTTTTCTAATGCCAATATCCTTGCCTTTCCCCCACGTTTTTTTCTTTCTTACTTCAGATGTATTGACCAACTGCCTAAACCATTGGTTTCCCATTTGGTCTGATACAATTATTTGTAGACAGCTATAAGAAGAGTGGTCTTTAGACTCAACTAGAATTTTTGTATTGTAATGTTATACAGACAGGACATTTACATAAAGGCATGATACACTATCCTGTCTGTAAAAGTCTTTCCCCATCCATTTCTACCCCAGACTCAAGCCTATCAAAATTCCTTTAAGAGCGAGGTTACATTTTTTAGAAACAAAAAAACCCTGCCACAATCAAACTGTTCGTTTGGTAGAAGCAGGTGCTTACCTACAATGTACCATATGTATAAAGCATCCCAAACTCCTAAGCACTGCTGTCAAATCCTACCGGGCATATAATTTATACACAGAGCACAGATTTCCCACACCTTTATTCTCTCTTTTCTGCCTTCATGTCTTCTTTTTTTTTCCTCTGTTCACTCCCCATTCTATTTTTACTTCCTTTATCCTCTGAATATTTTTATATTTGTCCTCTACATCAACCAGAACGTCCCGAGAGCAACATGAGTTAAACCATGTTTGAATTTAGCTATTCATACTGCAGTAAGCATATGGATTCAAGCCTACACAAAGTCCTCTTATTCCTAAATAAAAGAACAGTAGGGATGGCCTTGGACTAAGCCTCCAATCTCACCTCCCCAGAACTTGGAGAAAGTTCAGATCTAACTTCACCTTCCCTAATCAGGACCGTATATACGTACAAGTAAAACCCATCACATTTTAGACAAGAGTTACATAAGAAAGGTACAAAATTCTGAAAAAGAGATCAAGAATGAAGGAAAACGAGAAGTGCATATTGGAGACAAACATACAAGCGACTTGAAAAATGTAGGTATTTTTCTTGACTACTCAGACAGAGTGCTAGCAATGCCAATAAGACTTGCTAAGCTAAGGCATGTCAAGGCAATGTTTCTCACCTTGGCATAACATTTTGACAAGTCTTTTAAGGCCTTAAACTTTAATGAATATGGAAGCAATAATAAGAATGCATGACATATACAGCGTGTTTGCTCCCTAATAGGATGTTTTTCTACCAGAATGTCTTCTGCCTGTAACGTCCCAAAATGTAGCTGGGTAATCTAATGAAATCACAAATGCTCTTAAACTCAAATTCTTTACTATAAAAGTCCATGTGTTTTTATTACCTGTGTACACAAATACACCCATATTTCCTACCCATCATAAATATCAATCAGGAGAGAAATAAGGAGTCAAACTTCACCCTCATCCATTCTCAAAAATTGCAGTAATCTCATTTTCACCATTCAATACTCACATATACAGAAACGCAGGTGCTTATTTCTAGCATTTCTAATATAGCAAATTAAACCACAGAGGGGTCAGGAACCCTGTTTGATAGGAGGGCTCAGGTAGCCTTTTTAAAAATTAACTCCTGCAAATGAGGTCTTGTCCCCCTGCAGAGAACTGCATTCTTCTGGGCAGCACAATTACACACGTGTCTTAGAGAAGTGTAAGATTTCTCATCCACATGGACACACGAATTCAGATAGTGCTAAATATTCTCCTTCCGCTTTCCAATTAGCTTTCTTGTAAACACATGCACTTTCCTGCTGATGCATAAAATATGTCTTAGTCCAAGCAACCCCTTAGATCCAAAAAGCGTTAAACACTGCACAACTAAATCTTTTTAAAATTCTACTGAAGTAAATGGCAGCACACACAATCCTGAAGTTGTGCATATATTTCTAGGACAGATGTCTTTGGGATATTCCTGTTGTAAAGCAAATGTTACATTCATTTTTCCTTTTAAAAAACACATACAGGTAGACATTTGGAGAACACTCTGAGAGTGCTTTAACTCTGTTACTTTACAGTTTATAAAAACAGACCCATCTTTGCACTTCCGTCTAGATGAAAGCTGTATTTTAAAACACTTATTCAGTTTTTAGCTAATTTGTCTTAATAAAATGGAAACACCCTTTTTAACCAGCAGAAACATCAATCAGTTCAAATGGAGTAGCCTTCAAGTAATTTCCAATAGGTATCATTATCTTGCTTTTTCTCCCCCGTAACAATAAAAAAAGTGGCACAAAACACTGTCCCCAAATGATTTATAAACATATTCTTTCCATCCATCACATTCCTGGGAGCATAACAGTTATAACACCATGGTTAATAATTTCCTCTTCAAAAATCATGTTCCATTTTTGAGAACATATTATGGGTCTATAATGAAACTCAGCAAAATGTTCTTTATTGGGTAACAGTCAATTTTTAGAACTATGTAATCTTCTCCAGGTATGTAAAAACGCACCCACACAGCAGAAAAATACCTGAGGGGTTTTGGAAGGGGAAAGGTCCTACAGTCAGAGAATCTTACTTTTTCACACGTGACTAATTTTATCATTGTGATATATTTATAGTTACACACATAGACCTACAAGCTTTAAAACAAACTATCCTCATTAGGTATTACATGATATATCAAGTTCAAGTGATACTTCTTCACAGAAATCACGTCATCTACTCAGAGATGAAATTACTTCTGAGAAGCTCTATCTTTTACTCTGGCTTTGCTTGGTCCTCAGTTATTTCAGCCAGGGCCATTCAATTGTAAGGAACAGACCAAAAGCAATTCTGTTTATTTCCTTTGAATATTTCTTAGGCTGGAGGAAAAAAGTCAAGACCTCTTGAGTGCCACTCAATTGCAGGTAATGAATATTAAGGCTCTGGCTAATGCCAATTAGAGCCCATTTTGCAAAGACTGGCGTGCCTTGCATGGCCTCCTCTGTCCTTGGAAATGGAAGAGTTTGTTTGTGTCTTATTTAGGAAACTCATTGCTTTGTGATGCAGAAACAGGGGTCAGGCAGGAAAAATCCTCATCCCACCCACATACCTCCCTCTGCTTCTGACTCCCTTCCAAGTCTTTTTGTGGCTGTCTCCTCAGCTGGCTATGTCTCCACCTGCCACACTAGCCATGGACTTGCCACCGTGCCCAGTCTCCAGAGCACCCTTTGTGCCAACTTATGTATGAAGGTCTAATGAGAAATTCCTGCTCCTTTCGTCCACAGTTTGCAATGAGACGCCCAGATTATTCTGTATGACTCAACTAAGTATTTCCACTAATCTGATTGGGACTAGGCAGGTGAATAGAGATAAGCACGTATACAAGCATTCACTCAGTGAAAGCCTATACAACCAATGAGAAAAGGAGACACAACTGTAACAAGAAGTACCTTCTTCTGTACACAGGTTATCCATGTAACCCATACTAGGTGCTAAGGAATAATTTACTACACACGAGCATACATTACCTGTGATTTTTCAAATACTGGATTAGAAATAGTGACAGCACACTTTTTACACAGGGTGGTGGATGATCCGTGCACTGACATCTTACCAGAATGTAGTGCGTTCTAAGTGTACTGGTGAATATTTGCACTGGTTTAACATAAAATCAAAACCAAACAACAAAGCAACAAATCTCCAAGACTCACTCCCTTCTTCCCCAATAAATCAAATGGAGAAGAACACTCTCCCCTAATTTTGTCCCCTACATGAATAAACACTGTGAATAAACGCAGTCAACACCACAAGCAGAGTGAATGTGAGTGTGAGCATGTGTGCGTGTGTGTAGGGAGGAGCAATTGCGGTAACGTGATGTAAAGTGCACCCAACACGCACATACAACTGCTAGAGACTATCACAGACCTTCAGAAGAAGCCCACAGCATTCAGACACTGACCGGGCAGTATTTCTCTGAAGTTAACAGCTGGGATGGTTGAGACTCTGGTGGTCACCTGTAAAGTGCAAGGAACAGCTTGGACCCTCTGAAGACCAGGCACAGATGAGACTTGCAATAAATACTTCTGCTATGACCTTAGAGTTCACTTCAATCTCCTTTTCAATCTACCATGGATCCAGACTATAAGCATCTCTTAATATCTTTCCTAAACAATACAATAGGACAAGAAACGCTTTATGTTTTTATGCCAGTAGGTAATTACCATACCCACACTGTTAGTTCTTCATGTCATTTATTGCATTCTCTCCTTCTCTAGCCTGTCTCAAGTCTGTAACACTCTCCTCTCCAGCCCATATACAACTTGCAAGATCTGCATTGCCTCTCTCTTCTCCTTGCATCTTTTCACCAATTTCATTCCTGCAGAGCATTAAGTGCAAATGTTTTCCCTCCACTTCCAAATTTATTGCCTAAGTTGGCCTAGATTACAGACCAAACCTAACACTTAAAAACCTCCTCTGCTTTCCCTCTACAAAAGGACAGACGTGATTCTGGTTTTCTCGTAGTGTATTCAGTTTCTTCCTCCGTGCTGAACACTACACCTCAAATACTTCATTTGACACATATTTGTGAAGTATCTTAATTTCAGGGGTGGGGGGGGGAAGATAAATAAATGTATGCTGGTTTTATACAACTGCGGTGAATGAGCACTCAAATTCTGTATTGTTACACTAATTTCAAGAAATTTGGCCTCTCTTTAAAAACAGAGGTCAGCAGCTCTTCTGGGAAAGGAAAGAATCAATTACTTGCTTAGGGATTTATACAACATCTACAGTTAGAGATTAGTTTGGATAAGAAACAGGGAAAATGTGCCTGTCCATCCAACCACAACAGTTTATCTGACTACATACTCAAGGAGCAGCAACATACTGCTATGCTTGAGTTGGCTGTGTTCATGACAGCTCATTGGACTGGGACACGATATATGAATTTCCTAGAAACCTCACAGAATGAGAACAAATCTTCCTGTAAGGTCTGTCATGTGATATCCTAGGATTTTCTTTTCCTCAGTCACCTATGAAAGACTGTGATAGCTATAATAATTTTCCCTTCTGCATTTCTAACCCATACATCTCTAACACATTAAAAGAGGCAGGAAGGGACAAACACCCATCCTGTAATGTCTCCTGTGGACTGCTTTTTGTCATGACAATCAAAATAGAACTTGTAATACTCTGATGAGATGAAAAATGTTTTATTGGATGGCACAATGCTCACTGCTCATGCACAGGGGCAGAAAGCTAAAAGATGTAGATTTCTAATAATTGTCTGCCACATCCTGACAAGTTCTTCTTTTCTTTTTGCTCCTGGGTATATTCTTCATTAGAAACAATCAGCTCTTGTTATAATTGGCACATATATATTTGGCCAAGCTAAGCCATGACATTCTCAGATTCAGACATGAGATATTTTTCTCATGCTTCTTAAGAGCCGAGATTAATTAATTTATACATATCCAACTTTTTAACAATTTCTCCTAAGGAAGTTAGGATGAATTTTCAGCTAGTAGAGAAAACTGAGCTTTTGTGATTTTTCTGAGAGGATTAAGCGCTTTCAGTAAAAACCTCCATCATCTCTAAAGTTTACTCCTAGTCAAGTCACAAGCACCAAGAATTGGGACAAAAGGTCCCAGCTGACAGGCCACTGGAGATAGGAAGCCAGAAAACTGGATTCAATTTTCAATATGATATTGACTCTCTGGGTACCTGGGCAAATAATTTCATTTCCTCATGCCTTTGTCTCTCTCCCTGTAATATAAGAGTAATATACCTTGAGATCTAGCTAAAGAGTGTGACATGAGATGTAGTCTGAGATTCACTAATGGAGGATCAGAGCCTATATGAAAAGCGAGGTATGTTATTATTCCTCGTCTTATGGATTCTTCTGAAAATAACTATTTCCACCAAAGACTTTGTATGTCAGCTACCTCTCAAAATCAAAAATTTTGAGAATACACATAGCCCTAATAATCTGATTTAAGATATATAATCTGAAGGAAAGAAATCATGCTACTGCAGTATCACACTCTAGTATAAAACTGTACAAACCAGCATCAGGCATGTCTAAATACTAGGCTTATTTTCAGATTTACTTCACCACCATTTCCCTCTCTCCAAGATGACTATAAAGTAGGAATTATCAAAGCAATCAGTCAAGAGAAAGCATCTGCAGGTAAGCTCTAGCTGACTCACCATTGGATTTTCATCCCTCAGATGGGAAAATATGGCCAATAATAAAACAGTGGCCTTAAAATCACCCTGCATTTCCAGCGTCCTATGGAGAAACACTGCCAAACTTCAGGGTGAGAAGATGTTGTTCTCACTCCCCCAGCTGCAAGCAAAGTTTGCATGGGAGGAACCAGATGCAGGCTCTTGGCAGGAGATGCCTCTGGGCTTCCAGGAGGAGACACCAGTCTTTAGTTTGACTAAACTGCAGGGGTTGTCTCAGCCTGTCTCAGAAACACGAGCTCCTACCGTCTTTCAAGATGAGAGATGTGATCATCATTATGCATGGGTTTCCAAGTGCTATAGAAATAAGCAATTACATTTGCTTCATTATCTGAAGACCGTGGCTCCAGCTGATGCTTGTGAACATTGCTGTCCTTGCCACTAAAGTGCATAAATTAGGAAGAGGGACATCTCAGCTGCACATTTGAATTTTATTACCAATGTCATACAGCTCACCATAGTGCTGACAGTTATTTCTGACCATTTAGTGCCTTTTAACAGACTACACTAAATAACTGAAACTGATTCACTTTTCCAGGTGACTTGGTATAAAAAAAATGAATGTTTACGTATTTTACCTCCTTAGAGTTTTCTAGGGGTATGTTTGACAGTTCAATGTGCTTCCATACTGGAAGCACTTAAAAACTATTGTTGGAAAACCTGCTTTCTAAATCAACAGCTTCACAATACCTCCCCAAGGAGACACAGAACACATTTAGTACAGTAATCTGAAACGAGGTTTAAATACAAAAGAGGAAAAAAAAAAAGACAGACTTTCATGAAGGGCATTACTACTAATAAATTATAACGGAGGTCCAATGTTGCCCTGCTACTTCTGCAGTATCACTGATTGATTGTGGACAGGTAAGAAAGGAGATCCATAAGTTAGACACATGAAAGACCAAGAAGTGACACAGGCTGAATGGCATTATTAATTCAGTTGGTATCATTGAGCTTACAGGAAATTGGTAAAATATGTGTAGAAGAGATGGTGAGATACTTCCTTTAACTGCACAGGTCCTGAAGTACACCGTCATTTGTGGCATACATCATCTGGCACAACGGAATAGCTGGATTTGTTTATGATAACTCAGGCTGCTGCTCAAGAGTTCTGCCTGTGGCCATTCATCTTGCACTATGGGACTATACCAGAATCTCCACATTCCCCATGGGATTTCAAGAACCAGTGAGCATGGGTGGGTTAAGGCTGCATGCAGTAGCTTGCACACCTACAACACACAGAAATAACTCCCATGCAATCCTGAATGGACAGGAGGGTCTGGGACTTCACAGAGAGACACACTGGCCCCTCAGAGACCTACCGAGTCCTCCCTTGGTGCTCTTTTAATTGCTTTACAGTTTCTGCTGATACCCTGGGTCCAGTGAATACCCTTATCAATTTTATTCCCGTTCCCAAGTTCCTCTAACATAAAGGAGACAGCTCCTCCTTAAAGAAATTCACCAAGCTCGCAGCTAATGAGACTCTCTGCCTGTGGCATCATTGCCACAGAAGACTAATTCCAGATCTTCAGCTGCTCTCACTTCACTCTGAAGTACCTCCCCCAGTTGAGGAAAAACTGCTGGTGGTTACACAGAGGAGAAAAACATACCTTTTTTTACCAGAGAGGCTTCCTCTTTTTCCTGCCCCAAAAGGAATGTGATAGCTGAGAAAGGACTGAACAAGGTGACCTCATTATTAAGAGCCTAAGGAGACATACCTGCTGCAATGCAGCTTTCAGATGCATATATCTAAAAATCTTTAAGTTGCTGTGAGGTAGGAAGACCTCAGACTCATAACGCAAGGGCATATTTCATTGCCAACACTGTGGTTACTAGTAGAGAATTCTGCAAGCTAATTATTGTTCAGTCTGATAATTTATTCTTTGATCAGAATAAAAGGATTCCCCTCTGGGTGTAGCTCCTTCTTCTCCCTCAGGTACCTGATATTGCTGAAATTGAAGGCCATAATTCAATTAACAATGGATGGGAACTTTTAATGAAAATTAACCATTCAGAAACAGATGTTGACACCACAGAAATGCAGATACTCCCTATGAAGCATCACTGGCTGTCATGTGGGTGGGAAAATGCAGAGACATCTTAACTTGGAATTATACACCAGATGAGATACTATACTTACATCTGCAGACCACAATTCAATGAAGTGCTTAAGCACATGCTTAGATTTCATTAATCTGCTTTGCCATATGCTAGAATTTATTCTGTACTTGTAACATTACTAGCCATTACTTTCACACTAATAAAACTTCCCTGATTGCTAAACCACCTTTGGATAGCTGTGGTTTCTTATGGCATACACAAAAGCGATGCCTTCCGGATATAGTAAGTAAAATGTGAACTTGTGAAGCAGACTCCACGGCTGGGGCTGGAACTAACACTAACCATTTGCAAACCGGCACTGCTAAAAAGCTGGCTGCAGACCACCATGGCTCATGTGACTCATGGTTCAAAATGACTAACGCGACTGCCAGGCTTCAAGTTTAAAAAGCAGGATGTGAAGGACAGTTGGAAACACAATGCCTACATAAGGTTGTATGTTGGCAATTTCTGAAAGTTTTACGTTCAATTTTTTTGGGGAATGCAGCTGGGAATATAAAATCAACATAGTGAGCTCTGTTCCTAACTGTTCCCCTCCTCCCCATTATTCCCTTTTGGAAAGCTGTTGTGGAATCTCAGCAGACCAATGATTAGGGAATCTTTTTTCTAATTTCCGATGGAAATTTATCCATCACTGGTTTAAAGCAATTTACTCTTGTTCTAACATTGGCCTTAAGCTTAAACACTGTTTATCTCCCTGGCATTTACTCCTTCAGTGCATTTAGAGACAGCAATCACTTCTCTTTTCAGCATTTTTTCTGAGAGGTTACACTAGAGACTAAAATGAATCTCCCCTTGTAAGGTAACAAAAACATGGACAGAGATCAGAGCGGACAGAACTACTATTTCTGAGCATGGCCACATAGCCTTCTGTATCAGGAGATCCCAGATTCTTCTCAACAGATACTTGTACAATGGCTCTTAACACCCCTGTTCAATCTACCTGCGTCTCCACAAGTGTCCCAGAATCACTTAGGTGGGAAGGGGTCTCAGGAAGTCACTAAGTGCAGCCTTCCAATCAGGTTTTGAACACTGCCAGCGCCAGAGATTCTCTGGGCAACCTATTCCTGTATGTCACTATCTTCACAGTAGAAATTTTTCCTTATAGTTACCCAGAATCTCCCATTTCAGTTTAGGACCAGTGCCTCTCATTCTTCTGCTGCGCACCTCAGGAATAAGCCTGGCTTCGTCTTCTTGATAACCTCCTCACGGATTCTGGAAGACTGCTATTAGGACTCCCCAAAGCCTTCTGTTCAGGGCTGGGCTGATGAAGCCCAGTATCCTCAGCCTCTTCTCACTGGGCATATGCTCCAGCCCCCATCCACCTTGGTGACCCTTCACTGACCCTGCTGCTTTGACATTCCGAGCTGCCTCCCACAGGATCCCTTCTACTGTGAACTGCTCATTCCCATAAAGGGCCACCACTCTCCTCTTCCTTGCCTGTGTTTCCCAAAAAGCTGCTATCTCCCTATCACAGATCTCCAACCATATGAGCTACCCCATCATTTCTCAGCTATTCCAATGATTTCACTGTTCAGTGTCCATACATGGAGCTCTAGCTCCTCCTGTTTGTTTCCGAGGCTGCATGCATTTGGGTACAGGCACTTGAGATGGGTTCTCTTTTGATTTGTTTTATCTTTCCTGAAGGCTCTCTCACTCCATTCCTCTGCCATTTGAACTTATCACCCCAAACCGCTACTCCATCACTTAACTATAAGTTGTCATCACAATTCTCTGATGTAACCCAGTTTAAAACCTTTTTCATCAGGTTGGCCAGCCTGTTGGCAAAGATGTTCTTTCCTTGCTTTGCCAAATGGATTCTGTCTCTCACTAGCAGTTCTCATTCCTCAGAGGAACCCATGATCATAAAAGCCGAAGCACTTCTTGTGACGCCAGCTACATAGCCAGCTGTTAACTCACAGGTTTTGTCTGCACCTACCTGAGCACTTCCCCCTCAGCTGCAGGATTGAGGAAAACTCTACCTAGGCTTGCATGTAGGCTCAACTTTGCCTAAAGAGCTCTGCAGTCTGTCTTGATTTACTTCAGATTTTCCTTGGCAGTGTCACTGGTGTCCACGTAGATCAGCAGCGCGAGGTAACAGCCCAAGGGCCAGATAAGCCTTAGCAGTCTCTCTGCAACATCCTGGAGCCAGGCCCTTGCCAAAAAACACAACTCCTGTGAAAGCAGAAGGGTACCTCCAGTCACTGTCACCTGCTGCTAAGCTCAGATGGTTCTCCCAGAAGGAGCTTGTTCCCTTTCGCTGGCTATTAGGGCACTGTACCAATTCTGTAAATTTAGATCGGAGGATGGAGAATGAGCCTTTCTTCTGCTGCCAAGTCACAAGCTTCCAGACTCCTTTTCTTGCTTTTAACAGGAACACATTCACTCCAAATATCTTGATTTTAGGATTAGGTGTAGGAAGCCCGTGTCCCATGAAGGTCATTGGGCCCAACTGCAATGTTGGCAAGTATTACTGGTTGCAGTTGACTTGAGAGCAATAAGACACATTACAATCTTAAGAGACACTGAAGAACTCAATCCCTGATCACCGTCTCCTCTTGGGATGTTCTGTTACAGTGCTGAAGTAATGTAACCAGTTGTTACCAACATGAAGAAAATTCGGATTGCAAAGTAAATCACTTTCCATGGCAAAGCTGAACAGTTCTAGCTAAATCTTGTTTATCAGGGTAGTACAGCATTTTCCCTAGAACCTCAGATGTTACTAAGTATTATCATTCTTCTGCACTGACCCTTTTTTAACAATAAGTGTAAATGCAGAAAATCCATACAGTTGACACCACTGCCCTGGCAGATACAGAATTAAGAGTGATACTGTAAGAAATTGGAAAAGCCTAAGTACTTTCATAAAGGGATTGAATTTAAGAGATAACGTATTCTGAAATGTAACCGAGGCCAGAATACAGATGCTCACCTTCTGCAAGTTCAACTAATGCCAATACTCAGATGTGAGCAGAAAGGACCATTTTTAAGTTTTCCTCTAAAGGAATTTATCAACCCTTCAGGCTTGGTCAACCATTAAGTATTCAGCATTCTGATTTTTTTGTTTGTTTGTTTTTGTAGTAGATAACAATTTATCACCTACTGTCACTTCATTTTTTACTGTCATTTACATTCAGTCTAGGAACAATAATACTGATTTTCCCTGCTATATTTTTAATTGTATGCAATAAAATATTTTCCATTCATTTTCTTTCCAGAGGAGGCTCTGTCACAGATTACAGACTTCTGATACCCATTGGTTTCCCTACAGAACTTTCTGTAATGCCAGGGAGGGAGTGGAAAAATCCCATACCCTCAAACTATCACTGAAATCCATTTAATACTCAATGAGGAAAGCTCTTACTACAAAACTCTGGTGAGGTTCACCTCAAGCAAGGCAGAAAATACCTTCAGAGAGACAGTGTAACTTGTAGGTGGCACAGAATCCCAGGACCTGAGAAATTTGGGCTAACACAAAAAAGCTGAACAGTTATAACTCAGCAATAACTTAAGGGTGATGCATAGGCATGCTGCAGTAGACATCACCCCAATAGTTTCCAACACTACACAGATGAGGGCACTTTGGTCATTGGTACAACTGCAGAATCAACAGGAAATACTGCGAGATCCAAGAGGAATAGATGAAGCCAGAACAACAAAAGGGCATTGATGAATTAATGCTTCATAGGATAGAATTTTAACTGCTGCAAGGAGACGAATCCTGGGAAAAATCTTCAGGGCAGCAGTGGCTGCTTAAGTTGAAGCAAGAATATTTTTTTCAAAACTAAAGTAAAAAATTAAGATATCACAATGTGCCAAGAAAAGACAGTTGATGGGATCGAAGAAAAAACCAGAGGGGAAAAAAAAAGGAAAGAAGAAGAAACAAGAATAGAAAGACAAAATAAGATCTTGCTGTATGATGATTAATTAGTAAGGGGAGTGGCCTCTGATCAGGCAAGTCACAGAAAGAGTTCATAATTATCCCTTTAAATCCCCTGAGTCCTTTATGTCTAATGGTTAACCTTGAAACTTCAAAACATTGTATTACTCACTCTAGGTGTCAGGTGGTAGACAAATGTTTTAAATCACAGCAATAATCATAAAAATACTACAAAAATCCATCTGTAAAGTACCAGTCTATGAGACCTTCATACAGACAAGCATTGACTCATTTCTCTGTTTTAAAGTACAAAAATATGGCACCTTGTAGAAAGCTTATTAAATTATGTAAAAAGTATTTAATTCTCTTGATCAAATTTGGAATCCATATTAACAGTTTTTTAAAATGCTTTTTTTTTTTGGTCAAAAATCTACTGACAAAATGCTTGGGAATCCCTTAGCTTGATACAAAATCCCCATATAGGATCAAAGTCCTACCTGGAAAAAAAACCCAAACAAAACTAGAATGCACACACACATGCATGCACACTCCAGCTTGGTCCTGTTTAGTTATAGAAGAAAGATTAAATGAATGCACAGCAAGTGAAAATACTGCTGTGGTCTTCCTCAGCTTACCGCTATCACCACAATGGGAGAAAGTTTTACCAGCTTCCCACTGATCTCAGTTTAAGCATCAGCTCCTAACGATAAGCAAACGTCAAAAGACAAACGTATGTTTTGCTGCTTATCATTTGGCGTAAAGCAAACAACTTGTGCAGCAGAAGAACTGTTTTACAGTACAGAAAATTATTAATGCTACATTACACACAAAAAAATGAAGTATCAGAGCACTGCAGAAAGAAATTTGTTAAGGGTGGGGACGAAAAGAAGGATTAAGACTTCAAAGGAAATGCGAGTAACTGGCAGGTTTGGGAAAAAAAAAACAGCTCTAAGAAAATTAGCTTTGTAACAAAAAACTTCTAGTGATTTCCATAAAGCAGCAAAATAGATATTATCATACAAACCAGATCATATTGTAACAGCTAGGGGCAACAACAGACAGCAGGAACCTCATTGGAAGAGCTTTATTTAGGGTCAAGATTCTCCTAGATGATCATTCATCAGCTGCTGTAGTAACTAATTAAAAATCTGGACAAAGACTGAAAAATTTTGAGGGCAGAACCGTTGAAACTTACCAAACACCAGATATTGGTTCAGAATCAAGCTGGATGACTCCAGAATTTAGAAATACATAAGTAATCCAATTAGACTCCTTACATCATCTTTTCTTGCAGACAACCATTAAGGTCTGAATTTAAAATCAGCTGTGTGATTAACATATCCTGCTATAGAGTGTTACTTGTTTCTTAAGAATTATGAGCAGATGAAAATCTCATTTGGTAAAGACTATTCTTTCTCACTTGGCAATGACGGTTTGGTATTTTCCTTTCCTCTCTGAAAGACAAGTTGTTTTTTTTTTAAAGGGGTTACCTGCAAAATAAGAAATTGATTTATGAATTTGTTGTAATTTGTTTGTCTAAGCAAATGCTGTAGGATGAAACTTACATAAAAAACATATTTTGCATATGTCTTCATTATACAGAAGTAATCTATAACTATTAGATGTCATCCTCTGCAAAAAAGTCCATGAAAAATCCACATAATTCCAAATATTTTGTAAATTTGAGGCAGATTGCCCTTTTAACTGATGCTAAATAAACTGCTTGAAAGGGTATGAGTGTTTCAAAAGCTAATTATTCTTTCTAAGATGCTGTATAAGCTTTGTATATTTCATACTACACATGTGCTGATGCTGGAATAGAACTAAATTACAAAGAATTAAGCTGTTAAGAGAAAAGGTCCCATTTACACAGGCACACTACAAAAACACCTGGTAAGAATGACTGAATGATCATTAGCCCAGCTGGGTTTTCCCAGGGAAGAAGAAAACCACAGGCAGTCTTATTTTTATATATATTCTCTCTCTATAAATATACTTTTTATATTTACTCTAACAGTCTCATTTTAAGAACAAAAGTTGAGCTGTAACCAAATCCTCAAAGTTTCTTACCAAAGAAGGAAACTAAGGCACCTAAACTATCAACATAGCAACTTTTTTTCTGAGAAGCCATTTAAATGCGTTACTGAAGCTCTGGAAGCTCAAACTCCCTTTCTGCAAAGGTTTCTGTGAAGGAATCGGGCTCCCAGAGAAGGGCTTAAGTAAGACTTTTCCACTGCTAATATTTTTGACATTGGCAGTGTTTCTGTCCAGCTGAATGCCTGGCTTCCTCACAAAAAAAGTCACAAAAAGATGTATTTATCGAAGAACAGAAGTTGTATATTTGCAAATTCCATAGATGTTCATTCAAGTGACCTACAAGGAGCTTGAGGCACAGAGACTCACTGCTTTGTCAACTAGATTAAGTTCCAACAGTGCTCTTTGAGAGCAGATACCAAACAGGAAAGACAGCCTTTCAGGGCAATAAATATTTTAAGTGCTAAATATATGTTTAAATATTTTGTTTAAATATTAAATATATGTTTAAATATTAAATATATGTCTAAACCCCTTCCTTGGCAACTGGGACCTTTTTGCAACTGAATCTACCCATAAAATGTATTAATAATAAAGGAAAATTAGACATTAAAGGTTATCCCCAAATTTCCAAATTCCAAACTTATCCCCCAGAAGAGGCACCCTCACAAACGATTTTCTCCACTGAGTGTCAGTGCAAGCCAGATCTGCTTCTTACACGCATGAGGTGGTACAGAACTGATCTGATAACTCATTCTCGAAGTTCCTGAGAAATTCAAGAAACTGGGTGCCAGAAGAAAACTCAGCAGTTGAAGGTACACCCTGAACTTCCCATTAAACTTTACAAGCGTGGACACAAAGCAAAACAAATAACATTGGCATAGAGAATGACAGCGACAAACTCCAGTACAGTTTCCAGTCTTGTATCTTCCCTCACTTACACCTATTGCAGTGTCCCCATCTAGAAGCAGATCTCCATGCCTAGTCACTCTGTCTGCATCTGTAAAAGGGTTCAGGTTTTACTCTCTGGACCTCAAACCAATTGGCAGAGCACTGCTCACATGCGTATGGCTGTTCTCTCTCGTCCCCAAGACAAGGCGGTACCCTCCAAAGGCTTAGTAAGCAGTTACTGGCCTGTGCTAACTCCAAACTGTGCCCAGGCGCTGTCTGCGAGAATGATAGTTAGCTCCCCACTAAAACTGTGCTTGGGACCATGCTAACCTATTAGCTGCACAGCCTACTGTAGGGCAATATTTATATTAATTAAGGGCCTTATTAATACTGTTGTTACGATTACCATAATATTATGTTCTGCCTCGGTGTGGAGCTGAGGATGTAATGGCATTTTGTAAAAAACTAAACGAGCCTCACAGTAGCCATTCAGAGAAGGATGTGGGTTTTATCCAATTTACAAACTAGGAGACTGTGAGATCAAAAGACTATACAATTTACTTCTCTCCAATGAAACGGTAGTAAAGAGCCGAGAATAAGGGATGGGACTCCTGATTCTTATTGCTCATATTAGCTGCTGGACTAGTATCTATGATGTTAAATTATTCATCATTTCTCACAGGGAAGGCAAGCATGCACTCACAAGAAAAGCTGTGTGCAAGAAAAAGGGTTATCAAAGTATTCACACACTCTTTCAAAAGAGTTAGCTAACTGACAAAAATATGCTGCTGTAACACATTTTCGTGTGTAGGTAGCAATTCTTCTCTACATCCCAGGGCTGGAATCCTGTGTGGGGAAAACTGAACTCCTCAGTATAATGTAAAAGACAGGCCTCATTAACTCTTGGACATCTTCTCATTTCTTGGTCATAAATCCTATTACCTTGTATTACAAACTGCCATAAAACTCACAGATAAAAGATAATTTATGCTCAGTGTACAGAAGCTAATGTTTCTGTACTCCTGAGAAGCACAAAGCCAGAAAATGAGAAAGTATGTATGTGAAACCTTAAGCCATTCATATTGAGCATGGCTAGCATGATAAACATGACTCTAAGGGCCTAATGCTCTTCAGCCAGGGTATATTCTAATGGTAATTGATATTACCGAAATTTCAAGCATAAAATGTACGGACTGTTGCGTAAAATATCCTGCTTATAAAGAGTGATTATTCCTTATTAAGAATTCAGGCTTTCCTCCCTTCCTCCACTAGAGAAAGAAATACGATGGCTATTCAGTACAGAGATACTTCTTTTCTTTTTTCCTTTTTTCTTTTTTTCTTTTAAATTCCAATCGTCACATTAGAAAATGCTTCAGAGCAAGCACCACCTCCTGGAATTCTTAGATAGTCTCCCTATTTCTGACTCCTATCCTAATTAGTGTTGCATGGCACACAAAAACTAACAACCCTTGGAGCTGGCAAAATCAAAGGGGCAGCTCAATCTCTTATTTGCTTTTTCTCTGAAGCAATTTAAAGTCTTTGGACTTCGGCACTGATTTTAACTGTGTTGGTTACCTGCTCAAAGGAATATTTTGCTTTAGTGAAGACTGAGCAAAAGATGCATTAAATTTAGGCTATTTGTCATTCATTTCCTTTTCCCATTCAGACCAGAGAAAAATCTTTCACTGTCAACTTACAACTTCTGTAGTAACAAACTATGTTCTCATTGCTTGGTCCCTTCCACAGATGCACCTCATTTCATGCCTGCTTTCTTTTCTTAAATACTTGTTTAATAATTTGACCTATATTGGAATTCATTTATCTAAATTTAGATACCTACAGTGTATACCTAGATCTCAGCCTGCCACCCAATTTCTCCATAGAGTCCATGGAGACAGGTATTGATGGGGTGTAATTCTTCCCATCTTTTTTCTCTTCTCCACCTGTCAGGATAGTTCATCCTTACAGGTCAGAAATTAATATAAAAGAGTTTACTTCCTTGCAGTTTTCTTCACTTCCCATGCCAAAACATTTTTATCAATCTATTGCAAAAACTTGCACTGTCTGTCCATCTATTTCCCAAGAGATGCCTCAGTACTCAAATTGCCAGTTACCCTTACATTCAGTACTTGGATCATTTTATTGGCTGATGAAAAAAGGCTTTGTTTACCTGGTCCTCCTTGCTTGGTAGTCTGTGGTGGAGTCCAAATCAGGCATTGTCCTTGCTCTCTTCCTCTATCACCCTGAAGACTTTTAGCAAGCCTATAAGCCTGTCTCCGACAACACTGTGGACCCTTTACAAATGTGTTAAATATTGATATATTTCTTCTGCTGTACCCCTCTATATCAACATTGTAATAATGTGAAATAACTATCTTTCAAAGCAATTACTTAATAGATTTTATGGTGTACTTAGATATTTACTCACACTGTCCTCCTCTTAGTTTCTGCATTAGTAATTAAAAAATCAGCAGCTTGACTTGTTATTCCGCTTTGTATCCTTCCTAGGGCTGTTACGGGATTACCAGTTTATCTGCTCTGTCCAAATATTTTAGCTTCTGCCTAGGTACATATGATAGAGAACCAACACTAGTCGCCTGCTATAGTGAACAGAGGGCTAATGTTATTTTGAAGCAAAAAACATGGTTATATTTTGCTCGTATATTTTATCCAAAGAATCCAATAAAGATCAGATTCTTCATCCCCAAGAGAGAAAGGTTTCAGATCTACGTTTTATAGAAAAAGCAACATGCTCTTAACTTTATCATTTGCATTAGCATTTGAATCTCAAAACCTTGCTTCATTTGTTGCAGTTTCCAGACTTGTATTTCAAAAAGTCAGTGGGTCTCCTGCTGTGTTCAACTCCCTCCTACCTTGATTTTAAATTACAAAGGGGAGAGGGTAAAAAGAGAAAATGTCATGATTGTGGCTGTAAGAAAAACATCACACTGAACTCCACACAACAAAGAGTACTTCCAAGCTTAGGATCCTCTTTTCTTTCTGTGTATAAACTACTCACTTGATTTTTATCTAAACTATGCAGGATTAATGTTATTATCTGGAGGTACCACGACAGTTGGCTGAAGATGCTGACAGTGACAAGTTTAAACCAACAATGAAAAGCAATTTTGTGTCAAAGTTACCATTAAGATCGTTTAAACGGCCTGCCCCCTATGTCTGCCCTTTATTTCTGAACGCTAGAAACAGCCTGAAGTTGCAGAAGTCAGTTACTAGCAATGCAGACTGACAGCCAGGAATGGCAGAAAAAAATAATATCCTGTGGAACTCTCCCCATCAACAAAAAAAAGTATTAAATGCTTCTCGTACGGCATGATTAAAAACAGAACATAAAGAAGTTTCCAGTAAGCCCAAACAATTAGCAACCTCCCATTTCTATTCAAATGCACAGATCATGAATTTTTGTAAAGTTACAAAGGGTTTAATTATTCATTGAAGACTCTTCTGAAAGCAACCTTAGGCATGGCATTTTAAAGCCACTTATGGAAAAGATGAATGAAAAAAATTAATAGTCTTTCCAGTCCAAGTATGTGTTTTGTAAGCTAAATTGGGAATTCTCCGTCCTATTTCAGCTCTTCAGTATGTCCTTAACCATATCCTAAAATTAATTTACAGTCGTCAGTGAAGTACTGCACCCACAGATCAATCACAAGCCAGTTCATCCTCACTTTCAGATTATAACCACAGTTATCCTTTGCCCTCTTTCCCCCTCACTCTGCTGCCTCTATCCATTTAGCTGTGCAACTAATGATCAGAGTCATTTCCCATCATACTGGCAAATGAGCTCCTGTGCCTACTGTCTTTCCTGCAGACACAGGGCTTCGAAGTTGTTAATACAGCAATTGCCCCTGCGGATTTAAATCTATAATCTCATAGAACCTTATTAATGCTTTTCTCAAATTACAATGAAGCACGTGTGGTGCAGGGTTTTGTCAAATTTATCTGTGAATGTTATTTATTTTAATGAAATAAGCTTGCCAAGATAAAATGGGAAAGTTAGTTAAGCTTCTAGAAACCCTGACGTCAGGAGAAGTTATTTCCAAACAAATAAATGAATCACTGTTAGAGAAGACTTTTTGATGCTTAGATTTGCCTTTAATTTAAATCTTAGAAACCGAAGCCCAGCAAGATCTTTTGTGTGTGTTGTTTTATGAATCAATATATGGAATAACAGACCTGAAAAACCACAAAAATAACACATTTTAAATAAATTCCCTCGTTGATGCTAGCTGGTTTCCCATCATAATGAACTGCACCACTCAGACCATACAAGAGCTCTGCCTGACGTGTTTGTCAGGAACTCCCTCATATCTTCCTTTTACATCCTTCTTTTGTTTCTCTTGCTGCAGACATCCTTATTGCTACTTGACATGTAAAAGGGCTGTGTGCTAAATTTAAACTTACTGGAATCTAATTAAAAAGTTAAATTTTTTTTTCATTTATAATCAAAATACTGGATTTCTATGTTCCTCGCTTTTTAAACAAATCTATCCTGAACAAACTAAACACAATCTTTTCCAAGGCAGGAACGCAGAGCCCATCATTTGCTGTCCACTTCCCTGCAATATATTTTATATTTAGCCTCTGACCCTACAGAACACAATTAAGAAAATGAGCACTTAATGGTGCAAGACGTACAGGGTCAGGGTGGGTGGAAGGTCAGCGTCATTATGAAGTAACTTTTCACAACACTCACAGGTTGAAGCAGGTAAATCAGCGAGCACTCCTGGATAACTATCACTGGAAAAGGAGTGATATTTGTTGCATGAAAAAGTGTTTCCACTGATGCCATTGTTTGGTCAAAGCGTCCTCCAAGTCCACCCAAAGTCACAATCACATCGATCTAAAAGATAAAACAAAAACAGTCACCAAGAAAAGTTTCAGGCACGATCTCTAGACCCTGAAATTCAACAATAAAATCACTTTGGGGAAAACAAAAAGAAAAAATAACTACTGACTATACAAAAGCAAACATCAAATACAGTTATTTACTCCCATTACCGATAAATACCATTATGTGATTTTTTGAGGCTGAGTATTAAAGCTCAGAAAATTCACAGCCGATGTGGTACTTTTGAAGAGGACATAACTGTTCTCCCTAAAATACAGGCCAGTCTTTGCAGGTACTTATCTGTCTGCCCTGAATATATAGACCCTAAGATATACCACCACATCTACGCCCCTCAGCTAAGCGTGGTATATCTCAGCCTTAATAACTTTCATCCCCAGATCTTAACATCATTTCAGTATTACCCTCACAGTTTACAGAGCCAATAAAGGAAATTTCAAGTTAGGGCTGTTGTACGTCGTTCTCGTTCCTGCCACACAGCATTTTAATGTACAAGTGATCCCACTCACAGGTTGGCTCTACTCAAGATTAAAAGTACTACTGAAGCAGGAGGTTCCAGCCCAAGTGACTGGCACATCATCTCCCAGCTGTCAGGGACAGGCACGGGAGCACTCTCCTGTCCCAGTCCCAGACCCGCAGAGAGCACCGCTTGATTGCTTGCAATAGGCCATGGAGTCAGACTGCTGTTGCTCAATTCTCTCACACTCCATCAAGCCTCTGAACACTCTACTTCCTACAAGCAGAAAGGGAGTATTTAAAAGCCTTGGTTAAGAGCTTTTGGCTCTATAGATAAAAGGTCACTGAGTGCAAAGTATTATTATTATTACTTCCATAATGTGGATCAGTTATGTTCAGTAATGGTATTTTAAAAAGCTACCACTGACTAAGTCGTACCTAGAGCCCTAACACATTGCAGCAATAGTCTTTAGAAGCTGCCTTGACAATGGCCATCTGGTGAAGTTTCCAACTTTATAGGGCTCAAGTCTATGGCCACTGTGATTACATGAAGTTTTACTCAACCCAGGAGCCACATACTAGTGCTCCGTCTATCTGGAATGATGTATTAATAGCGTCAGCTTCTATTTTTATTACCAGGGTTAGGGCTTTACGATTCTGTTGAATATTGGTTTGCATGAAAATTAAGCTCTCTTCCTTTTGGTGAAGAACTATACCAACTTTCTCACCATCATCAGGAAAACGCTTGACAATTCAGAGTGGATCAATATAACACATTATGTTAGCAGCAAACACTGAAACAAAAAAGCTATTCTTGTACTGCAGACGGCATGTATTTTCTGTGCAGATTACAGATCACACAGACCTAATATACAACCAGTAGAATATGAACGGTAGGAAAACCTGTCCTTAAACAGGAGACAAACCAGCAAAAGCTAATGGCTAAGCTTATGGCTAAGCCATAATACGTTTTCTATTTTATTGATTCTAGCGTAGAAACAAACTGCTTTTGTTTGACTGGTGACGACTGGGATTAAAATAGTTGACTCAATTACCTGAAAATAATACTACTAAAAAGACCCACCCACAACAGTTCCCTACCAGTGTTGACTGGTAAAGATGCCCCCCACCCCAATGGAGGCCATGGGGAAAATGTGCTACATTAACCTGGAACCACAGTGAATTTAAGGTGACCTTGCAAAGGATCCGTAACCCACATATATGTTGCTTTTCTTGTGAGCAATGGGGCTGAAGCTTAAATACTAGCCTACTCTTCAAAAAGTTGAGCAACTACTGTATAGTTTCTTGGTATATAGGTCTCACCATACGTGAACTTGTTTGTTTTGGCTTTGAGGTGTTCTGCAGTTTAAAAGGTAAGAATGAAGGTAACACAGAGTTCCCTCTGACTTGTAATTAAAATGACGCAATAACATTCTGAATGTGTCTTCTTTCCCTTGTAAAACTGTCAGTATGCGAGACTCATCCTGCTCTGTTATTCACACACGGGTACTTATCGCGAAGTACAGGACCTCTCTGAAACAAGGAATTGCTCACTGACTGCATCTTTTTGTGACAGAGATTGCCAGAGTACTGCAAGTTGAAGAAAAACATTACAATTTCTGTATTTTAAAGTACAACAGAAGTGATCCCAAAGTCCTACTCCTTATTCAAGAGCAACAGTGCAGTGATCTTGTGGATTGGTGCCCAAAAAGTAAGAAAAGAAAACCAACCTAGTGTGGAGTAGATCTGTTGAAAAGGCAGTCATAAAACAGAGGTTTGGGGTTGTGGCATGTTGGGAGAAGACTAATAAAGATATCTGAAAAGGGAATGTAGCTGTTATTTAGAGTTTGCATGGACTGTGAAAATGAAAAATACAGGTATGTGACAGGTACGGAAACAAACCCAGCTGAAGTATGAGAGGAGCAGGCAGAGAGCAAAGCTAAAATTCGGCACTTCTGTGATGGTTGACAGTCTGCCTTTCACTGGATAGTCTTGGCAGCAGTGACAGGCATCCAAACATTGTAGGACTTTTAAAGCCTCTATTTGAAGGTCTAGTTATATACATTTCGTCTATTTAACAAAAACACAGAGAGGCTAAGTCCAACAAAAACCTCAAGAGCCTTTTCATCCTAAAGCTATCACCTCTGTTAAAAAAACACAACACAGAAATCACAAACAAAACAATCAGTTCTTTCCCTGCAATCGCTGCTCCTCTCGCTCTGCCAAGCACTTCAGAAAATGGATGTGCCACAAAAGCACATACACGACTCTTGGTCATTCCAGAACCTAAGACAAAGTGAATATCAAAGCATAAGACATATATATATTCCCACACTACAGCCAGGAAAGGCTGTTCATTTTTCTACTATGCCTTCCTGTATAACACAGGCTACAGAATTATACTGTTACTGCTAATCAGCCCAGCAAGTAGCATTTAACTAACACACTGTACTTCAATTGAAATGTCCATGCTTCACTTAAACGTCCTGTCACCAGTCCCCTTACACAATTTGTTTTCACATTCATTTCCTGAAAAAGGATAAAAAATCCTAAATAACTACAAAGAAAAGCTTAGATCATCGCTGGCACAGTGTAGAGGGCACCATATTCCCTTAGACTATCTATAACCTGACTTAAACATATTGCACAACATCCTTAAAGGTGAGCGAGCTTTAATTTAGAAAGAGTTGAAGATCTAAGGGATTCAGTAATCTTTAAATGATACACTTACACATTAGTATCTCTTGAAAGAGTTTTAGGAGTCACTACCAAACAGCAGGGCAGTTAAAAGAAGAAGGGGAGCATAAAGAAAGACTGGCAACTCAGGGATGTCCTTCTTCCTTCTCCCCTAAGCTGTAATTTAGAGGGTGCAGTAACCAAGGGGAGCCAAGGCTGCCACCACGTCAGAATGAAGTTCACAGAAACACAGAATCACTAAGGTTGGAAAAGACCTGTAAGATCATCAAGTCCAACCATCACCCCAACCCCACCATGCCCACTAAACCACATCCCACAGTGCCACGTCCACACGTTCCTTGAACACCTCCAGGGATGGGGACTCCACCACCTCCCTGGGCAGCCTCTTCCAATGCTTCACCACTCTCTCAGTAAAGACATTTTTCCTAATATCCAGCCCAAACCTCCCCTGGTGCAACTTTTGAGGCCATTTCCTCTTGTCCTGTCTCTAGTTACATGGGGGAAGAGACCAACATCCATCTCCCTGCAACCCCCTTTCAGGTAGTTGTAGAGAGCGATAAGGTCTCCCCTCAGCCTCCTCTTCTCCAGACTGAACAACCCCAGCTCCCTCAGCCGCTCCTCATCAGACTTGTGCTCCAGACCCCTCACCAGCTTCGTCGCCCTTCTCTGGACACGCTCCAGCACCTCAATGTCCTTCTTGGAGTGAGGGGCCCAAAACTGAACACAGCATTCGAGGTGCGGCCTCACCAGCGCCGAGTACAGGGGCACGATCCCCTCCCTACTCCTGCTGCCCACACTGTTTCTGATCCAGGCCAGGATGCCGTTGGCCTTCTTGGCCACCTGGGCACACTGCCGGCTCATATTCAGCCGGCTGTCGACCAACACCCCCAGGTCCTTTTCCGCCAGGCAGCTTTCCAGCCACTCGTCCCCAAGCCTGTAGTGTTGCATGGGGTTGTTGTGACCCAAGTGAGGACCCGGCACTTGGCCTTGTTGAACCTCATACAAGTTGCTCAGGTTCTTGCTTCAACTCTAACAGAGACTACTGAAATGGACAACTTGCTGTAAACTGTTGACAGGCTTGCGAAACACTATCTGTGAAAACTGGTCCAGCTGACATTCCTTTTTCTGGTATGGATGGGTTAAATACAAAGAAGACTTTCACTGTATGATTGAGGAACACATATTTAAGGAGAAGGGTGAAAGGAGACAGGAAGCTGGGAACTGCCTGGGGTGGGTGAAAAGAGTGCAATATCTAGCTTTCTAATGTCAGCATCGCCGTGGCATCTAAGAGCGAATTCCACAGCTCGAATTGACAGCAAAGGATGCCCATTCTTTTCAAAACTGTGCTCGTTATCTCCAATAAGAAATCCTCTCCTCAGGGTCTGGGTAGGGCTCTGGACAGACAATTTCAGTTTCAGCTAGACAGCTTGCAAACAAACACGCCTAAGTCTCAAAGAGGTGGGCAGGTGAAAGGGAATACACTTATTAACAACAACCAGTAGCACTGAATGAACCGTGAAAAAGACCTCCCCTAAAGGAAAACAGGAAGGTATCTGTAATCAGGATGTCGTAAAAGCTCCAGAGCCATGAATAAACCTCCCTCCCTCTGAGGCCATGGAGACCATCCACTGCTAATACCAAAGATATTTCTATGCCAATTACAGGTCAGATATTGTACCTGATTGGAACATAGCTTCCTTTTATCACCTTCTCACTTCACTGATAACTTTTCACCTTTCACAGTCTTTCTTAATTTCCTACCATTCATAAGTCTATTCTTTTAATTTAAAATTTTGGAGGAATATGAGACAGAGAATAAATTATTGTAGTAACATGCATAGTAGGTTGAAGTATATTATATGTTGAGATACATATATATTCAAGTATACTATATGCTGAAAAGCAAACAAGTAGTAGTGTGAATGCTACATTTATTATTGCCTTCTCGCTTTGACACTTTATCCATTTTAACCAGTTTACAAGAAAAGCGGGTTTTTTTTTCTTCATAAGGCAATTCTGTCAAGTCAGGATGTGGTTTGAAAATCCAGATATATCCTTTCTGGTCTCTGCATCAGCTTCAGTACTGAAGACTTTAAAACACAGCAAGCACTTTCCTTTATAACAAATGAGCCGCAGTGGATTTCAGCTCATTCTCCCATAGCTGTATGTGCTATGTGTGTGCTCTTGTGCCGGCCAGATCACAGTCATTTTTTTATATCATCCACAAAACTGCAATGTAAATTTAATGAACTATTAAAATCCCACAACCCAATGCTGAATATATAGCAAGATACTGTCCCTTTTAGTTGATTATACTGGCTCTCTAGCTCAGTGTTTTACATAAAAGGTATGGCATACATTTCCTACGGGAATGATATGCCCAGCCACACAGCAGCATCTGAACTTCGCTCAGGTAGAATCCTCTGCTCTAGCCGGAATTTGCTTGTTGCTTCAGCCATCTGACTCTTCATGGGAACGAGAGCTCTCAGCTGAAGGCTGCCACTCTGTCTGTGTACCTGAGCTGATAACCTTCAATCAGCTTCATCGTCACCTCACTTATTCCACTAATCTTTATATTATATTGTTCCAGCTCCTTCACAAAGCACTTCTGGCTTCTTATGCTAATTTTCTTACACTTTTACCCAAGTGCTTTCTCTATTTGTAACCCTTTTTATTTTAAGTAAGAGGTTAGTTCTTTCTGCTAATGACAATAAGCATGCAAACAGATTGCGTTTGCCTGCTTAAAACAAGCAACATGTATGATGGCAAGATGGAAAAGGAAAAGACAATCTCAAAATCCAGTCACAGATTTGAGTAGCTGGAAACATTTTAATCTTGGTTCTACTACTGACTTGTGTTTATGTCTCTGGTCAAATGACTTGATTTCATCTCAGTGCTTTGGCTTTGCTCTCTCCTGCAGGTAAACGGAACTTTTGAGGGTGTATAGAACATCATCTGGCATAAATTTTGTGGAACATAAACTTCATAAACATTGACTTCATTCTTTCTTACTTACAGAAACCTAATCTACAAAATCCATGTGAACTGCTGGACCCCAAGCAATCTGAATTTTACTGCTTGCTCTCCTGCTGAATATTCCTGTATGACCTTGATCAAACTGTATGCCCTGTGCCTCAGGTAGAGTTAAGGACAGCAACAACTCCCGCTCTGCTACTGCCTGTCAGCTGGAGCGAAGCTCTACAATTCGTGCTGCGTGTGAGATCAGGGTCATTGGAATTCCTTACTGCCTCCAATTTTCTGGGTGAAGGGCTTGCCCCTACTCCCACAGTTGCGATGATGTTGCGAGTAGGCAAAAGCACACTAAAACTCTTAAAGCAATCTGTTCACTGAGGCTTTGGAGGAAAACGTGTGCTGGTTTTGACCCTGCCACATTTATTCTGTGCACGAACAAGGATTCCAGGACTATCAACCACGTTTCTTCTGAAAAATCATATAATCTTCTCATCTTTTAAAATAGTATGAAAAGACATTCACAAACATCAGGCTAACCTTTCTGTTCCCGCAGCTGAACCACTGTAATCCACAGTACGTACTGCGGTATCACCCCCACGGAAATGTAAAACCTATCACTGTAAACTATCATATCCCTAAGAAAGCAAGCCCTGGATTTGTATTAGCAGCAATGCAAGAGGCCCTCAAAAGATTATGCTAAAATCGTCTAGAAAATCTCTTTAACGATCTCATATCCACTCGCATCTAGTGCCAAAAGCTGTGTTTGGCACATGCTGTGTTTTTAATCTTTTCGTATACTGCCTCCAGGAGTAAAAAAAGGAAAAACAAACGAGCTAAAAACTCGCATCAATTAACAACTCAAGGGAAGGAAAAAAGTGATCCTATCTTCTTCAAGAGAATCTGTTCGTTGTGAGCTTTGTATTTCACATTTCGCTTAACTCTGGCTATCAGTCTTTACAGTCTTCATTCCCCACCCTCCAACACACTTCCATGTTGTCACAAGATCAGCAGGACACCACCACTACAACCCACCGCTTCCCTGCCAGCGGCCCCCCGCCCCGCCGTGCTGTTGCCTGTCATCCAGCACCCCTCAACTACAACACGAAGGTCCCTGGCTACTCAGGACCTGATGGATCAGAGACACCGTACATTCTGCCTGCTAGCCCACAAACAGGCTATATATCCCAGGACACATATCAGTGAGATCGTGTGCACCTTCGCACACCTCCATGAGCCCCGACAACTTCTCTTTGATCTCCTTTACAGTCCTGTGGTGGGTTAACCTTGGCTGGTGGCCAGGCACCCATCCCAGCCGCTCTCTCACTCCCCCTCTTCAACAGGACAGGGGGGAGAAAATAAGATGAAAAAGCTCACGGGTCGAGACAAGGACAGGGAGATCATTAATTACCAATTACCATCACAGGGAAAACAGACTTGACTTGGGGAAAATTAATCTAATTTATTGCCAATTAAATATCAAGTTAGAGAAGAAAAAGAAGACAAAACTAAAACCACCTTTTCACCACCCCTCTTTCTCCCAGGCCCAACTTCACTCCATTCCTGACTCCTCTATCTCCCCTCTCCCCCTCAGCAGAATGGGGGGCTGTGGTCAGTCCATAACAGCTCCTCTCTGCCTCTCCTTCCTTCTCATGTTGTTCCCCTGCTATAGCGTGGGTCCTCTCCATGGGATACAGTCCTTCAGGAACAAACTGCTTCAGCGTGGGTCCCCCTCAGGCTGGAGCTTCTGCCAGGAGCCTGCTCCTGCGTGGGCTCCCCACAGGCCGCAGCTCCCTCAGGAGAGACCCACCCGCCCCGGCGCGGGCTCCCCAGGGGGATCTCTGGGGAGGGGCGGCTGGAGCCCCTCCTGCCCCTCCTGCCGCGCTCCCCTCGGGGCTCGCAGGGCTGTTCCTCACCCCTTTCCCCTCACCCCTCACCGCCGGGCAGCGTTCTGCCCTCCCTCAGCCGCGCTTTCCCCAGGCGCCCGCCCGTGGCTGCGGGGCTGGGCTGTGCCCTGCGGTGGGGCCGCTGGAGCCGGCGGGAAGTGGCGGGAACCGGCTGTGTCCGGCTCGGGGCAGCTCCGGCCTCGCCTCTCCTCACAGGGAACCCCGCAGCCCCCCGCCAGCACCTGGGCACACAAACCCGATACGAGTCCCTACTTCAGCCTAACTAATAACCCTCATCGCTTAACTTGTTATTATTTCTCTAGAAGGCTGAGACAAACATAAGATGTGTCTCTCGGCCTCAAAGCTCCCTTTCCATTCCCACCCCACCTTTGTGCGGTGTTGTATCGGCTCCTGCCCGGACGCTGGTCCGGGGCCCTCGGAAAGTCTACAAAGGAGGCTAAACAAACCGGCGGTTTTTCAAGGCAATGGGGTAGATTTTCTGTAGACAAGGGTCGCTATACGAAACGCCCCGCCAACAGCCCACAGATGCTTATACCCAGATGAACAGAGAAAGAAGACTTCAGCACTATGAGAGGTGAAATCTTTTCCTGTGGCTTCCTAAACCAGATGCGTCTTTTCTTGAAAACTAATTTTCTGCCTATTTTTATTTCCATTCTGTCACGTTAAATTTAGGTATCAAATTTTAAGGAAAGAAACACAGATTTTTTAAAGGGAAAACATCCCGTACAAAATACAGACAAGGAAATTTAAAAAAACTTCCATTTTCATTAAAGGGTGATGCTTTTCTTTTTTTTTTTTTTCCTTCATCTGAGCAAGAGTTAATAGCTCAGGCACTTTCCCTGCTTATGTTAACATTTAGCAGTGAAGCCTATATAAAAGACACCACAAATAATGCAGAGCTGTAGGGCATCCTCACTCTCCTGCAGCAGCATCGCAGAGGAGATAATGGCGAAAGAAGCATTTGTGCCTAACTAGGACGAGACGTTACCTCTGCTATTTAAAAAGTTTAAACTTGGGTTCGCACAGGTCCGAAGATCTCTCGACAGGTCCCAACAGAACAGTAATATTTTCAGCTGGTCTGAACATTAATCTTCATGACGAACAAGGGGATAATAGCCTGTCCTATTATACTCAAGGGACAGATATAAGACCTGAAACTAAAGACAGAAATTTTTTCCTGTCTCTCTCAGGCCCAATTCTGCAAATGGTTCCTCTTTTGAGTGATTTCACTGAATACCTGGGCAGTACAGAATTATTATTTTTTTTCCATGGGAGTGCAGATTTGCAGAAAGAAGTCTTGAATTTATACAGTTGTTTCTAAGAGGCTGGAGATATTCTTATATTGAAGGAAGTAGGTTAGGATCTTGGATGCCAATTTTTCTTTTCAGAGTAGGTTCAGTATTTATAGCAGGTAAGCTAAACATAGCCTGAATTATGTCAGCTTACACCCGTTACAGAATCTATTTTATTTTTCTACACTGTCCTCTAGACCATATAAATTTAGCCATGCACTTAAAAAGAAATGAAGCATGATTTCTTAAACTGAAGGCGCTTGTGAAGCTGTAAACATTTTATGTTCACATTTAATTTGCACAAAATATTGAGCCTTAATTGTTCAGTGCTTAGTTGTTCAGTTGTTTAAAAGGGAAGCTCCATGGGTTCTTTAGGCAAGTTGAAGAGACCGTCCCCCGCCTCTCCTCCTTAGCAGTGGCAAAGTCAAATTAAAAGGTAGCTGATTAAAGGAACAGCATGAGCATCAGAACTGGCAAAGCCTGGTTGCCAGTGAGGCTCTGCTACAAAGACCCTTCCATCCCTACCTCTGTTGAGCTCGTGCTACTGCCTTTTTTACAGTGGGAATACTTTAGGAGCCTCATTTTAGGCTGCCTCATTTTCACAATATTTGTGAAGAGTTAAATTACTGTGAGCACCTCCACCCCTTCTTGAACACTACTGGTGTCAGCCAAGAGGTCCAGAGTTAAAGGTCAGGTAAAGTCAAAGGATTTAGGACAAGAGGAAAGGGCCTCAAGTTGCACCAGGGGAGGTTTAGACTGGATATTAGGAAAAACTTCTTCACTGAAAGGGTTGTCAGACATTGGAACAGGCTGCCAAGGGAGGTGGATGACTCACCATCCCTGGAGGTATTTAAAAGATGCGTGGATGAGGCGGTGACAGACATGGCTTAGTGGTGGACTTGGCAGTGTTAGGTTGGACTTGATGATCTTAAAGGTCTTTTCCAACCTAAATGATTCTATGATTTCAGAAGACAGTCAGGCCTCAGGACTACAGACTAAACCATTTCTAGGTAGCACCGGTCACACACTTCTACTTTGCAACAGTCTTAATACCTTCCTCTCCCCTCCAACCCCCAATACTCCTTTCTAGGTAAGGAAAAGAAAAAAAGAGAAAGATCCACCCACAGCTTTGAAAGATTTGACCAGTGTTACAATTTCACTGTTTCTCTTGACTATTCAAAGGCCATACAATGTTACAAAAGGGGGAAAATGTCATGGGGAAAAAAAAACCCACCACCCTAAAACTGGTAAGGAAGCATTCTTACATGCACTGCTTAGGTTAAATAAGTTTCCTTGAACAGGATAAAAAAAGAAGCCACAGAAAAAGGTTAATTTGTTGATTCACCTACTGCTTGAAGGACCAGATCACTGCAGTTTATGAAGTTATGAAACTTGACTCTAAAGCCAGTGTCTCTACACTCATGGATGTAGAAAACTGCTAAAGGATTTCATGAAACTATCTCACCAATAGCCAAACCCCTGTCATTTATTCTTGACAAGCATTTCAATTTAGTAGGAAGAAATCACATTTGAGATGTAAAAAAATGCCCTGACTATTATAATCTGCTGTTAAAATTTGCTGTACCAGCACAATTTTCTTAATATGCTTAATTATAAAGATAAACTTACATCCCATTAACCAAAGAGAATTTCATAAAAATACTCATAACTTATGGGAGATTTCATAACACCACAGTATTCATGTGTCAAGCAGAAAAAAAAAAAAGAAGTTATTTATGAAAATCTCAGGCAACAAACTGAACTCTTAGTCCTTGAACGGCAGAGAAATTCCTGGTGTCAAAACCTATGGCTGTTCATGATTTCCTGCTACAACGTCCACCTCCAAGACTCTGTCAATGCAAGCAGGACAGTCTTTTGAGAACAGTGGTACGTCAATGTAGCCTGACCACGTTCCCAGCATGGAAGTAGTTACAACAGCAATAGCTACTATCAGGGAAGCTGCGCTCCTGTAAAGCGTAAGGAGCTGGGGGGGGGGGGGGGGCGGGGGAGGAGAATCTCTTCTCCTATCAAAAAGTAGTCATAAACAGGACAAAATTGGTGGTTGCAAAAGGAACAGTAAATCGCCTGTCGTGACCTCACGTTTTCTGTTTCAAATATATTTAGCATTTGACCAAGTTGAGAGAATATTAGCTGGCTTCCTTATTAGCTTCCACAGTCTTGTTAATGAGCATATCCTTGATCTCTCCCTCAACAAACTGTATTTTTTCCCCTTGTTCTTCCCCTCCCCAAAGCTTGATGTCGGGTTTATATTTTTTAAACAAACAAAAATCAATGCATTCTCCAGAAATCCCACTCTGCTTCTGCCTTTTTTCTTTAAATTATCTTCATAGTCCAAAGACAAGCCCCAATTGAGTATACAAGGATTACATAAGAAAATATCCCAGTACGTGATGCACTGTGTTCTTGCAGACACCCACTTTGCATGAAATTATTCTAACACAAAGATATTTGGTGTGTCTTGATGCCCACAGCTATAGTGGAACAGGTAGACAGCCTGCTTCCTTTGCATGAAATTAGGGTGTTTCTCTTTGGGAACTGGCAAGTTCTGATATCCTGTATTACGAGAGATGTGCTTTGCCATACCTTTACAATGGGAGGCCTTAAAATAATTCAATGGTAGGAAAGATAGGTTAGATGCTGCATTCCTGGAAGGCGGATTCGGACCTTGGAGTCAAAACAGTCAACACTCAAGGATATGTCTGTGCACCCTAGAGGAGGGATCTACTCCTGTTGAAAGGTATTACGAAATTCTACATTTTAGAAGTGGGAATTAACAGGAAACACTTTAGATCCATTTGTTTCTTTCTAACAGGAAAGGTTTATGAAGAGGATTACTATTAATAACTCATGAAAACCTTTTGATACAGCACTTGACAGTATAGAAACCTTTTCATTACATGTATTTAACTTGCCCTAAAATATATCTCATTTGCATTTTCTTTTCTCCTCCTGTGAGGCATTAAGAAAAACTCAACAGTGCCACCAAAACAGAACAGGTTCATTCTTAGCCCAGCCTGCTGTATGGAATTTGGAGACAGAGCCACAAACTTCAGTGTCCTTGTAAAATCTTCGCACTCCAGCTCCATGCCAGCTTTGGTACCTTCTAGACTGCCTCTCCCCCTATTTGGGGTATTTATAAGTTAATTCCCTGTTCCCAAATCCTGGTAACGGCCTGTCATCATTCCTGGGCTTTCCTTTAAAAGCCATTCCCGCTACTGTTCTGGGCCCCCAAAAGTTTTCAGAAATGAAAACAAGTAGTGATCCCGCATGAAATTACCGACTACTAATGTGAGCAGCAAAATTACAGTTCCGTCAGGAACTGAAGCTGATATATTTACTGTTACAAAAATGTCACGTCATCGGGAATAACCTCAACTGATAGACAAAACCAAAGCTAAGCCTAACAGAGCCTGGTACTTGCAATAATTATAGCCTTTCTACATGGGACTGCTCTTTACGTAAAAAAGTTATTCTCTTTCAAAGTACTTTCTGGTTTTCATTTTAGAGTATTTTCTGTTGTCCTTCAGGGCCTTTCTCTTCCTGTAAAGACAAACCAGAGAGTGCTTAATAAGCTGTTTGAACACTGCATAGCTGCAGGTGGTACACGAACATCACTTCATTGTCTTCTCTTCAGCACTTTACAAACACAGGACTTTACTAACATTATGTTTAGTTTAGCCTCTCTCAACAGAAAAGAATGTGGACTGATTTGACACTTTCTTTAAAAGGGCAAAGAGAAGAATGCTTGCATTCGCTTAAAAGAAGTAATACCCTAGACTGCTGACAGATTGAACCTTTAAAGTGTAATTTTTAAAATGGAAATGTTAGTATAGTATCCCTTTACTGCAAAGGGGTTTTAGGAAGAGTTGGTTTGGATTTTTTCGCTTTTTCATGTTGACACTGATGCTTTCATCAGTTTAAACACACTAACATTAAACCTCTAAAAGGCACGTAGGTTTCAATAAAATTCATTTTTTATATCTTCAGCCCATATAACCAAATGAACTGCTTTAACTTTTTTTAAGCAGAAAAGATAATAAAGTTAAATGAAAAGTCCCAGAGCTTAGTTTTAAGACTAAATGGTATTTTAGATGAAACAGTTAGAGAAAGCAGAGTTTGTAACTCTGAGATAAAGATAATGGCTTAAATCTATCTTTACATTATGAGGATTTTCTTGGAGCTGCATAATTGAGAAACACACTTCCACTTCTCACTGGGGTGAGCTGCTGTGAGCTGCCTGGGAGTCAGACCAGGGACACTGTTATGAAAAGAGCACTTGATGAAAGTTGGGAATTGGAGGATCATCCCCAACTGTACCGCTAGCATGCTGGGAGACTGTGGACTTTTGCTTCTGTACTTGTTTTCTGATCTGCAAATCGAAGATAATAATTGCACTTATAATGCAAGATCTGTTGATCTCTAAATAAGAGATATTGTAAGCAAGCCTATCATTTTGCCAGTTCAGTTGGTTTCTTGAAATAGCTTGTGTTACGTGAGAGAAAATTAAGAACAGAAAGCAGTACCAGACAGAAATTACTGTAAATCAGTTTACTTGAAGGTCTTGTAATGAAGAAAGGAAAGTACTCACATAACCACAGAATGGATAAACTAGTGATTAAAGCAGTAAAGCAAAATGTGCACACCTAAGTGTTCAATAGACCATAAACAACATAAAAGCAGCACATGGCAGAAATAGAGACAGAGTTATTAGGACGTTAAAAAATCATCACACAGGGCCAGGAAGGTACACTGCCAGAAAATTTGTGCATTTACATACATACATGCACATGCATGTGTGTGCATGCATACTCACAGTCATGCAGAAAGAGAAAGAGAAATATCTAACAGCCTTTAGGTTGGAAAGGAACTTCAGGAGCCAGATTCTGGTGGTGGTACTTCACTGCTTCACCCATCCAATACAACGCAATTCACAAATGAATTAGGGCTGTGGAAAGGGAAAATTAAGACTGATTCTCGCTTGCACATGTAAAGGGTACTGCTTGTTCTAACATTCACTGCAGTATGTAATTATAAATACATATAATTAGGTGACTTAGATATAAAATGACCCCAATGCTGCTTTCTGCATGACTTGGCTATGCAACCAAAATATGCAGTGTAAATCAGAAATGAATGACCCTGAGGATTCAGAAACTATTCTAAGAGTTCTTACTTGAGACATAAGGAAAAAGCAGTTATAAATTTGGCAAATTATTCTAGAAGACAGAATAACTGCTGTTTATATTGAACAAGGAGTTCAAGAATTAACAAGGTGTTTTTTCTCCCGGATTTGCATCTCAGTTGACCGTCAACTCCAATTGCATCTTTCCTTGTGGTAGAGGCATTTCTAAGACCTCTTTTCAAACTGAATTCTCCAACAACCAGTAAAATCTAAACTAACTTTGCAGCCTTCTCTCCAGTGGGGGCACCGAGTGTCTATCTCACATTCACTCCCACTCAGGTAATCTCGAAGAAAGCTGTTCGACATGATTATCTTTCCGAACTGTGGTTCCTCTGTTCAAAAGTTATTTGTTCAAAAGCTATTTGGGTGAGCAGGAAGGAAGAGGAGGAGGAGGATGGAGGTGCAGAGACATGGAAAGTAAATTACACAAACTTAATTCCTTCAGAACAAAATATTGCCCCCCTACATTAATGTGAGCTCAAAAACCTCCTTGACGTAGAACTTCCGTAGAGGTGACTGATAGATCACAGTAGAAATTTTATCTGTTCAGTATAGCAGATAAATGGTAACTTATTCTCCAACCAACAGAGGAACATCTGTTTCAAATACCTCAGCTCCTCACAACTGAATTTCATCCAGACAAACTATGTCACAGGATTGTGGATCCATGGTATACATTGAATGTAATTAATTTCCTAGCTTAACATATTGCTACCCAGAAAAAGCAGCAAACACAGCATGACTGCAGTGTAATTTTTTTTTAAGATACTAAAGAGGTACTTTCCTTGTTTAGTAACTTCAACTATAAATCATGGGGAAACAGATTTGTAGTGTCTCTTTGTCATATGCCTCTTCGACAAGTGCTCTGAATAAGCCAGTGTGGGTGAAAATCAAAACTGGAGACACGTATTTTTCCTGGAACCACGAAGACATATTCCACCCAGTTAATACTCTCAGTTAAAAGGAAAGCTTTTATGATATATTTTCCAGAAGGAAAAAACCTTCATGCATTGTGACATGCAAGTTTGTACTTCAGGCCAAAAATGTAAAGGCAGACGAAGAACCCTTCCTCTGTCCACTTCTAGTTTTCAGACCCTGGACCGACCTTCTTTCTCAGCTGTATATACTTCCCAGGTGACCAAAGAATTCAATGGCAGCTTTCTTTTCTGAAGAAATTTGCGTTCTCCTCAAAGATTTTAGGTCTATGGCTTGAACAGTCTGTTTTCTTACTGCTTGACATTTTTTCTGCCAGAATGTTACCCATAAAGACACCTAAATTAAGTGCTAATTTAGGTATTTAAAGAGGCAAGAGTTTCAGAGGAGCCAAGTGGTTGCATCCATAAACTGAGGCCACTATATGTTGAGCCTCCTACCAACGAATTATACCTAATGCTGCTGAACAAAGGGCAAATTGGAACCCAAACTAGTAATTTATATAGTTGTGATACAGTTTGGGGTTCCATTTGTTTAAGTTCCACATATTGAATCAACGACTTCTTGAAACTCCTTATGTCAGAAAATGCAGAAGACTAAAAATAGAAATGTATGCTTTAGCTAGAGTGCATGAATCAGCTGATAGCATCTTATCATTATGTTTTACGGAACAGACACTGCAAGCAAGAAGCAGCTAGGATTTAACGAACATGGTAGTTAGTTTTAGAAAACATATCTGTGTTACTTCTTGCACCTCTGAAAAACTCAGATTGTATTTAAAGCACATCTTACATGTAATAGCACGAAAATATAACTGAACTGAAATCTTAGAGTTCATGCCAATGCACTAAACCTACACAATAATTACACTCTGGCTTGTACTTTACAAAATATCATCAAGGATTACAATGCAGTATCCTTTAGCCAACTTAACAGGGCTTTACCTAGGAGAGTGATCAAAGAATTCAAAGTTTTACAAATACTTATTGTTGAAACACATCTGTAGCTGTCATGTTCCCATTGCTCTTATTTTAACCACACATAGATTATTCATTATAAAACCTCTTGTGATAGCCTAAAAAAAAACCCCCTCTATAGCAACAGCTGAGATTTAATAAGGAACCAAATCCAGGAAACACTCAAGTTCTTCTTCATTCTAAGGGTAATTCTGTGAAGAGGGAAGCACCTTACTTGCCAAAGTCAAAACAAATCCTGGGCGTAGGTGGCTCATCTGTTCCGATGGCACTCATTATCATTCACGTCCTAGATGGCAAGACATCCCTCTGTGCTCTTGTGATGACAAATTATAGGGGGAAAAAAATAAACTAGCATATAAAGAGTTTATCTGTCTAGCTGTGAGCCAGGAAGAGTCATGTATGGAGAAACCCTCCCACCTCTGTCTATACTGATGGGGAAAAAAACCTGAAGAACAAGAGTATGTATTAAGGGTGGCAAGAGGAGACGCAATTGCAGATGGGCATTGTGTGATAGCACTCTGAAATGTGCCGTGGACATATATTTCCTTTAGAAGATCAAGACATTTGAAAATAGCTTAAGCAAAAAAATGGTTAATTATTTATCAGCCTGGAGTGAGGAGAGAAGAAAGAGGGAGTGGTATTGGCATTTCTGTCTCTTGCTGCTTTGTTGGAGCGCAGTGATCTCAGGAAGTTAGCCAACTTTCCTATCCTGCTATAATTAAAATGGGAAAAGAAGAGGTTTACACATCTCCTTCCATCTTGTGCTGTTGTTTTCACTTTCTTACGTGACTCTTGCCCTCACTGTTGGTAAGAGGATGCAGCAGCTGTTTCCTCTCAATTCCTTTCACCTGTAGGTACAGAGCAGAAGCAAGAGCTCAGCCCTTACGAACGACTGCTCCACAGGGACGAAAGGGCAGCAATCCCAAGACCACATCTGCCATCAACTCATCATGCTGGAAATTCCCAAGGAATTTTAACTTCTCATCTCAGAGAGACGAAACAAGCGGGCCTCTGAAACCAAACTGTGGAAGGGGAGGGGGAACGTTGCCTCCTTTGCCTTTCTGATGAAATGAGCAGCTGAAAACTCCATATGGCTCCTTTTAAGTTTAGTGCACGGCTTGCTCTGCAAAGGTTCCCTTTGATTCCAGGGGAACCTTCTGCAGAAGGAGGTATTGCGTACTGTATGTAATGTTGGCAGGGTAAGACTCCCCCTCCCATCTCACCCTTGGGAAGGGAGAGGAAGGAGATGAACATCAAGGCTCAGTGTGCCAAGACTTGAAATTATATTTACATGCCAAAGTGGAACTCTTGCTTTGAACACCAGACACAACAGCTCTTCTGCACTTTGGGTAGTTCATTAACAGAAATCAATACAAGCTGCCTTTTAAGAAAGCCAACGCTTGTTTGTTGACAGACTGTGCAAATCCTTTTAGCAGAAGTATCAATGCTTACCAGGTGTGCAGTAAATTGTGGCAAAACCGCAGAATGGCAAGGATACAGAAAATATTGTTTCATTTCAGTGCAAACTTAAAGCATAAACCTAAATACATTGAGAGGAAGAGTAATCACTAAGAACCAGAGACAAAGGATGTGTTGCCTTTACCTGGAGACCCTTCTTCTCTATCTTTTTCTGGAGTATCTGAAGGCACTTGGTGAAATCTGTGAGCTCCTGATCCATGGTCTCAATTAACTCACATCCCTAGTGAAGAAGCAGCAAAAAGGAGAGAAAAAAAATAATGTCAGTCATCTTTCAATTTCAAGAACTAATGCTGTCTTTGGTGAAATTAACTGCAGTCAACAACTCTTAAAGTCTCTGCATGGAGATGCAGAATTAAGTAAAAGACTATTACCCTTACAGAACCCAAAGACCGTAGGTCCCAGCTGAACTAGTTATTATGAAACAACAGTTTGATAGGCACAGGAGTAGATACTGAAAACCCATCGAGTACATTTGTGAGTCTGCATAAGCATGTTATACGATGCTCTGCTGCATGGACAAGCTCTGGTGTAGTGAGCCCGTGGTGATCACTAACTTCCAGGATCAGGTTCCAGGAAAATGACTGTCCTCTCTGGTGCTACAGTTACTACGTTTCTGCTGCATAGATTCAAATGTGTATAAATGTAAGCAAACAAAAGTGGTCAAACTTCCCGGAAACAGCACTAGTTCATTTGCAGTGATACAACAACAATTTCCTCGCAGTGTGGTAATATGGATGAGAACATGTTAAAGTGGAAAAGAGCAGGAGTTCAGATTTCTTAATTGAGAGCTAAAGCAATTCCTAAGCCTCTGAGAAAAAGCTGAGTAAGGAGAAGTGGAGTATATCTACCACATAAAGTCACTATTCAAAGAGGTTTCAAGGATACAAAATACCCAATACAGCATCGTAAATTAAAATAAGAACCATACACGCTAGATTTAGAGGTTCCCTCTCCTACCACTTCAAGGTCCCCTTAAAAGCCTCCTAGCTTTGTCTTTATCTGACAGATTTTATGTTTCCGCTATACACAATAAAAACCGGTAAGAGAACAGTATTCAGACTACAGAATCTTTGTATGTGTGCCTGTGTGTATAAAGCGCATTATTTCATTACATCAGAAAAAACAACCCAAAATGTTAATGTTGCCTCTACCTTAGTGGTAAAAATAAAGGTACTGAAGACAAAATTTCCCAGATCAGCGCATGGATGGGGTTTAGTGGACTGCATGCAACAAAATACTGAGCCTCCAGTAGGAAGACATACGCTATCATTGAAACACTTCCCCTCACAGCCAGAAGGCATATAAAACCAAACAAAACCACCACGCAGCAGGGGATTCGGATGAAGTGGAAGAGACAAGGGAGGAGACAACAGAATGCTTCTTATTATACCTCTTCTCCTCCCTCCTCAAAAACTTCTGAAAGGAAACCTGGTCAAAAGCAGTAGCATTTCTGATACCTGATATTGCTCTAAATACCTTTTCAAGTAGTAATAACAGCGCCGCCGAGGTGAAGCATCATACAACTGCACAGCGCACGTAATCAAAGGCCTCCCTTGCAGAAGCAATGCTGCTGCCACAACGAAGAGGCTAGGGAAAATGCAGCTGGAGCCTGGACTCAGTGCTAAGCATCAAACAATGTGAAGAGCTGCCGTGTCTCCATTCTTCATCAGGAAAGGCCGAAACATAAAATTGGCAGGGGGAGAAGGGACACAAGCCATCTGGAATCCGTAATGAACACGTGAGTTGTGCAATGCCAGGCAGAGACACCAAGGGAGCCCAAGAAAGGTATCGGGATGTTCAGGCCCACCCAGAAAGCTCACAGTTGGATCTGAAAACTACTGAAGGGAATTTGTTAATCAAAGCCACTCTAAATGAAAAGAGTTCTCATTCACTAAGAACAGGGTGCTCTCAGACAGTCTCGTTATCGGCAAGAGAGACCAAGCTGTGCGAAACTGTGAACAGACAGAACCTCCTCAGTCTTTCACAATCAGCTTTTGAACAGCGTGAGAACGTGACAGAGGAAGACTAAATCAATGGCAGGGACAGCTACTGCTGAGCAGGGGAGAAGAGACAGAACCTGAGTTACCAGCTCTTAAATTAGCAGTAGAGAAGGAAGGTCGTCTATCTTCTGCCAGGGCCATTCCTTGGCTTCACAGCACTGGCAGAAGTGGTTTATAGGTACCAATTTATAAATAAAAGATTTAACCCCTACTCTCCCCCAGCACTCTGAAATATTCCCTCCTGCAGTCACTAACAAGCCCGATCTCCTCCTTGGACAGTCAGGTTTTGGCAGATGCAGGTAGGCTGCTGTTCTGCTTTCCACCCAAGGAAGACCGAATTATCTGGGTTTTTTTTAAAATGACAATCTACAACAGCTTAAATTATTTTACTGTTTATTATTGTTTTATGCTCTCTACTATTAAAAATGTTTCACTTGAGGTTAGCTCTTGCCTAGCTTCTCAGGATGTTCTTTGATAAGAAAAATATTTCAGAGCAACTACAAGGTACTACCAAGGCAAGATAACGTCCGCATGGTGGCTGGAGAGCACCGTAGGTCACTTACCACAGCTCCAGAAGAAATCTGTGATGCACCACACATAAACATCCTACCTTCAGCCCGCTACTGTCTTTTGCACATACTCACAATAAAAGGCCTCAAATACACGTCACGGAAATGCAATCTAAATGTGTAAACAGGACGTCAAATGAACAATTCATTAAAGGCAGGTTACTGCACCCGTGATATTGATACCAAGAGGGTACCGTGGCAGCAGTAACTAAAAACAAAACCTGGCTTAACAGTGGTATCCTGAAACTGTCTACTCACTGTGTGCACCTTTGACACTTTATACAAGTACTGCTGGAGATCATACTGAAAAATGTTGACAGAGTGCCACTATTAAAGCCACCACTTCCTGCAAATTAAACTGTGATTGCTCATTCTCCTTCCACATCAAGCAGATAACCGGTTCTGGAACTGGCAGAGATTTTAGATTTGCTCCTTTTGCCACAACAGCAAAGAGACTGGCGTGGTCAGACTGTACACTGGAGAAGAGGACAGGCAGCAGCACTCGCATCTTCCTGCATCCTCTTCGCAGCCTCACTGGAATTCATGTCTGTGCAGTTCATGTTCACTGATGGTAAGAGAGTTTTAGATAAATCTGTTGCTCCTGACATATCAAATCCAATATTTGATACCACAGAACTGGACGATGACTCAAATGCAGTTCTTGTCAACCTTCACTGTATTATTCCCGAATGACAAAAATCTTGCAGACAGAGCTTTCCGATGCAGCCAGGGTTTAATGAAAGGACAGCATAACAATTGCAAGATAGGCAATAACGCTTGTAGTTTTATAGATACCTGCTCAACTTAATAACATTAACCTTTGGTAAGAAAGTTAAAAAGCCAAACAAATTTAACATTAGGAAAGGTTAGAAAAATCAATACCACACAGCAGGAAAGAACACAACAGATTGCATCTGATGACGATATAACTTTGCTGAGTGATAGGATGAGGCACACAGAATTAGGCTTTGGCTGTTTTGTCTTACTATAGCAGTTATGGGAGGCACATTGCTAAAGGAGGAGCAGTGTGCCAGACACACATAATAGGATTATTGAACCCTATATTTCAGACAGACACTGAAATCAGACAGGCACTGAAATGTCAATCCAAACATCTCAGCATTTCTCTCATTTTTAGAAATACTGTGTCTCACAGCATGTTGTGTGTTTGAAGAAAGCAGTGTGTAGGTGCCCATTCCCCCATGTCCTTATCCATCTCTTATTAAAAGAAAGACATGTTTTTTCTTTCTCTAATCTTTCTGAGTATGGGAATATAATTAGGACAGAATACATAAAATACCCTAATTTGTACTCTATCTCCAAGACCCTCCTATGGCAAGACATTCGAGTCTATCTTTTGAAGCCCGTGTCTGGCTGTGCTCACTGAGTGCACCAGTGACGTCCAGTTCAGCCTTTTAACAATTCCTGTTGCACTGAGGCTCAATTTTGAGGTATCATTCTCAACATAGAGGCATTTATGTATAGTGTTAATGGCAGACACAGGAAAACCATATATCCTCAAGTTAGAAGAGAAGAAAGGAGACAGTTTACAGAGCCTCTCACAACCACAGCATAGACAAATAAAGTTTAAGGAACCTGTATAAATTAAATAACTGCAAGTCTTGGACCAGGCCCAGCAAAGAAGATAAACATGTGGAGGTACAATCAAACAAGTTTAACAGATGACAGACATTACGTTCTACCACCTTGTCCTCCCACAGGAGGGTGGTGGTGTGAGACCAGAGTGTTCAATCAGTATCGGAAAGAAAAAAAAAACAGTTTGGGAAACATTTCTTGCAGAGATGGCAGTCACCCAGACAGCCGTCGTCTTTATCGTTGGCCCAGTGTTTCACAGCTGATCCAGAACAACTCTCCCAAAATGGAAACGAAGTCTAGCATGGGATAAAGATGCAGCAGGCTAGAATGTCACACAATGTTTCTGAAAACATTTAAAGAGACAGGTTTGAAGACAGACAGACAGAACAAGAACTTCTAGCTTGAGCTACTGATAGGCATAAAAGCTGCACAGATTTCCTACAGGCCGTAAGTTACTGGAGAGTGATGTAGTAAGATAGCACCAAAACCATGGGGTTGGTTTATCTCTATGAATTACAAACCAGCAGGAAATCAGTGAATTGAGTCCTTTTGCATTTTGGGAGTAGGATGCAAGTATGGAAGGCAAAGCAGTTAAGTTCACTGATGTGCTCTGGAAGTTTCAAATACTGTTGAACAACAAGTATTGAACAGATTCTCTTTTGATCAGCTTAATTGTATGAATTGCCTTTTGATTTTTGTAGTAGAGAACAAAACAAATATGTGTAATTGGTGAAAATTATTTTGGATATTTAAATAGCCAAAAATACATAATTAAGTGAAATGCATTTTCTTTCAGTTTTTGGACTCAAATTTGGCTGACTGCTTGGCATCAGCACAAAGCTAATGCTGTACAGATTGCTTGGCCCTCAGTTCTGGGGTGGATGATGTTTTGACTCGTCCAACTGCACATTAAGTGGTGCTGCCATTCAGATTAACTAAAAAGAATTTATTAATCACGCTGAAGCATATGCACTGGAAGCCAAATAACTGAAATCCACACTGAAGTGACAGCCCCATTACTGAAAAACAAACCAAGAATGTTCTGTTTTGACCATCACTTCTAACCTTATATAATACCACTTGATTTATTAAACAAGTACTATCTGGTGGCATGAAACACTACCAGTAAATATATGTAAACATATGCACACCTCCGCAAACCAAAAGCTACATGAACTTGTCAAATTTGTCAAGCATTAAAAAAAAAGAAAAAAAAAAAGCAGAGCTCTGTAGTTGAAACTTTGACTGCAACAGCTGCAGCTTCTCCTCCCTTCCCCTATTTCTATTTTGATACGGTCTTTTTCAAAGTAAATAAAATGTTTCCTGTTTTTGTTTTTAATGAGGCAGCATGTGGCTGCTGGTGGAGGATAGCTTTTTTATACCATACATTTGATGTTAACAGAAATGAAACAGTTCTTCTGCATTAATTAGGTTGCCCCCTTTCAAAAGAAAGGGCTATTGTTCATGAAATCATGGCAATTACTTAAAATGAACAGTATATGAGTCTGTCTAGTTGGTATTTGACCAATGCCAAAGAAAGCCAACATGTCGTCTTTGCCACCTTTAACAAACTGAAAAGCAGAAACCCAAAGATTTCTAAATCTAAGAAATCAAACCCAAGCAAGAAACCCTCACAAATTTAAAACAAACAAACAAACAGAAACCAAACAGCACAGTTAGCATTCCATTTGCTGGATAAATTCCCAGTACTTATCTGTACTGGAGCAAATTCTTCCAATTTATTAAGTTTGGTGAATGAAAGCAAGCATCTTAAATACTCACCCACAGGTCATGAAGTGCAATAAAATACACGTCATTGCAACACCTTTATCAGAAGACCACTAATGTCTTTTAAAGCTTTTAAATAACCAAGCAGAAAGGTAAGAGTGTTGTGTGAGAAAACTGAGGTAGAAGGGTCTGTCAGGAGCTGCAGTCTCATATACACAACCCATACTTCTCCATACCCACTTCTGGCATTTAAACAGCAGACCTACATTTGTACATCCCTGTGCAACCCAGACGTGTTATTTCTCCAACCTGATGATTAAAGCTGAGCACAGCGCAGTAGTGACAGCCACCTGCTATTTTTGGTTCTTCTCTGAAATTTCCCTTATTTGCCCTTCCTTGTCTGAAAAACGCAGGTTCAGAGAGAGGAGTTTTAATTGATGGTCAGGCTCCCTCTGTAATCAGGACTGTGAAAAGCTTTTGTCTACCAAGCTGATCAGGCCCTTTGGATCCTAACCTATTGATAGGACTGATTACAGTACTTCGCTTTTCTTGGAAAGTCACTTGGAAACAGGAATCGTTACTCTATCTGTGTGCATTTAAGGGAAATCAGAGTGCTGGAATAGCACCGGTCTCTGACAGAAGGGAAGCACAGGCCACTGACTGTAGACAGTATGAGCCACTACCCAGTCGTGTCAATGAGAGTCTTTTTTGTGGACTTGGATGGACTTTGAATCAATACTAAGAACTATATTGTTTCTAAAACGCTGTAACTACACTTAGACACGTATTAAAACTAATACTATCTTTGGCACTCGGACCAACAACAATGCAAGTAAGAGTCAAGCAGTCTCCTGAAATAAAGCAGGAAACAGGAAAGCTGCCCCAACCACAAATCCTATGCCCCACAAAGCTGAAGAAATAGGGCATGCAGTATTCCTTGCAATTCAACCATTTGAGGTAGCTTTTATGAGGTGGGAGGGAGCTAGAGAGGCTATCTGCATTTCAAATCCCACAACACTTTATGCAGAGTAACCAAACAGGGTTTTGTTTTAGTTTTTGTGTGGTGGTGTGGTTTTTTTGTGTGGTTTTTTTTTTTAATTGTTTTTGTTTTTTTAATTGAAAGGGGTTCAGGTTAACAGCTTTTGCTTTTTTATCACATAGGATGACAGACGCTCTAAAGAACTAGAGTTAATAAGCAGACATTGTATTTGAATTGACTTCAGTTTCCAGACTGATTGCCAATTCTCAAGATTCATCTCAAGGTAAGAAAAACCAGGAGAAAACAGCAAGGCTTGTACTGGGGTGTTTTCAAGGATTTGGGCTGGCAAATTTTAGCCATCCTAAACACTTTCTTAATACGATCCTTTGCCAGCAGCCTAGGGACCCAAGAGCACTGTTGACTGTGAAAAATGCACAGAAAATAGCAGAAGAGATGTTAACCTGGATGGCATAAAATTCCCTGCGAGGCATTTCTAATCATTAAGCTTTTTAAAATATATATGACCAGTACAGTTAGTCTCTCTCTCTCTTGCATTCAGACAGGCTTTATGCGAGAGAATTCCTGTTCCTTAGCTGGTATCTACCAGTATGTCTTTAGTTTGAGAGATATGTACTTGATCTGAAAAGAATTTGGATTGTGAGAGTGGAGCTGCATCTCAGGTATCGATCACTGGACAGAATTAATTGAGACCAGGCCCCAAATGTGTGCTATGCTCACAAAAAAAAGGTACTTTCTTACACAGCTCTGTCTACACATACAAGATGAGCACGAAAGGATTCAAAGATCTTGATTACCTAAAGACAGCAAATTGAAAAGAGAAATATCCTCCTATTGTGGATAAAACTCCAAAATTTGTGCTATCAATACAATTCAGTAGCTCATTTTTCTTTTTGGTATTGGGGTAGTAATGAAAATAGCAAGATTAGTCCCAAGACTGATCCTTCAGGAAAGTCACTGATTACTTCCCACTGCTCGTTAGTTTTCTTAGGAACAGCTGGCTTCCTTTAATTTGTATATTAAGTTCTAACTTGGCTAGGTATGTGACTAGATAATAGTCTTTTTTTTCCCCTTGTTACTGTTCTGTCTGACAGTTTCTAAAACCTCTCAGCCTCAGCATAAGAGCTGTATGTCACACGAAATAGAAGAAACTTTCTGGAGGGGGAGTTTATTCATTGTCTAGAATACCCCATCATTTCAGAATCATTTCATACAGATCAGAAGGAGAACGCTAGACTATATGTACCCTTAGCCCAATTCAGGTCAGCTTCTGTGTTCAACATTTTAAACGATATGCCTGGCCCCTCTTCTTCCTCCTCCAGTTTTGCAACCTTCTTTCCAGTCACATTTCTCCTTCCCTATCAAGGGAATGGCTAATTTAAATTTATGGCTGTCTCCTTTGCTTTCTCTAGGCAGATCATCTGGGACAGGCAGATTATATAACATTTCCAGTATGTGCTGGTGCCTGAGAAAGGCAGCAGGTTTACATCGCTGAAAACTGGGTATCTCCCAGCACTGCTACACCAGGGTCTAAATCCTCCTTGTATATTTATAGGAGACCAGAAACAGTAATGCAGAGTGAAGTTAGTATTTGTTGTTAACTGTACATACTCCACATTAACCACAGGCAGAAAAAACCCACATAAAATAGATGTTGCTTTTGGGAAGTAATTGGAGGAAAGTTCCTATCCCATGCTTCAACAGATTCTTATGTCACAAGTACCAATGTTGTAAAGGGTGCCAAAGTCAAAGGGCACATTGCTATTTATTTAGCTATAGTGTTGTGTACTGAACTGAACTTTATGGGTCCAAGAATTATAAAGACTGAAGAGATTTTGCAAATGCCTGGTCTTCATGTAGACCAGTGGAAACAGGTTTCCCAAATTAAAAAGAAAATTAAATTGTTCTGTATTTCAACAAGTGATATTGCAAAGCTAAGAGCAATGAAAATAAACACTAATACTACTACTAACAACAACAACCACCACCACCTAGCTTTACAATCCTTTTCCATCAAAGATCACCAAACCATCTGGGAGCAGCGAACACAAGTAATTGACACACTGACATTTTGACAGACATAAGGGAAAAGCTCAGGAAAATTAAACTACTGCCCAGCAGAGCAGTTCTGACTTCATCACTAGCAAGTGTTCCACTGAGTATGAACACATTTCCAAGGGAAATTCAGGATATTTGCTGTATTTCCACATAACTGAGGTAGATTCTTGAATAATAAAAGGTCACACATCATATTCACACAGTTGCTTCATTTTTGATTTGTGGAGGGCTTCAACTGCTCTGAATTGAAATGTGAGGTTGCTGAACAAACATTCAGTCTGTAAGTCTGAGAGCGCTTGATTCCTTGGTAAGCTGGAAACCAGTTTTATCTTGCAGGTATACTTCAAGGCCTGCTTTTTCAATAAGCAGAGGTTGCAGGTTTAGAAACAGAGAACACCTTGCAGTTGGGCTGTACATCCTTCTCCCCATCTCTCTTTTCCACATGATGTATAAACAACCACTCGGGACTGTTCGATTAGATAGCAGAATATCCAGGTTACTGTACTGAGAATATTTCCATTGCACATGTGAAATGCTTCAAGCTTTGAACAGGTGACAAACATTACCTCAGACAAAAGAAATAATGTGTAGCCAACTAACAGCAAGGACTCTGCAAGCAATACAGAGCTTTGCGATAAGAGATTTTGCACTGGTATACCCTAGGTCTCTCCTAGTGGGATATTCCTTTGCTTTATATAGCGACAGTGATTTCTGCAGTCTACCAGTGTCAATTCTAGCTCTCCTTACAGATAGCTGTGGATCCCTGGCAAAGGCAAGCTAACACAACATACTAGATACAGACATTACGAAAGGCACTATACAGTCATCATCTTGTTCTAACAAGGTCTGTTCAAAGCCCACTCCACTAACCAGCCTGCGAGCTGCCATCAGTCACAGTCCACTGGATAGGTTATGTTTTAAGGGATGTACGTCCACCTCCAGAAAGCAGGGGTCCCAGTCTGATCTCTACTAATGCTGTAGCATATGCCATAAGTGAATTACCCTGAACAGACATCTATGTGAAAGATCAGATCCCATGATCTTCCCCAACATGACTGAGAGCAGAATTTGGCCTCGCGCATCTGTTGTTGACAAAGGGCAATGGCACAGTCAGGCCACATTCATAATTTCAAAACTCAAGCCACAGCTATTTGTGCAATGAGCTGTAACTGCTTTGCAGGAACTGAATACAGCAAAAAAGCAGAGTTCCACATTGCACTAAAATTTGAATGCAAGTGTCAAAAGGAGCTGGGTGCACACACGAGGGCAGACTGGCCTAACAGACCTTCTGGAGCATGCAAGGATGCAAGATAAGCCATTTCCTTGACTGCTGCCTAGACAAAGCATAAGGCTCAGGAACATCCTGCTGTGCTTTGAGCTTCCCATCAGTTACACGGGCTAACATGATTGCTGGGTGAACCTAACCTAACATTCATTGATACCAATACTCAGGACAGTAAGGCACAAGATAAAATTTCCATAACGCCCTATTCTAACACATGATCACGTCTGGGAGCTTTTCCTTTTCTGCTTTCCTTCTTTCTACATGTCCTCTATTTTATACTGCTGTTAGAAAGAAAAGAAAAAGAAGATATCAAGACCTGCTTGTGCATTTTGATCAGAGATCTAAAAAAAGCTTACAGCTTCAAAAAGCTGTGAGAAGAGACATCAGAAGCTCAGCAGGGCTATATGTGCACTTTTTGAAGGGGTGATTTAAAATTTTTTTTAGCTAATGCAAGTCTTCCCCACATATTGATTATTCTGACTGAACCTTGACTGAGCTGTAAGTCTGAAGCAGATCCAGGTGGAGAGAGCAAGTTATGCAGATACATACTCCCCCAAATTCTGAAGTTTTCAGAATATTTGTCTCTTTTCCAGATGGTGTTTGCAGACAATGGTTATGTCTCCACCATAGCCAATGCTGTGATTGCAAACTGGAGTGGACCTAACCAAGCTTTAGTGGGCAACAAAGCTCAGCCTAGGCTCTACCTGAAAGCCTCAGTCTTCTCTGGCGGGTTTTACAGTCTAAACAGATCTAAAGACTGCCACTGCTCCTGGGAGGACAACTAGCTGGTTCAGAGCTAGGTAGGTTTTCCCAGTGACCTAGTTCACAGCTAGGCAGGTTATGTCTGCACTGAGCAGGCACAGAACAGCCTTATGAGCAAATCAATGCCAGACCTTACCCTACCACTCAAAAGCCTCTCCCTGCAAAGCAGTTTCAAGCAACGATGAACATTAGTGACTGCCCTTTAACCTATTCGGTCAAAGATTTGTAAGACGTTTCTGAAGGGATGAGGATACTTGCAGAGAAAACATTTTCTAAATGTTTTCCAGGGCTAAATTTGCTGTAAGAAGGCCATTAATACACTAATTGGATGATAAAACACGAAGATTAAACTAGCCTTTTCAGTTATCCTGTCCCATCTTTCTAAAGAGAAAGCTTTTCTCCAGTACACTCTCAAGTGTTCTGTTCAGTTTAATTGAAAGATTTTTCAAGCCTCAGAGGTTTTGCTTCTTTCCAGCAGAAAACTGCCCCACTCCACAACTGATCCCGTTAGGTGTTTCTCTTGATATTTACCATAGTCTTTTATTCAGCTGTATCCCCGCCTTGCACATAGGTGTTGCAGAAGTCTATCTCCCCAGTCCTTCGATGCCCATTTACACTCTCTCTCTTTCCTAATCTTTCCACAAACTCATGTTTCAAAATCCCTAGCATCCAAACAGAGAAAACATCAAGGCAAAGCCAATGCACAAGCAATACCTGTGGTATATACAAAGCAGCCTTTCTCCACTGACAGAAGGCATTAGAGCTGCTTTCCTTTTTTGCAGGAACTGATGGTGCTTTTCCTTGCATAATGGGATGGCAGTCCTGTGCCTGAATTGGACCGCAAAAACTATTTGTGTTGAAGGGCTTTGCTTTTCAAGCTGCAGATCATATTCTAAACCTCAACAGATTCCAATACATTCAGTCACTTAATAGTTTTCCCTTAAACAAGCAAAAGCTCCCCCAACACCTTTCATTCCACGTCTGCCTAATTACTAGTTGTCCACCCATGGCATCTAGAGACAATGACCTGCTTTTACCATTCGTTGCAGCCTTCAGTTTTATAATCCACATCCAAACGATTCAGAAGGAACTTGTCTTGCGATCAAGGCACTGAGACAACGTTCATTAGCTAAGGCTTCAGCCACTGATGCTGCCATGGGAATCTTGTGTGATCTGGGCGAGCAGTCAGTGCACAGCCCCACAATCATGTTCGGGCACTAAATGGTTCCTAGCTTCTGTGGCTGTTAGGCTTTGATTTTGGCCTCTCTCCATCTCAGTCCTTCAAGTGTGCAATGAATTAATACTTCTGGTATGCACTGTGAAAATAAGTGAATAAGCGTTCAAGAGATAGTCTATACGGCAACAAGAACCATCATAATACAGACATGTAAAGCAGCCATAATCCTAATCGGATAAACAACTGCTTGAGGCAAACACCTACCTCTCCTCTACAATTTTTTAAGATGTAGCCATATATGAACATCTGTGGTTTTCCTATATTAAAATTCTTTAAATACTTAATTTCTTCACCTTGATTTTTACAGAAAAAAAGAAGTTAGCATAAAAAGGTAGCAATCGTCATCTATTCTGCATCCCCATTTTAGCCATCATAGAAGCTTTTGCTTCCTTTTGAAATTCAAAAACTAAGCACTCTAGAATTACATGCTGCATCAAGTAAAAATAAAAATACCACAACAGAGGAAGTATGCGACTCGCTTATTTTTTCATTTGAATGAATCACATTGGAGACCAACAGTGGAAATGGTTTTGCAGCAGAAAGCAAAAGCTGGTTTCCCAATCAAATTATATTATTACTAAATGAAAGAAGATAGTTATTTAAGACTTTCTTCATGTAAACTTGAAGAACCACTGTTACACTTCTAGATAGTTTATGTGAAGTCAGTACTTTTATTCCCTAGATACTTTAACTCTTCTCAACTTTTTTGTGCAGGTAATGCAAGTGAAATTCAAAACTGCAGCTTTCAATCAGATAGTTTTTTTGAATGTGACAGTCTAGCACTAAAATTGGTATCTGAATGCAGTCTAGTGGAATGTAAAATACATTGTTTTTAATGGATTCACGAGAAAAATAAACTAAAACCACTCTGATCAATTCATTGAAATGATGACTAAGCAAGTAGAGGATTTTGGCTAGATTGTTAGAACAAAAGTAGAAGAGAACTACCACAGACTTAGGTAAGAACATACCATTAAGGAAAAGCTTTGCGTTTGGTATGTTTTGCAAAAAACCGTAACGCATCTCTTCTGACAGTAGGAGCATTTTCCTTCATTGCTAGCAAGCTCAGCCGAAGTTTAGTTAATGTTAAACTTCAGACAGTGGTACAGCACCAGACATTTTAACTAACTACTTACTTGTTTCAAATAATTTGGCTGAAAGTGAACAGAGCTCATTTTAAAAGAAGCCAAGATTATCACGTGCAAGAAGAAATAGAGTCCCTCATTCAAGAGGAATTAGTAGGTCACTCTAAATAACATCTGCATGCTTACTGTAGATCATTTCGGTGACAGAAGGTAATGCCATGCAGTCTGATCAACATTACCGATGAAGCACAGCCAATTATTTTGATACGTTTGTATGACAGATTGCTGTTATTAGTCAACATTAGGATGTCTGATGTAGTTGCATAGGGCTGCGATCCCCCAAACTTCTTGTTTTCTACTCTCAAAAAAGCATATCTGCAAAAATTAAATTGAGGTGAGAAACAGGGATGAGGGTTTTCTTTCACTCGCATCATGTAAAGTTCAACTGCAAGCCACATCTTCTCTTAACTTCTAGCAATCTGTAACTCATCTTGATATCTATACAAATTCTCTTGTGCTGTACCTTCAGCACCTTCCATCATCACCAGTGTCTGCAACCAGAACTCAACCAACACATATGCTTTGCATGATGCAACATTGAACCAAGCCTCCTCCTCCTGGTGAACTGGAGTAACTAAGAGCAAGATCTTCCTTTGCTTCAGGAAAATATGGCATTTTCTCCAAGTTCTCTGAGCTGACAAAGCACCGTTGCTTTATCTACAGTTCATCGCAAAGGGGGCACAGTAATTCTGGTCACGTTCTGTCGCTGCTGTTACGCCGACACTGGTGTATGATGCAGAGATTCTAGTCTGGGGGACAGGAGACTTCCATGTTCCTTGAAAGACCCTCTTCGACTTGAGGGCCAAACAACTATACTTCAAGGAATTCAGCTGTTTCTTTCTGAAGACAAGGAAGATTACAAACAGTGTATATAAATAAAGAATTTGGGAGGCAATAAGCAGACAATAGAAACATACGCTAGAAGACATTGCTGTGCAGACCTTCCTAGGGCTGGCAAAACAGAGGACACACCTGTGAAAGTGTGAAGGCAGTAAGAGAGTCCCAAACACTACTAGCCGGATTTGCTACTGTGATTTGCGTCATTCCATCTTCATCTTCCATTTCATTTTCAATGGTATTTCATATGCTTTGAGTAAATAATGAATTATTGACCTCAGATACTTATTTTTACATACAACATTCATCTCAACGGGAGTCCTGCAAGCGCTGCCAACTGCTGCCAATCACTGTTGTGAACAGCCCATCTCTGAGAAGGCTGATGTGCTGCCTGCTTCTCTCATCCAATTTTCTTTTCTTTAAAAGCAGTGCACCTAGTAGCTATTTAATACTGAACCCGCCTATCACCCTGAAAATCTCCAGTGACTCAAACAGAAGTAAATGTTCTTAGAAGATATTCCTGCCGTACCACCCGGCTCTCACTTTCACTCTCATCTTCCATTCCAAATACTCAATTTTTTGATTTCCCATGTTTCAACTCACTAACCTCTTTCCTAGATTTCTAGCTCAGAAGCAGAAATAAAGACAACATAAAACGCAAATTGTGAGGCAAATAGCAACCCATGTAATTCTTCCCGTTGCTCCCAACGATGGCCTTTCCCTCTTCACTAGTGTCCCATTCCCGTTCTTCATAACTTAGTTTCTCTGCCCAAACCTTTTGGTCAAAAAGCTGCTTCAAACAGGATCCACTGCATCAAACCAAGCCATGGCAAAGGCCAGCCCCTTTATAGGACAACCGCATCCCAAAGCAAAACAAAACATCACCGCAACGGAAGCCATACTCTGCCCTGGCTCACTGCTGAGCGTTGTCCCTCCAGCCACCTTTCCACGTTCCCCACATTGGCCCCTCCTGGCCTGAGAAGCAGCCAGGGTAACTGGGGTTCCCATCGCCAGCTTGCTCTGTCGCCAACAGCAGGAGAGTCACCCATTCTCCCCGTCAGCTCTGAAATGAGCCCACATTTCTAACACTTGGAAGATGTCTCCAAGCTCTGGCTTAGCATTATCAGGAGGAACAACTGGATGGAGTAGACTGAGCCAGATGCTGATTAGTACAGTATTGAACCTGTATGTCACAGTACAAGGAGGGGGAAGGGAAGAACACATATACCCTACCTAACCCCTGAGGATCTCCTTTACTCAGTTTTTCCTAGAGACTGTGAGAGGAGATGAATGCGTGAATCGACGACTCTCAAGAAGTACTGAATGACGCAAGCCCACAATCTGCGGAAACAATACAGGGAAGGCAAGAGTCCTTGACCAGTCTTTGAAAACCTCTGACAAGGCATCTTGTGTTGGAGGGAAACCAGAGCCTTCACCTAAATGGGGAGCACAGTCCCCCTCTAGAATTGCTCTTTTCAGAGTGGGGAACCACGGGAGAGGCAGGGAAGAGAATGACCTAAACATATGGGGCTCACAGGTACTGTGACACCACAAGTGATAACAAAAAGGTCATACATTTCTCTTCTAGATTAAGTGCAGGGATGTACAATGACATCAACAAAGCAAAAGGGACAAGGGAAACAAAGTATTCAGAAATACATGGGCATGGATCAATGAGTTAATAAATTGGCCTAGCAATGCTGGACAAAGGTTCCTTGCAAGGCATCCCAAATAAACTGAAATTGCTAGTGATAATCTGTATGATCCCATTTCCCATAACCGTACCTTATCCCTAAACCAACATCATCCCTTCCTCTGTTATTGATTTATCTTGGGCCTTCCTTCTTCTGTACAGAGATGCAAAATAGCACTGACAGGATTAAATCAAGCCCATGCTTTTAAGTAAGCGATTAGTAAAACTCTAGAGAGGCAGGGGGGCGGGGAGAACAAACACTGTCCATTCGATTGTACCACAACAGTAGCTTTTCTTCCTCAGTAGTATGCTTACAGAGATGGCTTTTTCGGCTGAAAAATTAATCACAACAGACTTTATTACTTCCCATACTACAGAATGATGAAGATGACTAGTGGAATAATTACATTATGCTATAATTACACATAGTAACCAATTGTCAAGAGCACGGCAATGCTCTGGAAGTACTTTGAATTCTAAACATTCTCTGTATTTCTCAGGCAGCTGTTAAGAGCTTTCCTGTACTGATGATTCCCAGCCTACGACCTATAAGCACAGGATACGTGAAACCCAAGTGCACGAGAAGCGCTCCCTCCATGCCAGCTCTGTGCAGAATTGTTGCACAGACCTTCACAACATGTTCTCGGGCTTGGGAGCACTGCAGGTCATGCTGCTGACACACGCAGGTCAATCGGGATAAAGACATCCCAGAGGACACCTAATCAAGTTGGCCTCAAAGGTGGAAGTGGAGGTTTTGAAGAAGAGGAAAAAGGAGAAAAGACAAGGAACGTTACTAGTGACTTTGAGGGAATTTAGCCAGAAGTACTAAGCTTGACAGCCTGCAGTACAACCAGAAACCACAGACGTCAGACAGACAATTGGTTCTGGAACCAGCATGGCAAGGAAACATTGTATTTCATTGGGCAGAAATTGAAAAAAAAAAAAATTAATTAAAAAAATAAAAATCAAGATTTCTTTCATTGTCTCTCTTATCCTCCCTACGACTCTACAACCGCGTCCTGTCTTAGTTGAGAAAAATGTATTCCCTCTTTTTGCACTATATTTCTACAGGACCTGGTCAAAGGGCAACATAAATAACAAGTACGAATAAAATATCAGTCACAACTAGAGGCTTGGAACTCACTCCATAACCACGAACTGGACATTTGATGTGGAAGCTGTTTGATATAGAAGGACACAAGAGAGAGCAGATAAAAATCTGCATCTGTCTACAGCAAAGATGCATCTACTTCACTTAATTTCGAGTACAATCCTTTCAGGGTACTCATACAGACTAATCAGATTAACGAATCTGTAGACTGTCCTGTGTGATAGATTGTCTGAATTTCTTACCTAAAATTTGCATGAAACATGGTGGCTGGTTTGTCTGGAGGTCAAACAGGAGATTTGATCTGAAAGTTTTGTTTGCACTTTTTGTAGTTCAAAGGCACACAGGTTCAAAGTTCCACCGAAAAGCACACATTCACTGTAGGAGTGGCTCACCTGGATTACTAAATTTAGTTAAGTGAAAAGTGAACTTCAGCTCTGCAAGTATGAAGATTCTTATTTTCCCTGAAAAATCCAGTGTTACGCCTTATAATGCACATACCAGCAGTTAATTTAAAAAAATGCATACACTTTAACATTGTTAGTTTATTGTCTATTTAAAAAACAATGCCTGAGAGCTGAATCTATGAATCAGATGCATGTTGACGTAAAAATTTAGGACGTATGCTTTTGCTCTATTAATTCTAGCTTTTTCTGTATTCTTTAGAAATCATCAAGAGGTCTATCAGATTTGGGGGAAAAAATCCTGGAACAGTATTTGTGGTGATAACCAACTTAATTTTCCAATACTGAAAAAGGAATGTTGGTATCAACATTCAAATTAGGCCCATTCTCATCCTATGTTATTTAACAAGATTGAATCTATCAATTGTCAAATTAACCAATAAAGTCATTAAAATGAAATACACGTTCTCTCCACAACAGATGCAAATCCTATCAGGTCATATTAAACTGGCTATTAAAAACATGCAGAAGAAAAATAACCCAATGATTATAAAATCCAGTTTTGCTTCTAGACTATTTATTATTGCAGATTAAACAGGTTTAAAAACCAAACAAACAAAACAATCACCTGCACTGTTTATGTTTAACGATTAGAATTACAACTTGAAAACCATATGCCTGGATTCTGTTCTTTAGAGTCAAGCTGGTTTCAGCAAGGTCGCAGAAACATCTAAACTCATGGTCCAAAACAGAAAACATAAAATTGTCTTCTAAAAGAAAGGCTCTTTCTCTGTAGGTCATCACGATCAGCTCAACCCCGAAAACAGTTTTGTTATTATTCTTAAATGATATGACACATTTACCACCCCCGACACCTCTGTCTAAACACGTTTTTAGTCAGATTATTAATTTTATACATCTTTTTGTTTTTCTAGAAAATAGTGAATGATGCCTCCCATTCACCACATGATCAGTTTTTGGTGTTTGTCCTTTTTTTCAAATCAAGCCACTTTCAGATGGAAATTGGAATCAAATTAAAATGCACACAACCACCGTTTCACATTTTTAAAAGCAATGAAAGATTGTGATTAAAAGCTATGGCAGGTAGGATTGTCCTGTCTCATCAAATTCAACCCAGTGCTGCCACAGGAAACATGTCATGAAATACTTCTCAAACTTTCTAGCATCCATTTTAAAATCAGTCAGGCTTCTTCTTCCCCAACCACAATCTCCTGAAAGGCTCATTCCTCCAAGGGGTAACAGCACACTTCTAATTTGCAGCTTGGTTTTATTTGAACCGATCTTAAATCAATATTATTTTGTATCTTCTCCAATCCTAGTGTTTATAACCCCTTTACATATTTATTTTACTTTACTTTCATTAGGCTAAACAAGACAAGCTCTTTTAGCCTTTTCTCATAAAACAGGCTGTTGAGCCCCTGCTCAACCCTGCTTTTATGTCCAAACTAAGATGCTAACAGGAGGGTTAGCAGGCTTGTTGTCCAGCGTGTAGCTGTCACCTTCTGCTAACAACAGTGATTTTTCACTTCCATGTTCTCCTTCCCATGAGCCAGCATGCTTTTCCCTAACTTCTACTCCATTCTCTTTCCCAAAAACTTAAGACAGGTATCGTTTTGCCATGGAGTGTAGTAAGATGCTGCTCTTCAATAACCAAGTTGTCCTCATGGCTCAGCTTGACCACTTCATCCTTCTGCATTTTCTAGGTAACTGAAGTACCCATGACTACACGTGGAGCTCACAGAAGAGAGCTCTAACTCACTTGCCCATTTTGACCTTCGAAACCATATTTTTGCTGATCAGCCCTCTTTCCTCGCCCTGCCCTCCTCCTCTTGCATGCTTCTTCCTGTTGAGTTCACATGGTTGTAGTTGACGTCTTTCTTGTCTATCTTTCACCTTTTGTTTACAAACCAGTTCCAGACAGAAGTTCTTTAAGACAAAAGGGGTGGAAATCTACCTTCTCTTCATTTAGTGCATAAGCTCCTATACAGATGGCCTTCTGTTCTCAATTTCTTGAGGCTTTCCCCTTTTGAAATACAATTATGTAAGATTTATTAAAAAAAACCCCCAAAACTGAAGTAGAGCACAGACCTCACAGACTTTCTGTTCATCTCCACAGTTCACAAGTCAACTTCTGATCATTCTACCTAAAGTAATTTTTGGTCCCTATGCCTACCAGAAGATGTTTTACTGTCCACCAGAACAATGCTGAAAATACTATGGCTTCTCATTTGTTCAGTGACTGTATGCTGAAAAATCATCTGCCATCCACCAGTCAGGTATACCTGGGTTTTATCACTTAAAGAGCATTTTTTCCCCTCATGCCCCCAAACATGAGCCCAAATCAGCTGGTTTTGCTTGTAGTTCATCATAAACATATAAAGTTATTTCACATTAACCTTTGCTTTTTATTCCTATTATTCCTGATCAGTGAGTGCCTTGTAATATTTCTATTCAATCCTTGCCTGTCATTTCACCGTATTTCCGGTAAAGGTGTAAAATTCTATTTGCATACAAATATTAATTGTTTTAGTTCTTCTGTTTTGCTGCCAAGGTTCTTGTGCATTAGTCAACAAAGCATTTCAGTTACTCCTTACTGACCTCATCCAATTTTCTAGCTGGGTTACGTACATTGTCCAACTACCGCTCCAATCCACATTAAATCGTACTTCCCTCCGTTCCATGCTCTAACCCCCAGTTGTGTCTTTATCCTCTACTAAATAAGGCAATCTGATATGCTATGGAGACATAAATAAGCTTATCTAACCACATTTTGCATTTAAAAGTGAACTGATTTACTGGACACATGTGGTTGAACTCAGTAGCTAGAGATAATATTGATCGTTTCTCACCACCACGCCCTTCTGCACTTTATGAATAGTACTTCTCATCATCTCATACCTCATTTTTATTCATCCACTGAAAGAGAAAATAAACCATTCTACTTTTTTCAAACCTAAGCATTGAACTGAAGTGAAATGTCTACAATAAAATAATAAAAAAAACCTCTGACTCTACAGTAGACCCCTATCAAAATCTTCTTTAGCTTACTCTGGCTCCAAATGCTCAGCTAGTAATGTGGCCAGTTCTCTCCGGTCCTCAGCAGTTCACATTTAAAGAAACCTTATTTACTTTGAATGATTTTAAACTAAACTGAGGAATTTATTAACAAAGCGACACATTTTTCATTTTCATTAGGTCTGCTTTTCAGGAGAAATGTATGAATTTAGTGCAATACCAATCCTATGGGTTTATCTTTCAGATCAGTTTGGTGTGTTTGTTTTAAATTTGTGATAGCAATACAAAAGGTAGCTGCTAAATACTTATTCACCGCTGAAAGGTATGTAAAGGACCCTATGTGTTTCTAAAGCAGATACTCACAGAAGTGCCTGATGAGCAGACTTCAAAAACTGGTATTATCTGCCAACACAGCGACTGGAAGAGACCTCCTGTCTCACCACACTTGCTGCCAGCAGCCCTAGGTAACTGCCTCCAAAACACCCTTCCGCTGAATTCGTCAAAGACCAAAGATGGGCCACAGGCACAGAATTTGGGGTTGAAAGGACTGTGACTGCATAGCCTTATTAAAACCACTGTCAAGGACAAGTGGCCATTTAGAAAGCGTGTCGGTGTACTGTACAACTCATTATTACACAAATACGTTTGTTTAATGCATTTCTGAAGATGCAATTTCAAAGCCTGGCTCTCCCGTCATGTTTTAATTCAGATTTTCGGGTCCAACTGTAATGCTCTTCCTTCCTTCATAACTCAGACAAAACTCCCAGCAAGAAAGGCTTAGGTGCAGAGATTTTAAACTAGTGAGTCTTTGGAAGTAGAGAGGAAAAAAAAAAAAGATAGGAGAGTGGGATGGCTTGCAGTGGGAAGAAATAAACGATCTATTGACAGATAACAGGATAGGAAGGCATTGTCCCTTATTTTACCTTCTGTGCAACTTCTTTGAAAGTGAGTTTAACTCAAGGAGAGACAGCGTAAACACCAGTAAGATGATTTAGGGACAGGTCATCTTTACAAAAATTTTCTGGTATTTATCAAACCATATCAGATTTACCCTAACCCTTCAAAGCATCTTGAGTTTGCCACAAGAAGTACATCACATTAGGGAGCACTATGTATCATTTAAGAACCTCAATCTTTTTATACTATTTCCTTCCCGAATCTAACTGTCCATTGTACATTGGTGCCTCTCTCCTACTCCACCACTCTCCTTCTGCCACAGGGAATTCTGAGCTATTCCACAGCATCTATAAGCTGTCAACCCATACCTACATTTTTCACACTATATAGAAGCAAGTTCAAGAAGAACTTGTCAAAAACCGTCAAATGCAATTACTCTCTTTCCCATATCACTTTATTTCTTTACCGACACACCTACTTGCACTTCAGGTCTGCGAGGCATTTAGGCATAGCATTGATGCAAAAAACATTACACAGGGCTGTCCTGTATTCTGTACAGGAGGGCACAATCACAGGAGAACCACGGACTTGCACTCTAAATGCTGCGTAATCTCTGTTTCCTCTAAGAAGATGTCCCTGTTCAAAATCCTGAGAGCCTCACCATTTGTCATAGTCTTAAATAAGCTGAAAAGTTTGCAAATTCATTGGTTATTTCCCTAAGAGATCAACTGAGCTGTTATCATGTTTTTTGGGCTTCTCTCTGCAGACGGCTGCCTCGGGGAGGACCTGTCCTGAACATCCTGTCACAATCAGTAGAACTGCCATCGACTTGGGTGGGAACAGCACTTCACACCGACTGGCCGTGCCTCCTGCAGACCTGCTGCACGGCATTACGCTTTCTTTGGAAGCCTGGTGCCAAGGGCTACAATCAACGCTTTATCACAGGCTCCAGTCAATTGGAACAAACCAGTTCTTTTTGATGACAAAGTGTTCAAAGAGACTTTCCAGTGAAGCGAGAAGCTTGTTTTACATTTAAGGCGCAGGTTTGACTCATACTTAATTTAAGGCGCTGAACCTCTGAAGGTTCACAGCTAGTCGGGTGCTCTTCTACAGAAGGGGAGCAAAGCAGAAATTGAGCCTGGCCACAGCCAGCTTAGTTGCATCGCTGAGGGCACATTCATTCAGACCACCTGAAAATCCACAGAAGTGGTAAAATCTGTGGGGAGAGCTGTCTCCCTTGGCCGGACTGTTTCTAACTCTTCCCGGGCTGTGGGAACAGCTCTGTGGGAGCTGCTCGCTACCCATCAACCCAGGGCTGCAAACCACAACCAGGGCAGTAGAGTGAGGGTGGCACAAGGACTGAAGCATGCAGAGCAGCTTCAACTCATTAATTAAAGGCAGGATATGTGCTTGAATCCTAACTGCTGGGGGTGAGGAGGAGTTGGCTTGTCCAAACACTAGACAAATTACAAAAAATGTTTGAAAACTCCACTCCCCTCTCGAAGATCAAGCCAAACATATTTTAACTGCAACCACTGGAGCATATATGAGTTGATTCTGTGGCAGACAAAACTATCCCTTGCAACGCCCTGCCCCTCAGACCAAACTATACTTGCTCAAGGCCTGGTGGGTGCAGAGATCTTTTGGAACAGTAATGGAGCCTTTAACATGGAAAAACTCTTCAAGCAGTTTCAGACCCCCTCCACCCTCCCTCCTGTTTTATCCCATCAGTGGGAGAACAAAATGGGAGTTGAACTGTGATATTCCCAGTTTCCTCCCAGCACACGCCCCACTTCCAGTCTGGGATGAGCTCAAGATACTGAGAACATAACCTTATTGCAGAAAAGATTTTTTTTTTTTAATCGCCCTAGAGACCTTGCCCCACATTCAGCTGTGTAAGCAACTGTCGATGCCAGATCAGAAACGCACCTCTGCAGGTACCTCAGGTATTGACAAGTACCTTTATTTGCTCCAAAAACCTGCGATAAATACAGGATACAGAGCACATTCTGATGCCTGAACCTGCTCCACTACTGTCCCTGTTAAAATTTCCACTAGAAAATGTATCTTAAAGCCCCAAGAAAGACACCCATGTTTGATTTGAAGCCAGAATGGATACAGTTCCCACCCCATGAGGACTATTATCCTGTCGAATTGTCTTAGGCAAAGGCTGATACTTCACCTCTCAGAAGTATTTTTGAGGCAGAATCCAAGTAAGTCACCAGTGGATGCAGAGAAAGGGGACAGGACCACAAAGACCATTACATGGCATTATTCCTTCCCTGTGTCCACCGCAGATTGCTTAGTACAAACCCAGTGCTAGAAGTACAGGTGTCCCAGCCGAGACAGTAGTATCCAGCACAACTATTAGCCTGTTGCCTCAATAGAGCAGGTCTCCCAATTTTTACTACTTCTTACAAATACCATTTCAATAGTAATTCAACTATAACGTATTTAAGCCACTAAAGTGTAACGGCTACACTTCACTATATGCTGAAACTGTAGATGGTGAACAAAACAAATGGAAGGCTTTACAAACAGTACCTGCATACGTCAAAAGATTCCGGCTTTTAAATGCCAGGGAAAAACGGAGCTGGGTCACAACAAGCAATTATATCCCACATTTAATCCCTACTCTGTTCTCTAAAGGTGTCCTCCCGCTGCTGAGCTTAAAAGGAAGAAGGTCTTTTCAGCTCTCAAAAGAAGGCTCCTCTTGAAGGCTACATTTTTATCAATTAAATGAAGATCTGGTAATGTTAACTGGCAATTTATGGTAAATTGCCAATTCCTTACTTGAAAGGTTATCATCAATTAAGTGCAGAGTAAATACTTACTAAATTAGTTGCGTCAATTGGATTAACAGTTGCTTAGACACATTCTATATTACAGCAGCAGCTGCTGCAGAATTTGGAAAAAATAGTCTTAACACCTGTAAATTTCCTGTAAATACCTTCCAAATTCCATTGCAGTTATTTTGTATGATTTTCCATTCTTCACCTGATGAAACTCCCATCAAAGCTTGGTCAAGGATGGAATAAACATAGGTCCTCCGATTTTAACTTCAAACAGGAACATTTGAAAACAGTAAAAAAAAAACCCAACAACCCTCCACTCATTCCTAAAAACCTGAAAATCTTACTTTTAGATTAGAAAAATGTGGTTTCCGTGCATGTGTGCTTATCTTATCACACTCACTTCTTCATGGCTCCAAAAAATGACAGCAGAACTAATTTGCTGATGTGTCAGGGAAATTTTTCTTTTTCTGTCCAGTTCTCTTTCCTACCCTCTGCTGATGCTACCTTTATTTTTCTCTTAAAATGCTTCCCTTTTTCTAACTTTTTATAAAGAGTCTCTGCCTTTTTTTCAGTTTCATTCCTCATTTTCCTCTCCCCTGACATTTTTCTCTCTCAACTCATTTCATCACATAGGGGACTGTTTCCATTTCTAATTATACCTCCAAATCCATTTGACTTAAGGAACTTTTATTATTTTTTAATCAAAGACCATCAGAGCTTCTTCAAATGAAGCAATCTGACAGCACACCAGAAGACAAACTAACTCACACTGGTCCTGAGACTCACCAGATTTCAGCCAAGCTTCCTGCACAGTCAGCTTATCAAATCTTTATCCAACCCCTCTTTGCCAGGCTCTGCTGAGCACAATCAAGGACAACAGCAGAACTGAAACAGAAAAACAGAGCTTCAAATGCCTACTGACGACAGTGAAAACAGCAAGAGCCCAAAAGAATATTACAGTCAAGAAATACAGGACAGAAAAATAAAAGGAGAAGGTACCAGAAAGGTAAGTAGGAGAAATATTGCAATTTGCAGAGCTTTCCCCACCGGGCTGTAGTTACAGCTGTCAGAACTTGAGTTCTTCCATTCCCCTCCACCCCCCAGTAATGGTATTTCTCTGCCACTAATGGTCTTCTTTCAAAAATTACATCTGAAGTTAGATTTCCTCCTGGTATATATGAATGCAACTTTTATCATCTTGCACTATTTCTGAGTGCAGCTATAAAAACAAATCTTGTATTTTGCATGTTTTTGACCAAATAAAAATTCAGTATGGAAAAATAACTGTGCTCCAGAAGCTGCACTTGAATTTTCCTGTTGGACTCCACCTCTATCTTGGTTCATAACAAAACTCCAAATAACCTTACACTTCCATGGTTAAGTTAATTAATAAAGGCAAATTCAAGTTTGGCAGCTTTAGCTCATCCTTTGTTTCACTGACAAGCTACAAAAAGCATTTAACTTTTCAGCCTGAACAATACATATAATTTTCTTTTTCTTTTCCATTTGGAGGGTTGTAGAGCACTCATCTATCTGCATGAACGCAAACAGACCAAATCTGGATTATTACCCTTGAGGTTTTGTAACTGTACTGCTGTAAGCGAAGTGTAAGCACCACGAGGGCAACTTTGTGCTAAGGAAAGACGTGGTAGCCCTGGATCGTGTATCCCAATCTATTGTGCCTTTTTATGTTCACAGTTGTGTCAAAGATGAAGAGGCAACGTTTATGGTGGCCTTGGCGAAGCAGGCAAAGTTTATGGTAGCCTTGGCGAATCTGCCTCTGGAGTCTGGGTGTTAGGGAGAATGATCCTGAGTAGACCACACATTCCTTTGTAAAGCAAGGGAACACACTCACCAAAATGCCCACTACAGGTCCCCGAAAGCATTTCAGAAGCATTCCTCCTCCTCCTCCTCTCCAGCCCACCAGCAAACCTTCCGTCTTTGAAATGAGCAACAGACTGCATCTTCTCACTCTGCTTCTGAAATGAGAGCTGCCCCCTCTTTGAGAAGCTGCACAACAGAATCATTCGCAGAGGCTGCCAAGATTCTTCTTAAAATACTTAAAAATCGTAGCATCAGGATCTTGGGGATCTTTTTCTTGGTTGATGATCAGGTTTGTGTTCCTCTTGTGCTTTGGCTAGCTAATGGGCTCCCCCACAACAGAACCAAGCTTACAAATCCCACAGAGCATTTGGGCTGAACTTGGAGTTTGCAGCAACATTTGATGAGCCGCGAGGTTGTGGGTTCTGCAGCTTCATTGGAAACTGCTCTAGTTAGCAGTCCATAGGCACAGACACTGAGCCTTGTGCTCCAGGAATGACTTTCTCTTAAATTCTCTAAAAAGAAAAGATGGATGTATAAACCCCACTTACATCTAAAAAGACCTATCATCTGAGTCTTCAATCACTAGCACCGTATTAAAGCTGTCTCTTCCGTGTGAGGAGGCTTAATCACAAAATAACTCTGTTCAATTTCCTTCTCCAGACTAAGCTGTCATTGTTTAAAACACCTTTTCTGTTCCTTGCACTGGAAATGAAGTTAATTCAATACATTTCTATTTTTTAAACTTTTCTGTTATATTCTCCATCACAGGCTGACAGACCAGAGTAATCACTTCTTTCAGAGATTAACACCAGATTAAATTTTTTAAAACTCTTGGAAGTAACTCAAGCATCTATTGCAATATAGATTCTACCCTTTTCCCTCCTCAGGCCATAAGCAATGAAAGGGAGAAATAAATCTCATATTGCAACATAATATTAAACTGAAATTGGATGCAAGACTAAAATACCACCAGCATCATTTGTGTTATATGGTGCACCGTTTTCTTGCATATTCCACTGTCAGGCAGTTGAGCTTCAGCTAAGGCACTTGTGAGAAGAAAGAAAACAACTCGTAACCTGCAAACCGTCATTTCCAACCTAAGCAAAAGAAAGACAAACCACCCCTAATAAAAGTTTGAGCTCCTAATTTCTGTATACTGTCTCCCAAAGCTACATAACAAGCAGAAAAATACTGCAAAGGCAAATAGAGTAGCACTTCCTTTACGGAACGAGAACTTGGTCAAATTGCATTCTCTATCCTACTAGATAAATCAGGGCCTGCCTCAGGTCCTGATAAAACGTACACGGGGACTCTCAATGACCTCAAAACTCGCTGAATCTCAATGATATTACATTGATCTTACAACACAAGCAGGACTTAGCTGTTTCGTCAGGTTCGAAAGGAGTGGTGTGCAACTCCGGGAGGTAACACAAAGAACACACATTACCTAAAAAGATGCAGGGCTGTGTAACTGAATTTGGGTGGGGTTTCTTCCACAAATCTCACCTGCATTTAAACAGATATATTGTTTTCTGGAAACTGCTACCTTGGTAAAAGCGTGAAGAACAATATTAAGACCTGGACAGAGATTTTTCTTGGTTTTGTTTTTCACCGGCACGTAAGACCAGCACTGTGCAAGCCCAGAGTCCTGCAATCCTTCGCTTTAGGGAAGACTCTTTCCAGCAGGACTTCCCAGCCATTATACGTATATTAACTCAGCAGGACACAAACCATCTGTACAGGCTGTACATAATTTTAGACCAGAATTTTGACGGCATCTGCAATATTCCTTTGGTTTAGCTGTGCACAGACACACCCCTACGTACCTACAGAAATGCTCGGTGCAATCACGCTGATACAATCAGAATGGGAGTGAAGAGGTGGTTAAAGTATGTTCATTCACTCTATATCACAATATAAAAATTCAGAAGACTTAAACGCCACTATCAAAAGTCAAGCTTAAAACCAAAATAACATCCAAAAGACAGATATTCTCCACAGTAAACACTTGGACTGGGGAACACACTGCCAAGGTTTTATGGGGATATTTGCAGATTCATCTATGTAGTTGGAAGAAAAGCATGTAGACTAATTTGGGGAAAATTAAATCAATCTATGAAGCGATTAAACGCAAAGATACCACCTCTGACTTAGGAACTCTTTAAGCCATATATTAGTGGGAGATGAAAAAGTGTATCAAAGAAGCATCACAGTGCATACCTGTGCTTTCAAAGGTATCCTGTACCAACCCAACTGAGACCAGACGCTGGCTGAATGAACCTAGTATGACTATCTGTCATGTTCACCTTTACAAAAGTGCCACCAAGCACAGTACCTCTTACAAATTTATGACATTTCCGGAACATTATGATATTACTTTTGTTTGGCATGAATAAGAAATCCACATAACCCAAATCAACCACACAACTCACTTGGAAACGTGATCTTGACAAGACCTCTGACATACTGGCCAAGAATGGAACCATTTTATGAAAGCTCCCATTGAATAATTACGTGACTAAGACATACAGAAAGCTTCCAGTCCCAAATCCTAAATTGCATATACAGTCATATACAGTTTGAACTATTAATAATAGGACCGTCTCAGCCCTATAAATCATTTTAACTTGATGCACCTCTATCTACATCAAGGCATGGAGGCTCTTTCAATGAATGTACATCAGTAGAAAAAAAATTACACCTTCTAACTTGGTTATAAGTCCAGGTGGCACTGGGCACCCTCAACACGTCAGAAGCTGAACTGAGGTAGGCACAGCACTTCTTGTAATTGTCAGAGATGTCTTCAGCAAGACACAAAACCAGGGACTGCCTGAAAGCTGAAGTGGTGATTGTCAGGTAGGAGTAGCCTGTTCAACAGCAAGACTGAATTGTTTCAGATCCAGCCGCACAACTTTTACAGCTCCTTCTGAAACCTTAAAACCTCTCACAAAGGAATCATGCCCTAAAATGAAGCGTGTTTTCTTAGAAAACTGTTCAGTCTAACAAGAATGCTTTAAATGAGTCAAACTTCTTAAATATTTAGAGTCCCATCCTGTATTAAAAACTAGTTCTAGAAAAAAATATCAAAATACTAGGGATAAAAGGTAAATTAAAACAGTCACAGAAAAACTCAATGTCTTATATGCACTTAAATTATAATACTATAACTGAGGGAAATCAGTTAACATTGTGATTTGCCACAATTATTAAAAAATTTGGCCTCAGAAACCAAGCAGGGAACATGACACTAAAATAGGCAGTTTAGCAAGAAAGTGTAGAAGTCAGCAAGATGTACAAGCACTACTCCACTGCTACAAATACATTTCATAAATCTAATTATAGGTGCATCATCATCATAGAACAAAAAGACAATACCCACACCATACCTATTAAGCATTTCTACAACCCCTGATAACCATTAAACCTTGGAATTGTAATAGAAAAAGGAAAGGGAAAGTGCTACAGCTGCAGAACTGCCTGCAAAAATAAGCAGCTCTATGGGGTTTTAAAAGAAAAGAGAATAGGAAAAACAGTGGGCTTGTAAATGAGTTCACAGCATTTAATTACAGACCTGAAGCAGAGCCTACTAAGACTACAGAAACTTTTTAAAGCACATGAAGCTTGCTTAGAGGAAAAGCCAAACTGGATTTTTAATAAATAGCATAATCTGGATTTTGAAGGGCATTGGATTCAACCTTCTGCTTCTAGGGCTAATAACAGATTTGGTATAATTTTAGATAATTTCTTTGGTCTCAAAACTTCAGAAACTGAGCCTTGTTTGAGGTGTAACAATACAAGCGGCTGCTTTAACTTCAAAAGTAACGTTTAAAGGGTTTCAATAATAGAAACATTCAGCTAACGCAAGAAACAGATGAAACTGCAGTGACAGAAATATCACCACAAGTCCTCCCTGCTTTGTGCAGTGTCATTTCCAATGCGCTTCAGACTATACAGAGAAAGATTGCCACTGCATCTATTATGGGCTCATATAAACATGCCTATTCATCATGAAAGTATGAAAACTCTTCTCAGTATGTTTTAACAATGACAGAAAATATACAGAATAAAGAATATTGAATTGTTATTCTTTACCCTTCATTTATAGTGCAATGTGATTTAAAAAGGAAAATTAAACATGATATTCCATTTCCAGTTGTGCTGCAGTTTTATCCAGTTTTAATGTTATTTAACTCTTTAAGAAATGGAGGAAATCATCAGTAATTTTTTAATATACAGACTAAAAGACTACAAGTACCTACTTGACAAGCCAATGAGGTAAAACCAAGACTGCAGAAAATAAAAAGTAAAGCTGAATAACCTATGACGCATGCTTACTTATTCTCTCCCAAAAGCATACCATGCCTAACCCATCACTTACACATCCCACTCATAAGTCTATTACACGACTACTTTCCAACACAACTGAAAAAACCCAGCACTTTTGCCTTCAGATCTCTTCACTAACTATGGCAAGCCACACCTAGCAGAGATAAAACGGATTTATTTGCTTCACGTTTATGAACTTTATTTAAATAAGGTTCCCTGACACAATGGCGATAATCCTCCTTAAGGGAAAATGGAAACACTTGTCATGTAATCCTCGCTCAACTGAAAACATCAGAGGAACTGGCTTAAAGATATCCCTTCCAATAAAACCCTTCGGCTTCAGGAATCTTATGTCATGTTTCCTACGGTGGCATATATCTGTTCTTGCTTTCATCACTTAAATGAGGTGGAAAACCTTCTGAGTCTAGTAGCAACACCCTGGCACGAGGCTGGTGTGACGGAGGAGTCGAGTCTGTCGTTGTTGCGTGACGATGATACAACTGCTTATAGGCAACGGTTTACAGAACCATAATTAGTTGCACACACCGAGTTTAATACTCCCCCTTCTTACTCAGCACTACACAAGGCTGTCTTTGACACAAACACTTGTAAATGAGGATGTTTTATAACTCAATAATTAATGTCCATAAGCTTTACTATGAAAAAGTAACTCCTCTAAACCAGTGGCATGCTATCTTCAGATAGAGAAAGGGAGTCATGATGTATTAATTTCTGTCAATAAGGGTAGCTTTTATAAATAAATTAAAGAAAAAAACAAACCATCACTGGCACTCTCTTGTAAACATAATACTTAACAGAACTATAAAGCATGTTTACAAAAACCATAAGGAAACTTACCTTCACATTCACAAACACAAAGGAAAAAAAAAAATCACTTTAATTCCTAGTATAACTTAAATCATCACAATTGAAATACCAAAGGAACCTCCAGCTCATTCAGCACTGCTTGCCCTTCACCTGGCAGATGAATCTGCAGCAACCAAGTCAGACTTCAGCAATAGAAAAGTTGGTGTGACTTTTCCCTGTACATCATTTAAGAAGGCAGATGGGATTGCAGAGGGTGAACACCTCTCAGCACTTGCTGCTTGCTCCACTTTCCTTCGTGTTCACTCCGCACACATGATAGCTCCTCCTTTCTGCTGGCCGTAATGAATTACCTGGTTACACACGCTCAAAGGAACACCCACATCCCCACGCACCCCCCATTTCCTTGCAGGTCACAGCAATGTTACAGCCGGGCAGCAGAGCTCTGGACTTACCCCAAGTAAGTGCCTTCAAAAAGCGTCACCTTTCCTTTGAGTAACATGTGGAAATAAAGTACATTAGATCTATATGGAAAAAAAGCAAGGGGCACCAAGAGATGAAAATCTACACGACAGTGGAGGATACTCTACATAGAAAGTGTGAACTTGGAAGAAGCTAAAGCAATAGCTACAGCATAAGTCATTACTAACCCCGGCCTGGCAGCAACCCGAAGCCAGGTGCATGTGACGGGGAAAATTCAGGCAGGGAAGTCCACTGCCCGGCGGAATGGGAACAGCGGCCTGGCAGTAAATGGGAGCAGAAGCATTAGGAATGCCGATAGAATATTCTTGTTATTTTGTGATGAAGACCTAACACCCTGAAAAAATTTACCTAGAGACAAATTTCAAAGGAAAAATAAATATTTAGTTGTCTGAAGGTACCATGCTCAACTTCAGAGAAGTCCAGCTAATGAATGAAATCATTGGCACTAACCTGGGCACATGAAACTGGAGCGATATCGCATGAGAAATGTACGTGCTTGCAAGTAATTCTGTGCAATAAGAACGATTCAGACTTTCCATTCCAGCAAGGGCGAGCATTTGGAAGTGTGACTGTGGAAGGGGAAGGCTGTAGGAGCGTGCCCATGGCAAAGTAATTGACCACCAATACCATAAGCTCGCATGGGAAAGGGCTTTTTCTTTGTACAGGGAAATACTGATCAGTTCGTTAACAGGTGGGATTTCTGTGGATTCTCAGCCACTTGCTCATCAAAAACTGCCACATCACATCAGTCTGAGCTTCGCTACCACAGTTCTTCCATTTTCCCCATTCATAATCGTCAACAATTGATAAAAGAGAATGTTTGAAACAATATACTAATACTATCTAACGATAATGGCTTACCGCGTCTCCGGGTGAAATCTGTAGGCAGGCGAGGGAGCGCTTTGGTGAGGGAGGAAGGACGGCATGGGAAGCAACCCTAACTCTATTCTGGGTCATCAACACATAGAACATTTCCAAATGACAGTGACTTTTGAAATTGCCTGGGCTACAGAGTGTGCTTTGCTGGACAAGATTACAAGGAAAGCAGCACACACCACTCTCCAAATTCTGTGTTTTATTATATTTTTTGCTCAAGACCTCTTTAGACACCCACCCGTATCTACCATTCTAATTTCCTGACTACAGAAGTTTAATTTTAAAGTGCAAACTATGATTTTTCCTACCATGTACATCCAAACTTAAAATCCTAAAGTCAAACGGCTTTTTCCTCAGTCATGTAGGAGGACCCCGGGCAAGGATACCGTAGGCTAGATTACGTTCTTCATTAGACCCTTACAATCCTGATGAAATACCGCTTCTTTTACTCCCCATCAGCCCAGCATTTGCATGGGTGTATGAACTCTGTGTGATGCAGAACGGTTCACCACTACGTGTTCACAAAGAAGAAGTAAACTGCACGTCAACTGTCAGCGACCATGGAGCTGACAAAAGGGATGCTATGGCCAGAAAAGTAATCCCTGTGAAAAAGCATAATACCCATTTAGTTTAGCTTAGCCCTTTCCATATCCTACTGTATTCTTCCCCCTCCTGCCTCTTCCATCTCCCCTCTCTCTGTTGAGCAATCCTTAACCCGCATTCTTTGGTAGGACTTACCTACCTCCCAACACGCAGTTTATATAAGCGTTAATACCAATGTCCATGCCAAACGGAGCAGTGCGTTTTGCAATTTCCCTATTTACTCACAGATCATGAATTTCCAGTTTGTAATGAACAGCATTAACCCAAAGCTTTTTATTTGATTTTGACTTCCCAAGTCGCAACCTAAAGATTCCCAAGCATTTTTCTTGACCTGTTCTCCCATGATGGACAGCCATCACACGCTTCTCCCTTCTAACCAACGAGGTAGAACATGGAAAAAAAAACCCAAACCACACAGTGCTCAGAGAGGGACTAAAACCCAGTCCTACACACTCCTCCAGCCCTCACAGTCTGATATCTTTTATTCTAACCATTTCACCCCGAGTCCATCAGGGAAGATTTTAGGCAGATTTCAGCCTCACACTTTGAATTAGCAGCAGACATATCGCAGACCTCTAAGTCTGCTAGCTCACAAGGACCGAACACTTACCTGCTCTCTCAAGTGCAGCCTGCTGCAAAGGCAAGCTGCCACACCGAGGCGAACTCTGAATTTGCAGAAACCTGCTGTCCAAGACAGGGTAAAGTGCTGTGCTCCACCCAAAAGCCTATACAGGCAGGCAGGTGAAGCGTTAAATGCCAAACAGTCAGCTAAAGGCAGAACTTTGAGCCCTAAGACCTAAGAAATGTGAGTTTACATTTATGTTGCTCACTGGAAACGCGGCGGCTACACTGGGAATAAATTAACATATGCAGGAATGTGTCCAAAAACTCATTAAGGAGGGCACTCCACTAGTGAAGCACGGAAGTAGTCGGGGCATAATTCAACGCTTCAGTGGGTGATGAAAGAGACAGATGTCTCCATCTGCAGCTTCCCGCTAAAAAGGTAAAGTCGTATCATGCAAAAATCACACAGAGAAACTCTTCTCTAGAAAGTCTGTGGGTGCCAGCCATGCGGGAATCACGGGACATTAATCTTTATTGCTCTGTACCTCACTGAGCAAAAGAAGTCACAGATTTTTCAGAAACTTTTATCCTAGTTTCTAGTTGCTATAATCTCCAGCCACGTACGATCTACTTCTTGACCTGGTGCTATGAAACCGCACCCTAGGCAGGACTGGGGCTGTACCGCACCTCCCGCGTTTACTTTAAGCATTAGTACAGTGCCAGGCAGAGAGCAACACCCGAGCTTGTAAGGTGCTTCACAACTGAAGCCTCAAAGAAACCAACGGAGCCAGAACCACTTCATGACCAAGGGGAGCACCAATGGGTTGGATCCTACAATGCTCTAACACACACAAACTCATCAAAGAGATTTAATTTACCTTGACCTTGTAGTACTCCTTGACTTCAGGCTGAATGGAATCAAAATCACCACTGATGTAATCAGGCAAGAAGCTGAAAGGAAAGCAATGAGCAGTGAAATGAAACATTAATCCATCTTACTACAGTTAATATTTATTTTCTCAAGAGCGCTAAGGGGTACAAGCATTAATCTCTCAAGGGAACAGGAGTTAGTTAAAAGCATGTTAAAACAAGAGTTGATATGAGGTGATACAAAATAAGGAAACAGACAAACTATAAAACTGGTAAATCTAGTGTCCCTTCTTTGCTGAGGGAGCTACACATCGCTTAGACATCTCCCTGGGTCAGTACAGCAAGACTTGTATCTGCATGGTTCTAGAAAGACAAGTCTCAGGTACCTTTCAAATGTATCATTCAGTCAGCAAAGTATTTGAAAAAGCGTATCTGAGTGCTGTACATCAAGTCTCGGAGGATATCGTTTGTCAGAAGATGATGATGATGTTTCCTGGACAGCTGGTATGCCACAAATGTTCCAAAGATTTGTATTTCAGTTGTTACTGATGTCATCCCATTTCGGCTCTTCTCCTTGATTATTAAGAAGAGTCCCCCCAAAATATGGAAGCCAAACGCTCAGTGATTTTTAAGTTGTATTTTGGACGTATAAAATGTGCATGAACTTGATTTCAAATCCTAACCAACATTTGTAAAGTAACGTTGTTGCAAAGCACACAGAAATTGTAATGTTGTGATATTTATCCCAACTTGCTTCTTGTTTTTTTAATTGCAGAATGCTTCAAGGTATTTACTGGGCAAATTCTTATCGAATTCATACTGAAAACTCAACTGTGCTACAGAAAGAATAGTTTAAGAATATTTTTTGGAAAAAACCCCACAGAAATACAGCTTCCCACCTTGCACAATTCCTGGAATTTTAAGCAGCAGCAAAGACGACATGTGGAAGTGTTGCCACTGTTTCAACAGAGAAGGCTGAACTGAGTTTTGAAATTCAAGCTGCAATTTCAGTGTTCTCTAACAAATTCAATACATAGCTCCTCACCTCCAAGACTACTACTTCACGAGGGGTATGAGAGTTCATCAGCAAATTAGTTTACAGCTCAAGCTGAGTTACGAGGAATTGGGCAAAGCACACTGAGACATATTTTTCTTCCACGTGATTTTAGAAAAATGCTGCAGGCTCTACACACTCCCCACATCAGTAAAACTTAGAAAAATCTCATGTCCTGGCTCTGTTCAAAGGTTCCAAAAGAGACGCATGGTCACTGGCCACCACTTTCTTTGAAAACTGAAAGCTGCTTCTGCAGAAGCTGGTAAGCACAGTTGTTGCGAGTTAGTTCACGTGCAACTATGGCACTTCAAATCCACTGCTCTCTGCTATTACTAAGGCTGCTATAAAAGGAGATGTTCTAAAAATCATCTCTCCAAAAGTGATGCTCCCCCACTCGTGGTGGGGGGAAAGGCAGTCCCTCCTGCATCGGGTTTTATCAAGGACACAGAAACCAACTAGAAGAAACGCAAATGCTTCAGTGCTCTGTTTTATATGCCCCAGTCAGTACGGTTCAAAACCAGCAAACATTAAACAGAAAATTAGATTTGTTCCTTGATTGTGAGACTGACCTTTACAACGTACAAAAAAACCCCACGTTCTCAAAATTTAAATTTTAAATTACTGCCTTTTTACCTTTCCACAAGTCTCCCCAATGAAATATTTACTGAATACAACAAGCCTAAAAAAGTACAGGTATTCTCTTTCAATTTGTTCTTTTCCTTTCATTTCTTTCTGACTGAAACAAAGCCACTCAAAGTAAACTCAGTGGAGGCGTTACAGCGGTGGCCCCAAACGCAAGCCCTGGCTGCAGCCCAGCAGGCTGGGCAGGAGGACCAACAGCCAGTTGTCACTGAAAGCCAACTTGGTATGACACACACATCCACTCTGATGAAAAAGCTGATGTCTTAAGGTTGTTTATCTTACTGAAATGCAGTACGTAAATCCTAAAGTGTCTTTGTCATTTTTTTTTTCCTCTACAGTAACTACAGACTGCAGTGCTTTTAAGTAATCAACCATTTCTCCTGAGTGCTTCAAGAGGCGTATCTGGGAGCAGAATTAGCCAAAAAATTATCTTCTCCAAATCAAATGCTTCTGTGCAGCTTTTGCCCTTCTCCAAAATAAAACCATTTCCATGACAAAAGCTAGCTGAAGTTCTGTCTGAGTTTTTACCAGCAAAAGAAACAAGAATCTCGGTGGTGCCTCCCATGTGCTCTGCCAGGGCTCCTGGCTACACTGCCTGTACGGGTCTCCTCTGCCAGGAAAGGATATGTCCACTTCACAGAATCATTAAGGTTGGAAAAGACCTGTAAGATCATCAAGTCCAACCATCACCCCAACCCCACCATGCCCACTAAACCATGTCCCGCAGGGCCACGTCCACACGTTCCTTGAACACCTCCAGCGATGGGGACTCCACCACCTCCCTGGGCAGCCTCTTCCAATGCTTCACCACTCTCTCCGTAAAGACATTTTTCCTAATATCCAGCCTAAACCTCCCCTGGCGCAACTTGAGGCCATTTCCTCTTGTTCTATCGCTTGTCACTTGGGAGAAGAGACCAACACCCACCTCACCACAACCCCCTTTCAGGTAGTTGTAGAGAGCGATGAGGTCTCCCCTCAGCCTCCTCTTCTCCAGACTGAACAACCCCAGCTCCCTCAGCCGCTCCTCATCAGACTCGTGCTCCAAAACATCTTTCAAAACATCCTCTTTAAATGGTTCACCTGTAGCCACCACAAAACCAGAAATGACTAACAGAGGGTAAGGAATCGTGGCTGGGAATTTCAACGTTTCAAAAAGTGTAAGCTTTGTATTAGTGAACACGTCCTTTTTCTAGAATAGCATAAATTCTTTCTTCTTTTCTTCTCTTTCCCTTTGACAAACACCAGAAACAAGGAAAATACATAAAGACACTCCTGAATTAAAAAAATATCCTTCATGAGTAAATCTCAACTTTCACCATCTGCTTCACAAACATCACAAAACGTTTCAGCTTTATCTTCAGAGGATGGCTGCTCTTTGTAGCTCATTGACTACACAAACCAACAAAAGGAAGCCAACATTCAGCCACGAGTCAAAAAGCTGCATTTGACTGGTCCTTCCGAGTTCTGCGGCACAAATTGCCCGAGTCAGGTGACTGGAATTCAGTCAAAGCTCTTCTCTTCTCCAGTTGACACAAGTGAAGAAGAGTCATTGTGTGCCGAGTTGCCCTAGACTGACTAACCTCAGAGAAGGTCAGTGCTAGCTGATAGAGAAAAAGGGGAAATAGTTGACACAGAAATATGGAAAAAGCCCCATACGAAAGTAAAGTAAGAATATTTTGTAAGAATTGGTTTTCACTTGTTTGCTCTGGTATAGTTTTGTATTTACCCCACAGTACAGACTAGTCCAGGAGAACAGGCTCTGGAGAATCACATCTCAAACTTACTACTATGTGACTGGAAGAAATTATGTCAGAAAACAGTAACAAGAAATGCCCCTCCATAAAATTTAAAACAGCTGCCTTTATTTAAAGTACGGGTTAAAATCAGGTATTATATCAGTCTAACCCATACTTTCCTACCCTCTGACCTCAAATTCATGAATAATTCTTATTCTGTAGCACAGCTGTATTGAAGATGACACACATTTCAGTGACATGTATGCCACAGACACTTTAGTGAAGGAGGTTATCTTTTTGCCCATGGTGGCAAAAGATGTCTTTAATTCTTTTCAAAGTGCAAATTAAAATTTTAATTTCTAAACAGTCCGGATGATCCAGTCTACTGCATTTCAGAACCATGTTTTACCACTCTCATTAGCTATTAATTATCACTATGCATATAAGGTCATGACCAGCTCAGCTGGCTTGATCCTCTGCTGCTTTACACTGACATTTATCAGGAGCGAGCCAACTCCCTAATCCTAGTGGGACCAAAAGTATAAAATTCACGTGAGATCAGCCTGGTCCACCAAGCCTCTTCTAGAGCTGTCAAGCAGCGTTAACACCAGGCACTGAGCAACAAAAAAATCCTCAGAGGCTTTGGGCCAGCCAGAGTTTTCCTTTCTCTTCTCATTCTCTTCCCTTTCTTGGGGGTTGAGGGGTTTTTTTGTTTGGCTTTGGGTTGTTGCTTGTTTTGTTGTTCTGGTTTTTGTTCTCATGAGGGTATTTTAGAGCCATATGGCATCCATCTAAAATGAGTGTGGAGTCAGGAGAGCCAGGATTGTTTTCAGATAAGGACCTGAAGGCACTTCCATAGCAGACTGCTTATGTTTCGTGTATATAACTTTTTAAAAAAAAAAAAAACCCACAGAGTTTCAACATGAAACCTTTAAAAGTTTAGCTAGCTTACCACGAAAAACCAGCACTATTTCTCAGAAGTTTCGAGATGGATCCCAGCTAGGGGATTTATCCAAACTGGATAAAGGTTGACTGTTGGCTCAACAGTTTTATGAACTCCCAAGACGCTGGGCTGGGGAGCAAGGGGAAAAAAAAAAAAAAAAAAAGAGATTCCAGCAAGTTTGCCACAGTTTCAAGGTACGCTAATGAAATTTTAGTCACCAGTACCATAAAACAGTAACTGACTCATGCCATAGACACAGATTACAAAATAAATAGAAGCTATTTAAAGTCTGAGGTTCTCATGCTAAGTAAGCACAACTGTGCCTTTTGCCTTCAAGAAACCCATCTGATGGACAGAGCTTAATCAAGAAGCAGTTTTATTTTCAAATATTCAACACTAATGAACAGCATGTTACATTTAAAACATCCGAATACTTGGTTCTTTATTCACTCACTTTAAGAATTCAGTATGGAGTGGTAAATATGCCTTTTTATACAGTTATGAAAAAGAAAAAACCCCAACAACATGGCACTTTAGCAGTTTATAATAAAAATCTGTGCTGCCTCCTTAAACAAATTGCTCTGGCATAACTGTTCAGTTCTATCATTAATTCAAAGTTACAGTTTCCTAGTACTATTGACTTTTCTTGTGATGTAGCTCCTTTAGCATGTAATTGTCTGCAATTAACCTTTTTTAAACAAACGTTAACATCAGAGACATGAACATTTAAAGGCAGTATCTGCGGTACCCTTTGCTTCCTTCAGTTACAGCACAGAACAATCCCACGCAGACGAGCCGTACGTGTCCCAGCTGTATCATTCGAGGGCACAGAGTGGGTTCCCTATGCTTTTTTTTTTCACTACTAAAAATAAATTTCAAACCCGGTGCCTTTTACCCCAGACTAACAGACACACACAAGCTACTTCCCAGCAGAAAAAAATACAGTGAAGAGAAAACGCTGCAGACTTAACATGAAGCAAAGTCACTAAAGTCAGCTTTGACTTTCACAAGCATCTAGTAGTTGGGAATAAAGAAGATAAAGCACTCTAGCATTACTTCAGGATAAATATTAAAATCACAGTTCAACAAAAAACCCCAACAGACAGAAATTAATGCCCCCAAATCTACATTTGCTAACTGTTAAGATGCACTTTCAGCTTGCCCTCCTGCCCGTCAGTCTTGTCTAGAAGGGTGAGTGAGGGCTGTTCTCATCAGAAAGGTGTTAAGTCTATTTAAATCTGTCAAAAGTATCCCGTTAACTGCTGTGAAGATCAAAGTGTCTTTCTATCTCCCAGAGACAGGTACAGCACAAGTAGATGCCATTTATATTTTGTCTCAAAGCAGCATACTCAGATGCCCCATCTAGCTGTACGGAGGAGAGTTCCTGGGGAAAGGAGAAATGTCAGATTGTGAGATATATTCGGAGTTAATGGCTATTCAATCTATAAATGCCTTCCCGCTATTACCTGCAAGGTTACCACAAGCAAGGGTCGCACCTGAAACTCAGAAGCCAAACACTAAATACAATTAATGAACTTCAAACTGACCGTCAAAAAGCATTTTGTTTTGGTTCAACCTTGAACAGATCACGTTAAGGATTCCGTAACTTATTATCATCAGGGCTTTAAAAAACAGCTAAAGCACAGCCCTTACCTCCTCCACGCTCTGCTTCCCAATCAAGACTCTCCTGAAGTCAGCTAGCTTACTTTGTTCTGACTCCGTGGTTCACATAACTATTTTTTCAATCCACAAAGCCTCCCTTACCACTATATAAACTTTGTATTAGGGTAGTACTGACAACGACGTTGTGCTACTTGCTGTATGAATTCAGAAAAAAAAAAAAAAGGAAAAAAAACCCCAACAGTTTCCCATCCTTTCTTCCAAGACCTTAATAAACCCTGATGTTCATTACGCACTTGCTTACACAGAACATAATTCCCAAACAACATTCTGTATATTACAGTAAATTCAGATGAGATTTAACAAGATTAAAAAAAAGCAGCACACCACAAAAAACCAATAAAAGGAGGGGGAACAGCAACCATACTGCAGACCCCAATTTAACAAAAAAGCAAGTATATGCGTACATCAGACAGCAGAATCCTGTGACCCTGCCAGAATTCTTTGCACACTGTTACCAAATCTGTGGATTACAGTCAGGTAGCTCTGTGGTTAAAAGTACTTGGTAGTATTTGGCAACCTTGGAGAACAGCCTCTTTTCCCCTTACTTTTTAAAGAGCTTAAAAAGCATAAAAGTATTGTTTTATTTGCAAACGCTATGATTTAAAGAAAAAGATAAAAGTGTGAAGATACGAGGGCAATAACGCATTCATTAATGCTTGCCTGGCATGCAGTGTCACCTTGCAAATAATAAAAAAAAAATATCCGAAATAAATTGTAGAACATATTACCCTCAGTTCAAACCGCTATGCAAAGCACACATCAGGGGAACATCTTCTGCAGGGGACAGCCAACTTGCTCCCATTATCATTAACAAAAATCATGCAGCTAACGCCCTGCCTCGAAACCTTATCCCTCAGTGACAAAGAAAAGTGTTAATGATAGCTACAACTGTTGCATTTTTCTTTTTAATTGCTGATATTTGAAGCTGTTCTCCAGTTACAGTCCATACGGCAGAAAATAAAACGATGCTCCAAGAGCCAGGACAAAAGCTGGGGAAGCATAAGTACTCAGCCCGAAGCGCCAATCTCCAGTCTTCTAGGACACGAGGCCAGAGGAAAGGGGAGAGAAGATGAGCAACATAACCAGGACTCCCTCCAACAGCATCCGACTAACTAGGCTGACAAGACACCCAAAAACATTTTCATGTCAAAGCACGGCAGAATTTGCCCTAAAAATTGAGGAAAACCAGCCACCACATTACAGAAAGGTGAACTGTTCGCTATTAACATTTTAGACAGCGCATGAGGAATCAAGGGGATGGGATGGGATCTAAAACCCGGTAGATTTAGATCGAAGGAGTCACAAAACTACGCAAACTGAGATTTAGACCCCAGTCTCAAAAAGGCAGCACTGGAAGCCAGAGCCAGCTCAGGGCTTCTTCACGGAGTGCCACCAAAGTCGGATTTTGCTGCCCCGAGGTGAGAACAAACTTTTCCAAGACAAGATAAACAATTTCTCTTCTTTCCCCGAAGAGCTAGGAATGCGCACACTGTATTTTTTCTCCTAATTAGATAGTTACTAACAACTCCTACAGTGTGGCTTGAAATCTCATTATACAATTTTAAAAGTCAGCTTTGATAACTAGTATTTTAACTCTACGTGTCCTTTCTGTGAACTTACACACCAGTAAGAATGCTTAAAAGTCAAACACAATCAAACAGTCAGCAGTTACATGTGAAAGACCTTCATGGGGATTTCTCTGCTTCCATAATTTACTTACTCTCGCCTGAGTACCTTAAGTACCTGAGTTTAGCATCTCTTTACGTACTTCCAAAACCAGGGAAGACCTCCTATGCAGGAAAGGCTGAGTTTGAAGAAGCCCTCTGCTTCTTCAGGGCGTGAAACCGCAGTAAGTAGCTTGCGGCAGCAATCCTTTAGAGCCCTTTCTACATAGCGACTCATGAGTGCAATGAGAAGAGATTTATCCCCTTATCGAGCAAGCTGTTCCAAGCAGGCAAGGAGAAATCTGCAGGTTTTCAAAAGGCTTAATTATGCTTCTCCTGTTTGGGTCAGCATTTTCTTTTTTTGATTTCCACACACAAATCATTTTATGGATTAATTTTCTGTTTCATGACCCGAAGAGACATCTTGACACTTACCCATAAGGAGGAAGACCAGCCGTAAAAGGAGAATTGCCACACAAAAATCTATTTAAGAACACCTGCTCAGAAGACATGAAGTCTTAAGGAGGAAACCAGAACATCTGATGGCAACACAACTACTGAAAGGCAAAGTCGACTCCCGTACAGTTCATGAAAACGTCTTCTATCCTGAGCTCTGCCTGTAGAGCAGCCACTCAGCAAACTTCTGACCCTTTTTTTTTTTAGTGAAGATGTGTTTGAGTACCTTAAATACGTTAATCAAATTTCTTCAGGTTTTGAGCCCTTACACTGACAAGCTACATAACATTTGGCAGAGAAAACACTTGGGCTACTCAGAGGAACAATACATACCGCTTCGTCTTTTTAGGGAATGTGAGCCCACACGGCAACGAACGGAGAAAAGAGACGTAACGGGAAGAGAGCTGTTTGAAGCTTGTTGTCTCTGTACGGCTGAAATTGGGTAAGTCAGTGGGAAGCAGAAGTTTTATTAAACCTTTCGCTGCTGACCTCTGCTGCAGCTTCTCCGGAGCTGACGGAGAACCAGGATATTCCACCGGAGCATTAGCATGTCAAAAGGTACCCGCACCTCTTGCCCAGCACAGCACAGAAGCATTAATTAGAGAGACAGCAGAAGATAAATGCGCATACAAAATGAGAGTTGGGCTCTGTTTGATGCTGAATAACCTTTACTAAAAAGCACCCTCACTTTCATCAGATGAACTCAAGGGAGTTTTCTCCCATTTCTACACAATTTAGCCGTACAACGTATGACCCTATTTCATCGTCTGGAACGTGTGATTTAGACAACAACATACTGCAAAGCTTAATAGAAATTCTTTTAAGGTTAGTACTAATCGCAAAATCGAAAGGTTGGCCTTAAGAGCTCTGAAGGAACTGCTGGAAAAGTGTTTAATACAGCAGTGGCCCTGTCTTCAGTGGGCTGGAGCATCACTGCTGGGTAAGGCTCACTTTAATCCTCGTCTTAACCGTCCTCACCTCCTCCCAGTGTCACCACCTCTACAGACTCAAAGTACCAGTATGGATATTTTAGTTAGCAAAGCCAACAGGTTTACAGTTATGAACACACATAAGCAGTTCTCTCTTTCTCAAGTAAGTTTAGAAGTATTTCAAAGAATTATTTTGGTGAGCATAGCTGCCATTTAAATGCCTCTGATAAAGCTCTAATTAAAGAATAAAAACCTCTTTTAGAGTTACCTGACATATGGATGAAATTAAGAAACAACAAAAAAAAAAGCTGCAACTCTGCTGTATAAATAAATCTACCTTCTGATCACAACCTGCTGTACGCAGTTGAAATACTTTTTCTGTTAAGGTTTTATTTGTTCCATGCTTTTTAAGGAACAAAGACTGAGGGATTGACAAAACGTGTTCAGCTAATGAAAAGTCATCTCTTTCTTGCTGTTTTCTTCTGTAAAATGTTTAAACTGCTAAAATAAACAGGTAAGTTCATACCTATGCTCTGCACCTTAATAGATGCAAAAGGATGTCTGGTTGACAGTGACTTGCCGGACCTAGATTTTTATTTCTTTCTGCTATTTATTAGTGAACAAACCTAAGGAAACCTAACAACACATAAGGAAACCCGTGGCAGTGCCACCCTGGCCACTATACGGGCTCTCTGGTTTCCTAAAGACTGCCTCTCCCGAGTGCAAACATGCTAAACTTGCCGTTAACATCTTCCTTCTGCTTTGCTGCAGTCAGGTTCCTCCTCCTGGCAGCCCGCGCAGCTTCCAATGCCCCCGAAGAAAAGGGCTTTTAAGAAGTTAGCCATCACCACAACGGGAAGCTCCCTGCACCTCCCTGGACGGCCTGCCTGAAAAGGGGAGAAAACAATTACGCAGCCATGGTATCCAGTGTAAGGGTGGGAAATGATCCTCAGGAGGAAAAAAACCTGAATTTGGCACTGGCCAAAGCATCGTGCCAAATCCCGAAGTCCCTCTTGTTTCTCGGAGTTTCCTTCGCCCCCCGAAAGCATCAGCTCTCACAGAGATACTCGGAAGGTACAATCTTTTCCCATCTTCAGCTATTGGCTAACGCTGGAGTAACACCCCAGCATGTAATCGAGCCAAGATGACTTACAGAAGCTGAGGATCTGGTTTGTTCTAATTATTTCATAATTTAGCCCACAGCTGTTAAATATTACAACCATGAAGCAGGCCGTCTCTTCTCAGACATTATCTCATACATGTCTAGTGGCTACTGAGGCCACACTGTCCTCATTGGACCTACCAATATTTCACCTGCAGCTTATTAAACTGATTTTACCAAAGAAATCCTGCACAATGTAGAGTGGCTATCATAACAATCACAGGGCTCTGCGCTGGCTTTTATCTCTGGTGCAGACTTTGCAGTCCCAACTCTTGAGAAAGAGCCAACAGCAAATACATGAAGGCAGCAAATTTCTGCAAGAGGTCAGGGTCTGCAGATAACCCTTCCTTCAGATCACATTAGAAGACATCTATCACTGCAAAGCCTTAACTACAGAAATCACTAACGAGCACCAGGAATCTGCACCCACATGCTAAAATCCTTACTAGGTCCCAATCCTTCAAACCCATGCACGTACCGCCTCGCTCAGCACACGTAACCAGCAGCTCTCCTCTCCAGGGAGAGGGAAGCTCTGCGTCGGCTCCATCTGAAAGCAGCACAGCTACATGCAATGCAGCCGCGGAGTCGGAACCCGCAAGGAGTTCAACACAAAACTCAAGTTCAGAAGCAAATTCATGCTTATATTCAGACTTTGCAGATCAGAAGAGGATGTAAAATTAATTTGTTATATTTTACTACATTTAAAACCGAGCGATTTTCCAAATAATCTTTGCTACAAAAAAAAAAAAAAGGAAACAAAAAAGAAAACCACAAAAAACCCCAAGAAAGTGCAAGCGTGACCAAGAGAAATCAAAAGGGCACTGTGAAGGGTCTCCAAGGCTGCACTGAGAACTTGGTTGACCGAAGCGCATATAAATCTGAGCTAGCTTTAAAATAGCTCAGAGACTGGTAGGAGAGTAGTTACAATGGCAGTGGTTGCTGCACTGCTGCGCTTGTTTCCTGGACAATACCAGCTTCAGATACAACAGTCTTAACTGTGTTCAAGAAACAAATGTGTGTGTGCGTCCATCTCGCCCAGTCCATTAGTCAGACTAGGGTGCTATAGTGTGTTTGCAGGAAAGCAAGTAGGTATGTGCTACTATTGCTATTAAGTCGTTAATACCCAGGCTGTGGCCGGGACCTATCTACCAAACTCCTACTGTCTGTGGCTTAAGCTGGCTGCCGTCATTATTTTTTCATCAAAAGCAAAGAAATTGTACTGTGGAGGGAAGCTTTGAAGAGAGCCTGGGCCAGCCCTCCAGTTTGTATCTGCAGCGTTTAGTTTACTGTCGCTTCCCAACATAGTATTTAGAGCACAAATGATAGCATTTCGGTAACTACCCACCTGACAGATATCAAATCCAGGCAGGTCAATGTATAGATTTAGTGCTTACTCATAAATGGCATTCATAAATGGTAATCACAGAAAAAATTGCATACGTGAGGCATTAGAAGCATTACAAACGTACACGTTATCATAGAGTTCTCTGTTCCCAACCTCTCTCCCTAACCCTCCTCCTTTCCCTCTTTTTGTCTATGATGTGGGTTAAAAATGCTCTCAGACAGAAAATACCTCAATTCTCGGTAAGTAGCCCATAGTCCAAAGAGCCCCTATCTTGGGCTCAGCACAAGTAATTTTCTCTCGAGTAGCTGGAAAAAACACTTTTAACATAAACTCTGATGTTGCTGGTGCCCTGCTTATTATATGAAATTTTTAACAATACCCCCTGTATCAACTTCACAATTCATTATGATTTAAAAAATATTTCTAAAACCCTTCACTGCTATCCTACTAAGTTCTATTATCATCATTACTGCTTTCATTTAACCTTTCATTAAATTTCAACACACTAATCAACTTTTCGTATAGAATCAGAAATAGATCTTATGGACACAGATCTACCTATAAATAATACAAATGCAACTATGAGCTCCTATCAAAAGCTATTCCCTTTATATATGGTGATAGTAACCACTCCTCAGGGAAGACATTCCGATATCCCTGCTGCTGTCTGCAGCCATTTACGCTATGACAAGGGGAGGGAGGACTCTTGAGCGGATGCAGCACTGGGAATGCTTTGGAAAAGACTGGACACGGACAAGTTGAGAGTCAGATGTTCTGGATTAGTGCGTGTTGAGATGTCTAGGAGTAGCCCGCAGACCACTGCAGGTGACATGATGTAATGTAACTGTCATTAGAGATGTAATTTAACAGAAGAGTGAGGTTCTGCATGACAGTGTGGCCCATTCCTTCAGTGTAAAATTCACTGCTAGGTAATTTTTTCCACACATTTTAATACCAGCAGGTCACTAATTCACAGGTTGGTAAGTTTTTGAAAACATGTGCCTGATAATCACAGAATCACTAAGGTTGGAAAAGACCTGTAAGATCATCAAGTCCAACCATCACCCCAACCCCACCATGCCCACTAAACCATGTCCCGCAGTGCCACGTCCACACGTTCCTTGAACACCTCCAGGGATGGGGACTCCACCACCTCCCTGGGCAGCCTCTTTCAGTGCTTCACCACTCTCTCAGGAAAGACATTTTTCCTAATATCCAGCCCAAACCTCCCCTGGTGCAACTTGAGGTCATTTCCTCTTGTCCTGTCGCTTGTCACTTGGGAGAAGAGACCAACACCCACCTCCCCACAACCCCCTTTCAGGTAGTTGTAGAGAGATAACAATGAGGTAAGAGACCCATATTTTGCTGGAATGACAGAAAAACTCTCACTGAAGTTCCTTTTGTAATTGTCCTCAGAGAGAAATGGGAAGTCCTCCTGAAGATTAACAGAGAACTCTAGCTCATCGTAAGCAAAACCACCACCTAAATCCCCGGTTGTTAAATACCTGATTAAGCTCAGATGCAAAACAAGCCTGCACCAGCCAGCTAGCAACAAACAGGAATCTGTACTTACATGCTGATAAAAAGATTTCGGACCATTCCCACCTTCAACTTCAGCTCCGCGCACTCTAGGAGGTGCGGCACACCTACTCTCTCCCTCGGTAGCGATGGCTGGTGCGGGTCACGCTGCAGCAGTTTTTGGGGATCCCACCACCAGTGTTTTCGGCAACGTGGCTCCCTGACTTTCGAAAACACCGCCTCCCTTAGCCAGGTGGGTGATAGAGAGGGAGGTGGTGGACACAAACTCCCTTCTCAGAGCCACGGGACCACGGCCAGGTCCACGGCCCGAGAAGAGCAGGCTGCAGCATCAATGAGCGGTGCAGCTTTTCCAGAGGCCCGGCTGCGGAATCGCAGAGCAATTTCTTTTCAGTTGTACTCCTGGTTCATGTTGGTACATGGAAGGGCTGATGGAAGGTAGAAGGATTCTCAGCTTTTACAGAATTTTACAAAATGCAGGTTCCTAGATTCATGCCTATGCTTCGTCTAGCCCAAGAATGAGGAGGTACGAGCAGTTTTCCCCATCCCTTTCTTCCACAAGGTGTGAAATCCAGTTTACAAATGCAGCTTTCAGATGAAACAAAAAAATTCAAGTAATGAAAATTACTTTTAAAACACAGAAGTAAGGAATTAAAACTACAACCCAGCAGCAACCGATGCTTTTGTCCTCTAGATTCCTATAATATGTTCAGAGATTAAAATCACTCACTCTTCAGAGATAACAGAGTGGAGCAAGCCAGTGTATGAACATCTGAATCAGATGGTTTAGAACGATGGTTGGGGGGAAAAAAAAAATAAAGAAAAAAAATCTATGTTTGGATTGACAACTTGCCTGTGGCCCTGTACCAAGATCCTGCCTAATATATTTGAACATGCTGAAATATTAAACCTCAGAAGCACAAGAATTAAAAGAGAAATTTTGATGAGCTCTTAAACAGGGTCATGAACACAACTGTGTTTCTGCTGGTGCTACCGAAAGAAGTCAAAACTCGCCACGGTTTTTCCAGTGCGAGCGTGGCAAAGAAAGCACTTTCCACTCTGATTAAAAATGAGATCCTGCAGAATGGGGAAGGCATCACCCTCCTGATGAAAGCGCTCTTCAGCATGTCAGGAATGCTATTAGAGTTCTCAAAACCACTCCCGAGGTGTATTATGATCACATACATGCATGACAGCGCTGACCACTTAATCCCCCTTCTGTCATAGGCAAGTTGGAGAATAAAAATTACACTGACACCCAAGGGTATTTTATAATAGAATACGAAATAAAATAATAAATTTGCAGATCATTTTGGCTTTGCCTCGTGGTACTGCATTATACACCAAATATTCCTGGCCTCTCATTCATTACTATTTAATTACAACAGAATACCTTTCTTTCAGACTTAATTAACCTCTGAGAGGCCTTTGTGACCTTGGGACCCTCCTGCACACTTGCAACGTGCCGTTAGAATATTGCTCTGCCAGGAAACACTTCCTTCAACGCTGAGGTTTAATGAAATGCACAGGGTTTTATGGGGAACACGCGAAAATACGAGCACCCTGCATGTGGTCACTTAATGAGCAAAAGCTGGAGCATACCAATTAGAATCATAAATCGATACTAGATTAATGCTAAAAGATTCCAGAAGAATTTCCCCAGAGGACAGGCTCATTACAGTAAACATGATCACGGACCCTATTACTTTCACCGTGGGGCAGAGAAGAGGGAGTAAGGAAATGAGGAGGGATTTGCCCATGTAATTCCTATTTGTTTAAGGCAGCAGAAGCTTAAGTGCCCCACCAAGCCCCATGACAGAGTAGCACAGTTCCAGCTCCTGCCTTTGTCAGAAATTGCTGTTCAATCTGACAGGCTTTGACTCTAAAAGGAAATCAGAGAGCAGTAACCTTCTCGCAAGATGAGAGGCAGAACCACAGCCCGTGCAGTCGCTTTCATTGCTTTGCTGCAAAGCTTCAAAGGACGGATCAGCGTTGGCCCCTTGGTGCCAATCAGAGTGGACGCTTGCAGAGCGGCCGCGGGTTCGCTAACTCACTTGCTAGCAACGTTAAGTCTTCAAAACGGATTCTTCACTGGCCTGAGAATTCCCTCCGAGAGCTAATCCCCGCATCAATCTACTCATGCTCCTCACAGGATTCCCTCCTGTACAAAAAACACCCCAAAATTACCCTATGCACAGCTTTCTTTTTTCTTAAAATTAAAAGCATCAGAAAGAAGAGATATTGCCACCCACACCTATCGCTTTCTTACTTAAAAATATTTGTTGTCGCACCTTGCAGATGACGTTTTAACAAAAAAAATGGCACTGAACTGTTTACTGGCTCTTTCTTTTTCAGTTGTATTTTTGGGACAGTCTGTCTTTCTCTTACCACTCAAAATACCTTAATGCACACAATTCCAATCTGATCTGTCACCAGCATTTAACACGCCTGCTGCAGCTTATAAAATTAGAAAACATCAATCCTCCCACAGATACTGCTGGAACTTGCAGAGGCAAATCACATTTTTGTCTTAACTACTATAGAGCCTTCCTTTCTTTATTTCTTGTGACAGAATAACGGTTGCTCCACTGGAGTTATTAGCCTGGTTTATTCCAGAGACTTTTCTCCTTTTCAGCTTTAGTAGCAAAAACATTTTCACTCCCTTGCCATGCTTTTCTTGTACCCTGTTTTTCTCCCTCCCTTCCAATTTTTGCCTGTTTTAGATTATGCCTGTGCCAACCGTCATCTAACCTGTTTAGCTCTCCTAAACACCGAGGCAAAAGCCCTGCTGACTAAGAAACAGAGATATTCAGAGTTCTGTTGCATCAGTGCGTAAAGACCGTACGATTTCAAGCCCTTGCAGAGTGACTTCACTTCTGCACGGAGGGGATGACAAGCCCAGGCACCGCACTCGATGCTCTGCCCTACAGCTGGATGACCGGCACCCTGAACGGTGTCATTGGATTTGTAACACACACCAACTGCAAGGGGGGAAGAAAAAAAAAAAAAAAAAAATCATCACTATTACCCACTAGCGTACTTAAAAAAAACCCACAACCCACCTAAAAATCCTACTACCCTCATACTAAGTAATTGAGCTACACCTGAATACCAGTCTCTTTTTAATGCTGAAGAAAAAGAGAGAGGAAGTCCAAAGGCATGGCCTTTTATCCGCTGCCATTGCTACCCACTGTGTCATTGTTTCGTACATCAGGCACTCTGAAAATATGCCTTTTCCAACCTGCTGATCCTTATCAATCTTCTTTACTGTCATCCTGTTAGCTCTCTCCACAGTAATGGGATAATCCAGTCTCAAGCTGCAAATCCCTAATACTGCCTTCAGTTAGACAGTCACCCTTCTTTATCCGTAATGCTTATAATGAATAAATGAAGGGGAACAGCTATATGATTATTTACTGCTTCTATTCTTTTTTACATTTCAGACACCTTTTACACAGAGATCAAAACACTTAAAAGACACACTGAAGGAAATACAGAGCAAACTGCATGCACATGTGTACTCTGTCAGATCCAAAACATTTTATCTACACATTCCCATTAGCCATATGATGTGGATGCCTTGAATGGGCCACTCAGCTTAATTTCAAAAGAAAGAAGAAACTTATTCCAGCTGGAGTTTCTTAACAACGAGAGAAAGCCAGGCAGTTTGACAGTCAAGCAGCTCGTGTAGGTGGGATATCCCTCAAGAGTTACTAGTCCAAGAACAATTTATTGCTATAGGATGAATTTCATTCCTGGTGTTACTGCTTCCAAAGACTATTCTAAATATTTTGATCACTGTGTGGGCACCACAAAGTAATTCCAAATACAATAAGCAGTAACCATTTCCAACTATTGCCAACGCTGGCTTCAAATCTGAAATCAGAGTAATAGATGCTCACACACTATTTACACAGCTAAAAGTTGTTTGGTTGGGTTTTTTTTAAAGCACAAGGGATAAAAATGGATATGTCCCAGTCTCTGGAGGGCCTGGTTACTGACAAAGTAGCGGCGAGAGTCTCACTTTTGCTCCATCCATTTCACAGGCTGTTGGAACAGTACCAGGTTGCTGAAAACATTCGATCCAGCTGTGGCCGTTTCCCTGCTTGCAATCACCATGGAGAAGCGATGCATCACGTAAAGCATTCATCACATTGCAAGAATTCAGGGCAATGTATGGAGAGGGTGTAATTGCTTAGACATCTAGAGCTTAATCCCTTCCCAATTAAGTCAATAGAAGATCCTGAATCTGTACAAAGGGTGATCCGGGTCCCTATTTGGCAAGTACAGGCCTTATTTATTCTTGTGTTGTGACATTGAAGAAGAAAAACTAAGTAACGCTAAAAAGAAAAAAAACCCAAAAACCTGTGTTAAAAGCTCTGCCAAAGTTGCACGGAATCTTAGCTTCTCCTCATTCACCAAGGGCATTTCAAAATCCCAAACAAACCCAAAACCTAATTTCTAGCAGGATCTGCATGTGGTGTGCCCACAGAGACAGCCACTGGTCAGTTTGGATTTGTTTTTTCTCTCTCTACAATAAAAGATAAACTTCAACCATGGTGAGCTGTATTCGTCCAGAAGTATTATTTGTTTGCCCTTTTTTATTTTGTCATTAATTTAGTTCAGTAGTCATTACTACTCAGAGGAATAAACCAGGACATCAGTCCAAACCCAACAAAAGCCGTGAGCATTTTACTGGAAAGCATCTCTTCCATAGTCCATTTCAGGGCTTTCTTTATACACTACATGCATATGTACCTATTTGAGCTAAAAAGAATTGCTGCAGGACAGATATGTGTCCATTCTGAGTGTGTTTGTGATCAGTGTGTCTCACACCAGACTGGCATTTTGGTGGGATTCTGAAATTGTCACCTAGCCCTTCATCTACTGCTCCCTTATCTCACATCTCTATAAAGTTCACTCTTTTAGGCGTATCTTTGCAGTGCTAAACTGTTCTTGAGGTGCTTACACGTACACGAGCGCTCACAAAAAGATAAGTGAGATGGAAAATATTTGCAAGTATAGGCGTTGCCTATGGCATGCAGAACAAGCTCACTCCGGTGTCAGAAACCGTCCTACTACCTCAGTGCATGTTTCGGCCTCAAACGCTCTCAATTTCTTAGTTGGGTTAATGAGCCAGAGCTGAATGATGTGCTGATACTGGTCCAGAGTTCTGCAGAGACACCAAAACCAGTCTGCAGATAGGCTCTAGACTTGCTCGTACGGAACATACCACACGGGTAGAGAAGCATCGTAAGACAACCCCAGGGCACCTTCATGCATCTCCATTTATCTTAAGACACTCTGTAACCTTGGATCCAATCTACTTTACCAGTTTCACATCCTGCCACACGATCAGACATCATTCTGCTCAATTATTTGTGATCGGGAGGCAAGATAGTTCTGTACAGCTTATGCCGTTTCCAACTAGCTTTTGACTATCTTTTAACATCACTGCCCCCTGTATTTCCACTTGTTATCCAAAAAGATCTTTCTTCCCTTGCTCAAAAGTCAGAAGCCTCTGCATTTCTCTGCAACTGACATTCACTAGTGTTTTCAGGTACATCGCCTAAAACTTCTTTAAAATAAAGTCTGCATGCAAGACAGAGACAGCAAATTATCTCTTTTTTTAAAATAGAACTAAATCAAGGCGTTAGAAGACTTTTTCTCTCCTATTTTGCAAAAATAAAGCCCAGACTGGTACCTAAATAAGGCAGGTAGTATGTTGCTTGCAGAGGAGTGTGCATACCCAGGAGTGTGATTTTTATATGAACTATGAATTAAAGGAGAAGATTTGAGTTTCTCTGAATATAAATGTATCCGAGAGCAGCTTTGCAGGTACCAGTGTACACATTATCCATATGCTTGAGCAAATTGTTTCTGGTAGCAGAACAAAACTGGTTCTATGATGTCTCAGGGCTCTAACTTTTTACGAGGGATTAATCCTCGTCTCTTAAATTACGGAATTTGTAGAGCTGCCTGGCAACCTTACCTAGTCCAACTGATTAACCGATGCTCAACCCTTCACGTGGACGGCTTTGCAACTGGTTCTGCAGTTTTTGCTCCACGGCTTGGCCTCATCAGAAGAGGCACAGAGTACTCATCACTGGGCCCTAAATCATTAATTTATTAACTATTCTCATTTATCAACTGTAATAAGTAGCCTTGATCGTAGTTTGAGAACATAGTTCCTTGTTCTTGATAGCATTTTCTGTGAAAACAGCTGTGGCACAAAACATTTTAAAACGAGAAGTTGAAAGAGTCCATTTGTAAAACAGAAACACTCTTGGAATACAATTAGATTTAAAAACAAATCTTAGCAGAAGAACTAGGAAAAATAGTTTAAAGATAAATGGATTTATATTTTAAAAGTTTTACTTCTCATTATATTCTATAATGCATAAAGTCCCCCATTCGCAAGCTACTGGCTTCACTAACACTAAATTTAAACAGATTTGAAGTATACAATCATCTGTTCTCTAAATAAAGGTGCCCATTTGAATGCAAATTGCTGAACGTCAGAACTTCTGGCTTTCACATATTTATAAAAAGAGAGCAGAGTCTAGTGAAGAAAGAGAATAGGAAAGAAAACCAAGAAATAAACATCCAAAATATCTTTACGCTCCAACAATCACTAATAAGTTTACTGAAAAAGCATTTTAGAGACAGCAAAAACTAATCTGAATAATTTACCTACGGGTGTTATTTGTGTTCAGTCCCATGATGTAATTCTCTGTAATTTGAAGTCACCTGGAAGGGACTGTATCAGCTCTCTCCAGGAATTTTCTAGACTACGGAAAAAAATAGCCAAAAAAGTGAACAGGTGCTATAGCACTAGTAATCCTTCCCTAAATGTCTGAAGGGCAACTGTGCAGATCAGTCAACTTTAAGGTCGTTTATTAACATTCATTTTAAGGCATTGATAGCACACGTATTTCTGTGCTCCCAGATTGATCGCCGATCTTTGCATTCTTCTCAGTCTTAACAGAGCTCCTTTCAAATGTAAGATCGCTCTTGCCATGTTCAATATAAAGTTCATATTTTAAATTTTAAATGACAAGTCCTATTGCAGCAAAGACCCATCCTGGTTTGAGGCTTGTAAGAACTTTCTAGTTTTGCTTTGTTTCAAACACAGGAAAACTCCCACCCCTCCCAGCCTGCCCCAATCACTTGTAAAAAGTATTGCTCCATAAAAGAAAGCATTGCCTGCCTAATCCTTCATTTCTATTGATATTCAGAGATCCAAAAGAAACACAGGCATACGTTTCACCCTAACGCTACCCACAGAGCCAGCTTTCCCTGGATCCTGAGAATGACTCCTTAGGCACAAAGAACCGAAACACTATAAAGTGCGGAGTGCTCTTAGGCCAGCTCAGGACTCTTTTCCAAGCTGCTTTTTCCAGTGGTGACTCAACGCACAGATATTTTATCACTACTAAGTCCTAACTTCTAGCATCGGGGTGGCCATAAATGATTTTTACCATGTCATAAAGCCAGAAATCACCCAGATGGAGATGACATTCCTCTACTTACAGTACACTAGGGGCACAGATACAGCTATTTGAAGAAGAAGCTGAAGCAATACAAACCCTCTGATTGAGAGACTTGGGATTAACTGAAAGTGTCCCTATATTCTCCTTTCCTCAGCCACTTTTTTTTCCCTGTTTTTTCCAGAATTACTGTTCTGGACAAATCGTGACCCTTTATTTTCCTGGTTGGCAATTATAACTTGGTTTATCGGTGCTCTTACTGGGACAGCACAGTTTTATGGGCAGAGCTCCTCACTGGCAGCCAGTCTCAAACTGTCCATCTCTTTCATATTTGCTCATCACTCCATCTCCCCGGACTTTTGTCCTGGTCCTTCCCATCTACTCCTTAACAAGATTAGCATCGTTCCAGAAAAGCAGAGTCTCACTCTGTTGATGTGGCTAAAACAACCGGGTCCTAATACAGTCTTTGAGTGTCTTGTGGTATCAAAAAAAAAAAAAAAAAGAAAATCTGTGGGTTTATGCCAAAATGTGCAGGTACCTGGAGGGCTAATGGAGATCAAGTCCGCCTCCACCTAGGACCTATTAAATACACAGTGATAAATATTAAATCCACCTATTCCTTATTAAATACTGATTTCAGGAGGAATGATACTTGGCCCTCTTACAAGCTCAGCTTTTAACAAGGAAATATCAGAAACTCTGATGAGACCACGTGAACAAGGACAGCATTTTAGCCCTTCTTAAGGGCTATTTGCCCGCATTTTAAAGGTGACTGACTGAGACTCTGAGATTATTTGGTAACTCACTGGATGACTTTGAGCAAACTGGGAACAAACCAAAGGTCTTGATTCCCAGTTCTCCGTTTTAAGCAGTAGACAATACTCTCACTCTTACTCTAGCTGAAACCTGGTACATCTACCTCTGCCACCTGTGAATCATAGCCAGAAGTTCTACCTAAGAGTGCTTCTCTTCTTTAGTCTTCCCCCATAAAGAAAGCACGGTCCCGCACTAAGGCAGTCACTTACTTTCAGTGTCTCCCGAAATAAAAGAAACAAGGCGTGCATGCGTCCGCGTTCATCAGGGATGAAAAGCTAGCTGTTTCCTAGCTTCTCTAAGAGTATGATGAGACTAAGCCTTCTTTCTGATAGTGGTCTAACTTTCAGGAGTCACAACAATGGGCAACGCTGTCACCTCCCATCATTATTAGTTATAAATATTACTATTACTCTACAATTTCCATCTTGACTAGCAAAAGCAACAAATTCAACATAATGAGTAACTTAATCTCAACTAAATTCTGCTAATATTTATAAGCCCATGTGCCTTTTTTTCTTTATAAGTCAAATGATAATCTGCTGTTTGATTTTCAGGTTGAGGGGATGGCGGAAAACCCCTTGTCCATTTTCTGTTATGGTTTATGGAATATAGCAGTCACTACAATTAGAAGCACCTCCAAGTAAACCGAGCTGTAAAACAGCTTTTACAGCTGGTTGCTGGTGTCTCCCTCAAAATATATCTCCTCTTGGTGCGATCTGCAAAACACAGTACTTCTGCCCCTCCTAGAATTCTCAAGTGAATCCGAACTATGGCGATGTAACTTCCAGATTCTTCCTTTATAGCATCTGATGACTAGCTGAATAGAAATAAAGCACCATAGTGACTTAGTCAATAACTCCAGAAGAATACATACTCCTGGTCTGGCTTTATACTGCTGTTAAATATCAAGAGGAACCCAGCAGTAAAAAAAGCACCAATTATTTTCACCTCTCATCGTTTCTGTGAGCATTTGATTCAGAGACCCAACAAGCCCGATACGCCTCGTGATGTTATTGCCTTAGCACTTCCAGGAAACACCTCCCAATACAGGAAGCTCAGCAAGTTTGCAGACGACACCAAGTTGGGAGGGAGTGTTGATCTGCTTGAGGGTAGGAAGGCTCTGCAGAGGGATCTGGACAGGCTGGATCGATGGGCTGAGGCCAACCGGATGAAGTTCAATAAGGCCAAGTGCCGGGTTCTACACTTCGGCCACAACAACCCCAGGCAAAACTACAGGCTTGGGGATGAGTGGCTGGAAAGTTCCCCTGCAGAAAAGGACCTGGGGGTGTTGATCGACACCCGGCTGAATATGAGCCAGCAGTGTGCCCAGGTGGCCAAGAAGGCCAACGGCATCCTGGCTTGCATCAGAAATGGTGTGGCCAGCAGGAGCAGGGAGGTGATCATGCCTCTGTACTCGGCTCTGGTGAGGCCGCACCTCGAATACTGTGTTCAGTTTTGGGCCCCTCACTACAAGAAGGACATTGAGGTGCTGGAGCGTGTCCAGAGAAGGGCGACGAAGCTGGTGAGGGGTCTGGAACACAAGTCTTATGAGGAGCGGCTGAGCGAGCTGGGGTTGTTTAGCCTGGAGAAGAGGAGGCTGAGGGGAGACCTTATCGCTCTCTACAACTACCTGAAAGGGGGTTGCAGAGAGGTGGGTGTTGGTCTCTTCTCCCAAGTGACTAGTGACAGGACTAGAGGAAATGGCCTCAAGTTGCGACAGGGGAGGTTCAGGCTAGACATTAGGAAAAAGTTCTTCACTGAGAGAGTGGTGAAACACTGGAATAGGCTGCCCAGGGAGGTGGTAGAGTCACCCTCCCTGGAGGTATTCAAGGAGCGTGTGGATGTGGCATTGTGGGATGTAGCTTGATGGACATGGTGCTGTGTGGTGTTGGGTTGGACTCGATGATCTTACAGGTCTTTTCCAACCGTACTGATTCTGTGATTCTGTGATGCTAATCTTGGTTTAAATTGAGGACTGAACCTACGAGTATCTCTTGATAACTCAACTCTTCAGTGTTCCTGAAACAAACGTTGAATTATATCTACAGTGCACAGCTACTGGAATAAAAAAGTATTTGAAAAAGTAATCAAGTGAAAGTAATTAAATTGAAGATACCAATGAAAAAAGCCAAAAACTAGATGAACTTAATGTGCCTTAAGAATTTCTCATCGGCACTACCTGAAACAAACACATTATGTAACTCCAAATGGACTCATCTTTCCAAACACTGAGAGATCACTCACTTTGGTTTTTTGAAATTTCTTGATGCCTGGCAGTTTTCTGAAGTATGCTAGGACTTAAAAATGGATCCCAAGTCAGGTATTTCCTAAAGGAGCAGACTGCAGATAGGGATGGGGTTTCTGAACACTCCTGCAGAATTTATTAGGATAAACTCAAGATCCTGATTTTGATCTTTAAACACTGCTACAGTTTTTAGGTCAGGCAAAAATGTCTGATGTAAAAGATTTCTGTAAGCCATCTGACAAATAAAGCACTGCCTCAGCTTTCAACTTTCCTGGCTTTCAGACTGTAATCCCTCAATTCAAAGAACTCTTTACCACCAGCAGCAACGGAAAAGCCATTTCAAATAGCTTTGACCTCACAGTTTCAGAGGCCGTCTTTTTTTTTTTTCCCCCCCAACATTACTGAAACACATCCTTATATCAACAGTAATAAAGCAAAAACTTCACGTGTTACTATCTCACATCCTCCCCAAAACAGACAATGAATAGATTTGAAAGACAAGAAACGACCATTGTACTCTTCTAGTATAACTCTATACTCTGAAAATCTCATTCAATGTTTTCTACATCAGTGCCCTAAATTTTGCCTGAGTGTAAGATAGCTTAAAAACAATATCCAGTTTAATCTGAAGAGCTCAAGCAAAGAATTCCTCTCAACCCTACATTAAGCTACATCAATGGCTAATTACCTTCATAAGTACCCTATTTCTAATACAATATGGAACACAGTGAAGTATAGATGAATTTCTTAGTCTATAATCCTATTAGGGACCCACTTTTCCATGAGTAGAAGGTTATTCAGGAAACAAGACAAAAGATCTCATTTTAGATATGGGTGTTGCTAGTTGTTGTCCCGCTGTTTCTTTTTTTATGATCTTGACCACGGAGACAGTGGTTTCTAAGATTAGGCAAATCCAGTGTAAGTTGTAATAGCCAACTGAACTAGCTAACAAAAGGAAGACAGGATGGCTGGTGAACTGGCACTACTAACCCTCACTGACTGCCAAAATGCACACATGAAGCCATCAAAATATACAGACAATTCCACTACAAGTTATCTTTCCACCTTCCACGCAAGCAAACGTGCGACTACGTTTCCTCACGGAAGTTACGCTAGCTTAGTCTTCCTATTCAAAGGTTGAAAGTGATGTTCTCGGTGATTGTAGGCAACCCACCCCATGTCGTACGGTAAGTCTGACATACCGAAATACTACACAGAACCCCAGAAAGCCAGCATTTTTTATGATAGGATTATCCTTCCTCTTACAGAGCCCACTGCTCCCCCCTCTTTGACCTGAAGCTCTTAGTGTTGCAAAACCTGACTACACGATGGATTTGACATCTCTCTGAAAAACAGCACCTGAGACACAAGCACTAATGATTGTTTTTACAGGTGCCAATACGATGATAGTTTTCGATGCGTCTTCACCTTCATATACTCCAAAGCCAGTGACACACAGGTTAATCGATGCTTTAAGATTTAATCAGAAAGTGTTGAGAGAGAAGTTGCTGTAGTGTGATACAGATAAGCAACTCCTAACTCTGAAGTGGATAACAGCGCTTCATAGTGATTCAAGGAAATTGCAACAGGATAGGCAAGGCAGACAGAATAAGGCAGAGCAAAAAAACCATAAACACCAGTAACTCACCTTTAACTCTGATTAGCTGCCAATGTTTAGCAATCAAGAATGGTTTAGCAGTAATCCTTATTTCTAAGTGGGAACTGACGTTAACAGAGAAAAAACGTAGTCTAAGGAAAATAACCTTTCTGGGCTGTAGAGCCAAAAGAGAGAAAAGCAACAGAGCACAGCAATCCGTCCCTTCTTCCCTCCTGCCTTTCCTCTGTCCCCAACGCTGACAGCTCCCAAGGACAGGCCTCTCTAAGGAAAAGTTAGCCTGCCCTCTTGGTTACTCTTCCCACCCCTCCGGCTCTAGAAGGTAATCTGTTTTAACGTCTTGTTGAAAAAAACAGCATGATTTCTCCTCATCAGTAGTTACAACAATGAAGGTTTTCTTGGGTTTGTTTGCTTTTAAACAAGAATAATTGCAATTCAGATTTGCTGAACTAGTTTCTACAGAAACTTATGGGAAAACCAACCAAACACATCATAAAAATGACACCGCAAACACGGATGAAGACATATAACATCTTACATACGTTAATCTCATGACCTGAAGTCGCATTGCTAAGCCAGCCTGGGCAGCGTGATAGAAAGGAAGGTGAGAGTTTCCTGTGCTTGATGGGAATAGATGAGCCACTCAAGCACAGAAACAAGTCAGGACACCGATGGAGAAAACAGGAAACTGATGGTGGCAGGAAATGGGGGCCCTTGAATCTGCTCCTGCTGCTTTTCATTCAACAGCAAAGGCCAACTTAACGAGCAAGTTAAAGAATTGTTCAGCACTGGGTAAGTCTCCTGTAGAGCATCTCGCCTAGCTTCAGCCACAGCGCCTTAAGATAAATACGGACTAACTGAAGAGAGGCCAATAAGAGCAAGAAGCAAAGATGACCAATAAAGAAAGACGAAACAAGCTGGGCATATTTTAGCCTAAAGCAGAGGAAGGTGGATAAGGAGCCGGAGGGAGGCTGCCACTTGAAGATTTTTAAGAACCAGCTAACTAGGTATGCATCAGGAATGGTTTGTCTTCACCTTAAAGCAGAGGGAAAGAAGGATGGATCTCTTGAGGCCATTTCTAGCCCTGTATTCTTCTAGGATTTGGAAGTGGACCCTTCAGAACAGCAACAGCTACTTCACTTCTCTCCAAAGGAAGACACCCCTATAACAGTCCCGTATTGCAAGCTGTTATAATTTATTCCAGAGTGTTATAATTTATTCCCATTCTATAAGATTCTTCACACTGCCAGAGCGGCAGAAGGACACTTTGGTGTCACCGAGAATCAAGCCCCAAATATCAATCAAGTTCTTTATTTATATCTCTCGGATATAATAATCTCTCTAGAATTAAAGCACTATAGTTTTTCAGTTTTGATACAACACAGTTAGATATCAGGGCTTTGAATAAAATAAAGTTTTAAAAAGAAGGTTAAGACAGCATTAAAAAAATTATTAGCATGTCAGTAGAGTCTGAGCAGACAGCTCTTTAGTAACACTGGACAGGGAATTTAAGGAAAAATACTTCAGAGAAGTAAATGAATATTCTTTCCAGCAAAATGATTCCTTTAAAGACAAAAAAAAAAAAGAAAAATCAAAATTATGCAGGTCTTCTTTTTGTTTCAAAAGAATCACTTTGAAGGTAAAATATACCTACCCAAAGCAATTAAGATGAGAAGAAGAAAGATAGAGGAAAAAGAATACTCCAAGGGCCAAGTATGTTAGACTGAAAGAACTATTCAGTCACGGTATAATCATCCATTTTACTCTGAATTATATTTATTTAATACGAACATAAAGGTGGGCAGAAGAGATGAATGGGTTACAGGAGAAGGTAAAACGAAAGCTTTAAAATGTTGTTCTTTGGAAAGCATCACCATTATCAGAGAGAACTGCTTGCTGCAAATCAAACAGATCTCTATTTGAATTCAAGATTAAGTTGTGCATGGCTCTGTGAGAAGAGAAATAGAAGATTACAGAAGGAACTCCTACAACAGTTAGCAGTGCTTGACAGACTCCAGTCTCTGTTTTAGCAGCTGTAGATCTCAGCCATCAAACTTCTCACAGGTGACAAAGATAGAAATTCCAAATTAACTTTTACTTTAAGACTACAGTCTTCCTCTCCAACTCTGGTCTTTACTTTGAAGGACAGGAGGAAACCGAGCTTCCCCTGGCCTCCATCATATACTTGCCATGAGATGAAAAACAAAATGTGTATCAGATTTTGCTGTACGAACAAAATTGTAAGTTTGTAAGTTCTACCAAATACCTGTCTCACTCCTTTGCCCCGAAAGTCAGCTTTATTAATTTATTTGCTTTTATTAAACTATTGATTTATGAATCCTTGCTCAAAACAACTGTAAATCCTAAAGACAAACACAAAGGATCCTTAGTAACCTCAGATTACACAGAGTTCCATGGTTCCACTACAAAAATAAGAAACCACCTGAATGCAGTATTTTGCATCACAACCCCAGCTCAACGCTTCTGGGGCAGAAATCTGGGATATTTTACAATTTTAAATGCCATTACAGGAAACAAGAACATATTCTCCTTTCGGTCATATTTCCTCACCTAGCATATACATTTATACGCAACCTCTGTACTTGCCTTCGGTCATGTATGATGATGCCCCGACGCTAGTTTAGAAATAATTCAGAAAGAAAAGTAGACTTCCTATTTTCTTACCCATCTCACTTCACAAAGCAAACAGACTTCCTTTAAGGCCTCACAAGAAGAATGAAGAAGACATACTTTGTTTCAGCTCCTGCTGAAGGGAATCAGATGCTTCTTTAGTCAACCCTTGCTAAGGGCACAGCACGTTTTATCAGAGGCTGCACCAAAGGCCTAGAAAATAAGACAGACTGAGAGCAGAGCTTTCAAGAGATAAAAAGGCCAGTGGGCTTAAGGAAAAAAGGTATTTCAGGTTACCTGCGTGTTTTTAAAAATTGTAGCTGGGTATAAAAATTAAAGGTAACATGGAGAAAATACACTACCTGCCACAATTTGTTACAGTACCATGCACAGATCAGGCAGCTACATCGGTAACTGAACAGATCCTGTTCCTCCATATTTTACTTTCATTGAGAAGAGATGACTTCAATGACTTCAGGTTCATATACATGTAAACTTTCAACATACCTGTCCTGGCTTCCTTCTGTGATGTGGTAGAGACGATTGGCACCTCCGTCAGCACAAGCTCTCAGTGCAGCTGCAAGTGAAGAAGCAGAACATCAATGTACCGGCATTATGAACAAAAAGCCACAAGCAGTTACTCCATTACTGACATTTCTGTGTAAACTCGAGTGTTCATTGCAGCACAGGGAATGAACTTGAGATCTCACATGGCTTTTAGCTTCATATACTTGACTACTTCCCTTGTTTCTCTAAATAGACATTTGAACTGGTTTTATCAGACTAGTGCCAATCTTCACCTGACTGTGCCACCGTCCTTTCCAAATAGCTTATTTCGATCTATCCTACCCTACTGCCCAGTCAGCTTGAAGTGCACAGGGGGCAAGTATTCAAAACCTGAAAAGGGCCCATCCTCCCTGTATGGGCATGTACTTGTCTAAACAAGCGGGAGCTTGCACCTTAAACCTAACAGTCTTGTCCCCTGGGCAAAAAGTTCACGGTGGTGGCTCTATAATGACCTGCATAAAAACTGGGGGCGGGGGGGGGGAAGAAAAAAAAGTTAGGCATGACAATACTTATTTTCTCTTTTTTTCCCCTCCTATGACACAAAAATGGTAGCTCTACTACAGTTCCTACACTGTTCCACAGACTGTTTGAATCATCTGACATAAAGCAGGTGGGTTAGGTCTTGGCTTGAAATCTTGAAGTATCCAGGTGCAAAAGGAACAAAACCACAATAATTTTCAGTGCTTCCACCTAACCTGGGGACCGCAAAGGGCACGTGCCACTAATTCCGATTGATTTAAACAAGCACAGACATGCTGTTCTCTTTTGCCCCCTTTCTTTATATATAATTCAATCAGAGAAAAGAGAAAAGTCTAACGCTATTATTACAAAGCCAGATATAAATTGGTATATTTTATTCATAAAGCATCCCTATTAACCATCATTTACCTAAAACACAGTTCTTTCATGAGATTTTTTTAAATATGATAAGCTATTAAAGATTGAAAATTACCATCTTGTCTTAGCAGTCTTTATCGGTTTTGCTCTGAGATGCACAAGTCAGATAACCGCAGCACACAAAATAAAAGAAACTGCTGCTCCTACACTAGAGCAAAGCGTTCCTTCCAGGTCTGCGGGCAAAGAGAGACCGACTGGTAGACCTGAGAGGGCTGAAAGTCAGAGGATCGGGGGCGAGGAGGGGAAAGGGAAAAAGAGGAGAGACAAAGAAAAGGAATGGCCTGCCCAAGTTTTGGAAAAAAAGGTATAAACAATCAGATCAGGCACTTGCAGCTGCTGAAAATCCAATTTTCAGCTAAAGCCACTTTGCTTCGGTGTTTATTTCTCAGTCAGAACCACCTCCCAGCAGTGATACACACCTACATTTTTCCTTTTGGCACTCATGAGGTGGGCAATCCGCCTCTCCCCCTAGCTTAGCCATCAATTTAGCCAGCCTATACAAATTGGGACAACAAGGTTCACCTCTAGATCTGCTCTCACCTTTAAGCCATTCTTTCTTGCTTGGCTGCTGAACTCCCACCACAGGGAACGTTCTGTATGGGTATATCCACCACGCAGTACCACGCGACCTCGGCAGGGCAGCACAAAAGCTTCCCAGTTTATCACAGGTTTGGCTTTGGGTAAAGCAGCTTTTTTCCTGCAGGCTGCAAGAACGTGCAGGGCAGGAGAACTAGCGCTGCACTCCTCGGTATCTCTTCTAGCACTGCTCCTGCTCCAGTGCCCCCTGTTCTCTCTTGTCCATAGTATTACATTACCCACCACGGTAAGCGCTACCTCTCTCAGCCTTCTTGTGCAGACCCTGCTCTTCTCTGGCTCCTTCTCCTCCTTTGCCCGCTCCTTCCAGCCACCATCCAAACCCATATCAACAAGCCAAGGTCAAGCAGATTTCATCCAGACAAATCGTATTAGCTGAAATAATTTCTAAATTGTGGTAGCTGGCCAGCCACTTACCATGGTGATTCACTGCTTCAGGCTCTTCCAGGTGCCTCATCCATCCTGATGAATATAAACATCACAAGACAAGAAGAACAACCTTTTTTGCCCACTGTGTTTGACTGGAAGCTTTTAACTTCTCCTCTCACTTGAGGTTACAACCGAAACTGAATTAATGTAGCTCCTTTCACCTGGGCATATTTGTTAAATTCTCGCAGGTGGTTCAGCTCACACAGAATTTAGTAAAGGCCCATTGCAAGAACAGTGTGTAATACCTGCCCTTAAATTAGCAAGAAGAGTGTGTAATACCTGCCCTTAAATTAGCTATCCTGTCCATCGGTTTTTTCAGCAGATATAAGGCATCTAAGCAAGGCCTAGGACCTAACTAATTACAGAATCTCTTCTTTCCCCTTGAGCTACAAAAGCAATTCATCAGTTGAGACACTCTCTATAACCAAAACCGTAAGAAGGCTGCAGAAAAATTATTTTCTAACTTCAGGCACAGAACCTGCCTAAAGGTTGCTTCCCGAGCCAAAGAGAGCCCCAGCTTTTTCCTTCCGAGAACAGTGATTTTTTACATCTGTTCTCCCGCATTTTAAACAAGTAAGTGGCTTATGACTTCTGGGAAAAAAAGAAGGGATGAGATACAGACAAAGAGAGATGAAAGAGTCTATTAGCTGTCTCACTTACTTTAAGACAGCCAGAGCCTTAACTATCATAAATTACCTCAATGGACTTACAAGTGAAGCCTGGCCTAAGATCTCTCTACCTGATCTTATTATTTTAAAACAACATGACCAAAAAACCAAAACAAACTAAGTATTACAAAACAAATCAGTCTTCAATCAGTCTGGTACATGTAAAACTACTGAGACTCTCTCAAAGACCTGAAGGTGCCTTAGTAACAGGTCTCTGACACTTGATATCTCAAGTCAAAATAGTTGCCTTATACAACGGCAATTTAAAGCTGTCCCCCACATATTTATTCTTATAAATAATAATAAATAATAAAAAAAAAATTAAACTTCGGCAGCATTGTAAAGTTATTTAGAGAAACTATTCATGAGGTACTGATCCTTTACCAGCAAGTTAATAACTTACACTGGAATAAACCAAAGCCCCAGGTGCTTTGAGTAACTAGCAGGTAATTAAGTGATTGGCTGGAGGCCAGTAAATCATATTATTTCCACAGCTACAAACCAAGCCTTGCTTGATAAAAAGTAATGATATATATTAGCTGGAAGAACATGTATCATTATTATCTGGAAGTGTTTAAGGAGACAGTCAGCAATTCTACGCTTACAATTCAGATGGAAAATTCTCTATGAAAAGATAATAGGAACTGATTTTATACAGTGTCTTTTATATTAGAGGCAAAATTGCTTTACAAACAACAATTTGGCCAAGATGCCGCACGGCAACTGTGTAGGCAAATCTAGCAGTCTCTAGGCACTTTGCAACAGCTCACACAAAAACTCATTAATTATTTCAGCAGAAACTGAAGGACCTGAACAAGATCAGGGCTTTGTTTTGCTTGGCATCCCAAAGACAGAAAGACCTTCTTCCAAGAAGTTTACAACTCGAACAGATGAAAAAACCAAATGAAAAGGTGGAAAATGACTCAGAGGGATGAAGTGCTAATGGTCACACATGGGTCAAAGGCAAGTTACCTTCCAGGGTGACCAAAATGGATGGTGGGGCTTGTAGAGGGAAGAATAACTTCAGTGGTCAGCCAGAACACAGGTGGTCTTGCATACACCTTCTCTTCTGACCCAAAGGTTACCATCCCATTATTGGAGACCCCTCAAATTTGCCAGGTGCGCTGCACATGGAAGTACTCTCTAGCTCACGTATGTCAGAAAGAACTAAGTCGTTAAAGACCTCATCTAAAGGCTTTTAGTTAATCCTGCCTCTGTGAACTGAACCAGACTGAGGACTGGTCGCCCAAGTAGCTCACCGAGCTCTGATGGGTCAGGAGGACCAACAACTCCAGCAAAGACGCCGCGATACGCAATTGGGAGCGGTGGCTTTTTCAACCAGCACAGCTGGAAGCAAAGGAGACCCGTGCCCTTGGCCACCCTGCTCAGCTGGAGAGCCCCAAGGTACCGTTTCGTGCTTTTGTTATTAGAAGAGACGACACTAAGAGCACAAGGGCGCAAGCGCACTGCAGCGCTAGCTCGGTGTGCGAATCTGCACTCCTTGGCATTACCACAGCTTACAACCTTTCCAACCTGAATATACTGTGTTAAGTTCCACTCCTCAGAAATAGCTCCGTCTGTCAAATTACCACCTTTTCTATCTGTCAAATCCCTTTCTGATATAACTCCAGCATCATTCGGTGAACTAGGGAATGGAGACATAACCAAAACCATCAACTGTTTCATTGTGCTGCTTAGTGGAAGAGTACAGAAGAGGCAACTCAATGCCACTGCCAATAATTGCTACCCAAGCTGTTGGGAGCAGCGTCTGTTTAGTCCAGTAGCGTTTGAAATTACGGCAAGAGTAAATACCCTTCAGCTCCACCTACGCTGAGGAAGAGTTACATCAAGAGCATAGTATCAGCCCATGATCTCTCTGAAAGAGTTTCCCATAGGCAATGTGAATGAAGAAACCAAAGTCCTTCTGAGCAATGTCCTTCCTTTTAAATGGTGTCTCTTCTGCTAGGAACCAGTGAACTATTTCCCTTTAGTGACCGAAGTTGAGAGGCTAATTTTAGCGAATATGTTTTTAACAAAAAATTACTGTAACACAACAAAAATAATGGAAACCATTTATATTATATTTATATTTACTCTTTTGATAAATATAAATAACGTCCTGTCACTGTGAGACAGAATACGAACAGCATATCAAACACAAAATGAAGGTCTTGGCTCTGAACTAACTAGTACTGAAGCTTTTTGCAGAAGAGAAGCCAGTATTTTATCGCACCTTCAATAGCCCTGCAAACTCAGGCGGGGGAAAAGACTCTACAAAACAGATACAATTCTTGCAGACTGAGTAAGACGAGGGCATAAAAACGGAATACATTTATACACAGTACCAATACCTGGGGAAGAAAAGCATAACTTTATTATTCCTATTATTATGCCTATTCTAGTATTCCTTGCAATTAGCTTTTAAAATATTTCTTCTTTTTTCAAACAGATGTTGAAATTAATCCATGTTTTTGCCGAAATTCAAATTTATGACATCTGCCCTTAAACTGCCTTAGTATATCCCCTCTGTTCCTTGTCTAATTATATACAACAACTTCTAGGTATGCGATCTGTTTCCCTCATGCATTTATTGATTCAGTAACCTGGTAACCATAATTAACCTGCCAGCATAATCTACACATAAGAGAACCCTGCTTAATTAATGACTTGGAGCCCTGGTAGTAATAAATATGTGATAATATACGGTAGATATGCAGAGAATTGCTTGGTTTGCTTGATACATTTGGCTGACACATTTTTGTCTCAGCATTAATAAAAAATACGAGTTACCAGCAACAAAATGCATAATCTGTATTTATGTGCTTTCTCTTTTTCTCCTTCATCCTGCAGAAACTGCAAAAACGTATTTAACAAATCCATGGCTTTGTGTGGCTGCAGATTGCTAGCTAGGTCTATTTGCATCTCAAACTATTCTCTCCCACCCGTGTGTTTCTGCCTGTGTTACCAGGACTGCATGCAACTGCTGTTATATACCGAGCAGAGTGCACCGCAGACATCTCTCTTCTGGTCACCTGCAGCTCTGTTTAGCAAATCACCTGTCAGTCCATAATAGTTTTCTGCTTTGCAGATGGACACTGGCCTTGCTAAGAGGCTTTTTCACTATTTAAAATAGGTCTATCTATCCTTAATTTGTCTAAAACTGAATAGGCTCAGCTCTGGTCACCGGTCTTTTAAATTTGCAGCAGTGCGTGGGGCTTTAAATAAGCACGACAAAGAACCTCACCTGCTCGCGGGATATTCTGTGGTTCCAAATGAAATTAAAGAGATATACAGGTGCCTTCTAAGCTCCTGCTATAGGTGCACATTCATGCTGCTATAATCAGCAGTAGCAAGAGCAGTCAGCCTTCCATCGTAGTACTCGGCACTTTCTAGGATTGAGCCCTTTCTTGGGAATTTCACCCAAAATTTCTTTTTTTTTTTTTTTCTCTTTTTTTCTGCCATAGGCGATTTGTAATTTTTCATGCAAACTTCCAGCCCAAGACCAAATTTTAAAGAAAACAATGCTTGTTGTTCTTAAATTGTACCCAAGAATGGCCCATCAGCTACAAATGTCGCATACCTGACGCCCATACCACCTGTATCACACAAAGAACATAGAAGCCCAGTAACCCTCAAGCAAAACGGATCACCAACAGCGGAGCTGGCAGCCTGCTTCCATACAGACCGGATCATGGATCTCAGATGAAAAACTACTGTACATCTAGTAAGGTAATAATATGCTTCCTACAAAACTGCTGCGCTTCTTTGATCACTCTGCTTTGAGCTATAAACATCATAGAGATCTCTGCTAAGCAGAGGCAGGATTCATTAAGCAATTAAAAATGAGAATACAAGGAAGGAACCAATGTGCTGATGAATTAGGAAACGCTATTCTTTTCTCAGCGCATTGATTCAATATTGAGCAAAAGCCACACAGATAACACATCTCTCTAAAAAGTTCACCCAGAAATGAAACACAGGGAAAATGAAACAATTTCTCCCACAGACAAAAGCCTCCCCTGCCTTTTAGCCAAAAACTAAGTTACGCGGTCATCAAAACAAAATCTTACTTTAAAAAAAATTTCTAAAAGATTTAAAATCTTAATGCTCACTTTGGAAAAAAGAAAAAAAAAGGAATAAGAGAATAGACCAACCCTTTTTAAAACAGATTCTTAAGGACCAAAAAACACAACTGCAAGCAAAAAAACCTGAATATCAGTAAATATAGTAGGAGTAATGTGCTGTCAGAGACCGAGGCAGGAGAGCAACTGTGTTTTCACTAGACGGAGTTTCTGGACTGTCTTCAGGTACACTTCCACGCGGAGTTCATTACAATGATTCATATTCAAGGCTGCTGGGTTTGGAGTAATCTCTTGTCAGGTGTTAGATTTAATATTCCTACAACCCTCACTTAGGGTATGATTTTCTCTTCTCTTTCCTGTCATTCTTCTCCCATTCTGTCAAAGCCGGGCGCTCTGGCACTCACCGCGCTGCCGAACGCTCATTGCCGTAACAGGCTCCGCAAGCGGGAGCAGCCCCGTGCCGTGTCACAGCCAAAACCAGGAGGAAAGAGCCCCAATAGACACCAAAAGTATTTGCTGCCATCATTTTGACCAAAATCTAAGCAACCTTTGCAGGACACGGCCACGTGGCTTCATGCCACTGGGGGAAGAAGTAGGAAGAAGTTTATTCTTTTCATTTTCTCCTTTTTTTTTTTTTGCTCTCTGTTTGAAAAATGACAGCTAAAGCAATAATGTAACATTTAATCAGCTTGTCTTTCTGCCCTGAGCACACATCTATTATTACCAGGTAACAGTAAAAAACACTGATTAAGGCACGCACCAAAAAAAAAAAAAAGGCGAAAAAATGCACTAAAGTGCATAACGTTAATCCTGACTTTTTTCCTGATAAACTATTTGTTCTGAGTGTCTTTAAAGGATAATTTCTCAAAGCAAAGATCCTCATAAATCAAACAAGCTTCTGAAACATAGGCGGGAGACCCTACTTGTGTCTTAAATCCTGTCTTTTCCCGAGTGAGAAGGAATCCAAGCTCTCTACAATCACGTATTTGCGTCTTATTGAGGGCTGGGCTCTGACACCGGGAATTCCCGGAGATTCACAAGCCCTTCCCGCAGAGCCACGTGCCAGCCCCGCGGCTGGGTTGGATCCTGGTTTGCAGACTGCCGTGCAAGTGCCCTGGAGCTTGTTCTGGACTGCGGCTCTTCCCCAGAGGATGTGTAACCGAAATCTCTCATCCAAACGTTGCTCACGGAACTCCCGATCGCTGATGGAGGATCTGCTGAGTCTCAGCCGTCAAACGCGTACAGACACCACGCCGGCTATCCTTCATAATACATCCCATCAGGTTGTCTTTCAAATACCATCTTCTTTCATTGCTTCGTAAGTACAACGCACCTCACTAATGAAACTTTATTATAACCTGTCTACTGGTGTCCTACACCTAAACCAAACACATACATCAAAATATAACCGAAGGTAAAGTAACTGAAAGAGTGTGCAGCTAGTTTTTTTCTGCACCCATTACCTGATTATCAAGTTAAATGGAAAGGCTTCGACATCAATTTTATTTCTGAAGTTTTTGAATTATATTGTTTAATAATTCAGCGTAACGTGCACCGACTTCAAGGTTTGAATGCAACTTTTTATTTCTCATTTTGTATTTTCCATTGCTGCAACATTGATTTCTGACACAAGGAAGATAAACAGCTACAAACATGATGGAATACCCCAACTTCCTGCAATTTTAATTGCCAGCCAGCTTTGTTATCAGGCAAACTTTAGTAGCAAGCTGACTCTATTCCTACATGGAAAAAACTGACAAAAAAAAAATCACCTTTATTAGCATTACAACACACGCATTTGCACAAAGGATCAGACTGTAAAGAGAAAAAAAGGTCTTTTTTTAATCTGGCATTGCTGATTCAATGCCAGCAGCAGCAGCCTGCGTGTGATCACTGCTCCCTACCCCACAGCGAGCAGGATGTGGGGCAGGCGGGGAGGCAATGTGCAGAAAAGGGTGGTCAGCTGTGCCAAAATAGCAAAGAAGGAGAAATAATCTCCCACTGCTACTGGCCACCCGCAAGCTTATGTCCCTCATCACAGCCAGAGTCAGTGCTACTGTCTCTTCTGCTTCCACTGAACAATATGCATCAATAATATGGTTGGACTTGATGATCTTACAGGTCTTTTCCAACCTTAGTGATTCTGTGATTCTGTGAATAACGCAAGCCAACCTGCAAGTGTAAAGCAATAAGCATGGTAAGTTCATATTCATGTCTACGATTAAATATTTTCAGCTAACACATTTATATTTCAAATTTTGTTTGCCTAAATTGGATTTGCAGTAGCCTGCAACTCATCAAAAAATTAATCACACACTTGTTTTAAATAGCACAAAATATATTCATTCTCATGCTACTGAAACACACACCGTTCCTTAGCAGCCCAGAATAAATTTCCACACAACCATTTTATATCATAGTCTAACAAAAACTTTTGTGCCTCAAGGAAATTTCAGAACTCATAAGAGTCAGAAACTCCAATTTTTTAAAAAGACAACTAGAATATTACAACGCATAAATTCCTGAGCCAATCAAACTTGCACCAACACCTCCTTGAAAAATTCCTTAAACTATTCAAAAGAATAATCTTGGTCTAAAAGTTGTTTAGAAGTAAGTGTCAAAAAGAGGGACAAACAAGAAACCAGAGAAGTAAAATTAAGATGGGAAATACAATTTCTTAATGCAAGTGGAACTGCTCTTTAGAATGTGTTTTCTAATGTCTTGATAATATACAGCTACCCTATGTTCATGCTACATAGTCTTGTGCATAGATCATTTCCCCCACGCTTAGCAGGTAAACCTTTCCATAGATTTTCAAGCAGACAACAATAATAGTAAACTATTCAAAACAGCATCAGGAGAAATGTTCATAAAAAAAGGAAGTATTCCATCTGAACAAAAATAAAAGGGTTTATGGGGCATTCTTTAAAGGCACCATAAGCCAATTTAATTTCAGAAATGAACTCATCTTCTGAAACTAGCCCAAATTAAGTGAATACTTTAAAACACTGAAATTAAGCCAGTATCTTGGAATTACTTGTCTAAAACATCGGGAGCAGATAATATCATTGCTGCATTTAGGACAGCGTCGCCCCTTTGTATCTGACCGAACCCCACGTCTTTTCCGTTCTCCTCGCTCTCAGATTTGGGCAGTGGTAAGCTACAGGGGAAGTTTTCCCAAGAAACTGGAAATATAACAGTAGCTATGAAGGAGACTTGATCTTCGCTGCTTGATTTCATATTTGGGATAGCTACAAGTACATACACACTGGCGTCTGTACCAATTTAAACCAGAATTATTTCATGGAAGCTGTGGATTTGCATCGCTATTACTCCGGTACTTCCATCTAAATACAGCTCTAAGGACGAACCTGAACACAATTTTGATATTAGGATGTATTGCTCCTTTCAGGAGAAGAAGAGTTTTATCTACCTGCACCAGGACTAATCTCAGATCCCAAAAATCTTCCTACTAAAATAAATCTAAAATTGAAATAAGATTCTTGCTAGGGCACGTACTTTTTGCTAAATTTTCCAATGGTCAAGAAAGGTCAGCTTAGCACACAGACACCACAGACCAGATCTACAGTATACTTTTGTCAAACATATGTTTCTTTTGTTATTCATATTTGAAAAAAAGAGTAGAAAAACCCATAATGAAGGACAAAATAGGATAGTTGCATTTTTAAAATAATATAAAAGGCGTGAGTTAACATTTTCCAAAGAAATAATCACCAGTGGCAATCATTTTTTGAAAGTTTTTAGTTATCTTGATAAAAGGATACATTAAATCATCACAGGACACAAAGGAAGTGTATTTGGACAGGCAGAATTGGCTACAAACCACGCTAGAAACCCTTAATCTGAATTCTGATTTCTCATCTGAATTCTCTTCCATAGAGCAAATGCAAAAACAATACTGTTCTCCCTGAAAAAAAGGATTGACATCTGTATGGAAACTATCTGGTTATGAATGAAGATGGCACAGCAGTAGTTGCCCGCTTCATAAAAGTGATGAAGAAACAAGTACATTGATTTCAAAACCTCCCTTTAATGAGGCTATAAGAGAACCTTAAGATAAAATTCCAAATAAAAATATTTGTAGGAGGCAATCTAGAGTTTACTGAACAAAACCGAGCGTATGTTCTCGAGGGGAATAAGCTTCTGTGTGACAACTCTCTTCACAGCAAGGCTGCAAACAGAATCAGAGGCTGAACTTACAATACCCGACCTGCGTATCATCCACGACGTGCCCGTGGGAAAAACACGAGGCTGTATCAGTGTTCAAGGTGTCCTTTAGTCCTCCCTCTGAGACAAGAAAAAAAAATGCACCACCATCTGCCTTTTGCCAAGGATTTTCGCTGAAAATTTTATACTCAGGTTCTCCTGAGGATACGCACTTAGGACACAGCTTTCCAGACGACAGTGCAGCTGAGAAATATAATGCCATTAGTTCACCGAAGTCCTGAGACGATCCATATCCAAGTCATCCCTAAAACAGGAAAAGTAGATGCAAAACCAAAAGCTTTGTGCGCGTGCTCTATGAGGACCCAATTCAACGCCGAAAGGAGTTGGCAGTTTTATGCAAAGCTAATGAGGACCTGAAAACCCGATGGGTAGCAGCAAAACAAAGATTGAAACTGTAAAATGATACATTTACTGGAGGTAAATCCAGCCTTTGGGAAGATTTTTAATAGAGGGAAGTCCATAATTTAACCCTATGTTTTGGGGAATATGATGTTTGGATATTATTTAGAGAGCCACCCAATTAGTAACCCATGTAATATCAGTAAAACATCAGACCTCTCGAGCCAGTTTGCTCTCCCACGGAAAATGCTGAAGTGCTAAAACCTTAGTTTTGATGTTCTTCCCGAAGAAGGCGTGATGGGAAAGGCAACTGAGAGGATGCTGGTCACCTGCTGGCCTCAGGTAACTCGTCTAAGGTAATCCGTTCGTAGATCTTCGTGTTAAGCAGACACAGCTCTCGTCCTCTACCTCTGAAACAGCGTCACGGGCAGCTCCCTAAGGGCTCCCAAAGGGAGAAAGGCTCAAAGAGAATGGAAAAGTGGTCTCAGCGGGGACCTCCATCCCCAAACTTTGGGCTGCTCGGTGTTTTAGGAGAGCTTGCAAGCTTCTGGATTTTTTAAAAATGATTTTTAGTAGCAGATTTGTACATAGCTCATTTGCAATTGCAAAGATGATCAGTATATTGCAGATCATTTTCATCAGAATGCTACAGAATGACTGCTGCAGGCCTTCCGTTTCAGTGTGTTCCAAAGATAAATAGCCCCAGAAGTGCAAAACGAAAGAACTTTTTCCTCTCATCTGGGTCCGTATTTTTCATTTTGAAGAAGAGAGACTGGATTTAAGCATATATTAAAGTCTGAAGTGCAGAAGTGAACTCATGGAAACGGGGTAGGAATTCTTTGTTTTGTTTAAATTGTCTGCTATCTGACGGCATGATTTCCCCTTTTAAATGAATGCTAATATGGAAGCAATTTGCCATCCCTTGATCGTAAGACCATTTCATCTTTACTGAACAAAAATTTTGGCCCTTCTTTGGGGCCGTTTTCTCCTTGTAGTTGAAACCTGTGCATTCAATAAATAAAACCTTAGATTTAGCACACCTGAGCTTATTCCCAAAGCCTGCTTTAAGAACACATTCCCAGCAAAACAAACCAACAAAACCCCAAGACACAGTCTTGTTCAAATGGTAATACATTACGTGTTGTATAGTGTTGCTCTTTGTTCTCAAACCGGTTCAGCAAAAAAAAAAACCAAACTCAAAGGACTATACAGTAGCTGTGAATTATACTACAGCAAGTGTTCCTTTTCAGTGTTGCTACTTAACTGCAAATTATCACCCCTTTAAATTTTCCATAGAAACACAGCTTACGAGTGTGGGAGAAAAAATTATCCTAAGTATATCTAATACATCTTTATCTAAATTAGCCAAGTGTTGGCCAAAAAGACTATCAACATTCTATTTAATTTACAAGCTCTGTCCATATAAACACTTCATTATCAGCAACAGAAAGTATTAGAAGACAGGATGTTCAAATGCTATTTGAGTCACTGCACCCATGCTACCCTATCTACCAGATGTGCTGGAGATTCCAGATTAGTACGCATGACATCTTCATTTAAAGTAGTGTGTTCCTGCACTTGGTTTAAATCAGTATTGCCAGTGAAGAGCTGGTAAAATGTTAAAAAAAAAAAACAACCCAGCTTTTACTTGTTTAATCTGGATTTCATCTTTCATAAGCCCTTTGGAGCCTACAGTATCATTAGCTATTGGGCTTTGAAGCACAAGAATTATACAGGTCAGTCTTTTCACCTGGCTTTTATCTCCCTGTTTTAAAAGGAGAGAAATCCTGTCTTCCCCAGATACTCAGTTCTCTCTCCTTCTGCTCATCCGTTCTTGACCAGGTCCTCTGCTAGCTCCCTTTGGTCTATATAGGGGAATTCCCAGACCAGAACCTTACATATTGAATGTTAAAAAGAGGGTTTTTTTAAAAAGAAAAAAAAACCAAAACCACAAAACAAACCCAAATAACGCAGCAGAACAAGCACATATTAGCGTGCAAGGAAGGACTTTTCTCAATTCACCTAAAATATTTGTTTCCTCACTACTTTTTACTTGTTTACTTCCCAACATCTGTGTTGGTCATGCACTAGCTAAGACGCCCGAGGTCAAGTTCCATCAGCCCACTTCAGCAACAGGCATTTAGAGCAGGATCCTCCCTTTTAAGAGGTTTAGTGAAAGGAAAACAGTTTCTTTTACTCTTGATTTGATAATACATGCCTAAGCCCCTAAGGCAGGCAGCTGTCCTTCCGCAGTGTGAAACACCCAAGACTGGGCGACTGTTTTCCCTGGCCATGAACAGGAATTGCAATGCCCTAATTTCACATGTGACACTGCCATGCAGACCCAGAAAGACATTCCCTGAGTCCCTGATTCACAAGACGCTACATGGTACACATCTGTACCATAAAGACAAGCAGCACAGAATGAAGAAAAAGATCTGCTGTTGCTGTGCTTAACCGGTGCAAGGCCTTGCCAGCTGCTTGGAACAGTCACTGAGCTTCTAATGGACTTGGTAATTTGGGGGTTTTTTGATTAAAAATGCAATGATTTCTCTGAGAAAGACGAAACGCTGATCAAACTGCCATCTTTATAAACTAAACGAAGCTTAAAAAACAAAGAGAGAACGAGAGAGACCCTGGTGCTTTCATTTATCTTGTGCACAGGTAAAACTGAGTATTATCAAGTCACAGCTCAACCTATCAATACGCCCCCGGCAGAGAAAAAGAGTTTCAGAAATTTGGTTTAACAGCTGGCTTTCCCGTCTCAAACATTTGATGTTGTTGCTCTTTTAGCAAACCAAAATCAATAGTTGTGAACAATAGAAGTAGGTTAAACTTTCCTTTATGTGATTAATTCTTCCCGTAGCCAACCCTACTCTTAACTCCTACAGTTGCAAAAGGCTTATCTGGAGGGGCATAGAATAGTATTTGCTTTAACCCATATTTTGAGAGGCTTCTGTACACAGCTGGTCCTCACCCCCTGAGGTTTTCAGTGAAGCCACCTCTGCTGAGCAGAGCTCTGCTCTTCAAGTACCAGGATTCAAACCACGCTTAACCACTCTGCCAAATACAAGGTGCCCAGAACAGTTTGAGCCCTAATGCTATATATCTTTGCTTCTCTCTTCACTGTCTGTCTCGATCCCTAATCGCTCCCTCTCTGCCGTTTCATCTATTCCAGCTTCCCGATGCACACATTGTCTCATCAGCTCATGGTGACACAAATACCCTCTGTCAGCCTCACTCTTCCTCCCACAAGCACCAAAAAACCACCTCATATCCTCTTCTTCACCTACTGTCACCTTTCTCCCTCGCTGCTGCTTCTCCCCAGCCGTGTTCCCTCCTATTTCAGGGTCTGCTTTATGAACCACACAATTATGTTACTTTACTTAAAATTTAGCAATTGTGAGAGTAAAGTAGAAAGCGTAACCAGAAGCGCATGGACTTCCTGGGGTTTTGTACAAACATACTCAGAAAACAAAGAAAAGAGGACAGGTTCTCCTAAAATAAACTAGAATAAAAGGGGAGCGGTCATGCCATTTCACAGAATCATTAAGGTTGGAAAAGACCTGTAAGATCATCAAGTCCAACCATCACCCCAACCCCACCATGCCCACTAAACCATGTCCCGCAGTGCCACGTCCACACGTTCCTCAAACACCTCCAGGGATGGGGACTCCACCACCTCCCTGGGCAGCCTCTTCCAATGCTTCACCACTCTCTCAGTAAACCTGGATAGACTCTCTCAGGAAAGAAATTGTTCCTAATATCCAGCCTAAACCTCCCCTGGCACAACTTGAGGCCATTTGCTCTTGTCCTGTCGCTTGTCACTTGGGAGAAGAGACCAACACCCACCTCACCACAACCCCCTTTCAGGCAGTTGTAGAGAGCGATGAGGTCTCCCCTCAACCTCCTCTTCTCCAGACTGAACACCCCCAGCTCCCTCAGCCGCTCCTTGTAAGACTTTCCTCATAAGGCAAATCCATTTGTCTCCATACACAACAACCTCGTGCACTGTCCTGTCACTCTACCAAGGATGAGACCGCCGAGCTGAGCCAGCAGCTCCTCAAAGCCCGTATCACACCCCGGGCAGGCGCAGGATGGAGGCCAAGAGTCCTTCGGGGAGGGCGGTCTTTGCCCCGGGAGCTGCAGAGACAGCACTGCTGTCGTTCTCTCGCTCTGAAGGGCTTTCCAGGCACTGGAGAGCGGGGAGCTGGGCGCTGCCTTCCGCCTGGTGCGAAGATGCTGTCTCCCTCCAGCAGCAGACATAGGTCACTGTGAGAAGCCACCACTGACCCCCCACCGCCCTGCCACCACAAACCGAAGAGAAAGCCTTTGCAGGGGGATGAGACACCCACCTGCCCCCAAGGAGGTACCCATCTGGTTTCCCGAGGAAAGAATGGGGACAGATAGGAAATTGAATTATACCTTTTTTTTCTTTGCCGGCATGAGTGGCACATCTCCTCATGCATAACGAAAATAAGCGGTGTTTAAAGAAACATTTGCTTCCTGAGACAGCGTGTTTCACCGCGGCATTCCCAGTCTCTCCTCTTCTAAAGAGGAATGACACCGCCCGTTTGACAACAAAATGACGCAATGTGCCTTTGGAAAAAAATAAAAAATAAAAAAAAAAGAGAGCCACCAAACCACTGTTCTATTAAAAAATAGGAATGCTAAGAAAGAAATGCTTGTGTAAGAGGAGATAATTAAAAGTAGCCGTACAGAAAAATAAAAAAAACCCAAACAAATAATTAAAGCTAACCTTTAAATTATTGTTGCAGTCTGTAAGGGACCTGCTGCAAACTTTAATAATATTGTTTGGAACATCAGTCATTTTGCTCTTGCTGAAATTCATTTTTGATAATGCAATAGTATCATATCAAGAATGATATTAAGTTTCTACTTTGTATTAAAGTAGAATTGTATTAGCATGGTACAGTATGTGTATCCCTGCTGGGATTACTTTCATGCTGGAAAAAACAATGTTATTTTTCTATTACTGAAATAAGTTATCTATTTTGACAGTGGAAAATATATTTCACTGAACTATAAACTAACCAAATCTGTCATCTAAGAGGATCTCACTAAAGTTTCTCTTCTGGTATACCTGCAATTCCTAGCCAGCAGCAATTCTGCTAATTTTTTTGCACAAACTCATTTGATTTGTGGCATACCTGTGAGCCCATATACTAAAGGTAGCATGTCCAGTCCAATTACTCTTCCTCAATCCTTGACCAAACTATTGGGAAATCTGCCTGAGGAAAGAACAAAAAATTGCGACTGACAGATCTACGACTTTCTGAACAAAACTCAAGCGTCCCCCTTCCAGGATCTCTCTTGATCCAGCCTCTGCCTTTGACTACCTGCACCCCAAGAGAGTGAGCCCAAAAGCAGCTTGGGGGCAGGAAGAAATGGGGAATCCGAGTTCGTTTACATTCAAACACATCTGTATTTTACTGACATCATTTCCCAAAGCACTCAGTCTCATCCTAACTTTTGTTTTGCAGGTTAAGCAGTGGGATCACTGGTCACCATCCACCTTTCACAGTGGTGAGTTACCTTGAACCCTCTCCAGCTGGCCCTAACCCATTGATTTCTTGTCGGGGCAAGGAAGAAATGAGCTCTGACAGGGATTTAAAAGGAGGAGAGTGGAAAAGAGAGGAGTCACCTTATCCGACATAATCTGCCTCTGGTACAAGCTGCAAACAGTTCCAGCTTCGAATTAGGGAGGCTATCAGAGACAGACGTGGAATTAAGCCCCTCACTCATGGATCAAGCCCACGGTTAGCAAATACTGGTACTTTGGCAAAGTCCAGGGTTTAGCCACATAATTACCTCAATTCAACCCAAAACGTACATTTCCAAACATACACCCTAATTTGCCATCGCTGAATGATGTGTAATTTACAGTGCATTTCATGTCGGTTCTGAAGCCAAGCCACAGACTTCCTCACGCTGAAGCCGCACGTCACACCGCGCCTGCAGAGTAACGGAGCTTCGATAAAAATAGGTTAAATTATCATATCGGTGGTGCAAGAAGCAGCATGGGTATCAAGTTTGGGACCCACCATGTGGGTTCCAACTGCTGGCCTGAGGGGCTTTTTCTCTCTTTAGCAATAACACCGGATTCAGAAAGAAGATAGGGAACTTGAATATATTCTAGAAAAGCTACTAGCAATCAGTTGAGGTGCAGAAAATTACACCTTTGAGCTAAGAACTAGCTTTCTGTCAAGTCTGCCCATGGCAGCAGGTGTCGCTGCAAGGCAGAGGTATGGCAATTAGTAAATTATTGGGACAGAGGTAGAAACAGAAGCAGGTGAAGATGCTTTATGCTACGTGGTAAGAACATGGAAGTTCTTGACAGCTGGTAGCTATGCACGCTTTCTGTGCTAAGTGTTTTGGTTGCAAACATGATCAAACAGCAGATTGCTAGTACACACCTGCTGAAAAAAAGTATGGAAACTCTTACTATGGAGGTAACGGCTTGCATAACGGCATTCATTACGTGTAGTTTTCCACTTACTTGCCGAGTGCTCAGTCCTCTTCCACACATTAGAGAGTTTACTGCTATTTAGTGCAAACAGAACTCCAAGCAGCACCTAGTTAAGCACCTCCGGAGCAAGGCTTGTTGTTGGTTCCTCTGAGAACAGCTGGAAACTACCGAAATGGTGCTTTTAAGTTCTTGCAGTGGGCCTTTTAGGGCTAAATTCATACACAATTTTTTGTCACGCTAGTGTCCAGTCATCCCAGGTTACGGATATTGCGTCTTCCAGGGAGCAGTGTCAGCTGGCTTCCACCCAGCACAAAACAAGGGCCAGAAAGCCTCTTTGTTCTGCTCTTCACTTGTGCGCCGTGTCAGCCAGAGGCTGGTATTAGGAAGCATCATTTTTGACCTGCTTCGAGTCCTTTAGGATTCTGTAACGTGTTTTCTTCCACGCTGCCTGGAAAATGCAAAGGCTGATGTGTCCCTGAGAGGAGAAGGGTTTTTTCAGGAGGGTTTTCAGCCTGCTGTCAAGCAGCCTCTCCCTTCTACTCCTTCATGCCTGAAATATTAGCCTTCAGCTACTGCTGACACAAAAAAGACATTTTCTGCTACAGCATTGAGCCATTTCACAAAGAAACTGCCAAAGAAATTAAGAACTAGTCTTCTACTACACAGGCTGACAAGGCAAGGGGAGTAGGCTAGGAAAATGCTAACTCATAGCCCAGAGACTGCTAGAACAACGGTGCCGTGATTTACTTCGATGGAAAAGAGGGCTGTTCCTGCTTAAGAACAGATCCTTCAAGGTCTTGTCTTGCCCTCATGGCTATAAGCCAGAGATAGAAAAGTCAGTGTTCTTACCGCCACTACCACAAACTACTACTAGAGCTGCTCATTTAGTTTAAAAAATAAAAACAACACTTACAAAGCAGACTTACATTATAGTAAGAAAAGGTTGTGCAGAGACTTGAAATGGGCACTGGGGCAAACCCTGAACGTGCTGAGTACCTGCAGCCGGAAAGAGGATGCAGATCAGCAGAACCACTGAGCAAACTCTGAGCAAAGAGGGTTTCTCCTGGACAGCATCCAGTCATTGCCTGGAAGGAGCAAGGTAAAAATAGCTTCTCATCAAGGAATCCACTTCGAGCTGCAGGTACAGCATACTTGATTTTTTTGGTGTTTCTTTAACCAACAGAAACCACTTCTAGAGCAAAGGTTTTATGCTGGCTTCTCTGAAGCACACTCAGAGATTTCCTGTGGGGAGAAGCGTAAGAACTTGGAACAGGAACACACAGAGTCACTCCTCCACCAGCGAGGCACTGATTTCACACCGCCACCGGCGTCAGCACCACCATGCCATGGTGGTAGTTAACGACAGTAACACATAGCCAACCATCAACTAAGGGCAGTTGGGTTCTCCCTGCTTCCTTTTCCCATTTTCGAAACGTCTAATTGAGCTGAACCTGCTTTCTCCTTCCAGCCTCAAAAACCCCAAGCTCTCCTCAATATGCCTGTAGCAGCCCATTTGCCCTTGCACAGGGACTTCCCAGAAGCCACAGATTTGGCTCCTGAACAAGCAGGGTGGTTAAACAAGTGCATCAGGGTGCTGCGGAGCATCAGGCAAGCAAGATACTTTACTACGGCTTTTCCTCTTGTCATTCATCAGTCTCTTTTTTTTTTTTTTTTAAATTTAATATGAACAGGACTAGGCCTAAGAGTTTTTGTGCTTACAGTGACCGGCACACTGCAGGCCCTCTCCAGGCACCACCATAATAAAAACAAGACAGACAAAGCAGAGAGAAAATGGATAATGTATTATCTACAAAATACGCTATACCCACTGGAAGCAACCTGTAGGTTGCTAATGCCGGTCCCTAATGCAGCGTCTCTCTCTTACTTATGTCTGTACAATAACTAATAAAATACAACCTCTGGGGAAGAAACTCATCATCTCCTTCTGTTCCTCTATGCGTGCAAGACCTCTCGTTCACCAGTTCAGCAAAGATCCTGAGCTGCAATCAGAAAAAAAGGTGCCAAGATCATGTACTTTGCTGTGGACTGGACCCAGCCTCCCGTGACTCGTCAGCTGGGCAGGAGGTGGCAGGCGCGGTGGTCCACCCCTGCGATTTTTCCCGGGAATACTCGGTCCGTGACCCGTGGAAGGTGTGCAGCCACACCGGGGGTGGGCTCAGGCAAAGCAGGCACAGCCGGAGCCCTGCAGACAACGGGGCACTTCACTGCTACATCCATCTTAGGAGGCAGAAGTCAAGCCCAAACTCTGAAAATACAGCCTGAACCAGGGGAGACATGACAGCAGGTTATCTACCCGCACTGTGAAGCGGCTTTAGAGGAGGACAGAAAATCCTGCAGACCACAGTCAGGGAAGAATAAGGTTGCAAAAGGTTTCACTTCACATAAAGCCTAACATCAATTTAGTGATTACAGTCCAAACAGGCCCCAATTTTATTTTAAAATTAGATTTTGACTGTCTTCCTATTTTTCGAAAAAGATGACAGAATTGCATGGCCTGTTAAAATTTGATTTTCCTTGGACTTAAGTAATGGGCTTTTGTATACATAACAGGAACATATTGCTTGCAATATCCCTTTGATAGGCAAGTTTCAGGGAAACCTGTTTTGAAAACGTATTTAGTAGCAAAATCAGAAACCATTTTCAAACTGAATGCTTCTGTTTTAAAAGGCATGACTTTTCTTAAAGAAATGTTTGTGGTAATGTAAGGAAACGTAATCACAACGTAAGAAAAAAAAGGAGAGCATAATGTGTGCAATGAGAAAGAAAGGATCGCTGCTCAATATGTTCAATATATTCAGTACACTTGAAATATTTCTATTGCTTGGAGTATTAAAGCATGTTAAATTTCCACCTACGTTTTTTTCCTGTATTTACTATTGTGTGGCAACATTAAACCCGTCTTTTTAATAGTTTTGTCTTTTTTAAATATTTTTGTTCTCCCCTTTTGTCTAGTTGCATGGACTGTTTTAAAAACAGTTAAAGTTTTAAGCTATCAAACAGCAAAGCAGCCCTAAAAGCAAAAACTAGATTCGGTTACCGCAACTGCCGTAATAGCAGAAGCATGTCTTGCAGGTGACCGATGGACCTTTAACGTTCCTGTGACATGGTTCATAGTAGCTTGGCCCACGTCCCGACCTGACTGGAGCTCCATAATCAAGTGAGCAGTGCTGTGTTAAACGTAATTCTCCTACGAGTAAGTTGCATCAAGTTTCCAAGGTGTCCTACCATTAGAAAAGGTTCAGCTTCGGCTGATGCGAATCCACACAGCTACAGCTATTTAAAATCCCACTGCGGAGAGCCACATGCGCACTGTTCATGCTGTCAGCCCTCGATTGAGCCATCTGTTATCGCACCAAAATCCAAAGTAGTTTTACCAAAGAGAGAACGGTCAAACCAACAGTGAAAAAACAGCTGAAAAGTCCATAAACATGTATGTCCGAGATACCTGCCAAGCCTGAAAAGCCATGTTAATAAAATTCAGAAGGGCAAGCAAGGTACAAGAGGCTGCTGAACCATAATATCTCTGTTTTCACTAAATCATCTTAAAAGACACATTAAAAAAATCTTTCATCTCAACTCTATTTGTGGGAGTCCATCATCTGTATCAAAAAGCCGCTATGGCCTTGACGAAATGAAGATCAAAGTGTGGTCTTCAGTATCATCCATGGTATTGTCTTTAAGGAGGTTTTGACATTACTTATGTTCAGTTGAGATCAGTTCCTTCAGCTGCGCCTTTTGCACACATTCACTAGTCTTCCCAAGCAAGCATATACTCTTTTTACTCAATATTAACTCAAATCAAATGCTTTTCTCGCAGAACTGTTAAATTTGGTGTCATAACTAGGCTACATAAACGGCCTCGTGAACCAGAAGTCAAGAAGCACCAGAAATCACTGCTTCAGAACAAGCATTTTTGAGATATTGAGCTATACAGATTGAGACTTTTCTTTTTAGTCTTTAAACCACATTACAATGATACTGCACCTCAGGTTCGGGAGGGTTGGGTAAATAAAATAATACTTTTAAAACAAGTTAGTTATTATAACACTGAAAGTGGTTAGAAAATAAAAACATCTGTTCCAAGTTTTCTTAGAGAAACTTTCCTTTGCTTTTCAACTTAAACTGAGCAATAAAATCTGGGAAACAGCCAGAATTAACCAAATTTCCCATTTCTTCCGATAAACTAAGCTATAGAGTTTGTTATTTGGACCAAGTCGCAGGACGTGATTGGATAAAGGAGCAGACAAATTAATCTGTTCCCACCTCCTCCCCATTCAAAGACAAATATGTTGCAAACCTCAAATTACCCACGCGTAAACCCTACTGTACTCCTACTTTCCACAGGGATGTCTCCGCATCTCCCTTTCCGCTCTCGAATATTCACCTCACCTTGAATCTCTCTTGCCAAGCTACTGTTAATATAAAAGGAAAATACATATTTAAATCCCTCTCCCACTAATCAAATCTGAATAAATAAAAAGGCATTATTTAATCATTAGTCTGAACCAAGAATGATGGTAATACAGACACAGAGGAAGTCAAAGTAAATAATTTTATTCTTGTTTGGGTTTTTTTTCCCCCCTCTAACTTAACGGTGACCATTAAACTCCACTTTCCTCTGCCATTCCAGAGTTATGTGGTAATCCCAAACACATGAAAATAAATTGTTTACTCCACCTCCTCCTCCTCCTCCACGCTCTCTGCATTTATGGTGGTTGTAACTTTGCTACTCATAAAGAGCGACGGAGAATGCAGACCAAATGCAGCAAAGTCAGCATTAACTAATAAAAGGAAATCTCATCACAGAAGGACAAAGTTATCAGCAAACTTAAAACCCGTCTGAAATTAACACACAAATCCACTTCCCAGCAGCTCTGCGGCACCTTCAAAGCAAATTCCCTCTAGAAGTGCTCGACTTAGAAAAGGGGGTGAGGGAAGAAGAGAGGAGAAATAAGTCAAGTGGGAGAAGCTGCGTGTGCACACTTATATACATAATTTTTTCTTATTAGTATAGTCACTGGACAAACCTATTTCCCGTGGATTTAAATATAGTTTTACATGTTATTTCGTGTCGTTTTTAAATGCACAATTTCTACCGCAGCTTCCAAGTCATTAAACTTAAGTCAAGCATCTGAGGGAAGAAAATAAAAAGATACGTCTATTAAATAATTTTTAACAAAACTAGATCAAGCAACACTTTATTTAAGAGCCTTTCCTAAAGACACAGGAAAATCCAGACAAGTTTAGCAGTCACAAATTACTTTCAAAGTGAAAGAAAATGGAAATCATTCTTTCACAGCTCATGTAGATCTATGCGCGTATTGTATTTTATTATCGTCTATACCGGGATCCTCTACTTTGATTCCAATATCCCCTTCTTTGGCAGGACAAGTCTTTTGCATCTACTAGAATCTCTAGGGACTGCCTTAAAAAAAACAAACAAAACCACACCAAACCAAGCCCTGCATTTATTTTTTATTTATATAGGTACATAAAAATTGATTCTGCATATTAACATTGTATATGCAGTAGCAAGTTAAAGCAAAAGGTTTTTAGCATTTTTTCTAACAAGAGAAAAAACCTTTTTAATTTATGTAAACTTCCTTTGGAAGCAGAAAAAAAAGTATTTCTTGTCAACACAGTGTCTTCTCAACAGCAAATGTAGTTTCAGAAATTATTTTGGTTAATATTTTAGGTATATGGAACTTGATATTAACTGTGATAAAATGCAAGGTAATAGGATATGCTAAACTATTTTAAGAACATTAGTATTGCAATATTTATTTATGAGACAGTAAAATATGGGGGAAAAAAGCTCCCAATTGAAAGTTCTGCTCTTTCAACAATGTTCCTGACAAATGCTTTTGAATCCTATGTATTCAGCAGGGTGGTTAAACTAATTGAGCTTCTTTTAACATTCTTAAAAACTCCTGTAATCCATCAGCCCGAAACGCATCCCACACACGGCAGCCACAATCAGGGCGCTGTGGTTTCCCCAAAACAGCAGCCGTTTCTCCACGCTCCAAGGTAGCCGGACCGGCTTCAGGGCGCACAGCTCCACAGGGGAGCGAAAGGCAGTAAAGCACTAACAATATGCCACCGCCACGAAGTCAAATTCAGATGGGATCTTGAAAATCATCCACGCCAGGGACGCTTGCACGCGCGCAGAGCCTGGTGGCAGCCTCCTTGGGAGGATGCAAGGCCAGACCTCCTCCGTGGTCCGCGACCTAACGCGTGGCCCAGAGCACGTGGGCACGCAGACCGAGTACCCAGGGCAGGTTCCCGCATGAGGGCACAAAATACTCCAGTACCTGAGCGAGCACAACTAGTTTCACACTTTGCCACATACAGCAAACAAATGCCCTCTTCAACTAAGATCATGCCATTTTCAGAGAAGCGACAAGAAGTCGTTTTCACGCTCACCAGCAAGCTGAGATGAACTACGCTCTTCCCGTCTGGGATTTGGAAACAAAGGAGAATGATAAAAACAGAACCTCTATTACTACGTTCAGTAAAAACACGTGAATGAACACAGCTCCGACAGCCTCTCGCTGACTTAAAAGCACGTATTATTTTATGAGCTATCACACCTGTTTAGGAAACTGGTTATTTAAAAAAAAAGAAAAAGAAAAGAGACCACCACCACCACCACAACCCCCAAACAAACCCTAGGAAGCCAAAACCTTCGCCACCCAGCGCAACAGAATATTCTTACTGAGTGCCAGGGGCAAGGGAAGGACAGTAAAGTCCTAAGCATCACCCACCCTTTCCCAGTTCTGCTGCTGCGACCACACAGTTAATATTTTGCTGCTGGTACTCTGTGATGGAGATGACGTGTTCGCACGTTGTTTCCATTCTTTTCCTCACCTCCCCTCTTCCCCCTCATTCAATTTTGTGTCATGTTCATTTTGTTTGTTTGTATGAGCACAGAGCAAGTGAACTGAGCCCACATCGTCAATTAAACCGAAGTCAATTTGGAGAGAAGTACAGAAGGTTAATTAACTGCTAATGATTTTGGCGTTTGTTTAGGTTAGTCCCTTAACTTAATTTATTGATGTGACAGTATATCAATGTGCCATGATTTATAAAAGACACTTGAAAAGCAAAAAGGTTGGTCATGCAACATTCAGAGTTGCACACTAAAAATATGTACAGGTGTAATAAAAACTGTTTTAACGGAACACTCTCAGATTATAAACAGCAATTTCACACCTGAAACAACGTATCAGAGGAGAATTGCTCTGAGAACCAGCCAAGCCTAACAGAGCCACAGAATATTCTCCGCTGCTAGCGAAGTCTAAGTACTTCAAGCTCCTAAATGAAACCCTCAACATGGGTTTCGAAACGTAGTGCCAGGCTGCCGTTTCCACAGCCCTCTCTGAGGTCATTTCATGGCATACCCTGACGCACTGGTTTTTCATAGCTGCGGGTAACACTGAAAATCAGGGACACGCAACATCGATGTAGATTTGAATGAAGGCTGCTCTTCTCATGAATACATTGTAAGCTATGGCACAGACAGTACAACCCAGTAAGTTTACTTCAAGTTAACTTTTATGTAAGAAATTGAAGCCAACTGAGACAATGGCACGAGAGGGTAAATAAATACATGATTCTCAACCGCTTTCAGTCACGGGTCAATCTTTCAGGCTGAAGCACTCAAGCACAGTCGGGTCAGGGTCCTCAGAAGCGCAAGTGCAAATCACAGCGTGAGTCAAGGAAGCCACTTCTTCCTGCCGAGGTGGGAAGGCAAAGCGGCATGACTTGGATGAAAACGTGAAAGTTGGCTTTGCGTAGCATTTAGGATTTTGAGCAAAAGCAAAAATTAACATCTGTGGGTTTTTCCCCCCCGCAAAGGAACAGAGGTACTTTCTTACCAGCTTTAGACCTTCTGTCCACAGAGGCCAAAGCTGAGATGAACAGGTAACACGTTGGTGCTCAACGCCACGGGGTGAGAGGGAATCACGCTGCCGTTCATCTATGCACTGAAATCTTAACTAGGCTTCTAAACAAGAGCCTTTTGGGATTCCAGCAGAAAATGATGGTATACGTGAAAGTCTCCTATGCTAAGGGTCACGCACAAGGAGTACAGGAGGTAGGGAACCTCAGCTAGAAACATCTGTCCGACCGCAGCCTTTTTCTCGCTCTAATACCGATGCTGCAACTCCACATTGTAACTTCTAAAGGATGGATGGTCAATCATGAATCCCGTAGTCAGGATATTTAGAACAAGCCAAAAAAACCTTGCCACATTTTTAGCAGACAATCTGCACTGCAAATGCAGGACTCAGGGTAAGAAAGAGACTGAGAGAGCAATAAGCATTTATTGCAGTAACTCAGTGGACCTGAATAAAAGATAATTAAGTTAATAGTGAACTTTCACCCAAATCGGCTCTCTTCATTATTAACATGCTGTAACCAAGACAAAGGTAAATGGAAGGTGATGATAAAAAACCATTCAGGAAAGAGTCTTAAAAATAGCGCTATTGCTACAGAATATCATGTGGCTATGTGGCTGCGCTGCCATTATATATAGTACATAAATTCCGGGGCAGATATAGTTAAAGAAGTGCGGATGCTTAACCAACACCCCGAATCAAGACACACAATAAATAAAAGATTAATGACGTTTGTTGTTGGGAGATGATCCTCGGAGAAGAGAGAGTTTTGCCTCGTGGAAAACAATGAAGTGAAAACACAGACATTAATTTTCACTATCTCCAGTGAACTTCTGCAAAATAAAAGTATTTGCAGACCTTGCTGGTCACAATAAATACAAGAGCAGCACCTATCTAAGAAATAATAATAATTAAAAAAAAAAGTCAAGATGCAAACCAAAGCCACTATTTTCACTCTTACCATCTCACCAGGGTAAGAATCAAAGGAAATTAATATATTACAAACAAGATGGGTGCAAACAGAGCCTGGTGAGAGCTGGGTTGTGTGTTTGTACACGACCTGTCGTAAAAGGGAATATACACATTTCTCTGAAAGCCCTACTAGACAGACCATACTTGTTAAAAAAAAATCTGAAGACAAAGAACGATGAGCTTGCTTTTGCAGCATGAGAACGAAACCGAGAGTACTGAGGTACAATCCTCTGCTCTTCTACAGCTGTGTTGCCTGCGTGACTCCAAGGAAGTCATTTCCCACCTTGATCTTTTCTTCTCCACCCAGTTCAAAGTACTTAAATTGCTACCCTAAATTGTAGTAACAAATGAAAGATTGTTATTTACTATGCACTGTTACATAGTAATATTATCCCTGAAATGACACGTACACAAAAGACTTTAATCTATACCGTGCCATAAACAAGCCCTTATTGGCCAAATACTCGTGAAGGATTAGCACTGCGCCAAACGCAGCACAGAAAAGGGGCTGAACAGATTCCAGTTCTCATTTTGTTCCGTTGTATCCCGAGGCAGCTGTCAGGAAGAGGAAGAGATTCAGCTGCTTCTTTCACACTTCAGGTTGCTACCTGTCGGCCACAGCAGCTTCAGCGTTGCTCCTGTGTTAGGGTGATAGCATACTACACATACACCGACTGTGCTGCCGCAGTCAGACGCTGCCCCAGCTGCAAAAGAAAGCAGTGGTGGCTGCTTAAACCAAATGGCTAGGTGACCCTGAAAACAAGCTGCACAGCTGCTTAGTCCTGTCTTCAAAGCGAGAAGTAGAGCCACGGAGGGACCACTGCCATATTCAGCCTCCTCATCCCTTACCTCCTTCAGATACGCAAGGACTATGCATCTCGTGGCACTCTGCAGGGAGAATTTGTGGTTTGGCTTCTCAGGTGAGCGCAGGAAGGTTCAGCAGGATTTTGCCTGAGACGATCAGGAATAGACCTTGCGCATTACCACCCTCCCCACCACCTGAATGACAGATGGCTGCAAAACTTGATTTCCCCTCCTCCTGCGCGTCCCTGAACCCATAGCTACCCAAATCAGACCAAGTCCTGGCTGTTCTGTGACACCTTCCTTCCCATCTCACACAGGACATACCAAAGTGAAATGGAGCTGTAAACCCAGAGACCTGCAACTCTTGTCTTGTTCCCCTTCTGGAAATGGAGGGATGCGGGAGGGAAGACAAAGACAAAAAGAGAAAAGGTTGTTTTTATAACTCCCATCCCCTCCTATGCCAGTTGCTCCCGGTAAATTCTCTCCTTAAGAGAAATCCCAGAGGTTTTCACATCAGGCTTTTAGATGTTGTAACACGGTCTAACTTAGCCTCTCAACACAACCCTGTGTGCTCCCAAGTTTCATGACATGCTGCAGTAGTGGACAATAACACATCTGAAAAGAAAGCATGATACAGAAAAGGTGAAAGTGCTTCGCTTGCAGGTTTCAGACACTATTGGATATGCCTTATTGATCCAGCCATGCACAGCTCTGAGCTGTTATCAGGCAGCTCCAGGAATGCAGCCGCTCAAGGCCAACACCATAGAAATGGCAAATATAGAAGCTGGAAGAACTTTTTGCCATTTTGAAAATCCTTCAATACAAAACCTTATCCTCCTATTTGCTACAAGCTTATTTTGAAATCCGAAAGTTATTTTTCACTTGCTGCTCCTGCCGCTTTTGCCTCGGTCCCCTTTTTGATCGTTGCACAGCAATAGCACTGCAGATCCGCTGTTCTCAAAGGAGCAAAGGTGGTGCTTCTTTCTCCTTGGACCTACGGCAACAGTCACGCTGCCTTCCACCTTCGCTTTAAAGACAAAGAAACAAAAAAAACCCAAAACAAAACCCCCCCAAATCCTGGGGAGATGAAGCAGAAGCAGTTTGATTTATTTTCCTCAGTAAAACACATACTGCTTTGACTACTAGCAAAGTGCTGAGAAGTATGGGAAGAAGGCTGCGGCAGAAACGTGCAACCTCCTTTTGAAGTTTAGTCAACTGAGGAAAAACTGGCAGCCAAGCTTCAGAAGTAACTGATACGGCTTTTCTCCTCACACTCACCTAGCCTCCACGCATATTTCCTTTCACCTTAAAAACTTAAATCTCAAATGTTTAAGAAAAAAGAAGCCAAACAAGTTCATCCTTAGCTGTAAGTGAAAGCAAAACTTCAGACATGGCCAGCTAGCTCCACAGCAGTATGAAACTCTGCTGGAGGAAGGAAAACAGATAGTCGAGACTGCCTCAGCAATTACTATCTTTACTTCACGCAGTGATGAGAAGGAAGACTCATCACCCCCAAGGCACAGCCCTTGACAGCAGAGAACTGACAGATGCCACTTACTACAAATCAGTCATATGATACTACTTCTACACTACCATGCCCTCAGGACTTCTGATCCCCGTGCCTTCACCAGATCCACAAGAGAAATCCTGACAGCAACCAGGAGTCATCAAACCCCCCTCAGTGTTGCAGAACGGGCATAAAGAAGGAAAAGGAGAAGCCTGCAGAGATGTGTGTGAGACTACAGCCCCAGAAGGTTCGTTGATAGCCAAAGCTACGCTTGCTCTGCACGAGAACATCACATACAATTACCATCTTCCCACCACACCAAAAGGTTTAATCAATCAGTCTTCAGCTCTGCCAGCTGATTAAAAAAACCAAAACAACAGTATTAGCATACAGATAGCCACCACAATTACTTTCTGATTTATTAGCAATTTCTATGGATTAGGATTTATTAGGATTTCTGCGGGTCCTTGAGAAGTAGTTTAAAATAGGGCAGAAAGGTTTAAAAGCATATATTCCTTTTCTGATGTATGACAATAGCAACAAGAGCATGCACAGAAAGTTTCAGGAGGGACTTAGATGGATAAGGGAGCAGAACTAGAAAACAAACATAGCCTGATTATAGAAGAGGCTGAGGCACTGCTGTTCAACGAAGCTCTTTTTCTCAAAGCTGGCTGCTTATAATAATCTCTTATTGCTAATGAAACCTTCCCCTTGCCCCTATATTATTTTTTTTAAATGGCACTCAACCCAAAGCTCACTATTAATAATTTCTTGATAGGTACTAATCTTCCCTAATCAACACTAGCAGAGACCTACAGTTTCCTACGTGAAAGCCAATACTTGGTGGTTAAAACTGCGGCTCTTCTGTCCCAATTCTCAAAGCATTTAGTATCCACTGGTATTCTTCAGGATATTATCCACCTAAATTACTGATTGAGACACTGGCATTTTTTTCACACTCCTACTCTTCATATCTGAAGTGAAGGTAGCCTGTAGGCATGTTGCAGATTTTTTTCTTACTTTTTATGAAATACAGGTTGGCCTTTTTTTTATTTTTCATGAGGTATTAACCCAAGCTGCTCAATGACATGGATTTTGAGCCAGGCTGAGAGGAGAGGGGAAGAGGAGGAAGACAGAGCTGGCATCCAAAGCTGAAGAAGCTCTTGCAGAGAAATAGGTTGGACAGTCTTCTTATTGCTCAAAATTGAACACGATTCAGCACCACCCATTTTTATACTATGTCCAGCTATAAAAATTGGTTTACATGGTAACAGATACATTAAAAAAGCATGAAGAAAATATTCTCTGTGGGACTTGCACCTTCAGCATATGCTTTACTGTCTTTAGTTCTTTCAGCTGCAGAAATTCAGGGACAGATACACAGGGGAGCAGCTGGGGAAAACAGTTACCTCTCAAACCTTCATAGCAGGTACTGTCATTCAAGGAGTCTTACTAGTGGAGCAAAAAAAAAAGAAACAATTTGAAGAAAAAGCTTCCAACAGGCTATATATGCTTTTACATCCAAAGGCAGTGGTCATGCTTGAAGTATCTCCTGACCCACCATCAGAAGCCAGCATGTTTGCACCCCAGATAGATTTTTCTTTTAAATAGGACGACATGACAGCCAGTAAGACAACTAATGCAGCGGCTGATAATTTAGGAATAAAATACGTGTGAGCTAGATAAAACAAGACAAGGTGTCAACTAAAGATTCAGCTGTTACTGTTAACTAGTGGTACTAATACATGCTAATTATATACAGATTCAACCTCATGCTAACACTACAGCTTCTCAAGCTCTCAAGGCACCTCATGGTGGAAGGTCTGTGGATGCTTAACAAGACAAATGCAGCTTTGCAGCCTGTTTGCTCCGGCTGCTCTTCAAACACAGGGAATTCCCCCAGGCCCCTGTTTTAATCTCAGACCCAGTTTCTTTTCCGCAGACAGCCTTCTGCTCCTACCATTCAATATATTTCTCTGTATCCAAGGTCAGGCAGCCTTTACTTTTCCAGAAGAGTGGTTTTTTCCATGTTTGGCCCCATTTTTGTCCTTGAGGATAGAAAGTGGTGATGAGGACTTGGGGAGGGCGTGAGGTGCTGCGTGTACTAGCAGGAACATGCAAGTTCTGCTTTTGTCCTCGGTACTGCGAGGCAAACACCAAAATCCTCAAAGACAGGCATTTTTGTGCACTGGAGCTGCCTTAGGATACAGACACTGGCTTGAATAACAGTTTCCATAACTTTCCTGATTTCACTGCTGATGTTTTCTATCTTTTACCCCACCCCTTCTTCTCTGATAATTTTATACACCCATTTTGATAGTCCCTCAAAAGACATTGAAGAAGAAACCAAGTTTTAGGTTCCCTCAGTATCATACGTCCGCTTGAATCTTAGAAATAGTCAGAGATGCTATGCATCCCATGCCAACATCCGTAACAGCAAACTATAGAGAGCCCTGCTTCTTGCAGCCCAGCCTCTGCGTGCTGGCAACAATTGTACCCAAAAGATGAACGGCAAAGTCAACTCCAAGAACTGGGTACCTCCTTACGTGTTCCCGACATTAGGCAGAAGGACCGTTACTCCAATATGCTCCCACATTTCAATCTTATGTACAGTTTCAGGTAAGAAATTGCCAGTTGTCTTCACTACGATGGAACCGCAGGTGCCTTTGAACTCTTCATTGAGAGCACTGGACACATTGGTTACGGTGCATGTAGAAAACATACTAACCCCAGATTAAAGTCTCTTTAGGAATACAGCTCAGCTAAACCACAATCCCCCAAACCCAAACACACTGTTCTCTGTATGCTCTGGAACACCTTCCCGGCACTGCCAAATGTGAGTTCTCCTCGCACCAGAAATTCCTAGAACATTGCTATTTGGGGACAAGGAGGAACATGCCTTTTTGTTGCTCGGTCTCCGTATAGTTCCAATGCCACTGAATGCTTCTGACCAAATCTTTTTTTAAAACATCATCATGCGGTGACAAAAGACCCTAGAAGATTCCGCTGAGAGAATTATGGAAAATATAAGCAAACGGAAGAAATTAAAGCAATCTGGATTATAGAATCTAGATCTAATCCTGGAAAAAGACATTAACAAAGAAATGCACTGTCCTAGTCTGAGTGTAAATGTTTGCTTTAATCTTGCCATGCTGTCTATTTACACTATGAATATTCATATGTTGTTATAATTAAGATTTAGCGCTTGGCACAAATTAGGAGGTTTGATTTGATTATTCCTTATATGACTGCACATATTTTATTACATAGCTGGGCAGGATTTACTTACTTATTTAGCGTCTACCTGAAAACCCTAGGCACTAGCTCTAGTAGAGAAAGGGTCTCCTTTTTGTTTGCTGCTGTAGGCTGCAGTGCATAGTTTTCCCATGGATGCTCGTATCTCCTGATGTTACTATTTTTTATATCATTCATAAACTGAGATCGTATGGATGGTATCAGTGAAGAATTGGGTAACCAGTTCAGTCTGCCCATATACTTAAGCTGGGAGTGGGACAGAGAGGTCTCTATTCTTCTGCTTCTATTACAACGAGAATCTGCATACTTGACTTTTGTCACGTGAGACAAATAAAAAATATTCTCACTCCCTCTCTTCTGTGTTGCATTTGCTGCAGAATTGACCGTTTGAGTTAATACCACATCTGGGAGCCCGAAATATTTTATCCCAGATCCATTAAACTTGCTTCCTACACAAATCAGATTGACTGAGTCACTCACTACATTTCTGCTAAATCTACTTACTCACTTATTCATCATTGGCTTTTTATATAGCTAGTTGTGATTTAGTCCTTTTGTACAGCCATTAAGATGCTCCCATGAAGAGTACAACATAAGCAGAAGCAATAGGATACTAGCACGTTCTACAACTCGCTCCATCAATTTATGTGCTGAAGATGAGTTTGAAAACTCCCGTGAACTTTAATAGGCACTATGTACACAAATATCCACTGTACTGCTGAGATGTTCAGCCTCCTTAAACCACAAAGGCATAGATCACCTCCTTAAGCCACAGAAAACACAGAGAACTCAGTATTACTGCAATTAGTGGAATTTGTATTTCCTAGCCAACTTTATGTAGATGGCCCACAGAAAGTGATGGTAGATAAAAGCAGCGAAAAGTGTTGAGCTTTATGTATGTTCAGTAGACAGACTGTAGTCCCACCTTGGGCACCAAATACGATTAATTTATGTATGAATGCACATTTTGATATTCTGCATTTTAAGCATCCATTTCTGAGGTCTGGTTTCTCTTCTTTCCTTAGGAAAACTAAGAGCCCCCAACACTCAATAACGTTAGTGAAGAATTACCAAGATGTTTTGTGCTGCTAGCAAAATTGTGTGTCTGGGATGATGCAGCTACTAAGAAACCAAATGAAATAAGATCAGCACAACAGAGATGATGTTCTGCTAGCCACTTCAGTTGCTAGAATAAGCAGGAAGAATTAGCACGTCGGCCTTTTTAGTGGATATACAACAACTTCCCTCTCCCCCCCCATTTCTCTCCTTCAACCCATAGATTTATTTCAAAAGAGTTTATTCATTGCAGATTTAGGTCTTGTCATTCTTGTGAGTCTCAAGTCTATTCACTGGTAACACTTAACATACATTCACTATTTACTTATGTACATAAAATGTATGTACCTAAAACGTACATAAGCTAAACCAAGGTATTTGAAAAGCATTTGCATTTACACAAACACCCTCCTCAGTGCCCTGGCTAAGGTCTCTTCTACATTGCCAGAGAAAAGGGGCATTTGATTGATTTATATCCCACTTTCAGATTCTCTCTTCACTCTAGACAAAATGCTGTAGATGAGTCTTAGTGCAAAAAAAACGTTCTCGACTGAAAATTTACAATGCTGCAGCAACTCCATTTATTGTCTATGGAGAAAGGTTAAGAGCCAAACCAGTTTTTTCCTCATGAGTTCTCCTATGGTTTTAAGTCCAGAAGCTGTGCTAATATCTTGATAACTTCGATAAAATTACTATATTGTGAAGTTGCAACTTTGCAGACATTAAGTCAGCGAGTCTAAAAAGAACCTTCCATGAAGCCTACATCTACTACCATCTTCCTGGACAGTTTCTCTTATCACCATATATATAGTCACTATAAGCAGATGATCTCCTCCAATGGTTCAGTAATGTTTCTAGTATCAGGTGGCACACACCACCTTTTTGAGAACCGGTAGGCTAATACGACGCTCTTTCACTCACCTCACGGCATCAGCCGTTCACTGCTTCATTCTGGCCTCATTGCTGCCTGGCTTACACCACTCTGTCAGGAAAAGGTGGACACATTAAAGGGACTATTTTCTTCTCAGTCTTCTTAAAGAAGAAAAACTCCCTCAAGAGCTACAGCCTTACTACTGCACACATACTGGTCTATGATACCTGTTAGTGACGCACAGCTTTACCAACCCTGCAGGAATCAAGACTCCTTTAGAAGTTAAATTTCCAGCTGTAGCTGCCTTCAATGGATTCAAAACCCAATCCTCAACAGGGGAGTAAGATCTATTATCTTTTTAAGGGGGAAGACTCACAATGAAGGCTGAAGGAGGAGAAAGAAAGATAAGAGCTCTTTCTAGGTTTGGCTGCCAGGAGGTCAGAGTAAAGAGAGGTACACAGCATTAGCAATGCAAAACACTCAACTCCAGAAGTCAATTCCCTCACTGATCTGCACTTGGCAATCTTCTAAAATCATCCCAGGGAGCATCTACTCATTCACTGCCTTGCCTGAGATCTACAGCTTGAAGGGATGGCTTTTTATAAGCAGAGTGGAGTGAATTAGTAAAGGGTGATTTTCTGCTACCTCTTAGTTTTGTTAGCTGAGGTTTTATAGAAGAACGCACAAAGCCTTTTTCATTCCAAGCGAGAACATCAGGAAATCCCGGCAGGACCCCATTCCCTCCTGCTCTATAGCTCTGAGGGGTCCAAGCGAGCGCAACCGCTCGCTTTTGCGAGTGCAACGTACTATTTGATGGCACGCTGATACAGGTTCTGCCAAATTCTGCCACTGACTGGAAGTGCTCGAACACATTTAAAATAATAGAGGACAGTGAAAGCGAGCCAAGAAGTGTTATAAAAAAAAGTCTTATCTGCGACATTCCAGTGAGCAACAGCAAATTTTAAGGCCCTGCCCATCAAATGGCCACCAAAGAGCAATCTCCGTTATGCATAAAACCATATTTTGCTGGCTTGATTTTTATATATACAAGCAATTCATAGATCTTTGAACAGAGTTCTTCAGATTTCACCCAAGCGTTGCTCTCTTTCATAGCCAAACCCCTAATGATCCCTGGTATCTCACCTGGATGCCCGGAATAAAATCTTGCCCTCAGAATGAACGCCAGTGTGAAAGACTGAGACAAAGAGTAAGATCTTCCCATGCTTCCTACTATGCTTTCTAGATTAGTTTGCTAGTAGAAGAGATTAAATCAAAACACTTCTTTCAAGATTTCGTAGGGATGAAAAAATAATCTTATTAAAAAAGGAAAAGCAACCCCCCTCCTAAGAAGGCATACTCAGTTTCAGTTAAAATACAGAAGCACAACAGTGCACACCATATCAGGGTGTTTCCTGTGCTAGGACTGGGTTCAGCCCTCCATTCTTTGTGCCCTAACTTTAATTCTCGCTTTTGTTCATAGAATTAGAATGAAAAGGAGCCAGTCATCAGGGGTATCCTCACTTTTCTTTTTTGTACTACGTGGTTCAGTTTGGTTAAGGAAGCCATTTGTACAGTGGAGAAGAATAAATCAGCTAATGTACAATAATATGCAACAATATCTAAAAGCCTACATTATTGTACTCAATTATATTATTTTGTCCTACCTTCCATTATGATCTTCTGCTATGGGTTTTAATTATTTCTAGCATTCACTAATGAGGTCAGAGACCATAAAAAAAGTCAGTGTATACAAGACTCACTAAAAGATGGGTCAGTCTCCTTTTAGATTAGAAAGGTTTTAAAAGGGAGCTTTCCACTCCATCTCTGGAACAGAAGCTTCTTCCTTCTTTTTCTTCTAAAGAGAACATGCACATAATTGTTACGGTTTTTTCTTGCCATTAGTCAGGTTACGTGAATCTTCATTATAAAAAGAAAGATGTTATGTTCTACCTTTGCACTGAGAGCAATGCTTCTTGGTAGCTTAAAAAAACCAATTCCTTTCTTCTGCCACTCTCTCTGTCCACTTGCACTTAGCACACATTGATTTTTATCCCATCTCTTTAAAGAAGTGTCAGCCATCACAGCTCTGTTTTGTTTACTTTCATCAATACTGGTGTGAACATGTATCACATCTGAGAAAGAAAAAAAAAACAACACAGGGGCTGGTAATTAACTGTTACAGAGGAGAGTGGGGAGGGAAAATGGCAACGACGCAACACTGGTAGTTCTCTTAAGTAACAAAACTTCCAAAAATCTCTTTTGCCGTGTCTTGCAATCTTAGTGTTTTGCACAAGGTGGGTTTTCTGGTGGCTAGTAGTAAGTTTATGCTGTAATTTCAGTGAGAAGCTATGTCAGGAACTAGCAGGATCATTATTCTCCCTCTTTCAACTAGTTACCTATATTCACAAGGCTTACAGCCCATTATTGGTTTTGATACTTCTATCCCTCTCTCAAATTTGTATAAATTTGTCAGCCAATTCAAAACTTGTTTTGGAAGAAAAACAGAGAGCACAATCACATATCCCTTACGTGATATAACTTCACATTGATGTAGAAGCAACAGCCAGGCTATTCTATTAATTTGCAGCAGTTAATACGAGCTGGCACGAAGAATTGCAACGTCCCTCCCACGTATAGGTACACTGCACCTTTGCTTGTTTGAGTATCCAGTACTTTGACTAACCTCAGGGCGTGAGTTTATGCGAAAGCATGAACCGTGGTGTGGTCCAGGGGAGGTTGTAGTTAATGCTTTGCACTGCGCCCCGACCAAAATGACCCAATGCTTTTTTATTCACCCTAACAGCAATGCTTCCATGCAGCCAGCTTTGTAAGGGTATCTTTTTTATTTTCTTTAACAGACATGTATTAAAAAAAAAAAAAAAAATACCTGTGCTGCCAGGCTTCCCTCTAATTTCACACTGGCATCCACTAATACTATGATCAACCAAGGAAAAAGCCCTGTGCCTGTAAATAAATCAGTTAGGTTCCGTAACAGCCTGCTCATTTGCTTGACTTCACTTCTCTTTAGTCTGTCCCAGATTGCAACTCCTACTTGATGTTATTAAGAACCTTTTTTATGTATTGTCTTGCGACTTTTCACTACTTCCAATTTATTTTTGGCATATTAGCAAATATATAAATTATTAGCATTTCCAGGTCAGAGGAACTTAGCATCATTAAAAGGGAGCATCTTGTGATTCTTGTCTTATGTGTGATTTTTACCTGTTTCCTTATTTGTTGATTGCTTAAATACTTATGTAGAAATCTCCCATGGCTATAAGCTGCTTCGTAACAGAAATGACTTGGACGCACTGAAGAAGCGCTTTAGAACGTTGCTCAACAAAAGAATATCCCACACATGTGGATATGGTAAGGATTGCTAGTACACAGAGAGCCTCATCCTACCCTGCCACCATACTGACCTAAGAGAAAGCATGCGTGGAAACTGTACATTTTATCCATTGAAATATATAGATTCTTACTACTGGGTCACTCAGAGCACCACTGACTTTGTAAGCAGACAAATTATTTTTTAAGTTAGAATTTTCTACGGAATTGCTGCACTCCTTATTATGAAATAGGGAAAAGTGTTTGGGCTGTCCAGTGCATACCCTTCACCGAGACATTTGTTACAAATGCAGCAACATGAGGTGCTATGTTAAACACCCGCACAGGCTTCGACTTGCCCGTGTTCCCACTCTCAAGCTGGTGAAGTCACCCAAGCAGCTGCCAAAAAAGCTGCAATTGATTCTTTAATTGCAACACTGGTGCAACAGGGAGCTGAAGTGTAAATTTGGTCTGTTAACACACAGCAGCCTTTGTGCATGATCAGCCCCTAACTCAACCAGCCTGTCTTCCAAAATCACCAGCCCCGTTTTCCTGTGTAAAATGACTTGCATCTATCAGCATCAGACAAGCTCATTTAATATTTTACTGACTTAGTCCCGGTGCAGAAATAACCTCCTACACACACTTCCTTCATCACGGAGGTAAGGCAGACACAAATTTCTGAATAATTATGGTTGCATGTACCGCAATGAGATAACTACAGAAGCCCAATTAGTCCACTCATGATTTCCCTGTGGGAAACCTGGTTATTTTTGGGAGCAAGACTGCGGTTCTTTCCGGAGGGTGTAAGCATTATCTTAAAGCTGGAACTAAAACACGTGCCCATTGCAATAAATACCCCTCACTTTGACATAGTGATTTAGAAGCTACCAGCTAATTGAAAAGCTGACTACATTCCTGGTAAGTCCACTGAAATATGAATCACATCTTGTTCTCCAATTATCGATTAAGATATGAGGTTCTGACCTTAAGCAGAAGTCACAGCCACCCCTGGTGTAGGCATCCCTTGATCGCTCAAGCATGATACCAATTTGTGAGTAAATTCTTGGTGAGTGAACACAAGGTTCTCCAGGGGGAAGCCTGAAATATCCAGATATTAACTAATAATGAAGCAGGATGTGAAGAAAAGGGTGGCCCTGTGTGAGGAAGAGCTGTATCATCAGAAACCAGGCTGAGGGCAAGTAGGGGATGTCAGAAAATGGATGCTCTCACAAGCCTCTGTGCACCAGATGGAAAGTGAGCAGAAAAAAACCTGGGCTTAGAAGTATCAAGGGGACTAAAGGTTCAAACAGGCCTGCAGACCCTGATTCGTCCTGCCTAACTGATCCTAAAAATCTCTGCATAGCAATCAGAGGAACAAGAAAGGAGACTACTCAAGAGGGGGACTGGGGTCAGACGTTAGCGTAGGCACTCCGAGTCGCCTTCCGGAGGTGCCTCTGCCTCTCCCTTCACTGTGAAGGGAGGTAGCCCCTGGCTAGCTAACGCAGGTGCCGCAAATCAAATGGTGTTGAAAAGTGCTATTTTCAAGAACACCTACATCAGTGCTTCTGTAGCAATAACGTGCTTCGTGATTGCCATCGTCTCAAATGATGCTACTGCAACATAGAAGGGATAGCTCAGTAACCCCACATTACAGTAATTGCAACTGTAAATTGGTAAAGAGAAATGGAATCACGCTTGTGTTTAGTCTAGCTAAACTAGTGTTTTATCTATGCCATGACAAGGCTGGATCAGGAGGGAAAAAAAAATGGTTGGTTTTTTTTTTTTTTTAACAAACAGACTAAGGTTATTTCCACCCAATTTCTTTCCATGCATAGCTACACGTTCTGTAGCCCTGTTCCCCTGGGTTGGTTTCTTTTCCATACCCACAGGCCCTTTCGCCTCACACCGTAAGTTTGCTACACATGGAAACACTAAACTAGGTACTTAATGCACTACTTCTCCCACAATCCCACCCGAGGAGGGACAGGAAGAATGATGCAAATGCAGCGTTAGAACCAGCAGAAAAAAACGCTTTAAGGATCACAGCATCCCTGTAAGTCCATTCAACTTCCCAACCAATGAATCAAAAAGCTCCTGCTTAAAAGGCATTCCCCTGTCAAAAAGTGAAGGTTTTTCTTCCTCACACAACAGTTGATACTGACATTGGATTATTCCTTCCCTCGACGGACATCTTGTTCCCTTGCTGTCAAACTTTCATCTTCCTGCGAGGGGCAACTCCTAGCATTTTCAGCAGACTTTCTACTAAATTGCATTTATTAAACCAGCTGCCTCGAGGATAAAGAAAACCTCCCAGTGCCTCCTCCCTTTCCCCAGAAGGTGTGTCACCAGTTCCTACCACAGAAGTAACCTGTTAGCTGAGGAAATCAGCTAGCCCTAACCTTCTTAAAGAGGTAATTTATCCCACCGCAGGCCAATTCCTATTGACGTCCCACGTCACAAACTCGTGCTGGTGGCAGAACATGGAACCCCAGCAGCCCCGTGAGCACACAGGATCCGTTTGTAGGACGGAGCAGACTTCAGAGGGTTTAAACCAGACTTCCCAGGCTTACTTGTCTCAATAAAACCGCAGAGAGAAGTTCTGGCACTGCCGCTGTCCTCCTTCATTCAAGGGAGCTGATGTTTCCCTACTACTTAAAATTCTTGATCCAGCTGTCCTTTCATTACTACTTTGGGACTGTGTTAGGTATATTATGTTAGGTGCTTGTTTATTCAAAACAGCCACCATTTTTCCAAGCCTCCCTTTGTAACAAGCCACCAGCTTGCCTCTCTGTTCAGCTGACTCCCATTATCTGGGCTCCCCATCATCTGAATATATTTAGTCTCACCCAAGTAGTTTTGATTATCAAGATCCTACTACAGTCTAATTAGTGACATTTTTATTACTAATTTGTCACTCAGACACTTTCAGTCACATTAAAAATTCCTGCCAGCTTCTCTGAAATTGCTGTGTGCTTGCAGTCCTTTTCTTTTCACACAAGATCAGCTAAGCATTTTTATTTTGCTGGATCCTTGGGAGACTTTTAAAGAAACACTTAGGAAAACAGTCTCAAGTAGAAGGAGGCTTTTGAGCACCGCAAAGAGGACCCAGCCCAAGGAACTGATATGTGGTTATTTTACCTCTTAGACATCGGTTTGAATACCACTGAGAAAGACATAAAAAACACTCGGAACCCTTACGTCCTTTCCGTTTTGTTTCTAAAGGTATGGAAGTAGTTGAATCAGGACACAGCATGACGCTTCCTCACACTCAACTCACCAGTCAGTGGTGACTCTGTGGTAGTTCCTAATAGTACTACATTTGTGGTCAGCTGTGCCGTGCAAGTCTCTGCGGAGCTGCAAGAGCATGCCAGAACGAGCAGGAGCGGTGAGGCTGGACGTGGTGAAAGTCTGCCAAACTCTACCTGAAACTCAGCCCCACACATCTGGAGTCAGTACCGACTTCAGAACAAAATGCCACCTGTTTGTTATCTCTCTCTTGATCTCTTCATAGTGCGTCTGTCCTTTCAATGGAATGGAAGATGAGGTTTACACCCATATGGTCTGGAAAGGAACGCATTGCTCAGGCTGATCAAACTCAGGCTGTATCCCTGCACCTGCCTTCACCAGGTTCTGAATTTAAGAGATAATATCAACCACCAGGTTTAAAGCCAAGGTGTAAGCCTTCCAGAACAGCGCACACTGGTGAAGGGAGACAATTTCTGGAGACATGGTACAGCTAAAAATGGTATTTAAAATTGCTACCTCAATATTATGCTTTTTTCAGACAAAATCCATCCTGGACTTCAGAATGCAGCCATACATCCCTTACAAAGGGTTAATAAACAATGGTAACATGCATCTTATAGGCACAAGCAGTATGTTTTATAACTGTTAATTACATAGATAGCTGCTATTATAAATAGTTCTGAAGCAATCCATTAACCAGATGGCTGTTAGCAGATCAGAATTTATTACTCTTTTATGAGCTACTTATAAAAATGTAACTTTCACATAACAAACGTGAAACAGCTGAAGCAGTTGTCCGTATCTGTTTTCCATTATAGCGTCTTTGAGGGTAGGGAGAGGGAAGGAAGAAAGCCTCTTATTAACTCTGTACAGACAGCTCATCCTATTGGAAACTTCTCTCCTTTTCCTGGGGAAGGGCAACGCTTGCTTAGACTTCCTCTGCACTGGAGTGCGATGAGGTCTGTTAGCAAGGGCAGTGAAGGCAGTAGAGGATAACACTTCTTTCTGAAACTCTGACCAAAGTCAAGGAAACAACTACTGTTGACATGAGTAACATCATGACTTCTGTCTTAAGTGCCTGCACATAAAAGATAATGATATAAACCATCTGAATAAGTGCCTTAGTATTATATATGAGTTTATTACTCACTTCCTCATGAATCTACTGAAAAGCATTAAGATTCTGAGCAAGACAAATGTAATTTATTTGCAGCCCAAGACATCAATATTTGTTCACATTTCTAAAGATTTTACATTAGAGATTTTGACGAGGTAAGTGTGGCACTCTGTGCTTTCAGCGGCTAGCCTCTGCACAGGAGCATAGGAGAGGGTTAACTTTCAAATGTGTCAATAAAATCCATTTCACAAGTCTTACGGCCTAAATAATATCAGTGGGCAATGAACTGGAATTCACAGTCATTTGGAACTTTGATAGATTAAACTCCAACAGAAAGCTGGCAGATAAAAAAAGTTGAGATTGAAAAATGGCTCCTAACGTTCAGGATTCATTTTACTGCATTCCTCTAAAGAATACTTATCCAAGGAAAGCGCTACTTGGGAAAGCATTGCTGTTTGGGGTTTGTCTGCCTGAGCTTTTTGGTAAAACTTAAGACTCTACTACCTTGTAGGTCTGTAATTTATTCTCCCACACAAACTGACATCCAGAATGGTATGCCAGCTCATCACCCACAGTCCAACATACTTTAAGGAGATAGGCATTGAGCCAAGATTTAATGAAGTCACAGAAAAGTTAACCAACGGTTTCAACGCTTTACAGTGTTTTGCCAGCAAGAGCTCAAAGAAGATTTATCCACCTTTACTCTCTAACCATTAATAGATCATACAAAAAAAAGAAGACAGCACTCTGTGTGTGTTGCCATACACGACCTTCACAGCTGATGAAAGCTTTTGGCCTCTTGCCTTACCACAGCCAAAGTCTCCACGTAAGTCTTGAAAGCATAAACTATGATGAGCGTTATCGCTTGAATAGTTCTCATCAACCACCATGCACAAAAAGACGACTTGCTCTGTATGGCTACTCACAACTTAGCACACCAGGATCTCTTCCCAACTTCCATTTGTAAACAAGGAAAAGAAAGTCTGGGAATCTCAGTTAGATGAACATGTATTTTCACATGATTTGGGTAAGATTTCTCCAAAGAACCAAAGATGATGAAACTTGCCAATTTTAAATGGCACAACTTCTCCAGGCTACTTCGAAAAAGCGTTCCTTAAGCTTATTTATGTTCGGGTATATTACTACTTCAATGTTTCTCTTGGAATGCCCAAATATGCCATATATTCCCCATAAAAATACAGTGTGTCAATCTTCCCGCTCAGCTTCTCTCTCAGCTGCTTCTAGCATGAATGCAGAATGTCTTTTCTAAACAAAATAAACCTGTGCTACAGCACTACAAAGAGACTGAAACAACATTCTGAAAAAACAGTTGGCTTAATACATGTAAATGTATGGTTGCTTCTCAGTCCCTGGTGAACCCGGGGACAATTTGTTTATGTCAGCACTGTATTTCAAACATGGAGTGAACTGGAAGATATCCCAGAAACGGTTTAACGTTCGTGTCATCACAGTATTGGCTGCTCAGAACACGTATGTTTGAAACTTGGCTGCAGTGCCAGATGCTCCTTTCTACTGTTTCCCTCACTGTCTGGAACCATTTAGCATTCAGAAAGATCACAGACAAGGGAGGTAATTCCAATATGATTTCAAACACAATTCTGATTCTGGTAACGGTTCCCAAACAGAAAGTGAGGTACGATGTGAGAACCAGAAACACCTCTAGACCTAGAAAAAACTCTTAACTGACCTTGTATGGAAACATGTGGCTAGACAATCACTCATCCATGTTTGGACACAGAGGAAAAGTTCTTCTGCACAGATGTCAGGGAAGCACTCAGTGCCTTGACGCAAATCTGTCTAGGTCCCACTTTCATATCTACTTTTTCTAGATTCCCTGGGGCAAGGTCAATAGCTCCTAAGTGATCGCAGAAAAAGAAATCACTGCAACTCCCAAGGGAGCAGAGACTGAAATGAATTCTGACCTCTCCACACGGAAGAAAAGTGAAAAGGGGAAATGTACTTGGTTTCCCAAACCGAAGCTCAAAAATCTTCAGCCTGTATTAGAGTGGGTTTGTCTCTAATCAGAGCATTATTTCTCACTATTCTCTGTAATTCTAAAGACTTCAGCATGAAATCACCAAATCCACTGATATCCACTATCTACTAGTGTGTAACACACACTTCTACCTCCCACCTGAACGTCTACAGTGGTCTTGCAGTCTCAGTAAGAAAAAAGGAATGTCCACACAAGTTCCTCATGTACAGGCTTAACAACTGTGTCTACGAATGAAGAAAAACATATCATTAAGTCCCAGCTGCTTCAAACAACCACACTAATTCACAGGAAATAGTGATATCCTTCTTTTACAATACAATGCTAGGTAAAAGTATCACAAATAAACTGGGAATAAGAAGATTAGCAGGCTTAAAGACACCCCCAAACCATTCCAAACAACATCTTTTATAGTTTCTTTTTAGCAGTGCATTCCGTTTGCAGGCAATGATTGTGCCATTCTTCTGGAGCTGGGAATGAGCTGGATACTTCTTCATTACAGTCAAACATGACACATAAAATGTAAATCAAATTTGTTGCCCCAAAGTGTCTTCAAGATCCTTTTTCCCAACCTTTTATGGCTAGTGAGATGGGTTATCAACTACAGCATCCTGCACTGCCTTGATAAAGAAGCGCCCTAGACAATGTGATACTACCACATCAGCAGGGACAAAGGTTCAATGTGCAGTTATTCACGTTATTTTAAGCAGTCCCAGAAGGGATAAGACAGCACACTTACAAAAAAAAAAAATTAAAAAAAAATGCCAAGACTTGCGGCAAACTTCAACAATTTTGCACACCTCTAAATTTAATATCTAAATGAGATCAGCAGCGGCATGCACCTCTTTTAGTAAAGATTCGTTACGCTAATAACACTAGAGCCTACCTATTGTCCTGCACGGTTTGAAAAAGGACACTGCACATGTATATTCAAATTGCCAGAGATGAACAGTGGGTCACAAACAAAACTTAAAATGTTGAACTGCGTCAGCCAAATTGATAGTGCATTTATTATTTCTACCCTTATACATTTTTGCATAGTCAGTTCTGCTGCCAAAGCATTTCTAGAAGGTGAATACAAAGGATATCAAGCACTATAATCACTGAATGAAATATGACTGATGCATTAATGCTCACTCAAATCTATAGATCTAAAGAAAAAGCAATAAAATTAAATGCATGATTTAGAAGTAAGCTTAAATACTAAACTGATCCTAAATTCACTGAGGAGAGCAAGCTTCACAAATCACTGCCAAGAGCATTAGCAATCTCCCTCCCAGACAAAAGGTCAACTTCAGATGCCTTGTTAATATGTATGTGGGTTTTACAAAGTTCTAATGAAAGTCTTGCTCTATGACAAAGGTGCATAGGCCTACAAAAAAAGAGGTGCTCAAGGAAAACAACAACCAAGGCAAGTTCAAAATTAGATGATAGCTTTGCAGTCTCCAGGGTCTTAACCTCATAGTCCTTCCCCTGTTGCTAAATAGAAAAGGAAGGTTTGAGATGGCTAGTGGGAAAGACTTGAGGTAGAAGACTGATAACACTGAGACTAAATAAAGCAGATTAACTATAGATACCAGCCACCACAAAATTCACTTGCCTCTTGTTTTTCTAGTAAACTAGCCAAGGAAACAGAAGAGAAAATAAACTCACATCTAAGCTGCTATTCAGCCCTCCCCACCTCCTCAATTTTAGGTACCTAGCAGATATATCTAAATTTCTGTGGAGAGGCAGAAGACAATTCAGATCTCTGTCCATTGATTAAGAGGAAAACACTGGCACCGACCTAAGAAACTAAGGAACTCCAGCTAAATGTCCCAAGTTAAGTGAGATATAACTGGGGGACCCAGTGAATTACTACTTAAGCAAAATGGGAAGTGCAACTTTAAACCTTGTCAGTGTGACATTTAGTGGACACTTGCTATGCCTCATCCACCCTCCTACGCTTTCTCTTCTCTTTCAGGAAGCAGAGGGAAAGACAGATTCACAAAAAAAAGGGAGACTGTGGCTTTCGCCGAACAGTTGCTAATAGCACAGTTATTTATATTACAGCAACACCAAGGACAACGTATAGACAAATTGGAAGAACCACTGTACTTCTGTAACATGTTGATATTCCCAGAAATTAAAATGGGTTGTAATCCCTCTTTGCCTGACCTAATCTTATTTCCTAAAAAGTATGGATTATACAGCAATGCTCTATGTACTTGGGCACATTCCTCTCCCTCTGTGTGTGTCTTTGCTCACTCTTCATTCCCACCGTAACTATTGAAACAGTTATCTAACTTCAAAAAAACAAATCAAGAAACAGTCTCCAAGACGCAAACTTCCTTTGACTATGAAAAAGAAGCAGGTAAGTAGAGTGAACCAAAACAGCCAGTTCTGTGAGATACTTGGAGGGTTCAACAGGCTCAAAGTTCTTGGTGAGACTACTATTTCCAGCAGAAGCTTCTTCTGATGGTCTAAAGACTTTCCTGCAATTTAAAGATGACTTTTGATATTACGTAACAGCCTTGCATACATTTGTCCAAATGATTACATCGCTCAGCTAAATAAAACTGACACATGATCTATGTCACGCTCCGGTCAACTCATTTGGCAATGACCAAATGTTGTGACTTCTTGAGGAAGTTTTGCTGGTATTAATCACTTTCTAGAGAAACCTCGTAAAAAAAAATCACGTTCCAGATCTGTAATTACTTCACATCATTTTAGCGGTGAAAAGGTTTAAGTCTGAATGACCGCAGAGGTTCCTTCAAATGCAGCATCTGTCACAGAGGACTCAATTTTCCGCACCTTAATGAAATTAACACCAATTCCATCAGACCCCTCATTATCATCTGAAAAGAACAGGAGCAACATTCACTTAAATTGGGATAATAGGAAAAAATAACTATGAAAATTAGAGAGAGATCATTTCAGTACTTCTTCTGTGATGGAGGCCTACCTAGAAAATTCTTCTCCTGGCTTGTAACACTCTTCAACTTGTAGATTTTATAGACCGAGAGAGTATACTGCACTGTGGCTTTGTAAGGGTTTGTTCGCAGTCATGCTCTGCCTGAGGAGTAAGGGACTTAATATTTATCCTCCTAGGAACAGAAGGTATAATTCTCATTCCCTTTATCTTGGTTTAGCTGTCAAGACAGTAAGGGGACTGTTCAAACATTCAGTGTTTTCAGTGGTTTTAAATCAAGGTGAAACAAAGGCCAAGCTGTTAAGACGTGCTGCATGACTGCACGCCTCAGTTGCTCAGGGCTCAGCTTCTCTCCCAGTCCTGGGTGGGTAAAAGGGAAGGTTGGGATGTATTTTAGAGGGAGGGTCACTGTCCCTTTAAAGCCAGAGCCCAGTTAAGATGTCAGTTTGGGCATCCAAAACCAGAAAATAATGAAAGCCCTCTTTCTTTTGGAATGATCTGGGCCAGATATTGCACTTATAGCGCTTTTGTTTTCTACCTCCATGGACTTCAAAGCAGTTTTACCCACCTTAACCCAGTATTAAACATGAGTTGTGTTATTTTGTTGAACCGTCTCTTTTCACAGGCTAAAGAACTTACTCAAAATTATTTGTAAAAATCTTAAGATTATTCTTAAAGTACAGAATCGGCATAGCCCCAAATTAATTTTAAGTCATCGTGACAGCATGTTACAAAGGCATGCTCCTTCTTAGGCCACTTACGTTGCCCAACAGTGCAGTCTAGATGCACTCTGAGCCGCTCCGGTTCTTTCAACTTCAAAATATTTGGGGCCTCTTCAAAGATTTGCCAAGTCAAATCAGTCCCTCTTTCTCTGTTCCTCCTCGAATGAAACACATTTCAAGAGTGATGTTCTAGAATTTATCATCCAGTCTAACGTGACTATCGATTATTCATAGCTTATTACACCTCATGAACACCAAGCTAACACTATGGACTACTGGAAGCTAGGAGCTAATGCAAATGCTTGATGCAGCTCACATTATGAAGGTTGAAAGACAAGTGCATCTTCAGACATAAGCAAAAACTTAGTTACCTGCTGAACAGCTCATACTGCCAGAAAGAGAAGCCCCAAGGAGCCACCCCCTGGGCTCTGAACATAAACAGCAAGGGTCTGAAGTTCAAAGAAGCTGGGATTTTTCAAAAGAAATTCCAATAGAATAATATTCATACTCTACAGCCCCGAATTACTTCAGTGCTAACGCAGCTTACATTGAACCAACATTCATTCTTGTGGTAACACCTTATCCAGGACATCCGAGTTAACGTTAAACTTTAGTTCAGTGAAAACAGGAGCAGGCCCGCTCTAAAGAAAGGATTTTATGAAGGTCTGAGCCAAATTTATTCAAAGTAACTGAAGGAATATTGCTATCAAGAGCCTCTACATCAGACTCCTAGTCATAAAGCTTCCAACAATGGAAGATGATAATAAAACACTTCTAAAAATTATAGGTTGTCCCTGCTATTTCTGAGGTCAATGGAATTTTCCAGAATGAGAAGCCTATTACAATTTTTTCTTTCTGCTCGAATGTGATTCACTGTCAATTAAACCAAAGTCAGGCTGCTGTATGTCACCGTTGTCTCCTCGGTGTATTAGATAAAGAATTGTTAACTTGTGAGAAAAAAAGGTGTTAATAGCCACAATACTCGTTCCATTTTTATATGCTAAGTTTTTTGCTGGTGTAAATACATGAAATTGAATCCAAGTCAACGGAGCTTCATCCATTTACATAAGCAAATCTTTGGTGCAATCAGAAATAAACAAGCCAAAAAAATCAACCAATACTCCAAAGTTCCAATATGGAACTGTTCAACTAATACGGATGCTCAACAGCTGAACATCCATGCTCTATCCCATATATTAACATGTTTATGGCAGAGGAAACAATAATAAATTCAGAAAGTTCTCAAATCATTCTTATAATTTGTCATGCTCAGATAGTATCATTAACACCGTACATAGCTCCTTTGGCTCATCCCAACAAGATGCAGTTCACACCAAATCTAGCAAAGTACCTGATTGCTTATTTTCGGTATGTAAAGCTTAAGAATGATCCCAGTGAAATCATCAGGCTTACCTGTTTATTTGCTATCCATAAGAACTATTTTCTTACTCAAACTCTTAGTGTCTCCAACTAGGTATGTAAAGTGAGGAGCCCAGACCTCCATTAACTCTTGAAAAACTCTGATCTTTGCCTAGGAAAAAACACACCCCTTGATCCCAAACTCCAACAAAACACATCTGCATGCGCCTTACACAGACAACATTTTGAGTATTATCACACCAAAATACATTAAAGAAGCTTAGAAGAAGTAATGCTATAGAAGGTAGTTAACAAAAACAGAAAGGATCACAGAGAAAGCTGCCTTTGACACAAGTCCATCAATCATTTTAGAACTTATATGGTATGTTGTGAGGCAAGCTATCTAACCCATTACACATTAAAAAAAACCCTCACTATGCTGTTTTCAAAATGTAAATGCACATACTATTTTTAGTAAGACATTTATGTAATGCTAAAATCTAACAAAACAGCTGACCTGTACAAAAGAGCAGAGATAATGAGTAGAGCAGAAAAGTTAGCTATTTTCTGACTTATATGAATTTAAAGTTCAATTTTAATACCTGATAATATAGGTGAGCGCAAGACAGTATGTAAACCATTTAGATGAGAAAACCAGCAATCCAACATCCATATTCTCAAACCACCGATGTTCCTTCAGGCACTGAATACAGTGAAGGATGCACACTCCATCAGCCAAGTAACCAGTAAATACCAGAAGAGTTAAACCGTTCACTGGCTGAGTTACTCATTGTTTCAATCGTGGTAATAAAGTAATCAAAACTTCTAAAATTCAAAAGCTGGAAACATAACTAGATTTAGCTAAATTAAAAAGAGGAGATCTACTTTTAAAAAGCAGTCACCATTTGAAATAACCACTGGACCAAGATTAATGGTGAGGTGTTTGTACCAGTACAGGCTTTTTCTTTTTGCTTTTTTTTTTTTTTTTTTTTTTTTTGTCTGCCCTAAGGCAACCCTGGAGTAGAAGGCAGACTATAACACCATGGTTTGATCCAAAGGCCATTACAGCCAGTGAGAAGACCTTGATGTCCACAACCCTAGATAACATCCGTCTTTTACATGACCTTACATCTTTACCCTCGTATTGGATTCATGATAAGCTCTAGCTATGAAAATAATACTTTTGCCCTGTAGTGACTCCCAGAGAAACAACCTTTTTAAACTCTTCTCACTGTGTAGCTTGAGGCAGTGAAAATCCAAGTGTTCCTTTTATGGGATTAAGAACCTGCTCTTTCCTGTCACAGGTCTGTCTTATGCTAACCTCATGCATTCACCCCTGCTCCCTGGGTTCATTCCCAGGACCATTTCTCTTGTTGAATCACTAACAAAATGAGCTATTAATCATCTTTTTTTTTCCTATTGCCTTATGCTTCCCTTTCTGCTTGGGTTGCTCTAAAGCATCCTCCTGACAATATTTTCCAAAGCTCCTTCTTTCAACTGTCCTCTGGGAAACATCATGGTAACCAGATATATAGTACGATGCTATCAAAGGCTTCTATATAGCAAATCTTGTGACAATAGAACTCCCCTAATGGGATTTGCATCCCAGCTCAATAGAAAAAAGCACTGTAATAACCTTCCTTTTTTTTTCCTTGTGCTGTAATCATCTGTTACACTTTTCACTAGTACTTCAAAGTAATTCTCTATTGTTCTGTTACTCTGAACTTCAGCTCAGTGGGGTTTAGCTTGCCAACGCATCACAGAAGGGGATCTTAATTACTAATTTTTTTCATTTTTTCGAACAAAATCTCAAATCCATTAAACAAACAAAAATTCCTTTTAGATCTCAGAATTTCCTGTTGCTGGATTTGCAGAGATTTAAAATCAACAAAAAAATTGCAGCCTAGGATGTCTCAAATTTTATCTAAAGACCTCATTCTATCACAGCTACTGCTATGGTGAGGGAACCTGAACTGTGCAAAAGGCCTGGAAAATCAGCTCTGTTCTCAGCTTTGCCAATACCTGTCTAAAAATTTGCAAAAAATCAATGAGACCTACTTTTCAAAATGTCCATGCTCCTAGGCTACCTCTCAAGAGCCCCAATTCTGAACCAGAAAGGCACTAACAATATACGTGTCACAAATGGGAGAATTTTACCGTATCTCTGGAGCTTTAAGCTTATTTTTACGAAGATAAATGTAAAACTCCAGTTCACCACTGAAAAATCTGGTAGAGGTCAAGCTTATACACTGAGTCATGGGCAAAGCGTGGTGTAGGAAAACTCTCTTGCCAAAATCCCTCCTAGTGCAAACTACTGTATGTCCTAATAACCAGACACTACTTCATTTCCAAGCTTAAAGCATGGTGCTAGCCAGCCCTAATCAGGGCCAGATTTTCTTGTTCCTAAAGTATATCGTAGATTCCCTACCCTCAAGAACACTTGAAATAACTTGTCTCAGACTCCTGTAGTTGAAGGACATTAGCTCACTGCATGCAGTCCAACAACAGGCACACCACCGTACGAAAATGTTGTTTAAATCTAAGTTGAGTGGCACAGAATGGCAAATTTAAGTTACTAAATACAAACCAGAAATTACATTCCTGTTTTGATTCAAATGTGGAAACATGAACTTCATTGTTGACTTATCAGGAGTCTAATATTACTCAGGGGAGAACAGAGTAGTTCAGCTGAGGCCAGCGGTAAGAGTTACTGCTAGTCTGGATGCCTGCTGGAACGTGCAATAAAGCATACAAGTCCATGCGACATCCCAATCACCATTTTTATGAACATTTTCCTATTTATTAATAGTAGCTGCTCTAAATTCACTCAAGTTTTATGCCAGCTGCCAGTTCTGGGTCTAGTACAAATTTGAGATATATTACAAGTAAGTTCACCTAGAAATGAAAATAAAAGGTGAGAAAAAAGCGCACCGTATGCCAACAAGGCAAGTTCATTACTGACAGGTAAGAGGGCAAGTGAATGGCTGTACATACCAATAATTCCAGAAGCGTAGGTGAGCCCAACCACTGAAGACAATGGAGGAAAAGGTATCAATCATGGAGAAGAAAAAATGGCACCAGGGATGGCACAGGTTATTTCCCTCCTGTTATTAAACTGCCGTAACCTTTTCTCTGCTCTGAGACATTCAGACTGTTCCAACTAATCTGTTACCTTCCCCTCAGTACATTTACCTGAGCTTTGCATCGCCCCTTGTATTTGTATCTCATTTACCTTTATACACAGCTCTTGGACCTCAACAGAAGACATTCAAAATATCAATCACCAATTATAGTGCAGACAAAAGCATATGGAACATAAAATGCATGGGAGCATGTGGCGTTCAAAGACAGATGACTCTGAAATTCATGATACAAATTAGCACCTTTCCTTATTTGACTACTCAGGAAGAGGAGACATTTTGTAATTCGCAGTCACCTCCAGGTGCTAACAATCCATTCATTAGCAGCATTTTCACCTACCAGTAGGCTGACCTTGACAGGAAACTTGCCTCAAATTCAAGACACTATTTAAAATCCAATAGCCGCTTTGATTGTTGTAAAACGGGTATTGATAGAGACGTAACCTGAAAAACTCGATTTATGGATAAACAATCACAACAGATGTAGCATAAGAAAGTACTGTTTACATGAAGACATTCTAACACAGTTTGGATCTGAGTTATTACACTGCTGCTGTAGAATTATGCTTCCTCCTACCTCAGTATACAGACCCCCCAAAAATACAGAGCTGCAATCTCTAGGGTGAGCAACATTCCTCTTTCTGGAGTTCCTCCATGTTCATGATCTACAAAGTGTCATACAATACCTATATACTATGCGTATGGAGAAGTGGCTGGTAGGGCAGCATAATAAGGAGGTATAGCTAGACCCCAAATTCCTTCACTGGAAAGAATGGTCCATGAAGGAGAGGATTTAGGGAAGTACTCCTGAAGGACAGACATTTTTGCAGCCCAGTGTCATAGATGTCTCCTCCCCATCTGCTTGTCCAACATTAAATACGCCTCCCACGAGTCAGGATTCAGTCAGCCCGTTCCAAAAGGATGTTGGTAGTTTATTCTAGTACATCAGCCAAGGACATTTTGTAGTATGAACGGCTAATATTTAAAGTAGTGCAACATGTTCTGTTTGATTAAAAGCTTTTGCAGAAAGTCTTTATTTGCAGAAAAAGATCACAATCCTTTTGAGGAAGGCACAGCGGCTAATGTACCACAACCATTGTAAGAATTTAAAAACACCCATGGACATGTTTTCTTACCATAAAGCACAAGTGTAATAGTCTTCCTCTTCAGCCAAGCAGAGCTGCACTAACCAATATTTTAATTCTGCAACTGCATTTATCATGGATATAAGAGCACCCAGCCAGAGGTTAAACGGAACCTAAGGAACAAAACACTGTTGCAATATGTCTTTCTCCACAGGCAAATCTGAAGATGCTATTTAACAACAAACCTGCCACTCCCAGAAATACAGCACTGATGGGAACTTCATCAGATTGCTGTAGAACGTTGCCATTTCACTCTGATTCTTGAAATGATAATCTTATTTTTCAGAGCATAACTTCTTGCTCTTTACAGCTGTCATTGTCAACATTTAAGAATGGAAAGTACTCTACAATGCACAGCCATTTAGCATGCTACCATCAAGCGAGGACATGAAGACAATTCGGGATCATTTGAATAGTATAGCTTGTAGCGGCAGTATTTTCAGAAACGAGAAACAATTTTCAGATCCTGAACTTGAGACAATTTTACAGACATGATTTCTTAGCACTGCAATAATTCTGCCCCTTTCCTGGTACTTCACGAGGGAGACATCAAAAAAACAGAAGCACTTGTGATCACTAGACATTGCGGAAATTCTTGGTAAGTCAGTCATTGAATTTCTGATTAAAGAGATTTTAAAGAGCAGAATCAAAATCTCAGAAACTTTCATTTACTCTCCAGAAAGCCCCTTCTGTTTTCAGCCACTAAAGCTGGGCCTCTGTACTTTTCAAACTTAATGTAGACACAGCTTCAGACTTTCAACAAGCAATCATTTCTGTTAAAGTTGTATTTACATTTGAAACCATTGCAAACTAACCCTAGAGACTAATGTAAACTGAATTTTTTCCCTACTGAATTTTTTGTTAAACAGGATTCAAAACAGGAGTTAGAAACATCGCTGAATACAAGCAGGAATTTAGGGTGTGAGACAGGGTTATTAAGGTAATGCCCCACTGGATCCTCCAGTCTTCCTCATAGGAAGCTCCCAGACCCAAAAACGTGCAGCTCTGAGAAAAGCAGGGCCCTGTCTCTTCCACATATTTTCCACAATTAGGATAAGGACTGCAAGGGAAGCAGTACAACTTCCACTGCTAAAAACGGCTGCATTAACAGCTACAGTCAAAGCACTTTTGACAGACTTGACTGATGTTCCCAGCCTTGTGCTTACTCGTAGTCTATTCCCAACCCTCTGCATCCACCTCACCTTCCCATATTCAGTCTCCTTATATCAGCTTCACTTGCTGTGAGACCTTTTTCCCTTACCTATTCCCCTTTACTGACCTATGCTCTTCAATTTCTCTTGCCATTTGGTTTGTCCCCTCCCCGCTATACCCAACCCAATAAATCCTTCAGTAAACTACCAGTGTTTTCTGCCATATTCTTCATCCTGCTTTTGCAAACTATCCCTTCTCCAGCATTTCATCCCTCCCGCCTTTAGGACAGCACTAATACTGTATGACTGTGCCTAACACAAAGGTAACGTGTTCTAGATTGGTTTACTACAGTAATGGATATAATAGACTAAAATAACAGTAGTCGCTATTGTCACTTAACCAGCTTGTACGGAAAGAGTGGTAATAGCTGTCCCCTGGAAGTGAAGAAATCAGATTTCAGTGTCCTTCACAAAGCACAGGGAAGGAAGTTTATACAAACTTGTACAGATTGAAATAGTTCTTTTCAAAGTATGTCAGTAAAAATAGATTTCATACAATTCTGGAATAAGACAAAGGCTAATTAGCTGCAACAACTTTTTCTTGAGGTCAAAAGGAGTTACACCTGGGATGATTTTAGCCTAGAATAGCCACACTTATCAATGTGATTTTTTTTTTTTTTAAACTCAGGACATACCACATCACACCTTCACTTTTACTTGATGCTAAAGTGACAGGGCTAATGAAACAAGTTATTTTGATAGGACACAACCTACTTGAAAATAACACTTACGTCTCAGCATTCTGTACTTGGTTTAACACCCAAGATTGCTGTAACTTAGAGAAGTCGGTCAATATTCTATCTTTTTTTTTTTCCCCCCTCTGCATTCCTCTCTCCCTTTTTCCCCCAATTTGTGTAGCTGGCAAATATTCTGTGGATCAACAGCCCCACTGTTTCCTTCTCATCACTCCTTTTTGAGATCTCAGGCATATACAGCTGGTCATCAAGCACTGTTTCTAAGGATGTTTCATTCTTTCAGAACTTCTTTCAGTTCACATACCAAAAGCCCAGGTTCTTCTAGGCCTGCAACACTCTCTCTGCTGAGAGTCCTTCCAGAGCAGGATCCAGGAGGCACAAGATAGCTGACCCCTACAGCAGTCCACTAGGATTGTCGGTCAGGCGTTGCCAAAACCTTGTCCTGGATTCACTGAGGTTTACTGAAGCTGAGATGCTTTGAAGAAAAACATTTCCGGTTCACTATGTCACCACCTTCTTCTGTCATTTTACTTAGATAGAAAATATCCACCTATTTCTGGAAGTAACCTCCCAGCAGAAGTCTTAGCTTAAATAGGACTTCTGCTCCTAACTCTCACAGACTCTTTGAAAAACTCTTCAGAGCATCAGTAATTACTTTCAACACAATTATGCTCAGAGGACAGGAACCCATTGAGGTAGTCTCAAGCAAAACAGTCTGTGGTCTACTCCATTTTATTCAGCTTCTTATCCCAACCCTTCACTGAAGCACTACAGTTAAGGGCCCACTAGTGTTACGGTAAGAAGTACTCCATGCCTCAAGGGTCACCCTGCACAGGTTTGATTGCAAGAGGAAGACTTGAAACTCCGAAGAACAGACAAAAAAAGCCTGATTAACAGAACACAGCATAAAAGCAACACATGCAAGGTAACTACAACACGCCAAATACTGCCATTCAGTAACTGTGCATGTCTGGTTTGCTGTCTCTTTTTTAAGCTCAACCCTCAAAACACAGGAAAGGTAGGACAAAGAAATAGGATCAAAATACTTACCTTCTTCCCTTCATTACTTAATACAGAATATGTCTTTCAGTGTATCTTTCTAAACGAAAAAATATGTAGAATCACATCTAGAAAATACACTTGACAGCTCTACCACTGAACACTTCTTGCTGCCACTTCTTGCTGATATTGCAAGTGAAACAGAGCCCGTTTGGGGTACAGTACTCATTCAGATGCTTTGAATCATCCTGCGCAAGTCTCTCCCTTCTTTTCTCACTCCTCTGCCTATATAGGCACCTAATTTAGGTTTGCTGGAATTAAGTGCTACGAATACATCCTGCCCGCTTGATCCCTTACTCCAATTTCTTTTAACAGTACAGTGACCCCCTGCCAGCCCTTATGCCTATGGTGAAATCAAATAGCTCTATCTGCCCCAGGCAGTTAAGAGGAATCTCTCTGCAAGGTTCCCAGCCTGGTAACAAGTTAGAGACAGTTCCTGTGGTTTGTCAGAAAGCTTCTGAAGGACTACATTTCTGCACCGGAGGAATTAATAGCTCCAAGCTTGTAAAGATTTACATATCTCCACAAAACGTCAGTAAATCTGCAGCTATCATACCAGAGATAATGATTAGCACTATGCATATTAAACAAAGGGGTAGTGAAATCTCATTTGCATATTTCTGACACGCATGCAAATTCCCACTGCTTTCACAACGTAATATCTACACGGTTCATTTTATTTTGATTAAAATTAACACATTCCACTGATGGCCTTTAAAAGAATGCTCGCTTCCAGACTCTTAAATGCACCATTGATCTACTACACTTTGTCAGCAAAACAATGATCATTCCTAAGATGCCTCTGAAAAGCTACGGTCTTACACAGATCAGTCCATAAAGTTCCCACTGACGTAAGCAATGCAGAGATGCAGAATTTGCATAATCAGCTCATTTGCTGCATTCAGCAACAAGGGACATATTCTGCCGATTCACACCCTCACCAGAAGGTTGCTCTAGTTAAGAGGAAATTGCCACATTGCAATTCAACAGACATGAAGTGCATTAGCTGGGTAGCAGCTAAGTAAATAAGCAAATGAAGATGTATGTAAGTTATTATTACCTTTGCTCCACAGACAATGAAAGTGACCTTTGTTGAAAGGCTGGTTCAGAATCAGAAGGCAAAACTTCAGGTCTCCTGTAAGACAAACGTTGATTCTTATTAGCAAGAATATTGATTTTTTTTCCCCTTTTTTATTTTTTTTTGGCCGTATTAATTTTAGTCCAACCATCTCAGAGCAACTCTGCTAATTTCCTTGCTTCTTAGGTCTCATAATTTCAGATAGAGAAGCTGCCAGAACTTCATTAGACACCTTTTACTTGGTAGGGTTTTGCTAAACTTTTTATTTATAAGTGACTTTTACCCACTGAAGGCCATCCCCAACAGGAGCCCACATCTATACAGCTCTCTCCTTTAACGTCCCGCTTGCTGCTGCCGCCTGGATGCAGCATTTACTGATACGAGCTTCGCCGTGGTCTCTGTTAACAGGGAAGGCTGTAGCTGACTCCATCTGAAGCTGTCTCTAACCTAGGTCCAATATTCCACTCTCCCGGTGGATGCAGAACTCTGTGCCTACATTTTCATGTCATGTAGAAGCCCTAATTGTGGTAGATCCACGCTGGTAGGTACTTTACAAATACAGAATGAAAGGCCATGCCCAAGGAACTTAAAATCAAAGCTAGTAAAAGCAAAAGCGAACCTTAGCCTGTGTTATCTAGGTCATACTGCAGACTCAAAATCTCAGTGGATTTACCAGCAACCTGAACTGATCCAACTTGATTGGGCTCCTAAAGCCTCCTACCCTAGCAATATGTCTGTTGTGAAGGTCGATAATAAACCTACAAATATAAAAGCCTTAAAATAAAAGGTTTTCTAATGTGACACACTTTGGTTTCAAAGAGTAAATACGTAAATCTTATGATGGTTGCCTGTGGCGGGATTTGAATTATTTAACTTCCTAATTATCTTGCCAATCATATAGGAATACAAGTTTCTCCTGGAGCTTGATATCCTTAGGCAATCAGGTTAATGAAGTATTATTTGGTCATGTGAAGCCACTGTAATTGAAGAAAGAAAATCTCTATCACTAGAAAGTCTTTTGGGCTTGTGACCAGCTCCAGTATAGCAGGAAGCAGAAGGCTACAGTTAAAGCTGTGGCTTAAGCCATATGGCATTAACAGGGAAAATACAGGTGGTGAAAGCCCTGAAGGTGCAGCAACATCTTGGGGTGGGAGTAGGGAGGGGACAATCTTTAAAATAACAAACGAAATGCATGGTTAGGAGCATGAAGTGAGGGTTAGGAGATTGGGACACCACTATTCCGCATCTCGCCTTTCCAGTGATATAGGGTTTCTCCGTGGACCCGTTCTATGCCTCAGTTCCCTAAAACAGAAATAACAGTGTTGTCCTCCTTTTTTAACTACGAGAGAAACACCACTGAAGACCTAGACAATTTTTACTCCAGTAAAAAGTCTACATATTTATCACAGCTATCTTCTGCATGGTGCTTTCAAATACCTTCCCTCATGTCTTCCACTTGCATCTTTGCTGACATGGTCCACACTTCTATTTAATTCATGTATATATAGGGGAATAAATTTACTTAGAAAAGGATGGAGAGGTCAGAGGACCAAGTAAACAAAGCAAAGTGAGAAAAACCTTTTTCTTTGCGTAGTCTGAACAGTTTTGCCTTGTCCTTGAACTTCAAGAGAAAGGTAGAAAACAATACATTCAAACTAAGTGCCAATTTCCAGCTGCCTCACAAAATGGGACCTCAGCAGCAGATCTCCTAATGATGGTTAAGTGGGAAAGGCTGCCAACTCCTTATATTAAACATAATCATCTAGTGGTGCCCTCCACTGAAGACAGCCAGCAAACATCACAGGTTCTTTTACTGATACGGTAATACAAATAGACACCGCTGCTGTAATCCAGTTCCTGCTGGTGAATCACAAAAGGCAGTTCTGTGTCTGTTTTAAACCCTTAAGCCATATCAGCATATGAAAACACAGTAGATTTTTTTAACTCTTTTTGCACATCAGGAGGACTCTTGTTATATATTAAGATACCTTTTTGAAGCCAAGGCCTGGCTGTAGGTCCACACCAAGACTTCAGAGGCCGATTTTCAGAGATGACAATTCCAAGAGCTTCCAATGAGGCCTGTAAGAGTTGCTGGCTCTTACTTGTTCAGTTGTTGCAAAGAAGCAAAGAGGTAGATGCACCCAGGACACAGAGTTAGGAGGGGGGGGTTGTGTGTTTTGGGTTGGGTTGTTTGTTTTTTTGTTTGTTTTGTGGGTTTTTTGTTTTGTTTGTTTTTTTTTTTTAAGCACAGTCATGGGTTGAAAAAGTGGAGAAATGGAAATTATTGTTTCTCCTACTTTTAGAAAAGTGAACATTTCAGTCATTCCAAACCCCTGCAATTAATGCATGATAAAATGCTATAATTAATGCTACCAAAATGAGTCTAAATGTCAATATTTTAATGGTACTCGCTGAGTTAATATAAAGCTGCACAAAGGGCTCAGTCCTCGGTAGATGTAAAACAGTAATAAAACTGGTCTGCAATAATTTACAACCATTGCCCTAGAAACTATTAATAAATTGGGACTTCTGATGGCAAAGACCACATCAACGGACAGAATATGCAACATCCATCACTCCGAGAAAAACTGATGAGAACTCACTGTGCCACTGCTCCGAGCACTCTACTGGCTATTCGTTTGAAAACAAATCTACTTCAAGGCCATTTATCTTTAAAAGCCCTTAACAAGTTAGGAAGCATCTATCTCCTGGCCTGTCTGCCCATCCATTTTTCACAAAGATAATTAGCACCCTGACCCAACCATTAACAAAACTGTGCTCTGTTTGGACTAATGGGAAAGAGAATTCTGTAAGCAAGAATTCAGCAGCGAAAATAGCTTGTCCCCAGATATGGGTATCTCCACTGAAGAAGCTTTTGTTGGCCTTTTGTTAGAGACAGAACAAGTTGGTCTCTCGCACAGTTTCTTCCATTTTTAGTATAATTTTCTCTTCCATTATCTACTTTTCTTCCAGCTTTTGCAGACTGAGCAAATTCAGCCATCTGCAGCACAAGCAGGAAAGAATAAATTCCTCCATACAAAACCTCCAGCTTATTCTTGATGTTTACATCAACACAGAGAATGAATGGAGCCAAGTCCCACAATGTAAGTCCTCTTGTAGAGGAATTAGCCATGCAATAAGGCCCAATTTCTACAGGACAGGATGACAGAAGGATGACTGTAGGAAATTTTTACTTGCATTTAGGGAACCAAATTTGTTCATCTCCAGTCTCACCCGCTTATTTTCCTATTTGCTGCTTCTCAACCTTGCAGTCTTACAGGCATAATTTACAGATGTATGTATTAACAGGTGCACAACTACATCAACAGCCAGTTATATGCAAAAATATAGTTAAAAAAGTATCTTTTAGCAGACTTGGAAAATTCCTAGTCTTTGAATAAAGCTGGATCATTTTAATCCTGCCGGAAACACAGAGAACCATTTCTTTACTTTCCTAGGTTGCAAATCAGCCAACAATCCCTGCAAGTCCCACTGGGACCATCAGTGAATAACCTCATCCTTTATGAAAACTTTTTCCCTTCTCCGCTTTCCAACTTTCATTTAGCTGCACTTCTTTGATGAAGCTTTTCTCATGGCTGCTTAGAAAGGACTTTAATCAAAGGTGTTGTGAATGTCTCTGACAGCTTATGCAATGCCTTTTTACCCCATTTTCACTCACTTGGAGGAATTCCAATATACTTTAGAGCACACATTTGCTATTCTAAAAGCCTTCTCGGCTTCTCCCTGTCATATTATACTAATCCAGCTATTCTATAAATGTTTATAATATCATTATGTGTTTTTTATTGATTTCTCTTTGTCACATGCCAGTCTTGGGGCTGTATGTCTGCCACAAAACATATGCAAAAGGTGTATATATTTTTAAAGACAACCTTTTCTCTGGTAGCCAGTAAAATAGTATATGCCCCTTCTTTGTTTCCTTTCAATGTTAGAATAACATCGCTAGAAGTTATTCCATAGACTGTGAGGTTTCTGGCTATTGAATTTTCCGAGGGGGAAAAAGCTTTCATTGCTTCAAACAAGATCGCCTTTGGGAAAGATCACTGCTATTCCCAGTCTTTGTGAAATGATGTAAGCGGTAACACTCAATGTGGGGATACGTTGTGTTAAGACACCGGCATGCCTCAAGATGCTAACGAAGTATGACTCCAAAGTCAGAGCTTCAACCACAGAAAGGGGCTTCCGCTAAGCAATTCGTGGTTTGGTTTATTGTTTGGTATTTGTGTTTTACTGCTTGCCTGAAGAGGAGCCGTTCCATTCCTTTCCTTTCCAATGATCTATCAAGCATCTTCCACAAAGAGGCAGGTTTAGTACAGAGGAAGAAGGAGGAAAGAAACAGGTAGTACGGGGACAGAGGGGTTTTACCATTAATAAAGTATTTCATTAATTTAATCTAGAAAGTTGAAAGTCAGTTATAAACTTTCATTAAATTTCTGTACTGTTAGAAATACATCTAGATATCCAAGATACTAACCAAGATCCCTTGAAAAGATACTGCAGAGATTTGGGTTATGCATATTCCTGATCACATAGGTGAGAGTCCAAATACACAATGAGCTTCTGAGAGAGAAAAACTCTGAATGATCCCACTGAAAATTTCCTCCTGTCATGTTGCTGCTCTCACAACAGTCTACTTTCCAGGATAAAAAAAAGAAAAAAAGAAGTGATTTGGTTTCCAATACCACCATTCAGGAAATTCCTGCCCCACAGATTTGTTTTTTAAATGAACAGTCACCACCTACTTAAATGCCAGAGTATGTGGGAAGGGACAAGGCATTTTTTCACAATTCCAAAACAGTGACACTGATAAAAGACAGCGGAGCAACAGGCTGAGGCAGCTCTTTGTGTAGCAGCCGAAGTTTCTTCTGCTGCAGAAGAATTAGCATTGAAATTGTGATTCTAAGAATTCCACGTAAGTTATATTTAGTGGGAGCCTATCATAATAAACCCTAAAGAAAGCAGTTCATGAAACCAGCAAACATAACAAAATAATGTTTATGCAGAACTACAGTGAAGATATAGGCAATAAGGCTATTGCTACAGATGACCAAAGCAAAATTACTGAAGCAACTTCCTATGCTGTTGGTTTGGGTTTTGGCTTTGGCGTTGGTTTTGTGTGTGTTTGTTTTTTAATTAATACATTAAACTCTACTATTTAATTGAAATACAACCTACCAAAAATCAGAAGATATCAGTTTTTACTTTAAAAATTTTCTTAACATACTGTGTGGAGTGAAATACTTGGCTCCTGTGTAGTGGTAAGTATTACTAAGTCAAACAAAAGCTGGAATGGGAACGCCTGCTATTGGTGAAGCAGATGTCACTAAAAACAAGGGCTAATTAACAAGTGAGTTGATAGAGGTATGAATTATGACATCAAGAAAAAAAATAATTCATTGTAATGAATTGGAGTGGACAATTTTGACAAACACTTAAGGAAAAAAGGTATTAATACTGATATTCCTTACATTAGGAACACGGCTATTTAAAGAATCCTACTCCATTAAAATAGCCCACATTCTTGCTTAAATGAAGGCTCATGTAGAAAAATGCCACTGATTACACCTGAAGCATTCTGGTTTTACTTCAGTGAAAGAGAAAGGACCCTAGAATAGTATCTTTTGCTGCCTCCAATGGCAGAAAATTATTGTAGTGTTGAATACACAGAAAGGAAAAGTATTCTAGCTGTTCACTACAACCTCAAAAAGCTTCTTGGTAAAACTTTTTTCACTTTGCTGTACTAGTTGTAGCAACACAATTAGCTTTTTCTTTGACATTAATCAGCATTTTTAGTGCAGTCCTAATGGGCTATTTGTTCCACCTATCACTTGAAAAAGAAAAATCAAAAGTACTGAATCAGAGTTTCCACTAAACAAATGACAATATATTTGGTTTTTTTAACCTTGTCTTTATGAAAAAGCAAATACATGCTCAGCACATACACAGACGTTACTTGAACGCAGAGAACGCGGGATTTAAAATCTAAAAGAAAGGAGTTTGGGGGATCAGCACCAAATCTACATCATTTTCTGCCAAGTAAGCACCTGTCCCCAAATGTTAAGTCCAAAACCGATGCTCTGGGAAGAACTACTTGCCGGCTTATTGAAATGGACTGTTTCATTCAGGGCTTGTTTTAAGAGCTACCATCCATTTCCCAAACGTATTCAACTGGAACAGCCTCCCCATCAGAAATGAAGTCGGTAAATGTTTGATTAGACAAAAACTAAGGAGAATAAGTCCTTCACACTACGCAGCATCCCCCGTTTCCTGAAAGGGTTTCTTCATGGTGGTTCTTGGGGTTTTTTTTGTTTTTTAGACATTGAAACATCACCACCTGTCGTATCCTACCCAATACACAGATGCAGTTCCTAATAGGCAATTTACTTGCTGACGTAGCAATTATTCTTGAAAGGTGACTTCTGCCTCACAAGACAAATTTTTGGTTTTATCAATGAACGTCTTTGGCAACTCACTGACTATGAGCGCTATCTATGTCTATGTTAGCAAGTAGCATGGCACAATAAAATCAGGTCTATAGAGCAAAACTGTTGAGGGAGCCTACTTCAGGTTAGGTCTAGTCTGGTCCTGTAGACTAAATACCCGTTAGCAGTAGGAAAGCATTATGCACACTCCTGGAGCACGTTTTTAGTTTCATCCAAAAGGAAATTAGCTTACATAATTCAAAACCACTCTGCAATGTAAAGCAAAGCACAGCAAATAGGCAGGATCAGGAGACTTGCTTCAAAAGCATATTCTTGACCCAAAATAGAGTGCTAAAGTAAACATACCAATAGTCACACAGCTTTTGGCTTACCCATTTTTTATTTTTATTTTTTAAAAGAAAGTCTTTACCAAACTAAGATGACCAATGCCACAAGATCAGCTTAACTGAAACGAGCAACAGATTTTTGTAATCTTACACTCATCAAAATTTGGTTTTAACTTTAGACTGTTATACTTAAGAGGCAACCTGATACTTGTATCTGTCATGTAGGGAAGGGGTGGGGGGGAACGTTAACCCAAAACTTGAGCTTATCTGCACTATGAACTCCTGGAAAAGCACTCGACATCGAAGCCTAAGATAATACTTTTTAAGGTTACCTTTCAGAATAAAACCTCACTTTATACTGAACAAATATTGCACCTTATACAAAGGCACTCCTCATTCTGCTCTTCTCTTTCTTGAACCAAGTTTTCCCCCAGCAGTGCTTCCCTTCACCGGGAAACGCAGTGCTCTGCTGTGATACCGGGGAATCTAAAAAGGATCGCTTCAAACTTATGCAGCCCAAATCAACAGTCTGAAATCTAAATGCGTCACATTTAAAAAGCTTCACAACTCCTGCAGAACTGCTACTTTGAAAATGGAAAAACTTCTTTCAAGACAGTCAGTAAAACCCACTCCCTACATCTGTGCTCTTGCTAACAAGGCAGTTGTCAGCTTTAATTCAGAGAAACAGGTAAGCTTGGACTACTGTATTAATTATAACCACTACTTATAAAACATTGTGTAGCTGCATTTTACCACACTGAATCCCAAGCCTCCAAACAAGCCATTTAATTTTCCTCCTAAGAGTGGCAACTCCAATAATAAACCAGCACAAATTATGCAAAAGGATCACAGACCTTACAAACATGTTCTCAAACTTATTGAATGAATAAATCAAATATGCATACCCAGCTGCTTTTCGTACAAATGCAGTGTTATCCTTGTCAATGCATTTTAGTGTTAATTTTTTCATGTAAATTCTATTGATTTTTAAACATTTTACAGCTCTTAATTCTCCAGGCAAATTCCAGCAAGAGGAGTAGGAAGAACAGGGGATTTGTGCAAACAGCCTTATTGAAAAGCTGCAACGTGGTACTCTCTGGGGACCCCTCTACAAGAATTTATATGGATGAATTCAAACAACTAATTTTTCACAGTAAGTCACAAACACGGCCATACGCACGGGATAACCCACCTACATGATTGACCACTGCTGCTCCCAGAAGGGTGCTACGCCTGCCTTGCAATGAAAACTTGCCAATTAATTCTGGTGCTCTTCTGGAGACTGCGAGGGCTGCATTTTTCATCTCAGTATGTGATGGGACACTTCTTTTCATACCGACTCCTGTAGTCTCTAGCTACATTTCTGAGTGCTTGGAACTTCTGCTCTTCATGTGTCAAACACGTCAGTCTGGTCAAGCAGAATAAGATCACACAGTTCCCAGTAGTAAATCTTCAGTGTTAGGTAACTTGTCCAGCATCACAAAGAAACTTTATGGCAGGATTCAACTCTCCAGGGCAACATTCGACTGAGCTGAATCATGAGAACTGTCTATGTAAATATAAATCATAACAATCACACTTCTTACTACTACATACATGGAAATGATGCTTGTGCACCATTACCAATTCTCTTCTGAAAATAAAACCTCACTTCGGGGAGGCAGCAAGGTACATAAACCCTACAGGGCTCTTGGAGAGACACACTGATATATGCAGCATTTGCTACTGCAAGGCCTTTGGCTTGGTTTACCTCATACCCTTGCTGCTTGTCTCCAGAGATGTTGCTACACCATCCATCCATCATTCTGCACTTTGTGCAAATAGGACTTTCATTTCAACCTGAGCACAACAAAGTTCAGAATTATCTGGAAGCAGCAGAGGTTTTTTTAGCTGAGGTGCTACCACCTAATCGGTTATACTCTTCCAGTTTTCAAGACTGCCAGTTGGACTCAAATTGGTCAGCAATCAAAAAAAGAGATTTCTGGCACAGACAAGTAGAAGTCTAGGAGATTAGTCAGATATATTTCATCCCGTGGCATGGAAAAAATAGCCAGCTGAGGTTGAAGAGATGAATAGGGGGTAAAACAGCAGGAGGAGGGCCAATTTTCTGCAGAATGGGAAGTCTAGTCCACAAGGTTGCGGAATCTGACATGACCTTTCATAATTCAGATCAACTTTGAAAGTGCATGAACTTCGCTGCAGCTACCTTCTAAAAAAAAAATATATATACCAAATGCTTTGCTTTGTTATTCACAGGCAAGTCATCTTCTAAGACAGTACCCATTTTACAGCTTCTAAGTTCAATACCAATTGGAAGCCCTTAAAAGACAAGAATTAGACATACAGGCTTGCTATAAAAATATTGATAGTGTTATGGTAAATTTGACTTTCCTGTTTAAAATTTCTAGGCACAGAGCATTAGGACTGGAGCTTAAATCTACATCAAAGCAAAAATGAAAGCAGATGCAGAGAGAACCTATGAAATTTCCATTTTATCTTCAGGCTGAAAAATAAACACAAATTACTATAAAACATTAGCTTCTAGTTTTAACCTTTTTTCCTCAAAAAGATTAAAACATCTTCACTTTAGAGAAACTTTAGGAACCACGGACCAACCTCTCCAGTGCCCTCAAAACTACGACTACTATTCAAGTAAGTTCCAACCTTAAAAGAAAACCCAAGCCAGTTGCCTGCTTTCTAGCTGTTTCATAGCCAGGTCTAATACACCGTCCTCCTTGCATTTTAAAAAACATAGCATCACACTGTCTGAATACACCATGCTAACAATACTTGTTATCTGGGATGTCTCTGTTTCTAGGGATACTACTAGGCGCACAAACTCCCCAGCTGACTTGAACTCCAGCCGTTATCACCAGCTCAATCTGTACAGCTACAAGAGTAAGGTGACTTCAAGGAATCACAAGGCAAAGAAGGCAGACTTCAGTAGTCTCTTTGGGGAAATTGGTATAAAGCACAATACCCCCGGCAAACATTCAGTTCTGCAAACAGTATAATGCCATCTTATTTCACTTATCTACAGTCAACAGGTATCTTTGGGTATTTTCTATAGGATTAACAAAATTTAATAGATATCTAATGATTTACATATTAGAGTACTGACCAAAGAGTAAGATCTATGTGAACGCCTAAGTGCCTGACCGCTCAGCACTCAAAACCCCTGCTCTGCTGCCACCAAACACTCCACTGACACTTCAGTTATTGGCATTAACATTTCCTATGTACATAAAAGTCTGATTTCTATCTGCACCGAGATGCACCAGAGGTTTAAGAGGCTGACGGAACCTGATGCCTCGTTTGATCTCAAAACACCACTGCCATCCACCAACTAGGCGTTTCTCTATTCATCTTATTTGAAAGGCACGTTTGAAGTAGCTGTTCTCAGAGCATACCTAATAGATCTAGCTTCACAGTGTCAGCCATCTCCTTTCTAAAAACTGGGAAGAAGCTATACCTTTTATCAGCATGGGTTAATAGTTGGAGCGTTCCCTCAGGAGGCTGATAACCCACATTCAGGTTCCTTCTCCATCAGAGAGAATTCACATCCAAATCCCACTTCAGCCAAGACAGCGCACTCCTCCCCAAACAAGATGTTATTCATGGGGAAGCAGATCCTTCCCTCTCTCCTCCAGAAGTTAAATAAATTGAATTAATTTCATAGAACAGTTACACAGGAGGAGCATGTGGAAGTCCGACTCTGCAGTCCACTGACCTGGATACAATTTGTTCTCCAACATTTACTTATCCAAACCTCTCTTTCACACCTTGAATAAATCCTCCAATTACAGAATCACAGAATCACTAAGGTTGGAAAAGCCCTGCAAGATCATCAAGTCCAACCATCACTCAAAGGCTGAAGGCAGCTCCTGGGATTCAATTAATAAACCAGAGGGCTGTCAAAGACAGAGTCACAGAATCACAGAATCATTAAGGTTGGAAAAGACCTGTAAGACCATCAAGTCCGTCACCCCAACCCCACCATGCCCACTAAACCATGTCCCACAGTGCCTCGTCCACATGTTCCTTGAACACCTCCAGGGATGGTGACTCCACCACTTCCCTGGGCAGCCTGTTCCAAAGTTTGACCACCCTCTCAATAAAGACATTCTTCCTAATATCCAGTCTAAACCTCCCCTGGTGCAACTTGAGGCCATTTCCTCTCGTTCTATCGCTAGTTACTTCACCACGGTATTACAATAACATTATCCCCACTGTTGCCTCCTCCCTAACCTGTGACGTGCTTTCAGAGAAAACCGTAACTTCTGGTTTTGTAGGATATTTTTCGGGTGAAAAGAGTGGTTCTCTCACTATCTTCAGAAGATCTGGCACATGGAGTCACAAAAGGAAGAAAGAACTTTCTGCAGCACAGTATAAGATCTCTAAATCCAACAGAGCAGGATTTTAGATGCTTCGTTCTTCCTGCTGCTCATGGTATTCCCACTGACAAGCTCAGCCCGATTCCTTCTTAGTACACTTATTCTGAGGGACTGTACTCTCCACATACAAGAAATTCTCCCTCTGCCCTGTATATACAGTCTGACTACCATGCTCAAGACAAGTACACCGTGGCTAAAAAGTCGTATGTGCATTTGCTGAATAGTCCAAGGGCTATACTCCAGTACAGTGGTGTAAGCGCAGACAGTAATGGCCCATTTTCAGAAATGGGAAAATAGGCATTATGTGACTGCAGGAAGAGCACGTCCCAATTCAGCAAATGAGCAAATACTAAAAAACAAAAGTTCCTTTCTGCTTCTCAGCCTGATTTTAGAACAAACATTACAAATCTTCGGGCCAAATTCTAGTTTGGTCAACTTTACAAACTTCTGTTTCCCTATTTCCCTTCAGCCATCCCAACGAAATACAGCGTCTCTTACTGTCCTGAACTCGTGTACTAATTAAGCACTTATTTAACTGCACATAACATTCAACCAGGCTACCATGGACTTTGGAGTTGGTTGTTTTTTGTATTTAGAAGGCTCACTGAGTTTAAAAGAGTCGTGTAAATTATAAGTCATCTCTGCAATCATCAATTATTTACTCCTCAGATATAATGAGTGAGATTGATGAGAAAACTCCCATTGACTCCCAGGATTTCTCCTCATATGCTTCGATGAAAATCCATGCTGAGACAGTAGGTTCTGCAACACCTCCTGCCTCTTTGGGCTGGATGCCAGAGGTGACGTTTGTGCCCATGCCACCTTTTCAGTCTTGCGGTTTTCCCAAAGCAGATTCCTCTGTCCTTTGAAGGGAGCGGATCTGACGCAAGGTCCAGAGTGCCATCCAGAAGGTTCACAAGGGCAACAGGGGCTTTCAGGGTGGTCAGAACAACAGCCCACGTAAGCGGTGGTGGCAGTGGGAGGGTGTTCAGGCCCCCAGAGAGAGGTTCTGGTAAAGAGTGATGAGGAGGAGAACGTCTTCCACTATTACCCTGAGAATCCTTTTAACAGACATAGGAAGGAAAGGCAACGACTGTAATTTGCCAACACCCTTCACAAACTTTTCACTTCTAAAATAATGTCTTTTGTTTTCATGAGCTTCATTTGATTATTTCTAGAGTTAATTTATTACCTAATGGAGGCAGCTCAGTTCTGCTGCCTGTTTTAGAACATTCTATAACTTTACATCCACTACTGGCTTCTTTGTTTAACAAAATATTTTTAAGACCTACATCTATATATTTTATAAATAGATAAATCGACATCTGGAGAAAACAAGCTAAAATAAATGAAAAGAAAGCTAAAAAAACCCAAAGGCAATGAAAATTGCATTACATTGGCAGCCACGTAAGGAATTTTTATGTAACCTGGACAAAGTTCCTCTTCAGATTTTATTCTGCAGTATGTCACTGTGTTGCATCTGGCAGAAAAGTAAGACCTAAAAATCAAAGTTCTGCGGACTGAATAGCTCTGACTTATGAAAATCAGGAATTTGTCAACATTTGCATTTTGGAATAAAACTACTGCGTGATGAAGAAACAAATGTAGAACGCTGCCAGAATATTGACGCTTCTTCCAGAGGTATAAAAAAAGTGTCTTAATGAAAATTTTGGAGTGAGAGCAGTTCATTCTTCACCTAACTTCTAAACAAGATTGAAAAAGCCCTTTGCAAGTAAACGGTCCGATAGTATTATTGGGATCACTTTGTAGCCTGGTAGAACAGGATACCATAGCTGGCAAATACAGGCTCACAAGAAAGGAGTCCCCCACAGCACACCTGTAAGTAGACTACTTATACAAGAAGAGCCAAATCATTATGACAATCTGTTCCCATAAGATACTTGTCACACAAATAAGGTGTGGTAGGTTTAGTCACTCCGCAAAGTCTATGATAACTGCTTTTACTATAAGCCACTCGTGCTTGTTTATAGTCCCTTGTTTTGACATGCTGCAGATCATATACAATTAAAGATAACTGTTACTTTCTTCCTTCCTCCACAATACAGTAAAGCCTGTAAACAGAGACAAGCTCTGGGACCATTAAGAGAGGCCCTTGTTTGCAGACTGTCTTTCCAACTAGCTCCTTCAATTTCAATACTAAAACTGTCAAGCTTAATTAAGAGTTACGGGGCATAACCATTTCAAAACCATAAATCCATAGCAGAAAAGTAACATGACTGCCTTAGTGAACATCTCTTTTTAAATAAGCAATATCTCTTTCTGAGACCTAATTTAGGTTCCTTATACACAACTTTGTATTGTAAATATCTTTATTGCTTTTCCTGCAGTGAATATAAAGACCCGTCATAAAATAACTTCATCCTGATGTCTTCTGCTTTATTTGACTATTTAAAGTGGACCTCAATGCATATGCTAGCACTTACACTGCTATTCCATCCAAATTCACCATAGCTTTTCGCGAACCTTCAGAAACTCTGCAGAGAACTGCGTTTCTCTCCAGCTTCTTTTAATATTTTCTTTCTAAAGTCGCTTCACCTTTCGAGTGTCCACAGCTCTCCACACGTCCTCACAGCCTCGAGCAGAATGATACTGAGAATTATGAGCTCTTGATAGTTATTTAACTGCTGCCCTTTAAAGACATCTTTTAACCTTTAGCGCACCCAGTCTGAGACACCAATGACCCACTCCAAAACATCCACCAAAATGACACTGTAGCGCAGGCTTAGATTTAATCCTTACAGCCACCTTACCCCTTCCAGGGGAACTACACATTTGCTTCCATTTTAACAGTACTTAGGGCTTCCACCAGAACCTCTGCCGAATCAGTGTTGTAGTGAGATCAAGACCAATTCACAAAACCCAGTGCAACCTGAATCATATTGGTACTTTCAAGAAGAAACTGGAATTTAACAGACAACTGCTTACACTGCTTCAAAAGCGTGAAACTCACAGTATTTAACAGATTTTAAAATCAATGGAATTTTGCCATTTTCAGTGTTAAAAAAGTCCCATGTACAGTCTTACCATTAGCTTTCATTTTTTTAAAGAGATTTTCTGGCCTTTACAGCAAAGAAGCTACACTCAAAAATGCAAATCCTAAAGGCTTAAAAACAGAAGGGTGATTAAAACAGTATCGCATTTATTACTATTTTTTAATCTAATGATTTTTGTGATATGATTGCATGAGGAAGCTTTTGGCTTTGTTCTTCTACTTCATGGACTAACAGTGTAGTTCAATTTATAGAACTGCTAATCACCTAATAGTCAGTCAACAGCCACCCCCTTAAAATAAAAGTTTCCTTAAAACTTAAATGGTTTCTACCTTGATGAGCACTTTTTTATGTGTTAAGCAACATTTGGGTCAACTTATAGAGAAAATTGTGGCTGAATATCTAAAAGCATAATTTATGCAGACTAAACATTAGCTGTCAAAGACTTTTATTGGCTGTTTATCAGATCCAGAGAGGCACAGAAAATACACCCTGACTAGTGAGTTAATACATTTTGGGAAAAGATACTAAGAAAAGGAGCTAAGCCTCTCCCTTCTTCATCACCCTATCTGGAAAATGTGTTTAATAATAATGCTTTGAACTTAAATTTCCATTTGTAGATTTGAAATCACTTTACAAAGGTGCATAAGCATTATTATTCTCATTTCACAGTTGGCCTCACTAAGTACAGAGATTTGTAGCAATTTGTATGAGAAGCAGTGTTCTCTAGTGAATAAGTTAAGAGTCTGAAATTACCTCCCCAGGGTTTTCTTCCCAGTTAAGCTGTAAACTTCAGTCTATGCTGAAACCCACTGGGGCAAAACCAGACACAGTTCATCTGAAATTGGTGGGTTTCTGCACAGGAATAGGAGTCCAGGCCAGAAACTCGTGACGCAGATGTGAAGAATTTCTGCCTAACGTTGCTCTAGTCGATTAAAATTCACTTTTCTGGACCACTGGGGAGATGGTCATCACAGTATTCAGACGCAAAAATATGCAAAGAAATGAAATGGCACCTTCTCAGAAGAAAAAGGAAATAATAAGATAAATAGCAGTAGATAGTCTGGAGTTCAATCAGAAGTCTTCAATCACCGTCATTGCACTTTTTTTCTCCTCTTTTGTTGACAAAAGGAAAAAAAAAAATCTATCACCCCGATTCCCTGTAATACAGTTTTTCTTACTCTATGTAATTCCTCCTCTGGACGACAGCTCCTGCACATGGCAGTAACTTTACCTATGGGATTCAAATTTTGTCATGGAAAGCACTTCTGTTAGATAAGTCCAAGGAGTCAGGAAAATATTAAGAGCACATCTTCTCTGTTAACTGGAACCATTTTAGGATCTTTTATTCTCAAATATCACTTGGTCACTTAGGTTAAACTTTAACCAACATTTCCAATTTCACACTGGATTAAAGGCTAAAAATGAGGAAGTGGTATGGTACTTTTCTTTTTTGGAATTATGGGAACGATAAAAATCAGGCCTATAAAGCTAACATGCAGAAAAAAAAAGATTTTCGAGGTTGCAGCCTTTAAACTATTATCTATTCTTCAAAAAGGTGCTTACTTTCAGGGTCAGGCCTAAACCATGATAGCCCACAAAGTCGAAAGAATCTCTTGCTCTTATCAGCTTCAAAACTACTCCAATGTTTTCCAGAAATATCAGTTGGCCAAGAAAGGACACCAACACAGCCACAGTTAGATTAAGCCAAAAACATGTTTGCAGACTTTTAACTTTAAATAAACAGAGACCTGGTATTTTTTAAAAAATGGCAATAGTGGCCACGGAAATCAATCTGTTTACTCGTATTTTTCTCAGCTGTAGTAGCCTGTACATGTAAAAATTGTATGGACAATCAATTTTGTACTTGAAGGAGAAAAGCATAAACAAAAGTGAACTGTCAAAACAAACAAACAAAAATCTTAAATGTTTATAATTCAACAACAGTTTAGTAAATTTTATACAGAATACAAGCATGAAGTAGACAGAATAAACTACTTTTCCAAGCCCAGTCTGTCAGACAAAGAACAGAAGATGCCAAACTGGAGTTCTAATAATGCAAGATTTTGTTACAGAGGTTGATACCCCTGCAAAATTTTGTAATTCATAAGTCATAAGCAAAAAGGTCAAAAGGACTGTTAAATAATTTAACTCGCATAACAGAAGAATTTTTTTTTCATTCTCTTACACGTCTCGTAAGCACAGAAAAGCCTGTTCAAATTAGTAAGAAAAAAATCAACAGCTGACAAACCCACTGTGGTTTTTGTAGTTTATTTCAGGACAGCATCACCTCTCTCTTTGTGGTACAGTTTTGTGTCGAGGCATAAATCCATAACGGGTTCATGCTAATTTGTGCCCAGTGTGGTAACTGCTATGGCGTGTCTTTGGAGATTGCAACACCGCTTCGTTACACGGTTGTCCCTAACACTCCTATATACAACCACAGTTAGTCAAACTGTAACACACGAACGCGTGTTGATGACGACGACAGGCAAGAACAAAAAGTTTGGGAAATATGCGTAAACCAAACGCGTTTAGTTTGACCACCAGCATCAAGATCTCTTCATCAGTTCTGCAACACACCACAGCGAGTGAATCTTTGAAGACGGAGATCTCAGTGACAGCCCCCTTCCCTCCCCAGCCAGGGCATCATGGGGTCCCCCACCTGGGAGCGTCTCCGCTACACGGGACTCATAACGTTAGGGAGGATGTCACGGGGGAGCCTTGCACTCCGCGTAAAAATTCACCAGAAAAGAGAAGAGGTTGCAGAAATTGCAATCTGCTGGTTTAGCATACTTTTGTGGTTAAGAACTTTTGCTTCTGCTCCGCTCTAACTGCACTACAACCAAATCAAAGTTTCCTGCCAGCAAGATCTACTGGGAATACACACGTTACTTTCAGCTTAACAGCTTTCAGGCTCCTTATGCCACCTCCCACTTCCTCCCTAAAGCCACAACCAAGATCGTTATCGACTAATATGACAATGCCTAACAAGGGTACAGCTGATAAACTGTAGGTTTGATCCCATCTACAACGCTCATATGCCTCCAGCCGACGCGTCAGCTGTCTGATTTTGAAACAGGAGGTAGCACTGCGACTAAATGTAGATGAACTGAGGAAAATATATAAAATAGAAGTTTTTATTTTAGAAAGCACTTTCAAAGAGCATCTCTAATTATGGACAGAATGAGAGAAAAGGAAAATGAACACTAGTCCGTTCAGCACTGCGTTGATTTTCCAGTTCGGCATGTGAATCTATCTTTAATCAAGATTCGTATTTTCTGCACCAGGACAAATTCAGAGGAAGCAAAGGAAGTCAAAGGAGAAAAATAAAGAACTATGGAAGCATAAAAATATCCATGCGCATACACACATGTGCACACACCCACACACACAGCAAGGCATACTTTGCCATATGGGATTACAGCTCTGTATTTAGCTGATGGATTAAGCACCAATAAATTAAAAAAAAAAAAGAAAAGCTGAATATTACTTTTCTAATAAAAATAAGTCAAGGATTTAAAACAGAAAAGCCTTTTTAATGAAAAACAAATGGCATTTAAAACTTAATAGCCCTTAGGTCTAATAAAAAAGTCAAATCCTTTATTTAAAGAAAAGAAACTTTAATAATCACAGACACTACTATGCACAAAAGGAACCACTTGCAATGCAATGGGTCCTACTTAAGGCAGTCTGACCATGGCAAACAGTAGTAGTACTAATGGGAGAAAACACGTATGCGTAGAAGTAAAATGATAAACCGTTTAAACCAGATTAAACTAAGAGGCCATTAACTATTTAAGAACATTTTTAAAAAACATTAACAAGTGTGGGCTTGTCACAGTGTCAAAATGACTTGCTAAGTCTAGAGTCCTCTGCGGAGATGCTGTACCCGCAGGCGGGAGTTCTCTGTTGGTTTTCTAAAGGGCCACCATTTCACCCCACGTGCCAACTGCGAAAGTCCATGTAACTCACTTCCCTCCACCCTCGCGCTGCTTTTCCTGACAGACAGTAAAAGAACAAGTTGGTTTGATCATTAGGAGAAAAGTCAGTGAAAGAAATTCTAGACATGAAGTGTGCACACACAAGCGTTTCACCTTCAGCAAGGCAAAGAGAGAAGCTAAAGCTTCAGCAAAGCAGCTCTTATGTTGCAGTCCCTCTCCCAGCTTTTCCTTCACACCCACTATGTTGACTTTTAAGCTTATCCTATCCCAAAACTCCATTCAGCATGCAGCCTTACTATCTTTGAACTTATTGAAATAAGCAATACCAACAAGAGTGCTCACACACTACAATTACCTTCAATAACTGCATTTGATGGGCTTGTAAGAACCACCTAATACCAAATAATGCAAAGGTCTTTTTTTCTCAGTCTCCCTAAATATTACTTTTTCAAAAGATGCATCAAATTCTAATACCTTAAATATTTGAAGAGCATGCCTTCCCTTATATCCTTTTTTGCTATAATAATACTCAGATAAAACAGGTCAACACCACTTCAGTCTGTTTTTTTCATTTTCCAGAGAGAAGATAATGGTTTAGATGGATTTGCCCTATCAACTGTAGTATGCAATTTAATGAGGAAAGTTTCACACCCGTAGTTTTTAAATCAATGAAGTTTCAATGACAGAAAAACAAAACAGCAGAGTGCAGATGCGGGTTTACTTCTAACTCTGTATTCCTTAGAAAGCTAAAATCACCACCATATACAATAAAACTACATATGGTGCTTGCCCTGCAAAAAAATTCTTGCTGAGGCTTTTTTCTTTTTAAAAAAAAAAAAGTAAACCTGTACTTTCCAAAGCATTTTGAAATTCAAAGGACAATTCAGTAGACTGCTAAGTATACCTCTATAGACACACAAATTAATCTTTTCTTCTAATTACCTCACTTCTCTGATGTAGAACATGCAAAAAAAAGTAACGTAATTTCAGCATTAAAAAAGTGATTAAAATGCCCCATTTGGCACCAAATGGTACCATCATAAAAACACATGAAGGAACCTGAAATGTGTTTCCACTTTTTGAATATCCAGTTCAAATCTAAAAGCCATGAATTTCAAAATAACACAGATCTGAACTGAGTAATTATCCAAACGTTCTTGAGTGACAACACAAAAGTTGCTTACAGTGTAGCGTGACCTCCAGAAACTGGAAAACACTACCACACTAGCAGTCCTTTAAAGCATATTTTTCAAAAGCTCTAATACTTTTTTGGTTGCACCTGAAAAACAGGGATAGGCACATGGACTGCAAATCTGACACTAGGCAGCTATCTGCAAGAGGGAGCATTTACAAAGTCACCAGCGAACCAAGCAGCAAGCTGACTGCAACACCTGTACGGTGAATCAGGCCGATAAGCTAAACGAATACAATATAAATGGTGGTGATTTTCCAAATGTCAGGGTATTTTTGAGTGTGGCAGCGTATCACTTCAACTGCTCTGCATCTTCAAAACAAATCCCACCAAACAAAAAAATCCCCCACTAAATTAATTAAATGCACATTGACACTAAGATTACTTGGCTGAGATGGCTGTTTTTACACACGGTACAGTTTTGAGCTGAGATGGACTAAGAGTTGTGCGTGGCTTTCAGGTAGCTTTTGGTAAGTCCCAAATGAACTTATGCCAAGTTCTTCCCAAATGAAGTTATGCCAAGCCACATAACTTCACATCTCAGTGCACAGCAGTGTCCCTAACGCTTCAGGTCAGAGGTAGCTGCTACGCAATTACACCCAGGCACGCATTCTGCTCTCCAGTCCCTCCAACAGGGCAGCACAGTGATGACCATGGACAAGGACAGAAGTAAAACAGCCCCTCTCCCCAACATCTCCCCTTAACGCATGAAAAGGGCTGAAGCTTTCTTGCGGCTTCTGCAGCACTTGCTCCACATGGTTCAGCCTCTCTGCTTCCAAATGCCACATGGCACTGCCTTCACTTTTACGCCTGGCCCTACCCATTACATGGTACATCCTCCAGCCCCACGCCACACCGGACTTTCCTCTGCCCCTTCCCCAGCTAACTGTTCCCCACCCCTGGCTTCACTTCATCTGCTGTCCAGAGCGTCTCGCTTGCATACGGCCCTCCAAGCAGAGCCCCTGGCCCCTAACATCTCACCCTGCCCCATCAGCCTCTGACCACCACCAAATCGACAGGTTCAGCTTCTGAAAAGACAGCGCGCTGACACGGAGGCCGTAATTGGAAGGGGAAGCAGGCAGGAATACAGCATACAGAAGAAGGGAGGGGTGAAAAGTAAATTCGTGTGGGTCCTGATGGTAGAGATCACAAGATGGATATCGCATCATACACAAAGAATTGGGTCTCTACAGTCTAGTAGCCTAACTTAATTCTCCGTACTAGATATTATTACCCTAATAAAAGCAGACCATCCATATAAAGCCAACATTAAAAGACATGTAGGTGAGATTCACAGTACAGTTTGCTATTTGTAAGTCTATGAGACATTAACAGGAAATTCTGGTAATTCGGGTTGACTAACAGTAAGATACTTCAGAATTGTGGCTAAAAGGGTGATGGATTTGGCAGGTCTCTATCTTGAAAAATGGTTCAATCTACAAACGATTTTGTTAAACTTTATTTTCCAAAATTCCCTAAACAAAGACCTGTTCATACTTCTGCAAAGCTCACCGTAGTTTATCGCAGCTCACTATAGCAAAGTTTAGCTTTTGCTAAGCAGATGTCAAGAAGAGAGAATATAATAGTATCTTTGTTTGAGAGAGAAAGTGCAAATCCGGCCCATGGCCCATCTCTAGATCCTCTTCCTAAACAACCTTCCAAGTGTGTACACCTGCAAGTCTTCATGGAACTTGGTTTAGAGAATGCAGCAATTCTTGCTGAGGGTTCTGGACAAAAATGTGGTTTTCAGGTAAACCAATTCACCGCCTGGGCCAAATGCAATCTCCAGTTATGCAAAGAAACAAGAGAGACAGTTGTCAAGCAAACAAAACAAAACAAAAAACCACATAGAAAACAGTGGTTTCAATTCCCTGTTTCTTTATTAGAGGCCCTTGTACCCTGTCTATTAATATATTATGAACATATTGTATATGTTTGAAAACATAAAAGCAGCCCAGTTGGAGAGACAATAAAACAGTATCTAGTTATTAGCCTCTGGTTTTGTACATATAAAACAGACTAATAAAAAAGAAAATTAAAAAAAGATCTTGTCATGCCTTAAATAATGTTCTTACAAATTGGTGGAAGTACTCTGGGCTTGTACAGAGCCAGAATGTGAGAGATTGAGATAAATGTGAGTTGTTGAGCTTTTCAGGGAATGCAGTAGCAGCAGCCTCTTTTAACCCGAACTTTCCATCACACATGCATTTCATATGTCTGATATTCCAGTAGAAATGTAATTTGATGTCTTTTGAAAACAACGCTTCACTATGACTTTAAATTATTCCCCATGGGGGACCATTTTACTACAACATGCTTTGTTTACCAGCTCTGCTCCTTCCAGCAAGCTGCTTGATAGATGCCAAAGATGAAGATGAGCTCTGTAATGCACGTTTTTGGATGACTGAAGATTCTCTGCTTCTTGGCATAGTTTTCCAAATGATCATGATTCTTAAGGCATTCATTACTGTGTAGTAAGGCAATCTATATTTCTGTCAAATCATGTTATTTACAATTTATGGAGAATAAAGATTATAAAGGAGAGAGACTTCAATGAGCAAAACAACACACACAAGGAACACTTTCTGCTCTAATTTTTTTCTCCCCAGTGACCTTGTTATTCTTGCCCTTAAGCGACAGAGAGATCATTAACAAGTCACCCTCTTTGAAGCAGGAACGGTGATTGTACAATAAAGTACTTGGATATCAAAAATAAAAGCATTCTAAGATTATAAGAAAGGACAACCTTTTGACAACAAAATAAACAGTGTATTTTTATTCTTTCTTTGCACATTCATACTGTATTATTACTGTTTTTAAAGTAACAGCTATGGGCTCCAGTGAAGATCAGAACTTCACTGTAATGATACTGTCCAAGAAGATAAGAAGTACTCTGGATTTAAAGAGCTGATCAGTAACTAGATATAGCTGCCAAAAGGAGAGAGGACAAATGCAGATCAAGTCACTGGAACAAAGTGCCACTTGCCACATACTTTGAATCATGCTAGCAGCATATGCAGATATGAAACAAAAAGTAATTGCCTGATCATTAAAGAAAGTCCAACCTTGAAACTCTATCAAGACAAACTCATGTCATACTTCTCAAGCAGCTGGTCAGGTGCAGGGAAGTTACAAGAACAAGAAACAAAGCTGTAGTAATGATTTGAGCAGTGCACGTTGATCCTACTGTTTCTAAAAGCACCAAAACATCATGCCTCAGCTACATCCATAACTACTGTCAGTGATCACCATTCTCAGGCTGGATTCTTCTTTCCCGAAGAGAACCCTTTGTTTGTACATTCTTTATCTCAGCAGGGGAATAGTAAGCTTTGTGATGGAACCAAAAATCCATTTATCAGAATAAACCTTTTCTTTTAATAATATGATAATGACAGACCTACCCAACAGACATCTATCTTTACAAAAAGGAATAGTCTCCTGCCACTTGTTTTTCTACTGAGAGTCCTAACTAAAAAACAAATAAGCTTTTACAGTTATTTTAATAAACTACCGCAGTTTTTCTGTTTTAAGATGTAGTAAAGATCATGACTATGATCAATAGGATACAACGCAGGCATGCCAATTGCATCAGATGAAACTTAGACAGTTAGCATTAGTTTGTAAACAGAGCATACGATTATTTGCCTTTTCAGTTATGTGAAACTTTTCCAATGTCTAACACGTCAATGACAAAGTCACTCTGCAAAGAGCTGTACTAAGAAACAATACTCACCTTATCTGCCTGATATGCTCCTTTGTCAGAGTTCATGGCCAACACAGAAATACTAGCAGAAGGTTTATACAATGGCTCCCAAATTTTTTTTAAGGGACAATCAGCCAGAGCAGCTCAGCCTACTGCCAACCAAGCTGTAGGGAAATAATCTCAAACCTGTTGTGTGGCAACAACCAGATTCAAAAGAAAAACATCTGTGATCTAGTTATTCCCAGGTTCACTTCCATTTCCACTTCAGGTTATAAACTGACTTAAAAAGATATCGCAGCAGGTACACCACATTGTTCTCACAACACAGGTCAACACAGCCACACACATGCAGATTTAGGCACATCTTGAACTTACTGAACCGGCACCTGAAGTCCTGGTGACAAATTGATTCCTTTTTGACTACAATAAATATACTGTACACTAGTGTACTACATCTCTAACCCATGGAAGACTTTCAAGCCTGTTTCATCAAAACAAAACACTGACTCTTTTTTCTTTTTTACTTCCAGACCACTCCTGACTTACTCGTGAACCACCTGTATTTACAGGCAAAGTTTGAGTCCAATATCCCTTCCTCATCACACCCACCTTAAAAACAGAACTACTATGACAGAGATAATTTGAGCTCGCATACCACTCCAGGCAGCCAATTCCATCATCTATAATTTACTAGCCATTCCCAATCCACTCTGGTCCTCATTCCCTGCAGTCCTCGAGTATCTCTCTTCTATAAATCTTGGGAACTATTATAGATCTGGCATCAGCTCTCTCTCTCTTCAGCAACAGGCTCTTTTAAGATTCAAGGGTGACTTGAAACCTTTTCCAGTCATTTTCGCTTACATAAAATCTGTGGTAAAATGAGATGCAACTGTTACTGTTAAGTAATGGTCGCAATCAAGATTTGTCTCAAACTCTGCACCTGTGAATGATTTGCAAGAAAAAGTATTTTCTGACTTTAAACTGCTCATATCTCATCATTAAATGATTATGGAAACAATTTTTTACAGTTATTTTCCACAGGATTTTATTTAAAAGTACAACTTATGAGTAAACGCAGATTCATCTGCTTATTTTCCAGGGAAAGGTTTCTCCTGTTTTTCCACCGGTCATGCTCTCCTTCCTCAAGGTTGCTCACTTTGCAGAAGTTCTCCCTATAGCAAAGTAGAACTGGGCACAAGAAATGCTTCATGTCCCAAAAATATGCCCTATAACCCTACTGGAACACATGACCCAAGAATGCTTTGAAAACAAGGAAGATTTTCTCTATTGTTTTGGAAGGAAAAAACAAAAAAAAAGCCACCAACAAAACCACCAGCAAACCATGAGTAAGGAAGACATGTTTGGAAGTGAATGTTCAAGCTTATTTGTAAGACTGTCACCACAAACAGCAGTCTTAAGAAACTGTAGGATGTTTGGCTTTGGTGTTTGTTTTCTTTTTTTCTCTTATAAAGCACAATTCCTGTACACTTTTAGCAAGCCTAGGCCAGCCAAGATACCGAAGTGCTTTCAAAATTCCCACCTACATACCGTAGGCATAAATGTGGACAGCATAAGGATGATCTTTGCTTAATACGGTCACCTGCACTGCGTCCCAGGACGGCGTGATACCTCCCGGCACCTCCACCAAGGTACACGAAGAACACCTTTGGCTGAGCTAAAAGCTATGCACAATGTGCATCTCAGAAAAAAAATAACAATGCAGTGGGATTCACAGTGAGCTAAAAAAATCAATATTCAGTGCAACATTAACCAGAAGCAGCAAATGGGTGAGTAAAGTTAGCTGAAGTGCACAGAAGAATGGATGGTTTTTCTCCTCTGAAGAAGTTTCATTGCTTTGTTCCACATTACTATACAACTGATAATGTTGTGGGTCCCCATGCAACAGCCTGTGTTTGAAAGGAAAAAACGGGCAGAGAGGGAGCTTTGGCAAGAAAGGATATTCCAAGCATGAAAAAGGATTAGACAGATGCAAAAACGTTCAGCCATGTGGGCGAGTCCTTAGGAAACCAATGGAACGTGAGTTGAGTCAGAAAAGGTCACAGAGACACCAACAAGAAACTCAAGCTTGGTGCAAGGTGAAGGCACTTAGAAGTTTCAAAATGGAATCTTACACCAGCTGGGAGGGAAGGAACCCTTTTAACACCTACACAGCGTCCTTACCATCCTTCACACAGACACTGTATCTTGGTTTAACTTTCTCTGTTTGACTGAAGTGCTCTCTGTAAGCAAATTCCTGTCATACCCTGCAGTCAAGTCCTTTCATAAACTTCTCTCATGAAGCTAAACAAACACAGGTCTGAGTCTTCATACTTTGTAAGTATGGTTCTTACTTCTCATACCACACCTTATTTCTCAGCGCTCTTCTCAATTAGTATACACCAGAACTGGACATGGTATTTAGTACAAGTTCTACTGGAAGACAAAACCAGAGGTAGCATGAAGTTCCCTTGCACAGAAATAAGCTCTGCCCCAGCACTTAGCTGTGAATTCATAATCTCTTTCTTTCAGAACCATTATTTCTCACTTCAAAGTCTTCCTTCTCTGAACTTAAACATTTTGTTTCTGATTTTTACACTGGATTGTATTTAATTTCAGCCACTTAACCTTGTCTGTCTATGACCAGTTCACCCAGAAATCCAGATGCCATTGTATACCATACTCTTCCTCTTCATTACTTATTTCCCGCTCCATCAATCTTTGTGTCCGTAATCACTCCCAGTAATGATCTGACACTTTCTTCCATTGCAGACAAAGTATGACCACGTACAAAACCCTGCAAGACTTCAAGGAGCACTCATATATTGCTGTGTTTTGAGACCTGTCACACAGTCACTCTATCACCTATACAGATATACCATGCTGATTTTGTGCCATTACAGTTTCTAAATCAAAAGTACCTTGTCACGTGTCTTACAGAACCCTAAGAACATTACATTGCTCCTATAAATGTAAATGTTCCATCCGAGCTCTAGATCACTTGACAACACCTTTGCCCAGAACCCCTAGTGACTAGGATTTTCTCAAGAGCATTTGGTTTAATTGTAGATTTAAGGCTGTAACTATTACCAAGGTATGTTTTGTTTTTTATATATATGCACACAACCTTAGACTGTTTCTGCTTACCTTACAGAACATATCTATATACGTATATACTTTTAGAACTGAGTTAGTTTTACTAAGACCCTAAAAATGCCCCAAAAGTATGTCCAAAGAAGTCTAAGTTGCATCACTAATACAGATAAAAATATACCTGAAGTAGCTTGGTCCAACAGAATTGTTACCTGCTTTCTCTACTGCAAAAGACATCTTTAATTTACAGAGGAAAAAAGTTGAAAGCAGGAAAATTATAAAAAGGACCGGAGGCTGCTTTTTACATTTAGGTTGCAGAAATGATATCAACTGAAAGGGTTTTTCTTAAGGTCAAGCACCAAAAGGCTCCACTGCGATCAGCATTACCAAAGACACGCAAGTTTTCTACAGAAGCAATTGTCCTGCTCATCAGAGGATTAATAAGCAAGGTTTGCTAAATCACCTGAGCAGCATGGAGACCTTGAAAAATACTGGGTTTTTTTATTCTGTCTGCAGTAACAGTATTTGCCAGAACTACAAACAGAATTTTCTGGTGCCCAGTAATGGGACCAGAGGCAATGGGCACACACTGAAACACAGGAGGTTCTCTCTGAACACGAGGAAACATTTTTTCACTGTGAGGGCAACCAAGCACTGGCACAGGTTGCCCAGGGAGGTTGTGGAGTCTCCCTCCTTGGAGATACTCAAAAGCAGTCTGGACACAGTCCTGGGCCACTGGCTGTAGGTGGCCCAGCTTAAGCAGTGGGGGTTGGACCAGAGGACCTCCAGCGGTCCTTTCCAACCTCAACCCTTCTGTGGTTCTGTGATGTAAATGTCTTCCCCACCCTGAAAAAGAAAGTAACATTAAAATTCAAAATGGTAAGAGTAATTTCTGTTCTGTAACAGAACGTTCACATTTGCAACAACAGCTGATGGGGTTTTATAAGAGACTGACAGTGTAAATTGGAGTACGTGATTAAAAATTGATGTTGTTACAGTTTTATTCTGGTTGAACATCTGTTCTGTTGTTGGTTAATATATTTTGTTCAATTGCCAACCGGAAAGTAGAGGGACTAGAGTTTAAAAAATCGTTCTGAAAAACAGTATGAACAGAGCTATGGTCAGTACATGTGGAAATATTACAATCACAGGATAAAACAGCAATCCCAATGGGCTACCAGCAAAGTATAGTTTTTATCTCAAGGTTTCACAGTCATTTCCTATAACAAAGAATCCCTTCGCTTGGTGATGTATACCATCAGTTTGGCAATATTTTGAAATCAGTCAGGAAAGAATGTAAGTTTATTGACTCTGCACTGTTAAGCAGCGGATGTCATATAACTCTTCCAAAGAAGCGATGAGTGCAGAGTTATATAAATCCAGAAATTAGTGGAAGTATATTGCAAAGGAAACTCGTGGGATTATTTCAGTTTATTTTAAAAGGTTGGCAAACTTCCTTTAGTTTTTCATTTTAAGCAAACACTACCAGGCTGAACAGGTCAAAGGAGGTTGGACAGAGTAATTGTGTACAGTTTAAGAACATGAGCAGTTTGTTCTTGCTGATAAATTAGACAGCTGCTCTGAATTACATTTCATGCTGTTTTCACACAACAGCTAATTTCCTCCTGCTAGTTCTAAAGCTACTTGGAACTGTACACAATTAACTCTACCACCTTTCCTTTATCCTTCAAAAAGCATCAATTTTGTTTGCTTACAGTTAGTTCTCTACATATTTCCTTTTCTTCCTCTATCCTATAATAGTATAAAAAATAATACACATTTGTAAGAGAAGAAATGCATTAGCAGCATAATGCAAGTTCTAAAAAGACTAAGTTATATGATATTTTTAATGAGAAAAAAGTGCACATTCTCGTACTACAGAATAATCATGTCATTGGAAGCTCCAATGAATTGCATTTTTTCCTTATTTTCAATGTATTTTACACCTCAAAGTATTCTTTCCCCCTGTATTTGGAAAAATAGTACTAAATGGCAACTTTTTTCTTTTCTGAATATCATTTACACTTTGTCATCAACCTACTTTCAATTATTATGCAAATTGTATTATAAGTGGATGCAACATGAAGCTACAGTCTTTTTTACTGAAAAATTTAGGAAGAAAGAACAGGAAAGTCATTGTGATAAAAAACATTTATAAAGAATAAGGTTGCACCACTGCTGTTTAATACAAAGATACAAATGAAACACGCTTTTAGGAAGAAGTATCTCTTTAAAATGGTATGATTAATATGTACCACAGTAGATCTATGGCACAAGAGTAAAATACTTCTTTAGTGAATGACTTAAGGTCCTTGAAAAGGGAAAGCAGTTTTTGCAGGGAACAACAGTTAAGGCACATGCTTAATTTTAAACACAGGCTTAAGTTCTCCTTCCTTCCCCAAGCCTGAGTGGGACAGGTCCACGTGCTGCACAGCTACGCTGAAAAGCATGGGGCATCTTTGCTTCTTTCGAAAGAGACCTTTAAGAACTTTATGCCTAATTCACAGAAGTCAGCTCTAATCCTTCCACTGACTTCAAGGGACTGTGTTTAGTTGTCAGCTATTAAAAAAAACCTGCATTAAATGAATGTATTTAAATTGTAAATGCATTCATCCAACATAAAGCATTAACACATACTTCTCACCTACAGGAGTCGAAACCATCATCATCAGCAAGCTCATTCAACATGTTCCATGAAGTCGTTAATTCTCTTACTGTGATGTTTTTTAATGATGACAAAAATATTTATAATTTTGGTTTATAAAAGAGTTCTTTCACGGCAATAAAATTCTCATGGTAAATAAAAAAAAGAGGAATTTCTGTTATTCTTGTAGTTATGATGGAAGTGAAATAACGTATTATCTTGCAGTTTAAATTTCATTTTGACATTCCTCTAGCTAATTGTGTAGGCAAACGTTAAATCACTTTCAAACACACTAGATTCCAAAGATTCAAAATAGATATTCCTACAACAATTGTAAATTGCTCCTTTTCCTGCTCTCTTTACTGTTCTATTTAAGTCATTTTTTAATTTGCCTCAATAAATTTTTGGTACTAAAAAATAAAAACAGGGAAGAAGAAAAAAGAACCTCATTTTAGATTCTGCTAAGTCATTAAAACTGGAACGTGTAAATTGAAAACACTTACACCAATTCATTAACCACGTCTTTACTTTTCAACCAACTTTTCTAGGAGCAAGTAGCATTTGAATAACATCTGTTCATAGCAGTACTGGTCCATACTGGTATGTAGATTTTTTTTTCTTTTTACTTGCTCAAAATGTTATTTGTTCGGTTGGGGGAAAAAAATTAGCCCCAAAGACACATGCAAGTATTCCAGGTGAAGTTACTGGGAGCTGCATTCCCTTAACTCAGGCTGAATTTTGACTTTAAGTATAACCATTTTCTCCCAGTGAAAGTACTTAGCAACTTAATTTTGTGGTAGGATGGGGTTCACAGTTTGTTTTGCTATCTTCCCTGAGATATCTAGTTTCTTATGACAGTTCTCAGGCCAAACACAATTGATGTACAGGTATTTTTTGCTAGAGCCATCTGAGGGGTTTAGCACAAAATCCAGGTATAGTGGATTTCTACGGTGTTAGTTAAAAAAAAACCCACAACACACACCACCACACTTGCCATCTACTCTGCTGAAGTGACTGTGGATACTCTTGACTCATTATAAAAATAAGGTTACATTCGTCTTTCGACTTCAAAAGCCAGTCATATCAACTTCTAACACTAACCACGGCAGAAACATCTTAAGGAAATAGAAAACTTCAGAAAATAATGCACATATACTAGTATAATTAATTATTATGTATTATTCAATAGATATTAGACTGAAGTATCAGGCCCCAAACTACCGTCCTGTTGGCATATGAGACTCTTTTCATACCTTTTCTTATTTCGGACTGGCTGCTGTTTTTTGTGGGTGGCACCCACGTCCCCAAGCAGAGCTACTGCTTACGATTTACATCAGGAAAGCAGAAGTAATTCATATTTTTTGTTGCTGTTGTTCTCTCACAGGAAAAGCAGCCTCAGCTGCACAGTGCCATCGTGTACGTGTCGAGCGCTTCACTGCCATCAGTGGTTCTCAGTTATTTTAAATGGCGCAGGTGGAAAGAGAAAGAAAAAAGAGGGAAAAAAAAGCAAATATCTGAAACAATGACAGCTCCAGTTGTGTTTAGTGCCTTCCAGCATCTGCTTGGAAGACTTCTAAAGCTGTCTCACAAAAACAGTCTTTAAAAGTACTGCCATGTTATAGTTATACAGCATAATGCAATCAGAACATGGCTGTTTGTTGTCAGAGGAACTTTACAGCAAAGGAGAATAAAATGCTACAGATGGACAACACACATTAAAAGAAATTCAAACACTCAGTGAACCAAACAAAAACAGAGTGGCCTATTTCAGAGGCTTTAATCCAAAGCACTGAGTAAAATTCTGGATGAAGTCACCATTAGATAGCTATGCAACAAATACAGCAAAAGACTCCTTTTTTAATATCACAACTCTGTGATTTATTGATCCCTCACAGAATCTGATGGAGGAGGAGAAGCTTTTAATTAAAAGAAGTGATTCAGTGCAAATCCTTCCCAAGCCTTTCATGAAAATCTTGCTTCAGAGAGTGATCTGAAGAGCCATAGCAAGGCTGAGTTGGTATGCTTAGAAAGAAAAGGCGTATTCGTAACGCGATTAGTTGCATTGCGTTAAGATTCTATTGAAGATAAAGGGAGCTCCTAGTTCTCAGTAGGAAAGAGCTGACAAAACTACCACTGAAGAACACTTTTTTCCTCTTGCAAAATTAGCAAAGCTGCTATTATCAAGTCTTTCAGAGAATTTTAGTGGATTCAAAGTTTCTGTAACACTTCCTTTTGTTTTATTCATTCTCATGACAAAGAATCGGATCTTGTTTCAATGGAGCTATGCTTCCCCAGCTCTAGCAGGGGAAAGTGTAATAGGAACAGATGAAGGTGAATATTTTGTCTCACTAAAATGTGACACCTTGGCATTGCAGAAAGGCCTTCTGTTAGAGGAGGTTCAGCCACGTCAGTTAAACAGATCAGTGATGCAGCCTCCTTCATTTCAAGGAATGAGCTGGAAATGCCTTTTTTGTTTCTGTACCATTTTTTCATAAGTGAACCAACAGAAAATAATCTAGCTTCATAATTTCTCATTCCTATTAAAACAACCGTAACATGATGGGACCTATGATTTTCTTAATGAACTTTTCCTAAGTGTCCTTTTTCCCCAGTAGGGTTTTCTTGAAATTTCAACTTTAAACATATATTTGTATGCATCTGTATACACTTTTTCCTATTTCAATTTTATTGCTATTTATATAGCAATTGGTGTAAAACATTAAAGCAAAAAATATAATCCCAGACACAAATTTCTTAATGTGAAAGCTCTCACGCAGGAAGAAAAAAAAAAAAACACACAGAGAATTAATCAGAAGGGATCTTAAGAAACCGTTTAATAAATCTGCTCAATCAAAGCCAGAAACAAATACATCTAATGTGAAAAGACAGAGGATAGAAAGTAGAAGCTATGCCATAAATAGTAAACTGACTGAGACAAGTGGGACATCCAGAAGTCATATGAAGGAACTTAATGTCTATAACTGGGATGAGGAAGGAGACTTTCAAGTGTAAGCAACTACATGGAAAAGCATGTGAAACTGGAAAGACTGATATACAAATCAGTAGAAAAGAAAGTGGCATGGAGAGGAAAAATTGGGTAAAAGCCAGATCCAAAAGGAAATTAGTAGAAATCTATGGGTTTCATGTCAGTTGGAAAAAGATAATAGATACCCATTTGTAAATGGATGAGCTGGCTTCCCCAGTGCTTCCCAGCAAACTGCCTTTAGATCAAAACACGCAAACATGAAATGAAGGTTCAGGAGCTGAAGTTCAGAAGAAACAGAAAAAGCCTGTCACCTTAGTAACACAGTAAGCAACATGATGATAAAGAGCACGTGGAATAAACAGTTTCCTTCAGTGCCTCTAAGACACCATGCCGCTATCAGTACCCGGGCTAGGTAAAGCTAAATCAAAGTCGTGTTTAATACTTCACATGTGCTCAGCTGCTTCCCAGGCAGCAGGCACGCTCATGCTAGGAACATGGCTAAAGCGGTTTTTTTAAGTGCACTACCCACAACCTTGTGCACTCTTCTGGCGTGGGTCTCTTGGAGCTGTTCTGTGCGCTATAAATAAATAAAAATCCCTTGGAGCAGTATTGCAAATTAATGGATTACTCATCTACGTGCCATTCAGGAGTCTCACTTCTCCTGTTCTGACATGAGTTATGACCCTCAACCTATGAATACTCTTCCAGCAAACATTTTTTATATTCCTACACTCCTATAAAAATTGTTCTCACATAAAAATTCTCCCCTATCTCTAGCTAATACCTACCCTGTTGGGTATAATGAAACGTAACCCAGTTTTGTTGGTAAAAATTCCAGTATTCCAGTCCAAAGGACTCCAGAGAAGTACAATGCATTATTACTGATAATTGCATTTTATAGCAATTCTGCAATATTAAATCACTTGACCAGAAATTTGTCTGAACAAGGCAATGCTGAATTTAAAAATCTCTTCTTGTTTGCATACAATTTACAACAGGGTGACTTCATGGATTTCTACTGAGTCAATCCTGATTTACATATTAAGAAAATATTTATATTTGTCTGGCTGGAAATCACCCTGTGAGGGCTACTGCCTTGTTCAGTTGCACAGCTAATAGCACATTATCAGAAAGAACACTTAAAAGCATCTACCAATGATGTCTGCAGTTATTCTGGAAAATATGGCATTATAAAGTAAAGAACTCAAGCGTATTTTGGTGAACATGAATTCACTGAAGGAAAAATAATGTCAGATTAAATGTTTTGGGTGGGGATTTTTTTTTCTTTACTGATTTTTCAGAAGAAAAGATATGCCATAAAATCTGGAACTGCAAGGGAATATGACATGAAGCTGCACAGGATCTTACCACTTAAACTACAGAAAACAAGCATCAATAGAAGAGGGCTAAACAGGGCAAGAAACTGGCTAATGGGCAAATGATACTGATTTATTTCAAAAGGAAATGTACCAAACTGAAGAAAATGTTACTAGCATAGATCCTCAGGGATCAGTGCTGGGACTCGTCTTAATACTTTAATTAATAACTGTGGTATAAGACAAAGTTTACTAATAACAAGGTCAGAAGACATTATCAACCCAAAGAAGGAGGTGGATCTCTCATGGAATTTATTGCCTAGCTTTGAGGCACGAAACAACAGAAATAGGATGAAACTCAATAGTACCAAAACCGTGAGAGATGCATTTAGGGAGTCTAAAACCAAAAAAAAGTGCTATAGGCTGGGAGCTCAGCAACTGCCCACGCAAAAGGAGAAGTACATAGGTATGCCAACTGGTCACAAGATTGCTACAAGCCACACAAACACAACAAAGTTGTAAAAATGATAAATGCCATCCAATGTTGCATTCAGAGACACAGAGAACAACAAAATTTTGTTTAAAAGATACAGAACCTCCTATGGGAGATTCCATGCAGGAAAACAGGATTGAAAGGAAAATGTTCACCCATGAATGAACAGGTATAAATTACCCACAAATGAACTTAAGAGGGGAAATTAGAAAACAGTTCCTAGATAGTAGAACAATTATGTTTTGTAATATCAGCCAAATAGAGAGTAAAGGACAAAAAACCCCTGCTGTTACCTAAAAAACAGAGCTAGTTCAAAGCAAGAAAAGGATTACATTGTGTGAGATAAAAGTTGTCATCAATTAGATGACCCAGACAATCTTTTTCATTCTCGTTATCTTTACGATGACTTGATAAACTATAAGGTCAGAGTTGCACTCACTACATATCCAGAGAAAGACATTATTTAAAACGTTCATTGGTAAGATTTTTGTTTCCAAAACAGACTGCATTCGCTAAGTACCCATATCTAATTATAACATTATAGAACCTAATACTGGAAAATATAAAAGAGCTTACCAGCTCCTTTTTCTCCCATTTGGGAATATATTCACCATACTGACAACTATGAGGAGGGAATCTGAATCCAAACCAAACAGTCAGTTCAGTAACAATCCCGTGCTTCAGCGATGCAGACTGGGCTCCGTGAGGTGCTAGACTTCAGTAACCCATCTGCTTTTCAACACAAGGTCAAGAGGCTTTCTAAAATTGAGAGCAAAAGAACAACCATTTACTAGCGATACAGTGGCAGTCCCTCTACAGGGACACAGACCAGAAGTCAGTTTTCTTTCTTTCTTAAGGCCCAATATTGCATTCCACGGTTCAGGTGACTGCTTCATTAGCTGTCATTTCAGTAAATTCTGAACAACAATTAAACCAAATAGGACATGTTGCTCTGTCACTAATTCTCTTGAGATCTACACTCAATAGGGTTTTTTCCATAGTCAGCGCATAGTGTTGACACATAGTTATGAGTATATTTACTTGTTTTTTACTGGAAGACTGGTTAGCAAACAAGTTTTTATCACTCTGTTCTGATGGGAAATTTGTATTACAAACTGTAATGCTCTATGGCTCAAAATAATCTTGTTATTTTTTAACATGTCTATAACTAATTACAGCTCCCTTTTTTTTTAAATAAGGCTAGAATACTGTGCGTTGTAGCTAGTTTTTTTGATTTATTTTTTCTCAGCTCTGGTAATAAAGTAGGTACTCTGCAGATATATTGAAATCCTGGAAGTTAAATATCCACACTACAAGCCAGACTTGCTTTGTTTTTACACAGCTTTCATCTCTCAAGTAATAAAAAACAGAACTATTCAGGCATTGGGCTTGTTTTGCTGGGATTTTTTTGTAAGGGAGGGAAGGATCTAATCACTTTCCTGCATCATTTGCCTCAGTACTTTGCCATAATCATCATTAATATAATTGTATTGCATTTATATAGAGTTTTCCATGCAAGGAGCTCAAGCACTTTACAGAGCAACAAAGAGGAGAAGTTACTCTATCCTTTAGCTTGCTATGAGATGTGCTTTAGTTCCATAAGGAATACTTAACATGTGAAATGAAGTCCATGTGAAACACTGTACTAGTCAAATGCTTTTTAAGATCTCACATACTGTTTATTTACTGATGAAAAAATAAAACTAGTGATGATATAGCTCTCGCAACAGGAAAATAATGCAATTAATTGGACTGAAAATTATTCTGATAGGATTTTACTGGTATCAGAAGGATCATACCCCTACACATTCTTTGAGAATGACTGCCAAGCCCACTGAAAAAAACATGCACAAAATACTTTATTTGTTACCCCACACTAATTATTAGTACCTTTATGCAGGATGAAGTAGCGGAAAATTCAACTCTGGATAAGACTATTTTCCGCAACTATGTTTTCACAACGTATAGAGTTTCTCCATACAGATTTGCACCTATTTAACTAAGTAAGTGCTGTAAAACCTGCTGTCCTTTTACTCGATGAGAGTTTTGCCAGTGGTTTCAAAGGGTACAGGATTTATCCTCCAATGTTGAAAAGTTAATCAAAATGTAACATGGATGCATTTGTCTTGATCATATGTCTTTTCCTCCTCACTTAAGTTGAATTCATTGACTAGCGTTGTGGTCAAACAATCACTGCAAAAACAGTGTGATGAAACGTTAGTATCCGTGGGGCATTCTGAACTAACCCGTCCTGTGCACACCAAAACAGATGAGGAGCGCACACCAAAACAGATGAGGAGCGCTCGCGTGGCCACCCTGCTACCTGGGGTGGGGTAATCTCCAGCAGTCACAAACTGTCAACAGGTATGGCTGGGAGGGCAGGATAAAGTCTTAATCCAGAACAGTTATTTCTCCAGTTAACAGCAGCCTATGCCTTTAGTTCTTAAGAAAGTAAGTACTAGGTACTGAAAAAAAAATACAAAAAAAGTATCAAAGATCTGTCTACTCCATTGTTCCAACTCTGACAATAACAGGCATTAAATGCTTTGGGAAGAGTACAGAAACTGGGAACGCATGAAATGACGCTTCCCTTATTGTATCATTCAGCACCCCATGGTTAGGAACTGAACCAGAGGCTGCATCCAGGCCTTTAATAGCCACTGCTGTTTGTTTCTCCATCAATTTCTCTAATCTCTCTGAAACTCTTAATACTTTTAATTTCCTCTGTATCTGTGGCTGTGAGCTTGTACAATTTAACTGCACTCTGCACAGAAATTACTTCTTTTGCTCCAAACCTTCTATGCAACAGTTTCATTTTACACCCTCAGCTCTGGCACTGGGGAAAAAAAAAAGAAAATAATTGTTCCCGGCTTGCCTTTTTTTTGTATTAATTACGATTTTATAGGCTTCTACTGTGTTTTCTCTCAGTCATCTCTTTTCCAAGCTTACATTCTAGTCTGTTTAGTCTCTTTGCATGGAAACGCTCCATACCACTGGCAGTCCTTACTACCCATTTCTGTACTTTTTTTTAACTCCAGCTGTACCAAATTGACTCTGTGTTTCCCCTATACAGTCAATTTGGTCTGCTCCAGCTTTCATCTAACCCAGTAGCAAAGAAAACTCTTACCAAGTTCAACAATTTGAAGTCAAACTCTTAACTATGTTCACACTGCAGTACATGTATTTGAAGTAACTTACGAACTCATTAAATGACTTTAAAAAAGCTAGGAAATACACAGCTGGTGCTAGCATGAATGGGCACAACAATATCAAAATTAATGAGGATATACCAAGGTGTATCAGGTGAGAACCTGTCACTAGATGCATCTTACTTAGTTAAAAATGTACAAGGTTTAATTATGCATAGTTTGAAAGAATTACTTCCATCTTATAATCTACCATAATGTTTTTACAATGCACAATAATCTTCTGTATGCCAGGATTGTTCAGCAAACGTATGAACATTAATAGAAAAAGTATACCTATCTAAATCACCTTACATTGTCTTACTTTCCTTTATGAAGTACAGGTATAAACGACTGCTGTCTTGGATTTTACGTAAGGGTTGTATTATTTATAGAAGTAGTCTTTCCTTGACTGCCAGGTTTTTTGTTGTCTTACAAAGAAATACAAGCAGACATTAAACTTAAAGCACGTTGGAATGAAAATATTTCTATAAGAAGTACATCTATTTTATCATGTAGCACTAGGCTCTGAGTTTACAGCAGAAAAAACAAGCAGCAGATACAGCAAACTGGGAAATTTTTGAGAAAACATGTTTTTGTCTTAAAATAAATACTCATTAGTAAAACAAATTGTTCACAGGGAAGATGAGGTTTGGTAAACATGTTTGCTTCCAAAATCTCTGAAGCTGTTAAACTATCCCAACTCATCATTCTCCAAGTGAAGTATTTCATTGTGCGAGAATTTTCACTATTAAAACATGAACTTCAACAGTCACATTTGAAATAAAACATTTTATGATAATTTAAATGAAACTCTTTTGGTTGATCGTAGCTAAAATTTAGGGACTCTTCTGAGAATTCAACTTCTTGTCCTAATTTAGGACAAAGACACCTTTTAAAAATCGGCAAAATTTTCCAGGACAGGGTAATCTTCTCTCAACCCAAGACCTACAGTAATGGCACAAAGTGTCTGTGAATACAGATGCTCATCTCATCTTACTCTTCTCAAAATGACAGAGAGTACAGCAGCTCTCTTTTAGGAGTGGGGGCAGAACTGATCTTCTAGAGCTCCACAGGAGCAGACAATTGGCTTCTTTGGATCCACCGGGTGACAGGGAACCACCATTTGGGGGGGGTTGTTTGGGGCTTTTTTTCTTTAAAAAAATGCAACATGTTATATTTTTAGCACCAGAGTTCCATTAAATACCACTTTAGATGGGATTTTTTTTTTTTTAATTCATCTGCATCCACGATACATACGTAATAAGTGTCACGCTAATAACTTGACTCTTCAGCGCTTTGTCCCTCCCAGAATAACCTGATTTGCAACAAAGAGCTAAAGATGTAGTGAATAAATGTTGTCTCAACAACATAACTTTCCTGGCAGAACTAGACCCCCTCCAGTAGCGCTGCCTCTCCCAACGAGGTCCTCCGGTCTTCCAATATCCACAATTGACCTTGGTGGCATACTGCTAAAATAAATGACTCGAACCTGAAAACCAAGAAGTACATCATGATCCGAGATACATCTTGCACACACAAAAGAAAGCAATATTCCCATTAAAGATATAAAAGAAAGATGGCCAAAGGTGATGTGGTAGTCTATCATGATTACTTCATTACATTTCTGCTGCATAATTTCAATGAAAGGAAGGAAGGTAATGCTGAAGAGTATTCCAAGAGCTAAAACATACCTGCTTGCAGCATCTGTTTGCCATCTACAAGGCCTAATTCTTTCTGATGAATGAAACAAGCGAAAATGGCAATCAAATACTTACTAGCGGAAACAATCACTACACACACCTCTTCTCCTGTAAAGCCACCAACCACATCTGTTGTTAGCACATCAAAAGATATTGACAATTTAAATTTGGATTTAGAAAATAGCACTCAGTTATTGCATGGCAGTTGAGGTTTGTTGTTTGTTTTTTTTTTTAAAGACCTATATCACCTCTAAACTCCTAAGCTGTTTCACCAATAGGAAATACATAGATTTTTAGTGATGTCTGAAAAGATCACCAACTAATAATATTATTTTTTATCAACAGTCTTCACAGCTTAATTCTTACAGAAAAAAATCCAATGCAACAATAAAAATGCTAATTGAGAAAGTTTGGGAAAGATGCTGCAGACAATACAACTACATGCACAGGAAATTAATTCTGTAGACGATGTGGAAAAGATGGCTTATAAAGTTAACGAGATATTACTTAAGGCAAGAGAAACAATTAGACTATTAACAGTGAAGATAAAGCAAACATCTTGCCATCAAATATAATGAAACTAATTTAAAGTGCAATGAAAATAAAGATACGAATATGAAAACAAAATCAAACAAGATAAAAGGCCAGAGTTCACAGACTCAAAATCCAAACCAACGTGTTCAAACACACAGCACCTATAAAGAACCTGAATGGACTGTAGTTTATCGTTGTTGGGGTTTTTTTGCACATGCTAAAACGGAAAGATCCATCCTCCTTCAGGCATGGATTGGTCTGCTTTTTTTAAGAATAAAAAGAGATTTTACGGGCCCCAGAAACAAAACTAACAGGGAAAGGTCTGATTGCAAAGAGTGAGTGCTGAAAAAGCAGTAAGCTGTGTCATGAATTCTGAAAAATCTGTAATGTTTAGAAGGGAAGATTCTTCTCTAAGGCATGTTGCAGGCACATGCAACAATAAAGCAAGACAAATCTATAGCTGTACAAAATACTTTTCTGACGCTACAGAAGCACGACAGGTGCCAGATCCAATTCTGCTGACACCACTAGTCTAATTCACATAAGCTGATGAAACAATGGGGGATTTATACTCATCAAGACATTTTACGCTATAACCCGTCTTTCCTATTCAATGCCATCACCAGTTGGGACTGCACACGAACACTTTATGCTATAACCCGTCTTTCCTACTCAATGCCATCACCAGTTGGGACTGCACACGAACACTTCAGGCCCCTTGGTTCGGAAGGGCTTTTGTAAGAGAGAGAGAGTACTGAATGGTCTCAAGACTACGGTTAACAATGCCAACATGTTCTCGGCATGCAGTCACTCGTCAGCTTTCATGGGTCTGTCCCCATTTTTTATTTTTGCTTTCCAAGCATTCCTTTGTCTTTTCTTTCCTCCTTACCCTTTTCCAAAACTCTGAAGATCCTCTGATTACCCCTCTCCTCCTCCTGTTTCTGAACGATCCCACCCCTTACGAGTCTATCAGATGATGCTGTCCTTACCTGCTGCTGCTGGCACGTCTCTGTCAGTACTGACATCTTTTTAATGTTTTGTTCATGGATGCCATGCAACAATTTTAGCCCAAAAGACCCGTGTGAGCCATTTGAATTTTCAATGCTTTCTGTTAAACCATCGCACATTTTTGAAAACTGCAAGCTCACTATATATTATCCTTAAAAATGTCTTAAAATTTGCCTGGTGCCACAATAGCACGGACATGGATTGGCAGTTAAGCGGTTTGCATGCTGTGGTTACTACTCACAGTGCTGACCACAGTCATCTCACCTTGGTGCTTCCCTTCTCTCACAGTTTATATTACAAATACCTTAGCTGTTGCCTTAAACTAGTATATGAATGGTTTTGAGTAAGAACCAGTCTACATGTTAATTTCCACTAGCCTAGAGGCCTCATCTTTCAGGATATATTTAAACGCAAATAAAAGTTTTAATTTTGTTTTTAACAGCCATCAAACCATTCATATAAGGGTGAGTGTTCCTCGTGCTCAGAAAAATGTAACGAGATAATGCAGAATGTCTTAGGAAAATTTCCAGAAATGAGGAGAGAGAAAAAAAGAAAAATAAGAAGAGAACATCCTAAAGGCAAAGCTCCCTAATTGCAGAACATGCAATGCAAGGAAATAACACTACCCTCTCCCATTATTTAGAAGCATCCCTTGCTAATTCAGCCTTCGAACAACTTGGGGCATTGTCTGCATAACATCAAGCAAACCTGTAATGTTGTATAAAATATAATTGCTTAATAATGAATTGTTGAACAGTGTGTTCTCAAGAGAAAAGGAATAAGCATTTTCGCAGTAATTAGCTTTTTAATTCTGATTGCCAGCCTATACACTTATTCTGTATGTTATAATGACCAGGTCTGCACAGGATAAAGCCTCAGCCTTCAGAAGCGTCACAATTACCTTCCTTATCTGACTCGCACACAAATCACAACAATTCCACCAACAGTTGACAGGAGCTAACCAGTACGTGCAGAATTCTGAGCCAGTTGGTAATGCCTACCCGATACAGAGCAGTGATACACAAAGACACAGTATGAAGTCCTCAAAGGAGTACTGCTATATCAGCAGACCGCTCTGTACCAAGAGTGCTGCCATGATGTAACAGTCCTCCTCCTGCTCACTCTGGGGCTATCTGCAGCACGGCATTGTAGACAGCATTTCCAAAGACAGAATTTAAGGTGACTCAAATGCTAACAACTAAATAACAATTGTAAAGATAATAATGTTACAACACGTAATGTTTTTAAGCATATATCCCATTACATTTAATTGGAGTTATACACACATTTAAAATCCAGCAAACATAATAATCCATGAACAGCTTGAGTAGCTCTAGCAAACACTCTGGAAGAAGTACTTGCAAAGAAACCCCTTAAAGGACCATATCTGTTTTACTGCAATATAACAGGAGATGCTACTCTCTTGCTTCCATAAGAAGTAATTAAAATATTGAAGAAATTGTTACATTTACAATGAGTTAATCAAAAAGACTATTTGAATTTTCTTTTTAAATTCACTGTGAAAGAAAATACGGCTAAAATTGGGCAAACTTATAACTCTAAGAGCAGAAGCACAATCTACAGAGGAATCTCCAGGACCAACTGGTGCGACATGTACTGACCGCATCTTTGTCGAATCACACGCACTTTTCCGAGCATTGCAAGGCACAAAACATATTTCAAGGGATCTTTTGATCTCTTCAAAGTGATCCACTGAAAGGAGGAAGCCCATTTCTCAAATCTTAAGTCTGCCAGTAACAAGCCATGGATGTGAACAGTTTCCAAGACTTCACTCCGCTATTCAAACCAGGGCCAAAACGAGACCTTATATATTTCCACTGATTTCAATGTTACAAATGCCAGCACTGGAAGCTGAAAGTCTTGCCTCTCACCCCTCCACTCCCAGTAAGGGACTGTCTCCATGAAAATGCTGACTAGCTATCTGGAAGGTTATGATATTCAACCAACTTAATTGTATTGGTACAGAAAGCTGCATGGACACTCTTGTTTCAGCTCCCACTAGGTTTACTTTAGTTTTATTTAAGTTCTTTTTCTTAGGAACACATTTAAGTTGAACTGAGTAAGCTGCTTTCACATCACAAAACAGAGTCCATAAAGGGATTTGTAAAAGTTTACTTACACAGTGCAGCTCCTGCCTTTAAATAAACTTTCTCATGTGAACAATATCAAACTGCCACTTGTCTCCAAATTCCCCAAACAAATTTAAAAGCAAGGTGCATTCTTTCCTCTCCAGCACAATCAGAGACTCTACTGACTCAGTAATGCTACTTCTAGACAATACCCTTTTTACTCCTAGTATGCTCTCAAGGGATCCCCAGGGAAACTTACCCATTTCTAACAAACCACAAGAGCACATGGCTGGAATTTTAGAAATATTTCTAAAGAAGCCACCCAGAGAGAAAAGCTTTGAAAGACAGAACTTTTCATGATGGCCCTGCAAAGCCAGCAGTACATCACTTACCAAGAAAGAAGATATGACTACAATAGGGGTACCCAAATGTAACTAAGTAGGAAAGATCCTTTTACATATAATGATGGTTGAAAACAGATATGCATTTCACTCTTCCAGTAGGACTTGATAAAGTCATAGCTATAGAATAAAAATATAGGCCAGACAAGGCACTCGAGGGGTCATCATCAAGTTTCCAACAAATGAAATAAATAGAGCTCCATGACCTAACTGATTAAACCCTATGAACCACTGGCAGGTAAAATAACCACCATTTTCATTAAACGTTCTGAATTAGTTAAGTTACATCTGCTCTTCCGGACACATTAGCTAAGCAAGCACTGGAGTGGCAACACCTGCTTTTCAGCTCTTTGACTTCGTTTTCAAGAAAAATCAAATGCCATACATCACAGGGGACAGAACTAAAAGACAGAAGGTAGAAAGGTGATGTTAAGCAGGCTGTATGCTCACTGGACCCCATTCACAATCTCAAAAGTAGCTCGATGCGTTTGGTAAAAAGCGATTGACATTTATGTTTTCCTCAGTAGACCTAATTAGGTCTGACATACATCCATTCACACTCAAATAGGCACAGAAACCTTCAAGGTTATTTTCCAATTATTTCTACATGTACTACCTCATTCTGAAATGACTGGGAATCTGAACCTTTGAAAGATGCTACAGGTCCTGCTCATGCATCTTCTCTCAGCACCCGAACCCTTCATAAGAAAAATACTTATTATTTAGAACTTGTGGCTTTCAATACAGGAATTCTAATCGCAGTCTCTTTGATGCCATTTTTATTTGTGACTGACAGAATTTGTAATCACACAAATGGTACAAGCACTGTTCTAATATTGTAAATTTGTTTTAAATGTCCAAAAAGCCAGTCCTGTTCATAACGCTATTATTATTGTAATAACATTAATATCCATTGGAAAAGCGTAAAAGGTGCTAAAGGATGGTAAAGTAAATTTTCACACATGGAAGACACTCAGATAATAAAACTTCCCCAAAGAGGTTAAGAAAGATTAAAGTTAAGATAAAGGTCACTTGAAAAGACACATCGCATTTAGCATGATATCATGGGGGTGGTGGTAGAATCCCCAAACCAAAGGAGTCTCCTCTCTTTGCTTTTCTCATAAAAGCAAAGCTTGCTCTAGGTTTATATAAACATTTCATAAAAATGTCAGCAGCCCATCAGTAGTCAACTGCACTTCCACAATGGTCAGTTTACCTCTGAAAAGGACTGAATTCTTAATTCAGTCCCTAAATACTATAACATTCTGAATCCTGTCTCCTAAAAAATACTCTTTTCCTGTGACTTTGTCACAGACTTTGTAATCTGCTGTATCATGAACTGAAAACAGCAGTCAAATCAACAATGCGACCAACAGGTTATCTCAGAAAAACAATCCAAAAAAACCCAACTTTGGTGGGACCTGTATTTTTTTTTAGACCACATCTGTTCAACTATATTTTGCTTTGCTTCTGATGATGGCATTCAAACTGCCAGAAGCAGAGGCTACAACCTAAGAAACAACAATGACATCCTTTCTGAAAGGGTTCAGGGACTGTTCTTTAGGTTCCGACAAAGCAAACAGTGTTATCTTGAAATCTGCAATTAACATGAACATTAAAAGAAAAAAAAAAGAAATCGGTAGCATTACTACTAGATAAACTTTAGAGCTGCTCAACAGGTATTTCAAAAAGTATCATTGTCTGTAATTTATTGATGAGGAACAGAGGCACAACAAGGTTAAAAGCTTTCCCAACATTATGCAGCACAGGACTCAGGAAAAGAATCCAAGTCCCTTCAGGTTCATGATAACTGGAAATGAGTAGACTGACAAAAATGCTAGTTTGTACTTCACTGCACACAAAAGTCTTTCCCACAGACACCTGCATAACAGTGGAATAACCAGCAATATTAATGTTTAAGGCAAAAAATAAATTTAGTGGCAATGAAGAAAAGAATGAGAATTTTGTACGTAACAGCTGAGAAAATGAACTCGAATAAACATCTGGAGTGTCAGGACAAAGCCTCCCCAACACATACAAAACATTGTAAAGCTCACACCATAGGATGTCAAAAACAAAAATTAATTATCAGGTTTGTAGAACATCATGAGAACAGAATCAGAGTGTTTTCTAAAGAACGCATGTTTAGCTATCTTTGAATTCCCATATAAATGTAATGATCTGCAAAATACCTTTTTGGCAAATACCTACACTTTTTTAGCTGCTGGCTTTTTTGACTGCCAGTGCTATAAGCTATACCTCTGCACAGGCTCTGAACACCTCCATGTTGAGTAGGGCTCCATGAAAGTGCTAGGTTCAGCCAGAGAGCTTCTCTGTGCAAGATGAAACTTCAAAGCATTCAAGGCAGGAATAGCATTTTGTCATCTACCTCCTCTACCACAGATGTCCTGCGAGGACTTGAGGATGCTCAAATAATACAGCAATAACACATTCAAAGTTCAGCCTTCTACTTAAACCTAAACTTCAGAAGTATAAAGCTGCATATAAATGCCTTCCTAATTTAGACTCTTCTACATTATATTCAGAGACGCTTATTGTGTCCGCCTCTGTAACGTACCCTAGGTATCTTACGCTGTTCCCCACTGTCTTATTCTGGAACTCTGACAACACCATTTTAGGATTTGGTGCCGATGCTAGCACATTTCAAACCTTAAACTCATTCAGTTCATGTTTCACTCTCACAGGAGACTGGCTATTTATTTCTATCCTCTAAGGAAGCTCATAGCATGAATGGCAAAACGTCAAGAATAATTAGGAAAACTAGTTTTATGCCCGTAAAGAATAAAACATCGTCTTTGTCCTCTCAGGCAGGGTGTTGTCTTCTCTAAATAAAAAAAGAATGGCTTTTGGCATCCATCAAGTAAATTCAAGCCAGCATATCATTTAGAGACTACTTGTATTTATTCCTGAATCTTGCTCCATTTCTTTCCTCGGTTTTACGACATTACCTTCTGCGCCCTCTACAGTCATAGCCTACTGTGAGAGTGGGAGCAGAAAAAATACTAGATTCAAAACCCCTATTCCCTTCCCTAGGGAAATCACCTATAGCTTTTGCTACTCCAGGCTATTTGGCAACTCATGATACAGCGGTCCAGAAAGTACTCTTCCCTAGCCTCCTTCTCTGCCTCCTCTTCTCCCCTTACCATCTCAATGTATTTTATTTCTATGAAGCGCTTTTTATGAACTACTAAGCACTGGCATTTGACATGCCTATCCAGGACCATAAAAATAAATTAAAACTTCCAGGTGGAGGGTTAAGTATAATTCACGATATATGCACAGCTGCTTCCTGATGCGAGATACCAAGGAAAACATCTCAGTGCCACACCCTTTTCCTAAGTGCTACAGTCTTCTAGGGTAGTAGCTCAAACTTTAAGTATGTAGCAACTGAAAAACCCCAAACAAACAAGAAAAAAACAGTTGTATAGTAAGAATATAATTTGTTTCAAAGCCCCAACTTGTGCACAAAGATGTGTGGTGGAGCTGATGGTTTGTTGCACACCACCTTTCAAGTGCTGACATGTTTTGACAACGCTGCCACTGATTCTGATTTTTAAAGCTGAAGAGAAAATGGATGTTCACCTCAGCCATCTGCCAATGCAGCATATGAACACACTGCACATAGCTTCCATAACTCTTGTACCTCAAATCACCAGGAATCCCGTAATTTGAGGCATGCTTTCTCACTGGAGCTAATAACAACTGTATGAGTTACACTGACAACAAGGTTTGTCTCTATAGTGACATACACAAAAGTGACATAAATTAATTCTGTCAGTATAAAGTGGATTAAACTATAGAGAAACTCTTTGTAGATGCATTCTCTTGCTGATTTTTACCCTCAGAAACACATACTCTGAGTTTGTGAAGAAAAACTTAGGAGCCATTTTCTAAAAGACGCTTTCTTTTTAATCTAAAGTCCCTTTTGGACATCAAGAGAAAGTAGATTCCTGGAAAACTCCTGTCACAGTCTCTAGAAGACACTTCTGTTTCTTATCAACACAAAAGATCATCTGCAAAAACTAACAGAATAAGAGAACTTGTAAATGCCCAGATTTTTTTCTAGGTAATCTCTCTGAAATCTCTAGAAATTCAAATGCCAATTAGCAGCAGTATGGAAACAGATGAAGTGAAATCACAGAGACAGATTTCACTGTCTGGTGAATTCACAGCAATTGTTATACACAGTTTTCACTCATTTCAGAACTTACGGAGCTTCACTTCTCATACCTCTTTTCATACATTTGTGTACTTTTGATGTCATCTGTCATTTTGCTAAAAATCATGTTTGGATAAATATCATTAATGTACTGCAGAAGAAAGCATTAGTAATTTACAGACTGAAAGCTTCAAGACACAAGAGTAAGTCCTGCTTGTCTGAGTAGCCCAACTGAAGCTAGTATAATTACCTGAGTGAGAAAGTCCGCAGAAACGGCCTGTCCTTCAGCACCTGATACGCATATAGGAAGCTCTCTCTGACTCTAGGTATAAGATTATTAAATACACATCTCAATTTGCTACACTTTTGTACATCTAAGTCTTCAGAAGATCATCTAGTCCTTTCCTCTGTCCCTAAGTAGAATCACCCCTCTAGACAATTCCTCTGCCTACCCCTGAAAAAGGAAAGGCTCCCAGTGACAGGGACTACATCATCTTCTCAAATAACGTATTCCAGTGCTTCTGCCTGCTGCCTATACTTCCCCCCCCCCCAATATCTGAAGTTGGGTCTTCTTTGCAGCAGCTGAAATTCATTTCTTATCCAACTGTAACAGAACCAGTGCATATTTCCAAGGTATGCTCTTGGGGAAGCTGCGAATGGGATAATTCTGTGCAGATAATCTTCGCAGCTGACAGTCTCTTCCACTGACTAGAACAGCAGGCTTTCCCTGCCACATTTTCCTCTTTGATAGGCTCCTCCACTCGAGAAAACTCCTTTTACCTGCTGTTGTAATCATAAGATGCATATTTTCCATATGTATTTGCCATTGAGGGAAAAGAAGAAAAGGGAAGATTAAACAGCAAAGGATCAGACTACAAAACTATAAGTTTATAAACTCTCAAAAAACATTACTAGCTCTTCCTATATATTCCTAAATTTCGATTTCCTCTCTGCTGTTCTAATTTACATTATTTGGGCTGTATACTGCATTATTTTAGCGTTCAGTCCCTTTGTTAGTACTGTGAAGCCTTATATTTATTCAGTTCCAACTTTGTTCTCAAAGGAAACTGGCTATTTATTTCAGCAAATGTATTCGGCAAATGTAAATCCGGGTGAGAAACAGAATAGTTGGGCATAATATTGTATAAGTTCAGCATAACTATTCGCTCCGCTGTCTAAATTCAAGCCTTTTCTTCCTCCTTGTGGGATTCACAATTATAATATTCATAGATAAATAAGGATAGAATCTGTGGAAATAATTTTAAAGCTTTTGATAGCTCACAGTAACTAGCAGTAAATTCAGCACACTGTGTAGTATAGTCTTACTGCAGGAAGTTCTTCTTGCTGCCTAGGAACCATAATCAAGTGCTACAGGGGTTTTTGAGGGGTTTGTTTCGGTTTTTTTTTTTCAAACGTACAACTTACTCAAAACGTAAGGAGGAAGTACAGTCCTCAGTTTCTGAACTGCATCACAAGAGCTCTGAAATCTGCTCCCCGTTCTCAAAGACCTCCTTTGCAACATGAGAGTAGTCACTTGACACTCCATGCTGCAGCACCCCAGAATATGCCAGTTCCTTTCTTTTCCCATAAGTCTGTCCTGGCAACTTAAACAATAAGGAAAAGAAGTCTGTCCTTTGGTGGACTATGTGTTTCCGATTTATAGATTCAGAGGCTAGAAAGGATCGCTGTGATAAACTAGTTCAGCCTTTTGTATAAAGGATAGCCTGAAATTCATTCTTGTTTCAAGTGAAGTATGACTTGCTACTGATTTACACTGCTAAAGAATCCACCTTTCTCTGGGTGCAATGTTCAAACGGCTGGTTATGCTTCACCACATTAAAAATCTGTACCTAATTCAAGTATGAATTTGTTTGGCTCCAATGTCCAACCTCTGGGTCTTGTTATCCCTTTGTCTGCCTGACAAAACATAGCCACTGCAATACCAATGCAAATAAATTACACTATGTGTTATCTAAACAGCATTCCTCCTTAACTGCACCCCTGGGACAGCTCTAACAGTACCTTACTGGAGCCAGCTGACACTTAAAGCTTTTGGCAACAAGTATGCTACCAAACATCTGTTGTGACACCCCTTTTAAGCGCCCTCTCCCACACCATATGGCCATCTCCACTGAGTGGTACCGCAAGGCCACGACCCAGCTCTCATCGCTCCCCATCCTCTCTGGCGAAGCCAGACTCTGACTGATAATTTCACACAGACTTCACACTCCATCAGCAGGAAAAACAGCCCACTGCAGTGAAAGGAGAGGTGCAGAGCACATCTGTGTTGCAACACACTCTGCCCATGTCCCTGCCAGAAAACCCTCCTCATGGAGGTGTAGCGTACTCTAAAAGAAGGGATTTTTTTTTTTTCCTAGCATTGCTGTTGCTCCTCCTAAGCGGCCGCTGCTGTGCTCTCTGTGTATTTGGGCTTACACTTGGAGCTTTGTCAACACAACTATGGCAGCTGTGGGTGTGTGGGGAAAAAAAAAAAAAACAACAAAAATGGTCACAGAAGACAAAGCAAAACATTACATAGTAGATTTAGTTTCCTACTCACTTAAAGAGATTTGTTGGCACAAAAATTTAATCTATGTCCTTATGAGAGGATGGCAGACTAAGACGGAAGAAGAAATTCTTCCACAGGCTCAAGTGACAAAACTCCTTACTATGAGTCGGGTTAATACAGCAGCAGCATTACTACTGACCAATATATAAGAACAGTAGTCTAAACAGAGACACAGGGAACTAGGAAATTGAGTTTCCAAGCGAAAACCCTACAACAAGTCAGTTCAAGGAAGAGCATCTGATATCAGTGGTTTTGTTTCCCACAGTTACAAAACGACCATTTAAATCCTCTGTTCACAGTTACCGAAGTCATTAGAAAGGCTCAAAGCCTGTGCATACAGTACTAAATGTCATTCCCACACTGGATTCTGGGCAAAGAAAGAAGAGCTAACAGGAAAGCACTCTCAATAACAGCAGGAATATGCCAGCACCCTAAAAAGACAGGATTGCAGATAACACCCTTCATTCTACTTTGAACCCAGTGAAAGTCATTGTATCTGTCTGAAGCAAAGTCTTGCAGCAGCGACCTTTCAAGACCACTGCTGTCAGAAGACCAGAAAGACAAACACTAAGTTGCCCTTAACAAAAGTTTTCTCAATATTGCCCCTTTTTTCTTTTTAAAAAGTAAAAAAAAAAAAAAACACTAAAGAAATCAAGCTCTTTAAGGAACTTGAAAGGTAAATTTCCCATTTGTAGCAGGAAGCAGCAATATGGAGACAGACACTTTCATAGCAGGAGCTCAGTCATCTCCCATGTACCGAGGTCAACTCATTATGAAATGAGGTGGTGGATTCACAGTAAGGCAAAACACTGCCTAGATGGTTATTAAATATAACTGTAAACTGGGCAGGGAAGGTGCTCCACATGGGAAGACAGACTACACTCACAAGGCCGTGCTTTACCCCGAACATCTTGCAGAGCACTCATTTCCAGAAGTGAAAGTGTTGCCTGCGCTGAAGTACCTGCATTAGAGGCTTTCAGTTACGTAGTTAAAGCCGACAAAGATCTTTATCCCAGTACTCATTACCGATACACAGGTCAAACTCTGTGGTTTGACCTTCGGGACTTCCCCCTTACATAAAACTCTCATCAAGAGTGCAAAGTCTCAAAATGGAACACCCGGAGATTGACTCTGTATTTGCACAGCTGCTCTGGGACACAAGTCAACCTCGGGAAGGGTTCAAGTGATGTAAGTCACACCATCTACTGAAAAACTGCCGAGGTGTGGTTTCAACCCGGCATCCTTTTAACTCAACCTGGGCAACTGGAGCTTCGGCCTGTGCTTAGGGCTGGTCTATATGCCAATGCTTTGCCTGCCACAGCTAAATCATCTATAAGCATAAAAGCAAATAAATCTCACACATATATACACAGAGATTTCGTGGACATACCAGTGCCCTTCTGCTATGGAAGCAGAATGGTACTCTTCTTTCATATATGCTTATGTAGCATACATAATTGTGAATTATGTTTGTGGGAAGAAAAACAAAAGAAAAGAAGAAGGAATGCCTCTCCTGTGCCTCCACCAAGCAGAACCACAGGCATGCTTACTGACGCTGTCATAGCAGTCAAAGCTTTTCTAGGTGAGGAACCCCTGCGGCCCCAATGCTTTGTAGCATCAACATATTTTCATTTTGCAGCAAAACTAACTTCTTTGTATCAGACACACAGACAGCTTTTACCACCAAAGCCACTGAACAATTTGGTCAAAAACTGTACATATAAATATTTCCGAACTACTCTCTTATTGCTGTGTTGCCCGGGAACAATGTTGACCACATAATTTTGGGGGAAGACTAGAAGGGAAAAGAGGAGCTACAGTCAAAGAAAAAAAGAAATAAACCAAAACAGAATCCACATCAGCAGTCACAACTACAAATTAATTGCGAGGGGACAGGCTCTGCTCCTACTGAATTCCCTGGCCAGCTTCCCATTTATTTCAATTGGCCTGATAAACACGTGCATCCCTCCAGCTTCTGTCCTGCCAGAGAGGAAGGCTGGCAGACAATCCATCAACACAAGCTACAAAGAAGCAGCACGAGTGCTGAGAAAATTCGACTGCCATTCAAAATAAAATTCAAAGCTAGGAAATGACAGGAAAAGCCTTCCAGCGGCTTCAACTGCAACTGGACGTACAGCAATAGCTTTAATTTAAAAGCAATCCAAAAGCTACTGTGTGTACTCTCTATGTAAAATTTAACTAACTGAATGTTCCTGTAGCAGCTTTAAATTCTCAATTCTCTTTTTAATTATGCAAAGGCAGTACTACACAAACACTGCTAATCATATTCCTCATGTTTAAGGTCAGAGCTGGATGGAAAGGAGACCCTGTTTCCATAAATTACTTGCATGTAAGCCAGCACAGCTATAATTTACAGAAAGATTCAAGCCAAAAATTTTAAGAACTGGTTATCCTTCGCTGTGATCACTTTGGTGGAAGGGACAACTGACAGTCAGTTCTTTTCAATCTTTAAATTATATGGCAATAGATCAGATTAGTTAATCTTGCTGGACACACTGCAAATTCCCCTCTCTCTGTAGACATCAGAGATGGGAAATGTTCTATAATGTACCAACAACCAGGTGTATTCATCAGAGGTCTCTCCCGTTGATTTACTATATTTTGTACTGTGTACAATCTACTACTGGGTTGTTGTTTTTTCTGTTTGTAGGTTGGTTTTGGGGTGTTGTGGATTTTTTTTTTTTGGGGGGGGGGGGGGGGGGGAAGAGTGAGAGAGTGTGTGTGTGTGTGTCCCCTTTTATCTGCATTTTTCAACAACAGCGCTTTGAGACCAGCATAGATTATTTTTATTTTGTCACACAGAAACAAATTTGTTAAATTTCTAAATTACTAAATTTCCCTGGACAAAGCACTATTTAACAGCACTGTTCTTAAAGGTCCTAATCCCTTAGGTTACATCCAAACCTAAAACTCACTAGAAGTGAAAGCTGCTGAGACCTAACTTACAAAGAGAAGCTGCTAGCCCTTTTACTTGTTTTCAGGTAGTTTGTTTGCTTGGGGTTTTTTTTTTTTAGATTATTTGGGTTTTTCCCTTTTTAAGACTTTGATTTTTGGTTTTATTCTCAATGCTGCTATTTTCTGCATATATTAAGCTTTGATTAATGTCTCAGGATGTTCAAATCTAAAGCAAATCTACAAGTATGCCTGGGATTTGTTATTTTGGATCTTGAAAAATCTGAAACCTATACTTATTATGTTTTCTCCAGTGTAAATAAACTGCCTCATTTCTTTGCTTCATATTCAATCTCTCCATAAATCAGACTTGGATGAGCTTTGCAAACAGGAAAAAAAAGTGTCTTCTGTTTTCCACTTCCAGAAAGTAAAACTACCTTACATGTATACACACAGATTTGAGATACACCATAATGTTAAAGCTGCTGTGAAACTGCTAAAATATCTTAAGAGCTGACCAGAAACATGCAAGCAAAACGTAGTAAAGAAAAACAAAATTTCAAAGTCCACGATTTTCCTTGACTTCTTGTACCTTCTTAAGATTAATATTTTGCTCTTTAAAGACTAAGAAATTTAAATGGTTTCCAGCAGTCCTGCACACTTTTAACTGGATACAAACAGGAACATTTTGATGTCTGAAATAGGTGTATTTCCCACCTCCTTATCTGATGTTAAATCACAGGAGAAAAAACAAAAATAAAGAAAAAAACAAAGAGACTACAGGATACATTAAGAGGCCAGCTAGCATATTTCCTAGCTTTATGGTTCAATCTGCTACACCTAAGTGACTCCTCACAGAACTTGGTGTAAGCTGCTCTTGAAAGCCTCAACTGATGGAAAATAACAAGACCTTCCAAAAGGAATTTATCTGAGTGCTTTACTATCTGTGCAAGCAGTAATAAATATGAGTTTTTGTCTCAGAAGCTCCAGTGACATCATTAGTGCTATTATACTCTGGTGGGGTTTTTGGTTGTTTTGGGTTTTTTGGGGTTGTGGGGTTTTTTGTTGTGTTTTTTTTTTTAAGATCCCCTCAGTCCCCTCCACCATTATATTCCCATCCAACAGAAAGCCAGCTATGCCCTATTAGTGACCGCAAGATATGGAACTAGCAGTGCACCAACACTGCACGAGATGAGAATCTATCATCCACACAAACAAACAGCAACCAGCTTCTATGTCAACTTATTTCAAAAAAGGGGCTCTGTGTGTGCATACAAAAAAAAAGTAAATGTATATTCATCTTCCTGTTAGCTCAAATGGTTAAAGATGGCTTGCTGCCCCATTCCAAATAACACACCTGCATGTAAAGCATTTAAAAAAAAAAAAAAGATAAAGAACTCCAAAAGCTATCAATGTGTGAAAGCAAAGATCTAACAGAAAGTGGTGAGGTTAACAATGATTTTATCTGCTAAATGCCACCTGTAATACTTCACTCATAAGTGCACCTGCAAGTAATCTATACAATAATACTTAGAAGAACAACTGCTGACCCAGCACAGCAAATTAGCAAGCAGCAGGGTCCGAGGCTGAATATTTACAGCTACCTCAAAAACAAGCTGAGGCATCCCAGGTAACTCGACTAAATGAATGGTGTTACTACTTATATGAAATGAAGAGCAGGAGCAGGTCAGCGACATTCAGGTAAAACAAAGTGTTTCAAATGTGTTTCAATTAAAAAGAGAACAGTGTAACAGACATATGGAAGCGCTTGCTAATTTCATTGAGTAACTCCTGCAATAGTCTTAAAGGACTGACACCCTTGCTAACATTTTTCAACTCAATCGCAGCTTTTGAACGATCTGATTCACCCAAAAACTTTACTACTCTGACCCGACAGCAGTGGCACAAAACCTGTAAAATTACAGAGTAATCCAATAGCCTCTATTTTCCATAGGCCTTTAATGTTCAATAGATAACAGAGACCACCAGCTTGATTTCCTAGCCCCATGACTGCCTTGATTTCTACCACAGAATTTTGTATATCAGACTGCAAGATAATGCATCACAGAGACCATGCAGAGCCCTAGTGAAGGGGCATTTAGATGGTTATTGATGCTGATTGATGCTTATGCTAGGCTGGAGGTCATTCAGTGAATGGCAAACATGTCACTGTTTTACAAATAACTTTCAATTCTTCATGACAAGACGAAAGGGAACATTAAGGAAGGAGTTTAAGCCCCAAGCATTTAAAAAGGAATATGGTGATATAATCCTTTCAGAGGTAACTTGTTTACAGTCAGTAGCATTTCCAGGAGAAGACATATAGTAAAGCAAGAGACAATCAAGCTTGCAGAATGATGGAAGAGCATTCACAGCGTATTGTTGCTTCCTCTTGTTCTTGCAGAATTTTATAGTCCCTTTGCACAAAGAGACAACATATGTTTCCACATAATTCTGAAGCAGTCTTTGTCCTATTTGTTGTGGCTGTGTCTCTCATGACATATAGATGACCTTGCTTCAGTGAGATGAAGCTAGCACATCCTCTTTTCAACAGACCAAGTCTTAACCACTACCTCTCAACACAGCATAGTTCACAAGTGCATTTGGTCACAGGATTCGGGGTGCGGAGGAGTAGGGACAGGGGGGAACCAACCCTCACTGGTAGCACAGGCTCCTGTCAGTCAGAGGAAACTCAGCTCCAACAAACCCTCTGCAAGGCACAGAAGAGAGCAGAAAGACTAGATTGGCTTCTGCTTTGCAGCCCCTCCGCCTCAACAAGACAAGACACTCCTAATGGGAGGTGTTGGATTATGAACTGAGAAAAATATCCTCCTTCTGCATCACTCCACTTGATAAAACCAATAATGACCTGCATTTTTAAGGACTGTGTAAGGCAAAAAAATCATTAGCCACACCTGGACATGAGTGAGAATCCAGGCCACGTTATCGCATGCAATGCAAATTGTTCCCTGTGAGAAAACACAGCTTAGGAAACTGGCACTCTGCCCTTCTAAAAGTATCAAGTGGTATTCAGGGGCAACCTTATTAGAGGATGCCACAGTACTTCTGCTGTTAAGCGGTCACAGCATCACAAGCATACCACACTCAGCTCCTAAAGTTCATGGTATTAAAAAAATAAACTAGAAACACTTGTCTCTCTGCAGAAGCACCTGCAGCACAGTCTGGGACAAGCAGCAGGAGGCAACGATAGCACAAGAAAAGGGTACAAACAGCAGGAGGGAAATGTCTAGTCTATCAAAGCATGCTCCAGAAGAAACCAAGCTACTCTTGTCGTGATTCACAGGCCATAGTGTGACATCACTGATTATGAGCTTTCTACAACAGCTGCATCACAGCTTCACCCTGTGAAGCTTCTGCCTGACCCTTTCAGAGCAGCATACAGGACTTCAGGGTGGGCTTCTATGAGCCTTCTTAATGGTTTCATTTCACGAGGAAATAAAAATGTATCTGTTTCGGTACTCAATACTCAAATTTTGAGCTCAATCCCACTTTGAATTCTACCTCGTTACCCATTCTAATCTACATTAAGCAAACCAACACATTTCTGAAGTACACGGCACAGCTTTCTGACTGTCACACAGTCATTTTCAACTGTGCTCCAGCTGTTTGACTGAATAACATTCAAAGTCTCTGAGCATATTAGTTTAGCACAGCAGTTCTCAAGTATCTGCTACGTGGACCTCAGTCAGGTACTATACAGGGAGATGTATAGTCCACTGTCTAAATAAAAACTCGCTCTAACTACACTGACTAAAATTACCAAGACACACATGGCACTGAAATTCCAATTCAGGTACCTAATATCAGGTTCCCAAACCTGTAAGCGTTTTTTTCTATTCCATATAAATATCAGCATAATTCCTGAACACCTTAAAAAAAATAACTAATAACCTCCAAACATAGATGATAAATCTTTCACATTCTCCTCACCATAATGTGCCACTGTGTTTGCACAGGGCTTTAGAAAGCGAGCAGAAACATTATATACATTGCTATACTTTTATATAGTTGAAGGCAAGGGGACAAGGTCCATAGTACTTCAATGTCCTCGCAAGGGTTTATTTTATAACCTCACATCTAGCATCTAAGAAGCGTCATGTTCTACACAGATTAGCTTTGTATTATTTGGACCTTAAATACACATCCCATTGAAGCAAACAGATGGAGAAGCTACTTCAAGAATAATTCAGAAGCCTCATTTCACCTATCCAATTTTGAAAACCTTATTTCGGAGCTCCTTAAGTGGGATACCAGATTTTAAATTGTGGAATTGCCAAATAAAGCTGCTCAGCCTTGCATACTTTGGCCAGGTTAAACCAATCTGAAATCCTGGCAATGAATGTTTGTAATGATGACAACGATCCAGGTGCAGTACCACCGTGCATTCTGTAGGCACGCTATCCTGTATAACCAAGTCAATTTGCATAGTCGATTTGTATACTTGTAGCAGCCATTTCTTTACAAGACACAGGCTTCTTGACACCCAGCTGAAGCCTCTGGTCTGACAAGGCTGTGGGTCGTCTGAAAACTGTGAACAAACATCCCAAATCTTCAACTCCAATCAGATGTCACAAAGCAAGGAAAAAAAAGGAAAAGAACCCACAAAGACAACTCCTGGAAACTGGGGACATATGGTAGCCCTAATATCAAAAGGAACTATCTTAGAATATAAATAGCGATGCCTGTTCTTCCCCAGGGATAAATTCTTAAGGTACATTTTTGTACCACCTTTCTATATACTCGCAGTAAGTAGTTGCTCCTCATTTCATACAAGAGGATATCACATTGCAACGAATCAAAGTTAACCCATTAAAATCTCACCTCCATGACCACTCCCTCTTTCTACCCAAGGCAATGATGCATCTCAAAATGCATGCACACGCACAGAGTCAAATACACATTTCTGGTAGGAATACCTTGAGTACATCTTTACCCATTACTAGCTTTGACCATACCCCGAAGTTGTTTTTAAAAATTAGAGCAAAACATGATTTAAAAAAAAACAACAGTGGAAAGAGTTTAAACATGCTTTTCAATGGCTAGCTGTAAAAACGTATGGAATTGTTACAAGTGTACATTCTGTTAAACTCCTCCCTTCCTCCAGGTCTTACTAGTAGATAAATAAAAACATAAGAGCTCACCATGGCAGCCTAAGCCTCAGTGCCAGAACAGAGCAGAAAAGAGCAGTGCAAGTTAGAATTCAGCTGCTATGCCAAAATGATTTTTATGCAGCTTTAAAATCATGTAATAGAAAGATAAAAATATTTACTGTTTATAATGGTATCGTAGCAAATTGGGCCCTACTGAATTAGCTACATGTTTGCAAACAGGTAGTGAAGAAGAGGTGCCTATTCTGAACAGCGTACAAGCCACGTAGGTGAGTCTGTGCTTATTACAGGGGCTCTATACGGAGATAAGGAGGTTAATGATATGTATTAATAACGCTCACCCCTCAGGTCTCAAAACTAAGAAACAAAACTGGAACACTCAAGAACAGCTGGGGAAAACAACAATAAAAATAAACCCACCACCCCAGGCCCCAAAGCTCTGCCTGGCAGAAGCGACGAGGCAAGCGGGGTGCACGCGGCGGCTCCAGGGCAGCGTGCCAAGGCCGGAGGCTCCGCGGGCGAGGCCGAGGCCTTCGACGCCAAAGGCACATGGCGGCTGCCCTGGCCGAGGTGGGCTCCGCCGGAGCGCCCGGCCCTGCCAACCCAAGAAAACTGTGGCAAGTTCACTGAAGACAGGGGTTAAACCCGAAGGGGTTGACATTTCAAAGCCGGAGGGGGTAAAGTGTTCACTCCCAAGGGGTTAAAGCGGTAGCAGGTTGGTGTATTAAAAGAGAAACCCGCTGAGGCGCGGCAGCCCCGCGCCCGGCCGGCCCAGAGGCGGGGCAGCGCTGCTGACGGGCCGCGGGCGGCCCCTCAGGCAGCGCCGGCGCCCACACAAGGTTCCGCCGTGGGCGCCGGAGCCTTTTAAAACCAAGCACGCACAGCGGGGCGGCGGCGGAACTCGGCGGCGAGACCGGGCGCCCGCCGGGGCAGGAGGCACACCCGCCCGCCGAGGGAGCTGCCCCCGGGATCGCCGCACCCCCCCCTCCCCCGGCGGGTGGCGGCTGGTACCGTACCGGCGGGCAGGAGGCAGTCCAGCGGCGTGAACGCGCGCTCCATGGCCGCGGGCCGCCCTTGCTCGCGGGGCAGGCACACGGGAAAGGCACGGAGAGCCCCGCGGCTCCCCCAGCGCGCTGGGACGGGGGGACGGGACGGGGCACGCGGGGACTAGCGGTGCCCCCTTCCCTTCTCCCTCAGGAACGCCCGCCGCTGCACAGCCGCGGCGGCTGCGCCCGCCCTTGCCGGCGAGCAGGCGGGAGGTGGCGGGGGCGCCGCCCGGGTACCTGCAGCCACGCGTCTTCCTACACTCCCCCGGCACCCGCCCCCGGGGTGGTGCGTCTAACCGGGCGGGCGGGGGGGGAGGCAAGCCGAGAGAATCGATCGCGGCTGCGATCCATTGCTCGGCGGCTGATTCAGCGGCGGGAAGGCGGGGCAGGAGGCAGCCGCGGCGCTGCCGGGCGCGGGCCGAGCCCCGCCCTCGCTGATTGGTCGCGCGGCGGCGGCCGCTGGGGCCTGTGGTGAGGGCGGGGGGGGGGGGTGGCGGGCAGCCCCGCACCGCCCGTGCCCACCCTGAGGAGAGGCCGCGGGGTCGACCGGGCGGCGGCCGTGCCCGGGCGTTCGCTGCGCGGGGTCTTGCCTCTGCCCCGCGGCCCCACCGGGCCTGGGCCCGGCGGCTCCCACCGCCCCTCAGGGGCGTTTCCCACACCTGAGCAAGGCCGACCTCGTTGCAGCTGCGTTTGGGGCGGCGGTGAGGAGCCGCTGCGGCCTGGTGGCGTGCTGGCTTTTCATTTTCTAAATAAAAAAGCGGCCGCAGAGGACTTCCTTCTTATTAAGCATTATATCTAATGTATGGAGGGGTTACTAGGGCAAAAAGTGATAGACGCCCGCATTAAACCGAAACCCCCAGGTCCCTCTCCGTGCCGGCAGTGTTCTGCTTTGCCATCCTGTAACGCACGGTTCGCTCAAAGAGTCGTTAGTAGCTTTCAGCCCAGGGAAACTGAGGAAAAAAGAAAGAATAAAATTGCAGCTGCAAACCGCGGCTGCGATCCTGCAGCGAGACCTCGGCCCCTCGCTCCGGCTGCGCTGGGGATCTGGAAAAAGTTGGGTGTCCGGAGTTTGGCAGCCTGGCTTCGCTGTCACGACGGCCGGCCTCGCCGCCTGCCCCCCGCAAAGCCCCGAGAGCGAAAACAAAGCCCGCGGACGCTCTTCTCCCTCGTTGTCGAGGCCTGGCAGAATAATGCGGCGTGTGTAGCCGCAGCTTCAGTTTCAGTTAAAATTATTTTAACATCACCACAAAACTTGTTATAGTTTCTAACCGCTTACAGACTCTTAACCTGGAAATGAACCATCTTCAGGCACAAAATGCCTAACCCCTTTTAAGTTTGCACCGGGAGCACAGGGGTCAAATTTTTCACGCCCAAACCGTGGCTCTCCTGCCTTCCCACCTTCTGGAGCAGCCTCTGATTCCGCAGCTACCCCCGTCCCACAGCCCCGGGGGCGCGGCCATCTCCTCCCACCGCACCTACCCGCTGCCCTTCCCCACGCCGCCACGCCCGGAGCTCCCCTCGCACCGCCGCGGGCTCTTCCCCGTAGCCCGCCGAGCCGGGCCGGCGGCGGGAGCTCTGCGGCGGCAGCTCCGGGGAGCTGCGCGGGGCCCCGCAGCAGAGGGCAGCAGAGGAGCACAGCCCGCGGGCACCGGGCACCGGCCGCGGCTCCCGCCCCTGCGAGACGGCGGTGGAGGGGCCGGGAGGGTCCGCCCGGTCGCCTTCTCGAGCGCGCCCTCCGTGGGGCACCCCGGGCTGGGAGAAGGCGGGAGGACGAGGTCGCGTTCCGAGGTGTTCGGAACAAGGCAGCGCGGGAGTCGGTTAAGGTTTCTGGTCAAACGGGAGGGAATTGGGACCGACACGTCAGCCCCCTACTCAGTCCTCAACTGTTTGTCCAAGAGCCATGCTCAGCCCAACAGGATTTAAGTGACTTCAGTATTTGGGCGAGGCTGGGCCACCTTTATCCCGCACCATGGCCCAGGTCTGCAGTGGCTCTAAGGTGCGCCTTCAGGCTGAATGGTGCAAGCACCTCGAATGCTGTGTTCAGTTTTGGGCCCCTCACTCCAAGAAGGACATTGAGGTGCTGGAGCGTGTCCAGAGAAGGGCGACGGAGCTGGTGAGGGGTCTGGAGCACAAGTCTGATGAGGAGCGGCTGAGGGAGCTGGGGTTGTTCAGTCTGGAGAAGAGGAGGCTGAGGGGAGACCTCATCGCTCTCTACAACTGCCTGAAAGGGGGTTGGGGGGAGGTGGGTGTTGGTCTCTTCTCCCAAGTGACAAGCGACAGGACAAGAGGAAATGGCCTCAAGTTGCCCCAGGGGAGGTTCAGGCTGGATATTGGGAAGAATGTCTTTCCTGAGAGAGTGGTGAAGCATTGGAAGAGGCTGCCCAGGGAGGTGGTGGAGTCCCCATCCCTGGGGGTGTTCAAGGAACGTGTGGACATGGCCCTGCGGGACATGGTTTAGTGGGCATGGTGGGGTTGGGGTGATGGTTGGACTTGATGATCTTACAGGTCTTTTCCAACCTTAGTGATTCTGTGAAGCACTAAGCCTTTGCTTCAGACCTTTCAGATAAGCTGCCCTACCACCTGTAAGAGATGACACTCCACAAGCGATTTTAGTCTACAGAGATTGATAGAAGTTCAGAAGCATTGGAAGCGCTCATGCCTTGACAATGAGAGAAATGAGAGGTGATTGGGAAACAAGGAAAAGATATTAAGGACATCAAGAGATTACTGTCATTTACACTACAGAAATAGAAAGCATTTTGTTTCACTTTTGTGTCATTTGAAAGTTTTCTTCCCTCTCCCCTGAGAACTGAATCTCAAAGGCTATTAGAACTTTGGTATCATCTCAGCATCATTCTTTAAGCAGGTTAAAAACAATCAGCATTAGGATGAAGCAGCTTGTCCTCGCTCCCATGTGGGGACCGCCCTGTAATTGGCCTGGGCTCTCCTCCTCTCAATTAACTGTCTCCTCCTCCACTCTTTTTTTTTTTTCCTCCCCCTTTCAGTTTTGCCAGGCACTTTCCTACTGCTGGGTAAAATTATTAAACCTTCTCCAGCGTAGCATATTTTTCTTCAGTATCTGTCAGTGTCTCTGTAATTTTTATTTGTTCTTGGGGGGGGTACCATCTGGTACAAGCAGTTGCTGATACGCAGCAGTGGCTTCTTTTGCATGGGAACAGCCATACTTGCTGAGAGGGAAGGTCCGTCTCAGTCAGGGCCCTGTTCCTGGTAGTGTTCACTTACAAGCCTTCTTCCTCCTGTTCTCTTTTGCTCTTTTTTTTTTTTTCTGTAGATGCAACAATTTCCATCTCTCCGCTCTTTTCATATCTGACAAGATGCTTTTTCCACCTCTGTCAGGCCTGGGGTTCCAGGCCATCCTTTACCAGCCACCACTGCAAAAAAGTAATTGTGCCTCTCTCTGCTAATTATAGTAATGCATGATTCATCACAACAATAGCATTACAAAGAGAAATCGGTCTTGAGAGAGCAGGCTGGCACTGCTATCCTTTAAATCCTTTCAAGATGCGCAAGGGTCTGCAAGGTAAGGCAAACTGCTGGCCCACTCCACAACTAGGCAAGGGGCAAACAAGTCAGATACGCTTTCTCTCCCTGAACTCCGCCTTTCTTTCACTGCCCTTTCTTTCAGGTACGAACCTCTCATCCACAGCATAAAGCTCTTTTTAAGAGTCAACTCCACAGGAATAGCTTCAGTCGATGCTGAAATGCGCTGATCTCTAAGGCAGGACCTGACAACTATTTAATACTGTTTAGCAGAGCCTAACAAAGGTATCTAGTAGAGGAAGTTTCAGAGAGGCAAAATGAGTAACTCCGCCCAGCCTGGCATGTTCTCTTATAGACAGTCCCTTAAGGACAACAAGCAGTCAGGAGGCTGATTTACTTTTTTGAAAAACAAGTGCTTTCACCTACCTTTTGCACTTTACCTCTGTGCTAGGACATCAGTTGAATCTTACCGTGAAGGGTAAGATTCCATTTAATAAACTAGCGACAGTTTTCCTGTTACGGATGGGAAATTCCTCAGTAAATATTACGCCTGTTTTTCCAGGTAGCATGTAAGATTCAGCAATATTTCTTCCCTCTAGCTGGATCTCAAACCAAACCAAACAAAAAAAAAAAAAAAGCCTTCTCCCCTGTTCTTTTCCTCTGGTCGTATATGCCTACATTACTTTGCAAGGTTTACAGAAGAACAGAGAGGCTATTCAAGAAAGACATCCCAGGAGCACTGATCTTGCGCTTTGATCACTGCTGTCTCCTCTGATTAGCTAAAAGGAGGGCAGGTGACCTCGACCCTAAGTGAGAAAATAAACAGGCAAGCAGATGTAGTTCCTGAGTGACAGATGAGGCTGTCTGACAGAGGAAGTTTCTGAACAATTGGCAGGAAAGGTTGAGGGAGTGTTCAGACCTTTTAAACCTCCTTTGGTAACTAGCCAGCCAGTCATGCCTCTCACATGATATATTTTTCATTAATTTTGTACAGACTTGATGACTGGTCCGTGTATGATATACGGTAAAATTATTCTTATCAGGCTCCAGACAGCTTCCTCTTCTTTAGGAAAACTATTCCGAGAAGCACTCTGTTGGGCAGCTTCTGTAGAGCACAGTTATGATATGACTAGCTCTGCACTTCTGCACGACTAAAACTGATCAGATGGGAAGAGTTGAAGGGTGATTAGGAGGGCAGCAGCTTTTATTTACTCAGAACATCTCCTGGGACTCAGCAAGGAAAGAAGAGGGAAGTCAACATGAATTGCAAGGGGATTTAAGTGGGATTTATACAACAGGGCTAAAGCCTGCAGGGTTTGCTGTGCTTCCTTAGTATGATCAGTCTCTGCATATCCCGGTACAGATACACGGCCGAGGATAACTTATAGTCGCATTAATTGCTTTCAGAATTTTTTTCCTTCTTTCAAATAGCCCAATCCAGTTGAGACTGAAAGGTCTAGAGGTATTTAAGGACTTTGTCCAACAAAATGATAGGTCCTGTCGCTAGCATTCACAGCACGATGCCCCTCCTTTAGACCGAAGTCATATTGGTCTGGTAATGCAAGACGTCATCATTTAATGCTTTATTTTTTGCCCCTTCCCTTCTGCCATCCTTCACCAGAATAGGAATCATATCTCTGCGCTTGACTGAAAAGTACTTTGGGTAGTGTTCACAAACTGTGGCAGATTTTAATAATTGGCAACGTGTATCTGAAGCCTTTTGGCTGGAAAGTATGTAGAATCAATACTACCCAAGTACCTTCAGAGGTCCCTCTTGGTGACGTCTGAAACAAGCTGCTTGAAAAGTAGGGGGCATTTGTTCCTCCTGCTATTCCAATTTTACTGCTAAACCAGAACAGTCTGTACAAGGCTGGCAATCAGGATTCAAGCAATGTGTAAACGTTAAGAATATTTTCTCCTTCTCTCCACAGCTTAACTTGGTATTAAAATGAACCCAGAGTTAAAACTAGCTGGCTGGGGTGGTTCATTCTGGTACTTATTCCAGTATTTATGCAGAATAATAAGGTTGGGAATGTTTAGCTAGCTCAGCTGTCTGATTGTCTGAACATCCCTAAGTGCTTTATAATTCAAAAAATGCAGGCATCAGTAGATAAATGGGATGCTTTATTATAGACATTATATCCTTGCAATTCTCCTGTGCCAACAATTTAAGTCCCCACAACCTCCTTAAAACTCAAACACCAATTTGAAAGGTACAATCATTCAGGGGAAAAAAAAAGGAGAAGAAAAAAAAGACCTGCAAGTAGTCACCAGCATACACAGGCAGACAGAATCTAACACACACACACTCTTCAAATCCAGGTCCTGGAACAGTTAACAGTGCCAACTTCACATTTGTTTCAAGTTCTGAAGAGATCATAATACAGTAAAAAAATATAATACTAAGTGCGATCTGTTTCTGTAGTGCTATAGAGCAGGCTGGAGAAAAACCTTATGAATTCTATTAGGTCACACAGCAAAGCAGAAGAAAAGAGTGGTATAATAATCCTATGGCTCACCAGGCAGGACACTGCATTCGGAAGTTTTAATCCATGCTCTACTACTGACATGTGTAGACAGAATTAGACCACATGGATCCATATCTTCAAGTATATAGGAATATACGGTATATAGGACTCAGGAATTAACATACCGTTGAGAAATATGGTTTGTAGCATTCTATGCTTTTGTTTCCTCATCTGTATAATGGCATCAATGAGGTATACCCATACTTTTAAATCAACCTGAGATCGACACCAAATACAAATAAATCTGTATTACTAATGAATAGACAAATGGCATTTGTTTATCAATCAGTTCTGTACAAATTGAGAAGAAGATTTGTTAAGATCATCAACCATATTCTGTCGTGAAGATGGATGAAAGGTAAACTTCGGAAAGAGGATTGTGTATTGAAGTGATAACTTTTAGAAATAAGGAATTTTCATCAAATCGGCTGCTATCCAGTCACTATGGACAATGGTGAACAGAGGTTGTGCCGCCTAATAGCTATGACTATATTCTTGACTTCATGGAGTCAGGAGACTATGCAGATTGGTGAGATGTTAGGCAAGCTGTTTGACAGGCCTGGCTAGGAGTTTCTGAGAGGCCTTCGCTGTAGTGTCCTGGCAGCACAAGAAGAGTTAAGAAGTAGGAACAATCCAGTGGGATGCTGCACTCTATTCTGCCTGGAAGGATTTTGTCTGGCATGTACAGGAACTCTCATTGTCTTCTCAGTGTGGGACAGCCAATGTGGAGAATCACTCCGCATTTTCCCCTCAGGACCATGTCTCCAGCACAGTCTAATTTCTCGTTTAAGTGCATTCCACAGCACCAAGAAATGCATGCGCTTTTAGTTCTCGATGTCTTTACCCTGAGCCTTGCTAACTGCGCTACTCCTGCAAGCATAGCTCTCTCAGTAGGTGGCACGAGGAGGCAGCATTTGGGAAATGAATATCATGCATTTGGACTGGATGCGAGAGCAAATGGGATGGCATGGGATGCTGAGGTGTGATCGATACTTTCCTGCATCTCTGGCCACGTCCATGTGCCACTGCATTCAGAGCGATAGAAAGCAAGTTGCGGTAGCTTCACGTGGTGGTCTGTCAGGTTCTCGTCCCTGTCCTGTGGGAATGAAGTGGTCTCATAAAGCTGCAGAGAGCAACCTCTACCTGCGGTCATTGGAGCATGCAGGGCACTCACCATGAACCTACAGTGGTGGAGATCGGAAGGTGAAGAGCATCTCAGGATAAGAACAGGGCTAGCTCCTGCTCACGAATCATTAGTGTCACCTCTGTCTTGGCTGGGTTAAGTTTGGCCAAGGCCCGTATGGCGTTCTCTGCGGTGACGGCTGCCAGGGTGATGAAAAGCGGGGCCATTGATAGCTGGCATTTACAGCTGTACTGACCCCTCCAAGCCACTGCTCTAACTCATCAAAGTAAGGGAAGAAATGTTGAGTCCTGCAAGGACCTAAATCTGTCGGGGATAGTGTCATTGTGAGGAGGAGCCACTCTGAGGGATCTCTGGGATGGAAATGATGGGTGGCACCCAGCTGCTTCCGTGTCTTTGTTAGGTTCCATAAAAGTGGCAGCAGCCCTGCCTGATGAGCAGTTTAAAAGGCAGCAATAGAGAAAAGATAATGGCTGCTATTCTGTCCCATTAGTCTGAACAAAGCTGCCCTCAACTAAGATGCTAAATCTGTTGTGGCTTGCTTGCTAATTCTGTCTTTGGGTCCCGGGTGGAGAGGAAAGAACATTCTGCTGGGAGAGAGGGCGGCCCTCAGATATACCTGCCGGAGTTGTTACGTGAGGAAATCGAGCTTCTCTCACTTGCATAACCTTTTTCAGCTAGCGCATGCAAAGACGCTCAGTAGCTGGAGATGCCTGCCATTAATGCTTCTTTAATTGAAACGCCTGCAGTCAAGAGCATCACGCAGGACACAGTACATCATTTCTTCATGCGCGTTAGATGCTGCTATTTGTGGACATACATACAAATATGCACGCAGATAAAAATATTGCATCTTCTTTTAGTTTAGTTGCTTAAGTTATCTGCAGGCTGACATATGATAGAATTCACATTTAAATCTTCAGAGTAAAACACTTTGAAAGCAAACCTATTAAGGTTAATAGAATGAACTTACAATGCCCATGGATAAGAAGGAGGGGGGAGTGAGACACTCAGTAAATTGTTCACCAAATAGCCTGTCACCTCTAGGTCTGCAGCTGAAGGCCTGCCAATGGATCATTCTATTATCTTTAATGAGCTTAATTTTAAAGTGGTATGCACATCAAATGTAAAATATTGACGTCAGTTTTGTTATCTGTGATCCTGCATGTACCTTAAATATGTTAATAAAGAATATGTGCAGTCTAAGAAAGTGCAAAAGCATCCAGGTAGCGTTCACTTAAAAATGTCAAAAATTTAAACCAGAAAGAATTTCTGTTCATTAAGCAACTCCATGCACAAAATCCAGTACAGTATGTACAAACGTACAAGGTAATTTATAGAAAATACATTCAGAATTGAACAAACCTACCAAATTAGTTGTTTGGCCTTTTTTTTTTTTTTACCTACTTCATGAGAAACCAGATAGTCATTTACTTAAGATTTAAGGTCAGATTTTCAAAGTGCCTAAAATGCAAATCAGCTTCCTGTGATATTTTTGCTGTAGTTGATTGCATTCATCCTTTGGCCCCTCGTCACCTTAGAAAAATCCGTCTCCTACATTTTAAGACAGACTACCGCATCCAGCTGGGCTGCTCGTGCATTTGATGAAACACACAGCAGATTTCTACTCCTGCAGAACCTCTGCTTTTCCTTGCGTCCCCTTTAAGAAATCGTGCTGAGTGTGCCACAATACCTATCGCATTTGCTTGGTGCCATTTCAGATGTTTGAATTCCCTCAGCCACCGCTGAAGTTATTTCCCCCACAACAGTGCCAAGTCATGCCCAGGCTTCTACTGCAGGAATATTCTATCAGGGACATTGCTGAGAGGTTTCTCACCATGATATCCAAATACCAATGAGGAAGATGTTTCAAATTGAGATTCAATATGTATCAGCCCAGTCATGGGGGTATAATCACTAAAGATCACTAAAGCAACATTATTATTCACATTCCAAGGTTCTGCCTACCAACCGTAAAGGACAGACAGGAGGTTGACAGCACAGCTGGAAAAAGGAAGAGATGGGTGAAGTTACTAGCACAGAGCTCAAGGGTGTTCTCTCCCTCTGTATAGCAAAAGTGGCAAGCAGGCCAGAAGCCAGAAGGGGAAACCAAGCCTAATAGCAAGCTTTGGCAGCCTTGCAACGGCAGAAGTACCGAAGGATAGTGTAATCCCGGTGAATTTAGCTGTAAGTTGATGTTAGCACACGTTCCTTTGTAAACTGACGTTTATCACATCCAAAGCACTCCTTGTGGAAACATGACATGTATTTTTGCCTGGCTTATACTGGCTTATTAATTTTACCTGTGAAATCTGTTCTGGGATAAATTCACAAACATAACCAAGGTTTTAAATTAGTATCTTTTGAAACACCAAAATGTACTGCTTTAATTAGCATTGGGCCATGCTACCTGACAGTTTTTATTTAAACTAGTGCAACTTTGTATTTAGGCAATTCCTTTAAAGCTTAAATACTTTGGAGCATTGAGCTAAAAGGCTTAAAATTAATACTTTACCTGAACATCGCTACTGATCAGGATCGCTATACTTTGTGTGTTTCGTTTAATCTTGTTTTCTCTCGTTATAATATTTGTTTCCTCATTCCTTTATTTTCCTCCTTGCTGCTCCCTAAGTTTTTCTTCCCTTCTGTTGAGTTCTAACCTTGTCTTCCCATGGGGCCTCCTGCCTGAAATAATGGAGCAGAGTGACTTTAGCAAAGCTGATTAATATTATTTCCTGCCTTGGCAAGAAGTGGAGAAGGGAATACTCTTGCAAATATCGCCTACTTAAGATGCTAAGCCAAAGAAATCTGTGTTACACTTGAGGCTATACACTGCAAATGGTGTATCCCAAGAAAAGCTAAACTTCTTTGCGGGGAGGAGGAAATTGCTGACTCTCGATGAAACTCTTTCCTAAAAGATTTTTAATCTGGGATATGACTCCCGGCCCAGTTCAATATCATTTTAATGCAGGGCACAATTATAAAAGGTGCAGTTCTTTCCTTTCTGTCCCCTTGCACCCCATTTCCCTCATATAGTTATACTCAGGCTTTTACTCCAAGTTTGTTATATTAGGGCAAATCTATCCATGACCTTAAAACTGCTTTAAAGAATAAGTTGAGGGGCTGTTAAAACATTCTCAAATTGTTGCAGGCTGTGAATTATGTTTTTGTTTTTGCCAGCTGCATCATTAGAGAAACTAATTTCATAATGTAGTAGATTTGCCTGCCTCAAGTAGAGGAATTGGTTACACAAGAATATTTTATAAGGAAAGGGAGAAGGCCTGTGGGCCAATTTTAATTAGAGGTGAATTTTACTTCAACAGTGATGCTCTGAGATTTAAGACCAAAACAAAACAAAAAACACAGTTCTGTAGAAATTAGAGAGTAAAGAACCCAATACTGGATATTTACTTCATTCTCGCTATGGAATATGTTTTACACTCATACTATAATGTAAAATATTTACTCTGACTATTAAGGCAATGAAAGCATGGCAGATGTGAGGAAGAAGTAAATATCATGAGTACAGTAAATAACGCATACACTACCAAAAGGCGGACAACAGACCATAATAAGTCATTACATTCTTTAGTGCCTATGATAATTTAAAAGCATCCTGTATACTGGAATACAAGCTTGCTATCAGAGCATAATGTGTTGACTCAATAGCAAATCAAATGAAGAGAACGCTATGAAAACACTTCAGAAAGTCTCTGTTGTTATTCAGAAACCCTATTTGTAGAATATGTGAACAAGAAACAAACTCAGTGCTATCTCTTGATAGGTTAAAATGATGGTTTAGTCTGGTTTGCAAAGGAAAAGATATTTTTCAAGATTCCGTGAAGTAAATCATGAGGATCTGCACGCATGAAATCATGTGGAAAGGTGAGAAAGAAAGAAAATTTGGGTATCCCTAGTAATTTCTGAATTTACAGCTCAGTTTCCACCAATGTTGACAGAGAAACAGGTAAGTTTCTTCCAGTTTCGTGATAAAAGCCATGATGAAGGAAGGAAAATCTAGACTCACATGTTATGAGACATTGGAGAATCCACCTGGGACGGCTCACTTTCCAAATTTCACAATATAGGAGAAAAGATTCATTATGAATTTACAATCAGTCTCATCACACAAGTTGCCTATACATGAGGATTGTAGCACTCCGCTCAAGTAAGGGAGAATGGAGTTTGGGCTTGAAAGGCAGAGGCCTAGTAAATTAAAGCTCTGACGAGGAATATCAAGGATTAGGGAAAGACCAGTTTACCCTTGACATGGCTAATGTCTGGCTTCCGCTAATTGGAGAGCAAGGCACTAAGCTTTGTGGCGCATCAGCTTGTTAGGATCAGAACATGTTTTAACTGACTAGATGGAATTAAAATTACTTCAGCTCTTAGACGGACAAGGTATGTTGCAGGGCTGGTCTCTTTAGTATAGTATATTTGGTATGTTTGTACAGTCAAAGTAACTTACGGTTTCGGTGCTGTAAGTGCAAATGCAACTGTGTTAATTCAGCAGAATATAGGGCACCAAATTCACTGTTGGGTTATTTTGTTGGCATCAAAATCTTGTTATAGGCAAAAGTTAACACACTATCTATCTATTGAGCTAAGAATTCATTGCTACTCCGGTTACTGCTTTAGCAGTCCAATAGTCCAGAATGATCTTATTGATACAGAAAAGCTTCATTGATGGTGCAGTTACATTTTTTATACAGAACAGCCTAATACCAACCCTCTTCTCTGGTGTTATGTTCACTGTTTGGGTGTACCTCTGGGTCCTATGGTTGACCATTTCAGTCTCCCTCATCTCATGGTGGTGGTGGGGAGTTACAACACATCCTTAGCATTCTGAAGTCCTTGCTGGGAGGACCTTAACGGTGGGATTTTCTTCCTCTTCAGCCTTGGGTCTGCTTGGGACTAATTTTGTTAATTTTCTCATCCCAATCTCATTCCTCTTCATCAGATCCCAGCCAAAGTTTGAAAGTTGCACAACAGCCTCACTTAATCAAGGGCTGCTGTTGTGCACACAGGGACGACGGGGTCTGTCAGTCCTTGGCTGACCGTGATTTTCACCGAGTTGAAGCCCATCCAGGTCAGGCACCAGTCAGGTGGCTGCTGGCAAGCGTTAACCAAGCTACAACCAGCTCAGGCCCAGGCAAACCCAGACAAGTCCTGAGACCCTGTGCTGTCAGGTCGACATAAAGCTGTAGCCTTTTATTAGTGATTGCAAAAACTCATATTCCCTGTCCTAAAATGGCCCAAATAATTTTTACTGGGCTACAATTTATGCCATATATAATTAATTAATGTATAAATCAGCCAGTATGAAGATAAGATGGCTGTTAAAGAATGGCTGTTTGGAGCTGTTCCCCAAGGTGATATCACAATTGCTGTCATTCACATTATCTCTGCAATGCAGCAAGTGTGATGCTCAGGAAGTCTGTCTCTTGTTACAACTGACTTTGATTTTAAAAACAAAGAAAGGAGCTCATAATTTGCTCTTTTTCTTTTCTTTTCTATTGCAAACACAGCTCCCTTCAGTAACTTCATCTGCAACTCTGCAGAGGGATGGACGAATCTAACAAATCTAACAAACTAACTTAAAAAATGAACAATAGTAATGAGAACTTTACTAAACTGTAGGTTTAATGAAGTAGGAAATCTGGCTTCATTAGTTCGAGGGTTCAAAAGACTGTTTAATGTGTAGCGCCTCAGGCTGGATAGAATTTGCTCAGAGCCTTTGCTGGAATGGTTACACAAATTAAGATCCTCAGTAGAGCTCTGATGATAGAAGGGAACTCATGGAGAGCTGCAATGTGTAAAATCCAAGGTTATTCAGAAATCCACTGGATTTGGGGAAGATTTGGGGAGCTGAAACTCTTTCCTTACAATGCCAATTAAAATAGGGGGAAGAACACTCCTACTGGAAGATTTTACTATCCTCACAAAGTAAAGAACTCCGTCAGAATAGGGCATCAACAACTCTTGTGCTGGCTTACTATATAATAAATGTGATGCTTACTTTGCTAAGCTCTTTTGGCAGTTAAAAAGAAATCAAACCTCCATATGAGTTTGCCTCAACTGACAAACATGGGTGCAATACCCGTCAATCCAATGGGACCGCAGCCCTTCCCAGAGAGCTCAAATTTCAGTGTGCTCACTTCCAATCTTCCAGTATTACTTTTCCTTTTGGGTGCCTGATGGTGAGAAGAAAATTCAGAATGTATGTAGAGCAGGTATTAACAATACCGTCTAGCCGGAACTCTACCAGCGCTGCAGGATCAGAAAACATTTCTTTGCCTAACCAGGGGGAGCTTCAAAACAACTTCCAAGTATCAATCCCTTTATCTGAAGTGAACAGGTAGGTTAGAGAGAAAGGCAACTAACCACAAAAAACCTGGATTAAAGCATTTCGTATTCTCACACAATCTTTCACGCTTTAACCACTACCTTAGAAATGAGATAAGAGCAGGGCATGATCAGTGGACAGATCTCCCATTTAGTCCGGGAATGAGGGGGTTGATTCGTATGGAGAAAAGGCTGGAAAGTATAGTGTAATCTTCCTGAGTCTAGAAAAAGTGGATACAAGAGACAGAATATTGCTGTTGTGTTTTAAAGATATATGCACCAGGAAGTCTGATCTCACAGCTATTCGTCTTCTCAAATGACAGTATTAGAACATCTTTCCCCCCTCCGCTCTCCATCCCATCCATTCACTTTGGATTTTTCTGCGGTCAGAAGCTATACAACTATCTAAATCCATAAAACACCATGTGTTGCTCTTTCCTTTGCTTTGGCTTGTAGCCAACACTCCAATTATTTTGGACAGAGCCATTCATACCACCATTGCTCCTGACAGAAAAAATGATAATCGCTCCTCATTTGTCTCCCGCTACTGAAGCTGTGTAGATTGGACCATGGCACCATTCAAGTGAAGACAAATTTTGGCAGTTCCTGCTTATTATTCATTTCCACAGCGACTTCTCATCAGCAAGTGGTGTCCACACAGCGATGAAAAGTGGGCTTAAACTTGGAATTGTATTAGTGTTTACTTACAAATGCTAATGCCACTGCCAAAGACTTTTGAGAAGGTATTAATCCTCCTCCCAATATCTTTTAAAACCTGTTTCTATAGTGAGCAGATCATGAACCAGATTTTAATCTCAGTGATTATTTAAAACAAGCTCGGTTTAGTCAACTCTAAATTTCCAACAGTAACCAAACGGAATTTGACAAGTTAATTAAGCCTGCACTCAAAGTTTGATTCAGAAGAGGGTCTGGGTAGTGCAAAAAAAAGCTTCCTACTAGGGTACTTAGCTGGAGACACAGCTTCTCGTCTCTACTCCAATGAATTGATGAATTGTTAAGTGCTTTAGACAAAATGCTAACAGCTTCAATAAAAAAAAAGAAAAAAAAGAAACATCTGTTAAAGCATTCTCTATAACTCAGTAAAAGTTTCTTGAAAAATAGAAGGAACCAAGGTTAAGGTCCCTGCTCTCAGTCAAGAAGAGGGAATCTTAATAGTCCTGTACACTTATCATTTGAAATTACTTCATAGCTTCTGTAGAGAGTAACTTCTGGTATAACAATCTATTTGGTGTAAGTAAAGAACTTATTCTCAGTCCTCCACTTTGCCTCTCTTAGTCTTTTGTGTCTGGTTCTCCACGCTTAACTTTATTATATCACCTCTTCCGTCAGCAACCACCAGAGCTCCCTTCTCCTCACCAAGGAGGAGGTCAAACAAATTAATAGTTTCCAAAATAGCTTTGTGTATGCATTTCCATGATGTCCATGATCCAATGACTTTTTTTTTTTCCTTTTTCCTCATAAAAGCTTTGAAGTTACTTATCCAGTGTTTTCAAAACCAGGTTTCCTGGGCTTCAAAACCTGGAGAGACTCTGATGCAGGAAGAGATGAAGCAAGTGGCATTTCTGGAGGAGCGATTACTTTTGAGAGAAATTAAGGTGAGTGCTTCAAGGAGAGGGAAGCCAAGAAAGTGCTGTGTAAATGAACATAAAGAAAAAATCTGCAACATTTGCAGGAAAAAGAGAAAAATGAGAAAGTAGTAGATCTCATCTTTGGTTTTGCGTTTAAAATAATTGGCAGGCCCTCAGATCAGCATCATGAGTCAGACTTCTCTGTTACCGTGAGAATAGTAGGAGCAGGAAAACATAAGGCAATTTGGTATTTGTTAAAACTGGCAAACCTCCTCATCCAAATCAATATAAATAGGTTCCACCAAGTCCCCGGTCAACTACCTCTCTTCAAAATGCATCTCCCTTGTCGCAGAAGTCAAGAACAGCAAGCATGGAAAGTTTTGCTGAGCACCAGCTGAACTTTAGCGAATAATGATCTCTCACACTTAATGAATGTTCTAGATGCAAAAGATTCCAATACCTTGTAAAAACCGATAAATCACTTATGCATTATTGTATTTACTGCTAAAATAAAGCCACATCTGCAGAGTTACTTTGCTACTTGATATTAGATGCAAAGAAACAAAAACAACAAATCAAAGAATTAGATTAAAAAAAATAGGTAAACATTAGTTTAACTGCATGCAGAATAAAATTATTAGATCTGAAGTCCCTGGTCACGAGGAATAATAATCTTGCATTTTTCAAAAGTGACAGTACAAGTGCCTAACAGCAGTCAGAATCCCTCATGTATATCTTATCAAAGAGCTGGTGCCTACAACATATTTTCTCTACTGTTTTCTGTAGTTCTCATCCCTGACCCAGAATGAGGAGCACCCTTATAGTCCTGAACCGCTATCATCACCTAAATCTCAAGTACGCATCGAGGCAGAGTGTTAATTCTGTTGCAGAGCGTAAATGGAGATAGATGCAAATGGCAAATTATGGATTGCTAAATAAACAATGCCTAAATGGTCTTTAAAATGAAGACTCTCCCATACTTCAAAAAATAATCTATTTTTACCACTCTTACTGCTATAGTAAACTAAAAAGCAAATTAATGCAATGCTACCACTTCAGAAAAAGGAAATGCACTCTGATGGATTTAGCTGGATATTAACAATCACAACGCCAGAGCTCTTTTACCCATAGTTCTCACCTACAGCCACATAAGAATTCTGGGCAAAGCTTCTTACCTCTGTTTACAAAAACCCAAAACCAAACCACAACCGAACAACAGCTCCCCACCCCCTACCCCTCCCCCCCCCCCCCCCCCCCAAACCCAACCTGAATCCAAAATGAAAGGACATCCCAAGAGTTTAAAGAAGCTTAATTAACACTTTGGAGAATCAAATTGGAAGGTGTTGCGCTCTGTACGGATTTGTTACATCCTGATTAGTCTACGGAGAAATAAGACCTCTAATTATATATATTAGTCATGATGTACAGTGCTGCATATATGTGATCATACTTTCCTTCAACTCTACCTTTTAAAACCTACTTGAGATTTTAAATCCGGGATACTTGCCTAACAGATCTTTGTTATAAGGTGCTATCAAAAGATTTATGCTTTAATACACTTCCAAGCATTTTTCTTCTAACTGTTCTTAATAAAATTTTTGCAATATATTTTCTGAGAGAAGTTACTTTATTCCAAGGTGGGAGAAGGCACAGAGAGCCATCTATCATCACAAGCAGAAACTTTCAGTCCAGCCAGCAGTCTGAAACCACGCGCTCTGAAGGTACGCAGAGTTTGCATGGGAAAGAATATGAAGTTGCCTTGTGAGAGCGCTCCACTGCCTTTTTTATCCAAATAAAGGTGGATGTGTAGAAAAGCGTATGCTGGAAAAGCCAGTTTTCGCTATTTTTGCTAACGTCATGCATCAGTAAAGAGATTTTTAAAAACCAAACCAACCATAAACCCAGAGCATGTTAGGAGGGAGAGACACCTTTATCGCGAGTGAGTAGCAGCTATATTTGTTAGTGTTGTCTTCCCGCCTTTGAAATTTGTTCTTTGTTCTTCAGAGCACAGACAAAGAGTTCACAAAATCTTCGCCAAGCTACAAAAGCTTGCCAATTAAAGCCCACATGGAAATATGATGAAGAGAGGAACAGTTATCATAATGACAGATGTACTGTACATAACAGATAGCAATTTACTTCTTCAAGGGTAATTACAAAAGTTGCTGGAAAATAATCAAGCCCTTATTCAGCCAGCCAGGACGATAGAAGGCAGCTGTACAAATACCAATATTCATAACAAAGTGCAGCCAAAAACAAAAGCTGAGGCTGAGCTGGGCGTCCTGGAAAAAACTTGTGTAGGATGCATCATTGCTTCCCGATGGAACTACTCGAAGGTGGGCACACAAGTATTTGGAAAAGGATAGCCAGAGAGTAATTACAGGGGCTGGCCATTGATGTAGGTGTGTCAGGGGGTGTTACAGGGGTTTGTCCTGGGCCCAGTCAGCGTTTGCAGAGGTGCCAAGAATGACGAAATAGAGAATTATGCTTCTTACATTTTCTGATGAGCTCAAGGTGGATGTAACCGCAAGCACACTAGAGATTGGGACCAGGATTAGGAAAAACTAAGGCAATTACATGACAAGAAGTACAAGATAGAGTTTGCCAGGAAGAGTTTCACCCCTAAGACAGAAAGTTATATGCTTGACCCATGGAAAAAAATCTGGGTATTGGAGCAGATTTTAAAGAGGTGAATCAATAGTGGTCTCCTATTACAAATAAGGGACATGCAAGTGAGAGTGCTGCCTGTCAGCATAAGGACATATTTTCACATCACTCAGAAGCTGAGATAGATGGTCTTGAGTGGAGTTTTCCAGGCAGCTTTGAGGATGTACGTTAATAAAGACGGAAAAGAGCTGGGCGTAACAGTGGCCTAGGAAATAATAGCTGAGTAAGCGAGGGTTGTAAAGACTAGAGAAAAGAATTCTTAGAGTTCAAATATGTAGCAGGCTGTTGCAAAGACAAGAAGGGTGTCCTGCTTCTCCTTCTCCACAGTGAATAGGACAAGAAAGAATGGATTTTAAACTGCAGCAAGTAAGATTTATATTAGCTATTAGGAAAACAAATAATGATGGTGAAACAGTATAATACACTGCCAGGCAAAACCAGGGGTCCTTCATCAATGGGAGTTTTTAGGAACAGGTTATCTCACTAAAAAAGGTTTAGGCACAACTAATACAGCCTTGGGAGGTGACAGATTTTATTTTCCTTGATTTTATCCTTCTTGTGTGCACACACACATCGTGCATCCTATGCATTTTATCCTACTTATATGCACAAACATATGCATCCTATGCATATTCATGCTTGGAAAGCAAATTAACTTGATCAAATTTGATCAAATTACTTTGATCACTTCACAATTCTCCTCTGCTCTTTTGACTCTTCCTCTACCGCTGCTCACTTTCCACATCTCTTGGGTCCTGCGGTACTTTTGGCTTCATCTTCTTCATTCCCCACTTCCCTTTTCCTCCCTTACAAACCGGCAATTCTTCCTCTGAAAATGTCAGCTACCAGGACAATGCACAAAAATTAGAGACCAATAATTTGTGACCTGAAAGAATGAAGGGTAGGAACATGGGATGTGTTTGTCCTATTTGTTCTATCCTTCAAGTCACATTTTTTAATGTTCAGTAAAGATTAAAAAGATATATATATATATATAATCATTTCCAGCTGTGAATTCCTCTCCTTTCCTGTCCTTTGACACTCAGAACGACTCGACCCTCCGTCACGTCACAAGACTGATCAGAGGCTGCTGCCCACCCCCCCTTGCAGCTCTCCTGCCAAACTAAACCCTTTTGGTTGCTCCACTTCTCTGCTCCTCTGCTGTAACTTTGATCATCTTAGGCTCCTGCTACAGTGGGGAGAAACAGAGAGGCATTTCCAGAGGACAAGTAAGCCTAGCTGTGGCTCAGATCTGCCCTCTGGAAATCCCTCTCTCCGCTGACTACAGAGCCAGCCGGGGGCTTAGACTGTGAACTTGCCTCTGGGAAAGTACTGTACCCTGAAGGAGAATACATTGAATTGCCCTCAGAAATCTCCTTTTTTTTCAAGGCAGAAAGCTTCCCCCTGAGGTAGGGACATCCTCACGCTGTCGGTTAGTTGGCACATGCTAGGTGCTACAGGGAGAAAGGGGACATTTACATTTTTAGAGGATGTCTACCCTTATGTACAGAGCTCCGGCAAATAACTTGCATACCGAGAAGAGTATAGCCCCCTAATGAAGGCCTTCTAATCAGAAGTTTGTCCTCACAGGGAACAAGGCCCTGATGTGGGAACTGGAGAGCTGCTGACAGACGGCGTTGCCTAGAGGACAGCAGAAACTAAATGGGGCTACTAGGCTATGGAGCATGGAGCCCTGAAAAAAGCCCACAGCGAAGCAAAATGTTAAGTACCTTCTCAGTAGAGAGCAAGCACTTAATGAAATGGGAACATTTGATAGCCCAATAAATGGAGAAATAAAAGACAGGCAGCTATAGATTACATGGGTTTCTGGTGACGTGATTAATCATGAACGCGCAGCTCATCTGGATAAGGACATTACTAGAATATTTTTGTTTATTTCCTTGTAATTTATAGTGTCTGCATTATAAAACAGGATTCTCAACAACGCATACTAACAGGATTATTTTTTAAAATTTTTTTGGGCAGAGCTGTATCAAACAAAAAATTGCAACTATCAATTATTTTTTCTCTGCAAGAAGACGATCCTTTAATCATTCAGATTCTGTCTCCTCGATGGCTGAGTTGAATAGTTTACCTCTTTGGATGAAAAAAATATACATAAATTTAGAATCCCTCATTGTGATGGCGTGTTTCTGAATGACACTTTTCATACCCAAACAATAAATAATTCTTGGGGCTTTTCTTACCCGCTATTAAAAGAAGAACTGCAAGCACATTCAGTAGGATATTTCCATTTCTCGTAGAATCACAGAATCATTAAGGTTGGAAAAGACCTGTAAGATCATCAAGTCCAACCATCACCCCAACCCCACCATGCCCACTAAACCATGTCCCGCAGTGCCACGGCCACACGTTCCTTGAAAACCTCCAGTGATGGTGACTCCACCACCTCCCTGGGCAGCCTCTTCCAATGCTTCACCACTCTCTCAGTAAAGACATTTTTCCTAATATTCAGCCTGAACCTCCCCTGGGGCAACTTGAGGCCATTTCCTCTTGTCCTGTCGCTTGTCACTTGGGAGAAGAGACCAACACCCACCTCACCACAACCCCCTTTCAGGCAGTTGTAGAGAGCGATGAGGTCTCCCCTCAGCCTCCTCTTCTCCAGACTGAACAACCCCAGCTCCCTCAGCCGCTCCTCATCAGACTTGTGCTCCAGACTCCTCACCAGCTTCGTCGCCCTTCTCTGGACACGCTCCAGCACCTCAATGTCCTTCTTGGAGTGAGGGGCCCAAAACTGAACACAGCATTCCAGGTGCGGCCTCACCAGCGCCGAGTACAGGGGCACCATCACGTTCAAGCTACACTTGTATGAAAACTTTCTGAAAATTTCCCATCTTCGGTTGCACTACCGGTTGTGGTGACTGCACAAGCAGGCATGGCAGTGGGATTTTGTGATTGCATCACCTCTACTACTCTTCGGAGTAACTGTGGGCAATATACCGATAACAAATGACAGCAGCCAGAATTATCTGATCTTTTTAAAACTAGTTGCAGTGTCTACATAAACATATGAATATAAACGCTAGTTAAAGTTGGGGCAGGAATTATTCAGTTTAACAGGAGCTTTGAAGTTTTATTTTAAAAATTGTCTTTAAAATCACCTATAAAAATAAAATGTAATTTTTGAGTCATAAAATTTTCATGTCATCAATGAAAATTAGGTTGGCACAAAAAGAATTACAAATTAAACCATCAATAATTTTGGCAGCTAGAAAAATGCAACCAGATCTTTCTTCAAAGAAATCTAAACCACTCTAGTCTCCCCACCTTGTTTCAACTATTGTTTCTCATCCGGTCATCAGTTTTCTTTTGAAGATGTTTGCCTCAATTTGTCATTTTTTCATGACAAATAACATAAATAAATATATCAAAGAGCCAAGCCCCAGTTCCTACCTCTGGCAATGATTACATTTTATGTCCAGAAAAGAAAGCTCTCTTGCCACCGAGCGTGACAGATGACACACTGTCCTTTCAAATATACCTGCTCTGCCAGCAGAAGAGACTCTGCCCTCCTTTCCTACAAGGTTACGTGCTTGCTAGGCAGAAGTGGCTCCGTGAACTGACAGCCTCGCAGCAGAGTTAATTTCTTATTTTGTGTATTTTCCTGTTTATTTACAGCAGCTGGGTTTCACTTCTATAGGCCCACAAAAAGGGCTTTCGTCAGAACACACCCCAGCATCCCAAATTTTGAAACATGAAAATTAAAAAAAAACAGAACAAAAGTCTCTTGCTACCGACATTGCTATCCCCAAAAGAGATCAAGAACCACTACATACCTCAGACTCAGATTTACAAAGTGTTAATGACCCACTTCCCCCACTCTCCTCATTACTGATCATCACATCTGAATGTCTCACTTCACATCCACTGGTGAAGTCCTATTGCCCCAAAACTGCTGCGAGTCCTTGGAAGGTTTTACGGTGGAGGACATATCACATGGCATTTTGATATACATTGCTTTGGAAACTGAATCTACTGAAGAGATAGATAGCTGAGTATTTTATGCACCCGACATAAACGTATACAGACACACACACGTGTGTACTACAGTACAAAAACCGAAGAAAAGCAAGCTGCCGATTTCATTTAAATGGATCTGGTTTTGTGCTACAGGATAACATATCTGCAGACTCAAGAGCTAAAAATTTGGTGTTTACACACTGTTTTCAATGCTCAGTTTCATGGGTAATTTTTTTCTTCTTTTATGACCTGCATTCATTCATGTATTTTGCAGAGTGTTAATGTCAGGAATTACCTGGATCTTTGCATTCTGTAGCTGTCTTGTTCTTCCAGGGAACTGAAAAGAACGTGGAAGTGATTAGAAATACTCGTCTCTTACATTTTCAGTAGATCCTCTTCAGCTGTAGCATTCTCCAAATGTGCAAACACAGAATTCATGAATTGTGTATTGATATAAATTATTGAAATTGCAAATGATTACAGTTGTACCTTCCTCTGCTGCAATATTAATAAATGGGATTTGTGTGCTATAGTAAGTGTAGTAAGAGTGTTTGCTTCTCTGGCAAATTCTCTGCTACGTCTGAATTTTAGGCAAGGCCAATAAACTGTTCTTCCCTTTCCTATCCACGTTCTTGTTTGTACTCTTTCCAAATTCTGATTAAAGTGCATCATACCCGAGCACAACAGCTCTAAAGGAAATCCACAGTTTGAAAACATCCCCTTCAGGTCACTGCTGCTTCAAGTGCTACCTGGCTTGTGTCGTGTACTGTCGGTGGTCACCGTTCAGTGCCTGCTGTTCGCATTAAAAACACGCACCTCACCGCCCTTTTGTGAATCTCAGGAGAGGGGTGACTGCCTGAATGGAATTTGCTGATGATTATTCCTCCAGAGCTGGCTCTCCAGGGGATGGCAATAGCAGGCTAGCAGCAGAAAGCTGCTGTCGTAAATGTGCCACAGAGAGGATTGGCAGGTCTTTAATTACCGACACTTACAAATCTGGCCAAGTTCTTGTGGTTTGTGGAGCTAGCGCCTTTATATGTTACACTGTCTGGAGCGTAAGGTAATATTTGTTTTATGCTATGCACAAAGCTAATGGGAAGTTTACAGCGCATCCGTGCCATTAGGCTATCGTGCTGTATATACAGGGGGAGAGGCAGCACATACAAACATTTTAGCTTCATAGTATTTGTTTCATGATTTATACTAGCTAGGGACATTGGACATTTCAAGACGCAATCGTTCAGCTGGCCAGTGGGTAGTGGAGTCAATGTGGCTACATTAGTTTTTCTCTGAAGTCCTACTAAGCTCATAAGAATGATAAAAATAACTCAAAGTAAGGAAAAAGAAAAAGAAGGGAGAGAAAAAACATAAAGGCAAAAGGGACAAAAATGTATAATAAAAAAAGTCATTACAAAAGTAGAAAACAGATTCTCTGTTACCATGTATAGATTGCCTGTTGGCATCTCTTCAAGGTAGCTAATGTATGCATGCATTGGGATTTTAGTTCAGAGTTCACAAAACACCTCATCACTGACTGAAGCTTTGCAGCCCTTATCAGAACCGTAACACTCTTCTGTTTGCCAGTGGTACGAGCCACAATACAGCAAGCTTGATCCTTTATTAAAAATAGTTGTCACCTTTCTTTCTGTCCTTATTCTGTGAAAGATACGTGTGTGTCACTCAAATTTCTTCCAGCTCTGGGTACTTTCTTACTTCTGCTTAATGGAAATACAAAATACAGTTAAATCAGAGGAGAATCATCTCTCCCCTATGGTGTGCTGCAGCAGCCAACTGTTGGGACGTAAGGTGGTGACGTGCCAGGCTCCGATGTTCTTAAGGGCAGGCAGAGTTCACTGAACTAGGGGGGGTTTTGGAGGAAAAAAGGGAAAGAAGTGTTCTGAAGGAAACAAACTTTCTTCAGTTTAACAAAGTTGACAAAAAAAATTTGAACAACTCTACTCAGCCGTACAAAGAAAATTCAGGAAGCTCGAAAGAAACGTCTGTCCCTTTAAGCTGTCTTCGGGTAGGCCTACATTAGCAATTTGATTTGGATCAGGAAAGCACTTCTGAGGTGCATCGCCCCGTGATCGCCAGGTACTGGCCTGCGATTCACCTCAGGGAGCTGCTTCAGCGCTTATCACATGAATTTCTTTAGGACAAAACTAATCAGAAGATACACTGAGAGCACCAGCTGCACCCAGCCACTCAAGTGGTCCACTCCACAGGACCAGACTAAAGCTATGCCAAGGAACAATCCTCCTCGCCCCCCACAACCTCACACCCTGAACCAAGCACAGTGGACGCGAGATGCTCAACGCCAACTCTTTCATCCCGCAGATCTACTTGCTCTACGCTGCATTACATGTTGATGTAGACATAACTTCTGTTGAACTGTCACTTTCTTAGAAACACCATTCTGTGGCTTTGTGCTCAATGCAAATAGAGTTTCCTTTCCAGATAGCAATTTGGATATAAAACACATGTCCACAATGTGGCATGTGTTTTTTTCCCCCTTTTCTACCCCATGTAGCTACTCAAGATCGATCCTGCGCTCTGGTTGTAGCCCCTGTGACCATATCCTCTTTGTAGTCCATTACCACTTGGGCAATAGAGATTCAGCTTCTGGATCCCATGTCTTTTAAATCCATTAGGTCTAAGCATCCAGACCCTTCAAGTCTGGCCTCTAAAATGCATTCCCTTGTGTGCGTTTGAGTGCTGACAGCCCTCGAGAATAAACATCACACGGTCCAGTTACTCTGGGCCTTTAAAAATCAGAGCAGAACCCCTGAGGAAGCTGGGGAAAAGAGAAGGAAGTATTCACACCATCTATCTTTAAGCCCAAATTTAGATGCCCTCTATAGCCAACGGAGAGAAGTAGGGATTCTCCACAGACCAATTCTGCACAACTAAATTAGGCTCCTTTTCTGAATTGCCCTCCGGAGAAGGATTTGCTTTCCAGTACAACAGAAGCAGTCCAGGGAAAGCAGCTGGCGACATAAAATCACCACAGTCAGGTAGTGTGACTGTCCCTCCATGTCAGGGTTAGAGCCAGAACCATGCTAACATACACACGGCCACTGACAAGTGACACATTCATGGATGCCATCCTCTCCCTTTATTGCCCTGTCTCTATCATAGGTGTCTATCTTTCCCAAAGCAGCTCAAACCATCATCCCTCCCCGCACTCCATTTGAGAATCTTCCTCTTCTCCCCCCCATCCTTTCTGTGAGTGCTGGGGGAGAGCTACTGAAAATCACTGTCTGACCACTTATCTCACCCTGCTCAAAACTGCTCAACATGAAACTCTTAGGCACTGGCTCTTTTACTACAAGATTAGGATGCAACGCAGCACAAAAGTAACACTTCCAGTTGGAAAAAAGATGTCAAGCATAATGGTTTTTTCTCGCTGAGAAATGCACGCCTTGAACTGAATCTACCAGGAAATCTGTAGTGAATTTGCTCAATTATTTTCATTGAAAAATCAGGGGGAAAAAAAGATCTAGACTTTTCAACAATGGCAGCACAAAAGCCTCTGCAAATTTCTCTACTAAAGTGAACCTCTGACAATTTTTTTGTGTGTGGCTTTTTTTCTCTTAGCTGGAAACCCATAAGAGTTTGGCTTCATAGCCAGCCTGAAACAATTCCCACTGATGTATTTCACAGGTCTAGCAAGCCATCGGTAAAAGACATTAATCAAGGTTCCATTCAAAACCGAGGCAGATATCTAATCAGGCTTTCAGAAAAATCTGATTTGTAATACAGGCAAATATAGGCAAAACATCGTAAGCACCCACCTGCATGTGTAACGATCAGAGGGATAAAGGACTTACGTCTTGATTTTATTAGAACTGCGATCTGTTAGATTGTAGTCTCAATATAAAAAGACAGTTTTGCAGAGAAGTCAAAACTCTGGTTTAATACCAGTATTTCATAAAAAAAATGAAACCAGGAATCATTTTGAAATGATTTCAGTTGTTCTTATACTTTGCCATTAGTAGAAAGGGCTGTCAAATATTACAGCAAAGACAGAGGTGACACAAGTACTATGAGTTTAAGGACAAATTATTTCAGGAGTTGAAGACTGTGCTTTGGAGTGAGGACTTTCAACCATTCTAGTAAACTGACAAGGCTGGTTGAGCTTTTTGCTTTCACCTCTAAAAATAAATAAATAGCATACTTAAACTGACCTATGGCAAAGTTCCTTTAATTGTATATGCAGCACTTCAGCATCCCCAGATGAAAGATACTGTACAACCTAAGATGCTGTTGACCCCTTCACCCGGCAGCCACACGTGCCTACGTGTAGCTCTGCAGGAACATGCGGTATTGTTAGATCTGTACAAAAAGCCCAGCACTAAACACAGAAGTCTTACAGAAATCAGCACCCAAGAAATGCTACTTTCCTTTTGAGTTCCTCTGGCTATAGGTCATTACACTACTCATTAAAATCTGTTTCTGCTAGGAATTTACAACTGTAGACTCTGAACAGTAAAATTCAGGTAAAGCCTGCACATTGTTTTATTTTCCTCGGGGAGTTTTTTAAAGTTAGTTCACTACCAGATCTGGTAAAAATTCAGGTGATGTTCAATAAACTCCTCTAATTTTATCCTTCCTTCCACGAAGTGGAATTTAGGACTAAATTCATTCTACATTCATTCTGCAGGGTTATAGCAGAGATAAATTTGGCCAATATGTATTCATTGCTCTGCTAAACACATTACAGTAGCTTTCTTGTGATATTGCATGGAAGAACCAAAAATAACTTGTTTTTCCAGTGTCCTCACCTACTTTTATAACAAATATAGTTGGTGAATGTAAATTAATGGTTATTACAGCATCTGCGCTGCATTTCACTTATTTTTATAGTGAAAGGCTGACTAGACTTTTTATTTTGATATTGCGATACTAACACACCTGCTGGAACCTGCTATATTACTACTCCAGGGAAAGGTGGTTAATTGCATTTTCTGCCTATTAGAAATAGAGGGATTTAGAGTTACTATTGTCTCCCACAAGGTTCTTTAAACATCTTATCAAAGCCTTCCAAAACCATAAAAAACCCCTCAGTCCTCCTTCCTGCCCACCAAGAAAAGCTCTGCCAAAATCAACTCCTTGGGGAGTGAATCCTGTCTCAATAATGTATTTTCTATCTAGAATAACAAACATTCCAGCAACTACAGTAATAACAATAACATTAATAATGACTTCCTTACCTGTACTAAAATGACACCTCAGAGGAGGACTAATGCAGTGTGAGCTCTAAGACTTAAATCTAGCTCACAAACTAGAACGCAGTTTTACAGGGATAAAACTGCAGGCTGTAATTATTGGCAAAATCAGAGGAAGGGTCAATTTCTCTTCATTTCAGCAAGGAGGGAAAAAAGATAATTAAGGGCCAAAAAGTTAAACTTACATTCGGTTTAGGAGTACAAGCCTTTTGCACGCGATTATCAAGAAGCAGGTACTAAGCATGCTGTCAACTTGCTGACGGGTGAGGGGCTAATGGGTTGGCAAGGGAGAACAGCTGATCTGAGAAAGGAGCTGGGAATTCTGCCCTCCTACGATGGAAGGGGCAGAAAAAAAAGACAAGAAAAAGAAGAAAGAGAGGCAAAAAAGAAGATAACAGAGTTAGAGCCTTGGTCTTTTTTTGTTTGCCTTGGCAATAGGCAATTTTGTTCTGTAGCTGACATGGAAGGATCTGGTTAATGTGCCTTTTAGTCACCACTCGAAAGAATAAGAAACAGGTGTTGATGATATGAGAGTCCTGGAGGGACTATGGCAAATGAGAAGCGGCAGCGATCAGGCGCCCACACTAGGAACAGCTGCTTGATGAGGACCATAAAAAAAAAAGAAAGAAAGAAAACAAACCAAAAAAACCCCCAACCCTGAGTAGGGGAAAGAATAATAAAAGAACAAGAGCAAAATAAAGTCAAAATCTGGAAATTAGGAGGCAAAGCCAAAGCCAAAGCCAGGTTTTATTGGCCAGTGTTACAATTAGCAGTGGAGCCCTTAACAAAACCCACAGTACTAACTGTAAAAGCCTTGCACCATTTGCCCAGGTTCCTGGGACTCCCTCCTCTCGCAGAGGCGGAGTGCTACTGCGCAGGCTGCAGCAGCGGGTCCCTGTTCCAGCACACCTCCTACCACCCGGCGTGAGTTAGGAGCCTCATTTAACTGCCTCCACCTAGACGACTGGGAGGATGTTTATGTTCTGCGTGTAGGAGACTAGGTTTGAAATCCAAATTCAATTGCATAAAATTGACTTCTGTATAGTTTCAGGCAAGTGTTTCCCTCTACTAAAGTAATTGCGTCGCATAATCTATTTTAGAGGAACAGACCCACCAAGCATCTTGGGTACTTTGGACTAAATTGAGGGGAATAAAAAAAAAAAAAACCAAACACCTTACGATCTTTTTCAGCATCTGAAGCGTACAATTTGCATTCTAGCGTATCCTCTAATGGCCGTATCCTGTAGTGTTTACCTGTATAATGTGTTGTTTGCGTTTATTTCTCTTATTGTTAATGCTAGCATGAGACATAATTCATTTTCTCAAAGTATATGGAATTAAATGGCTATAAAGAGAAAGTAAATAAAAGAGATGTAGGACTGAGTATGAAAGTTTGGTTTCGCAGTGAAACTAATATAACACTAGCCTAGCTCTACTGTCTTCAATTCATATTCAGGCACAATTCCCTCTTTAAATAAACCCACCCCAGAAACAAGCCTGTATCTTAAACTGTAAGTACTTCAGGTTGCGACTGTGATATTTGTACAGTGCCAGAACAGCACAACTGCTGTTTTCACACACTGCCACGGTAGGGATGAATCCTATGAGTAAAAACAGCTAAATAGAAAGAAGAATAAACCGCATATGGATGAGAGGGAAAAAAGAAAAAGTCATGAGCATAGGAGTCAGGCAACTAACAAGAAGGTTGAAGGCTCTTCAGGGACAGCAATGGTAAATGGCATCTTACTGTTTGTCTATAATATCTGTGTGTAATATGAAGGGCAGCGCAAGATCTCTTAAGAGACCCGAGGGTGTTACAGTAATACAAATAAGAACAGCTTCTGGTTAGAGAGGCTCTAACCATTAATGACGATTCTTTTTCTGGGTAAGTAAGCCTCTAACAATGGGTGTGATGTTAAAATAGCTGTACCGCAAAATTACAAAAACAAAAATAAAATAGTTTTATCAGCAGAAGGAAAGGCTTTTTTCAGATGCATATAGTGGAATTGGATTGTAAAATACAGGGCAGAGAAATACGAAAGAAAAAAATCCAGGTTGATTCTTCTTGAAAGGCAGCATACTGCATTATAAAATATCTGAGCCATGACCAAAATAAGACACAACAGATGCCTAGCAACAAGGCACTTTGGATAATAGAACAGTTACTTGTCACCAGGAATAGTATTTTTCAAAGGCTTCCTCTTCACCAGTCCAGAGTAGACAACTTGTTTCATCTGTTTCAGCAGCAATGCCAAACATTCGTCTTTCTTACGGAGCGTGAGTAAGTCATTCTGCCGTGGACTGTCACCAGGATATTCCTGAGGTCACTCTCCGAGGGAAAAATAGCAATTTCAGAGAGACAGTCTCCAAGGACAAAGAGGTTAATCTAGCGTTTGCTTCTTAGGTGATGAGGGTGAATTAAAACATCCGCTCAAATGCTGTAATTTAAAGAAAGTTGATCTAATAAGCAGTAATTGTAAAAATTGCAGTTGGAAGAGAATATGCTATGTTATAAAAGAGATTAAGATACAGCAGTCGGAAATGGATCCAGTATTCTGGCTCTCCAGGGGACTAGCAGCTACTGCTTTGTAGTTTCCATTCAGACATCTGTTAAATGGGTATAATTATTCTTACATACTTCACAGTAATGCTTAATTACTTGCTTAAAAAGTGACCGCAGATTGTAAGGTACATTGTGCTAGAAAAGTGCATCCTATAACTCAAAACTTAGTCTATGGCTCTCCTGAGTTCTCTTCTATCCAGGTTTACTGAGAGAGTGGTGAAGCATTGGAAGAGGCTGCCCAGGGAGGTGGTGGAGTCCCCATCCCTGGAGGTGTTCAAGGAACGTGTGGACGTGGCACTGCAGGACATGGTTTAGTGGGCATGGTGGGGTTGGGGTGATGGTTGGACTTGATGATCTTACAGGGCTTTTCCAACCTTAGTGATTCTGTGATTTCATCTACAAAAAGCTATATTGTTATGACCAGTACCTGGAAGATGGAAAACATATGGGTGTTTGAAAAAAAAAAAAAAAGGTGATTTCTGCTCTGTTAAGCTACATAGGAGTTGTAGCTCTAGCGTCCTCTTCCAGCTGCAGGCTAGATCTTCTACCTGGGCTATTCCATCCATGAAGCACTGTAGTGAATCACCAAGAGGTAACACAGTGGCCCTTCATAGGAGATCCGTTTTGGATGGGTAGCCTGTTTCAAAGAGAAAGCAGACCTTGGGAAGCATCCACTTGAATTTCCAGACAAAACACTTGGGGTAGTGGAAGGTTGCTTTTGTTCTTTTAAGGAAAAAAGCAAAATTTCCCACCTGGACCACACATATACCATAAAGCAAAAGAGTTTCTGTGTGTGCATGCTACATGTTAAATTCATATACATATGTATGTGTCATTACGTTAGACACGATGAGTAATACAGCACGGAAAGAGTAACTATATGTCAGACAGCAAATTTCTGCTGCTGAACTCCAGTCTGGCAGACTTGCACCTTAGAGTGACGTCTTTGAATTAGCTACCTCTGCAAGCTCCAGCAGGAGCCATCCTTCTGGAGACATATTCCTTAGCTCGGGAAGTAAGAGGTCACTTATCAATTATGTAGGAAAAGTCTAATCAGTCCAACTGGGGAAGCAATTAAGACCTTTTTCCTTCTCTGGTACTCCAGGAACACAGTAAAAATTGAAATTGTGCTAAAGCCAAGTTCTACTTGGGGTTCAGTACAGATCAGTTTGCAGTAGCTGAGCTCTGGTGACTGCTGGTAGCACTTTCTCAGTCTACCTTGACTGAAGCAATGAAGTAGTTGAGGGCTGTGATTCCCATAGGTGAGATAGGCTAAATGTATGCCTGCAGATTTATCTCAGCTGATGGGTGACAACTTCCTTGGCCATGATAAATCAGGTGAGTTACGATATCTCTGAACCCAGATTTTTACGGCGGCATGGTCTAACATACGGTACACGCACAGGAATGGATTTGCCATGTTTTTAGCTTTACTAAGGTTCTCTTTTCCCACTCCCCCAGCTGTGACATGCAGCTGAGGAGCTTACTTTTTCCTAAATCCCACTTTTTCCTAAATCCCACAATATTAACGCTTAAGTCTTAAGCTTTATGTGCCCAAAAAGCGATGTGATGTTCAGATTTCTCCAGCGCTCAGGAGTCGTACTGATTTTAAACAAACTGAGGGAAAACAAAATTCGAAGAAAAGCCAGTCTACTTGGTTAGTGCTTTAAACGTCTAACTGCAGACAACCAGATTGGGCCGTTTGGCCTAAATAGCTTAAGACACGCTAAGAAGAGCAGTTAAAACTGCAGAGGAGGGAGAGAAACTGCAGCAAGCGCCAGAACAAACCAACCATATGCTCAAGGCGCTTCACTGGGCAAAGAGAGAGGCTCTGTTGTGCAGGCTGGGGCCGTGATCCAGCATAGCATACCTGAAGCATTTCACCATGCGAAAGCTTAATCAAGGGATCCCAATACAGCCTGGGCCCGTTAACTCCAGACAAGCATGAAGTGTGAAGCTACTGCTGCAAAGAGAGGTGATTGCTGTTTTGAAATGCATAAACAGTAGCATTACCGAGCAAGGAATCGAGGGAGTAATACCGGCACTATTTTATATCAACTCTGCGAGGCCAGGTCTGGGGCTGTACATGCCACTCTGGTGCTGCCGTTACCTTCGTTTCTGTTACGGCAAGATTTATTTTGTAAGTCAAGGTGGTGCTGGAGGAAAAGCACTGGCTTCAACCCAAAATATGAAATAAATCAGAAAGAATCCAATGAGGGCAACTAAAGCGATAAAAGACTGGAGAAATACATTCAGTGCAGACTGCTAGGAGAACTGAGTGCGCGTTGCATAAAGACAACAAGCAAATGTGATAATGTGTATGTACCTGGAAAAGATTAACTGTGAGGGCAGATTAGTCTCGGTTGTGAATGTGGACACGAGAAAAGAAAAACCCTCACTAGTTTCTAAACATCAGAAAGAGTAAACGCCCGTTTTCTATGGATTCATGGATAAGCTTCTAGGTGGACTCGCTGTCAGTAAAGAATCACACAATTACCTCATTTCTTCTCCCCAGTCTCCTCTCACCACAAAGTTCGCAGGGACTCGGTATTTCTACGGGGCCGACCCATCCAAAAAAGTGCAGCTGAAATTAGCAAATACTTTCAAAAATATTAGGGGAGAAGTGGCAGATGACAGACAACCAGCCTACTAAACACAAGATCAACAAAAAAAGTATTTGACTAAATATCACAAAACTTTTCTCGGAAGTAAACCAGTCCTATATTAACTACCTAAAATATGGCAGGACAGGAAATGGATAACGGATCCTCGCATCTCCTTACGCCATCCTTGTATTATTACAGGAGAATCACCTAAGAAAAAAACTTAAATAGTCCGTCAACTCTGTTTACTTCTAACTCTAGATCTCTGACACTTGACAATTTTTGAGGAGGGCAAATTTGAAGGGCTGCCAGATTGAAGTTGCAAGACCTGAACTATTCACAGCATCTAACATTGAAAGGAAAGTCCAAAGGATAAAGGCATGCTGCCTGAATTTTGAAAAAGATATTGGTGGCTTAAATCACAGGCTCTTAATGTGATCACACATTAAAAGCCACCAAGCAAGACTTGAGAGAGTCAAAGCAGAGGAGGTTTTTTTTCTCTTTGACAAAGCAGTTTTATAGCACCAGCACGCTTTATTGAAGTACGTTGAAGGAATCCATCTGTTGTCAGTGACATTTTCCATGGGAAACAGTAATAAATGGATAGTTTCAACTTCAGCAGGAAAACCCTTTGTTTGGGCATATATTATGAAACTAAATGGAAGACATTGAACATTATCAGATAAAGTCCAGTGAAACAGGTCCACCCCTTGTTGAAACCAAGGAAGTTGTCTATGCCTTGACTTAAGGAACGCATTGGCATGCAGTGTCTTTACAGCCAAACTGAAACGCATACCGCTTCCCGTGTAGAGAAACCGTTGCCTTCAGTAGGTTACTCCTGATATCTGTACACTTACTGCTTGGCCTTACATGCAGTTTCTCACGGGATACGGCTGACAGCAGTTTCCCAGGGTGCTATACCCACCTCGAGCCACGCGAGCCAAGCCGCAGGTCAGCCCAGGGGTCTTATTGTTTTCTTGCTCTTTGTGCTTTGTGTATGTTTCTTTACTGTAGAAGAGTTAATGGGTTTCCACTGTGTAGCAGGCCCCAAATATAAGCAGGGAAAAAAAATAATCAAATCACATAAACATTAAGTAAGCAAAAGGTAGTGTAGAGCACTATGCAAACATGCGCTTGCTTAAAACGGCTTTAAGAGACTGTTTCAGAAGGAGTATTATTTCCCAATTACTTGTCATCCCTTGTGAGTTTATTTTGAGCCTCTCTTTTCCCTTGTAAAGAAAAGAAATGGAAGAAGGCACTCCCTTGGAACTTCACAGGCATTCATTTACAACGTAGACCCTGAACCAAAGCAACCCTGAGGAACTGCAAGCTGGCCAACTCTTTAAATGCAGACAGATGAACAGCAGATGTTGTCATCTGCCAAATGAACGCAGAATTTGACCCGTTCCATCCAATTTTTTTTGCCAGTTGCTGTTTGCCAGCAGAGCACGTGGAGATCTGAATCGGGTTTCCTGATTTTAAGAGCACGTGCTCCATGAGATTAACATGGTGGGGCTGCTTGATCTGAGCCAAGTGCTAGAGAGCTGGTGGTCACGTATACTGTTCACTGATACTGATTTAACAGCACTGTGTTTACTATAAATGCAGTCCTCCAAATCATCCTTTATTATATTACGTGGACTGAGCCTTTTAAATTCTGCTGCTAGTCTCCCCGGTGCAAAACCAATTCTTCACAAATGTGATGACATATTTAAAAAGTTTGAAAGCACAGTCTGACTCCTTTCCTGCTTAGATTGCCCAGGCTCGAAGGACTTCAATCTGAAGTTCTGAATACCTATTATATATAACCGTTGTATGTGTGTGTATATATGTACACATACATGAAAGTATATACATTTGTGAGTGTACATTCATAAATAGATATGAATGAATAATTGGGTGCCCGAGTGCGTAATTCAGTGGTCCAACCCCTAAGACACAAAGCTGAATTGTGAATAACCAGTCACTGTTTTCTCAGCCACTGGGTTGGTCCCTCATCCTCCTTACAAACACGACAGCGGCTCACTGCAGCACACAGATTACTCTAGCAGTATTCCAGCAACTTAGGGAGCTACTGTAGAAAACCAAAACTTTTTCAAAGATTATTTTACTTTACAAGGAAAAAGCAACACTTTTTTTGTGCTGGGATGAAGGATAGTTAATGCACAAAGAGGATGGATTTCTTATTTTTTTTTTAAATAAACACAAGCATAGCCTGAAAGAAGTTTTAGTAACGGATCACTGTTTTCAAACATTGTGAACATTTGCCAGACGCAACATGGCATCATAGCAGAGATGCTGTAAAGCAGTTTCTCTATGGTCAAGCGCAGGGATTTGCAAACCTTTGCAAGGAAGTACTGTTATCCCACAACATTTCTTGTGGCTCACTTTTCTTATCAAGCTTTTCATTAAAGATGCAAGAAAGTCAATGCAAATGATAGACCGCTATTTAATAACCACTAGGCTTTATTACTTGTGATAGAACAATTTCACTTGGTTACATTCACCTCGCATTTGGGAATAAGGAGGCATGGAAAAAGAAGCATAGAGCTTCATAACTACCATAAATCATCAGCAAAGGCTTTTTGTTTGAATATAAAATATACAAAGCATTAAACGCTGGATGTTGAAGAGTAATTAGGGATTGTTTGATAAACTGGGAAGAATTTTTTTTAAATTGAATGGAGCTGGCAAAGGAATTGCAAAACCATAACAAGGTCCTGATTTAGCTAAGTGTTGTTGGGGCCGCCTTGTTTTATCTGGCCAATGAGCCACTTTCTTAAAATCAGAGAAAGCCTTTGGAGACTGCAGGAATATCAGAGGGAAAAACGTGCAGCCAACAGCGAATTAGATGAAGCCAAAAAAGTGATGGTTTTATCCAAAAGAGTGGTAAACAATGCAAATCTAGGGCCCGGCAAGGCCAACTTTATTTTTTCAAATAAGTCTCCAGTTACCCTCTTCTTTTGACAATAGTAGTATGGCAGTAGCTGTGATATGCTAACATATAATAAAGCCAAGGCTGGAAAGAAGAGGTTAGAGTTTTGGACAAATAACAGGGAAGACGGAGACAAACTTTCAGGCACAAACCCCCTTTCTCCAGGTCTGAAATAGAAGCAACAAACTTCAAAGTCAAATTCAAACTGAAAGCAGCTCCTTCGAGTTTTACTCAGATTATATTTTTCAGATTACGACACTGTGCCTATGGAGGAGAGAAAGACAGGCATAAGATCGTCTCTGCGGGACAGAAGAAGAAAGGTATTTTTCGTGGAATAAAGATGAGGCCTCAGAAGTAGGGAAAATTATAAAATGCCATAAAACTAGTATCGCTAATGCATCCATGTTTTTAATGCCTAATAGAGTCAGGAATTTTTGATTGGTGCTTATCTTTAGGAGGTATTTTGCATGACGTGTTTTTGAATGCTTATTGTAGTGAATGATAAAAAGATGTGCAATAAAAGAGATATTCTGAATCTGATGACAGTTCATGTCTCCAGAAAAAAAAAACTGTCTTCACCTCTGTAATATTGTTTCCAGGTGAGCCTTTATAGAGGCAAAGAAAGGACATGCTCCAAGTAGCTGGACAATTGTGTTACCAGCAAATACGGAGATTGCAACCGGCACCTATTACCAAATTTAAGAAGTGGCTCCAGCTCCTACTAAAAGTGTTGAAGCAGCTACTTTTCCCGCATTGCCATGCAGCTAAACAACAAGGATCCAAGAAGAGAACTCGGGAATCAGTTTCAGACCCTGCATCTAAATTACTAGTGGTGCCTGTAAGAGGTTAATTTCATCCAATCCAAATATTTTCAAGAAAGATTCTAATGGGATTTATTATAAATAGTCCTAATAAATAGGGATTAGGGTTTACTAATCCAGTTTTTAAAGAACTTTACAGGAAGGCATTAGGCAGATTCAGATAATTATTTTACACCCTCCATCCTCCTAAAATTATAGATGCCTATGACCATAAATCAAAAGAGGAAAAAAAGAGTTAGTTAAATTTATTAAGTGGATAACCTCTTTCTCATAATGATAAATGCAAATTATTATTTAATTGACAGTCACCTGAGGACAATATACTTGCAAGAGGTGTCATGGAAGCATACCAAGAAATCTACCATAAACTGAAGGCATTTGATTTAGTGTCCAAGGCAAGATGATTGAATACCTGCGAAGCTGACACTGAGAGCTATAGAATTACCTGAGAGATTTGGAACTTTTTGATCAAATGAAAATTCAACCCCCCCCCTCCCCAACTCTGCTGTATTTATGGAATTACTACACAAAAAGATTTACCGCTTTGGAGACAGAGATCAATAACAGTTTGTGAAAAGCCCAAGTTAGAAACATCTTGAACTAAGACAAGTGTTCAATATAGAGTTCATCGTTATAGACTTTAAATTGTCCGGTATAAAAAGAGGGACTGACGTTTGACCTTCACCAGTTCCTGTGCGAGGAGAGGGGAAAAAAAAAAAAGGTATATTTGTAGCAAAAAAAGGATGAAAAAAGACCCTGGAATTGAAGTGGGAGATTAGGAACACCAGTTAAAGGCGATTGATGGGCATTTCCGAGCAGGCCTTGGCAGGGCAACACAAGGCTTGATGCTACTTTATAAATAATTTGTTAACGTTCGACTGCATTAGCCTTTCTCCAGACTCCACGATCCTTTGTCAGATAGCGAATATATGTTGCATGTGTTAGGTACTAGCTAAATTACTAATCTACGTATAAGTGTAGATTTTGAATGAAATTACAGATTTAGGACTTCATCCGGTGAACGAAAAAGCTGCTAAGGGCTGTTGACCTTCATCCGTTCTTATGGGATGAGATCTTAGCCTGATTTGTCCTCCCTCATGGGAGTTTGATGCATTAATTTCAGTGAGGTCAGGATTTCCCTGCAGTCTGCGGTGGAAGTTACTCAAGCTTAACTGGGTATCACCAACTGGTACACCTCAGCCTCAAGAGCTGTTTTTCATTAGTGAAAAGACCCCATGTCTGAAAGCAAACTAAAAAACTAACGTTCAAAGAAAACGTCTGGGACGTGACAATTTGGCATCAGCTGAATCGGGGTGCATGGGCCAGGAGCTCGTCACGGGAGTGAGGTTCAAGGACACTGTGATTTACACCCAACGCCCATCCAGTGGGAAGTTGTGTTCAGGGAACCTCTGGGAGCGATTCCTCAGCATTTTCCAAATCCCGTCTCTCTCCATCAAGGAGCAGATTCATTATGGAGCACAGAGCAATATTCTGGAGTCACAGGTCACCAGCGTTTCCTGCTTCATTCTCTTGTTGTGGGAGGAAAAGAGCAACTCTCATAAAAGCACAATATGTTCCTGACACAACCCCAACGAGAGCCTGGGGTCCCATAGACAAATAAAAAAGGCAAAGTTCCCAGTTTTGCAGAGGTTACAGAGCTTCCCAGTCTTGCTGTGGACACTGCACTGTCACTGGTGTTGGATATTTCCTTAACATGGAGAATAAAGCGACTACGGAGAAGATGCAGACCACCTTATGATTATGGCAGCAGGGACTCCGGCGACAGGAGCTCAGTCTGGTGTCTTTTGCCCAATTCAAGCATGGGCATGGACAAACCACTCAATTTTGAGTTAATAAAGGGAGAAGGGCAGGGAAAGATGGAAGTTAGCCTTTAATGATGCACTTAGACGTGTGTGAAAGCTTCTCCTCTAATATGTCTTTGACTTCTCCCCTCCATGAAATAAGGCTCACATCAATTATTTTGCTATCTTGTCAAATTTTAAACTATTAGCTTTTGGAGGTAGGGCTGTAACCCCTAAAGAGAATAAACTAGAGGAGAGTTTTCAGAACGCCTACATGATTCAGGAATCTGAGGCTTACTGGGCTTCAATGAGATTTAAGAGATTCAAAAAAGCAATTTAGCACTTTGGGAAAATTTTGTGTACAGTGCTTGATCCACTGACTTCTCATTCTTATAAAAAATTCAAAGTACAGTATGACAAAAAAATACCAAATCAAGAACTAGGTAATGAGTTATCTAAGGCAAAATCTGAACACATTAAAATAGCTGCTTGCCTAAAGTTGTAATTATTATAGGTTTTCTCATTTATTCCTTTTCTTCACTACAGCACAGAAACAAATCTCTAATTTTAGACTAACTGTCCTGCTGTACGGAATACTTAGTCTCAGAAAGCAAACTCTTTCTTTCTTAGATATGTATTTTAGAGTTGTTTTCTTACTCTTTTAGAGCAGTCATAAAGCTGCTACATGAATAGGAAGTTACCTTTTTCCTTTTACCTGCAATAAACTTGCCTCTAAAATCACCATTAAATCATGGGAGATGTTGGAAAACTGACACAAAATGAAAGAAAAGAAGATTAAAAACAGTCATGAGTGTACAAACTTCCCTGAATAAAATCTGAATTTTGAGTGCTTTGTTGGCGAGACCGCTGTTGGTGGGATGCCCCTCCACCACTGAGAAGGTCACTGCTTTTCTCAGAGGGATGCGAGAGCCGGCCTGGAGACAAAGGAGAAATCAGGGAAAGGAGAACGCGGTGGAAGGTATGAGCAGACAGAGAAGATAAAGTAAAAACAGTGCTAACTTCTTGCACAAAAGTGTTCTAATAACACCAAAGGATATTGCTTCATTTTACCAACACTTTTTTTTCCCTTCTTCTTGAAAATAACACAGATATTTCCAAGTAGTCAAAAGTGCAAAGGTTAATGAAGCATCTCATTAATCTTTCATAATTGTAGCATGCCCTTGTGACCTTCGGGTCCATAGTATAACAGTATTCAGATTATAAATCAGAGGAGCCTAAAATAAGACCCAAATCCTGTAAATAAAACCCCAGCAATACTAGGTGTAGAGCACCATGCAATTAATGGCTGGAAGGGTAGTTGGCTTTTCGGAATATGCCAAACCAGATGTTAGGCTGCATGGCTCAACGCTGAGAAGGCAAGTGCTGTATCTGTTCCCCTTCTGCTTTATTCACCGATGTGTCTGTGATTCGGTATCAGCTGAAAACTTGGTTGGACAGTACCGCGAAGCAGAGAGGGGGAGGACAAGGGGCAGAATAGCCGGGGCTGGCTGTCATGCAAGTTTCTGAACCACCATCAGCTTGTCTCACTTGAAGCGCATCCCTCGAACAAAATGGGAGTAACTGCAGACCACTAAGAAGAGATAGAGAGAACCAGGTGGCTTTCAGAGCGGGGAAAGCACTCGTTCAGCAAGCTGGAGGCAGAACTCACTGAGAAGACCACGCAGCCTCTTCTCTTCCCTTGTTAAGAAGTGCCAGCCTGCAGATGTTCCTTGGGTGCGCGCCTGGCAGGGCCACTGGCTCCTACCTCATCTTGTGACCGCTAACGGGAAGACTTACAGGCCAGCCAGGTGCTCTGGGGAAGGAGAACTATAGCCAGTGGGGTTTGACTTGTTGATGGTCACTGTTATGCTATCTAAGTGATACTCTGTCTGGTTTTCCTCCTTGTTTTTTTGCCTTTAATCTGTCTCACTACTGGAACAAGATGGTTCATCCAGACCCCTTCATACGTTTGATAGGTAGTACAGATCCTGCTATCCTTCTTGAAAGATTAATCCAGTCTACTATCTTATCATTCTATCCGCAGGCTTACCTATGTTTTCGCTCTGAAGGGTGTAAAATCGGCTTGCTATCTCTGGCTGATAGAGCAGTACAAGCAAAGAATAGCAAATCACTCCTTCTGTTTATTTGTATCACACTGTTGGCTAGAGATTATGACATCCATTGTTAGGTACCATCCAAACGTAGCATGAGAAATAGCACCTCTCCTTGCGGTTCGTCAAAAAATGTGTGATCACGGAAGGAGGATTTCATAGAGAAAGGCTGAAGCGTGGAGAACTGCAGTGGATGTTTACAAATACAGGGCGGCACTGAGGAGAGATACTCAAGCCGGGAAGATACCCTCCTTCTCAGTTAGGGGTTAAGCAGTCTAAATAGAGTGCTGTGTGAATAGCAGCCCTCTTCTTGGTACCTAACTACCTTGGGAACATTTCCACAACATTGCAAGGTCTCTGGTAGGCATAGCTAAAGCCAGTTTCAAAAGGTCATGAAGGAATTTTGTAGCATACCTGGGACTTGAACCTAAATCTCAGGCCTCTCAGCTTTGCACAGGCCAAGTCGTCTTCTCTAGCTCTTCCCTCCCTCCCCAGTCTCACATTTAGAAAGTAGTGAAGAATAACAATTCATATCTAGCATATCCCAGACCCTCCCTCAGAGACACCTCTGGTGCGAGAGAGTTCTGGGTCCGTGCCTAGATGAAGACAAAGCAGCCAAGGGTGACTAACAGAATGTAAACTACAGCTCCTAATATCATGCAAGAGACTCAAACAACGTAATGTGAATATTAAGACCTGATTCACATACAAAAAACATCAGAAAGCAAAGCTTAATCTTAGGCTAAAAATAAGACTGCATGAATTAATATTTAAAATTTATAGGACTTCAGATAATAAGGTAGCAGCCCTTATTATTAAATGCAGCTCCAGATGCAGAAGAGAAAAAAATAAGACCTCCTGGCTAGCTATGAAATTACTTGCCTGTACATATACCTGTAACATTTCATTTATTTTGATAATAAAGTCTTTGGTATAGAGAATGTTGTTTTTTACTCACAGGGGTAAAAGGTGCTTGCAAGCTGCTAGATCATATCACTGATCAGTATACCAACAGTACTTCCAACAGCAACTTCCCCCTCAACCCAATCAACCAAAAGCCAAGAGTGCCGCACCAAAATGCAAACACCCCCCCAAACCTAATGAATCCTAAGGTTAGTCAGACAACATCAGACGTCACCGCTGATCCAATTCCAAGTCCACTCTCATGACCTAGGATTCCTGGTATTAGCTTACCTGCTTGATACAATGGAATGGAATGGAACGGAACTAACCTGCACCACTAGGGATGTTTCTCAGTCCTCACGTTCAAAACAGACAAATTGCATCTGGAATGAAGGCAAAGAAAGACTAAGCCGTTGATCAGGGGCATGGAGGGCATACAGAAGGAGGCGACTAGCAGGAGCAAGACAAAGGCTGAGAGGGCTGCCATCACTTTCAAGAAAGGTATCAAGGACGAAGGCCAGAGGAGGAAAAGAGCTACTGAAGTGCTGGGAAAAAGATGGTCAAGAACACAAAACAATTGAGGACATCTTTCCAAGAAGAAGACCTCAGTGTAAGCAGGGCAGTAGCAAATGTCGCTTGGTGCATTGGGAAGGAATGGGGAGGAAATGCTGCATGCTCTCTACGTCTCTGCAGAGCTGGTGCAGAGGGAACCAAAAGCCTTTCTTTCACCTCAGGCATCCCCACATCCAGAGGAATGTCTAGGGTGTAAATGTCCTTCTTTACACAGTCTGGACATCCAGATGAATTTGCAGGGAGGCCCAGCAGCTGTGCCCAGCGCATGGCCACCACGGGCAGGGACAGCCCCCTGGGCCTCCTGGGCACAGGGACTGCCTCGGGGCCAGCACCCCAAAGGCCTTCCTCCAAAGGGTGCTGGGTGGAGGGGCGGTGGGTGGGGCTGTGCACAGGGGGCCCTGTCACACCCATGTCATAGGGCCACCACCCGGCAACGCAGCAGTCACAATACCCTGGGACAGGATAAAAGGGAGCTCTGTCCCATGTCCCGCTGCCAGAAGACATCCGAGAGAAAGCTCTTGAGGAGCTGGTGGAATTACTTGGAGAGGGGGTGAGGGAGGAAGACCAGAGGAGTTGGGACGAGGCTTTTGGAGGTTCTCCTCTGCAAGGCCAGCTCCTGATGGAGCCACCTTCAAAGCTCATCTGATGGACGGAAATCCTTTTCAGCTGGATAGCCATGGCCAGACCAAGGGAATGGCTTCTTGAGGAGCACTGCAGAGTTTTGCCATCCTCATCCCCTGCGGAGCCAGGGGCAGCAGCCGTAAGCAATGGGATGCAGAGATGTTGGCAGGGGTCCCAGTGCTTTGGAGCACCCACTGGTGCCCTGCCCGGCGCGGGACGGATTCTTGCCCCCAAGGTCGATCAGGCCGGGGGCCTTTGGCCACTCTGGGAAGCCCCTGAGGTGGCTCCAGGTTGAGGGAGAGTAGGGCTCGGGCATCTCCTGGGAGGCGTGACCAGCCCATGGGATGAGGAGGCAGGTCTTGCTCCCATGCTCAGGGACTAGCCGATCGCCAGCACTGGGGTCAGGAAGGAATTTTCCCCCGGGGCGGATTGGCACTGGTCCCCGGGGGTTTTTTGCCTTCCTCTGCAGCATTGAGCATGGCCACTTGTCAGGGCTCCTCGGGTCCCCTTTGGCTGGGTCACTGCCTGCTGCTCATGCACCACGAAGACGGCCCCTCGTGCCCTGCAGCTGGGGGGAGGAAGGCTTTTTTTCCCCCGGGGTGGGCTAGCCAGTGTCCCCGGGGGTTTTTTGCCTTCCTCTGCAGCACTGAGCACGGCCACCTGCCAGGGCCCCTTTGGGCCATTTTGGCTAGGTGCCTGCTGCTCCTGCTCCACGAAGGTGGCCCTCGTGCCCCGCATCCGGGGGGAGGAAGCTTTCTGGACTCCCAGGGTGGGCCCCCAGGGGTTGCTGCTTGTCCTCTGTAGCATTGAGCACAGCCCCTTCCCAGGGCTCCTCCGGGCCCTTTCAGCTCGGTTCTTGCCTGCTGCTCTTGCACCTCCAAGGCACCGCTCGTGCCCTGGATCCCTCGGGCTCTCTTGCCCAGCGCCCGTTTGGAGCGGGAGTGAGCTCTGCTCTTCCCTCGTCTCCATTTCCCCAGGGGTTCTTGCTTGTGCAAATCATTCTGTGCTTGAAGGGCTCCAGGCTTGCTGCACCATGCGGAGCTGCTGCTTTTCAGCTCTCCCTGCGTGCAAGAGAAGCGCAAGGCAGGCACGATAGCGCTTTTCATGCGCCACTGGCCAAGAAGCACAGCGATGGAACAAGTTTTGGAAGGCAGGAAATGTGCTTGTCATCACTACGTGTCATCCTTTGGAAAATACCCCACGGTACGACACACCTCCTCCTCTTCTTTTTCTTTTGTGTGTGGTCGGTACTGATGCTCATTCCTCAAGTTCTCACTCTTCAGGAACCAGGGACTCTTGGCCTTATTCCTGCTGTGACTTTCCATGGCTCTGTGGCTTTCCTCTGACAGACAGCAAGGGATGGTTTTTCAAGCTAAAATGAAGAATGCATCAGCCTGCTCCTGGCTACACATGTGCATTGTGTTAGTGCTTGTGAGCATTGGCTATGAAAGGGATTCAGAAAAATAACACAAAAAATAACAGGGGAAAAAAAAACCCATAAAACCCTGTAAAAATAATGTAAACATAAAAACAAAATCCTGTTTCCACTCATAACCTTTGTGATTTGTGTCCTTGAAAGTGTTTTTGGGGCTGAAAAATCTCTGGCATTTCAGGCAAGTAACGGTCTCATCATTATGGTCATGGTGAGCAGAGGGAAGAGAAGAGAAGAGAAGAGAAGAGAAGAGAAGAGAAGAGAATAGTAATGCTCTGTGGTGCCTCAAGCTCTGCCTGACACGCCGTGCCCTGGGCCTGAGGGCTCCCCCCAGGAGAGCAGCTCTGGGCAGTGCAGGGCCCAGGCCCACCCAGGGGACGGGGGCAGAGACGGGCACACCGACAACACGGCTCCGGCAGGGACTGAAGGCCCCGGGCTGAGCCGAGACACGTCCCCAGGCCCTTGGCAGCAGAGGGTGGGCGTGGGGGTCCCAGGGGAGGCCGGTCCCAGCCATTGGGGCCTATCAGCCCCCCCAGCACCCTGGCAGAAGCAGACATGCACTGCTCATGTGCTCTCCTTCAGACACTGACGGTTGGCCACTTTGGAGACCAAGTATTGGGCCAGGTGGACCTTCGCTCGGAGGGAGCGCTGCTGTTCTCCGGCTCTTGTGGTTTAGCATGTGTTTCCAAGGGAAACAGCTCAGGCATTTCTAAAAATGAGTACAAGGAAAAAGAATATCCACGGGAAAATGAACAGTTATTGCTCACCTCAAAAAGGTTTGCAAGCATTTAGTGGAGGAGCACGTCCTGCTCCAGCCTGAGGGCTTGATCTCTGAGCCTCACTAGGGTCCCAGGTGGGGGGTTCTCCCATCCTGTGGAAAGCCAACTCAACTGGATGGACACAGAAGACTTTCAAATCCTGCACTTCCCACCGGCTTTTGGCAAATCCGTTCAGATGGTCAAATGATGTCAAGACACTGCCCAGCTCTCACCCCCACCCGAAGGCCCATGCCTCCTTCCCACATGACAGAGCCAACGCGTAGACTGGGACATGGCTGCCCATTCAATGCTTTCTGCTAGTGCAGGGCTGGGAGGAAATGTCATCAGAGATTTCCTCAGTATGTACTGGCAGGGAAAGGAGGAGGTAGGAAGGAGGTGGGAAGAGAATAGGGAGAGAAAGAAGGGAAGAGAAGAGGAGAAGAGAGGAGAGGAGAAGAATTCAGCTGGAAGGGACCTACAACAACCGTCTAGTCCATCTGCCTGACCCACTTCAGGGCTGACCAAAGTTAAAGCATGGGCATTAAAGGCATTGTCCAAATGCTTCTGAAACACTGACAGGCACGGGGCATCGACCACCTCTCCAGGAAGCCTGTTCCAGGGTTTGACCACCCTCTCGGTAAAGAAATGTTTCCTCATGTCAAGGCTGAACCTCCCCTGAGGGACGCAGCTTCGAGCTGTTCCTATGCGTCCTGGCACTGGGTCCCAGGGAGAAGAGCTCAGCACCTCCCTCTCCACGTCCCCTCCTCAGGAAGCTGCAGAGAGCGGTGAGGTCGCCCCTCAGCCTCCTCCTCCGCAAACTAGACAAAGCCCGAGTCCTCAGGCGCTCCTCACAGGACATGCCTGCCAGCCCCTTCCCCGGCTTTGGTGCCCTTCTCGGGACACATTCATGTACCTTAACATCCTTTTTACATGGTGGGGCCCAGAACCGCACACAATACTCAAGGTGAGGCCGCACCAACACTAAACACAGCGGGACAATCACCTCTTTTGACCGGCTGTTTATGGTGTGTTTGATGCCCCCAGGATGGGGTTTGCCCTCTTGGCTGCCAGCCCACACTGCTGACTCCTGTTGAGACCCCGGCCAACCAGCACCCCCAGACCCCTTTCTGCAGGGCTGCTCTCGGCCACTCCTCTCCCAGTTTAGACTGGTGCTGAGCATTACTCCATCCCAGCTGCAGAATCTGGTATTTGGTTTTGTTCAGTTTCATGCCATTGATGATTGCCCAGTGCGCCAATCTATCCAGGTCCCTCTGCAAGTCTGCCTGTCCCTCGTGAGAGTCAACAGCCCCTCCCAGTTTAGTATCATCAGCAAACTTGCTAATGGTGCGTTTGACTCCTACATCCAGATCACTGATACAAATATTGAACGGAACTGGCCCTAGAATTGAGCCCTGAGGAACAGCGCTGGTGACTGGTCACCAGCCAGATGTAGCCCCGTTCACTGCAACCCCGTCAGCCCTGCCCTTCAGCCAGTTCTTCACCCAGCGCACCGTCTACCTGCTCATCCCACAGCTGGACAGCTTGTCCAGAAGGATGCTGTGAGGGACAATACGTCACATTTCAATCAAACTTGGTCCGTACATACAGATATATACAGAAATTATTGCCTGCTTCCCTCTCTGTTCTGCTTGCTCATGTCATAGTCTTCTCTCCCCATTTATTACTTCTCATCTACAGTCTGAAACCAATTGGCTGGGGTACAACTAATTAACCGCTGGGGATCAAGCACTGACCTCAAGATCCTCTAAATAGTAACAGCCATAGAAAGGTTAATAGTGATAATAATAATAATGTATTGTTGTGGGACAAAATATCTTCATCATTTCCGATCACGTTTGCAACATTTTCTTGGGGCCACTAGGAGTCCTGGAGACTTCAGCATAACATATGTTCTTGCCACGCCTCTACGTGCTCAAAGGCTGGTGAATAAATAAAAATGGTCCCTTGTACCAGAGACCAGTTGCAAAATCATTTGGGAGTTCAGAAGCCTTTCTAATGAAAAACCCCTGTCATACACTGAAGGCAGTATTTTTAATTAGTCAAACCACATTACATCATGTCAGAGCTGCAGTAGAGCCACCTCATTTGGTGGTAAGACCAGACACGCAACACAGCAGCATACGTACCCCTTGGGGCTACCAGGCAGTAACGCATTTTATCGGGAAAAACGGAAGGTGACATCACATTCAGAAACAAAGGCCTTAATTTAGAAGTTACATAATTCTACATGTTCTCAAAAGAGAAAAAGCAGTAGAAAAAGACAGCAATAAAATAAAAAGTGTGTTCTTCTGTGAATTTAACTTATACATTTCACAGATTCATTACAAAGCATTCAAGTCATACATATCTAAGAGATAATAGCTGGTGGATTTTTTAAAAAGCTCTTATTACTCCAGGTCTATAAGAAAATTCTTTCAGTTCAATCACTTTGGGACTAATGGAGCTAATTCAACTTTGTCCTAAAATCTTCTGGCTGGTTTTATTCAATATATTCATCATTCTGTTACATATAAAAGTCTCTGAAAGTCTTTGTCAATAAAGGGCTTTCATAGATGTACAGCCTAAGGATTTAGGATATCTAAACATTACCAAAAGTTAGCCAAATCTTTCCCCATGCATACTGTTGTGTAGGTATTTTAAAACTTGCACAGGTCTAAAACTGGTTCCAAAAGCTGAACATGCTGCATTTGGGTTGCTTTTTACGCCAACACTTTGTAATTTTTCTGGTTTCAAGAGAATGTACACGTGTTTTCACTGAATCAGAGAATCACTAAGGTTGGAAAAGACCTGTAAGATCATCAACACCAACCATCAGCTAACACTACCATGGCCATTAAACCATGTCCCACAGTGCCTTGTCCACACATTCCTTGAACACCTTTGTTTTGTACGCATAACTTAATTAATACACTGTAGTTCTGCAAGTCGAGCAATGCATCTGTGCTGAATAAATTATTCCAGCATGACTCAAGAAACATGTCTTCTGTCCCTTTTATCAGGAAGCTTTTCAAGTAAGCTGTCATCCTATCATGTAATGAATGAACAAATTCCTCGACTTTTAACATCATCCTGATCATAGCATTTGCACAATGGAGGGTTAGGTGACACAACAAGGATTTATATGGCTCATCATCTAAATAGCTAGATTAGAGGCATCTAAGAACAACTTACTATCCCATTCCTATTTGTCATTACAGTTTCATTTGTTATTGTGTGACAACCAGTTCACACATACAGCTCAGTGCAAGCACAGTGCCCTCATCTTCCTTTTTCTTTATGTTACATTTTACATGTTTATTTGAGCTCTCTGCAATTTCAGCCAATTGTGAAAAAGCTCTTCTTGATCATGCTTATATTTACTTGGGCACCAGTGATCCTTCCTCCAAGACTCCCAGGGTTTGTTTGCTTATTTGTAAAGCAAAGGATCAGCTGCTTCCAGTGTCACTTTTACACTGGCAAGGATCATATCTTAACTCGTGGTCTGACAGATTAAGCGTATCTAATATTTTCCCCAAGCAGGAATGGTGAAGGAGCAGCAGAGACCTTGCAAGGGCCAGATCAGGCAATGACTTGGCATGGACGTGACATGGTATTTTTTTCTCGATAAGACAAGACCCAGGGTGAGGTAATTTCATCTATTTCAAGCAACTTCTTTGAGATGCCGGATGGAAACATGGTCATGAGAGATACTATTCCTAATAATACTGTTTCAGAAATAATAAACACCATTGAGGTGACTGACACTGTTCCTTTGTGCTTTATGTTAAAACACTCTTAGTTCACTCTGTCCAGCCACAGTTCCTTTCTGCAAGGCAGAAGAACATCGCTTTATCTTAATATTGCTTTTAAAATAAGAACTGGGAACTACATGTTTCTTCTGAATGTAGAAAGTGTCAATATAAATTAATTTTATGGTTCTATCTGAGTTTCTGTGGAGAGGCTCAGAGCTCGCAGCTGTAATTTTAGCCTGGGAAATAGGATGCCTGGGAAACAGGACGCCTGTGTAGATGTGGCATTTGCCTACCTGTTCATCTTTTCTCCCTCGGTGCCCCAAGGGACTTTTGCTGTTGGTTGATTTCTGGCCGATCTGACAGCAAGGCAGCTCCTCGCCCCCCGTACCTCATCCCTCACCAGCTTTGGCAAACATCAAAGGCTGGGTAGAGGAGAGAGCCCCAGATTAGAACTCAGGTGATGGGCAGACCACATCATGAGCATGACGCTACCTCTGCCAGCTGGCACGCTTCAGCTGTACCCCCTGCAGTGGTACAGGCTGGGGACACTGGTTGGGAGCAACCCTAGCAGGCAGCGAGCTATACAAGAGCCCACAACATGTCCTAGCAGCAATGGTGGCCAGCAGCACCCTTGGCTCTCCTAACAGGAAACATGGCCAAGGGAAATTATTTTTCCCCTTTACTCACAACTTGTTAGACCACATCTAGGTTCTGTGTCCAGTTTCGGACCCTCCAGTACAGGAAAGACATCAGTGTACTGCAGCAAGTTCAGAGGAGAGTCCCAAGATAGTCAGGACTGGAGGATTTACCCCGTAAGGAGAGGTTGAGGGACCAGGGTAGGTTCAGCTGGTGGAAGAGTCAGCTTCAGGCAGGCCTGACAGCAGTCAGGGTGGGGGGTAAGAGAGATCGTCAAGGAGATGAGGCCAAGCTCCTCAAAGTGGTGCAGGGCAAGAGGACAAGGGCCAGCAGACATAAGTTGAAAGAAGAGAGGCTCAGAGTGGCTAAAAGGGAATGACATTTTTCATCTGGGGATAGCCAGACAGTGGAGCAGGTTGCCCAGAAAGGCTGTACAGTCTCCATCCTTGTTGGTTTTCAAGACCCAGCAGGCAGAAGCTCTGAACAAATTGGTCTGGTGGCATAGTTAACTCTGCTTTGAGCAGAAAGTTGAACTAGAGACCTTCTGGTGTCCCTTCCAACTGGGTTGTCCTATGACCTAGTCAGTCAGCAGTGGTTGAGAACAGTTATGACACTCTTACCAGCTAGCAGAGGGGACAGATTGTTAAAGCAGCTTATAATGAAAATCTATCATTGTTATGATGGTGGTGCAGGTATACAGATGTAGGACGCAAATCCAGAGGAAGCCAGACTTCATTAGTTTTGATGTCTTCCCAAAACTGCCTGTAACACATATTCCCATGGGCAAAGTTGCCTTAATCTCTTTCAGAATGTTAAATATGGGGGTGTGTTGACAGTAAAGCTTGTAACTTAGGAAGACGACGAGCTAACGCCCCATTTCTACTTTCACACAGAGTGACATAAAAACAGCAATAACCTGACATTTTATTTGATAAACTTTTTTCTTAAATATTTCAAAGAAACTTGACTTGCAGTGGTACACAATCTGAAATTACTTCCCTGACAGTCCCTCACGGTATCGGTTTCACTTGGGAAAAACTAATTAAATGTGAGTTCTCTTTGATGCAGGAAATAAACGTATTATAATCACTCACCCCACAGGCAGCCCAAGTGCTTAATTATACACAGCATATGCATGGCACAACCAGACTCCATCGGCTCTTCCATGGGTGAGCAGTAGCAAGCAGGCCTGCCACCAAACAGAGACCAAAGGGAAAGTGATGATCAAGAACTCTTGGGCGCATACTCCATTTTTAATGATGTTTAAGCACTGATTATTCCCCAAAATATGTAGGAGGGGCAAAGTTAAGGCTGTGGTCACCAGAGGCAGTTTCTGTACTCAGTGTAGATGGACTTTGTGGCGCTTTCTCCACTGAGCAGAGAAAGTAACTTGGCCAACATTGTAACTCCCTAACAGAAAACTTGAGTTGGGTTCCTCAGATGGGCTGATATGAACATGGGCCATAGTATCCAGGCAAAGTCAACAGGGCTGCTTTCCTTTATGTTTCATTTGAAACATGCCACACAGCAAACAGCGTGCAATTCAATTTATCTGCTTTAGAAGGGCAAAGGGCTGAGTCAACTCCACTGGATTGCTTCCTCGCTGCTCCTGCTTAGGATATTGGCTGATAAGCTGATCTTTGCTTACTGTCATTCAGCTTTAGACAAATCCTGAAATTACCTCTTGTGATAAAATATATGCATCTGTCATTGAATGTAACTGATCTATGTGACCAGTTTGAAAATCTCAGAGTTACTTCAGGTGCAAGCATAAATAGCAAATAATGATTTTTTTCTCATTTTTTTCCTTATTTGTAAATCCTTGATATGGCCTCTGCTAATGATGCATCTATCCTTTTTACTACTCACTTGATGTGTGAATAAACACAGCTCTGACTGAAGCAATAAATTACTCTTAATCCCCTATTAAAAAACCAGCTAGGCCAATACAAAATGGGTCCAACTACTTCTTCATTCACAGCCAGTTTTTAACTCTTTTCACACCGTAACAGTCAGATTTAGACAATGTCCTTTTCCAGCCAGCCTGCCAGAGCCCTGCCTAGTGGATTATACCTTTCTTCAGTCCAGGAAGCTGGCACAGGTTTTTTGGGCAATCTGTGACATTCAAATGCCTGAACAAATTCCTTTTACAAAAGGGCAGAGACAACAACTGAACGGTAAGCACCTCAGGTCGTTAACAGAGACAGGGGGAAATGCCAACGTGTTTAGATTTGAGGATTTGGTTCTGTTAATAACCAGCCCAGAGTTCCTAGAAGAAACTAAGAATTGCTGTCACTAGCTTTCAAATCCTGTGTCTTGTGGAGGCAGTGATTAAAAAAAAAAACACTTCATTCCATTTAAAACCCCAGAGAGGAGAGAGCGGGGAAGGAGTACAATCCTTCCCCCTTCAGGAGAAAGACAGGTGGGGGGAAGCAAGTCCAGACTTTTTGCAAGCTACAATAAATTCCACCCAGCAAAGCGCAGGGTCATATTTTGCTCATCAGATTCACTTCATCATTGCTTCACTTGTTATCTCGCCTGTTACCTCAGCCTACCCGCTCATCACCTCTCTCCTCCCCAGTGTATTACTGGGATGCGCTGGTTTGCCACTTGCATTTTCCTTTGCCGTCTTTCCTCCACCCCTCTGCCTGTGACACCCCATCCCATTCACAGCCCCGGCATTGCTGCCATCTCATTTTCTGCTGTCTCTTACCATATCTCCTGTTTCAATTCTGCCTGTCCTTGCTGGGCTCACCCCCACCACCACTGTCACCTTCTCTCTTTCTGTCCTCTATTCCTGCTTATCCTTTCCTTGTCGCCTCTTGCTGCCACATCACCTCACTTGCTGCTTACCTTACTGCCTCATCAGTCCCTGCCTTGCTCTACTTCTCCTAGTCTGACATTTGTCCTCACCTAATTCCCTTCACTGCCTCTCCCTGACCCCCACCCCGCCTCATTTTAGTGCTTCGTTTGCTGTATTCCTGTCCCATTGTCACCTTCCCCTGTGGTCCCACAGCTTCGTCCTTCTCTTTGTCACCCACCCTTGACACCTCTCTGCTTTCCCTTCTCCTAGCTGCTCTCTTTCCCACCATGTGTGTGCCTTGCTACTTTCATTCAATGCCTGTTCTGGCCAGCCCCATTTCACAGAATCACTAAGGTTGGAAAAGACCTGTAAGATCATCAAGTCCAACCATCAACCAAAAAACCACCACCATGCCCACTAAACCATGTCCCGCAGTGCCACGTCCACACGTTCCTTGAACACCCCCAGGGATGGTGACTCCACCACCTCCCTGGGCAGCCTCTTCCAGTGTTTCACCACTCTCTCAGGAAAGACATTTTTCCTAATATCCAGCCTGAACCTCCCCTGCTGCAACTTGAGACCGTTTCCTCTCATTCTATCACTAGTTACATGGGAGAAGAGACCAGCACCTGACTTGCTGACCACTCTTAACTTTCATGCTGGACCGTGTTTGTCATCTCCCTTTACCAGCCTGTCCGCTGCCTCCTGCTGCTGCCAGCCCCCTGCCTCCGCTTTGCGCCTCATTTGCACCCTATGCTCAGTGTGTCTTTTCAAGCCTCTGTCTGCTACCTGACTTCATCCTCAGCTCGTTGCCCAGAAGCTGTGTTTGCTGTCCATTTGCTCTTCTTCCTCATCTTTTGCACTTGTTGCCCTGCTTGTCCCCCTCCTCTTGCCAGCCTGTCAGACATGCACCTCTCCCGCTGCCGCATAGCCTACAGCCTGCTCTTGCCACATAACCAGCACTTTCCACCTGTGATTGTTACTTCATTTACTGGCAAGCCTCCTCATCCTCCTTACCGGCTGCTCTCAAAACCTCCCTTGCCTGTAGGCTTACAGCTGTAATGCAGCTACCTTTCACTGCTTCTCATAGCTGCCTCTCCTCCCCGACTCCCTGGCTGCCTGCCTTCGATGCCTTTCCAGGCAGCAGTATTCAACTCCGCGGTGGGTTGACCCCAGCCAGCAGCAAAACTGCCACACAGCTGCTTGCTTATTCCTCCTCCCAGTGGGACAGGAGAGAGAATAGGAAGAGCGAAAGCTAGAAAACTTGAGATAAGGACAGTTTAATGCAGTTGATAAGTGAAGTTGATAAGCGAAGACAGTTTAATAAGCATGGGAAAGAGAGGAAAAAACCCCAAGAATGCAAAGGCAAAGGCTCACCACCTCCCACAAGCAGACCTATGCCCAGCCAATCTCTAAGCAACGGTGATCTTGGAAGACACCCCTCCCTCCTTCCCCCCCAGTTTTATTGCTGAGCATGATGTTGTATGGTATGGGATATCTCTTTATCCAGTTCAGGTCACAGAATCATGAAGGTTGGAAAAGACCTGTAAGATCACCAAGTCCAACCATCACCCCAACCCCACCATGGCCACTAAACCATGTCCCGCAGTGCCACGTCCACACGTTCCTTGAACACCTCCAGGGATGGGGACTCCACCACCTCCCTGGGCAGCCTCTTCCAGTGCTTCACCACTCTCTCAGCAAAGACATTTTTCCTAATATCCAGCCTGAACCTGCCCTGGCGCAACTTGAGGCAGATTCCTCTTGTCCCATCACTTGTTACTTGGGAGAAGAGACCAACACCCACCTCCCCACAACCCCCTTTCAGGCAGTTGTAGAGAGCGACAAGGTCTCCCCTCAGCCTCCTCTTCTCCAGACTGAACAACCCCAGCTCCCTCAGCTGCTCCTCATCAGACTTGTGCTCCAGACCCCAGGTGCAGGTCAACTGTCCTGGCTGTGTCTCTTCCCAATCTTTTTCCCCACTCCCATCGGGGAGGCAGAGCAGGAAACAGATAAAACCTTGAAGCTGCTCAGCAATAGCCAAAACACTGGTGTGTTACCAACACTAGTTTCATCGCAAATCCAAAGCATAGCACAGTTCGGACTGCTATAGAGAAAGTTAACTCCATCCCAGACAGACGCAGTATAATTTCCTGCCAAAATGGCTGTCCTTTAGCGGCCCATACTTGTCCTCACTCCCACTTTTAATCACCATGCTCTCCTCTCGCTCCCTTTCACCGTGGTTGTATCTATTTGCCTTTTTATATGCCACTTGCCCTCATGCCTTCCTTACCTACATAACTACTCACCTCCTTCTCTCACAGCTCTGTTCGTATCGATTCACTTGCATAATGTTTCTGTTACCTGATCCTGCCTCATTTTCAGCCTTATTTTCTACCCTGCAAGCAGAGCGGTGGTCGCTGCCTGCCCACTCCAGCTCGCTCACCATTAGCCCTGCCAGCAGTCATTTCTACTTCTCTCTGGAGGTCTATTTTCTGTCTCCTGCGGCCCGCTCCCAGTCCAAAAGGACTTTCTTTTGCATCTTCTGGAAACCTGTCCTTTCATTCTCCTTCAGATCATGTGTGCTTGTTATCCTCCCCACCTCTCACGGCTGAGCCAGTGTCGCTGTCCCATTAGCCGCCTTTTCCTTAGGGCCCCTTTGCCACCTCTATTGCACCCACATCACCTCATTTTCTCCCCAACTTCTCTTTGACTTGCTTCACAGCTTTGTCTTTACTGGATAGTCCTGCCTCGGTCATTGCTCCAGCCTGCAATTATTGCCTCTCCCCACAGCCCCGTTTACAGCCTGCCCTCTTGCCTTACTTATTGTTAACTGTGTCACCGGTCAGAACTATTTCTTCTCACTGTTATGCCTGTTTCCACCTATTCCAGATGCCAAAATGACCACTTCACCTTCTGCGCTGTTGTTTTTTTTACACTTTTGTTCCAATCTCTCCATCCCCTTCTTTCACCGCCTCTCGAAGCTTTATTTCCTCTCCCTCCCCTCGCTGTTCCCAGTCCCTGCCTCAGCTGCAGTCTCCCTTTGATCTCTCCTGATGCACTAGCACATATCTGATTTGCAGCCGTGGCCTTTCTTTTCACGGCTCCGCTTCCCCCGAGTGCTCGCTTGCTGCCCCATCACCCAAACACTGCCAAGCCTCTCCACATTACTGCTTGCAGTACTGCTGTCGCTGCTCTTCCCTCCCCTCGCAGACCTGTTAGCCAGCCATCCCCACGCTGCTGCTCCCTTCTCCCTTTCTCTAGACCCCCCGTCTAGAGCTCCCCTCCACCCTACTCCTGTTCGCTGACTCCTCCTCTCCCGTTTCCAGCTGTTTTTCTCTATTGCTTTTTTCTATTCCTAGTTCTTCTGCCAGCCATAGCCTACAGCCACCCCATTTATGACCTGCTTTTGCTGTCGCCCTTCCTTTAGCGATCTCTCTACTGTACTTACCACTGCCCCTCAATCCTCCCGCCCCATCGACTACCTGCCGTCACAGTCTCTCCTCATAGCCGGCTTTACTTTCTGCCCAGCACATTTCTCCTCAACAACCCCTCGGCGTTTCCTCACCCCAGCCATCGCTTGGCTCCCTCCTCGTCTGCCGCTTTGCCTCCTGCTCTGGCTTTCTCCTCTGGTAGTCCAACTCTTGGAGTCTCCATCACTGCCTGCTTCATCTGCCTCTCCCAGCTCCATCGTGCCCTGCCTGCTCTTGCCACCTTCTCCCGCAGGCTCTTTTCTTCCTTCCAGCCTCACCAGCACTGCTCACAGCTTGGCTCACCTCCTGTCCAACTCGCCTCACGTGTCGACAGTACCTGCGGCATGCCGGCACCTCCCAGGCTGTGGGGGCTCTCACAGTCCCTTACCAAACACTACATTAGCATCTTGTTTTTATAAGCCCCCCGGCCGCCTGACCCTCCTGCCTGCTCAGGACATCACCCGCCTTGTTTTCATCCTTCCTTGCCACACAACCCCCTCCCTACCTGCAGCGTCTCCCCTCCCATCCCACTTCCCATCTCCTTTCACCCCCTGCCCGTGGTGACTGCTGATTTTCTCAGCTGCTGCATTTACTGCTCTCCTGTGACACCTCTTCACTGTCCCCTTTGCCACCACCACCTCCCTTACCCGACACCTGCCCTTTGCCGCGCGGTTAACTGCCGGTTACCACCCACTCCTCAACCGCAGCTCTCCACTGCTGTCCCATTTACTACCAGTGGTTCTCTCATCTTCCCCGTTTACTGCTTCTTCTCACTGGGGGGAAGGAGCCTTTTCTGTACATATTAATCTCCAGGCTTTGATTCTTCCTCCGCCCTTCTCTTCTTCACCACCTTGTTTCCCAGCTTTTCTCACTGCTTTTCTTTTTGTCACCATGCTGTGCTTGTCCCCGTCACTCTCTCTTCCCCTTTCCATTGCTCTGTTTATCATCTGGTATCACACCTGCTTGGGGCTTCATGTACCTGCTTGTAACCGTGGCCTGTTGCAAGGTTATTCAGCCCTTTAGCCTTGCTGGCACTTCACACTTCACCTTCTCACCCCGCTTGCTAGTCCCTCCTCGAGATACTCATCATTTCCTGCACCTCCTTCCTCCTCCTGCTCCTCCCTCCTCACCATCAGTGCTGCCCTGCTCCCCGCCATCGTCCCTTCACCGCGCTTATCCCGTAACTCCAAAGGAAAATCGCAGCCAAGCCACAATCTGCTCACTCTTGGCTGTGTCACCGTCCCCTCCCTCACTGCCCAAGGTCGTTGCGACCTGGTGCTGCTCCCTTCCCAGCCCCTGGGCTCTGCTAGTCCTCTCTGCGGCAGCACCCCTACCCTGCGCTCCATCGGTTTGGTTTTTGGTTGATGGTTGGACTTGATGATCTTACAGGTCTTTTCCAACCTTAGTGATTCTGTGATCATAGCCCTACGTGCATAAAGTACAATTTCCAAAAGTACCCATATGATTTATTTTCTCAAATTCCTCATTTTGGAAAAAGGATCTTGGGCTCTTAGCAGCTTAAGTTTCATTACAAGTCGATGAAAAATGAACAGCAAAATACCCCGTGGCTGGATTTTCAAAGTTATTCAAGCATGCACAAAATGGCTTCAGGGCCCCAGCTCAATTTTCAACTGTATGTGGGCCACCTAAGTTGGCTTCTTGAAATTTGTCTAGGCTGGTTTTGTTAAAGGCCTCAATACACGTGAAAATTCGGCCACAGACTCCCTTTTGAGGCTGAAGGAAGAAGGGGAGAATATTCTGAGTTTCTAAACAGCTTGTATGCTTTTGGAAAATGTACCGCTGGCTTCTTAACCCTAAAATAACTAATTATTGGACTAAAAAGTTGATTATAGTAGAGCAGCTTTCAGGAGAAACATGTCACATAAAGGCTAAGATTGTTAGTGGAGGTGTGAATTTTCTTAAAGCATTCAGATCATTGCTCTCTCCCACACACATTGCTGAAATGGGCTAAGCTCAAAAGTAATGTTGTACAAAAGACATCCAGGGGGTAGATTATAGAGTGTTACATTTAAAACCTATGGTACCTGGAAGGATCTGTTATTTATTAATGTGTCTACAGGAAAAACAAAATATAAAAATTAGAGGCCAAGCCAAAGTGAACGAGAATTCTTCGAATGAGCTACACACCTAAAATGTAACATTGAAAGATATTTCCTGTGCGAAGGAACAAAGTTTTTGTATGAAATATGCCTATTTCTAACACTTTACCTACAAAAGCGTAATATCCGTTTTTCCACATGATGTATTCCTCCGGGGGAGAAAAAGAGGGACCAACCAAATTGTAAATACCCAGGCTTTAAGCAGTTGAATAAGCAATAACTTATTTTGGCTGTAGGAATAAATGGAGGGAGGTTGAGGACAGGCCAGTGGATTATCAATTAAACATATACCACCTTTTTGGTGCCAATCTTAGGACCGGGTAATGGTTTTCTTGAGAAATGATCCAGGTTCGCAACGTGCCCTTCAGATTGAAAGGCTCAGAGAAATATGAATGAGACAAAGTCTGCAGAGCTACAAGAATTTCCTGCTGAATAGTACCAAACTATAGCTGCTTTATTAATGTCCTCTCAATGGGACCGCGCTATAAAAGAACACTGATATTAAAAAAAAAAAGCTCTAGGCTATTCCTCAGCTGTACAGTGCATAACAACAGTGAGGCAGTCTTAGACAGGTATGAACAGACCCAAATAATTCTCATTTGGCTCTATTTATTAAAGCCCATCTGGTGGGTTTAACTTAGATTTCTCTATAGCAAATAGTATAATTCGAGGATGACTGGTTTGGGACTCTACTTAATAGGCAGAGCTGGATTGCCCTTTGGATGTTCTGCCACAGTCTCCAAAAGGTAGTACTTGTCCTTCTACTTCTCACCTTTACTGGCAATATTCACATAAGGAAGACTTAATAATAGAAGGCAAAAAAATCCGAGAAGGCAAACTCCTACAGTAGCAGTGATCCAAAAGCAATTGCAGCTCTTCCTCCAACTACTTCTACTTAGGGATTGCCGTGTCCTCTGTCTCTCCTGGCTGCTAAGCTATTACAGAAATATAATAATCTGCAAATGAGGAGGAAAAGTGTGAAAAAGTAGGAAAAAACCCGCAGACACAAACCTGTATTAGCAGAATCTTGCTTTGACTGTTAACACACCACTCGTAGCTCTGTCAGATTCCAATGCAGTGGTCTTGTCTCTTCATGGTACCTGAAATAGCCCCAAATTAATTAATTGTCTCTCTCACACTGGATGAGTGAAAGAATTGAGCATACTTTTTTAACAAGCCTGATTTTACTAGGTTATGCAGCTTATTTTGCATCTTAGTACTACCTTTATCAGAAAGTCTGCATCTAAATAAACCTCCACAGTTTTAACCTAAAATGGAAAATGCTGGTGCTTTTCATATTGATTGTTTCTCCAAATTTAAATATGCTGTAATTAGCATAAATAGAAATAATTTACAGAAGCAGCTGTAAATGAGATGTCACTTTGCAAACACTGTCTGTAAACAGCTAATAATAAGCAGGGCTCCAGAAGTGGGCACAGAAGTGAAAATGGATCAACCATGCCTTCAAAATAACAGGTCATTGCCCCAGGTGGCTAATCCTTGGAAGGATCACGAGGGTGCAACAAGCAATCAGAATTACTGAGCCACTAAATTATTGTGCAGTTTCAAAAATTCAACATATATTGGTATAGTTCACGTCGTGTTTTAAAGGCATTCTGTACGCTTAGAGTGCGCAAGCATGGTCTCCTCAGCAAGGAGCACGCAATTCTGAAAACTAAAATGCTCTCAGGCCAATAGAGAAGGATCTTTCTTTTTCTTCTGAGCTTTTCCACTCAATAAAATTTTGTGCTGAGTTTACCTTCTGTGTAATATTAGCACCCTCTTGAATTTTTCCATTAAATCTTTATCAGTAGAAACAATTTTAAGAAATCCTACAAATCCTGTATTAAAAAGAAGCAAATCTCTGTTTCTCCCTTCCGCTATTAAGTTCTTATGACTTGCACTTAATATATTATTTTATTTTATGAAATAAGACTGAAAACAACCTGACGCTCATCCAGCCATCTGGCATAAACAATAAACCGTAGTTAGAAAGGTCATAGAGACTCTGGGGCTTGGAGCACACAACATTCAGGATATCAAATATGTAAAAAATTAGAAGCATCTACGTAATGCAAAATTCTTTCAAGATGCGTACCAGGATCTAAGATTTTATTAACTACAAAAAGTATACGCTACTCCCCTACAACATCACTCTACTGCTGGATTCAATCTGGCTGTTAAAGTAACAGTGAAGACAGTATTTGGGACACAAACCTGAAAAATTTCTCTTACATCTGTAAATGTAAGAAAACCTTTTGTGCATGTTTCACCCTCATATATGTAATTACATGTTATGAATGATCACATCTATTAACATAGCCAACAGATTACTTTGACCACGCAGCCATTGTGTAAAATAGATCAGTATCTTTCGAAGATAGGAAGTACCCTAACCATCGATATAGTAATCCTGAAACAAGCTATTTCAGACAGCGGTAAGCCAGACCTGAAACCTTACTAAATACAGTTTAGCAATATTACATATTTATTTAATAGGCATAATATTTTATGTGTATGTATTTATGTGACATATAATTTGAACTCTGCTTGTCTTTAGAATCATCTCCCCTCCAATGTCAGAAAGACATTTTCAGTTTTTAAGGTTCTATACCATCCTGTAGGAAAAGATAAACCCCTCGTCTGCTTTCACCCCATGCCACACACTACAAAGTGGGCACTTATTATTGATCGAATTCAACCATATGAAAGAGATCCAAGTTCTAAGCCTCATTTAACATCAGTTTTGAGGGGTCTGGTTCCCTCAAACAGGATCACTCGTGCGGATCCCCTCCTGGGCAGACCTTGCTTTATGGGGTTGAGAAAAAGCCAAACGTCAGTTGATGGAAGTCAGTGATGCTCATGGAATTATACCTGTTTATAGCAACTGAAAACCTGCATCTCAGGAGTCTGACCTTTTACAATAGAAAGTTGATCCTTAAAATACTGTAGGTCTGTATTAAAAAGAATATTTTAAGAAGCTGTTTGGCTCTTAATGGGTTTTGCATTTGCTATTTCAGTATTGTCTACTCTAAACATGAGTTCCTGGAAGGAACATAATATTTCTTATAGGAATAATTATTCCAATAATTGGAACTACCAGTAATTCTGTGCTTTCAGGAAACAGATGTGCCTCAAGCCCGTTTCCCATTTCATGACACCTCCATCATTGCACCTCCTCTGGCTCCTGTTTTGTGAACCACAGCCTTGTCCACATAGAGTAGAATCTATCATAGCTTGCCAAAAAATGAGTGTGTTTTCTATTAGTAATGTAAGATGAAACAACGTATTTCTTGTTTTGCTTGACACTTTCAGGGAAAGACTTTGTTTTGAACTAGATGAGATTCTCCCTTTTTCCTCTCTTATTTTTCCCACTGTAGGAAAATGGGAGAGAAGCAAGTATTCACATCTTTGCCTTTTACAAAAACAATCTTTTGATGGGGTTTACCTCTCCTTTCCCTCCAATAAAAGCAAAATAAATATCTTTAAGCAGATGGAAAAATTCTTTGAAAAGCTGTGCTATGAAAATCTCAATCATGACCGAAATTTTGAAATATTTTCAGGAAGTTTGCTCAGTTGATATCAAACTTGATGAATTCCAGTGATTTGCACATGGAGGCAGCCTCTATTGTGCCTACTTTCTCTTTCAATTTGAGATGTAAAAACGTTTCTCTTTTTTTCTTGTAATTCAGTTTGCTATTTTTGCACATTTGACATACATTTCAATATGTTCTCACTCTTCTCTCTGACTATCCAGGAATCAGACTGATTCTAACCAATTGTTGTAGAAGTTTAAATATTTTTAATTACAGAACAACATAAATGGAAGATTTGAGAGGAGAGTATCATAACTCCTTCCTGCTGCCTTGGTTTGTAAATGGTCCCTTTTAAAGTAGGTTATTAATATTTTATGCCTTTTTCTACTAAACTAATTTCCCAAGTATTTTACGTGTTTTGAAGCTAGAATTTTAAATGCAGTGACAGGAATTGCCATAGTTTTATTTTCTTTCTAAAAGAAGGTCCAAGTCCTTGGAGTTTCCTAATTAAGAAAAGCTGTTGGAACAGTAAATTTCTCATTAACAGCAAATACAGTACATTAAGGCCAAGCCTTCAATATTCCACCTGTCTTAGCACAAAGAAAGTTTGATGACGTGTGTTGTAGTTAAGTCAGCTACCCAATAATATAGTTTAAAGCCTGGGAATCCAATTATAATCTTTGCTGGGTGTAATTAGTGACACTTTTTGGGTTTGTTTTTTTTAGCCAGGGCTTTAAAAAGCCCAGAAAAGCATCTGTTGTCTTTTTTTTCTTTCATTTTAAAAGACTGTAAGATAATCAAAGGCAAGATCCCGTTCGTGCATGGCCAGATAGCAAGCTAAAGGGAAAAAGCGTCCTGCTTCTGACTTTCCTTTCCCGCTGCTGTGAGACAAGGAAGAGCAAGTTAGACTGCAGCAGTTTTCGCAATGCTTTCCTTGTTACCGAAACCCCGGTTTACGCCTCTTGAGGGATGGCCATAGACTCAGTTTGGTAGCAGAGCTTCAGGCAAAGCAATCATCAGCAGGGCAGGACACTAACTCAAGGTGTTTAAACACGTGTGCTTTTGTTAAGCAACCAGAACTAGCATGGGTTGGATTTGAAGTCCTCCTGTGTCTTCTGGTGGACCTGCAACCCACTTCTCTTACACAGGCCCCGGGGACTGTCCTGCGCTTAACGAACTCAACTCCAAACTGGACATCTTATACTACTCTCCTGACCACAGCAACACAGAAACTTGAATAAGCAGTTCCTCTACCGGTCACAGTTCCTGTGTGGCTTTCGCTGCACGACGCTTCAGCGGAGGCCGTGCTCGCTGCGCGTGCAAGCGCACAAAGCAGCACAGCGATGCCCCTGCAAGCTCTGGCAGAGAAGCTCCTTCGCAAGGGCTGCACCAGCGAGCTCTGCACAGGGCCGGCATAAGGGTTTACATTTATGCTGCCTCTTATGCACAAATGGAAATATTTTAGGTCGGTAGAGATGTATGAAAAATGACGTGGGGTTTTGTGCTTCGTTCTCTACTGCTACAGGCAGTAGTCGGGAGAACTGGAGATAATGCGCAAAGTAAGGAGAGCTGTATGGACTATAATCTCGTGTCACCTATTAGCAGGTCTTTTGCTCAGTGTTTTCAGCTGAGACTGCTAACATCAACTAAATTTTGAAGTGAAGGACACTGTTAGGATAATCTTAAGTCTGATCTTCAGTCGAGTCACAGACTGTAGACTCTGGCCCAGTAATTCCTACTTCAAGCCCACAACATTTCCTTGCACTAAGGTATACTTGTTTAATATTCCAAGTGGTGCCTCTATAGCTACAGAAAATGAGCCAGCAAGAAGAACAGGAAGCTAAACAACATTTACTTTGCCATTTTTCTGTCTCTTATCATCATTGTATCTCACCTTTTTTGAAACTACTGACAGATTATGTTCTCAAAAATGCACTTAGAATTGAGAATTACTATTTATAAAATGGGCAATAGAGTTAGAGGGTAGATTAAGTGATTTTTCTGAAGGTCACAGTATTTATGAATAAACCACAAAATGAGCCGATGTTTCCCACAATCTGTCTTGACACACAATGCTATTTCTTGGAATAAATACAAGGCAGATTTTTTTTCTGTGCTTTATGATCAAGCAAAATTCGTGTCATTCAAAATAGCTCAAACCAGTTACAATAGCTACTCAACATAGCCAAAGTCCTTTCGTGAGTCACGATGACAAAACAAGTACCTTTGTGAGCAGCATGGGCAGACTCCATTCATCAGAGATACCAGGTTATCTGAATCTTCCACCCTTACGATACAGGCTGGCTCATTTTTAGTAGCAGACTGCACATTAATCTTCATTCCTTCAGGCAGTGTATATTTTAATAACCCTTAAAGGCAAATCTGACAATAAGAGTCCCAGCTATGCATACTTCTATATCCATATCCAACAACTGATTAGAAATGAGAATCTTCATTCTGACAATTGAACACTTTTTTTCAATTTTCAGCTGGGGCTTCTTGCATGATTTCTGGATGACCACCTTTTCATGAATTGTAAACCTTGTTGTGACATGGGGATTGTAAGAAAATATGTAGAGAGAATAGCTAAAATAACATTTCATTTTTACAGTGGTGAAACACTGCATACCATAATTGCAGTAAGAGAATAATAATGTCATAAAAATGACACTTACGCAAGCAAATATGATTTGGTGTGGGGTCAGGGCTTTCAAAATTCACCCGTTCCAAACATGCATTTTTCTTTCAACAAAACAGTGTGCTGCGATGGCAAAGAGCACCAGTGATGTTTTTTATCCATCTTGAAAGCTGTCACTGTGGGTTTGAAAAGAAACCAACTGATCAGGCACTGTCGCTTCCACATGCTTTTCAAAGGCCTTCCTGTTTCTAAAATTTTAGCAAACTTCCGAAAAGTTTTATTAAACCTTAAGTATTTTCAGCCTCCGTTTGAGGCTGCCTCCTCTAATATAATTGCATCTTTTGATATAAATAGCACTTTCACATTTTAAAATATGATTTTATTCACTCGGTATTGTGAGGTGATGTGACACAATAGGTATAGAAAACCTAAAAGACACATTTAATAGATCTAGGATCTCTTATCACATCCCTTTTCAGTTCTTATTTGGCAAATGGCTTTCAGATGAGCTCTCCTGAGGAGATAAGCCACAATCTTTTTATCAGTTCCATTGCCCTTTTCATAAAGGTTCTTTTAGCTAATTTTCTTTACTATGTGCCTTTTTCCCTCTCAACAGTTTATTAAGCCTTCGCTTTACATTAATAAGCATTCTGTATCATTTCGGATTTCAGGTAGTCTGAAGAGCTTCCACTTTCTCCTTTTTTTTTAATTTTAAGAGAAGTCATTATTTCCAACTATTTTTTAGTTAACTTATTAGGTATATCAAGTAACGTTTTTCAAATTACCTTGTTGGCCATATTACATAAAGCACAATTATTGGCATCTACTACCTCTCATTCTGTATCATCAATATATTTTTAGCGACTATTTTCATCTTTTTAATGAGGGAAATGCATCACATCAGCCTCCAGGACATCTCAGGGAAGGCCATGAAAAGTGTTACTGTTAATGTTAACTTCATGCACCTTTCAGGGATTTATTTTAACACGGTTTCTGCTTCCGTGCAATGCACCGTTTCTCACATACCTGCTTATTCCATTTGGTTTGGGAGTCCCTATTAAATGCTTTTTCTCCTGCTGTATATCTTTATTGGGTGCAGGTGCCCAGGTGCTGGTGGGGGTCTGCTGCCTCCGTGGTCTCTGTGAGGAGAGGTCGGGGCTGCCCCGTGTCGGATACAGACGGTTCCAGCAGCCCCACGGCTGAGCCTGGGAGCAGGGAGGAAAGGTGTTGTTTTAATGCCTGTCTTTCTATTTCTCAACACCCAAATCTATTTTAAATGGCAATAAAATTAAGCTTCCCCAATTCACGCCTCTTGCCCATCGCAGTATTTCAAGCCACGAGCTTTTTTTCTCCTCTGGGGAGGGTGAGCGAGCGAGCGGCTGGGTGGGCGTTTGGCCCTTAGCCAAGGCTGCCCCACCACAACACGCTGTGAAATATTTCTCCGCACAGATTGCGACTGTCGCTTTGTCAGAGGCAGCGGCAGCAGACCTAGGAGAGACGGTTAAAGGTGGCTCTAATGCACTGCATGCCTTTGGGAAATTGTTTTCCGCGTGGTGCAAAGTTGATTCCCAACACAGAAGCTGATGGAGTCCCTGGGCCACGAGTCTCTTCTGCTGTCGCAAAGCCCCATGGACAGTCTCTTCGCCCTGCCCTTTCTCGGCCCTCCATAGGATGCAGGCTTGGCAGCCTATGTTCTATATTTAGCACCCGGCTCTAGGGAGAGATCTAAGACCCCGTCCACCCCCACCACAAACGTACTTGCTATATACAGTAAAAGATCATTAATAAAACACTGCCCATTCCCCTTTGAAGACAGCAGCTTCTCACCCTGCAGGTACATACATATTGCTGCTTTCCAAGAAAAAAAGTCTCCCTCTCTCACACACGCTCACTTCCATTGGTATGGAGAAAGATAGATATATAAAAAGGCTGGCCATTTCTGTTTCTTCTTAAGAAAGGCAGTTGCATCCAGTTTTTAGGCCAGTTTTTTTTTTTTAAAAAAAGAGGGCTCTGTGTTTGACAGTAAAGTTTGGAAGCAACTTTGTAAGCTCATTAAACAGTGTTGGTGTGGCTGAAGGAAGTAGGTTGGGATAGTCTAGGAAAACGTGAACAGCATCCTTTCAAAAGTTCACATAAATATTACAAAATTGGAGGCATCGCTCTGTTTATCCCTGAAGGGAAAAAGAGAAAATTCATACCTCCATCCAAACTGAGCTCTTCGCTCCTTCCACAGAATTCTATTCCATTACATTTGACCATATATACAAAACATGTGAAAAGACAACAGGAACTAATTAAAATAGATTGAACTATTTGAGCAAGAACTAAGAAACCAAACACCCGAAGTGGTACCTGAACTGTCTATTAAAGAAGAACTAATCATAATATAACTGTCCTCACAGGTTCTACCATATGTCATTTAACTAAAAAAACCAAGTCAAACAAAACAGGAAGAAAAAAGAAAATTGTTTCTAACCACATATCTAAGGAACCCCCAGCTTTTTTTCCATTTCCTGGTAAATACATATGTAATGACTTTTAATATTACTCTGTTAAAATATGCAGCGCGTATGATTTTAACTAAGATAGGGAAATTATTCCCATTGCCCTCTTACCCAAACAAATTACAGGCACTGCATAATTCTACATTTAAACATAATTTTTTAGAATAACTTGCTTCATCATTCGCTGCCTATCTATAATTTTAAACAAACCTGGTAAAAAAAAACAACTATCAACAGGCCTGTGCTTTTAAGGGCTCTTTTTCCAACTCTGGCTGCTCTTTATAAGAATGATCTGTTGGACACATATATTAGTTGTTTACCACTATTTAGATTATCCATGCAGTCCAGAAGTTACATTGCTTCACAAGGATTTTAATTTGTGATTCCTTCTTTTTTTTTTTTTTAGTGAAAGGCTCACGAGACTTCAAAGAACAAAGGATATGCAGATTTCTTTCATTCTGACTTATTTGAGACAATACGAAGCATTCTTTTCTAAGGGGCATCAGAGAACTTCAGCATGACAATTGTTGTGTTCCCAGTTAAAGAGAGCTCATTAAATCATGGCTTAGAGACCAGATAGTGGGGGAGTGTAAATGACTGAACTTCACAGATTTAGTCTCCCCCGTATGGAAATTCAACTTCTGCATTCCTTGCAGCTTTTCTCCGCAGAATAAAGTAGATTCATTATTAATCTGAAGGAGTTCCTGGGGCAGTTTCTTTACCAGTTTTGGAATCTTGATCAAGAATTTAGATAGAATATAACAAGGGACCTTATGACCAAAACTGTATTCTCAGGGCTATTCGTATCCTATCAAAGAATTGTAATTTAAAAATATATTTCAGCAAAAAAAAGCTGCTCTTTTCAAGAGTGGCACTTAAGCTACTAGGTCCACTGAGATTAAATTGCACATTTTCATGAATAAATGCTGTCTTATATCAGGCTCACAAGCAATGATCTCAACTTCAGGCCAATTACCCACATGGGCAACCTCACGCCAGTCTGAGGAACTGGGTCAAAATCTGATTTTGCATTTCGGAGCACCCTTGGATTATGAATTTCAAGTACACGTAAGGAGTTAAAACCTAATCCAAGAAAAGCATTCAGGTTCATGAGTGCTCTCTGTTCAGCTGCATCTTCTTTGCCAAATTAGGGTCATACCTTCTGGTCTTGAAGAGCATTAAATGTCCTTTGCAGGTTCTGATCATTAAATATTAGGCATTCCTAAGGACATGTCTGAAATGCCAACTACACTGGGAGGCAATTACATTGTCATTCTGAGCAGCGGGCTGGGCAAGGTAATGTGCGAGGGACTAAGGCAAGAGCTAGCCTTGTTTTGCACATAGCTTTAGAGATAGTTAGTTAATCAGGTACTTATCCAGGTACTACACCCCTCTACCTTTTTTTTTTCTAATTATGAAAACTATTATTTCCCTCAGTAATAATGCACAGATAGAACTTATTTAGTACAAATGACTTATTCCAGAAGAGCCTCAAGCTAGCACTCCATTCAGTAACACTACAAACATGAGATATGAAGCAAATAAACTCTATGCCTACATTTTCCTATCAGTAGGTTACATTAATGGTAGAAGGCGATTAATACTGTACCAAAAAAAACCAATCATTAAATCGACCCATAAATATTCCTGTCAAGAGTTCTCATTTACATTCATCCCCTTCTATTCCAGCAGTGAAAAGACATCTTACAGTAAGCAGTTCCTGATCACTAGTTTGCTTTCTGTTCAAGTAGTTTGTAGTTAGCAAATGATCTCATAAGGCCACTCACACAATATAGAAGCCTCTGAGTCAGCAATAAATTTCAGGAGTTAATCTGGCCCTAGGAAAGCATCTTTGCATGACAGAGGAGAGCTTTACTTCCAGGTCCCCTCACCCACCACGTCAAGAATTTCAGAGGTACAAAACCCAAAACTGTACTTGAATTTTAAGAATTTAAACAACTGATGCACAAGTGAAAGAATCCTCTAGACAACAGAAAGCAAAAGAAAGGAGACTGAAGAGAAAGCCCAGCGAGGAGAATTTGCAGAAAAGCTTCCTGAGCGCAATTTCATAAACACAACAAAAAAACGCAGTCATTCTGAGAGCTTTCGGCGTATATCCAAGCAACATTTGTAATTAGCCTACAGTCGCACCTACTCTGATGTCTGGATTCATCAAGACTCACTTCTGGCTTAAGGCAGATTTCAGTGGAATACAACATGTACATATGCTGTCCCTGTAATGCAGAACTCGGATGCGGGGTTATGTGTAACATCAGCTGCACAAAAATGTAGCGTTTACTAAAGAAACTGCATGAAAAGTTTTTTGGATATTAAAAAAAATAGGCAAGCACTAATATCAATTCAAGACTCCCTTATTTTGGCCAAAGAAAGTCAATTGCTGGATTCTCAAAGCAGTCCTGGATTTTTATTTAGCGTCATCAAAATGCTAGTGTTAAGAGAAGGCAAAATAGATTGGTGATGCGGCTGCAGAAATATGTTCAGTCTGTGCCCTGAATGCCGAGACTTTTAGATTCTCACTTCTCAAGTCTTCTCCACAACAGAAAGCTCATTTATTTATTTCTAAGAAACCCAGGTTCTCAGCAAGCTGATTTTTTAATAATGATATTACATGTCATGACACTCACAGTTTATATGTGAGAGTTGGTGACTCTGCAACCTGTAGAACTACATGGAGCTGCACTTAAGCATGTCCATACCAATTGAACATTTGGGCTGTAGTTTTCTCCTATTACCACAGTTTTCAAGCATCATGCTGTAGAGGAAAGGTTATAGGTTCTATGCATTCACGCTTTCATTAGAATTCAGATAGGCTGCAAGTTGCACTTGGTTTGCTTGAAAAACCACCAGAAATACAACATTTCTAGTCGTCTTGTCAAGAATTCTGTGCTCGTGTCAAAAGCAGATCTTTTTATGCTTACTGTTTAGAGGAGTAACATCACCAGAAGTCAGAGGGATGTTCAATATCCTTACAGTCTTCATTTTTTTATTTTCCTAAGGAAGAAAAATGAATTCTCACTTGCTTCTCAGCACGATAATTTTATTTCACAATAGTTTATTGTTGTCTGTGTGTAAAATTGTATAAGTTTATATCAAACAATAAGATACATGTAAACATTTCAAGATCAAAAGGTTAAGCTGTCCGTTACTGTGGATTTATCATCACTGTTTTTATGTCTCTTGTCACAGATTTCTGAACTGACAGTTCTCAGAAGCCTTTAGACTCTCCAAATTCCTACGCTGACACCGTATTCCCCATGTGAAAAGCTTATATCCAATTGTGGTGCAAACTCCGAGGCAAAAAAACATTTACCATTTGCACTAAATATGAGTCACGATGTAGAATGCATTAATCCTAGTGCCTCCCGGATGGCATGGTGCTCTATCCCACACAATACTGCATCTCTCATCCCAAAGATCAGACCTTTTAGAAAGCGAGTCCCTTGTCATCATTTTCTGTAGAAGAGATGGGTTTTTATAAGGCAGCTTAAGGCCTTTCTGAACCTTCACTGCCAAGTTTAACTTAAAAAAATAAATTATTTCTTACACATCTCCTCAAGGAGTTTATGCTTCTCCTGGGCTCCCAATGACTATGTCATTTAAAATGAAAAATGAGGCAAGGCCCTGCATAGCTTTTTCACCAAGAAAAAAAAGCAGGCTCCAGTCTTTCAGTGCTACTGTTTGCGACAAGAACGGCACAAGGATATCGAGGAGTAAATTTTTAAAGGACTAAATCTTGAAATAAATCAACAAGCAGCCAGATCCCTCATCTGTTTTGTTCACCCTCAACAGTAAACATTTTCTTCAGGGATACTCAATGGAAATCCATGAGAACCAGCAGGTAGAGAGGAGAAGGAAGAGTGACAAGTCCAATGCCAGGGGATCTAAGCCACCTGGACCTCTTGGTGATGGCCAAGAAGGATGAGGAATAAAATCTGAGGAGATTAAGCCCAATTCCTCCCCTCATTAGAGCTGCTGGTGAAATTGTGTGGGTTTCTGGATTTCCAGCAGGCAGGCTACAGGGCTGCCAGGCATTCAGAGGTTGCAGACAAACGGTCAATGCTGGTCGCTTTGCTCATCAGCGTCAAGTCCGGCACTTCTCGCTAAAAAGGCTGTTGGGATGTTTTCTGATGAACAGACCAACACAGGCATCCTCACCAAGAATAACTGCATCACCTTAGCTAAGATATTCCCTCATACAAGGTAAACGTGGTCTTGACAGAGTTAGGCAAACAGCTAACAAACAGGGTCTTACGTATTCATGCAGCCTCAGTTCAATCATTACAACTACATGTATGCACATATACACACAAAACCACATGTGAGCGCACATACAATCACTGTATTTTCCAAGACCCCAGCTCTTAATGGGTCACAAAGATACGATTTGTGGTTTCCTAGCAGATACTTAAAACCCACTGAAGAGAGAAATCAGAATGAAGAACTCTTGTTACAGATTTTACTTGGTTGTGAACAAGGTTTAAGATTTACATGAAACATATTTCATGCCCTGGGAGATCATTCTGGAGATGAAGCCCTCTGAATCGGTGTTGTTGAAACAGAAGCTTCTTTTCTCGCCAGGAGTTATGAATTGTGTTGTCTGTTCAAGTCTAACTGAACCAAATGGTAGAGTTATGCCCCCCAGGTGAACTTATTCCCACTATATAACGTTGAAATTAGCCACAAGTTCATTCTTTTTATGACACCCAAGCAATGACATTAGTATTTGGCAGCAGCTAGTAAAAAAAAAACAAAACCAAAGCCCAAAAACTAACCTTACTGTTAAGATACTAACATATTTTTTTAAATCAAGCTATTTTAAAATTAAAACTAAGGGTTAAATTATTTTGCTGCTGCAGTCCTTTTTATAAACATACAAAATTATAGAGGATTTAAGTACATGAAACCTAGGCACTTAGTACAGAAAATTTGTATTAACTATAAAGACAACACCTCAGCACTAAAGTTTACACTCAATTTTTTTATTTTGGCTTTTTTTTTTTAAATAAAATTTGGTCAGTAGGCTTTTCGGTTTTGCTCCTTGTACTAGTGCTGAAAGAAAGTAGGCAGAAGAACGTAGTGCATACTTCCACATAAAGAATAATCAAATTTAAGGACTAGGGTGCAAATTTGAGCATCTAAAAATCAGGAAATACAAATGTGCACACTGCCTCTGCAATCCTAATGCAGCCACGGGGATCCATATGCACGTTTCCGCTCGTCTTTAACTGGAAGCTTAGAGGATGGGTGCTAGAAATGGTGAACAAAACAGGACTGTGCCGTGAATAGTTCTGTTGCCCACAGAATTCCTGGGAGCGCATTGGCCTGGACATTGCATGCTTACCCATGTTTTATTTGTAATCTTCACGGGTGCATTTCATCCCTAGCGCAGCTGGGTGCAGCATTAAGAGGTTGCCAGATGAAAGCCAGGCCAATATTTTTTCACTTATAAGCTTCTCAAAGCCTCAGCACTATCCATTTCAATAGCCGCTGAGCAAACACGTGCTGAACACTTGTGCCAAAAACAGGTTCGACAACAGCTTGTATTTCCACCCTTTGGCTCTAAGGGCACTGCCCTATCCCTCACACCTGGAGCCTGGCAGAGGCGAGAAGGTGCCTGCGAGGGGGACCCAGTTTGCCTTGCCATCGCCCAGCCAGGCACCTCCATTGGCCGACCTCAACATCTGGAACTTTGGGGAAGCAAGAAGTAAGTCTGGCAGCATACTTTCACTTTCTGGCTCTAGTGCTGTTACAATTTCAGGATTTCTCATCTGAGCTAGATGAACTAGACACCAGATGAGAAGGTGCCGCCTCACTCCTCAAATCCAACTCCACTCAATTAATGTGGGGACCATGTAATTTAATCCCCTTGGATATGTTATCAAACCCACATTTTATAGGCGATTAGAATTCTTTCTTGTTATTCTCTGCTCTTATTTTGTGAGAAGGAACTTAACGAGGGGAAACGTAACAGGATATGGCAATGACAACGTCACGTGGCTAGAGGAAGCTGCCTGACACAAGGCAGATTATATTGGTATGAAGGACAAAAGAGGAGAATGATAGAGCAGTAACATACCATCCTCCTGAATTACCTACCGCTGCAGACTACCTGCACTTTGCCTTTTTTTTGATGGTTGCTCAGTGCCCTAGGAACATACATTCCTAATTTAACTAAGGCAAAACAGGTTGCCCAGAAAGGTGGTAGATGCCCCATCCCTGGAAACATTCAAGGTCAGGTTGGACAGGGCTCTGAGCAACCTGATCTAGTTGAAGATATCCCTGCTCACTGCAGGGGGGTTAGACTAGATGGCCTTTCAAGGTCCCTTCCAACCCAAGCTATTCTATGATTTTATGAAATGGCGTCAATTGAATATATCTTTGGATTTAAAGAACTTGTACATTTTTCACAAACACAGGAGAAAAAATTTGATCAATATTTAGATTACATGGAGTCCAGGCAGCAACATTCACACTATTAAGGATGTAATCTTAAGTGGAAGAAAATAAAGGCTTTTCACAAGGGTGCTGTAGTATTACTAACAATTATATATGTACGTTTGTCAAACACAACCTCTAAGCAAACCTCAGAATTTTATCAAAGTATATGCTAGAGCTGCTTAAAGGTTTTCATGGTTCGCCTTACTAGATTTGTAACGGCTTCCAAAGAAAAGATAATACAGTGAAGAACACCTTTCGTATAAATAAGTATAAATCTTAAAAAAAGTTTAAAACTTTCTTTTTAGTAATATTTGCCTGAAAAATGGGCCTTTCCACTTCAGCCATTTGGACACAAACATCTGTACTTAAGACTTATCTGAAGAGAAATTGCATGGGAAGGGACAAAATTGGGATATCAAATTTTTAGTTCAATATGTAAACATCAAAATGGTTTGGTTTACTGTTTCCAGAACCGTTTCCCCATTTCATCTGGAGACAAAACAGAATGCAGACTTATTTTATAAAGCTGTAAACTTTATAGTGGTGATAATTTTTCCCAGGACAACTCCAAATAATGATCTAGATTAGCTAAGCTAAAATTTTATGATCGCCTCCTGAAATAAACCTGACTCTCAAATAGCAGTAGCTTCAATTTATATGTGGTCTTTGTTCTCTTTACTTCACAATATCAATCGACTGAGAAGAGACCTTCCCGGATTTCTGGCCCCAGCTATTTCAGGCCACTCCACCTGTTTCCCAAATATCACACAGTTTTTAAAGATCCACATGCCTCCTCACCGTGTGAGGCTTTTAGCAAAGACATTTCTCTGAAATCTTGTTGGCTATTTAAGGTCAGTGTTTAAGACTAAATATGACATTGAGTGTCGTCATTACAGATTATAGGAAGTCTATTTCCTTAATAACGCACACTTGAAAACGGGACACACGTTGCACAGAACTAGCCAAAAGCAGCAATCAAACTTGGAGGAAAAAAAAATATTTTGCATTAGCCAATGTACATGCACTGGGAATCCTAGGTGACGAAGAAGTACAAGATAAGACCAGTTAAAATGCTTGAGTTGAATGGAAAAAGTGCGTAACAGAGCTCAGACTGCAACTAACTACAGACTCAGAAATGCCGTATGAAAGAATCAAGACAGCAGGAGATTTTGCTTGGCTAAAGGCACTGGAAGAAAACAGATAGGATTATTCTTTTCTTTGTAAAAGAGCCAAGGAACAAGCATGTGCCAGGCGAAAAAGAAACCCCAGCTAAGGAAAGCTTAGAGTGGCCCTAATGAGCAATTAAAGAAGTTGACAGAAGAATAATATACGCAAATAAATAATGCTGACAGTCCCTAATATGGCAGGAATGCACACACAAACTTGGATTCAATGGGAAGAGCAACGTTACAAATGTAGCAGAAAGGCACGGGAAAGACAATATTACAGGGAAGTAGTCTGTACAGCAAGAGAGATGGGGGTCTTTTGCAGTCTAATAAAAAAAGTACACCCATTTAAGCCAAGAAGGAACAGCACCTTTGACGTGAAATTAGAAATGTACTTGCAGTTGATTCAATGAAAGAAATTCCTAGCTGACCCCGCATTACAAAGGAAATGAAACTACCCCCAGCATGTCAACTTTTATGTTCAGAATACTTCCTTCCTACTGTCCCAAATAAAGCAACAAAGCTCAAAATATGCTACCGGTGACGTAACGCTGGCTCAGCTTATTCTCTGAGGAAGGAGACTGTTAGATGACATGAGGGAAGTGTTGTTCTGTTGCTGCAAAAAAGAAAAGACTAGAGACGTTCTCAACAGGCTGAAACTACCTCCTATATTTATTGAGGTGAGAGATGAATAAGAGGCTGATAATGTGTAAAATAAGTGTTCAGGATACCATCACATGTTTCAAGGAGCATTAAAGTGAGAAAGAAAAATAGAAACAAATAATTAAAACTACTCTGAAACTCTCAGCTATATCTTCACTTCCCTATGCAGTGGGCATCTAATGCACACCAACTTGTCTCTATAACCACCCCACTCTTCTCTTTTTATCTCCAGTTCCCAGTATCTTCACCCTAGACAGCTCTCTGCCCTAGTTCCCTTATCTGGCCTTAACCACACCTTCTTGTAGGTTGAGCTCACACCTCCTCTGTATCTCACACAGTTGAATCTCTTACTCCTTAGGGCTCAGGGGTGGAAAGCATGGGAGAGGTGACGTCTTAGCCCACAATTGCCAAAGCCGTTTCCACCTCACTTCAGGCACAATTTTGGGGGAAAATCCATTTCAATCACCAGAGCTCAAACCTGGACCACGCTTAGTCACACAAGAGCAGACAGTTTGGGGCCGTATGAACATAAGGGCAAACGCCAGCAAGTGGGCCAGAGTGTAATGAGGGCAGATCATTTCTGGAGAAATCTGGTGCCCTGTTGAAAACATCTGTTGATTGTACTCAAAAAGCCTTTTTTGGAGGCCTTTGACACAGCTAAAGTGGGTTGTTTTTCATGGAAACAAAGAGAACATTTTTGCAGGTAACGATTCACCAGCTCAAGTGTTGCCACTGACACGTGGGGTTTGGTGGGTTGTGAGAAGGAGAAAACACTGCTGGCGGTTCTTAAAAATATATTCAGATTTATTCTTTCAAATGAGTTAAACATGGTATTTCCCCCTAATCATCATCTCATAAATAGCTGCGCCATGTTGGTCTGTAGCTTTCACAAAGAATTGTTGGGTACAAGGAGCCAGAGGCACACGCACAGCGTGGAAGGCTCTAACCTGAGCAATTTACCATTGACAAAATCCTCAAACACTAAAAGCAGGGTTATGGGAGACAAATCAGGCTGTTGTAACTGTTAGCTAAGGCTAGGCTGTGCCACCCACAGCTACACAGGTTTTGCAGAGGACACCCCCAACACGCTCGCTCTCTCAGAGGCTGACTGATGCTTTCCTGTTCTGTTATTCTCCGAAACAGAATTAAAATTCAGTCAGGCTGAAAGGAGCCTTTTACTCTGTGTATGAAGGGAAATAACAATAACTGTGCAATTCATAAAAACCTTCTAGCGTGTATATACACATGCATGCCTTCACTGATAAATCCGAAACAGAGGTAAACATAGAGGAGGCATTAAGTTGTCTTTTCCAGGAGGCAGAGAAATCTGCGTGACAAGTTTATTGAAGCATTTTGCAGAAATCCAGGTTACTGTTCAACGTACACAGTAAGTTCTTATTAAAGGCTGCATTTCACCATAAACAGCAATTTTGCATGACAATGTTGCGCATTTGCCATCAAACATTATTGGTGTTTGCAAACACCAAGAGGGATCCATCTGCCGTTATTTTTTACAATGGTATAAATAAGAATATTTAAGTAGATGCACATTTTGTATATAAAAATGTATCGGTTTGAAGAACGTAAGTGAGAGAATCAAGATAAGGTGAAACAGAAATTTAAGCCAGAAAATATGGCATTTTTAAGTGAAGTTCACAGCACACAGTAAATTATTTTCTGAATAAAGTCAATTCCGATAACAAATTTAACATACTTGTCACTCCCTAACAAAGACAGTGAAAATGTTCTGTGGAAATCGCTTTGAAGCAAAATATGAAAGGCACCTGCTTTCCAAAGGAGGCTTTGCCAAGAAACAGAGCATCCAAACCCATAGCAGTTTGATTTGAATAAGCTGCCATCGTGCTGCAGAGGAGTTTTAGTTCAACTATTTCAGCACCCAATCTCTTCTATAGAACAGGTTCTCCAGCCCCGAGACACTGGAAAGAGGACAGCGGATGATACATCATGAGAAATACCTAGGGAAGCTGGCTCCCGATGGAAGATGACACAGATTTCAAGGTGCAACTCCTCCAGAGCATCCTTGTGATATTTCAAGATCAGCATTATTTTCTTTCTTTGCTGAAGGTGGTGTTTTCTACAAGAAAACCTCTTCCTTCAGAATTTCCCACTCTCTGACACTTTTTTTGAGAAAAAAGGCCATTCTCTGGCCTGCTGTTTAGCTTGCTCTCTAATCGTAAGGCTTGACACTAAAAGCAGCTGAGCACTTCCAAAGCCATACTGAGATCTCTTTCTTGCAATCAGTGGAAATCAAGTATTTTTCATGGATCACTTTCTTGCAAAGATTAGTCAATAGATCATTAGCAAGTACACGGTGGTAATAAAAGTTTCAGTTTACATGGAGAAGTAAGTTTCCCTGTGGTAAGACTGCTGCTGAGGAGTATCGGGCACTTCACGTGTAATCAGCTTCACAAAATAGCTACTTAACTGTTGTCTGGGTGATGATTCAGGATTTCAAGTGCTGCCCTGAAAGCAAGTTGGAGACAGTAGGTCCTTTCACAGCTTCTGTTTTTCAAGCAAGCTACTGCACAGATTCCTCAGCTTTACCCCATATTCTCTCCCATGAACAGAATACAAAACTATAATTAAGCCAAAGCACAGTCTACATGTACAAACCAGGTTCACCGACTCCCAAAAGCAGAACTATGCAAAGGTGAAAGTGAAAAAAAGGATACTTTCAAGTCAGCGAGGATGTACTCTGTGATTATGTGCTTTGGGGCCTGCATTACAGCAGCAGTTCATACTCTAAGCATGAGAGGGATTACAAATTTGCTTGCTACGACAGCATGTGTTTGCCAATTAACTGCATCTAGCAGTTCCAGAAGAAATGTACTGCCAAATAATTCAAAAGATCTCTTGACTTAGCTTAAGGCCATGTTTCTTACTTCAGAGAAGACTGAAAAAGCTGTAATTTTCAATACAATTAATAAAATATCAGCTTCCATACACAAAAAAAGTTATGACCCCTGGTTGTATACATTATTCTATTAGGTTCTAAGCCATGTCCATTATCCAGCCTGTGGATTGTATCTTTATCAGGTGACAGTGGTGTTCAGACACCTAGGCAAGTTCTTACCTTACTGGAAAGTATCCCATTGACTGAGTAAACCAGAATATTATAGCGCAGCAGTATTCGAAGCTTGCCCTCTGCTACTATCTCTTTGCATTGGCAGAAAAGTCAGAGTACGGTTTCCCCCAGAGAAGGAGTTACAGCTAGAACAGAGTTTGCTATAAAGGACTCCACTATTCCCCCACTGATAGTACAGAGCAAGAAATACTACAGAATTAAGGCCCTGAGACAAATTGCTCCCCTAATAGCAGAAGGATTGTTGTTACCTTCAAAGTCTAAATCTCTCTGTCTTTACATAAAATTCCACTTTTTCTATCCTTTCTTCAGAAGCATCAACTGGCATATTCTACTTTTTAGTTAAAATTTTAGATGAGAGCTGGAAAGAATAGGACTTGAGCAAGTCAGCTTCTCTAGAGTTCCTAAAAAAAGGGATATTACAGATAGAGAAGACTTACTATTAACCTAATTGCATCTTGTTCATTCCTTTGCCAAAGTAACACTGTTCTCCAAAATATATTCTGAAGTACTTGACCCAATCTGATTTTAAAGGGTTTAAAGCAGTACTATAAGCTTTACTTGGGAGTTGCTCCCAAAGCCAGTAAGGCTTTTAACTGGAACTTTTCCTCAAGGTTAGATTTCTAGACCATCTTTTTCTGGATAGGTGAAAGATGCTGCCTTCAAGATACCGTTTTTCTTAGCATAAAAGTCACAACACCCAGCTTGGAACAGTCGATTACGAGCCACAGTCAACCTCCTTTTATCTAAGGGCAGGTAAGAATCACTTCTAAAGCTTATTTTCAGTTCTAGCATGGCAACACAGGATGGAAATAGTTTTAACAAGTCCTTTCATCCAATTTCTAGTTGCACATGGAAGAATTAGACAGAAGTTAAGTGGTTTTCTTTTGACAGCTCTTCAAAATTTGATATTCAGAATGATATTTCAACATAATTTTATTTTACTTGGGACAGACCAAGAGGTAACATAAAACACCCTTGTTATGTCAGCCAGGTTGTTTTCCTATATAGATGCACTGGTATCCCAGGAATTTTTCCAAGATGTCAAAGGTTCCCAGCTTATTTCATCCAGTCAAAACCCTTGACTGAAATTATAATTTATTCTTTTTCTGGTTCAAAGGATGCTGCCATAGTGGCACGTGCTGTGCTTACAAGAACAGCCACCATAGCGCAGTCAATTGAGCGGTGATAAACAGAGGGAAGTAAAACAAAGTGCAGGCACAGTCCAAATTGTCATTTTACTGAAAGAGACACTTGATGACATATTCAGCCCTACGCAATAAACATGCTTAGACCACCATATTTACAGTTAACTGAACAGCATGAATATGTGGATGACTCAGAGTCTGGCAGCAGGAACACAACTACTTTAAAGAATATTTGTGATCATAAAGGAAACAAAAAAGTCACCCATAAACATACTAGCTCCTAGTTTGGGAAAAAAATGAACTATGAACAATGAAGTGGAAAAATTAACCAAAAGATAGGATTTTTGTGCAAAAAAAATTCTACTAAGTCATTAAGTTTTAATTCACGTATTTTTCTTAAGCCTGCAAGTGTCATTTTTTCCTCAACAGAAATGTTCCCTATCAGCTTTGATGTCGGGAAAAAAAGGAGAAAATTGAACACAGGTTAAAAATCCCCAAGAAGCCCTTTCTCCAACGTTAGGGCATGCCTACAGCTACATTACAATGCAAACCTTTTGCCTAAAGAGTTCTGAAGTTGGCTAACATAAGGAGAGAAAAGAAGCATCTCTAATCTCCTCTCGCCCCACTATCTGTTTGGTTTTTGTACTCTGCTGTATTACCCACAGTACCTCAAAAAGAACTGTTTAGTGCTTTCTTGTAGCTTCCTACAAAGTGCTCCTGCTGTATCCATTACCTGGATCATTCTGCATCCTAAATCACACTGCCTTTTACTTCCAAGTCTGTTCTTCTCAGCAGAGATCTTTTTCTGACATGGAAACTATTGTCAACGGCACATCTCAAGGATCAAGGGGGATGAAGACTTGCAGATTAAAGCTGTACTGTTCTTGACAATATAAATTGACACCATGGGAGGCCATATATTGCATTTGTTCACTCACATGTTAGTGTGCAATGTTTCTGGCAGTCGGTACGCTCACGATGTTTTTACTGTAGTTCCCAGAATTTAGCGTAAAGACTGCAAATCAGTAAAGACTCAAATCTTTAAAATAGTTTTCTATTTTTTCCCCCAATAATCTCAATGGAAAAGCATTTGTAAGTCAAAAGCCGAGCCTCCAGCTCTTTCCTTCGCTTCCTGAAAGCTGGAGGTTTTGGTTGCTAGCTTTGGGATTAAAGAACTGATTAGACGTTTTTACCACTGAAAATATCCATGCATAGTCTCTTATCCTCTAAAATATCCCTGCTGAGGTACTGAGTATGTTTGTCAGAATTTCTTCCTTCACCATTCTTCCCAAGTTGCAAGGATAGTTGCAAATTGGCTTTTTTGTACAAAGGAAGTTGTTCCAGTGCAATTTTACTCAGGCAGGCCAAAAGTGGCTTCATTCCTAAAAGCACTCATCTGAACTCATTAACAACTACGTCCTTTCCAAGGAAAAAAATTTTGACAGCTTTCATTGCTGCAGCAATTGCATCCCGCACTAGCTACAGACAGTCTCTGTACATTTTTACTTATGGCAACCACAGTGAGATTGAAATTGCAGCCTAGGCTTAACCTACACACAGTCCCCTCCTTGTTTGTCTCACCTGTATCCTGTTTCTTGATTCATTGGATCTTTTAGATCACTACATGCTTGCACACTCATTCTTTGTTCCTCATTTACTTGTATTTAACTTTCAGAGGATGACACAAATCTCTTGCAGCTCAGCCCGGCCACAAAGCAAGGCCAACTGCTCAGACTACACCAGATCCCACAGAAACACTTTTTCCCCCCCACAACTTGAAGTCTGCCATGGTGAAGCACGAACAAAACATGCTAGCTCCATACTGAGGCACTTCAAACGGAGCAAGAAGTAGTACAAAGCTGTCTGAAGGGATCTTTTTCTTTTCATTGTAAGGAGCTTGAGAAGAGGGGAAAGACAACAGGGAATAGGAGAATCCTAATTAGAGTAGGCATAGAAAAGCGAGCAGAAGGTAGACAGAAGAGACTTCCAGTTGTATCTTCTGTGGGGATGGCACTGTCTTCCTTTGTAACATGTTTGTACAGCACTTGCCATGGAGGTGATCAATCTGATGATCTGCAGGTGCTATTAAGTATGCAGTATGCATCCCTCACTGCCAGTTCATAGGCGATGCGGTCTTGCTTCAGTGCCCCTCCACAGCTTTGGCTCTTCAGATTGAGACATTCTTTTTCTTCAGCATTGACAGAGTTCAAACGGAAAAAGACAAGAGTCAGAAAAGGAAAAAGGAAAGTGTAAAAGATCTTGAGTGGTCCAATTAGCACCAGCTGTGGTTTATTGTGGCCATTTGACTGAGGGGTGAGGAGAACATAAGACTAGTATGTTCTCTAGGGTTTTTGCTAAGTTATTAGTTTGGATGCTATGACTTTGCTAGACACAGTTATACAAGTGAAGGTAATCTTCAGATTGAAATGAGTATGCTAACCAGTGCAACAGTATCTGAGCAAAGCCAGTCATTCCTAATGATGTGGGCTTATCCCCACTCATCTGAGCTCGTATTAATACTAAACCATAATCTCCCTATCAAAAACATAGAGGGGAAAAAAAAACAAAAGAAAGAGAAAGGCATTGGCATGGCACGATGGTAAGTCTGTCTTGAAAAGAAAGTTGTTTCTTATTTAGGCAGGTAGGTATAGGTGAAAGGTGGTAGGATGTCACTGCTTCCTGACAGAGAGGAGAAGAGGGGCCCAAAAGACTTCAAAATGTGCTAAGTTTATTTTCTTCTGCACACTTAATGTCTGAGTAATTTCTAGCTTGCAGAGAGATGTCAGAGGAACCCCTCTGAACTCCAGAGAGGACTCATTTTTGACTTCTGACTTGTGCAAGCTTGCTGCCCTTGGTGTAATATGCTGGCTAATTCCCCTGTGAGGTATGTATTTGTTGTTCACCAAGGGATCAGAAAGTTATTCTACTTAGAATGTAGTGGGTTTCTTTTCTTCAGATGGTTTGTTCAATCTGATCTCCACATCCAAGGCAGGCCAAATGCTACTGATGGAGCCACTACAGAGACCGTGCACACACCTACTTGTTCTGCTCTCACTCCAGTCTCTAACATCACTTGTTCTTTTTGCTGAACAGCGTCAAAAGTCAAGAAAGATTTTTCCATGTTGTATTTTTTTTAGCTGAAAAAACAAAAGCTTAGCTGTAGCAGTGAGAAATAGGCTGGTCCTTATTTATAACTGAGACTTGTTTCTCTCTACACAATGGCAAAAATCAGCCTTTAACTCCATTTTCTGCCCATGCTTTTATGAAATCTGTTGCCAGCGAACAGTCTAAGGAGTCTTAGGCAAGTTGCTTTTGAGACATGGTACTGCAAACATCTGTATAATAGAAGTAAAGACACTTTCATATTCTTCTAGGCTGTCCCTGCCCTACGTAGGATTGTACCTTTCTTTTCCCCCATATTTCACATTTATTTTTCGCCTCTCAGGGTCTTCTATTTCTGTAGATAAACCATCTTTCAAATACAAGCCTGTGTTTGAAAGTTTTTAATCTATCTAGTCTCATCTCCATTTTCTTATGCTCTGACTAAATCACAAAGCAATGAAATAGCCTTATTCACAAGTCATGGCTAAATTGCCAATGTAAAATTAATCTGTTTTTTTAGATTTAAGTTTTAGGAGGGTCAAAGCAGAAGCCGTGGTGAAGAACAAGCTAACAGGCAAATCAACATTACCCACAAATGCTCCAAAAAAGCATGGAAATAATTTTAACCGTAGCCCTCGTTAATTACTTGAACACTACCTTCTTAAACACATGCTTCCCAGCTAACAAATTTATGCCTTCAAAATATCAAAACACATCAATGTACCAACGTTCTGCCTTTTTTCTACACATCACCTGCAGAGCTAGAGAAACCAAGCAGTATCACAAAAGGAACCTTCAATCCACGGCATTAAAATCCAAGCCCACAAGTACAGGGTGATAAGAGATCCTTGCAAGTCAACCACTAAATATTTAATATTGCTTCCCAGCTTCCTGGGGGGTTTAGAGCAGACACAGCTTAGGCTTTCTGAGGCCTCCCGTGGGTGGCATAAGTGAGGGATTTATATCCATGTCATCCATTTAAAAAACTTCTCAGGGGCATCGAGAGATGTTGTAGGATTAGGAGAGGTGTTTCAATATGGGGTTTATATGCAAAATGGTGAGAAAGACATAGTACAATGAATATATACATAATAAAAACTACTGAAACAACAACAGACAAACTCAAAAAAAGTATACTTCATGACAGGGAGAAAGTAGAAGACAAGGGGAAAAAGTATAAGGAAGACTAATGCCCTTAGACACTCAATATAGAAAAGATATTGTCTTCATATACATTCTTATTTATCTTCCCCCTCCTGCAGTCTGTGTATTACCTCCTTACATACAGCAGTTTCTTTCTGTCACAGAGGCAATTCATTCCTGTCCTGTCAGGCTCACTTTTTCTTTCCTAGTGCCTCAAGACACTAGTTGCTGTCAAAGCAGTAACAAAAATAACCCAAGAGATTTTCTTCTGACAGCTCCTGAAGTGTGGAATCATCACGTCAGATATATATTTGGGGTCAGAAAGCCCAACTTCTGTTATACGACCTCATCCAGCCAGACCTTTCTCTAAACCCTTGTCAAAAACACGTTTATGCTCCCCAGCCAGCCAGGAGAAACACTGTTTGTTCTCTCAAGCCCAGCTAACCTGTTTTCGATTATGTCCTTATTAACGAAAAAGATTGTGCTTCATAAAGCAGTCCTAGATGTTGCAGAATTACTGCCTGAAACACAGCATTTGGAACAACACGTTTTTATTTCAATATCGGTATCCCATGCCTTATGAGTCATTGTAATGATTCCCTGTTGCCTTCTGTATTGAGCTTAAATAGGTTAGGCATTTTCAAAGCTCTTAACTAAATTCACATTGGAACTAAAAATGCTCCTGCAGAAAAGCACGCAATATAGCTAAGGAAGACCCTTAGCTGGCCTATACTCATCTTTCTTATACCACATTTTGTTCCGCCACCCTGTCCTGTAAACATCCTTCCCAAATCAAATTGTTTCTGTTACTTCATAGATTTTGCTTCTAAGAAAAAGGGGGGGAATTACATCCAGAGCAACAAGCAGCTCTGCAACCATCAAGAACCATAGCAGCATTTCCAACCCAAGAATCTCGCATAATTAAATTGGCCCACTTGTCCTTTTCTTTTTAAAATATATTTACACCTTTGTTATTAAGGCGTACCAATTCAAGGCTACTATCCTGCTAAGAATTGCATGGGTGAACAGTTCCACTGATCAGTGGAGACAGCAAACCCTGATTTCCAAGATTTGAGGGAAGGAGGTCCCCCCACAACAAAACAAACCAGAAAACCCCAAATGACCACACTTGTCTTTGTTTTCATCTATCCTGTCTCAACTCTGTTTTGTTTAATCCCAATTGCTTTTTCCTTGCATAGACACTGACTTGCCATACACGAAGAAGGCAGCATTGGATACAACAGGTATTTCCCCCCGCTCCCCACCCCCACGCACAAGAGAATTTAAAACTAGCGAGCTCAAGCTATGTCAGGTTGGGTTGTTTGGGTTTTTTTTTTTTTTTAAATTAAGCCAAAAAGGTAAAGATCATACGTTACTCTGATGTGTGGATATTAATAAGTGAATATCGACAGTGAAATCTGCCTTTGAAAACAGAACACCAGGGACCAACTCAAACAAACATAATTGGAACCAGGCTGATTTCAGGTTACCTGTTACCCAAACTACATGCATGTACTTTGTAGTTAGCAAATAAAACTCTGCAGTTGTAAAATAAATCAATCTGAAAATACATACATAAATAAAACTGATTTAATATTACCAGTGAGAAATCTAGACATCTCAAAAGACTTAACTCTGAGTCAAGGCCAATTCCAGCAGTTTCAACATTTGAAATTTACTCAATTTCATTCAACAAATTCTTTCTAATAGCATTTAGCACTGTGTTCCTCTGTATCTCTCGCTATACGTATGCATGTATATGTACAGAAAAATATATACAAACTAACATTTTTGGATATTTAACTTGTAAGACAAGCAGGATTTTTGTAAGATAGCAACACAGAATAAAAATAAATACTCCACAGGCAATGAAGCACCTCACTAAAACTAGTTAACAACATTTTGAAGTGTAAATGGACATGTGCTTATTTAGTTTGCTATGTAGTGCTCAGAATAGCGGAAAACGTGTGCCTTTTTATGGGAGCTCAGGACTCCATGTGGTCTAAAAACCTGGCATCTGCATTCTCCAGTTGGCGTTTTTCAGGCCGTACTGCCTGGCACATCCCTCATTTCAAGTTGCCAAGAGAGCGGTAGAAGAATGAGACACCCTGGCACCACATATTTTCTACAGCAACACAAAAGAATGGCCTTGGGGATTTACAAGTTGCTATTCCATCACACAATGGGTTTTAGTTGCATTTTACATGTTAACCAGCTTACCTCCTCCAAATCTGCTTTATTATGTTTTAGTCACAGGGTTGAAAATGGAACAATAAATAGACTGTGTGCACTTGTTTTATTGTGCCAATATTAATGGATGTTTTCACAATTTATGTCAGAAAGTAAAAATGTTGTCCAGCAAGCTGTTTATATACAGAGAGCAAGAATACCACATTTTGAAAAAAGGACTGCATTAAGGAATAGAGCACTTACAGGAGAATTCCTCTATTCCAGATACGTGTCAAATCTGCAGGAAAGGCAATAATTGCAAACAGGTTGTTGGTGCTGCGCGCCAGTTGTAGAGCTGTACAGGGTGAACCATGTAGCTACCAAATGTATTAGCGTGCCGCAGAAGTTCAGCAGTCCACAGCAGAGCTGCTGACCGGGGAGAGGCCGGAGCACTCACTGCAAATGCATCGCAGGCAAAGTAGGACAAAAGAATAAAGGAAGGCACAAAACTTGTGTTGTTCATTTAATGTAGAGCCAAGCCTTAAGCCTTCTCTGCTTTTCACACCATCCCCTTCTTGCCAACTTTCTAAGCTGTATACATACCTGCTTCTGAGACAGGGAACGCGAAGATTTCAGGTTGAGTTTCTTTACAGACATCACATGTGCTGACTATGCTACAGGCCTCATTCTCCTCTTGCTTTTACCTTCACTAACCCTCCACTGCAGCACGAAATCTAGAGTAGAACTTCTGGGATTACAAACTGCACTCCGGATGTTGCGTTCCTTACTTTTCCAAGGGCATCCTTTTGTTGTCCATCAGATTCTCCACTCAGTGAATAACTTAAATGAAATTGTGGAGTGACTTTTCAAAACACTATTCAAAGTATCACCCAATGGTATTACTCATGCAAAGTTTTCTTACAGAAGTAAACCATTTCCATTGAAAGAGTAGCTTTGAGTTGGGAGCCCCCACTTTTTTTTACGTTGGAGTTTGTTTGGCCAAGGATTGCAGAAATGAGCCACTTTTGAGAAAGTCGAGTTGATGGGAAGTCTCGCATTGACTTGAGTCTGAGGCCAGTTCTGGGGAAATCAACTCGAAGGAGAATTTGTTTTGATACAAAGGCAGCTGCTTACGGTTTTACATCACTGCAAACAACAAGCTCATGTTTTTCTGTCAGTGCTTAAGGTTTCATATTAGTCCCCTAGTCTTTGGTTACTAAAATGGCCTTGAGTATTTTAAGAAACACTAAATGATTGACAAAATTTCTAATGAGAGAAATACAAACAGATTAGACAATTAGGCATTTTACATAAAACACAAATTTTTGCTAGTTGTAGGTGTCTCATCCATTATGTCATCCAGCCAGGAAAGACTTGAATAAGTAGCCCTCTCAACAATATATTCTTGACATCTTTAAACTTTATTATTGTATTGGGTTTGGATGGTAAGGTTTTGGTAGCAGAGGGGCTGCTAGGGTGGTTTCTGTGAGAAGCTGCTAGAAGCTTCCCCCCCATCCAACAGAGCCAATGCCAGCTGGCTCTGAGACAGATCCACCCCAGTCAAGGCTGAGCCCATCAGCAATGGTGGTGGCACCTCTGAGATAACATAGTTAAGAAGGGGAAAAAAAAGGGACAGGATAACAGCAGTGGAGAGAGGAGTGAGAATACATGAGAGAAACAACTCTGCAGACCCCAAGGTCAGGGAAGAAGGATGGGGAGGAGGTGCTCCAGGTGCCAGAGCAGAGATTCCCCTGCAACCTGTGGTGAAGACCATGACAAGGCAGGCTGTGCCCATGCAGGTCCATGGTGGAGCAGATATCCACCTGCCACCCATGGAGGAACCCACACGGGAGCAGGTGGATGCACCCCAAGGAGGCTCTGACCCCATGGGAAGCCCACACTGGAGCAGGCTCCTGGCACGACCTGTGGCCCCATGGAGAGAGGAGCCCACGCTGGACAAGTTTGCTGGCAGGAGTTGTGACCCCGTGGGGGACCCGCGCAGGAGCAGTCTGTTCCTGAAGGACTGCAGCCCGTGGGAAGGACCCACGTTGGAGCAGTTCGTGGAGGACTGTCTCCCATGGGAGGGACCCCACACTGGAGTGGGGGAAGAGAACATGAGATGGGAAGGAGCAGCGGAAACAGCATGTGATGCGCTGACTGCGACCCCCATTCCCCATGCCCCTGTGCCACTTGGGAGAGGGAGGAGGTAGAGAATTCAGGAGTGAAGCTGAGCCCAGGAAGAAGGGAGGGGCAGGGGGAAGGTGTTTTAAGATTTGTTTTCATTTTCTCATTACCCTAACTCTGATCTGATTGTAAATAAATTAATTTCCCTGAGTTGAGTCTGTTTTGCCCATGACAGGAATTGCCAAATGACCTCCCTGGCCTTATCTCAATCCACAAGTCTTTCATTATATTTTCTCTCCCCTGTCCAGCTGAGGAGGGGGAGTGATAGAGCAGCTTGGTGGGCACGTGGCATCCAGCCAATGCCAAACCCAGCACACTTTTTTTTTTTAAAAGATCATCTTGCCTATAGTCTATTTGCCAAAATGGAGGTTTCCATAGGAAGCCTCCTCACTGAATTGACATTAACTGTTCCCCCAAAGGGATTTAAATGCAGTGACTATTCCAGACTCTTGGATTCACCCAGTTAGCCCACAAGGCACCACAACTGCTCATGAGCTGGGGGAAAATGAGAAGCGATTCCCACAAGAACAAAGCTAGACTTTCTCTTTCCTGCTATTTGCAATATTCAGAACCCTCTGCATTTCCCTGCCCTAGTCTCTCCACACGTAAGAAATTTTAGAATCATCAGCAAGAAAACAGGGATGGATCTGCATCTTTGAATTTAGAGGTGCTGACTCATGTCTTGAAGGCCTGCCAACAACTACCTAAATTAAAAGATCTTGAGTAATCAAGCAGAAGGGCTTCAAACTACTTTTACTCTTGTTTCACTGAAGTGACAACTTTGCCTTTTGTTACCCTATCTTATTAGTCAACACATTCTTGTGTGTGTTTGTTGAAGTCTCACTTCCACAAAGTCTCTTTCAATAAAGAATGATTGGGTTCAAAACCTGATTTCCTCTACAATTCAACCTTCAGCCTAGGTTAAGGCTTTGGGAAAGCTCTTTCGTAACTGTGAAAGGAACAGCTGTTTTGCCTGTATCAAGTAGCTTCCCTTGGCAAAGAATTAAAACTTGATGCACTGATCAAATTAAAGAAAATAGATTGTAATTTGATCACCATATTGTTCCATCTTTAAGTACCTCAATAACATTGTAATAAATTAGCTCAGTGATATGCTTGCTCAACCTTTTTTGCTCAAAAAAATCTATAGATGTATATAAAATTGTTTTACTCTGCCAAATTGTAACATGAGTTATGAACACTGAAGTTGTACGTAACATCAGGTAAGAGTTCTGCAAGCTACTTGGCTCTTCTTCCAAAAGAATATCCAAGTCCTCACACTGAAAAATTTCTCTATAAGATTAAGGGAAAGACTGGACACGCTTCCCTCTGGTACTTATTAGTGTCAATTGCCAAAAGTTTTGCTAGAGAACATACATTTTCTGCTCATCCCTCAAAAACAGAGCTCCTGAGCATGATGCTTTTAGGCAGGGAAAAAAAAGAGCAAGCTCTGGCCCCAACACCAGACATCCTCAAGTGCCAGTAGAGTACCGTGGTCTCAGTTGACAGATTAAAAAGCAAAATAGCACTGGATGTAAAACCCCAAGGTCTTTCTCTATTGTAATGTAACACATTTTGCAGGTGCATCTAAACAGTTTGGTAGTAGCGAGCTTCAAGTTACTCCATTAGAGTTTTGGGCCGACAATGCTTCGGGCTTGCTAGACACCTGTTTGTGAGCCACAGAGTCTGTGCCCCGCACCGCAGAGGTCTGGGCATAGGGCAGCTGCAGTCAGCAAGCACATCAAGGGAAGGCATCCTAGGGGATACAGCTTTTCTTAAGGAAATAGGTGGCCAAGCAGTAGGATTGCTGCTGGTGCCACATGGTTTATGGCTCTGATGTAAATTCAAGTATGTGTACTGGCATGGTGGGTTGAAACCAGTGCAAGTGAGGCTCAGAGACATTTATAAGCGTGTTGTTCATAGGATAGCCTGGTATTGTATTCAGTTTGAAACAGCTTATTCAAGCTAACAAAATAAAGTCTACTTACAGAATAAAATTGGATAGACACAACTGAACAGCAGTATCAATAAAAAACTTTGGAAGACCTTTATCCCACTGGGTTTTTTTCTTACATGAAGATTTTTCAGTTACCACAGTCTGTATTTCAGGAACTTATTTCCAGGAAAACAATACGTTTGTCTTCATTGTCTCTAGGCAAAGCAGTTTGGGCTGAGCATCAAAACTTTTTGCTGTTGATTTTTTATTTCTAATCTGAATTTTTAAAAAAGGTGTTGTACATATTAAATACTAGTGTAGTTCCCTAATAGTTGGGCTGTGGGAATAGGAATAATGGAGCTATTCACGTTTAACAAAACGGCCATCCAGCTCTGATTTGATGGAACAGGGACGATACATGACTTCTGTGTAGCACTTCAACCCTATTTTCTTACTGTAAGAGCAATAGAATGTCATTATTTTAATGTAGTATCTGATGAACAAAAAATGTTGTCGGGTTAACTGTGAAAGTGTGGAAGACAATAGGGAGGAAAACCAGGTTTTCTGATCAGATATGGAAATAAAAGGGACAGTGAAGAAAGAGAGAAATAAGCAAGTAAAGGCCATCTAAAAAGGCTTCACACGCTCTTCATAAAAAAAGAGGAACACTGATTGGTTGCATCTTGAGTCTGGATTATAGAACAGTTTTCTTCTGTACAGCCAAAAGAGGATTAGTGTATTTTTCCAGTATGCTTTGCATACTTGTAGTCACTAAATTACATGTGTGCTTTTCTGTACATTTTTGTATCCGCTTTGAGTTGGAAAGAGCTGGATCATAACAACCCAAGTTGTACAGTGTTTTCTTTACCCATCCCACCCTACCTCACTGCAGTAGCAGTGTTGATGCTAACTCAGTTTTAATAGTAGTGTCACCCGTTGCTTTACACTTACCTACCGGGTTGGGAAAGAGGTTTTTACCCACAGCCAAGATGACAGCCGCTATGCTCACCTATCAGGAAAGGAGTTAGGTGTTCCCAGACCAGAAATAATCGTATGAATTTCACCTGAGCAGCCTACATGAAATTAGCCAGGCAAACAAGCATTAAAGGAACTTCAAACGAACCAAGCAAACATGAAGAAAACAGTGCAAAGCACCCACATGTCTACCCAAGTAATTCACGTGCTGTCACTGTTTTGGCTACAGAAACATTAGTTGCTCTCTAAAGCCACAAAACATCATTTCATAAAGGCCGGTCTATTTTTCTGAAAGTCACAGTTCTCCATGAAGTCATCCTTTACCCAACTCTCTTGGTCAACTTGTCTCATTAATTTTCATGTGTTTCCTCAGTTGTGCTGCTGGTAGCATGAAACGATAAGAGTACAACTTGAGATTAAAGGGAGTTCCAAACTAACTATAAATTTTCAAAAATCTTGTTGTTCTTGTTCTAAACATTGATCCTACAGTACTTAATGTACCTCAGTCATCTGAAGCTGTTCTCGGATAAGACTGATGAAACACACAGCTACCTTAACAATTAGAGTAAGACTGGCCAAAACCAACACTTATTTCTGTTCTGACTTTGATAAGAGCATGAAAGGATTTTCTCTGTTCTCAAAGAAAAAGACATAGAAGGTTTGCATATGCTCAGCAGGCACTAAGGGCAGGGGGGAAGAAGTCAACAATTTGTATAAACAAAAGCCACATAAGAAAATCATCATGCTGAAATATTGTAAACTAACAGCAGGCTTGAGTAAAACATCCGTATTGCCAGAGCTCATTTATTTCTTTTAGGATTACCTTATAATCCCTCACCAAGGAGGAATCTTTTTTTTTTAAACATGACAAATATGCATTCTAATCAGTCGAGTTAGATTAGTTTTTCTTTTTTTTTTGGAGTTAGGTTTTCTCTCCCTGAACCTTCAGCTGTGACTGCAATGAGTTTCTTCAGAGAAAGAGAGATTACAAAAGAGCGCTTGCCATATTCCATTATTAAGCCATACAATGAAAGAGAAATACTCTTTCAAAAAAATAAGCAAAATAAGAATCCTAGGAGAAAGCCATCCCCTCAGCTGATGGAAGAAGCGACAAGGTTTGTAAGACCTGATGTATACTTAACAGATTATGCCATGCACTGAGGGGGAGAAAAAACAATTTGGGTGAAAAAGAATCATTCTGAATAGTTTCAAGGGGAATCAGACAAGACAGGCTACTAACGATCAGGCTTAAAAAAACCACAGATGAATTTAAGGGTGAAAAACAATAATATGTAAGAAGAATCCTGGTGAAATCTTGTGAAAGACAGCTCCTGAGGACAAGTAACATCAAGTGACCTGGCAAGTCTTTTAGGACAATCTCTTCCCAGCATAAGAGCGGTCCATCTAATGTTCAGAAAAATAAGCAAACATAGGAGGAGGCCGGCTTTATCAAATAGGGACTGAGCTCCAGCACAAGCTGACTATATGCAGGAGTTGGAATCAAGGACAGGAATTAAAGAAATGTAGAGGAATCTCTTGGCCATGCTGGGATGGTATTAGAAAAGCCAAAGCTCAGCTAGAATTGAAACCAATGAGGAACAAAGGCAACAGGAAGCGCTTCTACCTCTATATTAATGGCAGAATAAACAAGGACAACATGAACCCATGGCTCAGTGGGGCAGGTCACTTCATGACAGCAGATATATTTAAAGCTGAGGTACTCAACCCCTTCTCTTTGTAGATCTCCCAGGACTTTGTGCCTGGAAGCAGAGTTCAAGAAAGGGAGCTACTAGTAGTGGAAACTGATCAAGTTTGGAATCTCTTCTAGAAATTCTTGATCCATACATGCTCCCCAGTACCAGAAAGACGTTGATGAACTGGAGCAAGTGTTGACTGCAATGACAGTCAGGAGGCTGAGTCACTTGCCCCATGAGAAGCTGAGGAAGAGGGGCTTTTCTGGGGAGACCTGTCAGCAGCCTCCCATTGCCTTCAGGGAGACTAAGATGGCAGAGCCAAGATCTTTACAGAGGTGCACTGTGGGCACCAGGAGACATTGATCCTGAATTGAAACAGGGGAGGTTTCAACTAGATAAGAAGGGGAAAAAACCCCACTGAAAGATAGCTGAACATTGGAGCAGGTTGCACAGAGAGGTTGTAGAGTCTTCCTTGGAGGTTTTCAAGACCAAGCAGCACAAAGTCCTGAGAAAGCCAGTCTGAAATCAGCACTGACCCTGCTTTGGGTGGGAAGGTGGGTGGGAGGACCCCTCAGGGCCACCGCCAAGCTGAACTCTTTTTTTTAAGACTTGGTCCCAGACACAGGTGAAGCATGAGGAAAGGTACAGCCTATCACTGAACTTACCACTGGTGTATACCGACAACTAAGTCCTGTAAACTGTAATGTGAGTTGTAGTTAATTGACTTTATATGGATATTTAGGCCCAAAAATATATGGTTTGATGTTTAGCAATAAGTAGCTTTTGAAGTTCTGGGTGTTGCCTAATACAAGTAACCAGAATTATGCATTTTACAGTCAGTATATTGCATTTATATAATATTTTATTATAGTTGTATGGATTACTTTATATATCTTCCTACAAATACATAAAAATTAACTCAAGCTTTACTGTGGAATAGGTAACCAATGCTCCTAATAGTGGTGTAAAACTGGTGAAGAGGAAAACAACAAATAGATCTTATTTTTACCTTCCCTTTTAAGATTTCATTAAGCATACTAGCACTTGAATTTCACAAGATGCCCAAGGCTTTAAGAGCTCAGAGTCTCATTTTAAACCCTTGGGTTTGAAGGCATTGATCCAAATTTATCGACATACCCAGGCAGATCACAGCATCTCCTCTCCAAACACACAATGAAAATAACTCTGTGAATAAACATTAAAAAAATGCTGTCCTGGAGATTCAGGCCCAGGAAAGCGCATCCCCATTCTTAAGAAACAAAGAGAAAAATGAACTGATTGACAACTGAAGAACAAGCATGTTTAGACACAAATTGGAAGAAAACAAATGTTAACACTGGTGTTGAGTTTATTGAGATTTAGACTACTTAAAGCCTCACTGAAATTATAATTTGCTAACTATCACTAAACCATGTTATAAATCCAGGAGGAAAGCATGTTTGCCAAGCACAGTGCACACTGACAAAAAAATCTTTATAAAAGTAAACAAATGGAGCAATAGAGCATAAATCTAAACCAATTAAAATACTTGCAAATTATGAATAATTTAAAGGCAGTGATGGACCAGGGACTGCATGCTTTCTCCTGATCTGTAACTAACTGCCACAAAGATGATCAAGGAGCCTACCAGGCAGGGATGCACGTTTAGGTGGTGGGAGCAGGTTGCAAAGGGACCAAAGCAGGGAAGAAGGACTGGTTTAAGGTAAGGGTAAGCAGTGTGTCTAGGCCCTAATTCCTATTTTTGCTGAAGCCCTTCGCAAGAGATCAAGTGATATCTAATAACTTTTTATCCTACAGAACTGAAGGTCTGAGACAGATCACTAGTCTCAATTTGAGACATTGACCTTAACTTCAAAGTTCAAAGGCTAGTTCGAGCTTTGGGATTCAGTTTGCCGCAGAAGTTCAGTCCCACAGGCAGATGTGGAAGAAGGCTGTTTCACGAAACCTCCCTTAATTCAGATTTCTATAGTGGGCACAGTACATTATATTGCATTACATACTCCTGGGCTATGCAGAAGGAAAAAGGAAGAGGACTGCATTTGACATAGTCATTCTTATCCAGCAATCTGAAAACAAGGGTGCGTAACACAGCTGGCATATGCAGTTTATACAGCAGCTTTCACTATAAACCAAGCTGCAAATCTAGTAAAAATGGGAAGCTGTACATGTCTGAGTCTCATTACTTACTGCATTTTGTTTTCTAGGAGCAATTTGTCTCCTGTAGATTTAAGCATCTTCTAGCCCCCCCATCACAACTCCATTGGTTGAGGAATACTAGCATATGCTCAGAATTACAAGTAATTTTGTGAAAGGATGAAAACATTCAAGGTGTACATTTTGCATTGACCTTCAAGGCAACCAAGCATTTTCATAACGAATTTCTTTTAATAAAGAAGAATCAAAAGTTCAGAAATGCTCTAATTTCAGGCGTTTAAAAAATTTGAATATTCCAAAACTAAAAAAATGTTTTGCTACATGTGCAATTTTTTAAACCGTAAGGCTATAAACACGAAAGTACTATGTGTAACATTTTGAAAACTACCTGGATGTTTAGGAGCCTAAGGCTTGTTTTCTGTGCCGTAAATTTATTGTAAATTAGCATGTGAACTCACAGTGCACCAACTTCCCACGTAGACAGACACAGCAGACATTAAGAACACTAACTTGCAAGTTACCCAGTTCCCATTTTTATGACAACTTTGCTTGAATAAAGCCTTTGTGTTGGCATGCCTTGGCACACGTATGGGAGGGAAAGAACTTGGAGAAGGACCACGATGGGAAGAAAAGAGATTGTGAAGGAGGACGCCAGAATTCAGAAAAATGGGATTGTGAAGGAAAATGTGGGAGAGAAACAGCGCAAATGAGACTCGGCACAAGAAGCAGGAAGATGTGAAAGGTACAGAGAAATAAAAAAGACAAATACTGTTAATAATCAGGGAAGAATAAGCACAACAGCAAACCCAAAAATTGTGCTAGGACTCCAAAGGAAAAAGGGAAATTCAGACAAAGCATGTTTGCAAATTCCCAAACACAAGCCCATAAAGCCAGCAAGCCCCGCTATAAAGCCGTGTACTTTTAAGGTATGTAGGCAGCCTCCTACATTTTATGAAGATGAGCTGATCGACCTCTATTTTTATGGAGCCCAATATAGACCCAGGAGCCCAGGCTGCATTTCCTCTGATGCACTGAGGTCCTTTCGAGGCAGGCCGCCTGCAGCCAAGGTGGCCCTGGGGGGGACTCCAGCGCAGCAGAACAGGCAGGGAGCACGTCCTGGCTGCAGTCCACATGAGACTGCAGCAGTGCAGCGCACCACAAGTTATCACCAATCTGCCCTTAATTAAAGTATCTTGCTTCAACCTGATATACTGGCATTTTCGAAACAAAGCTTTTTGTGGCACTGAAAAGTTGCTTTAGCTTGAGTTACCATCCCAACGCAGGAAGAAAAACAAATATCTCAAACTCCCCTGGCACAGACATTGAGTTCCCATCAGCTCCTTGGGGACTGAACCATTACCCAGCCTGAATGCAAATGTACTCTCCCACCAGCTCTACCAGCACTGTTTATTCCCCAATTCTGGTAACACTTGCTCTCTTTTCACCTCCCTGGGTATCCTGGATATTTTTTGTCTCCTCAGTCTGACACACACTCTGTTGTCTCTTCCATTCTTCGCCTTGTTTTATTTAATCCTCCTCTTTTCACTTCCTTGATGTTCTTCCCTGTCCTCCTGATACTGCCTGCCTCGTGGGGCTGTATTACCCAGCTCCTGGCTGCCAGCGAGTCCCAGGTGAGCAGCCCCTTCGAGGCACAGAAGCCCACAATTATTTCACTTGTGGGCTGATGCCTCAAGCCTTGGCACAAACAGCTGATTTGGGAAAAATATACATTTGCAACTCCTGAACTGGATTTATTACAACTCACAAAGAATAAGTGCGTCAAGTATTTTGTCAGGGGTTACTGCCTGTCTAAGCTTTTTCTAAAGGTCTTAGGGTTTATTTGGTTTTAAAAAACTTCACTTCTCGCAGTGTCCAAGCGGTACCTTTCCTTAACCAAGCTATAGCAACAAATTCAACATTGTTGGTACTTGAATATACATATGTATATACAACCCCCTAAATCTAGAAGTACAGTTATAAAAGTGAGGTAAGGATAATTTAGAAGGCTTTATTGATCCCATCTGCTTGGTGAACAAGCCGCACATGCCAATAATCACTCCTAAAAATCTTGTCCCAACATAGAACTTTGAGGGCAGGTTCCTCTGTCACTGTTTTTAACAGGACATCTTTTTTAGATTCCTCAGTGCTCAGCATGTTTCAATTGCTTTTCCACCTGCAGCTGAGAGAGAACAGATCTATGCCATGAGGGGAATAAATGGATGCAAGATCTCAGTTACCAGAAAGTTCCGCTCAAATTTTTCCTCTGCAAAGAGAGCTTCCGGACTGAAAAGCTGCTGTTAGATTTCTGCACAGGCTGCATGGTGCTGCTAGGTCTGCAGGGTGAGAAATCAGTGAAGGTGCTCTGAATTTAAAAAGAATGCAATTTGTAACAAAATATAGGTACTCTTGATAACGACTTAGAATACTCAAACAATAGGCTGGAGCTAGAAATGCAGTATTGTGTTTCTTTGCCAACTTTTTTGTGCTGTATAAATCTGAACCAAAAAACAAGTCCTGTTATCCTGGAAAGGAACAGAAAATTGGACAACTGGAGCCTAATAAGAAATTCAACAGGGCACTTATATGCCAGCAAGTATAAGCATATCCCAGGTGGCTTTGGCTGTGTTATTCAGGTCTCAGGGGAGAGCAGTGTGTACACCTCAGTAACGTCTTCAGTTGCAAGCAAGCAACAGACCAAGTCTTCCTGCGACGCTGTCCAGATCAGTAGATGCCCAGGCTGGATGTGGCCTATTTCAGACTTGAGCTAGAAGGTCTATGTGATTCACCACAGCCCAGGCTCTTCCAGACAAAGCACCCTGCTAGTCTTGGAGGCCTCTGCATCAAGACTCATGGTGTAGGGCTTTTTCATCAGCAAGTTAATCAGGACAAGCATTGCAGTAAGGAGCAGCATCTCTGGAATAAAACTTTAGACTCCTCCTTGATGATGAGCCTTCCATCTCAGGTAGCTGTACCCTTGTCTTCCCATCTTCATTCAGTCGAGCCCTGCTTCAGCCAGGGTATGTGGTTTAATCACAGGATGAGAATAAACCCTCGTCAGGCAGCCGTGGAAAAGGCAGGCAGTGCCAGAGGCAGTTCCTAACACTCTTGAAAAGGCACTAGGAAGACCTTATGGAATATATGGTTCTGGTCAGCTGCGTTCACATTTGAATTAGTGTTGGAGAGGGAGCAAAAACATCCACTAAGGACACAGACATTCTATTTGACAGAAGAGAATGAGAAGTATTTAAGCCAGAGCTACTTGAAACTGAAGGCTGGTACTGGCAGAAGAACAAAAGGCTATGAGCTAGTTTTGTTTGTGAATTAAGTTTCTAATGACAAGAACAGTGAAGCTCTTGTACAAGCTCCTCATCAGTAAGTATGTACAGGCAATCTGACCAACAGTAAAATGGAGGTTCTCATAGGTAGGAAAAGAATTTATGTTCTGCTATTCAGGGTCCCAAAAGCTCCACCGCAGATGCTTTTGTAAGTTTTCCAAAGTTCATCTGTTGGTCTTCTCTGCTGCCAAGTTCCCTCACTGACTGCTTCCTTCCACCACCATCCAGCAAGCCCCTCTTTATATCCCACCCCCCCACTCATCAATCTAATCCTGCTGACTTCAGCTCAGCTGCGTTGATGACCTGGCATCTGCTTTCAGTGCTCTTTCTTGTGAGGAGAGCTGTTCAGTCTCCCCAAGCTTCAGCATTTGCTGATGACAAGAGTAGCACCAGCTCAGTTTTTTTGACAACACCCTCTGTTGCCAAATCATCTTTCTCTATTCATAGTATGCTGCAGTGTTTGAGGAAATCCCATAAATAGGCTGACTTACTCCATTATGAAAAACATCTTTCTGAGCAAATGTCTGCAATTTGTTCAACTTGACTAAATCCTAGATGCTGAATCCTTTTTGCTCTTCTGGTTCATTTTTCTCTTCCATTTTCCCTCCCTACACAGAAAACCAACAAAATTATCTTTGCCCTTACCATCTTTTACCTCCCTTTCCATTTCTCTCCTATAACACTTCCCTTCCCCTGAAACACGTATTTCTCATCTGCTCTCTTCCCCCTCTCTCTTCTATTCATTCCAGTTTTTAAGATGCCTCCTATCTGTTTCCTTCCCTTCCTTTCTCCGTTTTAGCTCTCATTCTCTTCTGGTTTACTCCCCTTGCCCCCACCACACAGTCAATGTGATTTAATAACTCATTTCTAGTTCCTCCCTATCATCTCTCCTGTGACTCTGCCCATCTCCCACAATTACTGTTGTATCACCTCATTCATTTTTATGAAATACATGCTTTATAATCCCTCCCCCCAATTCTAGGTTAGGGTCTCTGAAGTCTGCCCTATGTCTCTTGCACGCCACTGAAAGAGTCTTCAGCAAGGACTTTCATCAAACCTAAAGCTGCAAGGGTATAGTCTTTCTTATTCCACTGTTTATCAGCACTCTCAACACCAGCTGCACTCCTTTTCTTCAAGTTTGTTTTTTTTTTTTTTAAACATTGGCTTCCATATCAGTAAGATTAATAAGTAACAGCTAATAGAACATATTCTTGGTAAAATGAATTAAAATTCACTTGGATTTCCTTAACTATCAGGGTCCCTTTCTCCTTTGCCAGTTATGCAACTAAATGCACCAATATGCTCCTCTGAAGCATACCTCCACCCTAGCCACAGGCAGAACATTGGTCTAAAAGAAAAAAGCAGCTAGGGCTGGTCTTTGCATATACTCTTATCTCTCAGAGAGCCAAGGGATTCATTCATAATATTTTCCCCTATTTATGAATTCTCCAAGCAGTATGAAGAATCCTCTTATCTGTACTTCATTAAAAGTATTCTCAAATTGCTTCAGTAAATAATTTGTCTTGTACATACTTTCAGCCTTCTCTATTAAAATCAAGTACATATGCTGCAATATAAGCTGCAACCTTCTACATTAACTTGTAGAACTAGCACAACTTTTAAAGCGTACCGTACGGCTGATTGTAATGCGCACTATCAGTGATGTAAGTTGTATTAAGTATTCAAACAGGATCCAAAAGTAATACCTTTCAAATTACATAACCAACCTAATGCAAGCCATTAAATGCGGATTCTTAATTCAAATATGCAGTTATTAATTTTTCTATGAACACACAAGGATTTAAAATGAACACTAATATTTTCATGAACATACGCATGAGTAAAATTAAGTTTAGTTTTTGAATAAGCTATAGAAAAATACTCATTGGCTGTTCAAACCCACTGCTTGGGCCCAGCACAATCTTTTTCTTTTCATTTTTGTGTTGTAGAACTCCAGATGTCAAGTGATTTAGAAAAATTACATGTTCTGCCACGTAAGAGTGCTGGCAGAGCGCTTCGCACAGCAGGGTTGCTATCTCTTGTGGTCTCTGAGCACTGCCCAGGAAACATGATTAACAAATTGGAGTTCAACTGTAGAACACATGTTGCTGCTCTTTGTTTAGCATGCCAGGGAGGGAAATGGGAGGAAGATCCTCGTTTATCACTGGTATATGACCATACCCTCTTTGCTTGAACTGAAAGAGAGGTAGAAGTATCATATTTAAATTCATTTATATTTGTGACAATTTTATAATTGAATCAGGAGAAACCTCACTACCATTTGGATGGCAGCAGTTTTGAAACCCAGTTTTCTTCACTCATAGGATTATGACCATCTCTTCCCATTCTGGAAGAACATAAAAAATATCCATAGTACTAAAGTTCTGATCAAGCCTTGTATCAAACTTTACCACAATTTTTCACAGAATAATTTAGATTGGAAAGGACTTCCAAAGGTCAGCTAATCCCACCCTCTGCTCGAAGTAAGGCTGACTTCAAAGTCAGGTGAGGCTGCTCAGGGCCTTGTCCAGCTAAGCTCTGAAGAGTTCCAAAGCCCCTCCAAATGACTCATTCCAATGTTGGACCACTGTCATTATGAAATTTTTCACTTCTAACCAGTTTTTTGCAACAACTGACTATTTTCCTTTCACCATGCACCTCAGAAGAGCCCGTCTTCCATCCTCTCTAGCAAGACTCCTACAGGCAGCTGAAGATCTCCTCAAACGCCTTCTCTTCTCCCGGCTAAATAGTCCCTGTGCCCTCAGTATCTCTTGATATGCCACATCCTCCAGCCCCTTCACCACCTCAGCAGCCCTCCAGTGGACTGGCTCCAGTTTGTTAGTCTTTTGTACTCCGGAGGGGCAAAACCAGGCATGGCACTTTCAATACTCAAGTGCTGGAGAGAAGGGAACAGTCCCTTCCCTCAACCCCACGGCTACATCCTGGCTAACGCAGCCCCCTGCCCGGTTAACTTTGCAACAAGAGCATGTAGCAACTTCTCCAGATCCGTCCACGCAGGCACCTGCACTGTTGTACACAGAGTTATTCCCTCCCAGTCAGGTCCAGGACTTCCCACTTGCTTTTGCTGGACTTAAGAGGTTTCTGCCACCCCAGTCCTCTAGTCTTTTGAGATGCCTCTGGGTGGCAGCCCTCTGCAAAGCTCATGAGGATGCATTTTGCCCTGCTATTCATTAATCATTTGGGACATGGTTGTATTTAGCATCGTTACACTGCATTATAGCTTTGTACAGAAGTCAGAACAAAACAGGTTTTCCACACCTAAAAACCTGTTTTTGTTATTAATCATCTTGACAAAGCTATTAAGAATGTTTTTAATATTACTGAAAATCAGCATTCTCTGACAAAATTATTCTGACAGAAAAACATCAGCTCTTCTTTGGATTGAGTTAACACTTACTACATGCATAGAGAATTATGCCCTGGTCTGGTCAAGCAGTGGTCCAAATCCTATTTTTAATACATGACTTTTTGGCAGGATTTGGGATTGAGACAAGCACCTGTCAGGAAGCGGATACGTATCAGAAGGGCAACTGTGAAACCTGAAGAAATTTCCAAAGTATCGCTGCTTGAGGATCTAGCGCTTACTTTTCCCTGTATGAATTGCAGATTCCTCTTCCCCACTCCTGCACCAGAAGAACTAGGGAAGGTGTTACATCTCCCCTAGAACTGCTGAAACAGGACAGAGCAAAACAAGCTTTAAGGCATCATCCTAAAGAGGACAAGCCCCTTCTACTAAATGCGCAATGATATGTTCCACATCTGCTAAGATCTTGAAAGTAAGCCTCTTTGGTAACTTTATTCTACCATACCAATGAACACAAAAGATACGCTTGATTTTTACAGGCTTATTCAGTTTAAGCAAACATCTTCCATTTTATATAGAGACTGCAAATGAATGAGAGATTCCCAATTTTCTATTTTGAAAGCATTCAATTATACAGGTATGACCTAGCTGAAATAAGCTTTCCCTTATGGTAAGTTCAGTGGGATTTAATGCATGCTGATCTCAGAAATACCATTACTATCCCATAAACGAGCTGCAGCTAGACACATGCTAAAGTAGCCAACCTAGGGTCTGTACCGCCTCTCGCAGCAGTGGAAGGAATTGCATTATTAACCTAAATTGATTTCCCTATTTAGTTTGATGGATACAGACAGTAACTGGATTCTCTATTTTTTTCAAGCTTCCATACTCTCCAAATAGGGTGCTACCCTCTCCGCACCCACAGGTCTCTAAAGCCCTCCATACGTCACACAAAGGCAGAGAAAGGCCCCCAGAACAACAATGTTTATATCAGTCCTGCAGAGAATGGAGCATTTTCATGAGAAGGGTGGGATATGCATCAGCACTTTGTTACAGCAGGGGTCTGTCACAAGCTTCAGATGTGGATCCAGATATCCCAAAATACAGAAGCATGTGGTCCTCCTTTTGAGGCACTGGGGTTGCGCTCTAACAATAAAGAACTGCCATTCAAGTAGCAACCCGTAAAACCCTGATGTGTTTAATAGTTACTAACTTTTGCTACCAGGCTAAACTGGCAGCATGTTTCTTTCCAGTTAGAGATGTAAAATAAGAAAACCAAACACCCAAATTGCCAGGCAATGTTCAATTAAAATGAAGGACTTTTCACATATATTCTCACTTGACAGACCATAAAAGAGAAAATTGGTCCACTAAAAAGTGATAGTAGGGAACTGGCGACAAGGATGAAAATGGCAGATTTGTTAAACAGTTATTTTGCTCCAAACTTTCCAGAGGACAAAGACGGTGGAGCTTTGTTTTCTAGTTACAGCACATACTCCAGAGGACTGGAAAACAGGAAACCTACAACCACTCTTGAATGAAAAAAGCCACAAAGTGTATTGTGGCAAACAAATTATAGCCTGGTTAGCGTAGTTAAGGGAGAACAGGGATAGGTGAAGAAGCACTTTGAAGGACATATTATGAAGATCTTCATGTGAATAATTTGATTCTAAATACCCAACGTGGAGCCGTAAGAGTCCTGCTTAAAACTAACTCGCTTTCATTCTTAAGAGATAATACTGCTGCAGCAGGAGCAAGGGAACTGCAGTGTTTCATACACTTAGATTTTCAGAGAGTAATAAGGTTCCACACTGAAGATAATTGAATAAGGCAGAGAGTTATGGTACATAGGTTAAAATAATAGCTTTAGGATAGAAAATTAGCTCAAAAATAGGAAACAGTGAAGAGGTAATATGAGGTGCAAAAGTAAAGAGTTTACTGGTGAGGGACCTCAGAGGTCAGGTAGCTTTTAACTAATGCATGCAAACAATTTAGGTAAGACGAAATTTCACCTCTTCTGTGCCTGCTGCAGTTGTTTTGTCAACAGGGACTAAACAAGCACAGAATATACGATGGAGACCCGGGATGTACAGAGAAGAGGTGAAGGTTGGTCATAGTTTGTTGACAAAATAAAAATAGTAAATGCCACACAACCTTGATTATACAAAGGTACACGAGGATACCATGTGGTTCCAGACAACCAGGAGCGCAGAGACAGCCTGCTCGTGAGCCTTCAGTAAGCAGCAGCAAGTGAAGTCCCGTAGCAGTGTATTCAAGTAAGTTTTATTGCAGCTCTGCTATAAGATATCACCTGTCCGTTTTCTCTTCAGTAGATAGACTTGAGCAGTCATAACTTCAGGACTAAGTCACAGTCCTCAAAATCTGTGCTGAGGTTGAAGGGAGGGCAAAGACAATGAGCTGCAGGTGGAGTCCCTGGGAGCTCATGTGCTCCTTATATGAAATATGCCTGCAGCAGAGATGAGGGTAGAACAAGGTTGGGTTACCCAGCCTTTCCCAGCTTTATAATGTCTGTCTTCAGGGGACTCCTGATTGTTCTGCTCAGAAAAAAGCCTCTCTTACTTCTCCGTACAAGACAACTCGGGCACTGAAGCCTTGGAAAAAACTCAGGGAAAAAAGCCCAGTAACCCACTGAGTAACAAAACCCACTTCAAACTTTCTCTATAGGCATTATGGTGGGAGGTGGGAAGTATGAGGAAGGAGGAGATGCTGCTGCTCTCAAAGTTTATACTGGAAGCTCCAGGTGTGCCAGGAGCTCCACATTGGTTTTTTTGAAGCTAAGCTCCAGCAGGAATAATTGTCTCTTACATTTCTGTTGACCCACTGGTCAACAGTGCCACCTACATTGAGATTTCAGGGGCAGCTTGCATTCCCCTCCCAAAATAGAGGATCAGAGATTAATTCACTCCCCTTTTAGGTATGAAGGCAAAGTGGCTTTGAAGCAACATCATTTTATATGGAGAGGAGACTAAGCTGGCTCTGCCCACTCAGCTGTAACTCATATTGAGGGATGAGCCAAGAAGCATCCAGCCCAGAAAACTGCTGGATGCTGGATTCCTTCCCTCTACATGAACTTGTTAATCTAAAGAAGCAGCCTGAGGATTTCTTTATGCAAGGCACAGAAATCTGAACTCCACTGAAGCTCTTTTCACAGAATCACTACGGTTGGAAAAGACCTGTAAGATCATCAAGTCCAGCCATCACCCCAACCCCACCATGCCCACTAAACCATGTCCCGCAGTGCCACATCCACACGTTCCTTGAACACCTCCAGGGATGGGGACTCCACCACCTCCCTGGGCAGCCTCTTCCAATGCTTCACCACTCTCTCAGGAAAGACATTTTTCCTAATATCCAGCCTGAACCTCCCCTGGTGCAACTTTTGAGGCCATTTCCTCTTGTCCTGTCGCTTGTCACTTGGGAGAAGAGACCAACACCCACCTCACCACTACCCCCTTTCAGGCAGTTGTAGAGAGCGATGAGGTCTCCCCTCAGCCTCCTCTTCTCCACACTGAACAACCCCAGCTCCCTCAGCCGCTCCTCAGACTTGTGCTCCAGACCCCTCACCAGCTCCGTCGCCCTTCTCTGGACACGCTCCAGCACCTCAATGTCCTTCTTGGAGTGAGGGGCCCAACACTGAACACAGGATTCGAGGTGCGGCCTCACCAGCGCCGAGTACAGGGGCACGATCACTTCCCTACTCCTGCTGCCCACACTGTTTCTGATCCAGGCCAGGATGCCGTTGGCCTTCCTGGCCACGCTGCCGGCTCATATTCAGAGTCATATTCCAGAGTCTTAAAAATGGGGAGCAAGTAATTCAGTGTCTCAGCAATGCAGATTTGAGACTTGTTCAAGGACAAGGATTCTGACCTGCATCAGAAACAGTGGAAGCAAGGGGAAACACTTCAGCATGTATATAAAGGTGACCAAGCTGTGTAAGCAGGTATTTTACAGCTGGAATTTGCACAGGTAGTTACAGAAGAGAGATGGCATACAATGATGTATTAGGGAAGCATTCATATCTTCAGTTTCCTCCCTCACCAATGGAGGTATCCAAAAACCATCCAGTCTGCTAACTAGTGTTAGATCTAAAGTGTCTTTACACTTCAATTCAGAATACCCCGCCTACGTATTAAAGTACTTATTCAACAGACACCCACTGGCTTCCGTGGAAGGTTGGCCTAGGTGAGAACAATAATTTTCAGCAGGATGTGGTCCTTTGTCTGAAGTAGTTAAAAAAAGATTTTATTCAGTGTCATACTTCAGTAGATTAATGTAATTGGTTTGCTAATAGTGTTTTCTATAAAAAGAAAATAAACAAATTCTATTTCCCAGCATGACAGATAAGATTTTATTATCTTTTATTTAGCTGTGCTGAAAGGCCACATATTACTTCTTTTGAGGAGAGCCATAAAAATATAGTCCTCTTGCTTAGTCTGTTCTTCAAGAAGGCAGGCAGTGACCTGCCTCCTACACTTTGATAATTTCCTCACTTTGAGCCAATGATGTTTTTGATAACTTTGATGAAGCATTCCTTGGTTTAATAACAGCAAGTAGCACTTCCTATTTTCAAGCATTATGGATTCAAACTAATGTTCAAACTAATTAAAAACATAGTTTTATCCTCAGAACCTGTTCTAATCAATTGTCAGAAGATGAGTTAGAAATAATTACTATGCTTAGGCAAATTTTGAAAGGAGTTCTATGTCAAAATGACAGAAACAGCAGCAGTTTCATAGCACTACAGAAATAAGGATGATAAATAAAAATATCTTAACATGACTAATTCTACCATAGCTTCTTATGTCAGAAATAGCTTAGTGGAGAGAAAACGTCTTCTCCAAACTGGATGGTAATTGCAGGTATGGATTAAGATACTTTTCCCTCAAGTCATGTTTAATTGATTTCCTCTAACAGAAACAAGGATATTCAAATATTTTTTCTAGAGGTTTGTGGACAGTTCCAAACAAGCAGGAGTGGCAGTAAATTATTGGCACTGCTGCCTTCTGCTGATGAACATTAATAATAATGTATACATTTATGAGTCAAAGAAACATGGGTGTGTAATATGCTCATGGCACATTCTTGGGGCAAGTTTGAATTGCAGAGATTTGTAATGGAAATATTAAGATTGGTACAACTGAAATATGAATGGCAGTGCATGCGTGTTTACAAGCACCAGAAGGAACAGCATGACAAGGGTTAAAAGAATAGCCTGTCTTGACAAAGAGAATACCATTCCCAAGACATTGCTCTAAGGAGTAAGATTGAGGAATGTCAGTTAATATGAAGACTGGAAGACCTGTACTACGGTAAAACCACAGCAGAGATAGGTCAGCAGCAGAAGATCCTGCATCATAGTAGCAGGAGGACAGCAACAAGGCTGCAACATCTCATATGCCATTCTTTTTCCTGCTAGTCCCTCAGGAACAGACATCTTCCTACCAGATGAGAAAAATCAGGTAAGGTTACTCCTCATTGTCCAAGATTCATGAAGGCCCAGACAAGCAAGATCCTTAAGCAAAGGACCATTCTCTAACAACCGCTGCCTCCTGAAAATAGGAAAGCTTGGTTCATAGAATTAGTTTTACATCAATCAAGAACCACAGCAATGAGTTGAGACTGGACAGGTAGCATCCCTTGTCCTCTCTGTAACACAAATTATCTTGGCTATAACATACAAAATCACCAAAATGCATGTTGTGAATGTCATGTATGGCAATGTGAATCAATGAAGTCTAGGAGAAAATGAGTGTGTAAAATCAGTTTACTTGCAGATTTTGTAAGCCAGTATTACAGTTTGCCTCAGAGGCAGTTCTGAAGAAAACTCTTCACTGAACACTGTTACACCTGGAAACAACTGCCCAGAGAAGTGGAGTCTCCCTCACTGAAAATATTCAGGACATAGATTGATGGGGCTCTGGATTAAATAGTCTAAGACCCTGTTTTTAAGAGAGGGTTGGACTGCACAATCTCTATACATGTCCTCCAACCTCGACTTTATAATTTTTATGATTCTTCTTTCATATGATCTCATTTTGAATCTTACTACACAAGTTTCCAAGTGTTTAGATTGTTTTAGCCAAATGATATGCACCTCATATTGGATAAAATGTCTGGAATTATTTAGAAGATGGAAATATGGATGTGTTTTGGGATGGGAGCTTTTGTGAAGTACTGGATCCTGCTTGAAGAACACATTTTTGTTCTGGAGAAAGTATAGGTTTATTGGAGTAGCAAGGAAATTTGTTAGTTTAAGTCTTCTGAGACAGATTCACATGAGACTATTCTGGTTCCATCTCACAGACTTAGCATAAGCAGTGGGCTCACAGATCTGACCACATGGAAAACCCTTACAGACCCTAGATATTCACTAGAAAACTCTCATGTACTTCAATACATCTTAGCCAATGTCTTTTCTGAGCATGGAAAGATGAAAGGCAAAAAGACAAGAGATGACTGATAGCAAAACATTCACAAAAAGGTGATCAGATTGTCAGTGGTGTCACAGGAGAAGTTAAAGACACTGCAAGCCTCGAACTCCCCTCTCTGCTAAATGGAAGTAGCCAGAGAAAGTAGTGCAGTCGTCAATGTAAAACCACAATGATTCAGATAAAGAAAAACATGTTCCCTGGGCTCACTGTTATTCTCAGAAACAAACTTGTTTCTGTTTATTTTCCCTTCACCATCCTTTCCTATTACTGTCTGAAAATGTTTTTAAAATGCAACCAAATGAAGGACTCATAGGGATAGGAAGTCTAGCTACAAAGCCTGCAAATGCCAATTTTCCACATGAATCATATTTAAAAATTACTTCAGAAAAGATTGCACACTTCTCAAAAGCAATAACTATCACCCCATGCTATGTTCTGTAAACAGCACAAATGACATTACACATAATTACGCCTGTCAGGAAATTCTATGCAAGCCCACTCTACCAGAGCCTTTCCAACAGAAGGTGCAGTAGCCTCACCGCAATGTGCATTGGCCAAAGCTCCTAAAGATTTGGCTTCTAATTATCAAAGAGGAACATGGGCACGAACCTCATTTACCCCAGTGCACCCCAGCAAGGGGGCTAGGAGAACTAGGTCTACCAGATAGGAAAAGATTGACCGCTTTGTCACGTCCGTCACCTCCCGAGTAAGCTGCTGTAAGATCATGATGGGTAACTGTTCAAGAGTCCCCACAACACAAAGGCTGTTCATACCAAGAGCCTGGCATAGAACAATCTTAGACCCAGCTGGGCTGATCCATGATCAAGCTGAATAGCTTTGAAGAAAACACACTGTTTGATGGTATTAATTTCCCTCTGCTCTGCAACCGACAGAGTGGGAGGCAGCCTCTCATATGACCTGTAGGCCCCCAATCTCAATCAAGGGGGCTTTGGGTATAGCAACAGCCAGTGATATATAGGGCATCATCCATGGTGCAGATAGTAGCAGGTACCTGATGGCTTCTGTGCACACTGCCATCACGGGTATCAAAGGCACACAGCACAGCTGTATTGCTCACACCACACTAGGGCTGCTATTTGCATCTACTTCCAGGAATAGCCTGGCCACAAATGCAGGCGGTTTTGCCTCCTGCTCCTTTAAGCATTAAAGATTAGTTTGCACAGGAACATAAAGAGACATCAACAAGTTCGATGAAGTGTGTTCAAAGCTGTGAATAAATCTGTCAATACAGCACAGTGCTGCACTCTGTAGAGATACCTGCACTAACTCTGAAGGAATGTCATGTTATTGTAGCCCTACTCTTATGGAGAAATACTTCCAACTTGCAATGCTGTCCAAGACATAACTAGAAAGCACTTTCAAACTATCCCAGGATTGTCTTCAATCATTCTTAGCTCATTCTGGTAGTGCAGCAGACTAATCTTGTTACTCTGTAGAATCTGGGCTTTAAAATAAGATGCTACAATGAAATAAGAAATCGGAAGAGGTCAAAACTGCAATACCTCAACATGACTAAAGCATATTGCAAACACTTCAAAGAAAAGATAAAGCAAACCACACCAGCTATAACTGATCAAAACAGTATTGGGCTCTACCCTTTTCTTTTTTGCCCCCATATAGAAATAATCCATTTTACACATACAAAAATATACTTTAAGCACCGGAAATTGAGCTTTCTACTTTTCATACTAGAAAGAAACCTGTCTTTTAAACTAGTCTGTACTTCTTCTTGAGCCATAAGAATCACCTTCAACATGGAATGATTACGTGCGATCCTTTCTGCTATTCACAGAATGAATGGTAGGGGTTGGAAGGGACCCCTGGAGATGATCTAGTCCCACCCCCCCACCAGAGCAGGGTCACCTACAGCAGATTGCACAGGAATGCATCCAGGCGAGTTTTGAATGTCTCCAGAGAAGGAGACTCCACAGCCTCTCTGGGCAGCTCATTCCAGTGCTCTGCCACCCTCAAAGTGAAGAAGTCCCTCCTCATGTTTAGATGGAACTTCCTATGACCAAGTTTGTGCCCGTCACCTCTTGTCCTGTCACTGGGCACCACTGAAAAAAGACTGGCCCCGTCCTCCTGGCACCTACCCCTTAAGTATTTATTTATAAGCATTACTAAGATCCCCCCTCAGTCTTCTCTTCTCCAGACTCAAAAGCCCCAAGTCCCTCAGCCTTTCCTCATAAGAATGATGTTCCAGTCCCCTAATCATTCACACCATTCAAAAACAAATCTGCATGAGGGACATATACATGCATATATGAATAAAGCCAGTTTTAGTTAAATCTTGCTCTATAAATCCTGTTTATCAGATTTTTTTCCTCAGAAACAGCAGTTTTCAGTACTCGAGACAAAGCAATTAAGCAAGATGTCCTAGAACTGAGGATTTGCCATAGCATACTTTACATCTAATTGTTTCTCCAATAACTGTTGTTACATACTAATTGCCAATCTAGCTATTTTATTTGGTTAGTGTCATCATACTACAATATAATGGCTGACCTCCTCTATTTCCATTACAGATTTACAAATACAACACAAGTAAGAATAAAGAGGTCCCAAACCCCCTCCCTTTACTGTTTAAGAGTCTGGGCTTAAATCTAGCCAGTTATCTATTAAAGTTACTCAGTTTGTCTTTGGGCACCATAAACAGCAGCTCTGGTTTCTGAAACTTATTTTCAAAGGCTTTCACCTACCTACATATGAACTCTGGAATGTACAAGATGTACCATATTTTATTAGTAGTAAGCTCCACCACTTGTCTTTTAACTGTTTCTGCATGGGACAGCACAAAATATCTGATCAGCTTCATGACTGTAGAGTTCCTTGACTGTTTTTTTGCTGTGCCATTGCTCAGATTTGACTAGGGAATGGTTTTTATTACATAGCAACTCAGGCTAATGCCTTCAAATATTTAGGAAGATTACAGTGAAATTTCTAAACAGCTGATCCAGGTTTTTTTTTTAAACCAAGATACTACCATTTGTGGGTACGTGTAGGCCCAGAAATGGAAGCGGTTACTGGGATGTAGCCATTCTGATCAACAGAAAGGTGAGGAAAGGACTGATGAGAAGAGGGTCTCCAATCAGATCTGCCATGCCTAGGACATGCAGTAGAGCCTCAGACTCCGCAGACTTCAACACCCTTTATAACCTTAGCAGAAACTAGAAGCATTGGCGGCTTTTTAACAGAAGCAAACCCTTCATGTACTCCCGGGAAGTTTTTAAGTTCTGCATGGCTTCATGCTGAATAGATAAGCTTTGCATAGACTCCTGGAGGGGTTCCTGCACATAAGCCACACAGCGTTTTTCACTCTTACAGGGAAGCACAAGAGATTTGTGGCCCTAATATGTTGATACTGAGAGCACTGGACCACTCCAAAATCCTATTCAGAGTAAAGATGAGGTTATGCAGAGGTTTATAACCTACTACTGTTTTATAGTTACCCCTCTCACAAGTTTGCTATCCAGGAAGGTATCAAAAAACCTGAGGCTACTTTGTGGTAACTTCACCAGATTGGGAAAGTCCAGTAAATACTTACTGAAGTCGTTATTAGCTACACTGCAACGTGCTATTCATAGTATCAACTATTCTGTTCTAGATTTAAAAAACCAAAACAACAAAACTCCCAAACAGTTACAAGCTGATCCAGGAACGAGTCTTCTCTGCTTCCCAGGACCTGACCTGAGTAACAGCAGTCACCAGAAGATGCTTCTCCTTCATTGATCCCTAAAATTTCTGGTTCTGACATCAGCCTATGCATTACCCAAAGAGTATAAAGCATAATTTTGCTGTAATCTGGAGAAAAGTATTGGGGCTGCAGGCCTCTTTGTTTCAAACTGTCACAGATGTGCAGATGAGTTTCCTGTTAGGTATTTTGTAATAATCCTCACCTCTAGCTAGGTTAAGGTATGAATTTGAAAGCAAAGAGAGAAAACATGTTTACGAAAAGAGTCAAAAAGATATAGGAAACAAGGTAAGGTGTTGGGAGTTAATCCCAGTAGGCAGCTAAGGACCACATCACTCCTAACTCCATTCCCTCCCACACCCCCAGTGGGACAGGGGAAGAAAAAAAAAGGAAGAGTAAGAATAAACTCATAGGTCAAGACAAAAATAGTTTAATAAGCAAAGGAGAAGTGAAAGAAAGAAAGAACAGAAGAGAGATCCAAAGGCACTCGCCACCTCCCATGGACAGACCGATGCCCACCCAGTCCCCGAGCAAAAGATGCTAACTTTATTAAATTCCCCTCCTCCCCATTTTATTGCTGTGCTTGACATCACACAGCATGGAGTAGTACTTTGGTCAGTTTGGGCCATCCGCCTGGTTGTGTCCCCTCCCAGCCCCTTGCCCACTGCCCAGTCTCTTCACTGGGGGGGCAGAGCGAGAAGCAGGGAAGACCTTGATGCTACGCAAACACCGTTCCGCAATGCCTCGAACAGTGCGATCAGCATCCTTTTGGTCACAGAGCTGAAACACAGCACCATACAGACTGCTATAAAGAAAATGAACTCCATCCCAGCCACACCCAGTACACAAGGAAAACCACTCAAACTACTATTTCAAATTCAAGTCCCAAAGCCTCTTTTGCTCTACGCATAGCTGCCAAGTTGTTAGTCATATGGTCTAACACAAGTCCAAGGTCTCAGGCCAGGTGCCTATTCTACCACCTCACACTGCAAGGTGAGGGAACAGCAGCTGGAAAAAGCTATAGTTTACTGTCCTGCCTGTTATTCCTGGTTCATCTCACTCCCCACCAGAAAGGGGCAAGATTTTGCCCTTGCTGGTTTGCTCTTCCCTCCTTCTCAGGACTGAAAAATCCTCAAAGTGCCTTAATCAGTGGCAAGAGCAACGTGCAAACCTCAGCATGAAGCCTGCCATACCCCAAAACTCCCATTTTCTGTAAAGGCGTTTTGTACAAGCATCAAATCATACAAGGTCAATGCACTGAAACACAAGACCAGTGTCAGATCTTGAAGCCAGCCCCGATGGCAACCAACCATGTGATGGTTTGGGGATCACTGACTCTAAATCATCTCTAAGTATGCTGTGCTATGGCCCACATGTACACTTGTGGTTTTCCTGCGTAGCCTAATGCTCAGGTAAGAATTCATGAAGTTTTATGAAGTATGATGTTTTACAGACTGCAAGTTTATCATCATCCTATATTTATTTGCTTTACCTTTAGGAAAAATTATTCTGGCTGCTTTTATGGATCTCAAAGCTAATTCTCTTCTTCCCCAAATACCATCTAATATCTGATGTCTTTCACCTGTTGCACACCTGCAGCTGTCATCTCCCATGTTCCAAGGTCTCCAATCTGATATCAATTATTTCCTTTCTCTCTGAACAGCCCCAAACTTGGCCTATTCTGAGAGAATAATCTCACTTTGGACTAGTGTTCAGCATAGTCTTTCAAATAGATAGCACCTGAGAACAGTCATCTACATCTCATAGCAGCAGAGGAGAGGAAGACATTGCAGGGAAATCTGAAGCCCAGAAAAGCTCCCCTTTATCCAAGGACAGCTGGACACTACAGGCGATCAAATACCTGTAGTCCTAAAAAAGGATTTTAATTTATTTTCAGAGTCAAAGTAGGTAACAGTTGTCTCAACCGATCCTAATCTTCCCCCTTGCTTTACAGCCTGGCTTTTGCCAATCAGCCATGCATCAGCGGCAGAAATACACCACTTCACTTGGCAATGGGGAAGTGTTGATTGATTGCTGTACAAACCATGCTGATTTACATGATTTTACCATTGAGACTAAAGGTGATTTATTTTAGGTGGCTGGGAGAACATCAGATCTTTGCAGCATGCTCTGAAGTTTGCTTTACCTGTCCTCACAAGAGATGGAAATTATTCCATTTACATAGTTATTTTAAAATTGGGCCTCGGTTAGTTAAATCTCTCATTCTGACAAATCGCCGAGCCATTTCTGAAAATAGGTCATTTTGATGACATACTATTCTTTCAGTCCACCCCATACAATGGCTTTTTCTAAACCAGAGATTCGTATTTGCTACATTATCATAAGAAATACAAAAAGGTCATTAACCAAAATCAATTTCTTTAAGGAACATCTTTAAAAATGTATGAAATCTACTTTACTGTCTTTGGCTTTCAATTAAAACTAAAATCTACAAAGGCTGTGTTTACAAATGTGACATATTCAAGTGAGAAGGGCAAGTTGTGCACAAGTGAGATTAAGCAAAATTCATAATAATTCAGACTGAATGCTGCCTTGCTTAATATTTTCCTGCTGTGCTCTTTTTGAACTTTCCATTATGCTTAATAGGATTCTGTGGGGATATAAGATTAAAGGATTACGGGCATTCTTACAGAGGTTACCTGAACTTTACAGATAGACCCAAGACACAAGAGTAATCTCTGGAAGTGCATCAGGTTATGCCACATTTTAGGATATTGTCGCCTAGAGCTTATTTTCCAGTTGTACGTTCCCAAAGCATTCAAACCTAGAAACTGGAAAGAACTCCTTCAAAAGATTCAGTGAAACAAGATCATATGGACATGAGCTACACTAGTCATAATTTTTCCCTAAAAAACCACTACACCCATAAAAGACAGTCTAGTCTTGTCAGAATGGGAGACATGACATGACAAAGAACTGGGTCCAGAGCAGGGTGCTATCAACAGGAGCAAGACAGCAGGTCTCTGCACCTGATAGCCTGCCTGTCCAAGGAAGGCAGCTCCAAGGAAGAGAGGACAGCAGCTGTGCCCAGCAAGACCCTGCTTCCAGACATCCTGAGCTGTCTCTCTGTTGTTTTACCAAGTCCAGAGCCAGGAAACATTTATTAGCTCTTAATAGGTCCCCTGGAGACAGGGGCAAGGCCAGGTGAACACCAAGACCAGCAGAATTGCAGCTGCCTGTCTCACCTCAGGAACAGGGAATTGAACGATGCAGAATTACCAAAATCCTCAATGAGAAGATAAGAAAAACAGAAATATGGAATGCATTCAGTATAAACTGCGGTGAAAGGTGCCACTGTTTGGATCAATCTGTAAGCATGACACCACCCTTCAACTTCATGCGCCCAGTACTATTGTCCAGAGTCAATTAGTCTGGATCCAGCGGTGAAACACCACAAGACATCTCACATGTATTTAAGTTTAAGAACAGAAGTGCTCATGACAACAAAGCCGCATTCTGACCAGGAAAATTGCCACAGTCATCATTATGCACTCATCATAGTCTAATATTTAAGTACAACAGAGATCCTGCATGCTTAATGGGAGTTCATCAAAGCTTTTACTTTATATTCACTTGGAATATTTTTCCCCTCAGTGACGTAGGCAAAGAAAGACAGCAAAAGGACCCTGAACTGCTTTTAGTAGCAGTCACAAAGCAGCACTGGAAGTTCCCTTGTTGCTCTATTAAGTGCAGGCTGCTGCAGCTGCTCGGGTGAGCTGCAGCACACATGGATATTCATGTTGTCAAGAGGGGAAAAGAGGGAAGTGTAGAGTTAACACCAGGAGGGCTCTGCATGGGGGAGCAAACACTGCAGCAGCAGCTGAACTCCCAGAGGAGGAATGCTTCCAGAAAACCTTCCCCCTCCCCGCCTTCACCCACGCAAGAGGAAAATCCAGGCCAGCGATGCAGCCTCACAGGCTGTTCAGCCAGACACACTTGCATGGGTAGGTAGGCACGTGTCCCGAAACCAGGATGGCGTGACAAGCTAACTGGCAAGTGCACCTGCAGAAAACCACAGGCTGCTGGATTTTTCAGGCATTATGCAGTTCCAGCCTTGCATAGGCTGGAGTCACACCACCAAGGGGTATCAGCCTTCCCAACTACACTCCGAGTCCCACCGCTCACACTTGCCTCCCACCTTCCCAGAGCTAGAGCAGCCAGAGGGGTGGCAGCTTTTAAGGCACACTGAGCTGACTTTGACTATCAGCATACCGTGCATTTTCTGAAAGACTAACTCTGTTATTGCACTCCTGTTTATTGAGGTTATATGGCACTATTCAATTTTAAGAGCAACTGCAAGTCTCTTGTCTTCTCTCAGTGCTCTCAGACTTCAAGCCTCTATATGAAACTTAGGGTGAAAGCATTTTGTTTTTAAAAGAACCAGGCTTTCTACCAGTCACCAAGGCTAATACAAAAGTAATCTCTCTACCCTTATGTGCACTTACCATTGGGTGACATGCCTCCCTGGCTGAAGCTCTGCAGCCTGTTCTCCTGCAATATGTTCTAGGAAGCGTAGAGGCCAGCTAGATTGTGAAGTGCAAAATTGCAGTTTTCATCCTCAGAGGCCCAGCACAGCTTGGGCTTGTATTGTCCATCTTCAAACTAGCCCAGCTTTCTCTGCTTCAATATGAAGAGCTACGTCTGTAGCACGCAGGGGCCGCTAGCACGGACCAGTGGCATGCTGACTACATTGGCAAAGCCAGCCGCTGCCGAGTCAGTCCTCAGCACAAGCCTAGAAACAATGCCGCATACAGTATAAGTCCAAAGTACATCCAGAAAACCCAGGTAGTAAGCCAGGACAGCAAAAAATAGATCCAGTCACAGGTACAGTTACAGCACAGCTCACAAAGAGCTGACCCCCCTCCCAGGTCTGACTTAAATAGAAGCCACAGGGCCCATGGGCAGGTGTGGGTGGTGGCCCCATGTGAAACCTGGTAAGGGCAATTAAGGCTTATTAGCACCCTCAGGGCCTTGTCAGCAGATTTGCCAATGTCTGTTCCTTCTGGAGAACTCCACAGTAAACACCAAAGAGAGTTTAAATGCAGGAAAGCTTGCCTTGAGAAAACTAGCAATGGCAATACCATTAGGAGCTTGTTCCCTGCATGCTTGTAAGCAGGTCTTTTCTGCAGGACTCATTTCAGTCCACTCAGTAGCTTTCTGAGTTGCTGCAAACCCTGCGTAAACCCCCTTGGCCCAAAGCTCCTCCGGGACGAGGCTCTTTACTCCCTGTTTTCCACCCAGCAATCCTGTGCTCTTCCCGCAAGCTCTTTGCCCCTTGTCCTGCTGCACCCCATTGACCCTTCGGCTCTGATGCGTAATTTTTGTAATGATTTGCTCCACAGGTACACAGATTTGTCACCTTTCCTATCCCTTTTCCTGCAAGCTCTGAGAAGCTTTACCTATAAGCACTTTCTGTTTGCATTTCTGGGAAGGTCCTCCCGGCTCCCTTTGTTGGGCTTTTTTGGTTTGCTTCCTGCAGGGATTCTGCTCTTTGATCTCCGCAAGAATCTTGAACCATCTTTTCTGTCTTTTCTCCGTGTCATTTAGGAAAGCTTGGCTCACATGTCATCTCTGCTAGTTCTGTCCCGGCTGTTTCCATCTGGCTCGAGATTCCCCAGCCTTTGGCTAAATGCCACGCTTGCAGAAGAGAAACGTTCACGGGCCTTGTTTCCCTCTGGGGGATGGCGTAGCCTATACTCCATCACCCGCTTGGCTGCCTCAGCCACAGTGATAAGGTGCCTGCCCCCTACTTACAGTTTTACTGCCAAAGGTTAATGAACACGTTGTTGTTCCAGGTCTAGAAAATACATGACTCCTCCTGCAGTTTCAGCCCTTTCTTCCTTAAACAGTTTCCCCGGGAAATCCCACACCGGTAGCCACTTGACAGGTGCTATCCTCTTTCATTTTTGTTTGCCTAAATCTTGGGCCACGATCCTCCGGCATGATTTTAGACTGTATAGCAAGGCTTTCTTCACTAGTCTGTAAACCTCAAAGTCCTCTAGAGATGTGTTTTAACCAACTTTTAGAGACTTTCTCTGCAGTAGATAATAGGTACGTATCCTTTTCCTGCTCCTTCATGCAAAACTTTTCGCTGGCATTGAAAAAAAAGTATTGATAAATGATTTTCCTTAATACTTTGGAATATAGATTGCGATATCCGTCTGGGTATTCAAGATCCCTGCATGAATGCTTTTTCCACCTTAAGGCCAGCGGACTGACCCTGAGGTGAGGCCGTTGGTCACGAGCCCGGCAACGGGCAACTGTGAGTGATGGCAGCAATGTCTCAGCTCAGCCTTGAGCCTACTGGAGTGGTCACAGCGCTCCCATAAAGCTGGCGTACGTTGGGAATGGCGTAGCTTGCAGGAGGGGGCAAGGCACGGAGGCTTTCAGGAGGCTGAGAAACACAATGTGTTTTCTGCCGAAGAGCAAGGCAGGCGCCTTTGGTGCATGTTGTAACACAGACCCAACTGTGAGCTATCCTATGGCTGTAGATCTAGCCATGGAGAGGCAGCACTGGAGGAACGACAGCCTTTTACTGCTAGGGACGACTGGGCCTGAACTGCTATTAGTATCCGAACATGCCAAATGACTGGGCTCTGAACAAACCACGAACTACCCACTCTTTCCCAGGAGGTTTTTTTGCATGAGCACATAACGCAACAAGAGCACGAACAAGACCGTCCTCCTCTCAAATGTAAAAGCAGCAGTTCCAGTTTTTTGTTCAAACCTACTGCTGTTAAGCTTGGCTTTTTTTAAATTTCAGTAGCATTTTGGTGAGCTTCACGCTGTCCAGGATAGGATGTCAAATTTAATATGATTTCAGTCAACGTTTTAGGGATGTACACTCAAGTCAGACATAAGAAGAGACCAAGCTGCTGAGCTGAGGATAGTCCAGCCGAGTCTGGTATGTCTGGGCACATACAGAACAGATATTAGGAACCTAAATAACTACTGCTAAAAATAGGTGACTGCTTGTGATGATGTTAGCTCAATGTAAGAAAGAGGTTACTGCCTTCTTCAGCTGGAAATGACTGTCTCCTTAACAGAGAGTAGCTGACAGCTGGCATGGTCTTCTGCTCTGCAGACTGATGAAGTTCACCTGAAAACTTTTCAGGGTTTGTTTTACATCCTAATAGAAAAGGAGCTGTTGTTATGTCTCAGCTGGGAGGAGGTAACTTCCATTAAGTGTGTAATAAGTTGTATATGTGCTCTTGTCTGAGAGGTCAGGGAAATGGTCAGACATTTGATGACTTAAATAAAAGTGGTGTGGATTGTTTGCTTTTGGATTGGGAAATTTCAATTCCATGTCCCTTGAGTGTTAGGGACCAAAGTGGGTTTTTTTGGATCTAGTCCTTGTTCCATAGCCCACATATCAGAATCTCTTGGGAGGAGGGAGGCAGGTTTGAAAGACATGAGAATCTTATGTCCTCTCATGGTGTTGTGTTATACACAGATCGTCAAATGCATTTCTTTGCAGAAGGTATTAATCAGACTCACATACTGTTAAAGTTGCTATTAAGCCTAAACCAAAAAGGACACTATGCGTGCTTTATTTATCCCTTCTCACAGGGATTAGTTTTGTTCATAAACTTGCATGCTTTGTATATACTAAAATGTGCATAAGGTACTTAATTTGATGAGTCATCTGCATCCCTCCTAATAATTTCTGATTAAGAGACGCATTCGATGCCAAAGAACTGAGCTGACTTTTTTTTAATAGTCTCTCTCTACGAAGACTAAGAGTGCTGCATGAACTTGGAGGCATATCTAATGATCACATGCAAACAGGTGCAGGTAAGCTCACCCATATTTCTAAACAATTAGAAGTCAGGCAATCTCGTTAGACAGCAGTGAATGGGAGGTAATATATTCCAAGCTGGTTTGCTTAGTCTCAGCACGCTGCCCATATCCATACTACTCCCAACTGGACATTTTGAGCGCAAGCTGAACTTATGTCCCTATTGAAAATATTGCAACAGCATGTAGAAATGTCCCAAAAGTGGATGTACAATAGGAACACCAGAACTGGTTCCAGGCGGGAGGATAATAGGAAAGTTTCAATTTATTGCAGTAGACACAACTGATAAAGGCAGCTCAACATTTATTACATCAAAGAAATGGGGTGCACTGAAAACCATCTGTAAAAGGGAAGGGGGCCAGCTAAGGCCATCCATTCCAGAATACTACCCTAGAGTCACAGATAGTATTTCTAAACTGAGAGGAGTGCCCAAAAGTGTGTTCAACAGTCACATCTGCATCACAGAAGCCTCCAGGTTCTTTTGTAGTCACCCTGACATGTCTTCCGTGATATGATGTTAGGATTTACAAATTACCCCGTGCTCCTTTGCATCTGTGACTGTGCCACATTTAAGCAGCAAGTGCTGCTTCGTAATCATCTGCTTGAGACACAACCCAGTGTGATCCAAATGATGGACCTCACCTCCTACAGATCTCCAATATTCTCTCTGGACTTGCTGCACAGTCTCATTTCTGTTCATTGTTTCCACCAGTGAGCTACATAAAGTCCACAGCACAAAATCCGTGAGCAATGCACATCCTCTGAGGGATCATTTATCTGAACCAGGAGGTGGTGAAATGAGTACCCTCTGACCTCCGCAAAGGAGTAAGGCAAAGGAGGGTGGCAGCTACCCTAGGCAGGAGATAGTTTCCTCCCTCCCCAGTCGGTTTCCCCTCCATCATGAGCCATCCTTGCCTTTGCAATCAATGTCTGAGCTAATCAGAGGGCACAGAGGAGAGGAACACCCAATTTCTGGAGTCATGTGTACTGGGGAAACCTCTAGTGCCCCTAAAGACAAAGCTTTTATTTCATAAAGACATTCCTAGGTCAATAGTGAGTATCCTCTTCTGCAGGCCTCTGTCATCCCTCTAATCCTGTCTATGCTGTCTCTCTGATGGATATTGTGAATTTGGGTGCTGCCTCCCCACTTGGCACAGCTATGGGCCAGGAGAAGGACTGAAGTATCACAAAGCAGCGCTGTTCAATGACCTGCTGTCAGTCACATCTCACCTGCAGAGGTGAGGGCACTATCTCAGCCAGAGCTGTCTCACTGCATTGCCCATAGAAGCAAAGCCATAACTGATACCTGACAGAATGCATGGGCGTGCAACACGTGGGAGCAAAACATCACACACACACACACACACAGAGGAGACAGGTAGGTTAAGCAACACAAAGAAATATAGGAAAGAACCCGAACGTAATTAAAACTATCCAGTTGGAGAACAAACCACGTCTGCTCTCAGTGCCTCCGTGAACGTCATTCCTGGTCATCTGTTCTGCTTCATCTTTTCCCCTCTTCCTGGCAGCAAAATACTGCCAGCTGCGGGATCAAAGCTGACGACCTTAAGCGATGGTTTCCAAAAGACATCCCCCTTTTTCCAGGAATGGTTGTCGCGTCTTTCCTTACTTTTCTGGGCAACCCCCAAAGTTGGCAGGAGAGCTGTGCCTGCGTGGCTACAGCAGTAACCACTAGTGTCACTCCTTTGATGGAGGAGTGCCCATTCCTGGAGCCCTTGATTGCGGCAATAGTGCCTTGAAGTCTAGGGGCTGCCACAGATGGAGTCAAACAGCATCTCTGAGGGGCAAGGGCCACAGGCCATCGGGGACTATGGAGAGGAATCGCTTCCGTAGCTCTCTTGAGCTTTTCGTCACTGGGACAGGAACAGCAAATGTCCTTCAGTGAGCAGTGTTAGAGTAGTTTGCTTGGCTGGAGTTGACAGGACTGGATGACAAAGTTTGCTAGAGCCACAGACAGCCTGCGTCTCACCGCTGCTGCTCACACACGTCTTGTCTCGGAACCCTGCTTTCAAACCTAACTATGAAGTGACCAGCGTATCTACACACGGCTGTATCATGCAGGTCTATGTATTGCTTCTCTGGTACCCTTTACATTGTTGACAATTAGAGTTACCCAACAAGTGCAAAATTCATGGAACACCCAGAAAGAACTATTTGTGTGGTAGGGAAAGATGAAAAGGGAACTTCATTTCACACAAATATTGTTAAATCCTGCTTATACTTCCATGAATATATCTCTCTTCATATTTAAACTTTTATAGTGGAGTACAAGGTACAGCGTTTCTTTTCATATTCAAAGTTTACAGCAGAGCTTCAAATACATATTAATATAGAAGCTGTAATGTATTCTGAGTTAAGCTGTCATAAAATCTGGGGCTTTTCACATCATCACTTTTGAAGGTCGGTACCACAGAGAAAAAGAAGCATCTGTATTGGATCACCATGAAGGTTTGTAATACATTGCAATAAATACTGCAATATATTTCATTTTTATATGTTTTTGATGAAGAGGCAAAAGTGCATCTTCAACAGTTGCTTTTCAAAAATTGCTCATCTGTTTGGAACGGCTGTAAAAGAGATTGAAGCTAAACATTATTCATGGATACATTATGGCTCCTCACTGAGACCACAGCTGAAATGAGAAGAGGATCCCAATGATATTTCATTTGGAGTATTGATTTTTCTGAGCTCATCCCACAAAGCTATTGCATGCGCGTTCCAGGCAAGTATGAGAAGATGTAGATTATCTTAGCTAGTTTTCTTGCCTAAGTTTATTTTTCTTTCCCCAACTTGGCTATACACATTTTGCTAATTTTGTGCTTTGATTCTCCCAGAGCCCCTAACAAAGGGTGAAGTTTGCTCCTTTGCAGACTTTTGAAAATAAAACTAACACTTTTTGTTCAGAGAGCACCTAAATCAATTCCGAAGCGATGTGTGGAATACCTTTGCCCCTCCCTGCACAGCAATGAGACGTAGCAGTTATTTCACTGTGAAACAACACTGGTCAACAATTTAGGTGCTGGGTGCAGAAACCTGGACAAGTCCCAGTCTGAAGCACGAGCATAAGAATTGGCTGCAGTTCCCTGCCTCTGCCTGTGGCCTCGTACAGGCTGGAAAGGCGCAGAAGAAGCTGGGATCAGTTTGAGAATTGACAAGATAAAAGAGTCCAGATTACAGCCTTTCCATTAGATCTAGTTTGGCACCCTGGAGCGTACCAACATGCATTTTGTATCGAGCGGCACTGGAAACCGATGCCCCAGAGCATATGCTGGCACAGCAAAGCGCAGACTACCACGGGCACACCAGCAACATCCCTGAAGGAGGGAAGAGTAGGGAAGAGGTTGTAGACATGTTAGTAGAGTGCTCCATCTGGGCCAATCTGGCCTGTCAAGAAGTGGCCGTGATTTTTTATTTGCAGCAGGTTCTTCAGTAGTTAAGCTATAGAATTCACTTTAGGGTTGCCTAAGGACTGGACTGTCTCCGAAGCTCCCCTCTCGTCTGGTCAAATGACCTCCTCAGATCACCACGAGGCACAGTGACAAAGAAGCAAGGGGGCTGTACTGCAGTTACTTCTCATGATAGTTTAACCTTGAGGAACTGAAGTCAGTCTGGCTCCTGGCAGTGTAGTCAGCTCCTGGAATAACAGAGATTCCTGCTTATTCTGCATTCCCGTGTGCCTGGTGGCTGCCGGTAAGAAGAAAACTACAGCTTTTCAGCAGTTCCTAAAAAGAAAAAGCCCAAGGGAAGAAGAAGCAACAGTGGTAGTGACTTCAAGTTATGCTTCTGTCTGCAGGGCACCAGGATGCTCGGAGGCCAGCGTGGGCTCCGGCCCGCTGCATGGGCATCTTCCGTGGGCCATTACCCATCCTGGGCAGCTCAGGAGATACCGCCAACAAGGGCTACGGGATTCCCTGCTGACTTGTGCCACCCCCACTCTCTGTGCTGCCTTACAAGGGTTTGCACAGAGTTGCCTATGGCAGCTTTGCCTATGGACTGCATTCCTGGGGGGAGTTCATCCCCTCCTGATGCAGGACACCAGCATATGAAGTTTCGATCAGAAAGCTAATGGCCTTTATAGGGGGACCTCTCTTCCACAGCAGCTGCAAGCCTGACACAAGGAACAGCATGCAATGGTCCTTTTCTTTTTTGGATAAGCAGACCAGAGTCAGCTGAACTTTTCCCTATAAGAAACACTGTTTTTTCCATTCCGTGATGACTTATTTATGTCACTATAGATTGAATTCTGCTAGAACGGCCTATTAACTACACAATTTCAGCACGTTGTGCATGTTCCAGAAGAAGCTGCATTAACAGTAACATAGAGTAGTTAGGATTTTATGAATTTGCGATCCTGTATGATCCTTTATTAAAACATTGCAGGTGAACATTGGAATTCATGTTTGGATCTACCATAGCTGAATGACGTGAAAACATCAAAAAGGCAGGGTTGTTCTAGTTCAGTGAAATACTGGGGTGGTTTCTCAAACATTTCACATTATGATGTGAAACCCACCACCCCCCCCCCAAAAAAAATATAAAATCCTAAAACTTTGCATTTCTGCCTTTCTTTTGATCCACATTTCAGGGTTTTCCAAAACAAGAGAGTCTCATATTGTGAATGTATAGTGACCAAGATCTGCAAATATCTTGAATTTGGGGTGCCTCTATCACTATTAGAGCATTTGGATAAGATATATTTTCTTTTTTTAAAATCCATTGGAAAAAAGGTTTTGTGAAAAAAATTCTTTGGGAAACACAGGGTTTTTAGTTAACTTCTCTGGCCCCAACTGATCAATTACAGGATGCAGTTGCTTGCCAAAACTGGGTGGAGAAGAGCTGCAAAATAGCCCACTGACCCAAAACTTACCTTTTGCTACTAGCATGTTATTTGTGATAAATAAGAAAAAGGTTTGAGCCTTGCTCATTCTATATCTGAACCTACTGCATTTAAGGTATGTCAGCCATCAAATTAGTATCTTGCTTTCTGGGGCTTTCCACAAAAACTTTGAACGATCTAGGCTTGATCCCATGTAAAAAAGTGGAAAATCTTTTAAATCCAATAAAAAATATCAGAGAGAGAAAAATGTTTCACTCCATATCTACTTGATTCCAGTTTTAGGGGAAAATAAAAGGGGACCTTGCAGCCAAAAAAGAAAAAGAAGAAAAAAATAATCATCAAACTCTTAGATAGCTATCCTGACAGAAGGAGCTCCTAAATTACCATCCAGTTACAAAAAGTTAACTAAGACCAATTTTTCTGTTTTGTTTTCATTTCATTTTTGTTTGAAATTGCATAGAAAGCATAGGCATAAGCTGAGACAATCAGCAGGTAAATATTGAGCCAATTTATTTGAAAGTCTGTATCTTCTCCCATTGATAGCAGCAATAAAGCTTTCAGCAGTGTAAAATCTAGAAAAACATTCCCTGAAACTATGGCCAAATGGATCTATTTTTCACTCCAACTGTATACCGTATGGGGGCCATAAACTGCCACAGGGTCACATTTAACAGGGGAACCAAGCTAAATGAAATAAGAACCAAGCACGTAACTTCGTCTCCAGCTTTCCCCCCCCACCCCAGTATGAATCTTGATTTGAAAACCAAGTTGATTTTGCTTTATAAATAAATAAATCACTTGCTTTGACACTCAGTAAATGTAGCTGGAGGCAAAAAGAGATCTTTTGAATACTGTTTGTTCTTGCACTGTTTCTGACAGAAGCCCAACATCCAGCAATGACGGAGTTTAAAAGAGACGCTTTCTTCTGAGATGTGTAAAGAACAAACAGGTAGAGCGTATCTGGAGTTCAAACAAACAAAGCAAACATTCAAGCCCATACAGACAGGGTAGATGTTAGGTAGGAGCTTTTAATCTGCTAACGTCTATTGACACATTCTCATTGCTGTTACCCAACTTCTGGGCAGACTTGCCACTCCTGTCACTAAGACAGGAATTATTTTTTTTCCATGCAGTGACCACAGATGACTAATGACTTTTGGAATAGGTTTGTTAATGTTTTGCACTTGTTTCTGTTACTGCGTGTGCTTGGACGGAAGAAACAGAGTACCCTCGGGTTTTGTGTTTGGTTTGATTTTTTTTTCCTTTCATCTTGACAGCCTTACTATTGAAAAAAAAATGAAGTTGTTTCAAGACCAAGAAAAAGTCTTCCGCACTGCCTTAAGAAATGATATTCAAGACATCATTTATCTAGTTCTACTGAATACCTCTTTTCAAAGCTTACGGTGCTTATTTAACGCAACGTTTTATTGCAAGTTTTCGAAAAACAAATTCTGGAGTCACAGTTTTCTACATGTCTACATACCTATTAAGGCCATAACTATTTCATTAAGCTGACCTGCATCAAAGTGGCAAAATCTAGTGCTGGACGTTTTATTCTGAAAAGTCTTTGACTGGCAAATCCCTCGGTTCTCTTACTGCTTTGCCAACCCTCCCTCCTGCTAAAAATCATTATCTGAAATGATCACAAATAATCAAACCCTTGTTCTCTCTTAAGAAACTAGAATGAGCGTGTCCCTTCACATTGCTCCAAAAATAAACCAAAAATCTTATGAAACATAGAAAGCTCACCAAACTTCATTCCCTAGTAATGGGGATTGTTATTATAAGCCTTGTGTTCCTCCTCTAAATAGGTTTAGTGTAATTGTTACACAGCACTAGAATCAGTACCTGCACAGCCTGAATGCCAATGTTTCTGCAGAGGTTGTTAGTTAAAGAGACATGAAAATAGACTCAGGACAGTGCAACCATTTCTTTGTCTGTCTTATAGAATATTTCAAAACCATTTTCACAACATCCTGAAAATTTTTCTTAGATGAAGCTCCCAATAAAAGCTGTAATTTCCTTTCAGGAGAATTCAAGAACCACTGACAGGCCCAGAAGAATAATTCTTTCTGCAATGTCGATGGAGAACAGAAAAAAGGCAGATCATGCCAGCTACTGACGATGCTTTTCTTTGAGAAGATACTGCCTTTTTGTAGACAAGGGAAATATGCTAGATCCAATCTGCCTGGATTATAATAAAGCATGCAATGGGAATTGCTAGAGTAGAGAAGTCGGGAATTTGGAAACTGATTATAAGGTGGGTTAGGAAGTAAAGGGAGATGACTGGCACTATGGTAAATAAGGAACTTCCAAACTAGAGGAAAGGTGATAGGAGAACATCTCAGATCATAGGACGTGCTGTGTTCAGCTTTTCCTTAATGACCTTTACGGAAGGAAAAGACTTGTAACTCTGCTAACGAAACATGTGGATGTTGCAGACCTGGAAGACACCGTTGGAAAGGAGAAATGGATTATCATGTGGAGAGAACCAAATGACCTTAGAGAACAAAGTGAGAAATGAGAGACAACATAGCAGTACTAACAGCTGTAACACTGTACAATGCTATCAGAGAAAATCCTCTAATGTACTGGAAGCTAATCAGCTGGAATTAATATAGAAGGAGGAAAATCTCCTTGCAGATAGTCAGCTTGGAAGAACAAAAGACACCAATCTGATGTGGTCATTAAAGAGACGACTAATATTCATCAGGCAAAGTCACTCTAGCAAAGATGGAGGGTATTAATGCTTCCCTCTAAAACCCTGTTAAGAGCTTATCTAGAATTCAGAACACAACTCTAATCACAAAGGCTCAAGAGAGATGAATTCAGAAGGAAAAGCTACACAGTGTGGCTCCTAGGATGGCCAGGGGAATGAAGTACCCATCCTGCAGAGCGAGAACAGAGGTGACTGCCTTGCCGAGGGAACAAAAATCCGTGTTGAAAAAGAATAGGGTTTGGATACCCAAGTTTTGAAAGTTTGGGTTACTCACTGTTTTGGTTTTAGATGGATGTACATTGCTTTTTTTCCCCCCAGGATGGTCATATTTTACTCTCTGAAAATGCACCTTAAAAAAAAAAAATTAAAAAAATCAAACCACAAAACAGTCAGCTCCTCCCTATGATTTTGTGAAGCACAAGCAAGAACACCGTCCTGCCTGGTTAGTACTTCAGTGAGCATTTTAGTAAGGCTGATCTGTAAAGCCCACTTCACATGGTGCATGTGTGTTCATGCTGCAGAACCTCATAGTACAGGCTTGCTACAAGCACAACGCATGAGAAAAATACTCATAAATAAATATTTCATATGCTCCTTAATCAATGTTTTTCCTTCCTTTTCAAATCCAAGCAAATGGCACTTCTTTGCAACTTGCTGTCTAACACAGTTGTGACATAAGTTCTCATTAATCGATTCCTTTTCACAGTAGGAATACTTTGAAGTCTTTATCCATTTAGTTCCTGAAGTTGGAAGGAGTGAGGTTTCTTTTTAATGTTTCCTTAAATTTCTGAGTTATGTTTAATGAAAATTTTTTTTTTCCAAAAGTTAGACTCCAACCGCTCTGATAGCATATATCCAATAAAATTTTCAAACTCATTTGCTGCAAAATTTACCTGATAATATATCAGAAAACCAAAACCAAACAGTTTTCTTCCCCCACTTAAGAAAGAGTTTGTTTGTTTGTATGTTTAAAGGTGCTTGTTCATACAACAATACATACACTTGTTCAAATACAACTGTATAGAGGAGGACAGAGTTATTTTTTTTAAAGAAATACTTTCCCCATCTCCTGTTCCCACTTCTCTTTTCCACTGTATATGCACGCTCTTTCCTTCTTCTCATTTCTTGCCTTTCATCTGTGGCATTGTAGACACTTAGCAGAAAAAGAGCAAGAATGGTCTTCCTGATATTAATTTCTTGCACCCACTGGATCTTGAAAAAAATGTCCTTCCTTTGTGTCTGCAAGAGACAGGCTTCCAAAGCAGCTTCACAGAGTACCAAATGACAATGATGCACGGCAGCCATTCCCCAAGATTAATTATAGATTGATGGAAATGAAGGGAGAAAAGTAGAAGCCATAAAATCCATGGAATGTTTTTGAAAGAATCAATGGAATAAATACACCTGCTTCTGAGACAAGTCAATGCATCATGTTGCCTTCTGACAATATGCAAAGCCATTTTCATCCCCCGTCTTGAATTTCCTTAATGAGTTAACAAGGAGCTCTGTTAAATGAGATCCTATTACACAAGCTAAAGACCTAAACAAGATTTGTTTTTAAATGATTCACTATCCATCATCTTACTATTCAAAATTCAGCTTCAGAAAACATCATAAGTAACAACCTTCAAAAAGGAAAATGCGCAATCCCTACCTTGCTCTTCTCATTACCGCTGTTAAGGTGGCTTGCAGTCTGTCAGCCAAGTGCGGCACACTTAGGCACAGTGATCTTGACTAACTGAATGCCGAATTCTCCATTCTTTTTGCCCAACCTATTCCCACGCAACATCTATTCCCACGCAACATCTATTCCCAAAACCTGAAGGAAGATCGAATGGCCTTCAGTAGGCTTAGCTTTAGGTCATCTGGATCTGCAGCCAACAGCAGCCCATTTTAACTGGCTGCAGGTTTGCATCTAACACTGTATCAAACTTGACTAAATTAAGGACTCTCTTATTCATGTGGGAAATACAACACATCATAATGGAGACCTTTGAAAATGCATCTTAATTTCTTACATCATAGAGTCATGGAGCACTTTTAAAGTAAGAAAGAATACTATAATGGAAGGTATTGAATTAGTCCTTACATGACCTCATGTTATTATATTCTTTCTGTATGACCCCAACAAGTGATTTACCTCTCCGTGCCCTTTTTGTAAAACAGGAATAAAAATGCTTCCTCTTACTCACCTTTTGCCTGTCTTCCCTGGAGTGTGAGTTAGTAGGGTATGAATTCTCTCCTTTGAGTATATACAGAGCCTTGCACAGCAGGACCTTTCTGCACTGTGCCATCTGAATAAAACACTTGATACCATTTAATGAACACTGACGTTTTTGGAGTATCCTTGATACTTTGAAAAGGCTTCTGTTACATTCTCATTCCTAAGCAATAGCATGATCCCAGTCATTCTAACACTTGAGACTACCAGGGAGGATGTGCAAGATTAAAGTTTATGAAAAAATATCTCCAGGCTTACGTAAGTGTATGTATGCTGCATGTATGTAATGCATCACTCTCGTATCTCCCTTAGTTACTGATTATCACAGTAGCCCTGGGATCCAGCAAAGAGGACAAACCTTACCAGCTCCTTGATATTACAGACTTCCATAATTAGAAAAATCCATGTATGAGAAACCTCTCCTCTCGAAAAAATATTCCAAGACCTGAGAGATCCTATGTTACAGTTATGTCAATTAGTTTCAGGCTGGGGTACCAGATATTTCTCAACTTGTGGCCCAAGAAGCTGTGCATGCACTTGTCAAAATTATCACAGAATCACAGAATCACTAAGGTTGGAAAAGACCTGTAAGATCATCAAGTCCAACCATCACCCCAACCCCACCATGCCCACTAAACCATGTCCCCCAGTGCCACGTCCACACGTTCCTTGAACACCTCCAGGGATGGGGACTCCACCACCTCCCTGGGCAGCCTCTTCCAGTGCTTCACCACTCTCTCAGGAAAGACATTTTTCCTAATATCCAGCCTGAACCTCCCCTGGCGCAACTTGAGGCCATTTCCTCTTGTCCTGTCACTTCTCACTTGGGAGAAGAGACCAACACCCACCTCACCACAACCCCCTTTCAGGTAATTGTAGAGAGAAATTGTAATTATCTCCCTAGAGGCACGGATGGGAAAATTAGTTCTGTCTCTGAACGACCACAGTGCCCGCAGCTTCAGCCCTAGCATGGCCACAGACCCGCCGGTGTTTTGCTCTCCTCCCCATGAGGTAGACCGAGCAGCAGATGTAATACAAGATTTTGGGGAAGGGACTGTCATTTTGTTCTATAGTTTTACAGGGCCCAACCCAAGTCATTCCAAGCAAATGGAGGGGCTCCCGACGGCATCTTGCTGGCTCTGTCTGTCTGCCCATGTTGCCGTGAGAGGCGCTGGAAGGGATGGCTCAGCTTGACTTTGCTTTTAACCTAGACAGGCATTCTGTTGGCAAGGTCCAAAGATCTGCTTACTCCTCCTTACTGCAAGGAAGAAATCACTGCTTGAGGCTTTCCAACCCCCAGCGCATTTCACCAAAAACTCCAGGCTTTGCTGACCCTACGTGAGGGCTCCCTGAGGCTGAGGGAGGCTGCTGGGAGCACGTAGAACCTCGCATATCCGAGTTCGTCAGATGGACCCATATTCTGCAGGTTCCCCTCAAGGTACCTGTTTGGAAATGAGGCAACAACACACAGATGAATTCTCAGCTTTGCCAAATCTCTGTGGGAGTAGGAACAGACACAAAGTAAGACTCTGATGCATCGAAGTTTCTGAACATGCACTTACCACTACCAACCATTACTTTCATGGAAAGCACCAACTCATGCATTCAGTTGTCCTGGGATTTCAAGGGCACTTCAAAAGGTTTCTAAAATTCAGCATGTGCTTTAGTGAATTGGGACTAAGGAAAGTGAATAGAGAGGAGAGAGAGCGGAAAGAATAAGGAGCCATGGTTTTGTATCTGCTGATCCTTCATGTCAGTGGAGAACCTGGAAGCACATTTCCCAGGAAATATTCTGACTCTAATTTTCACTTTGCATTTCGTTATTTAACTGGGCATCCTACTAAGGTCTCTTGTCCCAAATGCAGTTGCAGACCCTTGCTACTGTAACAGATCCCCCAGGTGAGCTAGAAAGCTCGGGCAATTTTTTAGGCCAGCCCCTTGGTCAGAGCAGGACTATTATGTCTACCTCATTCCTGATAGGTGTCTGTGCCACCTCTCCTTAAGCTTTTATAGCGATGGAGTCTCCTCAGCACCCTTTAACAATTATTCCATTGTTTCATTTTCTGCTGGCTCAGCCATGACCGCCATCGATAACCTGACACTTGGCTTTGTGGTTGCAGCTTGCCCCAAATATCACTATTCCTTTCTTCTTCTCAAGGGATATCTTCAAAGCTGCATACGAGACAAATTCTGTATTAACTGCCATTTATTGCTGCTGTATAGCAGGGATCCTTTGGCAACTGCCTGTTGCAAAAAGTCCTTTTGTATCCTTCCTCTGGCCTCCTGAAGGAACCTCTGCAATTCTTCCCCTATTCAGCTCTTCAACTACTACAATACTGTGACTTCTTTTACCGACTTCTCTGCAGCTGCTTCCGTTTCTACACTTAAATTTTCAGAACTCACCTCTTACTTCTTCCGTTTCTTTCTGAAGAGGGGGAGTTATCTCCAATTTCTCCTGTATGTTCAATAACAACCTAATTGGAACAACTTCACTAAAGATTAACGTCTTGTTTGCTCTTGTTTGCCCATCATGTATATTGTCTTGCAGTTGATAGGCTGTATGATAGTTTCCATTCCTCAAGTACACTTTCTGTTTTGTTTTTTTTTTTTTTCTAACTTACCTTACCTCGAAGTTAAAAGAAGTGGTTATACAATCAAGTTGTCTGGCTCTAAGTTTACTGTCAAACTGCATTTCATCTGGTGACAGATCAAATTTAAATGACAGTGCCCTGAAATTTAGGAATGCCAAATAGGAATCTGATTTTTCAGCTTTTTAAAGCATTCTTCTGTCAATTTCTACAACACTTTCCATAACACCATTGAGCCTGAAGTAACATACTTATGATCATATTCCTTTGAAAACCATTTCTTTTACCCATCATAACAACATTTACTATGTCCCATTTAGTAAACTCAGACATTACCTTTGAGATTTCATCTCTAAAAGCCATAATTTTCTACTGATGCTACTTCTAGGTAGCAAAAATAATTGTTCAGAAGCATATCACTCTTGTTTCATCAAACAAACTTTTGATACAGGTTTGGGTTTTTTTACCTTCCTTCATACACATTTATACTAGGAATTATTCTCTTTCTCTCTTCTTCCAACTTCCCTTATTTTAGCACAAGGAACTTTTCTGCAAAGCCTTCGTTGCTACTAGCGCACAAGCTTGTGCACCAGGGTTCACATCACAAATTATAAAGGTTTCGCCAGTGTTTAAGGTGATGTTCCAGTTCTCACGTGTAATTCTTTGGATGAGTTTCACAGAAAGCCCTCCTTTTACTTGTTATCCAAGATTGCATCACGAACTTAGTTTTAGACGTATTCAGTCTTCTCTACTGACTTTTCTAAAAGATGGGTTTGCTTCTTCTGAATATAGTCTGTCTAAACACCGGGCACTGCTTAAATCTGATTTTTTCTTTATCTTCCACGTTCTGCACAATTATTCATCCTGCTTCTTCTAAATAATAGATCAGATTTTGTTTAGACTTCTCCTTTGAGTGTGTGATCTTGTTTCATTTCTGTATGCTCATAGGAGTTTTAAGGTTTACTTATCCTGTGCATCAACATTTCTTGTTTCCCCCCTCAAAACATAGGGCCTGGCTTGGTTGCCTTCCTCAGCCTGCCAAACCTGCAATTTTTTTATTTTTTTTTTTTAATGTACAAAAAAGGTCTTTCTGATAATCCTTTTCTCAGGTTGGGGCCCCTGGTTTCTGTTATAATTTGATCTCAAATTAGCAATTGCACAAGGTGTCTTGTCTTGCATGTTTGACATCAGTTTGAAATGTGCTAGGATGCGTGAAAAACTTTCCCTCATTTTCTGGTTTCCTCTGTCAAATAGATAGCTTTCAGAAGTTTCATTCTTTCTTAGGATGGTATATGCCTTACCTCACCTCAGCACATTGCAGTAATTACTCTGCTCCTCTTGTCCTACTCAAGTTATCCATTGCCTTCCCGGACAGCCCCAGTTGTAGTGGGACCTGTTTCCACTTCACTGCATTTCTACTTTTTGGTTTGAGTAGTGCAATTTATCACTTGGTAGTCAAAGAGAACACTAAGTCCAGAAGTCTATAGATATGAAGTATCCCTGACTAAATAGCATATAAACCAACTTACAGAAGAATAAGCCTATGGTGAGGAAGGGACAGTGTGTATCACCACCAGTCTGATTAAGCCACTCTTAGCAGCAATTCTAGCTTGGTTCCTGTATGATATGTTATTCAGTTTGAAGTGGTCTATTAGAGGGCCAGGATAATAAATGAAGGCAACAATAGGGACCATACAGTAGGTGTTAAATTTCTTTCAATGTCAATAAACTGCAGTGTCATAAAATTTTAAACAAGATTTCAACAGATGTAGTTCATTCTGTAAACTAGACTGCCCTTTTACCATTTTACCTTTAAACCACATAACAAATGCTACATAAAAAAGATACCGTTTTCTCTTTTATATATACCATATATATACACACCATATAGCCATTGTAATGGATAATCAAGGTTATTTTCTCTAAAAATCATTAAGTACTTGTCACCAAATTTTAAAGACTTTAAATGGAGACCTGTGAAGAGCTCATATTTAAATGTCTGTGTTTCCACAGGTCCATTAAATACTAGCTAAATTAAGATAAAAGCATTTAGCTTCCACTTATGAGCAGGGTTAGAAATAGCAATTAAAAGAAGAAAATCTCAGAGAAAAAAAAAAAGTTGTGTTAAAAGGGCTGACACAAACAATACCAAAACCATAAATGTCTTTTCTGGAAGACTATTTCTGGAAGCTTTCTCCCATGTTTTCGAACTATTTCTAGCTAAAAACTTCTCCTTCAGCCAGCCTGCAGCCAGAACTCGAATGGCTAGAAAATAACACAGGTCAGACTGTCAGCTGTATATTTCATTCATGTAAAATTCTGAGTGCATACCGGGCTGCTATACACAGCAGGAGTCTCTGTTTGCAAAAAGTAAATGGACAGCTTTTCTACAGGAGTTTGGCAGGAAAATAAAATGTCATAGTCTTCACATTACTTGTTCCTTCCCTGCTTGAGACCTCTCTCTTCCTTGCATCTCCTATTCTTTTAAGTTTCCATGTTGAACAGAATCTGGATCACAGCCTGTGAATTGTGTTGGGTCTTTTGTCTTTCTGTTCAAGGTGAATCAAGCTCCATCCAAATTGCTTACTGAAACAATCTAGGCCTGTCTATTAATCTGCTTCAAATACAGGGCCTGGAAATAGCTCTGAGGAAAGTGATCTATTAATTGTATTGATCCTCATTTGGCCTTTTATATCACTGGTATTTTCCCCAGATAGGTACTGTTTGCTCTACAGGTTTTGTTAGATCAAAAACCCACATGCCAGCATCAGACTTTGGGATGGAGCTTCCAAAGCATTTGCATTTTGTGATTCAGATCCATCCCTTGTTCTGACAGAAATGTCTTTGGCTTTAAGTCACTTGCTCTTATTCTATAGAAGCCACATGAAAACAATAATTAAACTCCCTTTGTCTTATACATGGCTTTAAATGTCAATTTTTGCTCCTACTTGCCCACCTGGGGATCCCTCCAGGGATGGCTCTAATTTACTGAACCCGTTAATTCCTCCAAAACTACCCAAACTAATTAAAACATTTTGGATTTTTTTTTGTACTACTAAAAATTTCCAAAAGGCACGAGCCAAATTTTGTTTTACTTTGGGTCATATTAAGATTCTGTATATTGTAATGCTAATGAAGGTAAGGCATAATTTTTTTCAATTCAAGTTAGAGAGACTATCACTGGTGCAAGGTATTATTTAGAGTGAGCAATGGCCTGACAGTCTAGGCCTTGGATTTTATTAGTTATTCATAGAATCATTTAGGTTGGAAAAGACCTATAAGATCATCAAGTCCAACTGTAAACCTAACCCTGCCAAGTCCACCACTAAACCATATCCCTAAGCGCCTCATCCACACGTCTTTTAAATACCTCCAGGGATGGTGACTCCACCACCTCCCTGGGCAGCCTCTTCCAATGCTTCACCACTCTCTCCGTAAAGACATTTTTCCTAATATCCAGCCTGAACCTCCCCTGGTGCAACTTAAGGCCATTTCCTCTTGTCCTGTCGCTTGTCACTTGGGAGAAGAGACCGACACCCACCTCCCCACAACCCCCTTTCAGGCAGTTGTAGAGAGCGATGAGGTCTCCCCTCAGCCTCCTCTTCTCCAGACTGAACAACCCCAGCTCCCTCAGCCGCTCCTCATCAGACTTGTGCTCCAGACCCCTCACCAGCTTCGTCGCCCTTCTCTGGACACGCTCCAGCACCTCAATGTCCTTCTTGGAGTGAGGGGCCCAAAACTGAATACAGCATTTGAGGTGCAATTGAAAAGTTCCTTATTCTCCCACTTTCCTCCTCAAACATTGATTACACATTTCACATTTTGTATTCTACTTATCTGATAGCTTTTGCAGTTCTTGCTTGTAGGCAGCCAGACATAAGGCTGTCACTTCTTAGGACAATGGCAATAAATGTAGGAAAGCACGATGACACTTGCAGAAAAGGTTACAAACCTCGCGTTCTTGTGAGTCTTCCGAACAGCAGTCTGATCGAGGAGCTCAGAGGAGGTGTATCTTCCACTCTAAGTTACCACATTTGGTTTTAAATAAACTGGTAGATGTACAGAATTCACAAGAAAACAAACAGGTTTCTTTACTGATTGTTGCATGCAAAATCTTCCTATTTAATAATGGTAACAACCAAGGTAAAAGATGCTAAACAGCATTCTCATTATTTCTACCAACTTCTTTTTCTTCCCCCCCCCCCCCGCGCCCCATAGGAAAGGCGTGATTTTCTCTTCTATTTTAGATCACAGCAGAAGTCCACATTATGTTCTTTTTGCACACCTTTTGACCCTGTTGTGTAAGTTTGACACTTCCAGCTGCAAGCGATACAGCATCTGCCAAACAGAAATCTGTTTCTAACCCTTTTTTTTGCTACTCCACAACAAAAAAAGCAATAACCACACTGCAGTTTAATTATACATTAGCACCATAGTGTATGTACAGAAATAAAATAATAAAGATGCAACTGATTTTATGTTTTATCAAATTTACTCCCAATGAAAAAAACCTACTAAATGTTTATTTGTCCATTCTGTTATTTCCCATATAAGGCTTACAATTTAATGCTTTAACAACATGTAAAGAAAACAACTTAGGTTTTTTAAAAAAATCCTTTTATATAATTACACAATTTGACATCGTAAATCTTAAAATAAAAATAGACCTTTGTAGACTTTTTGTGCATGAACATCTTCTATTATTTGAGGCATAGCCTTTCCATCTGCTGTGCTGCAATAGCCTTTGCTTTGTTGTTCTTACCTCTTGTTGTAGCGAGCTGGCTTTTTGGGTCCTGTTTATTGTTAGTAGAAGAGCATATCAGCTGTCAGGAACAAAGAGAGGAATAAAAAGCCTGAAAATGCTTGTTCTAGTTTGAAAGTTGAAATTCATATATAATTTTGAAACAGTTCTCATGAAGGATGGTGCAAATTTATGAGCGAATATTTTCTTTTTCACAAAACCCAAAGATGGTTTTACCCGGCTCTGACAGATATCCAGCAAAACCAACAGTACCACCTTTTCCTTAACTGGATCTCAGAAGGGACAGATTATCTTCTCCTTAGAAACATATCTAACAACTTTCTCTGAAGGCAGTTGTGGGTCAAAATCTCTCATGCTTATTCATAAAGTCCAAACCTAGAAGACAGTGTATGTGCCATGTTTTTATGTCTAGTTTCTACCAACATTTAAACACCGCTCTCAGCCGTGCCTTGCATTTCCTACACAGATGCTTCTCCTGTTCTCCTTGGTGACTTTTGATAAAACTTAATTGTCTTTTTTGACAAGAGTTTAACTGTGATGTTCCCTAGCTAGGTAAATCCCAGGGAGAACTCAGGCGTGCACAGTCATCTGGCTTATCCTGGATGTTTTTCACTTGCCGCACGTGTGTGGTCTGAGGTCGCACGTACAATGGACTGGAAATGGCTGTGACATATTGGACTCTCTTCATGGGTCTCTCGCACCCAACCCGCATGTGCGTAGTGGCCGCTCACCAGAGGTTTCGAGATCTTACTGCTGGGGCCGGGTTGCCACACATCCAAAAGTCTGTCAACCAATTAAATATAACTTTTCTGGACGTATTCAGAGGAGGTAGCTGGGAAAAATCAGGTAGCCCTCGAGTTCCCCTCTCCCCCTCCTCCGATGACCTTCACCACAATACTCTTTATGTATACACTTCAAAGAGAAAATAAAAGAATGGATTCTCTTCTTCCTTGCATCCCCACAAGCAAAGTGGAAAAACGAACAAAAGCACGTTTTGTGTCTAAAAGTAGCTAAGTCATTGCACAGAAAAACCCATCCAGGTGGCCTAGGAGCATCCCCAAGAGACCAGTTTTCAAGGCACCATCTCCTAAATGCAGAAGGGAAAGGAAAGAAAAAATAATAACAAGGAAGAAGTAAATACACAACACACACTTCAACGTCATTGTGCAAAGTGCTAAGAAAGGAAGTCAAAGAAGGTGCTTTGATGAGCAACGAGGATAAGAGTGAGGTGCAGCTAACGAGAATCAGAGGCCTCGTGTGACCCAAGGGCTGTAGGAGCCTTACTGGGCCCAGAGGAATGCTTACTCTTCTTCTGTAGCATTGGAGAGGCTTTCCAACAACACGAGTGTCTGCTCTGAGCTTACATTGTGTCAGGGCAGAGCAGTTTTGTGCAATGTTAAATTCCGTTGGTTTTCATATACTTTCCCTAAAACCATGGATTATGAGAAATTGGGGCTAGAAAGAATCTACGGAAGGAGGTTTGTTTATCTCTCAGTATACAGTTACACTATATAGCACATAAATTATTCTCTGATTAATCACATTTTTGGAAATTATAAGCTGCTTATCTGTGCGATAAGCTTGATTCCAGCTATCTTAATCATGTAATTGCTTTTCTCCTTCACCAAGGAAAGCAGTGTTCCAAATTATATCATAGTTTGTTGCATTTTATATTAGTCCCACTAGGATATTTTGCAGTTCACACAGAGCAAATGCACATACCCACACTGTGTCATACACAGCTTGATTCTGTCACTTAACCAAACTGGCTTCGTTGACTTCAGCAAGCTTGAACCAAGCTCGTTTTATACGTATGTAAATATATATACACACACGCACACTATAGTTTTTTTTTAAACCCTAAATCTAGTCGGGGTTTTTTTGTTTGGTTTTTTTAAACCATAAAGAAGAGAGAAATCTGATATCACCTATATTTTATATCACAGTGAAAATGTTTGCTGCAATAGAAAAGTGTGTGGTAAGGGACATTAAAACATAATAGCACAGTAGGCCAACTTATACCGATTGCTTCGCAGTGGGACTATTGTCATTCAAGTACAAGTACTAAGTTAAAGAGCAATAAATAGTATATTAGGTCTATTACTGCAGGCATTTTAGCTACAGTAATATCTACTGGAATTACTTGTGTTGTTATTAAAATAGATGATATTTTGGTAACAGTGTGCAAAGCAAGAACATGAACAGTTTCTTTCCAAATGAAGCATTATTCCACATCTTTTACTCACTAGGATTTCAGATGAGTGGGCAAATAAATAACAAGGCAGAGAAAACTTTGTCTGCAGAACCAGAGACTAGAGATCACAGAGGCTCTGCAATAATTATTACAAAAAGCAAACAGGCCCCAGAACACAGCAGCTGGAAGGCAGGTGGAAAAGAGAGAGGGGAAAAAACGCTGAGACAGAGAGAAAGAGAAAGATGGAAGAGTGAAACCCTTACACCTTTTGCAAAAGAAGTGGTGAATTTTCAGATGTGCTGACGATCCTTCAGTTCAGAACATCTGCTAGGAAAGCAAACCTTGATGATGGCACGGTAGCCATTGGTGGTTTTGATAACTGCGTCAAAGTTCATGTTTAATTTTAGGACGTACGAGAGGGGACATATAGGAAGAGAGAGTCAAGCCTGCCTGCAACTTCTGAGCAGGAAGAAGGGGATTCCTAATACAGCATGAAACTGGTTGAACCCGTTGCTGCTGTTTCTGTACAAATCTCTTGTTGTCTTTTGAAAGTATTTGTGACCACAGTGGCATACAGATATTCTTTAGCACTCTCCTTTCCAAAGCAGTAAGAGAAACAAACCCAAAGGCTAGATCTTAGCTTTTGGGCTTGCCGGCATCACAGGTGCAGCAGAGAGAAAGCTTCTATTAGTGAAGGAGGCCCAAAGTTACAGTTAGCTGAACTTAAACACTTTTTCACTAGTAACCTGTGGCTATAATATTATGCACGGATCACAACTTAGATTTTCATTTGTCTATCTGCAAAAGATTGATGAGAGTTGTCATCGGTAAGGAAAAATAATTGTTCTGATTCTGGATAAGTGTACAGCAAATCTTGAGATTTCCCGAGAAACGTATCGTTTTCTCACCACTTAAGGTCATATATTTAATCCACGCAATAGGCCATGGAATATGCTAGAATCTCAAACTGCAGCATAAGGAAAAGAATTTCTAATTTGATCAATGACCCAGAACACCTGGTCAAGAAGCATTGAAAACGGCATATATGATTTAAAAAAAAAAAAAAAAGATGCCAATACACAATAGTCACAAAGTTTTTAAAAAAATACTCAGACCTACCTGGTGCTTAGAAAAGCAACTTTTAGACTGAGTCCAAGCTACAGCTAACATAAATTTTGTAACAAAATAGAAGCACAGTTACCTTACCTGTGCCGAAGCCACAAAATTTACTATCTCTCCTCATGCAGACATTTGTCATCAGAAACATCCCTCACTCTGCATCTCCACGTTGTCATCATCCCTAGGGAACCTACGCCCCGAGAAGGCAAGGGTCCATGGTGTCTCTTCCTTGCAGTGGGGCATGCGTTGCCACCAGCATCTGACAGCCTGCGGATGATTATCAGGAATAGGAAGGTCAATCTGCAGAATAAAACCCCCAGCAGACAAGAGGAGACTGGTGCCCTAAACTGGAGGGCAAGTAGCGCTCAGCGCAGCTGGGCAAGGACAAAGGGCTTTCAGCCACACTGCTAAGGACAATAGCCGGCACCACAGAACAACACGTGGAGCTGGCTGATGCTCTCGGTCTGCAAGAGATGCGGGCATCTCAAAACCACCTTCCGTTCCTCTTCGGCATAAACACTCACCTCTGAATTTTCAGTCTAGTAGAAATTCTGGAGGGAGGACACAAAAGAAAACGACAACAAAAAGCACTTTCAACAGTAAAATGACTTCAAAGTGTTTTGTATTTGTGAGTACAGGCTATTTTTTTGGGGTCTTTACAACTCATCCCACGATATAAAAAGCAAAAGGAGTGTACCACTCTTCTTGACTTGAACAATATTTCAGTTCTGTGTTTTATTCTCACAGTAAACAGCTGCTTAATCAGCCCTGGCTGATTAAATCCACTTCTATAGGGCAAAAATTTTCACAAATCTAAAAATAACCTTCACCTGACACTTACAGGCACAGTAGTGTGTCTTAGGATACTCTGTTTTCAAGCAAGATATTTGGCATCAGATTAATCTGTTATTAACCCATAATTGTTTGCTATGTAGAAATGAACATGCTTTAACCACTTATGTCCCTAATATAGCTATATGGAAAGCACCAAATTTGTAAAACTAAATTTGTAACTCATAGTAGTAGGCTAAAATTAGTATGACTTTACTCTTTTCACAAGCTATGAAAATATGAGCTGGCCCCATTAGAATGTGACTCCAAAAAGGGAAAAAAACTTGAAAATAAACAAGCATTAAGAGCTAAATTCCCAATATCTGAAGATATTTGGTCTTTATATGTGCTGTCAGGAACACGAGGCATCTGTTTTCTTTTAAGCATTGGGAAGTAGCATTTCTCAGCCCCTTGTGGGTGTCGCTCACTGTTATGAAATGGCTTTTATTAGTCCAAATATCAGAAACTGTAACCAACACAGCTATGACAGAGTCTGTAATCTTGCTTTATGTGCTGTCTTCAAACTGAGATCCTAAAAAGCCACTCACCTTCACAGGCCATGGGGCAGAAGGCTGAGATGTTCCATTCACATTCCACAGAGAAAGCAGTACGGGGAAACCATAAGCTCTTAACATCTCCTACAAAAAGAGAGAACAAACTTCCAGGGTGGATTTTTAGTGCCCTGAGGTCAGGTCACCAGAGGTTTCCAGACCAGAGCGTAAGGTTACAACAAAACAAGAAAAGGTAGCTAACTAAGTACTGCAAAATACTTTCAACAGTGGCTTTTCAGATTAGATTTTTAATAAGGTGTGTAGATGGCAACTCATTCCTCTCTTGTCAGAATGAAGTGACGTCTTCAGCTGTTGCTAATTGCTTCCAGTAATGTCTAGCACAGTATTGCAAAAGCACAGAAAATCTGGGGTTTGAAAGAAAAGGGAAAATATCTATGCTTCAAATGAGAGCAGATGTAAGGTTGTATATAACTTTTTTTAAAAAAAAAAAACAACAAATAATAGTCAGCAGGGGAAAAGACTATCTACTTGAGAGTTTTGTTATTACTGCTTATAATAAAAGACCAGTTCCTGAAACATTCGTCCCCTCTTTTTCATACTCACTCAGACAAAGCTGCCATTTAACACTAACGATCTGAAAGGTCCTGTTGCCTTCGCAGTCAATATTTCCCTTTCATAGCTCCTCACTTGCCCCTGTAATAAATCACAAAGCTAGCATTTTTGCCTATCTACATTCATAGCTATAGATATTAAAAAACAGCGAGAGCAGAGCTAGACAACTCACTTGTTTAGAGCAATTGCAAGGACCACCATTTGTTGCTAATGGGAATGGGTAAATAATTACTTGACTTAATTGGCAGTTATTCACAATTCAAAGGGACCTGACCAAAATGGAGTGGAAGGGAAAGGTCTCTATGGGAATGTCTGCAACTAAATGGACTGTTTATAGGAAACTTCAAATTATCAGAGTGCCACAGCGTTGTTTTTGGTTTTTTTTTTACTGGAAAATACAGTTGCTTTGGAGATCATTATATCAGACTGCATCATTTTGTGATGAAATTATGTTTTAGAAAAATTAACATTTTGATTGAGTTGAGCCAGTCTTTCTTAGAGATCTGACTGTTCACAATATTTTTCAAAAAAATACAGCATTTCATAAGAGAATAACTTTTTTGATTCATTGACATTCAACACTTCATTTAAACTTGATATTTTCATTTAAAATGCCTGAACTTCTGAACAAATATTCCAATTTTCAGCCAGTAGTCACTGTGACAGAACAGTAACCACGTGCATTACCTGACCAATGTCAACAGGAGAAGACATTAGCACCTTCTAAAGTCAGGTTGGTCGTTCTTATTCAGACCATACTCTGCTTACTGCTTAAGGATGAGCTAGAGTAAATGGCCTTCTGCAAGTACAAGAACATGATTTTGCTTGCCAAATGCAAATCAACTTGCACAATACTAATGAGTTTGCATTTAATGATTTTCCTTGTAAAATTTTTTGTGATGATGTGTTAATTTGTTAAACATATGAAGGATACAAGACAAATGTGACAATACTTTTAGGCAACTTCAACCCACGTTAGTTCAAAGCCCCATGAATAATTTTTTCATATGCTAGTTTAAAAATTACCCTTTTTATTATACATGAACAGCATTCTTCTCCCCATTTACAATCTCTTTAGGATAGGAAGCCAGATCTCAAGCAGGGATCTAGACAATGTTGTTTGGAGTTTTGTTTTTGGGTTTGTTTTTTTTTTTTTCCCCCCCCAAGAAATACTATGCTGTTGAGAACTATTAAATAGCTACCTGGAGACAGGTTAGTTTTTACAGCCTTGTGAACGTAGAGCACTGATTTACAGGTGTCATCTACTGTACTCTATCTTTCAAATCAGCTTTGTCACTTCCTTTAAATTTGCACTACAAATTATACGGCCTGGCAAAGTTGTTCCTGTTAAGATGAAAAATAGATTGTAGAAGTCAGGTACGTCATTTGGTGTAATCTTGTTTATTTACAGAAAATAAGCACAAAGTGCAGGTTCCTTGAGCAGAGTAGGAAAAACAACCATCTCAGATAAACCTACATCTGCTGCTTGGGCAAGCTCCATGGTTCTCTGCTTCTCCTCAAGATGATTGGCTTGTTTCCCATCCTGACTCCCTCTGCCTGTTGTAAGCCTGGTGAAGAAAAGAAAAAGAAAAACCCCACAAAATAAAACCTCAAACCACACACACAAAAAAACCCCACCAACCCAAAAAACCAACCAAACAACCCCAACCCAAACCCCTTACACACTTCTATTAATTCAAAGTGTTAATTCACCACGCCAAATGCAAAAAATACGGCTAAAAGAAACTTGGAGGTGAAGGTTCAGTAGAAGACAGACAAAGTGGAAAGACAAAATGAAGTAGGTAGGCAGGAGAAGTGGAATTTAACCAAATCAGAGCTGCAGAGAACAGAGCTTTAGTGCAAAGATGGGCAGAAAGCCAGAGTACAGAGACAAGGATCCAGAATAAGTAGTAAGAGAATTTAAAAAAAAAAAAAAAAACAAACAAACCCCAAACAACAAAAGAAGAAGTCTAGTGATGAAGCGAGGAAAGAAGAACTAGGGTAGCAGTAGAAGTTGATAAGCGAATGAAAACTTCCGAAAGCAATGGAAAAGATAGTGCATGAGCTGCAAGACTAAATAAGAAGTGAACTTGTAAAAGCAGCAAAGGAATAAAAAATAACTGGGTAGCAAAAGCACAAAACATTGCTGAAGCGGGAGAGGTGAGTATTGGTGATTATTGATGTAAGGGAGCTTATGAAACCAGGTGAGGACAAAACATTGAAAGGTAGGCAAGAAAGCAAAAGCAACGTAGAGAAGAGTAAACACAATGATAAAAGAAATGAATGGATTTGATGTGTTGTGGGATACGAGACATTCCTCAGCTTCTCTGTAGACTGAAAGGCAATGCACTTGTTCACTGTGAGGAGCAAGAGCACAGCATGGTTCCTATTGTAGGCTTGGGGGCGGGGATAAAGAAACCCTGCATGACTTTCTGTAAATGGTACTTGCACACCTGAAGTCTGCAGCAGTTCCCATAAGACTTACAGTAAATACATAGAAGGTTACCAAAAAAAGGAAAATTGAAATGATCAATGCTGTTTAGAATGACTTTCCTTCCAGACTGGACAGATTGTCTCAGCCTTTCTTGTTATTTTATTATTTTACACAGTCTGCTGCAGCGCTATTACTGCTTTCCATGATCAAGAACTGAAATAATCAGGGAAAAGCACACAGTTATAACTCAGAGAAACATTTACAGAACTGAAAGCCTGAAACCCTCTGCAAGTTGTTCACAGAGTCAGTTTAGGTATCATTTTGAATACATAAACATCAATTTGCACAGGAAAGACATCGTTTATAGATACTGAGGCTCTCACACAATGGCCAAACAGTCTGTACAAACTGGGACTTGAATTTGATTTTCTAGAAATGTATTTTGCATCTCAAAGAGAAATAAACATTCATGTAGTAAGAATTAAATGATTGCCCCCTTTTTTTTTTTAATGCTGCTTAAATAAAAGACACTTTTACCTTTTAATACAAGAGATGAAGACTCCCAGTTACTGGCCAAATTATATCCCCTGACCCTTGACAAAAGTACAGGAAACACTTTTTTTTTTTTTACCCATAGACTGCTCACAGGTCTAACAGAACCAAAAATGAACCAAAAAAAGAAACTCTGTCCTTACCAGAACCAGTTCCAGTTACCAAGTGACTAAACAGGAGGAGCAGTCTCAGCTGGAGAGAGCAAGTTAAATTAAGGAAGGGAAGCACAGGTGCTTTCTAGTAGGAGGGGAAAATTCTTCAGGTGTGGAGCCCAAAGATGGTGTTAAATCTTGTTTCCAAAAAAAGAACATTCCCTGACTGTGAATGGCTCTTAGGTGTAGTGAGATGCCTGGAGGAAATGAAAATGTTTTGGTTTAAAGTCCTTCCCTGAAGAGAAGCGTTTACCCTTAGCAATTAAGAATCAGCAGTAGACAACTATTCCTGTAATATCTTTGGGTGATTTTATAACACACCCTGGAGAAAGGCCTTGATATATTAAAATACAGAGATGTGCAGTAATAGCAGTATGGCACCACTATTATTGCAACTACAGAATAAAAGCGAAGAGTCTTTCTCTTTCAGTTTTTAGTTCATACAGTTAGATATATTGTTTTGCAATTATTCATGCTGGCAGACTCAAGGGAAGCTTTCTTCCTCGGAAAGCTGTGGGACAAAGTGGGCTGAGCTTTAGGTGGGACTGGATGAGACCTCACCCGAAGTCTGATTCAGAGGAACGTGAACTAGGCTCAGCAGACTTCTACTGTTAAAATAGTCTGCCAAGGAAAAAAATGGGCGTAACATAATGTAAAAGCAGTAAAAATTTTTGTACGTGACTTGACTCTGAAAGCGCGCAAGGGAGAAGAAAGGAGATGAATGAGACAAGTGAGATGTGCCACACGCTTCTGTCCGGTTTTTCCTGCCTTGTGCCAGCTAATGCAAAAAGTGACAGCACTCTGCTGGAAACCAGTTCCAGCATTCCTGTGATTAGATTTTAATGGACTTAGATCTTCATTTGCATAGAAAAAATACGCTGGTTTATTTAAAAGAAAAGAAGAGAACGGCTACGGACTCTTAACTCACGCTCACTGAGCCAACGCTTGGTGTGGTTTAAGAAGTTCCTTCCCCCTGCTGCGAGGAATCGCCGCGCAGCGAGGGTCCGCAGGCAGAGCGTGTGCCCGTCTCGTCACTCTCAGGGCATTTTCCTGCAAAATCACACAAACCAGCAGTTTAAGCCACACTGTGATTTGCAGGGGCTGAGGCACAGGCAAACACGTTCCCTCCTGCTTGACACAGTCATAGCTGGAATAGGGAAGGGCAGGCACTGCGGGGGGGGGAAATCCTCCTCCTCAGCAAGATGAGTAACCGATGAGAAGTCAGAGCCCAGCAAACTGTGGGGGTTTCTTCCACAAAACCCAGGGAAAAGGGAAAAAAACCCCCACAATCCTATGCTTACTTTGTTCTGGGTACCTTCAGTTCTAGTTTCTTAGATAAGCAAACATCAGAGGCTCTCCTTTGCTTGCAAAAAGCTATTAGTCTTTCCCTGGCAGCTGCCACCTCTGAGGTGGAGGAAAGCTCATGCCTTTTATACGTGGCAGGCTCCAGCTCCATGGTCTTTAAAGATTTCAAAGTCCCTGAAACTGAAGTGCAACAGTGCTGTGACACAAGCAGCAGAAAATCGAGGTGACAAATTTTTAGATCTACCTTCTTTGTATTGTGCAAAGCAAGAAAACAAAAAAACACCTTCAGAAACCTAAAACCTACTGTTCCTCAGCAAACAGGATGCATCCGCTGTTCTCATACAGCAGTCGAAATGTTATCTGAAATACTTGAAGGGAGTCTGTGCCAAAGAGCTCCAACTTCCTAGTAAAAAAACCCAGGCATCACACAAAATGTCACTTGTTTCTTGTTTTGTTTTTTGCACAAATCTCAGAAAACATTTGATCTTTCTGATAAGCTGGATACCCTGGCTCTCTGTGGATGCTGGAAAATGTGTTTACACTCAAATTCCTTATGTTCCTCAGCAAGCTTTCCCATGCCATGTGTTTTATGCTGACTTGTCTCAAAGTCTTTCTTCATTATTTGGATTCAGAGTGGTTACTTTGAGTTAAAGCTTAGCAGGGTAGTTTTGTGTGGTTTATATTTCCACATCACCCAAGTCTGTGTATAACACATTTATTTGAAAAGAGCAAGGCAGTAATTATTTAGCAAATTAATCTGTGCAGCCCTGGCATCAGCCGTTACGGTGAAACTGCAAGACACTAACAAAATAGTAAAAGATGACATCTTCCTTCTAAAATTCCAAACCAAATCATGGTGTGCAGCAAGTAATCAAACTCCAGTTTATCTTATTACAGAGCTTACTCTAGCTTGGATGTCAAATTAAATTATCATTTGCCTTTCCGGCAAGAAATAACTGTCTTTGAACTATCATCTGACTACAGATTATGTTTTTCAGCCTTTATGTTCTCTTTCTCCCTCTCTTTTTCCCCTGAATGAAACCGAGTGATGTCTTACATCAGTGGCAGCAGCAGCTTTGGCTGATTCCAAATTTGCAAGTTTCTAAATATAACAATGTATTCTGGACGGGATGGGCTATTACACTTCTGCATGTCTTACTAATAACGACGACTCTTTTCTGAACAATCTGCTTCTATCTGCAAAGGATAAAGCTAAGCTTTCTCTTACTCAGCCTCCACAGACAACTGATCAGAGAATAAATAGGTTGATGTTTAAGGAAGGTTATTCTCAAGAAACCAACGTCCTCTGTTTCTCCCCAGTTTATGTGGGTCTTTTCTTACCTGGAAAACCGGTAAAATAAGTCTACTGATCTTTGGAGAGGATCAACAGTGCTACCTATTAGTGGTGTCTTCTTCTCTTATTATTATTCATATTACTCAGAAAACAACGGGTATTTTCTGGCCAGCTAGATTTTCTCCATGCTGGCCTGGCCGTCTGGAATTGCGGTGGCCAAGAAGGACATCAGTGCTGTGCCACGACGGGAATGCTCTGACCGCCCTCCCAGAAATGGCTTTGAGTCTGTACTTCTGGGCAAGGATTGCTGAGAGGTATAAAATACTCTGGCTTTCTCTTCTGAGCCTAGACGGATTATTGGTGAAAACACACGGCTGTTCAGGGAGGGGGTGAAAGAATCAGAAAGCAGGTTTATATTTGGCAGCTGGAGTTGTGTCTGCCAGGGCACAACCTTAGTCTAATACCTACTGAACTTCCAGAGCTGAAGCAGATTTCTGAGTTCTGCCTTCCTCATTGTAGACTTAACAAATGACTTGATCCTTTGGCTACTGTACAGCAAGACAACAGTCGCAGGATATTAAACAGATAAAGGATCTGAGACAGAGGTTTTCTTCAGATTTTCAGGTCAGCTTTCTTGGATTCTCCCAATCACTGCTGCGTTGTCTGCAGTTTCTGAATGCTGCTGCTTCTCAGAATGGTCCCAGGAAAACTACCAGCTAAATGCATGTTACTTTTATGTTCATTTATTGTGATTCTTTTTTTCCCCCCAAAAGAAATATCACTTTGCTGCCTGGCATTCAGTCCTGTGCTTCTGAACATCAGAAGTTCTACTTTAGCCTCCCAGCTTCAGCAGCTGAAAAGAAAAGCAGATAGGAAGGTGAGTGGGCAGGCAGGTGCAGTGAAAAAAATGTAGCTCCACTTTCTCCCCTGGCTATGTTTCACGTCTCCATGATATGTGCAGTCTTTCTAATTTCTCTGGGCATTATTCTTTGCATATCTAAAAAATTAGGGGGAAAAGTGTGTTTGCTTACTGTCATCCCCAGTTTTTAGTGGTAACTGTCAAATGTGGAACCCAGCGGTACCAACTCTGCTAGAGGTGCATGAGCAAGCCCCTCTCTGCTAAACCCATTAGTTTTGGGTGACTTTCCCCCTTTTGGTTTTTTCTTTGCTTCTGGCCCAGATCCAGTGCGAGGCACACATGGAACCAGACTAGCCATTCTGTCTTTTTCCAGCTGTGATGCAGAAAGAGGTCTCCTCAGTAAGGAACATTTAAATTGTGTCTACTTAATTTGGAATAACAGAAAAAAAAAATCAAATGCTGAGGAAGGTGAGGGCTTCTAATGTAAAGCAACCCTGACCCCCAAAGCCTTTCTACAAAAGCTGCTGCTATTAAGTCTGCCTGACATGATGGTGGTGAAGACTGCAAATTTCCCTCTTTGAGAAACTTCCACATCATCCAAGAAACAGAACAGGTCAAACCCAAGTCATCCTCTTCACTTTAGGCTATCGGTTGCCACACTTGAAGCTGTAACACAACACTGAATAAATATTTTGGGGAAGTTTTCAGTGCTCCTGAAACTACTGTAGGATTTCTGCCACAGGGTAGTTTTGCGTTTAGCTCACTGTCAGAAATTCCTGGTCACCAGCCCTCTGAAAATTGCAGCTTCCATAGGAACCGGTCAGGGTGAGGAAGGCTGATGGCTACCAGCAGGCATAGCTGCTGATAGGCAAAGAAAGACCTTGAATATCTGAGAGGTTAATGGGTGTGCTAACCACCGTAAAAAGCATTTTAGCCTCGTACAGATCAGGATGGGTGAAATGGCAGGAACATTATCCGGAGCTTTAGAGCAGGATGAACAGAAGCTGAGCCACAGGATCCGTGGGTTTCTGGGGCTGGGGCTGCAATGCGGCAGCTTCGCTTTCGAGTTTTGTCTGTCGGGAAGAAACAAACAAGCAAGAAACCTCTAGCAGGGAAAGCCAGGAAAACAAGGAGAAAATTCGAGATGCACTGGCACGATGGTGCTGAGAGGGAGCCAGAAAACCGAGCCAGCCCGGAGTGCTGGAAAAAGAAATTACCTCTTATTTATTTTTAGTGTGTTGACGGAAACAAAAATTTGTATATGCTCCCTAAAAAGAAGAAGGATTGCACGCAAACAATACTTGACTACATTGTGAGTTTCTCTTTCTAACAGAAACAAGTCAGCAAGACCCTGAATATTGGCTAATCATTCATGCTAACGTGTTTGGGGTGGATTAATGAAGAACGCGTTCTGTGAAATCTCATTGTGTTACACTGTGTTACATTGTGTTTTCCACCTTTTTTGATTTCTGAAAGTTTCCAGTGAAGGCATTGACCCTGGTTTAATGAATTAAGACTACCAATAATATGTCTGCTTTGTGTAGCGTTTGCAGACCCTTAGAGCGATCCATAGACTTTCTAAACATCTGTGATTGGGAGATAAAAATCAACAGGGTGTGCTTGTGACCAGCTGCTATCAAATTTCTTTCCATGTGAATTTCAATAATACTTACTGAAAACTTCTTAACTAGTAAGCAGAGTGACAAAGGTAGCTTTACCTCCATTTTTTAATATATATGTTTGTGTTCTAGCACAGCACTTTTTTTTATTCCACTACAGAAATTTCTTAGGCAACTCTTGCCTTACGCATTGGAAATAATGCATTAGAACGTGTGTGAAGATGACTACGCATGGCTCAGAGAAGTTGACATCATCGCATCCTGCCGAAAGCAAAGGCAACAAAAGTTAATGATATTTATCTCCTGCTTTCACACAGAAATATCCCAGAAGACTGCAGAGATTATGTATAGAGGGACCATTTCACCCGTCACTGAAATTCATTCACCTCTGTACCATCTCTGTGCTTTGCAATGCTCCCCTTATGTGCATTAATGGACCAATAAAACATTCCTTGGTATGCTTTAATACTGCAGAATATTTCTTCCTATGGTAGGTCCCAACTGAGTGAAATGATTCATCTCACTATTTCTTTTGGATGTTTCAAGATGTTTATTTTTACTTTTTGACACATTTCAGCATAAGCTGCTCAGGCAGATATCTCGGCTTGCGAGCATCTTGAAGATAACAGCTTGGTTCTTTCATTCTATAAAATTGTCAGGTCACTAACAGCTGTGCATCCCGATGATCACAAAGAAAATGCTTTCTTACAAAGTATGTCTCAGAATACTTTAAAAATAACACTGAGATTACTCCATAACCCAGATATATTTGAACCTGATTCGCTATACCATCTCTTTAATCATCCCCTTGACAGAGAAGGATTTAAACATTTAGTTGTATCAATGGTCTCTGCAGAAGAGTGGGAAATCATATTGACCTGATCCAGTTCCTATGATGTATATGTTTTTAAGTTCAAGCAGATGAACAATTCTGCTTAAGTCAAAGAACCCACTCATGCTTATTTTTCAGCATGTATTTTAAAAGCTCTGAGTAGGACTATAATCTTCAGACATTTCTTTCACTGTCATCTTTTCCCCTCTGGTGTTGGATTATAAAACAACTAGAGATTAGCTCTTTGTGCTGAGGTTGGATTCTGCTGCCCTTACAGACTCTGAGCAACACTTTCTCTGGTGAGGAATGCATAGAAATCAGTGAGGTCAAGTGGTAGTCAACCTTGAAACTCTTTAATTATCATTTTCAAAGCTTTCCAGGCTGCTGAGAAAACACTAACCCTTGCAGACTTTCAAGGGTGCGCGAATAAATTTTCTTGAGGCAGAGTTTTTGTATGACACAGGCTGGAAATATGAACATAACCTCCTTCATAGTTTTTATTGTCTCTTAAAAATATGTATTGAACATACTGAGAAAATCTAGGAGGAATCCCTTCACCTCTAATTTATGGCTTCCTGGCACTTAATAGAGCAAGCAGTGAGCTATAGTCATGGACAACTACAAGTTCTCAGTATCCTGAAGGTGTCAGGACAGTTAGCAGGTCCTGGTTGCTGTTAGGCTACGAATTAAGGTGGATGTTGGCAGCTGTTACTTGCTGCTTCTCCGTTCTGACTTGGCCCTTTGCTTGCCTGCCTTCTCTGAGGTTTTTGCCTGAGAGGTACACAGCGGCTCTTCCTCTCCCTGCGTTCAGCCACTCCTTTGCTTGGCCAGTCTTGGATCTGCTTTGCATTCCTGAAACAATACAGCTCCTCTGTCCCTTTGAAGTCCCATTATTAATTGAATCACAGATTTCCATGTTCCTTTTGCTTTGGTTTCCTCTCTTTGACACATCTTGGATCTCCTTTACTTGCCCCAGTGATTTTAATTTACTCTTTTAATTACTGAATTTGCTCTGCTGTCCCTTACTTCCCTTTGCTAGTCCCTCCACAGAACATCAGCTAATCTAAATCAACATAGCTCTCCGGATCCCAGAATGCTTTTTCTGGAATACAGCCGGCTGGTAGGAGGCTGGGGACTGTATACACTGGTGTGTGTTGCTCTGGGAAAACAGTGCAGCATCCAGTTTGCTCGTGGCAGTTTGGCTTCCAGAGGGTGCTGTAACCAGTGTGACCAGAAATGGGCAGGACGTAGCAGCCCTGATGCTTTCTTTCAACCCCCCTCAACCTCCCCCCTCCTTCTGTCAATTCTCTAACCTTCGCCTTTGTTGTAATTTCTACGTTGTGAGCACAGAACCGTAAGGCACGGGATAGTTCAGGTTTGAAGGGCCCTCCTCCTGCCCAAAGCAGGGACAGCTCTGAGATCAGACCGGGTTGCCCAGGGCTCTTTCCAGTTGAGTCTTAAAAACCTCCAAGGAGGGAGCCTGTGCAACGCCTCTTGGCATCACCTTCCAGTGCTTAACCGGCTTAACAGCATCTTTCTAGATCATCTTTCTGGCGTGTTGTTAGGACCTTGTTGTGCTTTGCTACCATTTACTCCCTTGCTTGGTATTTACACGCCAACTTTAGTGTATCAACTGAGGGATATATTCTAAGCAGTACCTGACCTCTGCTAGTATTGAAATCAAAGGCAAAATCAAAGGGATTAAGGCTGTATCCATTGTAAAGGAAGGAAATGCAGTCTGGACCTGAATCAGGTAGGTACCCAGCCAGCCAGGTACCCAAAATATGTCTCAATTTGCTCCACGTATTTTGTCAGCCTGATGTGGAATTGCTGTTGTTCCCTTTTCATTTAAAACCAATAAAGCCCAAAATTTTCAAGCTGCACAAATGCAGTTTTAAAAAGAGATATTAATAAACCTTTTTCTACATCTAGTGATGGATAAAAATATTTCTATGCTTGGACCAGCATTTATTTAATTAAATATTAATTATCTTGTACTATTTCTAGTCAAATTATCAGCTATAACAGAGGAGCGGAAAAAAGAGAGAGCATTTTAGAGTCATGAGACACGTCAACATTTCTTAAGGAACATTTTGATAAAAACAGAAAGAAAAAGAAAACATCATGTTAATAATGGTAAGGATGACCTTAACATTTTGGATGCTGAGACCGTCTTAGTCTTTACTTCCTTCAGTGGGGTAGTATTTATTTTGGCGATCATTTGAATTTGCAAAGAGAAATTAAATAGTAGGGCAATACAAGCTGGATTGAGGACAGATTTTTTTTGTAAGAAAGAGATCATGTTCTAACACTTCCAGCTGTGTTCAACAGCTGACTACTTCTGGAGTTATCTCACTGGATCTTAACTAGTAGTGGTGTAATGTACTATTGTATCAAAGTGATGAAAAAGCGTACTCAGGCTCTCACTGGAAGTGTGTAGCTTCACAGTACTCACATTTATTTCAGTCTGACTGTAGGAAAGTAAACGCATTAGAACATGGCTTTAGAAGGATTTTCTAAAATACAGTGAGACAGATTTTGCCATTTCTACTTACTTTAAGTAGCATCTTGAATGAAGGTGGCAGGAAATGGCCGTGTAGTACAGCTGTATTAACTAATTGGTTATCACATTTCTGGCATTATTCTTCACATTTTCCACTCCTGTGTCAAGCTTTTATAGTAAATGATTTTGAGCCATTTACTAACATCCAACTTCATGACTTTCAGAGTCATTATCTCTTTGTTGCAGTTGCAGTAATGCATTGTGCCTCTAAATTGCAAGGCTAGATAGCAGTGTCTCAGATCCCCTTTTAATCACCAATAGTCGGTCTGGTGGAGTAGCTTCTGAAGGTGTTTTATTGACCAAAAGTGGCATTTTAACACCTGTTCATCTTATTGCCCCATTCCCCTCTTTCTGCCTGCAGAGCTAAATGGAGGTCTCTTTTGGATGCTATTATTATAGAAAATATTTAAATAAATAAATAACCCCAATTATTCCAGGAAAGTGCCTGCATTTTCATCCTAATCAAAAATCCTATTGCAACTTGTTTGAGCAAAGCTTTCTCTCTCACCCTGCAGCCCCTCTATCTCATCCGGCATGGTTTCTGATTCTGTGAGGTTGCAGGTACTCTTAAAATACCCTTGATTTTGGTGCGAGTTGATTGTTTTGTTAGTAATTGAGATTGTGGCCTTTTCTTTTTTCCTTCACTGGGCTTTGCCTCAAGCCCTGGAACAAAGACCAACAATGCCTCTACGCTTAGAAACTGCAATGTCAGTTTACAAGGCCAAATGCATTATTTTTAGTAAACGTACATGACAGCTAGTTACCGGATCAGAAAACAAATCCTCCCTTAAAAGACAAATGCTATGGAAAAAGACGGGCATAGGCTGTGCAAATGACATGGCAGTTTTCCACACGCCCCGTGTTCAGTCCTAGAGAGGCTCCAGCATGGGACCGCACCTCCCACCTCCCCTTGCCATCGCCTCTCCGGCTGAGGACAAGCAGTAGGGAGGGGAGTGAGTCCCTGTGACACCCGTGGTACACGGACACAGAATCAAGCCCTGGGGAGCGCAGCTCGCCTGTGCGTGTGCCTCATGGCAGGATCAGCTGTGCCTGTGTCATTCCTAGCATGTCCCTCTAGCCTCTTCCTGAAGACCTCCAGTAGCAGTGAGTCCAAAATTTCTCCACAGAAACTCTCCATTAGAAACTTCCTTTCTGACGTCTAACGTAAATCTCCCTTGCAGCAATGTAGACATTATTATTTTGTCCCATTCATTAAGGGAGGTGAAGTCCACCTGCAAATCTCAGTCCGTAGAGGGAGATGAGATGATAATCTAATGACAGCTCCCCTAAAGGCATATCTAAATGACTACAAATATGCCATAACCTGTGTCCATCAGCTGCCCAGAGGAAGTCTCTGCTGCTTTGTGCTCAGTCTCTTCCTATCTAGTAGAGGTGAATGAGATTCATCTACTTTTTCAAGGCTTCACAACCCCCAGGTAGCACGTCTGAAACACTAAAACTGTATTCAGGAGATGAACTCTAAGAAACATCAGATAGCACATGGGATGAATAGTTCCTATATAGTTCTAAAGAATAAAAAAAGACTGCCAGCGTACTAAGCTTTTAAAATAAGTAACAAAAAAAATCCGGTCCAAATAAAAAGTATGACATATATGCAATTTTTGATCTTACAGTTGGAGCCAGCCATGTTTTATGTGGCCCAGAAAGCCGCTCTTTCTGTCTTTTTGTGGGTTCTACCTCACAGTGATTTCCAAACTTGAAGCTGCATTCCTGCAAGCGTACATAAATGCAGTTGCCTGTAAGAAAGCTTGGAAAATCACTGTCACAAGGAGAAAGTCCGCATTAAAAGTATTCAAAAAGTGAATCTGACAAATGCGGTATGTAAAGCTAGGAACCCTTTTAGTCACACCCTATTTCATCCTTAAAGAATGAAGCATCACAGTAGAGAAGCTTTATGGGAAGAAGTGTTAAGCTGGCATTGATGTTTTACTATCTGGAAATCAATTTCAACCTTAGACAGTGGAGCTTCCAATGTTAGTGTCTGCTGCTTGACAGAGATACGGGATCCTGATATATGACTTGGGCCTGCAGGGACTCACACAAGTGGTTAAAGTCATGTTTTGTCATGATGCCCAACAACGTCAGTGAGATGGTACTCTGTGTACAAGTCCTAGAAAGACTGGCAACATGTTGAACATCTTTTGCGAGGAGATAAGCCTCTTCCAGCCCAAAATGCATGGGCAACTGGTTCACTGATCTCATTTTTATATATATACATATTTAAAGAACAAGTTTTGAAGCTTGCTGAGAATGCATGGAGTTGGACGAGTTTATTGCTGTGGATTCATAGGCATAAGCTGAGTAGTTGAAATTTCCAGATTTGCTCAACAATTCTGCTAAACTACTTTATTCCCTAAAGCACATCGTGTTTATTCTGTTTTTTCAGCAAAGTACAGCTATTGATTATGAGATAGAACGTACACAAAAATCCTACAACAAAACAAAAAGCCTACGATAAAACAAAAAGTCTGTCAGTTTAAGTTTGCCAGAGGGTCAGTACAAGGAATTTTGGAGCCCTCATTAGCTGAGCTCCACATGCAGAGGTTAGTTCAACTTGCCCCATTGACTGACAAAGCGATAAAATGGATTTAAGATGTAGTTCCATTATATGTATTCTTCTGTGGTGAATCCAGCGCAGGAAGTCTCTGCGCTCTCACCTGTGTCTCCTATGGAAGCGACTTCTCCCCATTTTTGGACTGCAATTCTCTGATCCTTCAGCTGAATGACGGCTGCTGGCAGGACCGCTGGATCACTGGGTTAGGAGTAACCCTGCAAATCACAGCTTTTACTCTACTTGCATCATTGCACCGATGCCCCGATGTGGAGCCTAGGTCTCCAAGCACCGCAAAAGCCCACCTGCAGGGAGGGCGAAACGCAGCTCTGGGACCTTCAGACCTTCTTATGGCAGCTTCATCAGGGGACACGGGGGAAACATACCCCTATGGCAGCCCCTCAGGGTGCAGTCGGACTAGACAGCCCACCTCATCCTACAGTTTGCTCCTTTTGAATAGCATAGTCCTGCTCCCCCTTCCTTGGATCCACCACCATAGCTCCTTGCCTCCCCTGCTCTGTCTTCCATCCCCAGGTCCCACCTGCCTGATCGCAGTATCTCTCCTGTCTTTGCTCGGACAGCTATCTACCTGCACAGCAAACCGATGCAGCCAGCCAGCCTGGCAGGCTCACTCACTTTTCCTCTGCTGGATCTCTGCCACGTTAGCGATTCTGCCCTGAGGCTGTGCTTTCGTGGACATTTGCGGGGGAAACACTGCTGGCTTGGGCATTTCTTTTGTCAAGAGTGGGTTCCCTGCCCCTGTGCCGTGCCTGTTGCGCTGGTCCCACCGTTCGCTGGGTATCACAAGGAACGATGATGACAAACGATCTAGAGAAAGAAACCTCCTCCCTTTTCTTTACAGTTATTTTAGCCAGAGCACTTCACTGCTATTGCTTCTCACACAGTCCTGCAAGCAGCCAAACCATGGGACAGAAATTACTGAAGCCACCTAAGAGCTGCCAAAGAGAAATGTCACAGGAGCCACAGCCTGAGACTGATGCTGAACAGTAGGTTGTGGGGTTCGGGTTTTTTCCTTAAGTTTTTGGTTTGGACTTCATGTAATGTCATCTCATTTTGGAAAGCTTTCCTTTATTTAGAACTAGCAAGGATTAGTCATCGACCTAATTGGGAAGAGCCAGGCAGTACCTTTTGATAAAGCTGTGACAATAAGCCGACAATTTCCTCCTTGAGTTTTCGAGGCCTGTTAGTATCTGTGCTGTGTCGGTTAATGAACTGTTTAAATCATACAGTGACTCTTATTCTTGCTCACTATATGCCTTACGGGTTTATCAGCCTATCAGCTTTTTTTCTTCTCCCTTCAGGTTTTCAGAGTTCAGTCCTGACCTTTGACTAGATGACTGCTACAGGATTTATCCTACAGTTCTACGTTTTGTCATATAAACTGACAATTCAGCGGATAGCCCCCTGCTATCACAAGTACAAATGACTTGGATGTGAGGTTCACAGAAAGGCAGCGAGGATGTGGGATTTAGGAGAACTAACATGCTTCCTCTTCTCTCCCCAGCAAACACCTTTCCCTAAACGTAATGCAAACAAAATTGGCAGGATGGGGAAGATTATGTCCCTAACAATATTCATCAGGACATAGTATACTGCCCGTCTTCAATTATCGCAGAGGAATTGCAGCCAGATAATATTCAATTAGTCATTAGCATTACAGAATATGTTATCAGGGCTTCTTCATTCTTGCAGGTTAGGAAAAAAACTGGCTGGCCAGCAGAGAAGGAGCAAACAGTTCCCTGACACCTTTTTCCTCATTCCACATCTCCCCTCCCACCTGCTCTCATTTCTTCTCTCTGATTGCTCTGATGTCCTTTCTGATGAGATACTAATAATAGCAAGGGTGCTAACCTACTTTTCTTCAAAATGTTAAAGTCACAGAGCCTCGCCACGGTGCCAGTCAGCAGCTGCCGGTCAGGCAGCGGCTTACAGCAGAAAGAGAGGGAATGCACTTGCAAATTTTCTTTGGTTTTGCTTTGCTCTTTTCACTTGTGTGCAGGGACAAAGGAAACTGAGAGCAGGAAGGTGGCAAAGGAGGAGGAGAGATTGTTCAGCGGAGAACAGAAAAGAGCAACCGGTTGAAAACATTGGCACAAAATCTTCCTACCTGGCACTGCTTTGTGTTTCGGGTGGATTACTCTCAGAGTGTTTCTGAGCACCTCTGAGGTCGATGAGACGTGGTAACAGCAAAGAAGCTGGAGCCCAAACTCCATGCCCAGTAAATGAATGAAAAATTAACTCAACGGCTACAAGCTTGCTTGACTTAGGGGGTTATTCTTCTATATCTATAGCTGTTGTTTTCCCCATTTAGGAATGCCCTTTAGGAAGAATATAGCAGTAGAGCTAGCAAGCTGCAAATACCATATTTTTATATTAATGGCTAGCAATCCTTCTTATTTCTTTAAAAATCAGAAAATACCTCTACACTATTTAGTAACATCTGCTCATTTTAAATGGAAGAATAAAAGGTTATGTCTCTGTTCTGCATGTTGTCACAAGACAGGTATGTTTAGGAATAAAAAACAAAGAAGTTCAAAAGAGGTCATTCGACAGAAATCAAACATTGCATATTGCTTTTAAATAAGTGGGGTAAACCAGGGAAGTTTTGGAATGAAATGTCATTACAACACAGGTCGGAGTGTCGGTCACTAAAACACTGCCCTCAATCTCCATTTTTTGACAGCATAGGGTACTATTTTAGATCTGATGTACCCAGCTCTCTCTCACACATGCACACATGCACACATGCAGAGGCTATTTTCTAGATAATTCTTACATTCCAGTTAGCCTCTACTGAAACGATGTCTGAAAAAAAGACAAGTTGGCAGGTCTATTTTGTGAGTATATGCGCTTTCTTCCTATGCAAGTATGAACAGCCTACATCTAAAATAGCCTCTTTGGGAAAAAAAACCAAACCATCCTTTGTCGTAATTTAAAGGTTTAGAAGAATACTTATTCCCCTCCCAAAATTCAAAGAAAGGACCAGCTCCAGCCTTGCACTTCGAGCAGACAGAGCATCCATTCGCCTTCTTACTTTTTATTTTGTATAAAGCAGAAAGGCCTGATCTGTTATTAAACCCAGCTGAATGCATGTGCTTTACTTCACATAATCCTTCACTGTCTTTCCTCTATTGCGATCGCTGTGAGATAGGTTCTAAGACATTAGCCAAAAGCAGTGTTTTCTTAAGAAAAAGGCCGAGAACTACCTAATCTGTCTGAAAATTGTTCTGAGAACTCATTTATTTAGCTCAGGAATCTTCTGTCAGATGCCAGTAACAGCCACAAAGACTTGAATCAGATTATGTGAAAGGACTTTCTCTCAATAAAATTAAGGTTTGAACCCCTCTCTGGTACATTGTTCCTGCCTGCAGCTCCTTGAATTTTAAATACACTTTCCTTGGTTGCTTCTGGAGATGTCATTTCCCTGGTACAGCTCACAGAAGTCCTTGAGAATATGGGCTCACTGCTATCTTTTTATTTAGGAAAACAGGAAAGGCATATTAAAAAGACACATGAAAATCAGGCATTTCTATTTATGTACAAGAAGATTAAGAACACAAGATGGGCCTCTGGAGTTTACCCGCTGCACAGCCATGGCTAAGCACCATCTACTACATAGGAGCAGCTTTGTAGGGCATCGGTACAGTGGAAAATGGAGCATGGTGCAGAGCTGCTACCGCTGGCTTGTCCACATTGTATGTGACGGCATCATGCAGAGAAAATATTGTTTGGTCCTTAGCACCTCTCAAAAGGGCTTGATAACTCTGTAGCAGCTTAGGAGCAGCTGTCCCTGCTTCTGTTTCTGCAGGTAATACAGACTTTGGTACCCAAGCTTCTCTGCACTGAGAAGTGCCTTCAGTCTTCAGTCTCTCTGTGAAGGCTGCCCCTCCTTCCTTATCTGATTAGCTCATTTGTGAAGAACTGGTTTGTCAGGCCCTATATTGATGTTGAGCTAGCTGGTTGTGTACTGGGATATCAGCTCTGCTTCTGCTGCCTTATAGGAACTAGAGTCACCATCTGTCACACCTCTGTACAGTGAATTCTGCACTGCTAACAGCCTGGTTAACGCTGACCGCAAAGTTCACAGCACTGCTATTTCAACGAACAACCCCCACCTGGGACCCCTGTCCATACAGATGTAATGTGAATAATTCTTAGGACAGTGTTTGTGCTCCAAAGAGCCAACCCACAATGCTCTACTGGTGTTGGAGTTTGATACCAAGTCTGAATCTGCTACTCATAATCTTTAAGTCAGTTGCTCCATGGCATATCCTGCACACGTCCTCAGACCCCCTTTCAAGTTCAGTACCAATGGTTCTTTCTCACCTTTGCACCTCCAAAACAAGTCTCACCCCCAGTGATGAAACTTAGCTGGTAGACTTCATGATAGAAACAATATTGTAATCTGGGTAAATGAAGCTGACCAGAGATGCTTACTCTCCAGCTTCAGAGGGGAGTGGTGGCAGAAAATTCTCTCTCGTGGACTCCTCTGAGCTTGGGTTTATATCACGATCTTAAAGCCAATCTCATGATTTTTCAGTACCTCTACTTGCCAGTCACACAGAGGAAACCTATCCTCTTCAGAAAGGAAGACTGTTTATTAGGCTGCACGATTCAAGCAAAGGCCAAACAAGAACAGGAAAAATTGGATAGACTCATATTATATCCTTTTTCTAACGGAAACATTTGTGTTGGCTACTGTCCTAAGAACTGTCAGAGTGATTGCTGTAGGAGCGCACCATATGGGTTTATGATCTACTTCTCTTCAAGTGGAAATACTGTATGCACTCCTTTGAAAAGGATTGGGAATTGGTATTTTGACAGAACACCTCAGAAAAACACTATGTCATGAAACATAGTGCAAAATAAAAACAATATACTAGTTAATGGTTCTTTTATTTTACATTTTCTTTCTTTCTCGAGAAGCAATGTAGTTTCAAAGTAGCTTATGTATAAATCTCTCTAAAAAATCCCTGTTTGATATCACTCCATTTCCTTTCCTTTGCCTTTCTCTTTTTGCTTCCCGCGCTCCTTTATGGGGTTTAGTGAGTGAGATGTGAGTTACATTGACAGAACAAACATGATAAATTCCTGCTGCCCTATGAAATTTGTTCAGCAGAGTTCCTCTGCTGCTGCGAATCTTAATGCTGTTCTCAGGCAGCGTTTTCAATCCATCAGATACTGTACAGCTGCATATGTGCACCACAGCGGGAAGATTTATGGGTTCCTATTTTTAGGATTTCATGTTTTGGCACCTCCATGCTGTTCATTTGCCCAAACTGTATTCTGCTAATTAAACCTTAAGACCTAAATTATAATGTACTTAGGGATGTTCAGTCAATGAAGCAATGCGATTGTCTGAACATTTCTTGATTGCATGAATTTATATATGAAATAGCTTTCTTGTGAAGTAAAGATAATAATAATGTCGTGGTTTTCATTTTGAAAAGAAAACATACATTGTTTTTTACTAATCTTGCCATACACAGCTATGTTATTTTTTGTTATTTCGGTATATTTAGTATACGTATACACTTGATTTCAATGATATGACAGTCTTTAGCTTGAAAAACTCTGGATGAGGACTTTTTAAACAGACACACCATCTTGAGAACCTCCTTTGTAGAGGTTAAACAACAGCTGAAAATAGGAAAGTTAAAAGAAAGCAGCAGGATCTGTTTTATGCCGAAATGGCATTGGCAGCCACTGTTGTGCCTGTAAGCTGAGCCCCAGCTTGCTTCTCTTAGTTAGTATTCATCTTGCATGTTGGCACATGGTATCTTTTGCAACTAGCCTTGTTTAGCAGTCTGTCTTAACACAACACACTCAACCTGTAACTCTTTTGCCATCCCTAGCAAAGAGTGCTATTTACCTTAACATAATAGAAGAAAATCACTTAATAAGCATCTCATGCAGTCTCATTTTACCTAGAAGCTGAGTTCTCAGTTATTTAGCACTCATTGATTAATAATATAACACAACATTGATTCTCATTCACAGACGACCACCAATTCTCTTGACTGAAAGTGTTAAGGGTGAAAATGAAATTGTCTGAAAATGTTTAAAATTTTTACATTAAGGTGGTGCTATTACAAAGTTAGGAATTTTTTTTTAATGGAGGATAACTTTAGGGCTCATGAAAAACAAAAATGAGAAACAGGAGAAATCCTTGATGCAGAAGATGGAAAAAAACAGTGTTTGAGACTTCAGTAAAGCAGCAAGAAATGAAGCCATCCGAACTCAAGAAGCCTGTGATGCACTGAGTTTAGTACTAATGGAGGAAGTTGCATTTCTCATCTTACTAGGATTACGCAGATTGAATGAAGAAATAAAATATAACAGGAAAAACCTTTTCAAAAGCAAGTCTTACTAAAAGCCTGGAATTTCTAGGCATTGAAATGAGATGAGGGGACAAGAAAGGCTAAACTGGAGAAGGCTGAAAAGATGCTTGCAGGGCATGTTAATACAGAAAGCACTGCGGCCTGAATCCGCCCTCTCCAGTTAACACACAGAGAAACCTGGACATGAATCTTTGTCCTTCTCCATTTAATGGGAAAATAGCTAGTGCTGTAGCCCTATCTCCTTTGCTTATGGGACAATATAGAAGGCACTTGTTAAATCTTTACTTTGAGAGGAAAGTAGACATCGGAGACTAGAAAAACTCAATGGTGTGAGAAGGGAAGTAGTTGTAAAGAATCATGGAAACGTTATCTGGCTAAGTGAACCAGAATTATCACCAAAACTGTTGTCTTTATTTCTGCTTCACTGCCAAACCCTGCAACTAGATCCCTTATCATTCTCCCTTCTGGCCTCCCGCATAAAAAAAAAGTAAAGAAAATTCATTGCAGAAGATGTGCTCTTCCCTTCAGTCCTGAGAAATTTAGGTAAAAATTATACACTGCATCTTTGGGCTTTACTACCTTTTCTAGAAATCCCAGGGCTGCCACAGCCCGAGGGTAGTGATACCAGTGTGAATTCATAGAGCTGTTTAACTAACAAGGTAGAAGTGTCATGAAAGCCTTCTCTGAACCCATGGTTTTGGAACAGGTCTTTCCGAATAGAACGAAGGAGATGTAGCCCTCAGCAAGGGCATCCTTGTGAAGACAGCCACTCTTCCTTCCTCAACTCCTCACTGTTGTTTCCAGGGTGCTGCCATTTGGACGATCGTGTTGTGCATTTCTCGCTGTAAGGTACTGCTGCGTTGCTTTCTACTTTCAGAAGCAGGGATAAACCCACCATTTTTAAGTAAAAGTGAACTATTTTTCTACTCCACTTGGTAGGAAGTGGTGGCTTTTCCCTTCTGGTGGTACAAAATCTCCATGCACTGGGAGCCTGGGGGCTGGAGGAGCTCTAAGACTAGGTTATGCAATGGTGTTACGCTCTGCGTAAAGATGACCCACTTGCTTCAGTTTGGGAACAACAGTGATAAAATGGCTTAAAAAGTCCGTGCTGTTTCTCAGCACTGGAATTTAAAGAAATACATGACACAGGAGTTGTGTCAGATGCTCAGCTACTCGCACCATCATCTTACAAAGGGATGGTTGGTACATATCCATATCCATCTGTTTGACTGGCAATGAGATTTAGTTGACTGAGCATTGAAATGGATATGGCAACTGGTTATTGCTTAATTCTGGTTAGGTGACAGCATAAATCCTACCCATGTCTCTATTTCCCTTCAGCAAAATAAGAATGTTTCTCTATGTCACAGAGCTGATGTTGTGTTACTTGATATTAGACAGAAAATGTTAGATGTATGGTGAATACTTCCAGCATTCTGAGCCCATTTTTATGTGTGCTACACAGTGAAGGCTTTTTCAACACAGAATTTCAGATTAGATGATCCTAATGTTCCCTTCTGTCCTTAAAAATGTGTAAATCCATTTGACTGAAGTGACACTCTTCAGGACAGAGGGCATCTAAGAAGTGTGTTCCACAGTCCTGTCCACCAGTAGACTATTCCTTCCTAAATTCAAAAGCTCAGGGTGTCACTGCAACAGCTAATGTCCCCATATGAGCTCTATTATAAAAGCTAGAAAAATACTATTGCCAATTAACATGGATATTATATCAAACCAACATATTTATGGGTGAGAATATTTATGGCAATGGAACCTATGGACAGCCTATGGACAGCAAATCTGCAGAGCTGTCATTGTATCCTTGGAGATCACTAATCAAAGCTGGCAGCAGGGACCAGGGTATAAAGAATATACTTTCTAGGAATCCTCCAGATAGAGCGTAGACAGGAGTTTTTTGTGCTCTAACCTTCAGCTCATCTAGAGGTGACAGGAGGACAGTTGTTATTAGCTATAGAAGACTTTCTGTTTGGTTTGTTGGTGCTTTCTCTTTTCTGGCTTTACATTAATGACACGTAATATCTCCAGTGGCCCAGGCCAAGTCCTTTGATCATTATCGTATTACAGGGTTTTATGCACCACGTGCATAAAATGTCAACAATTATTCAAGCACAATATCCTGCACTGTACAATGAAAACACTGACTACATGCAGAAGACGAGCAAATCTTCACACTCTCCTTGAAATATTGTATTAAATAACCCTACGATGCCTTATTGCTATTCAAAGTCCCACTGGTTGCTTCAGGGCATAATTGGTTGGTTCATTCTTCAGTGCTGCCAGTTATTTTACTAAAACATAAAACTGACTTTCTCTCTGTAATGCACAGGTACTGACGGCATTATGTTTTGTGAGCGTTCTCACATGAATGACATAGACACTGAAATTTTTACTAAATCAGGGGATGTCTTGTTTGTTCTGTGGAGATCATAGCCTGGAGAAAATTTGTACTGTGGGATATTTGGGTGACTTCATTAAAACCATATTAATTTCTTTGATAACTGTATCTGTCTTCATTTGAAGCAGAATAATTATTTACATTGTTGCTGTTAAATGCTTATGGCTGGTTGGCACCAATAACTGAATAGACAAAGGAAAAAAACCCATGAAGTTCAAGCTGATGTAAATTTTTACTAAAAAGAAATAATAAGTATTTAGATTATTTGCATACAACTATATACAGAATTTAATGCAATTACCATGGACAACATGCCCTATAAGAGACTGCTGTTAAAAGCCACATTTTTTACAGTACTCCATGATACTTTTACACCTGTTTTAATTCTTTCATAATTATTAAATAATTTTCAAGTTATCAAAGCATTTTACATGTTAACATAAATATACATCTGAGTTAAAGATAGGACAATTTTATCTGACATATTAAAAAAATCTCAAATTTTAAATCAATCTTAAACCTGACAAAAAAAGTCACCTATATTATTTTTAAAGTAACTCAGTGCTTTGAGTGAACAGAAGCATGGGGCTTTGGTTTTTCTAATATATTTCTCCAACAGCTTTCAAAGCATGGCAAGAATTGCTTTTAAACAAAGGATCCCTGTAGCATGAACCGCAGTTATCTCCATGCAATTAGAAAAACATGTCTTTTTAGTCCACTAAAACAATTAAAGCAGGGCAAATATTGGGGACAAATGTACATTAATATACATCCTATTAAAAAGAAAAATTTAATTCTGACTGCATTGCTGCTTTCATGCTTCTTGCATAGCTATAGTTTGAGATTTAAAATCCTTCGTGTTAGAGATAGTTGCAATAACTGATATTTTCATCTCCCAAGACCTGCTTGACTTCTCATTTCAATCATCTCAGACCGTTGCAGCTTATGAAGACAAATTCATGTTTGAGCTTTCTGTCAGTTAAAATGCTTCATTAATTATATCTATATAATATATAATAACTGAACAGAGGCTTGATGGAGCAGCTGTAAAATGCAGTTTAGGAGCCTTGCAAGAAATGCAAACGTGAGTAGAGCCCTCATGGACTTTGGCAGGGGGGGCGGAGGGACTTTGGGAATAAGGTGTGTTTTCACCGTTGTAATGCGGCACAAGCACACATACCTTGGTGGCTGGTGCTAACAGTAGTGACAGAAGTTACAGTGTTCTCAGTCTCTCTTGGTACCTCTGTACTGAGAATTGATAGTAGATGACACCAGAAGACCGCTCCAGAGACTCCTAATAGTTTCTATTGGCTCCTTCGCTACTTAAACTTGGGTGATGCTGGAGCAGGAATGAAAAAAAGTTTCTCCATTTTACAAGAATAAATGATTTTCTGAAAAAAAAAGTCCTCAACTTGACTGTGAACAAGAACCTGAAATCTTGAAATGGTCGCAAACTGATAGTCAGAAAAAGCATGTTAATTTAATAATCATACGTATTCAGTTTGCACAACTGACTGCTCAGAAGAACTCAAAACAGGACACTGTTTTTACAGTATTTCTGAGTCAGAGATTTGTCAGGACTGCATTTTTCTCATAAACAGCTTTACTTGTCACATCAGCGTTTTCCAAAAAGTCTAAATTTCCTGCATTCTAAGTAATTTTTGTCATGGCAGGAGACCCTTAAAAACAGAGGGCCTTCAGCATGAAAGACTATAGACCAGTCTAAGCCGTAACAGGCATTAGGTTTGCTCTCATTGCTTTTGCTAAGCTATTTCCTCAACCCCATTTCTTTGACCTATTGCTCCCTTCTCTTCATATCCCTTTCCAGCTTCCCCTTTTCTACCACATGCAGTTGTGTCCACATTCAGGGTTTTTCTGTTGCATCAATGTGGAGTCCTTCCCGTGTGAAGACATTACCCCATGCTGCTTATCAGCCTTTACCTACCACTGCTGATTTTTTCCAATAGGTGGTGAAATTTGAATGCACCTGAGTAAGGTCTGCCAGATGTTGCTAGCAAGAGCAGACTGCATCTCATTAAGTTTATTGTACAGTTCCCACAGAAATAGTTTAGCAAAGTAAAAATTTGTGGTGCCTATGAGTGATGCAAAGTCAACGTAACTGTAAGAGAATTGACACTACTCTAGCAAATGCACCTTGATGATTGTCTTTAAAATTGTGGATTTGAAGAGCGGTCTATACTGTGATGATGCAAGAACTGAAATAAGATTGTTTTGTGACCTCTCTGCATAGTCATTGTCTTCAGAGACCATGAGCGATTTTTTTTTTTTAATCATATATATGCCAATAAATACATTTCAGGTTAATTTTTCTGGTGCCACATGATTTGTCCCACAAAATCCAAACTGCACTCCCAGTTGAACTAGCTGGGCTTTGTGAATCAAATTACCACTGGTGGGTTGTGACTGAAGAGACTACAGCATCACAGCCATTTGCTTGGCTGCTAGCAACTGTTAATCAACCACTTAATACCACTTGATGACATTAACTTTGATTGCAGGCAAAGGAAGTTAATCTCTCTGTAAGACAGAGCCTCTCACTCAGTTAGCTGGGAATATATCTATAAGCCATGAAAATAGTGTGTCAAGATTTCAATATTGTTGGTAAGCATTATGGATGAGGAAATAACCCTTACCAGACATGTCAGGAAGTGATTTGCTCTCAGTAATGCAGAGGGATTACAGTGTACAAAGAAATAATGTGCTTTGAAACTTCAGTAGGAAAGACATGTTTTTTTCTGGAGGGAAAGATGTGCATATCCTTGTGAGTTAAATTTGCTTTGGCACTGGGCAGAGAAGGTGGGAGGGAAATTCAGTGCGTGCCATACAGAGCTGCAGAGTGTATTTTTACCCCGTGAAGGGGTTGTACATGGTACGAAGAATCTCAGGGTGTGTGGCTGGACTGGGGGGGACAAGGGAGTAGAAAAGGGTTACAATTTACATCTGCTGTACTCCCTTCTACACCTCTGGGTGTATGGAACCTAGCCATGTTATCTGATGCCTCTGAGAGTTGAAGAGGCCATCAGCATCCTTGAGACAAATGCCACAAAATGTCCCAGTGGGAAACTCAGTTCTTGCCTGCCTGTCTGTCCAGCCAAGGCCTGAATGGTGCCTGCTCATGGTGGGGTCTTCATGTTGCTTGAAAACTGTTGCTGGTATACATGTTTAAGCCCAATGCTGAAACATAATACTGGGCTTTCAAAGATTTACAGCATGCTGTGTGAAAGTCGCTCTGAGAACATCACTTGGAAAGGGATGTTTTTGGATTCTCTTGCAGTATTTCGGATCGGTTGTCAAATATTACTACTAGATCACCATGAATTTTCATGGTGTCTCCATTTCTCAGGGAGAGGCAAGAAAAACCAAAGCCTTAAATCTTCTTGCAGCTCTCTCTGTATCACAACATCAACATGACACAGAGCTCTCACAGGTATCTGTGAAAGAGCACAGTCATTAATGAACTTGAACCACTGTAAACCAGGTTAGTCTTCCACAGTAGTGAGTGCAGTTTCTTTGGGCACTGTACTAATGGAATGCATATGCTAAGTCGGACCTGCAGCTAAGGTGATTTTTATTGGAAAATCATCATTACCACATTTTAAGTAGGAGAGATAAAAGTTGAAAAAGAGAAACAATAACTGGCAGAGTCTGGAAGCAGCCTAGATAGGAGATTGCACATGACGTAGTCCTCAAATATTTCAGTCAGGAGTAGATAAAGATGGATGACGTATTTTAGCTAAACATGTTTTTTTCCTGCCGTAGAAGGTAGGTGTAGGTTTAATGACCCATTTGGCAAATTTGATTTCTTGTTTCAAATTCTTCTGAAATTTCCTTAAACATTCCCGCCTACCTTCCAGAAGTAGTTAATTGTTTTTAAACAAGATGTTCTAACCTGGGAATGCAAAAGGATGTTTCCTTCTGAACTGAACTAAAATCGGTTAAAATGTTTATTCAGACTGAAATTTTTTATGATGTTTGGATTGATTTTTATTTTCAGACAAACTCAAAAGGATTGCAAAAAATCAAACCTGCTAGTAAATTAAAAGAAATTCCATAAACAGTTTATTCACCTGCCAGAGTGGTAGGAAGTTACTGCTGTTGTGGTGACGAGGTTGGGCTAGTGTCCAGAAGAGAAAACAGAAAGGAAAATAGAGAGCAGATCAAGTAAGTATGATACTGAAAGAAAAATCAGGAAAATTCTTCTGTGGCTTCTGCTTCTAATGCAAGGCTGCAGGAACTGGGCTGGCCCTAGAAAGACTGAGATAATGATAAAAGTGGGTGTAATACAAGGTTTTTAACTTACATGGTTAATCAGTTCAGCCTCAAAATGCATCTGGAAAGAGTCCTTCTAATCCCCTCTTCCAGTGAAAAACAGAAAAACAAGCCAGACTTTAAAAAACGTACAGATCCCGCTTAGATATATATGTGTCTATATCTTAACTTTCATCTCTGATAATCAGTTATTGCTGGAATCTGGATTTTGAAAGACCAATACATTTTGATATTTTACTGAGATCACAGGACTCTTAAAACCTGGCCCATAATCTTCCCTGTTGGTTTGTACCCTGTTGGGTACAAGAATACTTTCAACATTATATATGTTTCTGTTTGCTAACAGGCAGGTCCCAGACTACTAAAAATAGGAGTATTTTAAAGTTTTGAGTTAAAGACTGATAACCTCATATTCCTTATGAGTCGTTCATAAGAGTTCAGCACTACAGTTAATCAAAATCTAACGAAGAGCATAATTCACGGAATGTAAGCAGCCTTTAAAAAGAGTTCAGATCTTAAGTTTTTGAAAGGGCTTTTGTTTTTGTCTTTAAGTTTAAAAAAAGTACAGCAAAAACCTCTTGGGTGAAGTTTAATTAAAGGTGATGTGAAGCCAAGCGCAAATATATCTTCTGAGATTAAAATTTCTGCATGTCTGCACAGGACAGGTACCCAGTGCCATGTTTAAAATGCAGATTATTAAGTCTTTCATTAGGCATCCAATTTGGCATCCAATTTGAAGTCAGTGCAACTTCTGCAATTAACTGTAATGAAACAGGTTTGGACCTTAGTTTTGTTGGTATAAGCAGAATCAAATCTGAATCCTACCCTCTATCTGTGTTAAATGTTCTCCTTGGATGGGGCTGAAGCTGGAAGTGCAATTGTCTGGCAATTCCCTAACGTTCAGTTTAATGCCCCTGGGATGCTTGAAGTTTCTTGTTACTGTGGCTGGCTTTTGAAGAGGGATAGCATCTTCTGAATTCTGCCTCTGTAGTTTTGTCAGAGGAGAGTATTATCATTGCTGATGGGGAAAACGAGGGAAGAGAAAGAAAATGTCTCACCCAGCATCTGACTGTAAGCTCTGCAGTTTTAAAAGCTTTAAGCATGGGATTACTTAGAGTGGTGCAGGAGGCAGACTGCAGCTTCTCCGTGAGTCCTGTGAGCAGGCTGGGTACAAGCCAGGTCCGGTGCTGGAGCCCACAGCTGTGCCAGTGCCGTGCCCAGTCTGAGGCACAGGTCCTGATGGGCCACCAGTGCACCTCCAGGAACCAGCGGGCCCAGAGCGTAGGGACGCTGCTGGGCAGACGTGCTCTGCCTCTTGCTGCTGAGGAAAGCTTGCAGCCTGCTGAGCTGCCCGGAGAACCGGCTGCGTGGTGCGGTGGGTCCACCAGCTCTTGCCGAGCTACTGCTTACAGCTCCTCCGGCAGCCTTTTGGGCAACTGAGCTGTTTGACACTGTCAGACACGGATGCTGAAGAAATGGAGGCAAGACATGACATCTCCTGCTCAGCTACATGTGCACCCCCCCAAGTAAGTCTCTGAGTAGTTTTGGCCTGATCCCACTGCAATTAAAGCAATTTTAGCTGGGTGCCGGCTTATCTTCACACAGATGCCTCAAAGGCAATGGTGGTTCAGTCAAGCCACTAACATATCTCAGTCTGGGTGGGGTATGAACTGGGGGCAGGACCAGTGTGGCCACCAAAGGAATTTCGAAGAATTAAGCACACAAGGAGGAACAACAATGCGCAAAGATGACCTCCAGCAAATTGTTTCCAAATTAAGACTGTAGTTAATAGAATTAGCAATACAAATAAAAAAAGATTTTATTCTCCCCAAACTCTCACGCTGATTGTTCTTTTATAGTGTTTTAATGCTTAGGAATGAAATAAAAAGAAAGATGATTGGTTTATAAAAGTGTTAGGATCAGCAGCGACATTACGACTAGTCATTACAAACTGCCTTTGCTTGTTGGCTGTCCTGACATCGTCAGTTGTGTTTAAACAGATAAGAATTAGCAATCCCACACTAAACAGAACAGTAAATAGCAGGACTGTCTTCTGAGATTTAGCACCGAGCCACAGACTGTTAATGGGAGAACGGAAGCTGTGAGAGGGAGCGAGTCCTGTTCCAACTGCTAATTAATCCGATACATAAATCCTCAAAGAGAGATCTCGTGCCCAACAAAATGAGGCTCTTGTTTTCGTGGAAGGTGCTTTTCTAATAGCAAAAGAGAAAATAATAATAATTAGCCAGTTGACTTGGAAGGCTTTATGTGGAAAGTACACAGTGTTATGTGTGAATACGTTGCCAAATGGAGAGCTTGCTTTATTTATTGGAGTGTTTGGAGCAACAAACTAGGGACTTTGCATATTAGATTGCGATTTGCATATTTACTAAAATGCTTTGCCTTTTTTCTATTGCTTACCCTCCCTTCCCTCAGAAACAAACCTACAGCAGAGCAGCCACATTTCCCTGAGCCAGTTTCATCTGCTGACATCAATGGATTCACACCACAGATGAATGTGGCTGTTTGTGCCTCATCCTGGTAATGATGGCAGCTGTTAGGCTTGACCGTGAACTCAAGAATCCCATCATCTGTCACCGTGTTTGTCTTCGCAACAGGGTTTTTGTCAAAATAGTTATGCTGGGAGGACAGCGCGGCGGCGTGCACAGCGGGCCTCGGCCTTCTGCTCAAATCCGGCGCAAAGGTGCAAAGCTTTCTCCTGCATTTTCTTGCTAGTGGGTCCTATGATCCCAGACAGAAAAGGGAAGAAGCTGGGCAGAGAAAACACCCTCACCAGAAAGGAGGAGGTTTCAAAACAAAGTTTTGGATTTGTTTGAGGGAGGAAACTTGGTGACTTCAGGTTAACAATGAAAGAAGACCCTAGGCAGGGCACAGGGTGAATTTATAACAGTGTATGTGTGTATCTATCTGCGTCTGTGTATGTCTACGCACATTCATGACCAACGTTGCTCCTGCGTGTTTGGTTATTTTTTCTTTGTGATGTCCATTTTAATATCCCCCCATTCCCTTCCTAAGAATTTGTTCTGTCCTGCCTCTTCTAGGACTATTAGAGGAGGAAATGTCAAGGGAGAGCATGTTAGACATGCTGTGTATTTGTGGGTAATGCACTGCAAACACGCAGAACAAAACAGCACAAGGAGAAATGCACGAAAGCACTACCTCTTCCCTAGATTCGCAGAGTAATCTCATTGCCCATCCTATGTGCTGTACCAGGGTTTTAAAGACATAGAACACATTCCTAAGGATGACACCCCCAACTTTTTTCGATAGGAACAAACACCTTGGTTTTAGGTGATCATCATTTTCTTTTTTCTCTGACTGCTCTGGTACAATTCAACTGGAAATATAATCCAAAGGGAGATATTTTAACCCAATTGCTAAGCAAATTTGGCAGTGCAGTATGGACAAGAAGAATTTGCTTGGTCAGCAGAATGTCATTTGAGCCTTAAATGCATTTACTCAGTTGAAACACTGAATGATGTGCAAGTCAAAATGTTTCAAATGCCATTGCTTTCTAACCCTGCCAAGAGTTTGCTTCTGCTTGTTGAGTGTTTACATGGGGCTGATCGAACAGATTTGTTTCTGAACTCAAACTCTTTCAGCACCATCTTTTACCTTAGCTTTTAAGAGCTGTTACTAGCTGTGTAAATATATTTTTGCTAAAATATACCTGTACTAACGGAAGTTACTGAAGAAGTAACTGCTGAAATCTTGACTCTTCTGCAGTCTTACTAGAAGCTTTCAGATGTCTAGATATCATTTCAAACTTCCTCATTCTATCAGAAATGGTTAAATTCTTGCCTTTATGGAAATGGGACAAGCCTACCGAAGGCAATATGACAACATGAGTAGGTGCAGGCAAACATGACACACTGCCAGAGAACTGTGAGTACGTGGAACTGTGCTGCCATTAAGTTTGACCACACAAACCCATGCCTCAAAGAACTCGCAATCAAAATGAGAGAACAAGTTATTAACAAACAATATTTGGACTTTACAATGGGCTTCAGGAGTGAAGAACATAACTTTCTTTAAGAATTTCTCCTATTTTGCCTTCTTTGTAGTCTGTTCAGAACTGGTGGTGTCTCACAGGCACAAAACCAGGACAGCCACAGCTCCTTCTGCATATCAAATTTATACCACCACATTCCAGACAAGATAATCTTCTGTCATGGAGCAGTTTTTATGCTATGCTGATTCATGAACAGAGTTAAAGAAAGGGCTGCGTCAGCGGGCACGCCTGGATTTGCAACACACATTTTACCTCCTTGTGGTTTATAACACTGTCACACATAATTGAGACCTTTATAAATTCTTCTACAATAGGCTTCCTGGACTACTTGAAAAGGTGATGCTGCAAGGCACCCAGAAATGTGTATGATAGAAGTTGGGGATGTATCTCCTAGCACAGCACAGTCCATCTCGCTACATGAATGCATTTTAAACATACTTGGACCCAGCATTGAAAACGCAATCTGTTTAAAGACCTTCAGCAGCTGTCACTGCCTTTCACTTCACAGAAAGCCACATCCACCCACAGAAAGGAGATGTCAAACACAATAAAAACTTGCAAAGAGCAACAAAGCTCTAAAAAAAACCAAAATAGACTTCCATTTGTTTAAAAAAAAACAAAAGAAAGAAAAAATAAGGAGGGGAGGTATGGCAATTAATTTCTTTTGTTCAAAGAATGTCCAAATCAGTGAATGTGCATTCTACATATCTGATTAAATGCTAGTCTCTTTGCCCAGTTCAGCACTCACAATTTCAGGGTTTGAGGGTGAGCCGGTGGGATAAGATCAGCTAGTATCACAGCAGCTGTTCCTAGAACGTCTCCTGGAGCTTCTAGCATGAATGTAGTGAATTGCACAGTTTAAAAACGCGAAATAAAAAAATATTCATAAATGGCAGAATTGAGCAGTAGCTCATGGGATGCTTATCTGTTTGCACCCTGTAATAATGATGTTTATGCACAGGGCTAAGACTGGGAAATGCTGCTGCAGTTTCCTTTTCTCCATCTTCCATGCTTCCATCCAGTACTCTGGTGATGTGCTTGTGATCGAGCCTGCCAGCAAACTGTTCAGACTGTCCCCCCATTCAGGATAGCCTGGTGTCTAGGGAGCTAAGAGGACAAAAGTCTATCATCTCTGATCAGGCTCTGTGGCACTCATTTCCTTGATTCTGCCCATTTTAGAAACACTCTCCACTGGAGCTGGAAAGAAAACCTCCATCTCTTCCAGTCCTCCAGGTCCTGCCCCAGAAACTTGAATAAAGCATTTACAGTGAATTTTTCCCAATCCCTTGCTGTTTCCTGCCTCACTTTTCTTATAAACGTCTTGTCAGACACATAAATCTTCTCCCAGCTTATTTGGGCAGCTCCTTGGAGGCTCACCGTAGAAAGAAACAACTCAGTCATTCCTTCAGCTCTCCGACTTCCCTCTTGTGTGACCTGCAATCTTCCAGTTTATCCAAGGGCTGCAAGGCAAGCACTCAGCTGCAGCTGAGAAAGGATGTTACTTCTTCGCTAAACTTTTAGAAGCTGGACAGTATTGGATATGTGTTCTCCTAGTCATTGATCTGGAATAGATGGCATGTGTCATGAACTGAGATGGCTTCTAAAGCAGAACTGCGCTCTTGCCCTCTAATTCCTTTTTTTTCTTTTTTTTTTCTTTTTTTAAGAAAATAACAACAAGGGGCAATGAAATTCGGTTGGTCAGGTGAAAAAGGATTTCTAGGAATTATTTTTTTTTCATGACTGGAGATAAAAATGCTACAAGGAAAGCCAACTTAATCAACTCTCTTTGCTCTGTAGATAAATATGGCCAAAAGTTGGGAAAAAGTCACTTATGCAATGTATAAATTCATTTCCTTGTTCTCTACTGGCCCTCCTACTGCTTTATATTTCTTTCCCCACCTGCATATTTCAACTCACATCAGCTAACTTTGAAGGAACTGTATGATGTGAGCCAGCAATGTGTCGTTGCAGCAAAGAAGGCCAGCACCATGCTGGGTTGCATTAGGCAAAATATTGCCAGCTGGTCAAGGGAGATGATCCTTCCCCTCTGCCCTGCGCTGGTGAGGCCACACCTGGAGTGCTGTGTCCAGTCCTGGGCTCCCCAGTATAAGAGAGGCATGGACATGCTGGAGAGAATCCAGTGAAGGCCTATGAAGATGATTAAAGGTCTGGCACATTTCTTATATGAAGAATGACTGAGAGAGCTGGGATCGTTCAGCCTGGGGAAGAGATGGCTCTTAGCAATGTACACAAATACCTGAGGTGAGGCTGCAAAGAAGACGGAGCCAGGCTCTTTTCAGTGGCAGGACAAGTGGCAATGGGCACAGATGGAAACACAGGAGGCTGCCTCTGAACATCAGGAAACACTGTTTTACTGTGAGGGTGACCGAGCACTGACACAGGTTGCCTGAGGCTGTTGTGGAGTCTCCATCCCTGGAGATATTCAAAAGCTGCCTGGATGTGGTCCCGGGCAACCACCTCTAGGTTTGAACAGTCGGGTTGGCCCAGATGACCTCCAGCGATCCCTTCTGACCTCAACCCTTCTGTGATCCTGTGACGTAGGGGGTTGCAAAAGTTAGATGTTGGATACAATGAACCCAGATGCCTGCCAGCTCCACGATCCTACTGAGATAGGCAATTCAATTTTAGCACCTTTTGCCCACTTCTTTTTGGTTTTGTCTTATATCAGCAGAAGCAATAGCATGACATGGCATGATGGCAGTGAAATGCTCTGGGCAGCAGGCTGTAAGGGAGGGAAAAAGGGATGAAATCTGAAGTTTTCCCTCTATATGTCAGTATAGGTGGGGCTAGAAAAAAGTATTCTCCAGAGAGACATATTCGAGATGTTGTTTCACACTGCATCTAACCTACATTCACACAGGTTGATGCCAAAAAGCACAGTCCTGTTCTCTCTCTCTTCTTCCCGAGGCATATGCTTCTGCCTCCTCCCTTGGGTCAGATGTGGAGATCATGTGGCTGGAGAGTGAACTCAAAAGCTCATTGATCTCATGAGTAAATGAGTCATTTTTTTGGCAGGCTCATTTTCTTTTGGATTAATTATCTGACCCCATTTATCCAATGGCAGTGCGATTGCGAGAGCCAATGAAAAAAGAAGAAACTGTGAGTAGAGCAGGGCCACACCTTCTGTGATCTATAATAAGACCAGACTATAAATAGACCCATTAGATCTATTGCGAAATCTCAGAAGAAAGGGAACTGGAGGGGAGGACTTGTGATTTACAGAGTACCATCCCATGGCTTTCTTTAGGCTGCTGCAGCTAAGAGCTGCCTCTCACTTAGGGCAGCAGTTTCAGCTACCTGTGTTATCCTGGGAGCTGAGGCTAGAAATGAAGGCAAAGCGACATCAGGGGAGTTCGGCGGTGAGAGGCAAAGGAGATGCATGCTGTTGATTTCTGAGGGAGAAAAAGGAGGTGTAAATGCAAAGGACAGGTCTAAAACATGTCTATTTTATGTCTGTTTTGTTGTGTTTGGGAAGCATTTCTGTTAATACCATGCAGTGGAGAAAAGTTTGTATTTGTAAGATGATAATACAGATGTCTACATCAAATAACTATGCTCATCGGTGTTGAGGTGAATGCTCACCCTAAAGTAAGGCAACAAAGTGTGTGTGTGTATCTATAGGGAAGAATTGAGACGGGCAAAAGACTTTGCTTTTGCTTAAAAAGCAGTGATGCTTTTCAATGTTTCCTGCATGCCAGAGGACTGTATTAGCTGTAATGTTGTGGACCATAACCAGAACAGCTGGTGAAATGGAGGCTGGCTGGAAGGAGTTTAGGGCAACCAAACCGGCTCGGAGCACAAGGTCCGAGGTAGCTTGTACTGAGCCCTGCCAGCCAGCGAGGTTTGACAGTCACAGAGTGTGAATGCAGTAGTAGCCTTACCAGAGGAAAGGTCTGTGACATAGTGTTAGTCATAATTTAAGATAGTATATATTATTCCATTTACCTGCCTTTTATCTGCTTTTCTTCTTTTAACAAAATACTGCTTAGGTCAAGTCATTCATGGTTGTGAGTGCGGAACATCATTCCACGGAGCATCGCAAGGTTTAGCTTAGTTTCCCAGCTTGTTGGCCAGACAAGAATCAGTGGTTTAGAAGCGTCCCCTCACTTGATCCTGTTGCTACCAGTTAAGTCCTGACAAAAGTAGGTTACACGAGTAAACCTGAATTAATACATTATGTCTACTGCTATGTTTCAAAGAAATTCTACTACTGGTACTTAAACTAGCAGACAAAGAAAAAGCACTGCTTGACTCCGTTAAGTGTAACAGGGTCCTGCTCATCCCACACTACAGGCTTCAGGACACCTCTAATCAGTGTGTAACTTAATGCAACAGTGGCATGCTTTGGATCAATGCAGCCTGTTGAGTTTTCAAGAAACTTTAATAGTTTAGTAGAAATATGAGTTTAATAGAAATGTTTCTATTAAAGGAAAAGGAGAGCAAGAAAAAGCAGAGACTTCATTCCAGTAGTATATGTGCCTGCCACCTTGTTCTATCGAATTTTATGTGCTTTATAATCATATTTTATACAGTGGTAATTGAGAAGAAAAACAGTGTAATAGTTTTCTTTGACATCTTCTTGTAGATACTTTACTAAATTAACTCCTTACCACAGTGTGGAGAGACCAACTAGACGGTTGTTCAAATATTGTTCTCTCTTTGAAAATAATAAGCCAACCTTAGCTTCTGCTTTGGATTAAAATGGGAGCTATCAGGAAAAAACAAAAAAAATAATCCTAAAGGCCACAGCTACATCTGTTTTCCCCACCCTGCGTTAGACTGATATTGGTCCCTCTGTGGAACAGCCCTAAGAATACTGGTGGAGATACATACCTTTTATCTACACCTGGTTTTACTACGTTATTGTCTTAGCACTGTCAGGGTGGCGTTAAAAAATAGTCCTGAACACTGTGTTTCCAACTAGCACTTTTATGGATGGAGTCACAGTAGACTTCATGTTGATAGGGTACTTTTAAGGAGAAATAAAGGGCGGTTTAGACAAGCCCAAGGGTCACATTATGCAAATGATACGTGCTCATTAACCTTTCACATAGCTGAAAACAGTTGTTACCTGGTTACCTATTACCCTTTCTCCTTCCTCCCTGTCCCAAAACTCGCAACCCACTCTGACACCTCTCATCAAAGATTTAATTTCAGGGAACTACTGCCATTGGCCCTCTGATCATTAAGATTTTATTACTCTCAGAATATATAGCATGATACATTTCCTGGTAGATTGCTAAGTAATGCTTTCAATAATTAAAAATCCATAAATAATTAAACCACAACATTATATTTGTCAACATAAATGAACAAACTATGTCCTGTGAACAGCATTCTGAACAGATACGAGCTTAAAACACGCAGTGATGTGTTCAATAGCTCTATTTAGGAATAAATCTTCCTCTCTTAAAACAGGTTATTATTCATTTATCCAAATAATGAAGAATGCAGTGATTCTCAGCAGATATCATTATCATCAATAAAAATTAATTTGTATTTGTATTACAGCTAGAAGCAAAAAACCCCATATGAGACTAGGGACCCATAGGGATTAGCAGTTTATGAACAAAACATGAGAGGATGGACAACTTGTCCTGAAGAGTTTGCATATGGGGTAAATAATATCCACAAAGTCTTGGAGAAGATGCAGGGGTGAAGGGCAGTGAGCAAGTTACGACCTTTCAAAATAAAGTCACATGAAATTCACAGTTTGGGAATACATGTAATAAAAAGGGTAGATGTGGTCAGTCAAGAACTGAGAGGACCTTTATCAAGTTATATAAAATGAAGGGATTCAAAACTAATCACATAATTAAAAAAAATAGGAGGCTAAAAAAGAACATTTTGGGGGTAACATTTGAAAAACATCCCAATTGTTTTCACCTAGATCTGATAAAATCATATGGGTAATTGTGCACATGGAAGCATAAAACCATACGGGAGAAACCTTGAACAGAACTTAGAGGATTTGTGATGAGCTCCACTCGGCTTTGACCACCCACTTCAGCAAAGGTGTTTGAAAAACAAATCTAATTTTCAGGGTTTACCTACAAAGTACTGAATCAAGTTATGAAGAGGTCATAAACGGGTTATCTGAAGCTTATCCAGTCCTTTCTGAGATGTTTTCCTGGCCCTTTCTTTCACTGTTTTGTCATTTTTTGGTACTCAGCCAAAATATTCCTATCACCATTGGGTCTTTCTTGGATTTACTATATGCTACTTCATCTGGTCTTTCAAGATTGTCCTAAAGAAACTAGACATTTGACCTCTTTAAACTCTCTGAAAACCTTAAGCATCATCTTTGATTATAACTTACTTCCCACTTCTCTTTCAGAGTAAAAAATCACCTCTCTCTGATCGTCTCTGATTTTTCACCTTCTTTCTCCTGTGTGATGCTTTTGATCCTATACTCCTCTTTTCAATAAATCCCAGAACTATCAAGTACCTTTTTGTATTTTGTGTTTGTGTGAATCACCCATGGCATTTCATCAGTAGACAGTGCACTTTTCAGGTCTGCAGGTCTGCTTGACCCAGAAGTGTTAAAGAATGCTCTGCAAGCCCCTAATCACTGAGCACTTGCAGGAAATATTTCCAAGGCTTGTCTAGACCTGCTGAAGTCCTGCTGCTGTAAGAGAAGAGCTCAAGCAGGAACGTTTAAAGCGTTCTTTTGCAAAAGAGTCTTCCTTAAATTAATCAAAATCAAGAAAGAAATTTTGTGTTCCACATGCTCTTAGACAATTCTCTTTCCTCTGACCTGTTAACCTTAAGCCTTTGTTTTCATACTTTAGGTGGTGAATTAGAAGGCCTTTGCATAAAGGGAAATGGAATCAATGTTTGAAATACGAAACAAAGGAAGATTTCTGAAAGTCATCTACATAAAGCATAATGTAAAATTAACAATAACAAAAATATTGAACATTTTATTTGGGAACATAGATAGAAGGAGAAACTTTTTCACCAAAAAGCCCTTTACTTTTGCACAGACACCTTCAGATGTCTATGATGGCTTTGCAGCGAGACACCAAAATCCATGAAAAACAGAACTTTTGGTGGCCCACAATAGTTGCCTTCGCTGAAGCTTTTAAGAGCTATCAAGTATAGTACAGTGAAAGGAAAAAGTGACACTTAAGAGCCAGAAAAACAGAGAAAAAAAGTAATATGTAGACTGTGAACTCAGGAGGAATGTCAGTCAAGCCTGACTTTTACAATATCATGGGGTAGGGACTCAGCTGGTATAAACTCATCCTGCTCCCCTGACTTACATTGACTCAAACTGGCCAAGGGCATGATTCAAACACATTTGATTCTCCTCTTATTCTGGTGTTGAACTAACTGAAAACTACTCCATATTTTCATTTTGTGAACAAAAGCCATTATCAAGAAACTCTCTTCTTTTAATGAAAGTTAAAATGTACTTTGTACGTGATTTATTTTAGTTATATATGTAACAACAGGGCATTTTTATGGAACAGAAATTTGCACATAGTGAATTATTTTCCCACTCGGACAGCTGTTTAATTTGGGGGAAAAATATAATGGCAGGGAGGTGCTGAATGAAAGGATCTATTAATTTTAAAATGACAGCTGTTGTAGGATTATAAGTTTTGTGTGGTTTTGTTATTAAGAAGCTGGAACAGTTCAAGACCAAAGTTAAGTTATACTTTTGACATCTTTTTCTTTGCAGATCAGCCCACTGAGACAGAGATTAAATAAGAGCTGATGAAAATAAAATTAAATCATAACAATAACATCTGGCTAGAAGGAAAACATTTCTCTTTTTTAAGGGACTTTTTTTTCTTCTCAGTCTTCATTTTATGTGCATTCTGACTTTCAGCTTTTATTTCCTATGATGAGAGCCAAAGTGATTTTTGGATTGGTCAGTAAAAGGCTATTTAAAATGTCACTTCTCTGAAATTCTGCATTCTCTTTCACATCTCTAATGCCTTTCACTTACCCTGTGTTAGAAATGCAATCTTTTTTCTTCCACTGGCTTTATGAAAGGTGCAACAAAAGGCTAACATCTTGCTGTTGAAAAGATTTTGTTTAGTGATTGATTTGTATCTCAAAATATGGTCTGTATACCTCATGTAACTTTCAAATCTTCTCCTACAGCTATTAACAAAAAGGCTTTATTTATGTATTGGAGGAAAAAAATTCTAAATTTAGAAGGGGACAATTATCTGATTACAATATTAGGTTTCAATAAACATTGATTTTGTACCAGGACCTGGAGAACACAGCCATGCAGAGACATTTGTACTAGCACTAACCCAAAACGGTACATCAGAATAAAGCAAACAGCATTGTGAATATATTTTGCACAGACGCAAAAACAGATGATCTGAACCTAAACACTTAGTTCCATCCTCTCAGATGTAGCTCCAGGCAGATTTGACCATGCTGGGATGTGCCTCTATGTTGAACGTTCACTGGATGGCATGGATTTTCTCAGTAGCTGTGTGGCTACATCTTTCAACCATAGCTGACCCGATTGCTTGGCTCCTGTTTGAACATCTTCCCTTAAAGAGATGTGCTTAGGTAACCATGTCCTCTGCACATGCCTGTGAGACCTGGTCTTGCCTGGGTGCTGAGGCACGCTAACACCTTTACCTGGATGGAATTAGTTTATTTCAGGAAGGAGCAGCAGGGAAGGCTATCCAGACTTAAACAGTTTCAAGTTTGTCTTAACCTAGCCAAGACAGAGAACGCTTCTGAACTTGAATAGAAAGTTTTCTGAACAGGCACTGGAAGGCTTGAACTAAAGCCTGAGTTAATCATGCAAGATTATATTATAGATAAATAAAATGGGTACGAGCAGTCTTTTCTCTGACCTCTGTTTTGTGGACTTAGACTAATAACTTCAGGCCTGAACTCTCTCACTTACTGTATATTCATATGCCTTAATCTCGTTAATTTTTTGAGCAGTACTGCTATACAAATTTCTAATATTGATAGTTGTCATTGTAACTGGTCTTGATGAGGGAGAGGTTGGGCATCCTTGGAAGGAAGCGTGCCCCATCAGATGATACATTGTGTTAACCAACACCAACCTGTTACAGGTGTACTAGGAACATTCAGATTCCATGTTCATAATGCCCTGAAGGCTTTACTTCATTTATCTCAACTTCATAGTCGGGGATACCAAAGCATAAGGATTTAAGTGAGTTGTCTGATGCCACACACTGAAGTCAGCAGTTAGGAAGGGTCATAACACAGGAAATTCTAATTTCTCCAATTTTCAGCATGAGATAATGCTACTTTGCAACTGAATGCCCTGTATCAGTCCTCTATGGGAAAGAATGAAGATAAACAAATTCTCCAACATTTACTTTTTCTGGTGGTAACAAAGAAGTAAGTTACATTTTGGAAATGCTAGGCTTTTCTTTATTATCAGCCCTCAGTCAGAGCTTCAATGATGTTCATTTGTCACTAACAAAACTCTACTTCAATGAATAATTCACAATAGATAATGCATTTGTTGAACTTTGTCTGTTTCCCTACTTCTAGGCTTTTTAAAGCAGTTATAAAAAAGTTTCAAAAGAAGGTTCCAGACCTAGAAACACTTAACTTGAAGTACATGAGTAATCTCATTGACTTCAATAGGACTACTCAGGTGTTTATAATGAAACACATATATAAGTGTTACCAGCTTACTGGAGCCTTCTTTTGAACTCTGAATATGAAATTTAAAAAAATAATTTTTCACCAACATCTGAGCTTAAAATTAACTTTTAAAGAATATTGCATCTAGCAAAAGTTTAATGCACAAATAATCACAGATCATGAATATGAACAGTCTCGTGCATGCTGTTTATTCAAAATTGAGGTTCAAATGTGAATAAATGAATATTTTTTGAAATATTGTTCCTTCCATCCACATTTCTAATACAAATCTCCCCAGAACAATCACTGTAGAACTGGCAGGATGGATCATCTGTGGTTACAGGAGCAAATGATGGTCAAATCCTTTTCTCTAATACCTAGCACAGAAAGAGAGGGCCACATTTTAAGGGTCATATTGTTTTCTGCTTGGTACCTACCTCAATTAGGTTGATTTTCCTCTCAAGTTCATACGTGGTAGTCTGTAAGAACCTAATGGAAATCCATGAACAGCGAAGTATAATGAAGTAAACCAGAAGAACAAGGAAAAGGGGCCATTGTTTTCATTATGATTATGGAATAAAGATTTATACTTCTCCTTACAGTGTTTCAGCAAATGACCTGCAAGATTTTCACCTTTTAATATTTTGCCCAGTCTCATATTCCTTGCCACTCCAGTAAATTAAGCCGGGTTGCAGTTTGGCCCACAGTAACTCTTAATGTATTTTCAGTCAAAAATAGACTGCTGCAGATGAAGTAGTAATACTCCACATGCCCCATTCCTGCCAGCTTTGTGCAAGAGGAATAGAAATCAGAGAAAACATCAGCGGTTCCACAAACTCCTTTTAAATTACGTATTGTGTTTGCATTTCTTTAGGGGAAGAGGAAACTTGGTTTCATTTTTTTAAAGTACAGCTAGTGGGAGGCTGTTATGTTTTTGTAAAGCTATAGGAAGACTAGATCTAACAATGTTTTGTTTGACCTGCTTTTTTTTTTTTTCATTAGGAGTTGGAGTTGTTCCTCATAATCTTTAAGGAAGTTTCCCTAAGAATGTCAGTTTTTAAAATGTCTTGATATGGCTTATGTTCCACTGAAACATTAAATTTTGATGGAGGGGAGAAAAAATTACATGTGTATTTGAACAATATGTATCAGCCCACTCTGTCATGAGAAGCCATAAGTATATTCCAGTTAAGTGTTGTTAGATCCTTGATGTTCTGCGCATAAGGAAAAAGGAAGGAAATTTTTTAGCAGATGTTTTGACTGCAATAGACATGAATAACTTCCGTGGTACAGGGATGCTCCATAAAATGGGTATGTGGGTCAAATGTCTCTACCAGCACTGCTGAGACTTTCCAAGTCTATCATACCACAAAGCATTGAAGTTGTGAACTTGTTCATATGCTATACGCTGTAACTTCTAGAGTTTACAGCCTGGGCTCTGTCATTCTGGTAAAATGACTAAAATGACAGCAATACAAACTGAGCAGAAATACTCATTCAGGAAGAGTTTTGTCTCCTTCTGTTGTGTCTTATTATAAAGTGGTTTTAACAGCTGGGGCTACACATGAGGTACATTGGCAGACTGGAAGCCATTAGGCCAAACGCTCTGGAATATTTATTTCCAACATCTGGAAACTAATCTGATTCTGCTGTAGGCAGCTAAGTTTCCTATGCTATCAACCCATGAAGCTGTCTTTGAGCCTGCTGGTCACGTTAACTGATAGAAGTGATGGGAAATCCAAGACAGTGTTCTCCTGCGTTGTTTCAAAAGTGAATGTAATCCGTGAACAGCCGCTGTTAAATTTGACAGACAATTCAAATAGAAAGTCAACCTTTTAAAACTTATCTGTCACTAAATACTTGGAAAAAATGTATTTAAAGCCCATTCTCTGCAGTGACAGTTTTCGTTGTTTAACACTACCTTTTGTAGTAACATATCTGCCTTTGCCTTACCTCTTCCACACTCCTTGTAACTGGGTTCCAGATACTTCACATTTTCTATGTAAAGCTTTGCACAGAAACTTTCTTTTGTCAAAATTGTAGGTAAATTAGAGGAACTTTTCTTGAGTTACAGATCTTAAAAATAGGTTTGGAAAAGCATCTATGCTTTTGTGTCACTTCTATGAAATAACATGCCTTAAAAGTTTGCTCCTTTCAGGAGAGTAACTCTGAAAAGCCATGATTTTTAGGAAAAATCACAGTGACAGGCTTTCAGCTCTAGCAATTGAAGACTCTTTTCCCTATGAAAAATGGCAATGAATGCCTTTTAAAGATTTAAATTGAAAAAGAGATTAACCTTGATGCTGGATGCACCAAAAGCACCAAGGGTACCGTAATCATGGACTTTCTGGATGCAAAAAGGAAACTTGCAGGTTTTTTTTTTTATGTCCTCTGGAGTACACATTTTGCAAATTTTCATCATTTAGACATAGCCGTTTTGCTCATGCTTCAGAGCTGAGCAAGAAAAGTTTAAGTTTGTTTATATAAAACCCCTAACCCTGAACATTTAATGAGACTCTCGAGTCCATTTTTTCTTATATGTAATTTTATACCTGGGTCCTTTGCTAGACTAAACTGGCATGATTCTACTAGGCTGTGGACAGTGATAGTTTTGCATCGGTTTGTTACATCTGAGGACTAAGCTCTTGCAGCAAGTCACCATACACTTTTGGGGAAGCGTCGCTGCCAGCCCCACAGAAAAGGCAAGAGCCAGCCTATTCCTTCCACTCCTGTCTGTTGCCCAGAAGAAGACTATATTAGCCCTGAAGCTCCTAAGTTTGAAATGACATTAAAAGCTGGCATAGCAGTAGCACTTCAAATAGCTATTGACATTTTGTCTTTATTTATGATGGTAGTAGCTTCAAGTTTTGAGGCAAGCTGCCATGTAAGCAATAATTCAGACCCATTGCCCCTGAGGAGCTCTGGGTGTGATTTAACTGGATTGCAGATTTAACTGGATGATTTTTTTTTTTTTTAATTTCAAAACAGTAACTGAAGTGGCCAAACAAGAAGAGACTTGTGAAATAATACATTGTAAAATGTCAGACCCATTCCTTCCCTTAACTTTCATACCCTTTTGAGAGCAAATCTTTGCTGAAAGATTTTTACATGATATGTGAATGGATTATGCAAGAGAGACAGGTATATGTTCTCATATTTGCATCAAAATGGGTGTTTAACCTCATTTCCAAGTTTCAATACTTGCACTTGAATGAGGGTCTGACAGTGGTGGAAATCACCATTTTGCTAAATTTCAGAGGAAATAATAGAATAAAACAACCTCTCATGAAAAGTTTCTGTGGAAAATACATTTAATGATTTCAAAAAGTCCAATTAACAGGTATAGCGCTAGATGTCAAATTCCTATACATACCCTTATAGTCTTTGTAGCAGTCACTCTGATTTAGATTATCTGAGCATCTGCCTCATGGTTCTGTTACCATGTAATAATCAATATTTGTCATTTTTTCACAAGAGACTCTTTCCTTTGAGATCCTTTGCAACCTTACAGACATACTAGCTTGCTAGCATTAAGGCCATCATTTTAGAGAACAAAAATCTGGGGATCTTACTAATGCCAGCTCGCTCTTTCTTTACCAGACAAGATAATTTTGAACTATACCCTAGGGCCAGAATCTGATCTCATCTGTGTCAGTGGAGTTACTTGATAGTTTCTGGTATCAACAGCATTATAGTAGTACAGACCTTCCTTAGCTTTCAGAGCCCTCTAGAGTCCAGCTAGCATGGAAACCCCATACTAAATTCCTGCAAAGATATCAGGTTAAAGGTTTATCCATGCTATGGCTCATTTATATTTTTAGATTTAAAATGCCACTATCTTTTCATAGGATGACACTGAGAGGTTCTTCAGTGGAGCCTGAAGAAAACTTCTAGGTTTTGTGATTTCATTGTAAATCATGACATAAATATGTCTACACATTCTTTGTAGTAGATAGGTCAGACGGGCTAGATGAATTTGAAGTAAATATACAGAAAGCATCAGACCACGCAGAGAAGCTGTGTTCATAAGTCACCCAGACTGGATGGCATTCACCCGGGAGCTCTGAGGGAACTCAATTGTGAAATTGCAGAACTGCTGACCAAAGTACGCAAACTACCACTTTAAACAACCTCTGTGACGGAAGCCTGACTGATTGCCAGCATAACTCCCGTACACTGCAAAGTTTCTAGAAGGTATCCCGGAAAAAGTGCAGACTGGCTAGGCTGACCATTCCTGATAAGATGGTAGAGTCTCTAACGAGGAGTGAATTCCCTGATTCCATAAGTGAACAAGGTCTTTTGGGAAAAAGAGGTAGCAGGGCTTCTGGGAAGGGGAATCCGGGGTCACTGATGTGTCAGAGTTTTGTGGAGGTGTCAGCAGCGTGTGGATAAAAGTGATCCACTGGATCGTGCGTTGGGGTTTTCAAAAAGCCTTTGGCAAGTTTCCACACTAAAGGTTACTAAAGAGACAAGGTTGCAATGGAACTGGAGGAAAGGTTCCTTTATGGCCTGAAAGCTGATTAAATGGTAGGAAGCAAAAGGTTGGGCTTAATGGTCACTTGCCAGGATGGAAGAAAGTCAGGAGAAGGGTTCCAGAAGGACCGTTGCTGGGACCAAAATTATGCTACGTCTCTATCTTTATGCATCAGCGACCTGGCGAAAGGAGCACACAGTGAAATCTCTTAATTTTGTGGATGATGCTAACTTCCTTTGGTTAGCTGAGTACAATGTCAGTGGCATAGATCTAGGTGAAAGGACGAAAGGGTGGCAGGTGAGCTTCTATGTAGCTAAATGTAAAGGAGTGCCTACAAGGAACAATAATCTAAACCACGCCTACATGATGCTGATCCTGGAAATGGCAATTACCGCTTAGGAAATAGATTTTGGAGTCATAATTTTCTGTCTTCTGAAATTGTTACCTCAATGTGCAGAAAATAGGCTAAATGAATTATCGGGCATTGTCTGGAAAAGTACCCCCCCAGACCTTGAGTACTGTGTATTGCTCTTGTGTCTGTGTTTGTAGGATGTAATGGAGTTAGAGAATGTACAGAGATGGGCAACTAAAATGATGAATGGGATGGGGTAGCTGGCTTACGTGAATAAACTAAAAAGGCTGTGACTCTACTTTAGAGATCCAAAGCCTGAGGGGGTATATGTTAGAGGTTTACCAAATCATGAAGGTGGTAGAGAAGGTTAAAGCAGAACTGTTATTCACCAAATCCCACAATACTGCATGCAGGACCCCAGCTTTAGACAGATAAAAGGAAGAACATTTTTCCATGTCAGCTAACGGAATGTGTTACCAGAGGAGGCTGTGGAAGGAGACAGCACAGGAGACACAAAAGGGGATGAGACAGGCTCGCACGCAGCTGATTCATCCACAAGCAGACCCTAAAGGGAGCGGGTGAATTTGTAACCAACAATAACCCCGAAGCAACATTCTGGATATTTGGGGTAAGAGGAGGACATGGACTATAAGGAGTGACCAAGCCTGTGCGCTTTTCTTTTAGGCTCCACCCCTTATTACTACTCTTTTTGCTGAATTCTCTGACCCTTAAAATACTTTGAAATCCTCTCTGGGACTTCAGTGAGAGATAGAAATAAAGCGGTTAGTGGTTGGAACAAACAGAATAAAGGAAGAAGGTGAGAATCAAGCCGTAAAAAGTAATAAAAGAATCCAGGAAATTAGAGAGCACAACACCAAGTGGGTACCCTGACAGCATCTACCGTTCCTTGAAGACATTGAGGGAACAAGTAGGTGCTGTTGGGTGGTGACCTCTTCCTTGGGACATGAGAGGGACTCAGAACAGAAAGCAGTCCAACAGTCCCCAGTATCCTGCTGACAAGATCAGAAGGAGGCTGATGAGAGCTTGCAACTTGGTGGATGAGGATGGATGAAGCTGACATAGAGAAAAAAGTGAGGGGAGAAGTGCAGCCAGGACTTCCATATGAGGTTCTGGTGGAGCTACAACAGGGATTTTGATGTGAAACACTAGATGTACGTGTGTACATGCAGGACGTGCAAAAGTCAAGGGACTCTGAAAACATGCAGCGTGTACATGGCTTCACGTAGGATTTTCCAGTGTATGTTCCCAAAACCCAAGAAATTAGCTTTAATATTCCATCCCTCATTAATCAGACTGCCTAAAAATCACCTGCTAAAAATAAGCTGGACATGTTATGAACAACATGGCAGGGTCCTGAGTGCATCATCCATCTCTTATATGCCCCTATCAGCCTGTGACCATCTTTCTCTGTAATGCTCCTCTGCAACCTCTTCCCCTCCCAGGTGTGACACAGCTATACGACCTTGGACCAGACTGCTGTGACAACAGCTAAGCTGTGAAAAAGAGCTGTGAGAAGCCCCCATCTGCAGCATCTGCTCATGTATCTATCTTCTATGCTGTGGTTTGGGAGCTTCAGTTAAGCTCAGACCCTTGCTCAAGGTATATTGTAGATATGCTGTGCCTGCCCTTGTACCTTGCTAATCCCAGCCTCGCCTTACTGCCTTCACTCCTGGCTTGACCTCAGACCTCCCTCATCACTACAGACCTGCCTGACCATCATTGGTCTGCTGGCCACATGTGTCCATCATCACCAGATCTGCTCTGCACTTCTTGCTTAAGGACTGTGGGCTTGTGCCCCTTGCTAGCGAGGGCACTGCATCTGCCAACCTTGTCGTGACCCTCGGCTACCCACCTGCCTTGCAGAGCAGGCTGCTCCCTGGCAAGCCACACCTGCCTGCAGCAGTCACTGCATTTACCTTCTTTTAATTACGCAGAATAGAGTGGAAATTCGTGACTGACGTCAATAGGAACATTGTTCGTTTGTTCTTGTAAGTCGTTACAGAACCACATTTTTAACTGGCTCACCATTAACTTTGTTTGCACATATTTCAGTTACCTAGGTTAAAAGCAATGCAGTTAAAAGGCTGTAGGTTGTATGAATCGGTTCACAACAAGGCAGACCAAAACCCTGCAGCTAAAGATTCAAGCTTTGTCTGTGCTTTAAAGTGGAGGAAGTATCCAGACGGGAGTATGTGTAGCTGTGCATCCTTAGGGCTTTTTTCTCTCATTGACATTCATCTGAACAGCCACGAGCTATATCTCCCCAGTTCCCATTCACAGTTACCTATGCCTAGGCTCCTGAAACTTCAATATATGGCCAGTGTGTTTCAAAACATGAATCATTATATCGGTAACAGTAAGAAAATGCAGATTCTATCTGAAGTTTAGCAATACAACAGACTTACCCAAAGTAAGCTGCAATTGTCTTTGCATGATTTTGAAAAGAATGAGGAATAAACAGTATTTTTTGATCACTGGGCTAATTCTGGTGTATTTGGCAGTCCATCTGGAGGAAATATTATAAAATGGCATTGTCTTGGAAAGTGCAAGAGAAATACTGACCTTGAGTCCCTTTCTATCAAGCTTGAAAAATACTCTTCGTTGTTGCCAGTGAATACGGAGAACAATATGAACAAAGAGAATATCACTTACAAGATGGTGTCAAACTGCATCAAGCAAAATAACCTGAAGGTATACCTTCATGTTATATTATCACATCTTTCAGCATGTGTTGCCACTTGCATTTGGAAGCAGAGGGTTTATTTTTCTTTCGGAGTGAGGGAAAAAACCACCACTGACAGCCCTTTGTGCTGAAGGTTACATTATTAATGAGTGTTGGGGTGTTGGGAAAGGGAGGAACTTTATATAAATACACTATCATTGCAGTTGAAAGAAGGTGCAGAACATCATAGTGTTTGAAGACAGAAAAACTGGGGTAATTGATTTCTCCAGGATCTTTAAAAATGCAGGTACATGCATGGAACCAGATCTGACCTGACTTACCAACAGTGTTAATTTAGAATAATTCTTTGGAAATCCCCTGGAATTATGGTAACTTTACAGCATTTATATGGCAGATCAGAGTATGTATGAGCATGAGCCTGAGTAGGAATGTAGTGAAAAAAGTCTACTCTCTCTTATTTTGAATCTGAAAAGACCTTGTAAGAATGTAGCAGCTACAAAATTACAAAGGAGAAAACCCTATTTCAGAAGTTACGGATTTAAATTCAAGGTGAGTTGTAGAGCCCCAATCTTGCACTTGTGGACTATGCAGCATCACCCCACCCTCAAAGATAGCTGCAGTCATACAGAAATGAAGGTTCATCAGGAGTTTCTGGGTGCAGAAGGGAACACAGTCACACTCTTTACATGCTGCCCTGCATTCAGACAGCCAAGGCAGAAGGTTGGCTAGGGAACCCGTATTTGCGTACTCACCACTCATGGCATGAGGAAGTCCAAACATTTTTTTATATAGCTCACAGGTACAGTTTCTTATACATATTCGGTACGTGAGATACACCTGACTTGCTCTTAGACACATGCTAGCTATAATACCCACTTCCAGTGAGAGGTGCAGATCTAAAAATATTTCAACGTGGGTAGTAGGCGAAGGATTTCTTAAGAACTCATAGCACAAACAAATTTGCCAACTTGAAAACTAGTTAACTTATGTTACTTTGTCACTATGGTGTTGTTACTCCGTCCTCCCTTCTATACTCAACCATTTGTAAAACCTACTCATTGGATTATCTATTACAGTCAGATTATTAGAGATCTGGGATGAAGAAATAACTTTTATCATATCTCTTGACAGCACGTAATTCAATGGGATCTAATGTAGAATAGAACTGCATGATGCTGCTGTACCACAAACTATAAATAATTAATCATACAGGTAAAAGAGACCTGTTAACATTTTCTTCTCCAGGAACACCTCAGCTGTGTTACAACAAAAAAAGTGTTGGGACACTTATACCATCATGCCGTAGAGAAAAGGAAAGTCATTATGAACTTCAGATTTCTTGAAATAATCCTTTTGGGCATCAGAGCTCATAAATTGGGGACAATGCATCCTCATCTCCCTACCTGCTAATATTCTCTAAAGAACATTTTGGTCTGCTTTTACCTTAAAAAGTGGTGAGTTTAGACCATTCCTTTGCAGTATCTTCTAAGTCTCACTAGTAGGAAGACTCCCCTGATATTTGGCCTAAATTTTGCCCTTTCTTAATTTAATTTCTTCTATTTCTAAACCCTCGAGTCCCTCCGCATAACTCGTCTCAATAGCTGTCAGTCCTCTCCAGATGAATTATTAGGTGGCAGTGCTTGAACCACTCTGCATGATTTTTTTATCCTCACACCTCTAAGCATCTTTCTTTCCCCACTTCCCTGTGATCATCTGTATTGCTACCCCTTCCAAATCAACACTGTCTGAAAAAACGCATTTCCATGTTGTTTGCCCCGTGAAGGACATTGCAAAGGCATGCAATATTTAATGAATATTGTACATTCTTTCTGTTTGCTGGATTGGTGTAATATGACTCCCTGGATGAGAATGACGGACTTTCTAGGAGGAACTAACACGAATGCAGGAAAGCAGGCAACGGTAACAAACACCTCTCATTTTTACCAGTATTTAAATGGCAGTGCAAGTAGGAGAGGAGAATCTTAGACATCCATTTTGGGCAGGTTAAACAAAAGGCTTCCCCAGGGCCCCACACTCAAGCTGACTAGAGCATTATCAAACATAAAGCCAGTCTTGAACACTGAAACCCTCCTTCTTAGCAAACACGATAAATAAGCCTCAGGTGCCTAACACCGGTTTTGTACTATAGGCATTTAGCTCTTGTTTCATCTCCATCTTTAGTCTGTGGTACTGCGCTTCATTTTAAGACTTAACTGTAAACATAACATTTCTCACAAAATTATTATATGCAGAAAAAGTCCTGCATTGCATCTGTCATAGTCTTCTCAGTTGGTAATTCTGTCAAAAAGTAAAGGCAAGAGTTTCTTTTTGTAAGCTGTGCTTATTCCTAATGCCTCTGCTATCTTCCAAATGGTTAGAAACTGTTATTCATTCCAGTATTTTAAAAGGAATTGAAGCTAGACTTTCCTGACAGTAATTACTACGATCTTTCTCTTTTTGAAGGCTGACACCACATTTCTTTTCTGTTATCTACCAGTACTTCTAGCCCAGTTTCATTTACGAGAGCACAGTAGCAAGAAGAAGAGAATTATAAAGACTGAGATTTAAGTGAAGAATTCCTGCTGCAGGAGAGCTGCCAGAGCTGTGCTGGGGCGGGAAGGTAAGTTCATCTGCCACACCATGAAAGAATCTGTCTCATGTACATGACAGTAGAAACTGATGTCAAAGGATGTGCATGCACACTGAGCCTTTTCATCTGACTCTTAATGACCAGCTACAGTCAACTGCGTTGTCAGCTTATTTATAGAGCCCAGTTATGGTTTCTCAGAGATGCAAAATTGAAGTTGTATGGTGCAGAGGAAGTACCAAAAGTCATTCAAAGCACTATTCAGTTATCCCAGGATGCAGGATAATCACAAGATTTCACCTCTGGCTCCTTTTCAGTTTCTGGTCCATAGATGATATCATGCCTTTTCTCTGGAGCTCTTCTGGTGGCAGGTCTGTTGTAACCTGCAGATTTGTTGAACTAACTCTCTGCTTTCTCTCTTTGCTGTTGTACCTTCATTTCCGCCCACTCTTCCTCCGGAACAGAATGCTGATTTTCCACCATTAGACATCTTGCCCTACAAGCGTATGCTTTTACAGATAAGTCGGTGATCTATACTCTGGGCTCTCTGGTTCAGCAAATTTCTGTACCTCTTGCATTGCCCATAAGCCACACCTCTCCTCCTGTTTTTTGTCTTTAAATCACACAGTTCACCCTTGCCTCCAGGTCTAGCCCTAAAACTTCATTTCTGTCAATTCTTCCATTTGATGCTTCACAAAAGAGTAGCTTCCACCACATGATCACTGAAGGAGAACATCTGTTTTGAGATATCTGTATCCAGTTACAGTATTTATACTGTCTACTCCATTATTTCAGTCACCACAGCTACTGTTTCAATAATCTTTATCTTCCACTTTTAAAGAAAACTGAGAAATCCTCCCTAATCCTCAACTCTTCTTCTTTGGTCATCAGTTGGTTGGCTTGTCAGTTTTTGCCTTGGTTAGACTTACTTCCCCAATCAGTCTCACCACTGAAAATTGTGATCAAAGGTCTTCCTCACATATTTAGCTGGCAGACTTCTACACTACTTATAACCCACAATACCTGACTGACTAGCAAACTACCAACTGCAGCAAACTCACTAGCACACGGGGAGAGAAACTAACTTACCAATCACAGAACAAGGATTATTTTTTTTTTCCATAAAAGATAAGAAAATTCAAACTCCACCTTTTCTATTGTGTTCGCTGACCCTTCCATACATCAATTGCCTGGCAGTTGGTTTCTCTGTATTGCAGTTAGCTGAATTATCCTTACAAATAGTCACAAGTCACTTCTGCCTAATGCTGACAATCATTTCTGCTTCCTCTGTGCAGCAGAACTTATCCTCACCGTGCTTCCTTGGATACTGATACTCAACCCATTTCTGGGTTTGAGGAATGCTACCATGTGAATCCAAATGATTTGCAGTCTGTTTCAGTGCTTACTGAAATAAATGAGATTATTTCTTCGGCATTCAATGGGCATTAAATTAGACCTTTACTGAATGGTGGAGCATTTCTTACAATTCAGAACAACTTAACTTAATGAAAGATACTGTTTTTCAAGTGTAAACTCTCAATAGTTTTCCCTGGAGGAAAATCGAGGACATACAAGGACATTTGTTGTTTTGGTTTTTTTTTTTCTTTAGCCAATGCTGATAAATTCATAAAGAATTCCAGACTCCTCCAGGGAGAAAAGATTCAAATTAAAAATGAAAAGTTACATGGACTTGTGTGCATTCAAAGCTCGTATTAATTTTAAATGGGAAAATAGGTACTTTTGAAATTCAAAATACCTGGGAAAAAAAGGACAACAAGTATGTATTTGAGAGCAATTGATTAAAACTAGCTGCAATTACAGGGACCCATCCACCCATGTAAAGGATGGAGGATACAGCAAGAAGCAGCATTATATCATTGTCATTCTATCAAATACTTACAGCTTAATAGTACGGAAAAAAATAAATGAGACTGAAGAGAAAATGGAGACGAGGAGAGTAGAAGTGTGGGAGGAAAATGAAGGAGAACAGAACATGGTTGCTACCTGCTCTGTGTGCCAGAGAGGTCGTTTATGGCTTTAAAGTTAAGGTTCAAAACATCTAGGGACAAACTCATCTCTATTCTTAGCCATCCAGAGAGAAATGGAGTTGAAGCAGGGATACAGTTGTCCTCCAGACTCCTGGGAATTAAAATGCAGATCCCAGCAGGAATGGCTAAGGCTTCCATAATTTTGGAGAAGATAAACAGACTTCTGTGCAGTTTACTGCTCTTGGGACTTTTAGTTCCTGGCCTGAATCCACTGCTGGGCACTACGGGTGTTCAGACCCCAGCAGAGGGACCACCCAATAGGAAGTTTGTACAGAGGATGATAACCATTGAAGGTAACAACAGCAATGCACTCATTCCTAAGCGAAACCGAGCAGCACCACTGACAGACAAGGGCTTGGTTAGGGCAGCTGGTAGGGCAGGATGGCACTGGTTTGGTGCGTTTCCTCCTGTGGGGCCCTTGTGAAAGCCTAAAGCCCAACCTCAATCAGTTATTGAAGAAAAATGGGCTGTTGTCCAGTGTGGATGAATATCATTGCTGTTCTTGTGGGCACGCTGCCTTGGCCCACAGCAAGGAACTAAATCTAACTGGGAGTTTGAGAAACATGGTCCTGCAAGCTCTGACAGAGTAGTAATGTTCTTTTTCCATCTTTGGTAGAAATTCATATCAGTGTCTGCTCCTATCAATCCCTCTGTCCTCATCACTAGTACAGCATTATTCTCCTTTATTTCAGTCTGGCTGTTGCATAAAATATATAATCAGATCTAAGTTTGGACCCAGATTCCTGAGGTTCAGCTATATCAGAATTTAGAATGCATTATGAATGATTTTTAATATAAAATAATCTAGAAAACAAAGAGGTTGAATGGAAAAGTTAAGTCCTGTCTGTTCTGCCAACAACAATTTGGTCCTAAGATAGCTAGAAGTTATACGGGAAGAAATAGAAAGCTTCAGTAGACTGTAGCCAATTTACCACTGCTGCCAATACTGAAATACAGCTCATTCTGAATTAAGCTAGCAGTGATATATGGCACAGTAAATTTGCTTGTTATGACTCTAGGACTAAGACAGTTTCGGGAAAATTGCCTAAAGAAAAATCTCACTTGTAATTTAATTAATTTTTTAAGATTTAGGTTTGCTGGATGTAGGACTTTGTGTAGAGGATGGAAAAGATTGGTGGCCAGAAAAAAGGCAGACTGGTCCTAAGTTCAGCAAGACACAGCAGTGTGCAAGAGTAGTGTAATGAAGGAACCAAGTGTACCTGTTTGAATTTTATTTGGGCTTGTGCTAAACACCACTAAGGACACTGCAAATAATCTTTGGAATGTGAGAATCAGTAGGGTGTCCAAATGTGAAAGTCAGCCTTGCCATACCCTTGTGCGCTACTGGCTAGGAAACGCCTTGTCCCTTAGCCGTAAGCTACTAGGATAGGTCAGAATCAGGCAGACAGGACCTAAAGCTCGTTGAACACTTGAGCATACGGACTACTATTGTGGCAGCAATAATGGGCATTCCAGTAGTAACTATGAGGTCCTAATACAAGAAGAAAGTAAGTAATTCAGCTTAATTTAAGGACTGCCAGGTCCTGACTTCTTACATGGATGTTGGAGAGAGGAACATGTAGCCTAGGTTAGGTACTGACAGATTTGGTTTGAGTAGGGCTCTACTGGCTTTAATTAGGCATGTGTTTGAGAGTAAATAGTTAAGTGCATTAATCAGTATTTCCCTTTTCTCAATGTCAGACCAGGAGGGTCTGTTTCTGAGTAAACCTGAACATTTAAAAATGTTTAAAAATAGCAGGAAGGATTTAACGGTATTGTCCCTTCTGTTCACTCCCTCAGTCTAGTCTATGTTAAACCCCAGACCTTAAGAAACTGGAAATCTCCCAAACCCCACCAGAAGGTGATTTGAATGTGGGGTGCTAGATTATATATAAAATCAATCATTGCCCTTGGGAAATATCAGATACAATGCAAGACTGGGATGAAGTTCCTTAGATGTACTCTCTTGTACTCAAGATGTTACTTTCAGCTTATACTTAAACAATGGGAATGTTAGAGGTGAATATTAGATTGATTTCTGCAGGTCTTTCAGTCCAAGAAATGCTTGACTATTCTTCTAGATGGGCAGCAAGAAGGGAGTTCAATATTCAATGGAATTATCCAGGGCATGAAGGAAACACCTCAGGGCCATAACTGATCGAGCTCCCCCCGCTTAGCACAGAGAGAGTGCGTTTGTTCCAACAGGTCCTTCCTTTGATCTTGTTCTCCTATGCTTGAACACTCAACATAGAACTGGTTTGGAAACCAGACAGGAATAAAAAATCATTGGAAAGAATGGTATATAGACTTGAAATTTTTCATTGACAAGCTCATTGGATGCCAGGCTTAACTGTGGGAGTTCAGGGAGTCAGTCACAAAGCTGTGGACCATGGAAATTCTCTAGACTTGCTTAGTGAAGCCCATGTTCTTCTCAAATGACAGTCAATGATAATCTCACTGAACAACCACAGAGTCTAGAAAGCTTCTGATGCAAACCAAAGCTAAACATACTTGGTTTCCATTCAGTCTGGATTAAAATAAAATAAAACCAAAAAATGACATTTTCTAAATCCCAGAGACCCTACTTTTTAGCCAGCTGTAAACTAAAGATAAAAAGTTATGATCCCAGGTGTAAAGAGCACAACCAGAAGTGGAAAAATTGTCTTTTTAGATTCTCAAAGGCTCCATCATATATTAAGGTCCTTGAAGTCATACATCAACTGCATCTCCACTGCCTGCTCCTTCCTAAAGGAATACCAGTCTAGACCTACCTAGGAAGTCTCCTTCCTGTGACCAAGCACCTTTGGGTGCAGTATCTTCAGCATGGTGAAAGAAACACTGCGCATGTTAAGATCCCCCAAATGCGTACCGGGTAGCAGACATTTGCAGAGTACACTTAGATCAATTACTCTCTCAGAAACATGAGTTATGAAAACACCTTAACAAACAAAGTTGGATTTTAGCTCTTACAGTCTTTTGGAGCAATCTGGCTTTCCTCCCTCCAGGTTAGATTAGCAAAGAGAGTTGGCTCAAATTGCTCATTTTTTATAATTGGAATATCTTTGAGTTTCTTCAGAATAGTCACTCCAAGCTCCTTTTTCCTCTTCTGCTGCAACATAGACTATCCCTAATCTCACCCACCTGTCTTTTCTTGAGCTACACCTCCTGTTCCCTTTCCTCGCCCTTGCAGAATCAATCTCACGTAGGGGTTTACACCAAATATGGCTGTGAAATCTCATGATTTCTCCCTGCTTTTCTTTTTTAGTTTAGGGCTAGACTGAAAGAAATTAAGATAAATTCTCCTCCCTTGCTTTCTGGGATTAGATTCCCTTTTCTTTTCCAACATACATATGAGCTTCCTTAAGCGAACATTTGCATTGACTTTCTTGATTAGCACATTCAAAAGCCCCTGGCTTTTTGGCAAGTCACAACATTTTCAAGACTTTAGTAAAATGCTTAAAGACTTGATCAGATTTTTTTTTAAAAAAAAGACAAAAAGTCAAAAGACCTACTCTTTTTTTTCCTTGCTAATCTAGTTGTATTTCCACTGTACAAACAGGTGAACTGGCAGCAGTGACAGGCATAGTATATTATGCCAGGCAATGTCATGGGAATGGGTGCCAAAGACAAGAGAAGGAAGGAGTGATTTTGCTACCAGGGAAACTGTGGCATGGAAGAGGATCTCAGTAACCCAGAAGGGTTCTCTGGTAATTTGTATACCTTAAAAGCGGTACTAGAATTCCCTGACTGTCTTCTGGGGTGTTATGTCCTGAAAGATGGTGAGAATCAACAGCTAACCACTGCCAAAAGGGAATGTCCTTTACCCTATTCCCACTCTGACTTGTTCTCCACACTCCTAGCTTCTGTGGTGCTTATTTTATCCTCTTTGACAGCCTCTTTAATTCACTAACTCCAGAAAAACAAAAAACCAACAGGTGAACATTTTCTGTATGACAGTGTGTCAAAGTGGCTCGCAGAAGATCTGATGAGCACTAGAGGTGGAAAGGGGAGGAGACAGAGTTGGGAAAACAGGGAGGGACTAAGGCAGGAGAACTGGTAAGGGAAGGAAAGGGTGAGGATAGAAACAACCATCGTTTGGTGTCAGCAAATAAAAGATTGGCGCAGCTGTCTGTGGAAGCAGAATTGTCTTACGGGGTGGCTAAATAAACGCTGTCTATTTTTCTCTGTGAAGTTTGGAGCTCTACAGTATGATATATGATGGCAGAAACACAGCAACGGCAAAGTGCTATAATTCTATCAAACACCTTGTGAAAAATTTTCCTTTAATAAGCTTCACCAGAAAGACAAAGAGCAGAACTCATCAGCAAAATCCAAACAGAAACGCGGTCACACAGATCTAGGGCGGACTCGTGTTTATACAGAGAACACAGCCGAGGCCTCTGGGGGTAGTGCAATTCAAATATAAAAGAAAATGATCAGAAGACCTCAGAATGAGGCAGGTAGCCTAATTCAGAGGGCTGGACCTCCTCCCAGGCCCAGGGAGTGTGTCGCCCTCTTAGGAAGCTGATTGCTCTTCCTTTCCTCCCATTCTCAGGCTTTTCTCCTGATGAGATTTCAAGAGCGTTCAGGGCTTTTAAATGTAGGAATGACTGACTCAGTATACCAGAGTAGCAATGAGTTCAGCCCAACTGTCAACCTTTTAGTGCCTCATTCCCTTGTCCCGATGTTCCTGGGAGGGCAGCAGGCATGGGAGAGAGCGGTCATTGCTTGCATTCCTGCAGTTTCCCTGTGTGGTGGGATTTGCTTCATGATGTACTTCACATCTCTTCTGTGGTGTTTATAAAAGCTCAGAGTCAGTAAATGGAAGAAGCAGTTGTTTAACCACCTATTGAAGACCAATTTATTTTTTGTAAAAGGGATGTACCTTACTAGGCAGATGATATGATCATGAATCACACTTTTTCATCTGTATAGTTTATAAGAATAGGCCCAGCCCAGAAAAATCAAAGAAGGCAAAATAAAAGTATAAAAACATTGTTGGGCAAGTTTTGATGTAATTATTTTTTTGCCATGGGAAATATAAATACAGTCAAACAATCTGTTTTTTAATTAAAAAAGATTGATCAAAATTTTCTATTAGATCCAAAAGGGAATTAGAGTATGCATTAGATTTTTGGATTAAAAGGTAAGTGCCATTTTACATACTGGCAAAGGAAGAAAACACAGAGAAATTCCAAATGCAATTGCTTGGCGTATTAGTTTTTTGATTATCTAGAAAAAATTGTTACAACTCCCCCAAAGCTATTATTTAACACATGGGAAACACTGTTTCTCATTGGAGATTATTTTCTAGAAACCATTCAAAGTATAAAAAAGCAATTCATGTTTTTAAAATGATTTCATTTAATCAAGGTGCGCAGTTTGAAACTGCAAGATTCAGAAGGCCGGATTATTTAATAGCTGACCAAGTTTTTGTAGTTCTGGGGAGTTACATTAACTTTAGGGTAAGTGATTATTCCTTCAGAAATTGAATCCCTTCATTGTTGATTATTTTCTATTTGTATATATCATAATATAAAAGAAACACAACAGTTCTATCATCAGAGCAGTTCACTCCTGTGATAACAATAATGAGAATGACCTAGGTGGTAATTCACTAGACATTTTGACACCTCCTCTCCCCAAACGGCTTCCAATATGCCGGTCATCTTTTTGGGGGAGAGATAAATGGCCTTGTTCTTCTGTGAGTAAATTTGCAGAGGTCAGGTGGAGTTGTAGAAAGTGAATTCTGAAGTATAGAGGACACTCCTTCTCCTTCTCTCTTTGGTATCAATAGCAGTTTGGCTGAAGTTATATTTGCATACCTGCTGGTGTCAATCCAACCTAGAGTGCTTCTGTGTCCTCTAGATCCATTCATTCTCTGGACTGAAGGACAGATTCCTGGGTTCAGTTATTTAGTCAGGTAAGAGGAAATGGAAGTCGGACAAGAATTTGTCATAAATGTTATGCAGGCCTTTGAACGCAGTTTTTAAATTATTGCCTGTGGATGTTATTGCAGAGGGCCTGACTCTGCTCTTACACTAACATAAATAATTAATGAGAAATCTGCATGGTACGGGTGTAAAATAGAGAAAAGTACAGTCCAATATGTGTGGTGTTCATCTTCTGCAGCCATCTTTTCCATCTTGCCCTACAAAAACTTAAGGTGAAAAGAAAGATACAGATGTAAACCATTTTTACCTTTGACTCAACCGCAATTTCTTCACAAGGTTGCACTGTGCATTGCCGTCACTAACTATTCTAGATCTAAGCCAAAGAATTTTTCTTCTCCTCGGCTTCAGAACAAAAACGGACCTTAACTACTAATAAGTTGGCCTCTGTGTTACTGTTGCACTGAAATATGGGTAGCTACATTTGCATATCAGAAGCTTTTCTGAGCGGGATGACCTTGTAAAAACCTCAGCAGAGGCAGCGTGATGAAGATCTGGGAGATTTCTATAAGAAACATTTTGCTTCAACATAAAATATGAATCAAGCTCCAAGTTAGATATCAGCTCTCAGAGCTGTTCAGCCTCACTTGATGTTTAACATCTAGATTTAATGAATGACTCTGGCAATGTGGACTACAAGTCAGGAAATTTATAACCATTTTGGAAGCAAGAGACTGGAGGTTATTATATTTCTAAGATGAGAAGGAAAAGATCATAATAAAACATTAAGCTTTTTGTCATGAGATGAGGGAGCAGGTGTAACTAGGAATAGAAGAATCTTTAGTTCATAAGCATTAAGTCCCGATCACAGCAAGATTTAAAAGTCTAATTGTGGAACAGAGAAACAATACATCCTGCACATGTTAGTTATTCTGCTCCATTAAAATTTGGTTGGATGTTTCTATTTTGAGAGCCCAACACAGGTAGGTGCTGAAAATTTGTTGTTAGACTAAAATATTTGGAGTAACCACTGGAGTCAGGAATCTGAGGAAGGATGTACCTTTAGTCTAAAACCGTGTGCGTTATGAGATTCTGAGGACCAAATCTAACCCAGGTATTGTATTTTAGCAATATATTTGGGGATGACAGGTTTTCCCATGAGAATCTCTTGACAGGTCAGGTCATTCACAAAGCTATTTGTGAAACTCCAAATCAGAAAGCTGAAACCTGTAAGCAATTTCAAATAAGAAAACCACTTTTACTATTCTTCCTGCAGAAAAGTCAGACATTCTTTCGAGGTCTGGTTACTAAGGATTAAGTTGCACAGTTAAATCTTGGAAGCTTTAAGTAATGTCACTTTTACTTTAGTGAGGTGTCATGCTTTCCCCCCAGAGCACCCTCATATCCGTGAAAGACTGGAAGGGGATAGAGCTCTATATTATGTTTATTAGGCTGGGCTGTAGGATGACAATCTGATAATCACGTGAATTTAGGGGAAAACATATCACCATTTTCTATGTTGAAGAGGGAAAGCTCACCTTTTCACTCTAGCTACTCCTCTAGGTTGTATTCCTCTAGAGCTTTCTGTGTTCATTTTGGCTAGTTTGCCTTGGGATTCCTGATTGCACTTTAAAAGTTGCAGGCATCATTACATTTGCCCCTCTCCAAAATGGCAAACTTTACCTCTCCGAAGTGTAATGACAGGTAAAGAGTTGGTTTGTGACATGTTCTTATGCAGGTACCAGAGTAAGAGTTTACCTTTCAGAGACATCAGCAGTCCGATTAAATCAGAATCCTTCAAACTAGGTTTAATAAAAAGGCAAGCATGCCACCATTTGCCTACCAATGAACTTCATATGAAGAGTTTAAGATTTTCAGGGAGCCTTAATATAATTGATTTAGAGTTTTGCTTAACCGTAAAAAGGCTTACACGGACCCTAAAAAGTCATCAGACCATGTCAAGTATTTCTCTAGTGAACTGTCCTGAGAAACATCTGTCACAGGATTTGTGAAAATAACATTTAAACTAGTACTAAAAAAGAGGTCATCAAATAGAAAAACTTCTTGAAAAGGGAAGTTATGGGGCTTAAATTATCATAGTGAAGCAACTGAGGAAGGACCATTTGCTTGTGCAACATTCATTATTGTGATGCAGGTAAACCAAAACTAATTAAGAATGGTGTGCTTAAATCTTGCCACCTACATTTCGAAGTATTATTGACTCAGGAGTGGATTTCTTGGTTCCATTTTGGCAGTTTATCTAGGCTGACGTATCACATCCATTATTTTAACACAGTTTTTGTGTGTGTGAATTATAACTACTCTGACTGACTGGCTGCTCTGTAATGTAATAGATGTAGACAAAGGCCGCCTAAGGTAGAATACTTTATTAGGTCAATTAATATACCAGCAGCATCTTGTTCCTGGGTTAATCATTGGTCTGAACCTTTACTTTGCATTTAAATGTGGGCATGGCCATAAAAATGACTCAGGAAAATGACATTTCAGTCATCTACGTTTATTCTCTTACCATGACTTACACATCAAATCTACTCAGTTTGTAAGTCATAACTTGATTTCCCAGCTGTCAAAACATCAAGCTCAACCTGACATCAAAAAACAATCCAGCTGTGATCTCTCTCTGTCTGCACCACACTAACACCAGTCATAATTCTGAAACTGCAATTAAACTGATGATGTGGCTTTAGAGTGGTTTTTTTGTTGTTTTGGTTTGGGGGTTTTTTTTGATGATGCACAAGGCAGAAGAACATCTATCTTGCTATCCCACAGGACCTACTAATTGTATTAGTTTGTATTGTCTGTAACTATCCCATAATTCATATGACAAAGGGTTCTTTCTGGTTTTTGAAACCATCATTTCAAGACTTTCCTTTCTGAAAGGGTATAGAAGAAAAGTCAGACAGACCTTTCTGTCCGAAGGGAAGGGAAAAAAGCCATTTAAGCTAAAAGATAATGTTTGTGAAAGAGAAAATGTCAACAATCTGGACATGGATAACTTTAGACAAGGAGTTTTCCCATAGGATTATCTGGCACCAGGAGCTGAAGCAAGAGGGGAAGCCTTTTAAAACATATTCTGCGCAGTTATCCAAGTAATTTTGTGATGCGGTGCCTTTGATATTGGGCTGAACTTAACCCAGAAGGGTTAAATTCTACGTTCCTGCAAAAGGTGCCCTAAGAAGTGGGTTGATATAGGCGGGTTCTCAGGAAAATTCTGATCTTTCTCTGGTATAATTTGAGTGTAATTCTGCTGATGCAGTGTATGCTGTTAGGCTGCATACAATCCAGAATGGTGGAATTTGCCTCAGTAAACATCAAATAGAAATTAATAGCTTTAGAAATGTCACTGGTGGATTTGGGGATTTTTGGTTTTGCGTTTTTATTTTCAATGAACTTGTAGAATTTTATTTTCAATGAACTTGTAGGCTCCCATTAAAAAAGTCAAAATTCACCAGTAGTTGGTGCCTCTCAGCACCTGAACTACTGCAGTTATTTTGTATTCTCAAAGTGTTAAGGAAAGCATTGCAGTTATCTCTGTGTTTTATATGTGTTGGTAAATTATGACCTTTTGATGGCAATAATTTATACCAAAACTACATATATTGGTCCAGAGGGCTACTTCTCTGAAAGAAATGAGCAGATTTTGGCATAATACCTCAGACCAATAAATTAATTTTCATAATTTTATTCCAGAGAGCAAAATGAACCCTAATATATTTAAGTTTAAAACAAATGTTTTGGAAATATGTTCTTAAATGTGTAAAGCTTACTCTACCACAGCAGTGTTTCCTACAGAAAGGCAAGTATTGTTATTTGGAAGCATCAGTGTTTATCTCTCTGTTCAAATATTACCAAGATTTATAGTCCCTGTGTTTTATATCAGGCTGCTAATCAGAAAGCTTAAATCAATATTTCAGATTGTTAAGTACCTTTAGAGAACAGCTTTATAGTGATAAAGGTAGCACAGCAGAACAGCCTGATCCTGCATTTTCACCTGACCACCAAACAACGCTTGGAAACTGCGACATGAGAACGGCAAACTAAGTGTTGTAGCCTTCAAGAATGGCTTCAATGCAGAGCCCTTTAGAATGAAGAAATGACAGCTTGTATACTGTGAATAGAGGCAACATCACCTCGTATAAAACATAAACTTGTTATTTTTTTCCCTCTGCATTATTATTAGGTCATGCAAAGATGTGGGCTAATGCAAAACCCGCCTGAGAGGTTTGAAAAGTCCATTTCTAGGACAAGAAAAAGGTTCCCAGCTCTCCATTACAGGGAGTTGTAAGGAATTTTAGTTACACCAAAAATATCAGACAAGGCTTTTGCCGGTCTGCCACAGAAAAGAAGGTGCAAAAGCAATTTTATATATAAACTATCTTTTATATATAGAGAGACTTTATATATAAACTATCTTTTGTACAGTTTTGCTACATTCCCCAGCGAACAGCCATATCCATTTTGAGATTTTCCGATTACCCATTTTGAATCATATTATTGGCCTATCTTGTCTAAAATCCTGTCTTGGAGAATGATTTGTTTTAGAAGAAGTTCTCATCGAGCACTTGCCACTTAAGAAATTTCACCTACAACAGGAAAAAGCCTTTTTCTGACCCACTCTGGCCGCTAGTTTAGTCTCCTTTCCTCCTCACACTGAAGTAAAATGTCTTGCTATTTATTTCACCATGATCAAAACTGGGTAATCACAAGGTGAGGAGATTAAAGCAATTCTCCCTTGTAAATTCATGCACCCCAATTAGCCTCAGTTTTTCTTTTGAACGAAGTGGGAATGCAATGAGGGCCTCAATTTTATTTACAGGCAAAGAAACTGGGGGAAGACTAACAGGGGAATGAAGGCACAAAGCTCAAGGAAGTGACTCTTAAAATTAAACATGACTTTAAAATAATCACAAAATAAATAATCACAAAATAAATTCCTTTTAAGGCATTCTGATTTTTTTTTCAATGTATACTTCAGTAGAATCTAGAGACTATCTGCAAGATGAGGCATGTTACTCTAGGCATGACACGTACGCATAGTTAAAATAATTCTAGCCCCAAAGAACTGACAGTCTAAATAGAAAACATAGTGATTCTGAGATATTATCCCCACGAGATAGTCAAGAACGGAGGAACACAAAAAATCAAGATTGGCTTCCCCCCTTTAGGCTCTAGTTTCCATCTCGATTCAGTGAGGACAGGGAGGCACCCAGGAAAGGCAATTCCCCACACTTCAGATTCAGCTGTTTTCTGCTGGAGCCTTTCTCTTCATTTAGCGCACACATAGCCTAGCATACACAGCCTTCTGGATTAGGCACCTCAGGTCAACACCACATACTAAATGTGATTCATTCGGATCGAAATGACCTACCAAACCCCACAAAATCTAGTTTGAAGGACAGCCCACGTACCAGCTCAGCACCACAATCGAGAGGCAAGCCCAAAGTCGCTGGATGCTTTTTCTCTTATGGAGAAGTTTCCAGCCTGATGTGATGTGGTTATTTATTTTTTTAATCACAGGTTAATGTATCAATTTTGAACTTGTTAAAAGATTTTAAACTTCTTAAAACAAACCACTTAGAGATGAAAAATAGCTATGAAAAATACTATAACCTGGAAATCCTAGAAAAGACTGGAAATTTAATCCCATAATTTTTTTGGGATTGTTTTTTGAAAACCAGAATTTGCTGATGAATTGACATTAAGTATGCTACAAAACAAAATCACTGTGTAATTAGTGACTAAATGCTTTCAGAAGTGACATCAACCTCCAAGTAAAACATTTTTCACCTGCCTTATTATGTTTGGGAGAATGTAAGATGCATGAAAAAGTAGCTTTTCACTTTTCTCTTATTTTTCAAAATGTAATTGTCATGTGCTAAGAAGACAGTTATTGGACAGATCCTCAACTGCTCTTTTAAGTAAGGCTATTAAGAAAGAATATTGCTGTGCTGACATCATAGAAAGTTTTCTATTTTTTCCACAGGATGATTATTACTGGTAATACTAGAGCACCCAGTCACGGATCTTTTTGTCCTACAGACTGAATGGCATCAAAACAAAGTTTTCTGCTCCCAGAGGGCTTAGAGTTAAAGGAGAAAACAAGAGACAGTAGAGAGATCTGAATGACCCACTTTTTGGGGTCTTAACAGAGCATTCGTTTGCTGCAGAAAGCAGAAATTCCCATTTAACTGTGGCTGTGGCTCAGCCACCTGAGCCAATACTGGGGGCTTTATTTCAATACAAAATGATGTTTGAGAGACAGAGCAATGAGAACAGGAATAAGGAGATGTAGTGAATGCTTTTTACAGCAGAGAAGTGGGACCCAAGTGTCTGTCACAGCAGTGAAGATAGACAGTGTCACAGCACGAGGAAATAGTCTGCAGCTGCATTCTGCATGCACATCCGCAGGGTAAACATGCATTTGTCAAAGCTAGAGAAAAGTAACCTTCAGTAGTTGAGGCTTCAAAGAAAGGATGCTGGGATGAGAAAGTGGAGTTGCTTACATGAATAGGAAAGGCAGCATCTTAAGAAGGAGAATTTGTGAGACTTTGTTTTTCCCTAAATGTGTGAATCCAAGGAGTGATCCATGTTGAGGATGATGTCTGATACCAGCCTGAACAGTGGGCACCACAATGGTGGTGGTGTTGCCAAGGGCCTTGTGGCAAAAAAAAAAAGAAAATTCTCTTTTTACTATTGAGATTGCTAGTGCAACAGTGACAGAGGCAAGCGGAGTTTTTGCCCTGGACGAAAGCCTGGTCTGGAGGAGAAGGCAAGGTGCAGGAATCACCAGGTCACCAGGCAACAGGTCAAATTTTATTCGTGGGTGAGAGTATCCAGGGAAATGGGGCAGAAGGGCAAGAGAAGGGGACCAAGGACAGGGAAGCTCAGGACCACACACAGTTCTGCAGGGGGAGAGAAAGATGGCTGGAATAACCCAGCACAGTCAGAATAAGTGACCTGCCACCAGAAAAAACATGAGTGTGAGGCTGAAGGTGGGTCTGACGTGTCCTGGGCTGGCAGTGATCTAATCACTGGAACATCCTTCTGCCCGCACAGCCTAGAATGTCATCTCAGGATGGATGAACTATTGGTGTCTGTGGAGGAGAGGTGTGAAAAATGAAGCTCAGCTGCTGTCTTTCATCCAGTGTCTTGGTGGTACCTGAAATCAAGTAAGATGAGTGCAGTAGGGACTTCCTATTACACTTGTAACAGGTGATATGCCTAATAAGCATAACTGTAGTACATTATTGAAATTTTGTTCCCAATAGGGTAGCTATCAGAGTGTTGAATTTCATACTATACTTACCACCCATGGTAATTTGCTTGGGCCATTAATCCTTCCTTGAACTTACTGGGGACATGCCAGTATATATAAAGCTGTTAGAAATAAAGTCAAAATTTTAATGTTTTTGTGTAATTTGTTAACTTAGGATCTTTTTCTTTTTTTTTTTTTTCTTTTAAGCCACTAGCAAAACTTTAATCAGCATCCATGAGAAGATAATCAGAATCCTTTCAATAAAACATGTGCTTCAGAGTATTGAGTGCCATTGTACGCTGGTATTATAGGGCCTGAAGAAATCATTGTAGAGAGTGCATTAAGGTATGTGTGTATGAAGTGACTGTCACAGACATTGCCCTGTAGTATCAGGCCATGTGGTGTCTATCAATCTACATCCCGAAGACAATTCCTCTCTGTGCCTCCCACGCTCTCTGCCTCATATCAATTTTGTGGGAGTGTAATTTCAATGAGACATTGTCATTCCTCTGTTTTCTAAATTCTCTTTGTGACTGCTCCTCATGAACAGGCAGCAAGTTCAAAATAACTGTGACTGTGGCAGAAATGAGGTAAGATCAATTAGTCCATACAGGTGGCTGAGAGAGAAAATGAGGTTTCATGGCAAATTTTAAACTACTGTTGTAATTTACATTTGAAGCTATCTGAAATAGATCCATTTTTGGGTTTTGGCAGATTTGTGTACAAAATACATGCATCTGCATTTTTTTCTTCCAAAATGCTGTATTGGAAATACCCCTGTGGATATCCAGATGTTTCTGTTTGCTAAAATCAGGTCAGTAAAGAAAAAAAAAAAGTCCATAATATTTTCAGTAAACATTAGAAAAACCCTGAACACAAACATTAAAAAAGAAACAACAACAATACCAGGATATTTTTTACAATCCTTTTTTTTTTTTAAAGGACCATTTTGGAGCAAGAATCACTACTGAAAAATTTCGAGTAGCTCTAATGCTCTAGATTTATTTTCAGATATGATATTAATATTTTCAGAAATAGAAGCAAGAGGTTTAGTTCTAGTTTGCCAGTGTTGATAATCAAGAATAGTTCCACTGAACTGAATGGGAAAAAAGCCAGTGTAAAAAGGTTTTGAATAAAATCAGAATTTTAATTCCCTTTATTTGATTTGTTAACTAAGGATCAACCATTTTTAGACTGAAGCCACTAGTGAAACTTTCCTCAGCACCCAAGGGAAGATAATCAAACTCTTTTCCATAAAGAAGGTTTTTCATGATATGGAGCATCTTTATGAGCTTCTTATCTTGGCTTGCTTGCAGTCTGCCTACAGTATATTGCCTGGAGAGTTCAAATCTGATTGTATTATTCTTTATGGAATGATATGTCTCCAGCTTGAATCTACAGAGAGAGAGGGAGAGAGTAAGCTTTTGTGTGCATGCACAAGTGTGGTTGAGTATCTTTGTTGCCACTGGACTGCACAAAGGAAGCAGGATGAGTAGCTCAGTGATTGCACATTCTGACAACTGTAACACATTCAACAGTTTTCTTGCACAGGACTGAGGTCAGAAAATCTTTTTTTTCCTTTTTGAACAAGAGAATATTGCCAGGACATGAGCCCTAGTCCCTGATTGCTGCTAAGCGCCGTCATGAGATCTTGAAATTTTGCTTTAGACAGTGATGGGAAGAGGGAAGCTGGTGAACAAGGCTCACCAGGGTGCCTCCCCAGGGCACTGGCAGCTAGCTGGATGCTGACCTCCTGGCAGTATGGGGAGCACTCTATCCCCTCATCCAGATCACTGATAAATATATTAAATAAGACCGGCCCCAAAACTGAGCCCTGGGGGACTCCGCTTGTGACCGGCTGCCAAAAGGATTTGACTCCATTCACCACGACTCTGCGCTCGGCCATCCAGCCAGTTTTTTACCCAGCGAAGGGTACACCTGTCTAAGCCACGAGCCAACAGTTTCTCCAGGAGAAGACTGTGGGAGACAGTGCCGAAGGCTTTACTAAAGTCCAGGTAGACAACGTCCACAGCCTTTCCCTCACCCACCAGGCGGGTCACCTGGTCATAGAAGGAGATCAGGTTGGTCAAGCAGGACCTGCCTTTCTTGAACCCGTGCTGGCTGGGCCTGATCCCTTGGTTATCCTGCACGTGTCCCGTGAGCGCCCTCAAGATGAACCTCTCCATAATCTTCCCCGGCACCAAGGTCAGGCTGACAGGCCTGTAGTTGCCCAGATCCTCCTTCCGGCCCTTCTTGTAGAAGGCATCCTTCATCCCATCAACCCCACTGCTGAGGCAGGATTTTGCTGTGTGGTCTGCTCCTGAGTTTTTCCCCCGTCTGATCTTCAATGGCATGTGCTCCCCTAGGAAACAATTCTGCAGCGTGAATGACCATCAATATTAGGGTAATTTTCCTCATATTTTATCCAGTTCCTAGAATTATTATTTCTGTGTTTGTTCACCTTGCTCACTCCTTTCCAGCATAAACAGTCTGCTTGTTATTTTAATGTTACAAATAGCACAAAGTAACTGAAGATCTTAAATTATGAGAAACACATTTGGATTATTCATTTGTTCCCTAAATTGCCCAAAGGATTTCTATTTTATCCCTGAAGTCCCTTGATCTTAATGTTTCCTTCACTTTAACATCCTGATATTATATATATTTTTCATCTGCTTCAGAATTAGACAGACCAGAAGTGATACCTTTGCCAATTCATCTTCACTTACACTTTCTTCATTCAGCCTGTCAGACACTACTGCAAAAGGGAGACAAAGCTGGAACATGACAAATAGGCCCTGTGATTGTTTTCAACATGCCACAAAAAAGTAGGACAAAATATCTTAATGTTTTCCTCTTTCCCCTCATCCTTCATTCAGCAGAGATTTGCTGTCATTTATAAAGGTCACTGGCCTATGAAGCATCTGAGAAGGCAAAAACTTCTTCCTCTCCAAGTACGTATTCAAGCTGCAGCAATAACATAAAGCCTTTATTATATGACGGGTGGCTGCAGCCACAGCTAGTCACAGTTAAATAAGGGATTTTAGGGGACTGCCTCAGTTTATTTATGCCCACCCAAACAAACCTGTCCTACAACGCAGATAGAATGACGCTTTAGTGTAAGCATTTTGAAACTGATGACAGCTCTGACACTTTTCGTTGCAACAATCCCCGAATATTTTTAAATGAGGTCATTTAACCCTGTGCAAAAGGCCAAGATAAAAATCAACAGATTACTATGTCTCATGCTGTACATGTCTTGTATATGCATTTTGCAAGTATGGCCAATCAGCACACTTTTCCTCTCCACAAAACAAACCTGGTTCCTCTTGGGAGCTTATGACTCTATACTCCAAAGGTAAAATATTTTCATTTGGAAAGGCAGTGATAGTCGCTTATATAGGTACTATTTACCTAACTTATACCCCCATCACCGTCCACAGGCCAAGTATCTTAAGGAGAACCATCTCTTATCATGCATTGCTTTTACTCTCCATCAAAATTCCTGATGGAGAAATAATCTAAGCAGTATAGAAGACAGAAGCATGAAGCAACCGAAGTACAGTTACCATGAAGTACTATAAAAGCTTTTTCCCATCAAAATGTTTCAACTTCTAATAAAAATATTTTAGCTTTGAAATTTCTGCACTTTTCCTTCCTCGTGAAAAATGGACAAGAAAAAATATAATAAAAAAAAGGTAAAGTGTTTTGACCTGTTGTGTTTGCAAGCTGCTGAGAATCCTGTCACTGTACTAGCAATGTACCAGGAAAGCACTTCTTTAAATTTAAGTGCTTAACTTTAAGTGGCTGAGTAGCTCCATTTAACTCAGTGAGGCTGTTCAAGTGCTTAAAGCTAAACATCCATTTACAACAAACAGAGTATTCAGTACCTTGTGCCCACTTGAGAGAATGAACAGAAAGAGTATTCAGAGATTTTTTTCAAAATGTGTTTTTCTGTTCATTATAATTTCTAGTCTTTAAGTTGGTTAAACAATATGGTAGGATTTGAGTTGACCCTGTTGAACTACTTTTTTGGTGGAAAAAAGGCTTTTTCAGGTTGTGAGGCAACGATGCATTTCACAGACTTGTGAGGCAGCAGTTCAGGACAACAGATCTGTAGGAAGGTAGGATCCAGGAAGAAGGGCAAGGAAACTCACTGAAGATGGGAGGCACCACGTATGATGTTCCTCGGGAATAAGCAATATGAAACAGGAGGTGCATGGCAGAACGAGTGCTTATCCTAGATCAGCATGCACAGAAAGCAAGCACCATAGCTACTTTATATTGCTTTAGGGAACTATAGAAAAGCCAGGCTGTTTAAGCCTGTACTCCCAAAATATGAGTGCAAGGCGCTTGTCTTAGCAGTTGCTCATGAAAAGTTGCTCCTATAAAGTCTCCAGCAGATTTAGGGTGCTGTGAAAAATTTGAGTCCTCACGCTGCTTTAAAGAGAGGCTGCAGACCTGGAACTCAAGCTCTGACTCTCTGATGATAAGGTAGGGCTTGTTCAAAAACAACAGCAATTCCTCTTCTCCTCACCTCTCCTCTCCCTGAAAAAAACAAAACCTTTATCTGCCAGTCCAGATTTTCTCACTAAAATCTTTCTATGGTTTTCTCCTCAGAAACCCTACTGCCTTCATTATCTTTGTGCCACAGAGGCATTTCAACTCTGCCATTTTGTTTGTGACAGAGGTAAATGGGTCCAACTCACCGGCAGACATAGCAGTAGCTAGTTACCCTGGAGGTTATCACAGGATTTTGGTGACTGAGTCTAGCATGTGTCAACAGGAGAAGCATGCAGATCGTAAAGACAGGCGTGCCCCCATGTTACAGGCACCGTAAGACTTGTGCACGTGGCCTCACCTGCAGGGAAGAAAGCTGATCTCGAGTTCTTCTTAAAGTCCGCCTATATCATCCCACAACCAAATATGCAGAGACAACTGTCCTCAACCCTCTGAGCATTACACAAATGTTTAACTAGAAAGTTAATTTAAACTCTGCTCACGTACACAACTGTTTGCAGGAATGAGGACTTTATGAGGGCTTTTTTATAACCCTCATACGGAGTAGGGGTAGCATTTGTTATTGAAACAGAATCCCTCCACCTCATTTTTATTGTGGTAAATCCTAACCACATTCAAGGCAGCAAGGTCGGGTCTACCTCAACTTCTCTTTGATGATCCCAAAATTTCTAGTGTTTTAGAACTTGGCATTATGAAGATAAACTGACATCATTTCAACTAAGACATTTTGGTTTCAAATTTTTACAGCAGGTAATTTTCTGAACAGTAAAATAGCTTGGTGAAGTTTAAAACAACAACACCACAGGCAGAGCACGCTATTCTAGCTGCGTTTGACATCCTCACACCTCACCTGAATTTATCTAAAGGAGACTGGAAAAAAACTACGAGTCTGAATGCACTTGACACACATCATCACTCACGGTAATGTAGGAAAAGAGAAAGCCTAGGATAATTCAAAGCAATTTAAACCAGTGATGCTCGAGATTATCTAAGGATCTTCTTGACCTACCCAGCAGCTCTTTGGATGACATACAGCAAGTGGGATATAGAATTGTGACTTTAATTGGAAAGGCTTTATTTTTTCTGGTCTTTTTCTTCAAGTACTAAGAGAATGGAGGATGCACTATCAGCGATAGCAATAAGTATAAAGCCAGTATAGGATGGTTGCTGAAATTTTCACTGATGAATGGACATCGTTGTGATTGGCATTAAAACAACATCCCAGAAATCAATTTATTTTAGTGTTGTCCCAGTCATTAACACCACTTGTAGTGCAAGAGGCAATGACAAGAATAAGCGCTGGTTCTTGACTTCTGCATTTCAGTTCAGAACAGCGGAGTCAGCACCACGACAAAAGTATTGTTGAAAATACACTGGCTAAAAATTCAGACCAACCAAGGTATTTTAGGGAAAAACAGTATTTGTTTTTTTGTTGCAAGCATGTTCTCCCCCTTCAGCTGACATCAGAATGTGAACCCACACTGGGGTCTTCACAGCAGGATTAGTGCTTTCTTATGGAGCCCCATGTGTCGTGCAGGTCCCATGTCCGACTAAAACCACACAGGGACCACTGGGGTCTCATTAATGGAATTTTTTCTCCATTTATCATTGTAATAGCTTGAGAAAAAACATGAGCTTGAGAAAAAACATGGCTCACATTGCAGATATTCCACAGAGGTATTATGTTTCTATTTTGCAGAGAGGAACCATGAGTTCATGTCCCACATAGGTGCTCTCTCATTGGATTAGTAATATGTAGGTGCTACAACTCCTTTGCAAATGTCACTCAGAGTGGCTCAGGCCCAGGTCTTAAAAGGAGTATAGCGACACATAGAGAGATCTTTGTAGCCATGATCTCAAGTTTACACCAAGCTCAAATCCATGGATCTAACTCCAGTGTCAGCTGGAGCTGCATCACCTTGGATCCTGCAGGACTAGGTCCATGTCTTATAAAAATTACTAACAAAAGAGGCAAATTGAACTTTTTTCTCCCAGAGCATTTGTGAACCCTCTACAGGATTACCTTCCTCTCATAGCATCCTTTCCTGCAGCTGCCATCATTGGGAACACAGATAACAGAAAGGGAGAAGGAATGAGACTAGCCCTCCATAACTTTATTATTTCTTCATGCGGATTTTTTTTGTTTTCTAATAGAGTACAATTTTTGGTAAACTTTTTGTCAAGCTTTTTCCAGTGATAAATGGACCGCACACAACTATTCGGTGACTCTAGTTTCCTTGAAATGCCATAATTGCTGTTATAAATATGCTTCCTTATGAAAGAAAAGTGTAATTATTTTGCTAACATTCATGAAAATAGCATTTGAGAAACAGTAACAATATGGTAGTGTTTGACTTGGAATTTACTCCCCAGCTGTTAATAACCTGCCTACATCTCTGGCAGAATTCTGAGTTTGTTATTCCTGTGCTTATAACAAATAGCAACTGTTTCTGAAACTAGGAACTGGGCCAAAGGGAAAAAAAGAAGCCCAAAACACCTAAACAACCCCCTTAAAGTCCATATTGTGTATTTAAATTAGTTCCCTAGAGCAGCAAGAAGTAAAAATTCTCATGTGCATCTTGCTGTATTGTTTCAGGTGTTACTGAATTTTTGGAGGAAGCAAATGTTTATGACAGCCTTTTTGAAATTACATTTGCAACTACATATGCCTTCTACTGTTAAACAAGTAATATCAATGATTAGTAATATTATATTTCCACCAAGTTCTCCCAAAGTCATATGTATGTGATGAACCAAAAGACTGTCTTACTTTGAAAGATAGTTACAAAGTGAGATTGCCCCACATTTTCAGTTTATCATAACTTGTAAGAAAACCAGCAACTGAATACTACATGAATTATATAATGCCTGGGCATTCTTGACAGTCATTTTGATATATACTTTTTGGGTACAATTTTCTAAAGTATTTAAGTGACTGAAGAGTGAAGGCTTAATTTTAAAAAAATGTATATACCAGTCGAAATCTGATTAGACCTGCTAATGTCTACTTTTCTAAATTTCCATGCAAAATAGAAATTAAAGTTCTTGAATTTTTTTTTTCCTTATTAGATTTTACTTTGGGCAGGTTTATGTAATTGAATTCACCACACAGACTCTCTCCAAGCACCGCTACTTGGTCGCTTCGTCATAAGGTAATTGGCTTTGCTGAACATCTTGAAAATAAGCAAACTTAACTGTCTCAAAGAAAAGCATAAGACAAAGAATCAGGACACCACCAATACCTACTGCCCTTATGTTCTTTTCTTCTATTGCTATCAACAGAGGCATTTCACTGCTGTGATCTGTAGTACATACACTTATAAAGAAAGGTAGGTATATGAACGTCTTTAATAGAACTTGAACTTTTGCTCCGAACTTACATCAAATTCATGTGTATTGATTTTATGGCATAAGCTGTCTCCCTGGCACAGGAAAGTCCCATAACCTGTCTGAAAAAACTAGATTTATCACTTCAAATAATTAGTTTAGCTTCTCCCTTACTGACTTGGATTTTTCTTCTACTTTGCTAAAATGACACATCCCCAACACTAATGAAGCACATACATTACGTTAGAGGGTTTGAGGTTTTTTTGTTGTTGCAAGCACGTGACAGTGCTTCCAGTCCCCTGAGGGTTGATATATTGGTCAAATAAATCTTCCAGATGGGTAATAATACAGTGCATTCCATAATGTTCCTTTACATGTCATATTATTTACCTGCAGTGCTTATCAGCAATTGAATGTTTGCTGGATAAAAAGTGCTGTTGTATGGGTGGTTCTTGCTTCATCAGCATGATTGCTAACTGGGAGACAGTAAAACTCTTCTTTGGAGGTGCTAAGAGGAGATAAGAGGCAAGGTGTTTGAAGTACTACAGATCTCTGGATGAGTTAAATCCTGTGCAGAGATACAGAACATAGATTATGCATGAACCATGTCCTGACAAACATTATTTTGATAATTGAAGTGGATCTTAAATGATGCATAGTTCTGCCTTGTCTATTTATACAGCAGTGGATAAGGCCAGGTGTGCTGTTTACCCATGGGCCAGTCCAGGGACGGTGCTGTGCATCCAGAGGAGAAGCCGTACAAAGGAACTCTGATCCTACTGTACAGGAAACTTGAACACTATCCCTGTGCTTTAGATTTGGAGACAGAAAGGACGTAAAAGAGGACTTGGTTTCACGCCACAAAGAAAAAACCCTGCACCTCACCATTTCCTTGGGAAATGATTTGTCTGCATGCTCCCCTGATTCTGAGTGTGGACTTCAGGATATGTGTGCACCACTCCTGCGGTTAGCCCACCCAAAAAGGCAACAGGGTATATGACCTATCTGCCCTTACTGGGACAAGTGTGAGAAAAGTATGAAAGCAAGGGAAATTGACTGCATTTTTCAAAAGCACATACTTTTTGTGGTGCATTGCTGTAAGAGAATTTAAGAGCTAATGAGTAAAATCATTAGAACTGTAAGATGCAACTGAAAATATACAAAGGAATATGAATAAAATTTCTTCCTAATAGATATAGAAGAAATCAGTAGGCTCAGAATCTAAGGTTTATAAAAATAATGCATTTAACTTTCCAAGCATACATTTTCCACATTGTGAAAATTTTTTCTAATTCGGATTTAAATAATTTCAGAGAGTCATAGAATAGTTGAAGTTGGAAGTGATCTCTGGAGGTTATCTAGTCCAATTGCCCCCTTGTTCAAAGCAGGGTCAACTAGAGCAGGCTGCTTAGGACTTCGTCTAGTCGGGTTTTGAATATCTCCAAGGATGCAGATGATGCCACAACCTCTCTGGCAAACCTATGCCAGCGTTTGAATTATGTTCGTGAATCTTAGACTGAAAATGAAATGGAATAGAAACAGAACATGAAAATTACTCTTCCATTTTCAATGTCTCATCTGAGCAAAACGAGACACAAATAATTAGCAGCAACATAACTCTATTTTAACAGCTTATTTTCTGTTTTAAAATAATTTCAGATGCTGTTAGTAACAAGAAAAAAACCAAACCATTTTGTTCGCTTCCTTTAGTGTATGTAATGAAAGTCTGTTCTTAAATACTGTAAATTTGGTGCCAGTCCTTTCTCAGAAAGCCCCTGCAGATGCTGACCTTGCTGGCAGAAGCATATGGTAGAAGCACCAGAATCTTTCCACTGATTTCAGTGGGCTTTAGTGCTAAAACAGATCTCAGGTCTTTTAAGCAGACATGAATTTGTCTCACTTATAGTTGACTGAGATTAGGCAATTATGAGAAAACAGTTTTAATATTTAAATTAGTCAAATGCTTAATTATGAAAGTGCTGAAAGAAGAATGCTCAGCTTCATTGCACTTCAATGGCTTGTAAATTGGCAAGTAGCTGTAAATTAACTCCTGGATTTCTTTAGGTTAATCAAATCAGATTTAATGATGTCTTTGAAATCCACAGATTAAAGGTATAAAAGTGTGCATCATAGCATGGGGGAGAACCGCAGTAATAGTTGTTAATTTCTATTTTGTTCTCTTTTGTTCTCTGTTCTTTTGCCGTAGACCTGCAAAAAGGAATAGAAGTGCAGTATTTCTGGGAAGCATGTATTCTAGCGATGCTAAAGCCCTGATCTTCACAAAAGACTCCCTGATAAGGTCTTCACTACTTTTCTCTGACCATTTATTGCAAAGGACTTCCATTTTCCTCTTCTCTTCAATTCCCTTTTTGTAGACTTCCCATCACTGATCTTATTGCATTGCCTAGCATGCAAAATATGGAAGCTGACATTTCTGTTCATTTACTTATCAAATTATCCATACAGGGGCTAATGTAATAAATCAGTAAACACATTTGTTAAACATCAGTATTTCATCTTGCTGTCTGGAAAAGAATGGGGAATTTTTAAAAAGAATTATTTCTAAAGATCTGTTAGAAAGATAACAACAGGGAGACAGATGATGTGATTCAAGTAAAAGGATTGGTAAATATCTTGTCTATAGTCTGAAAACAACAGTGTTTTATGAATGGCACGTGAAAGAGTGAAGCCACATGTCTAACAAGTGTGTATCTTCTATTGTTTATTAAAGTGAATGTGAAAGAGTGCGAGGGAATAGGAAAACCCAGTGCAGATTTAAGGCATGAATTCAAACCTTGCTCTGAAGGTCATACGCAGCTGACTCAGCCTCAAGCACCTGGTAAGAAAGGCTGGGAGCTAATGTCAGGTGGATGTAATGCCAGCCACTTCCCCCTGCTCCATGCTCCCTGCTACATAAATCACTTTGGTTTTAGTATGTTAACCAAGAGGGCCAACTACCTCAAGAAAAGGCAATTTGCCTGTTTTGTTTGTGGACAGGATTGCTGTTGCTAATCGAGTTATAAACTGATATTTTCTTCTGTTGTGGTACTTCCTAATAATAATTAAATTTCAGGAAAAGATTTCCATGCAAATTTGGTTGTATTTAAGTGTCTTTATTATCCACCAAAACAAAATTTTATGTTTGACTCAAGCCTAGACCTTCATGAAAACATATCAGTGTGAAGAAAATATTGTTTTCTTTCCACCTTCAAAACTCATAGATGTTTGCTCTGATCCTGTGAAAAGTAAGACATTTCATAATCCTTCCTCTAAACTTCTACACTGTTTCATTCATGTGAAAGCTACTTTTACTATGAGCAGGAAACAATCATTTTTCTGTGGGAGGCAGGAAAGGCCTTTCTGGCAAAAAAATGGCTCTAACTCTCTGCAGATAATAGCAGCTTTTCACTTGGGAAAAAACATGCAAAAATGATGTTAGAATGTCTGTGACTGCTTCCCCCTCAAAAGGCTGGGCTAACGTCTGCAGATTTACCCTGGTGTGTTAAAAGGCCCTGGAAAGCCAGCTGAAGCTTTGAAGAGTCCAACCAGGCAGAATACTTCCAGCACGTCAGTTAGTGTAAATTCAGTGTTCCAGCACTCCAAATTTAGAGCATTTCTTTGTTGTTGGACAGCATATTACTTCCAGCATACGCTCCCTGGTCTGAATATTCCCCAGAGAAATGGTGAGAGTACAGACAGCCATGAAGAATAAAAACTGAAATTAAGCCCACCCCTTTTATAAACAGTGAATAGGCTTCCTGTTCCTCTCTCATTCATATAAAGTGTAGACAAATTTTGGCCCTTAATGTGCTCCAGAGAAAACCCATCAAAGTTATTAATAAATAAAGAGTTGATCTGCTGTGTACGAATGTTACAGGATGATATGATCCCAGCCTTGGACAGGCTGCCTTAACGGTGACGTTCGGGGTCTCAATATTCAATACCTGGCATTATGGGTAATCACCTGTACCTAAAGGTTACCAGGCCATTAAGGTCCTGTTTCACACCCTCTCCGCACCAGTGACAAAGCAATAGATATCTAGTCTCACTGCTGCAGTTGTCCTGAGTGTTTTCAGAAAACAAGCAGGAGGCATAAAGCTTACAGTGATTACCCTCAGCTGGGATTTAGCCATATGCACAAAATAAATAAATAAAATGGTTTAGTTTAAGTGTGAAAATTCATAAAATGAAAAAAAACCACTCCAACCCTTCAACCCAGCTTTCATTGTTATTCATAGCCATAAGCAAGAGTTTGTTAGGCGCTCCCTAGGTAGTCTTTCATCTGCTTTGTAACTGCGTGTCCTAGCATTGAAGTATGAATACTCACTGTTCAGTAGCCCTTCATGTATTGCAGTCCTGTGACTGCTCAGGCAAGACACACCTCTGATCAAAATTTGGCTGCACAGGTGGTTTCTTTGTAGTAGCCTGAGATAAATCTATCGCTGACTAAAAGAATATTTTCAGTGAGCTTGAATCACAATGAAGAAATCATATCCTGCCTGACTTTTGGCCAGCAAACTTTGGTAGTGGGTTTTTGTGGTGTTCAAGGAAAGACATTTATCCTGGTGTGACAAATATTTCCCCCTCTCTCTTTTGCTTTATTATGTTTAAAAAGAGATGAATTGGGAAAACATTTGTCTTGTGTAGACTGTTCAGGAATATTAAGCAGCCTGTGCCTGTTAGCAGCTTTCTTAATCATGCTTGGTTTACTGTCATGCACCATTCTGGTGGAGAGAGACCGTTTCACAGCACTGTAATACAGCATCTGTATTTTTCATTATCAGCAAGAGGGTCTAAGCTGTTTTCTTTTACCTCCCTTTCTCCTTTCAGTTTTTACAGTTGTGGTTACAACCGAATAAGCAAAACGTAAATTACCAGTTAAAAGCCCAGTCATAAGAGAAGGAAAGCCGTGGGAGGTACGGAATACTGCTTGGGTTGTGCCCAAACAATCCATTACTGTGGGCTGTTTGCCATTTTTCAGCCACCTGAGTGTTGTCATGGCTTCTTAGAAACATAGAATAATTCAGGTTGGAAGGGACCTTGGGAGTTGATTTGGTTCGACCTCCTGCTCAAAGAGAGGCTACACTTAAATAAACCCAGACTGCTAAGAGCTTTATCCATTAGGATCTTGAAAGGCGATGCTGGCACCGCCCATTTTCCTAGTGCAAATCCCTGCCTAAAACGTGACCCAAATTCTTTTGTCACCTCAGCTACCTAACTGGAACAAACTAGTGTTTATACAAGCCTGTTTTGTTCTGCATTTCTCTGTTAAAAAGCAGGCCGCTTTTTGGAGATAGGCACTGTGGGATGAAAGGATGTTTTTATGGTAAAATGAATGAGTTATGAGAAAGTCTTCCAAGCTCTGCTGCAGTAATTTTCAGAGTAAGGCCCTTCTTCTCTCTGTACAATATTCCTCTGGTATAGCAGCAGGGATGTTTTATGCTCTGGGTCCTTCTCAAACATTGTGAGGTAAAGTAGTCACATGAGAGAATATCTGCTTTTTATCTTTACTTGGAATGGCTGATCAAGTCTCCAGCTCCAGCAATGAAACAACTATTGCCAGCCCCTTTCCTGAGCCTTTATTGTGCCTACTAGTGATCTGAGACAAGAGTCTCACACAGAAAACACAAGCTGCCAATGTGGTTCTTCCTGAGGTGTCAAACAGGCTCAGACTGCAAGTTTTTTTCAGGAATGAATTACACCTGTCTAGGTGCTTGCATAGGATCAAACGCAGCAGTGTCTGAGATGGGGGTTGGGTCCTACTGAAATGCAAACAGCAAATAAATAAAAAGGTTAAACTCGTCACTGTGCCAAGATTGTTGCCAATAAACAGCATGACTCTTGTCAGCTGTACTCTGCGTGTACAGCGTGTGAAAACACATGGTAATCCATGGTTGTCTACTGTCAGGGAGGTGCAGGTTTTTCCATCTCCAAGTTTTACAACAGCAACGTTTGAGATGCAACCCTTCCGCGCAGCTGAACCTGCCAAACAACCTTCCCATGACTTCTGGCCAGCCCTGCCCTCGCCTTGCTAGGTAAGAAGGTTAGTATGTCACTGAATGCACTGCTGATACCAACAACTGTTGTTTCTCATAAATAGCATAAGCCAGATGTGAACTATTAGACAGCATTTGGGATTCAGATTCAAAAAGCTTTTGAGCTTCTTTTCATGCTGAAGGCAGAAATTGAAGATATTAATTGCACTGCTTATAGCTTCAGCCTCTTCATCTGAACGAGATGCTTTGTGATTTCCATAAACCCCAGGAGTATGATGCTTGAAGCTGAAATATATTTCCTGACAGATTGACAAATAGGGCAGATTTTTTTCTTATTATAGCGATTGGAATTAAAAACACTACCACATAGAGACGCCAAAAAAGACTCTTTTTATACATAAGGGTATTGTTTCCAGAAATGCTTTGAAAGATTTTCTCCATTAATATTCCTCCTTTTTGTCCCACACAGGGAAGTTATTTTTTTAACTGGTTATATATTGCATAAAACCCAGTGTAAGTCCTGAAACCACTGAGGATAGTGTGCATAATGAAAAAGGCTTCATTCTACCATTGTTCACTACTGAGATAAATCAGAAGTAATTTTACTACAGTCATGGTGCCTGATAGGTGCAAGAGAGATCGGAATTGCAGCCAGGTGTTTTTTCAAAGAAGTATTCTGGGACATACTGGCATTACTGTATTTTGGTTGTACACAAATGATTAATGGTAGAATCATATGCCATCTGTTCATGCTAATTATATGAAATGTTTCTAATAAAACCTAAAACTCATCGTGTTTGTTAAACTCCTGAAATTCAGGAGTGGAGGTTTTATTAAGGCCTATGAATTTTATACCAGAAATTGGGATCCTGCCATGAAAGAATCTGGAACAAGATGATGCATTGTTCGTTGAATCAAAGGAGTTTTAATGTGAGCAGTATTCTTGTTTCTGTGAGATAATTTTGGTTTGGGGCTCTGAGTATGAGCAAAACTCAACCCGAAATTCAGATGAGAGGAAGCAAGGGTGAACTTTTGCAGAAGAGAAACAAAAAAAGAGCATCCCCCTAAGTCTCTTGATGACTTACTGTCAATTGTCAGTGGCTTTACTCAAAGCAGGGTATGAATGGGTACGCCAGTGCATAGATATGTGAGAGTATGTCAGAACAAAAGATGAAAGCTGTCAGCTGTCCCTTACCCTTTTCCTGAAACAGCATCTGACCTCGGACCTGAATCTCTCTTCCCAGAGGTGCAGCCCTTTTCTCCTACTATTGCAATGCAGAGAGACTGTCAATGCCTGTTAGCCAGATGGAGAAGAGGTTCCCAGCACAGTCACTGTGCCAGGCAAGAAAAGGCTCCCCTAAATAGGAGTGCAAATTCATCAGGAAGAAGAGGACTGGGTTCAGGTAACATAACACCTGAATTCTGAACAACACCCTGTCCTATTTAAATTAGATTGGTGTCCCTTTCTGAGCGATTTCAAGGATCCATAGGTGCTTAAGGACACCCTTGGTGTTGTTAGCCTCTTCCTGAGGGGATGAGTAGAGGGCCCTGCACACAGTGTAACCTCGTCTCAGAGTCTTGCTACTATGCCTTGTTTCTGCAATGGGCTGGGTTAAATCCCAGCAACAAAAAAAGGAATAGATGGGAACACAAAACGCATGGTTTGTCTTCTGCTTGGCAGAAGGGAAAGCAAGTATTACTGCCATTTATGAGATAGACCTATTCAAGTGTTTTGCTCTTACACATTTCATTCTTTTATTGGAAAGGGGATACAAACCCTATCACTTTTGTCAGCTAATGAAGAAAAGTACTTGGGAGCAGCACTAATCCAATGAATAGGATGGGCCACGCACTAAGGATCAGAAGATCGGCTTCTATTCACAGCTCTGTGTTATCTGCCTTTTAGTCTTTCCATCTTCACTGTGGAGATGATAATGCTTAACTGCCAACAGAAAATATTTTGTGATCTATAGCTGAAAAGCAATATATAAGTCTAAATATTATTTCAGTATCTTCTTCCCACCCACTCAGTAAGTAAAATATGTGAGAATTATGGAAAGTGATGTGATAATTATTATACAGAGGCTGAGCTTTGAAGTTGAAAGCATGTTATAGTTCATTATATATAATACCTCTCAGACACTATGCCAAGCTTGGTATAAAAACTCAGTAGAAGAGATACTTAGCAGGCTAACATGGCCACAGATAGAGCAACATGCATAAACGTCGCAAGTTCCTTTGGGTGCAAAGCTTCACAGCATACTTCAAGCTCCGATTACAACACAATAAAGGATGCTCTGCTCTCCAGAGCTCTGAGCGATGGAACGCACTTCACATCTGGGGAACCTACAGACAAAATGCGGTGCATAAGGATGCTGGGTCCTCTCACTGCTGAGTTACCAGGAGGGCAAATAGTTAAACAACACTTTCTTTTTTTTCCAGGCTTTAAAACCAGCTTCTAATTTTCTATTTTTTTAAGATGCTTTATAATGCAATTAGAGAGCTCCTGGAGGCACTAATTGGATCATAAAGTGCCTTCTTCATGTTCCAGCTGAGGAGAGAGGAAAAAAGGATCACTTCACGTCCTCTTTGCACCTGCTAAGATGTTTGTGAGACACCTTACAATTAAATTATAAGCACCTAGAGGAGACTTTAAATTACATACTATAGAGCTAGAACCTTGGGTCAGACAGCAGAATCCACAAACTCAAAGCTTACAAAAGCCTCCTATCTACCTTCTGGCACTTCTCTACCTCCTGGGGTGGAAAAAGACCTTTGTTTTTCTAGTGCCCTGAGTTCTTAATATCCTCTCTCAAAACTATGGTCTAACTATATCCAAGGCTGACTGCAATTTCTTGCTGAGCATACAATATGTCTTTTCAATACTCTGGCTCAGGAGGGAACCTGACAGCAGGCATAACATGGATGGTTCTTATTATCACTAACAGCTCCTGGGTAGTCATCTCTGAAATGGAACTGCCCAGCGGATGTGAGGAGGTGGAGACTGTGGAGCTTTTATCCTCCATGGAGGCTGGTATGGGGAAATGAGACAATTATGGTGCCAAATCTGGAAATTGTATGAGAACAGTGCAGGTTGCAGTAACCTCAAAGCAGTGTGAGGGAGAGGAGAGCCAGGCACACAGGCAAGCAGAGTTTCATGAGATTGCTGTGCCACAATCTCACGTATTCTGCCTACCATCGTGCAGGTGTCAATCCCCTTCTATTGCTTCACGGTCTGCACAGAGATTTGATACTGGTGGAAGCATGAGAAGGGGATCGACCAGGCTGGCAAACAGGCCCTTGGCTGTTCACGTTTCTGACTGCTGTATTAACCAGTATCAAATCTGGATTCATGTTTTATAGTCCTCTTTGGAAAAGTGTATTCAGAGACCTCTGAAACCAGTGTACCACTTTGGGTTTTCGGTAGCAGGGCTGTAAATCAGAAAGTATGGAAAAAACTGGCTGCTGGGTCTCTAATCGCAGTATACAAATACACATAAACTCTGGCCTAGAGAACAAAGTATCACCTACCATCAAGTCAGCCTGGTAGAGGTACAGTAACTGTACAACCATAAATTAATACCTGCTCCTGCATATAGAAATGAACTGGAAGTTTTTGATATCTTGGACTATTTGAATATTTCTCCATATACAGGGTTCCTGTCTAGAATGTAGCTCTGAGTTTAATTCATAGAAACATTTAGGATACAGATACCTAAATACATTTATGAATTAGAGCCCTATTGAAATCAATCATCTTTAGGCTCCCAAATGCATATGTGAACCCAGATCTTAGCCACCCCCTTTCTGTTCAGGTAACTCCTGGACTTCTCCATGAAAACTGTCAACAGATTTTTGTTTCTCATGCAATTTTTGTGCCATGAAATTCTGTATGGAATGACAGCCTTCAATGTTAAGAGGAAAGAATCATTATTCTGTGGGCTGCCTATCTGGACTGGATTTTGAACATGTGTAAAATGGGTGCAAATCTCCAGCTGAAAGGAACCTCTGTTCCTTTCAGTCCTGCTCAATAACATACTTGGACATTTTGTTGGTCCGGTGTCTTTTTGTAGCTTTTCTTCAAACTTGTAAGACATCACGGTTGGTTTTATTCTTTCAGTTTTCAATCACACATTCTCCTCTCTTCTTATTAAGTAATATAAATATACTTAGCACAGTTTGATTTTGCATATATAACATTCTGTGAAATTATGTTCACATATTGTTTAACCTGGATCATCCTATTTCCCACATCCTGTGTATTTTTTTAAAGATGGTTATTTAATTATAGTTTCTTCATGTTGACTGTTCTGGTAGTTATAACAATTTAGAATATATCATTTATTCTCTTTCTCTGTAGAGAGAGAGAGTTTTAATAAGAAACTGTATGCCTTAATGACAAGATATAATATCACTTATTCTATTAAAAGTGGACTACATGCTCTACTCTACCCATTCTGATATGAGAATCAGTTGCTGTCTGTAAATTCATTTTGGTACCTCCAGGAATCCACTTAAATCAATGGACTAACAGTGGTGTAAACTTTGCATCCCTTCTCCACTTTTATTGGAGAAAAAGCCACACCACAAAACCTGCTAAAATCACCTACCATTTTCAGGCTGACTGCACAGACAGACACATAAACACAAGGATGGTGGCCACTTCAAAATACAGCTAGCTCAGAAAAGCAGGTACAAAATTATTCCTTTCCTGAAGGAATAGCTGAAGGAATAGCTGAAGAACAGAAGCCAGTCTGTTCCAGTCTCCATTATACAACACTTTTGGCTGCACCTTAAAACTTTAAAATAAGATTGTTATTGTTTCTTTCCTATTCTTTCCTAGCTGTGATTCCTACTCAAAGGCCTCCCAAAATTGAAAGCGCTTAGGTAGATAGTATTCTGATACCGCTGTTTATCACAATTTAAATCAGTGTAAGCTCTCTGGGGCAGAAACCATTTTATAGCTCTCTGCTGGCAGTCCATTGTACATGGTGGGAAATGAAAGACAAGGATCCTAAGAGCTACTACCGAAAACTGTCATCATAAGCATTCCATCATTACTTAGGAAGAACACTTCATAGCGGTTTCCAAAGCAATCAGAAGGAAAAAGTGTTGCCTTTCAAAATCCTGATCCATTTTCATACCTTATTTCTATGCTACTGCTTACACAATAAAGATTTTTAGCTTCCACATTCAAGAGATTGCAAATGACCTGTGAAATAAAATGAAGGAAATAATAGAATGAGATACATGACAATATCTATTTAATTTCTCCAGGATGCTGTAATGATGAAAACAATAGGTATTGGGGAATTATAATCAGCAGGGTATTCAAATAACCCTGGAGCACTCTTGGGAGTAATTTTTGTTTAATGCTGTTTTTAAAGTTTTAGTAAAGCATTTATGGCAGAAATATTTTAGTGAAATGCCTGACTTTGCCCACCCACATTTTTCAGCTTGTCAGTCAAAACATGTAAAAGCTAGGAAGTTAAGGAAGAAAACACAGGCTATGTTTTCACTTCACTTTTGGATCGACTTTAGTGAAAAAAAACCCCCAACAAACCAAGAAATGAGTATTAAGAGTCAAACATGGAACGGTTGACATTTTATACAACTAACATTTGCTTGTAGGAAGAGAGTAAGAATAAGGGGAAACGTGAGAATGTTCGTGTCTCTAATTCTCTAAAATATCATGCACTGTGACTGGGTAGGAAGAAGAAATGCACCAGCTGAAAGTACTCAAGACTGCAATAACCTTTGATGCTGAGTCAGACATGAAGACATGTTTCAGTCCTGACATTCAGTACTAATGATCATACTTACCCAGCCATCAACATTTCTCACTGGAAATCAGCAACCACCTCACCTATTGCTAAGCAGGTCTGTCTAAAACAGAAAAGTTTATGCATAGGCTGCTTTGCTATGTTACAAAATGAAGGTAGAGAAGGCTGCAGCATGACTAGGAGAGATCAGGAGAACGCGTCTACTATGGGCCATAACAGCATCATAACCTTCTGGCATACATCCCACCCACTCTGCCCTGTAGTTAATTACATTAGCAAACCCAACAAAAATCGACAAAGAACAATTGCTGCTTTGCCCTCTGGCTATTCCAGCGACTGTTTATAGGGAAATGTATTCTTTCTGCTTTGTGATTTTTTTCATAAAGACTGAAAAACATCTGAACAGTTTGTCCTTTCCTGGAGTTGGAAGGAGTCTCTCTGGTGGATAAAGGCATCCCTTGTCGCTCTACAGATTGCAACTATTGTTTAGCTGAAGTCTATTACTTTGATTTTGGATCATAGAGGGCAGGCAAGAGACTGATGATTGAAGGAGCTAGACAAGATTAGAGAAAAAAAATCAATAAATGTATAAACAAAAAGAGGTTTTCAGGCTTTAATCAGGTGATTTATTGCACATTTTGTGCCTCCTTTTGCATTAAAGTTGTTAATGCAGTTCTACACAACCGACTTGACTACACTTTGCTTTGTCTTCTGGGCTGCCTTGTACAGGAGCAGAAGAATAAATATCTTGTGTAACATATGAATTGAAATAATATTGCTGAAAAAAAGAAGACAGAATAGAAGAACTTGACCACAGGAGATGAACACAGCATCACAGAACTGAATGGATGTCCACAGAATGATTTCTTGCCTGTTGACTGGGGAGAGGTTTGAAAGCAAAATGCTATACTCCCTCGCAAAAACTGACTGCTTATACAAAAAGGCAGCAGAGAATGGTTTCGAGTTTAAATAGGACCTGTGGGCTGCAGCAGCCTTTGATTGTATAAAGCTGAAGGGAAAGTACAATCTTCGTTTCAATGGCAGGAAAGCAGATACAAGAACTAACATCTGATGTCTTTAGACACTGGTGATCCGTTTACCATATGCGCATATCTCTCTTAAGTATCCTTCCATAATATAGCCATAGAAGTAACCTTCTGGGTAGCTTTGGTCCATACTCTTATTGAGCATAGAAATACAGACCAATCCCAATGCACATGCCAGACCACATCTCCTATTTTCACACATGAAGTCTGATCCAAACTCACTTGGAATTCATTCATGGGTATTCTTGCAGTGATTTCAATGGACTTTGGATATGGCTTGGAGAAAAAAAACAAAAACAAAACCAAACCAAACACCCTCAGCATTTTGTGGCTTAAAATCTGCTAGAATCTATTTGTGAAATTACATGGATTAAAGGCATCAGAACAGGCTGCTCTCTGAGAAGTCACTGATTTCTATTGAGCTGGGCATGGGCAGGGCTGTAAGCAGTCCTGGACTGCTGCTGAGTCTTTGCATGAGAAAATCCTCAAGAAGCAGAATGTATGCTGGGAACACAAGGCAGTACAGCAATCCTGTCCTGACTTGCAGGATTTTTGAATCCTGTTGGGTTCATCGGACATATTGCCTACAGCCATGACTAATGGGATAGACAATAACTATCGCAGTACACTCCTAGATGTTATTGTGCATTGGAATAGGGCAGCTCTAAAGAGAGGGTTGGGCCAGATGGGCAACTTCTATTCTCCTGAGGAGTAAACCACAGCTTGTTATCACTACACATATTGTCCCACCTCAGAGAGCAGCAACAGTGGAGATTTATCTGGATCGTCTAATTCTTTCACAAAGCTGTCTATCTTCAGTCCAAAAATCACTGCTGAGATAAACACATTCTTGCTAGATCCTGGGTCTTACTTTATACCATTCCTTTTGCAGCCCTGTTAAAGACTGAACACAGCCAGTATTATTTCACTAACATGTAGACTTGTATCATCGTATTAATGAAAACAGTCTTTTGACCATTTTCTGTGGTACACTGTGGAGTAAAGCCAATTCCTAGGGGACAAGGAAATGCTCAGTGAAGTTCACAGCAGATGGGGCTTCTTCCTACATTTGTTACACAACATTCATAAGTGACGATGGTTGTGAAGGTCCTCAGTGCCTTCCATTTTCAGAGTGCAACGTCATTTCTGTCTCAGGTTTCATGTGAGGATCACAGCTCAGGCTACATCCTTGCCCTGTGACTGCATGCTCTTTCTCATGGGGCTTTCCGCATGTGATATTGTGGAACGGGAACGGTTCATTATGTTGCCTGGAAAATTCATAATTAGACACATAGCTTTTTGTAGCTAAAATATGCCGTGTTGCTTCTTATCTTGCATGCATTGCTTTTTGACAGGATTTCTCCTACAGCTAACTGGATCTAAAACGTTTGTGAGAAATCTTCCCCATATATCTGATCCATACTTTTGCCTATGATATTTTGTCTATTTGCCAGGCCTGGGTGCGTTCTTTCTCTCATCCCTCATACAACATTCTTATTGATTCACCTTGTCTGCTTTCTCTGTGTTTGGGGCCCAGAGCAGGGGTTTCTTGAGCATTTAGCAGTATTACATCAGGGTGATAGTTAGATATGACTGATAATAGTTGTCTTTTGAAAGTCCCAGAGGCTGAACATACAGCTGGAAGAAGACTACGTAAGCAGTCCAGTTCTCTGGGCTCTTCACATCCCCTGCATTGTCCACCATCTGCTATGAAATTTTTCAGAGCACCAAAAAACTGGGCATTAACCTTCCTTGCTGCAAGTTCAAACAAATCCTACAAATCTTTTACCCAAAAAATAAAATATACTCCTCCAGTCACAGATAATGGTTTTGTAGTCCAATGAAAAATAAGAAAACTTTGTGTAAATTGTACACAAATAAATATGGTTCTGCAAGGCTGTAATGGAGAATGGATTTGTCCAGCCACTCAAGCATTCGGCATGTAAAATGGATTCGTGAATGTACCACACTTGTCACACATGCCTGGTCAGTAGTACGGTTCAAAGAATGAAGACGGCCTCTCTGTTCAGCCATTGCTCATTTGCATCTTCCCCCATCTCTGTAGTTCAGGGGTTCAGGACAGCTGCACTGCCAGATCACTGAAAATCTATGTGACTTTAATGGTCTCTCCCAGACTTGCTACAATTTTATACTGCTAGTAGGGATGCTAAAAAGAGCAAAAGAAAAAAAGTCGATATCCTGGAGAGTGACTTCAGAGGTCACCTTTCACTGAAGTCTGAATAAGGACGGTGCTTCAAGAAAAACACATGGTAGTCCTGAAAAAGCATAGGCTTACACTGACTTCTGTTTGAAAGAAAAGTTATGTTAACGAGGCTTCTGTTTTATGTAAAAAGCAAACTTTGCCAATTAGAAATCAATTAATGAATTAATAGGGTATATGAAATTTCCAGAAAACCAAAGAAAATAATGGCTTTTAAGTTCAGTTTAATTCATTCAATTTTCTGTTTCAATTAGAATCCATTAGGAAAGTAATTGTCAGTATTCATTGGCAGAATTTTTGCAAAGGCTCCCAGATTGCTTGGCTTACACCATCACTCTGCTGACCACAGCAGAGCTTCACCAGCATCAAATCTGCACAGCTGAGTGAATAGTCAAACATGAGGCATATAAAGCTCCTGCACAGTATAGGAAACTAATGGTTAGACTCTACCTTCCTTTAGACAAACTTCACAGAAAAGGATCAGCCCAGTGTAAGATCATCTCCAAGTGGCATAAAGCTATTACAGTGTAGAAGGGCCTTGTCTATCTAATGTATGATTAGATAAATTTCACACATGTATAATGTGCCCTAGGGATTTCTAGTGATTCATTGCAATGGCCTGTTGGGGCTAGCTTTGCTGCGGAGAAGGCATGATGCAGCATGGTGCTAGGCAGCATAAAGATGGCTCTAGGGCTCTCTGAATCAGTTTGTCCCACTCCAGTTTACCAACAGGGAGGGACAAACATGGCAAATAGCTGTCCCAAATATGAAGTCTTCCCCAAACCGTATAGGCTGACAGGCCTAACCCTGTGCACCATACCCAGTCTGGTTATAGAGACAGGTACAGCCTCCTTTCCCTTCTCAGCCTTGGCCTGTTTGTGCCTTGCCTGAAATCAGAATAAACTGAAATGTATGTGCCTTGCCCAACTAGAATAACCGTGCCTTGCTCAAAAAGAATAAACTGTGATTTGTGATAGTTCTGCCTGGTCAACATTGAGCATTTATAGGAATACAGCAACACTGAATTTGTTTCCCGAATCTGGGAAGAGAAGCAAACACAGGTAAGGCTTAAGATCCTACAGCAGGCTGTAACATTTCAAGAATTTGTCATTTCAAGGCTTCCATTTCAAAAATTTGTCATTTTGCTTTTTCGGTTAAAATATAGAGAAATAAACAGTAATGGCATGAATTTGATCCTAAATGAATGCTGAGTGCTTCAGCCTGAACCCAAGTAAGTCACTGACTCACTGGCGACACAACAAATCTTCTGTTGGAATTGCTTGCCTGGCAAATTGTTCTAGGAACAAACTGTTCCTGACTTCAAGATAAGTTGTGAAAAACCAAGCTGACCTCCTTTCTTCAACTGAACTGCAGTTGGATGAGAGGAAATTAATTTTGGCTTATCTAAAACTGGACAAAGATGCAGATTTCAGTATTCATTTGGCATTTATTTTGTCTTGTTTGCTAGTGAAGTCCAAAGGAGAAAGAACGAGGCTTGATTTTTTTGTGCCTGACTAGATTCTTCAGAAATCAAAACGCAATTACGCAACTGCACCACCAAAAAAAGCAAACCTGTTATGAGATGGTGGTAAGAGGATATGTAGTGTCCTTACAGGTGTTCATTCTCAAAATGTTTGAAAATTTGACCACATACTGTTATAATATCCAGCAAGATGCAACACAGGATTACTGACATGTTTGACACAGAGAACTAGATTTGTTTGAGGTAAGAAAAGGAGGGATTTTAGCTTCTCAGTATTTCAGGAAAGATTTCATTTCATTATTGATTACAGAGGGGTTTTTTAATTGAGTGGATAGAAACATGTAAAGAAAAATACTGCCTCTATTAATGAATTTTTAAATTAATTCAATTTGAATGGGAACGACAATGCTTTTTGTTTTGTGACAATGATGTTCCTGATTATCATTCATGACATAACTCTTAAAGCATGCATTCCTTCATACCTTGAATGGATACAATCCTTTAACATGCAAACCGAAGTATGCATTACCTTGGAGGCCATGTATTTTGCATCCAAGAAAAAAAAACAACAACACATTACCTATGCTTACTCAGGAACTCTTGGGACATCAGACTAAATTTTGATTTGGGAATACCAAACTTCATGCAGGGTCCTACAGTTAGCATGTGCAAATTTGGTAGAAGAGCATGTAGACAACTGCATAAACTTACATAGGGATGGAGAGATGATTTGCTATTATAACTGAATACTAACATATATGTAGGTGGTACACATAACTGCATCTATTTTACTTGAAACTTCTGACCCACTATAGTCTCTGAAGGAGTGAAAACACTGTGGGACACAGGCGAAGTAGAACAGTAACAGGCATCTTTTGATAACCTTACAGTTCTAATGAAAATTCCCTTTTATGCTGGAATCTCCCCTTGAGATCTGTGGCCAAACGTGATCAACACCGTAAAACACACCAACAGACAGTTCATGTTTGACAGGATAATAACCTAGGTAAACAAGATAAATAGGAGAAAGGCAGCACTTATTTCCAACTGTTAAATGAAGAAATGTTGGCACTAGAAGATTAAATTATTTGCTCATGACCACACAGTCTGGTTCAAGGCCATGGAATTGGACCTAGACCGCCTGAGCTGTCTTGCGTCTATTGCCTTAAATATAGGCATGACTGTTTACATAACATATATAGCAATATACTTTGATAAAATTTGCTTCTAGAGCTATGACTATCTCATACTGAAGAGTTAGGTATCTCGATTATTCAAATCATTTAAGGTCAAGACAAGGTTTAAAGATATTTCTTCTTCAGTAGTGTTACGCCTTTCAGAATTAAATATTAGCAAGAAAATAAAATCAGAGAAAAACATCTAACATTTATGTTAGAAGCACCTGCCTAGATGTAATACACATAGTATATTTGACCCACAACACAACATTGGTCTCTGAATGAACTCATAATTGCACTCAAGGTCAGGTATGAAAAACACCCGAATTTTGCCATTTACTTATGATAAATCCCTGCTAATTAGAATACTGGATAATTATAAAATAGTTTAAACATACTTAACTACCTGCACCCCCAAAGATGCTTATGCTGTAGACGTATGCCATGAGAAGAAAGAAACACACAGGTGCCTACTACTGCTTATAATGCTATGGAGCAACAACATTTTCGGACAAGATGTTCTGGGGACAAGCTGAATCTCAGGTCAGTGGAGATTTGTTGCATGTGGAAAGTCTCTAATAATTTCTAGTTTCTTGGGGGTTGAAACACTAACAAAAAAGTAAAAACCTGGGACATCTACCACAGCGCTAATCCAGACCTTGACAGCAAAACCAATTTATTATATATTGACAGGGTAAGCCACTGTCTTGAAGGATATATATTCTGAAGGCTCACAGAGTATAGTGATGTGAAGGTGTGGAAGAGATAGATAAGAAGTTTATCTTGAAATTTTTGGTGCATATGCTGATGCTTTACTCTCCATTCTTACCCACCAGTAAAATGTGGTATTGCAGCCCTTAGGTCCAGGACAAGACTCTCAGAAGACCCTTCTAATAGAATAGGGAGTATTGACTGGCTTCTACACCAACCCAAGCCATACCAATAGTCAGTCTCCATGCAAAGATACAGTGCATCCCCAAAGCATACCAGCACATCTGACCTTTAGTTTTTATTCCTTTCAGAAAAAAACCTATTACTGAACAAAGCACAGCCTCAATGTCTATCTACTGCAGTCTGAGAGGAACTCTAGAGGAAATCCAAAAAAATTTGCTTAATAGCATGCTGAAATTTTTATGTGTGCATACCTCTGCTGTTTGTGATTCCAGCTAATATATAAAGCACCATGCAACAGGAAAAACAGTTCAAGACTCATACTCATTCCTGCATAACATTTGTATTAAATACTGTCTTGAGATGGTATCTTTCTTGACTGAGATTTCCTTTTTCAAGGTCTTCTATTTTTGAATATACGTTGACTTCTCACTTTATTTTCGAACTTGAAATCAGATGTTTGAATCATGTACCATTATATAGCAGGTTAATCCATCTCTTTGACTGGATGCATGGAGGTTTAATAGATAAAAAGGTGAAGAACAAACAATGAGTGAGATGAAAAGGAGAAAGGATTTTGGAAGGTATTTTTACCTCAAGTAAGACAAGGATGTAAAAGGTACAGCTATAATGCAGAATCTTTCTTTTTTTTTTTAAAGAAAGGCTGATGAATAAAATAAATCTTATAAGCACAGAGAAGAAACAAACATTGAGGATGAGAATAACTGAGGTAATTTCCAGAGCTACCTGGTGACAGATTAAAGCTAAAATTAATAGTTAGCAAGCTATTCATTCTTGTAGTCCTCTCCCCTCAAAAAAAAATCAATTTTTTACAGGACTGGCCAAAAAATACATAATACACCATTTTGCAGGCTTGGGCAACTGATCTTCCACCTCTGATTGTCCTGGGTTGTTGTCACAAAGAGCCATAGTCATCAGTGAGAAGTTAACAAAAAAGAAAAAGTGCCTTTTCTGTAAAGCACCGTAACAATCTAAGATAGCTGCCAGTGACAAAGAGACAGAGAATCTGTTAAACCGGATCAGACTTTCTGTTCTGTTACTAGTTGAAGCTTTGCCTTTACATTTCCCATATCTATTCATGGAGCTAAGAGTGCAATAAAGGCATTAAATCCATCAGGGACAAAGAAAGAAAGAAAAGAAAAAAAACCCACCAAAAACCCCATCTGCAGAAAGATGGGTAGCCAGCAGAGATCTATGAATAATTTAAAAGGCACCTGTCTCCCCTCATATTGGCAACTTTGAACTGCTCTTGCCTTGCAGATATATTTCATTTGCCTGAGCAAAAAGAAGTGTCTCAAAATTCTCAGAAAACTTAAAAGTTCTTAACATTCCTCCAAGATGCTTCAAGGAAAACTTTACTGTAACACAAAAGCGTTCCAACTTACACTGCATATATTTTTTGGTGACAATCACCGTGGAAGGAGCACATCACTAGGGGAAGTACAACCTTCAATTAGGCAGAGAATCTTTAACACCAAATTACAGGTTTTCAACTAAAGATTAGGCCCTAGTTCAGCCACAGGTAGCTGGAATTCAGGCAGAAATCCTGGAATGAAATCTATGGCCTGTGTGGCCATAGGTTAAAAATAAATTGGGTTAAAAATAAAATTAATTACAGAATCTACCAAGACAACCTGTCTTATTATCAAGAGCAGACACTGTGATCTGAGTCTAAAGCATTTGTTAGGTGCTGGGGATTGTGCCTGTTCAGTTGGACTGAACAAATATCCCAAGCCCAAATCTCAAAAATAACTGTTATTCATGGATGTTTGTTAATGAGACAGTTGTGATAAAGTACTGGTAATAGTATTCAGTGTGAAAGTCTGCCTTTTCACAGAATCATTCATTGTAAAGTGTTGATTCTCACCTGCAGGTTTGTTAAAGGAAATTCTTTGGGCTTAAAAAATGTCATTTATCCAGATGAACCCTAACAAAGAAGAAGGTTATAGCATATGCGTGAATAGTTGGGCCACAGGAATTTTTCAAAATGATGTTGTAAAAGGATGGGCTAAATACCTGTCCCCATGTGAAGTAGTCTATTAAGTACTGACAATAATTAGCAGGAATAGACAAAGACATCTCAAAAGAGAATATATATGACTAGATCTAGATCTATAAACATGTGAGTATTGTCAGAATTGAAACATTTTGTAACACAGAAGGAGTTTCAGCAGAATTACAAGATCTCATTGTGTCACCATTAAAATAAATTATTTTGGCTTTTCAGTTTGCAATTAAAAGCTTAAATTTTCCGAAAATATTTCATTCTGACTGAGAATGACAATTGCTTTACAACTATGGAAATCAGTTATGACCAATGACCTCCACCTGAAATGCTTTTGCATCTTAGAAGCATGTGGTAAAAATAAAGAAAAGGGACTAAGAGTTAAGAAGGGTAATCCATCACCTACAAAACCTGAAGCACTAGTACCATGTAAGCTGAGGTTTTCTGGAACTACTTTGGTATTGCCTTGGCCCACTCTGTTCAAAATAGAGCTGTCAACACTTTGTAGACATTACAAAAGACAGCTAAAATCTGTTATTGACCTCTTTAAGAAAAGAAAGTTGGCCTAAATTATGAGAGCCTCAAAACTGTATTTGCTCAATGAAGTGTTTTGCAAGGCTGAAAAAATTATCATTATCAGCTTTTACAAGCAGAGGGTAAGACTGTTATTTGCGCAAGCTGAGCCTGAGATACAGTTCTTACCTTGAATTCCCATTCAGCTTTCCCAAGTTTCATTCTTTCATCCCAAATTTCAGTCATAAGTAGTTCTAAAATATGAATTGCCGAAGTGAGATTTCCTTATGATACCAAAATACTACTTCAGTCCCACCTCAGTGAAGTCAGGGATTGCTGAGAGGCCCTTTGCTGCAGGTTTGCTGCAGGTTTGGAAGGCGAGCCCCACCTGGTCGCCCACCCTGGCTGGCCTGGGGAGCCGTCGCAAGGTGTGCAGACGCTGCCACGGAGGAGCACGGAGGAGTGCCAGGTCAGCCCCGTGGCACGGCCACCTGCCAGCCAGCTAGTCAGCAACTGCGGGGGCTGGCATGCCACCAGGTAGAAATTAACAGTATGTTCTGGGGATAATGGGGAAAAAAAGGGAATACTCTGCCATACCACCACTGGATCTTCAACCTGTGAGCCCCTTTGCCTGTAGTGACATAAACCAGAGCAATACCGTGCAGCTTCCTGCTCAAACTGACAATCTCCTTTCCAGGCCCCTCTTCTTGCGATGCGATGCAATGCAACAGAGCAAACACTAAAAATGTAAATTAAAACCAGAGCAGCTATTCTTCAGAGCAGTTCTTGATGGCATCTTAGGATATTCTTAGGGGAGTACCAGCAGCTGATCTCAGCAATATGAAGCTGAAGGTACTGAAGAGAAACACAGTGGCAACACAGCATTTAAAGGACTCGTGCTGCAAAAAAAAAATAAGGGGGGGGGGACAGACTACAAGAAGAAATTTTATTAGAGAAATGTTGCTCATCACAGAAAGTCCATGGTTCTCCTCAGTGTCCCCATTTGTTAAAGGATACTTATGAAGAAACTCATTAAATTGGCCATTTTATAATTCAGCTATGCATTTCACCCTAATTTCTTTTTTTTTCTTTTTTGTGTGAGAAGAAGTAAATGTGATCAGGAACTTTTTATCTGAAGAGAAAGATTTCTTTGATTAGGAAAAAGAGGAACCCAGAACACCAACTATATTTTTGTGAACGGGTTAAATCATTCGTGCAGAAAACCAAATCACAATTTGTTTTAAAAAAAATACCATCAGAATTGAACTTCCTTTTCTTTACACAGAAAACTGAGATTAAAGAAAAAATCAATTATGCTTCAAAAAGGTGATATTTTATGCTCATGAGCACAGAATTAGAGAAGTACCATAGAAAAACATAATAAGAAAAATATTAAATTCCTTTCACAAAGAATTAAACCCTGCTAGTCTGTGCGTATCTATTAAAATATTTAACATTTTACAGTTTTCCTTTCTTATATAATGTTTGGAATTGAGAACTGTTGGTATCGCATCTTTAGAAAGGTAATTTTCCTTAAATTTCCTGGGAAGTCTCAAGCTTAATCAATAAGCTCACTTTCATGTGCTATTAATTATTTTTAAAAGGTTGACATTATAAGCAAACTAGCAGGGTATTTAGTTGACTCACTGTAAATATTTCATTTTAGGAGATGAAGCTCATTTTATATATTAATCAAAATGTAATTTTCCTTAGTAATACACAAATGTAATGGGTTTCACCTGTGTGCCTTTATGTCAGCAGGTACACAATTTATGAACCTCATAGAGGCAATATGGAGACGAAGTCGATTTTTTAAATACATGGCTAGTATTTTATTACATTACAAGATGAATACAATTAGTAAAACTTGCTGTTTCCTAAAATTTAACTTATTTGTGCAGAACATATCTGTTCCTTGGATGATTAGGTTCAGCAGTCATATAATGAAAGATACGCTATTCAGAAGAGGTATTACTCTTTCGAAGAAAAGCAGATCTCTTGTAAAAAACCAAACAACTCAAAATGAAAACACATTGGGAGAACTATTTTTCTCCAGACAACAAAACAATTATTTCAGAAATAGTTGGATATCACCTCTGAATTAAACATATCATACTGCTGAAAATAACCAGCAGGGTCCCTGGTCCATATCCCCTGATATGGACCCACACCAGTGGATTTTCTTTCCAATTTCCTCCTGCGCACTCCAGGAAAACTTGATGCCTGCAGAAAATGGGTATTGCCTTATCCATACGAAACCTGGGCTTTGCCTTCGAATTCCACATACTTGCCCTTGAATCACAGTTACAAATATGTGGCTATGGCAATTAAAGCATTTAATTTCTATCCGCAAAGAAGAGATTCATTTTCAAAACGGGTTCTGTTGTTTTTAAAAAAATCTTCAATTTTCTGAGGCAAAATGAATAATATGCTGTACAAATATATAATTTAAATGTATGAAATGTAATCATTATGGTAATGCTAATATCATAAATATTACCAGAAATTCTTAATAATATTTTATATGACTATGGCAATATTCCCGATTTATACAGAAAACCAGGACTACTTTTAGTTTTGGTACCACACTGCAAGCCAGTGGACGGTGCCAGTGCAGACTTGCTTACCAGATAGCTGGGAATACCAGATAGCTGGGAGAGGGGATTTGAACAAACCCACCTGCCATCTTTGCAGTATCTTCCTGCCAGAAATGTCTTTTTTGTCTTCTTCTCTCTAACTCTGTGTAACTTCATAGGCAAAGCTGCCTCAAAACGGATTTTTCTAATACATGCAGGCAAAATCATTTCCTAGCACCAGAGTGTTACCATATAGATGTCAATCTAATCCTTCGTTGTTTCAATGCTCTGTGCAAATACAGTGCACAGTTTACATGTGTCATGATAAGAGAATTAGATATAAGCATTTGGTGTCCTCACTCCTCTTGCCCTGTAATGGCTTTTGAAAATGATACCTGATGGCCAACAGTGACTTGGCAGCAGCCATTAGTTTTCTCCTCTTATCAGAAAGCTCGCTGAGAAATGTGTAACGGTGTTGACTCAGTGTTATGTATTTTTTTAACATAAATCAAATAACATTAAAAGTCACTGCACCTAAAGGTGACTTTTACAGGGACTTGTAGCATCATGGCAAGTACAACTTGGGAAGTGAGCATTTAGTGCAAACTGCGTGACAAACAGAGCACAAATCTCACCTGACTATGGGCAGTTTTTCAAATATGTGAATTTTAATCTTAGTAGATATTTTAGATTCTATTTACAAGCACATGCTTACTCCTAAGCCCTTGGACAGTCCTACTAAATAACAAGGTTTACAGTTACTGATGTGCATGCATCCGCACACCTGGAAAAGGCAGCATGGCTTTCAAGCCTTTGCAAACATTCTAAAATCTTTGCCCTATACTCCATTTCTTAATTGGCTGGTCACATTTTCTTTCAGAATAACTGCTTGTTATGTTATGGCCTCAGATGAAGCCAAATACTTGCTTCACTTCATAGAAGAGCAGCCAAAATTAAATAGACCTACATTTTGGTTCTCCTTTAGCTATTCATAATACAGTTCAGGAAGCATATGTCCTCGCTAAGATTTAAAAGAAATGGTTGCCGACAATCCCAGAAAGACTGAAATATCAGCCAAGGACAGAATAGAGGTAAAATAATCCTGGGTCTTCTTACCATCTTTCTTATATTTGAACCAGAGAAGACATGTAAGCGAGGAGTTTGTTATTCCAACTCTAGATGATTAAATGATCCAGAAAGAAATGGCATTACTTGTGAGGACAGGGGTGGGATGAGATAAAGAAACCCCTTACCTCATGTATTTTGGAGTGCAGAATCTGTGTCTGAATACTATCTTAACCCTTGCTGCAAAGTTTTCTATGCCTCTTGAAGGCTTTATCCTGGAAGATGCTGAGAACCATCTTTGGGATGGTCTATTCATGTACTTAAGTGTTTCTGGATTGGGTTAGATTGCTCACATTTTGCAGAATCAAGAGTCTGTTGGGTTGGTCTGTTTTTAAAGTATAAGCCTGATTTGAGATGCATTTCATGTACCCAGCTCCAATTGATTTTGATAGTTGTTACATATATGGAATGCAACACTCAAGATCACGCCTTAAGTCTTGCTCCTTGGAGCACAGCAGAGAATTATACATTGAAAAGTCTATTGAAACACAGTTGTGTAAACATGACATTCCCTACAGCGTATTGAAATTCATCTTTCCAGAGAACCATTCTGTGTTTAAATTGTGCACGCTTTGCATAACAAAAACCTACACCATGCAAAACTAGACTATTTCAGGACTTGAAAGGCTGTTGCTAAACTTTTGAAACTCGAAGCCTTGGAAATGTCTCTATTTTTCTCTGCAAGAATGGATTCTCCAGCTTGCATACTATTTTATTGTTTTAGCTTTGTCATTAGACTTACGAAAGAGTGTCGTGTCGTATATCTCTGTGGAAGAAAAGAGCACAAAAAGGGAACAGCCCACAAAAACCAATGCAAATGTAGAAAAGTTAACAAAACATGCCATTTTCTGCCATGCTTTTTAGCTCTACAATTAAGGCTTAGCTGAACCAAAAGTGTATAGTAAGAGAGAAAAACAACACCAAGAGTGCTAAGCATTTTTAAACCACGGGAATTGCACACAGCCTAATCCCATGTACTTTTCAGAAGTTCTTTACTTGATGTCTCTAAATACTGATTTCTCTCCCTCATTCCCAGACTGACAGAGAGTGCCAATGGTTAACATGAACAACAGCAACGAAAAAATCTCTCTGCTTTTCCAGAACTCAAGGTGTTATTACTGTCATAGAAGGGTATGTTTGCTTTTTAGGAAATTTGACAACTGATGTAAGAAAAGTCTGAAATGCTTCACAGAATGCTAGTAAAAAGCACAACATAAGTTAATGATGTTGATAGAAGTGGGCATAGTGGTTAGGACAGCTCTATTTAATTAAAGTACATGGGTTTTAAGGTTCTATTAATTTTTTCCATAAAATTTGTATCAGTAACATTCAGCAATCTGCTCATTTCTAACTGCTAAAATTCTTTCTCCAGTCACACAGTCTTCTTGCAGGCTTTGGATACTTGGAAATATGGGGGGAAGTACTCAGCATGCTTACTAACAATATTTTAAACAGATTGCAGTTCTCTTCCTCCTGTTATATATAGGCAGTTTTGCTAAGAGTTTCCTGGTGAAAGGGCCATCACTATCATTTTTGTTTCTTCGCCTCTGACGAGGTTTGTCTTCTGTGTAAGCAAGAAGTAAGCAAGCAAGCAGAGACCCCAACCAAACTATCATCAACCAGAAAAACACCAGGAAATGCACGATGCTGTGAGGGGAGGGATCAAAATTTGCACATTCCAATTCTTTGTAACAGCAGCAGCCTTTTCAGGGGCATACTCCAAAGTTAGCACATGTTTTGAGAGCTGAGGCTGAACAGAGAGGATAAGGGACAAGGGAGCAGCTGCTTGCTTTGGATTGTTCTACTGGCACTGTTGCTGGATTTTGCTGTGAGTGGTAATGGCTTCTATTCAGCAGCTTACAGTCCTCCTCTCTCACTCATCCTCAATAGGAGTATAATGCAGCCACAGCTGAGACACGACTATTGATGAGTAAGCTAACCTGCCAAGATGGAGAAGAAGGGAAAAAAACCATGCAGTAGTATGGCACGGTAAACATCCAAAATCAAAGAAGCTGGGCTTAAATTTTCATAGATCTTTTTTCTATTACAGGTTCCTGATCTATGCTTCTTGCCCTCTACATGTGGCACAGGATCATCTTAAAAGGAGGCCCATTCTTCTTGTGAGCATTTATGGGGGGCAGCGTAGGGGGTTAATATAGTGTATAGTCTACTTGTTTTCTTACAATGTTGTGCACATATACCAAATACACAGAAGTTCTCTCACACATGTGCTTAAGTACAAGTACAAAGCAAACTTAAGTACAAAGCAAACTTAAGTACAAGTTTATGGATGAGATGCTTCCCTGAAGTGAGTCCAATAGCATGCTGTAAATGAATAGAGGATGGGAGCTTCTGGGTGAAACAGTTCCCCCTCTTAATTTGGGTTCTCTGAAAGTAGGAAATTTTTGGCCCAGGGCATCCTGTGAGAGTGCAAAATAGTCTTCCAAGGGAAATGGTAGCTCCTAGAGTCCTGGAGACAGACAATTATGAATGACTTGATGAAAAGTGGTAATGGAATTTAGAACCATGTGATTTTTCTTACAGTGTTCGCTGCAAACTACATAATGCGGTACACGGAAAAATTTAGAAGACTATAAATCATGCAGGACTTTAAGGAGTTCTTTTTGTTTCCGATTTCTTTCTAAGCATTTCAGCAAAGTTACCTTAACTCTTCTGATAGATGTGACAAATTTCTCTAGTTGATGCTGTGCATTTCCAGATGAGATCATGGACCATGAGGTATAGAATGGTGTCTGAAAGTTATTATTAATTCATTTCCTATTTCTTGTTAATTTCTAAAGTATTTTTGAGGCTCATTTTTTCCACATGGGCTCTTTTCAGAAACATAGCAATAAATGCACTGATTTTGCAGCTCTACTTCTCTTGAATCAGCTAGTGTCTATCCACTGAGAAATCTGTCCATGAAACAGCCCTAATAATGTCATTTAAAACATGGAGAATGTTGTGCTTGTTTTGCTTCTGTTTTTTGGAACCTATTGCTATTCAATTTAGTACTCTAAATGAAGTCATATCATATCCTATTATTGAGGAAAATGACCACCTGCCTCCCCCATATGTTGATTTCAGTTTTAAATACTGCCATTTGAAAGTCTTGAAACTCATTAAAGTGACAGGGTTTTCAGCACACAGACTCTGGCACTCAGAACAAAAGATATGGGGAAACATAATCTGAATTTTTAAAATTATTTCAAAACAAGTTCTGTTTCATTTTCCACTCTTTCAACTCTCTTGTAGCTTTCCAGATTAAAAAAAAAAAAAAAATGTTGCTAGTTATCTTTACAGGATTTGTCATTTTGCCTGGTAGTTTAAAGTCTATTTTATTATTATTATTATTGCTTTCCGAAGTTTTATTTTTATACAGTCTTCAAGTCTTTTGAAACAATAGAACACAATTCTGGCTGTAAACTATTGACTTTCTTGCAAGCTACCTCCCCAAACAAAATAGACATTGAAAACATGACCTAAGCCTGGGCTTTGGGTTGTCCATATCTGATAATCCAGCACGACTACTACAGATATTTTAAAAGCTACCAATTCAAAGACAGGTAGGGGGCTAGTCTGAAGGTTAGATCAAGACATATTCTTGAAATCCTTATTTACTATTAATATGTAGTAGGATTGTGCAAAATAAGACAATTCCAGTTTTGATGATACTGCAAACACTATGGGCTTTGCAAATGCCCAGGAGGTCTTTATTACCTCTACATACTATTCTGTAATTCTTGATTGTGGGGTGGATAAGCTCTTGGCCCTAGGTGGATAGCTGAAATGGCTCACAAGTTAGATTATATCATTTAAATCTGAGTCCTAGCTTGGGGAACTGCCAGAGGCATGTTGTTGCAGAACCACAAAATGTTCAGGACTCAAAAAACGGTATACACTATTACATCCAATAGCACATGGGCAAATGTGCTTGCAGAGTTACATTGCTGTCTTTCATACAACAATATAAAAGCCATTAATTTATCCTGTACTGTAAGATCTTGCATTTTCATGAAGGGATAGTGATTCACCAGAAACACTCACTGAAACAAATATTAAAAAGTTCCTAGTACTAATGGAGGCACAGCTGGGTTTTCTGCACTGTAGTCTTAAGTCTTAGGAGATGAGATGTAAACTTCTGCTTCTACCATGATGCATGTCCTCCTTTTGGGTATAACTTGCTGACTTTTCATGAGTCGCTGACTGTGAAGACCTTTAGGCTTTTTGGAAAACTCTATTCTTTCTGTCTCTCACATTCCTCTCTAACAAGGATAATATTTTTATTTTTCAGGAATGTTCTGAGGATGAGGATTCTTTCAAATACAGAGAAAGATAGAAATACTGCCTTGTTTCACAGTTTCCAAAACATTTAGAAGGAAGGAATTTTTCAGTTAAGACTGATAGCAAATCTATTTCTCTGGAATCAAAATTTAAAATTCCTACCAACTCCACAGGTCCCAAAATGAATTTATTACGTCATGACACAGCCTGCTGCGGCTCACTGTACAAGCAGACAGATCAAACCATGTAAACCTTCCCGTTAGGGGTGCTGTATCCTGTGAGGACAGCCAGCAACTCTGAGATCTCTGTTTCATGAAGTGTTTGATGACAGAGCACCCTCACAGAGACAAGAGATTCACGTCTGTCATGTTTCAGTTGTGGGTCTACTCCTGTAAGTAAGCAACACCAGTGATGAATTACTGGGAAAAACTCAGAACAAAGGCCATGGTCAGGCCATTTCCCTACCTACAGAAAGCAGGCCACCCCTAGCAGACTTGCTGTGCCTGTTTTATACTGCTGAAGGTCTGGAAAAACAGGTTTTTTGGCGGCTGCTGCTGTGGGGGACTTAAGCAGAGAGTGGTTCCTCCCTGCAAAACCAGCAGCTTTCAGATCCATTTCTTCCCTCCCATTGGTAGAAACAGGAGACAAAATTCTGGCTCTGCAGAGCTTTGCCCACAGCTCTCCATCCCAGCTCTGTCCTTTCTCCTTCATTCAACCCTATCCAGGGCAGGAGCAGCCTGCCCTTGGCCCTTCTTTCTTGCCTGCACTGCAGAAAAGCCTTGAAGTAACTTTGCTAAAGATCATGGCAACTTACCAGCTTTCTGTCTCCAGAGAGATGCACATGACAGGGGATGTATTTAACTAGGGAGCCTATAGGTGACAACAGGGAAACTACAAAATTGCAGGAATGTTGTCTAAAAAAGAAAGCAAGGCAGCTGACACAGAGGCTGATGCTGACACAGACACACTCGAATGGCATCTGAATATATATGCAGCATATTGAGTGCTCTCTGTCAAATCTCCTGCACAATCCAAGAGCATTTTGAATGCACAGAGAGTGCTATCTAAGAATGGTGTCTTTTCACAACAATATCTGAGAATTTGAAGAAACAATAGAACAGTGGACTGCTAAACTCAGAAAGCTGTCCAATTCCTGGAATTACCAAACCTGAATAAGATTAAATCATTTCTAATAAAGCCATTTTATGAATTAGAGGGAAGGAAAGTCAAAGGAGGATTCTTAGAGAATCCGCAGTAGTTCTTTGAGCAACCTTGCTGAATAAGCTCACCTCTAGAGCAAGAGCACAGCTCAGCTAATTTGCTAATGCAAATGTGAAAATAAAGGAAAATTTCATCAAAATGCATACAAAATTAAACGCAAAAATATAAAGAAGAGTCACAGCTGAAGTGACACAGATGATCTGCATGGAAGAAACCATGGTGTTGTGACTAAAGACCTTCTGTGAACTCACGTCAGATAGAAACAAACATGCACCCTATTAAAAGAGTATCAGACAGGTGAGATTTTACACATGCATAACTAAAGGGGAGTTTGGGAGAGGAATTACAGAACAATTTTTTGTCAAAAATGCCTTTTTAAAGAAAGGTATCAGTTCTTCCATCTTTCATACTTGAAAAAAGCTAAGAAGCTATCGAACTGTATTTCTACGATACTTTTAAGGATAATGTTTTATAATTGGAAGCATTTTTCTAAAGATTTATACTGTTCTGAAGCTATGTATGAATTTGAAAACCAGATATTTCAGAATTACCAAAAAACCCCACCTGTATCTTAGAAAACAGGTTTGTGAAAACTGGAGATTACAGCTCTCATCCTTACTCAACTCAAAAACATTTCTCAGCATTTTGAAAATTTTTGAAGGTAAGAAAGCAGTAAATTGCTGAGTCTACGTATGACAGTGATGCAGCGCAAAACAGGCAACTAATACTCGGTCTGTCACCAGATGCAAACACAAAAAAGCAAAACACAAATAGACAGTTGGACAACAATAAGGACCATGTCTACAATATAGAGTTGGGCCTATTCATGTTGGCCCAGGGTGTGAAAAAAATCATCCTCCTCAGGTGATTTTATTGTGCCAGCAGAACCTTGGTGTGGATGCAGTAATGTTAACAGAAGATGTTTTTTGCTGTTATTCAGGGACCTGGTGTTATTAAGCAAGCCAAAGAGCTTGTGTCAGCATGCTCTGTATCTACAGTAAGGGGGTTTGCTGACGGCGCAGCAGAACCTCTCTAGCGTAGACAAGGTTAAAGACTTCTTCAGAATGTGCAAGAGAGGGAAATGGGATTGTAATCTCACAAAGCCAAATTGCCATTTTATAATGGTATGATCATAGCATGAACATGATCAAAACAAAAAGCAGTTAGAATAGCGACGATCCAAAGACAGCTATAAAGTCAGAGATTTCGGTTCATGCAGGCTATACCTACAGTAGGAAGAGATCCTTGTGGGATCCTAGTGACCCTCAGCCTGAATAAATGAGTCATATAACAAAAACACAATCAAAAGTAGCAAACTTGTTCAGAGCAAGCATTTTATGGTAGTGTCTCCAAAGCAAAGCTAGTAAAAGACTACCAAAATGTTTTGTTAAGACCATGATGAATTTCGGAGTATGACACCTGGAAATGCATGAAATAATCCAGCCATTAACAAAGAAAAAAATGAGAGCAATAACACACACTGGACAGAACAAAACCAAGACTAACTTCACATCAGTGCAAAAGCTACAGAGACTGTGAGTTGGAAAAGCTGCACGATAGCCCTCGAAGCAGCTTATTTGCATAAAACCAAACAGTTTAAACAACACTTGCTGCCAAATTTCTGCAATGGAAAAAGTATTTTCAGACTTGACTAAAGCAGAAACAGTGCAGTTAGAATGCCAAAGGCAGACACCAATGGTTGCTACAGCAGACAGCTACTGCGCTCATTTTGTATGCCAACTGGTAGATTCAGTGGCCCAAAAGGACTTGTCACCCATGATAACTTCCACTGTACAAACCTTGACGTGGAATGGTAGAAGCTCTGGTATAATTTTTCTGTAAGCAACAGACAAATATGTAAAATTAAGTATAAGCCTAGATGGAACTGCAATGAAAGTTGTATATGTGACATATTCAGTCAGTGATTAATTGCTTCACCTAACACCCAAGCAACAAACCAATACTCTAGTGTCAAAGACATTCTGGGCAATGAAACAGATACACAAACATTGCAAAAGAACGACTTACCACAGTTGATCCATGTAGAAAACATGTTCATGGACAGGAAACTGAGTAGAAAGCGATCCCTTTAAATACATATAAAAAGGATTAGCATCCACATGCTGGCTTCTTCTCCAAAGTCACTTTGCAGTATTAAAATATAGCAACGGAACAAGTGTATGAAGAACTACGTTTGATTGAAATACAAAGAAAGCTTAAACTAAGCCCTTTATGTGCTGCTTTCTAGAGACTCCAAGAGAGAAACAGAAAAGACAAAAACCAGTGAGGGTTCCTCCTGGCCTTTATACTGTTGGGATGGTCAGAAAGACCATTTCACAATGAAAAACACCCAGCTGCTTCCCAGCAAGCTAAAAAGAGGTAAGCATTCAACAGGTTTAATACATAAGAGCGGTCAACCAGAGTAAAGCCTTATAGGAAACAGGGAGTTCTGCCAAGACTGTATTGAGCTATTTTTGGACTGAAGTCTCTGGTAACTTCTAGACAATACTCACACCTTATATTAAACATTGTGGTTAAGGCTGATTGCAAACTAGTAAATAGTTATGATACAAGTGGGAATATGCAGGCCAAGCGACAAAGCGAGAGAATGGAAATCCAGAGCTTTCTCCAGAGGCCTGGGGACAAATAGACCGTTTTGCTGCGAGCTACAAAACCAGTCTCGTACTCCTTAGGTTTCTGGAAAGGAAACAAACTATGAGACACTATCATAAAGACTATCGTAGATTAAGCATTTCATCAGACATACTATTCCAACAGTAGTTTCAAGCAAACTTATCTTTCCCCATCTCTTACATAATTCACAGGGCACTATGAAATCAGTTGGAATACTGCACTGCTGTACCGTACAAGTTGAACAAGAAAGTTCAGATGGTAGTTAAAATAGCTAGAAGTCTTTATTAAATGCTTCAAAAGGAAGCTACATATCAAACATTCCTGAATGAAACAGTTTTTCCACAAAAAACAGCACTATTTTTTTTCCATACTGGATGTCAAGACACAAACACACCTTTTTGTGAATAGCTATAGCATTATACTGTTGACATGGGTAGAAAGACTAAGAGACAAAAAGCAGGAGAGACACCGAAAGGCCAAAACCTTCTATAACTGACAAGCTAGAGAGTTTCCAAAATGACCTCAGGAAACATTTTCAAGAAGAAATTATTTCTCAGGATAAATTGTGCACTTCCAAAGATGCTAAATGTGCTGAACAACTAAATCCTTGTTCCTATAACAGTAATTGATGAGCATATATTTCAAATAGCTTCATCTACAAAGAAAATAAAGAGGATGTGGAGGACAATGAAATATGCTCTCTTCTGACACCTGATTAACAAGACATAAAAAAAAACCCCATAGCATGGTGCATGACTGATAGCTATCAAGACAGACTCCCAAAACATTACACCACTTCAAGAATCAAATGTTAGCCAGGCTCCAGTTGTTGGAAAGCTGTATACAAGACTTTATACTGAAGAGGAAGAAGCATGAACAAACAGCCCAGAGTAAGGTCCTTTTGTCACTGTATGTATTGAGTGGACTATAAACCCCATGTTTTGTCAGTTATATACATCACGACCATCTTCATTATTTCAAATCTAAAAGAGATAGTATGATGCCTTACACCACCCTCATGAGACCCCATCTGAGGCATTGCATCCAGTTCTGGGGTTCCCAGCACAAGAACGACATTAACCTGTTACAGGGGGTCCAGAGGAGGCCATGAAAATGGGCAGAGGGCTGGAACACCTCTCCTATGAAGAAAGCCCGAGAGAGCTGGGGTTGGTCAGCCTGCAGAAGAGAAGGCTCCAGGGACACCTTATTGCAGCGTTTCAATACTTAAAGGGGGCTTATAAGAAAGATGGAGAGAGGCTTTTTACCAAGGCCTGTAGTGACAGGACAAGGGGTAATTGTTTTAAACTGAAAGAGGGTAGATTTAGATTGGACCTAAGGAAGAAATTTTTTACAATGAGATGATGGTGAGGCACTGGACCAGGTTGCCCAGAGAAGTTGTAGATGCCCCATCCCTGGATGTGTTCAAGGTCAGGCTGGTTGGTGCTTTGAGCAACCTGATCTAGTGAAAGATGTCCCTGCCCATGGCAGGGCTTTGGACTAGATGATCTTTAAAGGTGCCTTCCAACCCAAACCATTCTGTGATTCTATGATGGAAGAGAGTCTCAGAAAGGACATCTGTGCTTTGACCATACAGATAGAATCTTAAATATTTTTAGGAGGAGTCTCACAAAAGAAAACAGAATACAAGGGAAAGAATAAAGTTTAAATCATGCCCTGACTTGGCTTCTCTCTTTTTATATTTTTACATCATGCATATTCTTTTCAGGCTAATTATCCAGTTTCTTAGATAAACTCATTGACTGCTAATTTACCATATACATTTTTAGGATTGATTATGCAAGTTGCAGTTGCAAGATGGAGCCCCTAGACAATAGTAGATACATCTATGTTTACTTCCAGAGCTAGAGAGCATATATATTATGGAGTTCATTTTCAAAATCAGAGGCTTCTGAACTCAATTTCTGTACTATCTTGCAAATACCACAAAACTGCTGCCCTGCAGGGACATTCAGGAAGTAGTACCCACGTAATCCGTAAGTCCCTACAGAAGCTCATATCCCAATTCAATATTATAATGAGGCTTTTGGTCTTCATTAGAAAAAAAGTAGATAGAAAGCTTATCTTATTACTGTAAAATCCAGCCCAGTGTTAACCAGTCAAATTAGAGAAAAAAATTTTAACAATTGTGGCATATTCTCCTATGTGTATTATCGTTCATCTCCAAATGTTCCTTTGTCACCAGAGCCACAGATACAACAAAGGAGGCCTCAGAAGGGCGAGACAGCCCTTTCTCAGTTACTTTCTTGCTCAGGACTCCTAAAATGCAAATCTATGCAGGAGTGTTATTCTCATAAGCTGAGAGCTGGAAGCACTAAACCACCCTAGGGAGAGAAAACATAATTTTGCATCTTTCATAATTTTGAACTTGCCTAGTACAGAACTTCTGAAGGAATGAATGAAAACACCTTGATTAGCTCGGATGGAAAGCAGGGGCTCCTTAGGGCTGTTGCTTATGAACAGAAATCCAAGTTGTAGCCAATTTCTTACCAGAGAAGAAATCAGGGTCAAAGGAACACGTACAGATAATTTGTTTGATGCAGTAGTTTGTTTTACGATAAAGCGCACACTGCTTTGAGAACAAAGGCCACACAGTGAGCCCAGGCAACTCCTTCCTTCTTCAGGATAATCAGCCTGGACCTGTTACCTAGCTCTCAGCAGACAGCTCTGAGTGAATCCAAATACTGGAAAAAGCTAGAGAAAATCAAGAGCAGGCTTTCTGGTGACTTGCAGTGATTTCCCCAAAAATAGATGTCTCAAAATTAACAATTAGCTAGTACTTTCCTACACCAAAAGAAATAGTCAGATTAAAGAAAAATTTTTCACTGTAAGAGTGGTGAAATACAGGGGCAATTTGCTCAGAGAGGTTGTGGAACTTCCATCCTCAAAAACTCAGATAGACATGGCCCTGAGCTGCCTGACCTAAGCTGGACTTGCTTGGAGTAGGGGGTTTCAACCTCCAGAAGCCCCTGCCAACCTATTGTTACTCCACAACAATGTGATCATCCTCAATACCTCCTCACAGGGTTGGCTGTGATAACAATACTTAAAACATTCATCTTAGGATATGCAGCATTCAACAGACATTAAGTGATGTAACTTTCCTATATTCCTATAAGGAATATGTTGCTTGTCTCTGACTGTCTCTCTCTTACATTGATAACAAAACTGAGACACACTGAAGTGCAGTGAAGTAGAAATGTGACCAATTTCAGATGGGAAGTTTAGTATTTTTACTAGTACCATTCTGCCTGGTTGCTTCACATAACTTAAAAAGCAGTAAAAAACTATAGAGATTTGAGCATCGCAGACAAAGAACTTATGTGGCTGATAAGACAATCACTCTTGTATATACAGATGCAGAAAATATACAAAGGCACTGTAGTATAAAATTAAGGTGGGAAATCATCTATTTCAACTGATTAGTTTTCATTACTAAGCTCTATACCCAGCATATCCACCTGGGTCAGGCTCTTTTGTATTGGCTGACCCACATCACCAATGTATCAATGAACGCTTTGTATACAGCAACTAGTCATCAATCAGAATGTAAGGTTTTAAACAGAAAAAAATATCATCATGCTCAGTAAAATTCCCTTTATCGTTCTTCTCCAGGCCTTCTGTGTGTTTTCTTGCCAGTCTCTCCCTACCTTTCTTATCTTCTTTCCCCTTCTTCTCAGCCAGGCTTAGCCCTACCTCTCCTAGGCTCAGCAATAAGAGGATTTTCTTCTTCGTTCATTTAATTTTAGATAAATGTTGAATTGGGAGTTGTACGTTACCCCTGATTCAGCTGTCTTGCTGGAAAGTCAGTGGGAGACTTAGTCTGAGTTGCATGTGAATGGACTTCAGAGATACATGCTATACAACTAAAAGCTCGGGGGAGAAAAAGGCAGTTAAGGAAAAAAAATTAGACTGTTACCATCAAGATGCAGCTTAAAGTGGCACCTGAGACACGTTGTGGCTAAAATCCTTTTCTGACTTTCTAACAAGACTGCTTGAAGCAAGAGACAGGTAAATCTATCTTTTTTGAAAATCTTGAGATAGAGAACACATAGAAGTTGAAAGCTTCAGAATAAGTCAGGTCCTTACCAGACACAATCTGAAGTTAAAAACTAGGTCCAAATCCAAATGCTGCAAAAGGCCAAGAGATCAGGAATCAGAAATAGCATCTTGTCCTCCCCACCTATAATTAATATAACTGAGCTCAGAATTTCTGCCCTCTTCCTTCTTATGCCCTGTATAATTACGGATATTCACGTTTGTCTTCATTCCTAATAAATTACTTCCAGGTGTATGTTAATATACAGCCCTTTCTTAAGTGGTTGGGAAGGACCCATCTCTTGACCCTATATCCGACAATAAACTGACTTGTAGAAGCATCCAAACATGATATATACTGCCTATCACAATGTACTGATTCAATTTAGAGCTTCTAGATAGGATTTTTTTTTCCCCTTAAAAGAAATCCCATGTTCTTTTCATTGACATCAATAGTAAATCTTCTACTGACAGCATGAGGAGAAACTTAAAATAAGGCTTAATGCTTTTTAAAATCAAAGTTTAAAGGTTTTTCTCCAGTTGTCTAACGCGATCCTATCTGCAACGTGGAATTTTGCAGCCACAGTGTGATTGCATGTGTTGCCTACTTTCAGCGGAGTCTGGCAAGTCTCAGGATGAAAAATAACCCCACAACCAGACAGCAATTTCAATGCTGCTATTAAAACCGACATGAAGACTGCTATTGCTGCAATTCAAAGACATGTAAAGTTTACATATATTTTTGTGCTTTAAAAGGCAGCATTACTCTTAGGAAACTGACTGAACTGACCTACTTTCTTTCAAAAAATTTGGAAATTATTTGAAAATTAAGGCATACATGACTTTCAAAGAGTATTAAAAGTAAACTTTTTTTTTATCATACAAGTCATACTTCTTTTTCCTTAAAATGGATATAATCGTAAAAAGGGTTTCTTTTACTTATTAATACAAATCTGTTGATTTTTATGTTAAACTGTTATTTCACTAGAGCAACACCCATACAATAGCCTTACCTTTTTAGACTTTTACCTTTTGCACCTCAAAGCACTTTAAGACATGTAATTTGTATTGTTATTCCCATTGCAGTTATGAAATAAACAGAGAAATGCCAGAATTTAAGTTTACATAGAAACAGTGGCAAAAAGTTGTTTTTCTTCTGATTCCTGCCTGTAAACGTGACTGTCTAAAGTTTAAGTGCCCGTATGTGCTTGCAGATATAACTCTGATGCCATTCACAATGGGTACTATAGAGGGAAAGAATCTCATCTTCTCTCCCTTTCATTTAAAAGGTCTAAACTAACTACTGGGAATGCTGAAAGTTGGTCAGGTATGAAGTTTAGTTTGGAATTAAAATCCAAGTGGTAATTGCTAAATTTGACTTCTACATGTCTGAAAGTCTGTGACATGTCTGAATGTCTATAAAGATTCCAATTTTTTAAAAGTACCATGTACTCACCTTCTCTGTTTCTGTAGACTTAATGAGGGCTAGTGTCCCTGAAAATTGGGTCTCCTACTTACTTGATAATGTTATAAAATTATGTATGTAAATTAAATAAGAATTTTAGTCCGATTAAATCCGACCTATTGACATGAATCATCTTCTTCTTATTTAGAAATGGAGATATTAAATGGTTCATTTCTTTAAGAAATAGGTTGCCTATTCTCTTCCCTGAAGATCACGATATCTGATCCTGGGGATTTTTTTTTCTGGCTGGTTGTTTCAACCACCATGTGTTAAGTTAGTCAAAACACATCCACTGTACTGTTTTATCCTTCACTGCATTGGAAAGTATTCAATAAGCTACCTTTTTGTAGGTGATAGCCACCATTGAGTGTCACATCTGTTAGCTTGCTTCCAGCGAGTGTTGCTTACTCAGCTGGCCTGGTTCCACTTCCTTGTGGGTAGGTGCTCCAAAAAAAAAGGCAAGGCATCTGAGAAGTGTGGCAGGCAGGCACGCACTCAGGTCTGAAATTGCTGTCCACCGAACCAGGGCTCCTGGACTTTAAGCTGCACCAGTTAGTACAAATGGGAAATCTGGCTCCTTCTGTAATAAATGTGATGTAGGTAGCAGTACAATGGAGTATTAATTCAGTGACAGTAACTACCTAATAAAAATATTAGAGGGAAGTTGGTATATACTGCTGTACACACGAAGTTACAAACACAAAAAATTGTGTGAAGAAATAAAATCAGTAAGAAATGATTGCTCAGCAGGAACATGAAGCCATTTCGCAGCCTAACACAGGAACCTGTGTCCGATTACTCTATCACAGGGGGTTCAGGCAGCCAACATAATTTAAACTAACACATACTGTAATGAGGCCCAAAGAAACAGACCTGTCAAAGCAGAAAAGGAATCAAAATAAGAGGGCAAATCAGCTTAGGAAAAAGTCATACATACACAGATAAAGCGCTTTGCAAATGCAATGCAAATACATAAATGGCAGAGAGTACACAAATTTTGTAGGCATTACAAGTACAAGTCAGAGGGTCTAAAGTCCTGCCACCTATTTTGAATCCAGTCATATGGCAAGATCATATCATATAATCCTTTGGTGCTTCATCCTGAGTAAGCGGACTGCAACATTTAGCTATTTTGGCAAACTGAGATTACGAGGTGAAAAAACCTAGGAATGAGATATTAGTTAATTATTCTTCTACCGCTAGCTATCAGCTCTTATGCAGAGAAGTCAGACTGCCAATAATAACACTTCAGAAAGGATCACAAGCATATGGCGTGCTATATAAAAGCAATGAAAAAGAAATATATGTTGTGAAATTAAGAGGTGGGCAATAGTCAATGCTATTTTGAAATCTAAAACAAATAAGAAAGATTAAAGCCTGATCTTGATGTTAGTGTCCTGCAGAAAGGAAGGTAATGATAATTGTAATAAACACACTTAAAACCAACTTCTGCTAAGCACAGAATTCAAAATCAATATCATATCATTTATGCACTTGTATTCATCAAGGATCTAGCACAAAAATGTACTGAAAGTAACACTATTGCCCTGAAAACAATAAGGCAAAGATTGATTGATCGATTGATTGATTGATCGATTGATTTTTACATATCCAGAGCTAAACAAAAAAAAAAAAAAACAACCCCACATTTAACTTGCACAGAATTCCTCATAATTTTCAGCAAAATAAAAAAAAATCAGATGTTTCATAGTGTGTTTTCTGCTTATTTTCCTTAGCCTTTTGGTTTAAATCCTTTAATTCTTTATTTTTCATTAATACACAAAATGCTGCTGAGAAAGAAATACTGGGATTTTCATTTTGAAAATATCAAAGTAGAAAAGTAGATATTTCTGCTTTACTTTTTGGGCAGTTGGAATGGAAATAGAGGAACTAAACCAGCAATTGTCAATAACTGTGTTTTAAAAATGGGAATGATAGCAACAGTGATGTTTGCCTAATTATTGGGAGCATTTTACCTTTTAACTATCCAAGAGCTAGATTATTTCCACATAAGTTATCACATCTTTCATGTTACTTGCCAGATCAGCTCAACAACCTCCCTGCTTATATTTTAGCAACCAAGGGAAAAGGCTCAGAGCAGCTGCAGATGATCATTTGACCTTTGTCCGAGTCACTAGGTTTTCCAGCAACTGTTGTCTACACACAGGGGCTTTTGACAGGGATGTGAAAAAAGGAATATCCATGAGCCACAGTAGAAAATGTAGTGCTGTCATACTCCCGTGGTTAACATCACAAAATACTACACTCCTCAAGAATGCAAACATCCTGTTAATAACCCAGATGCTTGAAGATGTTCACATCAGAAAATATTTTGGTACTAGGTAGTTTGAAATCTGTCTGCCCATGTGTTCAGGAGACAGACTTAGCTATCTAGGGTCTCCTGAGAGCTCTGCATGCAATGTGCTTTCTCCATATTTACACTGAGGCAGAGTTTGACTTTTAGTCATATTACCACTGAAAGTCTTCACTTTTCCTAGTCACCATTTACATTTTTATACTGTTGATGCCATTCTGCTTAGTCCTGAAACATCACGTTAAAAACCCTCTGTTTTGGTTATAGCTCATTTTTCCTGTCTTCTCTTCTACTGGATTATCTCCCACTGTTCTTTCTATTTGCTTCTTTTGGTATGATGTGCTGAATTCCTTTTGCTAACAAGTCTCAACCTCACTATAAGTTGCTCCTTCTAATGAGTCTTTTCTTCCCTGGACTGCCCATCTCTCATGTAGAGTTACAAGAAAATTAGGCATTAGTCCCCTGAGCATGGAAAACTTTCAAATGTATTTGTACGTTTTGTTTTAATGACTTTTTAGTCAAATTACATATGGAAAACCTCAACTACAGAAACTGATAAAGGAGGGTATCCTCATCCAAGAAGTGGACTTCCACACATCTAACAAGAGGTGAGTGCAAACCATTCTTTCTGTGGAATCTTTAACAGATTTTCTCCTTTATTCAGATGCATGTTTTCACAAGACTGGTAGAAACTATAATAGTTGAGATGATAAATATTTAAAACTGTCAAAACATGCAAACACAATCACTAGTTTGCATAAGCTTCATTTCCTTAGGAAATCAAGGTAAATTTAACACTAACAAGATTATAAAATCTTTTTAAACACCTTCAAAGTCATTTAAGTTCCCAATCCTTTGTCTTAGCCATTCATATTGAAGTTTTGTTATTTCCACCAACAAAAAGCCTTCAAATATCATTCAAGTCATACGAGGTAGTACTGCACATTGATTAACACACCTATGTAGATACTGGCATATTCATTCTAATGTGTATGGTATATTTCAATTCAGCTGTCAACCACTTTCTTGAACTCAACTGTTATTCCAATAACAGAAAAGATAAGGAAGAAATAGACAATTAGAGTGAAATTCTGCAACACTGGATACACGCCTGCCCACTAAAAATGGAATCTACATTCTTTATACTTAAAGACCACTATGGCATAAAAATTTCCTGAGAAGTTTCAAATAATGCAAAAATATCTCTTAAATATTTAAGGACATTACCAAAAAAAAGAGACTATCCACCTGAGCCACAGTAGAATGACACAATCTTTATTACAGCTCCAAGAATGCCATTGGGGAAAGACAACTTGTTTGGAATTGAATCATATGGAGCCAGATGGCAAACATATTTCAAGGAGGTGCACGCCTACTAGGCACTCCAATAATTTTCTATTTACTTAATCCAATCATTTTCTATTTACTTAAAATTAGAGGCCTGCTCCCATCACACATGGAGCAATGTAGCATCCTCAAAGGAAACCACACAGAAATACTCACAGAAATACACTGCTGTGCTAAAGTAAGCATGTTTTGTCAACCTAGAGTTCAAACAGCATATTGGGGCTCAACGTTTGTTTACTAGTGATGTTTATCAAGTGAAATCGAGAGCCATTACTACATTACTACACTAAAGATACATCTTGTTCTATGTTGATAGGCTTGTCCTATTTTAGTATGTGGTCAAATAATTCCATCCTGCATTGCAACACAGCTTTGCTTATCTAGGAATTAGAACTACTATATGCAAGTAATGAGCTTGAGTAACAAACTATTACTGGTTTGGTATGATGCTAAAATTATCACATTGAGATTAACTTTAAAATGTATGAATCAGCAATTTTGATAAACTGGGACAGTCTTAGGGTTCTGGACAGTTCCAAATACTTCATTTTCTGTCTGTCTTCAGAAAAGTCAAAGAATTACAATTGTTAACTATCTGGCGTACTATCAGACATACAGCCATGCACCACACCCACCCGGATGAACTTTCAGCAGAAAGCATCTTTTCCTTTCCAGCTTCTGCATACAAGTGCAGTGTCTCCAGAAGGTGTGTGCTGGTTACCTCATTGGGGAAAATTCCTAAGGTTTGTCATGTGAGGCCCTTGTAAGGTCCTTCTCCCCAGAGGCTACTTTCCCAGCAGTTCCTTTACGTTCATTGAAGTGATGATAGTGATGAAAAAACAATTCAGGCAAGGAAATGGTGGGTAGCTTTAACTCTGCCCCTACTGATGTATCTGATAGTCTACTGGGAGGACAGTGGAAATGCTCTAAGAAACCACAGAAGTGAAGAAATGGAAGGAAATGCAGTATATTAAATACATCTTTAAACTTACTTCTGAGCTTGCTAAATTTTGTATTAGGATTAAAATAGTAATGAAATTGCTTACAGGTAGGATTAACTGATCCCGCATTAGCCTTAGATAAATTGAGTATTCCAATATAAAAGCATGCATAATCGCTAAACAGTGATGATGGAGATAAAGTAGTATTATATTATCTTGTCTGTGAACTGCTAGTGTTAGTTCTTCATGAATCAACTGTTTTGCCTTTTCCTAAGACTGAAATGCAGTTAAGCAATAACTAATGTTAAAGTTTCCCTGTTACTTTATTGTATATTTCCCTTGGCAGAACTGGGTATAATCAAACAATTTCTAAATTGTAAATTCTTGTACCAAAAACATTTTGCCCTTGCAAATTACTCTTAGTATTCTTATTACTCAGATAAATGGTAACGAAGCTTTTTAAAAAAGCTCAAAAACCAGTTTTTCAAGGTCTTTTCATAAATCTGTTAGCTCAGTCTTTCATTCCTAAGTCTTTCCCTTCTGAGTTCCAAGCAACAATCAGTCACATGGCAGAAGTGCTTTTGTCAGCTGTGCTCTAAATATCATATTTAAAGAGAGACCTCCCTCCTCCCTCAACTACAATTTCTGAATATTTGTCTCAGAACTTCCTTCACTAGCTTTAGCATATAACCCGTGCCAAGCTCCTTAACCATAACAGCTTCTTTTCTATTATGGTCATTGCTTTCATATGGATTTGTTACTTTACAAGAATTTCCATCAAAAAATTTTTATTTCTTATTTTCCATTTTTCTGTCCTTTTAGGTGTTTGAAGGACAGCTGTAACATCCCCCATGAATGTTTTTAAGTCAGTGTTTTAATGAAAGAGTATTGCTTTGAGTATACAGAGTTCCCAAAAACTCTCATGTCAGATAAAAATCTTTCTTCTCAGAAAAAAAGAACAGTATCTGGAAAGAAGTTATAAAGGTTTCAGTAAGCACTTCATAAAAGACATTGTCATTACACAAAAGTAAATATTGTAAATTTCTTATCACTTAGTAGCACTGTATGTACCTTTACTGAATATTTGTCATGTTTAAAGAGGTAAGTAAATAAACCTGATATTAATGGAGCTGCAGATCAAGTGCTAAAAGGTATTTCTTACTTGTTGACATACCTCTAAAAATGGGGTAATGAAATTAAAATGTGGAAAGCAGAAAGCATCAATATAGTTGACTTACTTATAAATAAAAAGGAGGTGCTCACATCAATATATAAACCAGATTATTTACCATTATAAAGACAGATACAGATGAACTGTATGCTTTAGAGACACTTGAAAAATGAACATGACCTCGAAATCTTTGCTTCACAGAATCTGAGGTTGGAAGGGACCTCTGGAGATTGTGAAGTCCAACCCCCTGCTCAAAACAGGGTCAGCTACAGCAGATTGCCCAGGATCACATTTAATGAGGTTTTGACTGCCTCCAAGGACAGAGACTCCATCACCTATGGGCAACCTGTTCCAGTGCTCAACCACTGTCAAACTAAGATTCTTCTTATGTTTAAATGCAAATTCCTGTATTTCAGTTGTGCCCATTGGCTTCTCGTCCTGTGACTGGGCAAAACTGAGAAGACGCTGGTTCCCTCTTTACTCCCTCCCACAGGGTATTCATACACATTGATAAGACCTTCAAGGCTAAACAGTACCAGTTGTCTCAGTGTCTCCTTGTAGGACAGATGCCCCAAGCCCTTAATCAGCTTTGTGGCCCTTCACTAGGCTTGCTCCAGTATACCCGTATCTTTGTTACACTGGGGAGTTGTTTTGCACCAGTAGGTGCTGGTCCCTTATGAACCCAGTAAGAGAGGCACTGACACTCTTTAAGACATCTTTTAAAATGCTATTTATATACAGCTAACACTATAAGGAGAAAATAGCACAGATAATCCTACATCCCTTCAGAAGCTGGAACCCCAAGTGGTGTAGCATTAAATGGGCCTCTGATCCATGCACAGCACACTGTGCAGACCCCTGCCCATGGAAGAGGTTCTCCCTCTTGGTCATTCAAGCTATTATAGATTTTTTCTTACAAGAAAACAACTCTATTCATCATTACCAGTGTCAAACAGAAAGGATGTTCACATGACAACTTCTTGCTTCTCTCCTAAATAAAGGCAAGTACATGCAGGTGGCATAATTGCTGCTACCAGGCAGGAGCTGCCTGCAAGATCCTCTATTACAATGAGCTGGCTGATTCTGTCCTGCAGCCATGGGTTTTGTGCAGAACAACACAAGTCTGAAGGCTACACCGGACATGCAGCCCAGTGCAGCCCAGCACAGGCCCTGGCATACTCAGGTTAACTGTTATGTGGTTCACTAACTCCTCGATATACAATAGTCATGCAGTCAAGTTCATTACAGACATCCAGAACTGGACCCAGCACTCCAGATGTGGTCTCTCCAGTGTTGGGCAGAACAAAGGGATCACTTCCCTCAACCTGCTGGCATTTCTCCCCCTGATACAGTTCCGGGTGCTGTTGGTCTTTGCCACAAGGATGCATTGCTGGCTATGTTCAATTTGTTGTACATCGGAACCTGCAGGTCCTTCTCTGCTAAGCTGCTTCCCAGCTGGTCAGGCCCCAGCGTGTACTGGTGCATTAGGTTATTCCTCCTCCCCAGATGCAGGATTCTGGATTTCTCCGTTAAACTCAAGGAGATCCGTCAGCCCAATTCTCCAGCCTATAGAGGTCTTTCTGAATGGCAGCACAACGCCCTGGCATGTCAGTCACTCCTCCCAGTTTTGTATCAGCAAACTTGCTGGGTGTGCACCTTGTCCCATCACCCAGGTCATTAGTGACTATGCTGAACAGTACTGGTGTCGGTATTGACCTCAGGACACTCCACTGGCCCCCAGCTGTACTTTGTGCTACTGATTCTTTCAGACTGGCAGTTAAATCATTTCTCAGTCAATCTAACTGTGCATTTACCTAACCTGTACTTCATTTTGTCTGTGTGAATGCTATAGTTTACTCATGTCTGTATCCAATGACGCCCCAGGGAATTGGTTATAGCCGGTTTAAGTATTCCCTAACCAGATCCTCCTCCATTTAGGGTAAGTCTCCCTTGCTATAGACTTTCCCACAGATCCCAGGTACCTGGGATTCCTGAAGAGCAGCCCACCCAGTAAATACTGAAGTGAAGAAGGGATTGAGTACTTCAGCTTTTCCCATGTTCTTTGTCACCAGGTCCCTTGCCCCATTCAGCAGCAGGTCCACATTTTCCCTAGTCCTCCTTTTGCTGTTGACGTACTTGTAGAGCCTTTCTTGTTGCCTTTCACATTCCTCAGCAGATGGGCTCTCACTTTCCTAATTCTATCCCTGCATGCTCAGACAGTGTTTCTGTAGCTTTCCTGGGTTATGTGTCCCAGCTTCCACCTCTTGTACACTTTCTATCTATGTCTGAGTTTAGCTAGGAGTTTCTTGATCATCTACACATGCCTCTGCTGCCAATGCAGGGTTTTCTACATGTGGGGATGGGCCATTCTTAAGTTTGGATGTTGGGATCCTTCAAAAAAAGCCAGCTTTCCTAGTCCTCTCTTCTCTCCAGGGCTGTATCTCACAGGCTTCTTCTAAGTAGATGCTTAAAAAGGGAAGAACTCCCAAAATGTAAGACCTTAATTAGAAATTGCACACAATGATTGAAAAGAAAAGTCAAACTTATCCAGCCACTGTTGACCTTGGGGACACTTAAGGTTTCTATTTGTTTTCTCACTAGATTAGAGCAATGCCTAACAGTCTGGGTGTAGTTTGTGTTACTACTAAAAGAGTAATAGTAATAACATTTAAATTTGATCAGGTTTGTCTTGTTGACCATAAGCCTGTCTTCAGTTCTTCTCTCTCTTTAAAAAAGGCAATACAACTTTCAATTAACACTAGGAAATGTATCTGTATAATTATTCTAGACACTTCAGAATAAAGTCCAGCCTCTGAAGAGGCATGCAGTTCATTTTAATAGCCCTGATCACTCACCTCCTTATGGACTTTGACAAAGAGGCCAATACGTTGCAAAAGTATTAAATCTTCTGAAAATAAGCTTTGGGACTTGGATTAACAAAGGTGCTGGTTGGGGTTGTAAGAGGAAACATTTTGAACCGTTTACCACTGACGTCAATCTGAATTGAGTACAGCATTCTTTCAAACTTCAAGATAGTTCATGATTATGAGGCAATAAGCAGGACTGTTTGACATGATGCAATCATGGCAAAAATAATATTTAAAAAAAGGTGTCTAACTTTAGGATACAAAAAGGTGGTGTCCCTTTCTCTCACACATGGTTTGGGACGTGATGAATCTTGCTTGCCACCTTTTCTTCTGAGTTTGCTCAGGCTTCAAATGACTACAGAGGCCCTACAGGATCCTCAATCTGTACAAAAATCAAACCTTGCCTCCTGTAAGCAAAGTACATGAAGTTATCATGGGCTATTGCACTTTTTAAAATTCTAATTCCACTTCATTCTTTAGCTTTTGCTGTGTTTATGCTCTCCAACAGAAATAAGTATGTGCAGTGACTACTGATCTTAACCTGATTTTTAATTGAAACCATTCAGTCTCACAATCTCAATCATCCATTCTCACAGCAAATTTAGAGGTGAAGCTCAGCAAACAGCTCAAACAGCTAAACAGCATGGTGCCCAAATGAATACACTCTGCAGGTCTTCCAAAAGCCAATGTTTTACATGTCTTCAGAATGAAAACTTGTTATCCCAGGGTCAGTTAAAAATTCTAGGTTAGATTTTTAATTTATAATAAACCTTGCTACCAGCTTAGTTGAGTCAAAGTATGGATTTTGTAATGAAATGTCACAAAATTCTGCAACTGACAATTCATATTCTAATTCATACTCTGTTGCTTTCTGCAACAGTTGAAGTTTTTTCTGATTAAATACATTGTGTGAACTGAAATGGCTCATATGACATTTCAAAAGTTAGTAATCAATATTACAATCATTAAACTAATTGGGGTTTTAAATAAAAATGATAGGGAGGGGACATGCGAGCAGAGTTCAGAATCACAGAATCACAGAATCACTAAGGTTGGAAAAGACCTGTAAGATCATCAAGTCCAACCATCACCCCAACCCCACCATGCCCACTAAACCATGTCCCGCAGTGCCACGTCCACACGTTCCTTGAACACCTCCAGGGATGGGGACTCCACCACCTCCCTGGGCAGCCTGTTCCAATGCTTCACCACTCTCTCAGGAAAGATGTTTTTCCTAATATCCAGCCTAAACCTCCCCTGGCACAGCTTGAGGCCATTTTCTCTTGTCCTATCGCTAGTCACTTGGGAGAAGAGACCAACACCCACCTCACCACAACCTCCTTTCAGGCAGTTGTAGAGAGCGATAAGGTCTCCCCTCAGCCTCCTCTTCTCCAGACTGAACAACCCCAGCTCCCTCAGCCGCTCCTCATCAGACTTGCGCTCCAGACCCCTCACCAGCTTCGTCGCCCTTCTCTGGACACGCTCCAGCACCTCAGTGTCCCTCTTGGAGTGAGGGGCCCAAAACTGAACACAGCATTCGAGGTGCGGCTTCACCAGCGCTGAGTACAGGGGCACGATCACCTCCCTACTCCTGCTGCCCACACTGTTTCTGATCCAGGCCAGGATGCCGTTGGCCTTCTTGGCCACCTGGGCACACTGCTGGCTCATATTCAGCCGGCTGTCAGTCAACACCCCCAGGTCCTTTTCTGCAGGGCAGCTTTCCAGCCACTCGTCCCCAAGCCTGTAGCACTGCGTGGGGTTGTTGTGACCCAAGTGAGGACCCGGCACTTGGCCTTGTTGAACCTCACACAATTGCCCTCGGCCCATCGATCCAGCCTGGCCAGATCCCTCTGCAGAGCCTTCCTACCCTCAGCAGATCAACACACCCACCCAACTTGGTGTTGTCTGCAAACTTGCTGAGGGAGCACTCAATCCCCTCATCCAGATCACTGATAAATATATTAAATAAGACCGGCCCCAAAACTGAGCCCTGGGGGACTCCGCTTGTGACCGGCTGCCAAAAGGATTTGACTCTATTCACCACGACTCTCTGGGCTCGGCCATCCAGCCAGTTTTTTACCCAGCGAAGAGTGCACCTGTCTAAGCCACGAGTCGCCCGCTTCTCCAGGAGAGTACTGTGGGAGACAGTACCGAAGGCTTTACTAAAGTCCAGTTAGACAACATCCACAGCCTTTCCCTCACCCACCAGGCGGGTCACCTGGTCATAGAAAGAGATCAGGTTGGTCAAGCAGGACCTGCCTTTCACGAATCCATGCTGGCTTGGCCTGATCCCTTGGTTATCCTGCACGTGCCCTGTGAGCATCCTCAAGATGAACCTCTTCATAATCTTCCCCGGCACCGAGGTCAGGCTGACAGGACATATAATATTTTAAAAAAGGTGTCTAACCTTAGGATACCAAAAGGTGGTGTCCCTTTCTCTCACACATGGTTTGGGACAGTGTAAGGCTTCTATGGCACTTATTCCTTATATGTCCCTAGGAGCCTTAAGTAGGACAGTTACCTCCTTCATTGATTTTTATTTCCTGTCACTTTAATAAAACACTCACTGGTGTTGACTAGATTTATCAGAATTGCCTTCTGAGCAAAATGAAACAAAAAACTATTATTATCATTATGGTTTCTAGGAATATATGGTGAAACCTTTATTGGTTCTAGTAGGACAATGGTTTGACTGAAGCTTCTTGTTAAGTTAAAAAGTGAAGTTAAAAACTATATGAATTCAGATTTCACTAAGTGCTTTATGATTTCCATTTTATGCTTGCAAATATCCTGATACTATCACATTGCTAATTTCATTTGAAATAATCATGTTAGAGTCTCTGGCATGGCAAGCTAAAAAAACCTTCATCTCTATGTTTTAATAAAAGGAGTTTCATAGTTAGATTCAGCAAAGTTACTTTATACGTAGAAACTCAAAGCACCTTGTCCCTTATTTTCAAATACAATGAAGACATCCATACCTACCATCATTTGGGATTAAAAAAATGTGCAAGCTCCTTGACTTTGGAAACAAAATCTGAAAAGGATTTCTGCCTCCTATTGACATGTTAAGGCGACAGGTTTTCACTTGTGATTCAGCAACATGGTATTTCCACAAATAATAGGGCAGGTTTTGGTGCCTTATAGGTGCTGAATGAAAAATCAGTATCAGACATCAGTTAAAAAGGTCTGCTAGAGATTATGTAGTTCCTATTTGCTTTCATCTTCATCCTGTGCTACTTGTAGGTTTTTACACAGGTATGGAGCAAAGAGGCATGCAAGGAACTTCCTCTACCCCTTTTCACAACTGGAGTCTCAATATGTGGATTCCTCCCTTATTGTGAATCGTCAGAGATGTTTCTCCCCTCCTTCAGAGCAATAAGACAGTAGGACCAATAGTCCAAGCTCTTTATTGAGGTTTCAACCTAGCGTAGTGCATCAAGGGGATCCAGATACGCTGATCCAATCATTGCCGCAGACTGGGCAGTTCTGCTGAACCAAAAAGCTCAGTGACACATGCTATTTGTGAGGTGACTGCCTGCCTAAGAAGGACAACAGGGAAGTACTTGTAAATTCTGATGTAGCCTTGAATAAGCTGCTTCTTGTTTAAAGTGTTTGGTTACAAACATATTTTGCAGCCAAAGAGCTATGTTAGTGTTTTACATTGCAATATTCTGGTTCCCTTGTTGGGATAAACTACTCAGCTGAACCAGCTTATTGCCTCATAAAACAGAGCAGCACTACTATTATCGCTTAACTGCACCTGAATTCAGGCAGAACTACTTTGTTCAAAGAGTAGTAAACACTTGGAGTAAGCTGTCAAGTAAGGTCATTGAAGCAAATAACATAAATGAGTGCTAGAAACATAGGACACTTTCATGAAGGAGATTGAAGGATACAGTGACAAGAAGGGATGTAAGCAGGATGAACTGAGCTCAAGAAGGACGTATTTCAATGTTATTATTAAAAATTATCCCTTTGCAGAAAGCCAGTATAAGGCTTCTATGGCACTTATTCCTCATATGCCCCTAGGAGCCTTAAGTAGGTCATAAGAGGTACAGAGCAGAAAATTTTAGCCTGGATAAAGAGGACTTTGATCAATCCAATAACCATCAGAAGCAATGTATTCATCTCTGTGTACCTTTAGGAGGAGGAGCTCTTTGAAATATTTTCTTAACAGAGTCTGGTTTTGCACTTTTTCTTTTCACTGGTTCCAAACTGAAGTTAGAAAGTCACACAGTGGCTTTCCTGCAGCCACAGTTAACATACAGGGCTATTTTTGTCACACAGTGACTACATACATTTTTCAGACTTTTATCATGTACAAAACTCTCAGAAATTAAGCTCACAACTAGCTGGGCACTAGTCACTTAGCCACTGGTAACTGCTGAACAAGGTATTACCCACACAGGCAAAGGCAAGCCCTGAGAAATCCTGAACCCTACACTGTCAGTCATCAGAAACCCCACGGCCTTTTACTAGTAATGGCAAAAATCATATTGACTAAGCTGCAAATAACACTATTCCATAGAGAAAGCATTAATTTTAATGCTCGACGCATGCCAAATCTTAGCACTTGTTCTCACCTGAGCAGCCCCCTTACTGTCCCTTTCCCTAAACTCAGCACTAGCTTCCCCCTCACATGCCACAGCTTCTTTCTGCCATCCTTTCTACCCTCAAGCACCTCTGATGATCCTACCTGTTACCAAGGTTGCCCAACTGCAATTTCCACTGCCTCTGCTATCTCTGACTTCTTTCTTACCTGAGCTAGGCAATTCTGGAGTGTCTCTAAATACAGGTACTTTACAGATTCCTGTTTCTGTCTCACCACAGTTCCTCAAAAAAAAAAAAAGTACGGTGTCATTCCCTTCAACCTAGGCCCTGGGCTGGCTCAAGATCTCTTACCAGTTCTTTCTCACTGACTGGTTACCCCCTGACAAAGCTTTTCAGAGTCTGTAACAGTCAAGGCACAGGATCCCATCAACGTCAGCATTGTTCTGCACCGTGGGGGGAGAGGTGGTGGGAGAGAAAGAGAGACGGTGTAGCATTCTTTCTGGATCTCAGCAAGAAAGGCCCCAAAACAAATGGTGTAATAAAATACCTGCTTTAGTAAGATGGAATAAAAAAAAGGAGTATAGATAGCAAGTAAATCTTATACTCCTTCAGATGCTGGGAACCCTGCTTTCTCAGGTAGCATTGGACTGACCCTGGATGGATCTTCTCACTGTGCACTGCACAGATCCCGTTCATGCAGAGGTTCCTCCTCTGTCCCATACCATGCTGCCTTTCATTTTGTGTGAAAACCAAACCCACATACTTCTGCTGACAGGCTGGAGTGCTATGTCTGTCCTAACACCCACTAGCACGCAGCACAGGCCAGCATGGGGCACTCCAGCAGATTCTCTTGCAGCAGCTACTCATGTTAACGTACGGGCTGCTCAGACCTGGAGTACAAGGCACAAGAGAGCAGACACGGCCTGCTCAAGATAATTAACTCTTCGAATACAATGTCTTCTGGAAGGCGCCCTATACAATCACACCTTGGATAGATGGGTGTAAATTACTGTCGTTACCATTTAACTAATGTTCACAACCCCAAATGACCCTTGAAAGCAGACTTACGATTTCCCTCCTGAAAATACCTCTGTCTGTCCGATTTTCCAATCAACTCACTGAACTACTCTCCCTTGGGACAGAGGTTTATCATTGCATAGCCAACTCTAGAGTCTTATCATGAACATGATAGAAATACTCACTTCTGTTTCAGTCCCAGAAGCAAATGAAGACACAGTTCAGCTTCACGTTGAGACAATGACATACAATGCACATACTCCTCTAGAAAAGGAGAAGAGCAACATAAACTTTGCTTTAATGTGTTTTCATAGATTTCTTTAACTAATAGTAAGGGAGATAAAAATAATTTGGGGCCAAATAATAGCTTCTTTCCTTTTGAAAATCTGTAAAGCAGTTTTATTAAATAGGCCTCTAAAAAAAATCAGATGTATCCACTATTGAACAGCAGCTACTTCTACAGGTAAAAGAGCAAAGTTTGTTTTCACCAAGGAAATGAATAAATACAAGACTTAAGTCACATGTTTTACTGTTATCACTTTTTGAGTTTGAAATTACATTACCCAAAAAATACTGATCAGCAAATGCTTTCATCTAAGGTTCCATAAGAGTAAGACTCACTCTGTACTTAGGAATTCATGCTGGGAAATGATGAATTCAATTCCAAATGTTTGTACGATATCACTTAAACTCAAATTCAGAAATCCCGAATTTAATCTTAATCTCTTATCTTAAGTGAGGGAAAAGGCTGTGCATCTCTAAAGAGCCAGTCAAAGGGAATAAAATAATAGTCAAGGAAAAATGACTTAGCTAAGAAGAAACTAGGCTCAGGCAGTTGTCTAGAATGCGGGCTTCTTGTAGATGACTCCAGCTCTCTTTGCTGTCATATTGTCCTAACTGTCTGTAAAATGGGGTTAATACCAGTTCATTCTGGAGATTCATGTAGTGTTCAAATAGTATTGTAGTAGAACATAAGCACTTTCTAAAGATGGTTTTGATTTCAGTACTATCGATTTATTTGCCAGTAGTGACTTGTTTTCTTAAAACTTTCAATTGTCTTAGGTGTCTAAAAAAAGAAGGCTCAGTGTATACCTCAAACTACTCAATATTTCTTTAGCCAAAAAAGAATGACACACCTACACGGATGCTTTTCAACAAAATCAGTAGGATGGTCTTCTTCTTTGTCAATATTTTGATGCTCCCAAAAATTCAGCTTTACTGAATTCTTTCTGAAAGTTTAGGAGAGGGAAAAAAATGACATCACTTTTTGTGTGCGTCGTCTCACAGAGATCTAACAAATTGCAAGAGCATTTAAAAAAATAAGTTAGGAAACAAATCAAACACTAACCTGAACTAAAATGAAGTTATTTCTTGCTATAATAAAAAAACCTGCAGGCAATTTAAGTAGGCAAGAATGTAAGAGGACATATTAAATGCCTTCATGCCGCTGAATGATACAACTAGTAAATTCAGGTACTTAATCAGACTTCTAGTGTTTGTATTTCTGATGTGATTTTCCTGCAAAAACTCATTTTTGCAGGAATCACAATCTAAAACAGTAATCTATCATTACATCCTGTCCTGAAAACTGCCTTGGTGACGAATCAGTGAAGTCATTCATGGTATCCTTTATTTAATTGTAATTAATGGCTGTCTGCGATCTTAGAAGGCCAACTCTACTAAATGTCATTTTATAAATGTGTTTTAAGAAGCATGAGGAGGATGGATATCTAAGAAGCATGTCCACATTTCAAATATTCAGACAATTACAGGTACAAAGTACAGGCCAAGTCATTCAGGATTGATGAGTTATTTCGGATGTTTTATATTCATAGCTCAAAGTGGGGCCAGTTTTCAGCAACTGTCCTGAAATATGTTCCTTTCAAGAAGCCTCAAATTGCATATTCAAAATTCAGATCTTCCTGAGAAGCATTTACAAGGCTTGATTTGGCATACAGCTGTATCTCTTCCCTTGAGGCTCTTTTATGCCACAGTCATCACTCCAGCTTGGATTTTTTTGGACTTTCTCTTAAAATATTTAGAACTGGTCACTGCTCATGGGTGCTTTCTGGCATCAGATATATTAGATAATCTAATATGGTCTGGAATAACCTGCGTTCTTCCTATAGAAAATGGAGTGCTGAATTATACACAATCTCAGGAATGGTTGTGAAAGTTATAAAAGATATGTGAAGAAAAAGAGATAGACTTCCTGCAAATCCTTCTGCTGAACTCACTTCCTTTTCCTTTTTGTATGTCACTGTTTCTTCCTTTGCCCAAACATGATTAATACTGAAATAAAATGGGAGATCATTTCAACAATCAACAGCAGCACTGTTCATTTTATACTGAGATACTAAAGAGGCTTGATCTGTTTAGTTTATCCAAAAGAAGGTTAAAAGGTGACTTAACCACCATCTACAGGTGCCCACACAAGGAAAAAAATTTTTATAGTCATTTTCCTTTACTCTGCCAAAAAAAAGGTCATAATACAATCCAGTGGTTGGAAGTTCACACCAGCTACATTCAGACTAGGGGAACACAGATGTACCTAATAAAACTGTAAACATAAGAGTAGTAAACCACAGAAATATTTTACCTAGGAAAGTGGAGGATTCTCTTGAAGATATAAATCACAGCTGGTGACCTGCATACATTAAATATGTCTGCCTTAACTCATATGGAAGTGACGGGCTTGATGCAGAAATTATTTGATAGTGGGTTTTGTTCATACTGTATAGATGACCATACTGAATTCAACTGATCTTTAAAAATAGTCACAGATTTTTAGAATTACATACACACACGCACACACACACACACAAATAATTTACCCAGTGTTAGAGCTGGTAAGGGCTTTCTAAAAGAAAGACATTCTACTGAAAATGAGTTTCCTTACAATAGAAACATTTTTCAGATACATCCCACAATCTATGAAGTTTTGTTGTAAGTCATTTTGACATGCAGTGTTTTAGAGCACCCAAGAAGAGAGATGAGAAGAAAATATATGGAGAAACTTCACGTTTTCATCCCAAAAGTTTTTTTTTCAAACAATGTTATCTTTGTTTGTTTGTTTTATTCCAATGGAGAATAAACCCAAACTTTTGAGACTTCAAAAACTGCCACAAACAGAACCCCTGCTTTTTGTAAGTTTTCTTAATTAAAGGTAGTTAAGTACTCCCAAAAGAGCTCATGTCACAGATCTAGACAGAATAAACATCCAGTGCAGGGTATTATTTGCTTTTCTTGTAAATCATTCATGCCATATTTGATTCCTCTGTCTTTTCTTCCAGATCTCGTGAGTCATTACTGTTCATTTTGCTGACAACAAAATGACAATCACCTTCTGCTTGTTGCTTCAGTCATATGGATTGTTGTCAGGGCTTGAGTGCACCTACCGCCTCTGCAACCTTTTATCCCCCCCATGAGGTTTGGCTATCTGCGTTCAAGAACAACTCTTTGCTGCCCTGTCAGCTTGGATCAGACTTGTATGAAGGGAGCTGTGTAAGGAAGAGAGGTGAAAGGCCTCATCTGGAGACTCTCCCCTTCACTTGTAAGCCACATTTAAGCTCAGGTCCTTCCCCCTGGTCACTGTCATACTATGGAAGGTAAGCCTGAACCTGGCCAGGTACCTTGTTGGGCCAGACCCTGTCCTGCTGACTTAATTTCCTGGCTTGACCTAGGAACTGCTTGCTACTACAGTATTGTCTGGCCATCACTGGACTTTTGGCTGATCCTTGTTACTGTTGGCCAGCTCAGGTTGCTTCCTCTGGACCTGCTCTGCTTTCTTGCCCTGATACCATGGGACTGTGACCCTTGTTAGTGAAGATATTGCTCCTGCCAGCCTCGTTGGCAGACTTGTCTCCTGGCTCACCTTTCTTCGTGAAGCAGGTGGCTTTTGCTGTGTCAGGGAGCAGTGAGAGCAGGGCTGCTCCTTAACAGACAGCAATCTGGGAATTGAGGATGGCCACAACACAGGCTGGGGGCAATGACCTCACTGATGGGGAGTAGTGCCATGGCAGGAGAGGCAATCCCAGAGATGGCAGCCAGGCTCAATCAAGAGTTCAGATCTTCAGGCAAATTTGCAGTGATGAGGCTGGTCCGAGGTCAAGCCAGGAAGTTAATCTGCAGGTCAGGGTCAGGATCAGGTCCAGCAATCATAACCTGGGTCAGACACAGTTCAGTGATCAACAGGCAGGTCCATAGTGATGAGGTAGGTCCAAGGTCAAGCCAGGAAGTCAATCTGCAGATCAGGGTCCAGACCAACACGGTCTATGACCAGGCACAAACATGACTGTGGCTGAGCAGAGGACAGGCACTCCTGTGACATAGTTTAGACTGGGACTAAAGGCCCAGAGTTAAGCTGAAATGGGGCTCCTGGGCCCATTGGTGGCAGATGGGGGTAAAAGCCCCACGTGAGACTGGTCAGGGCCATTAAGGCCTATTAGTGCACTCAAGATCCCAGCAATTGTGCTTCATAAATATTCCCTCAAATTTCTGGTGACAAGGTTTACATGCTGCTGATGACAAGCAAGGGTAGAACTTCTGGAGCCACTCCTAGGAGCAGCAGAGAATTATCTTGAGTGTGACTTCACCTACCTGAGATAAAAGAATTGCCACTGCAGAATCTAAATTAATGTGCCTGCCTGCCTGCTTGCTAAGATGGCAGTCCTGGGATAGCCTGATGTTAGTCAACCTGCATTAGAGATTCTTATTCAGAAAGACTATCACATTATTTTAAAGCAAACAAGAGGAAAACACCAGAACAGGCTGTTCTCTGCTTACTCTGTGAGCAAGATAATTGCTAATACAATAGGCAAATCAGGTACTGTGAGTAAAGGCCATACGATGAAGTCATAGCCCTGCAGAAGATGCATTTCATGTCTGCCCTATCCATCACTGTCTAGAGATTTCAATTTCACAGGTGAAACTTACAATCTGATAAGGACATCGCTGCTTATATTGCTCAGTTGCTCTGCATCATTGACCACTGTAACTGGTGATTTTCTCAATGACAAGTTACATAATTGTCTTGTCTTTGGAGTTCAGCACCACCTTTTTCTCCAGCCAAATTTATCATTTGTAATTGTTTAGGAAAAGGCCTTAGCCACTGAATCAGAATCACTGCACACTGAGAAAAGTCTTATTACAGGAATTAATCTAACAGCTGGTTTTCATGATTAGAAAGATGATTGCTGTCATACAATCAGGAACTCAACCGCAACAACATTAACAGACAAGATCAGTTGTCCAAATTTCTCACCAGAACGTATAGTGGTCCATACAGAGATTCAAAGATGATAAATGTTATTTCTGCAAGAAGAAAAACTGCAGTGCTTCAGTTTGGTCATCAAAGGGTGACAGTGTGAAGCATATTATGTCAAAGACTCTCATTTGTGGCATCAGTGCTTCCTTTGACAATGAGTAAAGAAGTGTTATCACATCCAAGGAGCCTTGAGGATCTCTGCAATGCTCATTACAATGGCAATAAGTGTGCATGAGAATGAAATGGAAGTTAACTGAGATCGCCTTTGAAGATACACATTCCATTGCCTCATTTTCATAAATTGTCAAGTCTGCTTTGATGACAGTGGTATTGGCATGAACACTGGCATACATGAGAGGTGAATATTTTCTGTGGATTCTTCTCAGAAAGATTGATTCTTATTGATATATCAGTCATCAGAAGGAGATATTAAAATAGGCTAATAAAGTATCAATGCCCATTTCTGAAGATAATCAACCAAAACTGGATTGGACAAGATCCCGGGAAGTGTGATGTAAACCTTGGAGATCACTCTGCTTTGAATGGAGGCTGGACTAAATGACATCTAGCTATTGTTCCCAGTCTAAATTATCCTATTAACTCATTTGTGCTGTTGGGAATCAGTTTTCTTGGCATATGTCATCAGTGAAGAGTAACTAAGAAACATTGTCAGTGAGTTCTTTCAATTGTTACCTGAAAAACTGGGAGCTTATGAAAAATGATCAGTGTTATTTCACCTGGATCCAACAGTCGAACCAATTCTCATGAAAGACAGAACTGCGCCTACAGTGTACCATATCAATGGAGAACTATATTGAGCTTGCACATAGAATAATGAGTTCTTAAATTGGTCACATTTATAGAATTATCAGTTATGGTTGTACTAACACACAAACCAAAAGGAGTAATGAAAGTCTGTCAAGATCATGCATGCTAATATGGCATGCTAGTGGTGCACATCCAGTGACTGTTTTTAAGCAACTGTTTGCTGCTTTTGCAGGAAGTATTCTTGAAATCTGTTCTCTCAAAATATCAGCAAATTGTCAGTGAAGATGCTACAGGTGTGCAGATGAGAGTCACACATACAGAAGAAATCCAAGTCAAGGTATCCTCACCTGTCAAAGAGTTATAGCTGTGGCACCAATATTTGTTAAGGTCCTGATTTTGGTTATATTTGAGGATGAGATTAAAAGTTTTGAACTGATTTGAGACGTGAATATGAATTCAAAAGAAATACACACAGAGGGATTACCTCTGTTTTGTGTGGTATCCACCCGAGATGCTGTTGCTCTTATGTGCAAGATATCGCGGAAAGAACGTATGTCATGTTTATATTCTGTCTCTTTATCTTCTTTTATCTCTGTCTAGGACTCATTAGTGTGTCAGTACTGTTACTGTTAGTTTCTGGGAAGAAGTTATATTCACTAGACATTTGCCTCAAGTTGCTTCAGTTGTATATATTCAGCTCCTCAAACACAGCAATCATTATGTCTAATATTGTTCAATACAGTATGGATGTTCCTGGATCATTGTAAGTAGAGGACTGACCAAACCTGGTGCTTCCGAAACAAATGTATTTTGCAACAATTCACCCTGTCTCAGCCAACACACATCTTTTTTTCTGAGACCACCTTTTATGGTTTAAGAAGAAATCATGGAGCAAATGAATTGTTCCGGGAGCCACGCTACTTGCCACTTTTTTCCCAAAGGTTCCACAGCCCCTTTCCCATTACTTGTTGGGGATGACACATTCATAATGAGATCAAAATGCATGTTTCTGTCATCAGGTAGCAGGTGTATGTCTGGTCATGTTATGGAAATGCACACCTGCATTCCATGACAGCATTTCTAGCATACCCTGGCATGTAACATCCACACCGAATAGGAAATAACTACACATTTTAGCAGGTGACTGAATGGCTGTACACTTTCTTTTTTGGAATTTTGTTGTTCAACACATTATAAAAATGTGTTTAGCTGCAGTTAGCCAATTTAATGGCTGAGTGTTTAAATAGTGGGGAAGTGTTCATATTCTAATACAAGGAGGGGCCTCATGCATTCTTTTTGTGGAATCTACAGATACAGAATATTTTATTTGGAAAATATTTCTAGTATTTCCATCCACAAAACATCTTCAAGAATGCTCTTTCTTAGATAAATTCTGTACATTTAGACATTCCTGTGCTCAAGAAACATTTAGAATACTTTCAAAGAATACAGCACAGTATGGCTTGTGGTATGGACAGATGCCAAATGACATCTCTGCAAAGTCCAGCTCAGCCTGATCTAACAGTAATCAGTGAAAAATCTCTAGCAAACTCAAATGGATTTCTTACCAAGACCATAACGTATAGTTAATGTAGCGAAAAATCTCTGTGAGACCTGACTGTAAACTTGAAGATAATACTAAGGAGGAAGAGGACAAGTTACTACTGACCTTCCTCTGATCTGGTAAATTAATAAATCAGTGTCAATTTTAGTCAAGCAGCTGGTTATAGTTACAACAGCAAAGAAGGCGTCTATGAGCCAGATCCATCAATGCCATTTTTGAACAGCTATTTTTATAACACTGAAAAAGAGGTAAGAAAAAAAAAAGGCATCTTCAGGCATTTAGGAGTTCATTTAGTGTATTGATACAATTTTTTACATGGGCAATTAGAACCCTACTGATTTTAATCATTGGTTGTTTTCACATTCTATTAAAAAGCTATCCAGAGCCAATTATCAGACATATTTGCAATTGCTCCTTGTGTCATAGCAACTTTAAGGACTTCTGCCATCTTTTGTTACAGTCTTTTTCCCCATATTCTCTCTTTGGAGTCGCTACCTAAACCTGGAATTCTCACCCCTATATCTTTCCTATATTATTTCTTTCTTCCTCATTTGCCCACCAGTGGGCCTTTGTGATTCTATTTTAAGTGTTTAAAAGGACCTTTTTTCATAGAGGAATTCGTCTTACTCGTATTAAAAAAAGGAAGCGATTTTGCCCCAGAATAGTGGGAAAATCAGCAACTACTGTCAGCATACCCGCAGACCCTCACAGGAAAGAATGGACAGAAGTACTCCTCTACAGCTCTGCTTTTCCTTTGTGAAAGATCCCAGAAAGCAATATTGCAAAATGGCTCACCTTCCCTGGGGGGTCCATAGGGTTATGTTGCGCCTGCTGTCATGGTGCACATATACAGAATCACAGACATGAAGGACTATTGCAATAATTTAACGTAACTTTCTCCATCACAATGACCACAGAAGTTCCTGCTTCAAGCCCCCATGTTTCTGGTTGGGTACAGTATGTCTGTTACAGTTATTGAAGAAATAATTCAGTGTTCCTTATATCTTGAGTTAAGTTTTCTGATGGGTGGTTACCCTCATTATGAATAAAATAAAAACAAAATCGTTCTACATTTCTAATAGGTGTAAGCTGAATTTCCCATTTTAGTTACTGTTTATTATTTTATGTTTTTCTACTACAGGAAGAAAGATTAAAAAATTGTCTCATGTAATAACTGATTTGCAGTGCTGTATAATGGGCTGTCTGAGTAAGTGAAGATCAAACTCAGCCTGCCACATGAAGTAATTTTAAAAATCATTAAAAGATAAAACCAGAAAGGTGGAATTGGCAGACATATTCTATGTGTTTTGATCATGCACAGAAACATATGTATAGAATAGAAAGTTACATCTTAATAGGTTGTTTACTAAGCAAAACAGCTTTTAGGCTTTCCTTATAAATGGCTTCTCCAGATTATAAGGCATTCATTCTTTTGTCTATTATTTTCTCTCTTCACTTTATCCACGTTTTCTGAGTATGGATACTAGAATTTGTTGCAGAGCTTTGGTGCTAGTCTTGCCAACAGAGGAAAAACTGAAGCCATAATGCTAAAAGTTTCATCACTTCATTCTACTTGTCTAACTCTGAACACATCATCCTCTTATAACATCCAAAAACCTGCATCATTTTTACAGGGCATGTACATTTTCATGTGTAATGTTTAACATATTCTGAAGACACACAATGGGAAACACAGTGTTTCCTTAAGTTACAAAGATCTCTGTTTCATTCAAAGCATGATGTTCTAGTTCTCACCATTATATTATTTTGTCAGTTTCTTCTGATCTTATGTGAAGAATTGTAGCATCACATCTATCATCCAGAAAGGGAAAATAAGGTGCAACAAAGGGATAAATTATGCCAGAAGCCAAAGAATAGGCCCATAACAATATGAAAAACAGAAATTAGATGTTCTGATGCTATAATGCTTGCTCACAATGCTGTATAACAATAATTTCTGTGAATTATGACCCAGTAAAATTATATTTTACTGTAAAATTATATTGTATTGATGCCCCATTTTTCTTCTATTTTTTCCTGACTCTCAATTTTTACTACTTGTACATCCTAGCTTTTAAATTTATTAATAACTAGTTACCCAAATGGATGCTAAACTTTTAAACTGCTGCAAAACTTGATGACCTCTGCTAGCCACAGGGGTTGAACTTTTAATAAGGTTGTTAGCATTAGATTATTACCACTGAGGCCTTCTGTAACTGTGTAGCATTTGATACTTAGAAGAGTTTTCAAGCATCTCTAGAAATGACACCAGACAGACTTGTATTATATGCTGTAGGTAATCCCATTTTGAGAAGGACTTCTGTTTGAGCTCAGCTTGTAGCTCAGGCAAATTGTGTGAAACAGAGATAATATGTTCTTTAGTCCAGCATTGGCTAGCTGCTGATACAATTTTAAGGTTACTCATATACCTAGTCTAGAGCTCTTTCATAGTGGTTGCATACAGTTTACTGAAATTTTTAGCATTTCTGGTTTAAAGAAATTCAAACCTTTCCATATCCAGCTCCCCAATACAGCTGACTTTACTAGCTGTTTCCTTAAGTATTTCTGAGTTCACTCTTTTGAAATATGGAACTTTACTCACAGATTTATTCAAATTTGTCCTTACCTTTAGTTTGATCTGACTCACAACCCAATCAAGCCATAACTACTTTCTGCGACCTAGTCTCCTCCCACCTCCTTGTCTCTTATACCAGCCCGTCTGAAATAACATCACAATCTTTCAGTTCAGCCACTATTTGATAAAAGAAAAAAACTCCAAATCCTATCACCTGTAACACTGAGGCGCATCTAGGCTCTACCGTTGTCATTAGAACTTATTCTCCAGTCTGCTTCTCAGAAATCAAGTCCTGTTAATATTTATTCCTCTACAGCTTTAGAGAAATCTCTATTAATTTCCAAATCTGACACAGGAATTTGTACCAGAATCCCAGTATTATTCTAGGAATGTTTTTGCTTGGCCTTCCCCAAAAAATAGTTTGATGATGCTTTTTATTTTAGCTGGCTCAGTTTTATTGTGCTTTCCTTCCTAACTCTTAATAGCCCATCTATAAATGTATGTGTTAACCTACTGCTTTAACTTCTGCCTCTCTGTTTCCAAAGCAGCACATCCTCTTCAATGCATGCTTTATCACCACAATTTCTCTTCTGTCATGTTCCAATAATCTTTATAATGCCTTAGATCACATTCTGCTCTGGTAGCTCAGGCCCTTCCATCTTATTGCTCAGTTTTTATCCAGAAAATGTAGCCACTGTCTAGCCCTTCAACTTTCAAACTGTTGGACCCTCTTAATCAGCAATCACAACAAAAAAACAGGCCACCCATCACAGAAGTAACCTCCTCCACGATCTTCTAATACTGGGAAGTCTATGGACACTAGCATCTCTGAACTATAGGGAAAATGTTTTGTGTTCAGTATCACAAGAAGTAAGAAAAAAATCTAGTTGTTTGTTGCTTTTCTGTTATCCCATGGGCTTTGAACCAAGCATAGCCTGTGAGGAGAGGGTCTTTATCAACCTCTTTGAGGGGTCAGACAGGAAAGGAAGGCTTGTTTAGAGAACTCCCACCAGATTAAGAAGGCAAGGATTACACAGCACCTCTCTGAACTAAGAAGCAGAGTAAGCAGGGCCTCATCATGACACCGGAGCTGATGAGGCAGAATCTTGTCACAATCCAGAGGTTATTTATTTTCTGCACCAAGATCTGGTATGCACAGACCAAAGTGGGGGTCCAACCCAGAAGATGCCAGGAAAGCAGACAAACACTAAGTGCACAGTTGTATATGACTTTAAACTACAGAGGTAAAGGTGTGAGCACTTATGCTTCTAGGTAACAAATATCTTTTTAAAATCTTGGCTAGTGCTCTTCTCATCTTGTTGTTTCACCTGCCTGCACTTCTGCAAACTATCTACAGTAATGAGATCGTATATGCACTTTTAAAAGTACTAGTTTTGTTGAAATGTGATCTGTATGTTTTTAGTAATATATTATTAAAAACTTCCAGAGGAACACATATCCCACAATATGAAAGCATACTTCCCTTGCATAAGTAAGCTTCAAGTTTTATTAAAAATCATAATACTCCATAATATATCATGAAATATTAATTTCATATTCGTAACCATAGTCACAAGATATTTCCTGAAACACAATGCAAAATATAAAGAAAATATCACAAGCACGTTTTAATAAGGTAGAGGCTTAAGATAATAAAATCAGTTCTTCTCTTACAAAAAGTAGCTTAAGGCAGCTCTGACCACGTGTCACTTATGACTCTTCTTTTGAAAATTTGTGTACTGCTGGTGAACCCTTAGTGAGATTCTCTCCTGTTTTCTCCTGGACAAAATTATTCCTGCACAAAGGACTGTTCAGCAGCCTGGAGTCATGTCCTAGGAAAATAATACTTTTCAGTCTTTCATTTGCAGCTTTCTTTAGCATTTTGTCTCAGTTTAAAAATTCTTGAAATTAAATTAAATTCTTTTCTAGGATCCAAAGCAAGGTCTACTAAAGAGCCTTTCTTTGGACTGGGCCAAAGAAGACAAGTCAATAGTAAATGGCTACTCAGCATCCTCCTCCTTTCACTGCTGTAGCTGCCTGTGGGACAGGTGCTGCCGATCATGGCACTAAGAATGTCCTTAGTTGTGCAGTGGTTGATATGCAAAGCTAGTGCCATCTCTCTTGTGAAGATCTTAACTATCACTCCACAAATCATTTTTGCAGTCACTGGCAAAGCAGCACAAGGTAGTGTCTGGGAAACGGTAACAGCCAAGCAAGAAATGACCAATCATATGGTAAGTTGAAAGGAATCACTGAATCTGAGATCTGGATTCTCTCCTTGTCCCCACTATTCTCTTAAATCCAGATGCTTTTGATTGTCTTCTATTGCGTTTCCCATAGCCCTCCAACGGAAATACCCTGTTACACATAGGGAGGATCATCAGTCGCACTGACGAGATTCCTTCCCATGAAGCAGACTTTATTGCAGAGCAGGTTGTCATCATGGTGGAGAATACTCTTTGGACTGCAATAGGAGAGAGCTAGTTGTGTGAATGCTACTGTTGACCATCTAATCAGCAAAAGACTAGAGCAAAAATACTGTCTATGTACAACTGCCTCATCCACACAGAATGTTGACACTGAAGGTAAGCAGGCGAACACTTAAAATTTCTTAGTTTATGCATATTTTTTTTCCAGTAAATACACAGGCAAAATGCCTGGTGGGATCCAAATATCTGTTGAGACTGCTGGAATTTGGTAGGAAACACTTTTCTTTTTTTTTTTAAGTACAGTAGCAATGTATCTCTAACTGATTACTTGCTATCTTTATTTAGAAGAAAATGTACACATACATATTCATCACTCCTTCCTTTACTCTCTTCCTTCAAATATGCTTTTTATTCCCACCTATTTCAAAAGAGGAGGGGAAAAAACTCTTTTGCTGTTTTGTTCCCCAGATAATCCCTATTTATAGATTCCTAATACCAACAGATGCTAAAAGTGTCTCTGTGTGACAGCTGGGAAATAAGGGAAGTGGATAAGTTTATTTTTAGAAAAAAAACCCACCCTACATTAAAAAAAAGGTAGCAGGACTGCTTCGTGTATTGTGTTTTGAGGCCCTGTCTTCCAAATGAAGAGTCTAGGAGAGTCAGCACTGGTGAGGAAATGGAGCACCAGCCCAGAAGGGCACGAAAAATCCAACACAGTCTCAGTAACATAATTAAAAATGACTGTGGTGTGACTGAACCAGGGATCCTCTTCAAATTAAAAATGAATTTACTGGAGGAATGTTTTCTTAAGCAGATGGGACGAGTGAGCTATTAGCATGGGCCTTAAACATCATTCGTGTTGACAATTTTTTTTCTAATTACTCCCCCTGCAGATTTTCAGCAATGAGAAATAGCCAGAAGAAAAGCACTTGACTAGTCGCACACCACCACTGCTGGCAGAAAAGTGTGGCACTTTAAGCAGATCATCTCTTGTCAGTTTATTTTAAAGTCAAGAGACAAGAGTGTACTGAAGCATGAAGAAAGGAGCTGTCAAGGTCTCTGTTATGACTTTCTGCCTTCTGAGATGAGTTCCATTTGTGGCCCAAGTCCAAAGCAGATTAGAGCTGAAAACAGTCCAAAACAAGTCCAAAAGGACTTGACCAGGGCTTGACTAGTAGCAGTTCTCAAGACACTATGTGCTGTCTGTGGGCAGACACAGCAGGGCGCAGGCAGCTCAGAGAGTCCTATTCGGAATGCTCCAGTGGCAGTAGTGCCAGAGCCTCTCCCACTGGCTTCCTTGCAGCTCGGAGCTTCGCTGCTCCCTTACTTGCTACCTTCACGCTGGTGCAAGGATTCAGGTCAGGTCAGAGAATTTAGCTCAAACTTGTTGTGTTGCTACTTAAGACTGGTCAGCTGTTCAAAGTCAGATGTCTCCTGTTACAACATGTACCCTTAATTATAACTTTGTCATCATTAGGTAGACAATGAAGAGCAAGATTGTCCAGCGATCTATACCTCAGTCCTGCCCCAAAGAATGACTCTCATAGTTCAGCAATGGTGGGATCTGTAGTTTTACCTCTGGTTCATTTTAGAGGTAACAACCAGCTGCAATGACTGTGTCTGGATCTGTGTGACCTCCATGATTCAGGGTGCTTGGATCTCCTTTGTCCATATCCTTAATAAATGGTAAACCACCTTTTCACTGTGAGAAGCTCTCCTTTCATAAGCATCATAAAGCTAGAAGAGTTGGGTGGGATGCAAATCATCCCATGTCCATTATGTGTGCATCCAGAAAAGCCAGTGAAGAGCATGAGCATAATTTGGACAAATTGCTGTGGATAAGTACAGTGTTAACTGCTGCAGAGCATGTAGCCACAGAAGTCAAGCAATGCTCTACAAAAACAACTGCAATGATAAGCAGCCTGTAATCAGTATGTTCTCCCTTACAATCCTGTGTTCTTATATTCTGTACTCCTGTTCCACTTTCGGTGACCAAAGCTAACACTTCCCTTAACACTCTTAATAGATTACCTTCACTTACATATAGGCAGTTAACTAGAACTCCAAAAAGCAAAAGGATTCAGAGTGGGAAGGATACCGTTACCTAAGTATCAGAGAAAGAGAGAGAACGTGAGAGGATAAGCTGCTGTACCTTATATGAAATCTCCAGTAGGAATGGGGTGAGAACAAGAGGTGCTGTTTGCAAGGGTAAAGATTGCTCAGGCATTTAATGTGTATGTGATAAATCCCTACAACGTCCATGCTGCGTACAACAAAAGTCTAAGAAACGGGTCATGAATCCATATCTGAAAGTGCTGATATGTGTAGGAAAGTACTTCTTCATGACTTACCTGCCTATAAGAGCACTCTACCAGCACTAATCAGCTGTTTTGAAAAAATAATTCAATCTTTAGTATTGTTAAATTAGCTAAATGGAAATGTTCCGCTTCTACTGAATGTTAATTAGTAACTGCCAACTTTTTCACATGCAGGTACAGCTTGCTGTGTGAGCAAACTTCATTTTGGCATCTTCCAACTTCTGACTCTTTTACTTCACAATTCAAATGACAATTTCGATACGTGGCAGGGGGGTTGGACTAGATGATCTTTAAAGGTCCCTTTCAAACCAAACCATTCTACGATGTTTCAGCTTGTCTCGTATGGGTATACAACATCTATATGGTATACTTAAAGAAAAATTAGGCACCTCAGTATTGGTATTGATATTTCTTTAGGTTGTGAATACCATGATTGCTTTTTAAAAAATGTTATGGGGTTTGGTTTGTTGTTTGTTTTTTGTTTTTTGTTTTTTTAACCTAGTGCTGTCTTTAAAAAGCTCATCATTTCAGAAAGCCTCGTTGACACCAAAGTCTGGTTTGCTATCCCCCAAACCCCATATGCTGTTAAAAGTGGTATAACTCACTAACCATATAAATTATATTTACAAATGCTATCACCAGATTACCATGACTTCTGGCAACATGCAACAGGAAGGACAACAATTTCATCAATTGCTAGGCCCCAATATATCATATTCACAGGCACATGGTGTACAAGATCTCTTCTGCTGTTTGGAAGCATTTTCTTTCTGGAACTGAGGAGCCTATATGTGTCATATTAAATACTACAAATGCAGACATATGAGATGTTAGTAGAAAAAATCCTCAATTTCTAGCCTCTTATACTTGGTTGTGAAGAGAAGGTACATTGGCATCCTAGTAATTGCTCTATTATTATTCATAGTGTAACCAGCATCCTTTTAGACTCATTGGATTTTTACTTACCTTCTCTATTTGACTTCACTGAGAAACAGACGGACCAGGACTAAAAAACCACATTTATATCACCCTGAGCCTGGGTGCTCTCCTTATGTGACCGGTATTCATTCTTCTCCAGATGTAAACAAAATCAGACCCTGCAATGAATCACAGAGTCCCCTAGAAAACCATTGGGTCCCTCAATAATTTGGTGCTTGAAAAGCTACTTTTTATCTTTTCTTGTTCCACTTCAAGTCCTAAAGTTTCCTTTCCCATCTTTCAAATGATGCGTTTAACCGAAGTGCAAATGCAAGTAACTTGCTGTAGGTCCACACAGTGGTGAATCTGTAGGTACTTTAAACAGACCTAGATGAGCTGCACAGTGTGTACTGCATAAGATCAAGTAGAGACTTAGTATCTGTGATCTGCACTGATAGCAAAGTCACATCCACAACCCTGAGGGAATCACACAAATCAGTGGGCAAATCTGTAACAAACGCAGTATTAGTGAACAAAGGTGGGAGAATATACATACTACAGGAATATCCAGAAACATGACAGATTCATCATAAAAATGATGAAAAAAACTCTTTTATGAAAAATGCATTAAATCAAAAGCAGTCACGATACAGTGCAGAGGGTGTTTCCATGGAAGCAGTCTCCCACATGACAGCAAGATCAGCAACAGGTGTTACAGAGAGAAACAGGGAGGAGAAATGTCACCAGGTTAAGAGCGTAAATGCCACACTGGTTTATAAAACAATGTACATAAGAATTTCAAATGACCACAAATGTTTTCCTTCAAATAGAAAGTTAATTGTTTCCTATCCCAACTGTATCTGCATATATACAGCAGGAATGCAAAAAACTCAGTGTTGGATAAATGTGAACAAAAATGTACAAGTGCTTTGTCTTGGTCTTGCTTAGTAACTAGCTTGCAAAGTAATTTGTAAACATCCTTGTTCTACTTCTTGCTGAATTTTTTAAGATATACAATCTAATAAATAGAATAATAGAATAAAAAGTAGTATTTTACGTACAGTGGCAGCTTCCTAGGAGATATAAGATGAAAGCGGGTTCCACTATCAATCTTGAAATACATGGTCCATGAAATATCCCAACTATTCACATTTAAGACTAATTCAGGAAGAAAAAGAAAAGAAGAAGAAAAGTATTAAACCTGTAAACCAGGAAATTATTCAGACAGTGTACATGCGAAGTGAAAGCAAAAAAACCACCATTAACATGACTGACACTGACTAGATCTATGAGACATAAGAATAATGAAAGAGCATTATTTACAGCTGATGATGAGCCATCTGATGAGCTAGCAGTTCAATTAGCTAATGCTTACATTTTCAACAGTCTTGACCCCAGAACAGGGCATTAGCTGAGACAGTTATGTGGGGAAGGTTCTGTGCTATGCAGATTACAGGAAGATATTCACTCAGCCAAACTGTTTCAAAACTTGTGGATTACACTCATTCCAGGTTAATACAGCCTTTGTAGATATTGTTCTGAGGTCTAAATGCTAGGCACGTCTGAATGCCAGATTCCTGTTTTCTGGGGAGAGGGAATCGTATCTCAACTGAAAAGGAAGTATTTTGTTCATATTCTGTCAAACCTGACTGTGTAGAAGTGTCAGCAACCACCAGAATTTTGTGCTGAGCAAGAAAAAAAAGTGTAAGGATTAATGATTTACCTTGTCAGTTTATTCTACTCCTTGCAAAAATGTTATCACAATTAAGAGGTCTCTAAAGACACAATTCCAAGCTTTCATGTGATGATCAACATTATCCTGCCTTCACCAAAATGAAACAATTCATCACAGTGGGAAGGCACATTGGCACTAGGGTAACAGTTCAGAGGACTGCATGCAAGCAAGGGTTATGATAAGAAGATGAGCTCATAGTTTATTAATGTCAGTCTCTCACATCTACAGAAATAAATCATATGACGTGCACACCTGTTTGGATGAGAACGCCATACATGCAGGTGAGATATTTCTGTCTACTGTGAGAAGCCATCATTCCCACAGCTAACAGTGGTACCAGTGTTTCTATAATGCGTGCTTGCTTTGTGTTTTACTTTTATTTTATTTTATTTTATTTTATTTTATTTTATTTTATTTTATTTCATTATTTTACTTTATTTTATTTTATTTTATTTTATTTTATTTTATTTTATTTTATTTTATTTTATTTTATTTTGATTTTGTTAGTGCTGAAGCACAGAAGACAAGATTATCTGTTGGCATAAATGGTGTTGGCAGGGATGCTGCCAAGGATTGGGACGGGAAACTGATGCTGTGCTTAGCTACAGGACACAGCCATGCATACAAACAAACCCGTTATATCCTGCTATATCACTGATGCCAATATCAATATCCAGCAAACTGACCTCAACAATGAGAGATATCACACTCTACCAGTCTAGAAACAATCCAGACGAACAGTTTTGTATTAAAAAATTACTCCTTTCTTCCCATCAATTTGTTTATGGGAGGAATATGACAAGTTACTGTAGTTAAAATTGACAGCATTGGTCTTGCTCAGTAGAATCTACATGTAGAGTAGACACTTAACAGATTAGTAGCGAAGAATTTTCAATGTGATTTTTCTGTATAGAACATTCTGCTTTTTTTACTGAATGCAAAGATGATACTTTCACAGTTTAAGGTGATCAGACGGAAGTGTGACACTTGCCACTTTTTTGTTTAGCTTGAGGATTCCTAAAGGATTAGTTTAGTATCTTTATTTTATATCGGAATTCATATAGTTTTCTGCCTATTACATAAATTCACCTAGGAAATAAAGCAAGTTTGACATGATGTAATGGAAGCCTTCAAAATTTGTAGCAGAACAGAAAGATGATCAAAAGAAATTTCTCCTATGGTGAAGGCTTCAAAAATGAAGGGAATAATTTACAGTTAAGACATGATAAGTGATGGAAATAAGAAATGACAATTCAATTCATGGTACCTCCAGATTTGTTTGGAATGACAGACCAAAAAAGTGATTAAGTTTATTTATTTTGATATATGAGCTATGAAGAAGCTCAAAGATTTATAGATCTTTGCATAACTGTTCATTTTCTGTAATTTCTATTTAACTAACATTATTTACCATCCTCAATTTCTTTTCACAGAAAAGATCATATGTGATCAACATATTCTTTTGGATTTATAATCTATCCTTTAATTTGGAAGGTGGGTTCTTAACGTACCTTTTCCTTTCTAAGCAGCCATTGTAATGTCTGTGATTAAATACAGGGCTTTCAAGTACAGTTCCTAAATTTGTAAGTCTTAAAACTGAGTATTGTTGATAGAAAGCACACTACAATATAATTCACTTCTCCCTTTGGACTGACAGAACCTGCGACTCTCAGCTGTTGAGAACTAATCTGAAGCCCATCAATTTTCTTAGGCTATTTCCTGAGTAGAGTAACTAAAAGGCTAGGTCAGGTGAACTTTCCTGGGAAGCACTAAACCATTTTTTTGCTAACATTTGTAGCATGCAATGTTTCATATTTTGTTTTTATACGTTATGTGTAAGTGCTTGACGGGTATATGTTAAATTGCAAGCTTAGTAAATAGTACATAAAATTTCTGAGAAAAGAACAAGCTGTTCTAATCAAAGCAGATAAACAAAATTTTCCATTTTCATATGCTGTTGTTGCAATTCTCAAATTCTGTTGCTTGCTAGCTAATGGCTTTGTTTAAATAAGAACTATAACAAACTGTACATGATAATAAGTACCATCCAACACCATCAGAAAGGTCATGGGACTTAATTCTACCATTTCTTCTAATTTTATAACATCAACATTGTAGGATTTCAGTTTGTTTTCCTCCCCATTTCATTTTAAGGAGACACCTGGGATATATTAATGGAGCATACATTTGCAAAGCAGCGTGAGATAAAGGTGCTCTCTGAGGCAGATCAACCACTGAATGTTAGAGTCCTTCATTTATATTAAATACCCAATTATTATCCTACCAGTGAATGTTTGGTCACATTGACAGCCATGGCAATAGTGATACAACCTCAATAGCTCAGTTATTTTCTGAAAGCAGAAAGTAAGAACACATCAGAATTTAGCATTCAAGACTAAATGTAGCTCCAATTCTTTCAATATTCATTGGATATTATCCACTGTTTATGTTTTTACTGTGTCCAGAGGTATGTTGTGCTCTTTCTAGTGAAGGCTATCATACATTTCCTGAACGGTTAGCCACTAAAATTCCTAACCCTGAAAAGATTTGTGAACAAAAATGACCTTGTACAAAGTTGACAATATTTGCATGGTCAGAGCTGAGAGCTCTGCAGAAAGCCACGTGTATGTGCTAGTCTGCGTACATACAGCTATCAGTCTATATGGACGAGAATCACGAATGGTTATTTTGTGTTCCTTTTTTGTGATGCTGGATTAAGTTTTATATGGATATACAGACCTTCACTATTTATTATTATTAGAAGCACTTAACCCCAACTTTGGAGGATAATTCATAAGGTTTGGCAAAATGTCCATGTTAGAAACCTACACTTATTTGTCAAGTGACCACAGGAAGGCATGACATTTCTGTGTCTTGTCAGAAATTTATTCCTCTAGAGATGATAAAAGAACTACACAATGATCAAACAAGCCTGGAGTCTACAACAATAATAAAATGAGGGGAAATGGGACAAACTGAAGGAAAGAGAGCCACTAAAGCATTCTACTATTTCCCTGCTCAGTGAAATATCACCTTTAAAACAAAGATTAAAGTTGTTCTTATTCTCCAGTAACAAAGAAAAGAAGATGATTCAAAATCACAAATTATCAGCCCTTCTCTTCTTTTGGTGCCTGACTCACGCTTGGTGCCTTCCCATCACACTTGGTCCCACTGCTCCTGGAACACTGGTTCCTACTCATCTGGTTCTGTCTGATCTTACAACTACAGGCTTTGGGAGATGCAACTTACTACTTCACAGTTGCAAATGTTTTAGTCATTCAACTTTGCCACCATTACCAGCTTGATCCAGCGCTTTGATTCAAAAAAAAAGGCCAAGTAGCATTCATACCCTAAAGATACACAGAAGTTCAGGGGTTAAATGTCAAACTATTCAGTCTTTGCCTGTCAACAATTTTTAGAAAAATTACTAGCATTTTAATCTATATTTTATTAGAATCATAGATTATAACTGAAATCTTAACACAGACTAAACCTGTGAACATATCCTTTATATTAAAGCTTTTCAAGCAAAAAGACTTCCATTCTGATTGACAGATAATGAATCATTAATTTCCAAGATGACTGATATTTACAGTGCTATTCCTTCTCCATCAGATGCCAGCACTTTTCAAATATACCACTATTGTAATAAATTATTTTGTATGATTAATCAATTATCATTTAACTGCATTTAGCTACTCATTTGGCAGTATTAACTGCTTTTTTTTGAGGTATATTTTCATATTATTTAAGGACCAAATACTGCTTGTAACAACCGATTTCCCAGAGATCATTTTTCAAATGACCTGGGTCATCTTTTTTTTGTCATTTTGTTGTCCTTTGCTGTCTTTGTCTGAATTTCAGTTTTACTGAGCAAGAGCATTTGAAACATATAAATGTTAAGGTCATATAACCAAACATGTTAATGTAAATTGGATATTCTAGAGATATAAACTATAAAGAAAGACTTGATCTTAAGTGATAAAATTTCCTAATAAAATATAAAAACAATAGATTGTAGAATATCTCTAACTACTGGCCAAATGGAATAGAACCTTATACTTACGAGAACACAAGAGCCTAGCTAATAAACCATGAAAAAAACTTCCCCCCCCTCCAGCCGCCCCCAAGAGTACTGAAAAAGAAAGGAAGAATTCTTTTGCAAAGGGAGAAATGGCATGATGAGAAGACTCTGCCCAAATGTGATGCCCACTTCTTTGCTCTGCCTTTTGTCTTGGTAAAATTGCTTTTCTCCTCCTTTCTGAGCAGATCCTTTTTCATGAGAGGTTCTGTTTTTTGTCTCAGTGATTAGGAATGTCTCTTAACATTTATTCAACTATAATATTTTTAGAATTAAAATTCTGAATGATGAAAATTAAATAAGGAAGGATACTGCTTCAAAATTAAATTATTTTTGGTTTTCCTCTCTCAATCAGTGCCCCAGTTTTTGTGAAGAAAAAATCTACACGGCAGGAGACACAATGCAACCTCTAACCTTAATTTAGAATCCCATGTATTCTGGGACTCCAGTCAAAGTCTGATCCAGTTAAAAATGAAGAACTGGGAGTTTTGCCACTGGCTTGAACAGAAACAGGACTAAGCTCTCTGTATGTAATTTCAATATAGAAGCTGTACTTATAGTTCAAAGTCATTGTCCCTTGACATTTGTTTGTGGCAGTTCTGCCCTTGGGAGCAGCAACTCAACAGTGGGAAGTAGATGAGGGGCAACCAGAGACAAGCATCAGCGACCAGAAAGCTTGAAAACGGCATTATATTAAGAGGAAGGAAAATTGACTGTGATGACAGAAAAAAAGAAATGCACAAAGGAAAAGGAAATCTTTAATAAGAGTACAGATACACACCTCTCCAAGTACAACTGCATGTCAGCTTGCTGTAAATAATTATGAATCAGATCATGTTCATTGTCGGAAAATGTAAGGGAAGGCTGAATGAATATAGATAGATCTCTCCTCCGGTTGCTCAGTTCTACAAAAAGTAACTGAGCAAGTCATGCTGAAGGGTGTTCAAAACCTGGTGGGAGCGTGGCCTGTTTCCTGCCTCAGAGTCCATCCCAGTGCATCGGAGAGAATGTCTGCACCATTCCAGTATTTGCAGAATACAGAAATACTTCCTTCTACAGAGCACATCTACCTATGCATAAATGATTCTGTGACTTGAGTCACATCCTTTAATCTAGTGCTCCCCCATGGCTAGTACCTGTGTGTACTTCTTTTTACACGGGGCTGAATTTGTCTGCTAATCACATATTGCACCTTGAAGGTGTAGCTCCATTTTTCTTGCTTACTTTTTGTAGATTGCAACTGCTGATCTGTAAGAATTACTCTCATATTGAAATTAAATCACTGTAACTGATCTCTTACTTTTGAAACAGAAAAGTAAAATGCTAAGAACCATATACCTGAGGCTAAAGTATTTCACTGGAATGCTTCTGCTCTTGGATTTCAAGCACAATAGAACAAATTTATGCCTTGCATAAGTCAGTTCTGAGAGGGAAAATAGTAACAGTGGGATAAATTTAGCAGTGACCACCTATTGGCACTTCCAGCTCTGATGGTGAGACTTTCCCACATGTTTTCCTCTGTTCTTCCATAAAATTAAAATCAGCAGTATTGCATAGTTTGGCCAAGGAGCTTGTGAATATATCAAAAATGCTGAAGTGACTTAGGAGACTACATTTCATTTTCAAAGGTGCCTTTAACTCCTGACTTCCTATATTTACCAGTTTCCCAGAGTCTGTGGGTAGTGTTTGAGAAAGTCTTGCCAGTGCAAAACTTAAGTCCAGAAATCACTAAGTGCAGAGGTTTTTATTTAGTGAAAGTTTACTTTCAATTTCCACCTGTGCATCATTTCACATCTATCATCACTCCACTGGCATTTTGTTGACAATATGGCACCCCTGTATATGAATATACATAGTTTTCTAGAACTTGAATTGCCATACTTCTTAACGTGTATAGTTCTGCATAACTGCTGGTCACTGACCATAAACATATTCTAGATACTAATTATATATCAAAACTCTCACATAAAAATAATAGTAGTAAATTGCAGAGTCAGGCACTCAAATATTTGCAAATGCTAGATTTAATGTGCCAGTGAAATGTAATTCACATGCTAGTGAGGATCCATTATAGTACAGCATTTAATTATATGATCCCATTCTATTTTTCCACAGGACCTCGTCTTCATTTTAGGTACAGAATGTAAGCCACTTACTTAGTCAGCAGCTATTCAATATTTTGCTTTATTCCATTTGTTCTATGCATGGTCCCACATCTTATTTACTGCATATTATTCAAACTGTGCTCAGAAGACAGAATACTTAATTTCTTCCCAGACTTTTCCATAGTGCTCATCACTATAATACTTGAATGCTTCACTAACTCTCATAAATTTATTTTACAGCACCTCTTTGTGATAAAGTGAGAGATGGACGCATGTAGAAACCGAGGTTAAAAAAAAATCTTGTCATGTATTATCACTATTATCTATTAGTGATCACTATTATCTATTATAATTGCAAAGCAATTTAAAACAACTAAGTCTCTTCTTTTTTTCTAATTGCCTAGCATTACATTATATTTTACATGTTCAAAATATAATTTTACCCGATGCTGTGTGTGCTCAATCTTTCTTCAAATCAGATGCAGGAATCTCAAGCCAAATTCCCAGAAAATAAAGAATGTATGCTTAGTGACTACCTGAGAAAAGTCACTAGCTACTAGCTGCTAATCACGTTGAATTTCTCTGCTAGAGACAGGGATAGGGTCCTGTTTCTTAAGGAAGGTACTGATTCAAAGATCTTCCATTCTCTTAATCGTGCTCCTTTTACTCCATACATTCCTAGTTCTACAACAAATGAGCGTGCGTCTTACAAACAACTGACGTTTTTTACCCAACTCTGACCAATTATGTTCAATGAATATAGCCAGTGTTCTGTGGTAAAAATAAGATCTAATGGCATACTTGTAGAATGTAGCACAACATTTACATTGTAGGCCATTAAGGTTGCAGGTGACAGCCTACAACTTCCTCAAGGGGGGCGGCGGAAGGGGAGCTGTTGATGTCTCTCTGGTGACCAGCGATAGGACATGAGGAAATGGCATGAAGCTGTGTCAGGGGAAGTTCAGATTGGACATTAGGAAAAGGTTCTTCACTGAGAGGGTGGTTGGTCACTGGAACAGGGTCCCCAGGGAAGTGGTCATGGCACCAAGCCTGTCAGAGCTCAAGGAGCATCTGGATGATGCTCTTAGTCATACAGTCTAGTTTTAGGTAGTCCTGCAAGGAGCTGGGAGTTGGATTAGATGAACCTTATGGGTCCCTTCCAACTTGAGATGTCTTTTACCTGACATCCCAGATCTCATTTGCTGCTCAGGTGTGTCTGTACATCCAAACAGTTTGAGAGGTTTAGTGGGCATGGTGGTGTTGGGTTGATGGTTGGACTTGAAGATCTTACAGGTTTTTTCCAACCTCAGTGACTCTGTGATTCTGTGAAGTTTGAGCTTCAAAACTTGCTTTAGAGCAGAATTTGAAAGACCATTAAGCTACAGGAGGCTTGGGACTTCAAGTTAGGTCTTGCATGACCTAAACTGTGAGTCAAAGGCCTTTACATTGCTTTAAGGTAAAATCAGATTGGTATCATGTCATTTCCAATTCACCAGTGTTAAACAAACTGTCCTACTCTCTTTGCTCAACAACTCTCACTTTTTCCATCATCATGTCTGGGCCCTATCCCTCCATCAGCTCTAAGTCTCATTCTTCTTTCCCTGCCTCTCCTTAATTTTCTTGTCTGGGCACAAACTCCTCTAAGGTATTCAGCCATTTGCTGCTTTCCATCATTTTCCCAGTCCAGGTAGCTGTATTCTGGTTCCCAGCATCTGGCACCTCTTCTCAATTACTTGTTTCACTCCTTATTCCCATCATTTGCATTCAGTCTAGGTGGTTCCTCTTTTAAGTTGTTAAGGTGTCTGCAACAGTGGCAGTGAGAGCTAGAAAAGATGAATTTACTACTCTCAGTTGTGATGCCTGCATGAAGATCCTAACCAGGCCACAGCCAACAATACTGAAAACTGCAGAGAAAATTCTTGCCGTTCCAGCCTAGGGAGTGTCCAATATTGGCAGAATGTTGAAGAATATAGATATAGACACGCAGGTGGTTTCTACACATCAAGTGCAAGCTATTTTTTCGAAAGGTTATACCTTGAATCAGTACTGACCTATCAGCTTTCATTTCCCTTCTCTAAAACATGGAAAAACTAGAACTTAACAAAGAAAAGATCGCCAGAACTTTTCAAAAGGAAAAGGATTCAAAGGATTTATATAGAAAATAGTATGCAAAGTGAAGACGGCCTTGTTCTTCAGTGATATTCTAACCAACCTGTGCCTATACACCATCTGTCCTTCCTTAGTCTCACCAAGCAATTTGCAGCTTAAAGTAGTGTTTGGAAAAACAAAAGACTGCAAATGCTTGGATATAATTTTAAACTATCTGCAGTAGTTCTTGTAGTAAAGCAGAAAGTAGTGACTCTGGAAGACTCTCTCGCCATTAATATGAAGCAGAGGATAGAGAATATTGTTCATTTCAATCCTGTTTAGAGATAACTCCACCAACAGTGATTTGCTGCAACTCCTCACCTAATTAACAACAATAAACAACCTTGCTCTTAATGTTTCTGTGACACTTAAATACCCAGCCCAGAGCATCAGTCTCCTGGAGTTAATAAGACTCATTTGCATTCCTTCCAAGGATCATCTGCTAATACATATAAACTAGCTAACAGACTGAAATGGTAGTGAGCAGTGTCCAGGGGGAGGGCATGTGTTAATTCTATCTTTGAAAGTCTAGGCTAAATCTTTTTATCACTTTGTAGTTATACGGTGCACTGCTACAGCTGCTGAAAAATTATGACTCCTTAATTATTAAGAAAGCCAGCAATACATTCCCACATTTAAAATACGAGATTTCACCCACAACTGCTCAAGAACTGGGGTTTGTGATTCTGTGGTTCATCAATTAGCATCTGTGGGAGACAGTTTGCTTTTGCTACATTGCGTGGAAGAGGAAAAAGTCCTTCCATACTAAACTTTATTTTATGATTTAAAAGGATTTAAATACATTATGAACTCATTAACTTTATGCCAGTAGACTATCACAGAGTTATACAGAGTAATTTATAATATACTTTAGTTTAATAAAAGGAAGATAGAGATCTAGATTGGCCTGTCTAGGTGACCATATCTGAAACCAGGAACATGAACTGCTTTTTTTAAATACTGAGCGTAAATATCAATCTCTAACTGGTGAACTGTACAGCCAGTGCTATTTCACAAACAGGTGACACTAAATGCCTCGACCATGTGAGAATGAAAGAGTAAGGGAAGACTAATTCTCTATAGATATTCAAAGCTTAACTAAGCTATTGGCTACAGATATAATGGAAAGGGAGAGCCAAAGAAAGCGTTTCTGTTCTGTGCTGTTAGGTCACCCTACTGGGGAAAAATCCGTCACTGTAAAATCAGTATGAGACCTAATGAAGCGACTGAAACCTGAAGAGATGGATAGCTGTCTGAGAATTTAGGAAAAAGCAAGTTACTAAGAATGAGAGAATTAAGTAAGACTGAGCTTGTGAAAAAGGAAAGAGACAGCTGAGACAGTAGGTGAGCTCTGTGCCATGACATCAACTTATCAGTGCGAAGATCATTACTGCGAATGCAGCACCGAGATCAGAACAGCATTGGGGAAGTAGTGAAGCTAGGTCTGATTTCCCAGATGGACTCAGTAGTGAGCACAGAAGAGCTGAGTACTGTTTTCTATGTATAGAGATGTGTGTTGGCAAAATAAAGAGAGAAAAAGAAGAAAGAAAAGCAAAAGTACAAAAAGAAAACATGTTAGATCTCCAAGTAAGTGATTGGGAAATGGGTTACATTCTTTATATAAAGTGAGCAGATGTTTATGTTTGCATTATTTTGTATTCAAGTGCAGGTGATATGACTGACAAAAAGAGTAAGTTCAGGAAAGCTCCACAGAGTTCTGACAACATTTGTTTCTTTGCCAAGGATTGGCTGGATGGTGTCATGATCTCCAAGGTTTTTTTAATTTCTCTGGCACCTGGACTGACAGGCTTCAAAATATTTTTCTAAGTGGGGTGTGAGGCCAGGATATTACTGTTAAAAGGCAGTACAGAATAGGTGGGTGTTCATGTTACTCAGTTTTGGAAGGAGGAGGTTTCAGTATCTCAAAGCATTTCCATCAGACCTTTGAGTATGTCTAGGAAGATGACACAGAGAGATCAACAACGAGAGAGAAGGAGATTGGCAGGTCCCATGGAGAACAGATTGAGAAATTGCTGTAGGATGCTGATGAATCAGTGGAGTACAGTATTTGTACCGCTGAGCTTTGAAGACTCCTCCTCCTTGGTTGTGTATCAGAAGCCAGATGCAGGCTCAGAGAGCTCTCAAGTGAAACTTACACAGAGAGCAGGGTACAACCCCTTGTGAAGTCCATGTCCATAGGAGTTACAGACAGAAATCACACTGAAATTTCAATTAGAAAATAGTGACTGTCAAAAAACATTCACTTGCTTATTATTCAGTTTTCTTTAGGCAATTCCTTCTTCTTTTCCTATTATATCCCCCAGCTTCTATAGTATCCAGATTTCTGTAGACATGGGAAACACATCATGCTGAGCTGAGATTTCTACCACGTGAAGTGTTTTCTTCTCTGTATCTTTTATTCTCAAAGCCACTTAGAATTTTCCCTGGTGTATTCCCCCTGGTGTATTCTGAAAAAAGTCCAGAGCTTTTGGGACCAGTCAAAGTCACTGCTGAAGACAGAGTGAAAAATGGATGACAACAGAATAAGCATGGGAATAGCAATCTTTAAGGATGAAAAATAAGATTGAGAAGGTTTGCCTGATCTTTTTGGTGGTGATTTAATCATCCTGAGAATTTGACTTGAACGTCTGGCTAAGCAGTGGAAAATACAACTGGGGGATTGCTCTGAACTTCACTGTGAGGTGAACTCTAGTTCATCATGTCTCCTGAAAGCTTGAAGTCTTCCTTGATGTCCATGGAATTGTATAAATAAATAGCCTGTGCTGGTTCTGTTATCTCTGATAAATATAACTTTCTTCTTGAGGGAATTACTGACTTTCTAAAGTGTAATGTGGAAGAAAGTTTTGAACAACTATCTGCTCCTTCAGTGCCTGAAAAATGTGATCTGAACAGCTGCCCTCAGGGATATTCTTACCAGATTCTATTATATTTCTATTATCTCATTCCTCCCAGGACTCACTCTCATGCCTCTGCCATTTTCCCCCTTTTCCAGAAATTACCTTAACCCTCCTCACTTTCTGTCCAACTATTCCTGAGTTTGTCTACCTGCTTTGTTCCATGTCTTTATTATCTTTCCGGTAGTGCAGGGTGAGGAGCGGGAGTCTTGCAAGACAAATGGAGGAAGCACTCCTGTATTTTTATAGCTTGATCTTCATCTTCATATCTATAGCACCCATTTTGGAACTGGCCAGTTCAGACAAAAGTTCGGTTGGAAGGGGGACAGAAGAAAGAATCAGGAGAACAGAGTGTTTTAATTTTTCAGTTCCAGGCATGAAGACTTGGAAAGAAACTTTATGAAGCAAGAAGAAAATTGTAAGGAAATCATCTCTCTTAAAGTTCGTGCACATGAAGAAACTAGAACCTGTTTGTTAACAGTTCACTATGGAAAGAGAAGCAACATAAGCTGACTATTAATTCCTGCTAACTATCTGCCTAATATTTCTCTGCATTATGGCCTACATTTTCACAGAAAGTGTAGTCTTCGTGCAAGTGACTGGATTACAAAGTATGGAGGATGTGGAGGGATCTGTCTGTTTTAGGTAAGTTAAGTTCAAACTTGGCAGCTTAGGCTGTCTTGCAAACTGTTCTCTTGGATTTATACAGAATAGCTTGCAGTTTAATCTCTTTATGTATTAATGCAGCAGAAAAAAAAAAGAGAAAAGAAAAACCCCTAAACCAACAACTTTATTGGAACAGTAACAGAGTCTTGGTAGAAGAAGATGGAATTTACTGATTTATTTTCTCTGGAATAGGAAATATGATGACTTCTCCTTGAAAAGCTTGTCATGCCAATTGCAGTGACTTACTCAGGATTTGTTTAAAAAAATACAATCTGGAAACATAACATTGTGTTACCAAGAACTTAAAAAAAATGTTTGGGGGAACAATGAGCACTCTAGAAGCCCAGCTGAGTGTGTTACAGCACACATCTTGAGCTGCATCTTGAATAAGAACAATTATCACTAGGAAGCATAAGGGCATACAGCAGGGGGTAGGGAGACTTAATGTTATTAAAATGTTATTAAAAATTATTCCTTTTTTTTTGTCTACCAAATTCACTCCTTTTGACACATATATAGCTAATTTGCCATCTGATAAGTTAAATTATTAAATTATTAATTAATGAGATTATGAGAAAAAGTCTTCTCTTTTTCTCTCCCTTTTTTGCTGTTCCCTGTGTTTGGGGCAATCAAGAACTGCGGTAATTCTCTACTTCTTGTGATTTCTACTTTCGGTATTATACAAGGATCAAATTTATTAAAAGGACCTATAAAGCTCTAAGAAAGTTTACTATATACAGATGTTTTGTCTTTCACAAATAACACTGCCACAGATGTTCAAATGACAGGATGTGTAAAGGTAGGCATCTATTCATTGATGAGCAGAAGTACCAAGCACATTCAGCTAATAGTGATTCCAGACCTCACAACTCTCTTCTCACTCAGTGCATGAGGAATCATCTCTGTTCACATGACAGGTAGGTATTTTCCTTTGTGACAGGACCATTAGTTAGCCCATGCTGTGTGCTTTTTAACGGCTGCCCCTTAATCAAAGGTGTTGGTTGGGCTGAAATTTGCAGCTGATTCAGATTTCTGAACACCATTTCACTTTTTTATACAGAGATAGCTATAGATTTAAGCATCCAATATAACAGTTTCCTTTGCTTTTTCCCAGTAAAAGTTAAAGATTCTTTTACTTTCTAAGTAAATAGGGTCATTAACATACTATGGTATAAAAAGATACATTGATTGCAAGAAAAAAATCGCCTTTCTCACCCATCAGAATTAATGATAAAGAATAGCTGATGAATTAAGCACTGTGAAATCTGTCATGCTCCATTGTCTGCATGAAACTTACCTCTGATTTTCAAACTTTGCTGTTTGCCCTGCAGTATCCTAAAGAGAGTTACTGTACTTGCAGGAGAGGAGGAGTAAAGGAAAAAAAAAACATTTTCACTAGTCTGCTACTTCATGCAGGATGTTTCATGTGGAAGACTTCTTGAACTCTCATTTTGTTCGCAGAACTTTAAGTGCACTTAAAATTGACCCACAGTACCTGAAAAGCTAGATATATTATTTTACACTGTTCAGTCAAATCAGAGGTACATAAAAAAGGAGTAACTTTTCTCTCTGGTCCTAACAATAAGTAAATGAAAAAAAATATTACCCAGGTGAGGGATATGATTTTTGATAACTTCTTTCCACAAGTACCATAATATGGCAGAAATGCTGGCAAAGTCAAATGGTTCCTCCAATAACTAATTCTTATCTCATCAGTTTTGTATATCTTTTGTTCTGGCCTTCTCCTTTGCAGACACATCCAGCTGTAGTCACCATATCTGAGGGTCTGGTTTTAGATTTCTCTTGGATACACTGAAAGCTACACTGTAGGCAGCATTCTTCAATGTCACTTTCTTGCCACACAGTCCCCAATCTGCCTTTCTGCATCCTTTCGCTCCTCTAATGACCTTGTGAAACTGCAGCTAGAACTTTGAGAACCATTTTAAGAGCTATTGCTGAAATTTTGGTGGTTTACTTTATGACAGTTGCCCTTTACGCTACTAAATTTGGAGTCCTTGCTTTTTTTTGCCTATAAACTGACGCTGATACCTGTAACATCATAGCGACGCACAGTTATATGCTTTTTACTCCATACTAAAAATGAAAAATATTTATAGATGCAAGTCTCTCCCGTTTTTTACTGGTGCAAGCTCTATTATATTGAAAATTGTCTCCTGACTCTAGGTCCCATAGCAATTGCATGAAGTTGTAGAGTCTGGGTCCTGCTTCAAGGCTAAAGATTCTACTAACAATAAATGGAACAGATGCACAGTTACAGGGTTCTAGTTAGTCCCTTTTGTCCCCTTCAGGGATGCATGCATACAGAAACATCATGTGACTTTTAAGACTATAAGAGAACAAATAAATAAATACGGTACTGACTCAAAGTAATGTGCCTTTTTTTTGTCCCTAGAAACTAAGAACTGAAAAATCCAGCCTGGTTTGTTTTCATGGACAACATTCCAAGTGGAAGCATGCCACATTGAAGCCATTTCAACACTGATGACCTGAGCTAGACATTGCTACCTCACAGGTTTCAACTAAGCAGCAAGCACTTATAAGAGGGAGCATGTATAAAGGCAGGGTTTTAAGAATCTGCTGGTGGAGAAGCCCAAGAACTTTATGGCTGAAAGTTGAGGACTTGAGCGCTACTTAAATCCATCAACTTCAGGTAGGTGTGTCTGCTTCCCGAGTCAGAAACACCTTCTGTCTAGTAGTTATGATGGCAGAGAACAAGAGAAAACACACACGAAGTAGCTTTGGCACATGTGAGGCTATGGATTTCTGAAACAGTATAAGGAGTTTCAGGCAGTGGTTAATTCAGTTTTTTTATAGCCAAGTTTCTTTTCTGTCTTTTGAACAGTTTTGATTATCTGAAGTTTGAAGATCACTATCTGTGCAAATACAGTACCTCTGACCTTCAATTTGGTTGGTACTTTGAAGCATACAAAAATCTGCAGGACAGTGAGTGCCTGTGAATATAAAGGGAGAGTAGAGGAGGCAGCTGAGCCTTTTTCCATCTGTGTTTATGTAAGAAATGCCACCAGGAAGATATAAATTTTACTTCACATTAAAGGTAGAGGCATTTTGCACTCAATACATGAATATTAACAAAAAAGAAACCAATAATTGCCAGTGCTCTAAGTAAATTCACGGTAAGACACTGAGCCTGATTATTGTTGTCAGTGATAGAATTTTCTGTGCCTTCAACCATACAGTCCCTTGCAAAGTAAACTCAAACATATGACAGTTGAGTCACCAGTTTTCTAAGTTTGTTGGAGACTTAATAACTATCCACATTCATGGGCTTATTTAAAAGCAAAAAGTATTGAGACAGTAGATCTATTTTCACAGTATGGTATGTAGTTTTGGTATTGAAAAATGAATTTTAATGGGAGCACTGAAAATTATTATGGGCATTAAGACAAACCTTTCAAATGTATGAAACAATTTGTATGCTTATATTTTCCACAGTCTGCTTTTAATAAACTCCTTAACATATTAAGTTTTATAATAGCTGTCTAGTGAAATAGGGCTGGATTCTGATCTCAAGCTGAGCTTATGGTAGTGTAATTCAATTGACTGAAGTTACTTCTGAGTTGCATTGATGTCAAGATAGTAAATAAGCCCACTGTACGTAATGATACTGCAATTATAACAAGCGAAAGATCAGATCTGAAAATTTTTATGTAAAGTGGTAAAGTGATAAAGTTTTCCTCCAGATTAAAGAGCACTGGAAGGAGGAAACAGCCCTTATCTGCGTGGCAGTATCTTTTCCTTCCTGCTGTTTTACAGCATTAGTATCATTAAGAAGTTTTAGTTTAGTTCTGGAACCTGTCACTATTTCACTGTAATGTTTTATAGTTTATCATGAATAAAAGTAGCTCAGGTTTTGTGGGGTTTTTTCACTTGTGTGTGAATGAGATTTCATTGTTTTTCTTGGCTATACACTTTCTCTTTTTTTTTTGTGAGAGAAATTGTCCCATCTCTTTCTTTTTCTAGCATAGTTCTCATCTCAGAAAATACATGAATTTTTTTTATAGTGAACTCTCAACTGGGCAGAGAACAGAAAAAACACTTTGATACTTCCTTTAGCAAAAGATTTCCTTATCTCCATCAGTTCCCTTCTGCCTGTTCTGAGTCACTGAACTCAAGAAATGAAAAGATCTTATTTTTCTCAAATGAAGTTTTCTCAGCCCCACAAGTTAGAGTGTTTCTCTACCTCTAGCAGCTTCTATGTACTAAAGAAAGCACTTCCAGATTTGTCTCCCTTCAATCCCTCCCTAGACATCTTGCAGGAACAGCTATATCATCCAGAAAGATGTCTTGTCCAAGCTGATCTTTGGCAAACTGTGCCACTATTATGAATGCAAATCAGAATGAGCTTCACAGCTCTGCTCTAGCTGTGAGTTCAGTCAGGTTCCTTAAAACAGCCCTTAACTGACGTGATAGCTTAATGTCTAGTTATTCCATTTGAGAATACATAAAAGGCCTTGACTTTACCAAAGTGCTGTGTGTTTTCTAACTTAGATCATGAATCGTTTCAGGACTTGTTGAGGAAGGAAGTATTAGGAAGAGGTGTCTGGGCTCAACATGTCTAATGATGTGATTCCATCTTACCAGACAGCTTAACGAGGAAAATCGCCTGCCTATAAAAGAACAACTTCTTGCTATGCACACTGACTCTCTAGCAAATGCAAAGAGCCTCCAAGCAGGAAAGCAAATATTACTCTTTTCAGTGTGAGTCTACAGAAAAGACTTTGGTCAAAAGTCTCTTCATTTACAATTCTTCTGAAGTTAGAAACAGCCCATTTTTCTTTGAGTTGAGAAAGTATGATATTTTAGACTTCAGGTAATTTGTGGCATGACCTCTTAGGCCACAGGTTCTCCCAGGAAAAAGTGGAAGGTAGATAGTTTTCTGTCATAGACTTGCCCAAATAAATTATCTGTTTACTGAAAGGCAGGAACTCTCTATGAAACTGTTCCACAGCACTAGGAGTAGGAGTACGCAAAAGTAAACGGTAATTGTCAGACAATGAAGTCAATGGAATAGACACTTACTGTTGAAGTTAGGAGTAGCAACTTTTATTAATACTATTCTATGTACATTCGTGACTAGAAGCCTGATCTTAGCTTTTGCTTAGCCTGGGTGAAACTAGCAATCTGAGACTATACTGTCTGTACAGAAGCAACAATTTGGAATAAAATATTCTTTGAAAGCAGTCATAAGGGATTTGCACCTGAAGACCTGAGGGGCTAGATGTGATTTTTGCTAATCTTTAAACTTTTGTGTGACGGTAAATCAATACTAGTTTTTGGGAAAGTATTTCCTCCTGCAAGCACAAATGATTCCGTTTCCTACGAGGAACAGAAGGCAGAAAGTACCCCCTAGCTGTGTGTGTATCTTAAAGACCCACAGCTGTACCTCCCTAAGTGAAGTAGAATGGGACTGTGTCAATAAGACCCTTCTGTGTGAATGTTGTCTACTGGTATCTAAAGGTTAGGATGGAGAAACTGTTGCCAGAAAAGAGTGGGCTAAAGAGAGGGAAAAGATGCAGTGAGAAGGTAGTATGCTAAGCTTCCCAAAGACTGACAGACTCTGGAGACTTGAAGTCCTGTTGAATCTGCAAGAACTAATAAATGCAAAACATAAAGAGTTTGCTGGGGCTGCACAAGGCCATTAGCTCTCACTATCACCAACAATCGGTTGTAAGACTTGGACCACATCTAAGAGCACAGCATCAGCTGTAAGCAAAATCTACAAAGGATCCTCTGAGGGACCTTCCAAACTCTTGCCTAGAAACTATTAGTATTCCAGCACAACCATGCACTTCAGAGTATACAATTTTAGTAGGGCCTGTAGTGATAGGACAAGGGGTAATGGTTTTAAACTAAAAAAGAGTAGATTTAGCCCAGAAATAAGGAAGAAATTTTTTACAGTGAGTATGGTGAAACAATGGCCCAGGTTGCCCTGAGAGGTGGTAGATGCCCCATCCCGGGAAACATTCAAGACCAGGTTGGACAGGGCTCTGAGCAACCTGAGCTAGTTGAAGATGTCCCTGCTCATTGCAGGAGGGGTTGGACTAGAGGGTCTTTAAAGGTCCCTCCCAACCCAAACTATTCTATGATTCTACGACAATTGATATTGTCATCCCAACTCATGCTCCAAACAGGTACTTGGAAGTGAATGTGTGAGTAAATAAGTGGTTGGTTCAAAACCACATTTGTTCTACTTAAAGTAACAGCTTAACAAACAAAAGGTGTTAGGGAAATACTGGGTGTGTATCTTCCCCCCTAATTTGATCCGCTATCAAGGAAAGGGAAATTTGCAATACTTGGATGTATGCTCTGTTTTTTTAGCACTGTCATAATACAAAAAATGTGTAATAATTAGAAATTAGCAGTACTGGAGCTGTCAAACTTACTGAGAGCAGCACAGAATGTATAAAATGTATCCAACATCTCTAGGTTAATGTCTAGAATTCCACTCTTTGTCTACAAAACAGACTACCAATTGCTCTTTTGTTCCTTCTCTTTCTTTTTAGCAGTTGAGAAAAATAGAATAATTTCTTTTCCTCCAGGTACCTCTGCTGTTTGAATCACCATTGAAAATAATTAAGATTCAAAAGGAGAAGGGAAAGAGCCCTTTGCCTCAGTGTTCTTCAGTTGGAGCCAACACATAAGCCAAATTACTTTCTCATTTACACATGGGCAATTCCTCTGAAAGCAATTTGGTGTTATGGGTGTAGCTGTGAGGGAATTTGGCACAATAGTTTGTGACAGTGATATTGCACAGGGCTCTGAAATATTCTGGAGCCACGTAGCAGTGTCATACTTTTTACAGAAAAATTGAATTAATTCTGTCATACTACAGACTCTACTGTGCGGTTTAGATGGTACTTTAAGTTCAGGACCAATTTTGTGTGGTCTATATAGCCCTGTACCATATGACAGCAGGGAAAAAAATCGGCTATCAGGACCTGAGGTTTTACAATACATGTTTTACAAAATATTAGCCATCTGCAGTGCACTGTAGGTTTCACATGATTAACAGATACATGTAGCTACTAGGTCATCACTTATTTCAGCATTCAACTAAATTGAAGTACAACAGATTTCACAATGCCTTTTGTCTGTGTTTGTAACAGCCCATGGTGTCAGGAATTCACAGGACCTCCTTGAACAGTGATGCACTGTAAATCTTAGAGCACAGTCTCTGCTTAAATAAAGTGAAATGAATTCCAATGTTACAAGGCTGCAGTACTTCACAAAATACAGATGAAGTCAGATCAGAACAAATTAAGCATTGACATGAATTATTTAATTTTCAAAGCTTTTGTTGCACAAATATGCTATGTGATCATGTGCCCTGCAATAACAGATTTACTGGCACTTCCTATGTCAAGAAATGTGTAGCAAGTGAGGGGGGAAGTAAGATTTCCCTAACATGTACTAACTGGAGCTGTTCAAATATTTGAAAAGCTGTCATGATTATATTCTTCTAAGATATGGTGAGAAAACACTTGCTTATTGCATTTGTGACGTTTCATTTTTCTGGAAGTGACTCATGTTCTACTCTGTAAGACCTATCATTGCGACATACCCAACAAACACAGGCCAAAACCACAGACACCTTCATGGCTTGTTTTTAAATGTATAGTCTTTCAGCAAAGGAGGTATTTTAGAAAGGTTTCACTCTCAAAGCCCCTGCATTGTGTGCAGGTCTCCAGATGTGGGCACTGGGGAGCTGAAGGGGTGGCCTCTCTGAGGATAGACCAGGGGCTGCCCCATGCCAGGCACAGCCATCTGCAACAATCCCACTGCAGGACGCAGCTGAGCACATCAACCACCATTAGGTGTGGAAAAAACTATTTAAGAAAGGTCAGAAAATGCCAGAGAGAAAAGGGAACACGGAGAAAAACAGAGTGAGGAGGAGAGAATCAAGGAGAAATAACAGCAGGAACACCAAGGTCAAAGAAGGAAGTACTCCACAGCAGAGCAGATATTCCCAAAGGGACTGCAGCCTGTGGAGAGTGAGAAGGAAGGAGCAACAAACGGCTACATCCTGACTGCAACCTCTTCTTGAGCTGCCCATTGCCTTCCTGAAGGGACTGAGTGTAACCTGTGCTGATAACAAGGTGGGAGGAGAACTGTCTGGAGCAGAGTCAAGCTTGGGGACTGTGGAGGGGTGTGTTCTCCCTTAGTGTTTGCAATGTTTGTTTCCTGTTTTTGTTTCCTAATACCTGAATTAGTAATCGAATACTTACATTAATTGGCAATAAATTAAGTTAAATTCCTCAAGCTAAGTCTGTTTCGCTCACGACAGTAACTGGTAAGTGATGTCCCTGTGTTTATTTCAACCCACAGTTCTTGCTGTCTTGTCTTTCTCTGCTGTGGAGGAGGAGAGAGAGAGAGAGAGCGCGGCTGTGTGGGTGCTTGGCTGTCAGCCACCATTTTATGCTTTGGAGTACCTCCAGCATTTTATAATTATTCATCATTGTGATTACAGTACAGTTTCTCTCCCTTTAGAGGTTCCTCTCCTGTAAACAAGTTCATTCAGAATCTAAAACTGGGGAAAATCTTTGCCTATTGATGGACACTAGTTTTCTAACTGAGGTCCAAGGTGATGCTCATGCTCTCTGAAGGGCTGACAAAGAATACATATCACCTAAGTTACCTTTCAGTTGCACCTCCCAATCATGACATCCAAAACCAAGGTCAAGGCAGCACTAACATTATGTTCCAGCTGCGGACAGTTATGGTTTTCAAAGCTTCCTGGCATACTGTGACTCATTCACAAAAATCCTACAAAGTATATAATAACTACAAACTTCACCTTGTGTTTAATTGTTATATTGGTAATTCTATCCAGATGTTTTTTTTTTCTTTTTAATGACATCTTCCAGAAAAATGAATCTGCAGTTGTTATAATCCCAGAGAATGGCAGATGACAGAGAAATGCTGAAGGCTTTTCACTGGGAATCAATGGTTAGCTATTTTTTGAAGGTTTGTAGAACAAACAATCACAAGCCCTAACTTTCTCAGATATTCACAGCTGGACAGAGGTAGAGTTTAAGGGCATCAAATAGTCTTAGAAACACAAGTTCCATTAACTTCCATGGAGTTTTAGGCCCCAAACAGCCTACAGCATACATTATTCAATGGTCTGAGGGGCAGAGACTGCTGCTGGCCATATCACTGATGTGCCTATGTGGTAATAATAACATCCTGCAAGTCAGGATACATTAGCTCCAGTGTGGCAGGTCACTAATTGCTATATTGCTTTCAGACCTAAGCTGGGTACTCTCTAAAGCACATTACAACATGGACATAACTGGGTTAGCTTTCTGTGTCAAACCAAATTATATAGGGTGTAGCCTTCTAAAAACAGGATTTAAGGAATTGTGAGAATGTGACATTATTTTATTTATGCTTTTTACAAGACAAAATGTTGCTTTAAATGACCATGACAAGTGCCTTCTAACTTGAATTCATTGGTAGGTAGCCATTTCCAAGATGATTAGAGACTGGAGGTCTAGCTTTTTTTATACAGCTTGAAAATAGTATTTAGACCTGAAGTTTTGCTCTTTCCTTCTTTCTCTCCCCTTCACCACTTTCTCTCTGTCTCCAGCTCCACTCTGCAGAGTTTTGCAGAGTTCTAATAACTGAAGAAGTAATCCCCAAGAGGAGATAGTCCATTTCCCTTCTATTTTTCTCACTTCCTTACTCTTTTATTCATCTAGACACTACCACCCAGCCACCAAGGACTAGAGAGTGACCAATACAGTCCTTTGACCTACAGTGATAGGTGCAGTTTCCTCGCCAGAGTATTACCCTAGAGGTAACCCTCTTTAGCCCTTACTTCTTTACGTGTGCTCCATGGAACTTTCATCTCTGTTGTCCTAAATCTTCACATTAAGACTTTTTTGAAGATTAATTTGCTGATGAAGACTCCACTGCGCATTCCACAAAACGACATGCATTTTTTCATAATTTTTCTTCCTTTACAAGAAATTCTTATTTTTACCTTCTGACGACATCTGAAAGCCTTTTCCAAAACTGGACATTCCACTGGGGAAAACTGACAATTCCATTAGAACACTTCGTCAGCCATTTCTCATTTTCTTTGTGTTTATTTCCCGTTTTCACTGATAAGAAAAAATAGTCAGAGGATAATGGTTCCACAGTTGGTCTACACAGTACTATTCTGATTTCCAGGTTTCACTTTTCTCAAATTTATTTTGCCATTTGAATTAAAATTTTGCAGGGTTTTTTGTTTGTTTTGTTAGAATCTCATTTAGAATAAATGCATACAGTGCTGGTTCCAGTATAATTTCATCTGGAAATGTCGCCGTATGCTGTATTCAGATGATGCCATATCTGAAGAATTACATCGAGAAGGGGAAAGCAATCAGGTTTGTTCTAAGTGAATAATATAAGATTGTAGTGCCCTCAGATAAGGCACCCAAATTATAAGAGAGATTAATTAAACCCACATATGCACAGTAAAGTGCTGGGAACAAAAATAAATTAATTCACTGAAGGCAACCACAATAGGACAGCTAGTTTTGTGGCACAGATTCTTTAAATTCTTTTGGATCCTCTGTAACTCCCATTCAGAATTTTTTCCTTGCTCTACTGGTATCACTCTCTCTCTTAAATTTAGTTTGGACTTTTAAATATGTTCTTCTGGAAAAAGGTTGGTGTTGCTGCTTAATCAATTATGACTTTGCCTGGAACTCTCAGGCCATGTAAACCCCACCCAACAAATTTGTTTACACTGATAAGTAGGTGTGTTGTCTAATATTAGAAAGGAAGACTTCTTATGATGGGCTAGCTTTGGCAAACAGCTAAATGCCCACCCAGCCACTTACACTATTTCCCTCCTCAGCAGGACATGGGTTGATATAAAGACAGGGACATTGGTTACCACTTACTATTGCAGGCAAAATAGATTTAGCTGTTTATGGGAAAATTAACTTTTATTTACTATCCATTAGAATAGATTCAGCTGTGTCCTGCAGTTGGTCTGCTGGAGCTGTCTGGACCCTGCTGTGTCTGGCATGGGGCAGTCCCGGCCTCTCCTAACAGAGAACCCTGCAGCCCCCCACCAACAACTGGGCACCTGCACCTAACACACTTCTGTAGTCTGTAAGTACATAATGCTGTTACAGTGCCTCTGTCCAATCCTTTGATGCCAAATTTCCTGACCAGCCTCAGTGCTTTTAGCATGAAATGCACTCAGGAGTGCCCCGAGAACAAAGTCCAGTGGAAAAGCTGGGGGGAAACTTTGCTGGACAAGCCTGGTCCACACAGCATGAGCTGACCCTTCCACAGCATTTTGTGTGGCCCAGACACAGTGCCCAGTCTTCTTATTTACTGGTATGACCACCTTAGTACATCAGCAGCAAGATATATGCCTAACAGAGCCTCCTGGCACCCCACAGGCATCCCGTGCCAGATTCACACTATGAAAGGATAATGCAGAAAGCTGTGATGAAAGAACGATGCCGCCTCAGTGGTACACGGAGTTGTTTAGTTGTTTAGTTCTTTGAAATGTGACGCAATAGGTGGCCATTCGGAGTAACCCAAGACAACCCTTCCCGTCATCCTGTCCTCATGACAGCAGCTATTGAAAAATTATACAGAAATGCATACTTAGTTCCTGCATGCAGACTCCTGAAACATGAATGAGATAAATATCCTTCCAGACAAGAAGCTGAGAGAGAACAAACATGCAATCTTAGTTGTGTTGATTGGACCAGGCATGAGGTGCCTTGCTTATTGATTATGCTTCTGTATTGATTTCCCACATAAGGTGTGACAATTCAGTTTACAAAAAAATGTTTTATATTTCCTTCTTTGTTATAAAGTATTATGTATTCAATGTACAAAGCATGTCTTTAACAGAAAAATTGATATAGCTTACTATTCTCTTCCTCTGTAAAAGGTCAGCTAGGTATCTAAGACACTGCAGTTTGATCTGTACGAAGGAACTGGATACCCCGACTGTAACTTTAGGCATGGACATTTCACTTACCTTCCTTCAAATTCTGTTAAGTCTTATTTATAAAGAAATAGAACCTACAACAGGGCATATTCACTCTTTTATTATATTCTGTGTGTCTGGTCATCAAATTAAAGCCCTACAGTTTAAATGTCAATGTTTGTCCCCTGCCGGGGTTCACAACGTAACTGTATACTCACAAACCTTACATATTGAGCTCATATCAAATGCATTCCTGACTGGCCCATCTTCCCAGCCTTTCTGTCTTTCCTGCCGCAGTAAGTGTGATATTAACATCTCCTAAAAAATTTTAAAAAATCAATGGGGTATGGTTCCATTATCTGATTCCAAGAAACAATAGAAAAACATAATTTAATTTCCACTATGTTTTGGTAAAGGCTGGTATCTGTGTTGATTCTTTCTGTCAAAGGTTCTGTTCACATAAATCTAAAGAGGCACATGAATCCTTTATTTCATAGGTTCTTTCCCTCCCCTGAAGTCTCATTTCGGATTTTACAATTCTAGATGTGTTTCAATTATTCTATTCCCCTTATCCTACATGCAGGAGATGGTTATGGATGCTGTGGCTAATTAACAATCTAAGTGCACAAATGTCTCCTTGAAAACAAGATCTGGCACTAGACTAAATGAACATTCTGATTGCTCATTAAATGCAGTAGTTTCTTTGCAAGTCGGGTAACACTAACAAGGCACTCATTATTTTTACCTCCTGTTTCCTCCCCCCTCACCATTTTTGTAAGCAAATTTTTCCCCTTTTCCTCCTGATAGCTTTATTTTTCTCAGTGTGTTTTCCTGATACACCCTCTCTACTCCTGTACCTTCACTGCACTGCAATGCTCACATAGAGCCAAGGACTGTGGACGCACACACTTTCCAAGGCCTTCTTAGTGACATTGTCTTGGCTCACAGACAGATCATGTTCATTTAGCATTTCAGGTGACAGGCTGTCCCAGGACAAACAGGTAATAGATTCAGTCTTACAGTGTTTTACAGGGTAGGTACAAGTTTGCTTACTCTTAATTTGCTACTCATTGCAAATCTACTGAAGCCTTGTCTCAGGGGGCCACCTTTAAGGTGGAGCTTACTGCTTTTGCTTCAAGTAAAGTTACTTTAAAAGACTCCTTTAGATTGAAACCGCATTGTCTGAGGTATTGAGCACTTGATGGAAACCACCATACTTGCATGAGGGGTAACTTCCTTATCCCTATATAAAGTTTTGTTAGTATTTCTTGAGATAGTTGCTTGCCTGGGAACCCCTGAGAAGTCTGGAGAAGTAAGAAGATAAATTTGTTAGCTCAACTACATCTCAACCTGTGTCTAGCTTAGGGAATATGTCATACCTTTGAGTGCTGGTGCTCCCCATTGAAAGTCTGGTTTTGATTTTGCACCCATACACTCTTTAACAACCTGTAGTGCTATCTAACTCATATTTTTGATTATAGCTACATAAAAGATGTCATTAATGTAAAAGTGATCTTACTTATATAAATATGAACTCATGATGCATAAACATGAAAATTTTGAAAATAAAAATATTGTATGTTAGTTCTACATTATGCTCACGACACAGACAAATCTGCCCCTTTTGTTTGTTTTGTTTTGGCCTTCATGCAACAAAGCGCTTAAGTCAAGGCTTAACTGTCTTTGAAAGATGATTTACAATGTCAAGTAAAAAATGAACTTTATAAACCCTGGGTCAAAATTTATTTTTGTATAATCCAATTGCCAGTAAAGGTTATCAGAAATTAATATAGCATTATTATTTTTGGATATAATGAAAATTTCAGTACAAATATTTGAAATTAACAGCATTATAATTTAGACTTGAATATTTGTGGAGGAAATTCATATGCCAACAGTGGTATTGAGAAGATACTGATTTAATATTAAGTATTTCTTGAAAAACACAAATTGTATTATCGCAAAGTAAAATTATCTGTATATATTACTATTAACTAGTAATAATTTATACATAATACTGATGTTGGTATTTTAAAACATGCTCCAACTTGTTCTTTCCTGTTACAAGAGTTTATGTTGCTTTCATCTACTGTGATTAAATGCCACCGTTTTCCTGAACTATACTGCCTATCACAAATTTTATGAAGACAAAATCCAATCAAGCACTGATGAAATGAGAATATTCTGTCTATTCAATTTCTTTGAATTAATTGTAAAAAATGGGCTTAATATAAAACTTTTAATAATTAAAATCTGGTTAGTAGATAAAGTCACTTTTGTGCTTCCCATTTTTACACCACATTTCTGATTTCTGATTTTCCAGAGTCACAGGAGGATGGGCTGAGGTAAATGCACAGATCAATCCCTTTCCAGAATATGACTAAGTGAGCATGGGAAATCTCTCCAGAGGAGTGAAATCAGTAAAATACATTAACATAGTCCTAAAAACTGGAAGATTTCCAGTTGTTATACTTTTCCTTTTTCATTTAGAAGGGGGTAACTTAAAGCATGAGCAAAAGTGGAAAGGAAACGTCTCTCACATACGTGTATCACTTGTTCAATGGCAGGATCTGATCAAAATATGGTTTGAGTCTGATCAGAACATGGCTAAACTTATTTTCAGTCTCTTTTGTTAGAATTTCTGCCCATCTGGAAGGACATATGCTACAGAAATATTTGTCTAGCCATTCAACCTTCACTTTGACCAGGGTTTACAATAAACTTGCTAACAAGTATTTAAATTCTTAAAGCACAGAAGCCAGCAGTTTACTTGTCACAAAAATAATTTACTAGTCATTACTTATAAAAACTCTCTCATTCATTTACTTTTTACTGTCTACACTGCCTCCATTGTAAGTCTGATTATTCAGTGCGTATTTAATACTCTCTGTAGGGAAAAGGAGAATAACTAATTATGCTTGTAGTAGTCCACAGAAGAAAGGTTTATATTGGACAAACAACACCAAACACATTTTACCTTCAACAATACAGAGTGGATACCATCTTCTGATCTCCCTTCACTTCTAATTAAAACTAATCCCACTCTGGAAGCAAATACATACTTGCATTTATGCATATAGTCATATACATATGTGCATAGATAGACAGATAGCTCTTCTGCAAGAGAAAAGTTTTGAATAACAGGAATAATAAATAATAAAAAGTGGATTTTTTTACATGTCTGAAATTCCAGTTAAAGTGATAGTATTTCTGAGTGGAAGACTGTACACTATTTGCAGTCTGATTAGACAACAGACCGACAGCTTCTGTTTATATGAACTATAGAGGAGGTAATAATGTATATGGCGATAAATCTTTTCATTTACATCAAAGTATAGATGGAGACAGAAAATATGGTAGAGTGCTTCCATAAGGGCAGTGTACCTGTCCACAGCTCTAGCTAGAGAAGCACAAATGTAGCATTTGGGGCCAAATTCTCTTCAGGTGTAACACAGTGCAATCAGAACAGTTACTTCTTTCTAGCAGACAGCTTAACAGGTCTATCTAATATCACTTTTTCTCTTCCAGCTTTTACATTTTTTTTACCTATTTAAGAATAAATATGAAAGATTATTGGTTGTGACAAAATAGCCATAGCATAGAGTAATTTACTTGGATTGATACGGAAAACTAACCATCATTTAAAAATTAATTTCACATAATTATGTAAAAGTAATTTTATTTTGTTACAAGTACATTTTAAAACAGAGATATATACTACTTATTTTGAAATACACAACCTGAGACCTGATACTCATAGTAAAACTGTAATGATTCAATTCTTACTGAATCTGTTAGGTGTCTAAGGTCTAACAGGAAATCTTACACCTTTCTCTAATATATTATGATTCTGTGAATAACATTGTCTGCTTTTTAGGCACATGCTTTAAAATTAAAACAGTTTTTCCCTTCATACATTTTCATCAAGGCAGAGTACAAATGTTCTTTTTCTTCTTAGTTCTGATAAAAAAAGGACTATCAACAGACTTGTTCAATAAATAATCATTTCATACTCAGGAAATATATTAGCTGGCCACTTTCCCTATTTTAGATACGCTTTTCTATCTATACGCATTATAAGACTGATCCTGATTTCTTCTCTGATGCATAAACTTGAGCTTTTACCTACCTCTTAACCACAAACTAGTGGCAGCGTAAATAGTTCATTTTCTTTTTTTAAGGGTTACCAGTGTAACACATATCTTCCACTCTATGCAACACATATCTTCCACTCTATGCAAGTATGCAGACAACATAACAGTAGTTCTGCAGATACAAGTATATAATTTTAGTGTTTGACAAGATAACCAGCAAGACAGCCTTTTTCTCATTGAAAACACCTTAATTTTCCTGACAATTCTTCTGGTGATAGTCATAGTTCTTATAAAATATTTATTAATTATTTGCTAGATGGTTTGAGACAGTTAAATATGAGTAGTACTACAACTTCGAACAAGATTTTTCATTCCTAGGAATAAAACTGGTATCTATTAGATACATTCGATATTTGCCACAAGCAACCGAAATGAAGCATAGTATGAAATATTGACAGAAGATGTATGTGTAAACTTCAGGAAATTTTATTTTGTGTCTTACCGTAAGAAGCAACTATGAAAATGAATTAGTAATTGTAGAGATTATGGAGTTAATGGTTAAATGAGGAGAATTGTAGGTAGAAAACATTCTTTAATCTTTTTAACTTGGACAAAATTAAACATAATCTTAGTCTTAGATGCTACTTTCCTTCTCCGAAAACCAAGTTCAAGGTCTAAAGCAGGTTTTCAGATGAGCAAATAATAAACATTTTGGATTCCAGAATGTGAAATTATTCATTATAAATTTGGCACGTGATTAATTTACAGCTGCTTGGGTCTTACTGAATCCTCTTTCTGAAAATATGTGTTTCATCCCTAATATTCACTTTTCACTTAGACAATCACCTGAGTAATTTTGTGCTATATTTGATCCTTGACTAGAGGAAATACACTTCTAAAAATTGTGTTAGTAACTATAAAATGTCAAATGACAAATGAGAAAACTCTTGTTGGCATACAAAAGTAATAATTTACACAAGAATGGTTATTTACATATAGAACAATCATTTCACAGACATTTGAGCATATAAAAGAGTCACAGATTTTAAATCTGGAAAGGACCTGTATTCAGGTAGGCTGATTTCTTGTACAGTATAGGCCATAAAATATCCCTGCATTGATCTTTTTATTAAACTAATATATATCTTAAAGGGAAAAGAATAGTCTGTTTTGTCTAGGAATGGAGAACCCATAAAAAAGTTAGTGAGTTGTGCCACTAATTAGCTACCTCCTTTAAAAAATAAAGCACCTTGATTCTAATTTGAATTTGTCTAGCATCCCTTCCAGCTCTTGGACTTACAACTTTTATCTGCCAGGCTCAAATGCTATCACATTTATATTTCCAGGAAGAAACTAATAGGTTATGATCACATCACCTTTAACTTTTTCTGTTAAGCTAAACATATTTAGTCCCACAGATGCTCGTGACAAATCACGGCTTTAGTCCTTTCATTCTCAGTATCAAATATAAGAATAATATACAATTCCAAATCCTATATGAACTGGGTATATAAAACAAAGGAGCATCTTCCATAACACTGTTGTGCTAAGGGCAAGTATTCAGCTGGCCATATATTGTGACTCCCAAATCTCACTATTTTCCAGAACAGACCTATAAACTCATGGAACATGTAACTGTGTGTGTCTGCGTCTGTGTCTATACAGATATACATACACACACTGGTGGAATTACTTGGCTGTAGTGTTGATTGGCTGAGCTGATTATTCTCATGCTAGCAACCTCTTGTAATCAGAGTATGTTTTCTGAACATATTCATTCTACTGCTGATCTAAGTACTCCATTTGCAGCAGTGTTAGATCTTGAATAGCAAAAATTGATTCCCAAAAGGTAAGTCAATCAATCTGATTGTTCATGTCTACAGTCACCAGGTAAAGCTTAAATTTCATTCCTCTCCTAGAATAAGTTTGAGAGGGATTTTGTTATTAGGCATTAATAAAAGCTTTTGTCCATAGAGAAATTGTGACATTCCTCCACTTCCAAATAGCAGGCACAATCTAAAACTGATGGCTAAATATGAATGAGGAGGAAATATGCCACATGGTTTTACACCAGTGACTGACTGAAGATCTCAAGTTAGGAATACTTGTCTTATTTAGTCAGCTGGGAGAAATAGCTTTCATCAAAGATTGATTCAGCTTGTTTAAGATATGAATTGCATCATGGAGTCTCTTATTTCCCTGTATTCCCCATATTACACTTCAAAATTATTCTTAGCTGATGTTAACAGGTATAGCTGTACAGGCAATGTAATGCTTTTCAGCTATTCAGTATATGTTACAAATGCTTTTATTTCAAGGAATATGTGGAAGCATCGAATTTTTTGGTAGTATTTAGGAATAAATTGCCACATTCATGTCTGAAATAGAAGAGAACGGTTTCCATGACCAACAATAACTGTTGGGGGCTTGAATTACCAACATCTGAAAATAATCGTACGCAGAAACAGACAGACTTCACTTTGGGACAATGAATTTTTTTTTCCTGATGTTTTTATATTTTACCATATAGAAGTCTAAATTTTAAAATTATCTGAAAATGCAAATTGGGACCTTTTCCCCTCAAAAAAAAATCACAGCACAATAATCACATTTAATTTTTGAAATGAAGCACCTGATGTGTTGAAAATTACTTTTTTCTCAGAAATTGAGGTTTGTAATGAACTGGCATTTTCCTGTGAAAAAGTCATACGTAATTACTGACTGCTGTAACCTGAATTCTTCTCACATTAGTAAGAAAAATAATTCCCAGATGATGGTGTTCAATGGAATATTTTAAAGTTGTCACTGAACTGAAAACATTATTTTTATTAAAAATCCCATTTGACTCTTACAATTGTATCCTACACTATTTTTTAAAAGACCAGGTTACCAGGGAAAAGTGGTAGCATTAGTGATATGAATTGACATATTTGAATAAAACAGACAAGATTTTGAGTATGCAACCTCTTCTTCAGGCCTGAAGCAGAAAATCTCTTTTTTTTCACTAGCTGGGAGCGCTCATGTTCCAAAAAATCCGCACCCCTCCTGGGTTCATGAGTTTTAGTTTCCAGACGAGCTAAACATTTTAAATTTTAGGCTTTTTTTGTAAGGGTTTTTCGTAGGTCTCCTTTGAGACTCTGAACTAACAGGTTAAAGAAGGTGGATTGCTTTGAAAAACTTAATGTGCCCTAGTGAATAGTCCTATCACAGTTCCCTGAATAATATCTTCTGGTACACAGCCGTTGTTTTAGTTTCATCCACCCAAGCTGCAAAAGCCTGTGGATCATGGGACAAAATGTACCACATTGTGGGGTGTGCATGTGGAGAAACTGTGATTAAGATAGTTCTTCTGTGAGTAGGCTTTACTGACGGTAGCAACCGGTTTGTATTTGCAGGTTGCATTTTTTCACTGGCATGGTCAGTTGGTGTTTGTAGGTCTGCTTAAATTTGAATGTAATGATGTGTTTGTTTTTCAGAGAATTTTTCTTTTTATAATATGACCATCTTCTAGCGTACTTCGTGATTATTTGTGGAAGATATTACTTTCTTCTATTCTTAAATATTCATCGCTATATTACTATTACTAATGCAATTACTGCAATATCTTTAATAGAAGGATTCTAGTAACATTTTCCACTTTCATTAACATGTATTATGGACAAAACCCCTGCTAAATCTAAGAATCTTTGTTTCATAACAAATTCTGACTTTTAATTTTTTTAATTAAGGTAGATGCTAGCAGTCCTGAATAAGAATGAAAAGCTGAAATCTCTTAGAGAAAAGATATTTTAGAAGAAAAAAAGCCCTAAAGGCCTTAACAAAACTCTGCACTTCAATAAAAAATTGCTTTTGAGTTTACTTCCTAAATTAAGTGCTTTCAAAACTTTAATTCCATTTTTGACAAAACTCCTATATTGTCAAGGAATGGCATCAGAGATTAAAAATTGTTGCTTCCAATAACAGTCATCCTGATCTACATATGCATATAGCATCATACTGGTAGTCAGAATTCAAACTACTAGTGGCTGCATAAGGGTTAGTACCAAATCTTCAACATCCAGTATTCTCTGATAGTTACACAAATCCAAATGAATGTTTATTACAGTGGTGTAAACTCTGGATTTTCCAAATATTGCTACCTATCAGGCCCACTCAAAGGCTCTGATCCTCATTTAATGCACCAATCCCTTGACATCTGTGATTTTTTAAAATATTCCATTCTATTGGTTTATTTCATTCCACATAACCCATAAACACACATCAGCAACAGAACTCTGTGAAAACATCTCCATAAATAGCAGTGATATCTCTGCAACTGTGAGAAGAAAAAGGTGAATAGATTTCAACTCTGAACATTAATATACCATTTTGCCTGCTTCCTTGTGCTGCCATCCATTCCCGACTGCACTACTAATGATAATGGTAATGGGAATCAGGACTTACTGTCAGCCGTTTGTATGGTCTTCATCTGTAACACAATTCATTTTAAAAATTATTTTAGAACATTTGGGAACACTAGCTTTTAGGTTCTGATCTTGAAAATAGTTTTGTTCCTGCTTGGCTTGATTCACTTGTAATCCTATTGCAGTCACTGACACTGCTCATGCGAATACACAAGACTTGAGTGCTGCATTGCCTCCAGGAAAAGTATAGGTCTCTAGGAATGATTCTCTCTTTATGCCAGTTTTCTGTCTTTGTGAAATCATTTCTCTCAACAGTTTTTCATCATTTATAATGGGGTAAAATGAGAAGAATCTAACTTCTTGGCCAGATCTTCAGAGACATAGTTCCATTGACTTCAAAACAAATTTACTGTACCTGAGGATATGGTTCTATATATTTTTTCTCTCTAAGCCTAAGAGTTATTTACGTTTTCACCTCTTACTTGTGAACATGAAGTCCTTCATATTGCTTGTCTTAGATAACCAGGCCAACATTTTTCGCTCCAGTTTATTCTATAATATCATGAAACACACACATCGGTTTCAACTTGTTGAAAGTATTGAGAACTTTCTCCCTTTTTGCTTGCTGAGCAGAAGTATTATGTATTTTATGGTAATACATCTAAAGAGTTTGGGATCCCAAAGTGATATCTGCAATTGTTCCTACTTCTTGCTCCAAATCAAACTGCAACTCTCCCATCTTTTTTTCTACCTTCACAAAACATTTTCCTTTGCCAAAGTAAAATTTATAACATTGCACTGTTTTTCCACTCTTACTAATTGGTTAACACCATACTTTATAGTTCTAATAAAAACACAGCTGCTTCCATTTTACATGTTTGGACACTTTTTATAGGGGGAAGAAACTTAAATAAAAATGAATTGAAAGAAAGTGGAAATTAAGTTTAATTACCACCACAAGAACAAACCACTTAAAGAATTACAGCACTTCAGTATAGATTTTGTGACCACTGCAGACAATAGGAATTTTTCCACTGACTTTAACAGCATTTGGATTTCGTCCCTGAAACTCAATTACTTGTATTGCAGAAGGAGAACTAAGGCAAAGGCAACCTTACTCCCTTGATCAATAGTGCCTGTGGGCATTACCACACATACTAGAATATTTTGGTTATGTATGCACTCACGGTTAGGGACACACATAAGCTTACTTCCCTTATTTGGGGACCATAAGTACCTTTAGTCAATGTTCAGCGAGAGGCAGGTGAAGCCATGATAGAATACCTGGAAAAATATGCCTCCAGCAGCATTGCCAGCACAGCCCATCTAAACACTACCCTGAGGGATGCAAAAGGGTAAGGACAGCTTGCGTTAAATAAATAGCCTTTAAACCAGCTAGCTTGGCAACTGGATAGTGATTCAACTTTGGCAAATTGACAACTAGTGGAAACTGCAAAACATACTGAGAAAACTGCCTAAATACCCACGTGGCTCTTCTACACCGGGTTTTGTGTTCTGTTAGCACCTATCTAAAGCGAACACACTTGCTGTTTTGCTGAACTGGGGAATGGGTCTCACAAACCACATAGGAACTGAAAAGACCATCATAAGGCTTAGATTTTCTAGTTATTTTGTCCCGTTCATATTCTTTCCTCTCCAAAACTTCCCTATGATAACTAAATACCATTGATGAAAAGTAAGTATCTGTCCTCAGTTTTTAAAATTCAGGGGAAGTTGCTACAAGCAGATGGCAAGCAGCTTCTACTGTTTTTTTTTCCGTTCCTCCCTAGGGCAGAAGGAGCATTGTTGAAATACATTTGAGCATTTCTACTTGAAATTATGTAGGAAAGTATTCTTTCTTGGGAAGACATATTTGCCTATAGTAGAGATTATAATAGCAGCTTCAGGAAGGGATGAGGGAGAGAGGAAACACCTTTCAGTTGTTGCCAAGACAATTCTTTCTAAATCCGTAACTTTGTCTCTATGAGATGTCAGTCATGATGCTCTATGGAAGAACATTAAAATGCACTTTTGATTAATTGGTGCACAAATTATTTCCCATTTGATCTGTAGGCATTAAATTTAATTCTAATGCACTTTCAGTGACTCTGGGGCTGTTATATGAATTTGGAATGAATTTAGCCTTTATGTTTTAATTTGCTCAGCCACCTTATCTAAATAGAATATTCTGAGGTTTGGAACAGCTGAAATACTGTTAGTAATTCTTAACTCCAATTTAAATATTTCTGAATTCAATTTAGAGAGAAAGTAAGCTTCCTCTTTGATTGAACAAATGTGTTTTCCTGCTTCTGATCTCTGGACAGTAAGTTAATGTTGTTGCCTCATCAATTTTTTGTTGCATACAGTATGTTGTTCAGTAATATGCTCCTAAGAATGCAGCTGAAACGTAATCGATATTCTTTTCTGCATTTTGAGAACAGTTTCCCAAGAACGTTTTGATTTAAAAATAAATGGAAGTTTGTACACCAAGGTAAAGATGATTTACGTACTGCTTTCTGCTGTAAATAGCTCATTTGAAAGTATACAAAATGGCCCGTTTTAGAAGCAAAATGTTCTTGTCTTGCAATATTGCATATATACAATCCAACATTCAGGGCAGGGAAAACCTGTCTAGATATTGATATCACTTTCAGCACCGTAAGAGCTGAACACCTTATTTTCTGTCAACATGCCAAATCCTGATATCTCGATCAGATTTTACTCACTTCGTAGTAGGCCGCTCCATTACCACTTGAGGAATTACAATGTTGGATAAACTGAAGTCGCTATTTATATTTTTGTGGTTAATAATAACAATAATTTAAATTTTGAAACCCTGATTATTTTCTACTCACTTTCTATTTAAGCAAAACCCCTGCTGAAAACAAAGATTTGTTTGACTAAGGCTTTCAAAATTTTTCCATTTTAATCATCCTTTCCTGTATTTTTTCTTCCCATATTTTATATATTTTCTGACTTCATAACCTTCTTTTATAAGGACAAGCTTAACATGTCTTTTTTCTAACTCTTAGTTTGCTTAGTTTTTATTAAGGGGACATTCTCACTGAACACTGTAGAAAATACATTTATTAAAAATGTATTACAGTTTGGGACAACTGTTAGAAGGGATATCTTATCCAATGGATTAGTTTTATTCATGTTTGTAATTTGCAAAAAATTAGAGAATTCTTTTAATGACATCATACAGAAACACATTCCCATAACATCTGGGCTTATTGTTGTCTTAGTGGGTACATTCTTCCTACACTTTATTATCTTATTCGCCTGAGATCTGGCAGCCATCTGCATCTTAAAGGCCTTGCATAAATCTATAGCTAGCATCCATATTATCATAACCTATTTTTCTACAGACTGATTGTTCGATAGCATTGAGGTTAAGGAGCAGTTCCGTGCAAAGTATAGATTACATATTTGATTATGTTTGATGACGCCAATACATTACCTCTAGGAATCCCTATGCGTTGCCATAACTTCCAGAAATAATATCCATAATATTTGTTCTTGTTAACCAAAGTGACTTGGGATTCTCATTACATATGCAAAGTATACATTGTCATGAAAATTCACCAAAAACATCGTCTGTGCTCACCTGCTGTGCTTATGCTTGTTACCAAGACTCAGACTAAATGTTTATCATGGTCCTTAAGTGCCTAAATCATCTCCTTCGATGCAAAGTACATGCATAGTGTCAAGTGAGACCTCTAAAAATTATTGTTAATAATCGTAAGAATTTCAGAGAAATAAAACCTCTGCCAGGTTTTTAGCCTTACTCTACTAGGAACAATTCCATACGAAAAAGTAATTCACACTGAAAAAAGTTTAGATGTAGGTAATATACAAGTAAATTCTTGTGGAGATTTTAACCGGTAGCAAAATATAAATAATACCAAGTAGAAAACAAGTAATTACATATGAAGCAATCCCCCATAATCCTCAAATCCCTCACAGTCTTGTACTCTACTTCTTTCAAGTCCATATGGGGCAAATAGTACTTTTTTCAGGTCAAAGTAACTTATTATTTGCTTAGATATTCCATATATTTGAAGTACTACAGACTGGATTTAACTTAAACCGAAACAAAACACTTGGTTTGCCATATATACAGGACCTTACTGAGAGGCAAAACTTTTTAGCCAAATTGCTTCTCCACCATCAGGATTCAGTTAATGACATGATTATAGATCACAAAAGTATTTCCACAGTCAGCACTACATCTGTACTATGTAGGCTACCTCTATATCTCCACTACAAAGATTTGGGATGAGCCCTGTGTTTTTATATGATGTTTTATTTTTCTGTCATTCAAATTCTGAGTAAAGTAAGACTTAACTTCTTCTTTCGGCCTCTAACTTCTGAGGCAAATAATTTATTTTGCTCTTAGTCATGGTATGCACCATGACACTGAGCACTATGTTGTTATTCTTTCATCAATTCACACAAGCACACAGAAATAATTTATAGCACATCTTATTCATATTGACAGGATAGAATCAGCAAGGACTGAACTTGTGACATCTGGAAACTCATCCATTTAAATTAAAAGTCTTAGTTCTTTTACCCAAGACTTGAGTATACAATACCGTACAAACAATATGGTTACCGTCAGTGCTGGAGAAATACCACACCGGGAATGTGGTATCCTACTGCCACAGAAAACAGATTTACTATTTGCAAAGAGCTATAGCTAACTGAGGAATGCTAAAGTTAAACCTTTAAATCAACAGCTTTAGAGAAGTGTAAATTAAAATTTTAATGTAAAAATTATTCCAATTAATCACTATGTAGTAAATAAGCCATCCATCCCAAAGACCGTGTTCTAGCTTTTCTCTAATGAAACATCTCTCATTGCTTACACATAGTGTTTGACTAGGAATAAAATACTGTGCTTCTAAGAAAAAACCAACCGTCTTTCTGATAATGACCTAGCTCCTCAGGGAAAGAAAAAGATCCATATTTTTCAGAATATAAATACAGACTTCCTTCATCAAAGAAGCACAGAGTTCTTGCCTAGTACAAACTCCAGCTTTTCTCTGCCTGGGCCCTCTTTCATGCACTGTTTGTTCACAAGGCTTTGCAAGCTCATAAACTCCACGCTCAGAGACTCCTGAGGCCCCTTCAGCCCTCCTGGACTTGTTTTAAAAATCATCAGAAGTTTTGGGGAAAGAGGATTTGCCCATGCCTGTGTCAGGTAATTTGTGTACCTATTTGGGAAGGTGGTAAAAGGAAGAACAGGAAAATCCTAGGAAGGGAAGGACTGACTGTCATAATTCCAAATCTGAGGCTTGTGTCCTAAAGCACACAGTGCAACACAATGAAGTTTCTGACTAATGCAAGCTACTGGGAGATCCTCTCTGTAATCAGAATCATGGAGGAGCAGCTAAAAACTCTCAGGGACTGTATGCTGTGTGTTTGACGCTGCAAATATAAATTGCTACAATCCGGTGGATGTAACGCTCCCCTGACAGAAAACTGAAAAAACTGTTTCCTGCTACACTAAGATCCCTCTTAATATTAGACAACCTTTGAGACAAAGCAGAAGTGAAAAGTCATCTAGGATACATAAATGACAGCCTTAAGAAATTAGTTACTATATTTGGAGAGTTATATTGCAAAACAAAAACCATAGTATGCTTTGCAGTTACTTTTTGGGGTGGTTGAACAGGATGCTCTTGGTAGTACCCTCTCTGCTCATTCTTGCTCTTACACGTAGTTCTTCATTTGCTTAGCATTGTCTATACATTTGTCTTTAAGCTGTAAGTTGGATAGTTAGATGATCCATGTAAAAATAACTTTTTTTGGAGATGATTTTTTTCTTTTAATCATAATTTTTTCCTGGTCTTGTTTACAATGGGGTCGCACAGACACTGCATTGGCCCAGCGAGATGCTGTGAACAGTTGTGGGAGTGTGAGAATGAGCAGCTGGTACATGGAGGGCCAGAACTTCTTGAACTGGCTTTGCCACCTTAGAGAACATTTCTGATACCGCAGGCGTCACTCTGATTTTGCTTCAAGGCGTTTTCTGTGTTTGTTCACCTGACAGATTCTGAAGCCAAGTTATCTCAGAATAGTTTATATAGTTTTGGAGCAGAGGTCCAACACCTTGACAAGTATCATTGTTAATCACTGCTTTCCTTGAAGCAGAAATCTGTACTGCAGTAAAGATTTCTTTTACAGACTCTTTTGTTACTGAAGTTGCTACTGATGTTAAAGACAGCTTTAAAGATTTCCTAACACCACAACTCTGCTAATTGATCTAACGAGGTAACAGGTCCCCGTTCCTGATGGGACACTTGTCTTCTCACTGGGTGGACCTAGGATGATTCATCACTTGGTCTGGTTGTGAACAAGTATATTCACACAGTGCCCATCTGCCTCTCCCTGGCAGAGCAGTAATTGAGAGAGAGCTTCATCACTTTTGAGTTTCCATTAGCTTTAAATACATAAAGTTTCCATGGCACATAATTCTAGATCTGTTCATTGTACAAACTCATTAGCAAAGACAGAGAATGCTGCTCATTACTAGCTCTTGATAGAGACAGTGCTTTAAAGCACTAACTAAACCAGGTGACACTTAAACATAGCTCTCCAGAATTTGAGGACAGTCAGATACTGATAAACCACGTCACATACGAACAAGGTTTTCAAAACTCCTTTGGAATGTGCTTTTGGAATTGCTTTCAGGCATGCTATATATGAAGACCAGTCCTTAGGTTTCTTAGCTGTCACACTGGTAATTGTAAGATGCTGTTGAGGTCATGTTTTTACAGATTTTAACACGACAGCTAACAGTACATCATTTCCCACTTATAACTAATATACATTTAAGTTCTTGTATGTAAGTTAATGCCTTTCAATTACAGTAATGGCACTGAGGACCAGAGATATGGACAGAATGAAAGAAAGGTGCAACAGATGTGTGGGTATATTTATCTGCTGCCGAGTGCTGAGACACTGCAATAAACATCAGCCTTTGCATGAGTACCAATCTAATCTTTTTAGTCAATTAAATGTTACCAAGTAGGTTATGTAGCAGATTTGTGTTTCAGTTTTTGTGTACCTCTCTATCTGCACAAATAATTGTTTTGACTTCATGCAACTCGAACATTGCATGGTAGGATGACCTTGGCAGAACTTAAGTGGTCATATGTCCTCTCAATAAATTTGCTGAAGTAGGCATTCAAAACAATTAAATGAGATATGAACTAATTTTTTATATCCACTAACAGAATATTATGGCCATCATTTTCTTGAATTTGCATGGTCTAAAATGTGCCAGAAAGAAGAGATGGTTAATCTTCAGCCAGGTTTGGAGAAATTTAATACCATAGTTAAATGTCTTATGAAGTGTTAAAACCAGATTGGCACCTCCGTTCATTTTCTACAGAACATGAGGCCAACTCATTTTTATATTGTTCACAAAACATTAGAAATGATTAATGAGTGCTAGTAAATGTGAAAATGAAGGAATGACTATCAGGAATGAAAACAAGTGTCTCCTTTTATCTTATCACAGCTAGATAATTCTGTTAGCTTCCTCATGATCAGCCCCCAGTTCTTTTAAGCTGGCTAAATATCATTTAAATACTGAAATCGAACAAGTTCTCATTACACAACAACTATAGTAACTGTTACAGTGAGCAACTTGTGTATTAAAACTTTAACATATGGAATATTTCTGTGATGCAGAAACCAAATTCAGCCCATTCATTAAGTATATAGAACAGAGACCAAATTTCTCAGCAAGGATTCGGTACAAGAACATTTACATACACACTTACCATTCCCTTACATAGACAAAATTAATTTATACTGAACAGATTCAGTTCAAACTCAATTTCATGTTAAACAACAAAAAATCTTGGAATACATATAAAGAATATAAACCTAAGTACTACTGTAAAATGAAACTGTACGCTCTGGTGTAGTAATGAAAAGCAAAACAGTTTGAAGTTTGAAGAATTTTGGATCTAACAAGTTATGAAAACTGCAGAAAAACAGGAAAAAAAAAAAATCTACTCCAGCTTCATATTATTCCACACTCTACAGTTATGTATTTATAAAAAAAAATTTTGAAATAAACTTTGCCCCCACTTACATAGGTCACAGATGTGTAGCAAATTATTAGTTACAGTTCATGACATGTTCTTTCCAAAGTTAAATCACATCTAGAATATAAAAGACACTAGCTCTTCTGTAGGAAGTTTCTGTAAAATTTCATCATTATTATTTGAAAGAAACTACAGTTTTCTCCTGTTTTTCTTCTTTTTCATAGTATCTTCACTGTTATTAGTATTCTAACTGCAAACTGTTTTAACTTTCTGTGGAAAACCCATTAACAAGTAACAAGTAGCTGAAGCAAATTCATGGACCTAAAAGGAATACAGGTTTGAGTGATAAACTTCAGTATTAGTCTATTAACTATTAAAGAAAGATGAGTATTTAAATTTATAGCTTGAAAATAAACGTATTACATTCCTCCAAACAAACTGCCTTATAATATAGTGAAATCACCAATTATCATTTTCCCTTGCCTGAGAAATCAATGGGGAGGAATGAAAAAATGGTGTGTATGCCCAATGATATATTTTAGAACTGCAGTTATTATTTTTAGATACCTTTTATACTTTTTTTTCTTTTTAGTAATAAAGTCACTGCTACCAGAATGGCTTGGCCAGGCCTGCATTGCAAAACAAATTCAGAAAGCAATCAATGATAATTCTAAAGACCAAGTTTCTTGAAAACACATGTATGTTGCATGACAGAAACAGAATAACATAAACATATAATGGCACAGGTTGCTCGTGTGGTGTACTGAGCAAAATCCACAACAAAGAACATCTATATGAACAGTTGCAGTCCTGGATGTTATATTGGGGCAGTGACAGAAGGAACAGTAGTATCCCAAAGAAAGGAGTCTTTGCATGCCTGAATAAAGCTTTTACTTCTTCTTCCTCTATTCCTATTTGTGTGAGGAACTGATTTCCAAGTTACACAATTGACTTTTTTCAGGATCAGTCGTGATTTCCAGATGTGATCTTGCCATTCTTTGCTTTGTAATGGCAATTCATCTCAGGCACCTGTGGAACTGGCCTAAGAGCAATCTGAAAATGAATGCATGTGCTTTGGGGGCAGAAAGACACCAGGCTCATCACAGAGGTTATAAATGGTGGTTGTATTTGCCCAAAAACTGCACTCAACTTCAAAGAGTTTAGTCGGAATGATATTATCATATGCAACTGGAATTAAATTCAAAGGAGAACTGACTCATCGGTTATGAAGGGAAAGACATTTCCTCAACTTTAAGAGTGCACATACTTTTAGTGTGAGGAAGGAATGAAGGAAAAAATGTGATTATAAGCAAAAAGAATCTAGTGGGAGTTTGTAGCCAAATCCTGGAATGAAGTAGAATACAGAGGAGATGGCTAGGCCTATTATCTTTTGCCACAGAATATGAACATCAGGAAAATTATTTGTAAACCACAAAGTAAAGTGCTTCAGATAACTAATGAAATGTAGGACATGCGAATTGGCTGAGAGGAATTTAAATGTTCTGAACCTTCCCTCATTTTCATTTTTGATTTTAAGAAGAATAAAATTAACTGTCTTTCCTTCCTGTTATCTTCACTTCACTACTGTATATACATTTTTTTAAATTTGATAACATCTTTACCAAAAGAAAACAGCACAACACAGAAAAGGTTGCCCTTACCATACATAGGGTCTGGATGCAATCTGAAGACTCTGGAATTCTCACTTGAATCTTGTCATCACAAGACGTCCAGGGTTGTCTCTAGAACAAAGAGGACAACATAAACTCAGCTGAAGAATTCAGAAGGAATCTCTGATGCTATTGGGATGAATAGCAAAATTCCCATAAGACAGTCAGGATTTCATCACTATTTTAAATGAATATTCAAAAAGAACTTCCAACTCAGAAAAGATGTGATCATTATTCCTTGAAAGCTGGTGAGGTTTTTTTAAAGGTTTTATGAAACTTTTTTTTTCCTTTAAAAAGTTATAATAATATGGGTATTACTCTCTTCAGTTTTGATCAGATCTATATGGATACCGTATGCATAATTCCACTCTAAAAGAGGAGATTGCCAGTAGTATAAACATATCATTATGCAAAGTAATTAAATGCAGAAAAATAAATAGAATCAATGCTGAGAGCTTATAGAAGTACAGATAAACAAGTACTCATAATGTTTTTTAATAGATGTTTAGAAAAATCAGCCATATCTTTCAGGTTAATGACTTAGTTCCATCTAGATTTGCTCTTCTGGGTTCAGAATATACAATTATAATGCTTACAATTCAGAGTGAGAAAACCTTGATGACTAAGTTTGTAGAATCCTGCAGGTTTCAGCAGATCAGCAATCATCCTTTAAAATCTTCTTTGTAAATATATAAAGGTATTTTATTTAAATTCATAGGCAGTTCTAAAAATCCTTTTTTCCCTGTAATTGTAAATTCTTGTTTGTTTGCTAAAAAATCTAACAAGTACTGGAAGTTATTTTTCCTTTTGTGAGTGAGACACTGTTGTTTCTGCTTTGGCTTTTATCTGTCATTCAGAACTACAATTGGTGGCAATCACCTCTCTAACTACAGCTGGGCATTCCTTATTCTCTGGTCTTCACTTACTACTATAGTTTGAAAAGACTCCCCTGTCCTTTTGTGAGTAGTTTAAAGCAATCAGTCAGGATAATAACAGCCAGTGCTCTTCGTCTATTGTTCATGTGACTGAGTCTCACCTTGGCTAAAAGTCCAAAGATCCAAGCATATTTGTATTAATAAAACTTTTTTCAGGTATATTTTACCCCTATAAATGTCCTGACTAGTCCTTTTTTTCTTTTTAGAAATGCATTCAGAGTTTTGATGACCTGTAAAAATGGAACTGAGCAAAGCCACCTTTGTTTTTGATGGAAGTAGCCACAGGTCATGGGGTGAATCCTACCCAAAAGTACCATTCAGTTTAAGCGAGACCTTCACATCTGCGCAGCTCTAACTCATTAGATGGTTCTGGTATGCACTGGGAAGACACAGTAAAAGATAATTTTCAGAAAATTATTTGTGTGCCTAAAAGCCCTGGACTACATCTGCCCTGTTCTGATGGTTCAGGTATGGGCTGTGAAGGCGCAAACATGCACAATTGATCTGTTCCCATTTTTTCATCCTTGTAACACATTTGGGATGGGAGATCAGAAGGTGATAGTGACCAAAGTAGCAACCACTAATTGCTAAAGAGATTGGCATGGGGTGGCACAGCCAGCAAGGTGGCTTCTGCTAACTGTCTAAATTAGAAAGCAATAAATAACGAAAAAAACAGTCCCTTCGCGGGGAGTGTAGTAGTAGGAGAGGGGTGATATAACTGTGGATATCCTAGATTGTGCAGAAACCTAATCCTGAGGAGGATCTGCTACGTAAAAGTGAGGCTGACAGACACTTCAACCAGTCCCAGTAAGCGTCTTGTTCCCCTGCACTGGTCACAAGTACGCTGGAGGCCTTCATGCCCGTGAGTGTGTTCTGTACAGAAAAGGGCATGTGTGTAAGGAGTTTCAAAATAATTATTAAACTACACATGCAATAGAAATGCATGTCTGAATGGTTATACCTGTACAACCTATTTCACATACAGAAGTATTAAACTTTTTAATTAAAAGTCTGGTTTTTTTCAAAGCAAAGTTTAGGGTATGTATGCTAATTGTACAGTGGTGTCCTTACTGGTGATTCGTATAGGCATATGTCAACCACCTTGTTATCAGGAAGCGTGTCTTAATTGTAAGAGTCCTTGGCGGTATGTTTATTTCCTATTTTGTCCATGCAACTTCAGCTTCATTCAGTGGACAGACGGGATACACCAGGCAGCAGAATTAAGGTTCCATAAGGAACAATAAATCTGGTCTGTCCTATTTTTCAAGTGCAACTTGAATTATCTTCTATTACCAGAGAGTACGGGGAGGAGAGACTGTCAGTTAATTCATTCTTATGTCACTAAATCTGTTGTGCTGAAAAATAACTGACAATAGCGTGTAAGCAGCCTTACCTTCCTTGTGTCTTCAGACTACACAGACCAGATTCAAACATTAAGACAAACAACATTTCTATGACCTCTAACACCTCTTCTTAGGTCAGCGTAGGATAGAACTGCGCTGACAGGTTCTGTTCTTCCACCTGCAAAGTAAAGCCAGGTTTAAGCTGTTACATACACTCTCTTGAAACAAAGCAAACTCTAGCTGTTTTAGCATGCTTAGTATGTCTTCATCTGCTTCATATATATTTTAGTGTTTCTGTAAAATAATTGTGCTACAATTTCAGAGGTATGCTGGGTTTGCTGATGTTATCATGAAATGCATTGCATTTTGCACAGTGTCCGCCTGTCTTACTCATGCTGTTATCGAGCATCACTGAGTAACAAGCTATTTCTGTAGATAACCGATTTTATTATAGGTTAAGCAACTATCAGATAAAAAGATAGGAGAAGTTCCAACTGGTGTGGAACTTTTCCACTATTCCAGATTTAAAATAATGTAACTTTCATGAAGAAACAAAAATTTGTATGTGGTGGGCAAGAAAGTCTAAAAAAACATTAGGCTGTGTGTCCCCTAATGGTACTGGGGACTGAATACAAAGAAAGACACTAAACAGGCTCCCATTGACAGAGAAAATGGCTGACCATCCCCTCCATGCTGCTGCCTGGTAAGGAAAACGTCCTCCAAACGGATTTCCTCAAAAATCTCTTCAATTTCCACTAAGGTAAACCTCTTCGGTGAAAAAGCTCAGGCGCTTACCTACTCGCATGGCAAAAGTGGCTTTTTGTATATGAGGCTTCTCAAATAAAGCCTATGTAAAATCTGATGAGTGTTTTGAACATGTAGGATATTGAAACGACTCTAATTTCCCAACAATCAATAATTGTACTGTCTGTATTTCCTGAAAATTTGAACCAGTAATGTATTTTCGACCAATATATATGTTTAGGAGTGTGTGTATATACTCCCAACCCAACTTTTTGAAACAATTTTGATCAAAATAATACTGTACCGGGTCCAGGTGCTGGCGGGGGGCTGCAGGCTTCTTTGTGAGGAGAGGAGAGGCGAGGCCGGGGCTGCCCGCGGCTCCAGCGGCCCCACCGCAGGGCACAGCCCAGCCCCGCAGCCACGGGCGGGCGCCTGGGGAAAGCGCGGCTGAGAGAGGGCAGAACACTGCCCGGCGGTGAGGGGTGAGGGAAAGGGGTGAGGAACAGCCCTGCGAGCCCCGAGGGGAGCGCGGCAGGAGGGGCAGGAGGGGCTCCAGCCGCCCCTCCCCAGAGATCCCCCTGGGGAGCCCGCGCCGGGGCGGGTGGGTCTCTCCTGAGGGAGCTGCGGCCTGTGGGGAGCCCGCGCCGGGGCAGGGGAACAGCGTGAGAGGGCAGGGGCGGCAGAGAGGAGCTGCTACGGACGGGCCGCGGCCCCCGTCCCCCTGCACCCCTCGGGCGGGAAAAGCGGCAGGTAGAGGAGTCGGGAATGAAGGAGTAAAGGTGAGCCGGGGAGGAAGCGGGGAAGGTATCATTTTAATTTTGTCTTTGTTTAGCACTAACTAAATCTATTTTAATTGGCAATAAATTACATTAATCTTCCCGAAGACAAGTCTGTTTTTCCCCTGAGGTAACTGGTACGTGATCTCCCTGTTTTTACCTCGACCCATGAGCTTTGTCATCTTATTTTCTCCCCCTGCCCTGTTGAGGAGGGGGGAGCGAGGGAGTGACTGAGTGGGGTTGTCTGGCAGCTGGCCAAGGTCAAGCCACCACAAACACTCTAACAAAAGAAATATGAAATCGATATACTCATTTCAAATTGCATTAAGCTGAAAAAGTACATTTTCAGGACCTCAGCAGCTTGGAAGGCAGGCAAATCTTGATGCATTTGCACAACAGCGTTTTTATTGGTGCTTATAAGTATACGTCTAATCAAATTATTCAATTAAAGAAGAAAATAATATTAATTGATTCATTGTGCATGAGCATATTTTAGTTTTAACTACATAAGGTTTGTCCAATCTTTTCTTCAGTATGTATTTCATAAGTGATGGTCACTGCTTTCCTCTTCCCTCTCCAGAAAGTTTTGCTCACTTTTCAGGCTTACCAGACAGCACCAGTGCCAACATTTGTCCTGTGGTGTGATCCCTCACCTTTTTTTACAGGATTCAGTTTGGAAATGCTCCATGAGATTAAACAGCATACTAGGACACCACCCCCAGATTAAACGAAACAGTTTCAGATCATGGCTGAAACATAAGGTATTCATCCCACAGCGGCCATTCAAATATGTCATTCACCATGCTTAATAAAATTTTATAGGACAGCAAGAGGCACAGTATTCTAAGCACCAATGCATCCACAATTATTTGTGAGTAACCTCTTTTACTCTTGTTCTAGGTCAAAAGTAATATTGTGCTGCTCTGGGACTTCTGCGGAAAAAAAAAAAAGAAGAAAAGGCTGATCTGCGGGCTCGTTTAAGATCAGGTATTTGTGCTGAAAAATTAAAAATAATCAGTAAATTCAGATGGGTGAAAAAAAGAAAAAGATGAGGTAACAAGGTCAAACTATACTAGGCAGTTTTGGTCAAATGTTTTTGAATTGGGGCTCAGTCTTCCATACTGTCAGGCTTTCTGTTGGACAACGGTGACCTACTGAAACTGGGACCTTCACACACTGCAAAAAAGTAAAAAGAAGTGAGAAGATAATAGCCACTCTGCAAAGCTATTGCTTTATCTTCTCTCTCCCGTATTTTTTCTTCTCCTAGGAAAAATCTGACTGTTCCAATCATTACTGATATATACTTTGTAATTCTATAGGTACTATTTTACTTTGGATTCATGACAAATGATGTTATACATAAAATGATTGTGCATGGCTGTTTCCTTGTGTTCTATTTTATGTCCATCAATGGAACAGAAAAAAAATATTCTGAGAGATAGGAAAAGCATGTATTTGAGCTGTTCTTTGAAAAATAAGGCAACAGGTTGATTTTGGTGGAAGATTTGGGAGATTGAATTATCATATATGTATCTTTAATGAGTGAAGATGCTGCCTCCTCAACTACCTCTTCCTTTCTGGAAGTTGTTCTATGCAAAACTGAAATCATTTGAGTACTTCTAGTCCAGTTCATTTGAAAGTCAGATGTGTGAAGTTACTTCTGTGGCTCAGTTGAGGGACAGTAGTATCTTAAACCGCTGTTGTTCTGACCAAAGAAATTGTCTGTTAAACAGCTCATTTGAAAACACTATAAAGAAAACATAGAATTGGCGTGTATGAAACTGCAGTATAAAATGTTATTTTATGATTAATATTTTCTCTTAAGGGAAATTGTTGGCAAGAAAGTAATCTTTAAGATATTTAACACTATAAATCGTGGAGTTTTTTTGAAGATTGGAAGCTTTTTTCTTTGCAAAAATATTAGAAATCTGCTCCCCAGAAAGAATTTTGACATAATGATTTCTGTGAAAAACTCTCCTTGTGTGATATCTTTACTAAATGTATTGTAAAAATTAACTAAATAATATTAAAATGATAATTGGAAATGTTATACTATCTTTTTCAATAATCACTGATTTTGTAAGTAAAACTTAACAACTGTAATACTTTCATGAAAAATCCAAACTACCTGTCCTCAAAATATAAAATTTACAATATTAGCTTGTGGTTTTTTGAGTTTACAGCCCTTAGTCTATAATTCAAAATTGAGCAGGCTCCAGGTGTATTGTCTAACTTTGATATGCTTTAGCAATTCAGAAAGGTGTAAGAATGTCTGCCTTGAAGTGAGGATTTCCATTATTCATATTCCTCTGTCTTTATAATTTTCTTGTTTGAAGACTAATAATTATAATTTAAGGAAGGAAATGTTATCTAGAAAGCTAAATAGTTCATCAATGGTTGTTGAATAACAGAAGAAAAGTACTTTTTTCTTGAGTCTATTCCTAGAAATAGACTGATAAATGCTGTTTTTCTGAGGAGCTTTTTCAAGGTGGGAGGGGAAATGCAGAGGCTTCAGCTTCAAGGAGATTTTAAGAGATTGTTCAACTTCAAATTATTGCTTGTGTTGGGTTATGTGTGGCAGGAGTCTGACTAAATAATCATAATACACTGGTTGAACTTCGTAATATTTAGCCAGGAATTACAGCACTTGGTTCCTTCCATTCTGTAGATGGAGTACTTTAGTTCAGCTTCCAAAACTAAGAATGCAGGACAATATGGGGGTATTCAGCTGTCCTAAATGGCTCACTCAGGTCCATAAACTTTTAGATTTAATTTCAAGCACTAGTTTTTAGGTCTTAGTTGTAGGTTCAGTTAATTTTAATTATTATATAATTAAGCATTAGAGTATAAAATGTTGTGGGCTTTTAAATGAGTGGGGCTTGAAATTCAATCTTTGAAATCATAATTTTGGACAAGAATTTATGAAATTAATATAAAGTTGAAGTCCTTTTGTCCTACTGTGTTCAGGATCCCACTTTTATAGAGGTAAGAAATTCATTACTCTTCTAACTCCTGTTGGCTGTGCTCATTGAATAATATTCAGAACATTTGAGCTGGATTCTAATCTAGCAGACAAATCATCAGTGCAAGAGTAATCATGTTTTAATTGCAGGCCTCAAATGTGCACATTTATGTAATATTTTAGTCTAGAATGACGTTCTTGTAGGAACTAATGGAAAAGCCAGAAGTAGCACATCCAGACTCCTATCAGACAAAGATGTAAAGAAAAGCAACTGGAAGAAAATGAGGGCATTAATTTAAAAAAAAAAAAAAAAACCAAAAAAAAACCAAAAAAAAACCAAAAAAAACCCCACCCCTCCTCTCTTACAAGCCCACATGGGTTTTAAGCAAAGGTACATTATTTTCTGGACATTTTAACTCTCAATGTTAATTTTAGAACCCAGTGAGGACCACTTAGGACTTTCACAGTGTCATTTCTATAATAAAAGGGAACCTGAAAGTGATCACTAAGCCACAAATGGCTATTAAAAGGGCATTGATGGTTATGGAAAGAAAGAAGTGAATTCTGAAAGGGATTCTAAATACCCTTCAGATAAGATTATTTAAATTGAACTGGTCCACCAAGTGGACTATTTATTCAAGGTAGCCCTAATTTGATTGAGTTTATTTTAATTTCCAAAAAGAAGATTGAGGAATACATTGTCAATTCAAATCTCCTATATTTTTTCTAACCTTCCTGTGTTTAAAACAATATGCATGTAGCGATATCAGCCATGCTAATTGGTTAAATACTGTGTTCCCATGCTTTGGTGCTCTAAAACATTAAATAATGCTAAGGGTTTTTTTAATAAAACATTGCTTCATTGTCTGGTTTGTATTTGAAAGTAGCAAATGACAAAGGCAATCTTGTTTCTTCTCAAATAACAACATGTACTTCATGCTGAGAGTGTTACTCTTTAGCACAGCATAAAGGTAACACTTAGGAAATATTTCTGCAATTGCGTTGCTGAAGTCTGGTGTTTCAGGTTTGGATTTGTCTTATGTCTTCTTCCCTCTGAAGGAAAGTTATGTCTTACACTAGAAATGGCAGTGCTGCATACTGAGGAGGCTGAGCATCCCTTCAGCTTCATGAACACTGAAATCATAAAATGGGTGATAGAGCTGAAAAGTCTGTTAACAAATACAGCTCTGTACTCCTGCAAAACTGCTGGCAAGAGATTATGACTTGAGATGCAAAGACAGGCTCTAGCATATAACTTTGTCCGTGGCTGTACAAATCCAGATGCTGCTGATTAGAGCAGCTGTGTCAGAAAAGGGCGGTTGGCCAAAATCCAGTCAACACAGGAAACATCACACCCTTTTCGGAGGTCGATCTTTAAACTCCTAGTGATCCAAGTTATCTATTATTAATATCGAAGACAAGGAAATCAAAAGATACTATTGCTGCTTTGAGAGTAATGAAATTACATCAGGCATTAAGATGTCAAACACCATATACTGGGTATTGCAAAAAAGAAATGTTGATTCTTGGAAGTATGTGAGATTTTCTTAAGAGTTCAAGATTATTAATATCTCTATACAAGTAATGAGTAAAATCTAATTTGTGTACATACTGTATGTAATTCTGGCCAACTCTGTAGAACTTGCTAGCCATGCGTCATTTTGATTTGAGTGCTCATTATCCATTAAGTTAAACCTATTTTTGATGTATGTCATACATATGCCAGTGTAGTACAGTGACCTGCATGAAATCAGACTGCATCACAGTTTATATTATTATTTGTGCAGAACAAATACTCCTTACTCTAAAGTACCAGCGGGTACTATATTAAAATAATTACCAAAAATTACAAATAATGCAATTCCAAGAGGACTTTACTAAGATGTCTGAATTCTGGAATAGAGAAATGGCCTCAAGATGCGCCATGTGGTTCGACCTTCTATCTAACAACATTTATGCCAGTTGCTGCAGATGGCAATAGTGGCTTATTCTATATTGAGATGCAGCTATTTGCAAGTAGGGACTACTTTGTAACCATAAGCTGAATTAAATGAGGAGATGATCTGGGTAGGAGACTTTGTCCTTTACACATAAGATATGCTTTTAAATCTATTTAAAAAAAAAAAAAGTATAGCTTTATAAAATAAAATAAATTACTATTATTGAGAGAATGTCATTACAGTACATCATGTTGATAAGATTCAATCTTGTGAGAGATCTTTTGTAGACAGTATGAGCAAAATGTGTGAAGTGCTCATCTGATGACAAGTGTCTTGGAAGAAATTGTGCTTGTGGAGAAAGTTTTATTAGGGAAGATAGGTAGATAAATGTGCACATTCATAGTCACTTTAATTTCTTTTTCTCCCATTTTATTTGTTCTCTTAGCTGTAAACAGTGAAAGGTGCCATATCCTTACTCTCACAAATATGGTGCAGATATGTCTATATGTATATTTTCACAAGACTGAAAAGGTTGAAGAGTAGATTAAATTTACCAGCAGAGAGTAGATTAAACTTACCATTTAGTGTATCACTATCTGTAGGATGCAAAAAAAAAAAAAAAAAACCTATCCTACCATAAATCTTTCCAAAGATCTGTAGGGTGTATCCTAAATCACGGTAAGTACAGACTGCAACAACACTCCACCATTACAATGTTGCTGTTGTGGTATCCTGCTACTTTTAAGCTGTTTTATCCTTTGATTTCTATGGTTTTAAAAAGAGGTCATGGGATGGAGAATCAGGTGCAGTATCTCTTAACATTTCATTTACGGGTTTTATACCAACAAACAGAATTCCACAACAGAGGTGAAAGTATTATTCCCTACTAGGCTTGGTGGATAACTTTTGACATTTTATAGCAAGGATGAAATTTTCTTAGTACCTTTTGTAACTAATAAATTCAGTAGGTATATTCCATAATGTTAGCAATGGGCAAATAGTTTTGTCAGTATTTATTTAAATGCTAGCTGATCTCACTGCTTCTCTTAGATCTGACTATTGCAAGAACTCTCATAAGAAATCCACATCATCAAGTAAAACTTTCAGCTTATTAAAGCCAGTGGCAAAACTCCCCAGGAGCTGCGGCGGTGGGCAGCGGGGGGAGGCCAATGTTCCCCAGGCCAGAGGGGTGGAGTGTGGTTACGTTTAAACACAAGTGTGGTTTAGCTAAGGTGGGAAGGTAGATGCATCTCGCACCTCATGGAAGCCACAGCCAAGTTTGGCCAGTACATACCCTTAGGGCAGTGGTCTGTATAGTGCTTAGCTAGGGTTGCCAAATGGTCTCATGGTGTATGTTCTCCCCTGTCCTTTCTGCACGCAGCCCTGTCTGAGCTTTAAATAACGGACAAGGAAAGTACTGCTTATTCTTCAGCCTCCAGAAAACCAAAATTTAATTTCTTTAACAATAACTCTGTCATAAAAGGTTATGGGAGACAGAGGTGAATGTGGAAGGAGAGCTTAAAGCAGGGAGCCATAGCAACTGAACCTAAACCTGATCCAGATCTGAATACAGATTACTGTAAATCAGTGCTTGGCAGACAGGCTACACAAGTAAAAAGAGATCATGTTTATTTTTAGAATTTTGTATTAATTTGCTTGATTCTTGGAGGCTGGGTTATTATCTTTTAACTTCAGTTTAATAGTATTGCACACCCCTCTAGTTTTGTAGTTAACATACCCACCATACTTTGCAGACAGACTCAAGGAGCAATTGCTTTAGGCTATTTTATTTTTTAAACATCTACAATAATAATAATTAAAAAAACCCCAAACCTAAACCTTTCTCATGAAGCCTTTTGTCTGGTATATCACAGACACAGAGCCAGAACTGATGTATTATAGACACAGAGGAACTGTTAAACTTAAGAGTTCTAGTAGGAGTTTCAACTGAGTTACATTTACATTATTTTTTATTCAGTTGCTGCCTTTCTGACCCTTGTAGCTACCAGACTTCTGAAGTGTCTTACTCCCAGACAGGTGAGAATCCACATGTCGGGACATGTGATGGCAGTACGTGTCTGGCACATCAGAAGATGTGATAAGAAAGGGCTGCATAATGCTAACCTGATGTGTTGGGTATGCGCTGCAGGCAGGAATCTGTGAACTTCGAATCCTCTGCGGTAGCCCAGCCACTGTGACCCCGTGCTCATGCCATGGTGGGAACCAGTCAGATACTGTGAGCTCATCCATACCAGAAGAGGGTAACCACTAGCAACTAGCTTGAAGATACACAGAGGAGGAGGCTGTTACAACATGCCACGGTTGTGCAAAGTATCTTTATCTGTAAGGTGGTGGTCAGCAATATGAGTCTAGTGCAGAATGCAGTATACTTCACAGGTTTGTGTTAAGTGATCTTTGCAGCCTTGTCAGAGTGGATCTTGCTAGGTACATCATGGGTTTTTTGGTGCAGTCCTGTCTGATCACTTCTGCCAACACAGGTCAGAGGAAATGTAGGAGACTGGTTTCCAAGCCTGCCTCCCCAGGTTATTATACTTCTCACTTCCTGTTGGCTTTCCATCTTCTCTCTGATTCTCAGTGTATGTGCACTCCCTCACACACGTGCAAATGTACATACACACAACTGCCATTGCGCATTGTTTCAGCCCATTGCCTTTGAAATCCATTTCCAGGAAACCCCTCAAACCATTGCATGACTTAATTTGGTAGCTTCTTTTGTTAGTAGTCACCTGTTTTCATCTGGAAACACATCCATCACCCCTAAGCAGGTTTGTGATAGACTATGGAAGTTAGTACTTTGTGAAAGATCACACATGTAATATGTATCATATAATAATTTTTTACATTAGAAGTCTATTACTGAAGGTAAAATCACATCTTTGAAGAGACATGAGATAAAATTATGTGGAATACAGCACAAGTTTAGAATAAGTTCTCTTCCCTCTTTCTTGCATAAATCATGGACTAAACTAAGGATAATCACTTCAAGCAAAACAGAACTTTTAGCCTGTGCCACTGGACCACTCTTCATTAAAATCAGTGGAAAGCTTATATTTATTGGGTATGCAATGCCTATGCAAAATTGTACGATGAGATTAGTTACATCAGTAATGTAGATGTTTGAACATATGTAAGAGTAGTCCCTAAACCAAAACCCCACTCCCAAGGTCATAGTTACATCAAGGACTTAGTTTAGGAAGTGATTACATAGGATTAAAAAAAAATAATCCCACAAACAAACCAACCAAACCTCTTTGATCAAGCAATCTCTTGAAATTCTTGGGAAGGAGTGCACAAATTGTAAATGTTATTGCTGTAGTATAAAGCATAACTGAGTTTGTAGCAACAGTAAAGTTTCTTGCTGCTGTTGAAATAATTAAGTACCAGTGTCCTATTTTACATTTAGTAAGGGCAAGGCATACTATTCAGTGGAAGAAAATCTTGCCAAAATACTTGAACTATACAACAAGATATCAGAGATATATTACTGCGCGTTGTACTAGGATAGTAAATATGAACTTATACCTGATACACAATTTAAAAGGTTTTAAAATTATTTTTCCATTGTTTTATTTCCATTCATTCCTGATCATACTTTTTTCCATTCCTTCATACTGTTACTAAAATTGTGGGAGTTGTCTCCTGCAATAAATCTCTTAATTGTTAATTTCAATTTTTTGGATTCCTACAGCAACTCCTATTGGAAGATCTCTAAAGATTTCTAAGGGGAAACAAAAATTCATAACCCAAACAGGGGTGTTTTAAATAATCAGGAAAAAATCAGATAAAAAATGCCTTTTTTTTTTTTTTCTTTGTGGGACAGTTGAGTGACTAAGTGTAATGTACTGAGGAAGAAACAGAGACTCATTGAAACCAGTTCTCTTCTGTGAAGTTACTGGTACTGTCAAAACTAAGCAACTCCCTTGCCCCTGATCATTTCACAAGTCATCATTCAGAAAATGCCCTTATCGTGGGCAAGGTAAATGTAATTGAGCAGTCTCACATGCAGTCAACTGTATAGTTAGAAGTCAGAGTGAATTCTTTTTTTATTACAGTCATGTTATCTCCCCAAAACAGTGGCATTTCTTTTTTCTTTCCTCTTTCCTTTTTTCTTTTTCTTTCTTCTTTTCATTTTTTACCTTTTTTCCCCTTTTTTCCTTTTCTTCTGGGGTTTTTTGTTTTTTTTTTAATCACAGTGCATCTTATGTAGTAAGTTAAAAACTGAGCAAAAGACCATTAATAAAGACCATTAATAGAGACCAAGAACCAAGTTCCGGAGTTATTGGTCAAACGACTGCAGAGATTGGACTATGAGATGGATGTAGTTATCATGGCACAAGAAAAACCTGGAGTACTTGCTATAGAAATCCTACTCAAAATCCAAATTAAGTAGGTCAATTTCCATTTGCTGAGCCAAAACCAGGAGTATAGCAATTATTTTTTGATTGTGTAGATTGATTAGGATGATCACCCAAATATGAAAATTAAGGAAATTTTGATTAGCACAAGAGCTTAATTTTTCTAACTGTTGCTTATCAAAGTACTTGTAAGAGATGTTATCTGGGTGGTTTAAGAAATTGATGAGCTTTGCATCCGTAGTAAATGTTTTTAAACTTTAATGTAGGTGATAGGTGTTTTATGTATGCTCATTGCAAACATGAACACTACTAATTAGAGGCTTCGGCAGAGCTGTTTGTATCCATAGCTCAGAAAAGGACAGCAGACTAACTGTGGAAACCTGTGATACACCAGTATTTCTTGTTAGAAGCCCTAGCAGGTGGAAAGATTGATGACTCTACTGTTTAATACTGTATTAACCAGTCCAACAATTTAATTGTTTGCACTTGTTGACCATAATCATATTTTCAACCTGTATACTCACCTGTTCCACAGACTTGTTTGAGTTTCCAGACACATAACTTAGACTGTAACAGTAAGCAGATGGGCAGTCTTGTCTTTGTGCTAGCCTGAACAAAGGCTGTGTGCCTAATTAATTTTTCATGAACTTTCTTTTTGTCCAGTTCTATTCAGGGCATCAGCATTTGATTGTTGTGGTTCACATTCAGAAGTACAGATGGCGATTGTAAAGAATGTAATAGCACTTTAGGAGTCAGTGCCTGTCAGGTTAGGTGACTGTATTACTGCTAACCACACGAGGAAGTGCTATTTACCTCTGCAAGTATTTGGATATCCCGAACCTGTGCACACGCTTAGAAGCAGAGGAACAAGTTGTAGGATTCAGGGTTATTATTGCATATTTTTGCTATGGACTTTGGTTAATATCATATTACTGCTTGAAGTGGCTTTTTGAGGAATGACTGAGGTGGGATTTTTGCGGTTTTGTTGCTGTTGGGTTTTGGTGACCTTTCTTTATAACTGTTATGAGGCAAAGGTATTTGTGAGTATTTCCAGTCTGTTGCCAGCTATTAGCTCGAATATCAAATAAGCTATTTAAGGAAACATTCAAAGGACAGTGCTATAAGACCACAGCTCTCTGCCAAAGTTTATGCAGCTCTAAAGCAGGGCCAGTCTGCTTCTACATCCAAATTGAACCACAAAGAAAAATGATTACAGGTTTTCCACAACTGTGAATTTTTTTCTTTGGATGTCTGCTCCCTTCCATTATCACTTATGTTCTATGCACAGCAGTGAGTTCTTCCCTTGATCTAAGTACATATATGTGTTTATTCAATGTGTCGTCTTTCTTGGCTCTTTCAATACAAGCCTATCACCTGGGTCTGGGAGAGGAGGAAACCAGAAATGATCATTTGATACCTGCCTAAGAGGAGACCATCATGGTTCACAATACGACACTGGCTTCTCCTGAGAGCTGAGTTCTTATAACTGCACTGACAGTGGAGGTGGTGGCCACAGTTTACAGTAGGATGTATTACAAACCAGGTATGATTTCTCCTTGAAGCAGTTAATACATCCACTCTTGTCAGTTCAATACCATTCTTTCCTCTGCACCTCCTTGCTCCCCGTGAGATTCTTTGCCCAGTGTTAAGAAGTTTTTTAATCTTTGTGTGGTGTTGACCATCCTGAAGTCCTTCCAAAATGGCTGGAAACTGAAGGCACTCAGCACCAGTTCAGTGGCTCACGTGGACAGACCCTTTTTTGATACTAATGGAAGCTGAATTTGCTCTACAACTGGACAACAATTATTTAGTTAGGACTTCTTCTCTTTCACCTTTCACTTTTCGTGAAACCATCTGTCCCTGAACTGTGAGTATCTAAATATGTAAAAACGAACATTGTGGTGCACACATTTGGGTTATGAGATACACACATAGTCTTTTAAGCACCCTGGTCCCTCCTTCTCTTCATGTAAGCAGCAGGGTGCACATGTGACCAAAGTTTAAGCTGTAACCTCCTTTCCCCTCATCTGGGGCATGCATAAGGCTGTCAAATGATTGAGCTGTGAAAGCCTTACAAGTGGGTGTGCTAGCATGTTCTTGTCTTGTGGCTGGAGGTCCTAACCCTCGTTTTGGTCATGTGATGGATTAGATATGAGGGATGATGGAATGAAAAAAAAAAAGAGGACATGTGGGATCCTCATGAGAGAGTATGGCAGATGGCGTTTGCCAGAAGAGTTCATATTTGAAGGGTCTTGAAGCATCTCTGAAAAAGAGGATGGTAAGCGTGTGGTATAGATCTGATGGATGAATGAATTTTTCCGGTAGGCTAACCACAATCTGTATCTTGCAAATGCCTGAATTAATTCAGTCTCCATTTATGGCAAATGTTTGTTGCCCTTCAGAGGAATTTATAATTGCCACAGCTAGTTCATGCAGTTGACAAGTGGGTGTACATACCTTGCATTTCTAACATAATAACAGTCTTTCAGGAGAACTATTTTGGGAGCAGGTGAATTTGCATACCAATAACAAGAAAGGAAATTGCATGCACCACTGAGACACAGGAAAGCAGAAAGAAACAAAATTGATAAAGGGAGCAGAATAGTCTTGCTGTATGGTTTGTTTCTGGCTGTAATGATATAGAAGGTTTGATAATGAGGCCTACACCTATGTCAGACAGAGTTCGCTCAGTACCTTCATCCTCTCAGTACTCATGATGACTTGAAATGGACTTTTGTGTGCTTTTGAAAGGGACTCAGGCTATGCTGGTTTACTGTGCACCAGTACCAGTTACAAAAGAAAGATTATACCCTCCGTGTGTATTATTTTCTCTGCTATTATTTCCATGCAGCTTTAGACAAGGTGATAGTTTTTACAATCCTAAGAGGTAGCAAGGACTCAAACACTATAGCTTTGTAAAATCTAAAGGCAAAGTTTTGGTGTTAACCTTTTCTGAAGTGGGCAGTTTTAACTCATGCTGAAATAGATATCTTTACTTCTTTGTTCTTATCTTTTTGTCTGTGTAATGTTGTGTTTCAAATATATTGTAGGTAATTCCAACTTGTTGTGTTAGAGGTGGTCAGGTAGTTCACAGAATAACTGATTTTACTAGAGCAGTCGTCTTTTTAGCTTCTTGTATCACACTCTTCTGATGTTTGGCTCTCTTCCCATGTCCTTTCATTGTCTGGTACACACTCATTTTGAGTATCCACTCAATGCCAAATTTTCTAGAATGTACTTCAGCAATTACATTCACTCTTACTTGTTTTCAGTTTGCTGTCCTAGCTAACAACTATGATGTTCACAGTCATCCTTCTTTGTTAATGTAAATGATTATCTCATATGACAGCCCTTGTAGGCTTTGTTTGTTAGGAGGAGGAATTGATAAAATTATCAGATACAAAGTTTGGTGCGGTCCTGATTATTGGTCAAGTACGTGCATAAAATCTTCTATGTACAAGAGGAACAAATAAGTGACGGTATTTATTCTCAGAAATACCCAGCCAGACTCTCTAACATTAATGGCACCCAAAAAAGCTGTCTTTGTACCTCTGGTAAAGAACCTAGTTCCCCAGGCAGGGTTTATGACTCTGGCTCAGCTATGGGGGCTACCCCTGTGGCCAGCAGCTTCTACTGTGCCCAGCTGTTCCTCTGAATAAAGGGGCTTTTAAGTAGGAGCATTAACCTGAAAAAAGTTGTGCTCAACTACCTCATCCATTTCAACACTTCAGTGATCATCAGCGAGAGACCTGTTTCATTCTAGCCGTTAATGCTTTTCCAATATACTACCACCACATTCAAATAAGTCTCTTGCTAGACAGCTGTTAATGTACTATGACTTCAGCGTAGGTATGGTCAGCTGATGAAAGTTATAGATAGCTCTCTCCATCTGGTTTCGCTTTTTGTCGGCGTGGCATATACTTAATATAGGTTCTCTTGGGGATTTGGTCTAGTATATTTACCGGCAAATGTGCTGTTTATACTTCAGAAGTAGTTAAAAACTGGCAAGTGGAATTCACCTGGATCCATTTCAAGAAAGAATACCTTTTGTCTGTAGCCTGGCAAGCAAAGTTTTTATCACACAACTGAAGACATTCTAAAACTTCCTATAAATGATACACTAGTAAATGTGGGTAGATTAGAGAAGAAAGAATATTAGTCAGTAAGCTGCTGTTTGAAGAGTTTGAGGTAAAATAAAATAAATCCTTTTTCTAAAAAGAGAACAGAAAAGAATATAAAATTGCAGGCATGTAAATACAGTGTGTGTATATATGTGTCTGCATGTACTAAAGTGTTTCTCCATTTGACAGAATGAAAATAAGTATTGTAGTATCTTTCATCTTTAATCAGACAATCTGATTAGAATAGCATAATCAAAAGGTGGTAAAGGTCTATCAACACACCTAGACCACTGCTTGTCAAGGAGTTCCCTCTTTGGTATACACACCTATCTTTTCTCTTGTTTAATTTTCACTCTGTCAGGCCAGCAGGTCAAGTAATTTCTTCTTTGGGTTTCAGTGTCTCTAATCTTACGGAGTGCTCAGCCTAGATTTTCTGTTTCTGTATTTCCTGTTGCTGCCACTGTGGTTTTTTGTCCCCTTTTCCGTTAAGCATTAACTGATGTCATGAGATCAGAACCTCTGCAGTTGCTTGCGAGTGAAAAGTTAATCAGTCTTACAGTTGCAGAAAAAAGCTTGTCATTGTGATCAACACATAATTATTGCTAGCCTGCTAGCATCTAAGTAAATGCAAACTGCCCCTTTCATCTGAACTCTGACTGCTGATTCCTGATCACACCCCCACTGTTTTGTTATGGGCCGATCTGTGGTGCTACAGGCAGACATGTTAATAAAGTCAAGACTGCTATCAGTGGGAATCTGCTGTACAAAATACTCCACAATTTCATAAAAAGCAGGATATTTGCTGGATATAGCAGAGTAACAGCAAGTTTTCCATCAGGCCAGCAGGTAGGATTGTGACTGGCCTTTCAGAAGCCTGGGCCATTACATAAAAGTGATGATCTGCTGTGCAAAATCTATATAATGCAAGACCTTCCAAACTGACTGAGACCAAACATTCTAGCTTAGGATCCTTCCCGTGACAGTGGCCAAAAAAGAAGCGTGCGAAAAAAGTGTAAGGAAAGGGCCAATCAAAACTGATACTTTGAGAAGACTCTCTCAGCCACCAACAAGCTGGGGCCGCTCAGGGATTCGTGCTCCGGGGCAATTTAGTAACTTTCAGTCTTCTGGGAATGTTGAGTGCAGTAAGAACTTGGGACTGTTAGAACATCCTGCTTTCAGCATCTCAGTGAAAATAACAATTAATCTTTTGAATTATAGAAAATGACAGAAACCAGGAAAATATTAATGATTTCTCCCTGACTTTCCATGGTAGCACCCAAGGCTTCAGCACTTTGGGACTAGATAAAAGTCAGTCTGACAAAAGAATATATGAAGATTTAACATACAAGTAAAAGGGAATAAAGTGGCAACTGACTATTTTGTTTATTGTATCTTTGCTTTTGTTTTATTTTTTTACTAGTAAACAAGGAATAAGGCCTGGAAAGCTAATTAGGAGAAAAAAAAATAGAGAAAAAAATACAGACAAAAAGGGTGAAGTCATATCTGATTATTTTCTTGGAGATGGTTATGTTGGGGTAGTATATTTCACATTACAGAAAATTGAGTCATAGATCCAATCCAGTGCAGGATTAGTTTTAACAAAACCTGTTACCTTTAATGGGACTGTTTATGTCTACAGAACTGAGTTTACAAAAAATCTTTACTGATTTGAGTGTTTTCGACAGACATTTGAAGACACAAAAGAGGCAAATTCTGCAGAAGTATTAAAAAAAAAAAGTTTACTAATGTTACCATGGATAGATACGAATTAGTGAGGCAATCACAAAGACTGTAAGAAAGTATTCCTATGGCAGATAAATTCCAGTTCTCTAGGAGGATTTAATGGAATTTGTCATGAGACTCCATTGTTAAAATTAATGGCTTACGCTGCTTACAATGATATCTTATCTAGCAGTCAAATTTGGTTTTGACTCAGAACAGATTCCAGCTAATTCTAACGTAATTTCCTATATTATGTTTTCATGAAGCATACCATAGCTTCAAGATTACAACTATTTTTTTTATTCTAAATTGTAATGGAAATTTTATTAAGTTGCTAGCTTATCCTTGTCTTTCTGTCAAAATAAAAGAAAAAAAATAAAACAGAAGTATTTTCACCCTTTTCAATCATGGCTCCTAAAGGTAACTTAGAAATAATTACTAAAAAAAAAAAAAACCTCATTCATTCATAAGATGTTACACTTTCCTCCTTCAGAATAAAGGAAACACAATTTTTCCAGGTATTTATTTCTGTAATATTACTAATTTTTCTCTTAAAGTTGTTGTTTTTTTTTTTTTTCTTCCAACATAAATTGAAGCTTATAGAAACAAAATTTGTTTGCCAGATGCAGTATCCTTCCAATAAGTGTAAGGAAAATCCTGAGTTAGGAAGCTTGAGCATAACTTCATCTTCATGAGTTGCTTAAAGGAAACGTTTGTTTAGGCACAAAACCATCCTCCCACACCAGTTAGTTACATTTTTGCAAATGCAGCTGGATACTGTCCATGTTTGGACACAGTGTAGTTTCTAAGGTTGTAGTTTTACCCTTATGACCTGCTTTTTCAAAAATAGTATTGACAAACAGCGCAGAGCCACTGGTGATTTAGACATCCTCTGTCACGTTTCTTCTTTTCTGTTGATAATACTGGTTTTAGTTGAATATATTAATTGAAATGTCTACTCCTGAGAAAAATAGAGCCCTGTTTTTCTGATTTGCCTTTTCATTTATAAGATCTGCAAAGAATAATTTTTATTCCATCAACCCTTAAATCACAGTCTTTAATTACATTGAATCTTCTTTTTTAAAAACCCAGTTATTTATGAAGGTGTTACTGTAGCTGTTGTGAAAAGAAATTTGATTTTGCATTATTTTAATTTTCATTCAAAAATTGGTAGGGATTGCAGCTTGTGATACTGTAAAAAACTGTATAGCTCTCCCTTTGGTATCCATGTTACAAAAATTACTTCTTCCCTTGCAAAACTGTGTAATGCAACAATTCAAAACAAGAAGAAAAAAGCTGTGATTCCTGCTTTCCTAGAGGCTTTCCATCATTTACATTCACCAGCGAAAGGTTGGCATGTACCTCAAGGACTAATGATAATGAAAAATGTTGTCTTAAAGAAGAGAAATCTTTCATAACTTTCTTACTAACACACTGAACTCATTACAGCTTGTCTTACTACAGCATGCTCTTTTATGTCTGCCGTAACGCACTTCATTTTCAAGAGACTATGACGTGCACTGATTCTGTAAGCATTTTTTCTCTTCCTTATTTTCAAAAGCTGCCTTTGGTTGTCATAAACTACTCGCTTATGGGATACAAATTAGGCACTAGGGTTCTCTGCAGTTTCTGACTAATATCAAGATCTGAAAAATTATATTTAAAATGTATCTGGGGCAAGTAATTGTTTTCCATTTTTGAGAGCAGAGTACTTGTGACGTTGTAGCTCAGGAGCTGCCAGCAACCTCAGCATTTTTATTAAAATAGTGAGCTGTTTGTGGCAGAGGTTGTCTTTTTTGCTGTGATTCAATTTTTTTGTAACACATGCAGGTGAACTGTGTTCATGGTTTGACATTCTAGGCATTATCATGTTATGAGTAGTCAATAATAAACATACATTTTTGAAGGGTTTGTAGATAAAGTGTAATACTTCACTCCAAGTTGAGATTTGTAATTTCTTGGAAGTGAAACATTGCTTTGTTTTTGTTACATACTGTTCATATAGGTGTGGCCACAGCTCTGGAGTACACCACCAACATTTACCATGACACCGTAATTTGCCATTCAGTGAGCTGTTCAATCCTTCTGTAGTTTTCTCCCCCCAAAAAACCCAGTATTAATATTTCTAGATGCATTTGTTGGAAGTAGCGCAATGGATAACTCTTTGCTCTCAATCTGCCTTCTATTTCACAAGCAACTCCCACTAAACTCTTGACTCAATAAAATACATAAACATATCTGACTTTAAACCAATATCTAAAAGATAGAAGAATAATGTGAAGGTTAGAAATGAGCATATGAATGTCTGCGACATATCTCTAAAAAACTATTTCTGCAATTGATTTTAAGTGACCTGTGTCAAAATCTTGCTGAAAATGGAAAAATGTCATGCAGACAGACAAAAAATAAGTGAATAGTACTTGCAGTTTTCCAAAAAGTTCTGCTGCAGTAACTGTGAAAGCAAATTGCTCTGATTAAGTAATGATAAAAGTATGTTTAAGATATAAAAGCATCCCAATTCGGTTGTCCTGAAGGATTTGTCTGTTACACATAGACTTTGTATTTGAAGACGTATTTTTACATTTTGCATTGAGTATAGCCAACTCGATTCTTTATAGTTCTATAAACTTTGTGTTCTGTACCTCTTTCAAAGATAACAAAGTCTTCTCAAAAGAAACTCGGCTACTTGACATTATGCTTTAATATAATGTTATGAGATTGACCTACACTGCTGTTCTGAACAGAAAAGTGACTATAAAAATGATATGATGATTCTTCTGAAAAGCAAAAAGAAAATTCAGATTCAAGTTGAATAAAGGCTTAAACTGTCCAAAAGCTATCTTTAGAACACTGAAAACCCAGGTTCATTTAGTGGCATCTCAAACTCTGTAAGTAAGGTAAACAGGACTTTATTTTCTTCCTATAATTGAACAAGAAGCAACTTAACATAAACTAAAGGTACATTTCAATACACTGCACCAAAAGATACTCACCACCTGCCCGTGTTTTAGATGGCATATCCCTGAGCAGTAAGACAGATTTTCAAAAACAATTGGACAAGTCAACATAAGGTGAATGAACAGTGCAGTGGCAATAAATACCATGTTACTTCAGTTCACCATTAAAAAGAAAAGAAGAAAACCTCCTACGACTCAGTGACATCTGTAAGAACCTGCTTGCCTTTAAGCCAGACTGAAAGACAAGAGATCTAAATGCTGAGAAATTATACATTCCTCTACTAAGTGGTTCTTTTAGAGAAAAAGAAAGGCAAAGGGAAGAATATGATGGAAGGAATAGGATGGGAGAAAAGAGAAAGGTCAGGTAGGGTGAAATACCGTGGGGAACTCGGGAAGAAGTGGAAGAAAACCTCTAATAGTCCGCAATTAAACATTGATGTTGACTTCAGTGTTCATGGTGATATCACAGGTCTGCATGTACGGGTTTCCAAACAGCTAAAAAATATTAGGTGCTCATACTACTGCACTATTTGTGACAGTACCTTTGTGTTACTCTGCCTTGCTTAATTTTTAGACCATGCAACAGATAATTAAGCTCTAGTAAATCCACTGTGAATCTGAAAGCTGCTGCTTTTCTGTGCCCCACACCAAGACCAAACTATGCCAGATGGGGCTAAACAAAAACTTGAGAGCAAGAAGTAGGACAAATAGTTACGGCAGCAGAGATCGCTGAATTTAGGCAAAGCCGTGTCTCAATGTTAGGTGGGGATTGCTGGGTCTGGCATGGTTGCCTTCTCCAGTCTGGCTGCACATGGTTCAAACCGGCTTGCAAAAAAATTGCTCTCCTTTGCATGCCTGCATTTAAAGTAAACTAAAACTTATATTTGTTTGGCTTAAAATGTGCTGATCCATACTCTGGCAGCTCAGAAGCTGTTCAATTAGGAAAAAAGCCATATTTGTAGCATGCCTGACAAGGAAAACTGCAAGTGGTAAATTGCTTAGCCACCCCAAGTCATACCTTGCCTTTGTGAAGGCAGGTTAAGTTGCACATAGTCAGTTATTGATTCTCAGCTGACCTTTGGGTAACCCAAAGCTACAGTAACTTAGCGTATGTAACCTTAGCTTTCTTTTAAAAAATGCCAAATTAAGCCAGTGACAGAATTTTGGATCCTGCCATTCCCAGGTATCTCCCTGTTAATTATATACTTTATATGCTTCAGTGAATATGAATGCACTGAGTGTATTTTTAAATTCTGGAAGTTTCCATTAAAATTTGAGCTTAAACAGCCCACTGAGATAGGGATTTACTTCTTCAAACTCTGATGATATTTGCAGGTCTAGGTCCTTGACTGACTTTCTTACCTTAAGGAAATTTAATGCAAAGCTTATTTCAATTCAAGTGCTACATGCCAGTGACACATCAGAAATAGTTATGATTTTTCTTTTCATTAAGAAATAGAAAAATCAGAATTTGAATTGAAATGAAAATGGTAAGTAAACATACTGAATCAATTCTAAGTATTTCTTAATGGGAAATTAGAGCATGAAATTGTATCTTCATGTAAATGTAAATTTCACCTTTATGTTAATGAAAAATAATGTTTTAACTGTGTAAAAGCTTGTCTGAGCTTAATATGAATCCAGTCAGGATTTTTTAAAGAAATACGAAGCTCTGGTGAAATACCTTTTCACTCTAAAGAGTCATAGTAGAAGAACCACTCTGAAATGTACTAGACTATGTTTTACTATTTCCTCTGCTCTTTATTATAGACAAGTGTTTATATCCAAACCAACCTAGATAGGTGAAAGTACTATTGTTATAAAGCAAAAGGAACAGTCAAGATATACTCAATCCCTTGAAAAAAACCACCCCACAGAAATAATAACTTTGCTGTTATTAATGTGTGAGGTGACTGAATCAAGCTAAGATACAGAAAAGTTCCATCATTTTATGTCCCATAAATGCAAATGAAGACATATTCTCCAAATAGCTTTGTTGATTGGAAGAACACTCAAAAAAATGGGAACATTGTGGAAGACTGAAAGTAGTTTGAATTCAGTAGGATAAAGCTGAATCATTTGGGATTATCAGAAACAACAGCAGGAGGACTGAAAACAAAAGAGAACAATGGTCTCAAGTATGTGCTGCAGTAAGCAAACATGGAAGTTGTGTCTTCAGTTAAGAAACTATGACTGTTCTGAAAATACTGAGTCACTCAGTGGCTCAAAAAAAGAACCCTAACCAAAAAAATAGTAACCTAAAAACACTAGTGTCAAACGTAATATTTTTTTTCTAACTTTTTTTATTCTGGTTTATAGAATAACTGTAGAATTATATTTTCAATTTTTTTGTCTTCCTGAACTTAAGGGTTAGAAACTTGGCTTTATTTTTTAATGAAAGTTATATTTTCATGTAATACCAGGACTGGTACATAAGAAAAATAAGAAGCATGCAGGCAGAGATAGGGACCAGGGAAAAGGAACAGCTAATTGCATCAATTAATGTTGCAGACTTGCAACAGAACGGACATAACTGTGGTCCCACTGGTCTTGTTCCAGTTATTCCCTCATTTTGAATTAATTTTCAAGCATTTAGAGACACTTCAAAATTGCAAAATCAGTAGAGCATAATAGGCACCTAATCTGAAACAAAAAAGAAAAATCTAGGTCATGTGTTGGTAACCTAGCATAAAGTGTCTATATTGCCAGAAAAGAAAAAATATCCTCTGGTTCAAATTTAGACAAAATCTGGCATAGAAGCATTGCATCAGCAAATAGTGATTCATGGATTTGCACAGATAATAGAATCATAGAATCTCTCAAGTTGGAAGGGACCCATAAGGATCATTGAGTCCAACTCCCTGCTCCTTGCAGGAGTATCTAAAACTAGACCATATGACTAGAGCATAGTCCAGATGCTCCTTGAGCTCTGACAGGCTTGGTGCCATGACCGCTTCCCCAGAGAGCCTGTTCCAGTGACCAACCACCTTCTCAGTAATGAACTTTTTCCTAATGTCCAGTCTGAACTTCCCCTGACACAGCTTCATGCCATTTCCTCGTGTCCTATCGCTGGTCACCAGAGAGAGGAGATCAGCAGCTCCCCCTCCGCTACACCCCTTGAGGAAGTTGTAGACTGTGATGAAGTCACCCCTCAGCCACCCCTCGTAAGTCTTGCCCTCAAGACCTTTCACCACCTTGCTCTCCCTCCTCCAGACACACTCTAATAGTTTCATGTCCTTCTTATATTGAGGTGCCCAAAACTGCACACAGTACTTGAGGTGGGGCCACACCAGTGCAGTGTAGAGTGGCACCATCACCTCCATTGACTGGCTGGCTATGCTGTGCTTGATGCACCACAGTACACAGTTGGCCCTTTTGGCTGCCAGGGCACACTGTTGACTCATATTCAACTTGCCGTCAACACAACCCCCCAGATCTCTTTCCGTGGGGTTGCTCTCCAGCCTCTCATCCCCCAGTTTGTACATACAGCCAGGATCACCCCATCCCAGGTGGAGAATCCAGCACTTGCTCTTCTTAAATTTCACACGGTTGGTGATTGCCCAGCTCTCTAGTCTATCCAGATCTTTTTGTAAGGCCTCTCCACCCTCGAGGGAGTCCACAGCTCCTCCTACTTTAGTATCATTGGCAAACTTACTTAATGTACATTCAATTCCTGTGTCCAGAACATTTATAAAAACATGAAAGAGCACTGGCCCTAAAATTGAGCCCTGGGGAACCCCAAGGGTGACTGGCCCCCAGCCTGATGTAACAGCATTTACTATAACTCTTTGAGCCCAACCCATCAGCCAATTGCTCACCCAATGTGTTACGGACTTCTCTAGCTGTATGCCAGACATTTTGTCCAGAAGGGTAGTGTGAGAGACAGTATCAAAAGCTTTGCTAAAATCCAAAACCACCACATCAATGAAGTAGGTTAAGCAGGACTTGCCCTCATGAACCTGTGCTGGCTGTGACCAAGGACTGAATTGTCTCTCAAGTGTTTTTCAATAACTCCCAGAATAACCTTCTCCATAATTTTACCTGGCACTTCAGAAGTGAGCCTGACAGGCCTATAATTACCAGGGTCTTTTTTCTTACCCTTCTTGAAAATTGGGATAACATTTGCCAGCTTCCAGTCAACTGGGACCTCTCCAGACTTCCAAGACTGCTGAAAAATAATGGAGAGAGGTCCCACAATAACATCGGCCAGCACTTTCAGTACCATGGGATGATGAGATGAGAATAAGCACACAGGATGAATTTCCAAGAAGATGGTATCTATCTAAATCTTACAGCATTCCTCCAAGTAAATGATCTGGAGTACCTTTGCCATGATAAACAATCCTGTAGTTGGCCTCATATAACAAAAAATTATCTGTTAAATAGTAAAAAAGCTTTAGATATGACCAGTGATAGCCACCCTGAAAGGCGGCAGCATCAATTAGCTGGCTTAATGACAAGGGTAAGTGTCGGATAAATACAGAAACAGAAAAGTAAGCCGCATTGTTAATCTTGCAGCCTCTCTATGAATAGACAAATGGGCTCTCTTTGACAGGAACAGAAAAAATCCCTCGCTGTTATGGACACCAAACCACACTGCAAGTTTAACCGAATACTGCATTCGTGAGTATGTGGTTGTATTTTCTCTATGGAGCCAAGAAATTTCTTTTGTTGCTGGATAAATTTCTCTACCAGTAAAAAGTATTTGTGAAGATGACATCAGTGCTGTCACAGAGCGCTAACAAAGTTAGAGTGACCAACAATGAAATAAGCCATGCTTTTTTTAAGACAGATGAAAATATTTTAATCAAATTCTGGAAAGCAATTAATGGTTGAATTACTTCAACACTGTGTACAATAAACTTTTCAGTGTTTTGTTTTGTACATTTTTAAGGAGACAACATCAGTTTGAGGGGGGAGGTGCAGGTTTTGTAGTGGTTGAATCAGTTTGGGGTGGGGTTTTTTTTCTTCTTAAACCAGTACATGTTTATTTTTCCTTAAGCCAATACAAAGCCTAATAAGGACTTGATTATACTCACCAGAAAAAAAAAAAAAAAAGAGAATCTTTATAGTGGCATTGCTTAGACATGGATTTAGTGAAGGAGACTCTCAGGATTGTAGTCTTCCTGTTAGTGTCACCTGGTGCGATACGCATGTTCTTCTGATACATCAGTTGTTAACAACACGCATGGTTATTCATATTCATACTGGGACTGCGTCCTCCCATTTGCGTTCTTCTCTTCCCCATTGGAAAATAGCTATGATAATAAGTGTGTATATCAATGTAATTATCCCTAATCTAAAAAGTCATATCACTTGAATTATTTAAGAAAGGCTTTAAGGGATGTACTGAAAGAAAGAAAATGTGATAAATTTAAGGGCAGTTTTGTTTCTCAGGCCATTTCCTGTCTCAGAAGTGCTGATACAGATCAGTGGAACTACTCAGTGTGTAAAACAAAGCATGCATATAAGAGTGTGGTCAGAAGTTAATTTCAGCAGCAGATAAAACAAATACATTTGACTTTGCACTGAAGGGGACCAGGAGCACGTACATTGACATTTACAGTTTGTCAGGGGGATAGTAATCATCAGCCAAGATATAACCACTTTTGCTGACTGTGCCTAAGGTTCAGATACAGAAAGACTAGTTCTTATTTGGCTCCTAACTTTTCATTTCACTGGGTTGGAAACCTAGATGGGAACTAGGAAGTTAAATATCTTACTGAATTTAGGTTTCCATCTTTTCAGAATCAGAGACTGATGCAGGAAGTAAGGACTAGTCATTTCATTTTTGTCACTCAGGACCCACAAATCTGATTTAACCTTGTGTCTAAGTGAATTAAGAGTCTGAGTGCCAGTATTAGTTGGGTTACAAATTATACTCCCCTTTGTTTACTATTGGATTTATCTTAAGTTTCTTCTGCTATGTTGCAAAGGTTTACAAGTACAGGATAAATTACTCTACCGTTTGTTGTGTAGATAATATCAGAATCCAGGGTATGCTGGCACAACTGCTTTTGAAAACAGAAAAAACAATAGCAACAGCAACATTTGCTTTCTGTGTTTACATGTATGTAGTGAAAATAAAGATATTCTGATCTCACTCTAGAGCTGGTGTGGGCTGTCTAATAATGAACATCAGCAGACAGAGTAAATCACAATTTCAGTGTTACATTAAGAAACATGCCTACTCTTTGACACTGTTGCACTCAACATAGTGCTCTTGGCAGCCTAAGTCTCCCATTAGAAATACAGATGACTGAAAGAGTGTATTCTACTAATTACCGTCTTTCCCTCACGCACACACATGCACAAAGCAGTAAAGTACCGTTAAATATTCCTGTTGTGCTCTGGTTAGAGCATAGTTTCAGACCTCGTGGAAGTAAAGAGCTCCTGCCTCACTGAGGCTAGATACCGCTAGTCAGCTCATGTGTAGTACTCTGCTTCTGGGAAATGTAGTAGATCCAGAGCTTGTCCCTTTGGAGGGGCTCGCTAGATTCCTGCTGAATCCCTGTGGGCAGCATTACAATATATAAGCATCTTGAAATGGTCATAGTAGTGAATTCAGAAAGCAAAAATTGGCAGTCCTGGCTTTGCCTCATGTGCTGATTGGTTTTGGGCAAGTTCTATCACCAAAGGATCTGAGTTGCTTTAACAGTCCATTAGCAAAGCAATCTGTGGTTGCCACATGTACTGCATTGTTTTTCTATCTTACCTTTATTCCTTGAGAAGTGTGAGTTTACCATTTTGAAAGATATTTTGATTAGGGCCTTTTTTTTCCCCCCAATGAAAACACTGTTAAAGTGTGTTCAAGGTTAACAAAAAAGGTTCCTTACAGTTACGGAAGACAGTGGAGTTTATGATGGCCCTTATTTCTTAGGAGAAACTATTTCATGGTTTTGAACCGTCTCCCCAGTAAATGTCTTGTCTTGTACAGGTGAGTTTTATCTTTATGGTGGAAGGTTCTACTGCAGTGGAGGAGAAAGTTTATGACTGCAATCTTTATCTTGGAACTTCAGGTCATCTATTAGTTATGCTGGGCTTATGCCACAGAGCACTTCAAGCATAAAGAATACAGGTTGAGACCAGGTCATTTAGTCTATTTGATCACATTTTTCCTATGTAGAAAATAAGAGGAACAATTTTTACCCAGACTTTTCAGGTTGATTTGACATCCTCAGACAGAAATTGGTATATAAATGCAGCAGTATTGTATGTTAACTTATATTTGACAGGGATTAAAAGCAGCAACTTGCACACTATGAAATCTTAATGTTTGTAATATACTTGGGACCTATGTGTAGTCAAGGATGCGCATGCACATGCAATGCATCATATATCTGCTGTAATACATACACACATATAAAGATATTATTATATAAAGCATATTAAAATTACTGCCTTTTCTAGCAAACATTGGTTTCTGTTATGCTTTGCCAAAACTGCAGATGAGAGAAAGTATTTTACAGGTTTTTCATGCCTGGATTGACTGTTGAAGAAGTATATAGGGGACTTTTGTTCCAGAAGAAGTATTCAGGATGAATCAATAAATCCTAATGTCATCTATGCTGCTTTCTGCAGTCTCCATTTCCTTCTCAGGCTCTCATTGCAAGGCTGTTAGATGTCTACGTAGCAGCCAAGTAAATTAGCAGGGGCAGATTTTTTTCTCTATAGAAGGCTGGGAGTCATGTTTGGGATCTCTAAGAAGACTACATTCTCATGCTGATGCTGTGATTTTTATTGGCTCGTAATATACTAATTTCCTTGACAATGCTAATTATTGCTTATTAGATGAAGAATAAAGATTGCATTCCAGTGGAATTATTGCAAAGCTCCTCTGATAAATAATTAAAAAAATATACATTACCATCCTGCAGAGGAAAGAAGGAATCAGTCCCTCCTTTTCTTACTGCATTTGAGACTGAGGTTGTGATTCCATGATGAAGTCAATCCAGTTTTAGATTCCTGCTCCAGATCATACAAGCTGAAGTCATGGGATGCTAAAGGCTGATCCAGTATAAACTAACTATTGGTTCAAGAGTGCAAAAAAACCAACCAAACAAAAGCAGTGATAACGGATTTACTTCAACTTACACACTTTATGCAGAATCAGGTATTGTCCAGCAGCTTTGTTCTAACTCGATGCTGGAAAATGCGTCACCTATTTTCTCACAGCTGGCATGAAGCCAGCATAAAACATAATGCTGGAACGAGTTCTTTGTCATGTGCAGTGGTTGATTTGACAGAAATGCAATTGCATCCACATGTCTGAACTAGACTGAATGTGCCCTTTTAAGTTGTCAATGGCGCATAGATCAGATATTAGTGAGTGCGGGGCCATAGCCTGGAAGGGACTGTCCTTTGGCAAGAACAAAAATATGGCCTAGCTGCAGGTAAAACTTCCATGATCTCAGTACAATTATATGACTGTTTTTCAAAGCCACTCTCAAAGACTGTTGTAAAAATGTAGTGCTGTTTTTTAACCACTCTATCCATACTCCAACCTAACATTTATTTGAGAATCCTAACCTTGAAGTTTAAAGAAGAGGGGAAAAAACCACCATGTTTACGGCCATTTCCTTCCCATCCCCTAAGAAAAGTAAGCTTACTGTGACAAAGACCAGAGGGCAAGGTCTGCAATATTACCTGTGCACACACCTATCAATTTCAGAATCTGAATTGCCATTCTCTTGCAAAGGCAATAAACACGGTAATATGTCTTGGATGAAAAGCAAGAAATATAATAGGTTTGCTAGGTAACAGACAAAAAAATCTGCCTAGAAAACAAGCAATAGGGTAATCTCATTACCAGAGAACATTCAGGAAATTAAAACTAAAAATGCAAAGTGAATACATTTAAGCTAAAGACTGTTAAACCCCCAAACATATTTGTATCAAGAGTAAAATGACAAATGACTGTTAAAGCGTAATCCTCCTCTTTCAAAGAAGTGGTGGTTTCTGGTGTTCTGTTGATTCATTTTCAGTCTCTTGATTGAATAAATCTTCAGCATATATCTCACACATTCTCTGGTAACAGCAAATATGTTCTGGTGATGAAAATGCAGGGAGGAAGAGAAAAGAACCTGAATAAAAGAATGTGTCTTCTAACATAGCTCAACTGCCACACTATAAGGGCTTATATAGAAGATCTTTGTGTTTTGTAAAGCATATTATCTTTGTTCTTTATTGAACCCTAGAAACACTAAAATAAATAAAATGTTTCTGACAGGAATACCAACCACACAATATTTATCTATGTAAAGGAGTATTAAAAACTACTGTATTTAAAGTTTTTTTTTTAATTTTTCTTTTTTATACTCCTGTAGTGTAAATGGAAATTTACAGTTTGACTAACAAATCTCTCTCTTCTTGAGCTCATGTTAATCATACTCAAAAGAAATAAAAATATTAAAGGATTTAGAAGTAATTGCTTCTAATTCTCTTAGTTTTTCCTCTCTCAATTCTTTGGTCTTAAAGAATTGAATGGTGTGGAAATGACTGTTTAATGAAACTTAAATGGACCTATTGCTTTATGTTTATTATGGATTTAAAATATTCCCACCAAGAGCGGTACCATTGTGCTAGATTTAATCAGTGAGAAGGTTTGCCTGCTTGGACTGTTTACTACATGAATCTGGCTGTATTAGCGATGACTGCATGTCACCCCATGGTTAAATGCTAGTGTGCAGCCAGGTTGTGCTTGTTTTCATGGTTGCATGAGGCAATTCATCTCTCAGCCACGCTGACCATTCCTCACTGTGCTTCCACCTGGAACTGCACCGTTCTTGGAGCACTACTTTGTCAGTAGTACCCTGTGTCTCAGCTCCTTTCAGCTGTGCAGCGAAGTCCTCAGCAGATGGAAATTAGACTCCTTTGACCCCATCCTGTCCAAATGCAGTGTTGGTGCTGCACTTCTCCAGCCCTTGAAGTTCCCACTCAGTTTCTAAGGAGAAAAAATATATATAGGTCTATATATCTAACCACAGCAACTCCAAGCCTTCTTACTCCAAACTTTGAAAACACTTTTTTTTTTTTTTTTTTTTTTAGCTCTGCAATGAGCCCTGCTCTAATCTCCAGGAAAATACCTTTTCTCACTTGTAATTCTGCAGTCACTGTGGATGGTTCTAGGAGGACAGTGGATTCCTTTCCAGCTAGGTATAGTTTGTTTCTTGAGCTCAGGAGTGGTGCTGCATAGCATGAAACTTTTCCAAGAGAAGGATTCTTCTTTTGTGTTCTGTTCTAGGCATTACCTATTTCTCTTCTGCCTTTCTAATATCATTTAGAGTCAGTTGCTGGCAATGAAAGGCTAGTTTTGGCTGAAGCTACTACTTCAAAAAACTTCTGCCAAAAGCTGCAAAATCTGCCTGATTGATAGAAACATGCCAGATATATAAGGGACCATGCACAATTTACAGAAGTGTAATATGGGACATAGCAGTGGCTGGCTAGCTTCTGCCTGATATTGCACCATGTACCACGACAACAAAGCTATTAGGTATAATGTCCTGAAGGAACATACTTATCTTGGGCAAATACCTGCTGCCCATGCTGTGAGCAGTGACTCATCATGAACTCAGAACTGGTTGTATGAATACAGCTTCAACATGCCGATTAATTTAGAGTAATTATACCAACAAATATCACTTCAAAATTAATCTTTTGTTTACATGTCGCCTCACTGGATCTTTTAATTGTCCCAGACTTTGTTGCAGGAAAGCAGACCATCGCTCAAGTTAGCCCATGCAAGTTGTTAAAGACACATTTACAACTCCTCAGGCAGCCTCCTCAGGGAAGCAAATACTGGGGGATTGTCACTTCAAACACCAGTGATTGATTGGCAGTTTGAAGGAGTAGATGACCTTAAGATTCAGCCACTTATCCCAAATCTTTCTTAATGCAGACTAAATTAAGCTGGAAGCAAATAGAAGTACATAGTTACAAAATCCAGACGAGGCCACAAGAATGCAATGAACGGGTGAATAGGGAGAAGAAAACTAAAAAGAAAAGAAAATCCATGCTTGTGTCTGTCTAGCACGTAGGTTACCTCTAAATTTTTCTGTTCTGATGATTCTGCTAACAAGCTTCTATATGATCAGGTCAACGAGCTGGCAAGTGCTTCATAGTATTCCTAGCTGAGGATCATGGCTATCATCCAACCCTTACCTTTTCAGACGGTATAATGGGAAGAGACCCTAAACCCAGCATATCCTACACTGTCTGTACAGTCCAGATAAGTCTTTGGAACATAGTATCATCTAAACTCAAGTCTCTTCTCCTTATATATAACTTTTCATTAACCTAGTCATTAATTGTTTACTCCTCTTTATAGGTGCTAATACCTGAGTCATGACCAAAGGACAGTTTTCACCTTGTCAGGCAGACAAGGTGAGTTTCATCTCACCTGATTTAGACTTTTAAAATGGTAGAAACCTGTCTCTTGGATACCTTTGGGTCTCTTTGTGATCAAATAATAAACCAGACATTTTTAGGGAATGATTCATCTGCTTTATTGTAGACATCTACATTCAGATGAATCACTCTGTAGGAGTACTTCTTTCTTGTGAGTATAAAGGAAGCCCAGGGTGACCAGCTTAGAGGTAGACATCTGCATTATTGGTCAATAAATCCTTACTTTAACAACCTTTCCCATGGCTGGCCAAGCCTTCAGCAACCTATTATAGCTGTCCAGAGCATAACATTCTTTCCCTCAGGTCTGGGAAAAGTTTAATCCCAAAGCAAAGCTTTCTTATGTGGGAGCTTCATAATACATGTTAACCCTAATTGGTCAAATTAAATGATAAACACTTGTGCATTAAATTAATGGCAGGGCTTTGTTTGTAAACAGATACAATAGTGACCTGTGCTATTGTCAGATCTTGTGTTGATAAACAGGGTGCATTTCAACAGCTTCCTTGCTTCAGTTATTCAGTGCCTTATCCTAGCAAAGGTTCCTTCTGCCCTTTCTTGAAATAAAGATAACACATGTTTTCTCCTGCTTTTGGTCATTAGATTTGCACTCCAGATTGTTTCACAAAAAGAGCCTGAGCCTTTTGTGTGGTAACATCAGCTGTCTTGTTATTATAGTGTAAATTGCAGCTGCAGCTGTTATCTGTGTTATGTCTTTAACTGTCATGTAAAGTTTTATTTAGAAACAGAAACAGAGATGTGAAGAGAAAATGTCAGTATATGAGGAAGGAGCACACTGAAAGCATAACAGTGAACAATTTTTTCATGTTGGAAATAACATCCACATCTTATCTTGAGGAAAAGTACTGAGAACTTAAAAAAAAGTCTTTTTTTTCCCCCTTCTCTTTTTTGTTGGATATAACTTTTTAGAAATCAGTATAACTGAAAACAACTTCTTTCTCAGATCATGTCTTTCATCCTATCTTGGGCATTTCAAGAATATCATCACCTTCCTATTCCTCTGAGAATAGCTGAACCTTGGTTGTAACTTACATACCAGGTGGAAGAATTTTATATGAAAGAAAGGTTTCTAAAACTGTAATGACAGTTCAAAAAAGAGAGCAAAAATAGTTCTAGATATTTTTAAAAAAGCCTTTGCAGATTCATTAAAATTAGAGGTGAAGTATCGACTTTTATCAGGGAGGGTATCTGGTTGTAGGAACTGGCTTCCAAATATAGACTTACAAACATTCTTATCTCTGAAACCTGTAATTCAAGACCAAATTCTCGTCTAGAAGATGTATGTGTTGTGAATGAGTGATTTAGATCCCTTAAAGAACCACTGTCAAAGGTATTAGCAAAAGTGGTTTTAATATGATGTAAAAGTGCAACTTAACAAAGTTCAATGGCAAGGTTCACTCTATTGCTGCATGGAAGAAACATACAAAGGAGAATTGAATTACACTCAAGTTAGAATGATTTGCAGAGAGACCAGAGATGTGAGCGGTAAGGAGGACCCTCCTGTTGAGTCACGAGTTTCAGAGTGGACCCCCTTGCTTTCTAAACTCCTGATGGAGCTTAGGTGTGGCTAGGTCCAATCCTAGTCTCAGACTTGGACAATGGCTTATGTCTAATGGAAGAAATACAAAGAGTAAGGAAGATCCTCCCGTTGAATCACGAGGTTCAGAGTGGACCCCCTTGCTTTCTAAACTCCTGATGGAGCTTAGGTGCAGCTAGGTCCAATCTTAGACTCAGACTTGGACAACTGTTTATGTCTAAAGGATTATATATGCAAAGTTTATGTAACATTCCATTAGCATCAATTCAGCGTGCAATCAAAGTTACCAAGGTTATGTGCAATTATCGGTTTCTTACCAAAGATCTGCCATTCCTAAAAGGTCTCTCTGGTTTGAGGAGCAACCTTGAGAGGTGTCCCAGCTCAAGGAGAGATTGCCACCACGCAGCCACTCTGCCTAGCAGGGAGAGCTCAAAGAAGGCTCACTTAGGCTGTCATATTTATGGGATAAAGTGGTTGGCTAATAGTCAAATTACATGTGATGGGAAAGGTATGCATGAGACAGACTCCTTGTACCCACAACTTTCTTTGTTCCTTGATAAATGAGTCTTGGGAAAGTCACCTGCTATTCCTGTGTTAATTGCATGATCAGTGTTCCATGCTCACATGCATCAATGCTCACTGTGCCACTCTGCTCTTTTGTGGGTTTTCAGAGGAAAGCGTGAAACTAGAGTTCATGGCCCAGCTACAGCTCAGGCTTTTACCTCCTCTGGAGCCTACACCAAACCACTGCCAGTCTGGCCAAGGGGTCGGGCGCACCCCTCACAGTATGATTGTCAGACATGGGCTCTCAATCTTAAATTACCAAGTAACTGAATTAAGCCCTATGGCTTTTGTTACATGGCAGATCAAATAGGTGGTCACAAGCCCTTATGACTTGAAAATCGATGAAATCTGTAACTCTTGCACACCTGGCAAGGTACAATGCACATCCTAACCATACCATCATTTCAACATCATGACTATAAAACTTGCAGTCCAAGAGAGGACCACTATTGAGCTTGCTCTTACTTGTTCTCACCTACCTCCACTCCTGAGGTGGAGGAACATAGAGGGTTCTGTATCTCTGCCACACTTTTCAAAGCAAGGTCCATAGCTTGCATAGAACAAAGTGTTATTGCCTTCAGAGTGCTATCAGCAAGTACTTGTGAGCATTAGGACCCAGGGTTTCTAGCAATACCAAGATGCTGCTGAACAGCTAATTGTCTGTATGTTTTGTCTTCATCTCACAGCTCATAGATGAAAGCTCCGACTGAGTTCTCAGCTCAACAGACAATGGAAGGTACTGGGAGACAGCAAGGCAAGATTCTGCTTCCTGGGCTTTAGTCTGCTCTGAGCCATGCTGCAGCCCCTACTGAGATCCAGGCTCTGCACTGGTTGCCTAAATCCAGTTTTTACCCTGCTTGCAAAAGACAAGATATTGGGTTCTCACTATCACACTTTCCTTTCTCAGTGAGAGCAATATCCAGATGGAAGTAACCCCAGCTGAACTCAGACTTCATTAGTGGCTGTTGCAGTCCAAGAGCTGCTGCCTTTTACGGCTGATGGACATGTTCTTTCTTCTATCACAAGGGAGGATGTCTTGCTGCCTTCTGAGCCTTCCTCAGGTAGTGTTGTGCCTGTGGGAAATGTTTCCTCCTGGCACCTTACTGGGAGTACAGGATAAAGGCATTCTGGACCCCTGCTTTTGGTTTCTGTCTGCTGCTGATTTCAGAGTGAAGCAAGTTTCAAGTGATCTAGAACCCCCCTTTTTCCTAAAATCAATTAATCCTTACTCTTCAACACAAGCACATTTGGGAGTTGTAGGAACTTGAAGAAAAAAATGATGGGAAGACAATGGGAGGAGAAGCTGTAGGCTCAAATAGCTGTGTATAGTCCCTTTAAAACAGGATATTTTACATGGACAGAGGGCAGTAGCTTTTCATCATTAACTAGTAGCACGTATAACAGAGAAAGAAATTATTTAGTATGTTTCTGAAGATAAGAAAACTTGTTCGAAAGGGAAACTGGAATGCACATAAGCACTCATGACCTCTAAAAATCAGTCAAACCTTATAAAGGTACTAGAAGCTTGTAGGGTTTGAGCATCTCCTCTGGGCACTTATGTTTGAAAGTGTTGTTTCTACAACATTGTTGATATTCTGCAAATTGGAAAGCAAAACCAGTTATTAAGAACAGTAGAATATTATGATAGAAATTAAGTTACTTGTCTATTGAAATGTCAATAAATGTTTATTCCTATATAATTCATCACAATTCCCATATATTCCCATATGATAAATGAACCATATGTATATATTGTACTGCAAGTCTGACCAATAGCATTACTAAACGTAAGAAAGCTCCTACCTTTCCTATTTCAGATTTATAGCTATAAGCTAGTTTTTCACACCAACCAAAACATGTAATTACATGTAAGATAATATGCCATTAACTAAGTACTTCCATTAATACAGCCAATGGATACTTATGTTATATATTTTGCTGGAAGTGCTGAGGTCTTGAAAACACAAAACATTAGTTAGATTTCATAAATCTGTTTTATGTATGAAGTTATACTGAAGTCTTATAAGAAGCCTGAAATTTGGTATGACTTAAGTCACACTGCTCGTAAACCCATAAATTATTTTAAATTCTGAAAAAACATATTATCAAATATTTTATTATAATGCATTCAAATAATCATTTAGAGGTTAATTGGACAGATACCTGTGGTTAATCTTTGTTAATCTGGAAAATTGCAACAAATAATTTACAGTTATTTTAAGTCTAATACTTTAATACATCAGGAAATTTTCTGATAGATTGACCATTATGTTTATTATCTGAAAAAATTAATTTTAGATAAAACTAGTGTTTAAATGATGAAAGGAATCATATTTGTTAGCATTTGAATTAACTTTAATTCTACTGTTTTACTGAAGGTCATAGAGTTTAATTGACATTGATGAAGTCTTATATTCAGGTGACCTATGGTTGACACTAATAATGACAAAATCTTCTTTCTGGAAGAAGAGGATTACCATGATGGACCTTAAATAGCTCGGCATTTTCAGTGAGATGACCTTGTTATTTGCATTATTCATGGTATTTCCAATGGTAAATATAAAGGAATATCAAGAAATACTGCTGACACCGAGATGCCCATATCTCATACAGAATTGCCAAGTGTTTAAAGGAGCAAGCAGTCTACCTAAGTGTACTGCAGTATCCTATGACTGCCCATTCTAGTCTGAGTAGATTTTTAGGAATATTTCCGAAGCTTTTAATGTCTTGGATTGGTTTTTTTGTTGTTGTTCTTTGCAGCTTCTTTGCTATGTTCAAAAGGTACAAGAAATACAAATTTGCTAAAATGCAATGAAGACATTAATTGAGCCAGTGGGAAGAAAAGATATATGCGTATGCTTGTGTGAACACGCTTTAGTAAATAAGTGTCAGGAGTACTCAAAATACGATAATTTTAGCTGCAGTAGCAGAACTTAGTATCATGACATCATGGTCACTATGACAGAGAAGTAAAGGGAGGTGCTGAAGTTCTCCAGCATGAGACAGGAAGGAGTAAGAAAACTGGCAAAGATTCTAGGAGGGAATGACAGTGGACAGGCTCGGGGACTCATCCTATACTTGTTCAGTATGTATTGAAGAGATTCAAGGATTTGCAAGTCTTTGCGCAGCGTATAACATTTTCTTTTATCCTTGTTGAACCTGCAGACCAAATGTCTGCAGACCAAATGTCTTTAAATTCAACAGCGCGTTCTTACCTCACCAGGTACGTGTAACAGTAGTGCTCAACGGATAAAACACCCATGTAGTTACTTGGGTGTAGGTATCAGTAGCATATCAGTTTAATGGGCTTTTTTTTAAAAGCAGCATGGGGGCTGAGGGATGGTGAGCAAAACAGTATATTTTGTAAAACTGAGTGGCTTCTTATTTGGTAGAATATTTAGAGTGTGCTGGAATACTTAGACAGTCCAGCACTTTCAGCATTTTCTTTGTAGCCAGAATACCTTGAAATATTAAAAAAACCCCAAATTAACAAATTCAGACAATAACTAGATGCTGGTACTCTTTACTTAAGAAACCATCAGCTATAAAAATCACAGAAGTTAGGAATATGAGCATCCATATGCTTAGATGCAAATTACTGCTCCTATGGCAAATGTCTCTCATGCTCTTATTCATGCAAATGAAGTCAAAGCCAGTTTTGTTGTTGACTTCAGAGGGGGCTAAGAACTTATCCTCCAGAATAAAGCTATCAATGTCTCTACATTTTAAATCTATATGCTCATCTCCCAGATGTAAGCAAACTGATGCATGTTGTCTACCTGGAGCATAGAAGTTAGGGTAAAACTCTGGGCATGAGATCAACCCCAATTCCTTGCACAACCCTCTTGTTTGAAATGTGCTTTTATTGTGCAGTCTTCTGCATAAACTGTCTGCCACCATTACTCCAGACTGTCAGTTTGTTTTCTGTCCCTCTGTACCCCCTTTCTTCTTTGTTATCCATAGGTATAGGCAAACATGGAAGAACAAACAGGCTTTTTGGGAAGGGCTGTGTTTTGCAGTGTGCAAGGAATCTGCACACTGCAGTGTGTCATGCTGAGGAAATAAGAGAGGATCGTATGAAAGATATAGGTATAGGCTCTGATGTACAGTACAGATGGGCGGAAAAGCAAAGAATGCTGGTTGAGGATGACCTCCAAGTTAACCCGAAGAAGCAATATAGATATAACCTTAATCTGCACGCTGCTAAAGTAATTGAGCTCATATTTTAAGGCACCTTCGCTAGCAAAGAAATCAGCATCCTCTCTTTAGTGAATGCAATTTTATTTCTAGTTGGTATAGTAAAATTGCCATATGTAGTTCATTTCTTGGTTTGGTTTTTTTTTTGTTAGTATCTCACAGGTGAAACACCTGTGATTTTTCTGGACATCTTTAACAAATATTAATGAATCCTGATTGTGTAAAAGAATGTTGCATTGTTATTGCTGAAAGGAAACCTCAACAATTTAAATATTGGCAAATATTTGGCAAATATTTGTCTGTACAATGGCATAACGTGCAGTTAAAACTGAAGTATTATATTGCAGAGAAAATCCTGAGTTTGAAGGAAGTATTCTTCAAAACTGTAGCAGTTTGATATCTCATCTGCCAGACAGAGGCCAGCAAAGACTTTCTTCTTTATAGAAGAAAATGATGCATTCAAATGGTTGTATAGATAGATGTAACATTTTGAGGTTACATTCATCCTATACTATTTCCTTGTCATGCTTAGTTTACCAGCAAAACTACAAATTATTTTTCATTTGTTTTCTGCTATTCTTAGCCCTGGAGGGTCAGGCTAGTTTATGAAAATCAAACTCTGCTGTCTTTTTGCTTTATCTATTGTCATTTTGAAATTGCCAACACAAAGAAGTCCATGATCATACTGTTTTTCATTATTGGGCTGTTGTTGTTTATAAATTGTGAGGCAGAAGGGTACTGGGTTTTTTTTGTTTGTTCGTTTGTTTGTTTTCCTCTCCATAAGCTTCACTGATCCTGTAGGTCTGAGAACAATATTAATTTTGACTGGTAAGCTGAATAAACATGATTTTGCAGTCATAGGTGGAGAACACTTATCAACACCAGGGTGTCACTTTAAAGAAGTAACTTTTCTAACCTAATACTTTAAAGTTACCTTTCTTTTCCAATAGTAAATACAATACATTGTAAATCTCAGGGTGGATTCAGCCATTAGTGTTTACAGGTTATGACAGGAACATGCTTCAATTTGGGAGCCTATAATTCTGCTTTGGTGAATGCCTGCTCATTTTTTATTATGTCTTTTCAGCTTGTAAAACTACTGTTTGGCTTACTAGCAGCTTCCTGAGCTGAAAATAATTGTCACTTGAAATGTTCATTGTCGAGCACTCTACTGACTTGGCAGACAGAACAGCAGTGTGTTTTCACAGGAGATGCGAGATTGGGGAAGGCAGAATCCCCTGGTCTCTAAGCTGGCAGATGCTAAAGCATAGCTTTCAAGGAGAGGAATCACATAACGTTTTGCAAGGAGCTGTGAAATGCTCATTCATTCTGGACCAGTAATAGTCTTTGACTTGGGAGTAGGTTGCAGGTCTTTAGCCTAAAATCTGAAGCTCTCATGGTCTCTTAAAAGATCCTGCAAATCTCTTACTAATAAGCTGCATACTCCAATGCTCAGATGGCTACGCTCACCAAACCTTGCCATGAGTATGTGGATTGGACTGAAGGGCTGGCATAGCTCTCTTTCCCTTGAGAAAGATGAAGAGAATGAGACTATGGAGTGTGACAGAGGGAGAACCCAGGAGAAGATGGGGTGCTGCCAATACGAGAAGTCACCCTGCCTGTGGTGCCTCTGTTGCCTCAGGAAGCTTTGGGCCTATTGCATATTGTACAGTACCTTTGATGTGCTCCTGTGTTTGAGTGAAGCATTACACTGAAAGACCTCGCAGATGTCAGTCAACTCTTCTGTGCATTTGCAGACGGTGAATTCACGTGATGGGGGCGGGGGGTGTGTGACACCTCACTGACCTTTGCTGGTAGAAGAATGCATTTAATTGGCTCATCCATCGGTGTTCATTATTACAGCATGGACCAGGCTCCACATGTACACCTACAAATAAAGGCACAGACAGGTTATGAGTTCACTCAGCTCTCTCTCTGAGCTATCTTAAGGAAGTGTGACCTCTCTGTGGGCCTAAATCACTTGGGCACAATTCCAGAGTAAATGTAACTACATGACAAAGCTATATCAATATGGGGGCTGACTCATCTCTGCCCAAAGTTGAGCAAAAGTGAAACAAAGATACGAGTGTCTGTACTCACCTAGACAGACAAAAATTGTGCCTCATGGAATGCTGTTGTAGAAGGTTAGGCAGGAAGATGTTAACTTGTCGTCTTTGGCAGGGTCACAATAATTTATAGAGACATAGAGAAGTGGCTGGACTCCCTGAAGGCTCTGAAGGTCTTCAGCAATTCCAGCACGATTCACAGTGTCCAGTCAACCCACAATTTCATTGTTAAATAAATAAACAAACATATCCATATAAAATTGCATAATTCCAACTGAAAGAGAGCAACTTTCTTTACTTAATCTTCATCCATTGACAAATGCTTGTTTTATTTTTTTTTTTTTTTTTTTCTCTTTCAGGGAACGTTCACATATAGCAATTACTAGTGCATCTTAAATGTAAAAATAGCACAGCTTTCTGAAATGTTGGAATGGGGAGACAGTCTTTTTTCATTGTTTTGCTTATTAGAATCAGCCAAATCACAACTTGAAGGGTTATAGGATATTAAGACAGCTAATAGTGGGTCAAAATTTTTAGGTACAAATTTGGGTATTCCCATTGATTGACCACATCTGTACCCTCCAATAATGTGTCTTATTGCGTAGTGTCCATGAAATATAACAGCGATTTTATTCTAATTCCTAACTAACAAGCATGCCCTGGAGAGTGGCAAAGGTTGTTTTGTAACATTATTAGTAAAACTTTAAAGAATCACAATTGTTGTAATTAAATCACTGAACAAGTTTGAATTCCTATGAATAATGTGACCTGGTGAGTCATAACGAACTAAACTACATAGTTTTTATTAGAAAATTTGCAGATATTAATTCTTCATTGTGATTTTAATACTATGTGACTGATTTTTATTTTTTGTCCCATTTTTTTCTTCTTCTTACTTAATTGGTAGGAAGAAGGGAGGGCATCTGGTAATAGTATTTAAGTTGTATGGCAGATAGGGGTTTAAAAAAAGCAGCAACCATTTTTCCCTTAGAGTCTAATTACCTGTTGCTTTATTGCTGCTGGAAAATCTGAAGCTCTTCAGTTATCTGCCACCTCTTAAAATAAATGCCAGAGCTAAAACTTAGATAAGCCTATTACTGACCTGGGGGGTCAAGGGGAAGGAAAGGCAAGTGTTAAGAAGGCAGTGAAATGTGTGGGTGCAATATGGATGGGTGATGGTGCTGGATGGGTTGTGCTTATGCAGATTCCAGCCCATATTCCCCAGGCTGTTAGCCAAGGTGAGTTATCTATATGTATGAACTGGACTCCAGTTTGAAATAAGACAAATTAGAACTTAAGTTAACATACTGAAAGCAGACTCCACATCGACTGGGAGAGGTATATATAAGTGGAAGGAAGGAGTAGCCAAAGTAGTACAAAGTTTGTCTCAGCTGATTCCTTACCTGTTCAGTGGCAGGTAGAAGACAGTGACAGAAGGCTGTAGCATCACGGTTGCTTGAGCTTACCCTACCTTTTTTCATCTTGGCTGTGTCAGTAGGAGAATCTTTTCTTTTGCTTTTCCTTTTCCTTTCCCTTCACGCTTGTGAAAATGGTGGTATTTGCATTTTTCTTCTCTATCCAAAAATCCACTGGTTGATAAAGAAAAGGTGCAGAACTTAATCCAACTCCTGCAGCACTATTAACCAGCTGCTTCTCCACTAAAGGCAAGAAGCTTGGGCAGTAGCCAGTTAGAGGGAGTTTCTTTCAGCCAAGACTGACCTGTGTTTTGGTGCTGGTAGTACATTTTGGTTTGGCATTTGATTTGTAAATATTTCATAAGCATGTGGCTAGTCAACCTCGGTCTTTTTAAAATTAATGGAACTGCACATGTGTATAATGCTGAATGCATACGTAAATGCTTACAGGACTGAGGACATCAGTCCCAGCATACCTAAAACTTTGTACTCCCAAAGCAATGAATCCTTGGGCAGATTTGCATGCAGCCTGTCCCTGGAGATACTGATGCTCTTGTTTCACACTCTGATTGTGTTAATTTGGTCTGTTGTCCTTTGGATCTAAACTTGTTTACCTAATGTACTGTTAATGAATTAGCCCAAATCAATTCTTGTGATAACTTCTGAGCCTTAAAGGTACTTATTCTCCATCAAGTCTATGTAAATAAGGTGCTTGAGTCAAAGCCACATTATACATGTATCCCTATCCTAATATCAGAAACAGGGTCACTAGAAAACATGTTGCTGTAATATCCAAGTTTTACTGTATTCTCAGCACTTCTGTGTCTTAGATGACCTTATTGTCCTTTAACCAGCCTTGCTAGAATTCTAAGTAAAAATGCTCATTTTTGCCACCGTTAAGCACTCAGTTGTTTGAATTGTCTCAGAAGGCAAATTTCAGTACATATCTCCAAAGATATTTTCTGGGATTTACATTCAGAAATCAACAGAGTAATGAATCACTTTAATGTAAACTGTGTGTTCTTGCATCGTTCTTAGCTTTTCATCAGTGAACTGCGTGAAAAGCAAATACATACTGAAAATCAAATGGCAATGCAAAAAAGCCATAAACAGTTTTGACATATTACTATCACACAAAAAACCTCAAACATAATTCAGACTTTTCTTCTTAAAAGCTTCGGTGTAAGTTTTTTGACAATTGACTTTTAAAAAAATTTGGGTATAGGTATGACTCTGTCTAGCTACCTTTTGTATACAGTAATTAAACAATGTATAATAGGAGTGAAAACGAAGCATATTTTTCTTGACCATTAAATTTCTAGGTTTTGAGATAGACAAGATGATCACAAAATGATAATTTGGGGAGCATTTGACATGCGCTGTAGAATAAATAACTTCTTATGACTAGTTTGGTTACTGTAAATCCTTCAAAGATTAAAGTTATTGGTTGCACCCTCAGACCGTGGAATTTGTTAACTTCAGTGCAGAGACAGTTGCATACGCCCATCAGAAGTTACCCCAGTAGATCTGCTCTGGTCCCTTGAGGCATTTTGTACAGCCATTTGTTACGGTCATCATTTTTGGTGCAGTAGTTTTATAAGGGGGAGACTAATCATAAGTGGTTTTATGTGACCATGAAGCTGAGTTAGTCTCTTTGAAAAGTGGATTTTGCTTTCTGAATGTCTCTAGAATTTGGGCTAATATGACTCCTGGGAGAGCACGCAACGGAGACTTTGCGTTTCTTCTGGAAAAAACATTAGTCTCACAGCATAAGGCACCTTGCTTTATCGTGAAAGGGCATGCTTGTTCAGTTCAAACAATAGAGTCATGAAATTTGCCAGTTGTCTCAACAGCATTTTTTTGTAGCAGCATGTATACTGGTTCAGAAAGTATGGATTTAGCCCAATACTGTTTATAAGTGAAAACCGAGAATACTTGCTGCTGGAGGTGATGTGACTTAAGATTACCTCACTTACCTTAATCAGAGCCGTTGAACCGAAAACGGATAATGTAAAATCAGATAGTAAATGTAAATCTTTGTTCTTTCTTTCCTTCCCTACTGTTTCTGGAAAACTTAGGGGCATTACGACTCTTACAGAGCCTGCTTTCTAATGATGAAAAAGCATAGAACAGGCAAGTTGGTGCTACTGCATAGGAATTGTGTGTTTAGCAATTGTTCATTTTATTTTTCAGCTTCAGTAAACAAACCAATACTTCTGACACTGAAAAATGTGTCCTTAACTTTGTCTGTTACCATACCTTCTAAGTGTACAAGTTTGTTATAGCTATCTTCTCATTTTTTACATTGGCCTTCTTTGCCCTGGGTGGAAAAAAAATAGAGCCAGTAATGACATGTATTATAAAGATTAATCAACCATAAAGACTATAATTGAACACACAAGTGTAGTCATTACTTGATTAATTACCTCACTAAAATAATCAGTCTTCTACATACATCAGAATAATATTCAGTTGTGACTAGAAGAGAGTGTGCGGAGACCAGGACTGTCTTCAATTCTTACATCAGACAGACTTCTCCACCTTTCCTTCTGTTTGGTTGCAGAACCTGCTTTTATTTGAATGTTTCACTTGAATGAACTTGCTTTCTTTCCCAGCAGAATTCTGTCATCCTGACTTTATCCTTAAGAATAAAACCTCTTATGTGAACTTTTACCTTGCATGTGTTACCTTGTGACCTAATAAGTATACGTGGAAAAGTCCTTTCTAAGGAAGTATGTAGAAAATAATGCCACCCATGGGGTTTAGACTGAAGTTCATAGACAAAATTGTTATTGTTGTAGATTCAAGGTGCTCTTTAGTGAGAGATTATTGTACTCTGAAGTTTTCATTCCTAAAATGTTTTTCCTAAAACCGAAACTTAGCAATTCATATTGTAGTGCAGAAATTCATCCACTGCTGCGTCTAGAGCTCCGTTCTGCATCTCAAGCTCATGAGCATGTGTCTTCCTGTAACCTGTAAGGGAAAGGTAGAGCAAGTCTGCATATTTGCTAACAAGATCAAGAAGTAAATCTAGCTCAGATGATTTTGAAGCTGAGAAGTTGTATGCACAAGTCTTGATGCTTTAGATTGGGAGATGTATTCTGATATCAATTGCGTATTACTTTTACAGAAGGTGAATTCATTCCACAGTGGTTAACTATAGTACAGTGGTTAATTAACAGTGTTAACTAAGCAGGCTGAAACAGATACTATATGGTTCAACGTTTGAGCCATCGTCAAAACGCAAGTGAGCATTGAAACTGAAGAAGAAAAGTAGCCCTTGATGGTAGCTGCTTAACCCTGAGAGTTCATGCCAGTTCTTCTGGCATTTTAGATTCCATAGGAATTGACTTAGTGAGCATTTATATTTGAGTATTTTGGAGGAAAATTTATATGGCCTCTGCAGGTGGATATTGTAATGTAAGCCTCATTTGTGTATATTTGGAACCCTGGTTAAGTGATGAATTTATGTCTTTAACAGCATAGACTTACTGACGTACTGAATATAAGCTTGCCATGCATCTATCTAAAACGCCCACTGCAGTGAATGCCACGTAATAGCGTACTATACGATATCTAATTTTCAGTTGCTCCTAATTACGTTATTTCAGAAATAAAATTTTTGGAACTAACAAAACATGATTTTTTTTCCTTGAGATGGTTGTAATTGTCAAGTTCAGCTTTCTACGACAAGTCTATTTTTTTGAGCTACTTAAGCACTAAAAAGTGCTGACTTTTTAAGCATTATTGATTAGTACAGAAAATTTACACACTGCTGTAAATTGATTCAGTGCTTCAGAAAGCCTGGAGAAATATGTAGGAAAGGTGTGTATCTTCATGTTTTCCTCAATTTTTCTTCTTATTATTGGGGTTATTAATAAATAGTTTATCCAGAGAGGAGCAAAGAAGTTTCTAGGTTAGTTCAGCTAACTATTATTGCTAAGTCCTGAGAGAGATCTGTGCTAACTGTGATAGCAGAAGCTGTTCACCTATAGTGTTGTGAAATTCAGCATAAGTGAAGTTACCCTGCCAAGACACATCCTCACATGAAAACTAAGGATGCTCATACTGCATGAGAGTGTGATTCAGCCTCCTCAGAGGCTGGGGCTTTCTGTGGGCCTGTGACAAACTTAAAGAATTTGATGAGCAGGATTTTATCTTGAGTCAGTGTTTATCCTTGTTTCCTGAAAATGCTGATTTAGCCTGATATGATGATGCGGGAAGTATCCAGAAACTTGAATAATATGTCATAGAGCATTTCCAATGTATCCCTTATGGAGCATCCAATCTCTGTTGTGAGTAGGTTGCTGACAACCTTGTGAGAGAAGTTTAATAGGATTCTATGTAGGAATGCTCTATGCTTATAACGGGGAAGGTCATATTTGCTTCTGTGTCTGCATATATACGTTGTCAGCATCTGCTTGCGGATCTGATCTGCTCCTCCCAGAAAAATAGGTCTACCATTTCTGTGGGAACTCTGTCACTTCCTACATGCCACTGTATAGTCTGGCACTCCTTATTGTGGAAGAGAGGACAGAGGAAAGAACTTTCATTTTTTCATTGAGAGGATAGTTTGAAAGAACAACTCTAAATTTTCTTTGTCCTGTGCAAGGCATTTCTGTGCTTTCAAAAAGTAGTGTGCTTCTTAGTAGTTTGACACCGATGGAGCCACGTTGTCATGATTTGAGGGCCAAGAGTCCCTTGTGAGGTATAGATAAAAGTTGGAATAGCCCTACAGCGCTGCTGAACAGATGTCTCACTGGGATTCACCACGTTTGCGGCAAGCCTGGTCTGCAGTATTTGGTAGGAAATAACAGAGCACTTTGAGGACAGGGAAGTTAGTGGTAGACAGAGTGAGGAAGTTTACCTTCATATAAGTCACTAACACACTATTAGTTACTTATCTAAACTCTAAAATCTTCTGTTTGGTTTGGATCACCTGTACTGGTAGCCTTCTCATTGAGGTAAAAGTGATTAAATGAACAGCAAAACCAATGTCAAGGGTTATGTTTCCAGAACAAAATAAGGACAGAGAATGCAAATTATAACTTCCATCAATGGCTTTATGAAGGCATTGTGGTTGACAAGAGAGCTCAATCACTGAACAGGCAAAATTCTGACCTATTCATTTGTTTCTAGACCCTTATTCTGATCTTTGCTACATTAAGATTAGATCCAGTATGGCACAGTTGCAGAATAATTTCTTTTAAGTTGATGTAAAAGAAGTCTGACTATGATGGCTAAAGCAAGCACCTCAGAAGCGTATTGTTAGGGCAACAAATGTGCATTGCCACAGCCCCGCTTACACTTTGCAATAGAAAACAAAGACAGAATTCTGCAAGGCCGTCAGCCTGCCACCTCTCGTGAGCAATGAAGCCACTTGAAAAAATAAACAGTGAGTAGGGAGTGGCATGCTATTTGTCACTTGTGCTACTTAGTAGTTGTGTGTTACCACTCTCGCAAAGCATATAGAAATAGATGATTAATAACTTTGTGTAATTAGAACCTTTTATGAATGTGCCAGAATATGGCCCTGAGTGCTAAAATTCAGTATGCTATCGAAATGCTTTTCCACAGAAAGCGAAGACCCCTGTGGATATTTTCATTACCTTAAATATAACAGGTTGCCACTGAATTTAAATTATGTTCACTACTGTTGTCATTCCATCAGAATTCTCCATATACTTAAAATACGAAGAAATGTTGAAATTCAGCACTAGTACTTAAGTAAAAGTCTGTTCAGGGATTTAGAGCTCTGGAAATATTATGGTGTATTCATTCTCATTAAATCATAGGTTGACTTTCTTGTCTTTCTACAAAAAGTGGAGGTGGAGGTGAAAATCTGGCAGTAGTTTGAGCTACATGAAAAAGTAAAGGAAATAATCAGGTGCACCTATGTTAATTTTCTTTGCACGAAGCATACTGTCATAGATCTCTAAATTTGGATGAGATCCATGGAGGTCTACTTTATTTTAGTATCCTAAAAATTGAGAAATAGCTGGGACGGAATGCTATTTTCAGTTAATATTGCAAATGAGTTTTTTGCAGTACAAAACCTCAATAATACCATCAGGTCTTGTGTGAAAGTTCAAGATAAGCTACTCTTGTATGGGACAATAACAACTACTCATAATTATCATTTTTTTGTGAATATAACAGCATGTTCTGATTTTATTAAATAATTGCATCAATTATAAAGTGGCATCAATAAATTTTAAAATAAAATTTTTAAATCCTGTTGAATCCTACTGAAGTTATTCTCACAGTAGTCCTCAGAGTGTAGGATGAAGATGGATTTTGTAATGTGTACAGGAGCAAACTTTAAAGCCGAGGATCCCTACAGAGAATGTCATATCAACAACTGGCTTTATTTATTAATTTACTTTTTAAGCTACTCCAACAGGCAAATTGCAAGTACGGTACAATTATTGGCCAGGAGAGGAGACTTACAAACTCGTATGATGCGGTGATGAAGTCTGAATCCATTTCCTGTAAATCACTAACGTTAGATTGACTTCATTAGTTGAATTCATATTCCCCACATAAATGAAGCAGCTACTTCGTGTTTAACGGATAGCTATAATAATAATAATTACTGGCATAGTATGTACAGGCAATTATTGGATTATGGTGACAGAAATACAAAGATAGAGTAAGAGTCATGAAGAAAACAGATATGTTGTAAGGTATTCTCTTTCCCTAGACCTGTGAACAATTTTATCCATCTTGATAAAAATTTCTTCTGCCTGTCTTTTTCTGTTCAGTTTTGCTTGTGCAAAGCATATGTAATGTGCTATAAAATAAGAATCATAAAAAGGAGAAAAAAAAGATTTGAAAGGACCTTTAGATACTATGTGGTCCAACTACACAGTTAAAACAGGGCCCACTTCAAAGTTACACTAGTTTGCTCAGGGCCTTGTCTGAGTATTGAGTATCTTCATGTCTTCAAGAGAAGCCTTGAATATCTCCGAGAACTGTAATAGGTTCACTTGCTTTGTAAATATAAATAATTAAAGTGATCCGGGAAGAGTCTTATTTTACGCATACATCAATAGAAGGTTAATCTTCCACTTTTCATCAGCTTGAGTCATTTAGGTTCTCTGCTGTACACAAATCTTTCTGTACAAAGATTTCTATCTCTCATTTTAAGATTGACTAGTTAGGAGAATAGTGACAAATTTATAAGGAGAGTGTCGTGCTTAGTGGTTTGGCACAATGCACTCTCCTTCAGGTAGGCGATAGATTTTATAAATGTAATTCTGAAGCCAATCCAGAAGCAGCTGCGTATTTGTTACCTAGTTCTATCTTTTCAAGCATGGTGGAAGTGTTTCTTCTCTCCCAAGCTATAGCAAGCGACAACCAGAAGGAAGACAATCTTATGATTGTGACTAGGGAAAGTGGGAAAAAAGTTGTGGCAGATACAGTTAAGTCATGGAAAAGACTGTTCTCCTTTGAAAATTCAAAAGAAGTAGAGGTCTTTCAACAATTGCTGGAAAATTAAATTCCCAATCAACTGGAACAGTTTTGCTAGACTTCTACTTCGGAGGTGTTGGTGGGAATGTGACCTTAAATTTTGCTTTGATGAATAAAAGGAATGAGTTTGGATTCCTCAGTCCGGTCTCTAGTGGCCTTGTATCTGGTGCCAAACAATGAGAAACTTTCAATTGTGTTTGGCAGTCTATTTAGGAAAAGATGGGAGGTACAATAACACGGAGTATGGTAAATGAAAACTGTGCTCTCCAAGCTACATGAGCGTGCTGAGAAAATCCCTGATCACTGTATGATTAGTCTTGGTTGATGTTATTGATAGAGACATGCTCTTATTGTCTTTTAAGAAGCAGAGTATAGCATCAGCTGGCTGTTCACAGAATGTGCTAAGTGATATTTTAGTCTTGGAAATTGCAGCTGTTCCTCGTGTTTCTGTGTATAATGGATAAGATTTTTCAAAAATATTTCGTGATTTAAGCACCATAAATCCTATTGTATTTCAATGGTTCTTGTGCGCTTAAATAATTTATTTGCTTATGTTTTTGCTTATGTTTATGCTTAGTTTTAAGACTACTTAAAATACGATGTTGGATCTAAAGTTAATGTTTTCAAATGGGGCACTCTGCTGGACTTGAAATGTATCATGTAAGCAGTGCAGAGGGACTTGCAAAGATAAGCGTGTACAGCTGTGCATCCTGGATGCTTAAACTTATTAAGGATGGAAATGTATCCTGAAGCTCTCAGTATTTACATCTTGCTTTCTGATTTATTCTTGTAGCTTCTAGAAAAAATTTTAAAACAGCATAAAATCTATGAATAAGGAAAGTGAAGAAATAAATGGTAATAAGTTTGGGCTGTAAGAAATGTCAGCTTGTATTGACTATATAGTGGCAGCACATGAAAACATCAGGTTTGTACGTTATAGTTAGGTAGTTTCTTGCATTTCTTTTTGCAGAAGCTTTTCATCCATTCTCTTTCGATCCCGGTAATCATTAATGGTTTACAAAACTAACTGAAGGTTGGGGTTTTTTAGCTTTATTTGAATGACCTTACTCTTATGTTAAACTATAGTCATGAAAAACTGCTAGATATTTTGAAAGGAGGAAAGGAGGAATCGCTTTTCTTTTTTTTTTTTTTTTTTAAGTGCTGGGGAATTGTGTAGTGTGTGACCTTTCTGGGGATTTAAAAAATTTAATGTTTATTACACCAGAGTAATAGTCATGGTTCAGGACTCTAGAGTTGGGTATAAATCTGTGAAGTTGAAAAGAAACAAACTGGCAACATCAAGAATATTTTTGACCTACGTTCTGATCAGTAAGCATATAATTTATAATATGCTAAGTACTCTGTATAAGTTCAGGCAAAAGTTCTAAAGAAGGGTTTTAGCTAAGGCATGTATGTGCTATATAAAGAAAGAGCAAGAAAAGAGGTTAAGGAAAAGGGTAAGAACGAATAAACCAGGAATGAGTAGGTTTAGAAAGCTGAGGACAGAACCACGGAGTGATAGTGGAGGGTTTCTATAATGAGATCAAAGGAGTTACAGGAGAAGAATGGGAAGAGGAGGGCAACTGGGAATCAAAGAACTCCTCTGATTTCATCAGTACTCTTCTTGCTAGAAGTAAACATACTTCTGTATAGAAAACCAAAGGGGCAGAAAAAGATACTGAAATTTTATAGATCAGGTTCAAATTGGAAAGTAGTGTTCTATAGCTAGAAAAGCAGAAAGACTGTAGCATATAGCAAATTTCATGGAGCAAATTAGTCTGGTTTCAAGATTTTCACTGGAAACATTTAGTGGAAGAGCAAGAACAGGAGAAGTAGATGATTGTGGTGAGATTAGGACAAGAAACAGGATAAGTTGGTCTTGTGGGAGGGAGAAGATGGGTGGGCAAAAGTGGCAGGAGGAAAGGAGCTATGAGCCAAATGTAGAAAATTAATGGAAGATGGGGAGAAGCAAAAGCTGTATGGGTAGAAGATAAGGGAATGGAAGATGGGAAATGTTATTTACATATGTACTATGAAGTACCATAGTGTTACATGCTATGAATACCCATATATCATTCTTTACCGTAATGAGAGCATGCGGCCTGTGTAGAAAGAGATCATGTCATCCCTAAGTAGCAGCAGCCCAGGAAATGCAAAAGAACCCCTTTCATGTGCTGTAGTTTTTGTGTTACCAGCAGTTAAAAAAAAAAAAAAAAATTTGCTGATTTCTGTTTGCATTGAATTTGCATGTTTCACTCCACAAATGCAATAGGAAGAAATGTCTGAGAATAAACAGAGTCCTCTCCACTCATGACCGAATATGAAAATCATAGAAAAGTTGACTTACTGGCAGGCATGCACAGACTTACTGGACCAGGTAATAGCTGGAGAGAGAGAGCACTGATCAGGCAGAATAGGGATGAGGGAAGCTGCACGTGATAAAGACCAGGTCATGTAACCTTTCAGTGACTGGAAAGACAACCCAGTCATGAGCTCTACCCCTATGCCTTCACTTCTGTTACTGCATTCTTTCGTTTTTTCCATTTGTCAAAACCAGTTCCTGAGTGTCAGATACGACTTTTTTTTTTAACTTCCAATCTCATGTTGTTTAAAAACGTGTTTGAAGATGCATCAAACAGCTTCACCAGAAAAAAAAAAAGTATGTGTTTTAATTGCATGATCCTAAAACCTTTTTTTTTTTCCTGGGAAAAAAATGCTCTTAAATTTTGCATTATTTTGTCTATGTTGTACTGAGATTTATGTCAGCTTTTTCTGATATATTTTTCATGGGAAGAAAAATTGTTACCTGGACAGGCTTAAAAGCTACATTGTTGAGGTATCGATAAATAAGGGAAGTACAAGCAGAACTTTTTGGAGTGGCTGCAGTGAAATTAGTTTCTTAACTAGCTAGTGATACACCATACTGTGATAGAATAAAGAAAAAACTTGGTTTGGTCAGCTACTTCTTTTCCATGCCTTCTTTGTGCCTTGTTTTGTTTCCCACCCTTGCAACACCATACGTGTAATCCAAGACAACTCAGCCCTGATGCTGTGTTGGAATTCCCAGCATGCCTTTGTTCATTGTAACATTCCCAAAATAAGGAAACTCAAAAATTACTCATATAAGTATGTCCTCCTACAAATTGCTTCAGTACTGTTACCCTTTTTTATGCCAAACACTTATTAAAACTTGGAGTACTGAACGGTTGTTTAGCAGGTTCAGAAATCTCATAAATCAAGTATTGGGTAATTGCTGTCTTGTTTGCATCCTTTTTTTCTTGTATTTAAAGTCCTTAGCAGGCTGTTTCCTTACACAGCCTAAAGTCAATGAGCTAGATACCCTAGAAGCAGTCTTGCGGGTTTTTTTCTCAAGTCATTTACTGCTTCTCTTGTTTTTTTAGGTCCAAGTATTACTGTAGCCACTGTCTGTTCCTTGGCCTAGATAAGGTATAGCGTTTCCTTTTGTGTGGTTGAAACGGAGGTGCTACTGGCTGTTATTAACAGCTGATGATCATCTTGGAATCAAAGACTGACTTGCTGGCAATCACTGTTCTTCTCTATAATCCAAATTTTATGATGTGATCTTTCATAGTAATAAGTGGCTCACCACGTTGGGAGTGCATGGTGATGAATGGGAGGAAGAAAATGAGGGTCACACTGAACAGTTGTGTGTTTTTCGTCTCCACCTGCCAGTGAAATCAGTACGGTTTGACTGGGCAGAAATCACAGGATATTGTTCTTTATGGTCTCATGCATAGAACTTAATGAATTTGAGGCTTAAGTGATACTAAAATGGTGTCAGGAAACTAGTTTGGATTGCAGCCTGTTAAATACTTTAGTCTTTCATTTTTAAATATTTAATTCCTAATTTGAATAAAGGCCAATTGTCATGACTCTTTCCTCAGTGCAGCCATTTAAGGAATAAAATGAAAAGACAATATGCTTGAGTCACTGCAAGGCACTGTCTTCAAAATCTGTGTATATCTTCAAAGTTGCAAGCTCCAGTGAACTATAATATGTGATTAATACTTAGTAAGGGATATAATAAATATGTACTAATTTACTTACTTCAGCTTCCCAGGGATATCAGAGCTCTGTTATGAGTGGAAGTATATGTATCTTTTTCTGGTGCTCTGCAAGCTTTTTTAATTTCATTTTCCATTTTAGTAACTGCTATGTTAAAAGACTATTTGTTGCGGGGGGGGGGGGGGGGGTGTTGTTTGTTTGGTTTTTGTTCCCACATAAGTTTTATGATGCCCTTTATGAAGAGTGGGAATTGGGGCAGAGATTCCAGTATGTTCCTATTAATGACTACACAGTTTCAGCTGACTTTACATGGAGGAAAATCTGGACACGGGAATTTTTTGCCCATGACAAAAAAATCCTGAAACAAGTTAACAGGAGGCAATTCCCAGGGTGACTCAGATAAGAAAAGCCTATTCACTTACTATTGAAACAGAGACCGCAGCAGAGTTCCCAACTGAGAAACACATGAAAAGTACACTCATGAAAGTTGGGGTGCATGGGAGGGAAGAGGTTATTTTTGGTGTTTGTTTCCTTTTTTGCAAACTTCAACGAGAACAAGGAATTTCTCTTCAGTTGTTCATATAGAAAAAAGACCTACTAATTAGTCTTATTTTGTGGCTAATGATGCCATAAAATCTTATCCAAGCATAATGGATATACGAAATTTTATGCTGAAGAAAATATCAGCTACCTGTGTCATGGTGTTTCTATTTTCCCAGCCAGTAGCACTGTTTAAAATACAAGGAACTACAGGAATTTCCATATGCTCCATGCAAAAGTGGATTAATATATTTGCTTCATAGAACTAAACTCTTAAAGCCTGTCTGTCCTTCATAAGAATCAAATACTCATGAAGACAAAAACTTGACAGCGATCATTTAATCTCAAGGACTGGTTCTACTGGCCTAGTTCTGCAAGAACAACTAGTGGAAAGAAACACTATTTTTAGAAGTGCTTCATTAATATAGAAACCCCCAGCATTGCATTCTGCATTTCTAATTTCCAAAATGCTATTAAAAATAGCAGTTTGGAGTGACAGTTCATCTACAGTCCTTAGGAAATCTAAAAATAAACAGCCACCTGTGCTGAAAATGCTAGTAACTCTACTTGTAAATCACTTAGATTACTTATTATTTGCAGATATGATTTTTTTTTCTGACACTTATGTACTACACAAATCAACCTGGTATATACAAATCAAAAGTTATTCAATTAACATAAAAATATCGGATGTCACATGAAATGTCATTTAATGTCAGGCCTGGAATGAGCAAATAAATTGCCTCATCAGTTTAATTAACAAAACAGGTAACCAAGTCAAATTAATGTACTTCAAATTATATTAGAGCCATTTTGAATGGGATTGCACTGTTGAATTGTAATTGGAAATTCACTTTACAGGACAAGGAAAAACATTATTTTACTTTGATGCTCAACACTGGACAGACAGGCAATAAAATCTTCTGAGCATCTTAGAATTGGATAAGCTTTAGAGTCCTAGAGTCTATGAACTGCCATTTGATTATTAGATTTATAATTAAGAAATTGAAAATTTTTAAAAAATTTGTAGATCTAAATTCTTAAGAGTTCTCTACAATTTTGAGTTTTCTAATGGTTATTATCAATGGCAAAAGACTGGGCTCCACTGTGCTAGGAATTGTACAGGGAGAGGAGAGAGCCTTTTAAGAGCTCAGACTAACGGTGATGAAGAAAAAGAATATTATTCCTCATTGTGAAGCCAGCTGAAGCACGGAGAACTCAAGTGACTTGGCTGGTTAACAGAAGTTCAGCAGATATGCAGCAGAACTGGGGGTATGTGCTACATCTTAATCTCAGTAACTTAACCTTATCATGATCTTTCTACTTTCCATTTTCCACTTGCTCTTCATGTGAGTAACAAAGAATAAGTTCATGTTGTTAGAGGGCTTTAATTAGAATAGTCTGGTGGTTTCTTTTTCTGAAGGCTTTTCTTTGAGTGATAGGCGAATGGGAAGCAGAATAGTTAAGTGGAAGGATCACAAAACAGTAAAGTAATTTTTGGAGAAATGCGCAGACATTGTTACCAGCCACAGAAAGACCAGCAGAAACAGGGACTAAGATTCCTGCTAGAAATGGAGAGTGTTCTCCCTTAGTAAATATAGAAGGTACTTGATACAGAGAAGTGAATTGATGTATCATTTTGTATTATTTCTGTTAATCTGCCTGAATGAGCTAAACACAAAAGAATCACTGCAGGACACGCTAAATACTTCCAAAGCAGGAAAAAAATCCTCAGAAGTTCTCCAAGTAAGTAGTGCTGTCTGCCAGCATTCCAGATCATATTTTGAATGCAAGCTCAGTTGACTAACCTCACTATATTATTAATATTTTGCAAAGAAGTAGCTCAAATCCTTAAAGCTTTATACAGTTACTGTCTTTCCTGTTTGAAGTGGGTTCAGTATTCCCTTTGCTTGTTTATAAAGTTGACAGTTGTCTGAGAAACAGCAGTATATTTTCAAGCATTTCATGTAAACAGTTAACATTAACATCTCTATTAGAGGAGAAAAGGACTTAATCCCTTGAGGTGTTGTTCCTAGTTCCACTACTCCTGTAGTTATTACTAAAGCAAATTTCTTTCTGCTAAAAAGTTGTTTGGACAATCAAATTAACATACGTGTCTATACACTTACACAATTCAGTCAATCAACAGAACGTTTCAATAGCAGAAAAAGAGAGATCCACTCACTACTATGGCAACTAAAGAGTCTCTCTCAGTTACCTGGTATCCTGGAATACTATTAAAAACCGAGTTGGAATGGATGGAATAGCACTCCTCAGTACTGAGTACTTCCTTGTGAGATTTCTTCAGTTGCAGCAGGGTAGATAAATACCTTTCCTTAAACCTTCATTGAAAGAACAAATATTCTAATTGTCAGAAAAAAAGAGTTTCTGGAAGTTAAACTTCATCTTCAGAATCTTTCTATAAGTCATTGTATGTGTGGTGGTGTAATGTTATTGGCAGCAGGCAATGACCAATGAATTCACTTAAGGCTTTTACAAGTTTTCAGTAACCAGGCTATGCAACACATTGCTTGGGTTTAGCAATTAGCAGCATTCTAGACATTTCTAGCTGGTAGCATAGCAGCAGTGCTTCATAATCAGCGTTTGAAATTGTCTACTACTAAAAAAATCTAGATTTTTTTCTTAAAAGAAACTTTCAAACAAATGTGAGTTGACTATATATCATAATGGTCCTCTCTGGCTTTCTAACTCAAAAGAGACAGATTGTAAGAAAGTGACTCAAGGGCACCTTACATTGACTCAGTTCAAAGAATTTAGCTATACTAACTTGTTTAGCATAAATACAGTTTTCTTGTATAGACTAAGCCTAAGCACCTTTTCTAATTGTGGAAACTCTAATCTTTAATTGAACCAGAACAATATAGTATCTCTCCATCCACGTCCAGACTGAGATTTTAAATGTGTATAAAGAAATCAATGTGTTTGTCTTTTTTCTACCCCAGTGATAGCAAAATTTTTGGAAAGTTTAAAGTTGACCAGGAGATAGTCTCCCATTGCATTATATGAGAGAGAGATATATATCTCAAAACCCAGTAACATTGACATGACCCTCTTTGCATTTCAAAGCATTGCACTTTTTCCCCATTTGTATTTCAACTGCTTTATTTGATTTTTAGCCCTGTGTCTGTTTGGCAATATATATGAAGTATAGAACTAATTAAGGCTTTGATATTGATATATTTTTAGTCACAATTTGTGGCCTTTTGGCATATGTCAGAATTAACAGAAGATCTCACTATAAACAATCATTTTCTGAATTAATTTATTGTTTGAAAAAGAACAACTTTGGCAGGGTTGTTAAGCAGAGGAAAAATAAATGAGTTGGATGAAAATATAAACATATGTTGCTGTAAACTCAAAGCCAATGGTATTTAAATCCTATTTAAATTAGATTAAGATGAAATTTCCCATAAGAGTAAAGAAGGAAAAAGAAGCAAGTGGAATGGGTAAACACAAAAATGTCAGATAAAGTTCTTGATAGTTTCTGTTTACAGTGGCATGTGATTGCCTTCTGCACTGTGTGGTGTTGGCCATATAATTATGCTGCATGAATAGTGAGCTCTAATTGCAGCAGATGAAGTTGATTATTTATGCACCTCTGTGCTGAAGACATTTGATTTGTACATGCCTACAGCACAGAGGTGCGTACAAATCAAATAGCTTTGTAAAGGTGGTGTGGCATGCTCCTGAATTGGTTCTGCAGAGGTATTTCCAATGCATTTAATGCGAGTGATAATGGAGCAGTACCTCCTCACCATTTCTGTAGGTTTCTTGTGGGACTCACTCCCTATTAGACTTTTACTGGTCTTGTTTTTATTCTATGAGTCACATGGGGGATAAAAATAGAACAGTCTAGGCAGTTCAGGGAAGATAATTGACATGCACAGAGTTTCCCTGCTCAAATACTGTTTGGCCTGAATGTGCCAAAATCGGGAAGAATGACCTTGGAAGCTGGCTAAAGCTAGGAAACCTGTGCTAATAGAGATCATAAAATTTTCATGAACACTTGACATGAAATGTGCAGATTTCAGTCAGTCTAAAACTACTTACATACACGTTTCCATATGTTACAGCTCAGTGGATGAAAAATGCATGGAAGACAGGTGGGATGGGACAAGTATTACTAGATGTTGTCTACCATATTCACTGAGAACCGCAGAAAGCAAAAAAAAAAAAAAAAAGCCAGAAGATAGGAAATCTAAGCCTTGACAGGCTGAAGGTTTTTGCTTTGAAAAAAATTCTTAGATGAGAGATTGTTTCTATCAACAGTTGTGCAGAACATCTTTTGTAATTTTCCAAAAGTCTTTTTTCTTTGAGTATGTTTTTCTAGCACAAACTGTACTTGAAGTTAGTCTCTTTAATACTGCTTGGCTTATAACGGTGGAATGATACTCACTTTTATAAACCGCTATATTACAGGTAGGAAGACTTGTTGAGTATGCTGCTTTTCATAGGAAAAGTTCCTTTTTTTGGCCCTTTCTGTGATAATCCTGGTGTCCTTGGAAGAACATTTTTATTTCATTTGAGTTTCTAGCCCTGTACTTTCAAAGTTACTTACAAAGAACCATACCTGTAACTGTGATCAATTACTCCTAATATGCCTTTTTTTCAAAAAACTATAATGTAGGTTATTGTTTTCCCTCTGTAGATATGTTCTTATAATTGTTGTCAAACTTTAACTTATGAGAACTTAACAAAAATGTATTCCAACTCACACGCATATATACGCAACCATATGTTGCAGAGATTAAAATGCACTTGCAAATAAGATATAAGAAGGCTGTAAACATTCTGTACTAAAGTAACTTGTCTGGTTGCATATGCTTTACATGAATACCATTAAAGTATGCTTTATAAATTTTAATATCCTTTCTTTTAATTCATTAAGAAAAGGCCAGGTCAGAGCTGCTTGTGGCTTGCAGTACCAACACTTGTGTAACAGTTATTAAGTAGAAATCTGCAGAGGCAGAGTCATAAAGCAGGGTGCATTTACCTACCTAGTTCTTGTTATATGTATGATATGTTTGAATATACCTCTGCAAAAGTTGTTTAAGGGAGACAAATGCATTTAAGCAAGGTAATTCCCTTACTTAAATAAACCCAGATGAAACAAATATACTGCTTACTAGCTAGAGTATGCAAGTCAGGGAATTGGCTATTACTATATCTGCATTTCTGAGTAATTCTATATATTGAGTTTGAAAACAATTTTTATTACAAATAGCTGGATTTTTTAAGCTTCCAAAGTCATTGCTGCACCTCTACCTGTCCACTAAGTGGTTATTTAAATAAGATGCTTTGTTTATGGGAGCTTGTCTGTGATTGCTGCATTATGTTATCCGATTTTTCTTGTATATTCAGGGTATAATTCTTTCTACCTTTACATAATTTAAAAAAAGAAAAAGTATACTTGTTTGTACTGAAACAGTTTCATCATGGACTGTCTGAAGTTAGGGCTCTTCATGGGTCACCAGGTAACTTGACTTAGGTTAAATATATCTAAATATCTGGAAAACTATTAAAGGTTTAGTGTTAACTAGCTGCGATACAGACTCTTGTTCCTTATTGTGACAACCCAAAACAAGGACACTTGATACCGTAGGATAGCTTGGGTAAGAAGGGGTCTCAGGAGGTGCTTAGTCCAACCTTCTGCTTAAAGGAGGGACAGGTCTGCGATCAGACATGGTTCCTTGGGGCTTTAGCCAGCTGGGTCTGGAAAACTTCAAAGGATGGAGCCTGCACAAACTCTGGGCAAGCTATTCCTATGCCTTGCTGTTCTCATGGTGAAAATAGTATTTTCTCATCCATTCTGAGCCTCTCTTTAAACTAATGCTTCTCATGCCCTGCCCGGCACCACTGTGAAGAGCCTGGCTCAGTCTCAATGGCCTCCTAGCTGGAGCTGCCTCCTCCTCAGGCTGAACCAGCCCTGGTCCCTCAGCCTCTTCTCACAGGGTGAGTGCTCCAGCCTCCACCACCCTGAGGTCCCTTTTCTGAACTTGCTCCAGTTTGTCGGTACCTTTCCTGTGGTTGGAAGGTCCTGACATTAGACCACCTATGTGTGGTCTAATCTATATGTCATCTAATGAGTAGGGGAATAATCACTTAACTCGATATTGTGTTAGTGCAGCTCAAGGTGCTGCTGTTGGGCGTCTTTGCTGCTGGGGTGTGCTGCTGGCTCATGCTCCGGAGTTGTGAGCTGCCTGCCCAGGGCTCCCAGGGCCTTTCCAGCACAGCTAATACCCAGCCTGTATTGTTGCAAGGACCCTACACCCTAGCAGGGCGAGGTGTGGGGTGGAGAAAAGTTGGTGTGACGGCTTTGATGACCCAGCTAATCTATGCGTCTTCCTGGTGTCATAAAAACAAAGTGGAAGTTTTGAGATGGTAGGGAAAATATTTTGAGTGGTATTTATTGATGGCATGTTGGAAAAGGGGATGAGAAGTTTGAATAGCTGAATAGCAATGGGTGTTTGAGTTAAGTAGTATTACCTGTGCCACATCATAACACACAGCTGTCTGCTTTGGAACAGTGATGACATTACTGCTTTTCTCTTTTTGTACATGGTCCAGAGAACATAAAAGTAAAAGCAAAATCAGTGACATGACTGCCTAGATCTGGTGAAGGGTCTGAATACTGTACTGTGTTAGGAGGGTGCTTTCAAGGATTTAAGTATCTATTGTAACCAGACAATCTTTTTAGACGTGTTTCCTTGTAACTGGAGGCATTGGCTCCAAAATTGATGAATATCTCCATTTGTAAATGCTCTTTCAGAACCAATAAAAATTATTGTCTCTTTTCTCAGCCCACTTACTGAGCCAAGTACATGATACTCTGTGAATCAGTAGGTAAAATTCCCTTTCTCCCCTGCTAGATACAAATTTCCTGTTGGTTCTCACGTTGCCTTGTATTTTTATCTCTCTTTATTTTCAAAATGGTGATTAATCGACCTACATCTTTTAATATTCAAAGCTGCATGACTTTTTCTCTTTATGCAATCAGTAAAATTAATGAACGACAGCTCTGCACCACCAGGAAGCCTAGCTGAATAGCAAAGGGACTATAGAAACAGGTTATTTGTGGGTCACTGTCAGGATGGATTTAATTTTATTGCACAGAGCATTTCTTCTAGTATAGAAGAATGTTTAGTGAATATTCTTGTGTTAATGAAAACTGTTAAATTTATGCTACTTCATAGTTGGCATCACTTCAAAAAGTCACTGCTGCACTTTGTTAATTTACTTTTGAATTCGTTTCAGCGTATAATAACAAGAAGGGAGAAATTAAGGAAACTTGAAATCTTGAAGAGTGAAACTGATGGCTCTTAGAAAGAGCAGATCAGTTTGGATTAGGCTACGGATCCAGGATATTCAGTGGAATTACTTCATTTGTCTCCTGTGGGATTTGCAGCAAACCTCAAATCGAGATACGCAGTTCACAGTTTCATCCTTCTCCAGTTGAATCCAGGACTGATTCCCAGATGGATGGAAATGATAATTTTCCTTAGCATGTCTCTGTAGCAGCTTCAAGTTAAGGTCCATGGTTAGTGAAAAATGTATGTGAATGGTCTTTGTACATTCACATATACAGTTCAAAACATGTGACCCTAGAGACATAAAGTAGAAATTCTGTGTTGAGCGCAGCTGAAATTAACCTTATGTAGTATTATCATTATTTTGCCTTCTGTCATATGACAGAAGGTAACACTCTGTTCCCATGTGTTGGAGCTATTACTCACCACAGATGTACATAGACGAAGGGTGATGTGATGATATAAGATGCCAACTCCAGATGGACGCCAAATTGATCATCAGATTTATCAGAGCCTGCATGGTGTCTGCTGAGTTTGCTACTCTGACTGTGGATTAGATTAACATCATTTCTGATGGTAAAAATGGTATAACGGTAACATCAGAAACATCGTCTAGGAGGTAGGGAAGTACTATTCAGGTTACTGTGGGAATATTTTGGTATAATAAAAGGCAGCCTGTAAAGGCAAAGAGGACGTACTTCTTAGGATAGTCAGGGAAGAAAGGAGAAGTCTTAAGGAACTGCTGAGAAATCACTATGCTTGCAGTTCTCTCTGTGGGAGTTAGCTGATTAAAAACAAGAGAACATAACTATGCTTGGATCTCTGCCATACCCCAAAGGTAAAACTAACAAAATAACAAAGTGGACCTTTTTTATGGGATGAGAAACTACTTCCTCTGCACAGAAGCAGATGTCCTCGCTGGTGAAAAACGAATAAATTAGACACTATGTAAAACTAAACAAAATGAATTGCTACTAGGAGATTTGAGATTATTTATGCTGGAAGAGATTACATCATTGAAAGTTCATTTCATGGGAGGGACATGTGGATCTGTTGGATGCCATAGCAGTGTGGGGGTAATTTTAAGGAGAGGGAATGACTAGAAGAGGTAGGAAACAAAGAGGTAATTATACAAAAAGTGAAAAGAATAATATTCCTACAGTCATGTACTTTGTGGTCAGTAAAATGAGTTTTTAAATTTAGTTATGACTGGGAACCAAACACAAGCAGGTATTTGAATACTAGTAATACTTATCTGTCAAGAAAACCCTCAGCCATTTAGTGTCTTGGTGGTAAAGCGTACCTAACCTCAGAGACCTTAGAAGTGCTCTCATCCTGCTCTAATGCTGATCTTTTCCTTACAAAATAGTGTATCATTAGACAGAAGCAAGGAACTATGATGGCTTCCATTTTTTAAGTTCCTTTTGAAACACAATGATATATATGTATTTTAATATCACATATTCTCTTAAGCCTTACTAATCTTTTCTATAAAGTCCTCAGTCTTAAAAAATTGTTTTCAGACTTAAAATCTCTTGTTTCCATTAATCACTGAGGGGTTCATTTTTTTCACGATTGCACTCAGAGTGATGAAAATAAATTAATAGTGACTGTGAGTTTGGAGTCTGAGAACAAATAAGTATTATCTCCTACTGCACCTCAGCAAACAAAAAACTATAAAAAATCTCTGCTAGAGCTAGAGCTAGGAGAACAATGTGTGTAGGTTTTCTTTTTTTATCTTTTTCTTCTTTTTTTAAAAAATGTTTGGTCACTGAACCAAAAAATTGGAAAAATCAGTTCAGGTCTAGCCAAATCAGAATTTGTCAATGAAATGGACACATTTATTAGGGTCAATTAAGTGTTTTATATAATCTGACATGGAACTTCAAATTTTCAAATTATTTAACCCTCTTAAGAATTTTTATTATTTTAATTTAAAAAATAATAATTTAAAAAAGTTTTAAAGATGAATTTTAACATTCTTTTTATGAAAAATACAATAATATGTATTTTGGATATCCATGACTGACACCTTTCCCTCATCTTGTCTTTAGTGCAAGCTGCTGTAGAATTTGAACAGATTATTTTTTCCCTGTTGCAAACTGATCTTTCTACGGGGTGGAAAAAATATGCTTAGATCTACATCTTGATCCAGTGTAAAACTATGTGATTCAAATTCAGTGGTCCTTGTTTGGGAAGGAGAACATCCTGATCTCCTTGTGTAGCTATTCCATTGCTAGTCAATGTAAACCACAAATAATCTAAAAGATTGCAACACTGAACATTTTCTTCCTGGAAGAGAAGGGATTGTGTATCCTCCTATTCAACCAGAAAACCTCATGGCCTGCTGGCTAAACGTTTTTCTTGGTATTTAGGAATCTGGTCAGCTTTTCAAATAAGTGATCTGGATCTTCTGCTTTTATTTTCAGCATCATTTTAAAGTACGACTGAACTGGGCTCTGGCTTTTAAAGAAATCGATATAATTTTCTCCACTTTGTGGAGTATTAAGAGGGCTTTTGGCCCTCTGACTCAGGGCTGTGTAAGCTGTGTGGATAGGGGCAGGGTTGCCCCCCCAGCCTTATCTATGGCTGGCCTCAGCAACTAGGCTAGCAGTCTAGTGGCTCCTTCCTCAGGCAAAGGATGTTTTAGATCCAGTCCCAGCACATGAAACATTTTTCAAGAGTGCTGTTTGGAGAGTGTTTGTCACTGAACACTAGGCTTTAGATTCCACCCAAAAGGCAAAATAATTAAGTGCACAGAAGGATGAATGCAGTCCTGAACTTGTAGGTGCAATCATTTATTGGGTCTAAGTGCTTGTCTTCACTCGTCCGCTTTGCAAATTGTCAGTCACTTACAATATATTAAATATGAAAGTTAAGACAAAATACAAAAACTTTTGTCACTCTCAATAAAGGACAAAACATTCCTTCTCATCTTTCCTGTTGAGAAATGCTAGTGGTAGGGGATACTGTAGGAGTTGTGTTTTCTCCAGCCCTTCTGCTTACTTAGTAGCCTATACATAAAATCAGAAGCGTTTTGCTGTACATAAAATCAGAACCATTTTTCTAAGTTTCACTGATCTTTTAAATTAAAAAAATAAATCATTTTTCCTGGCCTTTCACTTGTTTTTGAAATATCTCTAGAAAAAATAAAAGATACAATGTGTCATGATTTATAATTTCAGAAGTTGCTTAATTTTGCTACCCTTCTTGTAAAATTAAGAACTCCTCCTATCAAATGTTCCCTACAGAGCATAGTCAATAAAAGTAAATGAATTGTTTACAGAAGAAAACCACACAATCTGAGGTTATAAACTAGTTTAATTTAATTAATCAGTGGGAGAGGAAAATACTGAAATATTAAGCATAAATTTCCTATCTCTGCCCACCCAGACTCAACAGTGAAGTTCTGACTTATTCATAGACCCAACTTGCTCAATTCTATGTATTGAGGCTTTTTCTTTCTCAGTACTAAGTGTGCAGAGAATATATGTTCTCTAGTAAATGAACCTTACAAAATAAGTAATATATTTTCATTTAAAAGGGAAGAACAAAATAATCTATTGTGGGTATTTATGAATTCCATATGGTTCCTGTAATTTTTTCATACAAGGCAGTAGAATTAGGGGAAGTTACAGGATTTGTCAATCTGGCCTTCAGAAGTCCTTGGAGTGAATGACTTGTCTGCAATACAAAAATACAAAATGAAAACAAGAGGTTGGGGTATAATGTAGATGAGGACAAACTATTCCAGTGGAGTAAGAAGGAAGGTAACTGTTAATGTTATAAAAAATACAGTTACGCAGGACTGTTACTAACCAGGCCACACTATTCCAGCAGAGGCCATTTTCCATCTTTCTATAGAATGTGCTTATGTTAACAGGTTTATATTGTCTTACATGTACAAATGTAGTAAGAATTGCCAAAACAGCATGGGAATGAGCTACATCATAGGCAGGACTTGTTAGAAAATCAATGTAGGGCTTAATGATCTGGAAATGGGTGCAAAGGATTGGATTACACAGGAATGGATTTACCTTAACTGCAATGTTTGAGGTCTCATTTGAAAGCTTCCAAAATTTACACGAGTTTTGATGACGCCTCCTTGTTTGGGCATCTATGCAACAAAGACTCTGGCTTAGAATTTATTTAAGAACCTAGCTGATGGTGTTGAGGACAATAATCTAAGTTTCAAACTGTCGTCTGTCAGCCAGAAGAAGTGAAAAGCAGTCAGAGCTTACTGAAGAGACCATCAGGCAATAATTATGGGTCTGAATATACCCAATGAGTAGATTATCTGGGATCTGTAAGCAGCTTTAAGCTTTAGATACTGTTTGATCACTGTTACACTGCTACATCTTTTTTCAACAATGTGGACTATGCATTTGAAAGAGAGAACGCAGCTTTGGATGGACCTAATATATGCACAACAGCGCTTATAGTTAATACAAATTAATGAAAATATTACTTTATTTAAAAAATATGCAAAACAAACTGTGATTTCCAGTAATACAGTTGAGGTAGAAAGGAGGAATGTGCTCCATTTAGAAAGTAAAAGCTGAAGTGACCGTGCTCAGTAGATGTCATGCCCTGCCTCCCGGGTTGGTGTAGATATGTGCAGTATGTGTGTTATAATGGGCAGAGCAGGTTAGTTTTTACTGGTTGCAGCATCATTGAGCCCCCAGGGAGATGTCCAGCGATCGACCGTTACAAAATGTCATCTGACAGAAGACAGAAATGCTCCTTGCCTGAAGAACCTGACGTGCTTCTCCTACCTGAGACATTCAGAAGAGTGTTTTAAAAAACTGTGCAAAAAAGAAGGGAGAACAAAGAAGCAGAGCAAGAATAAGAGAAATCAAGAGGATGATCTTGTCAAACTAGGCAAAGAGAATTTGCTTATACTCACGTGCGGAAAGGTTCAGCTATAACTTGTTAAAATCAGGATATCAATAGGGAACACATACCACATAATACATAACTGGCAGAATACAAGGAACCCGTTAATCCAACAGCTGACGTGCTCACTTAATACTTTTGTATCTAACTCCTCAATGTTAAAGTACTCATGGCACGGAAAGAAACATGCAGACCTGTCTTGAAAGATGTTTTTTGCTAAAATGTACTTCCAAAGGGTGTGTGGCTGTTTTGAATTGTGACATATGTGAAAGTAGCAGGTGGTCTCACACCAGTTTGAGTGAAGAGGTCTGTGTTATAAAATCAATGACTGTAGATTACTGCTAGTAAGAAAAACTCGTTAGAAATTGTGGCCAGAGATGCCCATTTGAAAGGTCTGTGGAGGCTGAGCTATTTTCTTAGCCCCCTGAGTGTTTAGTCTTGCTAATGCAGTAATCAGCATTAAAAAGCCTGCAATTTACCAGGGGATCACTGAATTCCTGTCTTAAAAGCTCTTCTTTACAAACTGACAGAAGTTGTTTGTATATCGCTTTAAAGCAGTAAAGGACTTCAGGGCCAAATACAATCAGGTCAAACTGGCTGCACAATGTTGTTTGTTTGCTAGAATGCTTTCGTGACCAGCTTTGAGCAGGTGACGTTGTAATTTTTAGGGGAAACCGTAACTCCATCCACTTGTCAGGGCTTGCTTCACTACAGATAGGCCTTAGCAGCTTCCAGCTACCCTCTCTTGTCTACAGGGTAGTGGCATCAGGTAGGTATAGAGTGTCCTGTAGAGAGGATTTGTAGAAAGCATGGGTTTGGTTTTACTATGAGTTTTCTGCAAGGAACAAAACAAGGTGTCCAAATCTGAAGGTGAGGTTCAATGATCCCAGCAGCAAGGTCATGAAATGCTTTCAAATATTTATGGGTTTTTTTCTGGAAAATAAGTTCCATGTAGAAATATCTGTGAACTTTTCTTTAGAATATTTATAAAGACTCTACTGTAGTTTTTAGAAAATGTATACTTTTCTTCCTGTGAGAAGTCAACAAAACTTACTCAGCACTGTTTTTTTCAGAGGAGACAGCAGAGTATTTTGAGCAGGGGTTGTTCAATCTATCAGTGCAATGAGTTGCTCCTAGCCACATGAAACTATGCAAGCTGAAAGTTAAATAGACTAAGAAAGGTACCATACAAATCCAAATTTATATAGGCTAGGATAGATTCTGTTATGACTTTCATAATAATAATAATAATGGGGCTGCAACCTCCACATGAAGAAATCTTGAAAATACTAAATACAGGAAACTGAACTGAGAAAGGCAAGTAAGGAGAGAGTTTTAGAAGAAAGATTCTCTAACCCCCCTCCATTTCATATCATTGGTCCTTCTACTTCCAGGTGTTGGAGGAAGTAGGTTTGATGTATCTGGTGTGCCTCAGTTAAGCAGTTTAACAGTAAACTGAATTTTCTGTTGTGATGTATTGTATTCAGGTCTATTTTAATCTTAGCATTTTTGTGAGGCTGTCTCTCATAATGCAGTGCAACCCCCCTTTCATCATAAAGGAGGGTGTACATACAACTGATGTAGGCTCATCAGGAACTTTAAGGGAAAAATGGGGAATATAGGCTTCTGTAAGGCAGCATGTATTAAGAAAAGCAGCTTTGATTTGAAGTGACTTGAATTAAGTGCTTTTTTTTTAACAAATAAAAGAGAAGCAGCTATTTAAAAATACTTCACGTTTACAAATGTGTACGTATACAATGTTTCATTGTTTTGTTTTTGTTAAAATAAGTTGGTACTGGATTAGTAAACTCGAACTGGAAGTTGATCACCGTATAGGATCTAATCACATCTTTGATATTGATGGGTAATTTAGGAATAGAATTTAGAGTTGCTTAGACAGACTCTGCTCATCTATTTTGGAACTTCCACAGTGCATACATTACACACATACAGGTTCCTACACTGACAAGAAGGATTATTTTCATAGAGGCGCCCTGGACTGTGGCTTGACACTTAATAGGTTTGATGCCTTATTTTTCGAAGAGTTGATTCGCAGAAGTTCTCTATTATTTATGGTAATACTAGCAGGATCTCGGTACCTCAGCTTGCTGTTTGTGAAAGGTGTGTGTTGGGTGGCAGGAAGTTCTCAAGCCAGAGACGATGAAATCCCGGATATTATTGTTTCCTAGTTTTGGCTGTGTCTGAGCTCTGTTATTTGTGATGACAGTCAATAATTCAATGTTCGTTATATGCCATTAGTTGATTAGCACAGATACCTCTTCCGTTGACAAAGAGTGAGAATTCCTTGTATAAGTCCACCTGACATAAGATTTTCCCAGATGTTTGCATGTATAAATGTGATTCCATTTTTCATACAAAGTGAATAATAATTTTGGACTGCAGTTCAGTTTTTAGCAGCCATGTTGACGTATGCTTTCCTACCTCTAGGCCAGCTATAATAACAGCTAAGAGGAGGTTTTGGCTTCTGCTCAATTTTAGCACACATTATCAAGGCCATTATAGGGAGATTGTTTCTCCTTCTGCCATCAAGAATCTGAACAACAATGTAACCAATGACTAATGCAAGAGGACAATTACTGGTTTCATCAGCTGTCAGTTGAAGCCATATGGTCTAGACACTAGAGAGGTGCACTAAGTGATGCACTAGTAATTTAGATGCAGACAAAACCTCTTTTATGGTATAACCTTCATGCAGGGAAATTATACTTGTTTTACAATTAATCAAGACATTCAGTTGTGTGTGGGTGAATGACTTTTCTGGGGTAAAGAGTAATATATCAAGTTTTTCACTCTTGGTAATAAATTAATCTTAAAATATTACTCTTTTTTGTAGTGTGTATAGTATTTTTAAATCCGCTTGCTTCTTAGCATCATAGAATATGAGAGAGAGTTTCGTCTTTGTAAGTAAGTAAGAAAGAAAAATATGAACAAATGCTAGTCAGATTAGAAATCTCAAGTTACCTGCTGCTTTTGACGACAGGAAGACACAGTCGTGTGGTTTGAATGGTTTCATATTCTTTGTGCCTAACAATAAAGTCCTTGGTATTCACTCAGGGTAATAAAGATCCATATTGCCTTGAAGTTTATTAATTGCAAAATAGTAACTGCTGGAGAGAAAAGGGAACCAGTAGTTAAGGGCAGAGTTCTCGTTGGCGTAAACAGTAGTGGAGGAAATTTTTCGTTTACTCTGTTAGTCAAAAATGGTACTTAGCAACAAACCCAACTGTATTCCAACCACTTTTATATCCTCTAATGGGAGGTTTTCAGTGTGAACATTTAAGTTATGCTCATTCCCTGTACAGTGCCTCAATGCAGATTTTTAATGCAATGGTAAAGAATTCTGTCTAGGTCAGTGTTGTTTCATTCTATTTGTTTTTTCCACGTGCCTTGAACTGTCAAAGGGTATACATGCTCATATAGCCGGTGTGTGGGTTAGGGTAAAACAGGATAAAGAGCTCTTGCTGTAGCAGCCAAAACCAAAGGGGAGCCTGAGCCCTCCAGGGGGGCTCAAAGAAAAGCCTTTTCTCTGCATTTAGTAGAGAAATGGAAAGCTTTTTTTCATCTGGTTGTTGCTGACCACCCCCCACTCCCTGCCTTGTTTAAGCTTTCCATGCAGCAGATCATTTTTATTTCCAGTAAGGCTTCCTATCACCTCCTCCTTTAAAAATGGAAAAAATAAATCCTCTTTACATCATAAGGCAGAGTACATCCTAACCTCTCCCTCGGTGGAGAGCTGACTACTAATCCTGTGTTGTTCTGTACTTGTTGATTACTTATCAGCCTTTTCCTTACTTTCCATGCTGAATGTATAGGGCAGGCACATTACTGATGGCTTGGAAGATTAGTCTGCTGATGAATATGCCTTTGGGGAAGATAGTGTGATTGCTGAGCCTGGGAAAGGCTCTGAGTGTGTCTGTGGGAGTTATGAGAAGGGAAATTAGTGAACAGGAAAACCTAAGGACCTTAATGTAACTTTAATGTATTGCATAGTTTCTCTGTGTAAACGCCTGGCTATCTTTTCTGCGTAGTGAATGCATAATTGTGAGTTTGGCATTTGAATCATTTTCCCCTCAAGGAAGTCCTAAAGGTTAAAAGCTTGAGGGGGATGGAAAATGTTTTTATTCTCTCTGATCTATTACTTAATGGTGTTTAAAGTGGTACCACCCCACCAATATTAAATATCATGAAAATGAAATTTAGTATGCTCTTGAGTTTGGGAATTTTTACCATACATTGAGGAGATGTAAATAAGAAGGGGAAAAAACCAAGTTCAGTGCTGTCAACGTTAAGTGTATTCTGCTTTAGGAATAAATTTTTGCACCATGAAAAATGAGTTTAATTAGGTGTATAAAGTTACCTATGTTTATGTTAAAAAAGGAAAGTCCCGTCAAGAGGTCTGGAAAAAGAAAGGAATTAAACACATTTAAGGTTTTCTTCATTCATCAAAGTGATTTCTGAAATACGAAGTGGCCCAAATTAATCTCTGGTGTAAATCTATTGACTTTAGAAAGAAGAGTGGATAAAGCAAATGGTAAATTCGGCATATTTTGCCATACTTCAATATATTGTTGACTCATTTTTCAGTTGATGTTAATAAAACTGGCAAGAGAGAGAAATCGCTTGATTGGATGCAAAGTGTTCTGATTACTGTCTAGAACACAGCCATAGTAACTGTGTACATTGATCATCCAGGGGATTTTAGTCTAGGGACAGCAAGATCAACTCTCAAGCTTGTGTCAGGGAAGAAGTCTTTCTAGCATGAAAACTGTTTGGTTTTGTATAAGTATACTTTCTTTTCAAAAACTATGGATCCAGTTATAAAGTGTATTTCCTAGTTTGGAGGCTGGTAGAAATAAAATTCCCATTTCATAAACACTTGTGGAAGTGAAAATCCAAAAATTGACTTGTGCCAACATAAACACCAACTTTGTTGAAACGTCTAGTTAAAAGGACAGCTGCTTATAAAGTTGTCATGTCATCGTCCTGAGAGAAAGACAGAGATTCGTCATCCCATATAAACTTTAACTTCTACCTGTTGGCTGATTTTTCTTTGAGATTCACCATAGGTTCAGGAGCTGAATCAGTCCTTACTGATCAGCATACAAGTTTTAGAGTTACTATATAGAATGAAAACTTTCACTCTTATCCTGCTGGCCTCATTAGCAATGAGGTAGATCAATGAGAGGTGGTTAGCTGTGATGACTGCAAAAGGATTTCCTCTGGTTGAAAATGCAGTGTGGGTGCAACTATGCAAGTAGCTTCAGACATAGAAACGATCCAAACACTCTGGAAAGACCCGATTACTGTAAGTCTTGCCTGCATCACTCTTAGTCTATTCTGAGATGTTCCACGCTCATTCTCTCACTACACTCCTGTTAGCCAGCTCTCAGAATGCAGCCCAAACCCATGCAGGTGAGGTGGTTCTGCGCTGCTAAAATAGGGCTGCCAGGCTCACAGCAGTTTCAGGGTTAGTTAGAATTTCATTGCCCTAGTCAACCTTAAACCTGCAGTAACCTTGGGCTTTGCTTGTAACTTGATGATCTACACTTTAAAATAACAGTGGCATCATGTAGCACCTCCTCTGGCTGAATTACTCATACTGCCATTAAGAGCTAGAAATTATTTTATTGTACAACATACATAATTCCTTTTGTGCTTCTGAAAATTACAGTGTTGCTAGAGGTGAATCTCTGACAAAGCCAGCACAAGAAGCCCAAGTTTAAAAAGCCCTACGTGTGATAACTAGAGACAGGAACTCCTCCAAGCTATTTGAGATCAGTTTAAGACCTGGTATAATGTGCTTGCAAGGACATGCAGAAATATGCTTTTTTTCTTTTCTTTTCTTTTTTCTTAAGAGTGTGAAAGCATCAGATTTTTCAAAAGTTAAATCTCACAGGCTATGAACTGCAATTGAACTCTCAGCAGGATGGTTACTAAGGCAATCACACCAGACAGACACTGACAGGGGAACTGGTGGAAACTCCTGAGGATTTTTAACCAGTCTGGGCTGCAGCACACTGCTATTAAAAACTTAGCTGTGGCTTATGCTGGTGGTTTGGTTCTGGTTTGATTTCCCGCCCCCCCCCCCCCATTTATCTCTGACTCTCAAGATTTTATCTTGAGCAAGTCTTCCCTGCTCCTGACTTGGCTGCCTGTGGTAGTCCCTATACCTCACTTAGTTCATGCTTCTACTCTAGTATTAATGTTTATTCTACCTTTCTGCTCTTGACTGCTGGGTCCTGTGCCTGCATTGGTTCCTGCCCTTACTCCTTCCCAGCTTGCTTTCTGTTCCCATTCTTTTGGATCTAATCTTTAGACAATGGAGCTGTTGTGTCCCAAGCTTGAAAACCAAGGAAATAACCTTTGGGTAAAACAAGTGCATACCCGTATCTGTTTGATGACTTGCCAGAACAGGGAGTAGTGGATATGTTAGATGATGCTGTGTGATGTCCCTGGTGCCATGTTTTATTTGAACCCAATCTTAAACTTCTTACATTCTAGGGAGCTTTAAAAATGTCAGCAGTGCTGGAGGGAACATCATATGACGTGATCTGAGGCAGCTGTAGTTGTAAATGGAGTCAGCTCTGTTCCTGCATGCTAATCTTCCTGATATTTCTGTCAAATCTGCAGAATGGTAACATGTTGGAAGAAGTGAATGGTAGTTCACAGACAAAAAAAAAAAAAAAAATCCATATCTTAATAGTCCATTCAGTGGAAGTGAATATGGGTTTTGGATATAGTAAAGAATCCTGTAAAAAACCTGGATGGTCTGCTCTGACTCCCACTCCTCCAGTGCTTATGGCAGTGGATGAGCAGAAGAAAGGCAAGAGTACTGCTGCAGGTAGGCTTGGAGACAGCAGTATTGCAGACCTCTTTAGGAGTAGTAGATCTTTGTAATAGCAAGTGCCTGAAGCTGTGTAGGCTATTTAGACCTCACAAGCCACAAATCGTGCTATGTACTGGACACTTTCCAGAAGCATATGGAAAAGACAGAGGCACAAATCAGTTACCTTAAGAGCTGCGGAGAGCTGTGCTTGCATGTCCGCTTGCTCGATTAGCTTGTGAACCCTCCGAAAGCCAAGGCAGGGAACTCAATCTCAGGTGCTCTAGCCTCTCTCAGAGGGTTTCTTGGAGTTGTTTCAGCATGGGAGTCTTCATCCAAAATCCGTCCCATCTAGCTGAGAAGTACAAGGAGCCTGGATAAAGTGCACCTAGAGAACCAAAATAAAAATAAAAGCTATGGGCAGTACAGAACCAACTATATTAAAAGAAAAAAGAAATAATATTCTCTCGTCCACGTATACATATAAAGAAAATTGCTAAGTGCAGGGAACATGGTGAGGTGAGTATAGTCTGTAATTACTGATAAGCAGCTGATCATATTTATTTCTTCTGAGAGATCAAGCACTTTCACCTGGTACAGGTATAACTCATGCTTATGAGGAAGCAAAACCAGTGGCACCAGTGTTGCTATGGCAATGTATTATAGATAAAGTTGCTGCTGTATTCAAACATAGGACGTATTAAGGGAGGGATGGGACTCAGGCAAACATTTGGCAACTCAGAAAGTTCTGAGAAAAATCTTTTTTTTTTCCTCCCCAGGTTCTTGCTACTTCTTACAGACTAGGAGGTAGTTTTACTACATATCCCAGATGAAACTTCATAAAATAAAATGTCAGTGCAACAAGACAAATGCTACTGTAACAGATTTTGGTGTTACAGGTTTGAAAATTGGGTTCAATCGTTCATTATTCTCAATAATCTAATTTATCACACACACTGACCATTGGCATTCTGAAGCATGAATTTAGAAATCACTTGAATCAGACATTTATTCCATACATTAATTTTTCAAACAACAGGAATTGAGATTGTTGTCTTTGTTAGAACTGCCAAAGTAAAGTTGGGAAAACCAGCTTAATGGGACTAATCTTCAGAACCTTTTCTCTTGCCCCCTTTCTCAAGCAGATTATATGGTCTGTGGCTTTAATGAAATAATCATAATTGTTCAGATTGCTTTGTTGGGGTCATGTTCAGCCTAAATGGCCTTTCAATTCCAATTATAGATATTAATATGGCAGTTAAAGGTCAGAAAGTGCTCCAGGCTAGTGCTTTGTCTATCTTACACATTAGCAACTGAAAACTTGTTCTGCCAATTGCAATGAGAGGTGTTAAGACAGTGCCTAAAGGTCATGAGAAATGCTTCTGTAGAACGAATTGAGTTGGAAAGACAAGCAGCTATAAATAATGCTTAGTAATGTTTATGGCCATTTAGTTTAAGTGACACAACTGCTTAATCGGGACATTTTTAATCATGTAAGTTCTCATAAATAAACAGTCTTTACTCAGATTTCAAAGGAACAGATCGTTTTGCTGTCCTCTTGTGAATTACAGCTTCCATGCAACTGGAGGTCCCTCCATTCACTTCTCCAGCTAGTTCCATCACTAATTGCATAAGCGAGCCTTCTGTTGCTGCATGCCTGCAAGGACAGTAGGCAGCTGTGTAACCTGACTTGGCTTTTAATCTTTGAAAAGTGAATATAAAGTAGGAAATAGGTCACAGTTAGAGCTGTTTTCCCTTTATTTTTCAATGTACATTCATATTTTAAGTGTGCAATCCTTTTCCGTAGAATTGCAGTTATCTTGGGTTAGTGAACGGACACTGTCCTCTCATAGGTCTCATTAGCTAAAATCACATTTGCTTTTTTCAGGGGGAAAAAAAAAAGGACTGTCTGTGCTTCTGTTCATAGCTGATCATACTTGTGAAGTGTCATGTGATTAATAGGTACGGTGATATCTTTACTGCGCACATCTGCTTCAACCTGGTTTGGAGTTGCTATTCCGTGAAGTCTCTTGGGACTACAGTCTATCACTGTCTTCACACCGTGAAGAAATTTGTCTGCCAGGCACAAATTTTGTTTTACTGTGGTCTCTCTGTTGCAGATACACAGGAGAAGTAGTGAGAATATAGTTCTCGGTTGTCAAGCGCTGGGTATCCTTTCTTTGGACTCTACTGCTTAAAGAACATACAGTTAAAATGTGTATTCCCTGCCTCTATTTATTAAACCAATATGCCCTTGTCCTTTTTTAAAACTTATACCAATTTTTGAAGTTGGAGGACAGTGCTAACAGCTCTGACAGTATTGTGACATGGGGCCCAGGGGCAGCAGTGCCATCATCCATGGATATCATACAGTTGAAATAGAAGTGACAGAATCTCCATGTCTGAGTTAGCAAAATGCTGATTAAACAGTTCCAACTCCCTTATCCCTCTTGCAACTTCCCATTTCACAGCCAGTTAACTCCGGCAACTCTCTGGCTGTGGAGAGGATCTCAAGTGCAAAAGATAATTTTTTTAATATTCAGCCTTCTATGCAACTTGTGGCTTTCAGAAGGCAATATAGTACTTCTGCAGTGGGTGACACTAGAATCAAAGTCCTACTGCTGCAAGGCAATTAAGCACAGGTTGAAAGGCTTCATAAACTTTGGGCACTGATTTAGTAACTTGAGTTTCTACTCAGGCTGCCCAATAGAGGAGGCAGGAACACCGCAAAATGCCCTTAAAACTTATTTTATATCTCTACAAATTCTGTATTTTCTGAACCAGTGCAATTTTAAAAGGTAGAAACAATTCTGACTGGTGTAAATATATTGACAGACAGTAGATCTATGCCTTTTACGCTGTCTTAAATTATAACACATCACTCATTATCTGTCTCAGTTGCAGTACTTTCATTCTCAGGAGTTCTTCCTAATCAACTCAAGGTGAAGAGGAAAAAAGCATTGCACTCAAATCATACAGATTTTCTAAATTTAAATCTCTGGTTTATCCTTTTTCCTATGATCTTAAAACTGTCCTCTGATCACTGATTCTTCTAATTTATAATATGCTTATGTATACACAGAAGTAATTTCATTTAGCCATTTGCAGCATCATCAGGACATCCAGGAAAGATTTTTCTTTTGGTTTTTCCCTCTTGTAGATATAAAGGTAGGTCTTTAGAAAACCCTAACAAAAGCACTTTTTATTTTATGACTCAGTAATACAAAAGATGTGGTAGTACTGTCTGAAGGTTTAATTTTACTGAAAACTCATATGTTAATTTAAGACTGCTCAATTCTGGTAATTAAAAAAATATGTCTGGAGAAAGGCGGGGAGTGCAGGTTGACAGGTTTATATTTTTGGGAGGTTTAAACTTATTCTGCCCCCTTTAGAATGGAAATCTTAAATAAGATTAACTTCTCATTAAATTTGCATTTTTCATACAATTCTTTTTTTTAATGTGAAAATTATCACCCAGTACTGACAGATTAACACATTTGGTTGCAATGTGAGCTGTGTTCTGCCATGATAGTCAGAATACCTCAATCATAATTCTCTTTCTAATAGGCTTACCAAAAAACTATTACTTTTCCATTTATACTATCCATTTGATGTGTTTATCAGAGGGTGCTGGATTATACACCAGAGATCCACAAGAAGTTGTTCAACTTGTCAGAGTCAGCTGCGAGGCTGTAGCTAGGTTGTTTTCATTTTTATCTTTGATATCCTATTGCCCCCTTTTTCATCTTCTCTTTTCTGCAATACAAAAAAATCCCAAAGAAATAATCCATTTGAGGAGGTAGGACTTATTTTTATGGAGTCTTCTGTACTGTTTCCATATATGGACACTGAAACTGTAGGGGACCAGTTGTATCAGTTGAATGCTCATAAGTAAGTCCATGGGGCTGGATGGGATTCATCCCAGAGTGCTGCAGAAGCCAGCAGATGTTACAGCAGGACCCCTCTCAAATCATCTACCAAAGATTTTGGGAGTCTGGGAAGGTCCCCACTGACTGGAAGCTAGACAATGGTATTCCAATTTACATGAAGGGCTTGAGGGAAGCCTCAGGAAACTACAGACCTGTTAGTCTAACCTCAGTTCCTGGAAGAATTATGGAGAAGATCATGCTGGGTGCTCTTGAAAGGCATTTAAAGGACAGTGCAATCATCAGGCCAAGTCAACATGAGTTCACAAACAGGAAGTACTGTTTAACTAATTTGATATCCTTCTACAATAAGGTCATGAGCCCTGTGGGTTGAAGATGCGGTGGATGTAGTTTTTCTGGGTTTTAGTAAGGCTTTTGGTACTGTCCCTCACAGCATCCTTCTGGACAAGTTGTCCAGCTGTGGGATGAGCAGGTACATGGCACAAACGGTGAAGAACTGGCTGAAGGGCAGGGCTCAAAGGGTTGCAGTGAACGGGGCTACATCTGGCAGGTGACCAGTCACCAGCGCTGTTCCTCAGGGCTCAATTCTAGGGCCAGTTCTGTTCAATATTTGTATCAGTGATCTGGATGCAGGAGTTGAATGCACCATGATTCTAAATGATACTAAACTGGGAGGGGCTGTTGACTCTCCCGAGGAATAAGCAGACTTGAAGAGGGATCTGGATAGATTGGGGCACTGGGCAATCATCAATGGCATGAAACAACAAGACCAAATACCAGATTCTGCAGCTGGGATGGAGTAACGCCAGGCACCAGTCTAAACTGGGAGAGGAGTGGCCGAGAGCAGCCCTGCAGAAAGGGGTCTGGGGGTGCTGGTTGGCCGGGGTCTCAACGGGAGTCAGCAGTGTGGGCTGGCAGCCAAGAGGGTAAACCGCATCCTGCGGTGCATCGAACACACCATAACCAGCTGGTCAAAAAAGGTGATTGTCCCGCTATATTTAACAGTGGTACGGCCTCACCTTGAGTATTGTGTGCGGTTCTGGACTCCACCATGTAAAAAGGATGTTAAGGTACATGAATGCGTCCCGAGAAGGGCACCAAAGCCGGGGAAGGGGCTGGCAGGCATGTCCTGTGAGGAGCACCTGAGGACTCGGGCTTTGTCTAGTTTGTGGAGGAGGAGGCTGAGGGGCGACCTCACCGCTCTCTGCAGCTTCCTGAGGAGGGGACGTGGAGAGGGAGGTGCTGAGCTCTTCTCCCTGGGACCCAGTGCCAGGACGCATAGGAATGGCTCGAAGCTGCGTCCCTCGCGGGGGTTTGGACTTGACATGAGCAAACATTTCTTTACCAAGTGGATGGTCAAACCCTGGAATAGGCTTCCTGGAGAGGTGGTCGCTGCCCCGTGCCTGTCAGTGTTCAAGAGGCATTTGTACAATGCCCTTAATAACCATGCTTTAACTTTTGGTCAGCCCTGAAGTGGTCACGCAGTTGGACTCTGTGATCGTTGTGAGTAATTTCCAACTGAATTCTCTCCTCTCTTCTCTTCTCTTCTCTTCTCTTCTCTTCTCTTCTCTTCTCTTCTCTTCTCTTCTCTTCTCTTCTCTTCTCTTCTCTTCTCTCTTCATTCTTACATACATCAGTGGGAGTTGTGGGATCTGAAGACTTCTGAATAGCAAATGATACCATTTGTGAGCTAACTTTTAAAGCCATATTCAGAAAAAGAATTCTGGATGAGAAAAGTCAAGCAAAGCGAATAACTTAAATTCTCAAAACAGGGTTAGCCCACTTCCATGTTTCAACAGAATTTCAATTACTACACCTTAATATATGGAGTCTGTATAATGGTGGCTATGAGAGAAGCTGGGCTTGAATTTAATGTCTCCTCAGGAAAACAGCATTAACTGTCCTCCTCTCTCCCTACTGCTGCACTGCAGGTTTAAAATTGTTCCGAGCCCAAGTCAAAGTGTGAATAAAAGGAATGAAACAATTCCTTTTAAATAAACTTGTTATAGTTTGCTCCTTCAATAGCTGAGAAACAGGTTATTAATACTTAACACTAGTGCAGGAATAACAGTTTAACTTCTGTTGTTTTTAAATAATGTGTTACCAATAAACAAACACAAAACTTAGGCTAAATCAAAGGAAGACCTCATAAACGACACATTGTTTAGCTCCCTTCTTAAATATTTCTAGTTGTGTTTTTAGCAAACTGATGTTATAATACAATTATAAATTTTAAACAAGTACATCTACTTATTGTAGCTATTTTCCGTATTAGTTGGTAGCTACTTGTATGTTCTGCAATTTTGAGAAAAGCTGCTAATAACCAAAATGGAAGTAAACCATGAAGCATCCAGAATTTTGCAGTCTCATGATTTTATTTAAGCTTCACTGTGTTAAGGAGGAAAGGCCCTCTCCATGAAAACACCAGCTCCTTGAATTTTATTCTGGGCAGCAGTTTCCCCTTTCTTATTCTGAGCAGCAGTTTCCCCTTTCTTGAAGTTTAGAGCTCTCCTATCTTCTGGAGCAGCTAGAAAATGTAAAGCCTTTAAAAGCAGAATGCAATTCCATTATTTGTTTTGGTTTGGTCTAAACGGTAAATGAAAAAAAATCTCATTATTTATGAAGACAGTGTTAACAATGTACACATGCATGAATATGGTAAAAGGAAAAAAGCAAGTTCAAGATTGTTTCTCTTTCAGCATTTTGCTTTTTTGGCTCTCTGGAGACTGGGACATGTCCGAGAGAACAATGAGGAGCATGGAAGTTTGTGGAAGGGCTGAAAAATCAAGATTGTCAGAAAGGAAAAAATGAGGGAATCAGTCACAAGTGGAAAAGTGCAGTATTGTGTTTAATCTCACACAGCATCGTTCATTGTAACACTTGTAAGTGGTGTGTTAAGTGGCTGGAGAAGGGGATTCGTCTGAGATGGGATCAAAGGAAATAGTATCTTATACATGACTGAAAAGAAAGAAGCATAGCTAAGGAGGCTGATTAGTAGATGGCCTATCACTTTACTCCCTGTTTCTGAACTGTACTTGTCTAAAGGTGTAGACCAAAACTTACACCTGCCTGGTGCACAGATGGAGTTCACTCTACTTTCTATTATTGTTGTATTTTTTAGCTGGAAATATTGCCTCTCACATTGGAAGATATAGTAGATTTAATGCCTTTGTATATATAATAGAAGGTTCTCTACAGATCTCAGTCCCAGTCACATATTTTAAAGGATATTGGAATAATGTCAGTGTTTTAGAGGCTGGGATTTAAGTGCCATCCCTTTGAATGCAAAGCATTCTCTCTGGTTAGCAGAGTCAGTCATGGGACAAACACCTCCTGTGCATTTAAGAGGGTAGTATTTCTAAGTCTCTACTAATTCCACCTATTCCATCTACTAATGGAATATTTCTTAGTCACTTTTTACATTTAGTCATTAAACTGAGCTATAAAATTACAGGCTTATTCTTGGAACCTATTATGCCATTGTACTTACCTGTGCATGCGGAGGTGGGCGAGTACTGAGATAACATTTTTTGGTACATCAAAAGTATTTATCCTGTGTGTTCCTGTTCTGCTGAGCTCATGGTGTATCTGTTTGTGTAAGACTCTGGTAACACATCCAATGTGTCGATAGATTTATTTGAGGTAGCATGTGCCACTGATGGTGGTAAAGATCATCTAGAAGGAGTAATGTGTACATCTGAGCACCTGTGAAGTGCTCACTTGTGTTGTAGCCGAGGGTGCAGGTTTCTTTTGCCCTCTGTACACACTATGCACCAGAATTCAATAAGATCCTTTAAATAATGCGTGTAGAAATGCCCTCTTACCCAGAAGTTCAGCCTTTCATTGGATATTTTTCTGCATTTCACCTAGAATTCACCATATTGTATGAAGGTTCCATGGGCATGCAAGAGAAACTGTATTGTTTTGATTTTATTCTGGTATGGGTAGTATAATTAAAAAAAAGTATTTGAATGTGACAGTAAAAGAGGAAAATACAAAAATACAATTTGCATTTGGAAAAATAGCATACTGAATTAATTATTGCACCTTTTTCTTTTATATGTAGAATCAGGGAAATCTTTATGTCTTAAGCCCATAGGAAAAAAAAAAGACAGCATCACAGTGCAAGTACTATGACAAAAAACCCTGAAATTACTGTGCAAAGAATTGCCTTGTAATCCTGGAATGTAAGTAAAGTTTGCCTTCACCATTTGTTGAGATTCCATTTTGAAAGACGAGATGCTTTATGTTGCAATTTTTCCCTTGTAATTCCCACGTACAATAAAATATAAACCATGTCAGTCTTTAAAACCAAAGCCAAAAAAATCCCTTTGAAGTCTAATGATTATATTCCTTTTTAAATTACTTTTTGTCAGTGATGCCTTCCATTTCCAGATGGAAGACACAAAATATTGTGGTGAATATGAACTAATTGATTGTGCCCAAAATGAAAATGTCCTTGATTTGAAAGTCATATGTGGCAGTCGCTCTGGTTTTAAAGTTGCCCTGCCATACAAGCAAGAAGGGACAATCAGTCAAATAAGCTGAGTGCAACAGCTCCTCATTAAATAGGACATTTTTCTTTTTGACATCCAAAGTTTGCTGTGCTCCAGAGTGGAAGAATATGATAACAGTACATAACATGACGCTAAACTCAAAAGTTTTAACACTTTTAAGTCACTGAAGTTTACTTACCATCTCCAAGTATACTCCCTACCTGGGTTTTTGTTTGTCTGAAACTAGCATATATTCAGAGGATAGTGATCTTCTTTGTCTTTAAGGCACGTTTCTTTTGCGCAACTTCTCTTTCATTTTCAGCAGCCTAAATGCTGACATGGCTTGCTCAGAGAATATTGGAAGGAGAGACATGCACAATCTTATGGCCTTTCAGAAAGGTGTACTATGTAAACATGGGATTTATTTTTATGCTTTTCTGGATTCAACTTCAGAACTCACTTTTTGACAGACTTTTTCCATAGGGCAAATGCTGATGGACAGTATCATAGAAATGACAAGAAATTGATTTAGCTTCTAGGGCCATCTAAGTAAATTGGTCAGGGAGAAACTTAAAAATAAAAGTGAAATTCTGTATCATAGTCCAGAAGGTTTTAAAGTGATACATAATTTGGGAATGTGCCAGATATGATAATTTCCTGTATGAAAATGGAAGACATGCCTTTGAAGACTGGCAAACCTGCACATATGCTGTCTGTACACACAGGTTTACAGCAACAGTTCTAGAAAAAGCAGGTAGGAGTTTGTCTTCTGTTGGGATTCATATAGGTTAATTGTTTTTTTCCACAGTGAGAAATATGTGTCATTTCAAGTACCTGAGACATTCCAGTGACATAAAATAAAACTGTTAAATTTTTACATTGTTTTTAATGAGTTTGGTGATAGTTTAAGTTTAATAAGCTGTTCAGGTCCCCTTTAGGAAAGACAAGGATTCTTTTCAAACTGGAAAATGCATCTGAAAAAACCAGCATTACTGTCTTTTAGAAATTATATTCCTACACACAGCTGGGTGATGCTTTGAAGTACTCTATGTACAAATGGATATAAAAGCATCTACCAAAAAATTTCTTAAAATGTGGCTTGAACTATTTAAGTGAAGATTTCATACAGGTGACCTAACATAATAAATGATGTCAAGTAGAGGCTACATGATCTAATGCTAAATCAGTGGATGGCAGTCAGGAGAGATGGGTTCTAGCTTTGGCTCTTCCACTGACTTGTTCTTGAGGAACTGAACTCAATTCATATTCTGCCTCTTTTCCCATTCATCTGTCCAGCCTATTTATTTTCTTTCACCAGGTAGTAGTATTATGTACCTGAAAAGCATTCAGACTGATGAGTCCCCAGTCTTGGCTGGAGCCCGTAGGTGCTGCTGTAAAGCAAATAATTGTCACTGATATAATGGAGAATGGAGAATTTTCCACAGAAGTGAATGCTTTGTAGATGTAGTTCTGTGGATGCAGTAGGCAGTCTTTGAAAGCATGAATCGTTCTTTCTTCCCTTAGAGTGCCTTGTAAATCATAATATATTTCACACTACAGTTCCAGTCCCCTGATGGCTCTTCCTCTGAAGCACTGTATTCAGCAAAGTTAATTTAAAAAAGCAAAGCAAAACTGTGTGATAGAAGACTAACTCATCAGCCAGCTTCTCTAAACCCCTTCTACACCCGGCTGTTCCTGGCTCACATGAGACCCAAGTTCTGGATTAACCACACTGTCTACAGCCAAATGCCCTTTCCATAGTCCTACATGAATATCAATGGGCTTTAGAGTTGTTCTGCACAGTAATAACAGGTTAGCCAAAAAAAGGGGAAGTCTAAAGATCGGTACCAAAAATGCTGCAAATGCCAACTTTTCAAGTTCAAGGAGAGGAGAGACATGATGTTTAACACGTTTGTTTCAGTACCTGGTTCTCAGAAGAGCTGTTTGTGTCATGTACATTTAAATCAACAAAAAGTCACAAGAAAACATGCAAAAATGATACTTTGACATGGCTTAAATATAAAAAACAATATTTATTTGATCAAACACTCTTAAAGTAAACAAGTGAAATTAAAATTATGTATTGAAATAAGCAGAGTTTCTTCTCATGAGATACAAACTACATCATAGAATAATTTTGATCACAGAAAACACCATTCTTCCTTGTTACTTTTTAGTATAGTCCTTTTTGCTTTTATGAAGAAATATATTTAAATGCAGTAGTCATGCTCCATTAAAAGTTAAATGACAGTAGGTGGGCATCGATATTAGACAGTCAAAAGCCAGAAACTTCTGCAAATGTAGTCAGTTGTTTAGCCTTGTCTTGCCCTCTTTCTACGTGTGATTTTTCCTGGATTGTAATTGCAACTTCACTTGTTTTTTAAGTGACCACTGCTGAAATCTGTTTGTAGGCAGATGGTAAGTTAGTTGTGAATCTGATATCTGAACAAATTCACAACTCTAATTCATTTTTGTAGCAAGTTTGAAAAGTTTTCAATAAAAAGACCTTGTAGAAAGGAAAGGATGACCCAGCAGAGCTGAGGCTGGTCTGTAGCAGAGAAGAATAATTTTGTGATGTACAGCTCATGTACTGAAAATGCAACTTTTAGTCTCCAAAAATATTAGTTTGATCTTTTTCAAGATCAAATTCAGAAATTAGTTTTACATAGCATAAAGCAAATTATATACTTACTCAATTTTTGTCTTTGTAATGACTTTCATGATTAAATCTGACTCAGTTGTATTTATAGAGGAGTAGAAGCTCTACAAATCTAAGCAAGTCTTTAGTTTAACTTGAAAATATTTCTGGGTTTTGGGGTTTTTTTGTGTATGTGTGGTCCATTCAGACAATGAAATGAAAAAATCAGTGTTCTGTACCCCTTTAGTTATAACTTGTGCTTGATAGGAAAAAAAGGACTCAACATATTGCTTTTTCCATACAGGGGTTCCCCTCTGCCCTCAAATAGAAAAATACTTTTTCCCTAGTAAAGTGTTAGAAGTGACAGAGTGAGGCAGGAACTGAGGAACTGAAGTGGTTTGTTTGAGGGAAGATCAGGAGGAAAGAAACAGATTCCAGAATGAGGTAAATGAATTCTCCCAAGGCTCGAATAATTCTGATATAAAGTGCACAAATTTAATATCACACCATCACCTCACCTTTTTGTCTTCAGATTTCCCACATTCAAGAGGACAACAAGGTGTTTTAATTCAGTAGAAGAAAAAGACATTAAGGTCACCAGATGTACCTACTTTGTTACAGAAGCTTAAGCAATCCTGAATGTGCTGTCAAAATTGGGTGATTCCATTCCACTACCCTCACTTCTCCGTTAGAAAAATCATCATCTTGGCTAAGAATAGAGCACAGAAGAAAATGACAGTGCTTTGAACTCAAAGGGGAAAGAGAGAGCAAAAGAAATCACAGCTGTAAATAAAACATGCCGAGCAATGAAAATGCATGTGCCATATGTGCTGCTGAAAAGAATGCCCTGCTGCAAGTCTTTACTACGTGTAAAGATCTTTTCTTTTTTTCCTGCTCCCCCCCTCCTTTCGCTGTTTCTGCTAGAGGTGGCAGAGGTTCAGCAGAAGCAATCTCAGGTGTCCATTTTTAAGTACAAATGAATTGGCTGGGCTTGGAGTCTCAAGCTTAAACTTTTGTCTTTAGAAAGACAAAACTTTAGGAAGTTTTTGGTAGTTCTTTTGTCTGTTTATTTTTGACACTGAACAGAAGAATAAATCTTAGTCTTTCAGGGATGACTAAGTCAAGTTTTGGATACCTTATTTAATGAGCCATTAAAGCTGGCAGGATAAGTGTGGTATTTGTTTTACACGCTGATCTTACTTGCTGTGTTCTGTGCATCTTACAGACCTCCAGTATCTGAGCAGTGGTCAGTTCACAGTCTTAATTTATGTTCACAGCAACCTGTTTTGTAAAGGAGGAAGTAAATCGCTCATATCCCTGTTTCAAAAAGGGGCACTTAGACATGGGGATTAAAGGTTTAAGGAGGTATTAAGGCTCCAAACCAGAGAAGAGTGATGGAATTTTCAAAACTTCTTGTAGATATCTACAGACTTCTTAAAAACTGATCATAACTATTTTTGCCTGAGATTTTGAGGCAGAATAGTAAACTTAATCAGATTCAACTTCAAGTAAATAACAAAAGTGAAAATACAAAACTTGTCATTATACTAGGTAGCAGACATTGGCTTAAAAACTTGTTAGGCTGCTGACCTTGTCAAAAGATTGCTCTTAATGAAAGAGCAAGTGCGACAATAGTGGAGGAAGATTTTTGAAGATGTTCGGGAGAAGTTCTTAACAGAACACAGATGTACCTGTAAGAACCTTATTATTCTGTCATTCCTCCTTGCAGGATAAGTCCTTTTGCCCTAAGCCAGAGGCTGCTAGGAGACTCTGACAGGCTTTCTGCTCTGGAGATCACAGAGGGAATAGGGCAAAAAAGCAGTACTGGTATATTTGCTTGTCATTGCAGGAAGAAATAACTAAATGGCTCTGCCTTATGTATAGACTAAAAAAAGGTAAATAAATATAAAAGAAAGATGTCTTTCCCTTACCTACAAGGGGAAACATTCTGGGAAAGAGAGTTGACGCTAACTTTTTTGTTGTATTTTGTTTTCCTTGATGTATTAAGAGGATTCTGGCAATATTTTGGTTTACTTCAACATTGGTCCCTTTGGAAAATGTTGCTATGTGTCGACATAGAGCAACAGTCTTAGTTTGCAAGCATAAAATAATGAAGTTTATTTAGGAGTGATCATTTTGAATGGCAGCTCCTATACAGTTTTGAAATTACTGAGAAGAACTCAGTAAATGTTTTCTTTGTGCTACAGAGACTTCTTTTTTTCAGCAGGAGAGGTATATAATTTACGGAGTGAATATAACCCTGGGTTAAGACTGTTACTTCCTGATGCACTCTCTAGAGCATTTGAGAAAAGCTTGGTGGGGTACACTTGACATCCTGATTGTATATATGAACCTGACTTTAAGAAAACAAAAACCTTTCTGGTCTGTGACATGACATGAGCAGTGATTGCTGGAAATATTCTAAGGATAAGACCCTGGACAAAATGAAAAGGCTTTTAGCACAAGATGGATGGGACAGCAATATCTATTACTGATAGTTGCTATGAAGATGAATTCTCAATAGAATTTGGGGACTTGCTTGAGGAACCCAAATGGTACTCCTACAGTGTCAGAGAAAAATATATGGTAAGCATGATCAGATGAACTCTTAACTAAATGGGTTATGAGTATTGGATACGCGGCACAGGAGTGAACGTTGCTTGTCACTGAGTTTACGATTTGGCTGAAGAAGGAAAATAGTGGGAGCCTATTGGAAAGTTTTGCTTGAACCAGTGAGGACTGATTGCTAGTGCTTGGGAGGGCCTCATGTTAAATGATGCTGATCAGTAGGAACTCATTCACTGAATGGAACAGGGCTCTGTCAGCTTTGCTGTTTGATTAATTTCTAACTAACGTGTACATCAGTTTTCAATAAGAATGAAGTCACACAATTTATTCAAAGAACATAGCAGTCTGGAAGACTTTGTGTTGTTTCAAATGCTTTTTTGTAGCCTGTAGTTAGCATTTGGTAAGTTACAAAGATGTTGGTAAGGAAGAACATGAATGAGTTTTAACTTCTTTAAAATGTATTCTTGGTGCCAATTTCTTAGGTGCATCAGCCAACACCCAGATTAGGAAAATGGCTGTCAATATTGGATTTTCTCTAACATGGACGAGATCCAAACTTCATTCCTGGAAAGGCAGCTCCTTGCCTGACCCATAAAGTTAGGCAGCAAATGGAAGTATTCTCTCCAGCTCTTCTCCCTTCAACTTTTTACACAAAAAAACCTTGATTTTCCTCCCATTTGTATCTTCTTTCTCCTTTTTACTCACTAGCAGGTGATTTCTTCTTGGTAACAATATAAAATTGATGAAGTATAGCCCACCCTTACTGGCTAGAATGGCAATTATAGAGCAGAAAAATCCAAATGTCTATTTAAGTATAAGACTTCCCTGCTAATGACTACAATTTCCTAGTGTAATTCTTCTTCCAGAAGGTTTGGAAAAAAGGCAAATTAAATGCTGGCTGTCAAAAGTTATTTTATGATTTTATGCTTCAGGTCATATTACTTCTATGAATCTTTCACAACAGTTCGAGGCAAGTGTGTGCCTCCCAAAATGTGAACTGCTGGTCGACCCACTGCAGTGTTATTGCCACTTCAGAGTCTCGGTACTGCTGCTGCTCTATCCATTCACCAGCAGCAATATTATGAGGATTAGACTATGGATCCAGGTGGTTAGTCATTAATTTTTCCTGACTCTGCCAACAAGGGCTGCTGCATCTTCCATGAAGGACAGCTTTGTATTGTGTAAAGGGTGCTCTCTTACACACCTACCTCTGTGCAACTCTGCATATTTTTCCACGGAGGTTCTTAAGCAGTGATAAAATTCATTCTTTATGCATGTAAAGCTCTCCGTTTGGTTAATGAGATGCCTATTTGACTCTAGAAGTTTTGGCTGCAATTTAAAAATAAAGATTCTGCAGAAGTCTTGCTAGAGTAAGAGATGGTACAGAAAGCAGTGCTCTGCTGATCACAGTGCTTGTTTATGTGCAGAATAAAGAAATCACCCCTTTGTCTGTAGTAAAAGCACCCTGATTCAACGAGTTCTGAATAGATGATACATAATAATAAATCTTACATAACAAAAGGGTAGATTTTTATGGAAGATAAACACTGGAACAGAGGGCAGGAGTGTAACACAATTTATATAAAGTTGCAGCTCTTTCAGGCTTTGACTATACTCCTTTGTATTTGTTTAAGTCCGCCAAAATATGGTGCCTATTAATCACAAATATGGTCTCCAAGCCAACATTTGCCTATAAAACCTGCTTTCTTCCATAACGGCAAACTTGAAGTCACTACACAGTGATAATATTTCACTGTGTCAATACAATAAACATAACCAAACAGTGAGATGAATCATGCAAGGTACTAGTCTTCTCATCTTAAACTTGCACAGCACAGTGGTGCTTTGCCGAAATCCCTTGATTGAAGTACTTGCCTACTTACAGTTATTCATTGCCTCCAGATTCTGCCGGACTGGGATGTTCCGTGTGATCTTTACATTACATGATCCAGAAACAGTGAACTAGTTATTAAAATACCAGAGGAAGAGTTTTAAGACAATATATGTGTCATTTTTTCTAGACTGTGTGTATTCGTTAACCCCATAGCGAACAAGGAGAAGGAGAGGAAAGTAAAGAAGGAAATAACGGGTGGTCATAAGTATCTTTTCTTTTAAGGTTTCATTTCATACCAAAACCTAAGACTGCTCAAATAAAATGCTTTCTTTACTATTTATACCACTTTGTACAATTATGATAAATTTCAAATGAGGAATGCTACCATAAACGGAATCTGAGGAAGAAACTGAAAGCATTTTTTTTCTTTTTTGGTCCAAAAGAATTCTTCCCTTCAATAGTTTTTTAAAAAACACTCCCTTTCCACCCAAATGATAATGGCTTTTTAAATCTGTTGTTTTCTTTTGTTATGAAATGTATTTCTATTGTACATCTGGATGTGACAGATGGAATCTCTTTTACTTGTTTGTTTGTAGTTGATTGTGGAACCTCTACTGTATTTTGCTAAACAAGTTAAGACTTGCACCTTCTGAAAGAAAGGAGGATTAGGCAGGCAGTCTATAAGGGTTTGTCTGTACTACTGAAGAGAATAGAGTCTGCGAGCTCTCCCTACCTTCAGCACCGCATGCTCAGACTGACTGGTGTTCACACAGCTAACATCTGACTCTTTCCAGAGTAGATTAGTTTATTCACACCACACTGAATTTAGGCAAGTGTCCCCAGGTCAGAATGGTGAGTGTGTGTGTGGAGGTGTGGGGTGTGTGTTGCAGTTCGAAGTGTCCTGAATCATTTTAGGATTGTGTTGCAGCTCACCACAGTGGTATTTTTTTTACTACAAAACTGCAGGTATATATGAGGTCTGTAAAGCCTTTTGGGGTACCATTATAGGATAGTGAAGAGCCAAAACTGGTGTATGTGTTTGTCCATAGTACCTTTTGGTACTGGTTTCTGGAGTATATATTCCTCAAGCTGTGCCTGGGGAGGAGTACCTATCATTCTGGAGGGAGTTCTTTGGGATGCTTGAAAACACAGCAGTTAAGTAACTTACTTAATCAGGAAGACAATAACCGAATCTGTTCTATTTTTTCAGTGGTTCAGATGTACCCTGTGAGACACTGAATGCAGACAGCCCATGGTAAGAGCAGAGATTATGGGAGATATGAGTTAAAATCCACTAAGTTAATGCTAAGTCAAATTTCACAAGAAATGGAAAGATGATACTTTTCCTAAGGACTCAGAGAGGACTTAGCAGAGTTTGTTGCAGCCAGGAAGCCACTAGAACATTGGTGACTGAGAACAACTCAAAGGAAAGCGAGAAATACTGGAATAATGCAGTGGGCAGAAAGGAGATGATGACACGCTCCCCCCACCCCCCCGCCCCCCCTCATTTTTCTCACTTAAACTTTTTTTTCCATTAAAAAAGAATAATTTCTTCTATTTATGAAGTAATAAAAGCTAATTTGCAAGATGTAAAGGCTGTGGTGGGTTGACCCCAGCCAGCAGCTAAGCACCCACACCGCCACTCGCTCATTGCCCCTCACCCCACCCCGCGGGATGCGGAAGAGAATGGGAAGAGCAAAAGTGAGAAAACTCGTGGGTCAGGGTAAAGATGGTTTAATAAGTGAAGGAAAGGAAAAAAACCCCACAAGTGATGCAAAGGCAATCACTCGCCACATCACACAAGCAGACGGATGCTCAGCCACTCACCAAGCAACAGCCACCTTGGAAGGCAAACACCACCTTCCCCCCCCTTTTTTTTTTTTGTTGCTGAGGATGTTATCTGGTATGGAATAGCTCTCTGGTCAGTTTGGACCAGCTGTCCCAGCTGTGTCCCCTCCCCATTTCTTGTCCACCCGCAGCCTACTCGCTGTGGTGGGGACAGAGTGAGAAACAGAAAGCCTTGATGCTATGCAAGCACTGCTCAGCAATAGCAAAACGCTGGTGTGTTATCCACACTGCACCACACTGCACCAGAACACAGCACCGTGTGGGCTGCTGTGAAGAAAGTTAATTCCATCCCAGCCATACCCAATATGAAAACAATTTTGGTATTTTTGGTATGCTGCCCCTAAGGAAAAGCTGCTGGTAGGAAAAGCTGCAGGTAGAATCACGTCAGAATGATGCCCAGTTTGGAGGTTGGGATATATGATATTCAAAATCATGGTGACAGAAGTTTTTGGCAAAATTCTTAGGACTAGTCCTGATAGCATGCAACTTTGTTCTTCTTGTTAAAGCCTGGCTTTAAAAAGCTCCTTCAGACACACAAGCAATGATTAGTAGTAACACTGTTCAGTATAAAATGATGATGAGTCTGAAGTGTCAATACATATTTTCAATATTAAATGTGGCTGGTAGGTTTATGTCTGAACATGATTTGATTGAAATAAGTGGCAGACTCCTTTTTGCCTCAATGGGAGCATGTTCAGATATTCTGTATGCAATAACAAGAATGATGAAAACGATCAACAATTTGTTGTAACTGCATATAACTGTGAGGAACAAATAAATCAAACAGGCACTTAAAGAATTTCCCTTTTAAAAAAAAAAAAAGCCATTGGGTTACTGACAGGTATGAATCTATCATTCATTTGGTGCTGATTAATAGTTTTGCTTGCAGCCCCATGGAGGAAACTTCTAAATCATGGAAACTATGAAAAATATAAGTATATAAAATATCAGGTTATTCTGTCATAAAACACCAGATTATTCTCCACCAGGGTACAATATTGTGTAAACAAAAATCTGGTGGAAGGATCATATTCTGATGGCATTTTGATATTACGGGTCCAGAGTGAAGTCACTGTCAGAATTGAAATTACAGTATGTGAGCTTTTTCAAAGCTGATTGGGACATCTAGACATACAGTGTCACTCAGAACTAGGGAGAATAAGATCACTAAGGAGCTTATTTAGCTTTGAAAAACTTAACAAGAACACAGGCTGTGACAAGAGTTGTCACTTGCTTTTGCATCCTCTGCTTTGTCTCTTGAAATTAAGCAGCACATGCCCCGGCTCCTCTACTGTTTGTGGACTATTTTAGATGTTAGTTTGCAAATTAAAGAAAAATAATCTGAAAAGTGCTGAAGTTACTTCATGTCAGAGTTGGGAAGTTACTTAGACTGTCCTCTCCTTGGCACTGCAATACCATTCATTTAGACTTCAGAAGTGAAGTCTAACTCAGGTGAAATTCTTTGAGAGGATCTCATGCATCTAAGTTACTGAAAGTGTAATTTGGGGTTTTCAGCGTGAAGAGGGAAAGTATGATCTCCCTCTCCCACCTCCCCGGTAATTTCTCTCTAAACACTTGCCAGATACCAGTGTCGTTTGAGAATATTTGTTTACTTCAGCAGGTTATTTTAAGGGCAACATATTTCTCTTGTTGATTGCTCTAGTTTCTCTTGCAGTAGGATGGTTCAAAGTAGTTACCAACACAAACACTGTTCTGGGTCCTCCTGGACAGGCAAGTCCACATACTACTGTGCATGAAATTTAGATATTTTGGTTTTCTTCACCTCGGTTCGCTACATTATAAGACTTTGATGCTGTACCTTAATAAGAAAATAAATGAAAACCTTCTTTTCACTGCTTTAGAATTAGCAGGTGGAAAATGTATCTACTGTGTGCTCTATTTTAGTAGTGACTTGATAAATATGTTTTACTTATCCTCTGTTGTAGAAAGTATTAAAAGTTGTTGATGCAATACAGTAAAGACATCATAATAGAGTCCTTGCTTTGGGGAAATTTGTCTGGGGTTCATAATATTTCTAGGAAGCTAAACATATGGTTATTTTACAGCATGAAGAAAGAAAGTGAGCTCTCAGGCTCCCTTGAATCCAGTATCTTGTCAATAAAATCATACTGATTGGGATTTGTTTTGTGTTGTGATTTAGTTGCTGAAGTTACTTATGGTGTCTTTTGGCAAAAAATATTAAGTAGAGAGTTTTGTGCTATGGGTGCAGAATACTGAATTTGATTAGCCACGCTATTTTATGTATCTGAGATTTTATCCCTACAACAACTACTGTGAAAAAGCACTTTAAGAAGTAGGAAGCTTCATATCAATAATCATAATTAAACAGCAAAACTACTTTCTTAAGTGTGCAGAACTTGGTCAAATTTAGACCTTGTGTTTGATGGGTGCAGGGGTTTCTCACACAGTCAAACACGTGTAGTTGTGTGTCAGGAGGGAACGGAGGGAGTTGTGGGCAAAGAAGCAGTCTGTATCTCCTGTAAGGATCTCTGTGTGATCATGAAGTGTGGGTGGTCTGAGGGGGAGAGAAAGTTTGTCTCTCAGGATCTATCCTTTAATGAATGCTTCTGTCTCCCCTAACCGTGTGGGAGGGTGCTGTGTAAAAAGCCATGACGGCTATGCCAGGGACACTGCATGTAGGAACACTTCATTGCAGCCTTAAAGCTCGATTTTGACAATGCTGATTTGCCAGGATTTGGCTGTCCAAGGCGCTGGTTTAGCATCTAGCCAGGTTATTGAGGCAGCTCCCATACCTCATCTGTTCTTCCAAACTCTTTGCAGCTTTGGTCATATTGTTTTTGAAGTTTTCACTGCAGTCACATCAGAAGAAATTACTCAAAATTCATGACACTGAGGTTCTGAAGAGGAAGACAGTCACTTCAAAGAAGTACCAGTGGAACATTTGTATGGCTTTTGGCAGCGTTCCCAGCACTAATCTTTAATATGTTGTATAACACCAGGTTTCACACAGTTCCAGTTTAAAACCTAAGTGGGCCAATTTGATGAGCGTGCACAGTGATGGAAGGTACCCGAGTTTAAGATTCAAACTTTAGTATTCATTCTTTCTCTTCTAAGAGCTGAACCTTCAAAAATTCACAGCTTTTAAAAAATGTATGTTGGATGGGAAGGGAGAGGAGAAGGAAGTTTGGTACGGTTTAGTTCTTTGTGAGCCTTGTTATAATGGACCTAATACATAAGTGGAGCAAAAAGTATTTTCTGTACCTTCTTGCTTAGCATTGAGTAACTTTATCTTACCTTGAGGCACATACTCTAGGTTGTTAGCAGCGGTTTAGACTAATCATCTGTTTCATTTTGGTGAAAGCCTGTAGATGCTGACTAATCAGAGCCATTCAGATGACTGACCGAAACCTTCTATGTTGAAGGAAATTCTAAGTATCTCAAACATATGTAGATCTACCTTTAAAGAGTCAGATTCATCACTGTTTTTCAAGGGGAAGTGAAAGGACTATTTCTAGTTTTAAAACTATGGATGTCAAGTTTTAGTTCAGAGAACAGTTTTATTGCTGGTAAAATCAGTATTTTGTACAATGTACAATGATACTTTGGTATGTGTATCTGTCTACATGCATATTCAATGACAATGTGCGTCTGTGTATATGCATCTGTATATATGATCTGTGTGCGCATGTACACACACACACAAACTAAAAACTTGTTAATAAATGGCTGTTGTATTCTGTGCAGAGTATTGAAATGTGAAAATATTTTTCTTCTTGGCACGTCAGAGTGAGCCTGAGACCTTCCCTGCGTTCCTTGAAAAACAGGGATGTACTCCCCCATGCAACCAGTAGACTGGTGGTTGTCAGAGTGCCCCCTTTATGAATTTTTATAAGGTTTTCTGCAGAGAAGTCACAGTTGATTTTCTAGAAATCAGGAAGTTGTACTGAGACATAATTCCTGGAAGAAAGATTTGCCTGCATTGCACCAGGAGTGGTTTAGAATAAAGGTTGTAGATCTCAGACTCAGTCTGATGTGTTGTAAAAATAAAGCTACAAGTAGGGGGTATATTCTTGCTGCTTCAGTTTAGGCATCTCACTTCAGTGACTCTGTTAGGAAGTTTTTCTCTCTACCCCAGCTTTATTGAGTGTGGAGACACATTGAATCAGGATGATCCCGAGAATCCTAGTTAAGCTTTGACAAACCAGCATTTCCCACCAACAAACCCCATCATCAGAATGTTCTCCAGGTTCTACCTGAGGCAGCTGTCTACCTATTGCTGTTCTGTCCTGCACAAGTAATCCCAAATAAATCAGTGCATCTGTTTTCCTAAATAAGGGGTCTGTATCTTATTTTTACATAGAAAATCAGTGCATGGCATTTATCTAGGCCTTTACTTTTTGAATACCTCTTCCAGCAGATTGAGATGCCTTTAGTAGTGTATATGCAAGAAGATGCTGCTAAACTGCCTATGTTACCTTTTTCTTCTGTAATACGCATAGCCATATTTTGTGGACTAGAGACAGCAATCCTTTGAAAAAAAACTGTGATGAACCCACGTTCAGTTATGCTAGGCCCACTTCTTCCTTTGCTTGTAGCTTTATCCACTTTCTTTTCCTACTCACCTCTTTGGACTGTAGACTTTTCAGGGCAGTGACTGTCTGTGGTTATTGCAGATACATGGCTCATGGAGCATGCTCTCAGTCCAGAAGACTGGGTAAACAGACCTCAGTTGTGGATACAAGGAACAAATTTTTTTCTCCATTTCTTAGGCACATTGGACCTAACAACAAACAGGAATACTAATAGCTAGACTTTGAAAAGATCTGAGCTAGTTCCTCGGGGTACCTCTGAAGTGCCTGTTCCTTACACCACAGTGCAGAAAACTCTGTCCTGAAATATTTTCTGCAATGAAAAAGTATTCATTGCAGTTTAAATCAGTACAATTGAAAAGGCAACTTTTTGGAGAAAGGCATGTAAATATTTTGCGACTTATTTTAGCTATATATTTGTACAACACTTCTGTATTACAGATAATTAATTTGCCTCTATTATCTGTATAATGGAGGAAGAGATGTTTCATTAGAATTTGTATATATTTTTAAAGAAATCACCTATAAAGCGAAATTATCCATGGTAAGAAAAAGTTTCACTTGGTTTTATAGCATTAGGAGGCATGTCTGCCAAATGGAGGAATCATTTGAAAAGCCTCAGGTAAAAACCTCTTTGGAAAATGAATGGTGGAATGGAAAATAGTGTGTTAAAAGTGGGTGAAAAGTATTAGTAATTTGAAACTGAAAAAGTTTGTCTATTCAGTGCTCTGTTCTCTGCCTTCTGATTTATCCTTAGATTTTTGCAAATTTTTTGAGTTTGCCTTCAGTAGTATCTGTTGGGGTAGCTGCAGAAATAGAAAAGAAGAATGCTTTCTGCCCCTGGTTAGCCATAAGAAGTCATAATGCTATATCATTCCAATAGCTGCGTGTATGTAGGCAATAAGTGTACAGTAGAACCCATTTTGTTATTAATCATTTGCTGGAGCCAACACATTGCTACAGCATGAGCTATTCAGAGGCATAAACTGCATAGTATTTATTATAATAAATCAATCTGTACCAGATACCCTAAGGGATCCCAAATTGTTGGAGGAGATTCAAAAGATTCTAAATAAGACATCTTACAAATCTACTGATGGCTGAAAAATAAGGAAAAAAAAGTTACTTTTGACAAATATGTGAGGCATATAAAGAGAGATGATTTATTATGTTGGAAACCCATGGTGCTATGTATGTTCATGAAAGGAAACTGTTTTCCATTTAAGATGTTTTTAAGTCTATGATGGGCTATGGCAAGGGCAAGCATATTTCAGCTTGTAGCGAAAGAAAACCATTCAGTAGTTTGATTTACTATATACAGAAATGTTGCATAGCATATCTATTGGAATAAATGATTATGAGTAAAAATGGCACATAAAAAGCAGCATAAGATTAAAAGAAAACTGTAATGTGCTTACATAGCTTAAGCTTTAGTCGTTTTCTTATCTTAGGAGGAAAGGGCTGAAACACAGAAACAGGTTAATCTTTGTTGTTGTTGTTTTTACTTAATACTCTTACACTCACAAGCATACCTGGAAACGGTGTTAAAAGATGGCTTTTAAAACTGTAAAGTCACTTATTTGTAAGTCAGGAAATGCCAGAATTAATTAAGGTTTCCTATGTATCTTAGTCTTTCCACCTTGTTCAGGTTGTTTATGAAATAGGCTTTTATGGTACGGTGCCATAGTCTATTTTTCCCCCATCTCTTCAGCCAGATCCTTATCTATCTCACTACCCTTTGCTTTCTTTCCACACGGACCTTCTGGACTGTGGCATTCCTCTCAAAGTCTCCTCCCTGAATTCTCATCCCATCCATCCCATGCAGTTTATCTTCTTTGTTCTCATATCTCCATTTTTCTCTTCTTTCCTCAGCCCTTCCATAACTCTTCCTGCGCAATTTTCTCTTTCCAAGTACTTTCTTCACGCTGTCATCATTTTTGGAAGTATTTATCTCTTCCCCTCTCACACCAGTCTTGTGACCCAGTCTATACCATTCTGATCTGATTCCCAACCCCAGCGACTTGTTCTTCTTTCTCTATTATTTTGTCCTCTGCCAACTAAATCCCAGGATCCCTTCCCTACTCTTTGATTCCCAGTCTTAGCTTCCCTGACCCATGAGTCTTAGTCTCTCTTTAATCTTTGTTCCCATCTATTTCCCTCTGCTGATCCACCCATTGTACTTTCTGAATTTGAATTAAAGGCTGAGTGCATGTGCTCAACTCTGCTGTTGAAATCAGCCCTAGGCTAAATGTCTGGTACAGGGCACAGCCAGCCTCTTGTCTGTACACTGGGTTGGAAACACATAGTCTGTCTGTGAAGGAGATCCCTGACCAGACCTGAGAACATTGGTGAGTCAAGCATCTTCGCTAGGGATGGAATTATTTTCGACTTCATCTACTACAGCACAATGAAAATATATTCTGAGCATGGACAAACTGTCTTTTCTTTTCTTTTATTTCTCAAAGGTCTAAAGTTATCCAAATGTGTGGACACTTTCACAGAATCAGCAAAGGGTACATGCCTGGCATACAAGCCATTTTTCTGCTGAGTTTTCTCTCTGCTGTTAGGACAAGAGCTCTAGGTGTTCTCAGAAATGTGAGAAATGTCAGGCAAATGGGACAGCTGGGGCACCAGCTACTCTGCCTTTCATAGTATTTTTTTAGCATGACTTGATTTGGTGAACTTCCTAGGTCTATATTCGAAGTGGATCCAAATACAGAGATATTAACTCAACAAGTTTTGCAAGCTATTTTATGATCCAGTACTAGGCACACTTACTGCACCTTCATCCAGTTAGTATGAGTGCAGGCCAGGGCTCCTTAATAACCTCTCACAGTGTTCTGCCTTGGAACCTCTCACATCCCCATTTGCAATCTCAGCCCTTCTTCTTGTGGGATTTTTAAGATTTTTCATTCCTTTTTTCCTTTTTTTTTTTTTTGGTTACTGTTTCATGTTCAATGTTTTCATATTGCAGAAGGCCCAAATAATTTTGGCTTTAGTAAAACTTGCTTGACATTTTCTCTTTTAAAATCCTTTTTCTACTTCTGCTTCATTCTAATTCAGCTGCATTTAAACTGTTCAGATTGAAAATGCCCATGCACCAAGAATCTTTCTAGGTATTTTTAGGCAAACTGGTTTAGCTGTTTACGAGACTGGGGAAAGGGAGAAGGGCTATGGTACCTTGTCAAACACATGTATTGCTCTTGTTTGCTGGAGAGCTGGAACACACTCTGCTTTGGAGGGCTTTGTTTGGTGCAAGGAATGGGAAAGACTGGCCCTTGTGTCAGGGATGAGGGTATGCTTTTTTGATGAAGATTCACCCGAAAGTAGCTACACTCTCAATAAAGAGAGTAGCAGCTCAGTTCATCAGAGCTCCCCTGCTCCAGCCCATCCCAGCTTTTGTGTGGAAAATGGTCTGTCCACATCCACCACTCCCCCCAGAGTGACCATCGTCAGTCCAAGACTGCAAGGGCTGAGCAGGCCTTTGCCGGTAATTGAGCTTGTTTGTCAGGAATCACCTTACCACTTGCCATTAAAAATTAATAGACATTTTTGCGATACAGGTGTAGCAGTACCGGTTTAACACGTTCCAGCCCCTCCAGCAGCCATTGCTCTTCGTTCCCAGTCCTCTGCTGCTGCCTCTTTAGTGAGCTGATGAGGATCTAAAATGCTGCCTCATCTTTTGGTTTTGAACACAGATGAGTTCAGTTATGCCATTCACCGCATGATGCTGCAACTGCCACGATATTTGTTACCCAAAGTGAGGAGGCATTATGCTCCTTCCCGCCAGCCAGAGGTGTAGGGACAGGAATTCTTTAACGAGTTCTGCCACAGCAGCTCCTATATCATAAAAATTATGCACTCAGATTAGGGAGTCTGTGGCCTGGACTGTCAGTGCTTTTCCAGCTGGTACCCAGGCAGCAAGGAGGAAATTGCTTGTGTCAAAGGTAGACAGGTGAAGAATGAGCTACTTAAAAAGGTACAGGTTCTGTGGAAAAATTAGCTGTGAAAAAAATATTTCCCCTGGACTTCTCAGAATGGTTCAGGAAGAACAGAATGTCATACAGTGAGATATCACCATCAGCGCAGGGACCTCAGGCTGAAGCCATACTTTTAGTTTTTCTACTTTTGAATGCTTGAGTTTGGAATCTTTTTTTTTATGTAATACATACTTTTGTTTCAATTCTTTCTATAGATGTTTTGAGCTATTAATATTTTGTGAGAAACACATAAGAAAAACTCAGTAAAAATTAAAACAAATTCACACCAGAGGAACACCTCAGTGGTGTTGTAGGAATCACTAGACATACTCTAGACATAGAGTTTATTTCAGGAAAACTGTAGCCAGGTATCGTGCCTCAAAATAGGTAACTGCAGGTTGATGTCGTCTGAGCAGATAATTTTAAAGTGAGAGGTGCATTTACTGTAGTGAAAACGTGAGCAGCATATTTTTCTGACTTGCCATTCTCTTTCAGATTCTCATGTCTCCCTGACTCATCTTCTCTGTCTATTCCTACCACTGTTTTTTAATCCATCACAAAAATTTGCTTTTTGCAGCTGCATCATGTAATACGAACGCTACCCCAAGTATTGTCGGTTAGCTGTAGGGCACCTCCTCTCTGAAAGAGATTCTAAAATCCCATATTAGAACTTAAATCCTTCAACAATAGCATCATTTTTGTTTGGGAGTCCTTTTTATGGTACATCCTCTTTTTTAATGTGGCTCATTATACATAATTTGAACATCACTTTTAAGAACTGCCATATGGTGTCAATAAATAAGTCTTTAGAGGCTTTCACTTATCTTCTAAATATGGTTCAATAGTGCCTAATTAAATCAATACATTAAAAAAACCCACAATCTATACAAATCAAGCATCTTGAACTGGTTATTTTAGTAATTAGATCCTGCCTAATTAAGGACTCCTTGAAGATTTATCCTTCAAGAGAGAAACTGAGGTATTTTCCCACCCCTTAGCTTTCTATTTTATATTGCACTACACAGTTTTTATTGCATAAAAAACTGCATAGCATATTGGTAGCTTTATTTTTTGTATTGCTCCATGTTTTCAGTCTCAGCTGGGGTCCCAGCAAAAGCTTCAAGTTGCTTGCCCCCGCAGCAAAAGCTGAATTGGAGATTGTAAAAGGGCTGTCCTCTTCATTCCCTCCCCTCTGCCACTTCATTGTGAGGAAACTTAGTGAGTACTGCACTGCAATATTAAACTGCACCTCAACTCATTATGTAAAGGAATGATGGCAATGGCTGATTCAACACTGTGCTCATCTCAGACATAATTTGTATCCTGATGTCTGGCACAGAAAGTATGCAGTGTATAGCTCAGAACTTGGCCTTGACTTACTCTCTAGATGTTCAAAGAGCACTTTGATGTCTCGTAGTAGAGGTTAAGCAAATGTCACCTGTGTCTGTCTTAACAAGGAATTAGATTTTAAATGTGTATTTAGCAGGAGATGAATTCTGTAGATCCCGGAGCCCTGCCTGGCATGCTTTACAGCTGATTGATAGAGTATCCATCCCATCCCCTCCTCAGTTCCCAGGAACACAACTTGCTCCTTTAACCGCTTGGAGAATACAAGCTCCCCAGCCCTTTTACCTGCCAAAACATCCTGATTTCATTCCCCTGTATTCTTGCCTTTAATAATTGTTAGACACTGTTGCCTGTCTAGATAGCAAAAAAAATCTCGTAAGCATTAAATTAAAAGCTTTTGTTTCTCTCTTTTAGACATAACTGCTCTTTCCCTGTTTTGTTCTCATATGTCTGAGCTTTTTTTCCCCTCTCTGATGCCTCTCAAATGACTGACTGACTTACAAGGTTGTGTATCAGTAGTATGCTACAACCAAACCATTCTTTGCCTTCCTGACAAGATAGGCTTGATCAGACCAGAACTGATTCTTTCTGCGCACTCTGATATCCAATCTAAAAACTGCAATTAGATATAGAGACACTTGCTCACTCCACACATACTGTCTTTTTTTCCCATAGGCAGCCATTAGCATTCTAGTGAGCCCTTTCATAAATTCTTTGGGTGCAATGGTAGGAAAAGAAAACCTAAATAACAAGTAGATTTGACAACTTTCATAGCCCTGCATAAATCTGCTTCAGTGCTGATATTCAAGCATAGACTGAAATGGCTACTTAGAGCAGTGATCTCCAAAGTGGGGTGCGTGCGTCTCAAGGGCTGCGCAAGACAATCCATTGGGATGTGGGAAGAAAATATTTTTTTAAACGTACTTTATTATATTTTAAAAAAACCCCAACTATGTAGTGTTTATTTCATATTTATCTCATTCTTTTTGATTTCTATTTTTATGTTTTGTAACGTACATAATATATTGGTACAGTAGTACCTGTATATGGTTTATAAATAAATCTATATAAATATATATAGGGATGCATGCTTAAAAATTTTTTACTGATAAGGTTGCACGATCAAAAAAGTCTGGAGGAGCTGTCTTTTCAAAAATAAAGTCTCAGTAAACAGTTAAAGGACTACAGAAGTTATATTAAAAGATAGACTTGTTTTAACATTTATTTTCTACAACAAAAGGAAACATTGCTCTAATACTTTTTCCAAAGTCATAGTATTTATTAGAATGTTTAAAAATTTGTTTTACGGAAATGGTGAGCTGAACAGAAGAACAAGAAGTAAAGCAATTGTAATGTAAGGCTTTAAAGACCTTTGTACCTTACACTGTTGGGTACTTTATCCTATGGAAGTTCAATTCCTCTGCTTGTCATTGACCTTGATTTTTTCACTGGACAAGTCACCTACTTTTCTAGGTCTCTGTTTTTCAATTGGAATAGTAGGAGTGATAGTGTATCACATGAGTGTTATGAGGATAAATCTCTGAGTACCTTACTGTGTTCAGCCGTCTATGCACTGAACAAGGCAGGTGAAAAAACAGCAGGAGATGATGTAATTGAAGTTTGTCAGTAGGTATAAGCACAGGCAAGAAACATTGTGGATAGGCAGATGTTTTGGCATCTCTTTCCTTCTGCCTCCTTGGCACTGTAACTGGGCTTTTCCATGTGCACATCCAGCCTAACTGAAGTCAGTATGTTCCTTTCTCGATGTTCTCTCAGCAATTATTTTCCTTGTATTAATTCAGGTATCAAAGAGGTATTTATGGCTTCTCAGTAAAATGTATGGATGTTAAACCCCTTTATATTTTTCTGTCATTCCCAGGGGAAAAAGCCAGGATCATCCAGTGTCTATTAGGAGATAGGACAGCTGCCTTGGCATTGGTTCAAAAGAAAAATAGTGTCACCCAAGGTAGCTTAAAAGTTCAGAACAAGTTTAAATGACCTCTTGTGTGAGTGCACCGGCAGCAGCAAGTAGAAGTTACCATTCAACTACTGGCTCAAAGTGAATTAAATTCATCTTTGCATTTCTCTCTGTAACATTTGGGTAAAATAGATTAAGTGTGGGAAGATCTGGAGCAACTTGGAGGAGGAAACTGTATTACCAATTAATAAAAAGGACAATAAAAGAGTTCTCATTTTTTCATCGTTCAACATATAAGAAATACTTACGATAAGTTCTCTGTAAAATCTTTAAAGAAATGTAATTACAGCTTTGGTAAGGAAGCAGAATTTGGTGCATTCTCTAGGAGAGTTTAGAATCAGTATTTTGTTCATTGTTATATTGACTGATGCGCAGAGTTACAGAATCACAGAATCACTAAGGTTGGAAAAGACCTGTAAGATCATCAAGTCCAACCATAAAAAACAAAACAAAACAAAACAAAACAAAAACAAACAAAAAACCAAACCACCAAACAAAAAAAAAACCCACCCACAAACCACAAAACACACCACAACCCACACCAAAACAACCCACCCACACCACACAGCACCATGCCCATCAAGCCACATCCCAAAATGCCACGTCCACACGCTCCTTGAATACCTCCAGGGATGGGGACTCCACCACCTCCCTGGGCAGCCTCTTCCAATGCTTCACCGCTCTCTCAGGAAAGACATTTTTCCTAATATCCAGCCTGAACCTCCCCTGGTGCAACTTTTGAGGCCATTTCCTCTTGTCCTGTCACTAGTCACTTGGGAGAAGAGACCAACACCCACCTCACCACAACCCCCTTTCAGGCAGTTGTAGAGAGCGATGAGGTCTCCCCTCAGCCTCCTCTTCTCCAGACTGAACAACCCCAGCTCCCTCAGCCGCTCCTCAGCAGACTTGTGCTCCAGACCCCTCACCAGCTCCGTCGCCCTTCTCTGGACACGCTCCAGCACCTCAATGTCCTTCTTGGAGTGAGGGGCCCAACACTGAACACAGCATTCGAGGTGCAGCCTCACCAGCGCCGAGTACAGAGGCACGATCCCCTCCCTACTCCTGCTGCCCACACCATTTCTGATACAAGCCAGGATGCCGTTGGCCTTCTTGGCCACCTGGGCACACTGCTGGCTCATATTCAGCCGGCTGTCAATCAACACCCCCAGGTCCTTTTCTGCTGGGCAGCTTTCCAGCCACTCGTCCCCAAGCCTGTAGCGTTGCCTGGGAAGTTAGCTTTCAAAAGTTCTGTTTGATTGCTGTGGAACCCTTTGCGTTGCCCACTCACATTTATGGTCAAAGGTTTCGCCTGAAAGGGGTGACCCCACTTCTAACCCACATGTTCCCACAACATCTGAGTGCAAAATGGATCTAGATAGTTTCTGCCATCCCAGTGCATGGATGCTTGCCTTTGGAGAACATCGATGGAAAGGATTAAGTTTCCTCTAAGCTCTGCATCCTTATCCACTCTGTGTTCTCTTGCATTGTCCTGAAAATCTGGCTATGAGGATTTCATGAACTTAAAGTCTTCAGTGATCCTTTGTTTATGATAGTCTTGCTAACCTGATGTTTTAAAATTGCATTTAAAAAGCAATTTTTAACTCCTGATTTGAAAAGCCAGAACTCTGTTTTTCTTTTTTTAAAAAAAGAAATGAGGGAAAATGTGCCACAAGTAAATGTATTTGGAGTAAAAAGCAACTAAAGAAGGAGAGAACCTTTTATTTAAGAACATTTTCTTCAATTAAGAAGAGTAGAAAAATGTTCCATTTCAGCCATTCCTAGGGAAGAGAGATGCAAGAGACAATCTGACAAAACAGAAACAACATCAGGTAGTGGTAATTCCCTAAGAGAATGATTTGACTAGAAGGGGAAGTCCAAGACATGAGAATTTGCAGATGAATTTTGTAAATTCTTGGGAAGTTTGAAAATTTTCGTGGGGAGGCAAGCCACAGTCTGTTTCTGAAAAAGGGGGAACAAACTGGCATCTAGGAGCTCCCCTAGCTCCCTCTCCGTTACAGTATTCCTGTAGGGACCAAAAATATAAACTCACTCTGAAAAAAATGTTTTTAGTTTGTTAGTTGCCTAGAAGAAGATGAAGACATGATCTGAAAACACATATTGTTTGTATAGGTTTCAAGGAGACTTATGACAGCCTCTGGGCAGCAATACAATAATCTGAAATTTCTGGTAACAGTTTTAAATAGGAAATGGCATGTTTGTGGTTCAGAAGTAAGTGCTTGAACAGGGAGCGAAATCTCTACCGTATATAACCGGTAGAGCTAAAACCAAATACATGATTCAGATATATGATACACACGATGTATATTAGTTATGAGGCAAGTGAGAGCGAATGGTATGCAGAATTGGTCTAATAATACATGCTGTGAAATTTGCAAAAGAGCAAGCAGAGTAAATGAAGTGAAAGTTCATCATTACAGAGTAGGGCAGGTGAGTAGATCGATGAAAAACAAACCAATTGTAGACATAGTCTTATGTGCTCTTGCAGATTGAGTTCAAAGAGTTTAAAAAGTTGTTACCCCCTTCAGTGCGCTATATCACTCCCTCTGTAATGATGTAAGCTGATCTGCAATTTGTTGCTTCGAAGCAGAGGTGGATTACTCTAATTTCAGCAATCGCTCACTACCATGGGTAGGCTGAGCTGTGGTGACAGGGCTGGAGCCTGGTAAATGAAATTGTTGAAGTTGTTCACAGCAATATGCTTTGTACATCCTAGGTGTCTCTTGATATTGGACCTTGTGGTTGACCAAGCTGAACGTCAAGGATTAACATCCAGCAAGACTTAAGACCCCTTAGGTTAAACAACCCTGACTGGGGAAAATAGATAGAGATAATGGACAAGTATGAGAACAAGGACCTCCAAAATGAAAGGAAACAGGTAATAAATGTACAATTTTCAGGTAGCATCTATTTTGTTTTAGGAGAGTAGATTAATTGCACCCAAAGAAACTCTGGTGTGGATGCAGGCAAACTAATTTAAAGGTGCCTTATTCTGATGTGGCTTATTTTCCATCTTTTGAGTTACTTGCTTACAGATGCTTTTAGCATTACATAGTGGCATCCACACTTGGCAAGTTGCACTGCTTTATGTAGACTGGTGGAGGAAGGCAGAGGAACTTTTGGGTGTAGGTACAGCCCTGGGGAAGTTTAAAATGTTCCAACGATGAGACAGCAAGCCCAATCTACTTTAAGAAGGAAGAGTTTGGTATATTAGCAAAAGTTTCTTGGAGAAAATTTGCTGCTTGGCAAGTGCAAAAGGGGTTTAAATGTAATACAGCTGATGAAGGTATAGCTCAGTGTGCTTCAATTAGAAGGAACCACTTTTAGGGAAGGCTTGAAATCAATAGTTGCAAAACAATGTGTGAGTTACAGAGGTGACACAGTCAGTTGCCTTCCGGAGAGGTGGAGATAGGGAAGGAAAGGCACAATCCAGTCTTCAAATGTCAAAGCATTTCCTGCTTTCTCAACAAAGGAAAAATGAACTGACCTGCTATCTTCAGCTACAAAAAAGGTAGCAATTAAAAATTAAATAAGGTATAAGCAGCAAAGTGAGTTCAGAGGATATATGAAATAACAAGCATAAAAAGAAAAAACAATAATTTAAATGAATATAATTTAAAGTCATTCTAAAGACCAAAACACTTTGTATAGTTTACAAAGCTTTTTGCCTGATCATTATTTGATGGTTTTAATATGATGCCTAGGAACACCAAAGACACTAGTGGTCTTAGAATCATTGTTGCTGCAAAAATAAACAGGGAATTCCTTTTCGAAACAACCTACAATATCGATAGGTACAACAGACAAGGTTTGGAAGAGAAGAAGTAGTATTCAGAAAGCAGGTTTGTACAGGAATCTTTAAATACCTTGGCCAGGGTCACAGAATGACTGTGTCAAAACCAGGTGTCTTTTGTCTCAGGGGACACTTTTATGATAAAATCACCCTAATGTATAAAAGCATGTGATAGGAATAATATGGATTTATAAAAGCTAGAAAAAAATTTAGACTGTATCATAGTAGAAGTGTTTTTTTGCCACTGGTTACACTTGTAAGGTCTGCCCTTAGCCCTCCCAGCTCCTCAAACCTTCATGCAGAGTCTGTGGGAGTGCACCTCAGCCTTTTTCGTGTGCTTTGTCACTTGCCCCATCGAGCAGGAGGCCCACACTCTCTTCAGCCTTTCTTCTGTTGCCAGTGTACCTATAGAAACCCTTCCTGTTGCCCCTCATATCATTTGCTAGTTTGAGCACCATCTGAGCTTTGGGCATTTCCACCACAATCCCTGCAAGCACCCTATGTTCTTCCTGGGTAATTTGTTCCAACTCCTTACTGTGCGTACTTCTTTTTTACATTGAGCTCAGTCACGTGTTTCTGGTTGACTCATGCTGGCTTTCTGTAACACTTGCTTTATTTACAGCACAGCGGGTTGAGCCATTCTGGTGCTTTGAGGAGGTTGTTCTTGAAGATCAGTTGGTTATTCTGGTCCCCTTTGGCCTCCAGGGCAACTTATACATGAGGGTCCTACCAAGTAGGTCCCTGAATAGGCAGAAATCTGCTCTCCTGAAGTCTACACTAAGGATTCTGCTATATGCCTTACTTCACTCAGGATTTTAAACTACACAGTCTCATGGTCTTTGCAGCCAAGGCTGTCCTTGACTTTCACATTTTTGACCATTTCTTTACTGATTGTGAGTAATAGTTCCAACAAGTATTTCACTGAATGGCTGGTCAATCACCTGCATCAATAAATTGTCTTCAACACACACTAGAAATCTCCTGGATTGCTTATGCCCAGCTCTATTGCCTTTCTAGCAGACATTTGGATGAAGATTCCCATGAGAGCCACTCTCTGATTGCAAGGCTTCTTCTGGCTGTCTACAGGCTTCATTTACTTCTTATTCTAGTCTTCCGCAGCAAAAGCCTGTGCCCCCCATGATGGTCTGTTCTCTAACCTCATGCATAAGTTCTCAGCTGGCTTGTCACGACTTCCTCTGTGGTGATAGCTCTGTGCACTCCAGCCATTCCTTTGCATACAGCAAAACCCTTCCTCCTCACCTTCCCAGCCTGTCTTTCCTTAAAAAAGCGTGCATCCATCCATTGGAGCGCTCCAGTGGGACCTACCACACCACATCTCTGTAAACTCAATGAGGTCATAGCTCTGCAGCTCCTGTGTGTTTCCCAGGCTGTGGGCATTTGCATCCCCCATGGTCTTGCTTTCTCAAGGGAAGCATCAGAGTTCCCTTGTCCTGTGGTGCCCTAATGCTTCTTTACTCCCCTATACCATGCCTTCTCTTCGGATTATGACAACACCTCCCCAATATACCTAACTTAAAGTTCTCCTCACCAGGTTAGCAAGCCTGTTTGCAAAAATGCTCTTGTCCCATTTTGTCGAAGTACTCATTCCTCCAAGAGGCTCCCACAATCACGGAGGCCAAAGCCCTGCCTGTGCCACTACCTGCACAGCCAGATCTTGATCCGATGGGTACGTTCACTCCTACCTGAGCCTTTCCTTTCACTGCAAAGACTGGCATGAAGAGATTTCTTTGAATACCTAAGCTTTACAGAGGCTGCCATTTTAAAGCTAGAATATATGTATTAAACTGCTGAAGAGTCGGAGTTTTCTGAATGCCTTTGTCAGTCTGGCACACAACATCAGTTCTATTACTCAAGCCTTTTCCGTATAAATGAACACGAGAAAATACTTCATTCTGAAGGGTACCGAGACACAGTAATAATGTATCAAGGTGTTTCATACTTTTTTAATAATGGAAAATGGCATTTGCTCTACTTCTGCATGAATTACTTTTAATTTTTCTGTGTTAAGTTAGATGCTGTGTTTTTCTTCTAGAGTTCCTCATTGTCATACCCAGTAGATGATGATTTATTTAAAACCACAAACCCTCATTCAATTTTTAATTAAAAAATGTTAAGTTCATTTCTTGTCAGTACAACAAATATTTGTTATTACTAATACATTTTAAAGGCAAGCATAGCACTTCATAGTGTTTATAGGAGTAGTGTATGTACTGCACTGCTTCATCATGAATTAATGTCAATTATTCCACCACTGCACTAGAACTTCTCTGAAAGCAAATACATTTCCCAGTCACAAGAGAGAAATTGAATTCTTCTCTAAGAGAACTCAGGGACACATGGCCATTGAACCATCAGATTCACATGTTAAAATAACGCAGCGCCTCTTCTTGTGCTGCAACTGATATCAATCACTCCTGAAATACCAGAGTATTTAAAAATCCAGCCAAAAATGCAATTAAAATGGACAATCTTGCTCAACGTGATAGTAACTGCCATAAGGCAAGGCAATTTTGTCTTATTTCTGCCAGTCTTTTTGTTGTGTTTGCATCTTTTTAACATGTGTGGCTGCTTCTTTCTCACCACTATATGATATTCAATAAGGACACTACCCCTTTAAAATGAAGAATAGAGCCTGGCTTGTTTCAGTTCATGCATTACTATTTAATAATAAGGTCTGACGGATAATATAACTGTTTATTTGTTTGGTTTTCAATCAGCAAAGAGGACTAAAACATGATGTTTCCAGTATTTGTACAGACTGGTGATGATTGTATCTCTGTTATTAGATCAAGATGTTTTCTTTCTTTGTCCTCATTTTAGAAAGGCTGAATGTAAATATTATGAATATCCTCCGTATAATTTATACTCCTTTTGGCATTTGAAATGGGCAAGTTAATTTAGAAGCAAGTTTCTACAATCACTCATGTAAAACCTGGAAGACCTGAAGTCTGAAAGTCTGCTTAACTTTTTTTTTTACTATAGTTGTGTTTTTGGGAGCTGTCTCTGGCTTTTATTCAGGATGCAAATTAGTGTGGTGAACTATCACACTGAAAACTGTTGACTTAAAAGTTTTGTCTTAGGGCTGTAATCAGGAATTTGTTGTCAGTGGTAAATCTGAGAATAAAACATGTGCCCGGATAGGTCTTGAACTTCCAAAAGTGCTCTGTGTGGATGGTCAGCAGCTGATTTTACAGTTCAGGTGTCAAAAGTATCAAGTGATTGTGGGAGATTTGTAGTGACATAAAAAGTAATTCCTTGATTAAGAAAAGGCTATAAAGTCATTAAATCATCCCTATAATAAGGGCCTCTCAAGCTATTAGAAGTTTTCAGCCTTAACTTTCTGGATTTTAGAATATGCTTAGTAGAAAATTTATCTGTATAATTCCTGGGGAAAGCATCTCAAGGTCTTCTGAGTCCAGAGGTTTTGTCTACAGCTAGGTGCATCTCCTTGTAAGATGGTTCTACCATGGCTTTTTCTGTTGCCTGGTCTGGAGCGAACAAAGCCTGCAGAAAGTGATCTGAAGTAAGCAAGAAATAGTCATTTCCTCTACAACTTCCAAATAGATGCCTGGGGTATGAAGAAGAGAAGTTGTCATGGAAAATGAAATAATTTATTCCAAAAGTGCTACAGTATATTCTGTATACTATAATATTGTTATAATTTCTCTAAGTGGATGATTTTCAAGAGAAAACTGACTTATGAAGGAAGAGGAATGTTTTTGAGAAGTAATACAGTCCATCTAAAAAATTGTGTGATCTTTTGTTAAAATGCTTGTACTAAACCAGTGCAGGGGTGAGACCATTTATAGACAAAGTTTCTTTTTCTTTATTTTTTCCAAAATAAAAAAGAAGAGCATATATCATTACTCAAGGCAGTCTCAACAGGTCTGCAGACACAGTTGATTCCATGTGCATGCCGATATAATTTTTCCTGGTCTTTGACACTACTGTTTGCTTGTTGTATTAACTCCTGGAATGTCACTTCCAAGGGTATTCTGATTTTCAAATGAGTGAGCTCTCAGATTTGTAAGCTCCTTAATATGTACTCACGCTTTTTTAGATAAACAGTAAATAGGCTGTTCAGTCATAGAGGGTTTTTGGGTTTTTTCCTTAAAAATTACATGGTTTGTGACAAGAGGATCAGAGAAAACAGAGGATCAATATAACTGGCAAAAAAATGAAAGAAAATCATGCCTTGTCTCAGCTGATAGATTTGTGTCAAAATTCAAAGAAAATTTTTAAGGTCTGAAGAAATAGGTTTTCTCTCTTCATAGATTTTTTCCCCCTAGTATCTGCATCTTTTCCCTCATTTTCATTGCAGTCCTTCCTCATCCAGCTATGAGGTTTATTCAGCACCTGTGGAAGCAAGAGAAACCAGAAACAAAAACCACACTAGAATCAATTTATGTTTCTGTTTCTCATGTTAATGATCTAGAGTGTAAACGCCACTGCTTGAGGTTTCTGATGCAAAATCTGTTCATTTACCCTCTATAGAAGTCATCACTATCCTGTTGATCAGGATCAGATACATTTTATTTCCCTCTAATATGAAGGAAAAAATCAACTTGTAGGAGAAAAAACCACACATCTTCAGTGAATGGTTGGCTATGAGTTTTGCAAATTATTATTATTGTATGTATCTCCACTAGACAAGGCCTTGAGCAACCTAATCTGGCTTTGAGGTTAACTGTGCTTTGAGCAGTGTTTGAAGGGCCCAAGATCCCAGATGCGCCCTTTCCACCTAAATTATTCTATGACTTTATATATGCAAAATGTATATATGTATAGTCAATGTACATAGGTGCATCACATAGATATATTTATACACACCTGAATTGTTTGCTTTGTTCTTCAATATCCGTAAAACCTGGTCAAATCACATGTCTTTGATAATAACGCACATATGCACAGATTTACGTCTGTGGCTTAGCCTGTAAACCCATGCTATATAACTTGCTCTTCCCTCACTACCTTGTTGTTGTTGTTGGACTATTTGTTAGCTTTCTTTTGGTGCTTTTTTGTGACATATATAAGTCTTATTCACTTGTATCTATAATCAGATTTTATGGAAATTATGTATGAAACTGTGATCTATTTCAGACTCCTTGTTACCACACAAAACTAAGCTCTTCCTGGAATCTCTCTTTGTTTACAGCGAAACAAGTTGTCCATACTCGGTGAACCTCAAAGCAGAATTAACTGTTGGATCCCAGAGTTGATCTCTTTCCGGGACCACAGCCAGCTCACCAAAGTGCAGCTGCCCAGCACAATGAAGTGGTGAGAAAGGCAGAAGATGGTGGAGAGCTCTGCTTCCGAAAGGCAGGAATTTCCTACAGATCATGTTTCTCTTGTGAGAGAGAGGAGCAACATAGTGCTTACAGTGTGTGTACAAAGGAGATGATTATGCTGACTAGGCTGGAAAGTATTTGGAATTAATAGTCATTCCTAAATAACCATCCACCATGAAGGGAAAAGTCAGTGTCTGACGAGACAAGCTGCATCAGATTCCTATCTACGGCAAACCCAGTGAGAACGTGGATGTTGAAAGCGTGGTTGTAGCTGTGTTTCCTCCTCTTCATAGACCTTCTGCCTTAGAAACATGAAGAGAACACAGCAGGTGAGTATAAACAAAATCTGCAAGATAACCCAGAAGAGGAAAGATAATTGATATAAAACTGCTAAAAGTGTTTTGCTTCTTACTAAAACAAGTGCTAGCACTTCCAATGTTATTAACTTCTCCTTTGGGTACTTTCTTGCACATCCACTTCCTCCCAGTGTGGAGTTTAGGGACGCATTAGTACTTTCTTTTTCCTTCTAAAATGATTCTGAACAGTTGGACCATACTGTACTGGGAGTGTCAGAGTCTGCCTGGGATGCTTCCTGCCTCTCTGAAGTGCATTTACATATCTTCTACATATGTTCAATTTTTCTGACTTCTGAGTTCAACCAGTGTACTGAGTCCTTCATGTTGAGCATATTCCAACGGGTTCTGGGCAGAAATGTTTGTTCTATTTATTAAACACAGCAAAGAATGACCAAAGATACTCTCATGCAATTGCTGCCATGCAGGCTTAGACAGATCCTGTAGACCCCAGTGTGAATGAGGAAGAGTAAGTGACACCTTGCCAAGGGATAGGATGAGGTGGGAAAGAGCAAAAGATGGAGAGTTCAAATACAACAATTTGAATACAATCACCAGAATACTTAGCAGGATAGACTGGCCAAGCCCAGCTGGGTGTGAGAGCGCAGCTGTGCTGGAGGAGACCTAGTCTGGGCGCCCCAAAGCCTCCAGCAAGGGCTTAGCCTGGTGATGCAGAAGCTGTAAAAGGGCAGGGGACAGGGGAAGCCATGAGGATGTGTCTTGAAGCACATGGCGAGTCGAAGCTATGTGATGAGGCCTGCCTCGAGATCCCAAATCTACAAGGACACTTTGGCGTGATCAGCGAGGCACCCTGGACTGGTGTAAGCATGAGCAGGTGTATGTCTCCGAGTGAGTGCTTTCCCCTGAATCCTACGCATTTCGTCCCTCATCCTCCTGGTCACATGAAATTGCACATGGTTTGTATCTGACTACTTCTTTGGGCAACACAGTGTTTTGAGTGGTAGCTTTTGCTTAGTATTGCAAAAGAAGAATGGGAAGACTGATGTTCAAGCTATCTTTTGTCTTACTCATAGCTATCTACAGATAATAGATAAACGTAGGAGTTAAATACAGAGTTTCAGTTGTCCATTTTAAGCCAAAATTGTGCCACCTACAAAAAATGAGCTGAGATTTTAACAAGCAGTTTTCGTATAGCGTCTTCCATTTTCAGAGTTTTCAAGTGTTGCATCCTGCAGTCCAGTTATGACTTATTTATTGGATGAACTTGGTGAAAGTTTTAATTGAGCCAAACACCTAGCAGTTCAAGAGTGATGAAATTTCATGCCTCTTTTTGGTTGGTGCAATATTAATATACCTCTGGTTTTCTCAGAAGACCCTTTTTTCCTTATTCTGGTATTTGACAATAAGCTAACGTTCAAAATGCAAACAGAGAGACTTTACACATTGCCTGCAGTAAAAAAGCATTTTCTTCCTATTTACTATATATGCAGTAATGGGGGGAAAGTGATCCCAGCACCATACTAAAATGAATTTAAGCAATTTCATATTGCAGAAAAACTGGCAATTTAAAAGAAAAATCTATAGCAAACACAGGAGAACTGAAATAGCCTAAGCTATTAAATAAATAAAAAAATCACAAAATAGAAATACACAAAATTCTAATAAGTTGACCAAATGGAGAGGGGCAAATTGAAAAAGAATGGTTCCATTTTGCATATGAGAAATTTGCATAGGCAAAGTTTGAAGCAACGCTTGGGAAGTTTCAGGTGGAATTTCAAATTAAAATCATTGTTATCTCGTCCGTTTTTTGTCTAATCTGACATGTAGGGGAACAGGGCTTTTAGCGGTTTTATTACTATATCATCTCTTCAGCATAAGTTGAGAAACTGTATCCAACTGATGTTGGGTTTTTTCACTGTCAAAATAACAAACAGTGAAGTAGGGATGTGAGTTGAGAGCTGAAGCAGCTTTCTGCAAAGACTGATCAGACTGGGGTTGGTTCTTCTGAGGAGAAAACACCAGAGCCGTCATGAAGATGTCTGAGATATCAGATTTCAGGTTCTGAGCCACATGCAATAGCCAGCAGTGTTTTTAACAGCAACTATCAGCTGATCGTGGTGTCCTTTTTTACAGTTATCTGGGTTCTTAAATGAATTACAATTTTTTTCTGAGTTGCTCTCCCAAAGCACATTAATTGTCCATAGTTATGGATTATGGTGAATATTGGGAATCCACATCGTCCTTTTAGTGTGCATGGGTATGTCTCTTTGTCAGTAATATGGGGAAAATTGCCTAGGTTTTAAAGGAATTGAAGAAGAATTTTGTTGTGTTTCGCCGTGTGTGTGTTTCAGGAAAATTAGACTATTTTATTAGAGATTATGTGTCTCCAAATTCAGGGGGGAATGAAGTGTAAAACAATTGGCTTCACTTCCTTTGAGCTAGTTTCTTGTTTTCTCTGTTACAGTATATTTTGTCTTCAGAAATAACCCTTCTGATTAGTCGCACAGTGAAGTCCTTTTCAGTTTGAACACAGGATTACTCAGCCTTCCATAGCTGATTTTATTGAGACAAATGGGACAAGATGCTGAAAAAGGTCCAGAACTTGCCAAAGGTTAGGCTTGTTCTTAACTCCGCTATCTCTGCGATGTAAAATGCATAGTAGTCTTTTCAATTTTGTGTTGAATTTTGTGTTGCTAAGTAATGTGGCACACTTTGAACTTACGAGGCACTCTTGGGAAAATTAAAAAAGAAACCAAATGAAAAATACAGATATTTTACCGAAGTGTATGAAAAATATATAAGCAAAGGAAGGAAAATCTGGAATATTCTTTGAAATGAAGCAGCGGTGGGAAATTCCACAGACCAGGCTTGAAGTGTTGGAAGCATGTAAGGGAATAATGCATCTAGCTAATAAAAATGTATTGTAGGGAGGAATGATAACTGAAATTTGCAAGAGCAGTGAAACATAAAAAATTTAAAATAGAGGAGAAGATAGTCATTACTGAAGGAATTTGAAGAAGGGAAGATATTGATAGAAAATGTGTCAATTGCCACAGAGATAAATAAAAAATTTCGAGGTATTTTTGTTAGAAGATGATAGGTATGACCTTATACCTTTGTCACTAATATTCTCAGAGAGTCAAAGAAATATTCTCAGAGAGTCAAAGAAAATGCTAAAACCAGTAGTGTTTTGTCAAAGAAATGTAAGTTTTAATACTGGAATAAATCATCGTGATAGTTTAAACGCCAGACTATTAAATGAGCTCTGGGAAGATGTGGCAGAGTGTTAGCATACATAGTCCAAATGCCTGGAAGTAGCCTTTGCGCAGAAACCTGGATACCATACTGCAGTACATTTCAACATCTATTACAGCCTTCATCGTTCAGTAACGCTGTCTAATGCTGAAAGGTGAATTACTAGGTTGCTGAAATGAAAGGCTCTGAACTCCAAAAAGATTTAGATTTCACACATTTGATAGCACACAGATATTGCATAATGTTTTTTCTCATCTCATAACACTAGTTTCTTGGTGAGAATTCAATTACAGCAGTTTATAAACATTCCTAGTCCTCCTCTGGCATCCATTAGGTTTTAGCTGTAATTAGTTTTTTAAATATATGATAAAACATGGGATACAATCTGGAATCACAGTCAACCTTTAAATCATTGTGCTGTGCTCTTTAACTGCTAATATCTAGTGCTTTCAATGCATGGCTTCAAAAAAGTGTAGATTCCTTTTTATCCTTGTCAGGTAGAAATTACATTTAAACCTGAGATGGAAAATATTGACCTTATTGTTTACTCTGTTAAGTGGGTCCAAAACAACCAAAAAAGTGTTCCTCTTACCAAAGCTTATTTGCATATGTCTAATCATTGTCACTTGCTACAGAACTATAAAAATCATTTGTGAGTAAGCTCTGTTAAACAGCAGTGGCATGGAATAGAAAAACATTAATCCAATCCTTTGGTCTGCTAAATATCTTCCATTTCTATTAAGGCTCAGTATAACTCAGAACTGACCTTCGCTAAATCCTTAATTTATATTAGCCCAGCCTTTTTTATTTGTACCAAACATGAATTTGCATTAGGTGGGTGTTTTTGCCGTAACTTTGGCCTGTTACCTGTTCCGTCTGCTGAAATGCCAGCGTCTTGCACCAGAGGTACCAGTCTCTACTTTTGCATTTCGAAATGCCTGTGCCACCAGGTCTGCCTCTGTGCTTCTCCACCTCTCATCTCCCCAAAAGGGGTTCATGCCACCTCCTCATGATTACGTGAAGCAGTCAGTGACAGCATTTTATGACCGTCTTTGAACTCTGCGATCTGTTGAAGCAGTCTATGCACAACATCACAGCTAAGGCTGCACAGCAACACATAAGGAGACCTGTCAGTGGCCCAGCACAATGGCAATGCTAGACAGTCAGAGGAGAAAAGAACCACAACATGGCACTCTTCTAATAAAAATACTTCAAGCTAAGATAAATGGCAGAAGCAGCTTCAATTAGGAGTAATTATGTTGTTGAAATATATTCAATGCTACATGATGCAATTAAACCTTGATCATCAGTGGTACCCAGCCTCCTTTAAAGAAGGAATAAGTATTCATTATGGAAAGAGAAAATTATATGTAGTGTAGAGAGGCAAAATATAAAACAATCAAAATCTAAACCAAACCCAAATGCATTACAGAAAAGTAATGAACTAGTCAGTAGACAAGATGAATAGCTGCCTACCATTCAGAAGGGTCAAGGCATGGATTCATTTGTACAAGGATTGTTTTGTGTAAGACAGAGCTTCTCTTCTGTCTCTTAATACATGCAGTAGAAGTTATTCTTTCAGGTAATGAAAATATGTGAGGGTAAACACCTTTCAAACTATCAAAACATACCTTAGATTTTTGCAAAAGACTTACAGCACCTCTGCAAATACTTGCAATAATGTGTAATGGAGATGTGTACAGTAGCTCAGAAGGGGCAGAGATTTCTGGGCTAAAACTCTGGTTCCTGCTATCGTGACAGCACTAACCATGACAGTGCTAAACCCATCTTAGGACATGATATTTGATACTCAGTAACACTGAAAAAGTGTCCTGGACTTCTTGCTGTGACAGACAGAAGAATTCACGTCTGAAATCCTATAGAATTTCCCACAGACCAGATGCACTTAATCATAATATAAAAATTATTAACTTAGTCAAGTAATTACCCAATTTGATGACCCTTTTTCCATCTTCATTTTATTGATAATGCTTATTATTCTTTTCTGGCACATGCACTTAGTCTTCTATTTTTAATTCATGACATGATTTTTAATTTTTTATGATTCTGTACCATCTAAAATTACATTTTTCCTATAACAGCTGTTAATGACCATGAGCCACACAATTATAGAATCTAGAAATTACATGTTCTTTTAAGTTGAGAGCTTTAACTCTGTTTTCCCATGGCATGAGTATTTTCAACACTTTATTTTGTAGTGGTTTGATTTAACTGTCTTGAGTAGAAGGGATAATACATATGAAGCCAGTAGTATTTCAGCTGGCTTGTTTTCTAGAATTTTTTGGTTTGACTTGCTTTTAATTCTGTGAATCATAAATCACTAATGAGGCACATTTCCCCACTTCGTAAAGTAGGTAATCACTCAATTGACTGTACAGAGGCATGTGCTGAGACACAAAGATGCTATGCAACTTCCTTGACATTATGAAGCAAGCTAAAGTAATAGAGGGGGAAAAAGAGGAAAGCTATTCAGTCTTTAGCAAGGAAATCTTTAGGAAGGAAACAAAACTCATGAAGACGACTTTTTGATCTTGGAAGAATGGGTGAATTAGTATGTTTTACAAGTCAAACATCATCCTAATGGGAGCTAATAGATTTTGAGACTCCATTAGACTTATGATCATGAACAAATTTGTCTCAAGAAATATTTTGAAAGTTCTAAATGAAAATTTTACCATCATTTCAGTTACTTAAGCAGCATTTTATTAACAAAGTCCTTTAGAAGTAAAATCCATAATCTTGAAAGCTGTCAAAGATGTTGGTTTAGAGATGTTATGATAAAATAATGTTAAGCATAACATTAATAGCAGGTGTTCAGTGTGGCAGTCCTGTTTGATTCAAGTCCATATTGCACAAGTACTCATCTTCTCAAATGCTTTCAACTAAGCCTTACATAAACCAGAATCCCAATATAAATGTTGTTATTCCTTACATAATGCTTATTAAATTATCCTTGGCTAATCAGACTGAAAAAAAATGCAAGCCTTGCAACATTTTGATTAGGAGCCCATAGTAAGGCTCTGCATATGTGTCTTCAGCTAAATTCAGAATTCTCTTATCTGGTACCCTGCTTGATGCCAAGAGAGGACGTTACAGCAAGAAAGGCTGATCACGTACTTTCCACTATTTGCAGGACTGGCAGTGCAGTATATGCATTGTTTGCTTGGCGCCACAACTTTGCATTTACTTATCTTACGACTCCCAACACAGAAACTCTAAACGTTAGTATTTAAAATGATAATGTTCTGTAGCTGTAAGGATAGAAGAAACACCAGCTTGATTTTTGTTTATCTAAGGATTTCAGTTTTGACATTAGTCTCAGGTTCTGTTAGAACAGAGCAAGAATGATGAACATAATCACATGCCATAGAATATACTCAGAAATCTTCTCATTTTCAGTATAATAATGTGCCATGAGGAGATGATGGCTGGAAGGAACGAGGAGACAAACACCTCTTATTTTATACTGTGAAGTTTAAAATATTGGGAAAAGTGCTTTACACGGCTCATTGAGATCAAATTCTTCATAGACAATAATTTCCATAAAGAAATCTGTTGATGGGAGTATCGATGGGCTTCTAAGAATCTGAGGAAAAACAGTCCTGGGTTGGCTTTGTCTTTGTTTTAGACTTTGTTCCTTTCAGCACAGCTGAGAGGCAGACATTGTGGGTGAGTAGAAGAAAGAATAGGTCTGTGGCCTGTGAAGTTTTGGGCTGTTCCTTCTGCTTTTTCAGCTTAGGAAATTATTAACAGTGTGAGATGAAGCTGCCTCAATGGTAACGTATAAGACTGGTTCAGAACAGATTCCAGCTCTCTTTTCTCCAGAATCTGGAGGAAGAAGGTAATTCCTGAACAGAGTACTTTAAACAAACCTGGCTGCCCTTTCCTGATATGAGAAGAAACCTGAAAAGAGCCCATTTGTGCTGTTAAATGTCATTTTCTCAAACTTTGGGCAAATAGCCCACTTTCTTTTGTTATAATTTGGAATGCCTTTGAAGCAGAAACCTCCAAGGAGGTTCTGAAACAATTTCCAAGAGAAAGACTGTAATTACTTTGTACTGCTTTGTTCAGTGAACTGAAACAAAGCCCTAGGCAAGGGAGAAGTTGGTATTTGTTTGCCTATAAACTCCATGTATGTGGTGCCACTACCCCAATACCCTACTGTAAGATGTGTGTAATGTGGTCCATATCTCAACCCCAACTGTTGCTGCACATTTTGGTAATGCTGCGTCATTTAGCAAGGGGAGCTGCTTTAATGCTATTTCTGTCAAACTGCCATTTTTCAGTAGGTTCCAAAAGCATTAGCAAATCACTGTTTAAGCATATTTCTTCGAAATAAATAACAATAATTCAAAGTTGAATTATCTTACACACAGTGCTCCAGCCTGAGTGTTGCTCAACATCTCCTGGAATTATTTGAATTCTTAGCTCTGCTGAGAACAAACACAAGATGGATTTTCTAAGACATCAAACTATTAAAGAATAATTTGTTCAGAATGCTTTTGAAATTAACTGCTTTTAACTGTCAGCGTAGTCCCATATAAAGAGAGAGTGCTCTCTTTTTCCTCTTTATCAGACGGTTAAAGGTACTCTAGAACAGAGCTTGTCCTCTCTGCCATGTTTGAAATGCAAAGCTCTTCTATACCGGGAGTAAAGTCCATGTTAAGGAAGTTGTCTTTTAGCCCACATGATTTATAATTTGGCTAAAATTAAGTAAAGTTTTAAGGGAAGGATCCACATTAAAGAAGTGGATTATTTTCCATAGGTTTAGTAGCTATCCATTGAAAAAACCCAAAGCAAACCAAAAAAAGTCCCTCCTGCCCAAAAGCAGAACACTTAACAAATTCATCATGGAGTTTGTACAGCAACTTAATGTCATCTCCATCCCTGCCTGTAGCAGATGTGCTGTAATTGCAGAGGCGATGTGGTGGCTCTTCAGCGAGCTCCGTGGCTGCCTTCCCCTTGCAGAAGTGTCTGTTCTGGTTGAAAGGGAAGGGGCTAGCAGGAACAAAAAGAGAAGTTTTAGACGAGATTACTGCAGAAAGAATTATTGAAGTGGCTGGTCACAAGCCTGAGATTACATTAGAAACATAACCAAAATTGATTTGGATCTGTGCTATAGCACTATGATAATGAAGTCTGTGGCCTTACTAGAAGACTGTAAACATGACTTTTAAACTCCCTTTGATGTTCTTATTACAACTGCCCTTAAATTCATTATGAGTTGCTAGAAGGTCATCTTGTTACTAAACATGCATAGTTGGCACAACTCAATACGCTCTGGTAAGTTTGAAAAACCAGCTGAGTAAAGAAAAACATTAGAAATAAATATACTGGATATAGGATCTTAGCTTTCATTGTACTTAGTGGGTGATCTCAGTCTTGATCCCCAAAACTCATCAACACCATCATAAATTTTATTTCTAAACTATATTGTTCCTTCTATTGTAAGAACATTTGTTGTTTTCCACAGGACTTGGATCTTTTGCCCTTAAATGTAGCTCATCTGTTAAATTTGCTCTGTCAGCAATCACTTCACATTTAAAAACTTTGGGGACTTTTTTCTTTTTTGGTGGATTATTTTAGTAAAAGAATGCTTGGACATAGCAGAAGTGTTACCCAATACCTGTATTTGAGTTTTTGATTTTAGTTGAAGTCTGGAGGAATGTAGAAAGTCTCAAAGAAGGCATACATTTCAATCAAAGTATTTTAATGTTGTATTTCTGAAGTGCTAAACTAATTTAGTACAGTAAAAACATGAGTTACTGGTCTGGAAAAGGTAAGATTAATTAATCTCCTACTTAATAGCACTTATTCTTAATAGTCTGGCTGCTTTGTGAGGCCATTGGAAATAATGCACTTTTTTTTTTTTCCCCAATATTACAGTCTTTGTCTTGAAGCTGGAGAGTATTCTGAGCTAACTTTGTTGAGGGAAAAAATACTTAAGAAAGCTGCAAGGGATTTTATTCAGAACATGCATACATATAGAAACTTTTATTGTGCCTCTCAGTATTTGGAGAACGTCAATAGGCTAAAACATGTGTAGTACACAGATGTTAGGAAAATCTGATATGTATTTAATACGGCAAAAATGTACACAAGTGTTAACAAGATCTGGTATATATTCAGTATGGCGCATGTCAGAGTTGAATAAAGTCTTTGACTCTTCGGGAGTTTTATCTGTATCCCTTGCAGACTATTGAAGCAGCAAGGGTTCTCCGTGTTCCTAGGAGCAAGTCCGCCCTGCTATCTGTCAGAAGTGCCATAGCTCCTAGCAGTGTCAGCCAGGCTTTCTAAGGATCATGAAATTTGCAGAAACTTCTGCAGTTAAGAGAGACTGAAAGCTTTCAACAGTCAGCTCACTAGTGCCAGCTTCATCCTTCCTCGCTTTCCCTTTTACACTACTAAGCAACCTAAAGACAGCTGACAACTTTTTGGCAATATTCAAATGTAAACATCTGACTCAAGGTACCAGAAAGACATCTTTAGATAGATATAGATTTAGATGGGCTAATGCAGACAATCCTGAGAAACTAACAGCTTCAACTGATTTCCAACAAGCAATCAATTTTTGGACTATATAAATATGTCCTTAGGAAAGATATCATCTGGTTTTGAAAGTATTTGCCAGATAAATTCTTTGGAAGGTGCTGTCCTATATTAAAGTTCAGTTTTCTCGAAAAAGGAGAAAATCATGGAGATTGTGATATTCGACATCTGTCTATTTATTTATTTATTCTTAAGAGATGAGTGATTAGATGAGGTAGACTCTCTGGAAGGAGGTGGCAGGTTGCTGCTGCAGAGGACGGAATGAGCCTTCCCTTGCAGGAGTGGAGACTGGATCGGTTGCAGCATAGGGCAGGCAGCTACCGGGACAAAACAGCGCGGTGGCAGCCTGCAACTATGAAGACACTACTGAGAGGAGAAGGGAGCAGACAGGCAGACCTCTGAGGTGGCAGAGGTAGGTAGTCAATGTGAAGTGTGCTGCATCTCAGAAACCTTCTGTAGTGCTACAAGCAAACCTGGAAGCAAGGGTTCTAGAAGGAGGAGGTTTTTGTATCTATTCTGTCTGTCTTAAATGACTGTCTTGATTTAAGAAGTAAAGTATTCTAGTTTGTAGTCTAAAAAAGCCAGGTTGATCTAAAAAGCACCTTATATATCAGAATGCTCATTATAAAGAAAAATTTTAGATAAACTTCCTCAAAGCTCTGGCTGACTCTGGGTCTTGCCACAAAGACCTACAAGTAAAAACCACTTTTCATATGATCAAGGAAAGAAAGAATAATATTAATAAGTATGCTTCATTATTATGTTAATGAGATTTTTATGGTTATGAAATACTTGTGAAATAGTATAGGTTGCAAAGACCATCTACCTCTTCAGATCATCTCATCTTGTGTTATAACAGCACCAAATGCAATTTGGACCACAGCAAAAGTAGCTTTGGGGCATCAGCGCTTAAAGTGTGAGGTTTAGAAAAAATGTAGGTAGTTGTATGACAGATCCTCTGGTCTTCAAAACTCTGGTGTCACCTCTTGGTCACGTGTGAATTGTCATTCAAAATCCACCGAAATCAACAAGAATAATTCAGTGAATTTCAGATTGGATTAATATTACGTGATTACTTCTATTACATTTTCCAGATGTAGAAAATCATTACAGTCTGAAGGAAGTGCTCAAAGGAACTAAACCATCTGTATCATGGGATTTCAGGAAAATAATGGAAATTCTGGGGGGTGCTAACAATTAGAAAATTGATAGTCCCCCAAAACTGTGTTTTATAACGAGAATGTTGTTCTCTATGAGCAATATGATGAAAATGTTCTACGCTACAAAAAGCAGTCATATTCCATCATTTTAGGCGGCGCCTACACGGGCAGTTTGGCTTGCTCTGTATTCCATTCCCAGACCCTCGCACACTTCGCATACATGCTAATTCACTTCTGAACTGTCTTCTAAAGCCACTCAATTACTTCCCTCAAAGAGAATACCTGATCACAGATGATGGGATAGTGTGCTTCAGGGCCTCTTCCAAACATGTCCATCAGGGCTATGGATTATGCCAAGTTTGGCTCTCCTGACCATGACAAAGACTGTATTTGGGGACCTTTTCCTTCAAACGCCTCGTGCCTTGCTCCAGAAGATGTCACACAGAGCTGTGGGATCCCGCTGTACGAACACTGTTCTGGTGAGCTGCAAGAACAGTTGTTTGGGTACTGTGAAGTGAGAAACCACAAACGCAGAATTGTGTCTCATGACTACAAGGAGTAAAGCATGGTTTGGAGAAGATACAGGCCAAGTGCCAGGGAAAGTGAAGGAATTCAGTTTGTTCTAGAGTGTGGCAGCCTGAGAAGATTGGACATGAGCCAGTCCCCAGCAATTCACTGGGAGCTTGGCTGCTTCTTCTGAGTGCTATTGACAACACAATACAGACAAATCTTCAGTATTTTTTTAAAAATATCTTTTCTTTGAAATATCGTAGAGGTTTTGGAATTCATTATGAACCTCAGAACTTCTTGCAGAGTCAAGTCTTCACATGAATTCCTAATGGATGAAAATGTTCAAAAGAACACATTTCATATTTATAGAAATTGGTTTAATATGACAGTGCTGTAACAGTTAAGACATGGAAACACCTTACTTAGCCCCTCATACAATTTTTTAAACATTGTGTATAGCAAAATGCACTACAGGTGCAAAAGCTTAGCCATATGTCTTCATTTAGAAACACCCTCAAACAGTAATCACCCTAATTTAGTAGCTTCACATTTACTACGTAGATTTTAATAGCAGCTGGCCTTGTTTAGTAGCTGCACTTATTTAATAGCTGCACCTTTACCATGAACCTTTCCCATGCAAGCTGTAGGGGAAAGTAATTAAATTTAATGAAAGCTGTGCTCTCCAAACAAGGATATATGGTTAGTCATATGAAATGGTCAGTAGGCTAAATTGTTTGTGGAGAAATTATCCACAGTCCAAAGGTTAAAGTACTGTAGCTCTAAATATAAATTAAGACTGAAGTGCAAAGAACATGAATTGCAGAGTTTCCTTGATGACAGCAACATAGTGACTATGCCCTTATGAGGCTTCTATGTCGCTGCAAGCTCAGGAGCTCATGAGAGCATCGTTCAGTGAGTGAAGATGGAGGCTGCTTTCTGGAGCACTGTGGAAATGCACAGCCCTTCAAAATACGCATCAAAATGAGAATCTGATTCTTAGACTATATCTTGCTTCTCCTGCCCTGTTAGGGATGTACTCAGCACCAGTCTTTGCACTTCTGCTCTCTGTATTATGTTAGACAAGGACAGAGTTCACAGTTTAAAGTGATTTAAGGGATAGAAAAGAAACAATGAACTATTGATTTGCTAGCAGGGACATGATAACAGCACAAGGAATGAACAAAAGAAAATATTGGTCTTAAAATTCTCTTGTTTTTTTAAAGAATGATTGAAAGTTCTTTTGAAAAAATACGGAGTTCCTTTTTTTTTATTAGTGTTTTTTTAAGCCAGAGGCAGTTAAAGACACATGGCCTCTTTGCTAAAGAGGTGGTCTTGTTTCATCTTTTTGATCCAAGTTGGTGAAGAGAACACAACAGTCATTTGGTGGTGGTGGGTCACAAGGAAATAAAATTTCCTTTTTTGTAAGGGAATTTAGAAAAATCATAGAGTCACCTTTTTTTTTTATGAAATATATTTTCTTTATGTTGAAATAACTTTGCTTTCCACTAATGGCAACATTAGTACTACCTCTGGAAATACTTACTTCTTCACCTCAGAACACTGTGTTCTGGGAATGTAAGCTACAGTAAATTGTGTTGGGATTTTACTTCCTAAAAGGTTCCTTACCATTGCCACCATGGTAGCACAGAAGTTTTGTTACTGGTATTGTTGCTGCTTAATATACAAAGCATTAATGGAGCAATAGCACTATGAGATTTTTATATGTTTTGTATTTCAGTTCTCTCATATTACTGTGTAAAATGTGCAAGCTTTTCCAGCAGATAAAGTGATGTACAGCAGCGGTGAGATAAAAGCTGCAAACAGCAGTTATGAGATGCTTTTGATCAAAAAAGTACTTCATTTGAAAGATAAGACTCAGAAATTCACCTCACCTTGTAAATGTGCACGAATTTATTCTTTGTTGCACAGCAGTAACAATTAACTGAAAATATACTGATTTGAGTTACTAGTTCTCTCTTTTCTGAGAACTGAAAAACCTAATTAAGCTATCCCTACATGGATACTTTCATTGCTGTGGTATTTCTGCTTTAGCAGAATAAAAAAAAAAATTGGGAATTTTTACTTATGTATATCCTTGGAAAACGTGATGTTACTGTATTTCTGGCTGGTAGTGTGTAGAGAATAATACATTTGGTTTGATTATTTTAGAGGAACGTATTGCAGCTGCTAGTCTTTACAGTGTCACTGGAATAATAGGAATATTTCACCGTTTTACTCAGTTTTGTAGCCATCCTGCTACATCCTTGTGTTTCTATCTTCTTGTATATGCAGTGTGCAGGCCTTGTCTAGCCCAGCAGTTTAAAGTGTAACGCTTATCGCTAGCAATGAAAGATGTGCTTTCAGTCGTGAACGTCTTGCCATTGTTCCAAGTTCCCAGCTTGCTTTGCTAAAAGCAATAGTGACTTTTTAACTGACTGCCTTTTATTAGGTTCATGATCCGTGAACCTGTGCTAACCAGCCTTGAGAGTCCAAGAGGTTATTTCTCCTGACAGAGCATGCACATTTTCATTCATAAAAAGAGGGAATTTCCGAGGTAGGTGCAAGAAATGGGAGACATTGTGTCTCAGTTGTGTGTTTGCTCAGCACAGCCCACCCCGCACCTTCTGTTTCTCCACAGGCAGTCATTTTATGCTAAGAGCAGCAATTAGTGGACCCGTTACCCTTAAAACTATTGCCCTGTGTAACCCCTCCACGTGCAACGCTGCAGCAGAAATACTGATTTATACCACCGTGACAAGTGTCACAAACTCTGAATTCTTGGCAAGAGTCTCTTTCCCTCATTTGGCCTAGGCAGTTCATTCTGGACTGATAAAACTCTCTTCAAAATAAGTGTATTTCTGTGAAACGTTTTTCATTTTGACAAGTGGGAATTCCTGCTCCACTCCCAAGACATGCGTTTTGTCAAAAAACTTTTGGTCAATTCTGTCTGAGAGTACTCATCTATCATTCACCCGCTTGTCTTCATTTTTTTTGCTTTTTTTCTCAGATGTGGCTATGTGGTACACCCTATCTCTCTGAAAAACACAATGTACCGCTTCAAAGCCAGGTCACAAATGTGAAGATAGAAAGAAGAAATAGAATGCACGCTGATAAGTGTGCACTACCCCTTGTACCCAGTTACAAGCATTATCGTAGGAACCTGTGTCCCATCCCCTCACCTAACCTGCCCTTCTCCATTGCATGTCTGTTGCCCATGCCCTCTGACGCGTGAAATGTCCAGTTAGCTAACGACCCAAGGGCTTTCTCACCTTCCTAGGGGTTGCAGTCCATGGAAACACAGCTGAGGCAATAATCAGTCCTATAAACTGCAATATTTCCATGGGAGTATGAATATGTTACACATTTCTGAGACAAAATAATAAAAAGGAGGAAAGAAATTCCTCTTGCTATGAGAAATAGTGATTTCTCCAGTCTTTTTGAAGAAACATTACACAAGAGAAGCTGTAATTACATTGTGGAGTCATTCTTAATGTTTCTGATCTGCAACATCATTTTTTGCAACTGATTTTTATAGTGAACACATGGCAGAATGCCTTGCTTGTGAGCAGACATCTTTTCTTCTAAATGTGAAACTGCTGACAGTCTTACCAGCAGTACCTGAAATGCAATTTGTGAGTCTTGGAGGGGGGAAGGAGAGAGAGAAAAACACTATCTGGTCTGGATTTGATTAACACGCATTATTCCATCGCCCTGGGCTTGTGGCAGAACTGGGCTTCCTGCATGACGAGCACTTGCTACAGGTGTGGATCGTATCAAGGCCTCAGCAAAGGTTTTTAGCTTTTAAAGACCATGGAACAATTTTGTCCAGCTTTAAACCAATTTTCAGATACAAAGAGGGTTAGAGCTTTTGGGCACTGTGAACAGGAATGAGCACTAATAGAGGTGGCTTGCTAAAACTTACGAGGCAAGGACGATGTTTAGGTGAACCGGGACATGCACTGACTTTGTTGTTTTTAATCTTTTTGCTTCTAATGACATACCCTTGCATGAGTGAGCAACACAGTTGTTTTGCAGAAGCTGATTTTGGAGAATTTATTCTGTCACCTTCCAAGGGGAATGCTGTCTAGGGGTTCTGGGTACGAGTAAGCCTGCCGTGTTATTGCAGTTGGAAAGAAGGAGGACCTGCAAATACAAAATCTAACGTATGAGAGCGTAGGACCATGCGTTTCCATCAAAAGATAGCTAAGTTAGTGAAATGAGCTACCTAAATGGGTGTACTCATCAGGATTCAACAAAATCTAAATCACCACTGTCTCTCTAGCATTGCAATTCAGTTACCCCGTCAAAATCGGAAGTCAAGTGATTTACAAGACTTCATCTTTCATTGTATTTTTCACAGTGCTTTAATAGAGTATATTGCGTATCTGTAACAGAGGACTTATGGTTAGGGTCAGTAGTTCACAGTTCTCCTTGGAGATGTATGCGGGTTATTTGACAAGTTCAAGGGAAGCCTACACCATTACAACCTTACTGGTTAGTGGTTATTGGAGCACATAGATGTGTTTTGACAATTCAGCTTTTCTCGTGTCCTTTTTAATTATTAGCAGTTTTATCAGATAAACAAACAAGGTGCAGCAGTTTAATTTTTATTACCTTTAAAGATATAATACATAATATATACAATGTAATACATTTTTGCACCTATTTTCTGAACATTTGTAATCAACAATAATAGCAGCGTGACTCATAAATTCAAGAAAACTGATAATTCTAATTTATAAAAATGCTTGTTTTGATAATACATTTATCATATAGACTACATCTCCACATAGTGTGGAGACTGTACAGTGCTTATTAAACTTATTAGTGTTATAAATGGTTACAGAAAAAAACATTGATAGTAGGCAAAATAGCAAAAAGGGAAAAAAGAAAGACTTTTATGAATTTAAGTCTGTTACAGTGAAGGAGAAGTTTTCTGTTGACTTCTGTTGTCTTTGGATTCTGTTCCTTCAAAAAGCAGCCCTTGAGCTATGCAGAATCTGTGAGGTGAATTAAAGGGCAAATGCTGTTTCAGGTAGCTGCTGTAAAACTATCACAGAATTGCTGTTCAGTAGAACAGGGAGGGACTTATGGTCCTGTGGTATCTTAATTTTTATTAAGATCACATGGATCCGGATTAAAATACCTCAGAATCTGCTAACTATTTGTATCTGCAAAGATGAGAGCATCTCTTCATGTTTAAAAATCATAAATTAAATACCTTGATTTTCAGGTGCTGAACTGATTTGCCAACTCTGTTGAAATGAAAGGAAATATCAGCATTAAAAATATAATCTATCTGTGAGCCTAAGTGTAGATCCAGATCTCTATATTTAGGCATCTATATTTGAAAATTGTGACATGTTCTTTGTAATATGCTGAAGTGCCTAAGAGCCAAGACTGGATCTTTTGAAATATTTAGTAAACTACACATTTGTTTGTTTGTAAAATTAAATGCAAGAAATATATATTTAGGATGAGTACCTGGAATGTACTGAGCTCAGTATTACCATTTCAAAATTAGTTCTTGTTATTTGTGATCTTGCACTAGACATTATAGTTTGTATTTTCTTTCCATAGCAGTATTTGATAGCTTTTGCATGAAGCAAGCTGGATTCAGAAGATCCAAAAATTCATTGTGCTAGTTTTAAAATTATTTTTGGGAAAATCCTAATAATTTTATAAGTATTTAGAGTTTCTCTGGGTTTTTTTTTAGGGGGTACTTTGATAAATTAACTTAGTTTTTATTGCGCAAAGGAGTGTCAGACAGTTAGTAAAATGCATGATAACAGATTTGCTCTTTTAGTTGCTGAGTAGTGTAAATGTTGCAAATTTCATTCACCAATCTCAAGATCAAACTCTTTTATAGATAATGGATGTGTTGAGTTAAATTACATGAATCTGCCTAAGGCAGTTTCTTCTTGTATCAAGCAGTGAAGTCTGTATTAGTCTCAGAATTCTTATGTCTGTGGTAATTCTTTCCTTGCTAAAATTTTGAAATTGCTTTTTTACTTCTACGAATAATTCTATCAATAAGTCTTATGTACTACTGATAGTTTCGATAAAGTGTACCAGCATAGTATGATACCACAGCTCAGCATTAACCACTTCATAGTCAGCAATGAAATCTATTTCCAACTACAAATAAGAATTACAACCTTTATTTATATTCTATATTATTCCTTCCCTCTTCTCCTAAAAGGAAAGATCTGAAAGGTGACTGTCCACACCTTGGTTCAAGGCATGAATCTCCAAGAACTTTAGAAAAATTAAAAAGGACCATTAATGTTACTTAGGTCATACAATCGGCTAGTGTAAAGTGATCTAGCACTACTAAAGCTGATGAAACAAAACTGACCACAGTTTTCAAATACCTTGTTTCTGGTCAGTTGAAAAATCACTTCCATGCTCTTTGCTGCTTCTCATTTGTCTTTAATTTCTAAAATTATTTAGCTTAGGATCTTAAAGTTGTATTTTTTTTCCTAGCCTCGCAAAAGAAAAACCCCTTTTAACATTAAAGATGTGTTTGGAGGAATAAAAAGTCAAATAAAGACCTTGTGACACATTATGCATAAATGTACATCATAGTGTGAACAGGGAAGTAGTGAAATACGGCTCTGTGGGACAAGGACATTAAAATGACCGAAATAGTGAAGAAAGTCATCCCTCCCTGCCTCTCCTTTTATTCTTATAGTAAAAATGAAACTATTATGAGGGCAGTGCAAAACAGACCATCTTACTTTTTATCTAAACTTTGATAGCAAACAGTGCAATCTGCAGTTGCCTTTTCCTGCTTCTCCATGTGTACAATTTACACGCGACTCTAAGACAGTGTTCAGGAGGTGCCCTGCCCTATGCCATTTGATGGCAGAAGCATTATGATGCCCATGAAACCATGCCAGGAGTATTATCTTTCATTAACCCTTTTAGTTCCTGGATGGTAGAGTTCATTTGTTCTTTCTTTCTTAGTGACATCCCTCCATCCCACCCTCAGCTATAGGACTGACTGGCCTGAGATCTTACTGGTTTAGGAGTTGAAAACAAGTAATCACTCCCGGTGGTTACACTGAAATGAATACTTCATGCAGGACCTAAACCTCAAAGGCATTATGGATCAAAAAGGATAGATAGACTTAATAATTTTTAAGTGACAACACTTTTTAGGAGAGAGGATAGAGTTAAGTAACAAAGGAAGTCAAAAACTGGAGTAAAAATGAAGGAACAGTCTGTTGAACAGACAAATTAGTAACCAAGGTAAGCACACATCAACAGGTGGACTCTCAGTCAACTGAAAAAAACCCCTCTGTTCATTTGGTTTCCTACTGAAGAAAGACTTTTGCAGTAACCCTCCCTGTCCACCATCCAGCCTCTCTCTCTTTGAACCCTCAGGCCTGTTTCAAATAACTTTGACAGAAGGGAAGGAGTTTCAGTTTGATGCACCCCAGGATGGGGTTTGCCCTCTTGGCTGCCAGCCCACACTGCTGACTCCTGTTGAGCCCCCGGCCAACCAGCACCCCCAGACCCCTTTCTGCAGGGCTGCTCTCGGCCACTCCTCTCCCAGTTTAGACTGGTGCCTGGCGTTACTCCATCCCAGCTGCAGAATCTGGTATTTGTTCATGTTGCTTCATGCCATTGATGATTGCCCAGTGCCCCAATCTATCCAGATCCCTCTGCAAGTCTGCCTGTCCCTCGTGAGAGTCAACAGCCCCTCCCAGTTTAGTATCATCAGCAAACTTGCTAATGGTGCATTCAACTCCTACATCCAGATCACTGATACAAATATTGAACAGAACTGGCCCTAGAATTGAGCCCTGAGGAACAGCGCTGGTGACTGGTCACCTGCCAGATGTAGCCCCGTTCACAGCAACCCTTTGAGCCTGGCCCTTCAGCCAGTTCTTCACCGTTTGTGCCATGTACCTGCTCATCCCACAGCTGGACAACTTGTCCAGAAGGATGCTGTGAGGGACAGTACCAAAATCTAGAAGAACCAAATCCACCACCTTCCCTTCATCCGCTAGGCGGGTGACCTTATCATAGAAGGATATAAAATTATTTAATATATAAAATATATATTATAAGTACATATTATTATACATTATATTAGTATATCTTATATTGTTATAAAATTAAAAATACATATTTCAATAATAATTTTTTCCACATTTAAGCAATCATTAACCTCGACCTTTAGTTACATATCTAAGGTTCATCTATATAGTACCTCGTGACAGAAAACTGACAAGGCCCAAATGAAGGAGCCACGGCAACACAGAACAGACTTGTTACTGCTGGTACACATGGCTACAAAGGGGCGCAGAGCTCATTTCACAGCTAACTACTAGCATGATGCCTGTTATAAAGAAAGCTGGACAGATTCACAGTGACAAAGCTGATGTCTCAAAATTGGACAAAGTATCAGCACTTTACGCTGACCTCTAAAGCCTCTGACTACCTCTGAGTAGTTACATTACCTGTCCTCTGTAAGCTTGACGATTACAGGTGTCTTGGGCTGCTTGTACACATATAGGTCAATCACAACACGTCTACCAGAGCGAGAAACAAGAAATGGATTATACTGGCAGCCAATCTTGCTCTTCTTGAGATAAGAGTCAGGGAGTTTGGCCTCGTTACGGAGGTTTGGCTACTGGATGATAACTGCTTACTCAGAGGACTTTTCTTGCTTGCTTACTTTTTCCATGAACCTGTTGCAGGGACAGCTAGCTAATACAGAGTCAGTCTGTGAAACTGGTCGCTGCTGGGTTGATTCGGCCCCTCTGTGAAGCTTTCTCCTCCAAGAAAAGCATGCTGGTAGGGAGCTGCTCTCTTTCTTCTGCTCCAAGCAGATACCTTTTAGTTAGTCCCCACTTTGAAACTCTCTGTCTTTTCAGGCACAGTAAGAATGGTAAGCTGGTTGTTTAGATCTTCAGCTATGAAACTTCTCCTTCTATTGCATGTCCCACTGTGTTTATGCCTGGATTTAGGGCATTTACCTTGTTTCGGGAGCACTTCTTTTCAGCTTACAGAAGGACCGAAGAACTACCTGCTCAGAATAAGAGCAGCGTGAGATTGATTGTTAAAAGGGAAACATATTTCACCAGCAGACATCACTTGAAGGGCAGACAGAAGGTAACAATTGTTAACTAGGGAATGCATTCAAGATTAGAACTGAAGCAGTGTCAATAATTGATTTTGCAGTTTAATAGCCAAAACCAAACTATTTCCCAAGTTCACGTCCACTTTCTCACTGATTCAGAAAGCGAATTTTAACGGAAGTCTCTCATCTTCCAGAAGAATACTTTAGTCATCTCATGGGCTATACGGTATTCAGAAGTATTATTTCCTCTCCTGTTTATGTTCTTCCATTCTGCAGAGAACAGATAAATATTCACTCAACCAGAGAGAACATGTAGCTGTTCATAAGAAATCTGCTCGGAAGCAAGAAATACAAGTCCAAATTCCTTCTCTAAAACAGAACTCAACCTTAGTCCCCAAGCTCCTGAGAGAATACTTTTTCTGAGGAGGCAGTAGGGCAGTAACTTTCAGCACTTCGTTTGAGGAACAGTAGACTCCTATAGTTTACTGGTAAGAGTCCCTCAGAGGATAACAGAAAACAAACCTATTGCTAGTAGACTTCAGTTCACTATACAGAGTTTGCTTCTCAGCTGGACAGGGTTGTGAGGCTTGGCAGATTTTGAAAAGTAAAAGTAATTTTTATAGGGAAATTTTAAACAAGTGTTCCTAAGTGTCTTCTCTTTACACCCTGACCATGGCATGGCAATTTTGAACAAGAAAGCATAGAGGCATAACAAGGACAGTGAAGAGTCAGCCTCTGTTTGGCCACATAGAATGAGACCTTTAAAAGTACAAATACTTCTGAAGTCCCTTCATATGTAATACTTCTTCATTCCCATTGGAAGGAGCTATAGGAAGAGCTGATGAATGGAAAATTCAGTGGAAAGCAGATCAACAGAAAGTGGTAGTGGAATTCAAATCTGCATTAAATATTTGCTGTTGAACCTGCAGATAGGATATGTTCAGGGAAGACTTTCTTATTTGTGTAGACTGAAAACATAATTTGAGAGAGCAGATGATCCACCTCAAAATGTGTCACCTGATAAGTCTTGGACTTAATAATATATGTCATTATAAATAATTTAAACACAGGATGGAATTAAAAATAAACCTACTGCTATGAATAAGTGATCTATAATTTCTGAGTTGAATGCATGGTTAGTAAGTTTGCGGATGATGCTGAACTGGGAGGTGTTGTTGAATCTCGAGGGACAAGAGCCCTTGCAGAGGGATCTGGATAGATTGGAGCACTAGGTGATCATCAATGGCATGAAATTGAACAAGACTCTAGGCATAACAGAGCATAACTGTTCTGTTCTATTCTGTTCTGTTCTATTTCTATTCACCTTGAGTCAAATAACGATGACACTGTTATTTGCCGGAAATGCCAGGGATTTTTCAGCCCCAAAAACACTTTCAAGGGCATAAATCACAAAGGTTGCAAGTGGAAACAGGATTTGATTTTATTTTATGTTATTTTATTTTATCTCATTTTATGTTATGTTATTTTACTTCATGTTATTTTATGTTATTTTATGTCATGTTATTTTACGTTATGTCATGTTATTTTATGTTATTTTTCTGAATCTGTTTCAAAGCTGATGCTCACAAGCACTAACACAATGCACATGTGTAGCCAGGAGCAGGCTGATGCATTCTTCAGTTTAACTTGAGAAACCATCCCTTGCCGTCTGGCAAAGGAAAGCCACAGAGCCACGGAAAGTCGCAGCAGGAATAAGGCCAAGAGTCCCTGTCTCCTGAAGAGTGAGAACTTGAGGAATGAGCATCGGTACCAGCCACACACAAAAGAAGAAGAAGAAGCAAAAGAGGAAATGTGTGGTACCGTGGGGTATTTTCCAAAGGATGACACGTAGTGATGACAAGCACACTTCCTGCCTTCCAAAACTTGCTCCATCGCTGTGCTTCTTGGCCAGTGGTGCATGAAAAGTGCTCTCGTGCCTGCCCTGCCCTTGTCTTGCACGCAGGGAGAGCTGAAAAGCAGCAGCTCCGGATGGTGCAGCGAACCTGGAGCCCTTCAAGCACAGAATGATTTGCACAAGCAAGAACCCCTGGGGAAATGGAGTCGAGGGAAGAGCAGAGCTCACTCCCGCTCCAAACGGGCGCTGGGCAAGAGAGCCCGAGGGATCCAGGGCACGAGTGGTGCCTTGGAGGTGCAAGAGCAGCAGGCAAGAACCGAGCCAAAAGGGCCCGGAGGAGCCCTGGCAAGGGGCTGTGCTCAGTGCTACAGAGGACAAGAAGCAACCCCCGGGGGCCACCCTGGGGGCCCACCCTGGGAGTCCAGAAAGCTTCCTCCCCCCGGATGCGGGGCACGAGGGCCACCTTCGTGGAGCAGGAGCAGCAGGCACCTAGCCAAAATGGCCCAAAGGAGCCCTGGCAGGTGGCCGTGCTCAGTGCTGCAGAGGAAGGCAAAAAACCCCCGGGGACACTGGCTAGCCCACCCTGGGGGAAAAAAAGCCTTCCTCCCCCCAGCTGCAGGGCACGAGGGGCCGTCTTCGTGGTGCATGAGCAGCAGGCAGTGACCCAGCCAAAAGGGACCTGAGGAGCCCTGACAAGTGGCCGTGCTCAATGCTGCAGAGGAAGGCAAAAAACCCCCGGGGACCAGTGCCAATCCGCCCTGGGGGAAAATTCCTTCCTGACCCCAGCGCTGGCGATCGGCTAGTCCCTGAGCATGGGAGCAAGACCTGCCTCCTCGTCCCACAGGCTGGTCACGCCTCCCAGGAGATGCCCGAGCCCTACTCTCCCTCAACCTGGAGCCACCTCAGGGGCTTCCCAGAGTGGCCAAAGGCCCCCGGCCTGATCGACCTTGGGGGCAAGAATCCTTCCCGCGCCAGGCAGGGCACCAGTGGGTGCTCCAAAGCACTGGGACCCCTGCCAACATCTCTGCATCCCATTGCTTATGGCTGCTGCCCCTGGCTCTGCAGGGGATGAGGACGGCGAGCTCTGCAGTGCTCCTCAAGAAGCCATTCCCTTGGTCTGGCCATGGCTATCCAGCTGAAAAGGATTTCCATCCATCAGATGGGCTTTGAAGGTGGTCCCATCAGGAGCTGGTCTTGCAGGGGAGAACCTCCAGCAGCCTCGTCCCACTTCGTCCGGTCTTTCTCCCTCAGCACCTTCCCCATGTAATTCCACCGGCTCCTCAAGGGCTTCCTCTGGGATGTCTTCGGGCTGCCCCCAGGCCATCTCTGGCAGGGGGACACTGGACGGTGCTCCCTTTTATCCTCTCCCAGGGCATTGTGACTGCTGCGTTGCCGGGTGGTGGCCCTGTGACATGGGTGTGACAGGGCCCCCTGTGCACAGCCCCACCCACCGCCCCTCCGCCCAGCACCCTTTGGAGGAAGGCCTTTGGGGTGCTGGCCCCGAGGCAGTCCCTGTGCCCAGGAGGCCCAGGGGACTGTCCCTGCCCGTGGTGGCCATGCGCTGGGCACAGCTGCTGGGCCTCCCTGCAAATTCATCTGGATGTCCAGACTGTGTAAAGAAGGACATTTACACCCTAGACATTCCTCTGGACGTGGGGATGCCCGAGGTGAAAGAAAGGCTTTTGGTTCCCTCTGCACGAGCTCTGCAGAGACGTAGAGAGCATGCAGCATTTCCTCCCCATTCCTTCCCAGTGCACCAAGGGACATTTGCTACTACCCTGCTTATGATGACATCTTCTTCTTGGGAAGAAGTACTGAATTGTTTTGTCTTCTTGACCATCTTTTTCCCAGCACTTCAGTAGCTCTTTTCCTCCTCTGGCCTTCATCCTTGATACATTTCTTGAAGATCTTTCAAGGATTTTTTCCATTCCATTCCATAGCATACCATCTAGAATTACAGTACTCGAAAAATATGCATTGTATTTAAGATGCAATTACTTTCATTTAATCTGCCCTGTAATTTACTAATGTATTTTGCAGACAATGTAATGTCACTCTTAAAACAGCAATTACTGTGCATCACTAATTAAGCTGGTTTAGCTATTGTCAGAGTGACACTAGAAATGCACCCGTTTCCCCTCCAGCTCTCTCTGCAATGTTTCTGCAGGGCTTTGTTTTAAGAAACGATTTACTTTCATAAGCTATCACTTTAACCATGTGCCACTTTGTGGTTGTTAACATTCTTCTCTAACTTTTGGTAAGTATCAAAGTGTATCTCTTTATGTGTCCAGAATATATGATAACTGATTTACATTTTCATTGCCATTGCCAAGTTTTGTTCGTTCTACTTATTTAAACAGTCCATATGAAAATTCTACACGTGATTCTTTGTTAGGATTTTTTTTTAATTAAATCTGTGTAAATTACTCTCTAGCCCCTTGTATGTTGTAATAAACAATTGCTTGCTGTATTTTCTTTCTGAGATTTTGAAAGCTACACTTCTGATTCTGCAAAAGGTGAACATATACGCTGAACTTAATGCTTAGATAGGCATTGAATTCTGCTGGATGTGTTTGATAGAGAAAGAGCATATGCTTATTTTTTCATATATATGGAACTTAGAGTCATTAAGAAAAGTCCGTGGGCCCTCTGTTAGTGTCTTTAAATTGATCCCATGAGGTATTGTCGCAAAATTATGTTACCTGGCTAAGGCATACAACCATCCATATTTGGCTGTTCCATTCCAAGTTCCCCAAAATAGTTTTGAAATTTCACCTTTGGTATTTGGTATGGAAGACATTGCAGGAACCGTTCACCGCACAAGTACATCTTACCCAGAGGAGAGCTGGGCTTGTTCCAGATGCCTTTGTTCTGCTCATGGAAAAGGAAAGAAAGAAGCTTTTTCGGCTTTCTTCCCTTCTCCTGCAAGCAGGAACTAGCTTTCAGTCGTGTAAATCTTGGTAGAGGGTTATCCTTTAGGCCCCGGTTGTGAACTTTTCCCATTTTAAGGAAGGAGAAGCTTGCAGTGTAGAGCACAACTCAGCTAAGAGTTGTGCTATCTAAGAATTTGTCTCCACAATTCCGATGCCAAAGCTAGGGCAGAATTTTATGACTGATTCGTGATGACTTTGGGGCACATGGGGGGAAATTACAGTCAATTTCCCCTCACTTTTCATAATTTGACCGGTGTATCATCTGCCTAATTTTTTTAATATTAATGACATTATTTTCTTTCTCTGTTTCTGATTAATAAATAATCAATTTTTTCATAACTAGATGAAGAGACTGCTACTGTTGAATAACATTTCCTTTGAATGTGTTGCATCAATGCAGCATTTTCTAATTAATCTTTTGTTCATTGCTCCTCATTATAACTTTTTGTTGTGCTTAACAGAAAAGACAATAATAAATTTTCCATCAAAAGAAACCCTTTTGTTATGTGCCAAAGCCATTTGTTTGCCCGCAGCTGGGATGTGTTATAGTTTAGCCTTCAGAGGCACCAGGCCAGCAGTTTCCTATGGAGATCTGGAAGAGTTCATGTGTATCACGCACAGAGTATGCCACATACACATGGAAATTAATTGCTCACCCAAATAAAAAAGTCTTGATTGCATCTTTTCCAGATGAATTCAGAAAGCAAGAAAGCAAAATACTGAGCATAGTTATCCTTCTGGCATTTCCAGTGTGCACTAGCCCCTGAAATCATCATGCAGTTGGGACTGTGGAACTAGAAGAAGGTGTGGGCAAGCCCAAACACTTTATGGAATAGAAAATAAAAGGGGGGGGGGGAGGGATGTGTGTGTGTGTGTCACAGTATGACCATCGCATTCATGTTTAGAACCCCGAGAGCTGCATATCAAGCTTATTTTCATTATGTTGGGTAGATTGTTCTCATCTTGACATAAAAGTGACTTTGTTTCTTTTCTGGCTTCTTTTTAGTCCATTTGGAATCAAAGTAATAAATTCATTTTCTTTTATATTGATTATTAGGGTGTTCTGTGATTGCATCCAATGTAAAATTTGGTGCTTTGGCTTCAACGTCGTTTCAGCACATAGCTATTTTTCACCTTACTACATATGCAATTCATTAGAAAAGCCATCTGGCCCACCCTAGGCATGATGTACCCAACTTAGAGTGTAACAGAGTTGTGTTTGAAAGATAAATGAGCGTGTGTAGCCCTCTTGGAATTCCATCAGCTGTAACTCCTGCTTAACAGCCTCCTCTTCTCCCATTATTTTGTTCCTTCTGTAGCTGAGAAAAAAATTATCATTTATGTTTGTGCTTTAAAAAAAAAAAAACCAAACCCTCTCATTCTTTCGATAATCAGTAGCATTGGGACTCTTGACTGCCTTCTGTGCTTTTGTAAACCTCTAACTTAAGTAAAAGAGATCTCTTTCCTTAAAGTATCCCTAGTGTGGAGTAAACTCAAAACATTTTCCTTTTACCTATTTTTGAGAGTCCAGGAATGTTGGACGATCTGTGGTCCCAGGCATAGCTTTCTTTGGAGCTTCCTCCAAGAGTGCATTATTCTGTTTACAGGCTGTTGCATTTGAATGGAAAGAACTGCCTTGTGGTTAAGGTAAATCATGGCTCCCTTAAAGTCTCATCCACTGAGTGGTCTTGCATGCATATAATTTCTCCAAAGACAATAATTGTTTGCATTAGTATGGTTCTTTTTTTTTTATTAAGACATTTTTTCCTTGGAATCTACAACATCTGAACATCTGTGCTGCCGGTGGACAGCATCAGGATGAGGATGGTGAGGAAGTGAACAGAAGAGAGTGAAAAAAAATGTAGGAAAAAACTGTACTGGCCATCAGAGTTCTGCTTGTGATCTGCTGCTGCTTTTCTCTTTTCTTTTCTTCTTTTTAAAGTAGCACCTGCCCCTCTCCTGAGAAGAAAATGAATTAGTGTGTTATTTGTTTTATTCTTTTGAAATAATGTGACAAGCATTAGTCTTCTCAGTAAGATAGATATTCAGTACTTTGTATTTCCAAAAGAGCCCATAATCCTTATTCCTGAGGGGAGGCTAATGCAGCCAATTTACAAATGATGGAAACAACAGTAAGAGTAGGGTCTCTGTTTTCAAGGTATCATTTTCAGTCGTACAGATTGAAGAGGAGCATGTCTAGTCTTTTTTGAAAACTAACTGGACTTATTTTGATTACATATTTTTTACCTGCTTACATTAGAAAGAATTGATCTGGATGATTTTCTCTTGTAAAAACCCAGTGATGCTAAGAAGGACAGCTGAGAATAGCTTAGAGCCAGCTTTGAAGTGTCCATGGTGTAATACTGCCTAGTTATAGTAATTATCAATCACCCATGTAAATCAGTAAGTTTTTGTATTTTTTGAATGTTGTTTTCATCATACGTGAAAACAAGAGGCAACAGAAGTGCAGAAGAAGAAACTGAAACTCAACAAGAAATGAGGAAGTACTCGTAATTTTTTTTTCAAGGATATTTACTATCTTTCTTTAACTTCAAAGAGACAAAAGCAAGAATCAGGCCTGAGAGGAACAGTTTGTGAAGGGTTCAGTTGCTGTAGGAAACTGGGGATCTTTCTCTTCACTCACTCATTCTTGTAACTGAAGACTGGGTTTTGTTATATTATTTGAGCAAAGGGAAATGGAGAAGGTAAAACTGATTTTCAAGTAGGGTCTAAGATTTCAAACGTGATTTTAATGCCCTTTTATAGGGGGGATATACTTGTCAGCTACTCAGTGTTTTACACAACAGAGTGAGGCCACGGTCTTCTTGGCTATCCAAACAAATGTTGGAACAACGGTAGCACAAAACCACGATTTCTCTTCTTCTGCAGTTTTAGTGGTCATTTTCTGCAATTTATTTCAGACCATATAATATCAGAAAATTCACTCATTCAAAGGCACATTGGTTTTCCTTGGAAAAACCCAGAAACGTTGCATGAATTTGATTGCAAAAACATCAGTCCATGATCTCTGTTAATTTTTTGTTACCAGTAGTAACTGTAGAAACTGTTTTGTAGAGAACTGATGAAGAACAATAAGATTCCTTAGTTGGGTGAACAATAATATCAATGAGAAGATGTCTGGCAAATATTCTTTCATATATACATTAAAGAATACAATAAGACTGCAGATTTCTGAGATGGAAGTTTACAGAAATAACTTGGAAGCAGACAGAGAAAACCCAAAAGCAGCAGAAATTGTGAAAAAGATAATGAGAGGTACAGAGATGATCGGGGAGAAAACCATGCCAGCAGTACCTGGGGGCCAAGATCTTCCACAGCCGAATAAAGCAAAGGCAGAAATACATATGCAATAATAATAATAAAAATAAAAAAACTTCAAGCTTCTTAATCATCATTATAATACTGTCATTTATAAAATGTCATTTATAAAATGTTATCTACTATGAGACATTTCTTGTGTTTACTAGGTATACCTAGAATACAGTAAAATAATAAATAATAAACAGTAATGATGTTACTCCATCTCCAGCTGTAGAATTAGCCTCATTACCCTGCTTGCACTGTTGGGTTTCTTCCAGTATGATACAAACAAGACTTGTGTAAATATTCAGGACAGAGAACTTTCTAAAAGGTAATTGGCTAACTGGCAGTATTTAACTCCTAGAAAAGATTGCTCTAGCTGGACTAATTACAATACTACTTATTAGAATGTCTCAGCGCTCAGTTCAGAGTTTCACAAGGAAGGGTAATAAGAATCCCGAATGATTTTCTTGATGAAGAAGCTCAAGTGTGGCAAGTGAAACAATTTGCCCTCATCTCAGAGCCAAAGCCAGCAAACCACTAACGTACCCACTGGAAATTTGCAAAACATACGTAGAAACTGTCAGCAATGCTGGGGAGGGTTGAAGATTGTTATTGTAGCAATGAACTTCTTGAAAGCCTTTGGAATACTTCTGGCAGCCCATAGAAAACTGGCTAGGGACACAGTTCCGGCTCTTCTCTTTCCTTCTTATTGCTACACTGTATTACATTGTACACAAGCAATAATTACCCTAAATTTTTCTTCTGTTGTTTTGAATGGCTACAGTGCTCCAGAGAACAGTGTATGCAACGACATATCTATGTAATCGTGACTGTAAGAAGGCATTAGTCCTTTCCATCTTGATTGGAGTAGGTAAAGCCAGGGGTATGTTTTATCAATTTGTGATTATCACTTTACGATCAGTTATGATCTGAACTATAGAGCACTTAGGAAGCTTTGCTTTCTGTGCTTTGACTGCCTGTCTCTGTATTTGCCAAACCTCTCTGTCCTTACAACTCTACTTGTTCAACTGTAAAAGCCCTGATGGATATGATACTGCCAAGAATGGAAATGATCAGAAAGAAAAAAACATTTAAGTGAAATTTAATGCACAAGCCATAATGGCCAATAGTTTGGTAAGGAGCTTGACTTACCGTTGAACACTTTTTGGAAGCTTAACTAATGAAAGTAGCGCTTACCAGAAAATAAATACTGCTTGTGAGTTACACTGGATAATTATAGATGTTTATTTGGCCCCAGACCAATCAGATAGGTTCCCTGACTTGCGCAAGACAAAATTGTGTGCATTTACAGTATTGCTACTCCTAACACCGTATGGCTGACATGCCACCTGGTGGACAATCTTCGCAATGTTCGCATTGCCTTTTGCTGCTCCTGGGACTTCATTCATATGCTAGCTATGTTCGGGGAGAAATTTCTCTGATCTTCCTTTTTTTGGATTATATGCATGAGTTCTTTGGTGCTTTAATAGCCTTAGAGGAAAAGATGCGACAATGGGTAGAGAGCATGTCGAACGTTTTGATTCTATAGTGCCACAGTGTTATGTACCTTCTTTGATGTAGCAATGAGTTTCCTACATAAATGAAGTGGTTCTCTATGCATTCTTCCTAAGTGCCAGTGCTTATCCTGACAGAACAACTCTCACTGCTACTGCGTGTTAAAGTAGTGTCAAGGAATTGGAGAATTACATTTGAAGATCTAAAAGTTTCATTCGCAGCATATTTTTATCGCCTTTCTTTCTCAGCAAATTTGTTAACAACGCAAGTAAGATTATCATTTTCCCTCCTGAAATCAGTTAATTTTGAATGAATTTTTGTAAGAGGAAAATGAACTATCTCTAATGGAGAGTCACATTCTCTACTTGTTGAGATCAGATGCTGATACTCTTATTCACAGTCAGGATCATCTTCATGGACTGACTGAAGTCAGCAGTGCTGCTTGAAGGTACTGTACATGCCTCATAGGACTGGGTGACAAAATCTGTTACTACTTGAATACTCTTCACGTAAAAAGAAGAAAGTACTTTCCAGCACTCTTGCATCCAGATTACTCTGGACTACGAAACAATAGATATTTCAGATTTGTTGTGCATTTTTATTATTCCATTGATGCTATACCCAGTGTTCTGAATGCCTTTCTGTACAACTTTTCTGTCTCAGTAAGTTTACTTTTGAAATTTAAAAAAAAAAAACTAGTATATGTTGTATGTCACAATGTTTGGGATGCAAAAAAAGGGGTGGAGTTGACAAAAGAAAAATTCACAACATTCATTTCAAAACATAAACATAGAGATGTCTTAAAGGGGACACATAAAATTATATGATTTCATTGTAGTACAGTTTAACAATATATCTGTTGACTGGTAAGCAAGCAGACAAAAGGTATGCATGTGTTTTATAAATCACACACAATAAAAATAACAGTAGCATTTGAGTCTTCTTATACAATTTGAGAGGAACTTCACTGACAGCAGTCAAATTGCACTTGGAATCAGGAGAATCAGCATCTCCCCAGAATTTACCAACATGTGGTTCTAGAACTATTTTATTCATATTCTTTCTTACTTATGTCAGGAAACACTTGTCTAAGTAAGAATGGTTAGAAGAGAAGTAGGTGTGTTGTGGAAGCTGTAATTTTTAAAGTTTTAGTGATCTACTACGCTAAACTTTCCTTTTGTCATGTAAAGCAGAACACTTTTACCACTTTTCATGTGACCACATTTCAAGATAATGACCATAGTTAATTTTAGTTTTGCAATGTACTTCTGACCAGAGTAGGAAGTCATTTAATTACCTCAATCATTTTGTACAGTCAGAGGCTTGTTCATGTACAGCATGCCATTGTTGCCTGATGAGAATTTTCAGCTACAACAACAGATTTGCACTGGGAATGTTCACTGGTGTCTGAAGGATGCACAGTGTCTTTCTAGCATATTTTTTTTCCTTTCATTTATGACTCACTAGGTTTTGGTGACCAGTAAATTAGGGGGAAATAGGTATTTATTTAACATTGGACAAAAGGAGAATTGTTGACATTCTTCACAGTCCTTGTGTAGAGCATATACAGGCTTTTGGGATGAATCCAATCCAAGTTTGCAAATGCCTGAACTTCTGTTTCTGTACAGTGAATTCATTAGTCACAAACAGCCGATGTCACAGAACAACTAATCTATTAAAACAATTTCAGTTACGGGGTTTATTTGGTTTGGTTTGGATTTTTTCGTACTCTGGTGAACCACGGCCAAAGAAATATCTTTTTGGGGACACAGAATTGTTGGACATCATTTTGAGCAGGCTTGGGATGGTTCTCAGGAGTATGCTGTTCTCCAGCCAATCCTAAACTAACATAGATATCTAGTTCCTCACCAAAGTCTGTTTGGACCTACTAGGGTACCTAGGTCTATGGCTAGACGTATTATACATTTTGCTGCCCATAGTTTATACTGTCCATAGTGATGAGAAGTGGGCAAACTGGTGCATCTGACAGACATACAAGATGTTACAGTATGTGGGTAGTACACCACTCTTTAATAGTACCATTTTTCTAGTGAGGGGAGACCATGCTTTTTTTAATTCAAGACCAAAGACACAACAAAGTTGTGTGATTATTTCTATCACTGTCATGAAAGGAATCAAACCCCGTTGGACAGAGTTGTGATACAGAGTGAATTGAATAACCAAGGCAAGCCAGCCTGTCCCTTTCCTACCTGTGTTTGCACAGAACATATACACAATTAATATGGGTATATTAATGTATTAATAAAATATACGTAATGTAGTGGAAAAAGAGAGGAAGAGGCATATGAGCAGATTCTGTGCTCCACATGTACCGAGTTCTGCATGTGTTGGCAACACAAAAAATGATAATTCTGCCAGTGAAGTAAAAGTTGTCATTTAGTGCATAAATAGTTCACAAGTATTTTCCCCATTGACATTTGTAGAATGGGGCTGCAATACCTCATCCATCATACCTCTGTGACAGAACTGGATGACAGTATTTTTGCCAAGAATATGTCATAAAAATTTTGTTTCTGGTTTTCATGGAAAACACAGGTACTCAGTAATTCAAGAAGCTTTTACTTGGAAGGTTCACGCTCTTATAGAGTTAGACAAGCTGCAGGAAAAAAAAAAAAATAGTACTGAACAGAATACAAAGATCTATCATAGAGTTTCCATAAACTCATATCTGTTTTTCCATGTATAAATTGAATTTCTGTTGTCCATAGGCCGTAGCTGACACATATATAAGGTTAATGTCACCAATGACCAGCTGAGTCAGAGGAGTCGCTTCTCCCCTGCTCCAAACATTATGTCACCTACATGAACTAATGAATCCCTCAGGAGCAGGAAAGCTAAATCCTATGATGTGAACAGTTTTTTACTTTGACACTTGAAAAATACAAACTTTTGGCTTCCAAATAAATTAAAGTCCGATCCTACTATTTTCATTATGCCTTAACTGATACAAGGCTTCCTTTGAAATAAATAATGGTCACAAAATGTGGATTGGATACCCTGGCAAAGTGGACTAAAAGTTTAAGAAAGCACATATCTAAGAACTTTGCTGAACTGGAAGCTTGCATAGTTCTCATGTGAAATGTGCAGCTGAAGCATCATCCTCTAAGCATAATATTTTACACAAAAGCAAATGATCTATAAAGTGGCAATTTCTGCTGAAGATGATTAAGACATATGACTAGTTAAACCAGCTTGTCTTAATTTCCAGAAAGAGAAGAAGAGTTTTCTCTACAAGTAGTTCCACCTTTCTACAAGTGTACATGCTGTTGTGTTTCTTGAATTGTAACCCATACTTACTGTTTGACATTTTTAGGGTTAAAAAAATACAGTAAAAAACCCCAACTCCCATTTTTTCCCCTGATGTGTTTGAAAGGAGGCCTATGGCTGTGTTATTAGAAATGGGTTGACTTAAGCCCATTTCTTTTTTTTTCCCCTCAGCTTTCAACTGTTGCATTTTAATGTTCAACAATTTGTCTTGTTTTTAATCTGACTGGGACTTGAGAATGATTTCAAGATAAGGGGCAATGTTGGCACATGAGCAAATATTTATAAGCCAACCGTAAATATATTTGGGCTGGAAATGAAAAGAAGGTTCTTGACCATTAAAATGTTCTGATTCAGTTTTCCAAAAGGAAAAAAAAATAGGGAAAAACTTAACAAATGTTAAGGTGGAATTCTTGAAATCACGAGGGGTTGAAATTGATAGATCAGGAAATTACTTCTGGTCTTTGATTCCAATCAAGAAATGCTTCTCCTACATAGGGCCTTGTAGGACTTTTTCACCACCTATCAACCTGGTTACTTTCTTTTTGGATAGCTAAAGTTATGATGGACCTGGACTTCTCAGTGCAGGTAAGAGACAGATCCATGGAGCACATTTCTTATTCAGTAATCAAGCTTCATGTTAAGATATAATTGACCAAGTAAGAAATGTGTGTGTTTTCCAGATAAACTGGAAACCAGAGTTAGACAATCAGTTATCATAGAGAGTTTTCCCCAATGCTATCATAAAATATATCAGTTAGACATAAGCAAGACAATATAAACTCTACAGGATCATAGACTCAGTTCACCATGAAGCCAGTGAGGGATTTGGCCATTGACAATGAAAGAAAGGCAGCTTTATGAAAATGAAAGGCAAACTGATCCAAATGCTCTCTCTATACAGCAAGCACTGACTCAGCATAAGTGAGGAGCTATGATTTTGTTTTGTTATAACAAAGAATGGGAATCAAACACCTTTCCCAGCTCTCAAACTAATTTGGAAATACCATGAGCAGTAGTTACGTGCATACGTAAGATTTTAATTATTATTCTCTTGCACAGGCTGAAGAGGAAGGAGTGATTGAGTGTATGTATCCTGTCACCAGAAAGCGAAGGAAGGGATTACTGCGCATCCATGGAGAGGAAAAAAGGTAAATTGTTCTGATCTATAACTGTCAGTACCGTAAGGATTGGTTGACTTTAGGGTCTTGTTAGGAAATCAAAATGCTGTATTTCTTGTTGTTCAGCAATCATTCAGAGCCTCCAGTTCTTTTATGTTTTACTTTGAGAGTTGATGATCAAATAAATGGAAATGTTGGAAGACCCCTTGAGAGAGAGGTGAGTAGCCTGGCACATAGATTGGTATAGCACAACATTTGGATTTCTGAAAGAGGCAGCAAGGACAAAGGAATTTTTCTTTTGTTTCAATTTTGTAAGCAAAATAGAGATTACCATTAAACTTTTCTCTCAAACTACAGCAGAGCACACAGAATCCCCTTGAAAAGACGTTTTTTCTTTAAAAAAAGCATTTCTTTGTTTGCCTTTTTTTAAAATTTAGGTAATTTGCAAGGTGTTATTCCAATGAAAAATCTGCTAGTATAGATGGGATCTAGCCATATCAACATGACTATATGAATGCTTTTGTCCACACAGTATTTGCATTAATTTAAAGGGAATCATTGTACTTTGATGGTTCTTAAGATGCTAACATTGTGATTAAAATCAATAAGAAATTCCACACCTTCTGTGATAAAAAAGAGAAACACCTGGACAGAAAAACAAAGAAAAAAACCCAGCACAACTGCCTCCCTCCTTTAGTTTCTTGTATGAGCTCCAAAACTGTAGAGTACCTACTGTTTTTCCTGCTAAATGCAGTATTTTCTTTGATTTGTCTGATGATCACATTCTTTCTTCCTATCTGTTATTTATTTTGTGAAGTTTTCTTTGTTTTATGGTGGGGTTTTTTAGTTCCTTTTTTAAATTATTATTGTTATCATAATTTCTGGATAACTACAAAAATTTAGGCTTGGTGTTAAGTAGCAAATTTCAAATCTGGACCATGCTTGCAAGGAAAAGGCCCTTGAAGCATCTTGCTGTATCTTGCTTCACAATTCCCAATGTGATTCCACAATTTTCAATGTGGTTGTTCCTACATCTTCAATATGAGTGAGCCAGAACAGTGCACGTGAGTAGGCACGGGGGTGAAGCAGACTCTGTGGAGGGACAGCAGAATCTCTGTTCTAAGGCAGGCTTCATCTTGCCCATGTTTCGCTGTCTACAGCTGTGGCAGGTACTCAAGGGTCTTCTTGTAGTTAACGGAGAGGAAATAGGCACTTTAGTGGTGCTTGACTCATCTGATCATGTGCAAACTTCTACTTTAAGGTAAGATGAATCTTATCCTAGATGACACTGACAATCCTGACTAGCTCCCTGTCAACTGTAAAGGGAGACTAAAGTGACAAGTTCCAAGTTAGATGTCTATATTCAGATGAATCCTTCCTTGATTTGCAAGGGAGAAAGATGCTATCCTTTTTTTTTCTTCCGACCATTTACTTGTTGGAAACCCATAGACCGCTGGCTGAGCAGCAGAGTGAACGTTACAGCAATCAAGGTTTGAAATAAAACCAAGGTCAACTGAGCTGAATAGAAGACTAATGAACAAAAGATGCACTTTTTCTGGGAAAAACAGATTTTTCAAACTGAGTTGTCAAAAATATCCCCGTCAGTGTGTGTATAAATGCTATAGGTGCTTCTGAAGCCACCTGCATCATCAGACCGGACAGTTTTGCAGATGGCTGGTTTGCAGGAAGTGTGACTGAGACATGTCCTGGAGCTGATGGTATCCTCTGTGCCTGTACATGCCCAGCGGGTTAAAATTTTGCTATTCAGCCTCTAAGCAGGCAGTCCACAAGCTGATGGAGAAGCAGCCATGTGGATGGAGAGCACCTAGAAAACAGGTTATGCTGTATTTACAGCTTTTCAGACTGGTATTGACATATCCTACAACTCTTGTATAGAGTGGTCTTCACTAGAGGTAGAAGCAGCAAGCAACTAAATCACTAGCTGCTGTAAGATGGGTGAGTAGAGAATAGTCTTTCAGTCTTTCGTTTGCATCTAAAATTCTCCCACGTTTGCAGGCATGTCGTGGGTAGAACAATGAGACCTTACTTCATCATGAAGTTGGAAACACAGTAGGACTCAGTGCTTTTATCACAGCAGCACTTAGAATTAGATTGCATTCCTTTTAGTTGTTAAAGAGATTGCATTCTTTTCGGTTCTCAACGTTTACCAGAGAGATACAAGGTCTTTTAAAAGTGGAAATAAAATAGCCTGCTCTTCGTCTTTCTTTTGCACAGAGTACAACCATATAGACTTCAACACATTTCAAGGTTTTTGACTGGGATACTGAAGATCTTTCACTGTTCAAAAGTGACAAGTGGTGCTATTAAATACTTCTCTGCACTCAAATCCTTTCTACAAAATGCAGAAATTTCTACGAGATAGCACTGTATTGCTTTTGAATGATGCACAACAGAAATGTGTGTACCCTGTAAATTACTAACATTTCTACCACTAGTTTCATCTAGTTCACCTATAGCTCTACCATATTTTCTTTATGGGTAGCAAAAGGCATTAGCTTGTTAACTACAGTCATCATGTTCCTTTGACTCCTTTTAAAGTACTTTTCACTTAGGCTCTTCTGCCTTTTCCTCTTAGACCATGTTTCTGATGATTAAATCTTTCATACTCTTTCATACTCTCTACCATCTCCATCAAAGTACTACTGGAGCAGTTTCAGTTCACTTGACCCCATAGGGCAACTTGCCCTGTACGGCAGGAGGCATAGCTTTTGCTGATCTGTCCGTCTGGCTTGAAAAACCCAGTTTTGGTCTCAGAGCCAGAGGATCTTGTTTACAGCAATTGGAATATGGGTGATTTTGGACACTGTGCATAGATTTCTGTGCTTGTTCTGTACATGGATATAATATTTACTTACCTCCTTGGGAAGCTTAATTCAATATTTGTATGATGCTTTGAAAACCTTAGATGCTGTGGAGAATAAATTATTGTTCATTCATTACCTGCCACATTGCAGTGAGCAACATACACTAGTCTAAGCACCTTTTATTACCAATGCATTTATAGCTAAAAACTCATGCACTATTGTAGTAGTAGGACTTTGGTCTGCCTAATGTGACTTCTTTATAATTTTAATTAAAAAATGAGATAAGATCAAGAAGTAAGGTCTTTTATCAGCTACATGTATTTTTTTATGTCTGATACTTTCAAAAAAGCTGAAAAGGGTCTGAAAGCTAAGTGATTTTTATGTGGCCGTACCTCACAGAAAGTATCTCCAAGTCACCCTCTGTTTCATAAATATTGTGAAATGGATTTTTGCTTGAGAGGAAAAGTTTATCTTGGAAGATAAATCTGGGCGACTGATATGACTTGGCTGGCCTTTTCCAGTCTTGTTTTCTTATGGATGAAGATTATCCAGGATATATTTTAATAATAGGCTTGTCATTCTATAATAGATATTTGTATTTCAGTTTACATGTGTATGACTTACTAGATACTTACATAACGTTATGTATTTGTTTGTGTGAGTGGGTGATAACCTACACATATATATTCTGCTCTCCAAGAGATAATAGAATTGTATTTCAGATCACTTTTGGGGATTTTCTAGAACCCTCCTTCCTCAGTTAGGGAGCTTTCTGTTCTCCAGACTAGAGGAAACATGCACAAAAAGTTTTTCACGTGACGCCAGACTGGATGGCAAACTCAGAGTGCATTGTGGTGGTTGTTCCAAGAGTCCTCACATATAGAGGATTATCATCGTGTGTGCCGGCAGTCTAGCTGCACCTCTCCTACTGTTGTGTAGCAGGGCTTGTGATAGTTCATTGCGTTGAACTATTGATTGCAGAAAAGACTTTAAAATCACGTCTTTGGTTAGATGTTTTCTAACTCCAGGAAATAAACCCAGGCTGTTTTGCAATGTACAGATTAAAATTTAGAGATGTTAAAACCAGAACACAGCTCCTTATAAATTAAGCTGAAGTGGTCTTCATGAAAGGCCTCTGCACTAGCAAATCTAATGAGAGGCTGCATGTCATTAGGGGTGGTTGCAGATGCAACATTCATACATCAGAGAGCTCTTCACATTGTGTGCCCCCTATTAAGGCTTCCTGTTTGCTTTTAGTATGTCGGTGCAGAAGGAAGAACGGCAAAAAATATCACAGTGCAGCCCTGCAATTTGTATGTTGATTTCACTCCCTTGTTACCACTACTCAATTTTTTTCCTGATTCTATGGAAAGAAGTAACTTCGTTCTCAGTTTCATCCTTACTTTCTAAATGGCTACCCAGATGTCAAGAGCAATTATTTGTGCTCACAATATTCATGTGTGCACTTATGATGTACATCCATGTACGACTTTATTATATGCTACCACAGCCTGCTGATCGCTTCCCCTGAAAGAACATCAGACTAACTGCGGTGGGACTACTCTGACAAGAAATGAATAAGCCACCTCTTTTTCAGGATGTAACTACTACAGCATAGAATTTGTATCAATATGACAATAAAATAAACAGTGGTTTTCAGACCACCATGCCAGTTAGCACCCAATCTTCTTAGTTCACCCAAACCCTATACTGTCTTATTTTTCCTTTTAAAGTGGTAGGAGGGTTAGTGGCTTTAATGAAAACGCCCAACTGGTGAATGGGACCATTCTTCAAGGCGTGTGATACAGTAGCTCCATTGTGAGCTGTGGGCTGATCTGATCTGGTCAGGCTTGGCTGGAGCTCTTGCACAGCTCAGAAACTCCACTGAAGCCCAAGCAGTTGCTATGCCTGCACAGCCATGGCAAGTGACTTCATAAGTTAGCATAAAGCTCATCTAATGCTTTCAGTTTTAAAGAGTTGCCAGGCTGCTTCGTACAGTTGATGTTCTTAATGCGAGGCAGTCTTTGTCAGAAATTAGAAGCCTAGCAGAAAGGAAAAAAAACCCAAAGGAGAAACACAGGAGATGCATAGGAGATCAACTGACAGGCAGGTGTGCAGAAAGGCAAAACAATACATATTTATCTTTTAAGTATAGTCATATTCAGGTGGTATGCAGAAGCCCCAGTTATGATTGACACCCTGCTCTGTACTAGGTGCACTGTAGACGCTTAAGAAAAGGCAGTCCTGGAGTCATAATGGAGAATTACTGGAGCTTCACATTTATCTGTAACACCAAGTGCCTTACCACAATCAATTGTAGGAAAGAATTTATAACATGGTTCAAGAGGACTCTGGATACTCCTAATATTATAAGACGGAGTAAAAGGTAGTATTTTAAAGTACTTTTATTGTCATGTATCCATATGCTGTCTGTAGTAGGAGATGAAGATAACTATGGTTTATTAGTGTGGTAATTGATACTGAATGATGCGGACAATATAACAGGGAGGCAAATATATATTTACTCAGAATGCTTAAATGCTTCAGTAACTTTAGTGCATTACTCTGCTAACCTCTTCCAATCTGTTAAATATGTATTGAGTAGATAATGAGGCTATATCCTCGGTAGCACAAATTATTTAACGTAAAGCAGTGGTTTAAAGCTACTAGTTGTGAATTATTCCAACGCCTTTACCAAAGAAGTTCCCAAGATGAGGGCTGTAGATCACTGTCAGTTTAAAGAAAGGAATCTTGTCAGATTATGCTGGCTCTTTCCTGTGTTTCCAGCTGCTAATTTGCATTACAATATGGCTAAAAATACATCAATTCTTCCCTAATATTACTTTGTCGTGGAAGTATTTACTGTATTCACCAAAGTGTTGCTATGTACTTGTCTTGCAAAAGCCTTCGAGTCACATGGAGTCTCCTCATCCAGGCATAAATGATGGCATAAGAAGAGCTGACAGTCTCTTCTCTAGCGTTCGCCTTGCAGGCTGTGCATTAGTGAAAGGATGCCTTTCCCCCCCCAAATAGCAGAAGGACATGTTCCAGATTGATTTCAATTTCTCCTTTAAAGGTGACTAGAAATATTTCCAGCATAATTGCAATAGCTTTTGATAATATTACTATAATTCACTTTGTGTGCATTTTTTAACATAGTCCTCCTCCTGTGCATCCATGAATTGCCTATGAAATGGTCTAAACTGAATTAAGAAAAGCCTATTTCAGTGCATTTTTTTAAATGTATTTTTAAAATACATTCTCAGTAAAATCTGTTGTATAGGTTGATACTTAAATACAATGGCGTGAAAAATAATTAACATCTTCAGTGTTATTTTAAACACTTATGAGATGCACAGTGCCTGTTTCTTTGTACAGATGGGACTTCTTCAGATGTCATAGGTATAAATATAGGGGATGAAATCCTATTCCCATTTGATTCAATAGCAAAACTCCCTCTGGTTTCAGTAGTGCTGAGATTCCACCTTAGTCATGCAAAGCACGCAAGGAAGACTAGGATCTAGAAAATACCATTTAATGTATTTTCTGTTTAGCAAAAATCTAAATAATTTATAAAAATATAAAGTCAATGTAAAATATTATTGCTGTTGATAATAGTAATATGTAGCATTACTAAGAGAGAGGATACCTATGTGATCTAAAAAAATAATAAACTGAGAGAAAGAAAACTTTTAAGGTTACTGAGTCAAAAACTCTGGTCTTTATTCCAGAATGAAATAGAAATAGATGCATCAAGGGGTCAGTTTTTCAAGGACTTAATCCATGTTTTAAAAATTGTCTAGAAGTTTTTCAGTGCAAACTTCTCAGGTGATGAATTTGGCAAAACCCTCAAATGACTGCTGTATTCAGATGGCTATTCCTGACCCCATCCTGCACTTCTTGTGCAAAGAAAATCTCATCCTGCATGTTTTACACACATGACAGACAAGATCCAGCTGAGCTTCCAGTTGTGCTGGTTGCATTAGTAGCAGCCACAGGTTGCTCCATATAGCTCCCTAGAACAGGTAATTTCTCACAATAGGTATGTCTATAATAAAATAGACACCATATTAAAAGCAGTTGTCACAATGATTCTCAAATGTTGTTGCATTTTTTCATTAATAGACTTTAGGGATAGTAGGAATGCAACATTATTTTGCAATATAAAATGCATCCAAATAAAATAACTCGTGGTGCTTAAATGAGAGGAGGAGGGAAACACGCTTAAGGTGGGGTTCGAAGGCGAACTCAGAAGGAAAAGAAAGACATGAATGTGTAGAAGAATACTGTGTCTTGGAGGAGAGAATTATTTTGGGCTGTTCAAATGGATGAGCAGTAATTAAATTATATTTGTAAATGAACAGATTCTTCCATTTCTTCAAGGAGCATTAAACTGGAAATGAGCTCAAAATAAGACTGATTGTTGGTGTAAACCAGTTGCATTTCTGACAGGTAACCACCATTTCTGTTTGGTTGTTTTAGTCCTGATGCAGAATAAGAATTGAATTCAGTTCTATTTGCACGTCTATAAAATGGTGATTCAAGCCTAGTACATTTCTGAGACATATGGCATGATTTTTTATTTGTTTTGATTGTCAAAATTTTTCATTATGCAGTGCAGATTGATAGAGACCAAGATATCCCAAAAGAAATTTCTAAAGGAAGATGCTGTCTCAAGCACATGTTTAGACTACAGAAGAGGTAGGGGAATGAAGCTGGAAACTTCTGAGCATCTTCAATTTCTTTTGATATCTGTATGAATGAGAGTCTGGGGTCATAGTTTTTAATAGTGACATACAGAGCATTTTGAGAATTTAACATTCCTTTTTTTAAAACCACCTTTGTTATGAAGCATGTGAAGAAAGGACTAGAACCGTATTTTGCTATGATTACCTATATACACATTTCCGGTTTTTTATTTGCTTGTTTGTTTTAATACAACTACAACAATAAAATGATGGTCAAGCCAAAATGCATTCACTTCAAACTATAACGCTATATTTTTAGCTGCATGAAGCAAGAAGAAGATAATGGCTCTTTTCTGCCAAGGCACCCTCATCTTCCTTTTTAGCTGTATTAGGAAGGTTAGGAAAGACTTTCTTTCCTTACATTTCTAGAACACAAATCTTTTCTTCAGGGTCTTATAGCTTCTCACAGGCAGATGATCACAATTTTCATGTGCCCTCTTTCTCCTTCAGAGAAAGACCCATGTTTATAGAGTCCCAGTAGAAAAGCCTATGTAGTTCTTAATAAACCCAAGACATCCCTCAGTAATAGAGCTGTCCATTATATGGCATTTAATTCTATGCATATAATCATAAGGTCTTGTTCGGTCATAATTCGAAATACATTGCATCTATCTTTCCTGTGTGAAGTCCTCATATCTACCATCCTAGAGACTTGGATGGAAATTCTGTCTTGGACAATTTTTAGAGCTCTGCCATGCAAAGGGTCGGTGGCAACCCAAAATATAAAAGGGAAAAACTATGTTTAAATGGTAGTTTGTTAGGAATAAAGAAGCATGGCTTTTACTTTTCAGTATTAATTCAGAAGTTTCAGGTTCTTTTTCAGCTTGGCTCATTTTCTTCTGTGGCCCCAGCAGATCACTTTATTGGATGCCATTTGGTCCCACCAGTGTTTGAAATTCTTAATTATCCTTTCTAGCTTTCTGACATTGTGTTTTTCTTCTTGACATTCACATACTGTAAATATAGCTCTGTCCAGGATGAATTCCATTTAGCAGACAATGCTTGACAGCCCTAGTAAATTCAGAATGATCTATTCATTCATCAATATCTGTGTATAATTTCTATTAAGCTCAATAAAATTTGTGTACAGCTGTAGTAACTAGAGTCTTTTAACACTTTAGCGTCTTACTAATTGCCAGGGAGGTTTCACCAGTAGACTGAGATATCTCCCCAGCTTTTAAGGCTCTGGGAGTATTGGTTTGAAAAATAAGGAGGGATTAATTTTCTTATGGGAGTAGCTTAGCTGGAAGATCCTCCTTCTGCACATCTTGGCTGGTCTCTCTGTCCCAATCTGCTAGGACACTTTCCTAACCTGTGGTGGGGGGAGTACAGGTCTCTGTTGACCCAAGTTGCAGGCACTTGACGGTTGCAGGACAGGGGTGCTAAAGCTTGCAGTTGCCCTGCTCAGACTGCAGGAGGGTCTCACTGCTTGCTTAGAAACATCCCCGCATTTACACTCTGGAAAAGAAAGGTTAGGAGGAAGAGTAGAAGAGAGAAGTATCTAATAACTTCATATTGTGCCCTAACACAATTTGACCATGTTTTCATTTCAAAGGTTAATATATTCAACTTGGATTTGTTGAATCATGTAAAGTAATATTTCAAAACATCCTCCGGAAAAAAAAAAGAAGGGTATATATATGATGGTTAGCTTATTTTATAGCACTAAAAAATGCCTGAACATCTTTGTAATGATTTCTGTGTGACAGAATCAGTCAAAGTTAATGATTTTGCAGGCCCCAGTTGTGGTTATATTAAAAATAATTGCATTACCCTTGCACAACTCATTGCTGTTGCTACATAGTTTAAATATTTTATGTAGTTCTTAAGGACTGATCCTCTTCCGAGGTGGGGAAAAATGCAATAATCTGTGCCGTTTCTTCCGTTTCAAACCACAAGGAAACTTGCTACTATCACCATTACTGAGATATTCATCAATCAGCCTGCTGAATCTTCCTGCTTTGAATTACTTGTCTTATCCTTTATAACTGTTTTTTAAATGCATGCTTACTCGTGAGCAATTTGAGTATGTTTTTGAAAACCCCAATTAGCACATGCTAAAGAAGTGTGAAGTTTGAACAACTCAAATCAAGCCAGATTTTTGTCCAGTGGAGGACTTCATGAAATGGGTGATATGCAAGTTTTCATGTATAAAAGTATAGATGGGTGATGTGCAAGTATATTGCTTTTGTTCTGCTTGTTGGAAGGACCTTAAAAAGCAGAAATTTAGTTTGCAAAATGGTCTGCTGAGCTTTTAAATACTTACTCAGAGAAGCTGTTCATTACTTACTCAGGTGAATAATAAAGGCCAATGAACACTGAAAGAGTTGCAAGATCTCAGAACGTGAGCGATAGGATTTTATGCATATCGTAGTCAGAAGTTTTCCCTTTTTTTCTGTGAACACATGCAATCAGTTTCTGATAGCACATCAGCACTATCGCTTCTGCTGTAGCTAAAGAACAGAAAACGTAGGTTTACGAATTTGAAAAATTGTGGGATATAGAGCAGGAGGAGCACAGAAGATGTTAACAAGAAAGAAGTTCTGGAAAGAGGCGATTTTGAACTAATTTAATGGCACTAATTAATATTTGGTTCTTAGTTATTTTCCCCCAAACTCACATATCCTAATGATTACTGAACATCAAAAAGTGGCTGTGGGTATAAGGAATGGGGAGGGCCCGACAGAGGGCTCAGGATGGTGCAGAGAAGAGGTAAAAAGTCTCTATGGGAATATTTATTCTTTCCAAAAGCGAGATAAGTATAATAACACTTAGCATTCCTAGTGCACTTTTTCATTCCACATTTGCATGTTGGCATTACTTCTATGAAAGCATTTAAAATATGAATGTGTTAATACCCGATATGGATAAGGCAAGGGAGGGAAAGGTTTATGGAATTTTTAATGGAAAACTTATAGCAGTTGGGCAAGACTACAGAAACACTGCAATCAGGACTGGCTCTTAAGCTTTGTCCTGCGCTGTGCTCAAACCTCTAGGCCACAGCTCTCCTGGGATATCACATATTACGTATGGATGAGTTTTCAAAGTGACCTAAAAGATAGGCACTGCACTCCCTCTGAAAGGCAATAGGATTGAGGATCCTAATATCCCAAGGCCTTTCTGAAAATCTCATCTTACGTACAGTCTTAACCACCTCATCACACTCACTAAATAACAGCAGATACTTGTTAACAGCGTGTGTATTAGTCACTGAAAATAATTTATCCCTGCTTTGGGGCTCTTCTAAAGAAATTATACCTCTCCATTTCTCAGCTTTCTCTATATAACACCTGAGAAATAATTGTTTTCATTTTTCTTTGCCTCATTGATTGTAGAATAAATAATCCATGAATAACTCCCCACCCTCATTATTCTACCGTATCTGGTGAGCAATAACTTTCGGTTCAGTCTGTTTAAGGGCAATGGCAGGAGGGATGGAGAGGGATGGAAAAAAGCAGTCAGACTCTTGAAATCCCTAAACCATAAGGCTAGGATATGGCCAGCTTGTCTCAGTCATCTCTTGTAGGTGAAAACCGTAATGATACTTTAATGCAGCTTGCTTCCTGGCTCGCTCTCGGAGCGAGAATTAATTACCGAATGAAAACATCTGCATTAGCGGCTCCTGCAGCCCCAGCTCTCTGCAGGCGGGATGGTGCTCTCCCCCCCCAGAACGAGGACCGCTCGGAGGACTTGCCTGCTGCCCGCCTGGCTCGGATCCCGGCAGGCTGGAGCTCGGGGAGCCGCTACCATCTCGGTGTGCGGGGGAGCGGCGGGGCGGGGGGGGAGGCAGGAGCCGGCCGCGGGGGCTGCGCTGCGCCCCGGGGGCGGGCAGGGGCGCCGGGCGGCGCGCCGCACAGAGCCTCCGCGCCCGGCGTCAGCACCGCGGACAGCGGCAGCGGCGCGGCCTCGCCGCGGCTCGGCCCCGGCCCCGATCCCGGCCCCGGCCCCGGCCCCGGCCCCGTCCCCGATCCCCGCCCCGGCCCCGGCCCCGGCCCCGATCCCCGCCCCGGCCCCGGCCCCGATCCCCGCCGCGGTCCCCCGGCTCTGGCTCTGAACCAGGCAAGGGAGGGCGAGCAGGGTCCTGGAGGCCGGAGGGGCGCAGAGGAAGAGGGAGGAGCTGGAGGCAGCGGAGGGAAGGGGAGGGGAGCGCTAGGGAGAGGATTTTCCCTTCTGCTTCTTTTTTTTTTTTTTTGGCGGGGGGGGAGGCTGCTGCTGGTGGTGGCAGCGTTTCCTCCTGCTGGAAGATGGTGAATACATGAAGAGAGAGGCTCTGAGCCTGCTTCTCTGCTGCGGGAGTGTCTCTGCCTCCCTCTCTCTCCCTCTCCCCTCTCCCTGCTCCTGCGTGAGTGTGTGTTTGGCTCCCCGGCTGTGTGTGCGTGTACACTGTGTATATATATCTGAGCTGGGAGGTTATTGCAAGCTTCTCTCAGCAGCGCTGCTCTGTGCAGGAAGAAGGGCTCAGCTGCAGCGGTAGCATCAACAGCAGCATTAGCAGCACCAACAGCTTTTTCCGCCTTTCTCCCTTCCCTTCATCTCCACCTCCCTTTCCCTCCCTCCCCCCACGTCTTTTTGGGGATTGGTTTTTTAATTTTGCTTTTTCTCTTCTACAGTCCTTGTTATTTGATACTTTGTGGCTTTTTTTTTTCCTTCCTCTGAGAAGGAGGCGCGCACACACACACACACACACAAACACAGAGAAATAAGGGAAAGAAAAGTACCGGGACTTATCCTGCTGCTGCAAACCCAGAGATAGCAGACGAAAAGGGGGGTTGGCTTCTACCCCAAGGTAAAGCCCTGCCCCCTTTACCTCCTCACCACCTCCTCCGAGAAAGGGAAGGAGAGAGAGAGAAGGGGCCAAAGTGGAGAAAAGCAGGTCTTCTGCGGCTGGCATTTGGAGTACAGGGAGCCAGGCAGTGAAGGATGGTTGTGGTTACCCGAGCTGGCTGCAGGGCAGCTCTCTTCCTCTGGATTTTCAGCAGCATTAGCTGCAGAGCCAGGACTGCTCTGCCTGCATCTCGTAAGTACCCTTTTCTAAGAAGCATGCACAATTTCAGCTCTGCAATAAGACAGAGGGGAATTCCCACAACTCTGGGAGGTTGATTATTTTTTCTCCGCTGGTGAATCTTCTGTTTGATTTTCTGTGTATTTGTATGTGTATGTGTGCACTGAGGTTTGATACTGTTCGCAGTGCTCCCCGTCAGACCTTCCTTAGTGTAGATGATCTCAGTGGTAGCTGGTGTGGAAAGTTGAAAGACCTGCTCTATGATACAGTCTTGGTTCTGCAGTGGAGTCAGAGGGGGAAAGGAATCAGACAGAAGCTGTTTAAAGTTTGGGGGTGGTTTTTGGTTGGTTGGTTGGTTTGTTTTGTTTTGTTTTTTCCCACCTTCCTCAGAAGGTATGCTATTTGCATTTGGAAGTACTTCACTTCCACAGCTGTCTGAGGGAAAAGAGAAGATGTGAGCAGTTTCCATAACCAGTGTTTTATCAAGGAGCAGGAGGAGAAAATTTTGTCTCATTTGAAGAGGAAAGAAGGATGGTGAGCCGACGAGAGGGAACTGAGCCAGGACAGCTTTTCTTGAGAGTGAAGTTTTGCTTCCCATAATAAAATGAGCAAAGGTGTTTTAGAGGAGACCAGCAATTGCCCCTCTAGGGAGGCAGAAGTAGTAGAGAAATGATCAAGCATCTGCTGAAATGCTGAACTTCAGACGGGAGGAGTGCAGAGCACCTATACAGGACCCAATTCTGCTGCCAGTGTAAAAATGACAGCGGACTCATTGATTTCAATGGGTGTTAGAGCAAATCTTTAACATTGCACTGAGCTGTAGTTTCCAGCAAAACATTTGCAGGTAGATGTCAGTGCTAAGTATTTAGTTGTTTCTCTTCAGACCATGTAAAGCATTTGCCATTTGCAAAGTATTTTTGAAATGCATACTGAAATGAAGCAGTGCATTTTTATAGACTCGTCAAAAATAGACACTACCGTTGACTTCCTCTGCTGTTTATAGAGGCAAGAAATGTCCTGAGATGTTACAGATAGAGGTGTTGGGATTGTGTGTGTGTGTGAATGGGGGATGATTCTACTGACCAAGCAGGGAATTGTCTTAGAATGTAATGTATATACTGCGTAGAGGTCTATGTGGATCATTCGATTTATTTATTTGTTTCCTTGGGGGCAGGAATGAACAATGCAGTGATTGGGGAACTGGAGCACTGCTATACTTTCTCAGTGGGTTGCTATCTGTTATCATCTGATACCTATTGAAAAACAAAACAATGCTATTGTTCCAGGATTTGCTTACACTTAGACATTTATTTCTGTGTCAACAGAAAATGTACAGCAGTGTCTGCATTGTATCTAGATCTCAGAGGCTATAGGATGTTCAGTTATTTTTCTAACTTTGATTTAGGAGGAATATTGATCCTGAGGTTTACTTCTTAGTTTTGACTGGCTATCTAATTTTTCTTCTGAATATTATTTCTTCATGGTCATCTTTCAGGCTCTGCATAACAGCAATATACAGGGGGAAAAAAAGATTTATGATTTGGGTTGTCAGAAATCTGTTCTTGGAAAACAAAGTTCCCTGTACTGCTTTTCTATAATAGGATTTCTGAGCTGCTTTTTTTTTTGTCTTTCAGTAACTAATGGCTGTAGTTTAACTTGAAAATGACCTACAGTGGGCTATCTGATTACCCAACAAACAAATCTTTAACTTTCAAAAGAAGTTAGTTGAGAAGCTAATGGTTGTAGTAACATCACAATAACCAGAAATTCCATGAATAAAGGATATATATATAATCTTAATGACATTTTACTCGTATTTATTCCCATGTTGACAATTTTTTTTTCCAGCTATTCAAAGATTTCTTGATATTAATTCACCTTCTAAGAGCTTATACCCTACACTCCTTATATAGTGTATAGCCTTTCATTTCTGACTCACTTCTGAAAGTGAAATGGAGCTAGATTTGTTTACTGGAAACACAAATACAGCCAGAAGTGCACATCAGCCTTAAAATTACAAAAGGAGTGTTCACATTGCAGTACATGCTCAAAATTCTTGTAAAGATGTATGGGAGCTGGGGAAGCGGTAGCACGGTAGGAACTCAAGTGCTGTGTCACAGTGTTTTGGTGCACCGCTTAACTGGTTATTCTGTTGCACGCTTTGGTATTACAAACTGGTCACTGTGCTGTATATTCTGGGATTGTTTGTCACTTTGTATGCAACTGATTGTGAATGGCATTGGGGAATTTTGTTCTCTTTTGACAAGAGAATGCACCTGGGTTTTTATGTCTTTTTTTTTTTCCTCATCATTTGATTTTGAGCATCATATTGGGAATACTTCTGAAAGAATTAAAAATTGTGTGAAATGCAACTTTCACACAAAACTGGTTTCTAACCACATTTTTATTTTCTCCTCCATTGATGCTTTATGTTTCGACTTCAAAGTAATGAGCAACAGCAAATTTATTCTTTACAGTATTTTTTTGGAAGCATGCAAGATTCATGGTGTACAGTGAATTACGAATCCCTATATATGAGCTTGTTATTCAATATTTTCTTACAGTCTGCTTGTGCTGACACAGAAAAAGAAACGGTTTTCAGAAAGAATAGAACTGGGAGTCACTTATGTGACTATATTGCATCTCAAATGTTTGTTTACTTCGCAAAGTCAGTAAATCTATCTCTGTCATTAAAATGTTGTCTCAGTACTACTGATTCAGAAGTGATCGTGTTGAAAGCTTTGAATCTCATTCAGTTTTATCTCAAGATGAAGTGGATGTTGAAAGCCAATCTTGTAGTACAATAAACATACACTGTGATACAGTATCACACACACTAATACTCAGATCTTACTGTAAATTTTATTCATAGGCACGTTTTTCATACCTTGGCAATACATTCTTCATATTCCTGCAATTTTTTTGAAATAAGCATAGAAGGACCAAAACACTCTTAACTTCTGGAATCAAGGCTAATGAACAGCTCAACCAGGAGAGGTCATCACAAGATAAAAAGTAACACGGCAAATACAAATTTAGTGCTTTATAGTCTTACATGGCTTAAAGATGGAATGATAAGAATATGACTGTGGGTAGACTAACTTTCAGTTGTGTTCTCATAAAAAAATACACAAAGCAGCGACCTTGTCTTCTTAATGAGAATGTTAAAGGGATTCATCATAGGATCATCTGCTCCTCTATGAAAGCAACTCACTTAAAACGTAAATGTCTTTCACAGCTAGGTTTTATTTTTCATTGTGTCTGTTTCTGTGCAATCCAAACCTGACCAGTACAGAACTATTAAAACTTCTGGTTCTTTAACCCCTTTTTACAATAATTGATGCAGAAATCAAATGAGAGGCAGGTATAGTATATCTTTAAGATTTGTGTCTAAGCAAAAATATGCAGCTTTTAGCTTTGACTGCATGAAACTCAGACTTCCCTTAATAGCTTGGGTAAGCAAGAAAAGTATTAAAAAAGTGTAAAGTCCCTTTTGAAAGAGCAAGACAATGTGTGAGAAACTTCTTTTCAGGAGTTCTGGACTATACAGAGTTAGAGAATCTATCCTTCTAGTTCATGGTTCTTGAATGTTGGGTATGTGAGGATGCCATATATTCTATTAGACACACATTCAGGAGTATTTTTCTTCCAGATAATTTTTCAGACATAATGATATTTTGTGAAATCTGGTCAATTCCAGTTGTGTTTGTGGTACATCTGATTAACAGTTCTTAGTTTCAGTCCTGTTGCCTGTATGTAAACTCAGAGATCCCACAGAATTTAGTTTCAAGTATACCAAAACATTTTCATGTAGGTTTAACATTTAATCATTTTTCTTACCGCTGGGTGTCAAAGCACTTATAAATATACTACACTTTCAAACTGAGGGCCTAAGTTTCCTTTAAGACCGTAGGATTTCAAAACATTAAACATATGCTTTCTTTTTTTATATTTTAGAACACTTTAGCTAGAAATTAGACCAAAATTTACATACATCATTACATAATAGTACTGTTATTTAAGGTGCTATACATCACTATATAATAAAATTAACATCCAGCAGGCAAACAACAGTTTCCTAATTGGTTGTTATTTAACAACATTGAACTGAGTTCATTAGAAAATGTAGATGTACTTGAATGACCCGCATCACTATGGATCTGTGACAGACAGTAGGTTTTCCTATAGGATTTCTTCAGGAATTTCAACTTGGATCTCTAAATCTTATAAAGCATCAGATCTCATATTCAATGTTTAGTAATTATAACAATATTTAAGATTTTGTAATACTCTTAATGCTTGGGGCAATACCAAACTATGCGCAAACTTTGGGGGGTTTCTAAATTTTCTACATATGCAGAAGCTGATTTACCTCTGAGCAATTTGATCATAGGTCAAGCATAAGATGAGTTAAATCTTGCAGTGTGCCACTGCCCTGTTGACGCGGAAGTCACGGACAACAACATGACGACCAATATGATCAGGTTGATTCCAACTTTATTGCGCAGATAGCTCAGTTAATATACATTCTGTTATCGCATTACACGCGCCGTCGGCCTTATGATTGGTTTTCAGCAAGCAAGCACGCGACTCTAAGCATTCTATCATTGGTTAAAGCTAGCTGTCCATGCGAACATGGCTCCTGCCTATATCCTGGCTGAAGTTCTGTCTTTATCATGCTTTCTTCCCTTTTCTCACACAGCATTCATGCTGCCCGAAAGTAACCTTTCAGCCCATATCATTGTCCGCTCATAACCTTTGAGTACAGAGGCCTACATACAAGTTAAGTACAGATTTTCAGTGCTTGGAGTGTTCACAGGATGTCCATTTCTTACCAGAAAATCTCCCACACTGCCTGTGTCTGTGTTGCCTAAATATCAATTATGCTCAGTCTTACAAAAGTCCATGGACTTGCAAATGTGTTTCAGTCACTTCAGACAGAAAATGTTAAGAGAAGCATCAGTCTTCTTCATCAGAGGAAACTCTGAGTCACTTTTTCATTTTGTTAGTATTCAAAATTTTAAAGAATAAATTTAAAATTATAGCAGTGTTTAGAAAGAGGTAATTTGGTCAGGGCATGATATCCAAAATCCACATGAACATGGGATCCTTCTTTGAAGGATTGGGAAGATCTGTGGGACAAAGAGTGCAGTGGTCTCCCACTGAAGGAAATAGAAGTTGTGCCACTGATTTTAAGAACTGTGTGGTTACGTTCTTTGTCAGTGAGAAGTTCATGACTCAGTCCATTGGTATGAGATACTGGAAAAGATTAAAAGGTTCTTCAGACTTCAGCCTTTGAACTAACATTGATTTTATCCGTACTACACTTCATTTATTCAGCTACTTTATTGACATTGCATAGGTAGATAATCTGAGACCACCAGCTAATTGCAGAACATGTTAAATCTCTCAATTTGGTGGTGTAGGAAATTGCGGTAATCAGTAATCAAGTCTTTTGAGCCGTTTGCAGTTCCAGCTTTAAAGATATAATAGATATAATAAGAGCATTCCCAAGACTGATGTTTGACATTTACAAAGAACTCGGTAGGTTTGGATAGCTCTGCAATTTTACAAGCGACTTTACAAAGTCGAGACCTTTCCCACCTGAGAAATTGTCTCCGTATTCATGCGCTGCTGTAGTAGCTGCCCGTTTCCTATTTGTTTCTTAAGCTTGAACAACTGACAATTCAGAGCAGAAAAGGATATTGACATTCACATTTACCTCTTTCCTCTGTCCTAGAAAGTCTAGAGATTTTCTGGCTTTACAGTCTCCTGTAGAGGTGGTTCTTTCAGACATTTAACTGAAGTGGTCATGCTAAGCCCACTGAGGGACTGAAAGATTTATTTACACTTACAGGTCATAATTTGATGTTAATATTTATCAACATGTAAAATATTTATAAAATATTTTATTTTCAGCTGTGTACACACGGCAAAAATATGTTTTAAATAAATGAATGACTAAGATCCACTCAACATAGCTAGGAACTTTGTTGCCGATTTTGCATTTGGATCAGTAAAAGCTCAGGTTGGGTTACAAATTTAAATGCGTAAATAAAATAAGAAGCTAAAAATACTTTCTAGTAGCCAGGGAGCATTTGAACTGTCCTAGCCAAAGGATTTTCCATCCCACAAACGAATGTGATCTTTTAGAATGAATATTTAGTATCTGTTTCTTTAGAATATTTCAAGTCCCAGTTTCAAGGGAAAGTAACATTTTCTTGTAGAAATGTAACGACCTGTTTATATAGCCGTCTAAATATAACATAGCTCTCTAAATATAACATACACATTCTGTTTGGTTTTGTAAAACTGCTATGTCATTTAATGTTTTGTAACCTTTGCTCAGGGAAGTCAGCCATGCACATGCTACATTTCTCTCTACTTCCTCTGTTTCTGCAGTGTAGGAATTAATCTGCCTATAAGCATTTTTTGCATCAAATCTAAGATGTGCTGCTGTCCATTTTTTTATCACCTAATGGTGATAAAGCCTTGTCTATGTCTCTGATTGATTGCTCAATCATCTTATACACTTACACTGATATTTATTGTGAAGCCAATAAAAAACTTGAATTTAGAGGGAAGGAATACAGAAGAAGAGCAGCAGATGAGCTGAGGAGTCTGCAAGGGCCCATTTCCATAAGGGCTAGCAGAAAGGCTGTGATGGAAAGTTTGCCACAGAGGAAAAGGAAGAATTACTGCCATAACAAATGGAAGCTTCAAAGTGTATGGGCCTAATGCAATGGGATGCAACACAGCAGGCAAGGGAATTGCAATATATCTTAGGTTTTCATGTCTTACATACTGCGTTTAAATGTCACTGGTCTAAGGTTCTTGAAGCACAGTTTGAAATGCAGTTAAATTAGGATGTGATTTTACTCCCAGTTACATTTATGGGAATAGTAGCAAGACTATGGCTGGGGAAAAGCCCTACGTATTAAAACCAAACCAGCAAACAAGAAAACAAAAATCCTTAATTTATATCCTGTTGACCCGGTTTTCAAGCCCAGATGCCTTACTAAGATCTCTAGATTCTGCCCAGATTGTCAATGAGACATAGAAAGGGCTTGTGCATGTTCTTTTCTTTTCCCTGAATACAGATAAAAATCCAAATGTCTTTAAAAAGATGAGGGAAAATGAAAAATAAGGAAAATAAAATAATTTAAAAACCTAATTAAAAATGAAAACTAATGGCTTTCCACCATTGTTCTGGACCATGAAAAAAGGAAAAAAGCGGGGGTGTGTGCTGAATAGAGGTTTACAATGACAGTAACGTGTTTTCTTTCTGCTGAGGAGCGGAGTCAGAGGGAGTAGCTTGCCCTGTCCACAGCATTAGCATTGCATTAGGAGAAGAGTGAGCTTCTGTGAGAAATGGAGTCAGAAGCATATCCTGCACAGGGCAGGCTCTGCTGGCTGCACGCTCCCAAGCTTCAGCAAGCTGTACTCTCTAATGTGCTTTCCTTCGGTTTTACATCCAAAAAAATTATGCTACTGGGCATACTGTCAGTTACATGATGAATGTCCTACCTGCTTCTTCCCTGGTACGGCCAAGCTGTTAGAAATGATAGCAGAATTCCCTATAGATAAGAGACAGTATCCATTACAGTTCCAACCTTCTTCCAAAAACACACACCGCCAGACCACACACCCATTTGCTTCTGCTCTTAATTTATTCGCCATTTCTCACATACCTCCTTTTTCATTTTATTAATCATCTTACTGCCTGCTCTCTGCCCTCTCCCCACCCTTTCCTCCAGCAATAAACTGACTCCACTGACTTCTTTTGGATTTTCATTGATTCATCACCATATCGAGTAATTTGCTGAGCCTGAAACTAAGGGAGATTGTCTTCGTTGATTCCTGATTAATTCATCCGTATGTGAAAGCTAGGTACACAGGTAATAACTCAATTGAAATTCCTTCACTGCTTAATTGCTGTGCCATAATCCTGGCATGTTAAATCAGATAATCAGATATTATGGATGAAGTTAGGATTCATTTTTTCTAAAAACAATTATGAAAATATCATTATAAGGAATGTTTTTATTAACTCTGTTTATAACTATGCATAAAACGCACTTTCAGGCTTTAGGTCAGTACAGTGCATATATATTATACATATGGATATATAATATTATACATTCACTAGACCAGGTTGCTCAAAGCCCTAGTCCAGCACTTCCATGGATGGGGCATCCACAGCTTCTCTGGGCAACCTGCTCAAGAATTTCTTCCTTCTGTCTAATCTAAATTTACCCTCTTTTTGTTTAAAATGGTTAGCCTCATCCTATCACTACACACCCTGATAAAAAAGTCTTTCTCCATCTTTCTTGTAAGCCCCCTTTAAGTATGAAAGGCCTCAGTAAGGTCTCCCTGGAGTCTTCTCTTCTCCAGGATAGGCAACCCCAACTCTCTCAGCCTTTCTGCATGAAAGGGAGAAGGCCTCTGATCATTTTTGTGGCCCTCCTCTGGACCCTCGCTAACAAGTCCATGTCTATCTTGTGCTGCAGGCCCCAAAGGCGGATGCAGTGCTCCAGGTGGGGTCTCACAAGAACAGAGGGGGACAATCACCACCCTTACCCTGCTGGCCACGCTTCTTTTTATGCAGCCCAGGAGATGATTTGCTTTCTGGGCTGCAAGCACACGTCGCCATCTCATACCTTATTTTTCATCTGCCAATATACTCAAGTCCTCCTCATCAGGGCTGCTCTCAATCCGTTCATCCCCCAGCCTGTACTGCTACTGGGGATTGCCCTGACCCAGGTGTAGGACCTTGCACTTGGCCTTGTTGAACTTCATGGGCCCACTTCTCAAGCCTATCCAGGTCCCTCTGGATGGCACCCCTTCCCTCAGGCATATCAACTGCACCCCTCAGCTTGGTGTAATCCACAAACTTGATAAGGGTGCGCCCAACCCCACTGTCTATGTCATTAATAAAGATATTTAACAGTACCTGTCCCATTACAGACCCCTGAGGGACACCACTCATTACTGATCTCCATTTGGACATTGAGCCATTGACTGCAACTCTTTAGGCATAGCTATCCAGCCAATCCTTATCCGTCTAACAGTCCATCCATCAAACCCATATCTCTCCAATTTAGAGAGAATGATGTTGTATGGGACCGTGACAATGGCCTTGTGGAAGTCCAGGTAGACGACATCTGTAGCTCTTCACCTATTCACCAATGCAGTCACTCCATCGTAGAAGGCCACCAGATTAGTCAGGCATGATTTGCCTTTGGTGAAGCTATCTTGGCTTTCTCTAATCACCTCCCTGTCATCCATATGCTTTGACACAGCTTCTAGGAGAATCTGTTCCATGATCTTCCCAGGCACAGAGGTGAGGCTGACTGGTTGGTAGTTCTCAGGGTATTCATTTTTACACTTTTTGAAAATGGGTGCAATGTTTCCCCTTTTCCAGTCACTGGGGACTTTGCTTGACTGTCATGACTTTTCAGATGTGATGGAGAGCAGCTTAGCAGCTACATCTGCCAGTTCCGTCAGGACGCTGGGATGCATCTCGTCATGTCCCATGGACTTGTGTATGTTCAAGTTCCTCAGGTTGTCTGGAAACTGATCTTCTCTTACAATGGGTGGGACTTCATTCCCCCAGTCCCTGCCTTGAGATTCAGGAGCTTGAGAGATGTGGGAAATAAAATTGCCAGTGAAAACTTGAGGAAAAAAAGTTGTTGAGTACCTCAGCCTTCTCCATGTCTGTTGTCACCAGATGCTCAGTCTCATTTATTGGGGGTTACAGTTTCTTTTGTCTTCCTTTTCTGACTAACGTGCCTGTCAAGCTTTTGACACATTTCCTCCCAGCATTGAAAGTCTCAGTCTGGAACTCTCTTCTTTATCCTAGGTTTATGACTTTACATGTGGCCACATTAAAATGCCTGATGTTTCCTTTTACCAGCTGACCTAGATGTCCCAAGCTTGTGACATGTGTAAACTTCAATTTCAGGTCATCTTCAGCTTCGAAGAGTATGCATTTTTCTGCAGTTCAAATAATAAATATGTTAAATAACGAAGCGTTGAAAATCAGATTTCCACTGGTTCTCACTAGAAACCACTCATTTCCTTCGTTACAGTTACATTTTGAGATATTTAATGTCATATTTATAAAAATTCTGTATCGTGGCTAAAATAGTGCACACTGCCAGTCAAATGCCTTCAGAATTTGAAATGCATACTATTACAGTGTATGCAGAAACAGATATAAATGCATATATATGCAAATTTGATGCGATCCAAATTTGTCATCTCAGGAAAAAAAAAAAAAAGCCTTCAAAACATCAGGATACTTTGACAAGATCTGTTTTTTATAAACCCATGTTGGTTTGCATTAATTACATTTGCCTCCTTTAAATTTTTATTAATCAGGTTCTATTATTTTGTCTAGCAGCAGTGTCAGTTGGAGCAGCTTGTAATTATGCAGGTGGTCATCTTCAGTATCTGCACGCCGTACTTTCTTTCAGTCTTTTGGAATTTCTTTGATATTCCAAGGGTTGCTGAAAATCAGCAATAACAATGCTCAGAGACCTTCTCAGATACAGGTTGCCCCGCTGGTTTGAAAGTGTCTAGCCTCGTTAGCTTCTGTTTAACATCTTCCTCAGTTTTTATTAGTATGTAAATTGTTTTGTTGCCACTCTGCGATCTGACTATGCAGTCTTGTTTGTTTTCCTACCACTGTATGCTTTTGTCTTTTCTACACGATTGGCAATTTCACCTCTTGTATGTAGCAGTCTTTTGGTATGGATCCTTTTGCTCCTCATCTCCTCTCTCACCTCTTTTTTTTTTAAAAAAAGAAAAACCTCCTTTTTTGTTTTCTTTTTTATTTTCCTTATGTTTTCTGTGGATAGTTAAATTAAGCCTTGTATCCTTTCACTTAAAATTTTTCTGTATTTGTTAGATTCTGATTTACAGAATCACAGAATTGTTGAGGTTGTAAGGGACTGCTGGTGGTCATCTTGCCTCGCTCAAGCAGGGTCACCTAAAGCAGGCTGCCCAGGACCACATCCAGAGGGCTCCAGATATTCAACAACCTCCCTGGTTCTATCTATCTCCTCTCCAAGAAGATACTCCACAACCTCCCTGGGCAGCCTGTGCCAGTGCTCCGTCAGCCTCCCAGTGAAAAAGTTTTCCCTGATGTTCAGGTGGAACCTCCTGTGTTTCGGTGTGCGCCCATTGCCTGGCAGGTTCCTGTCAGCCCATTTCTCCAGCCTCTTGAGGTCCCTCTGGATGACAGCACGACCCTCTGGCCTGTCAGCCACTCCTCACAGTTTGGTGTCCTCAGCAAACTTGCTGAGGGTGCACATCATCCAGATCATTAACAAAGACGTTGAACAGGACTGGACCCAGTACTGACCCCAAGGGTACACTGCTCTAACTAGACTTTGTGCCACGCTCTCGGCCCGGCCATTCGGCCGGTTTTTAATCCGTTTCACTGCCTGCTCATGCAGCCCATACTTCATCAACTTTTCTATGGGGATCTTATGGGAGACAGCGCCAAAGGCCTTACCGAAGTCCAGGTAGACAGTTATCAACTGCTTTCCTCTCATCTACCAGGCCAGTCATTTCACCATAGGATTTTATCAAGTTGGTCAAGTGTGATGCCCCTTGGTGAGGCCATGCTGACTACTCCTGATGATTTTCTTGACCTTCATGCACCTGGAAATGGTTTCCAGGATTAGCTGCTCCATCACCTTCCCAAGGACCGATGTGAGGCTGACAGACCTGTAGTTCCCTGGGTCCTCCTTGCCCTTCTTGAAGACAGGAGTGACATTTGCCTTCCTCCAGTCCTCAGGCAGCTCTCTCAATCACCATACGTGTTGTCAAGAATTTGCTAAAGTGTTTTTAAATAATTCCCATTCACAGTCAAGTTTTTCTGTTCGAACTCTTAAATCCTGAGGAGGTCTAGCTACTACTCCTACTAAATATACCTAATAATGGATTTATACCTCCATTAAGGAGCAACCAAAATATGTCATTGACACTAGAAACACATATACAGAAAATGTTTATTTAGAAAAAGATCTGGAAGACTAACAAGAACCCTATCCAAGGCCAAACCCAGTAGGTCATCTGTATTCAACTAAGCATTTAAACAAGTCCTTTAAAACAAGCCTCTGAAAACATCCAAAAGGTCCTGAATAAGGCCTTGATAGTGACAAATGTTTTATTAAATTCCTGGTTGAAATAGGACAACCATAGACATAAACACATATTAGAACCAAATTAAAAGACTACAAATGACTATTCGGCTACAATTCTTATTACTGAATGATAGTATAATAGAAGTGTCTGTTCACTCTATTGTTGATGTTAATGACCCTAAATTTCAAATATAAATTTATCATTATTAGGACTTTTAATTCTGACCTATAAATTAAAATATTATATGCATATAATTATGTGTTAAAAGACATCATTTTAAAATATAAATTTTTGCTAGCCTGGAAATAGTTGCACCTAATTAAAAATATATATAAATTAATGTCTTTGAAAGTGAGTTTCTGAAATGAGTGAGCAAATAGTCTTTCCACGTACATGTGCATACAGACTATAAAGTTGTCTGGGTGTGTTTTGGTGTATTGTTGGTCATGGATATAATGAAGTTGCACTGAGCTTCCTCTTGAGTAGGTGGCAGGATCTTGCAGAGAGTTGCATAAAATTTTTGCTGAGTTTTGAGGCTTTATATGCAATTCCATCTGGGACAGGGGATGTTCTTTCAGGCAGGGACAGATTACTTGGTAAGTCCTCTAAGGTCAATTTTAATTTGGTAAAAAGGCAATAAAATCAGAATCTGGAAAAAAGGCATGTGATACATATTTCTCATCAATAATGAATTTGGAACATAGCGTGATATTTGCAATATGTTTATTATAAGTGATTCTTAAATACCCCGGGTTAATTGAATACAGGTAATATATTCTTTCCCTGTCTTACACATGCAAATGTTCATGGGGGAATAGTTGTTATGCAAAGATACAGGTATCTTTCATCTTCTTCCACTGAGCCTGGTCTGCAGTTTCATAATTCTGCCCTGTCAGATCTTCAGATCAAAGGTGAGGTTACTTAATAATGTGCATAGTGGATACTTGATAATGTTAAATTCAAATGCATTTAGAGTCAGTCAGGCATGTAGGAAACAAGATCTCCTGTGTTTGGGATCTGCTGTGTATAGGCGGAAGAAAAGAAACTGAAAACATTTCCCTAAGCAAAAAGCCTTCTGTGAATTTGGAGTTGCAGGAGGGACACATGGGGACAGTTCTGGCAACAGTTCTGGGGGCAAAGTCTGGGAAGCCTCTGGTAAGGTCTAGGGTGGTGCTTGTGTTGGGGAATATAGGGCAGCAGTTTGCTGAGGTCTGGAATGTGATTGTGCAAGTCTGCTCCTCACTGCAGCGGATGAGAGAAGCCCCAGGGCATCACTGCTGGCAGCAACCCGACAAAAGGTCTGTAGGAAAGTGTCTCATCACTGCAGGAGAACAGTCCAGTCTGCACAGAATAAACCACGGCATGGGGTTCTTACACACCGATGACTTAACTGGATGAGCCAACGTATCAGACCATTCTTTTTAGACCATAGAGATGTTATGATCGTTTTTGTGTGTAATTAAATACTTGCATAAATTTTATTATCAAAACCTTTTTATAGATCTTACTTTCTCTCATACTGGTGTACAGCACCAGTAATTACACTGAATTCCAGCTAAGTACCATTGGAGTTATTTTAGTGTACCAGAGATGAGCATTTAGTGCAGTTTAATGAGAGATTTCTCAGTTGTAGTCCAGATACCAGCTATTTATCTCCAGTGGCTTTTTGAAATTAATGTCTCTGGTTTTCCATGTAAAATTATTTGTGATGAAAAAAATAGTCCTTACAGCTGAAAGACCTAAAGTTGTCTAAGTTCTTTTTGGGTAATCTAAAGTCTTAATATTTAACCATGCCAAGGCATTAAATTGAATGACAGTAGTTGGCTCTTTACAATAGGAAATATTGCAAGTACAATGAAATATTTTAGCACCTCACTTATGTCAGTCTTCTTCTCTTTGAGGTTTAACTTTGATCACAAAGTTATTTTCTGTGGCCGTATCTTGTGCAGATGAACATAGACGTAATTTTGTGGCTGATACCAAAGGTCTATGCACTTCATTTTTATTATCTTCAGAAAGCTTTCTTGAGCCTTCTGGGACTCTCGCCTGTAATTTTCCTATGTAACTGAAATCCATATACACACACACACACACACACACACACGTATACATATGAAGTGATTGGAATAGCAGGAAGGTATTACTGGACAGTGAAACTTTCATGAAGAGAACCTTCATGAAGCAGACCTTCTTTTCTGTTAATAAAGAAGGCAGATCAAGCTAATAGGGAATTGTTGACAAGTTACTGGCAAACTATCACGAATAGACCTGTGTAGACATATGTGTAGATAATGAGCCACAGTTCTTTTTTAAAGTACAGCATTTTAAAGCACAACATATTTTAGCGAAATATAGAAGTTTGCTATTATTGCACAGTGGAATAAATTAACAAAGTCTGTCCACTTCAGCTAAAAATATATCCAAACCAAACACTGTCCTAGATTATACAACTCCTGTATTCAACCCCTTTAAAAAGCTACCAGAGGTAAACCTCAAAAGAAATGACATTGATGCAACAACAACCAACCAAATGTGTACCAAGTGTTTCACAGAAATTATATCATACATCAGCCACCTTCTGCTGGCCCACTTTTCATTTGAAAATATGATTACCCTCATCCGATCAAATTACAGGCTGTGGAAGAGAGGTGCTACATTATGAATTCCATCCGTGAATTCCATCAGCTTTCTAATTTTTCTATGTGACATTATTAAGCAGCAGATTCTATGAGGCAACTCAGTGATTCTACTTTTTGGGGTTTTAACTGGGAAGCAATGAGTTTCAGTAGAGCAGCTGTACATCAGTTACACAAAAGACATTATTAATATTAAAGGGTGGTCCACTCTTTAAAACTTGTGTATGAACATCTTTTCCTGCCCTCTTAGAAATTCATTATGATTTGCTTTTTTCCTTTCCTATGTTTACTTCTTTGCTGCTGCATAGTGTTGGGCTTCCAGTTGGCCACATGGAATGGAGAGGTGAAAGGCACCCAGTATTTTTTGGTATAGAATGACTCAAACAATGGTTTTAAATACACCTTTATTCTGCAGTCAAACACCTGTTTCTTCCAGAAGATGACGAATGCTTGCACAGTGCCTGTCAGAATGCTGTTCTAGTCCATGACTGTAGATCATAGCCGCCCCACCAAATAACACCTTAGGTATTGTAACACAAAAGGGACCCAGGCTTCACCATCCTTATTCGTATTGAGTGTTATCTACTGTGACATTACTCCCACTGCTCTCACAGGGAAATGTACTGGTCAGGAGGGATCAAAATGGCAAAATATCTGAATAATTTCTTAACACAGTCCTTAGTATTAAATCAGAGAACACTGTTGGCTATTCATGACTTAACAACTAGAAAGGAAAAGTTTAGAACTTTTAAAAATGAAATCTTAGGTTCTGTTTTGTTGAACGGAGCTTGGAACAATATAAAAATAAAAAGTCCTGTTTGCTCCAAGTAATTTGTTACAGGCGCAGAGAAGTACCCAGAGAGATGCAGGGACACGCTCTGCCAGGTGTGCAGGGTTTTATGCTAATCTGATGCATGCTGGGCAGTTTTCCAAGCTAAGAAGAGCTCCAGGGAGGTTTTTCCTCTCAGACCCCCCGATTATCAGCTCCTGAGGAAGCTCTTGCAGTTAAAAGGAACCATGTCTTTTTGTGATTTAAGTAGTACTTCTAAGGTGCTGCAGGAGTGTTCCCACAGCCCATTTTCAAGCCCCACCCTAAAAAAGACTGGAATGGAGTAGTGTTCATTGGGCATCCTGAATTCATCATTAACAAAAGCCAGATTATGTAAAATAAATTAGTTCTAGAATACAAATGTAGAAACGGTTGTTGGGAAGGTTATAGAAACACAGAAAAAAACCAGAAAACAGAAACAGAAAAAAAATGGAATGTGTTTACTTAGCATTTGGCTTTAAATGGAAAATATGAAGAGAGGTAGAAATGTATCATTTGTATTTTCAAAATGAGACACTTGAATCTTTTGCAGGAAAGAAAAAAAGGCCCTATGATTTAAAAATTATTTGGGGGGATTTCTGAATAAATGAATAAAATCCAAAATGAAAAAAAAAAAAGAAAAATTCCAACTTAATTTTGTCTTTAATTTGGAGGTGGGTTTTTTTCCTGAAATGTAGGCCTTTCTTTCCAAATTAAGCAAATGGTTCCAGAATCTCAGTTCCTGTATTATTCTGACTATAATGCACTTTTTTCCCCTTCTACTTTCCCCATTCCATAAAGCTATTCTACTTTGAAACCCTTATGTTCTTGGAGGTGGTATGAACATGCTTGCTGCCCATTGCTGGAGAGGGAATGTGCCTGTTTTTCTCCAGCATGAAAACTACGGAGCTTTTGGTCTAGTTTGCCTTCCTTACCTATTTGTCAGTGGGTCATTGAACAAATAGAAGCTGACACAACATCAAACAGATCAAAAAATCAAAGCTGTGCTCAGAAAGAGTCAATTAACTCCAGAACAAAGATCTACTCAGTGAGGCTTAGAAACATGTGAACATAAAGGCCTATTTTCATTGGATACATCCTTTGGAAGTCTTCATTTACTACACTTTAAATAGCCCTTTTTTGTTTCTAAATGACAAAGGACATCAGGGTGGAATATGCCAGTGGGAGAAAGAAAGAAAATTTGGCATAAAAGGCAGAGGATCAACTTGCAGAAGTAAAGTTATACTCAAGTTTTAGCTTTCCCTCGAGCCTGCCAGTCCTTTTCCATTTTGCTATTTTTCCATTGGGAAAATTTGGTACCAGTCATTACTTCTTCAATGAAGGATCCCCAAGCTTCTGACATATGATTTGCTTGAAAAATATGGGGAAAAAGAGGGGAACGTCCCTAGTGCCCCCAGTCATCCCTTCAGATGTGTGAGCATTTTCTAATGGTTTCTCTGTGAATTACGCTGAACGTTTTCATAATACAGTAGGATGTTGTTCAGTACTCACGCCTTTGTAAAAGGGCGATGTTGCTGCTTTAGCCACTGCAGATGTTTGACTGCAATTAAGTGACTCTATTTCTCTCTGCTTAGAGGTGACATCGTTCCCTCTATATTCAGCAAAATTAAAATACATTTTCAGTGCATAGCAGTCTCTCAGATTTTCTCGGTGTCAGTCACTATTAATCACTTTAGATGGAGCCATGAAGACCACTCCTATTGTCCTGCCAAATGTGCTAAATGTGCCTCAGCACTGAGTGAATGTCCAGTGAGAGCTTGATCCTTTTCCTGTTGGTTGATGATAAAACCATCACCGACTTCTATGACACTACCTGTGAACCTCTAAATTTTAATGGGTGATGTAGATATCAAGCGAAGGAGAAGAGCAAAAGACAAAGATGTGATGGTCAGTGCACTGACAGAAATATTTTCCCCCTGTTGTAGAAGCAGCTCTGGTTCCCCAATAGATCAATCCTCTGGTGTAGGTAGGTCAGTCAGTCACTATGAGGGTAGGCAGGACAGTCAGACCATCGCACAACCTCCACAGACCAAGAACTATCAAAACACTGGTCCTTCACGTTGCAAGATATAAAGGAAAGGTATCAGTGGTAAAGGACACATTGAAGCGCGTTGACACTTTCAAAATTATGGAGCCAGACAGCATTTGGCAACAGGTACTTGGGTGATAGCCTTTATATTACAAAATTGCAACAGGACCCTGATTTCTGAGTCCCCATTTTAATTTTTATCTTACTGATCTTGAAGAGCTTTCAGACATTTTCTTCTACAGCTTACTACTTCTAACGTCTGACAAATGTTTCTGTTCCTGGGGGAGAGTGTTTCCAAGAAAGATGTAGGAATGATGGAAAATTATTTGTTACGGACTTGCAGAGTGTGTGTACTATTTGCTTATGTCTGTCTGACTCACATTTGTGTTGAGCTTATGCTCTGTGCCAGTACAGGATTGATGAGATACAGTAATGCTGATCTTTCCTCTTGAATAAGCCACTGATTTAAGTGGGCACGGCTGGACTAAATGGTCATAATATCAGCATTAAAATGTAGGGTTTCATTTATTTGAAAGTCACTTTGAGATTTGTTTTGTAACCAATTGCAGTAATATTATGTACTGTTCTATCTAACCGAAGTAGCAAGATTTTTTCTTGTCATCAAATTTTAATTGATAGTCCTAAGATAGTAAGTAGGATAATACAAAGAAATAGAGAAAGGAGAAGCTGATAAGAAATGAAGCAACTCAGATGTCTGGCAGTGTTAAAGATAGATAGTAATTATCCTCCTCTGATAGTTATATGAAATCTGATTGATGTTTCTCTGAACAAAATAAATGAAGCATATTATTTTTCCTTTTTCTTTTGAAGTTATTTTGTATCGTGCTTGTAAATTCTTAGGAACTGTTCGTGCACCATACTGTGAATTAAAGGATGGTAGTTACGTTAACATATTTTCTGCTGTCTCTTTTGTTTTCTCCTTTCCCTCTGTCTGCACAAATGCCATCTGTCCCAACCAGATTATGGAACATTGAAGTAGGTTTTCTCTGTTGTGTGGACAGATAGGGATTGAAGAGCTGTGAGCTTTAAGACCAAACTGGTAGACTGGATCCTGCTTCTCTTCCTTTATCTCCTTGCCTCCTCCCCCTGCTGCTACTGAAGTATGTAACAACTCTCCCTCCCCTGTTTTGATCTGTTTGCTGTCAATCCATTTATCAACCAACTCCTTTTGCTTCTGGTTCAGAAGGAATCATAGCATGGTTTGGGCTGGAAGGGACCTTTAAAGACCATCTAGTCCAAGCCCTCTGCCGTGGACAGGGACATCTTTCACTAGATCAGGTTGCTCAGAGCCCTGTCTAACTTGACCTTGAACACTTCCAGGGATGGGGCATCCACAACTTCTCTGGGCAACCTGGTCCGGTGTCTCACCACTTGCCTTGTAAAAAATGTCTTCCTTATATCCAGTTTAAATCTACCCTCTAGGAAGGCTGGACAGCAGCAGAAAATATGACCTTAAAGAAGATAGAGGAAGATGGTTGTTGGTTGCGGCCATATTGAAGTAATATAACCTTTTCTGTCCAGTTCTGGGCTGGTCCCTACTATTGTTTCAACCAGAAAAGAAGATTCGTTTGGATTTTAGGGCTGGTAGGCGTATCTTTCCGATTTCTTAATTTAATGACTTGCTCTATCATTAAGTCAAGTCCCATAGAAATGTTCCTCCCAGTTTTCACTCAACTCTTTTTCTGTATTTATAAAGAATATTTAGTTCAGAATTCTTGTTGTCATGGAGAATATTTATATACTGAATTAAAAAATCACTCCTCTTTTGTTGCTGAAGATTTACCTTTCATGAAATACCAACAAAAGTATTATGTCCATTGTGACACATGTTCAGAGACAGGAGTTGATTTTATTTTTCTCCTCACTGGGAAAGGAAATTGGTTTTGGTTTTATATTAAATCTGAAATGTGGTAGCTCAAACTATGTAGTTTTCATCATTTTCTGATGCCATGTGTGTATATCTTGACGTTTTTTTCTAAAGGGCAAAAATCTTCCTTTCTCATAAGTGCAAGGCAGTGCTGATCATGTCACAAAGCAAAATCTCCTATAATACCAAGGAATCTTTCCGATGGAAACCCAGAATGGACTGAACTTATATATTAATGTTGACCATTTATATAGGCTGTATTGAGCTGACAGAGGAGAAATTATCTTGCAGAAAGAAAATTAATTTGCTACTTCTTTAACTATTTTCCTCTGGAACATAAGCAGTTAGTAAGAGCCTTTTTTTTTTTACTGACCATGCTTCACTCTTAGAAGAGTATTTTCACTCTTGAAGAATATTAAGAAAAGTCAAGTGAGAGACTGGAATCATTGTGCTTGAAAGTGCCTAGAGAGCTCTGCTAGATTCTTGAAGAGTTTTGATCTTGGATATTAACTTAGAAATATAGCAGACAATTCACTATGCTATGTGTCTCCTTGTAAATAACCCTGTCTAGTGAATCAAGATCTAACCCAACTCTCAGTGAAGACAGACTTTTGAATATAACAGCGTACCTGAGCACTTCCCTCGGGAGCATGTGTCTGATTTACACGGTTGTTGAGTCCTGCAAAGTATAGTTGAAGATGGTGGGGACCAGGTAAGCCAATTTTCACATTCTGAAACAGGAACACTCAGAATTACAGGTGTATCACAAAAACAGACATATCAAGAAAAAAGTCTGATGAGTGAGGATTCTGTCCACAAAAGTTAGTTATGTCATAAAAGTTCCTTTTAACTCTTCTGACCAAGTCTAGAAAAGGAAGACAGAACCAAACTAGGAAGACCTAGAGATGGAAGTAAGTACTGATATTTCGAACAGGACTCAGATTCAAAATTCAGTGGAGTGAGGTCAGTCTTTCTAGGTGCGACATGTCCTCAAAACACTGCATCAGGATCTGTTTAGCCATTTTTCTTCTGATGTGGGTGCACATAGAGTGTCCCTTTGAATTGCTCGAGATTCTCTGTAACATATACACTCTATAGTGTTGATGTAGGAATGCATTCCCCAACATGTTGTAAGATGCCATGGTTGCAAACAGCTGCTACGCAAAAAGTGCTCGAGTAACTGAATAAAAGGAGGTAAATGTAAAAACAAAGAAAATAATACTGAACTGTCAATTGAACTATAAATAAAATCGTATCGTAATTATGAGAAACTGCAACAATTGTTCCAAGTCTGCTTGTAGGAGTAAAAAGGATCTATTGGCAAATGTCTCATTTACGCAGAGCCACAAGGATAAGCATAATGCTGAGAATTTCTCAGAGAATTTTCAGTGGAATTTCAGTGGCATGATTGGCATTTTATCACTATTCATACATTTAAGACAGTACTCTGCTTCCCAAGAAAAAAAATATTATTTACAAGTATAGCTTGTTATTTGTACTTGTAAATCAGTGTATGACATGCTTTGCTTTAATAACTTTGATTACAGAAAGAAATGAACATACAATTATGAAGGATCTCAGAGTAATTCAGAATATAAAGATGTAAATGCTTCTAATAACACACAAACTGTATATATCAAAGGAAAATTGTTCTGGTGTCAGTTTTAATGAGGACTACAGTTACTTTTCAGCACTGGTGTTTAACGCTTACAAAGTTCTGTTTTCTTTCTTTCCGTCTTCCTTCTGCCCCAAGCAGACATTTCAACTAATTTAAATGAAAATAATTATATCATATTCCAGGAGATTCTTATCCTTTTGATATGGCAGAGGAGCAAGAGGGGAAAACCAGAGTTCTTCCCATATATTCCGGAGGGCAAATCCATACTAATATCTGAGATGGACCCATAAAGAGTTGAAAAGATGTCAATACATTTTGCCTGATGTTTTATGATAGAGGGATGTGGAGACCTTAAGGGCAAGGATCAGAACTTCCTTCTTTATAATGTTCTTGATATTTTTCAGGGGAAGATTTAATGGACTAGCAGAGACATTTGCAACACACATGTGATTTGCAGCCGGGCTGTGTAAAAATCTAGCGTGGAGGGGAGCTCCCTTAAAACTGTCCAGAGACTGTGGGTGAAGGCAGAGAACCTGGAGCTGTTTTGGTTCCCTGCAGTTTTTATTGCACATTACAAATTTTGACCACTTTCTTAGCTATAAATGAAATAAATATTCAAACCATTTGTAAGAATGAGCCTCAAATGTAAATCTGGCCATGTGTTATATATGCCTTTAATAAGAAGAGAGAGAGTATTGCGTGCATAAAACAATGTTTATAACAGAACCGATGGCAGCAAAAATTTTCAGTGATGGATCTCTAATTTCTTTTCAGTAATAGTAACATTTTCAGAAACCGTATTGAAACAGTCCAGCCACATTGTATACAGTGAAATATCTCTTAGATTCTTAAGGAGCATTTATGAAATCTGCCTTTTGTAGAAAGGCACCACAAATACTTTCAAATAAGGAACCTGATTCAGCCACAGATTCACGCTTTGAATACAAGCTTTGTATTGTTCCAGATTTGTTTAAATTGAATTTAATACACAGAATCAATCAGGCTGCCAAATGGACTTCATACCTAAAGCCTGAGTTTCTGGGAATAACTCCTCAGCTAGTGTAATTTCTGTGACTTGGGTAATTTCATGCTTGAAATAGTAAGTGACCTCACTCTCATAAATTTAGCAAAGATGGGTAAAAAAGATAACACGAAAATAACAGACATTGACTTCTAGGGACATAATAATAAATAAACAAACACCAGCAACCTTATCCAGGGTTGAATTGTTAAACGTATTTCTGCTGATGATTTCAGGGAACTAGAGGTGGAGTTAGAATGATACAGTGTGCTTCATTGTCTGACCGCAGGACCAGAAACAGTAGGAAGTTGGATTTTTAAGAGTTTTTTAAGACTTCTGCATAATTTGTCATTATTTCAGATCCTTCATAAACAATTTTTTTTTTAAGTTATCAAGTTCATTTCTAGATAGGATGAACCCTTCAGAACTTAAGTCTTAAGGCTTTTTAGTTCCAAAGGTTACATTCTGTTCAAATCAGAGATACAGATACTAATTCATCTACTTGGTATTGAATGATTAATTTTAGAATACACAAAATCTGTCAGTCTTAATCACCTGGTTAGAGTTTATCAAAATGGCAGCAAATGAAGCCATGAAATGCATGTGATTTGAATGGCACATGGAAGGTAGAGTTGTCAGTTAATTTTTAGTTTTCTTTGACTTTTAAGTGTGACTTTTTGCCTGACATCAGATGAATTCAAAAAACTGTGGAACTTACAAAACTTGAATAGTATCCAATGAAATTGATTGACTAGAAATTCCATCTGTAAAGAATCTATAATTTAGAGTATGATAATGTTGTATCAAAATGTCTTCAGGTCTTTAAAAGCTAACTGTCACATGTATTTAGATAATTTGAACTACTAGTCAATATCTTTCTCCAGACAAACTATGAATTATTTACCCTCTAGCGTTCATTAAAGCATCTGCACTTCCAGTCCATAAAATCAGCAGAGTAATCTGCATCTAACATTATTTTTAATAGTTATTAATACATGTTCAGTTAAAGACATTTCAGTCATTGATCTGGAAGTCAGAAGTACTTCTATTTTGCAATGGATTGTCTGTCCATGTCTTTGTAATTTAAATTGATGCTATACTTGACAGAATCATAACAGATGATCTGATGATACCAGATATCAGATAGTCTGAGCACTGTCTCCAGATGACCAGCTTTCTTGAAGCATTGGAACTTGTAACAGGGTTCAAGGGATGACATAGCCACACTTTGGTCACACTGAAAAGTCTGCATTTTTTAATACCTGATGTTATTTGCATATGATTCCTAAATATATTTTCAGTGCTTGTTAACACCATAGGATATACTGCTACATCACAAAAATATTGCACATCCATACGTCAAATATTACTTACTGTAGTTGGTGCTAGGTTTTATGTTTCATACACTAAACAAGTAACTTGCTATGAGCGTCTTTGATTGATAGGCTTTCATTTCTGATAATGCCCTATGGTTCCAAAATTTTGCCAACTTAGAAAACAAAACATTGGAGTATCTTGGCAAGTAGATGTATCGGCACGATATGGCACATACTGGGAAGCAGCTACCTGCCCCATAGCTTCACTGCTGTGCAGGTGGGAGGAGGCAGCTCTGGGTTGGTGTATAGGGAGTAACAGTCCACAGGTAAATAAAATGTCTACTTAAAATGTCCACTGGGCAGTGAATGTCCATGTTCAGTTGTGGAAAAGTAATCTAGAAGTCAGCTAAAGAATAGGATAAAATATGTTAGGGCCTGTTTTACTTCGAAGGGGCCGCAGTGCCTTCACAGGGAGCCAGGATCGCAGTATGAGTAACTCAGATTGCTGCTGAATTATTTGACTGCTCATAAGATCAGTAAGGACTTAAGAGATATACCTAATTGATTGCTGACATTCAGGTGTGCATAGAAGATACATGAACCTTCCACTCCTTGGCTGCAGGTCGAAGTCCACTGGGTGACTTTACTAATTTTGCTGTTAATTCAATTTCTGGGAGCAAGGGAACAGTTCATGAGAACTGCAGTCTGAATCATCGGGCATAATAGTCTTCATTCCAGCCCCAGGAGCTGCCCATTTCTCCTCGAGGTTCCTGGCTGGATCCTAGCTGCAGTGGGACACCTAACCTGTATTAGAAGTGCAAGGACTTGTTCTGTGCAAGTGCAATGTTTAATGCCCTAAAGACCTTGTTGCAAAAAATTGGGAATTTTTAGGCTGATTGATGAGAGCTTTAGGGCAGACCTAGGACCTTTTTCCAGAAGTGATTATAAAATGGTCTGAAATGTTTCAGTGAGAGTTTTGGCAGGGAGTTGGCCAGCCGACGCAGATTGAGAAGGAATTTGCAAATACACGGGGGGAATTTTTAGCTTCCTTTCATAAAGGTCAGAGCTGATATCAAAGCTAATCAGAACCCTTAGGATGTGCTCATTTGATCAGGGACTGGATATGCGTTGACTGATACTAAGTAGGGGGTTGTTAACTGTAAGGGAACTCCAGCGGGGAGTTGGGAAAGCAGGTCAGCTAACCTCAGCCTCCTCCTTTTGCATCCATTGCAGGAGTTCTTTCCAGAGGATGTCCTAACAAACCGGAATTAAATAAACCAGAATTAGAAGTACATTTGGATGCCTAACCTAAAGATGTCTTCTCATGTGTGGGTTCTTACTTTCTCATGCAGTAAATAAATAGGCCTGTTCCCATTTTTAACATTCATGTGGGGGTTATACTGTCCTCTTCTAACCCCGGACTGAGAGTCAGCTGAGAGGGTTGGGGGTTTATACCGTGACTGTCAGGGTTCCTGCTGCATGAACTAGTGAAGGTGTAACCACATCAAAACCCATGGTTTGTATCTTGGGGTTTTGTACTGCCCATGTGGGCTATGAAGTCCTCAAGACTCTGAGTACCAGTACATCATAGTTTTAAAAAACAAAAATCTGTGTAAAAAGTTCTCTTAGTGAGTGACTTTCTAGCAATTTATAGAACAAACAGCATTTTCCCCCAGGCAGTTAGTAGTTAATTTTCATCTGGATACTTATTTTTTACAATAAAGATATGAAAGCAAGCTTCTCTTTCAAATAATAAGAAGGACATTATGCTTCTGATCAGTTTTTGTACAAGAAATAAGTCAGAAAATGAATCAAACCACTATTTTGCATTCAACAGATCATTTAGTAAACAAGCATAGAAAATTAGAACCCTATTGATATGATAATACATAACTACAACTGTACTATTTTCTGGATCACAAAATTTTAATTAAAAATAGTAGAATACTAAGCCAACCTCACTCTTACTTCCCACTCCTCTTAATTGCTGAGCATCATGGAATTTTGTTCTTTTTGTCAAATGTCTACTAAATTAGACCTGATCTTTACAACCCCAAAGCATATAAAATTAAGCCCCTGTTGATAAAATAGTGCAGAAATAAAAATACTACTTTCCAGAACACCAACTTTCAATACCATGTTATTAAATAAACTTTAAAAGTAATTTCATATAAAATTAATCCGTAATCAAACTAGGAAGGTGATCTTATCTGAATCATTCATTTTTTCATTAGTTTTGCCATCCCCACCCCCTTCTTATATAAGTTGTCTCTTCAGATAAACAATTTGTCAAAAATAAAATAAATTGTTTTAATCCCCTTTCAAAAAGTTTTCAGAGAAAAGAAATTAAAAAGCATATCCTAAACTGCAGTTTGGCACCATATACTTTTTTTCTTTGTAGCCGAAGAGGTTCTAATTCTGTATGGGAAGGCACAGGTTCATTTTCCATTGTCGTAGTATTTTGCTTTTAACTTCAGCATACTGACATCAAAACCGTATTTTGATGTCCGACTTTATGATGACGATGACCTGGGATTTTTTTCTTCTTTTTAAATGATAACAAACATTTCTTTGTGCCTTATACATAGTATAGCATCAAAATGGACAATCTTCACAGGTTTACTGCTGGTAGATGACATTTGATTTAAAAGATGTTCACAATCTCATCCAACCATTTTGCAGTGGAGGAAGTTTGGGTGGATGGTGAATGAGTGTTGAATGTTACAGACTTCAGAGTGCCCACTGTTTAATGGAGCTAACACAGTTAATGTTTTGATGCTGATTTAGGAAGTAAATGTACTCTTCTGCAACTGGCTCTGTCTGGGATGCAGTTAATGTTCTTCACAGCAGCCCAAATGGTTCTGTGTTTTGGAATTGTGACTAAACCACTGTCGGTAACACACCAGTGCATTGGTTATTGTTGAGCAGTGCTTGCACGGGGTCAAGGCTTTTTCTTTTTCCCACTCTGCCCCCCATCCCCAGTGAGTAGGCTGGGGGTGGGCAGGAGGCTGGGAAGAGAAACAAGGAGGAGGAACTGGGGACATTCATGGTTATGGTGTTTGTCTTCCCAAGTAACTGTTACGCATGCTGAGCGCACAGCTTTTGCTTCACCTGTTAAATTGTTGTTATCTTGATCCTTGTGTCTTCCTACCTTCCTTCTGTTTTCTCCCCGTCCTGCGGGAGAGGGGAGTCAGTGAGCAGCTGTGTGGGGGCTTGGCTGCTTCCCAGGGTCAACCCTTAGCACTGTATCTTGTTAGGTTGTCATCTCAGAAAAACAATACTTGATATATTCCCTACTTCATCCTGATACTTAACAAAAGTGTATGTTCCATCATGCATTACGATTAGTTGGTTCTAGTAAATAAATGACTTGATGAAAGATATACCAGGCTCATTTAGATACTTTAGACCATAGATATTTATTATCAGCTCTTTGCAATGCCTCAGTTCTAGTTGACTTAGAATAGTTTTGCAGTGCAGGGAAATATTTTTGATCATATTATGAATATCTTGTCAGATGGAAAGAAGAGGTTATTTTAAGAGTATATTCTAAACAATACTCTGCTTTGGAGGGGTTGGGGTTTTTTCCTCACAGGGAATACTAGCTGCCACGTAGTTGAGACAAACCAGTTTTTACAGATTAAATATCCTGTACCTGATTTGAAGAATGATGACTTACTATATTGATGAAATTCAGGACCTGATGTTTTAAAAAAATGGACAAAAAACTCAGCCAGTCTGTTATAATATATAAATCTCTGGAAGCCAGTTTGAACAGTAGCTCTGAGTGAGATGAGGTCCATTGACTCCAGTGGAATCACCATGGAGATTTAATGTACTCTTGAGCATGGGGGTTTGCAAGGCATGTCTGGTTGGGCAAAAGATACTACTAAGATTGTTGGCACGGGTTCAGTGAATTTAAGAGACTAAGTTTGTGCATGCAATTAGGAAAAGACATTCGTCATCTACGGGGAGACCTTGTGCACACCTCAGAGGGTGGTTCTGCCCTCTTGTCATAGTGACTGTACTTCAGAGTCAAGTGGCTTGGTGGGGTGCCTGATGCTAACCTGGGTAAGAGTGTCTTTGATGATCGATCTAGGTCTACTTAAATGAAGGAGAAAAGCAATAATAAAGACAAGGCAAAAGGAGCATCCGCTTGTCTCTTAACTGCCAGCACCACTTGTCACTGAGTTGGACTGGAAAGGAGACAAATATGCTTGAGGCCTGTTTGCTGGTGTTGCTATGCTGGCAGATGGGAAGACAGGTTCCAGTGGTGTGGAGTGGATGGACCTACTCAGCTGGTAAACAAATGGACCTGTAGGAAAGAGTGAAGTGAGAAGGGGAGTGGGTGTACGTGTTCGCTAGGAGAACCAAGACATCAGCCTATTAGATTTCAAGGAAGTTGAATACGTCATCTCTAAGTATGATCCAAAGCACTTCTGAGTTAGTCTTTTAACTCTTTTCATGGTTAAGCTTTGATTTAGATATCTGTAAGACATCTTTTTTGTTTTCCTCCCTTCCCTAATTTCCACTAAAGCCAGACCGTAGCAACAGAAGAATGGGGGAAAGAGTGAAGTGAAGGAGGGTACAAAAATGATTACTACATTGCTTGCTTTTTCAAAGTATTTGTGATTAGAACTGCTAATTAAGTTCAGCAGAAGGGCTGTACTTAATAAAACATTTATTTTTGCGCTTAGAATCAACACCATTGCATCAATCAACTCATCACCCAAGTGATGAGTGACAGGAGAAGAGGAAATGGCCTCAAGTTGCCCCAGGGGAGATTCAGACTGGATATTAGGAAAAATTTCTTTACTGAGAGAGTGCTAACACAATGGAAGAGGCTGCCCAGGAAGGTGGTAGAGTCACCCTCCCTGGAGGTATTCAAGGAGCATGTGGACATGGCATTGTGGGACGTGGCTTGATGGGCATGGTGGTCTGTGGTGTGGGGTTTTTTTTGTTGTTTTGTTTTGTTTTGTTTTGTTTTTTTTAAATGGTTGGACTTGATGATCTTACAGGTCTTTTCCAACCTTAGTGATTCTGTGATTCTGTGATTCTGTAATTGACACCCAAAAGATACTGCTTGCATTAAAAAAACAAACAAAAAACACTATGTGAAAAAGTTATAATGTGGAATATGTATTTTGGTGAAACCAAACATTTTTCAATTTTCTTATTCCAGCATATGAATAAAGCAGTTTCCAACATATTTTTTGACATGGAACTTGACCTGCTTTCACACTTCTAAGGTTTAACAGAAAATATTACTTGTATTATATTCCTTCTTTATAAAAATCTATGATATCAGTATTTAAGAAAACTGCACTAAACTATAACTAGTATGTGTGCATTTTAAGTTATAATAATAATTTATACTTGAATAATAGCATTCCATGATTAGGAATCTTGTAATAGTGTATAGACATTGTGCTCAAAGCAATAATCATTACTCAAGTAAGCAGTACCTGCAAAGTCATCCATACTTGTGTAAATAAGAAATTACCTACATTTCTAAGGAATGAAGGATCAAATCCATGCATTACTTAATCATAATATCTTCTTACACTATTTAAGGCTTTTTATGCGCATGCTGCAAAGGAATAAATGGAGATTAAGGAGCTACTTGGTTTGCAAAAAGCATACGAGGCATACGAGGCAGTAAGTCAAGTGGATTGGTTCCCACTGTCCTTTTAGTATCAGATTGCTAGACAATATCATTTTTGCCCAAAACCCTCTTTTCTTACTGCCATGCAGCTTTTCTTCTTTCTAAAGTGTCTGAAAGAAGGAGCTGAAGTGTTTTTCTTGGGAGAGCAACCACTTAAAATGATGAACCTTAAGGTGTAAAACTAAAAGAGTAATTTTAACTAATGGTTTAAAATTGAACTATTAATCTTATAGTTGTGTCTTCTCTTTCAGACTTCAGAAAAAGTGTATGTATCCATAGACTTCTCTGTTTTTTTCCAGTAATATATAGTATATAGGATTATAAAAATACTATCTCTCTGTACAAACCTTGCTTTGCTCCCTATTAATGTTATTATTCACCATTACCTCCCTTTGCCTGACAGCCAAGTCCTGTGACACCTGAAATTGAATAGTAAATGCTGACACACAAAGATTCTTTCAACTAAATTTATGGCAAATGAACAAAGATTGTAATGTATTTGGCACAAACTGCGATAAGACAATGCCAGCCCTGGAAATCCTCTCTGTTAGCTAACGTTGTATAGGTAAAGAACTGGTAGTATTCTCAACAGCATTATAAGCACATCTTCAGGTCTGTTTCATCCTCTTTCAGGTGCTGAAGTGGTATCAGTCCTCTACTTTTTTTTCTGATTCTGGGCAAATGAATTAATTTCTTTATGCTACGGCTGAAATGATTTAGATGTTTCAAGCCACTGTAGTGGCATAAGAGATGAAGTAATTTTCTTGCTGAGCACATTGATGAGAAAAAGAAGGGTGCTATATAGTGAGAAGAGGAGAATAGATTAGGGACAGGACAGATTACAATTTCATATTTAGATGCTACCGAGATTTTGTTACACTCAGGTTTACTATCTCCCCCTTCTCAAATTATGTTGACAGACAAAATTGATTTTGTTCAGTTCCAGGGTTATCAATGATTAAACAGTTCATCAGTCCTTAAGAGAAGTAACATTTCTTGTGGGTGATTCTGTTATGGAGAAAATATAGTCAAATAGTCAAAATTTATAGTCAAATAGTCAAAATTTATAGTCAAAATTTAAGGCATAGCACGAAAATACATATGTTTTGTTGACTTTCAGTGTGACTTGTGCTCCTCGCTGTCTAGGAGAGCAGAGGAACAATGGTGGTATTAAGCTTATAAATTCGGTGGAAATGGGATTTTGACACCTAGTACCTATAGGTTTCTTTGAAAGTCTTCAAAACCTTTGACACTTATGGAAATAACTCCCTCAAGTTGAAGCTTCAAAGCATTTTGAAAATGAGCTTCAGTGAATTGGGTTTGAAAACTTTGCTGGGTTTTATTTTTCTTTAATTGTGAAACACTTATCATCAGACTGGAAGGAAATTCATCCTCTCTTAGCTCATGCTCTTTTTTAGTTTCACTTTATATATCTACCATATATTCCACTCTATTCTACTTAGTGTTATAACATAAATATGTATTAAATAGCTTTTATCAGTGGTGTTCCCAAAAGTGAAAGAATGTGTAGTGCTTTTTGTTGTTTAATAATGTCACCTCTTGGGCCGTAGTCAAACTTCTTGTCCTCTGTAGTTTACTGCCCTACCTCAACATATGTAATTGAGAATATGTCATGGACGTCTCAAGATCCACTCCCGTTCTGAATTCCGACTCTTCCATCTTTTCATCTACTCATATGTCATGTTTGCTACAAAACGTCTGGAAAAAATTGTATTGAGGTGTGGTCTAAAGTATGCAGTGATTCTGGCACCAAAACATTGGGAACTGTTAAAAGCTTTAAAGACAGTGAAACTGCAATACAGCTGTCTCTCCCTCTCTCTTCCTGCCACAGCCTGCCAAAAGCATGCAGTGGGTAAGTTAAATAGTTTTGTTTAAGAACAACAAGTGAAGTGATTTGTAGCAGCTTGAATCTGTTTGTGCAAGCCTAATTGTTTACTGAAATTCTTTACAGTACATTCCCAGGGGCTATGGAAATTGGTCCAAGAACAAGCTCTGCTATGCTGCTGCCCCACTCTGCTGTCAATTATCAGCTCTTCTCAGACAGAGAAAGGAGGTCTCCATCTTCCTCTATCTGAAAACAATTCATAGCTTTCAGGAGGAGAAAAGCAGTTTTCTCTGCTGAAATGTAAATGTGGGGAATACAGTGATATAATTCAGAGAAAAATAAAACCATTGTAGCCTTCATAAATGGAAGCGTTTAGCCACTAAGTCTGAGAATTGGATAAAAATGTTGTGGCACCAACCTTATTGTTTCTTCCTCAAACAGCTTAATCTGTCTTAGATTTTGATTCCAATGCTTTGAACATGTGTCTCCATCCCAAAACCCTTCAACAGTAAGAAGATTTATCATTATCTGTCCTTTTCTATGATCCTTACGATTCTTCACCACTTTGAACCTGCCACTTTAGGATGTAGGATAACAAAACTGTTGAAAACATTGGCACAGCATTTGTTGCATTAGCATGCAAATTAGCTAGCATTTTTCAGGAAGCTGATTCATGAAATGAATTTATTTTCCCAATTGACTTTTGATGTTGATCTTGATCTTAAATGTAATTTAAGAACAAAATATTTTTTTTTAAAAACTATTACATTTGCGTCATAAAAAACAAAACTGTATTTAGCAAATGTTTTGAGGACTTTTTCAATTTGTATGTTTGTGGGGGATCATTTTTATAAATACCTGAATATCCATGTGATTTTCTATTTCCAACTTGCTTCACAGAAAGAGGTGAAAACACATTGCAGGAGATATGTTTCATATTCTTATGAGTGATATTCACCATGTACATCACCTAACAGCAAGGGCATAAAAGTCAGACTTGATTCACACATTTCCTAGGCATCCACTACTATTCTCTCTAATGATCATCACTGCTGCAATCACGGTCTAATTACTTATTTTCAGTTCTGATCTTTCCCATCTTTAGAATTGTTGTCTACTTCTACAGAGTAAACTGACTGACTGGTGGTTTTTATGGAGCACTTGCCCTCTTAAAAATCCTGTCTCATATGTCTCTGCACGTGAAGCACATATAATGTACTTCAGCTCTGAAAATATAAGTGCTGATCTTGGAGGAAAGAATACTGAAAAATATCTGAAGGGTACCGAGTGCAGCTTTGGCCTTCCTAGTAGAAAAAAGACATTGACATACTGGAGCTGGTCCAGCAGAAAACCACCAAGATGTGTGATGTTTGGATGCACACGATGTAGGAAGAGAGGCTCAGAGAAATGGTTGTGCATAGCCTTTAGAACAGACAGCTAAAGAGAGATATTTCTGTTGTATTCAACTACTTAATGGTAGAGTGCAGAGACGATGGAGCCAGGCTCTTTCTAGCAGTAGGAAAAGAGGCAACAGTCCCAAGCTGTGACAATCAAAATTCTTCAAAAATACAGGAAAAAAATTACTACAAAAAATTTCATAGTGAGAGTAGGAAAATATTTGAACAGATTGTCCAAAGAGGTTAAGAAATCTTCCTCTCTAGAATATACTTAATATTACTCAATATTACTCAATATACTCAATATACTCCCTCAAGATCCTCAATATTCAACTGGACAAGCATCTGAGCAAGGCCCACATCTGCTTACTGAACATAGCTATATCCCTGCAAGCCTGCCAGCAAGGACATTTTGGAATCCCACCTGGGCTTTGTAGATACAAAGCAGGAGGGCAGAGGCAAGGGACCCAGTCAGGTAGGACCTAAGGAACATAATGGTTGTGACGAGGTTCACTGGAGAATGGGCCTGAAGCCCCAGATGGGAAGTTTCTCCATGTGTGAGCTCCATGTCAAACTGGACTAGGAAAGATACACAGCTGAAGTCGTGAAAGTTTGCAGGAAAGGAAGCAAAAGCTTCGTCTAACAGAAATGCAAATTGCCATTAAAGTGATGCAGGGCTTGCCCACTATCGTCTGTTGCAAAACCTTAAAAAAACCTTAAAACCCTGAAACCAACTGCTTACCTGTGCTTTTAGTGACTAGTACTCAGGATTGTTCAAATTAACAATTGGAGTGTATGCCACACTAGACCTGTGAAGTAGCAAGTGTATTGGCTTGTGCTAGAAGTATTCCTCCTAGACATCTACAAATTCTCTTGTCATCCCACACTCATGAAACACAAAGGAGACTTGGAGGCTGTTCCCTACTAATAATGTAGCTGGGAGTATGTGTACATGAGGACTTGGATTCTATATTAAAATGGGATAAAGGAGCATTAAGAGTACTCGCTTCTTCTGTGCAACCCTCCGGTTTTCGCCTCCCTGGAGAACTGTGCTTTTCTACCTGGAAACAAGGTGGAAAACACAAATGTGCAGTCATACAATTCATAATATGGCATATAAATCAGGTTTCCATGCTGATTCCTTCCAGTTTATGTTCTGAGTTTAGGCAAGTGTCTCCAGTGCTGTTGATGTGTCTCTGGTTCCTAAAGACGAAGTAAGAGTGGACAAAGATATTCAAGATCACTCTGCCCTATTTCTGCTTGTTAGGGCTCTGAAGGTAGTTTAGGGAAGTTCATTTATTTTACCTCAGGTGCTCCCTCAAGGAAATTACTGCTAGGTTAATATAGTTCTTGAAAACAGTCAGTAGCCAGCAGCTGTGTGGCTAAGTAGAACTGTTTCAGCCTAATATTTAAGGAACTGTGAATTTATGAAGCAACAGTGATGTTTCTATTAAAAATTAATATATTTTCCATGAGAACAGCAGCTAAATTATTGCTGGTTTTAATATTAAATACATGTAACAGTTGATTAAAATGTTTGAAACATCTAATATGTTGCTTTATTAGTTGGACATTTTTAATATCCTACCTAGCAATTACCACCTTTCCATCAATGCCATTCAAAGAGGGATTAATAAGTGTGATCCATGTCTATGTCGATACGCTACTTTGTCTTCCGTCGCTGATGGCCAAGGCCAAATCCTTTTTTAAAAGATGTCCAACAGTAATTAATGTCATCTCTGCAATTGTAACTTCCCATTCCAATATTACAAAATAAAAGTGAGAGTTATTGACTTTAAAAAAAAAATTACATTTGCAGTAAAAATATGTAAATAAATGCACCCAGACACATACCACATAAAAATACTGTATTCAGCTTGTAACACTCAGGTTGAAATAATTATTGACCTAGATGTCTTCACCAGCATCACTATGTATTTTAAGTGGTAGCTTGCAATCAAAATCTGGCTTAAGTGGTCCTTTATCTCAGTGTGTCAAATTGGACTTTCAGGAATATCTGAAATTCCATTTTTTTTTCAGTTTCTGATTTTCTCTTCTCCTGTACTTTTACAAACTCTGCCACATTACAGTTATATCCGATGAAATAGTCACAGTAGCAACAACATCTGATTTACCAAAGCCAAGTCAACAGAAATTTTAATCGATATAAAGCAAACCAATGTTCTCCCCATGTTCTCTGCTACTTTGTCTAACAATGCTCATTAATTTAACTGATTGTTAATTTATTAATTCATTCACTAAATTTAACGGCTGATGGCCAAACTTCAGAAACTCAGATGTCCAGCTTAAAGGTCTAGTGGGACGGTAGACTCACTTCATAATAAATGTGGAAATTCTTCCAGTGCATCTTCCCACACAAAGTCTAAACTGGTGTCCCGAGTTACTTCTCCTTCTTCCACTGACTGTATGGGAAATCTGAGGTAGCTAGACTATTGATTTAGGCATCTTAGTTAAGCATCTAGAGTTGATGATATTAATATAGGCTTAATATTTCTGATCAAGACAAACAAGCAAGGAAAAACTTCTTTTGGATGCCCAAAATACATTTTTCTGGTTAATTCAAGTTCAGCATCAAAGTTTCAGCTGCGTTATTTTGGTATCTTACTAGCTTTATCTTATTAACTCTACCCATGTGTACTGAGAAGTATCGAGTTTTACATCACAGCAGTGACCGCACCATATTTCAAAGGAGAAGACTGTAAATAAAAAAGCGTGCATCCCTTAAATGTAGACTCATGGCACAAGTTTCTTTGCAGAAGGTGTAAATATTTCACATTTAGACTTAGCATTTTTTTTTTGGCATCTCGTTGCCATGCTATTTGAAAGGCGGTCTTCCCTTTCTTTTCTTTCTCTGCCACAACTGCATCATGGCTTTTCATAGCTTTGGTAGTCATGGTCAGATTTAAAACCAATGGGAACTTTGCCATTCACAACACACAACGTTTTGGGCCATCAAAGGTGATGTCCTGTGTTGATGCACAACTGTTTCATACAAATTCATTTCTAAATGGGTGAAGTTTGAAAAGTTAAGAATTTTTTATTTGTTTGATTTTATATCATCGAGATGAGGATTTATCTAGTGCGTTAAGTGCCCAGGACATGCAACGTAGGCCCATATCTTGCAAACTAACGCATGATACAAAGATCAGCCAGTAAAGATCAGTTTAAAAGATTGGAGTCTTGCAAACCAGCACTGACATTAACCGACGCTTCCATGAAGCTGTTTTTGGCCTATCTGTTTTCTGGCATGACCAGTTAGCCTCTCGGGGGTCCTTTCTATCTTCAGGGCCATTCATCTTACTCTGCTAACCGCTTAAAAATGCACACAGTTTTGGATTTGCCTCTTTTTCTCCATGGAGAATTCTCCTTAAGCTGAGGAGAGGTCCATAGTTCACATGTGAGGTCAGGACAGACACCGTCCCAAATAGTCATCAGATGGTGAATTTGTTATCACCACAGTTCTGCAATGAACTTGATCTGGAAACGGAAGCAGGGCATGAGAAGTTAATAATCGCTTCCACTAGCAGACCTTGAAGCCAGCCGGGCCCAACACGTAACTGTGGTTCCCAGACTGACAACCCATTCCAAGTGATGTTTTAACAGAGGTTGTAAACTTGCTGCCTGTAATTGCTCACAACAGTTGCCCACAATCGGTCACAACAGTTACCGATCTGAAAGAATCCACTAAGAGTTAACTTTATTTTTACATTCTGTAACAAAGCATAACAAAAGTCTCCTATCTCTTAATGAGATAAATCTCATTTTGAGATTGCTGAATGATCTCCAAATGAGATAATCTCTTCATCATTTCTCACACTGATCTCCCAAATGACAGTGTATGGGCCTGATCCAAAGCCTGGTGGAGTCAATGAGATTTTTACCATAAACTTCAACAGGTTTTGCATCAAACCATCACTAGCTCATTATAAATAAAGCCATAAATTCCAGTCTGTAATAATACCACTCACCACCTCCGTGTGTAGCACGAGTGTAAAGAACGTATTTGAAATCTAACGAGTTTAATTTAAATTAAACCAGATGTGGATTTTTTCCCCCCAAGTTAAAAGGGGTTCAGGCCCACACTTTGTATTTTATTCCATATTCTCCTGGCTCGGTGGAAGGCCTGCGTTCTCCCCGCTCTTGGCTGAAGCCGTGCCCTGTGTATAACAGAGTGTAAGATTCAGCAGTGATAAAGCAGCAAGAATCTGATTGTACGCTCAAGTGCTGAAGTGATCCTTCAGGGCAGAGGTCCTGAGTTTCAATCCCTCTTCCAAAATTGATGGTACATTTTATCAGATCACACTTTAATGTGAAATACAAGAAGTTGTTTTTAGTTTAGTTTTTTTTGGAGTGAATCGTCTCCTCAGTTGTAAACAACTGAGTTTTGCTCAAGCAAGGTACTTAAGACCTTTTCTGGATCTAATTCCAAACACCCTGAAAGCCTAATCACAGATTCTTGAATAATAGCAAGACATGCTATTAAGCACTGTTTCTACATTAGAGGATGTAGGCTATTTAACTGTATTAAGAAAATACAAATATATGTGCTACAAATTTTACTTCAGCGGAGATCACCTTAATGAGTATTACAGTAATATTCTCTTCATGTTTAAAATGATGCATTATAATCCCATAAGTACCGTACTTCTACCAACCTGTGAATTATTAATAAGGTGATAATCATGTTAATGAAGTCGCCTTATTAGGTCTTGATGGATCCTGTTAACATGCCGGTTAACTGTCTGTTGATGTGGAGGGGAAAAGTGCTTTATTGTGCTCGGAAGGGTACTAGAGAAGTTAATATTTTCCTAACAGAGTTTATTGTGACTCCTTCTAGATTTTTTTTTTTAACTGCTTTTCAAGTTAAATATTGTGATTGCCCAATCGAAGTCTGCTTGTCAGTTTTACATGTCTTTATGACACATGAAGGACTGATGGCATAATAGAATTAATGGGTTATCGTACAATAAACCCTACTGAAAGTTAACCATAAATTAGGAACTCAATATGTTAATCAGTAATATGACCACTTGAGGCAAATCTCACTTAAAGCAACAACAACAAACCAATAAAAAGCCAACAGAATGCAACTGCTTATTTTCATTGTCCTAGATATTTCTTCAAGCATGTTAATGTTCTGGGATGTCAAAGAAGTACAGAGGGAAAGAAATATATTCCTGCAATTCAGAAATAACAAATTGCGTAAAGACTGAGTCAGCTCAGTTTGAAGAACCAAAAATCCGTCATCCATCTCTCTCAAATCTTAATGCAAAAACCCCAAACCACATTAGCATATATTTTTTTACTTAGAGAAATAAGGCTGTTTGTTTGTTTGTTTGTTTGCATTTTGCATCTTTAATACTGAGTTCTCCCCAGCAGCTTAAAATGCAAAGAATAGAAATCTGTTTCCGCAACATTTTCAGTCCAATTTGCAGACCTTGGAGATGTGTGCACTTTGGGTTTCAGCTTCTAATACGTGTCTGTCTGAAGTTTGAGGAACTTATCTCAAAGAAACTGAACTTCAAGAAATCCATTACAAAACTTGTAAGAACTAAGCTACTTTCATCAGCTTGAGCTTTCCACATGTTGTGATAGAATTTATTTTTTATTTCATTATTTTTACAGCTTTATCGCAGGCCTCTTGGAACAGTAATAATTAGAATGTATTTGAGGTTGCAGACAGGACATACTGAGAAACAAATATTATTCTGTAATTAGTTTGGCTGCTGGTTGTTGGGACACGGTGGCTTTTGGACATTGCTGGATAACGCACGAGATGCACGTTTTGTGGCCCAGCTACACTAATGCCAACATTGGTGTAATCTGAAGCAGCGGGACATGTTCTTATCTTGAAGCAAAAGGACCAGGATATCATGGTAGGCTGAAATCCTGTGTGATAATTACAATTACCTGAAAGGAGGTTGCAGAAAGGTGGGTGTCAGTCTCTTCTCCCATGTAAGTAGCGATAGAACGAGAGGAAATGGCCTCAAGTTGCGTCAGGGGAAGATTCAGGCTGGATATTAGGAAAAACGTCTTTCCTGAGAGAGTGGTGAAGCACAGGAAGAGGCTGCCCAGGGAGGTGGTGGAGTCACCCTCACTGGAGGTGTTCGAGGAACGTGTGGACGTGGCACTGCGGGACATGGTTTAGTGGGCATGGTGGGGTTGGGGTGATGGTTGGACTTGATGATCCTACAGGTCTTTTCCAACTGTAGTGATTCTGTGATTCTGTGTGATTCTGTGACATTGAGACGCTACGTAAGAGAAGTGATCTGATCCTGCAGATAGGGCCTGAAATTCCTATTTTGTAGAAATACAAAAAATAAATCTAAATAGTAAGAAAAAATGGAGTAAAGTTTTGCTGGTAAAACAGAATTTCTGACATTTTGTTTTGAAAAGATTAACTGGCATAATGTTTTCACTTTCTTAAGTAGTGTTATGTTATAACTGATGTTCAAAATAGGCCAGTATCTGCTACCATGTGAAAATGACAATTAAAGTTAAGGAGAAATGGTGGAATAGTGGTGTATGGAGTTTCTTCTCTTCCTTCTTCCCTCCCTCTCCTTCCCCACTACTCCTAAATCTTCCCAGTAACATTTCTTAAATCTTATTTTGACCACTGAAAGAAATATGTTTAGTACAGCGATTAATAACGTTGATAAAATGACAATAAAAAAGTCATCTGGTTAAAGTTGAGAGGAAAGTTTCTTCTTTTTTTCATTAGATTTTTATGATGCAAATATGCAGAATGTTCTGCTTTTCATCAAATCAGCATTTTCTGATGGAAAACTGTTCCAATTTTAATCACTTTTTCGCTAGGTGGTTACAGATAATCCTCTCACCCAGTCAGTAACTTGCTGTGTGCTGATTAATTCTCTGTCAGGAAGGTCTGGTTTTTCTTCACCAAATAATTTATTGAGCTCTTTATGAAATTTCTTTGAAGACTTTGCCATAGGAAAAAAATGTGAAATCAATTGCAGCCTAGGAATCTGTAACTAATGAATAATACTAGTCTGATTAATGTTGAACTAATTCAAGCCCTGCAACTAGCTAGCTGAAATAATTTTTACTTCTTTACGTACAAATTAGATTTAAAATCCATAGAGAGTTTCAAATAATACCAAACGTCAGTGTCTTACCTGTACAACGTTGATCTCTAATGAAACCCTGAAATGACCAGTTAGAAGAAATAAGATTCGGACTTACAGTTATTGCAATGAAATACTATTTTTGTTTTCTAGAGTTAATCTTTTCATGTGCACTCTCATACATACTCACGATATGCATTTTGATAGAGAAGCTTCCCTGAAGAAGAGAATTTCAGAAGTTGATTTAGTGCACAGAGGGAGGCCAGCCTTTTTTAGGGCTGGATGATTCACGGGAGAGCTCATTCCTCCACACCACTGCCAGGACAAGTCTGACGGAACTGGCTGCCAAGAACTGCCTGGGCTGCGGCTGCCGCTGAATCAGTCCCTGAAGAGTCACCACCCGCAGCAGAAAAGTTTCACAAAATGCTGAACACAATTTCAAGCCGTATTAGCTATTTAGTGACAGCCAGCAAAACGCCATGTAAAACACCCACTGACACCCTTTTATCTGTTTGGGAACTGCTTCCCACAACTGAGCCTCAAGCTAGGAGGCTTCCAAGCATCATTAGTGTGTTGTCAGTATGCTATTTAATATTTTATTTTTTAATTTGCATCTATTATTGTTGATAAATTTATTGTTTTGACTGCAGCCATAGCCACATTTCAGGAGTAAGTGAAGCTACAGCCTGTCTGTTTAATGTTTTGAGCTTAAGTCCATAATGCCTATTGCACACCCTCCCACCACGTATACTGCAAAGAGTAATTTGCAAAGCGTCCCATTGCGAATTAGTACTAAATCCACCTAAGAGATACATCACCTCATCAGTGAAAGTGCTGATCCAGTAAAACTGCTACAAAATCATATTTGATGTAATTAGTGATATTAGTGCCTTGTCAAAAGTCATTCAAAGTCAGTTCCAGGGACTGTTGGAAGCCGGTGACCTGAGCTGGCAGCTCTCTTGTGTGACTATGAGGTGGTAAAGCCTTCTTCCACAGTCATTTCTTAGTGTTTTGATTGTTTGGGTTTTTAAAGTGAGGTTCCCTGGTCAGGCAGAAAGAAAAGATGTGTTTATAAAGAAGGGGGGATGGCTGAGCTGTATTACACGTGTCTTTCTGTTCTTTCCTCACTAATCAAATACTGAGGGATACATTTATCTTTGGAAGTGAAGATCTGCATTACTTTTTTGGCTAGTTCATAATACAGTTATAATAAAAAACTAATTTAATGCGTGAAATATGCAATTTAAAAGCTATGAAGAAATTAAGGGTTGACTACACTGCAAAGGATCCCTTCTAAAATTGTAGACAGGTAATTTTGTAGTTGCCAAAAGAAGGTGTTAGGGCCTTAACTTCCGAAGCAAATGGTTGGAGTCTATGAGATGTCTGAAAAATAAAGGAAAAAAAAAATTTCAAGCATTCGGGGATAATTTTTATTTTCATTATGTCACTTGCTCAACTCAGTTATGTTTAAATGCCATTCTGTTTTGCACATTATGTAATTTATAGTCTCATTTTTTTTGCTGTATATCTACCTGGATTTCCTTGTTGCTATAATCATTTTAGATACTACATTTTGAAATGTTTAAGCGTGTATTGGTTTAAGTATATATTATGGATGTAAATTGATTTGGTGGGTAATCTAGTGAGGAGTTTGGTTCTTGTGTGGGGAGGGGGCTCAGATAGTGAAAATCCTATATAAAAGGAGTAGGAGAAATACTTGTTGGTTCCAGCGGTCTGCCTTTTCCCCTGGAAAATACCCACAGGGAATTCTGTCTATTGAAGGATTGAGAGACTAAGCCATCATTATTTGCAACTTTTTATTATACTCCTCCCCATAACTTAATGAAAGGTCTTGTCCTGGAAGGAGAAGCAATATGTTTTGCATTCCGAACTAACTAGCTGGCCATAATTACCATTTCAGAATTAGCATGTCATGCTGCAGTTGTTCATACTTTTTAAGACACTTAGTTATATCTTGAGATGCCTTTTATACCTTTATATATCTGAGCTGGCTTTGAAGGTTTCAGCACAGAATACGGACATCTGAACTTGCTTTAACTGAGATAGTATGGATATTGGAAGTTCTCAAAACACAGCCATTAATACTCAACCATTTACCTTTTTAATGATAAATTGAACTATGCCTTTTTCCCCGAAAGGGGTGAAGAATTTGTCTGTTAATTCTGGAGCCCCAGTGTGCTGGTGTCCAGCCTAAGATATCTTAAAAGAGACTGACATAAAGACAGTACTGCCTTTTACATCTGGGCTGCCTTTAGGATACTTCAAGTTGGGCGTCCAATATCAACAGCCTCTCTAGAGAAAGCTGGCTCCGCTATCTACCAAAGCCGTCCTTTGCCTGCTTCCTCTCACTTTCACTAAAGCTGGGTTCAATTTGAGAATACAAATGCTAGGCTAGCAATAATTTCTCCTGCCTTGGCCATACGAGGTAAGGTATTGTATAGGGAGTTTTCAGATAGCTTTGCCTTGAGTTTTATGATCAAAGTTTCATGGTTTCAGAGAAACGATTTCTTGTCATTGAGGGTAAAAAGTGTTAACGACTTGAAAACATTGAAATTTACATTAAAAAGAGGAGCAAGAAAGATGACCATTTAGCTCTTTTTCTTTGAAAATGGGGGTGTTAGCTGGTTTATGTACTACAATTTGGATTCCCACAAGTAAGATCACTATAGATTATGCTGAGCTGCATCTTCCTGTGATTTTTGCAGTCTATCATTTTCTCTTTTATGCTGGGTTTCTTTAGGTTTCTTTTGGAGGCGCTTGGCAGAAGCATCTCCATTCAGAGATAATCTGCAAACTACCGTTCATATTCGTGGCTGAGATCCAAACTACAGTTAGCCTGTGTGGATGAAATCAAGATACCCTGTGGGTGACTGTAATTACTGTTACCTATTTATTACTCCTGGTTAGTACTATTGTTGGGTTGTTGGTTTTTTCCAGTAGGAAACATTGATGACAGATTAGATTGCTTTTATGACATTCTGTTTTGTTACGATTCTGTAAAAGTGCCATGCTTTCCTGAGCACTAACTAAGCTAAACAACAAGGATGTATGTATGTGTTTTCTTTTCAACATTTCTTGTCCTTTTTACACTTACACAATTTCTCTCCAAGTCAGCCCTGCACTCAGATTAATATGAAGATACTTTGAGCTTTTCAACTGTTTTCTCTTTTGGACAGAAAGGTATGCTTTGCTTCCTTTTCCTGAACTCTAAATGGAATGGAAATGGTTAAACTTGTACATTTCAGCAAAGATTATCTTGGTTTCTACCCCAGTAATGAAAGGAGTGGTAGCAGACCATCTTAGCATTGGCTTATTACCCTTCATTTTATATTAAGCACATAACAAATAATAAAAAAAAAAAAAACCAAAAAAACCCCTGCCCACATTGTGAGAGTGAAGGCCATTGTGGGTCTGCAGGTGAAAGGAGGACGTGTGGAAGCTCCCTTTAGCCTGCGAGGGGGACGGGAGGAGGAATACATACATACATACCATGGCATGGCAGAATAAAGTTCAATCTCCTCGCCCCGTGCGTGCATAATTTCCATTCATGTGGATGAGAGCTGTATCAGCACAGGGAGAGGAGAGCAGACCCCTTCGGCTGTAAGAGACACAATTACCTTTCTGACAGCAGTGAAATGGAATTTTTCACGCAGAAAAGATGTAACTGAGAGCAGGAATTTAAGAAAACGTGTGCTTAAAAGCATACTGTCCAATAAAATTTGGAATTTGCAAGAGGAATATGCTGACATTTGTGCTTGTGTATGACCACATTCTTTAACATTCATTTCTGTAACTGGATACAGTTTAGGCATACATAACCTCACTAAGTTTGTTGCTTCTTTAATAGTCTAAAAGGCACACTAGCTATTTTCTCAGGTTCTACTAAATTGACTCTAAAATAGAGGAAAGCAATGGAAGATTATTTAACGCTAAAATAGTAAAAACATTTGTAATATCCAAAAATAAAACCACATATTCTTTTATACTATTGCTTAACCATAAGTCCATTCTAAGAAATATTTTTTAAGTAAGTCAGGTAAAGATTTCATGTTACTGTGACTTCGAATTTTTTTTTTTCATTCAAATATTCTGAACCATAAAACTTTCGCCGAAAGGATTTTTTCCCAGGAATGTGAATACTTTTGTAAGGTATTTTAGAAATGTAAAAATACAAAAGTTTGGCTGCTCTTAGAAAAGTACTGAAGTAGTTATTCCAAAGTAATTCTGAATTCTAAATTCAGTATAGATTTCACATCCATGATCTGTTCCAGAAGAGTCTTTATAATCTACTGTATGGATTAAGATTAAAATGGAATAAACAAAATCAGGAAAAAGAACCCTTATTCTGCAATTGGTATGTCCATAGCACTTCTTTACCTATAGTGGTTGTCAAGTAGCAATTTGATTATGTGACTCAACAAAGAGAACCATACTTTCACTTTAATTGAAAAAGTGTTCAAGATTGATTGAGACATTTTCATAGTTGAGGTATTTTCATAGGACTATAGCTTGGGATCTTCTGATAGACCCATGTCTTTTCTGTTTTGTCATCCATTTCCTTCAGCAGAGCCAAGTGTGGGCCATCTGGAACACACTCCTGTGTAAGAGACAGGGAAAAAATACTACTGGGCAAAACGGTGCAATGAATATTACTCTGGGGAAGAGATGCGCTTGCTTTTCGCTATTAGCTATGTAGTTCCATATTGGCGTCTGCTGTTGAATTCAGGCAGGGTTATAGGCATCTTTGTATCGCTTTGGCGTGGTTATTTCTATTAGAAGACAAACAAAGGATGCATTTTGGTTTAATAAATGAATATGGGATACAGTGCTTCTGGCCTAGGCGTTGGCCTAAATCAATACTACAGTTGAGACCTTCCTGACTTCTGCGGGTGTTTGAAACTAGAGGCAGGACTCTACTTCTTGGCTTTTTTTATCAGGACACTGATAGAAGTGTTGAAATGCACTTTGAAAACAGGTACAACTAAAGATGCTGTGAGTGATGCTGCCTAAAAAAAAGTGTCTACTGCCACTTTAGATGCATGCAGACATCCAGCTGCTGCTACAGAAGAGGAGGTCTCCACTAGGTCTCATATGTCTGTGAGTCCCACGTGGATGCCTCTGAACAATGGCATTAGATAACTATGGTTAGATGTGTGAATAGCATCCTACAAAATATTGTGTCATTGCATTTCAAGCTTAGTGCATCAAGTATTTCTCCAAATCTTTATGGAAAAATTCAGATTTTCACAATGCTTATAGACATGCTCAATCTTAAACTATTGTTCAAGGTAATTTCTATTTAATTAAGGTTGAGTGTTTGCTTATATTGACTGAACTCAAGGACATTTAAGTGTCTGTTGAAAACTAAATATGTGCTCAGCTGTGTGGCGGAATGCTCATGGAAACTAGTTACTCAGACCGAGGAAGAAATAAAAGGCAATTTCTAGCTAGATGGACAGATAAAAAGAAAGAAGAACCACAATCAAAGTATGCTTAAAAAAGTGACAGATGTGAACCTAGCAGTCAGAAAACAGGGTACAGAAAGAAAAGTCTGCTAATGCTTAAGTGGTGATAATGGTTAATTTTATAGAGAAAGGACAAAAAAAATTCAATAAAAGACAACGAAGTTGTGTTGACGTAGGGAAAAAAGTTTAGGTCTAATGGATTTGGCAAAAGCAGAGGGATGGAACAAAGTGCGCAAAAGGGAGATCTGAGTCCTTGAAGTCACTTGTTTCAGCTGTTGGGACATACGGGGGGTAGGGACATATGACAAACATATAATGCGCGTATGGATTCAGATCTTGCTGAAAGAAAATAGGTTAAAAATTAGGACTGACTGGTACAGTCCTCATGAAGCCAGCTGTTCTGTCCGCCTGCCCCAGGACTGCATCATTCCTGGTAAGTTTTTAAAACCTTTTTCTTGAAACCTTCAGTAACAGAGGTTCAGGCGTGTCTTCAGGAAATCCACTGCAAAGCTTAGCTACCTTTGTGTTTAGAGATTTCCTCTTCATTCTTAACAAAAACTAGAACAGAAGGTACTGTAGAAGGAGGATGACTGGAGAAGACATGCAAAGCATGTACTTCGTAGCTGGAGATGCTATAAGAAGAGATTCAGTTTTCACCAGAAATAATACAGCAACGCTTATAAAAGCGAGAACTAAAACAATAGGGGAGAGAGCTCAGTTTCCACTTAGGTTCAGAAATTGCCCTGAAATTAGAGGGGAAGGGAGCCTGTGAAGAATACTGCTTCTGCAGTCATTATTATTTGAATAATTAAAACATGTAATACATTCTTAAAACTTCCCCTCAATTCTTAGTTGTCCTTGCATGGTTATGAAATGAAATTCTGATTTTACCTAATGCAAGGAAGTGGCTGACACTTTGAAACATTTACTGAAGGCCTTATACATGTTGGCTTACTGAGGTAGGGCCCTTTATGGAGAAAAGGAATTCTTCTGCATGGATGGCTGAAAAGAGAACTGAGAAAAAAAGAGTTAAATATATATTTAATAAACTGCATTTTTACTCTAAACTTCTAAGTTGAACTTGGTCTCTTTTATGCCACCAACACCAGAAAGAAACACATCATTAGCTGACTAGAAAAGATCAGTCTTTCTGTGCTGCGGAAGGGTTACAAAGCATTCTGCAAATAGTCAAAGGCAGGCGACGGGAAGAGTGAGAGAAGATAATTTTCTTCACAAACTGTTTCAGGGATAATGTATAATAAAATCCATAGAAAACTTCAGCCCTTGAAGTGCTTCTGGTTTGCACTTTTGATCCATCTCAGACAGGTAGCAGAGTAACTTTTTAAACTGGAGAGGTGAGGCAAGGTCCAGTGCAGAAAGGACTTACCGCAATAGTTTCCCATGACAAGAGAAAAGTCCCGCTGATACAGAGTAATGACAGGAGCAGGGAGGGCTGGGAGGAGGGAAGTGATAATTAAAGTGGAAAATGGGGGCACTTGGGAGGTGTTTTTGCACACTATGAGTTCTTGTATGATTTCAATGGAAAGGCAGTGCAACTAGGAGTCCGTTCCGCCAGCCAAAAAAATAGAAAGAAAAGCCCTGTGCTCTTTTGAAGACCCTTCCTCAAAGTGCATTTTACTCTTCACTAAACAATCTCCAACCTAGATGAGCTGAGCCACACGGCAACGATTTCCATCAGGGCTTATTAGAAATCCAACATTATGTTCTGTGAAGTACTGATGGCTTCAGGATTTTTTGAGGGCAAATCAAAGAAATTTTGAAAAATGTGACATTTTTAGGCAGGAATAACCAATAGCTTAGTGGTTACAACTCATCTGGGATACTAAAGCTTTATTGTGCTTGTACTCAGAACAAAGACTGAAGACTGGATTTTTTCTCAGGCAGACACCTTAGTCACCAGAGTCAAGCTCTCTTTATGGTGCATTAATCTTTGTATAGCAAATTATAACTTCGCAAACCCAGAATGGGAGCTAGAACATCTGACTCCGTAATGAGGTGAGTAGGACAGCTACCAATCTGCAGGAGATTCACCTCCTCTGCAAAGCTGAGCTGAATGCCTCATCTCTTACCTAATAGCTAGGACCTAGCAGCAAATACCGTTCACCCCAAATTCCCTCCTGGTCTCGAGACCTCTTACGGCAAAGATTTCCTAAGAAAAGGAGTAATCCTTGTACATATATCCTCTTAATTCATTCCTGAATGTAGTTTTGACTTCAACAAATCAGCATTTTCCAATGAAAACCTGTTTAGTTGCGAAATTCTCAACCATTTCCAATTCACAGACATTCCTTGTTTTAAGGAAGAGGGGATATGACCTTTCCCTAAGCTGCCCTTAGGCACAGGTCTTCCTTCCAAGGGCAGGCTGCTTTAGATCATGTGAAAGGCTGTGAGGGATTACGGCTGGCGTCGTCTTCCATTTGTTGGCATCGTCTTCCATTTGTCACCGTGAGATTAACAACACCGAAACTCCAGGGCTTGAGGGTGAAAGAGATTCTGAGTTTCCTGTGTGTAGGAACACTTAGGACAGATGTACCTGCTCCACTACCGGTAGATAAAGAACAGCACCTCCAAAATTAGAGAAGTAGTAGATTTGTACATCTTGTGCTGGTTTTAAAACAGAGCGTAAAGAATGCATTTCTATGGGAAAACAATTGTTTTGAGGAAAGAATATAGAAATGTAATAAGGAATCTTGGTAATTTCTAGAAGTAACATAAAATTTTCCCCAAATTTTTCTTTTTGGAGAGGGAGAAAGGTTTAAAAACCGAACTTTTCCTCTGATCCCAGTAAAAATAAATGATAAAAAGAAAGAAAAAAGAAGATGAAGGTGTGATGATTACTAATGCATGACAATGTTACCTAAGGCAGTCAAGGAATACAGTGATTTCTTAGCAAACCAGACCTTCTAGGAGAAAAACCAATAAACAAACCAACAAAAAAACCCTAGCAGCAAGTCAGTAAAACAAATCTATTAAAGTTCTTGTGGTTATGAAATTAGAATAGCTGGGATGGACAACTGGGAAAAAAAAAGGATTAAATATTAAGAACAAAAAAAAAATGGAAAACTCAGCAACAGTTTGTTTTTAACTGCTAAACAAATTGGTTACATTGCTAACTACTATGCCTAGTAAACTAATTGAATTCTAATAACTTATTCAACATATTTTGTCTCTCCATCTCTCTGGTCTCTGGAAGGAATGTGAGGAGAGTACTGTGAAGTCTAAATTATTGAAGAAAAAGCATTTACTGAACACTATTAGAAACACTTCTCCACTGGTAGCTATTCATAGGCAGTTTTTCATAATTACTTAATATTTGAAATTGGATAATTTACATCCTATCTTTCTGCTCTCTTATTTAAAGATTTATTCTTTTCTCAGCAGCTTTCCTATGCACAGATTTATAAATCTGATTTTAAAATTCCATGAATAATTTGTAATGCTCACTTCAAGTTCATTGCTTCAGCAAAAATTCCTGTCCTAAATTTACGAGCTGTTTGTGACCCCAGCTCAACATGATAGTTAATCAAGTATATTACTTCAGTGGGATCATACAGATGCTTCAAGTTATATATACTTCCAAACTTTACTGATTGGGGATCTAAGCTGAGACATGCATTTTTATTATCGTTATCATCATCATTATTGTGTGTTTAACTCATGTCGTACTGTGGCACGTATTCAATAACCAGAGTCCCCTGGTTTCCTATGCTGTAAAAAAGAAGGGGAAGAAAAATGTCCCTCCTGCGCGAGCATGCCTTGGTTTAGGTTTACCTGTGCATTGCTTTTCTCATAGCAAAGTTCAAGGTCAGCTCCAAGCGTCTCAGCAGTAACAGAATTAGGAAACCAAAATCTTGACACCTCAAAAGAGGGATAAAATAAATTGTTCCAGGGTTAGCAAGCTCAGTATTGATGGCAGCGGTACAGCACTTCCCTCCGACGCCATCCACCCAAAAAATTCATGGTGCTGAAAATAACTTCCTCGCCTGAGAAGAACCGCAGTTACAGGACATACTCTGTACCTCGCTTTGCTCTGCGCCAGCTTGCGCTCTCACTGGCTTTCTAGGACGGCGGCAATGCGTGCGTGTGCCTGTCCCATTGAGACAGACAGGCCTGCCGGGTGAAGGAGGAGACGTAAATAGGAGCTGAGCTCATCGCTAGCCCGACCTGCTCCGCCCTCTACACCCACTGAGCTTTTAAAGAATACACTTTAAGGAGAAGGTTGTGGGAGAAACCGTCACAGATGTGACCTGATTTATACAAGGTGTAGAGCCCATCAGTGGCAAAGATGAGAAAGCAGAAACACTGATTTCTGTATCAGTCTGTCCCCTATGTGTGCCACGTTGCAGCAAGCTCCTCTAAGAGTATAATAATAGATGCTAGGGCATGTTTCAAAGGGGAAAAAGACTTTTCATATACGGAAGTGGAAGCGTTGTGTTTGAACGCAGAAGTTCCTCCTGAAAATGCTCGCTAACAATGACTGAAAGAGCAGACTGCTCAAATACAGGCCTGTTAGATGGATTTTTACTCCTTGAAAATATGGAAACTTCATTCAGCAGTATTTTGTCTGATGAACATTTATACTAGGACAGGCTACCTCATGAAAGGGCGAGATTTTTGAGATACTTTCTTGCTAATTATTACTTTAAATGTATTTACTACACAGGAAGTTACTCCTTGTTGAGTTCAGTGAGCTAAAAAATGCCAAATAACTTCATAATCTTTAAAGTTCACTTGAGAAGATGTATTAGAAAAATGTTCAGCAAATGCTAATTAACAATAATCTAGCCATATACAATGCCGCTTGATTACATTTACATATAGAAGAAAGTCTAATGCAAATGGCATCATCAGATACTTCTGATGTTGATGTTGTACTGAACACAGGCCGTAGAAAACATTATTTTCTCTCCAAAGCCAACAACTTTAAAACAACTTGGTACATAATATCTTCTTGCAAGCAGACTATTTCCCCTTCAGTGCGGATTTCCACATTTACCTGAGTACATTCACTTTGGAGACCCTCAAGGTGACTAGGGTTTTAGAGTGAATGGAGAAGAGTGGAAGGATTTGAGATATTTCTGAAAAATTTTTCTTTTTTAAGGTATTCTAGTCTTATTTGGCTTTACGTATTTCTTTTAATGCACATAAGCCTCCATGTTACTAGCTGACTAATCAGATCTGTGCATTTTCAATAGCAGTTTCTCACAGGTAAGAAATTCTGCATTTATTCTACAGCAACATTCCTATTCATTTCATGATAAACACTGCAGGGCACTTTCTTGTGTCTGCCAGTCCAGAGACACATATGAGAATATCGGTAGTTGGTGAGTGTATCAGCAGCGCAGGGAAACCGAGCGTCTCATCCAAACCTTGCTGAAATCAAGAAAAGTCTCCCCCTAACCTCAGAAGGCTCCAGATCGGGTCCTGTGTATGTCTCCTTCCCACAGCCTCAGAAATAACCCATAAGCTCCATAATAATTTTCCCAGGTCGAAAGCAGATTTAAGCGGCTCTTCTATACTTTATTCCCTGCTCTGGACTTCGCTTGCCTCAACCTTCACGCATTTCCTGAATGGGTCCTTCGGTGCTGTAATACGCGGCTGTCCACGCTCGGGAAATGCGGTTCCGGGCACCTGTTGAAATGCAGGACTGCTGAAACAGGTTCCTTCTAGAAAGCACGCGTCCTCATAACCTCGATGCTCTACGGCGCACGGCTTCATCCACCTCCTTGCAGAGCTCCGTGGGCGCTGCTAGGGGTGGGCGCGTCGGCACAGCTGTCGAACCGCAGAGGCGGCTTCCCCGCCCGCCGGCTTTTTCACCTCTGCAGTACCGCTACACTTCGCCCCTCTCATGGAACAAGCTAGGGCACGATTCCCACTTTGCTAATGTGCAACGGAAGCAATGTTGGTCCTAAAATCCACCTTAGCTTATCCTCTTTAAAGGTATAATGCCTGTCAAAATGTTTTTGAATTGCGAAGCATAAAATACTGCTACTGCTAAGTCCTTTCTGTTGGAGATCCCTACAGGGGATAAACACCTACAGGTTACAGACAGGATAATTTCAGTTCCCTCATCCATAAACAATTTTTTTATGGAATCTTTTGCCAGTGTCCTTATCATACTGGATACTTTTGTATTTTTTTACTAATTAGCACATATGGTTTTAACAGACTTAGGAGTATTATGCTTAAAGAATGAGGTGCATAACCGTTAACTTTTCCAGAAAATGTACAGGCAGTTGTATGGCACGGAATGAACGGGAAATGGTCTCTCTACCAGCACGATGGGATTACACTTCACCAAGAGAAAGAGAACATGCAGGTACAAAACTATACATTGGCATTGTCAGACGCTGCTGCTCATAAGGCTGGCCTTCTCATGTCATAAATTCACTAAGAGGCTTGTGCGTGACATGGAGATACAAGTATTGCTGGCAGGGAAACCTTCCATGTAAAAATATTACATTCTCTCTTCTGATAATGCTAAACTTTAACCAGAAGCTGTATGTAAGAAATCCTATTTAAAAGCAGAACTTGGGATAGACCTTGGTTCTGAAATATAAAAAACAAAAGGAGAGAGAGTTGTTTGGAATAAAGGATTGTTCTTTAGTGGTTGGTGTTTTTGAATGGTTTTCTAAGGATTTCTAATGATTTCCAAATATATGATAGCTATGAATTTCAAAACCATTTAGGCTATTTCAGGTTGATTTTGGGAATCTGGTTGACCAGAATAAACTAACATCATCTTCGTTCTTAATTTAATTTAACAGAATCAAGGGGTTCGCATCTTAGACTATTTTGGAGTGATTTTCCATTAAAAAAGTCCGGGTTTTTCATAAAGTGTCTTAAAGAAATATCTCTGACGGATACTAGTGATTTCAGAAAAGGAGCTTTGAAGAGGGTTTCTTGGAGAAATTCTGACAGGGGATTCAAATATTTTGAGGCAAAGAAAACAGAACCTCTTGATATTACCCCCAAAATGCAACGACGTTTGCCTGTAGAAGACAGCTTGCTCCTCAGGCAGAAAGTGGTGGTATCGCATTTTACCTGACGTCTGCACTCAAGGAAACTCTCCTCTCAGCAAGTCCATTTGAATTGATTGCTGGGCTGAAAAAAGCACTGACTGATCTTCTGGCCACACCTCGGGCTCATAGCGGAGGGACATCTGTTTCAGCATTTTCATACTTGTCTTTTTTAACTAAAAAGGTGCATCATTAAGTATCTAAAAATGATAAAGATACCCCAAGTTAAACAGTTTGATGTGGCTGTATTACCCACTGGGGTGGTGCGGGCTTATGGCTGAATACACTTTCATTTTTATTGACTTGTGTTCTTTGCAAATTAAATATATCGTGATGCACTACTTTGAACTGCATTGCTGTATTTCGTGAGGTCTACCTCAACAGTAAAGAATGAAGCTGAGTGTTACTTAGTCTCCCGCAATTTGGGCAGATGCTTTAATTGCTCTCAGATATTTAGTCGTAACATTAAAGTCAGTTGAGGAGCTGTTTAACTTTCTTTTCATCAGATGACTTGGATAGAAAGGTGACATTTGGCACTAGAAGTTAGAGTGCCCTCCTATTACATGGACTGCCCCCCAAAGCAACCTCACCAACATTCCCAGGTACGAAGTCAACAGGGAAATTTTTTTCTATGTGTCTTAACCTTCCTCATCATTTGATTCATCTGACTGGCTCTGCCTTGGTTTGTTTTCACTTAATAACACGTTAGTCTTGTGGGTATCAGTTACCACCTAAATACCTTGCAAGTGATATGCTCATGGTGAAAAAGGTGAGAGAGAATCATGCAGTAGTTCAGAGGAGAATGGTAATTCTGGAGGATTCAAGCCCAATTCCTCAAGAGAAGCAGGTTTTTTATATTTTCTGAGCTGTGCCTGGCCGGGCCAGGAAGGGTCGGCACTGTCACCCAGCCCCATTTCTCTGCTTTTTTTGCTAATTGGCACTGTTGGTAATGGCAGTGATTTGTGTGGCTCTTTTTTTCTCTGTTGTTGAAGGCTTCTGGCAAGAGACCCATGGAAAAAAATATCCGTCAGGCTCTTTTCTACTCTTGCAGAAGTCACTGGAAGCTGAATTAGGATCTTGGGCTTTCTCATCTTCCTTCTGCATTTTGAACGCAACAGACCACATGCACGTGGAAATAGTTACAGCGAATGCAAATAGCCCTCCCAGTATAAGTAGCTGTTTTTTGAAAAACCACAAAAATAGGTTTCCATTAGAAAAAGAGTAAGAGCTTTGGCAATTATTTAAAATGACTGTAAAAGCTGTAAGGTCAGATTCAAAGATTCTTTTTAAGTAGGTAGGAATTTGGTAGTAAGAATGCTCATTATAACCTAATCATACTCGTCACTAGTGTGGAGGCTGCACAATATTTTCATCTTGAGGGTAAATTAGGCAAGATACTGCTTCTATTTTTACAGAAGAAATGCTTTAGGAAGATGCCAATAATCTAAATTTCACTGAAAAATGACTTCTAAATACAAGCAAAATAATTTTCTTCTTTCAGTGAGCTAAGTTTCCTAGGAAAAATGCCCAATATTTTTTTAAAGTATGAGTAGTTACAGTTCTTGTGAAATATGATCTTTTATTGCTTTTTTTTTATAAGATTTATATTCATGCGAGATACTACCAGCAAGCAAAAGATCAAGAATATCTGAAATCCACCTGATAATCGTATATGCACATACGATCACATTTACATTTTCCCCATAGTTTTCAGAATTTAGAGGAAGCTGAGCCTGCCAGAGAGCATTACAGTCACATTCCGCGTATATAAATAAACTGCAAATCACCCTTTTACCTGATCTGCACCCAATTTCTGGATATCTACCAGAAGGGGGGGCTTTGAGCAAACCCGTGCTCCGGAGAGAAAACGCTGAAGCCTTTTATCACACCATGGCACTTGATCCTCCATGGCCCCTTTCAAATAGTTTAAATATGTATATACGTATCAGCCTATTTTCAGTTATCAAAGTCTCCTCAGTCTTTGAGCATGTAAAATGCATTAAATAAAACAAATGAATTAGTTTTGGAACTAGCTAAGTCTTCAAAAAGAACTCACACGGTAGTTGAATGATGGATCATGGAAAGATTTCCTTTTTTCACTTCTGCTTGGTAAGCCCAGTAGCTGCGATTTTTTTCCCAAGGTTTTCTGGCACAATTTATTTTTTTTTTCCTTTTCGTTTTAATAAAGCAGCTAGAGTTTGTAGGGGCTTAATTTGATGTAGAATACAACGCCATTGCGCATTTGCCATTTTTAGTACAGTAATCAGAGTGCTTATTAAACGGGGGGGAAAAAAAGAAAAAAGAATAATGTTTCGAATGCAACAAAAAAAGCCATTAAGCACAAGTTACCTCCAAACTCCCAGTGAGTTTGTTTGTGTCAGTGCTGAATATTAAGCAGTAGGCATTGAAGCACTGTCGGAGACTAGTTTCTGAGTTTTGAATTGTAAGAAGTGTACTGTCATAGATGATAAAGTCGATAAAAGTCATCAGTCAGTCAATTTGCCAGAGTGACAGGAATGTTTTGAATTCTGCCCAGGAAAGCCAAACACGGCCAGATGTATTATGGCTATTATTTAGATGCAATTGAGTTGCTTTTTATAATGTATTCTACTATAAATATGCGTTTTTATTGTATTAACAATATAATCCCTCTTCCAGTGTACTTTCAGATCAGTTCTGTTAATAGCGGGGCTTTAAATATGCTGAAGTGTAGCTAAAGCATATTTGAAAAATGACAATAAGTAATGTTTATCTTCAAGCTGGAATTAAGGTTCATGGAAAGTTAACGCTAGGTTTTCTACACATGAGATATACATCTTCCCAAAGTCATATAGATACAAAATGAATAATTAACAGCATAGATATATTCACTCTTACCACAAATAGACTGAAGTAAGAATAATGCCCCATTCAGTCTGCACAGGAATATTTTTTATTACTTTTAGGAATGTAAATTAGGACTGCAAATATTTTCAAGCAGTAGTAGAATCAAACACTGTGTCTCTTTAAGAGCCCATGAGGAAAAAACCTCAGGCAGATTGTTAACACCTGTGCTATTTGCCTTTAAGGTGAGTGGGGTAGGGGAGCCCTTTGGGGGTGGGGGTTTGTTTGGGTTTTTTAGAGTTTTGGGGGTGGAATGGCAAAGGCTGCTGGATTAGAAGTGTCCTGTTCATGTAAGAAGCAGATAACCAGATCTCCAAAGAGGCAGAAGAATCTGTCTAAGAATGTGGATCGATTTTGCAGCTCACAAAGTTGGTAAGTCAACTCAAACCAAGCCTGAAAGCAGGGGTGGGTCTGCAAGGATCCAGGGGACAGGAACGCAGTTGTTTATAAGTGCCTTTGGTTTTGTGTGGTTTCATGGAGTCACTTCAAGTTTGTACTTAAAGAATGAACTATCCTGATTTTAAGTTCCATCAAATCAAGCTATGTCTGATTTTTAGAAGCCTTTTGGTCTGCTTTGGAGCACTCCCTGTGAGTAAAAGATCTAACTAGGTTAGCTCAGGGCTTTGCCTGGCTAGGAATCTTACCATGCACACTGTGCCACGAAGCAGTGGATTAAAAAGCTGTTAGACAACTACATCAGTGTTAACAGTAGTTCTAAAATAAGAGAGGGTTTTAGCTTATGAAATGTTACTTATGGCAATTTTTAGAATTTTTTTTTTTTATGTTGGAATTGAGGATGGAGAGTGTCTGAACTCTGGAAGGTCAGAATATTCCTAATCCCCCCCACCATTGCGGAGAATGATGAACTAAGAGTATGGGAGCAAGGAGGGTCTCACTTTTCAGCAATCATTTTTTTTATCACTCATTCTTAAGCCACAGCTCAGCATGCCATCAAGAATGCAAAATAGTAGTCTGTTGAGGTTTTGAGTAGTAACTGGGAAAGGAATACGTGAGCTCTCTGCGCTACCCAGAAAATGCTTTGGAGCAAGCGAAGGTTAGACGGAACACAGCTAGCCGGGGGGGCTCGGCTTCGTGTTCCCCCAGAGCTGCTCTTGGTCAAGTCACTTGACCTCCTTGAGCCTCAACTTAATCTAGCTGGCAAAACTGATTAAAAAGGAGAACCTCGCTGAAACCCAGGTGCTGTCATTGAGCTAAGCCCTTCTGGGCAGATGCCTTACAAAAATTAATTAAATTAGCAGCCTACCATTTAGGGTAACACACAGCTGATGAATGATGCAAGGATGATAGATGACTCCTTATTTCCATTCTAAATTCTGTTCTTTTAGTAAATTAATAATGTCACCTGTGGCAGCTAGACCACCGTGTTCACCTTTGCAGCTTCCCTTTTCGCTGGGCTCTGTCCCTTTTCATTACCCGGCCTGTAGTGCTGGCATTAAGAAATTAAGGAAAAAATGGAAACTAGTAATGGTAGAACGAATTCCCAGCGTATAATTTATTGGTATTTCTGTGGTATGGGCGGAATGCCTCGTATTTTCAGTAAATTAAACAAGCAAACAAAAAAGGCAGGGGAATACTGTTATTTCTGTTTCCTCATTAAGCGGTTTGCCGTAAGTTGAATGGAAAGCCCTTGGCAGATGATGGGACAAAGCATTTCGGATTTCTGTCTTGTGCTTAAACCATGCTCTCGCCTTTCTGTGCATCTTCTGAATCCTGGACTGTGAAGGGTAGAAAGGGAAAAGTAACTGTCTTGTTTTCATATCCACCTTACATTTGTTTGTTCACTGGAATTGCCAAATACTTCTATACCAAGTTCTGCTGCTGGTATTTAACTACAGGCTTTGGAGTGGTCACACAGCTTGATAATCTATAAATGGGAAATTAACTGTCAAGAACTGTAAATATTTTTCTAAGAGGGAAAAATAAATATGGGTTTAGATGACAGATTTTAATAAGGACATGTTTTTGATTGTGAATAGCTCATTATAATTACATATATTCAGTGGTATTTTTTTCAAGTTATCGTTCTTGTTCATCCTGACTGAATATGTTGGCATAAATATGGGCAGTTAGTGTTCTGTGTCATCATTTATCATTTATATAGCACTGTAACTGTTAATGGTCCTTTATAATGTACAGAAGTATACTAAACAAGGACCATAACTCTGCTGTCAGGAGCTCACGAACTCTGAACCAGATATTTAGGCTGCTTGATGTGATGTTCAGGTAAGTCCTCTTTTTTGTATGTTGCTTGTACGCTGATTTATCTCACTAAGTGCTCAGTACTCTAACCTTGCTCTAGCAGAGCATTTATACCTACTTCCAAGCAGGTTGAGCTGTTTACCTGCAGTACAGGGGAAGGGCTAATTAATTGTCTAGGTGCATCATTTGAGTGCATATAAAGAAGGAGAAGACTTGCTAAAGAAAAATCTTTTAGCTAAACCAGATTTCCGTGTTTCAGTAACAGAATAACAATATTGTAGTTGATATCTTTCCTTCCCAGATCTGGCCTCAATCTTTCTTTTTCCTCTTCACTTGTGCTTCTCTGTTGGGGCACAAGGAATCCAAGAGTTAAGAGCTGAATCAGGTATTTTAATTGTTCTGCCTTAGCATTGCTCACTTGACTTTCTTGGATTGACAATTGTTTAATTTTTTTTCCCTTAAAAGTACTCCTTTAAATATAAAGTAAGCATTGCTTATTTACTATAGCAATAAAAAACCGAAGGAAATTGCCAGCAATAAATTTAGCTACCAAGCTACAGGACACTCTGAGATGTGTTATTGGAAATCTCTCTAGCTCTGCTCTTCTATTTTGTAAAAATAGTTCAGCCCAAGTATCTCACTTCCCACATTAATGTGAAATCATCAACTACACAAGTTATTCTGGCCTTCTTTTTTTTCTGTCAATAATTTTTTTGTAATATATTTTATTCCATGATGGAAGTGCTCTAACAGGAAAAAAACCCCCAGGAGAGCGCCCTGCAACTCATTATTCAACAAGGTGATACTGTAGTGAGCACTGTGACTCAGCAGTGAGGCCAAAAGCCTGAGCTCTGATTCACTTTCTACCTGCTGAAGAATATGGCCCAATCCTGCACCTCCCTCTGGAGAAGTTCTAAAACTTTGGAACTGGGTCACACTTCCTGGGAGACTTTCCTCTCCCAGTTTTGTGACTCTGCTCTTGGAAATTCTCTCCCAGACAAACCAGCTGCACAAATGTCATCTGTTTTCACATCGGTTTTAATGAAACCATCCAGATTTCCTCACCCCATCCCACTTTTCCACTCTGAATAGCCATACTGCCAAACATTTCTGCAGCCTGAAGCTTAAAGCAGCAGTTTGTCTCTTCCCAGCTGAGTGCGGTGCCACCTCATCCGTATGCCAGACAATTGATTTTTTTATTATTATTCTTAATATTTTTAATATTTTATATCTCCTCTTGGCTTGGTCCTGCATTTGTAAAATGGAGATCATAATACTGTCTTCTCCTCTCGCTTTGTCTTGTCTGCCCACTACATACTAATTTCCAAGTAGGGGTTGTCCTTGAAGCCTACTCAACGGGCTGGCTGCCGCGTGTAGCCCGCTGATGTAAACTGAGGCATGCAGGTGGTCCTGTGCAACAACAACAGTCCATTTCAAAGAATGCCAGGTTTTTACCTAATTTTTCAGCCCTGCAAACTCTAAGCTTCCTGATATCTGAGGGTGCGTGGAACTGTTGGTCTTTCTCTGGAAATGAGAGCTTTGCATTGCTGTGCCATACGCCTGGGGTCAGTAAGGGCTGAGCATCCAGATCGAAGGTGTGTTTCTTCGGATTCTTGCTCAAGGCTGAAAGCAAGCAGGGTCCTTTCTGCTTGTTCCCGGTTCCTTTTAATTTGGGGCCTTTAACGTTGCCCTTAATATTGCATATGGGAAAGGGCGGATTTTTCACTCTGCGCAAGGCACTGTAAAGGTTTTGTAGCACTTCACTTGTTTTCTTTAACCACTTTCTCAGTATTCTGCAGAATGTTAATCAGCATCTTTCACAGGAACTGATTTCTAACTTGAGCTGTCTCAAATCCAGATTCTGACCTGTTTATAGACAGTAAATAATACCTCTCTCTGTTTGAAAAATGGATATACCTAATTTAGGCATTACGCATACAGACAGATTACCATTAGCAGTAGTTTTTGACTATTCTTCATCAGTTGATTTTAAAAAACTGTTATCACTGATTTTTAGCCTGGTGCAGTTGAAAACCTAAATTGGGGATGGTTGGTGATGTTTTAAGTAAAAAATTTTCTTTCTTACTAGTGGAAGGTTATGCAGAGACACATAGCCAGGCACCGTGACTTTGGTGACGAGCAAAAACTTGTTGAGTGCTGTTAACTTGGCTGGTAGTGACTGTCCATCCGTGTCAGGAAGTAGGGTGGAACTTGGATCGAGGAGGGCTCAAGCTTGAGCGTAGATTAGTCTAAAAAATGTAGCTTGTAAATAATAAGGAGAAAGAACCCAAAGCGATTAACAAGGTTTTAGCTCTTAGTTGAGATAAGCAAGGGACATGGACGCTGCCTGTGTGAATGTCAATCATTTATGATACCTGAATCACTTGCCAACTCTTAATGCTATACAACTGGAAATCTGTGCTGCTTGTAAGAACGAGAGCAGCTTTGAGCATGAGATCCTGATTAATTTGATTTACAAGTTCTTATTTCCCAAAGCACATGGCAAAAATTATTCACAACTTAGTATGATTCTCTGATAACTGTTGCTGTGCTATTTAATATGTTATTACTTATTTAGGAGGGGATTGTTTGGGATACTGTTTAAATTACTCTGAGTTGACATGTTGACATGCTGTACTTCAAGAGAGCTTGCAATGGAGGACACTTGGCTTCTTTTATTTCTTTGGTGCATCTCTCCGTTCTTCAAAGTCATAAAACCTTAAACTAAGGCAGCATTCAGAATTGTGCAAGAATGAAAATTTAACAACTGTAGGAGGATTAAAAAAAACTATGGTAGCATTTACCCTCTGTCCCTTTTCCACCACTCCAGTGTTCTCAGGTCTGCTTTTACCCTGAGGCACTGTAAAGGAGCCCTCCTGCCCTCTCCCCACCCCTGCCGTGACCTTCCCCTTTGAGTTCCTCAGCCTGTGAGCCAAACTGACTCAGTGGTAGGCAACCAACAGGCCATTTGTATTGCCTCTGATTTAAACTCCCGAACTTTAAGTAGATGTGCCTTATTTTCATTGTTGAATAATATGAGGGATTTACATCTTGGATTAAACTTCTCTTTTGGACAAGCCCTACGGAACTGGGCTAGCATAGAAACAGAGTACCGGGCAGCCAGCTGCAACAACAGTTAATGCTGGGCTGCAAACGTGCTCGTGGTTTGTCTGAGGAGCTGCTGTTTGGCTGTCAAAGCAGATAAATCCAGGATTCTTGCAGTTATAGCTTTCCAAGAAAAGCATAAGGCTTCGCTAGGCAAAAGTGAATGGGGATGTGTTAAAAAGAAAAAAAATTCTCTCTTGTTATACCTCTGTAACATATTAGGAATAAGGTTGAGGTTGAAAATTTGGAACCTCCATAATTCTGAAACTGTTAAAATCAATAATAGCTTTGAACATTGAGCTGCAGAATGATGCTGTTGGCTGGATACTATTTTATTCAAGAAGCACCGGCTCCTTAACTAGGCTATTTCCTCGGCTAGACCGAGGTTGACTGCAGCACCGGTTTCCCTTTATGCAGGCTGAAGGTCAGCCTTCTTTCTTGGTGGTGTACAGATCACTGAATTGTAAGGGTGCAGACTACGTGTTTAAATAGCTTTATTTTTCATAACACTAAACTACTTCCACTGTTTAAAACAATGCAAGGGGTTACTTTAAAGAAAATGTGAGCTGACCTGAAAAAGAACAGCAGACAGATCATAATGAATCCCAAAGACCCTGTCAACAGACTTGTTCTAGAAGGAATTAATCACACAACCAAAATAAGTGTAAGTACCTGGGGTGGCTATTTAGTTGGTTTAAAAAATAGAGATTTAAGAATTATAAGCAGACTAAACATCTGAAACCTGTTCAAAAAGCTGTTATTACTTTTTCCCCCTGAAATTTAGGGAAATCCTCTGACAGGTGAGCTAGATGTGACAAGGGTGTGAAAGTTCAGAAATGGGAAAATAGTTGTTAAACAGCAGTCTCTCTACAGGTACCTATTCAAGCATCCTCCTCACAGGAGGAAGAAACCAGGCTCAGAGAAATTTCTATCAGTGAGTATATGGAAATGTTCTTGGATAGCTTCTGGCTCTGAGGATTGACCATACCACTTCTTTGTTCCCACACCTGGGAGGTCTTGGAGCATGTGCCTTTGGCTTGCTGTTTTGTCATAGCCCTTGAACAAAGCCATGGCTAGTCTCACAGAGAGAGGAGCAAAGGCAAGCTGACTATAAGTAAACAGCAGAAGAAAACCAAACAATAACAAAAGGATAAAAACAATTTCTGGAGTCTTCTGCTTAGTACTAATGTCATTATTTTTTTTAATATTGTGCTTGAGTTGGCTTTCAGTAACATTAAATTTTCCAAAGAGCACATTTTACCAAACACAGTTGAGTTATCCTGTGAAAGGCCTCAAAGACTGTTTTCTTCCACCTGATAAGAGTTTGCAGTGTCATTTCCCAAATGTATTTCGGTGCTCAGCAAGAGTAACCTGGAGGGGTTGAATATTTGACAGAATTACAAAATGCTACTGAAATCTGTTCTAGTAATGCTTCATCCTTTGCAGGAGAACAATGGTCTTGGGTTTCTCATGATGAGAAACCCTTTGTTAATTTTTAAGCTCTTCAGATAAGATGGGCATGCTTCATGATTATCTTTAGTATGGCAGAAAGCATGGATTCCTTTATTGGTTCAGGGATCATAAATGACAGAGCTTTTATCTAGTTTTAATATCATACTATGTCTTTATCTGAAATGCTGTCTATAGAAGAGTTCAGTGAGGTGGCATGTAAGACTCAGATTGTTCTGGTGAACTCACTCTTACAGATCTATAAATATTTCAGTGACCTTCAATTTGCAGAGCAAATATTTTTGTCTCCCTACATGATGGCACTCACACCTATTGTGGTTCTGCTGCATGGCAGAAGGGCAGGGCTCAAAGAACAGATAGTGATGGGTTTCCACCACCTTTTTCTCTAAGAACAGGTCTGCCCTGAAAGCTGGGGGTGTGGGGTGAGCTCATGGCCATAGGCAGAAAGATTGGTGTCTCACAGTGATTTCAAAACCATCTATTTGCCATTTTCTCCTGCGACCCAGCTCATAGGCTGCTGCATGGGGAGACTGCGGTAGCTGGCAGAGCATAATTTCGGCATGTTCCGTGACACCCTGAGCGGTCTCCTGTTCACAACTTGGTGTGGAGTCCGTTAGTGAGAGTTTCAATGAGCTAGTTACTGGGCAGCAAGATTTGCTTATGTAATCCACCAAGAAGGTATTAAGGTTCTATTAAAAATGCTGCAAGGTCCTTTCAAAATAAAGCCAAGCAAATTGCTAGTAAAACTTTGTTATCTGTGGATCTATGCAGGAATTCATTTGGTCCATAACATCTTGCATTAATTTCCCTTCAGTTCTTAAGATATATTAAATGGCCAGATGCATTATGTAAATTAATAAATTATCCACCCTGTACGACTATAAAAGCTATTCAAGTGGAGCCCTCAGAAAAATTAAACCACATCAATACTGCCTGTTCTAGGCCTCCTATGTAGAAGTAGCACATGATAGTTATGTATCAATGGCCCTCCAATACTAGTTACACAAAGTGATTTTCGGGGAGAGAGCTCTAATGGTTCAAGAGATGCAGTCATCTAAAAATAAATCAGCCTTTTCCAAAGTGCCCACAGCAGCACATCATAATCAAAGTTGATTACATTTGCACCCTGCATCAAATGGATGTATCAGAGTGCACCAAATCACAGAGACCTAATGGTTCACACCTGGCAGATAGCTATTTGACATTTCACACTATTAACGTAAGTGTTCCTGGGGCATGAGATTCATAATACCAGGCTCTACTCTAGTGTATTAAAGAGCTATCTCGGCTAAGGCACATCACCCTGTCCATTGACTTCTTTTAATATAACAGGATCTTCTTCAGTCATAGATCATAATAAAGATTTTGTTCTGTCTGTAGGGTGTTTGCCTCCCTATCAAGACAGCAATGTAACTTTTTATCTTTCCTCTTTCCTGTACCATCTTGACCAGAACAACCTATTTTCCAGTTGCCCAAGTCTCTAGACTAAGTAACAGTTTAATCACAGAATCACTAAGGCTGGAAAAGACCTCTAAGTTCATCAAGTCCAGCCATTAACCCAACCCCACCGTGCCCACTAAACCATGTCCCACAGTGCCATCGTTCTTTCTGTCTAGGCATATGCACAGAACATGGCCAAAACTTTCTGGTCAGGTTTTTCCCTCTTCCTTTTCTTGGAAAGGGTGTGTTTGTGACTGTATCTTACTACTTCTGCATGCAAGTGGCGAGATCTGATCTTTTAATTTTGTCCGTATCCGTATTTCCTACAGTAGATCTGTCATCTTCTATCATATGTTTTTTACGCACGTTGAAAAAACAGGGGATAAACTGGCTTATCCAACAGCCTCAGTCTTCTTTAAAACACCTCGTTGTGGTCAACCCCTGCTTTCTGTTACGCATCTTTTTTACTTGTAATATTTCATGTTCTTCACAATATCAATCTTTCTGCTGATCTTTTCTGCTTAACCATCAGTAGTCTGGCCCCTCCATGTTGTGAAGGATGCTCTCCTCTCAATATTTATTTCAGATGCATAGGGCTACTTTTTTGTGGCAGGATTATTGCAAGACTGTTGTGCTGCTTAGCTGTGTCCCAATTTGTCATGAATCCAATTTGTCATAATCCAAACAGGTGTGAAAATCTTATGTGTCACCTTTGATATCGGCTAGCAGATACTGCAACAAAAATAATAAATATGTCTAATTATTACCTGAAGTTCCCACCTTGATCTTTCCACAGACAAACCTGCCATTGACATAACAGAGGATTTTTCCTGAGGAATGGAAGGGTTGGGCCCGGGATGACAGAGTTATGTGTGCGATTTAGGAGGTCAAGTTCAACTGCCTCATAGGTAGGGGATATGTAATTGGGGGATGCTGCACACATTTCTTGCAAAGGATTAGTCTCTTCATTAGTATTCAGCACAGTGATTTCCTGGCACACATTTGATTGACAAAGCGCATACAAAGGCCTTCGAAAGCTTTTGTAGGAAATAAACAATGTCCTGAGGCCAAATTCCTTGTCAGTAGTCTTGAGTTTTAGCAAGCAAGCAATTTATCATGTTCAGCCCACACAGGTGACAAATCAGTGTTGCAGATACTATTGTACGAAAGCATCAGGCACTTGCAAAACTGTGGGTTTAATTTTTAACTCCTTCAAGGAAAGGGCTGATCAGCAGCTAGATTCCTGGTATGGGATCGCTCTTTATTTTTTGAAGTATCGGCATGCCCAGAATTGTACAGGTTCACATGTCTTGAGTACCGCTGCGCTCCCGCTGCTTCCCTCCGAAGTCTGGTCAGAGCAAAGGTGGGACTTCACTGCCGCGGTATGATTAACTATTAAGACAATAAGGGCTATATGCTAAACCCAAAATTAATGGTAACAAGAAGCTTAAGGAGATAGAAGTCTGAATTTCCCATTTACTTTAGGCAGCACTGCTGAGCAGTTATTTTCTTTTTCCTTATTCTACTTCTGAAATACTGATGGTGTGGGAGCTAATGCATTTTTTTGGGACAACTTTGGTATTGTTTCCCCTTCCTTGCAAGTAGGGAAAGGCTATACCATAGCTCGTAGGAGATGACTATGCATGTCTAATTTGAATTTGCACTCTGAACATCGAGGTTTTTGAAATTTACTTCATGCTTAATCTGTGAGAAAAAGAGAAACTGATTCCCTTGAAGAATTTCCATAAACCTGGAAGTTCAGTTGTAGAACTTTTAGTATTGGACTAGGGCATCCCTGGGTGTGCTTTCTCCAAAACAGAGTGGAATAGTATTGTCCAACCCAATATTGAAATGAGCTGGTAAGAGAAAATAGTGTACCTTTAACCAAGTACATTATTTCTTCTTCAAACTTTATCTGAGTAATGACTAGAGAGTGATCCATGGTGAAAAGATTCATTCCTGTATTCTTCTCTTCTATAAAGTGTGTTAGATTCTCCAGCCAAAAAACCCCAAAAACCTCAATATAACCTATCATCATGTCATATATCATAAAAGCTCTTTCAAATACCACTTGGGACACTGGTGAAAGTACTATACATAGCAAGTAGCTTGGCTTTAAGAATTATTTAAAATCTTCAGCATATTCAAAACCCTAATTTAAGATACACATACATATAGACCGACAATGTGTTTGTGTTTTTATTTGTGATAGTATTTGAAGGTAAAAGGAGGTCACACCTGAAATGAAACTACACATACCGGCACAGAAAAGACTTGCCAGAAACTGAATTGGTATTGCGTAGGATTTGTAGGATTCACTATTGACAAAAGAAAAATAAGTAATACTAAATTATTAAAAGTTCTCTCTTTAGCAGTGAGACTTTATTCAAGAAAAAAGGTGGTTCTTAGTAACTGCCATTGCAAGTGGAAAGAAAAGATAAAGTATTTATTTAGAATGCCCAAATTCTGATGGAAAAATTGGTCCTTATATGAAATTACAGATATGAAAAAACCCCTCAAAGATCATGTAAGGGAACCTATGAATTAATTAAGGTTTGTTTTGCTTTCCTTGAGGAAAAAGCTTCTGTTATTGGTATTGATGGAAAGAATGATTACATGGAAAGTGAAGAGGTGTTTTTTTTTAAGAAAGGAAACAATGTTAATCTCCCTAATCTACAAGGAATGAAGCAATAAACTCCTAAATAAGCAGTAAACTACTGGAAAGTCACTCCTAATTCTTCTTCTTAGTTTCTAATTCTAAGTATTCTATGTAGCTCTAGAAGAATAATGTGCCTTACTGTTTGTCCTTTACTTCAGCTATCCATAGCTCAGTCTCTCAAACTATAAAGCTCCTGGATTCTTTAAGTGCTCCTTGATTACAACAACTCTTAGTAGTCTTTTAATTCTCAATGTATAGGTAGCTGAGATGACAGAAATCTGATTTTAAAGAAATTCTAATTGATTCTTGTGAATTTGAAAAAGCAGATGGGATCTGCAGTCATTTTAGTTTAGACTAATTGAGATGTTAAAGTTGGCACTTTATCTGCAACATATGCAGAGCTTTCTGTAACCAACGCTGTTGCTTGAGCAATTACGTTCTCCAGAATCCACGGTCTCTTGGGATTTTTCCCCTTTCTACTAGGCAGCGATGAACTTGGAACATATTGCTCATTTTAAGATGTCTTTAAAGAATTGACAGTAACATGTTGGTGTTACAACCTGAAAACATCACAAATGTGTGTTTAGAAAAGCGTTTAGTCATCCAAATATTTTTACAAGGCCTTAGTAAGTTGAATTCAAATGGAAATTCCTGATCCCAAGAGTCCTTCTGTGGCATGTGACAGGCTCACAAGGGGGGCTTTGATGAGGGGACATTTGGCCACAAGGAAAATAATGTTTAAGAATTATTTAATTAAGAGTTGTTGTGATAATTTGTTTTATTATTTGGAGGAGTTTCATTAGGAAAGTTCACAAAACCACTGAATTTTGACAAAGGGAACCTTTTGTAAGGAACACGTTCTGGTGCATTTATGGTATGTAAGTAAGAGCAGGATGAACTCTTTCGAAACAGCTGTGTAGCTTCAAAGGAGACATAAGCTTGAGCAAAGGGCTTCACTTTTAGCCTATGATACAACTGTGATGGATCTGTTCTTCAAGAAACCTTTCTTCTTGATAGGATTGAGCCTTGATTATTCAAGACAATGGGAGACTGAAAAAAAAAAAGTAGATCAAGTAGTGCGTTAGTCTACAAGATCATTACTGCGCCTAACATTTCCTTTTTGAAAAAGAAAATTAAGACAAAGTTAACAGTTGTTGTGCCCTTGGCATAGAATAGCTGATCCACAACCAGATAAAGTCTGAGTAATACACTTCTATTATCTTTATCAGCTACTATTTTGTTTTTTTAAAAAAAAAAATTGCTATTTAAGAAACAATGAAGAAAAGCACAAAAGAACATATTTCTTTGAAACAGATAAGTCTTGAAAATCTTAAGTAAAACTACCTAGAGAAATTAAACTACTGGAAATCCTGTTTTCACAAGTTTTTGTTCAATTATCCCTATCTGAAAGCATTCAGAGACTAAAGAGGCTGTTATGGTTCCCTAAAGTTGATATATGCTTTCATTTGTATTGAAGTTGACTTAAATGTCTTATTTCTATTCATAGTGTACTTTTTCTCTTAAGACACTTATTGTTCTTCCCATACTGTTTTTTCAAGTCATGTTCTTAGCCATAATCTAAGAAAACCAGCTCCTACATACAGCACAATGGCAAAGTTCATTAATTTTTCTGATGCTAAAACTATTCTGATGGAGAAAATATACGAAATTGTTTTACCTCTCTCTTGTTTTTTTGGCGTAATACATACATCTTTTTCTTTTGGTTAGTCATATCCTTGCTGGTTAAGATAGCAGTAAATGATTTAGACACAATTGCAAAGAGCATTGTGCACTTGTATTTAAAAATCAGGCTGCCTCTTAAAAAGAAAACAATTTAAGTAGTGTAAATGAGTACTGGATCATTTGCCTGGATAAGGCAAATAGGGAAGACTGAGGGAACTGTACTTACTGTTGATGTTAAGTGCTAATGTTGGGGGTCTGTTTTTATTTTTAAAATCCAAACAAGCTCAAATATATTTTGTCTGTCCTAATAGTTGAACTTGGAACTTAAGAAATAAAGTGTGTAACTGTTCATTTAAAAGCAAACTTTTGATGTAACAGTTATCACTTAAGTTGTAACTTAAGTCCAACTTGACTTAGAACTTTTAACTTGAGAGCTTAAAACTTTAGAAATGCTGCTGGATTTCTTTTTTTCTTTGATTCTGTATTAGATTGTGCTCAAGGCTTCAAAGTTTAATTGCTTCATGGCTGATTTGTTTCCAAAGGTGTTAGACTTATGCTTTAAGTTTTACACTAATGTTGTTTCATGCTCGCACCACTGATTTGCTTTAACTGTGCGTCTTTCTTTGAAACTTATGAAAAAGCAGTAGTAAGCAAACAGGGCTAAAACCTTGTCTGTCATCTGCCCTCTTCCCCCTTCCTGCTTCCCCTTTGCTGCCCAGACTTCTGCTCAAGGGTCTTCTAGTCTCATCAGGTGTAAAGGACTGATAACTTTGCTCCATTACTTCTTACTTTTAGGTGTCTAGTGTTTCTTTTGTCTAAAGAGACGTGGAACTAAAAGTATAATAATATAAAAATCCAGCCTGTTAGACTTAAGATCTCATAAGAGGAGAGTAACTTAAAAATTATCAGCTAGCTACCCATGAAGTAGGTGCTTAAGGAAGGACTTGGCCAGTTCATGTAACTTACCTCATGCATCCAGTTGTGGTATAAACTGAAGTGAAGGGTGTTGAGGTGTGTTCATGATATTAAAGCCATAAAAGCCATCCAGGAGCCTTGTTGTCTTTCAGTTCTTTAGAGTAGCAGTAGCCACAGCTCAGAGTACCAGGGAAAGTGTCACAGCTGTGGACATTCCCTGTCCCTTTGACGGGAGGCAAAGGGGGATGCCAAATTCCTCTACTCAATCTTTGTTGCCTGTATGAGTGATGGAGCCCTTTGCATTTTTGAAAATGAAATGTGTATTTGTGTATTTGGGAACTTCTGCCCTGTTTCTTCTCTTATTTTCCCCCTCCCTGTTCCGTCATTGAAAACAAGAGTTTGGTCTTTGAATTGACAGTGCAGTATTTTTTAATACAGAAACTCATTCTGCTGTGTGGGGTTTTCTGTATTCGGACTGTAGACTCGGGTTTGTTCTTTCTGTTGCCTATAGTTAGAGTGGGTTTTCGAAGACTTTATTCCTCTATAATAAAAATATGTATAAAAGACCAAGAGACACACAGTTTTAGGGTCTAGAATCTAGGTCTACCAGGGCCATGTCTCAGTCCAGCTCTTCTCTTCCCTAAGCTAAACTATTGCATCTTCAAATGAGCTTTTATGCTCCCACTGCAAATAATTTGAATGAAGAGCAACTAACCAACATCGGAATTTCATCACACCGGTATCATCTCATCCATACAACAAAAGGCTGTCTTTCAAGTCAAAATGACTTTCCTTATTAACTAATTTGACTGTGGCAGTGTGGACATGTTGTTAAGATGCTATGACTAGCATCGGTCTTTGTTTCTGATCACGTCAGCTAGTGGCTAACAGGAATAATAGTGAGTTGTGCATGTTTCTTAATGGGAATGCAAGTAACAGTCAAGGACAAGTTTTCTTTAAAAAGAAAATAGTGAGTGGCAGCAGTGTAGCACGGATTTAATGCTTCCTCTTTCTGAAGGAAGATGGAATTTCACATTCTGGCAACTCTTTGGAACAGAGGAGCTCTTTGAGTCTTGAAACAGAATACATAAAAGATCGTTACATTCAAGACGTAACCGTCTGGATACAGAAAGGTAACTCGACATATGAAATAATTGCAAGTGGTGGAAGGCTTGCTGATCACAGCCTGCTGTATGACAGCATTTCGACTTAATATAATTAATATTAAAGACAGTTCTATGGATTTGGCAGTTGGAGTTAATTGGATCCAGAAAGGTGGGGTTCTGAGCCTTGCTTCTGCAGTTAATGGTCAACAAATACATTCACTGCTGACATCTTAGCCAGTATATAGAATAAATATTACTGTATGAAGGACTGTAGGACAGCCAAGAAATTAGAATTGCATAATTTTGTACCTAACTATGAGTTTATATTCAAGTAACAATGGTAAAACTGTTTTAACCAAGGGTATTTACTTACTACTTTTTGACAAGCTGTATTATAAAAGATTTTTGCTTCTTTTTAAAAGAATACAAATATTTGAAGAAGACACTGACAGTTTCATATATTGAGGAAGAGATGGTTTTTTTGTGTGTAGATAAAAGCAAAAGAAAAATCTGGTGTAGTGCTGAAGTTAGATAAAAATGAAATAAAAGGTTCTGTGATCAGAGTAAAAAGGAACATGCCATGGTATAGTTTTTGTTTTCTTCTCTTGAACATCCCTCTAACTACTAAAGTGCAGTAGGCATTCATATTCATACAGCGATTTCCCTAATCACTGGCCTATTTTAAATATTTTCTCCCCGCCCATGTTGCTAGGGCTTGGGGGAGTTTCTTCGTATTTGTCTTCTGGGTTTTTTGGGGGCGACTCCGCCTCCTTCAGAACTTGCGCTTGTCTGCTAGGTGTGTTTTGCCATCTTGTCGCACTGGAGCTCTTTCAAATCACCTTACACATCAAGGCAAACAAAAGCATTCTCAACACTGAGACTCGTGTTACTCTACCATCTGCTTTCCTCCTTCAGAGTAAGCTGCTCAACTGTTCGCAGGCTTCGCTCTTCCTAATGTTTGCTTTGTACATGCTTCTTGTTTGATCATCGTCTCTATAGCTTATGCTTTAGCATGGGTCTTAAAGATAAATGGGGATCAAATCAGTAAGAAGTTTTTTCAATGTTTTTTGGGGTCAACTAATGTTACGACTTATTTCCTCTGGCTGAAAATGAGGCTAATATGGAAGATGAGGAAGGTTTGTCCCATGTCTTGTTTTATCTGTGCATATTTCAAAGCCACAAAGTCCAAGAAAATACCTGATCATATTTTCAGGTTACTCAGGACAGTAAGAACATCCTAACAGTTATGGCCTTTTAGAGTTACTATCGTACCACTAATGACTGACAAGTGGAACTATGCATGAGTGATGTACAACTAAACATAGCAAAGGATGCTTAGTGCTAATCACTTCTGATGATCATTATAATAAATTATTTGAAGTAACAATTATCATCTCAATTATTCCAGGTAAACTAGTTTGTTTGGTTTTTTAGAGTCCCTGCTAGAGCTTAGATGTTTATTCAGCTTGACATTGTACTCTCTGTTAGTGAGGAAACACTCCCCCTCTTGAAAAATTTATCGTCTAGAGTAATATTGCTTACCTCTCTTCGGGTGTAAATAAACACAGTACATGCAAATAAATGCCAAACAAAATAACCAGTGGCTCTCAGCATACAGATTTTTTTTCGGAATGGTATATCTTCCCACACGTCTACTCATTCCCTGCTTGGGTCCTGCAGCTGCAAGTTCTTGGTCTTAAAGCGTTTCCCAGCCATCCCACATACATAGGGACCATAAATACCACTTACCCTGTGGAACAGATTCACACTGGAATGTGTGATTCTTCTGCCTCAGATTGTCTAGTCTTTGCTGACAAAATGAGCAACTCGTACGCTCCTGGGTGCTGTGCAGGGCAGTGCCCCAGGTCCTCTGGTATCTGGGAGGTTTTTACGGGGTGGGGAGAAATGAGAAAAGGAGGGTCTCGCTTGTCACACTGTCCTCCCCGCTATATGAAGGCTGGCCAATACATCGGGCTGCCCATGTAGAAACTCCTCTCATGGGACATGAACGTGGAGTGGTCTGGCAGGGCAAGGAACTAAGTCCTCTCCCATCTGCTCTGTAACGAGAGATTTAGAAATCCATAGCTTGTGTAATCGTTTCAGAACATAAAAATGGTCTTCAAAATTTCTACAGAAAAAGCAGAAGCTCTCACCACCTTAGTTTGTCATCCGAAATGACTTGGCCATGACTTTGATCCAAATGTCACATAGTCTCTTGGTGTCACATTTATTCTTTTAAGTAACGCAAACAGGTGTTAGACTTGATGTTCTTGTTGGGAATTAAATACTTAGTGAAGTAGACTACCCTATAGAGTTGCTGCTCAGATATTTGTGCCCTAGCAAGTTGAATGTTCTCCTGGATTCCTTTTGGTGTTGCAGAAGCCGTGTCACTTAAATGGGGGGAAGCCAACCCCAAGCAAAACAGAACAAAGCAAATCTAGCCACTAAAGTGGCGTGTTTGAGATTTGTCTAATCTACGGCTATGCACTCTGTAAATACACGTGTTAATGCAAATGAATATGCAACTGGGGGACAATGTTTCATGTTCCCTAATCTGTTTACATAATGTTTTATTTGCTCAAAATATGGACGGAACAAGACTAAGAGCTCAATCTGATCTTCAGACAGTTATGTTGATGGAATTGCAGTGATTTAATTTAAGCATTCCTTAATTATACATATGCTGTTGTGAACAGACTAGCATTCCCTTCTGAGAAGTTCAGAGTGGTCTAGTATTCTGTCTAAGAGTTTCTGCAGTAATATGCAGTTTAGGAAAAGAGATGTGCTGAGAAAACAAAGGGAGAGAGAAAGAAATTCGCTGGATAAACCTTACCAAGAATAGTATACTGTGGTAGCCTCTTGGATTTTCAGTGTATTTTAGAAACTGTTTTTCATTGTGACTGTATCTGTAACGAGAAGTAGGGAGATGGCAGTATGACATACCTGGTTACTAATTGGAGGATGTGAAATACTTAAGGTCGTTAAGAATCTTACACTGTAAATCGTTCCCATTCCTACACTTCAGATTTAAAGAGTACGGCAAGAGAGATCGTAAGGCCTATTGTGCTCAGCATTTAAGTTTACAAAAGTCACTAACAATGATGGCTCTGAAAAAACAGTCTACAAACTGCCTCTGCTCTACAGTGGCTAAATGTGTTCGGTGCCTTTGTTTGCTTTGGCACTAAGAGGTATTAAATTAAAACAGAGCTGAGGGGACAAAAAACAGTGTAATTCTAATCCCAGTATAAATAAATTGTGTAGTAATAGTAGGAAAGAATTTTGCATTTATACTAGGGAGTATAAATGCAATATTCATTGCATTTATACTATAAATTATAGTTAATACTATAAATTTTGTCATCTAAATTATCAAAATATTTTTATTCTAGGCCTAAGAACTCAGGATTGTGATTTCTGTGCCATCATTCAGTAGAGGTTGTTAATTATTTTGAGGACTCTGATCTGTCTGTAGTTTCCCAGACATGTGTAATTCCTCTTGACCCCCAGGTCCTCCTTAACCCTGTTCTTCGGGATGGCTCTGGGAGATCACTCGCGCTCCACTTCACACGGGGGACATCTGAAGGAAAAGGCAGATAGTCAGCGTGTCTGAAAAATAAGAATTCAGTTTCATACTTGGAACTTAGATACAGCGAGTCCTTGATCTTGCCGTGTTCATATAATTATTAAAGAAGTTATGGCCACTTGGCTTTCAGCGTTGGGTAAAACAAGGTGTCATAGTGAGTTTTCTCTTAGTTTATACTTCATTTGCACATGTAAGTGAAGTGGGATAGAACTTGGTGTTGCAGAGAAGCAGAAAGCCAAGTGCCTGCCATACAAGCTGGGAAAAGCTGCGGGGAGCTGGCACGGCCGCTGGTGACCCCGGGTGCAGACGCGGCGCTGCTGTTGGGAGGGTGCCCGAGGCACGCCTGCCCTAGGTGATGTGCCAGTCTTGGAAGCACACCCGGGGCTATTCCTCACTGGCACAGTGTGTGCATCCCTCCTGTATCTGAGCTGCTAATGTAGAAGGCAAGCAGTATCTCTGCCAGCTTTCCTCATAACTAAGCATTTCTTTTTGGATCCTGTTCAGATTGATAGCGATTTGTGCATAAATTCAAAGTGAAAGCAGATTAGTATAAAACACCTGTGCTTATTCCTAGCACGCGGGAAGATCAGTCTCCATTGCAAAAGCAGCTTTGGTATGGCGCACTGGCAGGGCGAGCTCCTTCTCACCACTGTATTTATTATTGTTTAATTAAATAGAGGGGAGTTAAGTAGCTCAGGAAGAAGTCAAGTGAACACCCAGCCCCGTCAGTCTTTACATAAGTAATGACTTTACCTGTAGGTGACAAAACGTATTCAATTGTTGAACAGAACTGTATCACTTCATGCATTATATTCATGCATGATTTGCTTGTGAAACAATTTTAGAAGCTTAGCCCCCCAAATTTTTCAGCATGTTTCTATCATTAGCATTAAAAGTCCGTAGTAAAAAAAAAAAATTATTTATTTTATGAGTTAATGCTAAAGTTCACTAATGAACCTCATACTGTGAAATACGCTCGCTTGTGTTCCTCAAACTTTTTTTTCCTGTATGGCATAACTGTGCCTCCTTGAGGGCTGTTCATAGGAATAGTAAGGTGGCACTTTGAAATACACAAATAGCAAAGATCTGCTTACACTTGATATATTTTTTTATCTAGAAGAAAGAGTTACTACAAAAATATTCCCGATAAAGTCTGGGGAATACATGTTTGATAAGAAATGGGAGACTAATCTTGACCCCTGTGCAAATGAATGTAGTGGTCTACGGGAAGGTGATGTTCATGATTTCTTTGCACAGAGGTCATCAAAACTTCTTGTCTCATTCTCTTTTTCTGGATTACCTTTGGGATTTCCTTTAGCTTGACACAAACAGCTGAAATTTCAAAATGAAGCAATAACCCCAAATCTCAGTTTTGCTTTTGTGAAGGTTAAAGAGGGGAAAACCAACCAAACCAACCCCGATACCACAACTATCCCCCACCTCTCGGGACCCTGTAAATCGAGATGCTAGAGCAGTTCGTAGTTATTGGCGGGAGAAAGCCCCAATGCCAGGCCTTGAGACTCTGCACCTCTTCTGGCTGGTGAAGCAAACACAGAGAAAGAAAATTCACTTTTTTGCAAGCCTCTGAACAGCTTCTGTGTCCTTTTTCTTCACCTTCTTTGCTGACACGAGGTGGATTTTTTGAATTTTTATTTCTAATATAAAAAATATTCTGATTCTGTGCTACCTGCTAGAGCAAAACCCAATCACCTTGCGGCAATCCTACTGTGACGTGGTGCAGAACAGAGGCAAGAAGTGTCTTGGTTTTGAAGACATCTGGTCCAGCTAGTAGCTTGATTCGGCTTTTTGTGATTTTTTTTTTTTTTTTCAGAGCACCATGCAGAAAGCTGAGATATATTAATGAGCGAGGCACTCTGTTCTGCTAAGAAAGATATTCCACAGAGTAAATCAGTAATAAACAGTAATAATTTATTATTAGTTTTGGAGAAATAATTTGTAATACATACACATTCCTTGAGGGAAAACAAATATAGCAACTTTTTAAATGCAGTTTAAATAAATAATAATTTAACATAGCTTAAGAATGATAGTGCTTACAGTCAGGAGTTAATTTTTTTAAATAAAGAAGTAATCAAATTTTTCCCTAATTCCCAGAAATAAGAAGAGATACCCTTAAATGTTGTTAGAATGCTTTTAGAACATGCGATTCATCATGTGCATGAAAATGAAAATTGGTTTTATGAGAGAGAGTAGACCAAAAAGGGCATACATTAACTTGTCTTCGGAAATATTGGCTATATTATTATACTATGCATCTTTAGTACTTGACCTTACATGTCACTAATATAATACGCATTTTTATGATACAGTTACACTGGATGCTCCTTGTGACTACTGCACTCCATCCCAAGGTTAGGGTAAAGATAAGATGCATTAAAACAATATCTCTGTCACTATTAACAAAGAAAATCAATCATTCTGCTTCCTCCTGGTCCCTGGTTTGCAATTTCAAGATCAGCAGCTTCCAATAATTATTTTGCCGACTCTATTGATATGGTTGATGCATAGAAACTCTTCTAGGCTCTGACAACATTAGTGATGAAATGCTAATGCTCTTACGTGCCTAATCAAACATACTGCTTTACTGAATGCATGAAAGGATTCTGATTTGGGGGGTTTGTGGTGTGTGTATATACATATGCTCTGCTTCTATTTACACTGCTGGACTCAGCTGCTCTGTCTTCCATTTATGATACAGTTTCTTCCAAGTGACTGCTGCCAGGTATATGTCATCTGAGATGTACGGTAAATGTTGGGTTTTTTACTTGCAGCAGTGAAGGGCAAGGCAATAGGAATAACCATCCAAAATGGGAAAAAGATTTTTAACTTAATTTAAAAAAAATACCAAATTCAGAGAGCAGATACTAACTAAAGCCAGCTGCTACCCAAACAGCATACCAATAGCTGTTGGAAGAAACACAGTATTTCAAAGGAGGAAAACTTTGCTGTTGTTCAGTGAGAACAGGGGGGGAAAATAAATGCTGGAAAGCATATTTTGTTCAAGTTAGGCCCAGCAAGATACTTAAAAAATAAATTTTAAAAGTTTATTCTTGACTTACTCCCCACGTGTCAGAGAATGGTGTCATGCAATGGTAGGTTGTCTTTCCGTGCGAGAGAACAGCAGCGTATTAGAAAGCCATCAAATGTGGCGAAGGATTTAATACCAAACAGGGTAAATCTGGAGATAATATACGGGCCCTGGGCATGCTGGAGTTTCTAGGCACTGTAATTTAAATAACGTATTAGAAACATCATGTAAGCGCACAGCACAAAGTCCAGTGGGAATGAATGACCTCAAACTGACCTGATGTATCAATGTAATTTGGGCATATCTTCAAGGACCTTTAGGCATTGCGGCAGTGCGGAACCAAAGTTACTACCAAACTATCATTTGCAACTGTCTTCCCTGAGAAATGTGGTTAAAAATCTACTTCTAGAGGTATCACTAGAATGAATAGACTGGAATTTTGGCTATTCACTATAATAGCACAAAAATACAGTCTGGGCAAAACAGGCAAGAATTTTCCCTGGAAATACCTCAAAATTCTCCAGCAGCAATAAGGAACGTCTGCAGAAAAGTGTAGGGTGAGCCTCGGGGTGTCTGTGTGTTGAGCATTACCATGTCTGTATATAATAAACTTACAACAATGTGTTTATATATATAAACATGTATGCATGCACATACATTGCACCCATTTGTTAATTTAAAAATCATTGGGTTCTGTGTATTTTTTGATTAATCCAAACCACTTTTTCCATCACCACTTCTGTATGAGATGGAAATCACCCATCACACACCAATCTCATTTTCAGAGTTACTACTTTTTTTGTTGTTGTTGTTCTACCTGCTGATTTGTGACATCACTGCTTTGGTCACTATACTGCTGCAGGAGTTCTTTTGGGGTGAATCTCTCTCTTTTGCTTTACAGCTGTTAAAACATAGTCTGTTTAGTGAGTTGGTTAGCAAATGCTTTCAGAACAGAGCCAAAGGAAAGTCATCCCTTCATTCAGGTGTTTTGTATGTTCCAGCCCTGTCTAAAATCTCCAAGTGCCTTTTTTCTGTCTAATGACATAACTCTGAATTCCGCCTTTGGGCATCCACACTGGATGCTGATAGCAACAGAAGGGGATTTTTTACTAATGTGCTAAACTCCAGCCGTTGTCATGTTAATGCCAATTGCTTGGTTGTCCTCTAGTAGCGTTGTGCAACAGAGGTAAAGCAAACCGTAAGCTCACACAAAATGTAGTCTGAACCTGAAGGCGTCAAAATGTACTGAGATACCTCAACTCGGAAGCTTGAAATGTCATCTTTGGAGTATTTCAGTAAAAACATGGAAAGAGGTTGAAACGTTGTCACAAATATCTATTTTACAAATACTGCTCTAAAATAGCAACTGTAATGCGACGTTTTATTACTGTGAAGATTATCAAAGAATTCAGATTTCTTTCCATATCGTAAGATGTCATGAACGAGGAAGACATCCTGTGTTTCTGTACTGCACTGGTTTTTTCACTTTGTGCCACACACACAAAGTCGAGTGGAGGAGAAAGATGGACGCTTTCTTTTAAGGATTAATCAGAAAGTAGGATTTTCTCAGTTTGATTTGCTTGGAATTAACAAAGGAATAAATTAGAGGAAGAAGAAAACTCCAGTGAAGCCCTAGTGCTCTATCTATCACCTTTTTTTGGTCTCAGGTGCTCTTGGGAGATCAGGCTCACCTAGAAACATCCGTACAGTGCTAATTTAGAATTTCCATTAAACATCTTGGCACTTCCAAAAAAGAATGCGTACACCGAATACGTTGTTCATGGAAAAAATGAATCATTATCTTAGTTTTTTCAATATACTAAACTAAAATAGAAGCCTGTTAAGGGGACACTGGAGTGGAAGTCTATGTTATTCCACCCTGTTTTGTGGATAAACGAAGTACATCAGTTTTTAGTACAGACAGCAAATCAATTTTGCAAGTGCTAAATACATCTAGAGAGGGGAAATATTTTGGAGTAAGCACACGTGCTTATTGGAATCCTATTATACTCAATGTAAAAAAAATCCGTAAACAAAACAACCTGTTGAAGTTTGGCAGAAAGAAGGTAAACTGCTGGAGTTGTAACTGTACAGGTCAGTCCATGTTTCTTCACTCGTGAAGCTGCAAATAAAACATTTATTCACCTAAGTAGTAGCTTTCCCCTCTTTGCTATCCCAGCACATTTTACACTTGCAGTGCTGAGGTGATGTTACAATGTTTGTTCATGCTGGTAACAGAAACACACTATTTTGCCCCTTTTCTGCATGGCTTAGGTTGGTAATCCAGTAAAAGATTTAACTGGATAGGGATTCCTGCCAGCTTTAGTTGGACTACTGGCTTAGCGCTAAGGAGTTATGAAAAGGTTTTGTATGTTGTAGTGGATGAAGCCTTTGTGCTGAACAAATTTCAGTTGAATCGAGTGAAGATGTTTCATAAAGTAACACTGCTTAGCCTGAAATCAAGACAGGGAGAAACTGGGGTTTGGGTTTCTTTTGTTTTTTAGGTTTTTACACTCAGCAATGTTAGTAGAAGCCTATGTTGACATGCAGTCTTTCATTTCAGAAGAGTTGCCTATGTGCACATAAAAGTATCTTTTCAAAAATACTGCCTTTGAAAATTTTATGTTTCCCCACTCTCTCGTGAACTCTTAAAACTGTAGAGAAACTTTCTTTAAAAGCATTTAAAATTACTCCTTACAGCACTGATAAATCCTCGTGCATGTTTCTGCTCTTATGGATAAATCCTCGTGCATGTTTCTGCTCTTATGCTTTGGGCATTGATTCGACTTCTCTGCTTTCTGTAACTGAATTAAACAAGATAGGAACAGTCCTCTTCAAAAATAAATAAATTGTCTTTTAAGGGAAGGTATGACCAATAAACAGGTTTACCTATCTCACACGACAGCTTTTATTTTAGCTGCAGTATGACATCAAGAAGTCTATTGACTGTCAGATTAACTTTAATAAGTTTATTAAGCTATGTGACACGGGCACACAGCAACCTTCGTGAAAGCTTGATCTTGCTTGCTGCTAGTGAAGTCAAGGGAGGGAAATATCATTGCCTTCAAGTATGCAAGGTCAGGCTTTTGAAGCAGAAGTGATGTTGTCAGAGGTACAGAACAGGAAGTTCTCAAATGTAGTAACATCGTTATTTTATAGCATTTTTATCTTCTGACTCGTAGATGGCATTGAAGCATGCTGTGCCAGTGACTGCTGACTCAGGGCAAGAGGGGAAGAGAGAACCTCTTTAGATCCCGAAAAATCTTTCTGATCAGGAAGATTTTTCTACTAAAATCATTTATGCCAAGATGGACCTGGTTAGGCCATAACAGTATATGCAGTTACGCTGGCGTAATGGGTGGTGGGACAGGGTGAAGAGGAGATGAAGAGCTTGGAAGTAGGTGGGCCCTTAGGGGTGTAGCCTTCCTCCACTCCCGCGTGAGCCGCCCCAGGGCGTACCCAGGTTCTCCCAGCTCCTCAGCGTCCTACGGGCATAAATGCTCACCACGGAAGTACTGGATTAAGGGCAAACTGCCAGGTCCCGTAGTTTGTCTGCGAAGCGCCCTACAAAAAAGGAGTGATGAGAAGAGGGTTGGGGATTAGTGGGCTCTTGGGAACAATAAAGAACACAAAAAATAAAGACCAACCTAGGCTGGAGAAAGGTAAACCAGAGCCTTTTGGGGCTTGGGTTTTTTTCCCAAATTCCAGATTTACCAACATGAATCACTGAGAAGATGAATGACCAGCTGCTTTTCTCTAGCTTGTTGTACCCAGAACCTGAGAAGGGTATCATGTGTTTTTGAGGGAAAACCTTAAGATACACAGTCTAACAGTGACCTGTTCCCGATAACTTTGTTATCAGCATTGAACTGCGTATCCAAAGTTTCAGAAGTGCTTTCATTTCTGTTAGTATCCCTGTTGCAGCCGTCAACATGTAAAATGCATCGCTACCCTCAGGCTAAAGTTGGATATTTGTCAACTCCACTGGGAGCTGTAAGCCTGCATCGGATTGTGAAATTCCATTGTGTTTTGAGAAAAGAGTAAGAAAGTTGATATTCTTAATGGATGCTAGCTATTTTCTGTACGAGACAAACTATGTTCCCCTGATACCACGTGTTTTCAAAGGATCTTCTCCAATTGAGCAGTTACTACTTGAAAAGTATTCTCTTTGATTACGTATTAAAAAATACTAAATTGGCAATATGTTATGGCTAAGAATTTTTTAAGTGGTAGATGATTTGAGAGCCTTCATTTTTTGCTTCTTGAGACACCCCAAAGAAGCAAACTTTTCAGAAATGTCTTAACACGCCACGAAGGAGAAGTCACATCATGTCAGTAACTGAAACTAGGGTGGCAAAACCACCGGGAGCCATTGAAAACCTTGTAAACGATTGGAAGCCTTAATAAGGCTTGAAAACAGCAGCTTAACCCAGCACCAAGATTTTGCAACCACTCACAGTCTTATCACAACAGAACAAGATTGGAAATCGGTTTATTAAGCAAATTGTCTCAACCAAATATAACCCCCAAATAGGGTAATGTTCTCGGAGAAGGAATCTTTGCTCTGTGTGACTTGTTCTTTTCTAAAAAATCGACTAGATAAATACTGAAGTGGATTATAGTTATCAGTTCTCTAAGGAAAAATTAATACGGTAACAGATATTCTACAGTTAACATTCAGACTGATAAAATATATTTTTCTTTCAGTATCTTTTTAGTGTTCAGTAAAACATTTTAAAATAAACCTCTCAAAATAATTTTATTTTACAGTGTCTGCAAAGGTCTGGTTGCCCTCACATGATTCCTACAGCCAGATTTGGCACTTACAAACGCACATTGTGTCTCTTGTGTCTGTGTGTTTTAGGATAACAGAAAATCTGCTCAGTTTGATAATGTCTCTGAGCCATATAACGGTTCAGCAGACACTGACTCAAATCATGTATGACATAGCTACATAAATATTAAATATACACCAAATGGGAGCAGGGAGAAGTTGTAGGGAAAAACAAGACAGACTGCCTTTCTCTGCAATTTAAATGGGAGAGGAAAAAACCAAAATTCATAAGGAGCATTTAAAAGTGACGGGTTAAAACGTATGTTGTGGATGAAGTATGTTCTACTCATCTTTCACAGCAGGCTGCAGCCTCCTGAGCTGAGCAAAGTTCACGAGCGGGTTCAGCAGACTGGGAGGAGAGTGACCGTATTATCGCAGGGGACTTCAGAAATAATGAGACTGTGATCTAGTGCTAGAGCATCTTGCATTCGGGTGTTTTAATACATAGCAGAGCTGTCTTCTGCCAAGCATTGCTGCACAGTTTTGCGGAACACATTTTCAATAGAAAGCATGGTACTATTACAACTAATACTCCGAATGCTTTGTATAAATGGTCAAAATAAACGTTCACACAAAGGGATTCCAAATCTCTTCGGGTAGTTTTCAAATCCAGTTCTTTGCCTCTTTTTCTAGTGATCTGCAGTACTTATAGCTAAGCCTAGAAATGCGAGTAGGTAAAGGTCACAGTTGTAGCTACTTTCAAAAAATATTTTGGAAAGAATAAAAAAAAGTAATAAAGACAGAGCCAAAGGAGGGGGGTGGGAAGAAAAAAAAGTGTAATTCAAATATGTCCATTTAAATGTAGGCATATGCTAAAAATGTAAACAAATTACTTTTTTGCCTGATTATGCATAACATTTTAAGAATGTGAAACAAGTATAAGGTAGTACAAATATCTGGGAAAATGGTGAGGTCCTCATGAGACTGCACACCCCTGAAAACAAGAGCTGTGAAGAGGTTGAGCTTCCCCTTCTCCTTTTTAGTTTAATGCTACTTTTGGGACTAGTGCTCTCCCTCATGTAAAAACTATTGAAATTCTACTGCTACTGAGCATTTTTAAGGGTAGTCTGGATTCTTCATCGATGTAAAAAAGTCTGCAAAAAGACACATACATGTTCTTAAGAAAAGTTCCTTTGAAGTCAATATAGCTACATGTGCAATTGTACCGCATCTCTATTGAAAACCTGATCCTCTAATAGTACTACCAAGTAACAATATAGTATTTATGACAGAAGAGCTAATCTTTACCCAGAACTTTGGAAATGAAATGAAAACTGATTCTGATACTGATTTCTGGAGTTAGGGCTCAATTAGTTTTAAAAAAAAAAAAATAACCTAATTACTGAAGTCGTAACTTAATAGTGTCATGGATTTCCTGTCTGCCCCTGTTGATCTAGGCTCTGTTTAGAATTAATTTTGTAAGTCAAACATATTTGCTTGCTTTTGGGGGATAGTTTAAGAGAGAACCTTTTTTCCCCCCAGTGTTAAGTAGTAAAGTAGAAAAAAAAGAAAAATCCATCCCTCTAGTAATTCCGAATACTGGAATTTCACTGGAGAGACCTTATTTACCTCAAAAACTATACACATGAATTATTGAACAAATCCTTCTCTCAAATGCTATGTCTTTTCACAGATACACTTTGACAAAGTGCTTATCCAATTTGTGCCTGTTTCCTTCTGAGTATGCCAAAGAGAATAAATGTTGACAGGTGCGACTTTGTAACGTCGCCTCTTCTGGAAACACGTTTTGCCAGGTTTTACACAGTAATTAAAATTTTCCATATGGAACTGCAGATTCATTGAGGTGTCCAAATCACCGTGTCTGTTTTTTTAAATCTTCCGGCAGTTTTTCACAAAGGTTAGAGAACAGGGTTTTTTTTGGTCTTACACACAACTACTCTGCAATGGAGAGGGATGAAATATCATTCCTGCTGGATCTAGAAACAATGGAAACTCTTAGCACGGGCTAACAGCAAGAAAACTCCCAAACCCAAAAGAAAAACCCGCTCTGAAATAACAGATGCACTAAATGCAAGAATAAAACAGCAAGATTTGCTGTTTATTTGGTTGTTGGACTTCTTTTTGTATTTATGGACTGAATGAGACCTTCCCCTTAGTGTCTTGGATTCCCTTATAGGCTGAAGTTTGTGTTCTTACTTTCTTCACTATTTAATTAGTTGATGTTTCCGTATCATTCATGATGCTCCTCATTCACCAGAGAAAATGTAGAGGAACTGACTGTTACACAAGAATATTTTTATTTTTTTTCTAGCTTGGAATTAATGTCTGTGAAATTTGCATTAAATAATCTTGTGACAAACCAGAGAAGTTATTAGGGAACGTTGTTATTTTTTTTTTTTGTAGTATTGGTGGTAGGATAAACCTGTAACTCCTGATTCTACTTCTTTTAATTCTTTTTTCTTCCCTTTTTCTTAGGTTTAGCTCTCACTCACATGTTATTCGCTTCATTTCCTTTTCACTGTGCTGTTAGAATTTGGTAGGAAAAGCAGCCCCAGTAACTGCACATTAAAGGGATTTCCCTGGTTAAATGTTTTCACTTTAAGGTGCGCTTCTGTTCTGCTGTTACTGATAGTCTCTGGGAGCAATGCCACAGGCAATAAGTAATCTTAGTCTTGTTTTCTCTTTCATAGATAAAATCAATATTGAAGAATAGCTATTTTTGTCACCGAAAAGAGAGTGAAGCAAAACTTCTCTACTCATCCTTCATTTTATCATAGCTTTGCCCTCTAGATCCGGGTTGGACTTTATGGACTGAATCTCTTAATTATTTTTTTATAAGTTTCTCTACTGAAATTATTTTTCAAATATTATGTCCTAATAATGAATTATCGCTACACCGTGGCTGTGAGGAGATGAAGGGAGATTTGCCGTGCAGTGCCACTGCCTAGCAAGTGTGAATTATTTCTCTTTCTGTGTCTGTTCTTACATAAAGGAAACAAAAAATCCAATAGGTTTAACAGAAGTAGTAGAAAATAGCTCTGCTAAAAATGGTGATGTGGTATGTAGATATTAAATGAGGCAAGCTGAGGACTCCTAGATGGAAACAAATTAAGCCTCATCAATGAGAAAACCAAAATCTTCACAGTTCATGGTTTTAATGATTAGTCCGCACAGAAATCCAGAGTTCAAGATCTAACCTTTTGCTAAATAACGTGTTGTGGCTGTACGTGCGCTAAGCATGTTTAAGTCTTAGCCTGCAAGACGGATCTCCATAATTTAAGATAGCCCCGGGATACTAATGATGATAAAACCACAAAACATCTGTTAAATATTAAAAAGAAATTTTTCCTTCGTTACAATCAGTAACCTGATGGCACATATGAGTGCAGGGGGACAAAATAGCTGTTGGTGAATGCTCGGTAACTTCCCAAGGACCCTCCGGAGGCTGTCACGGTCTAGCTAGCCGATTGAGATTTACTTCAAAGCCTCTGGTATTGACTCCCAGTCCTAAAATACCAACGGCTTGTCCCAGCTCAAAGAGCGGTCTGTAAAGAGATCTGCCGTAGCCTTTTGGCTTTGCCTTAGTGGTGGGGCAGTATGTGGTGCGTGTGTGTAGAATTTACTACTCCAAAATTCAGAGGAGAGGGGGGGGGAAGCAGTAAATATAATGTACGTTGACATATGCCTACCTAATGATGAAAGTGTGATAATATTGTACATCGGGACTTTTTCCTCGCTTTTTTATTTATTATCATTTTGGAGTAACTCAAGGACTAATCTCCAGAGGTCCCTTCCAACCCCTGTCGTTCTGTGAGTCTGGGACTATAGTCCTATAGTAAAGCTATAATAGTATTAAAACTTGGTTAACACTGAATTTTGATGCAGATCCTTTAAAATCATAATTGAAATGAAACCAATCAGCGCGTTATCTGTTTTTCCTGTCCTGTTTCAGTGTTGAGAAGGTAATGTCAGACTTCTCTCTCCCTCCCTGGTTCTTGTTATCTACGTGTTTCAATAACGTATAGAAAAGTGTGTGTGACAACCAACACTGATGCAATTCTGTCCCACTGTAGAATGTACTTATTGGTTGCGCATGATGTTTGAACATTGGAATATTACCCCTTGGTTAATGATTTTTCATTACCAAAAATCACATTTAATGTGCAACTAAATTTGGAGGCAGGATAAACCTGTAAGTCCCGATTCTACTATTTTTAACTTCATTTCTTTAAAAAAATCTTTTTTTTTTTTCTTATATTTAGCTTTTATTCAGATAGCATTATTCACATAATTTCCTTTTTTGAAGTACCGGTAGAATTTTGTAGGAAAAGCAGCTGAAGTAATTGAATGTAAAGGGATTTTATTAGTGTAGTTTGTTGGTTTACTGTTCATGTGCAAAAGTATCTTCTGGTCTTTATGGGAACTCTAAGGACCCCAGGGTAATGAATCTGCATGCTTACAGTTTAGCATATGTGGGAAGTTTCCAGGAAAGACTTTTGGAGTTATCTGGGCGTAATTCCAAAATAAAAGTTAAGAAATTCTTCCAGTACCTACAGATAATGGGGAAAAAGAATATCTCTTAAAGAAGAAAATAGGGACTGCAATTCTGCCTCATTTCCTTAAAGGAAAAGGATTCAAGGAAATAAAAGTTTGGGTTTGGATCATCATTTATATGTCGTAGAGGTTGCCGAGTTCCTGACAAGCAAGATTTTTAGCGAATGTTAACTGATCAAACAACATTGCTTTGGATATCCAAAGAGTAAGAACTTCTGGGTTATGTGTGTTTTAAAGAAGTGCAAGCAAAATAAAAATGCCATGCTTGACTTCCTCTCCCGTTCTGCCAGCTGCAGCGTTCAACCGTATGTTGATAATTCCTTACCGTAAGTTTAGCTTCCACCAGGACTTATCTAGATGCTTTTAAAATAATTGTTGAACTAAGATAGATAAATGTTGCAATATATTTCCATGTTTATATTTAAATGTGTGATTAAAAAGTCTATAATAAGTGGTATAGTCATATGGAGTCTGAAGAGGTGTTCTAATCGTGACACCTACGCAGAAGATAATTGAAGGAATTTAGAGTCTTATTTCTTCAGATAGTCAGATGGCAGAGTACATAAATAGGAAGGAGAGGTGTGCTGTCTGTCTCCACCATCTTAAATAGAACAGATCCATCCGCTGAAACGTGTCTGTCAATTCAAGTAAGAGAGGAAAGAGTAAGTCCTGGTTCTGCAGAATGATAAGCAGAACTGTCCTCTGCATCTGCTCAGCCCCCCGCTGACTTACGTGGATTGTGTACGGGTTATTTTTTGTGCTCAGGACCATATCAGCACTTGCTGTGCTTGCAAAAACCTTTCCTCTACTTGTAGGGATAGTGAACAAAAAGAGAAAGGTGATAGCAATAAGAATAAAGCAATAAAGCAAGGGAAATGGCTGTATGGAGTTTACTTTTAATTGTAATATTGTTGGTGTTCCCAATGCTTCTTGAAGGAATAGATGGGTATCTGCTTTCCTCTTTAGCACGCCATTGGAAATTTCCTTGAGCTTTTCCTCCCCATTGAAACTTGCTCAAAGAAAGAATGTTTCAAAACAACAGCAACAAAAATACAACCAAAATACATCAGGAATATAGAAGATTACAGCTTAGTAAGCTTAAGCACTGAATTTAAATGTTTCTTCAGTGTTTTGAAACAGGAATGTTCACTGTTGATGGAAATTTTAATTTAGCTACATTTCCAGTGGGCTGTTTGTTTTCCTTCTGCAGACTACAATGAGTCATTGTAAGGGTGCGTTGTTGACCAAGTTCCAAACAAGCTAGAAATTTGCAGCAGTCCTCGGTCAAAATCTGAACAGTATTTTCTCTGTGATTGGAAAAATGATAGATTGTGCTTTGCAGAGTTTAGTCTTGGCTTTTGCAAAAAAGCAGTACGGAACTTACTGAAAATTATTGCTGGTGCTTTCTTTTGTTGTGCCAAAAATGTTTCAAAGCTCTGTTGTGTTTAATGAGCAACAAAGACTCTCCAGCGTTGTAATTAGGGTATGGGCCTGGGCTGAGAAAGATAGGATTTTGGGAATGAATGGCATGGGATGAAAAGCTGTGCCCGGTGCCACGTGAAATACAGACTTGTCCTGTCTCTCCTGTAGCCCTGGCCGCTATCCTGAACATCTGGTTACATAGTAAAGGTGAAAGCTCAGCTTTCCATCTGAAAAACACTTTTTTTTAATAAAAGTGCTAAAGGGGTTTGGGGAAATTGTTTTCTGAAACTCTTAGATGGTTTTCATTTCAAAAATGAGCAGAATACTTGTGAAATTTCTTCTAGAAGAGAGTTGCCTGTTTCTGGGCATTTTTACTGAAAACAGTGCAGTCAAATGGTCTGTACTGACCCTCAAGGATGTGGTCCGTCAGAAAGAACTGTTAGGTTCTGCAGCCCTTCCTTCTGGGGCCATGGGATGGTTGACCACGGGTTATAACGTAGAAAATCACAGAATCACTAAGGTTGGAAAAGACCTGTAAGATCATCAAGTCCAACCTAAAAAAAAAAAAAAATAGGAATTATATTTCATAAAGAGACATTCTTAAGAGAATACAAATATTAAATAAAAACTAAACCTTTTCTGGGCCAGCGCAAGAAGTAGTTATGTATGATTTCTGTAGGAATTGGGCTAAACTGTTAGTTTTGCAGCAACAGCGTAGTGTATTTAGTTTTTCACTCATTCACTACAAGCAACAAGATCAACATTAGGTAAACTTCTACGTGCATAAAGAGGATTAATTCTGGAATTTAGTAGGTCTTTATATGGGATACCAACAAAACGAACGTGCTAGCTTATTTGGGACCTTTATGAAAATAAATAGAGAGAGCGAGGAACTGAAAGATAATCTTTCAACTCGGTGTTCTCTCCCATGATCACTGGCCTAATCTCATCAAGGGATGAGGAGCTTGTATGTGACTGGAATGATTTTCACTTTAGTGTAACAGTACAAAGGATGAGACCATGTTGCTAGGCTCTCCTCACATCCCAAACCACCCCTTTCCTGAGGGTTCATGGCACTCTAAGAGGTAGTTTATGTTCTGGATGGGAAAAGAAACTTTTGTCAGTTTGAGACAGAGCTCTTGATCTGTTTGCTTTGTACCTGACAAGTATCATCATTACATGATCCAGTCTCTGTATTTTAATTATCCACCTCTAAAGAAATCTGATGCGGAAAGTGAAGGGGGGAAGAAAAGGCAAATTAAGCAAATAGTTGTTAGTGGAGATCTTGGAGAAACTCTGGATACCCAGGAAGCTGGAACTCTCCTTAATGCATTTGGTGGTGGGAAAAGATGCAAGCATGGATGCTGAAGGCAAGCAAAACTGTTGACAAGAAAGAAGCTTGGGAGTATGGCAGAGTTGTATAACCTTTGCCAGACTACTAACATAGCTCACATCAGTAGTGATTGTTTGAAACCGAAAGGCACCTAGCTGACGCCAAACTGTTCAACCTCTGTAGAAATACCATGTCTTCATGAAATTAGTAATAGTTATGTTACAGGTCTTAAGATACTGACACAATTTTCTGTTATGTGTTTGGAAGGTTTTTGGCTACATTCGGGAGTGGACTTCAGTCTCCAGTTTGATTCCGGTGCAGTTGCCCTGGAGATCACAAAACCTTGTAAAAGGGGGAGGGAGGGGCGCTGGCGGAGAGCTGCTGTGGCACAGAATCAGGGCTGCGTTCTGCTTGTCGACTGTAGCGTGGCACAGTGATAGCTGAAGTAAATGGAAATGAGCTAATTTTGCCTCCGGAAGCAGCTTTATGGCAGCATGGATCTTACTGTGGACTTCTGTAACATTCTGGATGAGGCAATTAACTTATATGGAACTCCAAACTAGCGAAGCTAGGCTGCCAAAGGTAGCTTAGGCTTTCTTTCCAATATGGCACAACATGCAGTATGAGCACGCCCTGAGTCTAAACACTCAGGTCCGTGGCGGGTGTCTCAGGGCACTGCTTTATGAAGCAAAGCCTTGTTTTCCTGAAGCTGAGAATAAGATTCTCAGTTTTCTGGCAAACCAGTCTGGCCAAAACATGGCATAAAAACTCAGTGTTTCCTAGCGTTGAGTTAATCAGTAAAACATAATTTTATTTTATGGCAAATAACACAAGCTGCAGAAATGGAACTCTGTGTTTTGGTAAAAATTCCCAGATGAGAAAGAAAACCTCTTAGAGAGTGGTGATGTATCCTTCATATTTGTGATGTTAATCCATATTTGGCACAAAGAAGCAAGCTTACTGGGGTTTTTTTACATATGCATTGAATTCCGTCTTCAAAATAATCAACTGAAAAAATGGAAACAACTCATTTTAACTGTTGTGTTAGAGCACTCTCATTTAAATTGAAAGCAAATAGCCTCTTGCAAAGCTGCCTCCCATTTTCATGCCATTATGCAAATAAACACTAGAGATGAATCACAGATATTATTTCTTAATCCATTTTCTGGAACGGTGTTTAGTGCACACAAGTAAAAACAGTTCAAAATCCTGCAAGGCTACTCATCGTGACAAGCAATGCTAGTGGTCAAGTTCAGCAAACGTGGCCCAGGGCCTCGGTAAAGAAACCGGAGCTTTCAGCACTTGGTGGAATTCACCTAGCCACGTGGTTTGCAGAATCAGAAAAAACACGTTGTTCCTTGACCATGAAGGTAACTGACTTCCTATTTTGAGCCCTCACCTTCAGATAGGTAACGGAGATGTTCATAACTTGCATTTCAGATAAATCACAGAATCACTAAGGTTGGAAAAGACCTGTAAGATCATCAAGTCCAACCATCACCCCAACCCCACCATACCCACTAAACCATGTCCCACAGTGCCATGGCCACATGTTCCTTGAACACCTCCAGGGATGGGGACTCCACCACCTCCCTGGGCAGCCTCTTCCAATGCTTCACCACTCTCTCAGTGAAGACATTTTTCCTAATATCCAGCCTGAACCTCCCCTGGGGCAACTTGAGGACATTTCCTCTTGTCCTGTCGCTTGTCACTTGGGAGAAGAGACCAACACCCACCTCCCCACAACCCCCTTTCAGGTAGTTGTAGAGAGCGATGAGGTCTCCCCTCAGCCTCCTCTTCTCCAGACTGAACAACCCCAGCTCCCTCAGCCGCTCCTCATCAGACTTGTGCTCCAGACCCCTCACCAGCTTCGTCGCCCTTCTCTGGACACGCTCCAGCACCTCAATGTCCTTCTTGGAGTGAGGGGCCCAAAACTGAACACAGATACTTCCTTCAGAAGCTCCTTACTTAGGGTCTAAGCCAACTCTCCCCTCAGGTCATTGAAAGACAACCACTGTTCACTGACATGGCGAACAGATCAGGTTATTTTGACTGCTAATGAAGCTCAAGTATCAGATGTATCCTTGCTGCGTCAGTAAGTTCAAATAGATAGGATATGTAGCGCTTTTGAAGCTTAACGTGCTTGTCCTGTCTCGGTCAACACAGTACGTCATCCTTGTGCCCTTTGCATGTAATTGTTTGGGTAGGGTTCTTGCTACACAACTGATTGCAGGCTTGTGTTAGTTTTCCTGAATTATGAATGACATCCATTCATGTGCGAATTGGTACCAAAGCACAGAAGTTGCTAATGAAATATTAATTGGAATGCAAAACCTCAGGTCTTCTCCACCAGTGGTAGCCTGGGCATTCTCACCTCTGTAAGAACAACCTGTGTTAAATTTCCCGTCTGTATTATCCGTTCATTATGGATTTAAACTGCAATCAACCAGTTTGGGGTCAACTGTTTGAAAAAATAATAATAATGCTATATGTATTAGCAAGGAGTGGGAAGCCACTGCTGTTCACATAGCTTTCAAAGAAATCTGGAAGAAGAAAGTGTGTAAAATTTGTACAGATTCAAATCAGGTGTCAGATCCTGCTACTAAGAAAAAAGCAACTCCAGTACTCTCAACTGTGAAGACGAGGTCTCCTTTTATGCACAAAAATTAAAAGCTTGCTTCTCAAGGTATGAAGCTCTTTCTGAGCTCTCACCATATTGTTTTCTACTTATGGCTTTCTTTTTCTTCCTTTCTTCTGATGCTGCTTTGCTACCACAGCAGATGTCAAGGTAGTCTCTTTTTTTTCCTCTTGCATCGCTAACTATGGGATAGTAAACCCTTCTATTTTCAGTAACATAATGAGTTAGGCAGAAAAAGTATTTTTCCCCCCAAGTCAAACTGAGTTGAAGTTTAGATTACTCAATACTTCACAGGAAACACCGAGAATTTGAGACTGAGTCCCACATTTCTGAGTAATATTGAATTCTAGTTTTGTGAGAAAGACAATTTCTTGCTCTTTAGGTAAAGAGCAGAAATAACATATGTTAGTTTTTAATGAGTAGGAAGAAAGAGTTTATGTAGATAACACAACCTGAGTAGATTTTCATTCCTAATTTTTTCAGGGAAGCTCTACTAACATTAAACTGAATTTCTGACTTTTTCAGCAATTGACACTTCTACTTCCAACAAAACTAATTGCTTTTCGTGATCTCTTTTCACATTTTGTGGCAGGATAATATACTGAAACACAGCATTTATTACGAAAGCTGTAACGTTATACATTCTAATTTCTAAAACTGTTAAGAGGCAGCATTTAATATGTTAATAAGTGAAAGTCTGAAATAAATCAATACTAAATGCATGGTTGAAAAATCATATAGGAAAACAGAAAACAGCATGACACCTGAATGGACTATTTTCCCAGAATTTAGTGTCTATAAGGCCATAGAAAACCTATTCAGCAATGGCAGAAATGGTCCGATGAATGAAGAAATGTGTTTAAGCCATGCAAAACTGAAAGTCCAAATTGTACTGCTTTTATTGATATCTTCATGTTGGAATGTTTCTCAGACCACCAAAAGAAATGAATTACTCCATTCAAAAGGCACTGCAAAACTGCATTCCTTTGATCAACGTCTTCATTTTTAAGAAGAGCTCGCTGAAGAGCACTGTCTTCAGAAAGCCAAGAAAGGAGCTGGGAGGGAGATTGCATCCCTCAATAGGAGACAGATACATAGAAAAACCTTCCTGTATGGATAGATTTTATAGGAGACAGTTTGGTCTCTGTGTCATTTTTAATGATGCAGCCCAAAGATAAAACACAGCTAGTTTACTGCTGTCTTAGATATGATATTCTCATCACAGGAATGAAATACTGCCTGGATGGTAATCCTGTGGCAAATCTCTTGATGTTAGTGGGTCAAGGATATCGGTTAGGATGCATTTTCCCAAGCATGCAAGAATTAAATCCTGTTCAAATCTATTTGCTGGTTTTATAAGCATTGCCGTAAGCTCAAAACATGAGTGAATGAAAATGAAAGGCTTCCCTACAGAAAATCATCATGTTCTATGTTAGTACATTCTGTGAAACCACAGACCCAGGAGAACAATTCTACGTTCACATGGGATGTTACATAAAGCTCTATAAAAATACTGTCAAATGAACTTCACTATAACTGTATGAAAGTGTCAAAAGACTTTATAGAAAACAAATTAGAGAATTAGATGCAGCAGTGGAAAAACAACATATATGAATGGTAATGGACTAATGGATTAAAAGAAAAGAGAAACTCAGTGGTTACAAAGGTACAAGAACATTCTTGATGTTTTGGCCAAATAGTGAAAGACAAATAGGGAAATAGCAATCGTATACAGTTACTTGACTTTGAGTTTAGCCTTTGAGTTGAGGTTAGAAAAAACACAGTGCTTTGGTTAGAACTGTCAGATAGGACAAAATCACTGAGATATAGCCAGTAGGGCAGCTGAGCTGAAAAATGGGATCACAGAATCGTAAGAATCACCCAACAATTCAGGTTGGAAGGGACCTCCGACCGTCATCTAGTCCAGCCTCCTACTCAAAGCAGGGACAACTTCAAAGTCACAGGAGATTGCTCAGGGTCTTGGCCCGCTGAATTTTGAAATATTCCAAATTCAGATAAATTTTGACAGACAAATTTGTCTGAATGGAGACAAAAAAAAATTAAAAAATAGATCTTTCTGGGAAAACTGTTCCAGTGCCTAGCCCCTCTCATTGTGTAATATTTTTTCCCTGTGTCCAGGCAGAATTTCTCTTGCTGCAACTAGTGGCTATACCCTCTTGTCCTCTAAGTATTTTAGATGAAATCTATATAAAGCCAAGTAGAAAACTTTTGATCAACAGTGCAGCCTGCTTCTACTTCCGTCAAGACATTCCAGTTAATTTTCCTTATTTTTCCAGTTGCAAATTTTTACATTCTACCTGTGTTCCTGTTGTCCTGGGCTTTTAAAACCCACATGATCTATTCTGCTTTTTTGGGAGAGTGAGGGGGCAGAGGAAACAGGGGAATCGGATTTATTCAAGTTAGGACTTTTTTTTTTCCCCCCAGAAGATACCAGCCTGTCCTATAGCTCATAAATTTTGCAGCATTGGTTTATGTCTGTAGTACAGCTAGCCTCACCGCGGCTCCAGAAGAGACTCATTTACCCATCAATGAACCTACATTTCACTTGGTGCCATTTGTTTACGCGAGAGGAAGGAAAAAAAACCCCAAACCCTCTGCTCTGTGATTTCTGTTTTAAATCAAAGTGCCATCTGCAGTAAATACTGTGCCCCGCCTGACTATTAGGTGAAGCATATTTCTGTAATCACTGGAATTTTTATTCAGAATGTGCTACAGGTTTGATTACATGGTTGGCAATCTGTCTGCGTGCGTGGCGCAGATCGGGGCAACAGCCTCCCCCGTTATTTCCTAACCGACTGTCTCGGCTTTTTTGTGCTGCTGCTCTGTTCACTGTTAATGGGTCTTTTGATCTTGCCAGCACTGCCGTAGTAGAAAGTTGCCTTTCTCGCTTCCACGCAAGTATTTGAAAACCTGTCAAAGTGCTGAGGTTTTCATTATATGCTTTTCATCATTACTCTGTCTCCACTGAACGAGTTTATTTCAAAGGCTTTGCTAGAAAATGACAAGAAACATGACAATTTATTTCCTCGTCCTTTCATTAGATTAGAAGTGCCACGAAAGATTTAGAATCCATTTATTTTTATTAAAAGGCATGATGCACTCTGCTTTAGCAAAGAGAAGACAATGAGAGAATGAGAAATGTTAATTTGGGGTGTTATGGTGATTGAGGGGCTTGGAGTCTGAGGCCTTTGAGTAGAAAATCTATATATTGGTAGTTCACAAATACACACGTGTTAATTACTTTTTTAAGAGATGAATTGCTGTGAATAGCATAAAACAGCCGAGGATGCAGAAACCACTTTTGATTTGATGCAGTAGCTATAGTATAGGGACTTCTTTGTAGTCAGCCTCGGAAAACTCCATTTCCTTTTGCTCTGAATCACAATTTAATGTGGTATTTAGCGCCAGGCTATTAAAGACGTTAGTGCTATGTAAGCCATAGTTTCTTTTTTCTTTTACCGATCTTGCATTCAGTACAGATCAAGAGGTTTTTACTTAATGCTTCCTCTGAACCAAGAAATGTGAATGAAATGTGCGGTATGAACTGAGAAGTACCACGTTTGGGAAAGTGCTAACCTAGTAACAAAGAAAAAAAGAAGAATTGTGGGAATGTGGGATATATTTACAAATTCAGCTTATGAACTACGATTTAAAAATATTTCAAGCAATCCAAAAGCTAAATCAAATTGCAGAATTCTCTGCAGAATTTCTTTCATACTTTGTTTTCCATGTGCTTACTTAGCACTACATTTTTCTTTTAACAAGACTATTAGTTCTGCCCAAAATTTCAGTTTTCGCCTATTGAAGATGATTTGCTTCTTCCTTTATCAACTCCTTTTTATCATCTTGAAGATATAAAAAGATATATTGTTACTTCTATAAATGTTAGCTATTTTATAGAGATGAACGATACTATTGCAAAAAGTTGAAGTCTGTTTTGTGTGTATGCAATTGGGCGTAATTTTAAAGGATGAAAATTTGGGCCTGATTAAAGCAAGTGGGAGCTATGCCATCTAATATACCCTGTTTTCTCCAAAACTCTGTCTCAGATTTTCTACAAGGGAAGACAAAGTAGCAGAAGCCAACGTGAGCTTTGGATTTTGGAGAGTATTTTTAGTGGCTAAGGGAGGAGGAGGTTTGTAACTATCGTACTTTAGGAAGCCTGCTGCAAGTTAACCTCCACAAAAAGTGTCCAGTGAAGCTCTGTCCCTCCTGAGCCTTCTGAATTATTTGTTGATACTTTGCGTTCACTCGTACCCTTTCAGATAATGGAGTTGTATGGATCTAGCCCAGCTGAAGAGCGGGGCGGACATAAAGTAGGTATAGCCAGTTGGTCCATCAAGAGAATAAAGGCGCTCCTTAAAGGAGTGAAGTACAAGACAAATAGAATCTAGTTGTATTTTTGCCAAAAGATCTTCATCCTGAAGTTTAGAAAATAAAAGTGGATCAACTTTTGTTGAAAAAATACCTCCGGTGTTAATTTACAACAGAAATATCAAGCAGTGAAGAGTCAATGTAATAAAAACACTGAGAGAATGTCATTCTAACTGACACTTACTTTGCACATTCTCATTAAAGCAGCATCTTGAAATAAGACTCATTTAATTATTATGAGCTGCTAAGCACAGATATAAAATACTGACCTTCTCTTTAAAGGACATCGGTCATTTTTACTGGATTTCAAGCACCTGTCTCTGGGGTAGCAATTTAAAACTTGAAGTGATTGCCTCTTGGAGTTGCTTCTGGTAGGTAGGAGGAAAGTACAAGGGTGAAATGAAAGTCAGGTGAGGCCACCGGTACCAGGAATTATCCAATATCAGGATAGCCAATAAATTGCATATCAATGTGTTCATTTCCCAATTTAGAAAAAATTGCCTCAGTCTCCCTGTTGAAGGGTTGGTTGCGTTTGTTCTTGGAGTTGTATGCTGAGGTAAGGTGTGTTTGAGCCCAGCTAGTTAGTGCCAAAACATCAATAAAGGCAAATAGGTTTATCTGACGTATAGAGCATCATGAATTTTACAGACACAAGCAATTGTATGTTTTTTCTCATATTAAGTACATATCTGACATCTATGCACCGACTTTTTTTTTGTACAAAGAAACATAATAAACAGCACTATTAGAAGACTGGTATCTTATGGAGCCGTTTCAAAAATGAAAAATTGTGTAAGAAATCTGAACAGTTTATTATGGTCTTACTTCCATATTTTGCAGTCTTTCCCTTTATTTATTAAAGAAAGTAGGAAAAAACAAGTTAAATTTGTTTTAAGCAAGAAAAAACCCACCCCAAATGTTTAGGAATCCAGACTGCAGACTCAAAGAGAGAAAACAAGTCTGACAATGAAAGAGTTGGTCATAGAAAGCGAATTATAATTATGGAAATAATAACAAGCACTTCCAAAGGCTATTGATGTTTGTTTTTTACACAGTATGGGTTTGACTTTTTTTCCCCATTGCTGTATTTGAAGAGAAAAAAAAAATCATTACTACTATTTTATTTTCCTTAATCTATTTGAAGATACTGTACAATCCATTCTTTTTAAACAAGAATGGTTCACTGTGAACACACAGCCTGTCTTATTTATTGCCCCAAACCATCCTGAATTAAGTCAATTCACCTGAAGAATTTGGCAGTACCGTTTATACAAAGTCTGTTTTTCTTTCCTTACAAGTGTAAATCAGGAATAATGTCATCCAAGTTGAAAGAGAAGGAGTAGAAAGTGTGTTCTTGATTTCAGATATACGTTTTACAGCAAGCAGCATGTGGAAGGAGTGCAGTCAATATTTTTCTTCTTAGTAACCCCCTGCAACTGTCAACTTTTTACTGACTGAAGAGACAAATAAAAATCCTGAACAGCCTATTAATAATGCTTCTCTGAGACTGAGCATTTGTAGAAATTGCATCAAAATTTATAATGTTGGAGCCAAACTTCAGAAAGCCAAATCTTTTTGATCAATGCTTCTGGGCATGAGCAAGGCATAGGTTGCTCGAAAGAAGTAGGAGTTAGGGGAGAAAGGGGAAATATTTACATCATGTATCAGCTTCTCAGATGTCTAGAAGGATCTAGATCATGTTCTTTCTTTGGTTCATTCCAGATAGACTTTTAAAGGTAAATTAATATAGTTCCTAAAAAGCACCTGAGTTCATTTATCTACATGTTGGATTTAGAAAATCCCTCTCGGCTATGGTGAAGCCTGCCTGTAAGAACCACGCTTTTTGCCCTTTTTGAGGCTGCAGCTGAACCACCCCCTTCCGCAAGCCGTGAGCTAGGGCTCCTTACCAAAACCACGCCTGTAAGAGCAGCAATTTTCCAGAAGCCGGCGAGGTTGGTTATGGCTCAGATAGACATTGTGTTCAGGAAAGTGGCTCCTTTGGCCGTGCTGGGGCCATATAGTGATTCTGGGTGAACTTACACAGCTTGGTAGCCTGGAAGGGGGGACCCTTCCTTCTCCTCTCTGTTGCCAGCCAGCTAGCCACGTCATGAAATTCGCAGAATGGCTGAGACGGAATTTTAGTGAATTGTATTTAAAATAAACTAGGTCAAAAATAATGTAATTGTTTAACGTAGATAAAACAGATCTTGTTGCTAGAAACCTACAATTTCAGAAGACAAAATACTGAATAAAAATGTCTCTTTAGAGGAGCATCTTGAGACAAGTATTAGAGAATATACTCTTCGGAGAAACACTCACTCTAGCTGCCACTCTGACCTCCATTTACAATGCACGGGCACTCTTAGTACCTCTGGGGACTAATGTAGAAGAAAGGTTATGCATTGTAAATTGCAGAATTGAGCTAAGGATACGTACTCGTTCACGTAAATCTGTATCTGAGTGGTAATAATTTAATACAATAATATTAATGATATTAACACTGTTACATAAATATAATATAGTATTTCCACTTAGCTTCTTTTAATGTCTGCTTATCTCTTAAAAGATTAAAGTAGTTCATATGCTTTCTCTGGATCCTACATACATTGTGTAAGTGTCACTCAGCTTAATACATGTTCTCTTGCTATCTCACTTGGTTGCATATCTGACATCCGATTACAAAACATAGTCCCCTGACTTCAACGAGAGGGGATCCCAATTACAAAAGCCCTAGGTAATTAGGGGGTACTATTCATCCTTCTGCATTGTACTATTTGCTGATAAGATGAGACCACTGATCTCGCACAATAATTGAAGCAAATGAGAAATAAAAGAAACAAATGTCCATATATTTGCAGAACAGCTTTTGCTAATAAAAAAGGAATTCTGGTTAGGACATCAGGACGGACTTACTACATTAGTTACTGAGTTTTAAAAAATATTGCTCTATTATTTTCTTTTAAAAATATTCTTTTAACTGACCAGCTATTTGCTCTGTGACAGTCATTACTTGTATTAGTGGAGAAAGTAAGACAGGGAGGTGTTCAACCTCAGCTGTTGAGTTTCAACATCGAATGTGCAGTAAGCGCTGCTGTTAAACCTGCCGTGGGGGAGAAATTCAGGTATCTCTGTGATATTAATAAACTATTCTAGAATTATTTCAAACGCCTTGTATAAAGTCAGGCTTTATGAAGTCACAAATAAGATTTCTCTCCCCTCCGTGCCTCCCTCCGTTTCCCCCAGCCCTCAAGCTTTCTCATTTATGCAAAGGAGGGAATCTTTTGTGTGTCTACTCTTCTTCAGGAGACGTTTCAAGTGACAGAAAACTATATGATGAAAAATGCTGAGGTTCACAATTTTGATACACGAGTCTTAAACATTTTTGGTCCTCTTTCTTGTGACTGACAGGTAAGATCTTTGAATCAAAAATAATACATTTTAAAAAAGGATTAACTCTTGTGTGATTGTTACGGCTAAAGGAGCCCTTAAAGTGAATGAATGTAAGCATCATTATTTCGAGTAATATCCCCATCCCAGTCATCTTTGCAGTACCAGAACATGTCTAAACTAACTGGGGAAAAGATAGTGAGGGCAACAATGTTTTTCTCCTGAGGGTTATCTTCATGCCAGGAATATAATGATAACATAACAAATAGCTGAAGGAAGTCTTTTACACGGGAGTATAAATAAAAAGAAGTGAATGTAGTTCCCTATTTTCCACTAAGAAGGCTGCGAGCTCTCCCCCAAACCCCTCCTGAGTCAGCAGAGCAAGGAAACCCCATCCATCTCCGCCTTTTTCACTCCATATTACACTTGCAAGTCTTACCATGGCTAGTTTTACTAGTGGTTGCTGCACAGCCTCGGGACGTTCTGCTGTATTTTGGCAGTTCTAAGAGACGCCGGGTGCTCTGGCCAGTATCACTCATCTCCAACCTCTTGTCACCTCCCTTTAGCCTTATACACAAAAATGATATTTTCAAATACCAGCATTTCAGGTATGGACATTTTAAAGTTAGGCGGTGAACAGCAGTGAATTATTTTTTTTCCAGCTCTGTAGATCTATTTATTTTGAGGAAGAGATAAATGTGGGAGGGAAGAGAGGGCCTATTACTGTGGTAACACCTTTTCTGTTTGAATACTTATCTTTCTCTTGCTGAAAACTATATGCAAGGCAGTTTTTCAGGGAGGGAGACTGTTTGTATGGTTTTTTGCCCTCCGTTTAAATAAGGAACTTTCTGCCAGATGACAGAGAAAAAGCCTTATTTACTCAATGGTAATGTTAAATCCAGACACAACTCAGACTTCCTGAAGAGTATTTTACTGTATTTTTTCTGTTAATATGGTTCTTACGCCAGAGCCAAGACTATTGGGTTATTAATAATTTGAAACCAAGTAAATCTCGTGATACCCCACCTGGAGCACTGCATCCCGCTCTGGGGTCCCCAGAAGAAGGAAAACATGAGCCTGGGGGAGCGGGTCCAGAGGAGGCCACGGAAATGGGCAGAGGGCTGGAACAGCTCTCCTGGGAGGACAGGCTGAGCGAGCTGGGGCTGGTCAGCCTGCAGATGAGAAGGCTCTGGGGAGACCTTATTGTGGCCTTTCCATACTTAAAGGGGGCTTAGAAGAAAGATGGAGACAAGCGTTTTACCAGGGTCTGTAGCGACAGGGCAAGGAGTAACGGTTTTAAACTGAAAAAGGGTAAATTTAGATTGGACGGACATAAGGAAGAAATTTTTTACGATGAGGGTGGTGAGGCACTGGACCAGGTTGCCCAGAGAAGTTGTAGATGCCCCATCGCTGGATGTGTTCAAGATTAGATTGGTCAGTGCTTTAAGGCAACCTGATCTAGTGAAAGATGTCCCTGCCCATGGCAGGGTCTGGGACTAGGTGGTGTTTAGAGGTCCCTTCCCACCCAACCCGTTCTGTGATTCTAAATAACAAGAAGTCAATAAGGAGTGAAGTCGCTTTTAGCCAAGGACAAAAGATCTTCTATGAAGATACTGCAAATGTATCGTATGTTTTCATATGTATATTTATTTTCCATCTAGATACTGAGAGCCCCTTATTCCTATTGTGATTTCTCTTCAGGATTAAAAGAAAATTAGTTTTTTGGGTTTTGACTAGTGTGATATTCTACAAGTCCTGTTAGCTGCAATGCTTACATTACCGTGTTACTTCAAAAATAAATGGTCTCATTTCTTCCCTTTCCACACAGGTTAGCAAATAGTACATTTTGCTAAGTAAAAAGTTTTTTCTATCATATCTCTGCACATGGTCAATACAATGTTTTAATTCAGAGTCTTTTATATAATGCAGAGGATTTCAAACAAAACATTCTTTACATAGTCCTAAATCTGTAGTACAAGTCCTATGTGTCTCACTCCTTGTGCAAAAGCCTGAAAGCCACCACGTTTGGCTGTTAAAAAAGTGCAAGTGGGGTTGTAGAAAGCTGACAAACTCACTTTCAAAAGGAAAAAAAAAAATGGTTAAAAGCCATATCAATGCAGCTAGCAAACCAGTCTCTATTCAGCGATATTTTTAACGTCTGGTTTTTGTTTGAATTCAGTTCGCATCTCTGTTATCTCCTGACCACCACCGTTCAGTTATTCCAAGACTGGAAGGCCCCACGATCAAAGCTGTTAAATTGCAACACAACAGGGATGCAGAGCTCATAAAATAAACTCCTACAACTATTTTAGTAATTAAAATAGAGCTGGGAGAGATGTTAATGCACTGGCCTGTGACCATCCACACTGTTTATTTGTTAGCATGTTTCCCAGTGTGGTCTTGGTTCCCATCAGCTACCAATTTCCCACACTGTGCCCAGACACTGTTCAGGGGAAACAGGCAATGGGAAAATTTGCTGCAGGCGTCTTTTTTTTCAGGCAAAGAGCATCTAGGCTTATGGATGTGGGTAGCTTGCATCCCGTTGGTGGGTCTATCCTAGGAGGCAGCGGCTGAGAAATGCTGTGAAATGGCATGTCAAAATTCAGGCAGAAAGCAAGTGACAAAGCCGCTTAAACCTCTTGTCTCTTTGGACAGGTCTCCTATCAATCCACCACCATTGCCTCCTCTAATGGAATTCCTCTAGATTCTTTCTTGTTGCAGCACACTAAGAAATGCTGCAGGGCTAGTAGAGCAATAATGGCGATTTTTTTTAACGTCGGTCTTTGTGAACCTCTTTAGTAATTTTTCTTGAACTTGTATTGTCTTAGAAACATGTTGAGCCCTTGAAACTTTTGAAGAATAGGAAGATACATTTGATTTACGTATATGTTTTCCTTCTGTATACAGAGAAAGAAAAACACAAGACTTACGAATTTCTTTTTCCCTGTAATTCAATAGTATGTACGATTTCACCCTACTGACGTCATTTAAAGTATAACGCACTGAATAACATGATTAACGTGGTCAGGAAAAATTCAGCATTTTGCAGTTTTTGTCAGTATTATTTCCAGTCATGACTCCACGCTCGCGTTTGTCTTTATTATTTTTCTGATACATCGGATTAGCCTTGGAACAGAAGTCTTTGAAAAGGAGAGATCTCTTGAGCATTGGAAGTATTGCATCAGTCTGCTTGCTCCAAGAACTACAATTTCATGGTCTCGAGAATATAAAACTCCTGTCTAGGGAAAATTTATTTACAACAATAATCATAATAATAATAGTAATAGTAATGTCAGCAACTCCTAGGTTGTACTAGCATTTTAACATTCTACTGCAGGGCTGGAGAGAGCTTTGAGGTAGAATTTAGTTAAGAGAAAAATCTCATAAAATTTGCTAAGACTTAAAAAACAGATACTTTTAGATGGTGTTAAAGAAGACAGCAAAACCACTTTTGGAGCCCAATGCTTATTTTCATTACACCCTATAAAAACAATGCATTATTTCAGTTGATTTGTGCTGGGAGAGAGAGATGCTTGTTGTCTAGACTCAGGCAACCTTTCTTGATTTTCTGGTTTTCTGTCCTGGCTGGGAACTTAATTTCAGATTATTTTGAATCAATTTTCTTGAAAACACATGGATAAGAGTAATGAAAAGTATTTTTCAAGCACTGTTTACTAAAGCCACCGTAGGAGTGAAAGCTGCTGACAAAAAGTTAACTTTTGTCACCAGATATAAAACAATGCCAAGTTTTGGTGCAAGCACTTTCGAGTATCATCTAGGCTGACTAATCATATTCCCTCTTCCCAGATAAGTCTCCTTTATCCACCTCCTGAAATACTGTCTAAATTTACCTTGTGCCATTTTATGCTCTGCTGCTGGAGTGTATTAGCAATTGTTTGGCATGTTCTGTTTGTGAGTCTTTCCTTGAAATTTGCCTCAGTGCATGCAGAGATGCTTATCAGCAATGATCGTATCATCAGCGACGAGCAATTAAAACTGATTCTTGATGTGCTGTGGGTTTTCAGTTTCTGTTGTTCTCCATTTCCAGAAAGAATGCTCTCTCATGTTCCTGCTATAAAAAGGATTTACATATCTGAAAGATTTCTGTTAAGAGACAAGCTAAACTTTTAGTTTAAATGAGTCAAATTGAAACTTTCATGGTTTCATTACGCACCACATTAGACAATGTTTTTCAAAAATTTAATCTGAACATACAAAACTTTTCTATGGTCAGCTGAGTTTTACTTTCATTTTTGTAGCTGTTAAAATAAATACTTTTTATGAATTTCAAATTAAAAATTGGAGGCGTATGTCAAGATAACATCTGAGCTAGCGATGAAATGGCTTCATGCTGCATGTTAGATCAAAATTTCATTTTTACTTATTGGAAAGCATGTACTGAGTGCTGTGCAAGGCAGTCTCTAGAGTAAGAATATTTGCTCCATAGCCACAATCTTGCAAAAAGACTCGGGCGATGATAATTTTACTCCTGGTAGGCTTCAGTCCTTCCTCTGCTACTTCTCTTTAATTGCATTTCACTGTTGTTGCACAGATGCAAAAGGTAAGACTCTTAAAATTCACTACAAAACTGACTTTTTAAAAAAAGCACACGAGCTGAATTTGGATTTTTCAAAACTAGGGTTTGAACTTTTCCTGGATTCCTTCCCTTCAATGGTCAATCGGTTCAAAGAAGGAGGTATTCTTTAAAATGTGTTCTTTATTTGAATTACATTATATATCTTTAACAACACATTTCCCAGTTAGCGTTCACTCTTAGTCCAACCATTGTTTTTCATACTAGATATCTAGGAAGCAACTATTAGTCAAGGTAATGATGCTCTCTCTATCTCAGGAAGTGCATTTACATCTAATTAATGGGATTAATTAAATTAGGTCCTTACAGGAACTTCAAATATCACAAATAACTGAGTAGACACCAAACCTGACTCTATGAAGTGTTGTTTGCGCCTTCCCCTTGCACAGGAAGATAAAGAATACACGCGGGTCCCAGAGAGCTTCTGGCTCTTCGCAAGGTTTATATTGGATATTAGGAGAAACTTCTTCACTGAAATGGTTGTCAGACACTGGAATAGGCTGCACAGGGAGGTGACCTTGGAGGTTTTTAAAAGACTTGTGGATGAGGCGCTTAGGGACATGGGTTAGTGGTGGACTTGGCAGGGTTAGGTTTATGGTTGGACTTGATGATCTCAAAGGTCTTTTCCAACCTAAATGATTCTATGATTATAAGGTGGAGCTCATAACATCAACTAAAGCTTGTGTAATTTTCTCCTGGAATTTGCATAATTTCTTTGGATTCATCTCCGAGAATAGCTTGGAAAAACGATTCAGCTCTGTCATCCACATGCAGATATCACAGGGTTATTAATCTTTCCCTTATGTGGTGGGAAAAGGGCTAGAGAAGGGTAGGTACAGCCACCCTCCACCCTGTGGCTTTAATGCTCACATCACAGACTGCCCTCTCTTGTGTATCAGTAGGAAACCATCCACGATGCTTCAGGTGCCGTGTACTCTCTAAGCTTAGTCTCAGTCATCTGTACAAAGTTTGGTTAAAAGGGGGTGGGGGGAAAGAGGGAGGGACTCAATGCATTTCACAAAGGCGGTCTTGCTTCCCTTTAGCCGTTTCTGGACTGTTTTTCAGGTGGTCTTTTAGGCAGTACTGGCCTATTATGGTCATTGCTCTTGACTGCAGGGTTTTAATCATGCGATTGGTACGGTCTTTCTTGTCATTAGCTTCACCTGTCTCTTTATTCCCAATTTCACAGTAACAGAAAAGCAACAGTGACAACTGTCCTGGGGAGAGGAGTTGCTTCTTACATTCTCCTCCTTAATTTTAGTCCCTCCTTTGCAAAAGCAGCTTAGTTGCCCACCAGGATGGGGGCATGAACACCCCGAGTCACTGAGAGACGCTGTCTGCAGAAGGCTCCAAGCCTGCAGGATGATGACAGGTTTGGGGCTCGTTCTCCTTGTCTGGAGGCCTGTGCCTCTCCTGACTTAAAAGGCATCAAGATGAAGGGTATTTTACAGAATTATTTATTATAGTACCCCAAATCCTGCAAATGCAGCGTACTATTGAACTTGGCCTGGAGTCCCTTTGAAAAACCCCCACACTATTGTATTCACAAGGCATGGCTTTGACATAGCAATTCTGGTTTTGCCAGGGAAGCAACGAAACTTATAATAGGTGGTGTTTATTTTCTTGTATAATTTTTCACGAAATTCAGAAAGAGGAGGTGGAGTTGTTCACGTTTCTAATTTTACTGCCAGTCATCTGCCCTTGAAGTCTATCTCACTTAAAAACAAACCCCGAACAACAAACCTTACCTTTGAATCAGTAGCAAGTTTAAGATATGATGGTGTTAACTAATCTTTTTAAATGACACCTTGTTAAATGCTACTGTTTAAGAGTGAAATTTAATTAAATCTTACTGCTTGCAGGGCTGAATAATATTTGTACTTAAGAGTGTTAGGATTACAGAATTCATGTGCATCTCCTTAGTGAACACTGGATCATATTTTGATGCCCACTTTAACTTTGCTTCTTTTTATTTAGTTAGCAAATTAAACCACTGGCCAAAAAAAAGCAGTCAAATCTATACATGGTGTGTATATATATATATAGTTAGGAGATTTTTCCTTTCATCAAAAGTCCGACAAGCACAATTACAAGGGAAACATGGGCAACAGAAAGGGATGACATAACTAACTAGACAACTGGAGCACATCGAAGAAATTATTCCTTGAAGAAGTGTGGTGCCACAACTGGGAAATAAACGTATTTCAGAATATTTATTTTATCTTTGCCCATTAAAACATGGACCTAGAGAGCAAGGCAGCACATTTTACACCCATAGTAATTGCTTAGTTGTGAAATGCCAAAGCAGTGGAAATGAGAAACTTTTTGCAGAATGAAACAATCTAGCAGACCGATTCTCTGCGGAGGCATATTCTGTAAATTGAAATGTTCACTGACGGCAGATTTATGTTTCAAGTCAGCAGGTTTTTCAAAGGGATTGTGTTGTACCGTTCTTAGCTGGATTAGAAATGGTCATCTTGGTTTTCTGTAATGTTTGATACCTAGGTCTATAAATAAAAAAGGTAAGTTGAGCAAACCTCCGTTTGCAGAAACTACCTGGGGAAGTTTCTGCAAGTTACAGGTACCTCGCAATGTCCTTTTGAGATAGTGGGAACTGAGGTTTATAATGAATTTGGAGGTTCAGAGAATAAGTAACGTAGCCTCTATGATGAATATATTTTTTTTAATTTGTCAAATATATTTGACTTTATAGACATGGCATAGTATTGCACTTACCTAAAGCAAATAAAAATTCTGATCTTATTCTTGCTCCTGGAAAATTTCTTCAGCTAAGTGCTCATTAGTTGGGAAGCTGGATATGTTTTGATGCATAAGAAGTTTTATTTCTGGTTACCTTTATATGCCTGCATTATCTGAGTGTCTCAAGCAGCAGAAACTAACGGTTTCACGTAGTAACATGAACATTTCAGTGAGGATGGATAACACTGAGAAGTATTTTCACTGACGGTCCTGATGATCCTAAACACTCTGACTTCTGTTATAGTCAGCATTGTAAAGCGTACTTGTTGACTCCTGGAAGGTGAGAGCAGCCCATTAGGTCTTACAGAATTTTGCAGACTTTCAGTCAGATCATCTATTACTTGCACCTTTTTGCGAGCGTTTCCTCTAAGTGGTTTGAAGGAAAGCAGCCCGTTGCTCTGTCCTGGTGAGGATTTGTACCTTGTATTCACCTAAGTGTGTCATTATACCAAATACAGTGCCAAGGAGAACTGACGCTTCTTTCTGTCTATTTGTCCAATTAAATAAGTACCCAGCGAGCCTAATAGCAATTGTCTGAAAATGGGCTAGGTAGGAGAAAATGGGGTGCAAGCTGCCTTTGTACGAACTCGTATATGTAGGAAAAGCAGGTGGGTATGTTACACTTCGGGCAAGCCCAGTTCCACTTGGTTGCTTGTATCAAGAGGTCTAATTACATGAGTAAGAAACTGGCAGAAGAACTTGTTACAGTGCATTTCAAAGGTTCCCTTTGCCCATGACTTTGTTTCGTTGCCAAATGAAATAACACAGTACTAAATCCAATTTAGCAGAGCTGTCACCGATTCGTAAAGCTCTCATTGCTCTGAAGTAAGAGTGAGAGTGCATTTGCTTTTTCACTTCCAACCTAATCATCAGTGCAGTCCATTAAGAAACCAAGAGGTGAGTTAGTGCCCCTCAGTTTCCTTGGCCAGTTCGGAGGTATGGAGCACACGAGGCTGGTTCAGTTTTACTAACAGGGTAGGTAAGCATAGGTCGAAAAAGCACTATTGGGGCCATCAGGCTCTCCAGCTGCAGGTAATTCTGCAACAGTCATGCTGGTCAGAAAAGCCTGTTTCATTTATGTAAATCACACATCTCTCAGCGCCCTGAAGAAAATTGCAATTTTTAGTTGGAAAGACTAAAAATCACGACACAAAAGAAACCAGGCATGTTGTCAGAGGAAGAGATCCTTCTGCCAGCATGAAGCTACATAGAGCAATATGCCCCGATAGTCCTCAGAAGTGAGTACAACCGACAAAAGCCAAAACTCCAGTATTCTTGTATCCATCTGGCTTGTGGGGAGCTCCTTCCCCATCCCAAACCTGGCATGTGCAAGCAGGATACGGCAGCTAAGCATGCAAGATGCTTTCATTTCATAGCCTTTAACGTATTTTAGTGTTAATTACTGATATCTGTGAATGTTATGTTTACTTAAAAAGCTTGAGAAGTAACTTGGAATATGGTGCAGGGCAGTCCTTCTCTGAACTGGTTTTAAAAATTGATACTTTAATCGATATAACTGAATAGTTACTCTCTAGACTGTGCTGATGTTGGGATATGTTATTCATTCAACATTTTCTTCATTAATAATTTTAAGACCTCCACTAAACCAAATTAATTCTTTCTCTACCTCTACAGTCTTCACTAGTTGCTCAAAATAAAGATTTCAGAATGTTGTCAGTGTTTGAAGGTAGCTTAATCTGTTCATATTGGTATCCCCGTGTGTCCTAAGAACGTAGACTATTAGGATGTTTTCTTGAATCTTTATGAATGTTTTTTAAGTAGTCCTCCTAGACTCAAATATACCCAAAAAAATTACTAGGAAATAATTTTTGAGCAGTTGTAGTTTTCATTTATTACTTCTTAAGGAATTAACCTATGGCTTTTGAGAAACAAACACAAAGGCTCCTTTCTGTGGTTTGAGGCACCCTGAGTTATTTGTATTGATCTTGCGTTAGTGTAACTGTTTCACATTTTGACTATCCTCATTTTCCAAGCACTTCTATCTAACAGGAGGAATTTTTGAGGGACGGTGCATATCGGCATGGCACACAGCAGTGCCATGGGAAGGTTACTGGGGTATGGGAAATATTCTTGCATTAACATAGCTTCTCACTTGAGCAAATAGCTTGACTTAAGAGCAGTCTGCAAACAGTGTGGATGGACCTCCACGCTAGAGAGGCTTTATCAGCCCCACTGCTTCCCCTGTCTTCCTCAGAGCCTGCGCATTTCCACAAGCCTTGTGTTAGGTCGTGCAGACAGCTGCAGGCAAACGACGTAGTCAGTCATACTATTCCGAGTACTAATTGTCTCCTATTTGACAACTAGACCGAAACCTCTCTAAAATATGTTGCCCAGGTGCTGTCGTTGTTGTTTTGTTCATCCTTAAGCTGTAGGATCCTTGCTTGGAGCTTGCAGGTGTTATCAAAAGAAATACAGCAGCAAAAAGATGTGTGACCCAGCATTTGTGAGGCTTAGGTATTCCAATTAAGATTTGGGGCATGACCTTTCCAGTGCTTTGTAAAAAGAATTTGCGCAATGTTGTGAAATTTGAAAGTTGCATCTCACAGTAAGTAATGAGGGTGCTCAGCAATGAGCGGGTCGGAGCCCACTGTCTGTCATACTGCACCACTGTCTCTAAGTGCAAATGATTGCTGCTGACATGTGAAAATGTATAGGTGACAAATTCATACCTCTTTCTGGCAGATCAGGCTGTTAGTATGTGCTGGAGTGTGCCTGGAGTTGGGGTGAAAAGTAGCCAGCTAAAGAAAGCTCCTGTACTTTTATTAAATAGTTCTAATAAACTATTTATTTCTGCTTTAAAAAAAAAAAAAAGATTCTGCTTTGTCTTTTGATTGTATGTGTTCTAATAGAAAAATACATTTTGCATAAATTAGAAATAAGTTACATTTTAAAGCCGAGCTGGCATGTTGTATCTATGTACCTATACATTTATGGATGTGTGTGTACGTATATAATGTTTCTATATATGTATATACATATGTGTAATAGATGGAAGATCACTTCTACAAAAGCAGTACAAAGTACGTTCAAACCTTTACGGAGGGTTTACTAAAGACCTTGATACTCCAATTCCGAATCTTGTTTTGTGCCTTGCTTTAGCCTGGAAATTTCTGTATCAAAGTATTATAAATACTGACTGGGGTGTAATGGCTAAGAATGATGGCTTGGGTCCGATTCCGTCAGATTCTGATAAGCTACTGCAAACCCCTTTGTATACTTTATCTCTGTTTACTCCCTTGGGGGTAAAACGCCTCAGGACCTCATTCTGAAATGTCAGCAGCACGACAAGGATGATGTTCTCCGTGGCAGAGGCCAGCGTGAGTCTCCAGGACTTCGTTACGCTGCTTGTTTTGTGTCTGAAGGTTGAGTTTTATGCTGGTCTTCCACTCCGGGGTGATTTTTCATCGAAAACGTGCAAACAGACAAACACTCTTGCGATCACTGAAGTGGTTTGCTACTCTAGAGCAGATCTGCGCGTGAAGGTTGATCGTCTTTGCCTCAGCATACAAACGGCAGCAATGGCAGTATCAGCGCTTCCCAAGCTTGTCCCTTACCCTCTTCAGAAGGTGATAAAGCCGTTCGATCTCTCACCATTTCAAAACAGTGGTGCATGTGCTGTCAGCTGGGGGATTGCACCGGGGGCCAGGAAACCGGTAGGTTGTTAGCCGTTTCCGAGGGCATCAGCACGTGCTGTAGCCGCCTGGGAGGACGCCCTGGAAAGGCATTTGGCAGCACAAGTGAAGCAGGGTACCGGCTTGACGTGCCTGAATGTGGTGTTCAGCCCTTTTGAGTGCTGCACGTATTGGTCTTGCCTGAACGCTCTGATTGAGCTGGTTAAGGCAATCTGTATTCCTGCTGTGGGCTATTGCTTCAGCTGGGCTAAAAAGGGATTTTCTTGGAGATGCCTACCTGGCTGTGCTAGAATTTCCAGAGCAATCCGGAGCTGTCGTTAGCAGTGCAGGTTAATGCTTGGGGGAGTGAAGGGGAAGAGCAGTTTGAGCTACTTTGAGCAGACCCCTATCTATCCTGAAAACACAAGTGCAGTATATAGCTTGCAATATATTATTTAGTTTTATAAATGAGGTCAAATAAGATTCCACCCCCCCCATAAACACTGTTGTAGAAGGACCCCCTTTTAACTAAATAGAAGTAAATTTCAATGAAGACAAGGAACAAATGCTCAAGCAAACTATGTATTCTATAATAATATCTAAAATAGTAGGTTAAAAATAGCATTAAAAATCCAAGGTCCAGCAATCAGTAGTTATGAGGTAGTACATTTTAAAAGATCTGTCAAAACAACAAACATTGTCTTCAGAAAGATCTGACTTTATGTTAGCTGAACCTTTTAAAAAAGAAAATAGAATTCTAATGATAATGAAGTTTAAGATAATGGTTGAAACATTATGCCCAACGAAACGGTCTGGTTACAAGTTTCAGCAGTCTGTGTTCTCAGCCTGGAGAGCCAAATGCAACCACCGCTCATTAGCTTTTCCCTCAGTGCAGTTAGTCTACCAACGTTAAACGTTTTAATGCTGGTTCATCTGTGAGAATCTGAAAATAGGGTTTTAAAGGGAAATAACGCAGGCAACACCACCAGCCCTTCTGTAATGGTGGGGTTTTTTGGATGTCTTTGTGCTGTTCTTTCCCCCCCCCCCCCGCAGAAACGGTTTCTGCTCTGAACTCCTTTACTTTGGATATTATAAAACTTTCTTTGGCTTTGATTTTGTTTTAAACATGTTCAGTAGTCATCGTGCTACGTACATATATAGCAGAAATAGTTTATATTTCAAGTAGCAGCTTCTCCGAATGAAGAACGAAGGCCTTTTCAGATGAAACAGCTTACTGAAAAATTGGGGATGGCAGCCTGCATCTTAAACAGTCTATTTTCTGCACTGAAAAGAGAAAGCTCCTATAGATAGTTTTCATTGTCTTCATTCGTTTTTAATTTTACCATCCTGAGAATCTTTTAGAGACATGGACACACGAGTTAGACATCAGAATGCACTGGCAGTTGGCAGAAGGATCACTATTCTTCACCTTTATCTTACAGTCCTTCCCTAATATGATACTTTTTACTGGTGCCATGGGAGATAACAAGGCTAGATGGTCTTTGGTCTGACCTTATGCAGGTGTTCTTACATACACAAAACACTTTTTTCAAACTCAGAACACAGATTGCTAATTTTTTCCTGCTAATGTCTTATTCATAACTTTAATTCCTTATGTAATCCATATAGGTTCTGGTTTGAATTTTTGCGTAAGGCATATTCCATATGTATGCCGCTAGATTCTTCCAAAGAATCTTTTAATTAAACTTATTCTTTTCTTTGAAAGTGATTTTCTTTTAAATTTGGTAAGTTTAAACGTTAATGATCTCTTTCTTCGTAGAAAAAAAATGCCTTTTAAATATTCTTCACAGAAGTCAGCAGCTGACCAGATGAAATTAAGACTGTTATCTTCTAGGTCTTTAGAAACCAGTAATGATAGAATATTAAGTGTTTCTTTTATTTTAATAAGTTATTAATTTGATCATTAGCAATGTCTAAACATATTAAAGTACCATACGAGCACTGTAGAGTCTGTCCTGTGATCAACACGTTCATTCGACATTACTATTTCAGACACTATGTTTTATTGAAAAATGTATAACTTCAGAAAATTGAATACTCCTTTGGAACTACATTATCAAATCAACATTTTATTGAACAACTTATATCTTAAAATCCATTTCTGTTCTTGAAAATGTATGTGTTTACTAAGAGGGAGGAGGTTGTTGTGGGGGTTTCTGTGCGGTTTTTGTGCTTTCTCTTTTTTAAGGAAACCAGCAAGCTTAAGAAATTCTGGAAAAGAGCTCTAAAGGGAAGAAAAGACTTACTGTATAATTCTCGCTGTCTTTGAAAAGGGTTAGGGCACTAAGAAAAGCTTTAGAAGTTAGCCCTTGATGCTGAGGTCAGACTGCCGAGTGTTGTATCTTTTTCTGTGTTATACCTGTTTTATAGCCTGGTCCCTGTTTCTTGTACTTTGATGTTGCATTACGCTTCTACCACAGCACGGTACTTATTGTTATGGAAGACGGTGTGAGATAAACCTCGTGCAGAAGCCAGAATACTTTAGAGGGTTTTAGTGGAAAATGAGGATTTCTTATTGCTTTGTCTTGCTTACATTTTTACTGTGTTCTTCTGCAGCCTCTTGCTCTCATTTTTCCTGGGTTTATCCATGTGTATAAATATCTGAAAGAGAGGTTGCCAAAGGAACGGCTGGCAGACTTCTCTGGTGGTGTCCAACATCTGCAGTACTCGGAGTGGAAAGAACCATCTCCCTGGAAATGCTGTAGTGCAGACCAAGGCTGAAACTGCCGATTGGCTCTGTGAGGTGGCTTGCGTGGTTAATCTGGGCTTTGTTCTCCTCGCAGATTTGTACTGGGACATTATTTTTCTACCTCATTGACTTTCTCATCTGGAGTGCAGTTGGATTCTTCTCCCTCATCCTTCTCATGAAGGTATAAACAAAGCTGCTAAAAAGCTTAGTTGAGGAGATACAGACTGAATTCCTTCTTGGGTACTGATGATACCCAAGCGTGTATCTCCATCTCCTGATCAGAGAGCTAAAAGGGACTCAAGTATTTTGGCAAGCAGTGGCTCTGATGTGTTTTATATGCTCCGTATCATACAATGCTGATAACACTGTCTTGTGTGAGAAGAGTTGACCTTGGGTTTTGTAATGCCAGAAGAAGTCAGTGCTAATCAGAAAGCCAGCAGGTTCAATACCTTTCATGACACCAGAATATTAAAACAACTGTTCAGCCACTTTCTTCCTTTTTTTCCCTTATGGTCAGAAGAGTTAATATGATAAATTCAGAGAGAGTTTTAACACTGACATTTAATTAAAATGAAATTACCTATCATTGTTATGGGCTACACAGAAGCTATTATTTATGTTGATATTATTCTAATACCTTATTAGACTAGGTTTGCATTTGCATCAGTATGTTAGCATGACTTGAATTATTTCTTTCTGTACTCCTCAAGTAGCAGCAAGTGCAAGCTGCAATGTTAAATACTTACAGAAAACGATATTTCAGTCTCCTTGGAAAAGGCAGGGACAGTGTTCAGTCAGAGATTCCTTCCCCCCTCCGTTTTCCATTAATACTTTCTTCTGTTTACTCTGATACAGCTGCTCATCACAGAAGTCAGCAGGATGGTTGCAGGATTCTCGTAGAATTTTTATCATGCTAGCTAGTAAGATTAATTCCCTGTGCAGCAGAGGAAAAGATCATCTTTTCATGCAGCAAGACTTTTGTGTATTAATAGGTTTATTCTATAAACTATTAAAATATAATATGATACTGTAAGATCACTTAGGGAACAGCATTTATCAAATGTACCATTTTCTTTCCTTTGAAGCAACAGGAATAACTGAAGAAGAGGGAGGGGGTCAAGAGGTTATGACTATGATTGTCTTGAATTTTTCAAAGAGCAAAATCACCTGATGGGCTTTTTAATTCCACACTGTGTAAATTCAAAGATATTTGTGTTAAGACTGATGGTTGTGTCAATCTGAAAGCCCCCAGTCAGCTGTTCCACTTCCCAAACAGCTGCTCCACAATGTCCTGCCACTTCCCACCTGGACCCCGGTGCTGGAGTGGGGAGCTCCCACTGTCCCCGCTCCTTTTCCCCCATTTCCAAGAATGCCAGTGAGGCTTTTAGCAGATCACTGTGACTGTGATCACTGTGACTGTTTAATAAGGGCTCATGTTTTCAAGGAGAGAAAGTACAGTGGGTTTCCTACCAGTAGAAACATCCTGCTCAGGGTACTATTTTTCCTTGAACCTCTTGTATTCATAGAGTATCTTTTGACCATCTGCTGTGGGTATTAACCTGGGGAGTGTCAGGGAGCAGCACTGGTGGGCACTGCTCCGTAAGCGAAGGCAAACTGGGAGCCAAGGGTGACACCAAGGCAAGCAGGGATGGTGACTGAAAGTTAAGGGGCAGACTCACAGCAGGGGCAAGCAGAGCAAGTGATGGCAATCAGCTTCAGCCCAGAGCCCAGACTGACAGACAAGTCCCTGAGTTTTGAGGCAGGCCTGAGATCCAGCTGTGAAGCCAAGTCAGGACAAGCTTTATGACTTTTTTTTTTTTTTTGGTAATTTCTTGCTAAATAGCTACCTTACATTTTGCAGACAGAGTGTCCATTTGTTAGCCTGTGATAAAACCAAACAAATTCTGCAGGCAGTTGGACAGAGAGTGGAAGGAGAGAACAGCGTGAGCTTGCCACTCTGGGCTTGAAGGGAAGGGGCTGCAGCATAGGAAGCCGCTGGGAAGCATTTATATATAGAGAAAGGAATAAAAATTATTCCTGTTTCAGCAGGAGACTGACAAAAGAAGGAGCTGTTTTCCACAGCTTAAGTTTATATGCGATGGCAAAGAGTGTTCTTCTCAGGACAGGGCACCAACAGGGTTTTCCTAACTCAGTGTTGCCTCAGACCAGTTTGTATGGATTCCTGCAGGCTACAGCAGTCAGATCCTGTATGGCTGTGTAGTGAATTACAGCATATACCCCCTTAAATCTTTGGTATAACAATATATTTGGAGTTTAATTGGGAATGACGTGAATGTAGATGAGCTGTCAAATTGGCTGGATAGGTTGCATCACAATCAAGTGAACTCTCTTTAAAGAAAGAGACTAATTAATGAAAAACAGTCATTCTCACTGCATTTGCAGTAACTGCAGTAACAACATGAAACTGATATTTTAATTCTATAAAACCCCAGTGAATAACTAGGTCTAGAAGCACACGAACCGAGGATCCTTAATTGCCTAGGTTGAACATGGAAGTGGTAGACTTCTTTATTTACAGGGGTGGAAAATTCCAGATGTGCTCACTTCGGCAAACCTAGCTTTCAGCTAAGTCTGCCTCCTGGAGTGTTTTTCACTGTTGAGAAGCTCAACAAAAAAAGAAAGAATTAACGATAAACTGCTATGAACTAATTCACGCACTAAACCTGTCCATCAGGCGGAAGCAGGAAAGTTTGTCTATAGCTTGAAAGAGGCATGGCTTTGGGCTATGGAGGGAAAGTAGTAGGCTACAATATATGAAATGAAGGATGGGAGATGCGTAGGTAAATCTTCCAAGTTTTATGGAAGTTACTGCTAGACCTGCTTTGGCTTTAAATGTCAAATACAAGCCCAGATGAATTGGTAATTATATGCTTTAACTGCAAGCACAGAAAAGACAAACAAGTAAGGACATTGAATCTGCATATTCTTGGTAATAATGTATTAAGATAAACTGTAGGACACTGAAGCTGAACATTGCCTATTGCTCAAATGCTTACCCAAAACCAGACAACCATTTAGTAAATGGTATGTGTGAAAAGCCAAAATGTGATTTAGAAGCTTCCGTATGCAAATAAAAAGCTCTTTCCTATTAAGTTTTCCTCCATAGCCTTGTATATTAGCATTTTGGTAGCATAGTTATGTTTAGCTTTATCTTTCTTAAATTTGCATCTGTGGTATTTGCAGAGTTGGTAGCACTACCTGGGTTCGTTAATGCAGCATTTATATTCTGCAACTGTTCATGTAAATACTGGTTTTCAAGGCAGCGTTATGAATATTTCACGTGCTTTTGAAATAGTAGTGGGGCATTTTCCCTCAGGAAGGAGACCTTTATTGTTAGTATGCTGCTTATCTAAAATGTTTGGTTCAAAACCCTTTCAATTATATTTTCCTTCCTTTGGCAAGCTTGCTTCTATTGTAATACTCTTTAATTATAAGATTGTGGAAGTTATGACATGATGTTGTCTTAATCTTAGTTGTTTTAATGTTACACCAGCTGAATTAGGAACCCTCGAAGACAAACTGAAAGCTCCTTCTGCCACAGAGTAGAGCTATGTGCATAGCTGGCACCAATGGGTGTAATTGCTGATGTTATAGTACCTTTAGCAGCCTCTTATTTGGAAGAAGGTGCAAGTCAAACATTTAACATTCATTTTATTTCTGAAGAAAATATCAGACACGTATTCCCTATTTCAAATGTAAAGATATCTATAAAATCTGTACCGATAGATCACAAGCTTTGAAATATATGGTGGAGGTAGCTTCAAGGTATTTTCATTGACTAACTTTACCCAGGACGTTTGAAATCGCAACCGAGGGAAGCTGTTTCCCCAACGCTGTTGCCGTACTCGCATTCAGCCCGGCTGGAGGCTGGGTGCCAGAAGGTAAATCCTGGCTTCTGCTGGGCCGATGCAACAGTTGAATTTCAGTCAATATTTGTAACTTTGAAACTTTGTCTAGACTTCATCTTCGATAAATAAGTGGTTTTCTTTGGGTGTTCATTCTGCCTTGAAGGAGATGTTTCTGGTTTAGTCTGCAAGGCTTGTACTGTCCCCTGTATAGGAAAAAAAACCCCTATGCTAGTATACTGTGGGCACATCGTAGACCTGGAAAGTACATGACCTTTCAAATGATACTGCAGATAGTAGGTGCTGTTCATGTCAGAGTCAAATATTTCATTGACAGGCACAGATATCTTCTCTCTAACACACATATGCTAGCTGGGGATTAGGTAAAGAAGCACAAATGGAGGTGCTGCCTGATACTGTTAGGACAGTCCCTTGGTCAAGTCTCCAGCACTTCACTGCAGACAAACAAAAATGTATATTGTCATGCCTTAGATGAACTGTGTCGTATATTGCTTAATAAGTAACCAGAAGACTCAGGACTTCAGGACAGTAATCAGAGAGAAATACTATATTGGAGTTACAGTAAGGAAGGAAGGTATTTTTCTGATGGTAGGATATATTTCTCAAACTTGAACTGGACGAGGACCTGGGCTTTGGTATTGCTGACTCTTGAGAAAGCGACCTACTTTGTTTCAATAGTATTAAGTAATTTAGGTCTTTGGAGACTAAAGATATTATGGAAGGAATATAGACAAAATGATGCTCATATTCAAGTATTTATTTAGTTTAGTCCTCAAAAATATTTGTAATTGAAAATGGTATTTGCAGTAACTGAGGTATTTCAGTGGCCGTTTAGTAGAGAAAATTTCAGGACTTATCAGAAAGTTATCTTAAGAAAAAAGAGAAATAAAATGAAAGTGTAGAAAAGAAAGAAACTATTCCACAGATGTCCACCTTTGGCTGTTCATGTCTCAAATGTCTATTCTGTTTAATTCCCATGTAATTATACAGCATATGGCCAGTATTGCTCCACTGTTTGAAGTGGAGTTGTGTTGTGGATCTTCCAGTACTGAAAATACAATGACTGAAGTTACCCAGAAGAGGCATTCCCATTGCTACTTAATTAAATAAGGGAGGGAAGACAAAGGAAGAAGAAATGGCTAAGAAAGTGTATGTATTTTCTTGAGGTTTAAAACTGGGTAGGAAAGATGGGGTCCTAGACCTGTTGTCTTACTAGCTTTTACTTGCCTGAACAGAAGTAAAGGAGAAACCTGGTATTTTTCACAGGGAAAAAATAAGAACATCCCTCTTGGGAATAGACATTCATGCTCTAAAACTTGTCACATGTTTTCTTTTAATTTTTCAAGAGGCGGTTGCTGGAGGGTTCAGAAGGAAGAGGGAATTTCTCTGTGCTCAGGGCAAGACACGGTTCCAGCGTGGACAGAGGGAAAGCTTTGACTCCACGTGGTGTCTGTCGGTGGAGTGCAGCTCTGGAAGAAAAACGTGAAGAGCTGAGCTCTGGCTGCACTCGAGCGGCAGTCCAGTGAGGATTCCCCTGGGGCAGTACGTGGCCTGCGGAAAATGTTGATGTGTCCCATAGCTCCTATTTTCCAGCTTTGAGTTAAAATATTCAAGATATGAGGCTTGAATAATTTCTCCATGATATATCTCCCCCAAGGAAATTATACCTCAGTTAAAAGGCCCTAAATACATCTTGCTCTCCAGGACTAAAAATTTATTTCTTCAAGAATCTATTGGGAGTATGGTAGTATTTCTGAAATCCTTGAAGTACCTATTTACATTTAAGTTCAAAAAGCCTTTGTAAGACTTAGCAAACAACCTCCTTTTACAGAGTGTTGAAGTGAACTTTTACAAACAAGTGGGAAGGGAGGGCAGGAGTGGGAGAAAATCTTTTCATCTCTACAGAGCACCAGATATTACCACTGCAGTGTTACTTGTACGGAATCAATCTTCTCCAATGAGTGTTTTGACTGCCTGCGGCAGTGCACCTCTGTTGGCTGAATTTAATAGTCTGGATCCTGGTTCTAAACCTCGTTCACTACCAGGGGAAAGAAGTTATTACTGTCAGGTTATTCATTGGTCTAATTTAAGTATTAACACAATGATCACGCTGTCTTGCCCAGTTTTATTCTAAAAAGGGAGCATATGCATTTGCTGTAGTGCATGTTTGACAACGTAATCTGTGTTCTCTGAGGAGTGTTTCCGTGTCCTAAGATAGCCAGTTAGTAAGGAGCTATCTGGTAAAAAAAAAAAACCAAGCACAAAACTTTAAGATTAATTTAGGCAATTATGAAGATAACTGAAAATATCTGGTATGACATACTGTTTGCAGCCATCCAAATCTTACCTGTAGGCAGGGGATGATCTCTGGAATTTTCTTTTGCTTTTTTAAAATAAGAAATACAAAGGATTTTGTTGAGGTCACACTCAGGGATTAAAACTTTATCCTTCTCCGAATTCTTCTAGCCTGGAATTTTCTTCTCAACAAGACATAAGCAAAGAATTTCAGATACCCAATTCCTATATAGCAAGCCTGACTTTGGAGATGAATATTCAATATATTCTGAAATTAGAACACTTTTTTAAGTGTTCCAAACTGGGCAGATGTCCAAAAATGGGCATTTAATGGGCGTTCATGCTTGGTGAACCCCCCACAGGGCACTCAGCTACTGACTGTCAGGACACGGCTCGGGCAGAGCGGTCGGGAAGCAGAGTTAGGTTATATGGCACTTCTTCCATACTTATGATGGCTGAGGGTAACAAGGGAGGCAGGGCGGGCTGGGGATGGAGAAGGAACCCCAGTCAAGGGAGACTCTGCTGTAGAGATGAAAGCAAAAGGGAGACACAAACGAGGTTGGATAAATTGATTAGACTACCTTAGTAATAACTGACAATTACAAACCCAAACTGTGCACACTGAAGAGAGGGCTACTGAAACTATGCAGAAAGGAGACAAGAATAAAGACTGCATGGTTGGTGTAGGACTAATAGGTGAGTAACGTAATTATTGGGATAAGCACATTCATGCCTGTTCGGCACCTGTGAGGTGCAGAATTTGCCTGAGGTCTGTCGCTGGAAGGAGCAGTGATGAGCTGTTTTCTTCTCGGCAAAAGCAGCGGTGGTGTTGCGGCACATGGGCAGCAGCTGCAGCAGATGCTGGGCTTGTGGTGCGGGGAGAGGTCTGCAGACAGTCCCCTTGGGGCTGTGTTTTCCTTGACAGCCCTGGCAGCCAGCACGTTTCCCTCCCTGCCTTCGTTTGCTGATTCCCCTGGAAACAGCAGCTGATATAGAAAAATAATTGGGATAAAACTGTAGGAAGAAAAAAGCCAATACCTTATATTCGTTTTAAATTAAAAAACATAAGCCGTCCTAAAATGATTTCATTTTAGCCATTTGATTTTTTTTTTTTTTCTGAATATAATAAAGATGTTGAAAATGTTTTAATTACAAAAGAAATCTCATTTAGGAATGAAGGAGAAAATAGAGTTTATTTTTGCTACTCTAAGTTGGGTGGGTTTTTTCCTACAGTCATTTTCTTGTGCAAGGGTACTTCAATATGGACACGGTCTGTCTTGTTGAGGGACAAGAAAGGCAACATGGATGACTATTTACGTGGGGTTTACTGTGGGCTATATGCGTGGCTTAAGGATAAGCTCAGGTGTAAATGCATTGCTAGATTGGTGCTAGCTTAAAAAAAAATAATAATAATAAATAATAATAAATAATAATAATAAATAAAATAAATAATAAATAATAAAATAAAAAAAATAAAAGCAAAGAAGGGGATGGTGGGCTGACCCCAGCCGGCAACCAAAAACTCTCCCCACCTTTCGCTCACTGCCCTCTCCCGGGGAACGGGGGGACAAACAGATGGAAGGCAAAAAGACTCACGGGTGGAGATTGTGACAGTTTAATAAGAAAAGGAAAAGCTGCCCGTAAATAAAGCAGCAAGAGGAATTTAGTCATTGCTTCCCATCGGCCGGCAGCCACTTCCCAGGAAGGGAAGCAGGGCCTCAGCGTGCACAGGCTGGAGCCGGCCAGAACCGGCTGTATCCGGCTCGGGCCAGCCCTGGCCGCTCCTCACCGAGAGCCCTGCAGGGCCCCGGCCGGCGCCCGGGCACGAGAACGGCACGAAGGGGGAGCAAATAGAGTATGCTTTCACCAACGGTAGGCTCTTTAGTGTTTGTGGAAAACCACGGTGGAAGGAGGATTTTTGTTGTTGTTGTTGATTTGGGGGGTTGGTTTTTTGGGGGTTTTTAGTTTTATTTTGAAGAAATGTCTCTCCCATCTCGTCTGGAGCCATTTTTGTAGTTTTAGTCACACGTAGCAAAATCTCCCTGGGTAAGCAGAGGAGTGTGCGACTGCTCCTTCATCGTTCATTATTAAGGGGACATCTGTTCTCCTTGACGAGCTTACCCAAGTGGTGAAGAGCACAGAAACTTGGATAACGTACTAGAGTGAAGCTTGATCATCCAGGACCATGTGGAGACACTTCTTGACTGCCTCGCACACAGCAAACGTATTAAACACACATCCCAATTTTAACTGGGTTTAGTTCTGAAAGACTTCAGCCTGTGCTTTTCTGCCCTGACCTGAAATACCACCATAAAAAAAGCGTCAAGGCTTTTACTTCCTCTAAGGGAACTTTTTTCTTCTCCCTAATTGGAGAGGAAGTCTAAATACTCATTTTCACTTTTAAAGCAATCTTTGAGACCAAATTTTAATTAAACTTTTACATTTCCGTATTGCAACTCAAATGTGTATTTTAACCCAAAGTATCACACAATTTTAATAAATTACTCTAGTTAATCTCTCGTGTAAACACTATAAGCAGTCTCCAGGATTCAGCATTATGCAACTTCTACAAAAGTTGTGATCAAAATTAACACTTCTCTTTCTCCTACAACTTGTGAAATACAAAGGGACATGTGTTTTTGCTAAAATATCCATGGTAACAAATGGGTAAACAATTTTTACAAGTCCTTGCAAGGCATTTGAGTAGTCTTATTTTACGTATCGTGGTGAAATATATAGTTAAATGCTACATCAGAGACTATGCAACATGAGGCTGAGGCTGATATTCCCGAATCTCTTCTCATACACTGTCCAGCTGACCTTGCTAATGGCATGTATATATGCAGTTATAAGGTGTTATTTGAAAATGCTGCTATTAGCATCACTTTTTCTTGAATAACTGCAGACATTTTTTATTAATCCAGAGGTGTTTTGATCAGGAAGACACATAGTCCAAACATGATGTTACCTAAATCAATACAGAGACAATTGATTACAAAAACAACAAATATCAGATGGTTTGCATACACTCTGCTAATCTGAAAATGTGTGGAATAAAAAGTTTGCCTGTGGCCATTTGGTAATTCAATAGTTTATATGAAAATGAAGTTATTCAGTAGGTTATGTTTGTACAATTATTCTGCGATAGGAATTACAAGGCACAAATATGAGCAAACTATAAAATCATGAAAGTACTGTAGAGCTTAAGAGTTTGGGTTTTATCCTCCAATTGTTTTTTTAAATACTTTTAGTATTAGTGCAACAAGCCGTCGGTTTGGGGTTGTTTATCTTTTCCTCTGTAGTCTTTTTTCATTCAGGTTCTCCAACAAAGTCAGGTTTGCGATGAACCTGCTGCTTGCTCTTGGATGGCATGCAGTGATAGCAAACTCATTCAGATTTCAAGCCATGTAAGAATAACCACACAGAACATAAAAGCAGTGGGTCTCTGAGAGTTTTGCTTCTTATTGCTAACGGAGAGCATTCAATATTTAATAAACAATTTATAGTCTTTTGCATGTGTCCTTGACACAGCACTTCTGATACAGGAATTATTAACAGGAACAGTATCATGTACGTGTACAAATCAAATCTTTGTCACAGAGGTTGAAGCTGCACAAATAAAAAGAATGACCGAGAATGAACAGCTCTGCCAGTGGGAATAGTGATGTTACTTGACCACCCACCTTCTGATTGAAACTGCCAGCATCCAGAAAATAATCAAATGAATTTTTAACTTGCCAGCTGCAAAATTTATTCTTTTATTCTCTGGAGAATTTGCTGCCATATGGTCTATTTTTGGGAATGATGTAAAATCCTGAGGGAAATCTAAACAGCAGATACCATATACCACATGAGCATGCATGCAGTAAAATGGAGTACAGTATGCCAGTTTTTAAGCACTTCATGGGATTTAATTGCATATGACAGAAGCTGTTTATTAGTCTTGAAGACTCAAATGATATATCCACAGAGTATATATCAGTAGTTCAGTACATAAGAATTTCTCCATTTTGCTTCAAAAACTGTTTCACTCCTGGTTTGTACTTGACAATAATGAGAAGGAAAGGATTAAATATCCCTTTCTATGTAGTCCTTGATTTCTGTGCTAAGGTTGCAAAAAGGTGGTATCTAGTACCGATTATAATAATGATCTTTGTGCTGGCAACATCTGCCCATTAGAAAATGGGATGAAATCATCCAATGTTGGACAAACCAACAGTTGCCAAATAGAAATGATTTGCTGTCTGCATTTAAGGATGAGTTTGGTGGTAAGCTACTGGTAGAAAGCTATGCACCCTTTTACCTATCGCCTGAGCCATCTGTTTATTTTTGTGTCTAACTTGTTTGTATGCACAGTGAAAATGCCTGATGTTATGAAGTACGACTAGCTCACAGATACCTTTTTTTACATACATTTACCTTGTAAGCAGCGTAATTAGAATAATGCTGCATGAAGATAGTGAGAGTATATATATTTTCCAGAGCTGTACTAATGAGAATTATCTTGCTGAATCCTGTGTAGCTGTGGAAATTTAGAGAATTATCTATGCCCTGTTCAGGGGCTGTAATTTCTTCCTTAATAATAACTTTGCAATTATGTTGCCTACAAGGTAGACCAAAACTTAAACAAACAAAAAAACCCTACTATCTGTGAGTTAGTTATAGTTCACATAATATGTAGTCTGTTCACATTGCTATTACTTACCAACTAATGAAGAGGCTGTAAGCAGGCTTTGCTTTTAGAAGGTCAGGTTTTATGCTTGCATAAACCCTGACAAGCTGCATTTCTCATGTCTGTTGTAATATGAATGGATGAGTCTTTTACTGGTTTCTTACCTAGAAGTGAATACCCATTTCCTAAGCTTGGAACGAGGCTGTTGTGATCAATGTTCTCGTTACCCATTTTTTTCTATCTCCTGGAAAATCTCCCCAAAATTTTACCAGCCTTTTCTGTGCTTGAAACTCTACTTGCCCGGTTTATGTGTTGCCAAGATAACCAGGAAGACTTGCTTGTTTCAAAGTATGGTTATGGATGATCTTAGATAAACAGCAAAGATTCCCATTACATGGCCTACAAAACAATGCTTTGTGATACTGGAAAAAAACTTCTAGAGGATTTTTGGCAGTGTATATGCTCTTTATCATGAATGAAGTGAAGTTCGGTGTCTTCCTTTCAACTTTGTACCAGAAATAGACCAGTGTTACGGAAGAAAACTGCAGCCAGCTGGAAAAAAGATCTAATCAGTTATTAGTAGACATACCAAAGACCATTTATGCTGATTTAAAAAAGTAGAAAAGATAAGTGGAACTGGATAACCTTTTATTTTAACTAACTGTCTTCCCATTAATATGCGGATTCCCATGAACCTTCAGCTTTACCAAAGGGAATGGTCTTTAAATACAAATCTATAGTATTGCCAATTTTTGGAACATAAACTAAAGGGGGAAGTAGTAATGAAAAGTTACATTAATGACTTAAAGATCTAGAGTATAACCTGGATAATGCTAACTTTTTCCTGAAACAAGCTGATTTGTCAGTGTGAATGCAACTCAAAAAAGAAGCATAGAGCATAATTGCCTGTTCTTAACTGAAACTGGATTAAGTTGAGAAAAGTCTACTCATCACTAATTACTGCCTCTTTGGATATTAAACTATAAGAGAGACTGTGCACCGAGAGACTGTTAAATAGACATGACTCTTGAATTATGTGCCATTCTTTCTTTTCCCCAAAGGGATTTCCTCAACTTACTGCTTAGCTCATTGTAACTTCTATAGTAGGCTTGCTCTCTTATGTGGGGAGTCAAGCAACTCGCATTGTGAGAAAACACATCTTCAATTGGTCACCCCGTGAGAGATCTCAGTAGGTGAATAAAAATTCTCTCTGAATATTTATGGATTATTTTTTTTCTTTCAATGAAAGGTGATAGGGTGAAGTGCAAGCTCTTTTTAATAAGACCTTTCATCATTGAGTGGACAGGGAATGAGGCTTCCTCAGTACTTAAACTGTTTTTTCTGCACGCCTTGTGTATCTGATGGCTTGATGAATATTTTTTGTCAATAATTATTTGGATGAAGATAAATGTGTCTGTATTTATGTGTTCTGTAGACAAATTTGAGGATGGCCATTGAGCATAACACCTGATCTCCCCTGAGATGACCTGGGTTTATAATGTGGTGACAAAGTGATCATGTACGCGAGAGTTCAGCTAAGGAAACTGTTACAGGCATCAGACAACTCTAGAGTCAGGGGCACTTAAGACAGTGACATAAAATGTATGTACTGAAGAAGTGCCCTTAAACTGTATGAAAGGACTCCAGTTTAAAGGACAGAGGATACTTTGGTAGAAGAAAGTGTCAGTATAGGACTATAGCCTTTCCCCTTTAAAAAACTATGTAAAATTGTGGATTTTTATGTGGTGTATTTTGTTTGTTTAATAAAAGGGAGACAGATTCGAGAAATTCCATGAAGTTCTATTCCAGGTGGTTTTGAATCACAACATCCATGTAGTTTCTGCTAGGGAAAATAGCCAGTTCAGGCTGATTTGAGGACAAAATTGTGACATTGCCTTCTTTTCTTGGTGAGTGTGACTGACGAAGGACCCAAGAAACACTTGCCTCCTTTTAAAATTTAAACTAATAATGCTAAGTCTGGTGTTGTTACGATAACTCTCCAAATTCACGTAGTAGTTCACATCGGGCAAGAGGAATGAAAGGTTAAGATGATCTTAGCTTAAAAGCGTCATCTCACCCAGATTTCATGTGCTTCATTTCATGCAGTAGCTATTTATTTTTCTTTTCTTGTTTTTTTTTCTGTAGAATGTTCAGAAAAATGCAATTCTGATTATTAGTCCTTGAGTCCCCATGCTGATGACAAATAAGAAGAAAATACTTCAAAATTCTGATAGCCAGTGTTTTTTATTCTGTTATCATCAAATAAAGTGTAATTGAGATTTGCCAAATGACAGCTGATATAGCAATTCATATTTGAAAGCAAATTGCATTTAAAAGGTGTAAAGAAACACAGGGAGTGGGTGTTAATTGTGACATCAATATTAAACTTTTTTTTGACAATATCATTGTTAAAAATTCTCTCAAAAGACCATGAAGTTTAAACAACAAATAAACTCTTAGGGCAAAAGCTTCAGTGGCTTTGGCAACTTGATTTTTTATATATATATAGTTAAAGTTTTACGAATTGTTTATTCTTCTGAGTAAATCTGTTTAGCAGGTGGATTGTTCTCCTTGCCATGAAAAGCATGAATGCATCAAACAGTTGCCAGAAGCAGGAAATTTGAAAGTAGACCTTGAGGCATCTGTCTCATTAAGTTGAAACTTCTGCATCTGCATTCACTTTGTTAGCTTGCAGAAATGTTTAATCAAGAATTAGAATGAGTGCTGATAACTTGTGTTTGTTGTTTAGGTTGCTTTTTATGGAGACATAATTCCAAATGAGATGCATTTCTCATGTCATTGATAATGAGCAGATTAACCACTTGCTAGCTTTCTAAGTGCAGGTTTCAAATGTTATTGTGGCATGACGATATCTAGGAATGTCTGTAAATATATGAAGTACCAATCCATGCATTTGTGGGGAAGGCTGAATATCAACCACACTCAAGGAAACGAGGTTCTTAATAGAGGATGAGTTCTGCTTATCTTTCGATTTTTCTCAATAACGTCAGGAGCGCTGGCTCATTTTGTGTAAGCTAGGTTTGGATCACCTAAAAGAGAATCTGTATTGTCGTGAAAGGATATTCATGAAACATGGCTGGTAGGTAGATTCATTAAGCACGTGTGAAGGTGTGGAGAGAGAAGGAAGCAGATGGTTCAAACCAGGCTGACATAGCTTAAGGGTTTCTGCTGAGACCACCTTTACTGACTTGTCACTATTTCCGAGTTCTGCGTTGGTACGACCCACTAAGGTTTGTGCATCAAAAAGGAATGAAACAAAAACTTCGTTTTCATTTGTATAGGCCAGCGTTCCAGTGGGTGTATTGCCAAGTTCCATAAAGCAGAACTTGACCATAGAGTACTGTTTGACAGGTGCATGAACTGTGGAAATGACAACCATATTAAATTAAAAGTATATTTTCCAATAATATTGATGAAAATGAGAAGGTACCCTAGTGATTTATGTGGTCTGCTATACTGGAGGTCTGTCTTCCACAGCCAATAGCACAGTGTTGAAAAGCAACCCTTCAGGCAGCAGTTAGGATTCGAACGGATTGCGATTTGATGATTACTGAAAGGAATCTCAATATTAAACATAGCATTCAGATGGCTTTAAAATGAACATTTGGTGTGGGCTAACAGTATTTCATTGTAATAGGATTTTTCTTTGCAATAATCACATCTTATTAGGAAGTAGTTTATTATTCCTTAGTGAATGTCACCGGAACTTAGCAGTGATTTAATTCTCAATAAACCTTCTTTTCAGAAGCTTTAAGGTCAGTACGTGTGTACTTATGAGGGAAAATGTGTATATCACTTGCCTTCAGATGGACATTCTCCGCAGAGATAATTTCAGAGGCAGCATTCATTGCAAACTAATTTTGATTTCATTAACATCACTGGTGCCTGTTGTCAAAGTAGACATAAAAATAAATTGTGGTGGATGAGAATTCCTGCCCCAACAAATAAAGGGAACAACTTTTGTCCTCGTTACCTGGAAACATGGAGGAGGATGTAGGTTTCGAAAGATTTTGATAAGAAATATGGCAGAAGTTACAGTATAATTTTGTAAACTAAATGCCTGTTCCGGTACTTTTAGATAAGACATCTTAAATGAGATACTAGATTGTCAGACATTAATTGTAAACAGTGTTAGTCTTTTAAAATGACTGAATACTGTTAAAGTCCCTAAAAGCAGCAGTCAACATCATAGCTAGGCTTAGCTGTTTTCATTGATTAGAATAAACTTGAATGCGTAGCAATTTAGCTATGGTCCAGACACTATTTCTATGCCTACTTGCACTATTCTTAAAACACTAAAAATTTGTTGTGTTTTCTATTATATTTTCCCATTTTGTTTGGTCTTCATAGGTTTCAAACAAATTGTCACTTGTAACACTTTCCTTACTGAACATAAGCTGTATCTTTCTCAAAAACATTTTTTTACTGTACAACTAAAGATGAACTTAAAGTTTTATGTCAGAAAGGATCATGGAGTACTTAAAAAACAGGTTAATTTGTGGGCTAATTTAACACAACTGGCTTCTTTCCCCATAGAAATTGCAGATAATAACTTTTCCCAGAGTATTACTTATTTAAGTATTTTGAGGTGAATGACTCATTTTTGATTTTCAGACTTAAATGAAATAAGTCCTTTTCATTTTATTGAGATATGTTATTGGCCTAGTTATTATTTGTACCTGGAATGTGATTATGATGTGGTGGGTTTTTTTTTTCTTCCATAAAGATAAGTACATAGCAAAGTGCTGTGGAATAAAAAGGACTGTAGGTGTTAGCAGGGATCCTTTTTCTGCAAAGTCTTGTATGATCATTAAACTCCCTTATTTCCTGGTCAAACAGCACAACAGCAGCTAGACTACAGTGGTTTCTTCAACAATTAAGACCTTCTAAGAGGAGCTGAATTAATAATATTTTAGAGGAGGAATGTTTCCCTTCCTCTAAATTGACCTTTGTCTACTCCCTGACAGTTGCTTATGCAATGTGTATTTCTGAAATTCTTGTTTGAACAAGATAAATAACTAAGGATGTTTAATGTTTGAAGATGTTAGATGTTTGAAGAATAGGTTTTATCTGAATATTCCAGGAATAAAGTCCGTTTAGAAGTCCTCATTTTCTACAATATATTGGGGGGGGGAGGGGGTAGTATTTCCTTGTACCGTTAGTAATAGGATGCCCTAATCACAATTGTCCCATACAAATGACAAAGGAGTGGTTTCAGACTTCCAGCTAAAATTATTATACCTATGATAAAGTTCTGTAGATAGGACCCTGATAAAAGAGAAAAATACTTCACTGGTTCTTGCAGAGGCATCTGGATTGATTTTGAGCACTGGGTAGTGATCAATGGCATGAAACTGAACAAGACCAAATACCAGATTCTGCAGCTGGGACGGACTAATGCTCGGCACCAGTCTAAACTGGGAGAGGAGTGGCCGAGAGCAGCCCTGCAGAAAGGGGTCTGGGGGTGCTGGTTGGCCGGGGGCTCAACAGGAGTCAGCAGTGTGGGCTGGCAGCCAAGAGGGCAAACCCCATCCTGGGGGCATCAAACACACCATAACCAGCCGGTCAAAAGAGTTGATGATCCCGCTGTGTTTAGTGTTGGTGCGGCCTCACCTTGAGTATTGTGTGCGGTTCTGGGCCCCACCATGTAAAAAGGATGTTAAGGTATGCGACTGCGTCCGGAGAAGGGCACCAAAGCCGGGGAAGGGGCTGGCAGGCATGTCCTGTGAGGAGCGCCTGAGGACTCGGGCTTTGTCTAGTTTGCAGAGGAGGAGGCTGAGGGGCGACCTCACCGCTCTCTGCAGCTTCCTGAGGAGGGGACGTGGAGAGGGAGGTGCTGAGCTCTTCTCCCTGGGACCCAGGGCCAGGACGCGTGGGAACAGCTCGAAGCTGCGTCCCTCAGGGGGGGTTCAGCCTTGACATGAGGGAACATTTCTTTAATCAAGAGGGTGGTAAAACTGTGGAACAGGCTTCCTGGAGAGGTGGTCAATGCCCCGTGCCTGTCAGCGTTTAAGAGGCATTTCAACAACGCCTTTAATGCCCATGCTTTAACTTTGGTCAGCCCTGAAGGGGTCAGGCAGTTGGACTCTGTGATTGATGTAGGTTCTATTCTATTCTGTTCTGTTCTATTCTCTGCATTCACCATGAGTTGAATAAGGATGAGACTGTTATTTGCCTGAAATGCCAGGGGCTTTTCAGCTCCAAAAAATACTTTCAAGGACACAAATCACAAAGGTTATGAGTGGAAACAGGATTTTAGTTAATTTTATTTTATTTTATTTTATTTTTATTTTATTTTAATTAATTTTCATTTATTTTAGTTTATGTTATTTTAATTTATGTTATTTTATGTTATTTTTCTGAATCCATTTCAAAGCTGATGCTCACAAGCACTAACACAATGCACACGTGTAGCCAGGAGCAGGCTGATGTATTCTTCAGTTTAGCTTGAGAAACCATCCCTTGCCGTCTGGCAAAGGAAAGCCACAGAGCCACGGAAAGTCACAGCAGGAATAAGGCCAAGAGTCCCTGGTTCCTGAAGAGTGAGAACTTGAGGAATGAGCATCGGTACCGACCACACACAAAAGAAGAAGAAGACGACGAGGTGTGTGGTACTGTGGGATATTTTCCAAAGGATGACACGTAGCGATGACAAGCACACTTCCTGCTTTCCAAAACTTGCTCCATCGCTGTGCTTCTTGGCCAGTGGTGCATGAAAAGCGCTCTCGTGCCTGCCCTGCCCTTGTCTTGCACGCAGGGAGAGCTGAAAAGCGGCAGCTCCGGATGGTGCAGCGAGCCTGGAGCCCTTCCAAGCACAGAATGATTTGCACAAGCAAGAACCCCTGTGGAAATGGAGCTGAGGGAAGAGCAGAGCTCACTCCCGCTCCAAACGGGCACTGGGCAAGAGAGCCCGAGGGATCCAGGGCACGAGTGGTGCCTTGGAGGTGCAAGAGCAGCAGGCAAGAACCGAGCCAAAAGGGCCCAGAGGAGCCCTGGCAAGGGGCTGTGCTCAATGCTGCAGAGGACAAGCAGCAACCCCCGGGGGCCACCCTGGGGGCCCACCCTGGGAGTCCAGAAAGCTTCCTCCCCCCGGATGCGGGGCACGAGGGCCACCTTCGTGGAGCAGGAGCAGCAGGCACCTAGCCAAAATGGCCCAAAGGAGCCCTGGCAGGTGGCCGTGCTCAGTGCTGCAGAGGAAGGCAAAAAACCCCCGGGGACACTGGCTAGCCCACCCTGGGGGAAAAAAAGCCTTCCTCCCCCCAGCTGCAGGGCACGAGGGGCCGTCTTCGTGGTGCATGAGCAGCAGGCAGTGACCCAGCCAAAGGGGACCCGAGGAGCCCTGACAAGTGGCCATGCTCAATGCTGCAGAGGAAGGCAAAAAACCCCCGGGGACCAGTGCCAATCCGCCCCGGGGGAAAATTCCTTCCTGACCCCAGTGCTGGCGATCGGCTAGTCCCTGAGCATGGGAGCAAGACCTGCCTCCTCGTCCCACGGGCTGGTCACGCCTCCCAGGAGATGCCTGAGCCCTACTCTCCCTCAACCTGGAGCCACCTCAGGGGCTTCCCAGAGTGGCCAAAGGCCCCCGGCCTGATCGACCTTGGGGGCAAGAATCCGTCCCGCGCCGGGCAGGGCACCAGTGGGTGCTCCAAAGCGCTGGGACCCCTGCCAACATCTCTGCATCCCATTGCTTACGGCTGCTGCCCCTGGCTCCGCAGGGGATGAGGATGGCGAAACTCTGCAGTGCTCCTCAAGAAGCCATTCCCTTGGTCTGGCCATGGCTATCCAGCTGAAAAGGATCTCTGTCCATCAGATGGGCTTTGAAGGTGGTCCCATCAGGAGCTGGTCTTGCAGGGGAGAACCTCCAAAAGCCTCGTCCCACCTCCTCTGGTCTTCCTCCCTCAGCCCCCTCCAAGTAATCCACCAGCTCCTCAAGGGCTTCCTCTGGGATGTCTTCGGGCTGCCCCCAGGCCATCTCTGGCAGGGGGACACGGGACGGTGCTCCCTTTTATCCTCTCCCAGGGCATTGTGACTGCGGCGTTGCCGGGTGATGGCCCTATGACATGGGAGTGATGTTTCAACACCGTGCACAGCCCCACCCACCACCCCTCCACCCAGCACCCTTTGGAGGAAGGCCTTTGGGGTGCTGGCCCCGAGGCAGTCCCTGTGCCCAGGAGGCCCAGGGGACTGTCCCTGCCCTTGGTGGCCATGCGCTGGGCACAGCTGCTGGGCCTCCCTGACGCCTCCTCTGCCACTTGGCTCCCAAGGACAAACCCAGTGCTCTTCTCTCAGGTCATGGCAGAAACCAACCCTGCAGCCCAGAGAGCACCCCTATCAGCCATCCCCTCTCTGCACCAGAGCTAATGTCTGTGAGGCCCCACAGCAAGGAGGACCAGGGACTTGATCTGCGAGCAGAGGTGACACTGGTGGGGTTGAAAGGTTGGTCATTTTCAGACCAAGAACATGTGGATCCATGCCCAAAACACAGCCAGGCAAACGACGACTCTTCCAAACCAGGAAAATAGCCCATTGCTGCTATCGTCATCACATCCCCTTCTCCCACTGAAACCAAGCTGCGTGGCTCCTCTGTTAAACACACCCACTGGTGGTGTTTATATGGGATACAAAACGCACTTCAGCCCTGGGGTAAAACTTTCACAGCTCTTCTCCTCTCTCTCCTTTTCTCTTTCTTCTCTCTCCTCTTCTCTATAATGCCACTTAAAATATCTGAACTGCAGTGTGATTGATCAAGCAAATTCTGTTTCATTAATACATGGAATAATTCATAAAATGTGGTTTATCTCTTTTATGTCTTTTCTGGAGCTTTTAAGAATGGGCAAATGCAGTTGTCTAAATGCTTCTGTACAGAGAATTTATTCGTATTTCCTATAATTCTTCAAATAATACAATATAACATATTTTTAAAGTGGAGTGTCAAGCTAGAGAGACCAGTTTTGGTAGGAACTTAATTAAGTTTGAGCAGTAATTGGAGAGTGCTCCTAAAACTGTGTGCTTCACAGGGGATTAGCTTGTGGTTATACTGTACTGGCTTTTACTCCATCCTCCTAGTTGCTAGACTTTATTAAAAGATGTTGAAATCTAATTAAATCCATCCTTATATAAACTATCTATGTACATTATTGTAATAGCTTTCATAAAGACATGATTTAATTGCATGTGGGAGAGTATCGGGCATCACCAACATTATCTATCCTATTCGATTTTATTCTATGCACTGAATGAGCCTAACAGGGGACCACAACATGCAGAAATTAGTCCATGCTGATATTTACCTTCCTTTGTGTTGTGAAACCTCTAGGTGTCAAATGCCATGGTAAGTTAGTATAAATAATAAACCAACTCTAAATAGCTTTTTATTTACAGTAAGTTTTTATTTATTTTTTGCCTGATAGCACTTCCCAACACTAACATGTCAACAAGAATAGGTGTTGCTTTGTTACCCCCCCCGCCCTGTTTACCATCTGCATCATGCTTCCCTCTTCATGAGGAAAACAGGGACTGAGTGTTCCCTGTGTTCATCTGGAATAGTTCAATAGAAAAATTTTACCTGGAAGTCTGAGACTTGTGTGAACCCACAGAAAAATCGAAATTGGGTCTATCATCCCCACTAGACAGCAAACACGCCCAACTAGTGCTACATGGCTAACTGATTACAGTTATGTTTAGTTCAGCTGAACCATGCTTTTGAGAATGGATGTTCTTCACAAAATAGGAGAGAAGGAGATTCTGTTCCCTTCATGTCCTTTGCCTGATGATTTGAATACTCAAGTGGGATGTAGAAAACAGATTTAAAATTTGTCTTTGCCTGCTTTAGGAACAAGCTCAAGAGTCTGCCCCAATATATCTTAGGAGAGAAATGAGTCTTCTACAGAGTATACATGTATGAATTTCTTAGAAACTGTCCTGCTGAAGTTGTTGCATTTTAAAAAAAATAGTTAAGTATTTCTTCAAGGAGGAATGGGATTGATTTCTCCCAGTTTAGGGTGATTTAAATTGCAAGACAACAAAAAAATAATCAACTTTTCATTCCCCTCTCTCCTTTTTCTCCTATCTCCCAAAATACCCTGACTCATAGGGTTTTAAGAAGCCACAAGTTCCTTGTCTGCTTCAGGTTAGCAGTGTAAAGAAGTCATCTTTGCAAAGATATGCAGAATAACTTTCTATAAATGTTGAATTGGTTCGAAACATTGTGGAGTTTTAGCGGTTTTTTTTCCATTCATGGTGACAAAACTATCTGTTCAATTTGGCCTAAAATCACTAATAATTTTGGCTGTTCCAAATTTTACAAATACCTGTACCAATACCCCACCCAACTCTACTCTGAGCTTTTCAAATAGCTTAGTCAAACACAGAAGGTTATTCCACAGGTAAAGAATGAAAAGCTAAGTGTAACATTTTCAGGATTAATGACTAAAAACGGATGTGGTAATCCCCCGCAAAGAAAGGTAACCTAAAATCTTTGCTACTTGGAATGTCCAGGTCAGTCATCCCTGCAGGAAAGTGCATTTAGAATTCCCTCGGATGGAGATCTGGAATCATAGAGTTTAGGCAGAGGGATTTCTCCGAAGGAGAAATTCTCCATTACATTGATTTTGTAAATGAGGTTGTCTTTTATTTTTATTGAACGAACAGTCCAAGTGGCTATGTTTCACTTGAGCTCCAGTAAATTATCAGTAATTAAGATTGTTGCAGCGATACCTTTGGGGCCAGAGGTTGAAGAGCCTGACATCCCAAAACCTGGCAGAACAGAGATCATCTGATCTTTTATTAAACACCTGCTGCTGGGAGTTGTACAGTTTTACCTGCGTTAGCTGGCAAGATGTTCTGGACAGCAGGACTACTGCAGATTTGATTCAACAGTAAGTTATAGTCAATTAACCAGCAGCTATTAGTACCTCACAAGCTTTTCCTAGTGTTAGTGGGAAAAGTAAGTACTATTTGTGCTTTTTGATTTCCTTGACTTGTTTTGACAAATTTGCCTTCCCATCACCCATAAAAAAAAAAGAAAATAAAACCAAACCCCTTCCCCTAATTACTTATCTTTTACTTTTAGACCAGATCATTTATAAGGAACTCCATCTCCTTCAAATTGCAAGACAGGGGAAAAAAGAATCAAGTTATTTTATGACTCTGAACAATAGCAGACTGTGACCTACGTGCCCCCGTTTCTCATCTTTAAGCTGCGTATAGTAGCTATTTATTTCAAATTAATTTAGGGACACATTTTTGTTAGCATGTGTAAAATACTGAAAAATTCTCCAACTATACAAAAGTGTTATTAATAATTTCTATGCCACTGGAATCCCTTAGAGTTGATGTGTAAAGTGTCATGTAATTACACTCTACCATTTACTCTGTAAAGATCAGGCCATGAAAAATCATACGTCGTTTGCCTGGATTCCTTCCAGCTTTTTATCAGCAGCACATTATTCCTATCCCATGAGAATCTACATATCCCCTAATAGATGCTAGTAATGTTCATGAGGAGGGACCTTTGTTGTGTCCTGCACGTGACCTAGATCTCTAGACACTGGAAGCAGACAAAAAAAGATGAAAAACTATTCAGAACTCTGGTTTAAAAAAAAAAAAAATAAATTAGAAAATCAAACAAATGAAAAAAACCCTCCCAAAACTACTGTAACTCAAATCATACCACTGTGGGAAAAGCAGAAATGCTGATTTCTGATTTTAGCTGTTCCATCAGCTTCCACGCTGATCAGCTGTGCGTCACGTAATGTAGCAGCATACGAGCGCTCTTGGTACCTGTGTGCAGTGGTGCAGGGAAATAGCCCATGTTCTTAGTGATGCCTGAGTAGGGATGATGTTTGGAAGCAAGCCCTGGAACAGCTCATAGATAGACGGACATTAACACACGCAGGCATACATCCATTGAATGCACTATTAGGATGTTTATAGCATATATACCTGTGTACTTGCTCCCGTTTTCTGAACCTATGGGATTTTCGGACAGGTGCTACATGTACTGTGGCAGCTGGTTGGAGGGCTGTTATCTATTTCTTCAGTTAAGGCAAAGCCAGCTGATTACCGCAGATAAGCCCAGCCTGCCACAGTAAATCCTATTGTGTATAACGTAAATAGACCAGCAAAGGAGAAGAGGTTGTATGCTTTCTGGCAGGAAATGAGGTCTGCGAGCACCAAAATGTTCAGGCAGAAGGAGGATATCACTGAAAATATTTGATCAAGTCAGAGATAAGATGAACAGATCAAAATAAACAAAAAATATAGCCCCCTTTGATTAGGTCAGCCCTAAACCCTGTGAAGGTGGGCCTCAAAATAAGAGAGATTGTGGTTGTGGATATTGAACAAAAGAGGGGAAGAATCCGCTGTCCTTTGATTTCCAATACAGTTATAGAATAACACATGATTTCTCCATCCCTCTGCCAACTTTATTATAAGATAAAACCAGACAATGAGGATGCCCAGTGCAACCTAATCAGAATAACCTCCAATATTGCACTGAGATTTAGGAACTCAATCTCCCAATCTTTCTATTTGGCACTTAGAAATTAAAAAGAAGCTTTCAAGAATACATCTCCTTTTGACAAACAGTTGTAAACTGCAGTAAGGTAGAAGTTTATACTGTCTGAAAGAACATCTAAAATGGAAAGAACAACAGGATATTTATCTTAAAGAAATTATCTTCTTCCTTTATACATGATTAACTAGGTAAAGAAATAGGTTTGTTTTAATAGATTTGTGTCTAATTAGCAGAACAGGAGGAGGTAATATAATAGAGCCAGACAGTAGAAGTAAATGTTGTTTAGCAGCATGGTGCTCAGGTATCAGGGAGTCAAACTTGTAGATACAGCTTCAATTTAGAGCTATGAAATATCCTGGAATGTAATGTTTTGCATCATTTTGCATCATTTAATCATCCTACTCTTGGGAATTGAACATCTTTCAAAAACATCACATAAAACAGGCTAAATGTCTCCGAATGATGATGATAAACTGTCTACATAAAGTGTAAAACTAATGCAGAAAATGCCTAGTATAACAAATAGGAAATCAGCCAAATAGCAGTATCCTTTCAGTAGCTGTTTTTATAGGATTTATGTATATAGTTTTTAATATGTCTTTAAGAGGTGTTCTCCCATACATTTGAAATAGCCTTTGAAAGTGACAGTCTTTCCTGCGAACTGAAAAGCATGCAATGCGTGGAAAGTGATCATCTGGTTTATTTTAACAGGTAGCCGTGAGTGTTCCCAGCTAACCAGGACTAGCCGTAACATAAGCTGTATAAACACCAGAGTTGTACGGGCAAGAAAATCCCTGCAGAATTTCCTTGCCTTTTATGGGGTCCGAATTTCACTTAAATATGTTTTCTGACCCAGGACATGGCAGTTACTAGTGTTAAATAATTTTCCCATGAATAGAAACTCTTAAATGAAACAAGGAAGCCTGCTTTGCTGGCTTTCCAACAGCCTTGTCCTGGCTGGGAGCTGCGTGGGATAGCGAGCTGCCACATTTCCCTGCCTTCCCACCCACTAACAAGGGGAGTGTTGGAAAGGCCCGTCCCAGAAGCCAGCTGAGTACCAAGCAGCCAAGTGCAGGGAACAAATTTCACTTCTGAAACTCCTACGTGATTTTTCCTGCAGGTCCTCATTTTAACTTTTCAGAAACTAGCTTTTAATAAGCCATGTCCCATGTTAATTAAGGTGGAAATTATTTTTTCTTCTTCTTTATAGGGCAGGAAATAGTTTTCCCAAATCTTTCTAGTTATTTCTGCATTAGTGGAAGCACGCTTGAGAGTTTTTATTTGCTCTCAACCTATACTCAGTTCTCTTGCCTGTCTGTCATTCATGTTCTCTTCTTTTAGCTGCTTTTTTTACTTACATTTCTAGATGCCTTGAAGTGCATGGTCATGAGCATACCTGTGATAATTACAGCTTACATTATGTCTAAAAACTGCTTTTCTAGACAGAGCCTATGATTATATAGCATTAGCATGTACAGGCCTCGGTGGAAATCGCAGCCTATTTATGATGTGCTCTGGAGTGCACAGTAACGTACTGTGCTTGCCTTTAAACATTTAACTGAAGCCTGTGATCTTAAAAAGATGCACCTTGCATAATTTCAGAATTGATTTCAAAGGACTGTTTGTGGTAGAGAGAGTTAGGTAAACACCAAATTCTTTGTAGTGTCCAGGGTGAAAAAAGAGTATATACAAGGGGAGGAAGAAGGGAATAAAGAAAAAAACTAATTACAGAGATCTAAAGCCTGCATAATACATATTCATAATGTAAGCCCTACTGATGGATCTAAGAAGGGCACGTAGACAGATAGTCTGCTAGGAGCTATAGTAAGGACAGTTGCTATAGGAGCCCAAGTTGAACCTCACATATTTGAAAGACAGTTACTAAATGTTGGCAATAAAGCCACGTTGACTAATCCCTATTCAGTTTTTGGCATATGATACATTTCTTGGGGAATAAATATTTGCCAATCAGACACTCAAAACCAGTTCTAATTGCGCAGATTTCGTAGGTGGCCCATAGCTCTGCAAGTCAAGAGAGGTTTCCATTCCTCTTTTCAGACTGGCTGAGACCATGTTATCCAGATCATAAAATACACTTAAAACTAGAACTTGCTCTACACCTGCAAGGAATCTTCTGTGGAAACCTACAACAAAAAAGGGGTTTATATACATGACAGTCAATGACATGAACTCCAGTATTACTGGGTTTTAATTTGTCATTTGAAGCTGATGGCAAAGAATAATATTTGCAGTTGAAAAAGCTACAGTGAAGACAAAATGTGCTTTACATTTTATTGCACAGTATAAACAAAGTTATGGCTATTTTAAAAAATGCAGATATGAATGTATAGAGAGAAAATGGTTAAAACATTAATTGTACAGTTTCCTTAGGTGGAGTTTTATTTAATAACACCTGCATATTTAGCAGATTCTTAATACTGATTTACTCAGTAATTTAAAAACCTAACAAGAAATAGATCTCTATTCATGTCCTTTTTCTTTACTGAGATGCAACAGCTATCCACCTTTCAAGTTGTCCGTGTGGACATGTGTCCATGTTCCTTTTTACATGTGTTTTGCAGTCTTGAAGCCAAAGCTTAACAATAAACAGCAGCACTATCTGTATTTGCAAGAATTTGTTGAAGAGGTTAGGTTATCTAAAATAATTCACATGCTTTGAATGGTAAGTTTTCTTACCTAAGGAAAGTTGACCAGATACATGAGTTTATAAGTACTCACAAAAGTCACTGTGAATAGTGTACAGGCTTTGAAAGTTCTTTTGTGATCATACAGATTCTTAAGCAGAGTAGAAGAGCGTATCAGTACTGTTACTTTAAGAAATTCCCATATAATAAAAACTGAGCTAACTTGCATAGTGTAAAGTAACTAAATCGCAGTATAATACAATATTTAGTTTCAATAAATCTGCATGAGTGCTCAAAATGTGTTGAATTGAAAACTCCACATTAAAAAATTTATTATTAACACAATGAATTAGAATTAAATATTTATTTGAGTCCACACACGTGCATGTGTGTGTGTATACAGACTTAAAAATTTCCCTGGAATGAAAACATTGAAAATAGGAGTCATATCAATTTGAAAAACAGTGTTTCAGCTTTGGTTTTCATATTCCTTATGCTACAAATCGTGAAAAGAAACTTCCATAGAAATAAAAAAGTTGACTTGGAAAATCAATTGAAATGTTTCATATTGATTAGTATCTTGACTGCTTTGCTGAAACTGATGCATGATTCCCTTCCCACATTAATACCTGAAATGGCACTTTACAATGAAAAACTCTCAGATTTAACCAAAACTGTCTAATCCTCTATTAGGCCAGGTTAGTTGAAGGAGAAGTATAACGCTGAATGAAGAATATACTCATCAAGTAAGAGTTCCTGCACGTATGTGTAGCATCTCAATATAGTGTGCCAAATTAGCTTTCAGCTGCTTTAGTCTGTATTCTCTACAGCAAAATGCCCTGTGGTGTTGCATATAGTTGTTTCAAAAATGCAGTCCTAGCATAACTGAGGTTAAACTCCGGTTGACCTGGTGTGGATTATTGGATGAAGCTGCCAAATGGGTCTTATATTTAGCTGGCACTTGGATGCCTTCATTTGAGGGGAAAAAATAAATCTAGCATCTGGCCTGCATAAACAGACACCTGCCCTTGTAAATGACAATGGGTCTGTGATTTTTGGAAGAACAGGAAAAAAACATGAAAACTCTGGGAGCTGAAGAGGGCGTTACGAGGGGGAAATCCCCCCTTGGCTCAGATAGGGGAATGTGGGCATGTCCAGTTCAGCAGAAGGGTGCAGTGCAAACGCCGAATGGGGGCTCAGGTTCTGAATGTAATAGCAGACGGTGCTGATTGAGATCTGATGTCTTAGTACGTGTTCATTCGTGGTCGGGACTAAAACTGTTACCATGCTTCAGCAAAATAATGCAATTGCAGTTATTACATTGGAGGGCCATAGAATAAACATGGCTGGGAAGAAGATAATTATCGAGAAATTAAGCTGTTTATTTTGCTTTTAGTTTGCCAGTTAGGGACTGGTGCTGCATGGGATATTAACTTGGTGATGGGCAGTGATTTAATACAGTACCACGAATTTATTACATCTGTTTAGTATCTAGATTAAGTTGAATGTACAAGATAATGTAATTAGAAAGGAATGGTATGCTTGTTGTTGCAAAATGCCAGATTCGAGATAAATACAGGCCTTTCACCTAAGTGTTGACTAAGGTCTTATAATGCTTTTACATAAATCATTTCTTATATTATCGCGTAAATTAAAGATGAAAAGAGACTGAATCAAGAAAGACCTCGCAGAAGTAGAGTGGATTTCATGGAAGGTGCCAGAATGGTAAATGACACAGAGGTAGCTTTGTGGGAAGAGAGATTGAACTAGACAGTTATGGTATTTTGAGAGAGAAGACAAGTAGAAGGCATATGAGATACAAAATAATGGACTACACTGACAAGATAAATGGTGGCTCCTATTTACTACTTACTGCATAAGAACACGGAAATAATCATGGAAATTGAAAGGCAATACATTTTAAAACTGAGGAAAGGAACTAATCATTCAACAGATGGGATTTACAGAGCTTACTGTCCCAAGGTATCACTGAAACTAAGAGCCCAGCAGATTTTTAAAAATCTATTGAATGAGTGGAAATGTAGTATTAAAAGAAAGAAAAGGAGCTGTTGGAAGTATTTGTCCTTTCAGTCGCTCTTCAGCAATGAGGTTCTCCCATATTATTCAGAACCATTCGATACAAGCCACCATTTGACACTGAATGCTTTACATGTATGATCAGTATGAAAACCTGTAAACTCGTAGTTTGCCTAAGTGAGCCCACAAATACCACTTGCAAAATTCCCTTTAAGATTTTTTTAGCAGGAAACATTCTCTGCAAAATGCACATATCTAGAAAAAGACTGAGCTCTGTTCCCTTAACTTCTATAAAAATGAACAATCTTATTCATGACTGGTGTCTACAGGTGTCTTGCTTAGGGGAAAGAGTTAGCGATGTTCTGTTTAGGAAACAGGAAACAGACAAATGTGTTCCCGGTGACTGATTAAATAATCCCTGAGGATAACAATACTGATGTGATGATGAGGAAAAAAGTACCCTAAGTATATGCTAGCACAGTTAAATTATCCGGGGTATGTGGAGTTAAAAAGGCACATGTATTCTTCAGGCATTTTGGAGAAACTTTGCTCTGACATTATCAAGTGATCTTACTTCTTGTAGTGGCTGAGCTGCAAATATACAGAATTAGTAATTCATCTCTGCCACAAGGACAGCAGGTAGTTTTCCTTAATTACAGTCTACATGGCTAAGATATTAATAAGCACTTCAAAGCTGCTTATGTTTGGTTTGTTTTGCTTTTTATCTTTTTGTTTTGTTTGGCTTTTTTTAGCAATGTCACTCATGGCAGGTTGAGTCAACCGAGTCTAACATAATTTGATCTGCTGAAGTAATTATGCGACCCTATAGGCCTAAGTAGAATCAATTATCTGTCAAAACAGGGTGTATCGTTAACAATATTAATAGTGAGTGGTCACCAGGCTCTGCTGTGCACATCTGTCTGGATGTGTGTCACAAGCAGCATCAGTGTCAGCCAGCTAAAGGGGGGCAGGTCAGGGCGTATGATTGCCCATACTGTTTAATCATTAGCATGGTCATAGGCACAGGCCACCGAGCGCTCCCAACAAGAAGACTGGATGCCACCAAAGTATTTTGAAGAGTAAGGTATTTCAGGTGTGTAGACACCAGCTGTGCTGTGCCGTGGCCTCAATGCAAGCGAATAGCCCCTGGCGAACTTTCTTTCCTTGTATAGGCATAGTCACAACTTCTCAGTGCTAAGAGAAAGAGTAATATCCTGCCTATATGCTAGTGGGGGTATTTTGAATTGCCTTTGGTTAAGAGAGCAGTAAGTTCAGTAGGAGAGAAAATGTAGGTCCAGTGACTAAGATGATGATAGACTGAAGTTGTAGGTGATTTTGAGATCTGTTTACAGGCTGTGCTCATGCAGGGCTTCTGTTTTGTCAAGGTCACGCTGTTTATCTTATTCAGTATCTGTAAAACGAAGCTGCTGATTACTTAAGTCTTAGTGGAGTTTCAAGGACTGATATGTATAAATATCTGAAACGGCAATGAGGATGATAAAAACTCTTCCCTCATCTTTTCAAAACCTTTGATTTTTTTAGTTACACAGCAATAGACTTCGTAGACTTTTATATGCATGCATTGCCAAAACACCTACATCTAAGAGTAAATACAAGTGCATTGTGACTCATTTGCCCATGATTTCTCCCACAGAATTGTTTCTGTTTAATAATAATTGGTGTGTGGGAGAAAAATCTTATTACACTACTCCTCTGTTGAAATTGCTTGCCAGATACTGAGGAGGAGAAGGCTATAGCATGAGCTGTTCAGAGGTCATCCATCGAAGTAGTCTAGCATCAATCTGTTTTATATTCTCTGTTGTCTGTTTCTGCATCATTTAAGTCACAGTGGAGTTAATCTATTAGACCTTTGGGCTTGTCTTCTTTTCTAAAATCACTAGGCTATTTAAAAGGCTGACTTGCAAGAGAAGGAGCAGAGGTGTAGGTTGTTCCTCCTCTACAGTATTTCTTCATCCATTTTCAATATGCCTTTCAGGTGATCTATATGCTTTCTTATTTTCAAACAGTTTCAGTACTGCACATTATTTTTCTTTTCGTGGTTCTTTTTATAAACTCTCTGTGGGGAGTTGTTCTGCACCTATATCCTTTTGTAAGGAAAAAAATATTCTCCGTATCTTCACCCATCACGTTCACCACAAATTATTACCTGGGAAGATGATCCCATTGTATCAGTGTCACGGAGGTCATTGCAAAAACTTTATCTGTGTAAAAGAAATGCAGTTGTCCTGAACGTTGTGCAATTACAGATCAGAGAGTTCTTGAGCTCCCTTTTGGGGAAGAAAAGAAAGAAGGAAAGAAAAAGCAGTGCTATTGGCACTAACAAGGAGAAACGATCAAAAGCAATCACTGCAGTGAGATTTCTTAACAGTGTGAAAGGTAATACTACGTATGGCTCTAAGGATAGTAGGCCAAAGCACATTCATTTGAATTTGTTACTCTAAGAACCTCTTTAGTACAGATAAAACTGGAAGAACCTTGGGAACTGAATGCTATAAAAACTCAGTGGAGACTTCCATACTTCCCAGAGAATGCTGCTTTTTCTTTTCATTGTGTGCACGTTGTATAGTTGCTCCAGTCAAAAAAGTATAAAAGATAAAATTTGTATCGTATCATTATATACACAGTTGTGTATCCACTGCTTGTATGTAAAAATGTTATTCAATGAACAAAACGGTGCAGATTCAGACCTGTGAAAGACTCCAAGGAAACAATTAAGTGCAACTTGGACAGATGATGAGATTTTGTCAACTTAAATCTAAGTAGGGGTTGTGGGCTATACTACATGGTTTACTGAAGGAAAAGGTGCTGTGTCAATAGATTAACTTTGCTACCTCATTTTGAATTTTTTTTTTTTGGGGGGGAAGAAAATTAGTTCTTTCAAATGTACTAATTGCTGCATCATATTAGGTGCTATAAGTAACACTGTAATCTGTCTGCCACGGTGCAACAGTTACAAATAACTGCTTAAACAAAAATTAATTGAGACATAGATACTCTTGGGCAAATATGATTGCTTTGGAGATCTTTGATTACTTTTTAAAAATCGTAGAAAGAAAACAGTTTCCCAGAAATTCCCTCATTGTTTGGATGTTCTGTAAGTAGGAGAATTTCCAGTACAATACTGTAGGTAAAATAACTGAATACATGTTTCAAGCTAAATTTGTGGTTCTATGTACACCTGTAAATACAGTTATGAAATACATTACCATTAAGGTCTTCAGCAGTGGTTAGAATGATTAAATGCACTATTTCTGCAAACCATTCTATCCTTTGGAATAGGACACCCATCTGATGACCAAACTGTAACCTCTGGAACTTTGAACACTCCGATTCCATAAAACAGATTTATGTTTCCAGGGAGAAACTTTACGTAAAGGCCTTATTTTCAAGCCTGATTGCGTCGAAACATGAAGAAGACATCATCTGATGTCAGACAGCCTCTCAGGATTCATAGTTCCAATGCCAAATAGATTCTTCTATATTCCCGCTGAGTTATGATGATAAAGGGGTGAGGGAGATCTGATTTTTGTGATACTTCTGAGCTGTTATGTAGTATTTAGGACCAGATTCACAACAGCATAAGAAGTGTGAATCCGAATAAGATGGGAGGCTCTCCAATGCCTCTGTGATTTCAAGACTTAAAAGGCAGGAGAAGGAGTCGTACGTTAGAAGAACTGCTGTGCTAGGCCATAAGTCAGAAACACAGCAGCTTGAGCACAGCGGAGCAGCAGCTCACCTGGAACCTGAGTCACTTGTGTTTCCTCCTCATAATGAATTTCTGTGTGCAGAGAGACTGTATCTCCAAATGTACAAATAGAGGAAGAAGTGCTGTGGGTTAGTTGGTGCTTATAAAAGAAAAGCTTTATTTGCATGTACCTGGAAAGCACAAAAAGCAGTCCTGCTTCCCTCACTCAGGAAACCTATGGCTGCAGTGCCTATTACTGCAGTTTAGCATTGAGCACCAGGTATGGAGTTTTAAAAATGCATGTTGTAGGCATTATGTAAAATATCAAGCACATTTGTAGGCATGAAGAAAGTTAATTTGCATATTCTAGTAGTATAAACAACCACAGCTGTTTGGCTTCATTAATATATTGCCAGTAGAAAATAGGTCAATATACATTTGCTCTTTGTTCTCTGAGCCAGCTGTCAGATTAATGGATGTGTATACATCGTGGTGGGTGTTCATCGTAGGCTTAATTTCCTGATATTTTATTGGTAAAGCAAGTTTAGATGAAAATAGTTTGAAATGGTGAAATACTATAACTTGATTTAATTTAGGATTTAGTGGAATATATGCCTTTTTGATGTGGACAATTGCAATTTTTACTCAAGTCTGTGAGGTAAGCTGCTTTTTCAGCCAGGTCTAAAATGAACCCGGAATGTCATGGGAAAGGTGTGGCTAGACAATGTGATTTATGGCAGTACAGAAATTTAGTTCAAATATCTCTTCATCTGACTTTTCCAACACTGTTGGCTTATGACTTGAGTTTACAACTGTGATTTTTTCTTTCCTGCTATATTTAATGTTTTCAATGATTACGGTATTTCACAAAGAATGTATTTGTGATCTGTCTTTGGGACTCTGTCACTAACTCCTGTTTTTGACCAACTTGTGCTAAGCTGTTGAACTTAGCAGGGAACACGGATTTAATGGGAGCCATTTCCCTGTACGCATCCTCATTGCATGATCTCTCACATACCTTACTCTCTGAGAATATTAAAAATATGGCAGTGCTTTTGTGAGAACATGCTGGGTCTTGGGGTTTACAGGTAGGGAAAAAAAGTTGCTTTCTATGGGTAATCTTGATTCCATATGTGTAAGGTACAGGATATAGGAAAAGATTACACAAATGCTTAAGTAGGAAGCCATAAATAAATAATGTTCTTTACCAAACCTTTGTCTTCAGAGTAGAAGTAGATGAAAGTTAGGAACAGTTACAGTTGTTCATCTTCAAAATTTGCTTTTTTTGAGCAACAGGAGGCTTGAAGAGAAATATTTGGATAGCTAAAATGCAAAGCCTAAATGTTTCTCAGTTTCTCCTGCAGCTCGAGGGAAAACACTTCCTGAAGAAGTTTCAGTTCCTCAGCTTTTCATTAGTGAATTATCCACTAATAAATAGATGCTTTTTTATTTACATGCTTTTTAATCACTGTAAGATATATCAAGGCTTGTGTTAATGCGTGATAACACACACCACATGCTAAAAGCACAGGGCTTCACCTTCTTTCTGACAACACTCACAAAGCATATGTTATCTCTCACCAACACTTGCCTTGTTGTCTCTCACTGCTAAACTGAATCGCACAATCAACTGCGCATCACATGTGAGAGCCCCTTGGGCTTCAGCCAGTCCTTTCTCGACAACTGGCACTACTGGGGAAGCAGTCTATTATCTTAATAACCCAACATTATATTAAAGGAACTCTTTAGGAATGAAATAGAATTGCAAGCAATTCAAATATGCAATATTTAAGATTATGACTAAAACAAACCAATGAAATCTGTAAAATACAAAGCTAAGGCTAGGGATTCTTCTTTACATGCCTTGTGTGCAGAAAGGGTAGAGCTGATAGAAATGTCACATTACTGTCTTCTGGGATGGCAGAGAAGCCCTGGCACAGCGGGCAGACCTCTCCAGGCTGCAAATACAGTTTTTCTTTCTGTGAGGCTTCAGGTATACAGCTATCTGCCTTCCAGCCAGTCTGCAGGCCTGATTTGGAGTCCTCCATGCTTTCCTCTTGAGTATAATCATGATGAGGATGCCCTACTTCTTTTAGGCGAAAATATTGGAAGAACAGCAGAGGAAATGGAGAGGATGAGACTGGATGGTTGTGAGGGATGTTTAGGCAGCAGGCACTTAACAGCTCTGAGGGAGGGACAAATCAGATAGCTAGAAGCCTCTACTAAACCCCATTGGCATACGAAAATAAGAAAAATGTATGATTCATTCATAAAGATTTTGTTCATACACGTACTGTTTTCAGGAATGTTTTTTAAGTAACTCGGGAAGCACTCAAGCCCCAAAAGAGGAGGGTAGTGAAGAAGCTTGTTTTCTCCTTCAGAAATTAAATGGAACAGGTCTTGTAGCACTTTTCTTTTTCAACAAGATTTCAGAATTGCAATTATTAAACAGAACTAAAAACAAACAAAAGAGGAAAGCCCATAACTGGGCAAAGCTGAATTAGTTTAGCAAAACTCAGTGCAGAACTCCTGTGGTTTCAGATTACATCTTATTCAAACAACCAAACTTTATGTAAAAATTCCTGTTACAACTCATATTGGACAATTGCCGTTCCCAGTTAACTCTGGACTAACACAACAAATACGCTTTTTCAAACTAGCTTAATGGTGGGTATAAAACTGACACACAAGAGTAAATTCTTAATGCAAATCTGGATTTGAACACAGAACCATTTCTAGTGGCTGTAGAGAGCCTAAGTTGGGCAATCACTGGCAAAACTTGGGGATAGTAGCGAGTCTCGATCCCATGTGGTTTGTTCTTTATTCTGCTTCTCTCTGAAGCACTCCATCCGAGTTATGCAACATTAATACTGATGTAAGACTCCTGCAACCAGTGATTGAAAACCTTACAGGTATTCTGTAAGCTCAGAGAAGGATGCAGGAAAAGCAGTGGGAACCTTTTCCTTCTGTGATCCTGAGACGCCTAGTACCAGACCAATACTGCAATGGCCAAAACAAGAAAAAATTAATCTGGCTAGAATCACATATGAAACCGATAGTTTACTTTCAGTATCCCATCTGGAATATGCAAAGAAGACAGGTATAAATCATTTTCCTTAACTCTCAATTTCACAAATCCTGTACTGTAAGAAAGACTTTATGTATGGACATAATTGTTTTGAAGTTGAAACAAGCTTATGTGTATAGCTTTTGTAGGAGCAGGGTCATAAATTTCATGGGGAGAGAGACTGGTTTTATCCTTTTCTTCAGGCTAAAAAATATAAACATTTTTCCCCAAGTTTATTTTGTGCTACACACCTGGGAACTGGCTTGAGTGCTTAAACAGCAGTCCCTTGCACCACAGCACCAGGTGCAGCAGGGGCTGACAAATAGCACGTAGGACTCATAGTAGACCCACACGTTTCTAGAGAGCCAGCTGGAGCTAAAAGGATCTGAAACGGTACAGGACATAGTCTTCGGGCAACTGAGTTCCCAAATTCAATCTTGACAGAGATTGTCACATACACAGAACTACCTAAAAAAAGATGAATGTTCAGTCTTTTTCTTATTTTTAAATAAGAAATTATTATTAAATAAATTCAAAATGAATTTTCTTAGATTTTTGAAATGTGTAGGATCTTCACAATGATTTTATAATTTACCTTAAGAACAGATATATACCTTTGCAACTCAAACTACTGTTAATGCAGTCTTTAAAAGTTTACCTATTTGGTACTTCGTTGTCGGCTCACAGCTATTTTCTGTCACGTTTTCATCCATGAGAATTATTCACCTGTTTCCTGATAAAAAACAACATCAAGAATGTGTACAGTTATTGAATGTTATTGCTATTTGAGTTTAGTTTAGTTGTACACATCCAAATAAACATTTCCTTGTAAAAACAGATTTCCACCTACTGAGTACTAGAGTAGTTTTTCATGTGTTAAGCCTGAAGTAAATGTTTGAACTAAAAGGTCCATCTTGAATTTTCCAAACATAGTTTTGCTTTCAGGTATGGAAACAAAGCTATCTTCATAATAAGAAGAAAGGCAAAGAGTATGTATGAGCAGAGGTTGGAAGATAACCTGGTCTCTGTAAAGTGACCTTATCAGATCTTTTGCACATTTGTCAAAGTATTATTATTATTATTATTATTGTTATTATCTATAAATGTCAATATTGCCTGCTCTTCAATCATATCAGTCACCTTCTGTACAAACAGGGTTGTTCATCATGTTGCTGTTTTATTTCTGAAAGACTGTTGTATATAGTTTTCGCAGGAAGTATAACCATCACAGACATTGAAATCATGAGGTTTAAATCTATTCCCTGGAGATGAGCTCATTTTCACACTTGAAGAACCAGTGTATTTAGGCCAATCTAACCACCTTCCTGGACAATTAACTTTCTTGTCTAGACTACCTGGGTAACAACACTTACAGAAGTAAAAAAAAATCTGAAGTCTTAACTGCTTTTGCAAGCATTACGTTGACATCAGATTAGATGATCAGCACATAATTTAGGACATGAGAGACCCCCTTTTGTAACAATAACCTCCCTTATATAAGCCTTTAAGTGACAAGAAAAACAAATGAACCACTCAGACTGGTGTTAATGGCCCTTGTAAAGAAGAAAGTGAGCCCGGAAACCTGGGACCTCATAGCTCTGTGCTCAGAGATGTCTGAACATCCTTCGGGCAGCCAGCTTCGGGCTTCATTAGAGTTTGTTTCATTTCCATTTATTATCTGGCCTGGTGGAGATGGGGACTAGTGATGATGGGCTACTAAATCTTTGAAAATCTGTCATCTTTCCATTTCTACCTTGAAAGAAAAGACTATCTCCCAGCATTTCCCCACTCTGTCTCCTGGGGTGAAAGATCTATCGGACTATTGCTGAAGTTGCAAGTGGAAAAGGCAGAAGAAGGAATGGCAGGGATTGCAAAGGGAAGGCTATTCTTCTTCCAGAGATTTCTTCTTGTTGTCCAGCTGAAAGGAAAGTGGAGTTGCCCAGCAACTCATTTTAACTGATCCCTCTTCCTCAATAGATCGAGCATTCAGCTAAGCATCATAACTCTGCCAGTTTCTCCGATTTCCTGATCTGTTCTCTCACCTGTAGCATGCACACCGTATATTTAGGTAGACTGAACTCACCAGTCACAGTTGTGTATTTTAGCATCAGCTAGGGACTCTCACTGGGGCCAAAGGGACAGTAAACAATTGTAACATTTATGGGTTAAGGAATAGTCTGGCCTAGCATATAGAAGTCCATTGGGCCTGCTTCCAGAAGGAACAGGATCTATGAAAGGATGGACATTATTCTCCCAAGATAACAATAGGATTTTAGAATCGGAAAGATTTGGGTTGTAAAGGGACCTCTGGAGGTCACATAGTCCAAACTCCTCCTCACCGCAGGAACTGCTTCAAAGTTAAAGTATTTTGCTCAGGGTTGCTTGTCCAATTGAGGTTTGAAAAGCTCCAAGGATGGAGTTCCCACAACCTCTCTGAGCAACTTGTTCCAGTGTTGCACCTCTCTCATTATTACTATTTTTTTTTCTTATTTCCAAGCAGAATTTCCCCTGCTGCAACTTTTGACTGTTAGTACTAATGCTTTCATTGTAAACCTCTGAGAAACATCTGCTTCTGTCTTCTCTGTAACCACTCTTTAGGTAGTTGAAGGCTGCAGTTAGATCTCTCCCTCAGCCTTCTCCAGGCTAAAGAAAACCAGTTAATTCTCTTTGTCACTGCTCAACTATCATATGCTCCAGCCCCTAACCATTTTAGTTGCTCTTCACTGGACTCTGTAGTTTGCTGATGTGCTAGGAGACCTGAAATTGGATAAAGGGTTCCAGACACAGCCTTACAAATGCCAAATAAAGGGAAATAATTACCCTCCATCACACTACTTAACTACGCTTTTGCTAATGCAGTCCAGTATGTGGTTAGTTTTTATCACTTGCAAGGGTGTACTGCTGACCCATGTTCAGCCTAGGTCCCCCCAGATCTTTTTCTGCATAGCTGCTGCCCACCCAACCACTCTACAGTCTGTACCAAGTCATGAATTAATTCCACCACGGGTGCAGACTTCACAAGGTTCATGCTAGCCCACTGCTTCCAGTCTATTGGGATCCCTCTGAATGCAGCCCAAGCCCTCCACTCCCCTCAATTTGCTGTCATCCACAAACTTGCTGAGGTTCCAAGTCTCCCATTGTCCAGGTCGCTGGCAAAGATGTAAAATATTGTCGAGCACTATTGACTCCTGAAGAATAATATTTATAACCGGACTCTGAGCCACTTTCTATCATGTCCCTGCGCACGGCAGGGAGGTTGGACTAGATGACCTTTAAAGGTCCCTTCCAACCCAAACTATTCTGTGATTCTATGACTCTTCGAGCTCAGTGGTCCAGTTAGTGGTACCACCCACTCTGTAGTCCATCCAACCAGTACATGCCACCTCAGTTTGGCTACTAGGATACTACAGGAGCTTGTGTTGAAAGCTTTGCTGAAGTCAAGGTAAACTACATCCACTGCTCTCCCCTGTGCACAGAGCCAGTCATTTTAAGGCACCTGGTGTTTGAAGATCTTGATATTGATAACATTGGATTTTTAACACTGGGGTAGCAGGAACACAGAGTATAATTAGTTCTTTGGTTTGGCTAAGAAGAACGTGCCACATTGTTGAGATTGTCTCAGAATTCTCCTTGAGTATATTAAAGTCTGGAACTTAAAACATCCTTGTACGTTTGCTTGGTCGCCTGCATATCTAGATGGAACGAGACTGTGCTAGAAAAAAGGGGGTTGGTGCAAAACCAATCAAACCGTCTCACCATGAAAAATTCAGTAGAGCTTCAGGGATTTTAGAAAAAAGTACATTTCTTTTTTCAGCAATCTCTTTGATACTTCTCCTGGAGAGTGCTTGAAACTGTAATTACCGCACCCTGAATCTTTTTAATTTATGCTGGTATTAAAGATGGAAGTGTCAAGAAATATTCTGGAAGGGGCACAGGGAAACAAAGAAGGGATTAGAGAGTCATGGCCCTACAAGAACACGACAGAGAAAAGTATTGCATTTTATTAAAAAAGAGATGCAACAAGGAGGCTTTCAAGTGTTCCTCCTCATCAAAGAAAAGTCAAAAGCCTATAACGCAGTTGAATGACATAGAGGATTTTTTTTTCCTGGTTTAAAAATCCTTTAGAGTGCTGCGAGGCTCCTTACAATTAAGAACTATTTTCCTTTCCACCACCATCTTGAAGTTGTTTTCCTTGTTTTTGCCCTCTGCCATGCTTTTTTTTTTTTGACAGATATTTATGTTACTATGCTAGAGAAGAAGTGCTTGGGCTTGTGGAAAATACGTCAAATTGTTTAATGGAGCAAAACCCATTCTGCCATTTCCAAAATGCCATGAATATGCCATGCTCAGTCTTCCAGCTAGAGTGAATTGCAATTAAGGACAAGATCTATTTAACTGTGTCGTTATTTTAAAGCTGTGCATATACACACTAATGAACATGCAAAGTCAGTAACGCCATAGTTTATGAGAGCATTCTAGAGAGGTTGCACTGTGATGACCTATTATGTGGATTAATTGTACTGTTCATAGTTATACTTTGGTTATCCGTCATGTTTTATACTGTGCTTATTTTCCAGTCCTTCTATCTCTACAGGGCTCCTGACAGCTCACATCCTGTTTGCCAAATCCAGAACCTGAAAATCAGGAAAATTCCTATTCATTTCAGAGCTTTACTCCATAAAATAATTTAATGCTCTTTTTGGCTTCCCTTTTTATCAAAGGACTCTTACTCATTTCATTCCATTTTATAATTTTACAATACCTATTTTCTTGTTTCCCTGGTAAGTGGCTGACAGGCTAAAACTCCCCCAGCCTGCTGTGCTTGCGAGTTACGTATTAAAGTTCTCAAGCCTTCCAGAAATCAGCACTCTAATAGGATTTTGAGTTGGCTGGCTATTTCTTCTCCTTTCCCTTGAAGTGGTGATACTAGGATGTCTACAGGCATAGAGTTGAAGCACATGATGATACCAGCTGTTGGGAAGAAGGAGCAATAGAATTCTTAAACACACATTCAGCTACTTTTCCAAAATTGAAACAGCGTTTGAAAGGACATCCTCTTCAGAAAAAAATGCGATGTTTTCAGTAACAGAGGTACAGTAACAGAGATTTTATGACCAATCATGAGCTTTTTGGTTCAAAACAGAGATTTACAGAATATAGACAAACAGCATGAACTCCCACAAGCCAAGTCCTTCATATTATTTTTTGTTATCATAATATACTGAAATAATCTGCTTTTAAATTTAAGATATCTTACACAGTGCATGGAGATGCAGCAAAAAATAAACAAAGTTTAAAAATTCTGGACTTAATATTAATAGTCTCCTGAGTTCCTTGGCATTGGGAGCTGTTCATATTGTAAGAAACAGAGCTGCTTTGATTAATTGGATTAATTTGGAGTTGTGGTTATCACATGGTTTTATTACTAACGCACAAACTAATTTTGAAATGAAAGATTGTCGATGAAGTAATACCATAAGCAGATATATAATGCAAATTCTGTAAAGATGTAGTCAGTGTTGCAATGACCAAAACAATGCACATGGATGAAGCGACAGGAGAATATGATCTCTAAATTTTTACATGCTGTATTCCCCTTTACTTCAAGGGATTTTGAGTAAGCATCTGCCCTTGGATATAGGCAGGAATGGCAATTGTGAGTACATTTGTTATCCAAAGCTTCAAAACAATTTGCTGAACCAAATGATTTCATTTTTAGGGTTATTTGTTAAATATTACATCCCTCAGCAGAACTGTCGATACCAGGCAGTACTTGCTGTATGAGAATTTCCTCCCAATGGTTTCCTCAAGATTATATACATCAGTTTGTACCTAATGTGCTCTGCGTATGTGTAGCATGCTACTGTACTGTATGCATACTATTACAGAGATGTGATCATTTCCAGTCTCTCTACAGTGTCAGCTTTAATTGGTAATTTTATTTTTGAGCTCACTATTCCTATACTGTATTTCAGCCCCTGATGAGCCAGCTATGCGTGTCTTTTTCTTTGGGTGGTGTGCAGGTGTTTTAGTAAACTATGCAACCTTTGTTTTCAGACAACGTAGACAATGCAAAGATTAAATGCTGAAAACTTCTTAACTAATTTTCATGTCTTTCACCTGTTTTCACAGTGGGAGACAGTTTTTGACCTTGAAAGATAATTGCACAAATTTGCTTCTGTTAAGATCCCTCCCACCCTCCCAATAATTTAATAAGTATAGGAGCCCGATAAATAAAGCGTGTAATGTCAGTGTTATGAAAGTTTAATCATTGGTTATTACAGTAGAACAAAGTAATTTAATAATTGCTCTGAGAAGTACCATGAGCGCATGTTAACTAACTGCTGTTGGACGCTAGGCATCTGAAGAAGTGTGTAATATCCCTCGAGAGCACAACAACAGTCACTCTCTCTGTATTGCAAATGGTATGCCTCCAAAGAAGGTACCTCTGTCCCAGAGCCTAATGCAGAGGTGCCAGCTCAATCAAGGAGAAGCAGGAGGTTTGGTTTCCTGGACAGCTGGACTTCGGTTAGCCTTACAAATAACCTAGCAGCAGGTATATACTACAAGATCCTGGAGCAGAGCCATCCTTGTGTTCTGGGTTTGCGTAATGCTCAGCACAAAGAATATTTCTTTCCTGTCCCTGATGTATCGCAAAATGTGGTGGTATCCTCTCTCATGCTATGTTGTGTTAGGTTATAGACAGCGTGATGGGCTGCCCGTTCCTTTGATCACTCAGTAGTCTAGTAGTCACCCGGTCGCATCCCCCAGAAGCGTGCATGGTACTGCAGATGTAATTCAGGGGGGTCTTTATTAATAATTTAGTCGGCTGCCCTTTTCTGAGGAAGTGCAGAGCTAATCAAGAGAAACCGAAGGAAAGATCCTTCTACAGAATTCTGAAATAAGAGATTTAAGTACATCTAATGCAGTTTTTAATTCTAAAATGTTCTGCATCTGGTTTGTAAAGAAACCTGTTGTTTAGATCCCTACGCTGACATTGGTGTTTCTTTTTACCTATGATTTGAAATCCCTGATTTGGAATACTTTAAGTTTGCATCGGAATCTTGATTTTTAGCTATGCACAGATCAGCCTACAGCCTCAGGGCCTAAGACCTTATGCATTTAGTTTTGGCTTATATTGAAATATACTGACCAATTACATGCGATGGACAAAGAAATACGGTGATTGAAATATGTGCATAGGTTATATCCTGTTAATTTCTATCCATAAAGAAAACTGAGTAAACAAGACCACACTGCAGAGACCAGGGAGGAAAAGTGATATACAAGCTAATAACACTCTGAAAAGCAAAAACCAGACTCATGGCAGACAAAACCAGAAACTCCCTGCACTGTGGTATATCAAAAATCTTCATTTCTCTTCCCCTTGATTCTTTTTTTTCCAGCAGCTGGTACTAGATTATTTGTCAGTCTCACTCATGAATCAGTCCCATGTAATATACTGCTGCTCCTCCCAACCATACTGTAAGGCCCCTGTTAGAATTTCAGAACAAGCAAATATATTTGTGAAAAAAACCCCGCCGTTCCTACCATTGATTTTCATCACGGAGAGATTACATTAAGCATCCCAGAACTTAAAATCACCTGTATGTTTCCCACCCTCACAGCTTACAATGAAGTCACAACTTAATCCTTGAGCTTTTCTCAAAAAAAACCCCAAACAAATGAAAAAAAAAAGCAAAAAGATAATTAGATCTTCTGTAAAAGAAGGAATAGGATGAATAGGATGAATGAGTATCTCTGGAAAGTAAATCTCTCTCTCCTGCTATTCATTTCTCCCAAAGCAACCCTTCCAGTAGAAAAATGTTGAATGAGGATATTTCTTCAAGAAAAACACATGGCCACATCTTCTACTTTGAAGACAGCTGAATGACTATACCTTCCTGAGTAAAGTCTTTACTTTATTGATTAACTGCCCTTAATAAATATTTGAAAAGCAATAGTAAAAATGCATGTGTCTCTGCGCGGTTAACACGTTAACGTCCAGAGAATGTCTGGAGCAATAAGAGAAAAATATTTCAAAGGATGATAAAAATAATATATGGAACACATATTTTGCTTATTACTGGCTATGAAGTCGAGATTCAGAGGGCTACACTAGAATATCCTTATACTGAATATTCTCAATGAGGATGTTGGTAAAATGTGGCTAGGAAGGAGTTAATCATCTTCTTAACTGTACAGCCATTAACTAAGAAGCAAAAATTAGCTGATAGGCTACAAGAGAAAGAAATTTCAAGGACTGAATATGCACTACTATTAACATTTTGATTGTCTTGATGTTTTGAGCAATTTACTGCTTCCGCCATTAAAATCATAACAAAAATAATGAATACAGTAAACTCCTAGCAATTTGTTCCTTAAAAATGAGGACCAGGATAAGAATAAAGAGCACGTCAACACAGTGTCAGCAGCAAGTCAGAGTAATTAACAGGAGTCTCAGATTGACATTAAAATTCATCAAATAATCATGTAAGTTTTGTGACTGGCAGGTAAAAGTCACAAGACTTTGGATGAAGTCGCTGTGTCTTTGAACACAATGAAAAGAGCAATAGGAAATCCTGAGTATATCTATACAGCCAGAAAGTTTCTCGGCACAGAATGGTTGCACAGGTAATGCCTTTTAAGTTCTTCCATGAAATGATAAAATCAGGACAATTCATTGTCGAACAATAAATTAAACTCTAGGAAAAGATCTTACATGTAACCTTCCCATTATGTGGCATAGGATAAATAAAAGTAAAACATTATAGAAATAGTCTGAATCTGAAAAAGGCAGTAGGGGAAAAATTATCCACTTCGGGCAAGGGTGCTGAAGTGCGTGGGCTTCAGTGGACGTCTGTATCAGTTTTGTATACCTATGTAAGGACGAAAAATGCTTCCTAAATGCTACAAAATCGGAACTGGTGAGCCAGCATTCACCTGGCACAGGTGTAAGTGTCAGGTGGGTTTGTAGTGACCTGGACTTCGAAAATGAAAGGTAATAATGCTTCACTGGGGGACAATAAAATATTTCTATTAGATTTCTGTGATTTGTCAAACTTTAGAAACAAAAAGCATATTGGAAATTCTGCTGTGTAATTTTCTAACTGACCACGAGGTCTGTGTAGATTGGAATGTTGTTAAAAAGACAACAGTTTTCTTTGTTTCTGAAGCGGATGTTTAACAGCTTGGAGACTGCCCACAAGAGTTCTCGCTCAACAAAAGTTCGGGCTTCTGATTGCTTGTTTTTATCCTTTCAGTGTTTTCTTTTCTGGAATAAACATTGAATCAGTATTCCCATACTGATTCCAGCCTCCACATTAAACTAGGATTTCTTAACTTCTCTTCAGCAAAAATGTTGTGCTTCTGTTTTCGTTAGAGCCTTTTTAAGAAACGGAACTCAAAACAGTGTTTTTACGCTGCACAGTTGTAAAGTGTTCTTAGCAACTTACCTTTCTTACACTTCACAAGCAGTGACTCTGCAAGCAATAGGAGAGTCCATACACTGCAGTGCAATGCTTTTTAGTCAAGCAAGTGTAAAGAGTAATGGGAGTTACCAAACATTACGTTTTGGGGTTAAGGGATTCTTCGGTTCAATTTTTATTCTGGACAATTATTTCTACCATGAATTGTCCCTATATGTAATATAAACGATGATAATTGTGCAGCAGATAAAATTATTACTGATCTTTGTGGATTTCTTGGCCTTTGAGTAGAGTTAATTGCAATTTTCTACTGCATGGCATTTCTTTTTAATACATAGATCGGGCGGCAGCAGCAGCAGCGATTGGGTGTTGGGGTGAAGAGAGTTTGTGAGAACACTCGCAGTTTTGGTTTTGGAAACATCTGACATCTTTATGGGCCCGTGTGGATGCAGATTAGACAAGAATGTGTGCTATAATAGCCTAAATAGTTAAGACAAACAATGCTGTAAATGTCATCTAGAATTATAACTCTCCAAATGTCCTGAAAGGAAAACTACACCCTGAACTGCCCGTGTTTTGCACCTTTACGCCAACCGCATATCTCCCCTTCACACACCCTTTGTTAGTCCTGTTCCTGGGGGAATGCGTGAAGGAAATAATGTCAAGACAGAAATATAGGATGGGAAGCAGTATCAACTGCAGGAAATTAATTGCAGATGCTTTGTTTACTCTTCCTCGCTTCCCCTTTGCATCAGTGCTGCTTGTGTCATTTCTTAAATGTGCTTCTAGGTATTGTTGACAGAATGAATCAGTCACTCAAAAGGATGGTACAGTCACATAAGTTTTAGATCACTGGGTTTTTTTCTTTCTCTTTTCCCCAGTTTAAAGAGTGAACAGTGTCTCAGGAAAGTTTAGAAGTGTATTGCTCTATGTTATAATTAGCTCAAGGTATCAATTCTTGCAGTAGGGTTTATTCTTTGAATTGCCTGGAATTTAATTTGACAAGCACTGATCTGCAGACATTGTTAAAATCCTCCATGTGGCCATTTCAAAGCTATTAGTGGCTCTGCTTCTCTTTCACTGGCATCAACACAGCACTTTCAGAAACTCTACAGTAAGTTCAAAACATTTGACAGTTGTTTATACATTTATGTAATTTTGAACTCATGCAAATTTCAAAACAGGATACAAGGCATGCAATGTGATTCCTATTCTTGAGGAAAATCCTGTCTACCTCTCAAATGATGGCTCTCCCCTCTCTCAGAAGAGGCTCATTAACAGACTGTATCTCCTTTAGTCTTGCTTTTTGGACTATGAGTCATTCCAGCTCTGCTATGCTGCGTTCTTCCCTCCCTTGTGTACAAAATGGGCATGCACTGTTAGTTTTACTGCAAAGTAATTTCGCCTGCCTCGAAAACCTCTTAAATTCAGCTTTAGGAATTTGAAACATAGCTTTGAAGCATGTTCAGTTTCAAGAGTCCTACAGTCTGTCAGTGCTTCCTGGCTGCAATCTGGAATATGCAGTTTTATTATAGCAAGCATTTCTTCATCATGGATTCTTTATATAATATGTGCACAACCTATGGTTAATGGTGTGCAAATGTTTTACTGCAACCTCCTCTTTTAAGTAGATGTGTTTCTAAATTATTTTGCCTAAAGCGTCTGGTATGCCTCCTGTAACTCATTCAGTATTAAATCCCACTTTTGTTTAGACTCCAAACTGTATGAAGCGTATAAAAAGAATCTCATCTTGCTTAAGTGTTTCCTTATCCCACCTTTGCCAGACCTTTTGGTGAGGAATACCTTGTGGTTATTCAGTCACGTTAGATGATTTAAACTCCAGCCAGGGTAAAATTCTGTGCAAATAGAAGGATGAATAACACTGTAAACCGGCAACACAGTGTATTGAAATTTGATAACAGACGGGCAAAGAATTGAAAGAAAAATGTACTTAAATGACTTATAAACCAGAAAACCCTCTTTCTCCCTCATCTTCTAACATGGTGGCAGGCAGAGAAGAAGACTGTGCAATTATTGTGCCTTCGGTTCCATCCCATTAAATGAAACTCTCCTTTGAGTATCCTTCATCAGAGTATACTTTCTTGGTGTAACATTTTCCTTCTTGCAGCCAGTTTTTCCTCTGGTCTACCAATCTGCAGACAGTTTTAATCCTTCCCCTCCAAAAAATGTAATCTATTTGCTCCTTTTCTAAGAGGAGCCTGACTGTAGCTCCAAATTAATGTGTGGGTTTATTAGAGATGCAAACATCTCTTTGTGGGGCTGGGTATCGTTTCTCGTACTTGGGAGGCTAACTGTCAACTCCTCATTTCAGCAAAGGATAAACCCCTCCTCTCTCTGTTTGTTCACTGAAGAGTTTCAGAGTGAAATTTGTCTTACCGTGGATGATCTAGTATGTCGTGCTTCATTTTACATACTAACACCGTTTCTACATGCAAACTCTAAACAGGTGGAACTTTTCGGTGGCTCTCGATCTCAATGGGAGTGAACCATTTTGACATGAAATGAGCTTGGAATGAATAGCCTTCAGCCTCCTTTTCCTAAATATACTGTAATAGTATGAGTGAGCCAGATATACAGCCAGCTCCTTCTAAAGTATGTTAAACTGCAGGGGCCATGCACAAATGCATGAGAAAGATCTTACACTGTAAAACTGCAAGGACTGGAAGGAGATCTTTATTTCTTTGTTAAAAACCTAATAATCATTTGAAAGTTCCGAAAAGCATTTAGGCAGTTGCAGTACTTTTTTCCAGTGATCTGATACACCACTTGGCTTTCCACCTGCTGTTTTATTCTTGGTATTTTAGAAAAATCTTGTATTTTGAAAGGACCAGGAACCTCACAATTCTGCCTGAGACAGCTGGAGTTGCAATGATAAATTAGTTTGGTCACAAATCAGATACAAGTTTTACTTACATGTCCCTGACTTCTGTTACCTATGCAGGGAGATTGTTAGTTGATCACAGTCTTTTAGCACCCAGAAGTGATGTATTTGGTTAATTTATGGATCTGCATGGCCTCTTGATTCAAGGTATGAATCACCTCACAGAAACAAAGCCCCCAAGATGAATTTAGATATATACTTATGGAAATGGAGACATTAGTTTCTACAGTTATAATAGTCCTTTGAAAGTCAACAAAAGATGTGCAACTTCTTATTTATTGGAGAACTGTTTTGGTCTGGTGCTCTGTATCAGATAATCAAGTTTCTATTTTTATGAATATTATAGAAAAATGGTACCGTCACACAAGGGAACAAAAGAGACTGACCTCAAGTTATTATTTGCAAAGGAAATTGGATTGGTGGCAAGTAGTGATGGGTCAGAGACTGTTGGGTAAGCAGCTTTTCATTGGAATTCTGCTCTATGAAATAGTCTTTTAAATAAAGGAAGTGACTATTTTTAGGTATGTAAAATACAGAAGATAATTCTGTACCGCTTATCTTGGATCTTACTTTCAGTGCTCTAAAAAAGCAATGTATTGCTCTTTGAGCTGTGCTATATTTGTAAACTAGAAACTGGAGTTAATGGCTGAAGAATGACAGGTGCCTTTTTGGCAAGGAGGAACAAATCTTGGTTCAGTCTTTCAGGACTGAGAGGGTCAAGGAAATCTAGCAGTAAATTGTGATCCTGCTTTGTTTACTCCACTTATTTTGGATTGAGTTCAGTTCATCAGAACAATAGCAACTGTGTTAAGGCACACCTTGTTCAGCAATATACCTTTTGCAATGAGTCTTTTTTCATGTAGAATTCATTTAATTTTGTTTCACATGTCCCTAAAGCATTTTAGATCGTTTGTGTTGTACTAAACAAGGCAATACCACCAACTGTACCTTGAAAACCTGACCCTTAATTGCATATTATACCATAAGATAGAGCAGCTTTCAGATCGTGATGGGCAAATCTTGCCTTCACAAGCGTGTATTGGTTTCGGTGGTTCCTGGGGATGAAGGTATAAGAGTCTTTGAAGACATGGACAATATAGTAAGTGCACTTTAAGGGAAGAATATGAAAAAATGTGGTGCAAGAGTATAATTGATATAAAAGATCCCACCTGTAAATGTTAAGTGTTGTGCAGAAGATTTGTTGAGGAGCTTGATACTAGAGTTTGCAAAAAGGTAGAAGATTACAGCTATGAATTAAATGTTGAGCCACATTTTTATGTACGGTATAATCGTATTGTGGTATGACTTTATAAATATACCCTATATAAATCCTGATTCAAGCAGTATATAAATCTGAAAATTCAAATCTCGATCCTAAATATCTGGAGTACCGCTCGGTCCTACTGCTTTTCTGTCTTTATTTCTAGTTACCAGTCATGTTTGATTGATTAAAACTTGGCTGTAAACTTTGATGGAAATGAACAACAATCAGGCAGGTGAACATCCCCTTTCATTTTAATCAGTTGCTTTTAAATCGTAGTATCTTGTTTTATATTTTTGTTCCCCGTCATTTCTTGTTGAAGTTCTTTGTGTTTTCTTATAACATGCAGACCTGTTACTTGATAGGTATGAATTGACTTAGTGGAATTTATGCTCTGTTGATCTCTTCAAATTATTTTGACATTTTCAATGCTATACGAAATTACCATATTATTCTCCTTTAATTTGAAGGGTTACAGTCAGTTTAAACACTAATCTTTGTACTGCACATCTATTAGCTATACTGTGTAGGAGGCCACAAATAAATTCCAAGTAAATTTCTCTTTTCCTTACCTTGTTATAGATATAGGTGCTTTTTTTTAAATACTACCAGAGAATTTTTTGTCACTTGTTTTTGTTATTTGGTATCTTTATATTAAGAGCATTACTTTTAGACTTAATTTGGTGGGATTGTTTAAGAGTCAAAATCTACCTTAGAAAAAATGATACAAGATTAGGAGTGATTTCTATACAGGAAATAAATTTTATTTCTTTATTTTCTGTAAATCAGCTTAGCTCTACTGACTCCAATAAAATTATGCTAACCTACACTAGCTGGAGGTATGGCACATCATGCAAATTTCCTTTCATCTGTAGTCTCTTTTTTTCATTATTATCCACCCCCAGTGTTTCACCCTGCTTCATCATCTGCCCTATGCTCCTCCTTCTTCTCATCCCTTTCTCCTGGCCCAAATAGAAGTTATCAGCTCCCCTCACCTGTCCTGTTTATTCCCCTTACCCCAGACCAAGTATCTTCTGCTGTGTCTCCTAGTTAATACTGCATTTGAGAGGAGCCTTTCTCACACCACCTCATCTTCTGCCTTCAAGTACTTTCCCTGACTTTGCTCCCCATTACGCTTGCTAACAACTGCGCGGTGTTAAGGCTGCTTTGCGCTGCTGTGCTGACCTATTTGCTTGTTGTTCTGTTTGACAGTGTTTGCCCTTTGTCTCTTGCTGAGTTCACAGTGTGTAGGGTCTTGAAATAGAAAAGATGTAACTATTTCTTTGTTTTGAGTTTATAGAGCAAGTAGCAGATTAGAGCTCTCAGATGCTAGGCCATACAGGGGATATAAATTCACCTACACTCTGCTGGATTTGCTCCGTGTTGTAAATTCACAGTTCATGACCAGAGAACATCAGGCAAAATATATTTCATGTAGAAATTACATAGAAAAATAAATGCTGGAGTTCCTTAAATTTCTCTTTTTTTTTAATTCTTTTTTCTTTTCCTGAGTTTTAATGAGATTTTAATTTCCTTATATATACTCCTCTACTTAAAAGGGTGTATTTGCAGGTCAGTAAATTCGCTACCTTCCAGTCAGAACTGTAGAAAGTGTTCATATCTTGATGTCTGAATTTCCCCCAAATGTGGGGTAAGAGGAGAAGGAGAAAGGGGAGAGTTAATGAAATAGAAATCTGTACAAATATCCTCCTAGGCTTTGGAAACATGTTCCACTTTATTTCTGTTTAGTACTTCTGGTGTAGCTATGCAGAAGACCAGACAGCATAATGCCATGCATTTTTTATTTGATACTTTCCAGGTCTTGATAGGCACAAAAAGCCCTTCTTACACTGGAACTCGTTTTTTTCTCCTCCAGGCACACTTCTGCATAGTTCATATCTGAGACAGATAATGCTGATTTCACCCAGTATTATTTCTCTCTTTCTGCGCTGCTGCATATGATTTCCTAACTCATTTGTTTCAGCTTTATATTCTCGTGACTCAGTTGACTTCAAAAGGTTCACAATTCAATCCACGCCAGCAGCATCTTTGCGTGGAGAAATATGACTTTTTAAAAAATACTTTAGTAATCTTTGATTATATCAAGGGGTTCTCTATAAGTCAGAGTGATTTTGAATTACAAAACATTTTCTTTGGAAAATTAACTTAACTGTCAGGGTTCTTTTTAGCTATTGGAAATTTAAATGTCAGAAAAGATGCTTATGCTTATTGGATGCCATTAAACTCCTCCTTCTAATAAAGTCTCCATGCTTACTGCTTTTCACTGAAGAATATATAAACAGAAAAACGAAGAGGTGATGAAAGTATACCGTATAGTTTGTACAAAGCAAATCAACACCAGCTTTTTCATTCCTTTTGAAGTTTATTTTTTAATTCTTATTAATTAGGGCTTCAAATTATTAATGTTTATGCAGATTTCTAAAGCTTCATCAAAGGTCCTTACAGCATAATGCAATTAAGTTTCAGTTGATTAGGCAATTATAAATAAATGAGAATTTTTTCTACGTGAACAATGCATTCAAATAAACTGGTTTGTGGAACTAATGTGATAAAAGCGATGCTGCGGGAGGGTTGTCACATTTATTATGCAAACTTAGAAAATCCTCAGAATTCGGAACTTTTAACATTCTGTTCTCCGCCTGCCTTCTATAGATTTTTTGATAGGGAAAACCAGATAAGATGTAAATTATTGCCCATTTTTTTTCTCTTTAAGTCAATTATTCAGCATAAGTCATGGCTAGGAGACATTTGCATGTTTAATTCAAGCTTAGTTGTGGAAAAAATCTGTGCTTTGTACTTTTCAAACATTTTAATTAAACCAATGGCATTTATGAATATGAAACAAGTAATAAATGCATTTTATGTGTTCAAGAGATTACTGATGGATGATAATATTCTAATTTGGAACAGTTTTACAGGTTCCTTAAATCCTTTCAAAGCTCTTAATGTTTAATGTATAACAATGCTTTTCTAACTTTAAAGTAGACACTGCAGCAAATAATAAACGCCTTTCTACTCTCAGTGCTATCATTTCTAATAGAGACTAATGTGTATGTAGAACATGCAACCTAAAATAAGTGATAGAATATGTAGACCATATGCTTATCCTCTTTATTATGATTTACAAGATGTGCATTTATTTGAAAACATTTTAATCATTTCACATCAACTGTTGCATCCTGAGAGGGGCCTATCTGACCAGGCATTCTGAAAAGGAAGAACATTTATTCATAGCTATATTTGATGGATAGGAGATATCATGTAACCAGTTTTTGCTAATAAAGCTTAAAATGTTTTCTTGACAGACATGAGAATCTTAAAACTGCACTGATTATTGTCTTATTCTTATATCTTCTTGCTGTTCATGCTGCCCTTATGACTTCAGTAAAATTATTCCCCACATACTGTAGGCAAAACAAAGACAATGGAATCACTTAAATGAAGCCCATGTTTAAATATTTTGCAAGACTTCAGTCACAGGCTTTTTTGTTCTAGAATCCAGCCTAACTGAAAACAGGCCACATTTGTCTAAATTAAGAGTTAGATCTTTTACTGTGAAATTGATAACTGAACTTGATTTTAGTAGTATGCCCAGTGTTTCATTCTTTCTAATCTCTCTGATTTCAACTCATTTTGATTTCAACAAGGAATTTCAATAAGGAATTTATCCTGACCAAACCAAGATTTAGCTTCTAGCCTAGTTTTTTAAGGAAGTGAAGGTAAGGTGGTCCAGCACCTTGTCTGTCTGCTGCTAATATCTTTTGGATCTGTTGACCCACTTAAACCTAATTTGAAAATTCAAACATAAATAAATCTTTGTGAGTTTTGTTATAATCCATGGCTATATATAGGACATGAACAAATATGTGTGTATATATATATTTGTTCTCATCCAAGAATTTGGTTTTTTACACATTTTTATCATGTCCTCACCAATTTGCTTAAAGTAGAAGGCAGAATATATAGACTTGATGTAGCATAAATGTACATATCTACCAGAAAGAAAAAGAAGCTCATTTTTTGTTTAATAGAAAATACCACATTTTTTTCCTTTTAAAAATTGGAATGAAATAAATTTCTTTGGAAATCATGGTGTTTTTTTAAATCACCTTAATATTTCCTTTTGGCAACGTTAAGGTATTAAACTGAGACTTGTAAACTTTTGAATTTGAAACCTGTATATAAAATAAAATTTTTCATTTCAAAATGCTAATTAGAAAGTTTTTGTTCCAATAGCATTGCAACAGTGATTCATCTTACGCAAATTATTTTTTCTCTCACACCAAATTATAACTATAGCCACATTTTCCTGATACGTATTACTTTTTGATGAACGGGTATTTTTCAATAGAAAAGACATTAATTGACAAAACTTCCAAGCAACTCTTCTGTACATATGAGATACAAGTTCCTCTCACACTGACAGCAAAATTAGAGATCATTTCTTAGGTACATAGAAGAAAATTAAGAATCCAGGCAGGAACACTGATATTTTGCTTTTGATTATTTCATCAAAAAATTGGAACCCACTGCTCACTGTTTATGACAAATCACATTCTTTTTCTTACTTCAGGTTATAAAAATTTATTTACCTAACTATTCTTTCATTGATTTAATATGCTTTCCTATTGGCAAAGGGTTCAGCAGTATATTTTCCAGCCCATTTCATAGTTCAATTTTGGATGGGTCGAGTGGCAGGATTTCATTCCTCTTCTCAGCAGCAGAATTGATCTTGCAATCTGAAATGTTTCTTAATGGTCATTTAAAATGCAATTTGTTTCTTTATAGCTTTTTAAATGCAGTTTGAGTAGTATTGTTATTCTTTTATTGTGCAAGGATAGGCAACATATTCTACCAAAAAGAACTAGCAACATATAGCAAGAAGTATTCAGGCTTGATCAGCGGTCTGATCTTTTCTCTGCCTTGCTAACAGTAGTTATGGGCAATATTTGCATTTTGTGTGTATATGTGTGTGTGTGTGTATATATATATATATATATAATGGGCCTATGAGCTATTTTTCTGGTTTCCAAAGAGTTGTGACTAGTGCTTATGCAGTTTCTCACATACAGAGATACCCACTTTTGTATGCATATACTTTCTTGTTCCTGGTTGCCAACATGTTAGATTATGGTGGATAACTGAATGGAAGCTGAAATAGTTTGGTTTTGGTTTTTTTTTTTTAATTCTACTTCTGAGAAATTGTTTCTTTGTGAAGAAATGTCTAGCAGCATGACATCCTGGCAAGGTAATGTAACTTGTTTCTTTCTTTTATTCTCCAAAGTAAACAAATCTCATGTATTATCAGTGCCAGCAAATCCATTCCTGCAACACTTTATGCCGTTTTGTAAATTAACAGCTCCTAATAATACAATTATTTTCATAGACAATAACAAAGGGCACTTAAGAAAAAAAAATCATTTGACAACTGTTATAAAAAGGACATTTGAAGATGTCATCATGTGTTACAGGTGCAATGGAATATTTTTGTTTGGAAATGGAGGGTCCTGCTCAAAGTATCACTTTACTCACGCATTTAAACATAATTGCACATACAGAGACACACTTCAGTCAGTATTTAGCAAATTGTTTTATCTGCTTATGTACTTAGTAGTGGAATCCGTTTCTGTTTTGTATTATTGGCAGCAACCCCCATTCATATCGGTCAGCGCAGGCCAAACAAGAGCCCGGTGTGTCCTGTGGGTTGTTCCCATTCTACCCACTGGAAACGCATAACTATTCTCCACGAACTATTCATGCAGCAACTATTTCTTCCAGTGTTTGCAAGCAACATAGAACTGGGGCCTGCCTCTGGGACCACGTGAAAAGATGGGATCTACTTCTAGGACACGTGGGTTTGCATGGTGGTGCAATCTGCTCTCACAGTTGAGGAGAAGGAAAGGAATATTCCTTGAGGGAGAGGGAAAGGAATATTCCAAGATTAACGTATAGCTCCTGCAGTTGCTGAGGCTGGACAACATTGCACTAGATAATACCATGGCCCCCTCAAAGATGACACAGCAACAACACAAAACATCCAAAATGGTAAAATGAAAAGTCATCTTCTTCATTAACTTCAGCAGTGTGGTGTTAATAACCAATAACTCCTAAATTTATTATTTTTATATGTATGTATTAATTTATTACCATTTTAACATTTCCTAGCTGACATTTTAAATTACCTCTTTAATTGCTCTCACCTAGAAACTGCAAAAGTTGTTAGTAGGCTGCACGGTAGAAGGAGGGACAAAGTCAGGATAGGTCTATAGGGGTGCTTGGAACCATCTTAACCCTAATTTGGATGCACTCTGCATGCTAAGAAGCCCCTCCTCTTCTCAGCAAGTAAGATTAGTGTGCACCAGCCTACATGCTGCTGCCAATAGATTCCTAGTTTACAATCAGGTTAATTATCTATGTTGTGACTGCAGCTGCACTCCTCGCCCTGACTGAGGTGAGAGTTGGGCTTTTGTGAAGGGGGACCACCGAAATATGGTCGGCAATATCAGTACAGAGATGTGTCATACTGGCAAGCACTCTACATCCGCGGGTAAATTGTTAAAGAGCGATACCACAACTGCTCCTTGGACCTAATCAGGGCTTCTCCCCTACTTCTTTTCTAAAAGCAATTTTTATGTTCTTCACTTATTCCAGTATTTAAACCACAGAAGAGGGTTTCGCTTCACAGCAGATCTGGTATTTCCAAGTTTCTAAATCACAGTAAAAAGTGAAAATTAAGCATTACATGTAATTTGTTTTAAGAAATGGTATATCTCTCTATGATCACGTGCACATGTCGTATCAGTTCTGAATTGTTCAGCTATTGGAAAAGTTAAAATATGAACTACATACTGCTATAGAGCATTTCATACTGTGTTCCATGTATATATAATATGGTAATACACCATGAGAATATGGTAATACACCATGAACAGAGTTCACACAAAAGTTTTACTTCTTGGGTTAGAATGAGAAGCATAGAATAAGTCATGCTGACTTTATTCCGCTAGTTTATAATCAATCAAAATTATTTGAATTTGACACCAGTAAGGAGGCATCTTATCTTTACTTTCTTTTACAATTACTCTTCTGATGAGTATCTCCAATACTGCCACATGTTTGCCTTGAGCTTGCAAGTGAGAAAAGGATCTGACAGCAGGAAAAGTGGAAATGGTGGCTGTGGTGGTCTCTGGATACAGATATATAGAGACCCCGCTACTATCCTTTAAGGTGATGAGTGACTCTCACTGGATGAGATTACACTAGTGCCTGCTGCCTGTTGCCATTGGGAATCCCACCAGGCTCTAAACTTAACGGCACCACTCTCTGGTGCTTCCACTCCATGTCCCAGTACTTCAGTTACAAGTACACTGGCATCAGTCAGAAGTCACTGCAGCTCTAACACCTTCCCAAAGGGGAAGAAGAGGTGCTGGAGCTAGTGCTACTACTGCTTGGAGTAGAACCGACAAGGAGCTAGGAATTGCAGATTTTCAAATTTAGTACAGTCTGGTTACTTCTACATTAAAGGCTAGCGCAGCACAAACTGAGGATAGAGGTTTCATTTACTACAACCTGCTAGGGTTCCAGGACTGTGTGTCCACACTGCACCTTTACTGCCAGTCAAGTTCACAGAGGTGACAATCCCATGTCCACGCCAGGCAGGCAAAGAGAAGAAACTAGTGGAGTAACCTGCATCCACGTTGCAAGCACAGTGCTCTAAATTGTGCCTTGGAGTGTGACTTCAACCTCACTGCTATTAAATATTCAAACATTTTTAGTACACCAGCGGAGACCTCAAGTGCGGAATGCAGGACAAATCTTCATCAAAAATAAGCCTACAGTGCACTAAATCACTAATGCATTCCTCATCTTTTTACTGAGATTGACCATAGTACATTTTATCATTTGTTTAAATTTGACTATGTTTAACACATTTCTGCAATGCTGGATCATCTTCACTAAAACTGAGAGTAAACAATTGAACAGTGATTCATGCAGGATTTGATGGAAAAGGAAAAGACATGGAAAGGGAAGGGAAAGGACCTCTGTGATTAAACCTGCAATAGCTTGTTATACTGGTTTCACCATATGATATACTGGCATCATGATGTATGGCAACCCTCCCTCCCCCACAGCTGTAATTATAGAAAGTACACTCTCTTAATGGTGCTATAAATTTCAGATTGAGAAGCCTTTCCAAATTTTCCTCCTTTAGTAGCGGTAGGGCATCCACAAACCCATCAATTTTTATCTATATTAACATTTTTAGCAGGCATGTCCAGGACTGAAATTCTATACAGTGAAAACCAAATCCTGAGGTAATAAAAATCAATATAGGCCTATTGATACGATAACATTAGCGTGCTAAGAATGTAAGTCTTCCGTTAAGCTAATTATTAGGGCTTTCTTATGCACTTCTAATTTTTTGCTGACTTGAGAGATACCTTTCTGGATGCATTTGGGTAAATCTATCTGCAAATAGAAATGGATTTAGCTGTGTTTCAGTAAGGATGATTAATTGCTCTTTTCGGGCTTGCCTTATTGAAGAATGATGGATAACACTCTTCATCCTCTTCTCCCAACTGATTGATTTGCCTCTGATCTATTCTTCAGTTTGAAGAAAAGGAAGGAGTGTTTGTGTAACAAGATTCTTTGGTAGCGTCTCCAAAAAAAAGCTTTGCACAGCTTCACAGGCTAGCCTGCAGGGACTATAGGAAAAATAACAGTGTGTTGAGAGGATCTGCTCGCAACACTAGTTTTCCACCGCTAATCTTGCGTAAAGCAATGTCTTCAAATGTTCAGTTGTATTTGAACAGTTAAAAAAATCTATTTTTTTTTTCTATCAGCAATAATAACTTCATAGTATTCAAAATTATGGTCAAGTCAGTTGTACAAATCAAGTCTATTAGAATGATAGCCCTAATGTCAGTACCGAAAGTTTTATAATGTACTACCACATTTGTATCACAGTAGACTTACTTCATAGGTGACGGAAATGTTTTGCTATCATTAGAAAACTGTACAGACACACACATGGAACCAGTGTCTAATAAATATCTCAATAGCATGCAACAAGTGAAGTTATGTTGACAGCTCTCCTTGTATAAACACAGTGAGTGAGTAGTGGGATTAATTCTTTTTCTCAAAGTGTCATCAGTGGGGTAGGCATTTGAAGCAACTTTCTATCTTCTTTCTCCCTCTGATTTCACTTGGATGGAACATGCCTTGAAAAAAACGATGATATGGATGCAGTTTCATTACATCTTCATCAGAATTTCACAACCTCAAAACCCCATATTCTACTAGTCTCTCGAGAGATTCCTTGATACAAGCTTCAGCTTACCTTGCAAATGTTAGAAGTAAGTCTGGATCTGCCATCACTTACCCCTCATGTTTTCAGTATTTGCAGGGCAAAATGAAAACGTAGAACAATAAGGATAGTTATATTACACTTACACTGCGGCTGCAAAAGTACAGTGTCGGTAGGGTAAATGATCCCTAAAAAAAGCTTCAGAGTATTTTACCTAGAGTATTTTATCTTCATTGTTTTGAAAAGTTATAGAGCTAGGGTTTCCCTTAAGATTTTGGCTTAAAACACAGTTGATCTAAATTGATGTTGGTTGACTAGCAGTGTTAGAAGAAAAGACAATTTATCATGAAGGATGTTGTCTTCCTTTGAGAATGGCAAATGTCTGCTTTTCTTGGCAGAAACGATATGACAGCAAAACTGAGAGATTTTGCTCTGGTGTGAATGATGAAATAATTGCTCAATAAATACTTGTTAGTTTGATACAGGTTTTTGTTTTGAGAATTGAGTGTTTGGATAGAGTAATTGGAGTAACCGACATGACAAACTTCCTACTGGCTATTATTTTATCAAAAGCATTTATCTGTAATATTTAATAGTACTTATAATACACAGTCTCAGACGAAAAGCTAAAAAAATCCAGGAATTATGTCAATGACATTGCTTAAATGAGGCTTGCAATCGCCACCTTACTTTTATAATCTTTCCTTATATTACAATGAAGATACTGAATGCTTCAAATCATTATTGTTCTGTCTTCATGCAAGCCAGGAAATAACTTGCAGTTACTGGGAGGTCTTTAAGAAGTAGTTTAAAATCTCTTCTTCATGCTATTCTGGAAATCTATTTTTTGAAGTGATAGTTTTTAGAGTAGGAAGAGAGGTGAGGAGACAGAAATGCTTCATGCTATTTGGACTTCATAGAATTTAATTTTTAAAAGGATTTAAATCAAAGGATTTGAGTCAAAGGATTTAATTATTTACATTGGATGAGTAGCTATACTAACAGAATACTATTGTATAAATCTGATTTGGACTCGCTTACATAATGACATCTTCTGTTTCCTGTTGTAGGCAGTGGCAAAATGATCTTTGATCACTACCGTGCAGTGCATTCAGCAGTAGGATTGTAATGTCTGTATTTCTTTAAAGCCTAATAACAGTCATTTCAGCCACAAACTGATGGTTTTTTAAATGTTTAAAATTTGAGTTATGAAACAAAATCTCTGGTAATATACTGCACCTGTTCTTTAACAGAGTCTACACCAGCAAAATGTCTCCTTCATTACTGGTAAAATCTGAAAAAGAAAATATATGAAAAATAGTCTTCTCTTTGAAGATAGGTAAAATGAGAAAATGTAATGCTCCATAGGTTTGAGATGAAGAGCTGAAATTATAAAATAGAGGCTGATAAATTAACATGTTCTAACTCGTTCTTCAACTTCCAAAAGTGATTTGACTGGGATGAGTTTGTGTCAGGAACGTTTGCTCATAGATGAGGGAATGAAAGAAAAACGCGCAGAAACCACCCAAAGAACAAGGTCACCAGTTTCCTGACATCGCAAACTGCTTTGCTCCATGCAAATACACGTCTATTTATTTATTTATATGGGAAAGAAGTATGAACTAAAATATCTACTACTTACTGAAAGAGGCCAAAGGGATGGAGTGGAACTGTAATTAAATTCCACATGGTGGGTGACAGGCAATATTCCTGAGACTTGTCATTTCCCTTCAGCAGATCTGAGTTTTCCTCAAGAAAACTGGCTTTTGCCGATCAGCATGAGCTAAAACAGTGGATAGGTGTTACGTTGCCCAGAAGGGACAGGTTCTTTGGTTTTTCTACGCTTGTGTTGTGCCTCCTGGGATGGAGGTGATCCTGGAGGCAGGGGAAGTCTTCCCTGGATGGGCAGCTGGTGCTGGGGTTGCCTGGAGGGGGAGCATGGCCCTTGCCACCGGCTTAGAGAGGTAGTGAGGGCGCGCGTACTGAGAGCCAAGCCTCAGGGGGTTGGCAGAGGGATTGCTGTGGCGTGGAAGATCAATGAGGTACCTGGAAGCAAGCTTGGAAGCAGTGCCGCATAAGAGGAGTCATCCCAGTGAGTTGCTGTTTTTCTCTTGGTTCTCTTGTTTTTCTCTTCAGTTCTCAAGAGGTTGAACTGCTGGTTTTATTTGTATAAAATTTGTCTTTCAGCCTCTCCGGGGAGCATGCTATGTGGAAAAGCCTAGGTAGACCTTTCTCAAGACTCTGGCCAACTCAGAGTTGTGTCTGTGCTGCATTTAGTAGTTCGGCCTCCAGCTGCACCATCCTATGTTTATAACTATCAGTCAGGGCTGGAGCACCCCTCGCTCGTCCGGAGCCCTATGCCCTGCAAGGAGCAGCTCAGTGAAGGGCAGGAGGTGCCTCCTGGTGGGGTGGAAATGTTAGCCTGGCTCCTGTTCCCCGCTGTGCTCTGCCACGGCTGGCTGCGGCTCATCTTGGGCAGGGAGCAGCACCAGGGAAAGAAAACCCACACCCGCACGGGCTCGCCTTCTCCCTTCATCTCTGCTGTGGTATCAGCTCAGCAGGAGCAGCCACCCTCCTAGCACAGGAGTCTTCCTCTAAGGTCTGGAAGAGGAAGGCCCTCTCTGGCCTTGTATTTTGGGTGGGCAGCTGAGTCCCAAGGCTGGCCGCAAGCAGAGCCCCACAGGGTTCAGAAATTTTGGTGGAACAAAGTTCAGGATTTAACCCAGGGCTCAATTTATAGCTAAATTAAAGGCAGTGCTTGGGTTTTGTGTAAACGTCACACAGTTTTTCAAGAGAGTTGGTGGGTTTTAGTATATATTCATGCTTTCAGGCTGAAGAGTGAATTGAAGATGAATAGCTGGTTACTCACAGTCCCAACTGGAAGTCCCACAGTTAGCTAGTAATCATCCAGGGCAGTCTCTTCTAGAGGGTGGCTCAAAGCAGGATTTTAACTTAAATGTACCAAGAATCAGTCTTTCTCTCCTGACTGATTAGTCATGCAGTACTGATGCTGCAGACTGTACTTGCAGTGGAGTAGAAAGATTAAGCCAGGTAAAGCTCAATTCTCTCTTCCAGAGAAAGCATTCGTTTCTTCAGGGAGAAAAAACAGTAATAATCAAAACCTAGTAATTCAACAGTGTAATAAGTCAACAGTTATAGCCGTTGTGAAAATTTATGGAATTATTTTTATTTATACATTCATTTTCACGTCCTTGTCACTGTTTAACATAAAAATGATTTCCTGATTTTCTGGTAGTGAGGTTCTTTGCAAAGAAAATTCTTCAGGAGTAAGAGGAGATTGACCCACTGTTCCAAATTGGAGAGGCCTGACTCCAAAAGCTCTATAATTATGGGATGTATTTATTATTAATTTCTAGCTTACTCTCATTCTTGGCAAATATAATGTATGATCTCATCTTTGAAAAGATTGTGTTAAACGAGGCTTCCTAATCTTATCAAAGGAAAAGAAATACCACTTCCTCCTGCCTAGTGATAACATTCAAAATTGATTATTTAAGAAAACTGTTTGAAACAGAAAAAAATCTTCCAAAAATGCAAAGTTTGAGGGGAGAAGAAAAACTTAAGATGTTAAAAAACTGGTGGAAAAAATTATTTCACAATTTCATCTGAATTGCCACAGTAATTACTAAACTTTTTGGAAGGGGTTTTAATTTATTTTTTCATATTGTGGCATTCTGGTAGTAATCACATGTGTATGGTAGAGTTATTCCGTTATTTTTTAATTTTAATTGGAATTATTTAGAGCTGTTTGAAATGCTTTCCGCTTTCCAGATTATATTATTTCCTAGTTATGCACACAAACTGTATTGAGATGTTGGGACGTAGTATAAACTAACAAAATATAAAATAAATAATGAAGTAAAAACCCCAGGATCTTAATTTTTGAAATGGAATATTGAAATCAGTGTCAAAACCAGGTTTTGCTTTGAGAATTTTCTCTACAGAATTTTAATCAACATTCAAAACATAATGAAAATCTGGGATCAAAATATAAAACATTTTAATGAAAATATTTGAACAATTTTGATTCCTCTCTGAAAAAACGATTGCTTGAAAACACTTACTGGGAAAAATGAAGTGTAATTTCCTTCCACTGGAGACAGACATGTGCTTTATTTAGTGCTAAAGAAAAACACCTTGCATGTAGATTTATCAATGTTTTTTATGTTGTTGTTACGATTTTATTCATCTTCACTTTCTCTGATCTTCCAGTACTGAGCATAGCTTTTTTGGAAGCCTTTTAGTAATTTCCTGTAATCAGAGTGCAAGCTAATAAGAGAGAAGCATCTTCCCACAATGGAGTATCGCGCCAAAGAGGTACAAAGAGAAAGCATTGAACCTCATTGGCAATAATCATCGTAATCTGTTGACCAGTCTTTCTTTGACAGAAAGAACAACTTTGACTCTCTTTTGTTCAAGACTTTGTTTAATTTGGTTTGGTCTAGTTGTGGATGTGTCATAGCAGGGCCACTCACAATATTATTTTTATACTTTTTTTTTTAAATTAGTTGCCGTGATGTGAAAAAAACAACCACATTTTCACCTTTAATGATACAGCAAGACTCTGCGGCATAGTGGACTTCAATAGGTAATAGCTTGTGTCGCTGTTCACTCCCTTGTTTGTAGTTTTCTACATACCACTTTGTGCATCTGGCAACAGAAGGACGGGTGGCAGGAAGGAATAAGGTGTAAAAGAGAAGATAGACTGAGGAGAGAACAAAAGAAGAGAAGCTTGCAGTTACTTTTTTCAGGTAGCCTGAAGTGTGTATTTTTCTGCTTTTATAGAGCTAAAAATCTGTAAGGCTGGATGCGATGTTTGTGATTCAGACAAGAAGCATTTAAGGCAGGACTCTCGAAACTACCTTGGAGTGTTGTTCTATGTTTGCTCCCCAGCGCGGGCTCCCCACAGGCCGCAGCTCCCTCAGGAGAGACCCACCCGCCCCGGCGCGGGCTCCCCAGGGGGATCTCTGGGGAGGGGCGGCTGGAGCCCCTCCTGCCCCTCCTGCCGCGCTCCCCTCGGGGCTCGCAGGGCTGTTCCTCACCCCTTTCCCCTCACCCCTCACCGCTGGGCAGAGTTCTGCCCTCCCTCAGCCGCGCTTTCCCCAGGCGCCCGCCCGTGGCTGCGGGGCTGGGCTGTGCCCTGCGGTGGGAACTGGCGGGAACCGGCTGTGTCCGGCTCGGGGCAGCCCGGCCTCGCCTCACAGAGATCACAGGGGCAGCAGACCCCCACCCGCACCTGCAGCTGGGACAACTTTTCATGTAATCATGAGGTAATCAGGTTTTTCTTCCTTTTTTTTTAAAAAAAAAAAAAAAAATCTCAGTAGGATCATGGCACACATGTTGGGACAATAGGAAGCTCTGGAAAGATTTAACAATTTTCTGATGATTCTTGGAAAGAACCCCCTGCACAAATCTGCAAGAAGAAGGGATCATTAGACTGTGTAGCGTTTTTTGAAAAGTTTTTAGTTTTAATTTTCCTGTTACAATTGCTGCTTCTTCCATATTTTGACAGCAAATCACAATAAGAATACTGAACCATCTCAGAGACAACTGTGAAATGAAAGAATTACAAGACCAGACTTTTAAGAAAAATGCTTACAAGGCATTAGGTGACTCTTAGGCTGTTTTTCAGCAGCCTGCATGCCCAGCGCCGTGGCTTCAGAAGTTGTTTCGAAGCAAGCTGTTTTGCTAGGACTTTTAGGCAGCAAACATCTCCTTCTCTTACCCCTCAAGTTCCTGTGGTGGCTGCCTTGCCCTTCCCAGGGCTCCCGCTGCTGCTGCCGCCACCAGCTCTGCTGGCCCAGAGCCCCCGATGATGACTGCAGAGAGGTTATTAGGTAAGAAATGAGGAATTCGGGGTCACGAAATACTTGTTTTGAGAGAGAGTGAGTGAAAGATAAAAGCAATTGCATCTTTTACGCTGGTGTAAGCCAAGAGGTTTTGTCCCAGTTTTTGTGTATCTTTTTCTGTTTATTTAATATAATATATGAAATGTATTTAAATATAAATAATGTAACTATAATGTAAAACTTCATTCTTTTGAAGTGTGGTATTTACATTTTGTTTAGTGCTGGGGAACTTTGCTGGCTGAAGCTATCAGGTTCTCTGTATCTGTGACCCTAGCCCACCAGTACAGAGACTGATTTAAAATTAATTTTGTAGGTGGCTGGGATTTGACTTTCTAAGGCCCCATTTTCAAGCTCCTTTCTGCAAGTGTGAGAATGAGAAATTTAAAGGTAAAAATTGTAATGGGACTTGGAAAACAGGGTTATGGTGGAAGTGTGTAGGATGGGCTTCTGGTCAAAACATGGAAGTTTATGTGACATAGAGCACAATCCTGCTGATCATATGTGTATGTGTGTGTAAATATTTATGCTTCCAGACTAAAGTCTCTTGAGAGAAATTTAGTTCATTATTTCTTATATTAGAATAACCTGGCAATATATCTCAGAATATGTCTTCAGTTTAAACCAACAAAATCTCAAATTGTGGCAAATGAGCCCTTTTAGAAGTGATGTTCTTCCTTTTACAAACACAAAGCATACTTAGAGATCATCCAAATCAAGTAATTAACATATACGACAAACTGGATACACTTCATTAGGTACAGATTTGGGGTGTTGTAGAGACAGTAGTCAGCATTATGATTTTTGAAAGTGTACGTAGTCCCGGGTACAAACTGCGGAGGAGACAGCCCAAGTGTAAAGTAACAATATCCAGGCAGAGCCTGCAAATGCTATTAGTTGTTTTTTCCTCCCAGAGAGGAGGCTTAGTCTATAATTAAAATAGGCAATCCACATTTGACTTAAGATAAAAAGAACCAAAATCATCTGGTTTTTTTCACTTGGCTTTGCTTTAGCATTCAAATTTAAGCACAAATGGAAGCATAAACATGCTGTCTTTGAGAGCTGCTTTTACCAGTAAGGCACTTAACATGCAAATCTGGAACATAAATTTAACTTACAAATGGCATTGCACAAAGATTACTGTTACATCGCCTGCTGTAGCCAGAAAGAATGTCGAAAAGATAACTTGTTTCAGAAATAACTATAATTCAAGGAGAAACTGGCACGAGTTATTATAGTCTGATCACAGTAGCTTGCACCTTAAACTGGTGCATAGCATTGCTAACTAGTGCAGGCATAATTTTTATTACTTTGAAGATAGACAAGATTGAAGCTGGATGATAGGTAAATTTAATAAGACACACAGTATTTCCCATGAGAAGTGCAAGCATGGATCTGGAGGAGGTGATGGTAGGACTTTATAAACTTGATTAGCCAAATTTTCCACTCCTTCACTTGTGACTTGAGCCTCCTCTTTTGTAGAAAGCCCTATTAATTCAGAATTCTCTCTTTGATTGTGGTGGAGTACTGTTTTACACTGCATCACTGCAACCGATACGACTACCTACGTAAGTTCTAAAGGCAGTGGCGAGAAGGGCCCTGTGTGCGTGTCAGTGCTTGATGTGATGTGCAGTCTGCTTCTGTCGTTAGGATGTGAGTAATTCACAGAGGCTCCTCCAGGATTTCTTCATGCAGTGCCATCAGAGGGCCAGGCTCTTACATTGTGTATGTGTGTTCTCTCCTGCATGGCAGGAAGCTCCTAGCTATGGGCTGGTGTAAAGGAGATAAATAGTAGAACCTTGTTTTAAAAATGCGTAACACTGTTACTAATTCCCTCTTAGCTCTTTAATTCTCTAGAAGCAAACACTGGGAATTTGAAGTTACTCTCCCAACTCAGTGGAATGAGTTTGGTTATTCACAGTTTGAGCCCGAGTAAAAGAAAAAAATAATTGCTAGGCACTTTAATTAATTCCATGCCTTGTTTTTTCTTGTTTTGGAAAGAAAATGCATTTAACCCCCCAAAATTATTTGGAAATTACTGTTATTGTGATAATTTGAGTATATTGTAAACACACATTTTTCTAAACCCTCCATTAGTGAGCATCCTGTTCTGATCAAGGAGGAGGATAGTAGGTAATGTTTTAATAATTACTTGATATTAAATAATTGAAGGAGTTAATGATTTGGGACTAGATCCCTGTATTAACTCTACAGTATAGCTCTTAAGTTCCAAAGATACTGCATAAGCTATTGCTGTTTGAAATAAGGCCACAAGGAGTTGGTCTAAAGCATCAAAGTCTTTAGAGGTAATGAGCTGACCTGTAGGAGAAGTAGCTTAGATTCAGTCAGTCTGATTCCTCGACAGAACTTCTCTTCATGCTCTACTTTTAGCCGGTCCTGGTTTGTGCTTTAGCTTTGGCTGTATTCTTTAGACTTGAAGAGCTAGTTTCTGCATTGGATCCCAATGAGTTACGCCACAGCCTAGTGTAAGAACCATGCTGGTGATTGTATTTCTTCTCTGTTTGTAATTGCAACTATTTTTTGGGTGTACTGCTGTTAATGAACTTTCAAGGGTCCTTTCTTATGTAACAGAAAAGCACACAAGTGCAGATATAGCGGTCTGGGGTAACAGCCTTGATAGGCAGAGACTCAAACATGAAATCACAGCCATGACTTTTACTGCAAGTGTTGTCTGAAGACTTCAACATAGGAGAACTTTTTAAAATTTGTATCATGAGTTAGTGTTAGAAATGGGTTTGTTCAGAACTGAACATTGAACATAGGTTAAATCAACAGTTGTATCTCTTAAATGTTGCTCTTCAGAGGCTCAGTGGATTCCATGTTCTCTAAGTTGAAGAGTAAATTGTATCCTCATCTCAACTTGCCATTCATATCATTTTATGGGGTCAAATCTCACACTTGGAAAGCACGACTTTGTAGCAGTCATCTATCATTCCTTCTAAGAATACTTAGAGAAAGAATAATATTGTGCTGTTTAATAATTTGTCTGTGTAGTTGATAGCTTGTTTGTTGTTTTTTTTTTCTTGAGGAAGTAACAGTGTTTAGTTGTCATTTTGATTATCTCTTCTTCCACTTAGGAAGCTGCTAGACAAGAAAAGAGCCTCAGCTCAACTTCTGGATTATCACTAGTGTCTGTTGAAAGACACAAGTGTAGAGGAAAGAAAAAAGACATTTTGCTCTTTCCACTTCCGCTTCATTATCATTACCTATTAACCTTTTTGACTCCCTGAATGACTCCCTGGTTGTCTTAGATTAACATAAGAAAAGCTTTTCAGCACTCACAATGAACATAATGTATTTATTTCATACGGTCACTTCATTATTCATCTGTGTTCTAGTATCTCATCGAATGTAGTCTGGGCTTTTTCCCATTTCTCCTTTTTGCTCTCTACTTAGAACACAATCATTTTTCCCCATAGGACTGTCACTTTGCATTGTTGTGTTTGCCTGCTATTGTCTTCTCTTCAACTTACTGTTGACTGCAAAGTGGGTTTTTTTATACACTTGTATGAAGGACACCATATAAACATAAATTGTGTTGAATTACATAATAAAAAGCCTATTAGTGTGAATACCTTCTTTCAAGGTTGTCATAATGTGTTCATTTGAAAAAGAAGCTAGTTCAGTCCCATGTTAAGTGTGATCATTTAAAACGTAATATACCTGAATTGGTTTCTTTCTGCGTGTGTAATGGGGTATTCTGAACTTTGTATCAAGGTCATTTTTGCAGAATACCAATAGCTGACACTACTGCTGTGAGCCAACCTAATAAAGCATAACTTATGTTGGTTGGCTGTAACCTAACTTGATGACTAATTTTCTTAAAGGATACTCCTCCTGCTGCTGAACTTCATTACTCATGAAAATAGTCTAAATCATTCCTCTGTCTTTTGGTATGCCTTCTGTTCTTCCGTGGTTACCGGTCTCACTATTGCTCTTTATCGCAAGGTGTTGGAGATGGGCATCCATCTGAAATAGCACTGAAACCAGTTCCACTCCTGTAACACTCCTACGCGATACGTAGAAACTTTGAGCTACTTAAGGCTATGTGAGTGGCAGTGGTGCCATTTTCTTATCTACCTAAAGCAGGAAAAACAGTGCTTTTCCCAAAGAAGAGCAAGCCACCACGATTTCCTACATCAGCAGCAAATAGAATTAGGCTAAATACTTCCCTAGTTACAGTCTGGTTTCCTGAGGAAGCAAGGCGTATACCCAGGCATTTAGTCTATCCAGTAGGAAGTTAGCAGGCAAAGTATACAAATGCTTCAGAAACCAAGCTGTGTTGCTGTCTTTCTTCACAGAGCAACTTGTTTACTCTGAGTACCTGATACGGAGTCTGCTGTCCACTTGTCTTTTTATACTGCAGATAACAAAACCCACAGACCATCTTGTCTGTTGAAGGACGTAATGGCTAGTAGTGGTCAAATTAATAAGCCCATTAAATGGATACATCCAGGGAATATTATATTAAAACATTTATACCTGCAATAAAGATTTGAGTATGTAGTAAGTACATTAAAAACAGGCCTCCAGCCTATTCTAGGCACTACTCCTACGCATAATCAAACCACGCAGAGCAATGCAATTATGTGTGTTCTAAAAAGATGAGTATAATAAGAAAAATAATTGAACCATCTTTTTGTAAACCCCAAGTCAAGAATAGGTGTCTCTAATGATATTCTGCACATCTTTGCTTTTCATCTGAGGTGTTAGAAGTACTTGCTGTAATTTAATGTTATACTCTTCTACAGGTGAGAAAACTGAGACTTGAGCCTACCCTGACATAATCAAATAACTAAGCTTCTTCCTTTGCGGTTTCCTGCATAAACAGAAAACCACACTGCCTCCGTCGTACCATTTATAACTCTCCATTATTTTATATATATTCTTATTCAGCAATAAAGTCACTATCTTAAACATAGGTGTTTGTGGTTCTAAAACTGTTTGAGGTGTTTAGAACTGAAACCATGCTGCAGTATAATGCTCATCTCCTCATGCTCCCAGGCTTTTGGTGAGGAGCAAGATCTAAGAGAGGTGAGTCTGCAGCATGAAAGATTAATGTTATTTTTGTGTTGTGCATTATGAGGCTTGGCCTATGTAAAGTGGTCTTCCCAGGCTCAGTTGCTTGTGTGTATGTAGATATTTGCACACATTCCTAGAATTTTAGAACAGAAAATTTGTATGACATTAAATCGATCCTGTACCTTCTCTTCTTGAAAATGTAACTTCTGGCTTTGTAGCAGTCAGTATGACAAACACAGTTCTCCAAATAATTTATTCCAGCTGCCTAAGGTATCATCAAATGTTTTTAGTTTTCTGTATTTTAAATAGCAAAGCTTTTCTTACTGTAGTCTAAGCAATTCTGAAATAATTTTTTTCAGATTTTCATGGATCTGCAGAACAAATATGTATCTGTAGAACAAAATATTTTTAAATGCATAGTTGCAAATGGAAAAATAGATAAAATCCACATTTTTTGTGCATGGTTTTAAATCACAGAGAATCAAAGAAAAGTAATTTTAGTCTTCTGAACTGGAGGTTTAGTTCTGAACCTTCCTGAAGAAAAAAGAAAGAAGGGAGATGATGGCTAAATGGCAGCAAGGGGAGGTGGATCCTTTCTTGGCACAGGTAGAAGAGCTGGTGAACAGTCCAGGATGTTCCTTATGCCTTCAAAGTGATATAAACTGTTATGACTGGTATAAATGAAATTATATCAACACTTCCTCTCAAGCACTGAATTACTGAAAGCAGTTATGGCTTGTGGCTGTTCCCATCAGTTCCCAAGCAAAAGTGTATTGTATTACTTCTGTGTCTGAGAACTCGGTTGGAGTGAATTCCAACAAAGGCATCTCCTGCAGGTTTTTGGCTAACAGCCTGATGTTTGATCCGAACACCTCCACATGAATTCCTAGGAAATCTTGAAATAGCTATCCTGTAAGGCATGCGTATGTGTCATTCTCTTCAGACTAGCAAGGCACCTTCGTTAAGCATCATAATGACTCGGTGACCAAGAAGATTTTCCCATCTGTTTTGTACAGGATTTTGTTGTTCTGATATTGCTAAAGAGTTTAGAATTTCCAAAATAGCTGAAGTAGGAAATTTGAGGGGAAATCATTTGGATTTCTTTTGCCTCTCTGCAATCCCTTCTGAATCTGTGGTGCTGTGAAGCTTCTCTTGTGCTTGTGTATCTGATTGCAGTTTAAAACTGCTATAGATGACAAAGAAAATGTGACGGTGATTCAAAACTTCTGTAGCACTTCAAGAAACCTGCGCCCTGTTTTGTAAGCAGTGCCAGCCCTCTGTCGTAATTGCTTTCATTCCTGCTGCTAGCTTTTGGGCAGCACTTGGACTGAACATGATAAATCAGTCCAGTAACCAACACTTGCCTGAGGAAACCTGGTGCGGAATACTTACAGCTTCATGATCACCATGCTAGCCGTCAGAAAAAGAAGAAAGCCAAACTAATAATGCAAGAGAGCAGAAGAACATTTGGGAACTCTTGCCTGGCACCTGCTTATCACACACTGAGTTTCCCTAGAGCAGTCCTATTCAGTGAGAAGCTTAGAAGCTGGAGAGAGGCTGTGCTCATGCTGAGTGATCTGAACTCCTGCTGCCCCTGGATGCTGTCATGAGACTATAATTTTGCATTTTTAAAAAATCACCCCAAAACCAAATATATCTATTTTTAGAAATAGTCTGGCAGGTGTTTCTTTTTTTAATTATTATTTTATTTTCCTTTTAGCTTGTCTCCTTTGCACAGAGTAAACATTTTACAAGTTTTATTTGCATGGGAATTTTGTGTGCAGCTAAGCAATTAGTTTAGGTTTTAGAAGGAAAATAGTTTTGGCAATTGTTTAACATTCCTGTGCCCAATGTGATCTGTCTTTTTTAGTAGTAAATTTATGGAATTACGTGGACAAACTGACATGTTCGTGGCTCCTGCTAAAGAAGGTGAAGGTTGGTTGGAAACAAACTTATGCCCAGACATTGATGGCTCTGCCTCTTTCTGCACCTCGTTGCTAGCCTCTGTGAACCAGCAGCAGAAAGGAGAGGGATGTGGAATGGCACCTGCTGTGTGGCACATTGGTCTTCCTGAGATGGAAAGATTTTTCTCGTGGTTTATTTGCAGAATTTTGGGCAAGTGGCTGAGAATATGACATTGTATAAATATGTGAGGTTAATCTTGTCTTTTCCAACAAAACATTTCTTGGTCTGGCTCTGTCTTTATTTGCATAGCCCCACTCCACCTACACTTAGAAGATATTAGATAATTATGAATGATATCTAGTTGTGAACATATTGCATTGTTGTATTCATTTTGTGAAACCTGAAAGTTACAAGATTTTTTGGATTACCAGTTCAGGAAAAATGAGGCTTCCTTGCACTGAATGCCTATGCATAAATTGAATTAGGAAATCTATTATCATATCTGTGATGTCCTACATTTGGTTGCCTTTTAATAATGTTTACTTAGCATATTATAGATATTTATGGAATGCCTAATTGGATTTTAAATTCCCCTTCTTTCTGCAACAGAAATAAAGGTCTGGTAAGTTAACAATCACCAAAACATCCATTCAAAATGATTTATAAATGTTAAGAGCAAGAAACAATCATTTTAACTTAGTCTGACCTTTATGCATAACACAGGGCATAAAATTTTCATCTGATGATTACTACATTAAATCTGTAATCGGCAGGAATCGGCAGGCTATTCTTCACATAAATACTTAATTTTTTTATTAAAAAAAATCTTGTGGAAAGGGATCAGTTGCATTACCCTCACTGCTGTTGCTCTGATTTCCTTTGAGCTGCTGGCTTGTTCTGTGCCTCTTACTACTGGCTTAAATTGTTCTCTGCGATCATCAATATTTTTTTCCGTGTGGAATGAGATCTAGAGTTTCATCAAAACTGTCCTGCCAGTACTAGGGTTTTAACTCAATAGTTCACTGTTTTAGTCTGTGGGTATGCTTATGTTACTAAAAATGCATTACATCAATGAAGAATTTTCGGACAGCAGTGTCCAAAGAGAAGGTGGATGTTTCAGGGAGGTTTTATGTGTTTTCTCACTTCAACATGTGAAGTTTAATATATAAAATGCTTTTTATATATATCACGATCTTTCTTTCCTGTCATGCGATAGATTTGTCTAGCAATAGATCAAAAAAGAGCTATCAGTATTGCTACACTCACCGTCGCTCTGCTGACATTTTACTTAGTTCTGTATTTTGTGGATTTTACATTTTTTTTATCTTTTACTTCGTGCAATCCTTTTATGTATTTGACTTCAAAAGCAATAGGTGAAGTACAGTGTCCTGAAGCACAGTTAGCCTGCATGTTCATTCATAGGCTGATTTCCAAGGCCCTTACAATTTCTCATTTACTCTTACACTTTCTCCAAAGATACTTTCTGCTGTCTCTTGTGTAGCTCTGATATTGAGCATTCTAGGAATAGTTGTCTTTTCTTGTCTGTTTGCTTTATATACAGGATGACATATGCATCACCTGAGAGGTACATTGATAAATATTGTATTAGCATTTTAAATGTTTTTAGAGCTCTTCAGGTGAAACTAGCAGTGGCTGTTTCATAAACATTGTTGCAAAGGCTTTGTAACAGCTCTTCCTCCACTGTGCTTCCTTTTTCCCTCCTTGAATTTAAAGAGTGAAGAAAGCTGCACCGAGTTAGGTATTTGTGAGAATGGTTGCTTTCACTGTCGTCTCTTCTGAACATTTCAAGTCTGCAATTGATTTTATAGAACTAGGGAAAGCAACTCCACTGAGAACCATGCAACATACGAACAGTACCAGAAACTCCCTTTATGAATGATGACATCTGACATTGATATTTGTCAGGTGACACAAAGAAATATTGGAAAAAACATAAATATGGAAAAGGATATGAGACCATCATTTATTCAGTATTTTTTTAAAGAAATCAACTTTAAAATGAAATATGGAAATTATTTGAAGTAGCATCTGTTAGTAATATCACTTATCAGAGATGAGTTGCACAAGACATGCTCATAGAAAAGCTTCTCTGAGTCAGTTATAAGACTGAAAGTTTACTAAAATTAATTTTCAGTCTGTATCAATCTCTTTTATCAGCACCTAAATTAATTCATAATTTTGTTTTGCTTTCATAACACAACATATATGCCTTTCAAAATGCTCATAAGGTGTAGGAATTGCAGTCCATTGAAAGTGAAGAGGAATTGAATTTCTAAGTCAGTTTGGTCCTTTAACCCAATCTTTCCCTGATCCCTTTTAAATGCTAATGCAAAGCTTCATCCAAACTTTAGTGAAAGCAAAGTAAAGCTTTTATTTGACTAATCTATTCGGCCTTTTACTGTGGTTTCTTTTGCAAGGCACACAGGCCAATAAAGAGCTAAGGTGCTTGCATATTTGTATGTATTGTCTGATATCCAAGATGAAGAGTGAATGGGAGAAAAGGAACAGAAAGGGATAAGCAACATCTCTGCCATCCACACCTGTTCTGCAAGGCAATTTACAGGCACTTTTCTTGCTCGGTGATGAAAAAGGAGTTGTCAGAAAACGTAACTTTCTACCAGCACTGTTCCACCGAAGCAAGAATGGGAAGAGCCACCCTGACACTGTTTATCAGGCTTGCTCAAATACTTTGGATGCAGTCACACGAGGAAGTCTGGAAACGCATTTTCCCATAAGTTGCCCAAGGTCTTGCAGCTCTCCATTAACCCAGCTGAATAATTTACTTTATTAATATATTTGGGCAAAATTATTTGATACTCAACATCTAAAAGCAAATTAGACATACTTCTTACATTTTGTCTTATGTCCAAGAAGATTGTATGCACTGTTAATCATCCTTACTTTACATAGAAGTGAATGGAAACACACAGAGGTGTAAAAGCCACATTTTCAAGAAGCAAGATTTGATTCTGAGCACCCCTGCTTATTGAGTAGTAGGATGAGTTTATTCCATCCTAGATTTATTTTTTCTTGGGTTGTTGCAGTGTATTATAGTGGGTCATGGGAAGCAGCAGAGACATGATGCAAGGGGAAAAGTGGGAAAATAGCAGTTTCATGGTAAGAGAAAATACTGGCTTTTCGAGTCCTTTATTCAGAGTCCAAGAAAGCCTTTTTCTGACTAAATCAGAGATTAGAAATCTATCATAAATACTAAGATGGTTGTACAAGGAGAACTTAGGAAAATGATGTGATTAGATAGTTGAGGAAGTAGTGTAAACTCTACAGGTTGCAGAGGTTATGACATGTCAATAGAGAACTCACATAGGCCAGGATCGCCATTTCAAAGACTGTTCAAAACTTCATAACCTAGATGTACTGTTTATTCACTTATTTATTTACATGCTTCTTTTTCTTGCATATGCTTTTAATAAGTAATACTTGGTCTAAAAACTAAAAAGATGTTTGGTTGCTGGAGTACCGTGGGCGTTTTTCAGAATAGAACAGAATTGCATTCCAGTCTGCCAAGGGGATTTTGGTTGATAAGTGAAAAAACTACAAAGGGGATTGTGTCCGGGGGTGAGAGAATGCTGTGACTGCATCCTAAGCTACACAACAGTTTGAAGCAAGGATTCAGCTGGGGCATCAGCTTGAAGCAAGGAGGACAGTCAGAGCTGAGACAGCCAGGAATGCTGGGCATATGGCTGGCAGAAGAAATTCACCCAGAAAATTTTACACAGAATTAAACTGTTGAGTTTTCTCCCTGGAAGCACTTTCTCTTTTATTTTAATTTGTCCACCTTATATTTGATATTCCATTTAAATCCAAAGTAGTTCATAGAAGTTCTTAATGTGGTAGCACTAGTACCATAGCAGAGCAGATAATTCAATAGAATGGACACTTTTATAAAAAATAATTTTTATTTCTTTACTGTAATCCTAGGGGAGGGCGTTGTTAGCTTTTAGCATAAAGTATCTTCAGTCAAGTAACTTTTTTTGGTTACTCTGTTACCGGCGTTGAAACTGACAACTTCAGGATATATAACACCTCAAAGAAATTCTGAAATACATATTACATTGTGTGTATTAAACTCATTTACATTTTCTTTAGATGATGTTTCCAAGTAATAATAAAATAGCTTTCCTCATTTTTTTTAGTGCTCTTCTATGTTTTAGTATTTTCATTGTATATATATTAAGCTAGTGTTCTGTATTCTGAAGTCTGAGTTCTGGCATAATATCTTGCTAAGAGTAGGTCCAAATGAAGTCAGAGGGACTACTTCAGAAAAATGGTATTAATTGTAAGAGTATCAGAACTGTGTAATTAATGGCCTGCTTGTATGTACTTCCAGCCTTTATACTAATTGCTTATATCTCCTAGAAAAGTGCTGAGAAGGCAAAGAATCTAACCTTCCCCTTTATCATCTGAAAAATTCTTATGATGATACTTATTCATTTATCAGGGAGAACAGAGCAGGATGACAGCTGCATCCTGTTCTCAGATGCTGAACCTGAGTTCAGAAAGCTATGCCTACATTTTATCATTCAGTTAGATGTATCCTTGCAAGCAGGAGCATGGGGGGAAATCAGAATTCTCTGCCCTGAGATCCAAATCAGCTAGAAGTTTTGAGTGGGAGGAAGAAGAGGAGGTTATGTCAAGTGAGACTAAAAGGGATCCAGAGTGATCAAAACCCAGTCTCATATCAGCACCATTTTAACTAGAGACAAGAGCAGTGTCATTGCTTGCATGGATGCAGCATTGCAGTGCAGGTGTGGAACAGAAGTGTAAGCTCTCATCTGTGACTATTTAATGGCTCTTTGCAGTTTCTATTCAAGGAGATTAAACTTATCAAAGCTGAGAAATACTGATGGAAATAATAGGCTATGTCACTGTTGAGTAAGGAAATAAAAAAAGGATTAGAAGATAGACAGAAGTAGAACTGGAGGATAAGCTTTGCTGCTATGTAAAGGTGCCCGATGCATTTATTTTAGTAAAATCCCTGTTTCCATGAAATTAGGAAAATGTAGATTGTTCTGTTTCATTCTGCTTCTTCCCATCATCACACTGACATTTTGTACAATGACAGGGTGATGCTCAGAGTAGATGCGATGATAGAGAAGTTGCTGTGCTCAGCATTGGCAATAGGAATCCTGTTAAGCACTTCGGCGTGTTTAAATTTGCTCTGATACAGCTGCATCTGCCGAGATAAGTATTACCCACCTTTGGTTTTGTCACTGAGCTTGACCCAATCGATTTTGAAAACGCTGGCAAGATTTGGCTAGGGAAGGTGCGGGGAAACTCAGGAAAGAAGCAGGGAAATAGCGCGAAGTAGAGAAGTCGTTAAGTATTACTGATGCGCATTAAACCAAATTTCTCTTAATTTCACTTAAAGCCAGCATTACAAACTTGGACGTAAGTTTAAAGAACTTAAGTCAAATTGTTAAATTATTTTTTAAATGTGCTGAACAGCAAGCATGGAAGAGATCAGAATGAGGCCTGTAAACCTCCTGAGCTCACTTCAGGATTTGATTCTATGAACCTCACGCTGGCCCCTAGCCACATCTATACAATTCACCCATAGCGAGAACAGCAATATGAAGAAAACTTTCAGGTAGTTTCTCTAGCTTCAGTGATCTTCCTAGCGGTGGTGCAGATCTGTCTGAAGTGTCTAATGTGTGTACATGCACCTGCCCAAGAAAATAAAACTCATTATCGATGCCTCTGGGTACTTTATTCACTCAAGTGATGATAATACTGGCTGGAATATGTGAAACATCACCTCCTCCCATCTGCCAAACTCTACCACCTTCCCTCCTCCCCAAAACCAAACAAAGCTTTTTTTTTTTTTTCCTCTTGATCACTAAAATGTTAGCGTTAGGGGTATTTCAAGACCAGACTGAATAGGCTGTAATTTTTGTCTTAATGCCTCATATTTGGTGTCTTGGATTATACTGAAAGCAGTTTTGAAAGACGAAGCTTCAATGATTATAGACTTGATGTGAAGTGGAAGAGTTTTGGTGGTGTTGGGAGTAGGGAAGTGAGGGACGCATTTGGGATTGTTTGTTTTTTTTCTCCCAGGAGTTTATTGAATGGGCGGTTTTCCTTGTGACTGAAGGCTACTCGTTTGAGTTAAATTATTTCTGCTTATGTTTGGAGACTGTTATGTTATGGCGTTAGTTACACTATGTTAGGTTGTTTGGCTTTGTATTGGTAAAGTGTTTTTTTCTTTCTTTTTTTTTTCTCTTCTCCCTTGATTCATTCTTTTCATGTAAATGCCAGCCTGCAGAAAAGTAGTAGCAGTCAACAGAGACTGTCATTCAGCTCAACAAGTAGAAAGTTCTGCTTTTGAGACATAAGCATCTACATTCTCTGCTGCTTCTTGTCTTGGTTGCCAGAGTGTACCTGGGGTGCAGGACAGTGACCACGGGCAGTAGTGGATGCCCATTACTCTGTTTCAGTGCCAACTCCTAACACAGCAGCCTGTGGAAAAAAAAAAATTACACCTGCCTCAAGACTTGCTAGCGCTTGACTTTTCGCTCTTTCCGATAGCAGGTGGAAAAATCTGACAACTTCTTCACAGGAGTTTTAATGATTTTGCTGTAGAGGAGAAAAATAGTTTTCAACAGTCAATGGGGGTGTTTATTTAAAATACCCTGAACTGTCACTTATTCAGCCACATAACAAGGTTGTTGAGGATGAATTGACAGAGCTGTGAATCAAGATTTCCTGCCCACCTGCTTTCCTCCCTTGTCAGCCTTGTCAAATTTCTCTTGCTGAAATCAAGGAACGTTAAGTTCTTTAAAAGAAGTGATACATTCTCTGTGAGCACAGTTCCTTTTACTTCCTGCCTCATAAATATTTAAAAAGTGTTAATCTTGTTTGTTACCTGACTGATAAGCACTGGGCAAAAAATCTGTCAATACAATTTCATTACTGAACTTAGATCAGAGCTTTTTGAACGTTGTTACAGTTACTGGGTAGAATTTTAAAAAATACCCAAATGGCTCTGGAACAGATTCACCATTGCACTCTGTAGTAATACCATTCTTAATACATACATAACTCAGAGTAGATGCAATTACAATTTACACTTATTTTGTGATCTATTCCAATAGCAGTTATTTATATTGCAAAATGATGCACGAAATATGGCTCCAAGACTTCATGTCATGTTTTTGGACGTTGTCATACTCTGAGGCAATGGAGTGCAGATTCTGTCAGCTCTACTTAATCCTGTAAATAGCATGCTTAACATGAATGTAATTACAAAAAGGATCAGTATGTAGTCCATGCAGTGATTTGGCATTTCTATATTTGCTGCCATTATTGTGATGGATTTTTTTTTTAAATTTATTTTATTTTTTCCCCATTTATTTTATTTTTTTTATTTTTTCATTTTTGACTGTGAATACTACATAATTAGACAATCCTGGGAGGAAACTGGAGCCTGTTAGTAGCAAAGTTTATTTGGATCTTTAGGCATTAGGAAATCAGGGGTCTTCCATGATTGTCTTAAACTTTTAACATCTTTTTGGCAGCAGTTAGGTATAGTTGAGGATATTACTACTTTAGTTTCTGGGTTTGCTATTAATGGGTCAGATGCTCACCTTTCAAAATTAATCTCTGGCTTAATTTCAAATCATGTTTTAAAGATTTTCATCATAAGCAAGAGAGCTGGAGATACAGTTTTGCCATGTGGAACACTTTCCATAGCAAATTCTATAGATGTAGTGGTTTGGTTTTTTGTTTTATTTTGTATAAATGGAACTGGGAAAAATATTTTGAAATTATAATTAAAATGTTTCTAATAACTGTTGCGCACAATGTGTGTAAGTAAGGTACCTTAACAATAAGACATATGGTGGTGAAGAACTGAGGAAAGATGAAAACAAAAAAATAAATGGGTGGCTAGAAGAGTCATTGGCCCATGACATTTTACTGCAACCTCACATCCTTCTTCTCCCTTCCTCCTTCTCAAGGAATGCATGGGGGGAGGATAAGGGAGGTGTCCAACTCCTTTTCCTGTGTCAAATAAAATTTGCATCCTTTATCCCTCTAAGATATTATGGTATAAGCCAGTTGCAGTCAGTTGTTACACTGTGCAAAGGTTCAGGTGACACAAAGCTGATCTGTTATAAATGATGCACCAAATTAAGAAACACTTTTCCAGACTCTTTGGCTTTGGGTCCTTTTGGAAGAATACATTTCAGATTTTCACCCTGCTAGCTTCTTATGGGTGTCTCTTTCCCCTTATTGTCTTCAGACACAAGAATCTGAGAAACAGGAGTAATGCCCTTTAAACAATTAATTTATAAATTGTAACCTTTTTTTTTTCTTAGCTCTTCCTGCATCCCCTTCATCCCATTCTCTATAATAGATGTTACTACAGATTTCTCTATCTCATAGGGTGCCCCCATCATTGCCAGAGCCAGGATCATAAGATGCACCAGGCTGACAGAGGGGAGAAAGGGACCTGCAGGAGCAGAAGGAGAGGGCAGGGCAGGTGAGATAAGTGGAAGTAACCTGTGGGACAAATGGGGAGATGATGAGTTTTACATTTTACATACTCGCAGAAACTCTTTGTGGTGATCTTGGAGAGTACTGTCTCCTTCACCCCCAAACCCTGAGAATTACTAAACTGTAAATATAGATGAAGAATAAGTAGAGTGTGTTTGAGAAGGAATAGTTGTATGTAAATAATTGCAGTTGTACTGGAAGAACCAGAGAAATAAGACAACCAGAATGGAAAAAAGAGTATGAGTGTAGTGGAGGGGCAGTTGGAAAGACATACTCCTCCTTGGGAATGTTTGGAGTCCATTTAAATTAAAATAAATAAATAAAATTAAAAATTGATCAGATAATAGAAAACCATTTTGGAACCACTGCCAAATGTTTATATGTTCATGAATCCTTCAGGACTTGACACAGATTTTCTCTGTGGAGACTATGGCATTAAATTAGGTCAGTCTACACTACCCAGAAGCAGGAGGTATGATACAGGCTAAAATTACCTTTAGGTGTGTGTTTTTCTCTGTACCAATAAGAAGGTTTGCAGTTGCTAATCTTAAGAATTAAGAGTTTATCGGTCTTCATGGGCTTGGAGTCTGCATGTGTAAATTTGTGAATATTTCAAAAATAATTAGTGAACTGCACTGAACTGTTTCATTTTTTGTTAATCAGAATCCACCATCTCTCCTGGAAAAATAGTATATTGAAACTGAAATACAGTTGCTCACCATTCTAAGTAGTCTGATAAATTACATGGACACCATGCCAGACTGACATTTCCAGTCTTTATTGCATTTGGTTTCATACCTCTATACTTTTAAACTTTGTTATAATAAGTTTGGCTGAACAACTGGAACTACAGATGTGTATCTCTGCAGCTCAAATAGTATGGCTGCCCTCCAGCATGGCCTGCTTTCTTCAGCCTGAAAGAAAAACTGAACGAGGGAAACTTTAACGGTTGCATTGCAGCAGGAGTTGATACTGACTGCAGGATCAGGGGTTTAGATTGGCAGCAATCCACTGTAGTGACAGAAGGTATCTGTAATAAAATCCAGTCTGTGAAACTAAACCAGATGATATGGGTACACATATACCCATCCATTAGTGATTGAGGGTGCTGTCCCTCTTAAAAGATTGCAGAATTAACCCTTGCAATCGCATTTACAGTCTATTGTAGTGGTGGTAGTCAGTTGTCAAGCCTTGTGCTTTAGCTGCTCATGAGCAAGACATATTTTGTATAACATAACCCTTGGAAATAAGTGTCGCTTGCCGCTCTAACAGTGCTATTTTTGCCATCTTTTTCCCACAAGAGTAGCAACTTCCCAAGGGCAGGCTGCTAGATAAATCTGAAGAAAAATGTAAATGTGGGCTTCCAAAATAAGTATGCGTTCGAGTTTTAGCATAAAACACTGCACATATCAGACCCACACTTATGATCTCTGTCTGCCTGCCTTCACATTACTTCTACTCATTTGGCTACAGGCCCTGAAAAGTAATTGCTGATAAGAAATGTTATTCAGGACAGATAGAAATGTTAATGATTATGTCTGTGTTACACCTGAGATTATGTAATAGCCTGTGTCTTACAAGGGCTAATTATATAATTAGGCTGTATGATATGGATGAAATACAGAAATCATAAAGCCCAAGCTACAGGAAGGAACTTTGATGTATAAATTTTGATAGAAATTGTTGTTTTGGATACTGTTTGAGCATTTAAAGTTGCGAAAAAGTAGAAATGCAGGATGCTTTTTCAATGCCAGTTCTGTCAGTAAATCCATTTTTTTCAATATTTCATCCTGCCTACTCTCCTAATTGCCCTATTCATCTATTTTTAGATTTCCTTTTACATTTCTAAAATAAGTGACTCAAACGGGACCCAACTTTCATGACATAAAGCCAAACAAAACACTCCTAATTCTGAATGAAAATCCATTTTCCTACACATAAGTATTAAGCTGAACAACACATACAACAGCCAAGAATTTGGTAATATAAGTTCTTAGATTGCTAGAGTAGCTTTTAAACTGCTGACTGCTAAAAGCTAGGGAGGACAAAAACTGCGTTATATCCACCTGTTTTGTCCTCTTTCCCTAAGCTTCACCTTCAGTTTGCTGTCAGAGTCAGGATATGGGCTATCTGTTGGTCTTTGGTCTGAACCATAACAGCCATTCTTTTTACTTTATTCTTTAGCTCTACAGGTCTTTCAAGTAAAGAAGCATCACTTCCATGTTGCATAGTGGAAATAGCATTTAATGTCACCAAGTTTAGTAAATAGATGTTTGTTAACATCTCCCAAAACAATGTAGTAGCTAATGTTTTATTTTATGAGATAACATTAATGGAGGATAGAGTCTAGACTTGGTAAAGTATTTTGAAAACCTGGTGATGGGCCTTTTGTTTATTTTTTTTTTTAAAGTGTAAACTACGAGTAACTCTGGTTCACTTATGGTGTTAACCCTGCAAGCCTTGCTTAGGAAAAATGGGTAAAACAACTACGTATGTATGTGATCACATCTAATGCATAGCATGCAGTGGCAGTGACTCCTTAGGCTCTTTATGGTTAGGGTGAATCCATCCTAAAATGAAGTTTTCATATGTAAAAGCTCTACTGCACTTAAATTTTATGTAGACCTTATAGAAGAGATTTTAATTCCTTTTCCTGATCCTTCATTTCCTCTGAAGACTGTACCTACTGCTAAATCCCTTTTAAGTCTGAGTATTAGATTTACTTGAACTCTAGGGCTTTTGTGTTTAACGGGAACTTCACCTTATACAGGAGTAGTCACTGGATTCCCAGTAGATATCTTGGTGACTTCACCTAAGGGAACCAGTAAGAGATGACAGGCAGTATCTGCAGTCGGAATCTGCTGTGCATGAGGTCCTGATGCTTCCCCTTCTGTTTCAGTTATTTCATGAAATGGCAGAGCAGCATCAACTCTTCAAAGTTTGAAATAAAGATTTTTATCTTGCATTTGAAACCGTTACTGTACAATCATTGCTTTTAGGCAGAAGGCTAGAATCAATTTTTATTGTCCGTTAAGCCCTTAAAACTCTTTAATATTACTGCTTGAATGGCAAATAGTTAAGTAACAGCTTTTATATAAATGCCTCAAATTTGCCTAGGGAAAACTGTAGCTGTCCTGAAGATAAGGGTAGCATTTTAGAACTGCAGGCATCAGATGTGTTGCAGATACTAGTGAATAACAAAATTAATCCAATAATATGCAGTTCCTTAAAGGGAGAAGATGTAATAGCTCTTACTTGCTGAATTAATTGATTTTACATGTAAATGTAATCCTTTTCTAAAGACAGATTTGTTCCTAAGAATACAGTTTGAAGTAATGAGGTTGCCTAAATCTGATGGTGCTTCCACCTCGTGTTTGAAAGCTTCGAAGATGAAAGAGAAATTCATGATCATATTGCAGTCAAGTTTAAATAATTCATTTGCTTGCTTACTATTCAAAGCATACTAATAAAGTGAAATATCTATCACAGTGAAGATTTCACAGTCAAAAATATTAAATGTGGTTAGGGAATATAACTTACTGAGCTAATTTTTTATCATCCCATTCAGATGTTATTGTTGGTGTTGTGGATACTGTATTGCTGCATAATTTTCCAAAGTGTGCAGTGTGTTCATATTGTTTACTCATTTGCTGTGCAAACAGACATAAGGCTTTGATCTTTGATGTGAGTTGGAGAGGACGTATAGATGAAGAACTATAATAGACCAGAGCTAGAATTTTTCAGTAGTTCTGTTACTGCAGATATAACAAAGCTTCATGCATCTCAAAACTTATAAACAATACAATGTTGTCTATCCAAAGGGACCGCACATTGGATGTCATATTGGAATCAGTAACAGTACTTGCATGGTCTTCATGGGGGCCAAGATTATCCTCCATAAAGCCACGTGAGTTTTAATTAAGAGGGAATCTTTCCATGGAAAATAAGGCAGTACAGGATAAATATCCTAAGTTCAAACATGAATTATTCTCTGTTTAATGCTATCTTTTTTTTTTTTTTAAATCCAGAGACTTTTTTTTTTATTACCAGGAGCTCAAACCTCTCCCCTGAAAGAGGTATTTGAAGAGCTAGCACAGTATACATGTAGCTACTGTAGCTAGTGATATGGCACAACCACCAACAAACATAGGTGCTAAGATTATACTTTCATAAAGTGGAGACATAAGCATAAAATATGTTCAATGATGTGTCATCACAGATTCCATTTTAAACATTTGAATATGAAATTTCCTCCCATATTGATGGAAGTTGCGACACTGCACAGTTGAATTATTTTAGTCAGAGCATGGATAAAAATGTTGATACAATTTAATAACTTCTTAGCCTTGAGGAAAACATAGTGGGAGTGTGATAATGAAAATGTTAAGTCTGATTTGTTCAGAAGTGACACTGTGATTGGCAAGATGAATGACTGGTTGCTTTGCTAGATGAAGGATTTCTTATGAAAAGCTGCTTAAGATGGCAAGTTGGTGTCCATCATATACAAGGGCACTGTCATATTTTAGATACTGTTTACCATTAAATTAACAGAAAATGTTCACGCTGAGCAGGAGGGAGTTTATTAGATGAAAATGAAGAACAAGAAGAGTTAATTTTCTGCAGCAAGATACATACACTACCATTGTTTCAGACACGTGGGGTGAAGTAAGTGAGAAAATCTTGTACTAGAAGGAACAGACAAGATTTCAAAGGAAGAATCAGGAAATAGGGATGTGTTCAACCAATCTGAAAATACCTTAGAGATCAGTCACTAAAGCTACCTTTTCAGAGGCAGTTGGGATCATGTTTTGAATGGATCAATCTATTTGTAAATATGTGGATTTGTAGATCTTCTGGATTATGAGCTTCACTGAAAACAAATGATTTTTGCAAGTCCTTAATTGTCTCCTCAGGAAACTAATGAACCCACATATTACCACTGCGTCCTGATTGTAATCAGTTTGATATTGTGTTAATTCTAGTATAGTGGACAACTATGTTTTATTATTAGAAATATTGTAACAATACGTGATAAAAACAGTGGTAATACAGTTGGCTCCTAATGGTCTTAATGCTTTCCAGAGGATGGCATTAGAATTGTAAAACTGTTTCCGACGGAAACACTACAGTATGGAGTACAGTATGACTGTAAGTTTCCCCAATATGTGTGTTGTTTACAGTATCTGCCTCTAAGCTCACCCATCATTCATAGAGTTGAAAGCTAAAGTTCACAGTACCTGTTAGGGGTTTTAATGAGTGTTACTCCCTACAAGATACTGGTTCTAAATTTTTAATGTAAGAATGTGGTGGAAATATTTCGTGTACTTAATGAGTGTGACCAGAATAAATCTGTAGCTTTATCACCAATTTTATTTTTCTTGAACTTTTGGAATAAATGGCTGCATTTCAAAGTATTTTTAGGAACCTTCTTAATACAATTTTTTTTTTTTTTTAGTTATTATTGTTTCCCATTCTTTAATGGGAGATGTGAGCTGCTGCAATTCCACAGCATGAACGCTTTCCTTATTAGAACATTAAGCAAGTCTTCTGCATCTTGAGGTTAGAAATAACAGTGGCTCTTCATGTTTGCATAATGAAATTTTGTGAGGTTGTGGATAGCAGTATCCTATCTCTCTGGCATAATTCTCGATTCCTTCAGAGATAGGCTTCCTTTCTTAGTTACTTGCTAGAACATTTAGGAATTGTAAGATCTATTTAAGAGTATGAAACAAAATTTCTTTTCTTTCTCCCTCAAACTTTTTTTCTTTTTAATCTATGGTGGCTAAACATGAAAACTGTAAGTTTGCAAAATAAATTTGAAAGAAATTAGTACTTCATTAAAGCCCATATCATAAATTCATTTCTAATTGGTTAGATAAAACAGTATCTTAATTTGCAGTAATCACAGGAATATTTGTTACAGTTGTATTGAAATCTAAAAATCTAAATTTATTTTTAAGTTATTTATTGTTATGGAATAATATAGCACATGCTAGGTTACATACTCAACTCAAATATGGATAAATTTGGAGCTCCCATGTTTGATGGGAAGCTGAATGCCCACGTGGCTTCTCGATCATTATTCTATTGTTGGTTATAGTAGTTTCATTTTACATTTCCAGTAATTAGCCCTGTTTTGTGCAAAGGCTTGATCATGTATGAATCAGTAAAAGTTAGTCACTTAAAGTAGTGGCCTAAAGAATGAAAAAAATTTCAGCTTTTCCAAGAAAGTGACAGGTTTCACCCATGGGTGAACTGCTAGAGATGTTCTTAAGCCTCTATAGGATCGGTTGCGTGGTTTGTAAACTAGGAAGTGTATGAATAGCTCTGACATAGTTAGAGTTAAAAATTCACTTCTTTATGAAGCAAATTCATTTCATGTTATAGGATGTTTTTCCCTAATGTTAGAAGTAAGAGAAAATTAGTTTTTCTGAAAACATTTTAGAATCAAATTTTCTGGTAAAAGGTGTTAGACCAGCACAGCGTCCCATTATCAAAATGTCTGCATTCAGATGTGTTTTGGGGTTTAAGCCTTTTCAGATGTTGGTGTCAAAGGGGAAAAAAAACCTAATTTGATTTAATATGGTTGGTACAGAAATAAGAACTTTGTGAGCCAGCACATTCTATCTCACATAATGTAAATTTGAGATGTGAATGAATGATGCCATTTTTGGCATAAATCAAGGCCAGAGTGTTTGAGGTATGTAGAAAATTTTCCTGGAAAGGCAAATTGGGAAGGCCATCAGAAGGAACTGTTAAAAATTACAGCCAACATTTGGGCAGTTGATTCTGCATAACAGTATTGTACTGCAACGAAAAGTGAAACGAGCTTTCAGCCTGATTCTAATTGTCCCTGAACAGAATCTGCTTGATTTACCGATTGGAGTCAGCACGGAGGCACAGCAGGCACTGCTCGCTCAGTCAGCCAACACGTGTGCTTTACCTGAGTGATTACCCATGGCGGAAGCGCGCAGCCTGCTGCTGGTGGCTGGGCAGTGATAGACGCGCTGCCTGATCAAACAGTACGTTTTGCACTCGTGAGGACTCTGCAGTATTACCGTCAGTGTCACTGGTTGTCAGACAAAACGCGCGTCAACGTACAACACTCAAGCAATCACTGCTGCGCAGTGTGCTTGGTCACTGTTAGTGTGACTAAGGCATGGTGCTGTCTCAGTCAACCTAACTAGAAAACATCTTTTAGTTTATGGTATTCAGTAACAGTTGTTACCTCTACAATTTACCAGTCTTGGGTTAGGTTGAAAAGGTTGATCTTCTGATTTGTGTGTTTGATTTTAATTATATTTTACATTTCCAAGTGCTGTGGAATTTGTGATTGCCTGTCTGAAGACTAAATTATGCCATTCTGTTTCATGCCAACTATATAATAGTTCCTGTTCAGTAGGAGTTCAAGTTGTCCCATTAATAGCAAGAAGCTCACTTTCAAAGTAACACAGAATGAGGGTATAATAAGATGGATGTCTGAGAGATTAGTTCAAATGTTTTCACTGAGTGAGTTAACAATAAGAAGTCATTAGAGGGTGTTTGAGAAGAAAACAAATGTGGAAGGTAAAATCAGACAAATTGTCTGAATTTCTGAAGCAGTAACGCTTGAGAACCTCTTTTGATCATACCTGCCTGAAACAATTTGGTAAAATATGACATGACTACTCATGATTTAAAGAACATACCTTTACATTCATAAATAAAAACTGCAGTGCGAAAGAATCACAGAATCACTGAGGTTGGAAAAGACCTGTAAGATCATCAAGTCCAACCATAAAAAAAACCAAACCACACACCCACCAAAAAAAAAAAAAAAAAAAAAAAATCAAAACCACCCACAAACCATACCACAACCCACACCAAAACCAACCCACCCACACCACACAGCACCATGCCCATCAAGCCACATCCCACAATGCCACATCCACACGCTCCTTGAATACCTCCAGGGAGGGTGACTCTACCACCTCCCTGGGCAGCCTCTTCCAATGTTTCACTACTCTCTCAGGAAAGAACTTTTTCCTAATATCCAGCTTGAACTTCCCCTGGTGCAACTTGAGGCCATTTCCTCTTGTCCTGTCACTCGTCACTTGGGAGAAGAGACCAACACCCACCTCACCACAACCCCCTTTCAGGTAGTTGTAGAGAGCGATGAGGTCTCCCCTCAGCCTCCTCTTCTCCAGACTGAACAACCCCAGCTCCCTCAGCCGCTCCTCATCAGACTTGTGCTCCAGACCCCTCACCAGCTTCGTCGCCCTTCTCTGGACACGCTCCAGCACCTCAATGTCCTTCTGGTAGTGAGGGGCCCAAAACTGAATACAGCAGTCGAGGTGCGGCCTCATCAGAGCCGAGTACAGGGGCACGATCCCCTCCCTACTCCTGCTGCCCACACTGTTTCTGATACAGGCCAAGATGCCGTTGGCCTTCTTGGCCACCTGGGCACACTGCTGGCTCATCTTCAGCCGGCTGTCGACCAACACCCCCAGGTCCTTTTCTGCGGGGGAGCTTTCCAGCCACTCGTCCCCAAACCTGTAGCGTTGTCTGGGGTTGTTGTGGCCAAAGTGTAGAACCCGGCACTTGGCCTTATTGAACTTCATCCAGTTGGCCTTGGCCCATGGATCCAGCCTGTCCAGATCCCTCTGCAGAGCCTTCCTACCCTCAAGCAGATCAACACTCCCGCCCAACTTGGTGTCGTCTGCAAACTTGCTGAGGGTGCACTCTATCCCCTCATCCAGATCATCAGTAAAGACATTAAACAAGACCGGCCTCAAAACTGAGCCCTGGGGGACTCTGCTTGTGACTGGCTGCCAGATGGATTTCACCCCATTCAGCACAACTCTCTGGGCTCGGCCATCCAGCCAGTTTTTTACCCAGCGAAGAGTGCACCTGTCTAAGCCACGAGTCGCCAGCTTCTCCAGGAGAATACTGTGGGGAACAGTGTCAAAGGCTTTGCTGAAGTCCAGGTAGACAACATCAACAGCCTTCCCCTCATCCACTAGGCGGGTCACCTGGTGATAGAAAGAGATCAGGTTGGTCAAGCAGGACCTGCCTTTCATGAACCTGTGCTGACTGGGCCTGATCCCTTGGTTATCCTGCACGTGTCCCGTGAGCGCCCTCAAGATGAGCCTCTCCATAATCTTCCCCGGCACCGAGGTCAGGCTGACAGGCCTGTAGTTCCCCGGATCCTTCCTTCCGGCCCTTCTTGTAGATGGGTGTCACGTTGGCAATCCTCCGTCGTCCGGGACCTCCCCCATTAACCAGGACTGTTGATAAATGATGGAGAGCACTTGGCAAGCTCCTCCGCCAGCTCCCTCAGCACCCTTGGGTGGATGCCATCAGGCCCCATAGACTTGTGAGTGTCCAGGTGGCATAGCAGGTCGTTAACTGCTACCTCCTGGATCATGGGGAGCCTATTTTGCTCTCCATAGAGAAGAAGAAGAATCAGTGAAGGAATGCATTTACTGAAAAGGAGGAAGAATACTTTGTAAATAATGGTTTTTAACTTTTTTTTCAAGATAAAGCACATGCACACTTTCACCGAGTTCAAGGTTGTATTGTGTAACATGCATGGGAGAATACATGTATACATGTTTCTGAAAATAAAGATGCATGCCTAATATTATGTGATTATGCTTCTGCGGTTTGGTGAGCAAGCTGAGTTAAAACAAATCTCTCTGGTGACCAGAAAAAGAAAAAAGGAATTGGTTAATCAAGATTCTAGCTGAACAGAATGTTCTTCTGCTTGGCAAAATATTGCGCAGTAGGGAAATTAAATGTAGGCAGTGAAGAAGTTATTTTTCAGTGGAGATGCTGTAAAGATCTTTGACCTCACGCTGACCATAACTGTTAGTACAAAGCACTGCTGATCACCTGGGATCTGTAAGGCTGCATTTGTGTGGTACTGAGCCTGTTCTAATAAGTCCTGGCTTTCCATGAGCTACCTTGCAGTTACTGTGCTTCCCGCTGCTTTCATTTTCCAGCAAACATGTGTGTTCCTGCTATAGATATCTCTGCATGATGGTTTAGACATGACCTTTATCTTTTTTTCCAGGCCTCTGGAGTTAGTTTGAAAAGGAGAAGGAAAACTGTCTGTCTAGTGTATTTTAAGCATTAAATCTTTAGTTTTCAGCACATTTAGAACTGTGGGATTTTGTTTAAAAATTAAATGTAGTCCAAAAGTTATTGTTCAACTCCATGATATCTGAAGCTGTCATTTATCATTTAATAAAGAAACTGTTGAGACATCACTGCAGAGAAGAACGCTATAGACAGCTTTTGGGGTGAACGTATTTAAATAATGTCAAAGAAGGGTGTTATCTATTAAGCCATTGTTGTGCTAGATGATGAAAGTAATGAATGTGTTAATGGAATAAAAAAAGCTAATATCTTTCTTTAAAGGTGACGCAAAGCATAATTACAGCTAGGGAGTTAAAGAATGAATAAGACTGGTGGTTTGGAAAATTAATCAATAAAGAATCTTTCTTTAGATCTAAAGATTTACACTAATACGTGTTTTTTTCTGGTGTTAAGAATAAATAAAAGTAATTTCACTTATTTATTGCACTTGTTCTAAAATGAAAATATTTTGAATTAATTTGTTCAGCAAAATAGCAGGGTGTCTTTTGGCATTCTACTTCTCTTTCTTTTTTTAAAAGTATTTGGAAAGTTATAAAAACTTGTTGAACATGAACGAAAAAACAGAATGTTTTGCAGGAGAAGATTTTCATTTGGGATATTCCTTTTCTTACACAAAAGGGTGTAGTTCATTATTCTCCTTTTACAGAATTTTGTCGTTCAGAAGATGAAAATTTCAGCCCACTTAAATCAGGCCAGCATGATTGTAAGTGATAATCAGCACTATTTGTGATGGCCGTTCACTGATCTCAATTCAAATTTGTGGTAATTAACACGTGAGAACTTCTTTTACACCGCTAGCGTTTGCTCCTTTTTCCCAAAGCTGTGGTTTCCTCCTGTTGTAGAAGATGCTTCTATTGCTCCAGGACATGAAAGGTGGTCAGTGCTATCTACTGCTTCTTCTCTGCAACATATCTCTTTTTTTTTTTTTTTTTTTTTAACTCTAATCATCTAATGAGTCATTAAACATAGTGAGAAATGGGATAAGGAAGTGTTCTGGCTTATTTTACTTAAATACAGTTAGCTGCTGGAAAGAGGAGATGTGCTTACCGTGTCATTATTTGGGGTAGAAAATCCATTTTAACCAAGATTCAGAGTATGTCCTTTGTCAAGCAACATTTGAGTGGTACCTCTTCACCCACGTTACACCACTGTTGTCACTCCCTGGCTAAGGTTTTAGGATTTCCAAGGGTTTATTGTATGCTACTTAGCACTGTGCTGAGCAGTACATTGTGCACTAACATGTCCGATGTCATTCTGGGACATGTGAGCTTTGCAGAATGTGTATGAGGATAGAGAGGAAAGTTTGTAGCACGACCCTGTCAAAGGCAGCACTGGTTTATAAGATTCGCACAAGGAACACAAAAGTGTGCTTCTTAAGCTGCTGACTCCAGTTTACCAAACAGAGAAAAGAAAAGTGCTCACATAATTAATTTGTAAGGGGAAGTATATATGGGAACACAAAGAGGAATAACACGAATAGCCTCCGCTGCAGGTATCCGCTTCTCCGTTGATTTGAGATTTGATATGAAGCTTTGATTGAAGCCTTCTGTCTTTCTGTTGTTTGTCAAGTGTGAAGACACTGGTGTACTGTGTGACTGAGTACTCCATTTAAAAAGAAGCATGGGTAGTTAACCTGCCATTACATCAAGGGTGCAGGTGTTGTGAAAAATGAATACCAAATCAAAGCTAAAGCCATCAGTACAATGCCACTGGCAAAGAAACTTCATGTTGCTTACTCCCTTTCTGCAACTGCACAGAGTCAGAGTCAGTTACGCACGCTTACTCATTCACGCTCTTGCTGTAGAGTGTTTACAGTCTGGTAGGGTGACTTTGAGGATAGAAAGAAGAGTAGGAGGATGGACTGAAAAATTTGATTAATTTCCTCAAAGTTAAGTTCAGTACTGAAAATTTGTATTCAAAATGACAGCAGGGAAAAATACATAATTGTAATTCCAGCTGTGAGATACCCAACTGGTACATTTGTTTAGGGCTGGTAGCTATCATTGAGTTGAAGTATCTCATTTATTGTGGTAGCTGGTGTTAGTTAATGTGGATTTCAAATTTTGGCCTTAGCTGATACTGATCTTACGTGCATTGTTTTCCTTCTTCATAGCAGTGCTTAATGGATGCTTTTGGATTAATTCCCTTTTTAAATAATAAATCTTGGTAGGCCTACTTCCTATTATAAAGGGTGCCATGTGTTTTCTCTATCTCAGACTAGTTCACGTTGATCTAGCTTTTATGTGAGGTACCATCAACCTGGGCTTAAAATCTGATCCTTTGCTCAGGTCTAGTCAGTTTTATTTTACTGAAAGCATCACTCATATCCATAATTTTGTATTTTTATGCAATTTTTACAGTAGCTTCAGTTTGGCAACTTTTGGTTGTCTGTAATCTTCTGGCATTTTCACATCCATATTTTTAATATGTTGGTAATCACAGAACATCCTTACAGTGCTGTTCACTGGACTGCAGCTTGGTGTTATGCTTTCAGTGCTTCGCTCTGTGACCTTATGCAGACCCTTTAATCTCCTAATCTCCTGTACCTCTGATCCCCTCTGAGTCCCATCTGTAAAAAAAAAAAAAAAAAAAAAAAAAAAAAAAATTTTCTTCAACTTTTCCTTCTTTTTTTTGAGTATATAAGACCTTGTACTTAGCGACCACCTCATTACAAGTGGTTTCAGTGAATCCAAATGAATGAGGCTGTCTACAGTGTTAGGCTTAGATTTAAGACTGATGGTACTCTTTCATGTGTGTTTGGGACCTGTTTTGTCAAGCACCTTAGAATCTGATCTGTGTCATATGAAACTCTCCATTTAATTTCTTTTCACTGTGTGTCTTCTTCAAAGCTGGAAGTGTTCTGGGTATTTAATTAGATAACTTTTAGTATTTGGTCTCTGTTGCTTCAATCCAGCAGTTGGTCTCAGTTATAAAATTTAATTTAATTTTTATCAGTTGTAAAAAGTTACATTTTTGCATTAGAATTATGCAGCGAACGTTTGACAAAAAACACTGGCCCACCACTGAATCACTATTGTCAGTTCTGCATAAATACATACTTCTCTGGCTACTTCTCCCTGGAGTATTAATAGCCATTTATTCCCTTCAATTTTAGAAAGGGGTTTTATCTGTGGATGCAGAGTTGTTAACTTTTCCTCTCTCTTCCTATGGTTCCCCACCTCCCCTCACCCTTTTTTTTTTTTGCATCCTGACTCAATTTACCTTTACCTGCTAGAAGAAAAGTACTGCTTAAGAGTGAAGGTTTGGTTTTAGTAGCAGTGCTTCATGTCAAGAGGTTTTTAAAATGCGAACGGTGGTCGTCTTTTTGAGACATGGGAAAAATCTGATGCGTGGTCAGATTTTCTCTCTTTTTTTTCATGCTGGTCAGATTTTTCTCTCTTACTTTAACCTACTTAAGAGGTCAGAAAATGCATATGGACCTAACACGCATTACACTTCCCAGGCAAAGAATATTTTTTCCCAATATTCTCCTGTTTCATATTAATACTTCTTAGCCCAAACCTTTACCTTAGAAAATAGACAGCTGGCTTTGAACACATGTATAATATATAAAACAGTAGTGCTGTACTTAGTACCGATGAATTGTTGGCTAGATTTTTTCCTCTCACAATGAGAATGAGAGATGGTAGTGGTTAATACTTACAGATGATATCAGGAACATGAGCAACAGTGCATTGTATGAAATGTCTTGAGAGCCTCCTGTAAGGTGCTGAACTCCCAGCTTTACTTGGAGACTCCTCAGGCTTAGCATATTTCAGGACAGCAATCTGTAAGATGCCCTCATTTTATGAGGAAAAAGCATTCTAAGGAAGTTGGAAAATCTGTTTTCTTTGTCTTTGATAGTATTCGGCAGAGAGAAAAATATGCTTGCCATTACATTAGTTTATGTACTGTGGTCTAGTGCTTTTGCTGCCTTTAAATAGCAAATGCCAACAAAGACTGGATTAATTTCTTGTTACTTTCAGAAAGGTATTTTATTACTATTGTCCTGGATAATTTTTTTTTCCAGTAGCCATTCTTAAGAAATAACTTTTTAGAATACAGGTAGTTAAAGCTAAATAATTTGAATGAATATTGCAAACTGTTTTGATTAGTATGGAATCTCATCTGTTTGGTTTTTTGCTAAGCATTGTATATAATGTTATGCAATATCGTATGTTATATAGCATAGATATAGCTGATGCCAATTGATGGCGGTTTTGGTCAGATCTGGGCAGCTGGAAAGCTAAGCTACCCATTTTAATGTAAATTTCTTAAATCTTTTTATCTGCTGGTATAATAAAAGCTTACTACACCTGAGAAGGAAAACTGCTAGTTTTCACCTATAATTTTTGTTGGTTGCTCTCAGCTGCATTAGTATTCAGAATCAGCATCAACCATAAAGTATTTTAAGATTTTTCAAGCAATCAAACCCATTATTTTACTGAAAGAAGACACTGAAGTATAAAGTCAGGATTGTAAAATAAAATGTATAATTGCTGTCATCATTGCCTGCTTCAGAATTTTGAAAGAAGACATCTTTGGTAATGGAACACAATTTCTGAGAATTCTTGAAAATTGAAAGGCTAATTTTTTTTTTTCCTATCAGATTGTGAAGGACAGATGACCAGTCCTTTGGACTAGAAAAAATATGTAGTCAGTAACATGACCCAACAATTGTAGAAAAGTGGGGGGTTTTGTCATACTTTTATAAAGCTAGGTCACTATCTGGGAAAACTTACAGCTTTGCATTTATAGGCTGTGCTTGGATCCTTTGAATGGAACAAGCTGCAGTGCACTCTTGTGAACATACAGAAACCTGTTTTGTGGGTCAAGGTTGAAGGTCTGCTGTCACAGAGTCAGCTGAAGGATGGACATCTCTGCAGCATCTGCAGAGCGTGACACCATGCAGTGAATAAACCTGATTGAAAGAGGAATGTAGATTCATAAGATACGAAAGTATACGAAAGAATATGTAGGCAGACTTTAGTAGCTACTATGTAGTTGAGGTTGGCAATTGCAAAGGTATGTGTTCCCTAGCACAACTCTGTCCTGAAAGCAGACTACGATTCAGAAATAAGTTACTTAGAATCGGTGAACTTACCCCTGAACAATTGCTCTTTAAAATAAACTGTTGTTGACGATAAATAATATTTTAGTCCATATTTCTTTGTGTTAATGGGGGTGGTAAACCAGGCTTTTAGGCTTTTTAAGAAAAACTGGATAAAATGCATCTCCTTGTTTCTCTCTACCAGTATTCTTACTGTATTATTTCTGTGCACATTTTCTAGACCTTTTTGGGTGACTCATATTTTTTTTGTGCATCTGAAAATTACAAGCAAGTTATCTAGAGTACCTATACATGCAAAAGCATGTGATATTGCTTGAGTATTATTTGATATTCCCCAGGGGTTGGTACTGGGTCCAATTCTGTTTAACAGCTTCATTAATGACTTAGATGATGGGACAGAATGCATCCTGTGCAATACAAGACTGGGAGACGCGACTGATACCCTAGGTGTTTGCACTTGACAGGCTGTGGAAACGGTCTGACAGGAACCTGATGATGTTCAACAAAGGGAAATGCCAAGTCCTGCACCTGCAGACGACTAAACCCATGCACCAGTACATGCTGGGGGATCAACATCTGGAAAGCAGCTTTGCAGGAGACCGTAGTGGTCCTGGTGGACAACAAGCTGAACAGCAGTGTGCCCTTACAGCAAAGAAGGCCAATGGTATCCATGGATGCAGTAGAAAAAGCATCGCCAACAGGTGAAAGCAGGAGATCTTTCCTTCCTGTTCAGCGCTGATGGTACCATGTCTGGAATGATGTGTCCAGTGCTGGGATCCCCAGTGCGAGAAAGTCATGGGTCTACTGGAGCAAGTTCAGCAAAGGACCACTAAGGCGATTAAGGACTGGAGCGTATTTCAGATGAGGAGAGGCTGAGAGAGCTGAGACTGTTCACCCTGAATCTGTGGTGGGGATCTTATCAGCCTGTATAAATACATTATGGGAGGATGCAAAGAAGACAGCCAGACTCTCCTCGGTATCCAGTGAAAGGCTGAGAGAGCACAAACCAAAATGCAGGAAATTCTGTTAAAGCACAAGGAAAAACTGTTTTTACTGTGTGGGTGACCACACACTGGCACAGGTTGCCCAGGGAGGTTTTGGAGTCTCCATCCTTGGAGATCTTCAAAACCTGACTGGACGTAGCCCCGAGTAACCTGTTCCAGCTGGTCCTCCTTTGAGCAAGGGCATTAGAGTAAAGTCTTTCCAGAGGCCCCTTCCAGCCTCAAGTATTTTCTGGTTCTGAGATTCAATGAGTATATGTGATCTGGTATGTAAGAGCAAGGTCCAGATAAAATTGGGCAAAAGATGTTGGTTGAATCAGCAAATAGAGTAATTGCTTTTTCCTCTACTGAAAAGCAGACAAGGAACCAGAGAAGATTTTTGGACTTATATCAGGAGGACATTTGTGAGGAGAAACAAAAATGTGAACTCCGCTCCTCTTGTTCCAATGAGAGCAATGACGGTACAACAACAGGAGCATTCGTTTCATGGTTTGAACTAATCAACGTGTTGACTAACGCCTTCTAACTCAACTAACCAAAACAGGGCTCATTGGAATCTCCGATTTTTACATGATGGAAAGTTACTCTTCCAAATGAGATGGATTTTTAATTAGAATTACTTTCATTTTTGAGTGGTATAATTTGTCACAATATGACCTCATATTTCATAACTTCGAAAGCTGCCTAATTCTAATTTTTTCCACTTTAAAGGAAAAAAGCCGAAGGTCCAAGAAAATATGTGCTAAGAATTCACTGACATGACGGATTTCAATATCTCTAAGTAATTAGTTAAGTTATGCTTGTCTCTTTCATTAAAAGCACCATTAGACAGCCAGATGCAAAAGATGACTGTGGTAAATGGTTTTTCAGGTAATTCTTGATAATGTTAAATGTGGTTGTCATTTCAATTGATCACTATGCATCTTTTCTTAAATATCCATCCATCTACTTGAGCTGCCTGCTCGATAAATTGTATATGGAAATCATTAGGATAATTCAAAGAAAAGAATTCCTCAGGTTTAACTAGCTGCAGAATGTTTTCTTTGTTTCTGTGGGGTTTTTTTCGTTCTCTCCTGAGATTGCTGAAAAAATCTATACTGCAGACATTTCTCTCTCCTTTGTTTCTTAGCACATTTCTTCCTATTTGAGGTTTCTTTGGGAAATAAAGTATACAATCAATGTGCTGAGTAGAAAATGGTAAGTCTGTGCAAAGGGCTATACGTTGCCTGCAGTCTCTGCTTGTGCTTGCCTTTCGTTTTAGTGAGAGAAGTGCACCGGAAGGTTGATGGGGGCAGTGATTCCTGTCATAGCACAAGGCTGAACTGAAGCACACCTTCCTTTCTGTAAGCGTACACATTGCCAAGTGAAAGCCCATAATATTTACGTTATTCTTCAGATGCTTTTGTTGCCATATTAATTTTACCCCGTACAGAAGCTGGAGCAGGAAATGGACTAAATTAAGGATTTTTTCATCTTGTCATTTTGAAAATAGATTGGTTGGTCACTTGCCTTTTTCAGTGTTGCTATTATACGAGAGAGGTGATGTGCTGATAAAGAGTATAAAATGCAACGTTATGGCTGTTACTGAGTGCTTAAGTAATACTGGCAAGGGTGGAGTGAGAGGAGGGGGGAAGACAGCATGGCACTGTGACATTCCCAGCGTGAGAGCAAATTCATTGACAGGCACCCACTAAGTTTAATGTGCACATTGCTTGTATGGTGATAATGGCATTCCCATAATGTCCCTAATGTACCTTATAGCTTCTGGAGGTAAGGTGCTTGTAAATAGTCTGGAGTAAGTATCTCACAGTGCATCTTCCACACAGTGTGTCGGTAGACTGTAGTATGATGCACGCTATTTATCTTGTCTGCCTGACAACCAAGACTTCGCTCTCTCTTTAACCCCTCTGAATTCATCCCTTTACAATACTGGGCTTTCTGCATTTTCTTTTGAGTAGAACTTGCTCATGTAGTCATGGTCAGGGGCTGCAGTCCTGTAATTTCTAGCTGCATTAAAGACTCTGGCTCAACTCTTTGTTGTTGCTTATGCTGGTTTGGTTGAACTCAGAAATTGCAGACTGCTTTTGGTCCCATGCTTTGACATTAAAGGAAGGACAGTTGTCTCCTGGATGGAATTGTCATCGGTGCTCAGAAATTTTCCTTTGTTTTCTTTCAGAACATACTGTCTTTCTCGCTTTTTTCATTTATTGTTGGCTTTTCTTTTGACAGCCTTTTTTGTTTTATCTAATGGTGTTTAAGCAGGTAAATATGAGATTCTTTGAATAGCATATTTTATTAAAACAAAACAACATAATTAACTCATCTTCCAGTTATGTGCTCCAGTAATCCTTTCATGCGGACTCTTTACAAATAGTGTTATTACAGATAGGAAGAACTAACATAAATCAGAAATGTCAAATGCTTTTTCAAAGAGATTTTTTTCCCCCAGATTTTAGAGGAGTCAGTAGTCTAAATGTCTGTTGTACATCTTATTTATTTCTTCAACTTTGTTAGGTAGGGGCAGTTATTCAAGGGGGCTTTTAAAATATAGAGAAAGCAGAAGTCGTAACCTAAGTTTGTGTAACTGGTTTGAGTAAGGTAAGCACTAAAGCATTTGAAACAAATGTGTAAAGTCATGATCAACTCATCTAAGTTCCCTTATATAGTCTTTTATAATGCATTTTTTTCTAAATATTTAAGCATTAGCTCTACCCATATGCCTTTGAAGCACAAGAGTTATGAATTACATTCGTAGAGAACAGAAAACGAAGTACAGTGGCCCACAGGGATAATCAAATGGGGTAGATATTTATTTTAGTCTAAAATATCCTTAGGTAAGGTATGTGAAAAAGAAAGAGAACAGATTAATAAAGGTAAGTAATAGTAACTCCTTCTGTGAATATTTGATTCCCCTTGAGTGTACTAGAACTTCTCACTGCTTTCAGTACTGCTCAGACCCTGCATGGGTGTGTGCATAGAGCTGCAAGGCAGTTGATTAAATACAAAAGGGACAGAAAGCTGAGTTTAGGGGGGGAAAAAGGAGTCGTTCGGGACCACCAGTCTGGAGCAGATGTAGGAGGAAAACTGAGGCTGGCTAGAGAAGATGATTTAGAGAGCTAGACTATATAAGTGAAGAAGAACTGGCAAAGAGCAGGCAGTTTGGGACTAAAGCTGGTGATAAGCTAGCTGGGACTAAAGTTTAAGATAAGGGACAGCTATTTGACAGCTGGCTGGGAAAGCAGGCAGCTAAGGATGTGCCGACTATCTGCTGAGGGAGCCTGGGTGGTGGAATCAGAGTAGGATTAGGAAAGGGAGGGCAAAATTGTGGTGAATGTGCAGAAGAGTTGTATCCACTAATGTCCACTTTCTTTCTGAGCTCTGAATGGGCCATGAACCTTCAGGGACTTGCTGTTCCTCTGTTGTCAGGAAACCTCCGTCACAGGCAGTCTTTGATTTTCTGATCCCTCTCCTATATTTTCAGTAAATAATTCTCTCCTTTGAGAATCGGAGATTGTATAGCGGAAATATCTGTATCCTTTTTGCCAGGTTTTTATTTGTCAAGGTAGAAATACTCCCTGTCACTATGTGTATTTCAGTGACATTTTGGAAGTCTAGTGGAAGGTCTTTAGGCTCATTGTACTTTCTTCTTTCTGGCTTCCCCAAACTTCTCTTTGGCAAACCATCTAGCCGATGAATGTGCTGCATTCATAATGTGGATATTCCCTCGTAGTCACTCTGTGGCAGCTTCCCGAGCCATGAAACAACTCACCTGGCTGGCTGCATCATAGTAGTGCCCCTGCTTTTCAACGGCTACTTGCAAAGTTGCTTTTGAGACAAGGCTGTCATCTGGGGACAAATTCCTGTGAACTTGAATTGGGCGGAAAATCCTGCAGACTTGGAAAGTGTGATTCTTCTTGGGTTTGGGTTGTTTGTTTTTTTTTTTTTTTTTCCCCCTGCTGTTGTTCTGAACAATTCCAAGGAACTCTTCCACAAAGTGGAGCTGCTGTTGTTCTGCAATAGACTAAGAGGGGGCTGTTGTCACAGGACTTCTGCCTTTTTTGAAACTCATTAGGTAATGGATGGGATGGTGGATTAGTACTGTTTCTAATTATTGCCCTAAGGATTTTCTTCTTGCATTTATGCTCCTTTGTAACACTAGGTAGTTCCTCAAGCCATACTTCTTGCAAATGGTTAATAAATGTGCTTCTCATTTTTCAGAGTAGCAGCTTGAAATTTCGGTAGAAATATCTTGTAGAAATGCTGAGCCCTTATAACTGAAGCCAATGGGAATGCTAGTTCGAATGGATGAAGTACTATATAGCAATCATCTTCTGAAAAATCATTTGCTAGAGTTATCAAGTTGGGTGTGAAAATTAATAGGGTTTTTTTCCTTAGTCTGTCTATGCCTCAGTCAACTATCTGTAAAAAGGAGTGATACCATCTTTCATTTTTCTGGCCATTTTAAAGATTGATTAAGTTTTGTGAAGCAGTCCTCTGTTCTAAAATGTGCCATTGAACATTCCAGACAAATGGACAGATTTAACAGGTTCACCACAGGTTTTAACAATTTGCAGCAAATATTGACCAGCTGATCATTAATAACTCTTCATTGATCACATGTACTTAATGGCACAGGGTTTCTGGGAGGGAGGGGAAAGGCAGTCATTTAGAAACTGCATAATGTATATACACAAGTGAGGTGAATTTATGTTTGAGTAGAGTACACTAACAATGATGGGTTTTGACTTCTTACGCGTTTGACTGTACAGCTTTAAAATCACGTTCTTTTAGTGTTCTTTTGGCTTTGTAAATCTAAGCCTGGGTTCAAAATGCAGCTGTAAAAGCAAGTACTGTTTTAGGCAGAGTAAATTGTGGCCTTATTGAAGGTGATGGAAAAATTTCCATCATCCGTGATCTTTTCCTCTAACTTTTCACTCATCTGTGATGGATGAAATAATACATGAACATGTGCATGACTAGCTTGAATGTCAGCTTAGAAATGGAAAAGCCTGTTGCTTTATTCCTCCACTGAAACATACTCTGACTGTTCTCATGTGGCACTCAGGTTGTGGTAGTTCTCTGAACGAAACCTTTATGTATGACCGTGGTGTCTTTTCAGAATTCCTAATGTTTCTCACGATTGCACTCCCGAGGCGCGTGCTGAAGTGACAGGTATCTCTTCAGCAATGCTTCTGCCAAAACCACAGAACGGATGACATTGGCATTGTACCTGATCAACTGCATTTGGCACCTGGGCATGTTACATTTAGTGTGATTGCAACAGCAGTAAAAATTCTATTACTGGACACTCATCAGATTCCTGTGATTATCCATCAGTGATATGTGTTTTAAATCTTGTCTGGCATATTATACTTAGAAATTAGTTGTCTCCAACTTGAATTATTTTTTTTTTTCCCAAAAAAATATTTTTCCTTTTTTTTTTTTTTATAATGAAGACAAAACCAATATAATTGACTGGGATTCAGATCACCTCAGACTCACAGATCACCTTGTTTCTCAGGGGTACATCAGAGGTGCATCTAAAGCATCCTAAACCAGAGTAACACTACTTAGGTAATCAAAGTCTACCACCTCTCTAGACAAATAATAATGCTGTCAATAATGAACATCAAAAGTTGCTATACATCCCATCTTACAAATTCTAATTCTCTTCCCTTTTTCCACATGCTTTTTTTGAGGGGAAAACTATCTCAAGTTCACTATATCAAACATACAATGTATTTCTTTACTTGTTTTGTCTTCAGTTTCTTTCTCTTTTTTGTGTAATTTCTTTCAAACTCTATATCTGACTTTGTTCATTGATGCCTGGCATCATCTTAAATTGAGTTGTGGCCAAATAGAATTTCTTGCTTTCCTTCCTTGCCTTTTTCTGTAACTCTGTCAAAAATACACAGTTCTTCTCTATTTTCTAACCTCTGTCTTAAAATTCTGCCATTTACCAAGACTGTAAGAAGAATGGTATTATTTCATCATTTTAATATTAATATTACTGTTATTATCTAACATTGGGGGAGAGTCTGTTGTGTTGCTAAATAATTTGTACTAAAAAGTCATGTATGTGTATCATACAGGTTATAGAAACCTGATGATGAAAGCAAATAAAAATGGAAAGAAAACATTGTCTGCTGGTGTGGAACAGTGTTTAGTTGTTACCTGTTCTGATTTCCATCTGCAGAAAATATTTGTTAACTTGCATCTCTTCAGCTTTATCTGCCAGGTAAGCTGTATTATCACTATTGGTGGAACAATGAGCTTCTAAGATAATAACTTTCATTGGGAAAATTGAAATAGGTTATAAAAATGTATTTTCTGTTGCCTGATTGCTTAATAGTGCTTTGAATTTTGAGGCAGAAAGTGAGATGGTCTAGTTTAACTGCTGTACCTCTACTCTGGGCATGCAGCAATTTCAGCCTGTGTTTTGTTCTGATGTTCATAGTTCAACAACACTAGCTGATTGCCAACAAACTTATTATTAGTTTTATATAAAGGGGAACGGTAAAACTGCATTGCCACAGTTTTGAAACAGTACTTCATAATCAGATTCTTCATAGAATGCTTCTGAAAACTCAAGAAGTTGATAACAACAGTTCAGTAGGTAATTACTCATGGTGTGCCATCCACAGATCAAGACAATTGGTACAAATTATGTTTTTAGGCTGGCGTTAATCCAGAAAATTCTACTTTAATCAATGATATTATTATAATTTTACATAGAGACTAATAAGACCAGGAGTTGGCATTTTTTATAAGCAAAATATTGAGTCACAAATTCATCCTTTTTTTTGAGGTAATAGCCTTGTAATGATATTCAGTACTGACTGTGGGACTGCAGAGGTGTCTCGTGGCACAGCAAGAGGAGAAGGTGATATCTGCTCAGTCCCCCACCTTCCTTCTCAGGTGAATTTGTCCCTTATAGTGCTATTATAGAGCTCCTATTTTTGTTGTTTTCTGTTGATTCAAATTTGTGCATTCCATTAAAATATTAATACTCTCTGGGAGTATTAATATTCCATCAGTTGTGTTCTCAGAGTCAGCCCTAGGTTGTGCCATAGGAGCACGTTACTAGTATTTTCCTGGCCATCCAGAATGATACTGGTGTTTTGCTTGTCTTTGGCGGCAGTGGTGGTGGTTTTAACTGTGTGTAGCCATATGCCAAATGTAAGATCATTTGCTACTCTGGACTGAGGAATGTAGAGTCCCAAGTACATCTCTGCAGAGGGTCAGTCCCTCGTGTTCCCTGCCTGCCCTTACAGGATGAACCCACAGGAGCACAAGTTACCTGACGACTCTCTGCTCCCTCTGAACTGCCAAGAGAGACGGGAAGAGGAATCTTAGCGAACAGCCCAGAGCTGAGTTTTATTCATACTTGATGGTGCGTGGTAACAAAAGCTGTTGCACTCTTCTTGAGGTTACAAACCAGGTCCTCTTTACCATCCAGAAATAGTGCGTGGGCAGAACAGGACAGTTCAGCCATTTTTCCAGTATTTTCCATTCAGAACGGTAACTCGAGTTGTCTCCCAGCACATTGGAGTCAAATAGCTGGCCAAATAAGTAGTTTCTAACAACTGTCAAGTAGCTGCTTGTGTCAGATAACTGCTGCACATGTGCATTATTGATTGACTACCCATGCACTTGCGCTGGAAGTCTGGTGAGTGCTACAGAGTACCAGAGATTCATTGCTTTGGTCATTGGGGCAGGAAATACTTGGAGGATGTGATATATCAAAACTTCTTTGCAGACTGTCTAGACACTGAAAGCTGAGATTGCTTTATGTATGTCTGAATCTCTGTTATTTAGAGGACTCAAAGAAGAAAAGTGTGAACTAAGCAAATAGCTCTGGGAGATCAGGGATCTAGACACCATAATCTGCCTGCCTTAATTTGGCCTTGTTTGTCCTCAGAAGTATCAGAAGTACCTGCAAACAATAGTCTATCCCTGTGGTAGCACTAATTAATCTCAGTGTGAATCGAACAAAAGGTCCTGAAGAGCACCTGAAAACCCTGCAATACGGAGGGATGACAAAGTCTGCAAGTCTTGGCCTTGGGTCATGCTTTCCTAGCCCACATGTGGGCAACAGCATGAAACATGAGGTGATTTATCTATTCCCATTATATTTAAGCCTAAAAACACTATGGCAGCATTGAAAAGCTATTCAGAAGTTTAAGCATTGAATTTTTTTCTTTTCTTTTTTCAGGATGCTGACAGTCTCCCTGCTGATAGTTTGATAGATTCGATGTTTTTTGTAACTTTCCTTAGCAGGTTATTCTACCCCTCTCCAGGCCCATTCTTCCCTCCCTTGATTTTTGTCAGATTTACATCTGCTTCTTTAGCAAGCTGCTATAAAAATGTCTTCAAGTCCATTTACAATGTATGCTTAATATCAGCTTCAGAACACTGAGCAGAATACAAAATGACTGAACTAGTTTGAATCAAGTAAACAACTCTGGATTTTTAAATTTACCAGAATCCTTTTTTATTTCCTCTTTGGAGGATCCCTCTCTTTGAATTGTTTGTGCTGTTCTTTGCCTAAGGATGTGTTTGTATACTAAGGGCTTTGATTTGAATAGATGAATAGCCCTATGTGTTTGTGTTTTCCCTCCATTTTCATAATTTTAGCAGAAAAAAAGTGCAAGGATAGTTTTAGCTGAGTAATTCGGCATATTTTTGCATAGAGATTTAGTTCAGCTGCATAGTATAGGACAGTACAACTCAAGTAGATGGCAGAAAATGTGAACTGAGAATGATGGGAAGAAAAAGGAACTTAAAGAGGATGATCTCTTTCACAACTGTACAACAGTCAATAATTACAAATCAGTTACAACTTGAGTGACAGACAAACAAACCTCAGGTGTACTCTAAAAAGGAACTGTGAAAAAAGGCTGCATATTACTCAATCCAACTGTCATCTTTGTATAATAGACTCAAAGAAGTGTGTTCTCAGACTGTAGCAATTTTTTTTCTTTTCTGTCAACATTTTGATACTCAGGATTACATGGCAGTAAGAAGAATAGCTGCATGAAACATCTAGTGACCTAAGAGAGGGCTTTTTCTTTACCGAATTTCAGACTCTTTGTACTCCATTAAAATTCTTTCACAGCTTAAATGGTTATTGAAGTTGCATATGAAATAAAATCTCTACTCATCATGGCTTCTTCAAAAGAGGTTGAGTTTTGCTACTTTTGTTTTGCCCTTCCGGAGATGTGTCATGACTAAGGGATGTACTACAAACATAGGTAAAAACATATCAGTTTAGGCCATCTATTTTCTCTGAATGACTTCGAGTTGAATGAGGCAAGAATTTGAGGGATCAGTCAGAAATCTGAGCTTTGATTTCCAGGTATAAACGTAGATAAGAGAGGAGAGTGACAGGTTTTCTGAAACGTATTTCATCATTTGTCCTAAGTGTCTCCTTTTGGCAAGGTATTGTTCCCTCTCTGTCTGAGCTGCAGGCGCTTGTCTTTCATTGCTGAAAGTAAGTCCTGCATAATAAATTCACCTTTTAAGCACAAAGTTAAGCCTGAAACTCATTGGGAAGGTTAGTTGGTTGTAAAGTGATGATTTAATGGAGGAAATAGAGGATGGTAAATCTGTTGGATTCTCCCTGTTCTATACCGATCTACACAGATTCAAAATTAATTTCACTTTCTAAAGGTTGGGTGTTCGGGTTTTTTTTCCCAGCCCTGGAAAAAACAGCTGAACTATCTCATTTTCTTTGTTCAGGAAATGTGGTTATACATTCCAGTTCAATGTCATTTCTCAGCTGCAGTTATAGCACGTGGTTCATACTCAGTTCTGCTTACTTCATACTGAAATAATGAATAGTCGAAAGGCATTTAAGCTACTGTTCTCAAAAAAGAAAGCTGGGCTGTCAAGTTATAAAACAAAGTTTTAACTTTTTTTTTTTTATCAAGAGAAAATATTCATAGTTGTTTTTCTCCATCAAGAGAGAGTTTTTGGAACAGTTAACTGTGCAATAAAAATACAATTCAAGCTTTTCAGATTTTTGTATTTTCAGATATACTTTCAAGAACATCAATCAAGAATGTAAATTTGTCCAGTCATGCTGTACACCTGACTTCTGTAATGAAGTAATCTGAACTCTGGTTTGGACCCCTTCTCCTCCAGAATCTGTACCAAATAATTGTTTTTATGAATGGCAAAGTTCTGGGTGCTTTTTGTGTACTATGATTGTATTCTCTCTACTTCTAGGAGAGCTATTTGAGATAAACACATATCCACTGAGGTCTTCACAAATTCTCTATCAGAAACATTTCCAATTCTGCATGGCTTCACTGTGTGACATTTTATAACCTAAGGTCTTATTTCTCCCTGGTCTTACTCTGCTTTATTTATCTTTGTCTATGTTTACATGACCAAGTATCACTGTCCAACAGGAGTGGATTTGTAGAGCAAATCAGTAGGCTCTCAGGACTCAGTATTTCTATATATTCTGGGAGTTGTACTTTGGGTTAGCTCTGGCCTGATCCCACGGACCAGCCCCAGGCACAGGATGTATTAGGGGTGTTCAGGGAGTGCACTTCCCAGTGCTGATTCATTCAAAAGGGATCCTGTTCACGCTCCCTCAGAGGCTTCATGGTGTAAGCCACATCATGGGAAGGAAGGAAGATAAGGAAGTTGACTGCAAAAGCACACCCCTGATCAGAAGTCAAATTATAATGTAGATGCACTCTCTGTTTCTCTTGTTTTACTCCAAAAGCTCAAAGTTATAGAAACAAGTTGACATACATTTACATACTCAAGTTTGTAGCACACAACTAACAGCTGACAGAAGCTTAGTGCAGTTCTGTTGCTTGATTTGATTCTTCAATTTAATTTGTCAGGGAAAATTGTACTTTTTGACTGCAAGATTTTCGGTGTGAATTTGTCACAGCGTTTGCAGGAGGGACAAACTGAATAAAATGATTTGTGCAAATTTTCTCTAGTGTCTTACCAAGCTCTGACCAAAAAGTACTTTTACAGCTGTCACTGTTAAAAATGGAAATTTGTCAAATATAAGCTCTCACAAAATCCCGAGAACTGAATTTACTTTCTAATTTAAAAATGAGGAAACGTTGCCATGTGTATTTCAACTTCAAGGGCTATGGGCGTGGTACAAGGTTGCATGTTGTTCAGAGAACACTGGGAGCCAGTTTATTCTACATGATCAGCATTGCCCACCTCAAATCCTTGAATACCATGACAACTTCGGTCTAGTTGTCAGGTAGTAGGCAGTGACTCTTTCTCAATTTTCTTATGCCACGCCATAAACCACTGGTTATGTGAAACTCTGCTAAGGAAAAGGAGAGATTACATGTTGCTCTTCTGAAGGTTGGAGAAGGGATCTGCAGCCTTTGTTTCTCTTGTGGTGACACCTCATTGCAACATTTTTCATTCTCATGGATTGATGGTATCCAGCAGGATCGTAATTTATGTTGGTTTTTAATTTTAATTTGTGTCTAAGTGTAAAGCTCTGGTGCCTCTTAGAGCTGGTAAACAATGTAGGCATTTCTCTATTAAATTTTCAACACATTATTATGATGTTGCTTTGCAATTTAGCAGCATTAAGGATCAGAGGTTGACTCCGTGTTTTATGTGCTTTATTATTTTTATGTCACTTTTACCACCAGTCCATTGAATTGGAATTAATGAGGATTGAGAATACATCTAATACATACTTTGTAGCAAACTGCTGAAATTACTGCTCAATTAATTTGCTGCCCACTGTAAGACTTTACTGTATCAGCTATGTTGTATCTAGCAATTATAAATTTAGTAGTTTTGGTAGACTGCACTGAAGTTCTCAGAGGAAAATGATGAGAGTGGTCTAGAGCAAATGCACCATATTTCTCCTGGTTAGTGCAAACCCACAATTTCTATGTTCCAGCAGGTCAACTACTCCTTCACTACCATCACGGACTGGTTTGTGGAGCAGTGGTGGTTGTTGTTGGGGGGGGTGTGTGTGTGTGTAGGGGGAGGAGTTGTATTTTTGCAAAAATTCCGGTGCAATAACATCATCTAGTTCTTACAGAGTCCAGTATGAATTGCACATGGGCTTTTTTTCTAGCTTTTCCCTTCTGATACCTTTAAATAAAAATTTGCTTAGTGCTAACAGCTGTCTCCTACACTGATAATAGGAGCTGGAAACACATAGTGCTAACCTTAATTACATGCTTCAGGCTCTCATCTTTTTCACCAGCTCTGTCAAATGCAGACTATATTTTGTCTCAGATAGGAATGTTTAATCAGATCAACAGGAACAAAGTCAAGCTGAGGAATTTACTGAATTTTTTTATTGTGTTAGAAAACTCATGTGCAACTTGCCTGTCGTGCAACTGTAACTAGATAATTGATCTCCATATTTCTGCAGGGGTGGAATGGTGTGCTTGTTAGGTCTTTCTTAGCAAAATGGCTCCCAATAGTTTATGGTTATTTTCAGTTAATAATGGTTTGCCTTAAATGATTTCCCTTACTAATTTCCCTTCCTCTGCCCTCTCCCTTCTTCAAAAAAGCATGCTGCTAAGCTATACACAATTTATTATATACTTATTTTAAAAATCACCCTTTCTTTCACGTTGCATTTTTGAAACAGCTATAATAAGATGGTGAAATGCAGATAAGAAAATAAATCAGTTATTTTCTCTGAAAAGATTAGGGACATGCACAAATCCTATGTTCCCATATAATCCTATAGCTTCAGATTGGGCATAAGAACATTTCAGATCATGACGTGGCCTAGTAGACCAACTGGAAGTGGGAGCCAAGCACTCCTTAGAAAAAGGGGTGTCGAAAATGTAAGGAACAGTCAAATAGCCCTCTGCTGTCACGGAGAAGTACACAAAAAAAAAAATCTATATGTGATCGGCAATTTATGTTAGGAAACTGGTTGTGCTGCCTTCCCATTGCCGCCTAGAAAGGCTGTTTGAGCCTTACATCGCTATTTGTTAGCAGATGTCTTCAAGTTTTCAGCCTCGGTTTACTCATGCCCACTTTGCGAGCTTCTGTTCTTATGTCAGTATGTGTCTCTTAGTTTCTTTCCCTTCTTTGGGATTATCTAACCATGTACTTATAAAGAATAACCATGCTATGTTTCCAACCTTGTTTTGTTGGGCTAAGCAAGACAGTTTTCTTCCCATCTCTTCTTTTATGACATTGGCAGTTTGTTTCTCTGGTCATCCTTGGAGCTTGCCTCCACATTTATTCTGGTGTGAGTTCATTTTTATTTTTTTTTAATGTGGATAATTTGAATCAGATGACACGTTTCAGATGAAGTCTCTCCCACGCAAGGGGTTTTGTAAGAAGGCTTTAATAGCTGTCTGCTTCTATCAAAACACTTCTCCTGATGCATCTTAAAATTTCATTTGCCTTTTTCACAGCTGCATCATGCTGGTGATTTATAGTCGACCTGTGATCAATAAATACAGCCAGGCCTTTTTATCATTTTTAGCTGATGTACTTTCATTCCATATCATGGATTCATGTTAATAGTCCCTTGCCCTTGTTCTATTACACTTCATTCCATTTCAATTACAAACCTCAAAGCCCCCTAATTTTTCCTGGATAATATTCTGTTCCTCCTTTGTATTGATGTCTCCCAACTTCATGCCATCATCCATTTTCATCATAGCAAGTCTACTTCTTGTGCTAAAGCCATTTAATAGAAGCATTATGTAAGACTTAGCCATGAGGAGTTGTGCTTTCCTGCATGCCAATACTTAGTTTGCATACACATCATCCTTTAGCTAGCTTCTTACTCACATGTGTAAGCCTTCAGCAATCTGGTATGTGTTATTTGTAACATTATATATTCAGTGATGTTAATTTAGTCTCTATGGTTAAACAGCAAGAGAGAGACAAATAAATAAGTCTGTGGGGGGAGTAGAAACTAGGAAACTGCCAGAAGTTTTCTAGGTTGCAACAAACTCAGTACAGCTGCTTTAGTTCCTAAGGAAAAGTCTCCTCATTTCTGTCATTGCTAAGGCTGGTTATGTGTTTGCCCTCATTCTTTTTCACAGTTTTGTTTTTGCCAGAGGATGCTTAAGCGTTAAATCAGATTCTGTGGTAATGCTCTGTGGCGGGCCGTCCCCAGCCGGCAGCCAGGCACCTGCACAACCGCTTGCTTGCCCCCCTCTCCTGTGGGACAGGGAGAAAATAGAAAGAAGAATCATGGATTGAGATAACATTAGTTGAATAGGTGGAGCAAAAGCTGCACACACAAACAAAGCAAAGAGAGGAATTTATTCACTACATCCCATTAGCAGGCTGATGTCCAGCCTCTTCCTGGGAAGCAGGGCCTCAGCACGTGTGACACAAATGCCGTAACTGCAAACATCCCCCCTTCCTACTCCTCTCCTTGAGCTTTTATTGTTGAGCAGAGCAGTATGGGACATCCCCTTGGTCAGTTGGGGCCAGCTGTCCTGGCTATGTCCCCTCCCAGCTTCTTGCCCACCCACAGCCTACTTGCTGGGGGGCCAGGATGGGATAAAGAGGAGACCTCGATGCTGTGCGGGCTCTGCTCAGCCATACTCAGAAACACTGGTGTGGTATGTACACTGTTTTAGTCACAGGTACAAAACAAAGCATCGCACAGGCTGCTATGAGCAAAATTAACTCCAGCAAGTGCATGCACATGGAAAAATACTATAAAATTATATAGATTCTCCCCTCCACTGCCCCAGGAAGTTTGCCCAGCTAATTAGTATACCAAAACATAGCAACAATTTAAGCATTGTGGGAAGGGGAGATAGTGATCTACAGGCAAGCTTAGACCTTAAAATAAAAACTTTTTTGTATACTTATACCATATCTTCTTTCTTTTTTGGCCTTGATTATTGAGCCCATGTCTACCAGCTGATACTGTAATGAAATCCATGTGATACTAATTTCAGTTTCCTAGTGAATGCAATTCAATTTCTGGACTGTCACATGTTTGACTATACACAGTTTTTGTTCTCCCTCTTAGTCGTTTTTCATTTCACCAAGAAGTTTTAGACCTTTATTGTGCTTCACTTGACTAGCAGTGAAAACAGGATGTTTTTTCTTTGAGTGTATTTATGATATTAATGAGAGTATAAATTCATACTGGTTGCAGGTATATCTCAAAATTCATCTTATATCTAAAATCTCAGCTGTTCATAACAGCCAAGGTTTCCCAACAAGATTAGAGCTTCCCAACTACCAGAGGTTAAAATCAGTTTCTAGTCAGTCATTGCAGAACTGATGGAGGTTCGAAGGTGATTAAACTGAAGGAGATGCTCTGGGCAACCCAAGAAGAGCATCTTGTGATAAAATTACAATCTCAGCTGGCGAGTCTGTTGTAAACCCATAAATCTGTAAGAAAGGGTCGGCCGCTTTGGGTTGCGAGTTACTAACTGTAACACTTTTAGACTGAGGCCATGCAGAACTGCTCCCCCAAAAGTAATTAAAGGGTAAAATTTAGGGCTAAGCCTCAGTGAAGATCTGGCTCTACTGTTTTGACTTCTGTTTAAACCTTAGCAGGGAACTGACTTCCCTGCTGAGCAACTGGAGCTGATCTGACATAGCCATAAACTCTGGAAAAACATTTTTTTCCACTTATGTATTGCAAGCTTGCACGTACCGGGCTCTTTGAGGTACAGCATGAGGAGGAGAGCTTGGAAGGTATTTCGATTCAACTTGGGCAATCTCCTTAGTGAAATCTTTTCTGCACTTTTCTAATATTTTCGCATCTCTAGAGAAGTAATTAATTTACATACCAAAAAATTATTTCAGATGCTGAATTTTAGCCTCTTTGAAAATCTTAACATCTATTTAATTCTATAAGAAAACTAAAGGTATTCATTTCTATAAAGATTTTGTGCTTTATTCATCCTTAAAAGAGAAAACAATTTAATGATATAGGTTGTCTCTCTAATATCGATCACCTATTGTTCAAAAAATATTTGTGAATGTTTTGATTCTAAAAATTAGCTAGTATGAAGTATAACTAAAAAGCAGTTCAGGAGCTAGCGAGGCTCATTTCTATGGTGTACTGAAGGCAAAGGGTAAAGAGGGTCAATATTTGAAAATGCACAAGATGCCCCAAGTTGATGCTGCAGTTTTAACGGCTAATATATTGTCAGATTTACTATCCAGTTAAACTTTTCCCCTTGTTGAGATAGGTATGTTCAGATGTTTTTAATAGTTACAGCGTGATACAGCACTAGTGTGCTAAAGCCCTGTTTGCCACTGAACTGTAGAGAAGGGGCTATCACCATTTTAGTTCTTTAATTTTTTCTCCTAAGGGCTTTGAGATTCTGAAGGTGCCCAGTCCTCAGCTGTTAGAAATCAATGAATTTTAATTTAATGTGTTAGACTACACCAATGTAATAAAGATTTAAGTTTCCTGTTCCTTGGTAATTAGATCCCCTTCAGCCTGAACTGTTGCATGTCCTGTTAATTCTAAGCATAAGATTTGGAGAGCTACCCATTATAATGGAGCTAATATTATTGAGCTACGTATTAGCTACATAGTAGTGTGGCAGGTTACTTAAACAAATTACTTTGTATTTTCTATTTTTCCTCTGTTGGAAAGGATAGCTAGAGGTTGGTGCTGGCTTGGGAGACTTTGAGCTGCCATTCTTATTCATACCAGTAAGGGTTTGAGAAGGGTCTGAAACAGGTGCCTGGAAGCAAACTCGTAACAGTGAAAACTTTTGCTTATTGCTTATGATCCCAGCCCACTAAATATAGTAAGAGCTCTCCTGTGGTTAAATGCATCAAACACCTGAACTGAGATAATTCTTCATTTCAGATACTCTCTAGAGAATGTAGCATCATAATAGACAAAGCCTTCAGTCCAAAGGCTGAGTATTTCAAAATGGAAGGAAATAACTGTGAATCCAAAGGGAATGCCTGACTTAGAAAACATGGGGTTTTTTTCTTCCCCTCAGCATTTAACCTTTCTACATGAATTATTCTTGGATTCATTTCCAGCTGTGCTCTGAAAGTTGAGCCTGTGAGCCTGAACACCCTCCCATTCCCAAATCATGCAGTTAGAAAAGAGCAGAAGTAGCCAGTGCTCTGTTGCCTCTTTCTGTTTCCCCATACAAGAGTTCATCTTTTTGACCAGAATTCAAACCAGCTGGGGTACTGTTGACACAGAGCACCAAGCTGGAAAGCGGAGATAACGTGTGTTGCTGCTGCGGTTTGACAGATACTGTGATTCCAACCTCTGCCCATCCCTTTCCTTTTCTCTGTTGCACAGGTGGCAAAATCCTATTAGGACTGATTTAGTGAGTGGCAGAACGGGTTCATAATTCTCAGCTTCATTCCCTTTCTCAGCTTAAACAAGATTTTGAAGCATAAAATAAATTTTTATCTTTCCAAGGAAAGATGCTAATCTGAAGCCAGCTGTTGGCTCAATACTGGGTTGCTGCTGGCTTTGATAACAGCTCATGATTTGTGGAAATTTAGCATGGATTGAGATGTCATCTTGCAACTCACACCTCAGGCTTCCTTGACTAATGGGAAGTAGACAGGGCTTTATAGGTGGTTGAGGCTCAGCACCAGAAAATTTAACTATGCAGCTCGTGAAGTTCTCAGCTTTTGCATGTGATCCTTCTTTGTTACCAACTGGGTTTCCTGGAAGAGAAGCGGGTAATCAGCGAGGTCTTACCCTCTCCACAGAGTCTTCTGTTATCCATTTATTTCCACCCTACAGTCCTAACAAATGCTTTGATTTCACACTTCTGAGCACAGTAAAGAAACAATTTTAGTTATTTAGTATACAAACAGCACTGGCATATAAATGCTCCGGAGCACTAAGGCATATATAACTTGAATTTCAGTGATACAAGGTTTCGGTGTTAGAAGGTTGGTTTAATAGTCATACAGAAAGTAGCAAAACCAAAATTATGTGCACTATCTATTTAGGATTAAAAAACTATTTAGAGGAAAAAAAAAAGGTCTAAGAATGTTAACTGTTCATCTGATTTAGACTGCAGAAACGTTTTTGTAGATTACAGAGGTTTGGAAAAAATTATGCATTTAAATTTTTGTATTTGAGCCTTTGATTGTCTGTTCATTAGTTGCGTAATACATATCAAGTCAGAGTCTGTTGTCAGAGACACTGGTGTAAATCTACAATATTTTCCCTGGAGATACAAAAATTACTTCAGTTTCGCATTTTTTGTTAATGAGGTCAGGAATTTTGACAGTACTTTTTAGTGGTTGTAGATTTGAATAAAGCATACTGTTTTCAGAGTAAGTTTGGGAAGAAGCTGTCATCAAGACAGGCAATTCTCTGAATGTTGATAAGATGCATGATTGACACCCCTATAATTTTGTTTGTTCTAAGCTTCTGTTTGTTCTTGGAACTTGGCTGTTTAAGAGGAAATGACAAGAGCTGTTCACAGTGCTTTTGGACTCAATTTGCAGTTACTCGTGAAATTTATGAGGCTGGAAGACAGCAGAGTCCAGCTTCTCTATTAATGTCATTATCTTAAATGCTTTCTCTCTCTCTCTTTTTTTTTTTTTTTTTTTTTTTTTACAATCTAAAGGCTTGTTTTGTTATTTAAAATCACTTCTCATCCTAAAGAGGAGAGTCAGAGAGGACACTTCCATGTCTTAAAATGCTGCTCAGAGGTAGCTTAATTTTTTCTGTCTGAGGAATAGATCTACTTTTTCAATCATTTACATTATAGCACAAACCACATGGATGAGAGACAAATATATGCTATAAGATCTGCCAGTAGCACTGCTGGATCAGAGTTCATTTAGAGTGATGCTGGCCCTGTGAATCATAATGTCTGCTCAGCCAAGTGGGAGAACTGACTTTGTCTGCAGCAGGCTCATACATCAATTTAAAGAGGAAGGAAAGTTGCCACAGAACCACAGTTCCAACCAGCAGCACCACTTCACAAAAAAGTAATCCTCTGGCATTAATTTCTTGTCAAGGCTAGTGACGGGTTACATTTGCCAAGTAAGATGCGCTCAGCTGAACTGCAGTATCTTGGAAGCGCAATGTGATGTGTCACTTTTTCTTTCTTTCTTTTTTAAAGAATGTTACGTGTTGAAAGCATCGTTTTGTGAATACTTGCTGTAAATTAAGATAACTATTCACAGGTGTGCAGACATTGATCTTGGCTTCTAAAACTCTCAGACTATGCAATTCTAAAGCAGTCGGCTCCTGTAGATATCTATAAATCCAGTTAGTATATGAAGCAACTTTTCCCTTTTCTGCTCAAAAAATATAATCCAAAGCCCATTCCTACACAGGCCCAGTCCTTACCGAGCATTTTAAGGATGTGCTTAATGTGAATTAGGCATGTACAAAAGTACTTTACATAAACGTAATCTAGGTCAGTTACATTGGTGTTGGTTTAATATAAATTTTCATTCTGAGCACAGTGCATTTTTTTGCATTTGCCCTCAACATCCTGCAAGGGCATATAATGAATTTTAGGGCAGTCTCATTTTACAAAGTGGAGCCAAAGATAAGGGAGGTAATTGTTCTGCTCATGGGCATACTATGACTTGCCATCAGCACCGAAGCTCAGTAGCCGCATCCTTCATGCCGTTACTGAGCCAGTAGACTTTCACCTCTCTTGCTTGTGGCATTCGGATCTCCTGATGGCTGAATGCAGACTGAAAGTTGTAATTCACTGTCTGGTAACTGAATTTCCTCCTTGCAGGAGGGAAAATGGTCCTTTGGGAGCCAAAACAAGGTGGAAGGGGAGACTGTGAACAAAGCACTACAGTTGCCTTTTAAAGAAAGTTTTGCGTCATTCCCTAGGGTCTTCTTTCTCCATGTGACTAAAAAAGTAATATTTAGGGATGGTTTCTTAAGAAAATATTCCTTGTCTGCAGCAATATTTTCCCTTGTTCCTATTCAAGTGCCAGGCAAGATTTATGGGGAAAACATTTTCAATCTTTTACTAAAAAAAAAGATGTTGTCCTCCTGCTACCTCTACTTTTCTTTGCATTGGAGAATGGCATGTAGGTGGCTGCTGAAAATAAATATGTTATTATAAGTTCCCCCAAAATCCCCCCAGTTTTTGAAGGTACTTGATGAAAAATATCCTCAGCATTTTGCATGGAATACATATTTAGAGATGGAAGCAATGTGCATACTGACAGATCAACCATCTATATTTCATTAGAGGTTCTTTCCTAATGCGTAAATGATAAAATGATAATGAATATTTTTTTTCACGATTGCTTAAATATCTTTTTCTCTGGCATTCTATTTGTTATATGTCATTTGTCGCAATATCATGAGTATCAGGATACATGCTACAATACAAAGTTGTAGAAAAATTTTTGACTTAATTTCGTGTTAAATAGCATGCTGTCTGAATTTCTTCTCACTCACATGGACTGAAATAAAAAGAAATGTTTCCAAAGTCGATGTTTTAAGATCAGTTAAATGCCAGAGGATCCAGCTTCGTGCATTTATAAATAAATGACACTACTCAGGTAAACACATACAAGACAATTTTTATTGTTCATTTTTCCTTTTGATTCATTACATTTTTTTTCTTTTTAGCAAATTAAAAAAAAATCAAGACATTTTGCAAGTAAAATTAAGTAGGAAGAGAAACGAATAAATGCAATAGGAATGAGGAGCAGCAGAAGGATTTTAGGATGATAGTCATGACAAAGAAGGTGTTAAAGGCTGTTGTACTACACACAGTGTTGTATCAGTAACACTCAAGCTGCCTGCCAGTCACTATATTTTCTACTGGAATTCCTGCATTCTGTTCTAACAAGTCTGGAAATGTTAGCAAACTGCTTGTTCCTTCTAGTGTTTCTCTGTGTTGCAGTTAATCCCCTTTTCCTCTCGTAGTCGTTCTCACTCTTCCAGCGCTGCCTTTGAATCCACAGAAGTCCTTAGCTGATGTTAGTGCATTTTGTGACTTGCTGAAAGCAGGCTGCTCTTCTGCTTTTGAGCCCTTTTCGTTTCTCCATGTAGCATTCACAAACCATCCTAGGCTGTCCTAGCCACAATTGTACCACCCTGTACCACCCTGAACTGAGGGATTCTCCATGGAGAGGTTGTTGATTCCAGAGTAAGCTGAAGGCTATGCTGAATATTTTGGAGAAGTATTTTTCACATCTCACTGGAAAATTTCTTATTTGCCATAATAGGTAGTAACTGGTTTCAGTCATAATCTTTTCAAATCTGTTCATTCTTCCTAATTAGATGACCAGTTCTTCTTAATTACAATATTATTGGGGGGGAAAAAAAAAAATCTAGGTAATGGAACAGTCTCAACTATACAAGGACATACAAAATAAAATATGTAAGAGCATAGAAAGAGAGATGAACAAATGTGAGTGTCAGTTTTGCACATAACTTCAGGGTTAGGCTTGAGTAAAATGCCTTGAAAAGCTGGAGCTGTGATTATTCAGTGTTCAAGTGAAAGACCACTAGTATTATTTCATTTACCCTTTTAAAGAGATAGACTATTATATAACTTCGGGTTTCAGTAGAAATGAAAACAATAATAGGATGTCAGGAAATTGGTGTGTAATAACTGAGAGGTTTATGCTTATTTTGAACTAAATGCTATTTTAATATTAAAAGTAATGTATTTTTAATGCATTTACATGATGAGGAGCTTTATCTCTTTTATTGTGTGTTACAGTTAGTCCTTTTCTTCACGCTCTGGAAAAGAAATTCTGTTGTAGTTTCCATAGGGCTTTTGTAAAATGACACTGCCAGAGCAGAAAAAGTTATGTAAAAAGTCTGAAGTGAAGTAGGTAATACACCAAGTATGACTTTTTCTGGACTTTTTTTCTAGAAGAAAGAAGATTTCTGATATTTTCTTCCTGATGGAATATAAAACCCCAAAACGTTGCAGATACCCTGTGAAGATCCAAACTATGACCTTAAATATAGTTTATTCCTAGTTAAGCATCTGGTGTTGCCTGCTGTTCTCAATGATGTAACTTGAACACTGTAAAATGATGTTTCATTTAGGCAATGCAGTCTATAAATGTACAGTTCGATATGAGGTGTACAACAGAGGTAAGAATCAGAACACTTTTCACAGAGTGCAGACAAAGATAAAGGGAGCCTTCTTTTTTTTAATCTTTCTCCCCATCTAGTCTAGTAAGAGCTAGGATTTGCTTCTCTGAGTAACAACATTACATTAATTTACCTTTTACTTGAAAAAATATCATCTATTTTATCCTTGAAAATGTGGTTCTGTACTAAATTTATTGACTTGGAATGTTCATCAGCTTATGACAGGAAACCGCTTTGGTATTTTGGACATCACTCTTGTCACTCAAACGTTGGATAAGAGTGCTAACGGGATCTTAGATATGGTACACTAGAGAAAATACGTACTAGAGGACAGGCAGGAGCTCTGGATAGTTGCTGTGGAAGCACCTACCTTCCTAAAGTCTTGCGACCCCGGTATGCTATGCTCTAAGCAGAAAGGCAGTGAGCACCTGAGGTCTTCCATCTTCATTTTAAATGGAATTAACAGGAGGTACAGTAAGTGCAGGGTTTTTTTTCTTTGCTGGGTGGTGTTTTCTTTGTTTCGTTCTTAGCACTGCTGTTAAAATATGCGTAATTTTTGAATGCATGAATTTTTAAAACCTAGTTTTTATAATCACAAATAGCCCTGTGGGTTTCAGTGGAATTATGGATGAAGTGTATTGCTGCTGGCTGTGTATAAGGGGACAGAATCCAGACGTGTTGCAGTGACTGTATACCGTATACTGTATATGTATTCAGTGTGTTTTTCCTTGCTTTTTAAAATGGATGTAAATTTTGACAAATTTTAACAATCAAACAAACACAAAAAAGAACAAACCCCAAACAAGCAAAGAGCTCCCACACAGTTTGATGAGTTCATCTGCTTCGAAACGTTGACTAGTGAGAGCTCTGCATAGCCCTTGTGATCTTCATATCATTTAGTCTTCTGAAACCCAAAGGTGACTTTATGACTTCTTGAATGCATTTACTTTGCGGAGCTACAGCTTAAGTGGCTAATCCTTGTCAAGGGGTTTCAATACAGAAGATCTTTTAAGATCAGTAAACCAACCACCATTATGGGGGCAAAACAAAAATCAGATCACTGGAGGATTTTCACTTCTATGTGGAATTTTTATTTCATGGGAGGCAGGCAGGCAGAGTCCCGGTGTCAGTTTTGCTATTGAGCATAGAAAATGTTAAAACAAGCTACAAATCCATTTTAGGGCCAATTGCTGCTGCCTCGAGTCTCAGCTACATGTAGAAATTCTCTAGAAATTTCCCTTTTAACACCAAGCCCATATAACAAGCACCGACCAGGGAATGGTTAGCATGTGTAAGCAAACTGGCTATAGACAGAAAGGACTGTTTTACTTCCATCTGCTTTTAAGTTGCTTTGGGGTTTGTTTGTTTTTAATTGTTTTCTTTCTTTTCCAGAAGAGCACAAAGAGTAAATGTAGGATGTAGGATCATGTACTTATATGTAGTACAAGTTCCAGCCCAGTTGGGACTGCCTGTGCTATAACAATGAATCTTGCCTGTGAGTTCAGTTGATTTTTTTAATGGAAAAAACTGGGTTTTTTTATTTCATTAAATTAAAATTTTGAAAGATTTTTAATGGAGTTGTAGGATGGTTTGAAATAAGCTGATTCACCCTCCCTTATCTTCCTTCTTTTTTCCCTCTCATCTACCAATCCTTCTTTTTGTATAGCTACTGACAAAGGAGGAAGGAAGTAGAGGGTAAGCACAAACTATGAAAACAAAAATGTATGTGTTGAAGACAAAATCAAATCTGCTACTTTGTAATCCCTATTCTTCAGTGTTTTAAAGCTGTCTAGTGTCTTCTTACATTTTCAGATGCAGGTATCTGTAGCACAAGAGTTGTAGGTGAAGGTAAATCTTGTTACTTTCAGCTTGTGTTGGCTGATAGCCATTACAACAATGGCAAAGTTACCACATCTGTGGTTGATTATTTGTAGCATTTTATAATGTTGAATTACTAAGTGGCAATAAGGAACAGAGATTAAAACGAGGTGGAAATTGCCTGTGTGGTTTTGTATATTAACCTTCAATAGCAGTAGCACAGTCATCTGTCTTCTTTCTGATGTTATCAATGAGTTCGTTCTTTTAACAGATTGTGAAAGGATTAAGCCTTTTAAGCATAGCCAGCACACAGAGGCGATGAGATGCATTTCCAAATTAGAGAACTCTCCTTCCTGTAGGTCTCATGTAAATCATAATCTAAGCAAGTTATCTGGAAAAATAAGAATGTCCCTCAGAAAATCTGAGTGTAGAAATTTAAGTAACAAACTGGCAGTGTTCTTTCCTTTAAAGGTACTTTTGGATGTCTTTTCAATTTTTTTATTCTTACAGAGAAGTTTTAGAGAAGCAAATGATTTCCTCATGTAGTAGTTGTTCTACTGAATACCAGAAATTCTTTGGCAAAAAGAATGATGTATATATTTTGACCAGAAGTGCTGCAGGATCTTTAAGATTAAACACGTTCTTGGAGGCAGACATATTGCAGTAAAATTTTCACTTGGTTGCCCAGATTCATAAAGGTGTGGACTGAATATTCTGAAAAGTTGGTGGCTATTTTTTGTTTGCTTGTTTGGGAATTTCATGCTTGTTTTTTCCCAAATAGAAAGAGCTAGCTCAAGAATGTCACAGCTTGCTCTACATTTTGTTATGAAATATGTTGCTGTATAGCATTCAGGAACGGGATGGTAAAAACTAAGTAAAGTAGCATTAAACAAAACTTATGTACCATATGTGTAAGTATTTTTGTGGTTGATGTGGCTGGGGTCGTAGACATGGGAATTTCAGTCAGGTTTTTTTACTTATCTGAAGTAGTGGGCTAGACAAGCAGAGGAAGAATGAACACAAAATAATGTGAATTTATATTTAGGGTTTCCTGTTACTGTTTGTTTATTTGATGAATACTACTGAGTAAATCACTGGCATGCTGTGGTCACATGTAGGAGATTTATAAAATGGAGCAAACTGAAGAAAACCCATTTTCTTTTTTTTTCTTTAGAGTTTACGGTTTTTTGAAAAACACATTGTGTTTTACAGAGGAAAACTCTATCACAGTAGAGTTAATGTGAATTACCCATGATTTGACTAGTTTTTTCTGTAAAACTGTTAAGGCAATAGCATTCTGCACAGTCCTTGTAAGCTTACCTATAGGTAGGTTTTACCAACTGAAGTTTGTATTTCTAAAAAAGCTGTATGGAGAATCAGGCTTTTTTCCTAAACTCTTAATTTTGTTTGAGGCTTTCATATCTCTTCATTTTTGTTCTTTGTTCAGAAAAATGCTACCATCATAACACTTTTTGTAATGAATTTAGTCTTTCTTGGAAGTATATCCTATTAAATACGACATCAGCATTACCAAAACATCCTTTTATCAGCACAGTGTTGCTTTTATGAGAGTCAATATATTAGCAAAAGGAAGGTGTTTTATTAATAATTATTTGTACACTTTATTGTGAATAGATATGAAATCCCTTGTTTTCTTGAGAAGATGGCTGTGGCTTAAACTTTAACGGAATTTACATATTTTGTGTTTTTACTGTAATTGCCCATGTGGACAAACCTGGTTGAATACCACACAATTGATAATACCTTAAAGATGGAACAAGATAAACCCCTTCATCCACATGAACCTTTGTGTGATCATAGCTGCCTACTTTTCAGTAATTCCTTTTTGCTCTGAATTCTAACTCTCAAATTGAAAGTGGCCCGTATCTCTTAGTCATTAATTCCAAGCTGTATGTGAAGCAGGTAGGAGGGCTGAAGATAGCACATCTACAGTACAGCCATAGGAAGATTCCTCTAGATTCATATAGGCTGTTCTTCTTCAGGCAGTTTTTGTGAATGGGCCAAGTGTTTTACCACTGCATCTAGACCATTTCTGATGATTGTGCTGTGTAATTCAGCTTTTGCTTGGGGTTGCCTAGGCTCTCCGCTGGGATGACACCGTGAATACAGTGTTGTGTTTGAGTTAGTTTAACAGCCATTCTGAATAACGCAGTGTGGGACAGAGATTTAAAAATGGACAACAGAATTTAGTCTGGGTCTTCCAGTGTTTTAACTTACTAGCGCTCTTTTTATATTACCAATTTTACATTTAGACCCACAGCAGTATTTTGTTGTAGTAACAGATGTCTCTCCAGACACATGCGTGCATGTTTAAATAGAGCTGCCATAGCATAATCTTCTTTCAGAAAGAGATTAATGTAACAGAACTTATTTGTCTGCACAAATTAATGGAACAGTTATGAGAAGATGGATCACTACTCTGTAATAATTAGAGTTGTATTTAATATAATTAATACTCCATATTAGAATTGGTGTGAAATAGCATTATTCTCTTGCACAGTTAAGGTATAATTGTAACACTAGATTCGTCTGAGTAAACCCTGTCACTGCATGCCACTCCCAAGAGCATCTGTCTCTGGTAATGACTCTCAAGAGCAACAGCTTTGCAATTCTGAGCTTCACAGAGATCACGCTTAACTACCATCCTATGAGAACTAACATCAAATCAATGGATTGCTTATTACCTGAGCTCTTTTGCTTCATTTTATTATTCCTTATAGTGGAAGTAGTAGTGTGAAAGATATAAGTAGTATACACCAGCAATTTGTTCCAAACGTTGTCTGAGCCTGTTGGTGCATGAGTTTCTGGAGAAAAATTAATCTATTTCTAGCAAAGAATTGCAAAACTTTTGCTCATTTTGCTGTCTCTGAAAAGAACTGTGAAAATTTTTGGAAACTGTAAGAAAAAGTGCCCATGCATAAAATTATAACAGGAAGTGCCCTGTCAGTGGAACTCAGCGTAACCTTTTTCAGCATGAAAGAAACAGTGAATTTATTTCTTATGATCACATTATTGGAAAATGATATAACAGGACTAGACTCAAGCAGAAAATATGCAATACTGTCAACATCTGATTTAATGCTTCAAGTAGCAATCCTGCTGTCAGGCATTTTCCAGGGAGGTTTAGAATATGTTTATGAAAGCTATAGTAATAATGACTATAGAGTAGACAAACTGCAGTTACCTCAGTTCCCAGTGTTCTTCAGAAGTGTAGTTGTGGTAAGTAGAATGACAAATGCATTTTTCTAATTATGAAACATTTTCTGTTTCTGAACAAAATTCCTAACCAAAGGTCAAGGGGTTGAGTAAATATTTGAGTCTTTGCTCTCACTGAGCTTAATGCTTCACTGCAAAATTGGAGACTGTATGTTACGCAGACTTTTCTTGCTTACCTCACTACTGATATTTTACGTTCAAATCTTGTCAGGAGAAGGATAGCTGAGATGCAGCTTAAGTGGTTTCATACTTTACTAGCAGAAGGATGGCCAGTAAAGAGTCTTACCTAACTTGCTATACCTGCCACAGAGGGGAGAAAGCCCCATGCAAATTCTTCAACTGCTTGAGTTGAAGCATGGAGGCAGAAGGCCATTGGTTTTCTGTCAGCGTGACTGGCTAGTTCAGGTGAAGCTGCACTGCGAGGCATGGAGAAGACGACAGCATGCCCCCATTTCAACCAGTGGCATTCTGCTCATGTGAGGAAAGAGACTGCCCATTTCCCAGAAGCAGTTTTGTGACAAGACGTATTCTGCAAGGGGTAGAGCCTCTTGTGACAACCCCTAGGCTGTCTGAAATGTTGGAGTCACAAAAGCGTACAGTAGAAAAGCTCTAGCTGAAAGGTTTAGAACAGGATGCATTATAATTTTGGTTGGGTGTGACACCTAAGACTTTCATTAAACTCTTGGCAAAAAGTCTGGATGAAAGGGAGAAAGAGGGATGATTTATGTTCAGCTAAAGAAACAAGTGAAGGGTGGTGAAAGGGAAGAAAGAGCATATGAAAATGCTGTCTTTAGTCTAAAGAGTACGTGGGTTGAACAGACAACATATTTGTCTTTATCTGCATATTTCTAGTACCAGCTACAATGCAGACTAATTTCTTCCCACTTGCCAAACTTGTGCATCTCCTTGCTTCTGCTAATCCCAAATGGGAAAGCTTGGAGCAACAGATAGCTTGTGTCAAGGAAGTTTGGGTGGCCATGAAAAGAGCGTGTGATGTAGCACAAACCCTGCAAGCCAAAGGTGGTGGTAGTGTGTGAGACTGTCGTGACACGTTAGGGCATATATTCAGCAGTTTAGTGTGTTCCCACCTGGGGAAAGTCTGTGAGGACCTTCAAAGTACCACATGCTTTTCCATTGTTTTGTTCTCTACCTTACGGCTAACCTTCTTCACTTTTTCCATTCTTATTACAAACCCTTGGAGAATAATTTGTATGGTAATTTTTGTGAATTAACTATCTTTGGAGATAGATGAACATCATTAAACTATTATCACATTTAACATTCCTGTTGCCAAAAGTGGAAGGCTAATTTTACTCCTTTAATTTCTCATGGATTGCTTTTTTGTGGTGGCCACAGGTGTCCAATTTATTCCCAGCTCTGTGGAGATTTTGAGTCTTAGAAAATATGCAGGTTGTACTAAGTTGAAAGTGCTTACGTGTGAAGATGGCTAGAATATCTAGAAAAAAGTACTTAAAAATTAATATTATTAGCAATGACATTGATTGTTCTTACTATCTTGAAGGAGATTGCTTTTGTTCATGAACTTTAAGGTTCTACCGAGGTCCACCATAGTCACCATCTGCCAATGAGCACAGTCATCTCATCCTTTGTGCAAAGATTCAGCAAGACTGTTTGGCTGAAATGTCAGGTCAAGAGCTGCCTCTGACTCTGCTCACCATTAGATGATTTTTGACTTAAAAGGATTAATTTTTTTCTTATTTATAACATTAACTTTTCTTTCATGAGCATGTAACTGTGGCGGCAGCCACATTTCCACTTCGTATTTCATCTCTAGTTTTCCTATTAATCATATTACATTTCCAATTAAGTTCTACTTATGAATTTGTTTCAGTGTGGTTCTCAGGGGAATCAGTAAATGTGTTTTATAATTAAGTGCTCAAATATTAGAATTTAATAGTTCGTAATTAGAGGGTTTTTAAATTAGAAATCTGTCTTCCTATACAATTTGAGGACCTAAAATCTAATTTACATCTTCACCTTAAGGAAAATTCATAAAATGAACTAAACTAAAGTGGTGAAATACATTTTTAATTAAAGGGAGGAAACTGCTAATCAAGTGCAACGTAGGAACATAACCTAATAGTGAAGGTATTGTATAACATCATATAGTTTCTTTATGCTAGAGAATGAAATACAGTGGTTAAAAAAAATTAGATGAAACATTACTTAAAGAAGTGAATTTCAATTTGCCATATGAAGTGTCCCATGGCAGAAGTATTCCCATTATCTTCAGTCTCATTGTAGAAATAAATATATACCTACTCAAACACATGAATACGACTAGTAGTATTTGCACTGTTCAATGGCATGCATGCTGTCACGCAAATACCTGATACTGAAGGCGTGAATGTATATGTGTATCTGTTTGTAGTTATTTTCTGAGGTGCAAGGAGTCGTAGAAGTGTTGATGGGTGGTTTGGGCTGTGTTCATAGTCAGAAATCCTGTTTTCTCCTTGGCCGAAAGCTCGCTGCAAGCAATATGCTGATTCTGTGGGCAAACCAGCACAAATTCTACATGGCATACTGGACGGGAACAGGTATTGAACCAGAAGCTCCAGACCTGAGAGAATAATTTTCCTGTACCAGATAAAAAGAGAGAGTCCTGAGTTAAGACCATTATTAACAGGGTTGGTTTAAGATGTAAGCAAAACAGACAGTTGCCTACAATGGCATATTGGTGGGGTCGGTCTTTAGGAAGACACTCATGACATTTTTGTGCCTGACCTCAGCTTGACTCTGCAGAAACAGCACCATGAAGATCCCAGATTACATGTACGTTACTGGGCACAGCAGTTTTCCTCATTCTTGAACCTGGATGGATGCTGAGGCCACATCTTGATCCAACCTGAGCAGGCTCTCCATCCTTATCCATGAAAAAAATACCTAGATGTGCAGGCTCAGCTGAAGACACAGGTATTTTCTGGCAGCCTGCCTGGAGAACCAGAGTATCAGGTCTCCAGGGCATCTCTGCAAGTAGATCTAGACACTGCCTGAATTTGTTTTCTCCAAGTTAGTGATGACCCTGAGAGCAAATAAGCATGAGAAACAAGCTCCTTGGTTAAATGCCCCAGTAAGAGGTAGCCCTTGTCCCTGACTGCGTATCTTGCTCTAGCTCCCCTTCTTCTTCTTCCCTGCATAGCTGCTGTGTGGAAAGGTGTACAGAAAAGGGCTGTCGTCACAGGGAGAATGGGCTTCCTGAAGACTCGTTCTTCCCTTCTGTCTTGCATCCCCTTCACCAGGGCAGTGATGCAACATTGCCTTGTGATCAAGACTGTGCGGCAAGGACACAGCGACAGAGAGAGGTCTGGAGCAAGCCATATGCGTAGGGCACACTCGGTTATTCAAGCGGAGGAGTGGGTTTGGTTTTGTCGGCCTGAGGTGCAGAGAGAGATGTCCTGGGGGAGACATCCTGCTGCCTATTCAGTATAGCCTGAGCTACTTGGAACGGGTGAGCCCGTCCTGAGATTAAACTCGCGACCCCTGGGAGCCTGGTACAGCAGGGACATAGAGGTATCTTGGCAAGTGGGTATGGCTTAAACTCCAGTTAAACCTTCCAAGCGAGGTTTCGTCTAAGTCTTAAGGGGTTTGTAGGCCATGAACTGACTTTTCACACTGGTGAAGTTTCTCTGCTGTGGTTAATAGCAAGCAGTGTTATTCTTTTCATTATTTTAGCACAGTTACAGGTTTGTACAACAAACACCTCACAGAATGGTGTTTGCCTCGGAATTCTGACCGCACTATTTGCCTTAATTTCCTTATCCTCTAATGACACCCCTAGCGCATCTCTACATTTCCTCAATTTAGCTATGGTTTGCTCAATAGTGGCTGATGACCCAGGCAGGAAGTCCTCACAAGCATCGACACAAGCTGGTACGTTCCTGGTCTTTGTCCTCTTGCTCGTGTCTTGTTGACATATTGAGGGTAAATCACTCGGATGCCTTTAAACACTTGGGCGATTTAAGGAAGCTTTTGGGTTTGCCACCTTTATATTACACAAATTATATGCCTGTAATTGTAATTATATCAGTAGATATGATTTTGCTTCATATTAAGCTGCATTATGCTGCCAAAGAAGTGGAAAAGGATATAAATATAAATGGTAAACTGGGACACAGGATCTGCTGAAACTGGTCCTTATTAATTACTTTGGTGGTGGTGGTTTTGGTTGGTTTTGACATTATGTGATCTGACATTACTGTGTGCCTCTGTTCTTGGGGTGGTGAGGAAATTAACAAGATCCTTATTTAAAATTGTAATTTTTCTTTTTGACTAGCTGAATTCACATTTTCCACTGAATTATAGGTTGAAAAATTCAGTAATGAATGATTCTGACTTATTTGGCAAGATGATCAGCTGATACATATTCCACAGTGGTTCAGATCACAGACTATAATAAAAAATTACTTATGTATTATGCCCTTCATTAATATTTCAGGCTTCAGACAGTAAAGGGAGCAATTTATCTCAGTATAAGTTAGAGTACTGTTTAATAAGATTTTGCGAGGAGACAAGATTAATGTTAATAATGTTTTTTCATTGACAGGAAAATAGTGTTAACGTTAGTAATTCACTCTTTCTGTTAAAAGTACAGCATTTGTTTTACAGCTATCCACAACAACAAGGTTAAACTGAAAAAAAGCATGGACTATAAACAAGGTCAGGCCTATGAAAAAGTAAAACATGAATCTGTTTTCCTGGGCTAAAATCTTATTAGAATGAATATTCTTACAGATCAGAATGAAGGTGATGAAGGCTATAAAGCTATTCAAGCAGAATAATTCAACTTTAGTGTCTCTCCATTCCAGGAAGTGGCTATTTCTTATTTTATACTCTCAAACAACTTGAAACTCAGCTAATTAAGCTTCAAGTTTGCTATGTTTTGTAGTCTCCTTTATTCTGAAAAGAATACATGTAACTTCATTTAACATCGCAAGTTTTAAGGCACAAATGAGCTTGGTACAGGGTTTCTTGAAGGTATATTGAGCAAAGTCTATATTCAAGAAAACAATACATTTGCTGTGCTTGAGTAAATGTTTCCCCTTCAGAATATATTTGGCTTCATTAAGATGACACATAGACATGAATATGGAATATTTGGTTCCTCTGAGATTGCTCATACACAGCTAAGGACTTTTCGAGGTTATAGCAATATACATGCTGACACTAATATGGCACTGTTGTAGTTGCACTGATAATGTTTTAATGAAGATACAAATAAGGTTTGTATCAATTCAAGAAACTATATTATCTAAATTAATCCGCTTCATATGGTGTACTCTACAAATATGCACAAGAGTAGTTATGTGTGTAATTACTTTTATGCATATATTATGATCAAAACATGGTGTGTATATAGAAAAGTCTATGTGTACATACTTAAAAACTCTGAATTTTTGATATGTCCCAAAGCATAATGGCATATTGAGCCACCACCTTTCATATAGGTGAAATACAAAGGATATGTTCCATACCAGCATTCATAAATTCTATGTCGGTCCACATGCGCATATCCACCCAAATAGCATATGCAGAGCAAAGCTCTGGCATGACAAGTACCTTTGTGATTGATGACTTCCCATTCTAAATTGTTCTGTGTTCACATGCAAACAATACAGTCTTTACATTGCCCACAGCCCTGCTGAATTTACTGACTACCAATCTCTATGGTTTCCCTGTCTCTGTGAATATTTAATTAATTATGGAAGGAAAAGCAACTAAACCTGCAGAAATAGAAGAGCAAATAACTCATAAACTGGTGGTAGTAAAGCATCCTGTCTAAATTTATCAGGGAAGGGACTTTTGGTTTTGATTTTCACTTCTCAGTTGTGTGGAGTATTTTTCTAGAAATTGCTAGATTCACATGCAAAAATAGTCCTTTCAGATGAAGAACAAACTATGGCTAAAACAATGGGAGGAGATGTCTCTCTGTTTTCTTGTTTTGGCTCTTGCTTTTTTTGAATAGGCAATTAAAAATAGCAGGACATGTATGCCCAGGTGTGAAAGTAAATGTTGGACACCACTAAGCACATGATACCAAAATATTTCTTCCACGGTAAATGTTCAACCCTCCTTGAACTCGGTTTGTTACAAGTTTATCTAAGGCAGAATCTTGCCTGTAGCCAACATAATTGTTAAATATCACCTTTGAATGCAAGTCTCAGGTAGAAAATATTTCATGCAACTCTGTCTGCAAAGGCTTGGCCTGATAATTGTACATCTGCACGGTTGGCTATTATGTGACCCAGAACAGGAAATACTTGTTGCTGCACAGCTGGAATGTGCGATTAAAAATGCTTAAGAGTTTGTTATCTATACATATCTAAGAAGTTGGATTTGCTCGTGTGAGTTCTAGTTCACAGCTATGGCTGCGGCTCATTCTTTGATTGGAGCATGTCCATTTTAAGTTAGGGGTGTCCAAGGTGAAATACTAGGTACAAACTGGTAACTGCATGCGATACACGTGTATGTATGTGGGCACGCACACATGTACATTCTGTCCCCTTCACCATCTACAATGGCTGGAGAGTATATTAGCACAAGCAGTCCTATGGATGTCACTTGGGCTGGTCATCTAAGCATGGTCCACATGGTCTAATGTAGAGAAGTGTAGTTTTGTGAGTACTGTTGCTGTGCTCTGTGACAAAGCAAACAAGGGTTAAAATAATTCTGAGTATTCAAGGTTCTTGCTGTTGTGCTAATAGATACTGATTCCCTTTATGGTTTTGTTCTTGCATTTAAAGATTCTGCTGTCCTATGGAAACACCAACAGAAGAGAATGTATCAGTCCCTTAGAGTCTGCTATTTCCACACATGGAAGTTGTGTGTACTTATGAGTTTTAATGAACAGTTTATTTTTGAAGAAATCCTTTATTCTCTGTGCAGAGAATCTGAAGAGGGTTATGACGGTGCTTGGGAAACGGGCAAGGCTTTCTACGGTAGGAAGAATATCAGACGACTTGCTTCTACATGTCTACTGAGTTTTGAGAAGTCCAATTTTAGCTCCTCTAAGATGGAATCAAAGCTCCTGAAAAATTCTAATCATGGCTGTCAGACTGATGTTTGCTTGAAACAAACACCAGCAGTAAACATGGCCTGCAAGATTTATTCAGGGAATAAAGCATAACATTTACACAGAAAGAGGGCAGCATTAGAGTGAAGAGAGATGATCAGAGCTGACCTTTGGCAAGCAGTACAAATTTCTAAGTATGAATGCCCCAGTCAAATAGATCAGTTTCCAGAACAGTTAATTCCTCAGGAAAGATAAGGTCAGACAGAGAGCACATGCGGGACCATTTTCAGTTTAATTTATTCGAGTATATTAAACAAAAATGCCAGATTGCATTTTACCAAACACTTTTTAAGAAAAGTAATTGGTTGAGTGATAAAAGATATTTTAGAAGTATAAACGTAAAGCCAAATTACCTCAAAAACTGGTAAGGAACTGTCACTGGAGGAAGAGGAATTGCTTTGACTGAACTGGAGGTTCTTGATTCAAGAAACTTGATTTTTCAAAGTCTTCTTTGGACTTTGGGTTCATGTCTTTGGGTAAATGTCTTCTTCCTCTGTTTTAGCTGTGTGAAATGGGAATAGCAATGAAGATTTTTGTTGTTATTATTGTGTGCATAAGTTATTTAGAATTTTTGGGGTGTTCAGAAATGTCTCTGCAGTTACTTTGGTTTTGTGTTTTGTTGGGTTTTTTTAATGGTTTGTGTTGTTCTACAGAGCAGGTAGCCTTTTCATCTTGCAAATCTGTACTGAGGATTGTAATTTATGCTCCACATGAAATGGCTTTGCTACAAGTGTGATCCTTGTCTCACATGAAATGGCTTTGCTCTAAGTGTGACACAGTGACATTAGTGTGAGCCAGTCAGCTTGCCAGATCGCTATTAGTTTGTAATAAACATTTAGAAAAATGAAGCATCATTAAAGGAAATCAGCTGTTTCATGTAGCTGCTGCATATTTATAGACACTCTGCTTACATGAATTAATTAGTCCCTGATTGGGGGAAGCACACTGTATCTCCACCTCTTGGCATCTTTCCATTCTGATTTTCTTTTGCAATCCTCTCCTGTACTCGCATCCACAAGATAAAATTAATAATTTTAAAACCACTTGGTATAATACAAAGTGATTGTAATACAACTTTAATGTAGGTATTCCTCAGTACTTATGCACAGCAGAAGACCATTACTTTATTATAATCTTCTACTCTAATAATATTATCTGTTAATTAAAGAACAAGCATTATGCAGGCCGTGTTATCCAGCCAAGAAACGGTTGTTTTGGTTTTTGATTCACCTTCACCGTTTCGGGAAGAATTGGCTGCTGTTCTGTGATTATGTAACCAGAAACCAGTCTGAGCGGTCAAATGGATGTTACATTGCATTAGTTATTTACTGCTGTGATTTTAATATCATTCCAAACCCTCTTAAGACACTTACCTAGATGAAAGTTGGCATTGAGAGTCTTCTTTAAATTAATATGTCAGTCCTAGATTCAAAACTTCGGTTTTCTTGTTTGGTGCCAGTAAAATAACCTTCTGCTTTGTCAAAGGGTTACTCATGGCAGCAGTTTAAGAAATACTAAGATATTCTTTTAGAGTATTTTTTATTTTTAAAATTTCCTACTTTGCCCAGCCATCTGTCAGTTGTGTACCTTTATGCATAAAGAACATTGCAGAATAGATTAGATCAACTCACTAGAGTGAAGGTGAACACCTCTGAGGTAACTATTATGGTTAGTTCACAATTGTAGGTGTTAGAGGTTTTTCTTCTTAAGGCATCCAAAATCTGGACTGCTAAGAACAAGTAATTGAATTAATTATATAAAATATAACGATGATCAAGAAGCGGGAATTGCAATTTGAAAGAGGCGTTCTGCATAGCTGGAGGTTACAGGAAAGCAGAAAGGAATGCATTTGACCTTAGCATGTAAACCAAAACCAAAATGATTGTTAATTTGCTAAGCAAAAAAGAATGGTAAAGCATAACTGAACTGTTCAGAATCAGATGCTCTTGAGTGTCATTCCCTCACATTTCCTAAAGGTTCTCGGGACTAGGACCCTCCTCAAGTAAATCAGAGTAGCCACAAGAATAGTTTTTAATGGGTGTTAGCCATTGATGTGAGTTTGACCAAAGAGATGAGATGAGATCAGATGAGAATCAAGTGGGATTTCCAAGGAAGGTAACAAACCAAAAATCGCATAATACAAGTTAGTGGATGTCTCTCTGATGCACTTGTGGTTAAACGTCAATATAAATTCCTGACAGAACAATTGCAGGTTTTAAATAACACTGGTAGAAAACAGGTCCATTTGCTGTTGGTTGTAATGGTTATATTAGCAGCACTTTGTAGGTGTTGCTCAGTGCACACTGACATTGTTTAAAGCCGTTGGGCATGCAGCAACACTGCGGGATAGGTAGGAGTGCGCAAATGGATCTCTGCAGTCTGACTCAGTATGATGTATTTTTTAGATAGTGCCATAGCTGTATTTGGAGCTTCATGTAATACATTAAAAAACAAGGCCCACCTTTTCAGAGCTTATATTCTAAATTAAAGAGTCAGAGCATAATGGGTAATGAGAATTATTTTTCTGGACAGAAGAGGAAAGCATGTCAATGGCAATTTCTAGTAACAACTTAACGCTTTTATCACCACCAGATTAATAATCAGTTATTTCAGCCTTTTCTGTAAATTAACATTCACTTGATCATTTTAACATTACAACTTTACATTACACTGAACTTTTACATTACAACTTTAACATTGAAGTTGTTCATTAAAACAAGATTAGTATTTTTAATAGAAGAGCAGCAACAACAAAGAAATCTGAAATCGCTTTGATGATACGAGGAGGTATTCTTATGCAGGAAAGCTGTACTGTTGGGGCAATGGAGTAGGGCTGAGTAGGGAAATGAACACCGCATCAAGAAAGGCATCTTTCTCATAGCTACATGACAGATTGGTATGAAACAGAAGGTTTTAAGCAGTGCCCTGGCCATTAGGCTGTGCAAATTATTCTCTGTTCCTGGGTTGCCAGTGAACAGTTGAATTTAAAACTGACCTCTCTGCTCCGTATGCCAGACAGATGGAGTAGGATTGGAGCTGTAACTGGACAGCAGATGCCTTTTCCATGAAGTAATACAGAGGTTCTTGGGCACAGTGCTATAGTGATGTGACATTTCTGCAAATCACGTAGCAGATTCTTAAATCAAACTTGTCCTTGATGATCACTTGGTATGTTAATAGATTAGATTTTATTTACTCTTATGCTGTCTAATAAATGTCTTCTCTTGTGCACTTGCCTTTTCACCTACCCATGGGATTATTATGGTACTCTAATAAAACATCAGGAGTCTGCAGTTTATTCCAGAAGGGGTTTGGCTCCTATTTTCATCTCTTACTGCCAATCGGCAGCCTTGCATTGAAAAGTAATTAGATTATCCTCCAGGTCTTTTCCCAGCCTCCACTGAGTGCATATAAATTCAAGGAGTCAAGTTTGCTAAAGGACTGTGCTTGATAGACTGTCATGGCAAAGCTCTGAAACAAAACACTTCAAAGGTATTTCCTGGAAAAAGTCCAATTAATTTTGTTTGTCTGTTTGTTTCCTTGTGATTTCTCTTTCTAAGAGACTTTTCTCTCAAACATGGCTAAAACAATGACAAGTATGGTTCCACCGTTGTGTATAGTTGATATTAAGCATGCATATTTTATGAGTAGGAATGGAATCTGATACCTGAATTCAAAACTGAGTTCCTTTTGGCTAATGTACAATCATCAGATCTATAAGACACTTTTGCAGAAGCCTGTGCAACTCACTTATCTTCATTAATGATGTGTAGTTATATGAGATAACAAAATTACATGTTCATTTGGAACGATATGTTGGTTTTATTGTGAAGCTTGCTGGAAAACAGTATCCAGCTATTATATCTTTCTTTCCTTCCTTGCCTCTGTTTTGTTAAGCAGTAAAGCCTTACTTCCCCCATAAAGGCAATGGATATGAATCATGTACACAAAGAAACTTTATGCGGTAAGAACTTGTCATTTCTGCAAGTCACGTTTCTGGCTACAAGTGCAGTTTAAATGCATTGTTAGCAATCATTACTGTGGAACAACACAAGTTTAAAGGTAAAAAGCTCCCTCTTTGTGAATTTCAAAACAACCTAGTTGAATTAGGACTCCCTCCCTGTATAAAGGCATTTAAGAAGCTTTGACCACTGTTTAAATTAGGTTAGAGTTTGGGTCATTGGTATGTTACCTAAATTAAAAGTGATCTAAATTAATCTGTGTTAGAAGCTTGTATGGGCTTAAAAGATCCAATTAAAACTATCACAACTTTCATTCTGAAGACAAGGGCTTAGAATCAGAAAACAATTATTCCTTAAAGACCTATAATTAATCTTCCTCTTTCTCCTCAACAGTTCTGAATTGTTCCTTTAAATTACATTTTTAAAGTCATAAACTAGTCCGTAGTGCATCCTTATGCAGTCATCTTCCTACTTTCATTACTTTGTTATTGCTTCTGGTAGTTTTGTAGATGTTTCAAAGTCGTCGTCTTTTCAAGATGTCTTTGATCTCTGTTTTCAGCTTTAGCCGGACATTTTGGTTTTTAATCTCTCTCTTTGTAAATCCCTGCAGCTCCTTTATGTTTTAGCCACTTTTTCCTTGTTCCGTTTCTGCAATTAGGAATTATCTACTATGCAGAAAGTACAGGAACAGACTTCCTAACAGAATAATCTTTCCAGATATTTTTAAGCATTTCTTATCTTTTACACCTGACACTTCAGAATTTTGGAGAAATGAATTATTCCTAGTGCTGTTGTTTTAAAAAGTTGTATCATTTTCTCAATTTTTTTCCCTTTAGTTATGAAGGCTGTGGCAAAAATGTATAGAATTTTGGTAGGAAATACACTTTCCATCAGAGAAAAGCTGCATTTGGTTTTTTTTTAGCTCTATGTACTGTTACTTTATATTGTTTTGTTCTTAGCAGGCATTGAAAATGAAAGGGAATTTTCTGTCTATGTTTGGTATTACAAGGTTACTTTTAATTTTTAAAATATATTCTGTAGGAATACATCTTCCTTTGTACTTATTTTTCTACTTGTGTTTTGCTGAGTCGCTTGGGAATAGGACTACATATAGGAAAAGATGCAGATTTAGGAAAGTGTACGGATAATTGCTAAGTTTAGCTCTGCATCTGAAATACGTAGCCTTATGCCTGCTCTTACGCATGAGTGTCCTGCTTTAGGTCTAATTTCATACTGTTCATTGACACCAAATACTAGTTGGGAAAGAGTTTTCTGCTTTTCTTCTCCCTCTCCTTCCCCACCCCAAGCAATGCGAAGCCACCAGTGGCATCCTGATGTAAGTTAGTGTTTCGTCAAGTGTATTTTTTCAAATACTGCACGTATCTAGAAAAAAGAAGGACTTAACGGTATTGACCTGTGATCCTTTTATGTTTGTTCTTTTGTATGGCCTTTGAGTATGAGCTGGATACAGTGCTGAAGGTGTATTGTCAGCCATGTGGGCTGGGCTGCTTTGGGACTTCCAAGTGTGGGAGGAACCGGGATTCCTTCCCGAGGAGTGTGGTGTGGGTGTAGCACCTATGAACTGTGCTGTAATACTCGGTTTGGAACTGCGGGAAGTCACTGTCATTTCTAAAGAATCAGTGAATTCAGAGTAATAGAAAATGGGGTCTGTCATTGCTTTCAGTTCTCCGAAGGCTGTTGAGATCAATTTAAATATTTTCACTGATTTCCATGCAATTTGAAATAAGTTACGTAAGAAGGCTGTCTGGCCCTTTGATGAAGCAACCTAATGATCCAGACATTTTTCCTGGGGAAAGAACTACCAACTCTGATTCTGTACTGTAAGATAGTTTAAAAGAGCTAAGAATTCTTGTTTCTTTTTTTCCCCCATTTTTTTTTCCCCCCCGTTTCTTTTTCCTTTTTCCTTCAAAACAAGCTCATTTTGATTTCTGTGCCATGCATGTTTGCATTTCAGAGCACTGGAAAGACAAAAGATAGAAGGTAAAAACTCAAGACATCCTCCACTCAGTATGTATGAATAAGCACACATAGATGCCACCTTTTCTATTTCTCAAAGTCTTTGAAAACAACAAACCTGTCTCTCGGCTGTTACTTCCCTGTCTGTAGCGAGGCAGGAACTTCTCACCCATCACATGCTGAAGGCAGCAATGGAATAAACTGGTGAACTTTTCCTGCTGGTAACTGAGAACAAGAGGAAAGGCCAATAGCTATAGGCTTATGACATACATCCCTAATGGAGAGGATGTATGAAGAAATAAATAACTTCACTGCAATATGCTTGTATGGAGCAGCTGTTCCGCGCAGTCTGAAGTAACGGTGATTGATGCTCAACTCACAGGCTGCCTGTTTTTAAAGGTTTCGGGGTTTGTTTTATTTTTTTTAAAGTCTCAGCTGCTTGATGTAGGCAGTATTTTATCATCTCATTAAAGTGTATCATAAATTGATTTTTTTACAGACGTTGAGCTTTGAAATCAGGATGTTAGACTGTAAGGCTTCGGTGGAAATAGTAAGAATGATTTTAAATGCATAGGCAAGTTCATCTACACTGCATTTGTACATATTTTTCATTTAAAGGTATGGCTTTTTCATTTAAAAGGGTTAGTTTCCATCCTCAGAAAAGTGTTTTGCATATCTTTTAAGATCATTAATCCCTTTTAATGAAAAGTTTTATTTTGTTCTAAATTGATACTTTAGCAAAATTTACCTATTAATTTGTTTTCATTAGTTTTCTGGCTTCCAATGTCTGTCAGAGAGTCAGTAAAAAGTTATTTAATTATTTATAACAGTCCATGTTCATGAAAAGAACGCTGTCTGGTAGGTAGGAAAACAACCTTTCTCACAGGAGAAAGTCTTCTGATATTATTCACAGTGGAAGAGCATGAATTGGGAGAAAAGACAGCTATGGGGTCTCCAGAATTCCCACACATGCTCATTTAAAACACTCGTATTTGAATAGTTTCCAACATTACATTATTTGTTTTGAGCTTCACAGGTGATGGCATCAATGGAGGCATTAGTGTAGAAGCCAATGACTCTCTTCCTGTTGCCAGACTTTCAAAGGTGCCTTTGAAGGGTGTTTTCTGGCCAAATTGCCTGATTTTCCTCCCTGGCCTCCATGCAGCATGCTGTCTAGCCATAAAAGAGGGAGAAATTGCTCCCAGTCATCTAATAAAGTGAGATACAAACATGTTTCTTAGATGTTTTAATTAATATTCCAGAAATGAGTTGATGTATCAACTAAGATTTATCAGAAGCAAGACTGGTCTCTGAAGTGCACTACGTATTATTCTAAGTAGTACTTTAAACTCTACATCTTGCAGTTGAATTGCTATTTTTGCTCACTAAGATTCATGTAAGTGATGCATTTCAAAGCATATACAAAGAAACTTTTCCTTTCGTCCGGGCTGTTTTGCTTGGATAGCTTGCTTAGGATGCAAAGCATGTGGTTGCATTTATTTAAAGAAAACTGATACCAGCAGCATAATTGGAAGAATCTAAGGACAAAACCAAAGCACTAGGTATGGCTTTTCCTTTCCGAGGAGATAGTTTCTTCCCATCTCCCATCTTTTTATCCAACTAGTATTTGCTCTGCAATATGCTTGCAAAAATAGTATGTTAAAAGTATTGTTGGCACTGATGCTTTTCAGCTGTAAAACTACAAATTGGAAATCTTTGAAAGACATCTGTTTTCTATGAACTCAAATGATTTGATCTGCAAATGCCACCAGGAGGTTCTTGTGAACTGTTTGATTTTTGGCAATCCAAAGTCTTTGTTGTGCTGCTTCTGCTCATGAGCTATTTAGGCACGTTGTTCAAATTTACTTACTCCTCTTAGATGTCTGCCGAACAGTACCTGTCCTTACATAAAAAGAGAGTTCGTAAAAATATATTTATTCTTTTACTGACAGGTACAATATGAAAAAATTGTATTTTTATTTATTCCAACATGCATGAACACCCACAGAAAAAAGACTGATTACCTTAACTTATCTTTAACTATTTGTAAATAACTCATTTAATAAGCTTTTGGATGATTACTACAATAGCAGACAGTAATGCTTCGTCAACAAATGGGTTTAAAATATACCACCAGTCACACCATTTCCTTTTGTCAATAAAATACAGAAGCCATGTAGGATAGACTCAAGTTAGTATATTTGGGCTGATCTGCTCTGAAGTTAAAAAACAGAAGGGAAGGCTAGCAACCTTTTGCATTCATTTGGGAAGCAGCTTTTGTCTGACTGTTTCATCCATATACTATTTTATCCATTTTAGATGGGCAATAAAGATACAAAGATTTTTTCCAAAGGTACCTACAAATTCAGTTCATATCTTGTTTTCCAAGTGTCTCAGGCATTTAAGTATTTTAATGCTGTGGAGCATCAGTTTCTAGACAGCAGATTCCTTTTGAAAACCGAACTTGTGAAAAACTGCAGCACTAATTCCAAATGATCTGGTATGAGGTCTTGTCAAAATGTAGCACCATCCAGAGCTATTAGTTTAGGATACTGTCTCGTTCAGGCAGTCTAGTTGTATTAACCTCCGCGCTACACTGACAGGTTTGTAGTGCTTCCAGTTCTGGGATTAACTTATTTATGGTTAATGTGGGTATCTGGGCAACATACACATAACCGCAAGGCACGTCTGGAACAGTTCCCTTTACTCTTTTCTCATAGTCTCAGAAAGATGTCTGTGTTAAGAGCTGGGCATTGACAAGCCAGCGTCCAGTAACCTGGACACCTTCACACCGATCAGATGTACATGCAGAAGCAAATAACAGTCTTTTAGATTTGAAGATAATAGGTTATCTCAACCTTTATGCCGAAACATCAAGGCTTGGAATTTTATACAAGCGGGATCTTGTTCAAAAATCGGCTTGTCCTTTTCAAATGGACACTGGAGGCTTTGTACAGCTATAATTGACACAGAAAAAGGAAGCTGGCTCTTTGTTAGAGGAAAATAGGTGGGAGAAGGTATAAGCTGCTGTATTCACAAAAGCGTTTAGGTACCTGTAACTGAAATTGGCAGTATCCACCTTGGTAGCTGTCAGAAATAAGGAAGTAGAATAAATGTTACAGACATGTATCATAGGCATGGAACCAAGAGATCTAATGTCTTCATTCACAAATGCAACAGTACAAATTTAGTAAACAGCTCAGAAATCTTCTGGCGTCACTGATGTTCTTGGACGATGTTTAACAGACTTAACAAGAATAGAAGCTGCATTTGCTGTGGAAGGTAGAATACACAATAAAGATCACTGCCTCCTTCCTCAAATTAAAAGTGAAATGCAAGAGGAAATAGATGCTTTGTGGTGGGAATCAATTTAAAACAAAATTTTGAAATTGATAGAATGTGAATAAAGGTCAAGAGAAAACCAAATCTCTGCTGTCACTATATTTCAGGATTATTTAAATTCTAGCCGAGGTATTTCTTAACAGTTGTACTGCTAACTAGACAACCTTGCGGGCATGTTTAATGTTCTATCAAGTGAGTCTTCTCAGTTCCATATGGATTTGACAGTAATTAGAAGTATGCTCTCTCCTTGCAATACTTGCATGGTACAGATGACTTGTCATCTGAAGCTTCAGAAGAAAAAAACCAACTGTGTTAAACTGTAATCCTTCTTCACCAATATTGGCCAAAAAAAAAAAAGGAAAATTAAAAATTCTGCAGTCATTGTTTGTATATTTTATATAGTCATATTCTGGTGGAATTTTGGCTTCCATGTTTTATAAAACAGGACCAGCATCAGGATTCGTGCTTCTCTGTGTCTTGATTTTCACAGTATGAATTAATTGAGCAGGTACGCTACAGTTACCAGTCATTCCTTGTCAGAAAGTCCTGCAAGTATGTGCTTAATAGTGGGTAATATAATCAGGAGTCAGACTCTGAGACAGTTACAGTGAGGAAGAATTTTGGTCCGCTTTGTGGTCTATTGTTATGTATTTTCTATGGTAATGGGATTTTCTAGCAAAGATCAATAATTTTCATTTCTGCAAGTGAGAAATTGTTATGCAGTACTTCATTCACTGGCACTACTCTGTACTTTTTGTCATGGTTTTTAAGCATAACTCTTAAAAATTGCAATAGATTTGTAAATTAAATACGGAGTATGAAGATCTGTTCTTCTTCCAGGCCTTTACTTCAAAACAAAACAAAAAATCCCATTAAACTCTAGTAGAACTTCTCCACAATTAAAACAATTGAGGGTAATTTTTACTGTAGCACTATCACATTAATATGTAGCTTTGGGACTTATTTGTTTAGCTTGTCAAGGTGCGACAGCTTCTTTAAAAGAAACTTGTATAAAAATGTTTGATACAGGCAGGCTTAGGAACAAGTTTGAAAATGGTTTTTGCTAACTGCTCATAAACATCCCAGCCAAAGTCTTCGGTATAAAATAGTTTTAAAAATAAAAGTAGAATTGGATGGGCACTTTTTGAGGAAAATAAACTTTGGGTGCGTGAAGAGAGGTACAGGTATATGATATTTGTTTTGATTTTGCTGTTAACAGCTAATATCAAGGGTGAAGAATTAACCATGTGTTGAGATCAGGATTGTACTTGCAGTGGGAACTAGGAAAATAAACTAGAAAATAATTATTCTGTGGTAATGTCTTTAGAGAGGCTTGTAAATGGCTGTGGGAGGGACCAGAGGGTGAGTGATTGCCTCTCCTACTCCCTCTAAGGATGGGCTTATGAAGGAAGAAGTGAGAAAAAGCCTTTGCAGGAACTTGAGCGGTTGCCAGCCGTAGAGCAGAAGGGCAAGAAACGAGAGAGGAAACACTCCTCGTACAGTTCTATACTTCTGGGCACTCTATGCCTCAGCATTAGCAGCAATTTGAGAAGATGCCTTTCCCACCCCCAAGTGACAGTATTCAGTGAATTGCTGTTACTTTTTCTCTGTGCAAAGTGTAAAAGCTATTGGATAAGTAGAAAATAAAATACTTACTTTTCAAAAATGCGCAGGATCAGAATTTATACGTACTTCATACAGTGAGCTACAAATACAGGCTGTCACTGGTGGAGTGTTTTCCAGTTAAATTCTTTAGCCTCCTTCATATCTGTCAAGAGCTTTTGCAGTAGCAATAATATGTCAGGGGGGTCTGAGCAGAAACAGCATATAAAGAATATCTTAGAAAAGGAAAAGAATGGGCATTTGTTCTGAAATTACAGAAATACTTTGTTACCACTGTTGTCATTGTTTTGTCAGTCAGCTTCAGGTAAGGCATTTGGACTTAGATAGCCTGTCAACAGATTTAAGCACTTTACTACTACCCTTCTGAGATAAGGTGGAAAATTACTGTGTGTCATAACAACAACTACGAATAAAGTCTCAAATGCATACATAAAAGATAAATGCTTGAATGATCTTTTTAATCTTTTCCATATTTCTATTTTTTCTTATAGGAAAATGGAGAAGAACTAGTGTATGCTTCTATTCAGTTCCTTAGATGCATACTTTGATGAAGAAATTTCTTTTTGTTCTCTGGGGGAAACTGGTAAAATGTTAAACTTAACAGAAAATAAACTGAAAACCAAGTTAAAAAATAGCTAACAGAAAAACTTGCTTATATTCAAAGAATTAAAAGTGTAGTGGAGAGGCACTTTCATTATAGGACCTTCTTTTCAAGACCTCATCCTTACTCCTAAATTCAATGTGGTTTGGTCTGGAAAAAATTTTGTTCATGTTTTGAATTATTCTACCATGCAAATGGTATTCCACCATGGTATTACCATGGTATTCTACCATGCTAAAGGTGCTGGAGTGTGTCCAGAGAAGGGCAACAAAGCTGGTGAGGGGTCTGGAGCACAAGTCTGCTGAGGAGCGGCTGAGGGAGCTGGGGTTGTTCAGTCTGGAGAAGAGGAGGCTGAGGGGAGACCTCATCGCTCTCTACAACTGCCTGAAAGGGGGTTGTGGGGAGGTGGGTGTTGGTCTCTTCTCCCAAGTGACTAGCGATAGTACAAGAGGAAATGGCCTCAAGTTGCGCCAGGGGAGGTTCAGGCTGGATATTAGGAAAAATGTCTTTCCTGAGAGAGTGGTGAAGCATTGGAAGAGGCTGCCCAGGGAGGTGGTGGAGTCCCCATCCCTGGAGGTGTTCAAGGAACATGTGGACGTGGCACTGCGGGATATGGTTTAATGGGCATGGTGCGGTTGGTTGATGGTTGGACTTGATGACTCTACAGGTCTTTTCCAACCTTAGTGATTCTGTGGTTCTGTGAAAATGTTAATTTTGCATGATAAAACCCCATAGCTTCTTTCATGTGCTGGAGTAGGTCAGAACTGTTTTGTTTAGTAACTTAAAAATTCTGTGGACCTTAATCCTTGTTGAGGTGAAACACCTTTTACATATTTGAAAAAGAGATAAGGAACAATGAAATTCTTGCTTTAATTCTTGCTTGCTTTAATTTTTGCTCAATCTTCTCTTGAAAGAGAAGATACAGGCATTCCTGTTCCATGGGGTTTTTTTATTCTTAGTATCTAACATTGTATCTGTATAATTGTTTATAGTTTTATCTTTCATTAGAACTTTTTTTCATATTTGGTAATACATTCTTTTGGCTCGTAATCCTACTTTATGTATGGACTGATATTGTCATTTTTGCAAAGGCTCAAATTCATTCACTTCTGCAGTGGTTGTTTTCTGAACAACATAATTGAAACCTCCAGCACTAACTCCACTGGATCCTAGAATTTCAAGATCTGTACCAAAATGCACTTATTTCAATGTGCAAGCGTGCTTTCAACTTTTGTAAAGATGTTTTACAAGGGAAATTCAAAATAAAAATATGTTAATTGAAATTATTATGATCCTCAGAGTTAGACTATTCAGATTTTAATGTTCTTGTGTTACTGTAACTCCCATTGCATGTGTATTCTCAGACATGAAACTTAACACTATATAACCAAGATTGTATGTAGGTTATGCAAAAGGAAAACAAAAAAGTGACTGTGTGAGAAACAGCTTTAAATATTTTTTACGTTAATATAGTTATGTCATCAACTTTAACTCTGAAAAAATGCTGCAGTGTTTAAATTATGTTTATGTACATACTCTGTCCCTTTGGCTGAAGGAAAGATCAGCCAGAGTATCCAGAGTTTAACCCAGTTTTAATCAAAACGTACCTAAGACCTGTTCATCCTTAAAACTCATGATCTGAACTTCTGGATTGTTCATAAGTAAGTGTTTGATTGCTACCCCTCAAAAATTAATAATGCACAGAGCAGGTTTATGTCCAGCCTAGAAAATTTGTATGCATATACGCATACTTGTTTGTGTGTTATTTATAAGAAGCAGAAGAAAAGAGTTTTGTGGATTGGGCAACAATTCCAGGCGTACACTCTCTTACTCCTGTGGACTATGGGAATGTTTGTGGCAGGGTAATTTTATACGTCTTTCCACGAGGAATATTATGTGATTTCCCCTGAGATTCTGTGAAGATGTTGAAATCCGTATTACTTTTGCAGGTAAAGGAAGAATAAAAAAGGTCACGTCAACACCGAGTATTTGGGGCCTAAACCTGTATCTGGTGTTTTCTTTTGTATCAGACAAAACTTTTACTGACCTTCACATAAACTTAGGCTATGCAATGTTTAGAGAATTTTTTCTTGCCTAAGAATACCTGGTAGGATGAGGGAATTCAATCCTGCAAATTCTGCTGTTGCAGTTGCGGATTTCCTTGCCTTCTTTACCTCTTCTGTGCTTTACTGCTGACAAGGTTGCTGCTTTCCTCAAAGTACACCGCTTAGATAAGGTACAGTAAGTGCAGCTCTGAAATCACACGTGATGAGTATATACGAAGTTAAAAACCCGAAAGGACAGTGAGAAGAAAAGACCACAGTAGCAGAGGCATTTCTTTGTGTCTCTGAGTTTCCTCTCCAGTGCTGCTGTTTTTTTCTCTCCCAATTTCTAAAGAGAATAAGTAGCACAAGTCAGAAGCTTAACCTCTTTATGTTTGTTCACTCATCTGTAAAATAGAGAATATTGCATGTGTAATACTGCTTTTAGGATGAATATGTTAATGTCTAAAAAGCTTTTTAAGAATGTAAAACACTATGTAAATGTGAAATATTAGCATATCTTTCTACTTTAGTAAGAGGGGGAGATGCTGCAAGAGTTCATACGCTACTCTTGAGGTAGTTCAACGCAGGGAAAAGTGTCTTTGAGAGCAGTGTCCTGAGAGAATCTCTAAAGTATCAAAAATCATAGAATGGGTTGGGTTGGAAGGGACCTTTAAAGATCATCTAGTTCCAACCCCCCTGCCATGGGCAGGGACACCTTCCACTAGACCAGGTTGCTCAAAGCGCCGTCCAACCTGGCCTTGAACACTTCCAGGGTTGGGGCACTCACAGCTTCTCTGGGCAACCTGTTCCAGTGCCTCACCACCCTCATCGTGAAGAATTTCTTCCTAATATTGAATCTCAATCTACCCTTTTTCATCTGAAAGCCATTACCCCTTGTCCTATCACTACATGCCCTTGTAAAAAGTCCCTCTTCGGCTTTCTTGTAGGCCCCTTCAGGTACTGGAAGGCTGCTATAAGTTCTCCCCGGAGCCTCCTCTTCAGGCTGAACAACCCCAACTCCCTCAGCCTGTCTTTGTAGGAGAGGTGCTCCAGCCCTCTGATCATCTTTGTGGCCCTCCTCTGGACTCATTCCTAACAGGTCCGTGTTCTTCTTATGCTGGGGGCCTCAGAGCTGAACACTCTTATACTCCAACTGACTTGAACACACTCGTAACTAAGTCCTGTGAGACGGGCTATTAATATTGTTTCTTTCTCCTCCCTTATTCTCTTTGGGGCTTGTTTTGCAACAAGCTGGACATAGAGACTGGGGGAAGCACCTCACACTATTGTTTAAATTGCGGAGTTCTCCGGTATATCTGTCATCTGCGATAAAAACAAAACACCCCAAATCACACAACCTTCCTCATTTCATCCCACCGACCCCTAAACAAATTAAAGCTTTACCTTAGTTGGAAACTCTTGTTTGCTGGAGGGAGGGAACAGGCAGTCTCAGCTATCTTGTTCACCTTAAGGCATACTAATACCATAAAAATATGTTTGCAGTATCTCAAGGCAGGAGGTCAAAATAATTGGTCTAGTGTTCGGTCTAGTGCATGGTGAGAAAGCCTTCTGAGAGGTGTGCAGAGACAACAGGATGCAGAAGGCATGGCACCTTTGCATTACTTCCATTCAAAACCTCTCCATCTTCTGGAGAGCACAGTTAGGCCTTAAATATTATAATGTTACAGTTTGTGCAGGGGGAGGGATATGGCCCTCAAACAATGTTTATGTATTTCTTTGTTAATAACATAATATAAGACATATCTTTCTGTTTAGAAGTGGGGTTTAAAGTCTGCAATATCTGTTATCTTGTTTGGATTTCACATAATTCTGTTAAATAAATTAAAAACCCTTTATCTCTAAGACTGTAGCATGATGAAAAAAATTGACTTTGGTACCTGAGGTAAGCACGGTTTGTTTGTTGGGGTTTTTTTCCTCTTTTTTAGTTAAAGACTGGAAACCTTTTGTTCTAGGCAGCTTCTGTGCAGTCATAAAATGTTCTGTGTCAGAAAAAGGACACTGGAAGGCCATTCAGATAAGTACCAGTACAACTGCAAATTTCATGCCTCTCTGCACACCTATGATACTGTTTATCAAGGTTCTTCGAAATGTTTCATGCTGTGGAAAAGACCAAAAATGTTACATCACTTGCTATATTTTACCTAAATGTGGTTTATCTTTCTATTGTTTCGGAACAGCAATTGGACCTAAAAAAGTGTGCATTGTCATTGGCAACACCACATTTCCCATTTTTATAAATAGTCAAACACTTCAGGAAGCATTGAATAGTTGATGTACTTTGCCTGTGCTACTCCTTAATGAGCCCTTCTCATACATGCAAAATTTTAATAATACTAAGCTATAATTACAACTGTCCTGAAATGCTTTAAAATGCCATCTATGAAGCCTTAGTATTTAAAAATGCTCAGCTATTCCTCTGCAGAAGATTGTGTGTGGGGTAGAGTCCCATCCAATGGTTGGCTCAAATGATTCTGTGCTCTCTTTTTAAAATTCCTTCATCCTTTTCAGTAGTGTAGCAGCAGATCTATATTCATGCAGTGATACTAGTTTCTGATCTCTGGCCGCAGAAATGCAAGATTTTTCAGTGTTTAGGTATGTCTCTGCTGACATTCCTGACGTTCTAGGAAAGTGTTAGGTGCTCCTGTAATGGTTCCCCCTAGTCCTGTGATGCTTGAAAACATCATAAATGAGAAGGCCTAATTTTTGTTGTACTCGTTCAGTTTAAAAGTAATAGCACCTTTGGTATTACTGGATAAGAACAGCAGAATTTGTTCCAGGGACTCTGATTTATTTTATTATTTTCTTTTTTTTTTTCAACACTGGCGGAATTCCATTTTAAGTCAGTTAAGTTGCAAAATCAAGGGTACAACTGAATCTGAATTCAGGCTCATATTGTGCTGGGAGTTTTTGCAGAATGCTGTACTTATTTCTTTAAGTCTGTGGTAAAATCGTGGTCGCTTCAGAAGCATAAGAGGGAAGACAGTGAAATTGTTGCCTGAGACTGAAATAAAATGGAGTATCCATACAGGACCTGCCAAAAATTTGCTTATTTTGACCAAAAAGGAAGTTAGTAGCTGGATTCATTCAATTCCCTGTATAGCATCTTACCTGGTTATTAAAGGGTCTCTTTAATCATAGAGAAGCCTTGAATTTTAAAAACTAACAAACCCAGACTATTCCAAAGTTGAATGTGTTGTCATTATCTTCATGCTAACCAGAATAATAAACTAATAATTTAATTTTGACATTGTTTCTGTGGAAGGTAAGCTTAATTATATACTAGAAGAAAAGGTGATTATTTGTAAAGAAAAAACATTAATCCTTTAAAACAAAACTGTGTTTTGTTCAAGTAATACCACAGTTGTCAGTAATTGGTATGTGGTGATTTCACATAAATGGTCAACTATAAAATATAAACTTTCTCAGCTAAGATTTTAAAGTGGGATGCATTTTTGTATCAACTCTGGCAATAATATCTTGATTGTACGCTACTGGCTGGGACTATTACTGTTAATAATTTATTTCAACCATCTATTTTCTGAAACAAAAACTTAATAAAATATATTAATGCTGTTACAGTTTTATTTTAGAACCTTTTTATTGTTTTAGATCTATTCTCTTTTAAAATGTCTTTTTATCTCTCTTATAGTTCTAAAGCTTACTTGGTTTTTACACAAGATCTTAAAGACGAATACTGGTCTTGTAAAATCAAGACTAATTCAAGAATGATTGTATGAATATTCCTTTTTACGTAGCCTTCATAATTAAGTGAATAGCGAGACAGGTTAAAGGTTTTCATTTTGTCCTATTCATTTCTTACTTAGTTGTTTTAGGAAAAAGACCGTTTAGTTATTATTAATAATATTAGTCCTACCTCTAATCTTGCATTTAAGATATTACTTTTTTTTTTCCTACATCCTAGCTGAGTTTTATGATCTTAGACTTACTGTTGGTAGGTTTTGTGTGTAGAAAAATTGAAGATGCCTGAAAGAACCAATTAACTTGCCCTCATACTTGCCCTCGTTGGAAGATAGACCACACAATTATTTTGATTCATTTTCATACCGAAAACTAATTTTATGAAGACTGTATACATACATACACCTTTAGTATCTGTTTTCAGTACTAATGAGGTACAAGCCTCTGTAAGTATTGTATAATTTGGTTATTCTAATGGAAATCAACATTTCAGTATGAGTATCTATGACTGGGTATATTTTGATTTACAATTACGTACTTTAATCTGTTTTTATTTGATAAGTGTTGTGTGACTCTGTTGCATTTACCTAACATGGGGATAACCTTATAGTATGATACGGATCTTACTTGTTGAGCAACAGTCAATATACTTCACCTGTTATCTTGCCGTTCCATAATTTTTTCCAGATACGATTTTCACTGAATATTGTAGGAAATTCCAAGCGTTTAAATTCTAGGTTCTTTCATTTGAAACACTTTTTTGTAAACTAATAATTAAAACTCTGTGTCTTTTTCCGAAGACTTAATTATGTCAACAGAAAATACTAGGTTTTACTTACTAACACGTAACTGGATGTGCTTCTGGGGCTGGGGTTACACAGAAGCATTGGCTATATTAATGTTTCTCTTTCATGTTAAACATATATTAATTTATTCATATGTTCCTCTCACTTTATATTTTCAATATTACAAACTTACCTAAATAAATTTTGGGTTGGATTTAAAGCTGTAATAGATAAATACAAGAAAATAAGTTGTCTTCCACAAAATGCTTCCTAGAAAGCTAATGAAAGAGCTGAGGAAGGAATTTTAAGACATAAAGTAGTATCTAAATGAGAATTATTCTCCTGGGGCTATTAACTGAATACGAATGTCACTTTAACATTAACTAGTTTTTTCTCGTGAACATTTTTTGCAGATTTTTTGAGATCTTGTTTGAATCAAAGTTCGTTTTGGATTGCTTGTGTATATGGTTTACCTTTTTCTAAGGCATTTTTTTAACATGCTGCTACAGCTTGGAGCATAGGTCTAAGTAAAAAATGTTTCAATGCCAAGAATGGGAAAAACAAATGTTAATTATCAGTTTTGAATATTTAATGATCTTATTCTCTACAAATTGTTAGACAAGGAAAGAGAATCTTGATACCGAAGTGTAAAAGCTTTTGTGAATTTGCTAAGCATGATATTCAAGTGTGCGTGTTCATAGTTTGTTAGGGCTAATGGGAGATAATCAGATTCATCCCTCCAGTCAGTGTTTCTGGGTCCTTTGGTGCTCACGCGTATATTCTGTAGATGAAAATGTTGAAATACTCCCGTTGCCAGTGTAGTATGCTTGCATACATCATAGTCACGGTTTCAGTATTGCAAATTTTGAAGTAATGAAGCAGCAGGAGGTTTGTAATGGTGCCTGTGTGCAGTGTGAAGAGGAATGCTCTTCCAGAATGCCATTGCCGGATATTTGGGAAGAAAGTTACTTGAGCGTTTAGTCTTTACATAATGAAAGCTCTGGACTTGTAGTGTTTGGTGGATGCTAACTCTGACTTCAGGCATTTAGAAATGTGCAGTGTGGCCTCGAGTTTCGCCAGGGGAGGTTTAGACTGGATATTAGGAAAAACTTCACTGAAAGGGTTGTCAGGCATTGGAAGAGGCTGCCCAGGGAGGTGGTGGAGTCACCATCCCTGGAGGTTTTTAAAAGACTTGTGGATGAGGCACTTAGGGACATGGTTTAGTGGTGGACTTGGCAGGGTTAGGTTTACAGTTGGACTTGATGATCTTAAAGGTCTTTTCCAACCTAAACGATTCTATGATTCTTTAGGTTCTTGTCTATGAAGTAAGCAGTGATACGTTGCTGAGATCAGAAAATACACGGTCAAGTAACCTAGTAGTATCGTCTCAGCCTGGCTGAAGGGGTTTTGGACTGGCTGGTCTGAGTGGTACAGCCTAGACTGAAAACTGGAGGGAGTTGTTTGTGTGGTTTTGTGTTGATTTTTAAACAGAAATCTTACTGTGTTGTAAAGGTTTCATATGTGACTGGTTACTAACAACTGTGGTTGTATTAATGTATGTCTTGAGTTCTGGTTATTAATTTGTTACCTAACTTGAGTTCATGCAGAACTTTGCAAAAGGGAACAGAAGTAAGGGGCATCCTAGCAGCCAACTGCCAGCAGTGTCTTTAGTTGAACTTTTATTTTCCCACAAAACAGCTGAGAAATTGAAGCTGAAAGATTTTCAGGTTTCAGGAAAAATTAGAATTTCTGCAGAAACTGTAAAAGGAACTGAATAAGCAATAGAATTCAAAGCCTATAACAAGTTGAAGAAAAGGGAGCAATATAAGGTAATTTATGCCCTGGTTTGTTTTAATGTATTCAACTGAATTTGATACTATCTTCACAAGAACTAGTACATTTTCTGTTAAAATAATTCCAAACTCTTTTATTGAAACTGATTATTTTACTTTCAACTCTCTGCTTATTAAAGCTAAGGAACAGTTTCCCTGAAGACATTTGCATCTATTAGCAAAGGAAATATATGTACTACTAGAAAATACTTAACCTAGGACAAATTGGTGACAGCGGGATATTGAGCAATTAAGTCTTGTGTTCTCCGAGAGGATGTAAGGGAAAACCCAGATAAATGGAACAGATACTTAGATGGTTTAATTGAGCTGCTTAGACATTTTGTTTTCTGAAGAAAATACATACGTATATAAAAACTTTTGGGATTTGACTCTGAATGCTTTTTGGCTGTAGAATGGTTTTTGAAGAAAATTCAGAGCTTTCTGTGGTAAGTAGGAGAAACAGTGCTCCATTTTTCTACATTAAATTTGCTATTTTCAGCAATGGATTACCCTAGTGAATAGATGGGAAGGGTCAGGCAACAAGTACACTGCCAGTCTAATGACAGACTACAGACCAACCAGAAAAAAAGGTCACTCTGAACATTTACACTTAATTTCTGCTCTTCCTTAAACTAGTGCCATAATTCTCTCACTTCGCTTCAGTGTCCTCCATTTTTAGTGTGATCAGTCTCAGTGTAAATGTAATTGCCGTGTATTTAATCACTTTAATTTCATACAGTATCATTCAATTTTTTAAATGTAGTTTTCAGTACTGACCTCTGTTTTGTGGTGGTTAATTTTTTCTATGTTTTGAACTTTTTTTTTTCTGTCGACTAGTACCACACATATAGTTACATTTTAGATTGTTTACTCATAGAAAAAAATAAAATTTAGTGTATAGTGTGCTAAGTTTCCAAACAGAACACCTCTGATCTTCAGTCTTGTAAAACTTAGTTGAAGTTTAGGTGACTTCACTGATGAAAAAATACATTTTAAAGTTTATTTAATAATTGGTTCATGTTCTTGTAGGTGATCTGTGTTTTCTGTCTTGATTCCATAATTTGGAATTGTTGGGTACATATCCATAATAATAATTTGTGTGCTAGAGTCTGCTACTTAAACAGACATAGCAGACTAGCAGAAACCAACAGAGACATACATTTTAATCATTTAGAGTATATATGTGCAACACACCATTTCCAGAGTCTGTGTGTGTATGTATGTACGTACGTATATATGTACATAAATATTCAGTTCAACAGTAGTTAATGATGCTGATTTGGTGATATAGTTAAAGGTAAGTGTGAGAGCAAATTGATTTTACCCATTCCTTATATAACATGATTTTTTGGTTTTTAATATGTTGCCTATTTTTACTTTTTTGTTTTTTCTCCCATTCCACTGCCTGGCTATGGTCTTCATGTGCTTAACTGATGAAGATATTTCAGACTGTTTTTCTAAGCTTTTCTTCAAATATGAAAAGTAAATAATATTCAACAGTGAAATACTGTTTTGAGACTGTTTGGCTTCCAACGTTACAAAAATAGGTGGGGTCCGCCCCTTCCCCCCCCCCCCCCAAACTCCTGTGTTTTTAATTTAACAGCATTATTAAATCTTATGCATCATCATGTTGAAGAAATCGGTGATCTTCAAAATGCAGACTAATTAATATCATTCTGCTAAATACTGAGCATTTTTATATAATAACTGATTACTGCCAGAGATATGAATCGTACACCAGACTGACACACATAAAGCAGATTGTCCTCACTGTTGAAAGCAGAAGTGAAGTGATAGCAAACTACAGAAGTATCTGCATTTCAGTAGAAGATTAGGTACTTTAACTTCATCAGTGTACATTTGTTTTGTCTGTTAATTAAAAAAAAACAAACAAAAAACCAAACTTATCTATTGCATGGCTGTTCTTTGGAAGCTGATAATTATTGGCTAATTAAGCAGAGATTGGAGCGACAGGCTTTGGCTAAATTCTGTAGTGTAGTAATATTGATTTGTAGCATTTCCTTCCTCATAAAATTAAATCTGACCCTGGTTTTATTTTATTATTAATTTGGAAATATGAAAGTTTTGAAACTTTATCTTGTCAGTTGATCTGACAACCTAAAAGAAGGTGATCTTTCAAATTAAATGGGGCATGCCTATAAATAGCACATTGTGTACTATTTTATACTTCTTGGTACTGCTTAAAACTAAATAGAAAAGATATTTCCATAAAGGAATTACTCATATGGTGTGATATTTTCCACAGCTGTCACTGATCTCATTGTTGCGGTGCTGACTAACGGCCAAAAAAAAGGCAGAGTTTGACAGCTGTTTTGTAAATGATTTGAATGGCCTCTGTCCTAATGTTATCTTAAGCATTACTGTAGGTGGTATCAAATAGTACCCTTGTTTTCCCTCTAGACTTTGGTATTGAGCTCCCACTCCTTTCCACAGAGAGGTGGCTCTCTCAAAATAAGCTTGAAATATATTATAGGATGACAGCACTGAGAAGTTATTCTAAGGGCAATTACAAGAAATCTCTGGGTTGGTAGCCCTTATCCTTATGGGAGATCTCAACTTCCCAGACATCAGCTGGGATACCATACTGCTGTGCCAAGCAAGTCTGGGAAATTCCTGAAGTTTGTAGGAGATAACGTCTTGTCACAAGTACTCAGTGAGCCAACTAGGAAAGATGCCCTTCTAGGCTTGCTATTTGTGACTAGAGAAGGACTCGTGGGCGATGTTATCTTAGGTGGCTGTCTTGGCTGCAGTGATGATGAGATGGTTGAGTTTAGACTTTTTGGTGTAATAAGAAAATAGCTCAGCAGAGTTGCTACCCTGGATTTCAGGAGAGCAAACTTTAAGCTATTCAGGGAGCTGCTCAGCAGTGTCCCCTGGGAAACTGCTTTTGAGGGCTCAGGGGTCCATGAGTGCTGGTCAGATTTTAAGAACCACCTTTTAGAAGCACAGGAGTGGGCAATCCCTTTGTGGCAGAAGTCAAGCAAGCGGGGCAGAAGACCAGCTTGGCCGAACAGGGAACTCTTCTTGGAACTCAGGAGGAAAAAGAAATTGTATGATCTCTGGAAGCAATGTCAGGCTTTGCAGGAAGGTTACAGAGCCATGGTTTGCATAAGCAGGGAGAAGACACAAAGGTCCAAAGCTCAGCTAGAGTTGAAACTGGACAATGTTGTGTCAGAGAACAAGAAAGGCTTTTTTTGGTATGTTAATAGCAAGACGAGGTCTAAGGAAAATGTTGGACCCATACTTGCTGAAGATGGTCACCTGACAAATAGGGATGAAGAAAAAGCAGAGGCATTCAATGCTTTTTTTGCCTCAGCCTGTAATAATATCGATAGACCTTGGGCTGCCCGGTCCCCTGAGATGGAGGACCATGACTGTGGGAACAGTGGTATTCCATTTGTGGACACTGACACTATAAGGGACCCATTGTCTCAGTTGAATGTCCTTAAATCCATGGGGCCACATCAGATTCATCCCAGAGTGCTGAAGGAGCTAGCGGATGTTATGGCAGGACCCCTCTCAATCATCTACCAAAGGTTTTGGGAGCCTGGGGAGGTCCCTGCTGACTGGAAGCTAGCCAACACTATTCCAGTTTACAAGAAGGACTTGAGTAAACAACAGACTCTTAATCTAACCTCAGGACCTGTAAAAATTATGGAGATCATACTGCTACTGAAAGGCATTTCAAGAACAATGCAGACATCAGGCTGAGTCAACATGGGTTCAGAAAGGGAAAGTCCTGTCTAAGTAACTTCTATGATAAGGTCACCTGCCTGGTGGATGAAGGGACGGTGGTGGATGTAGTTTTTCTGGATTTTAATAAGGATTTTGGTACTGTCCCTCACAATATCCTTCTGGACATGTTGTCCAGCTGTGCGATGAGCAGGTAGACAGTGTGATGAGTGAAGAACTGGCTGTTCTGGGCCCCACCATTTAAAAAGGATGTTAAGGTACTTGAACGTGTCCAAAGGAGGGCACCAAAGATGGGGAAGGGGCTGGCAGGCATCTCCTGTGAGGAGTGGTTGAGGACTGAGGGTTTGTCTAGTTTGCAGAGGAGGAGGCTGAGGGGCGACCTCACCGCTCTCTGCAGCTTCCCGAGGAAGAGAGGGAGGTGCTGAGCAATTTTCCCTGGGACCCAGAGCCAGGACGCGTGGGAACGGCTCGAAGCTGCGTCCTTCAGGGGAGGTTTGGCCTTAACATGAGGAAACCTTTCTTTACCCAGAGGGTGGTCAAACCCTGGAACAGGCTTCCTGGAGAGGCGGTCGATGCCCCATGCCTGTCAGTGCTTAAGAGGCATTTGGACAACGCCTTTAATGCCCATGCTTTAACTTTGGTCAGCCCTGAAGGGGTCAGGCAGTTGGACTCAATGTTGTAGGTCCCTTCAAACTCAACTATTCTATTCTGTTCGGTTCTGTTCTATTCCATTCTATTCCATTCTTCTTCCTACCCCCTCCTTTCCCTGCCAGTACATGCTGAGGAAATCTCTGATGACATTTCCTCCCAGCCCTGCACTAGCAGAAGGCATTGAATGGGCAGTCATGTCCCAGCCTACGCGTTGGCTCCGTCACGGTGTGGGAAGGAGACATGGGCCTTCAGGTGGGGGTGAGAGCTGGGCAGCATCTTGACATCATTTGACCATCTGAACAGATTTGCCAAAAGCCGGTGGGAAGTGCAGGTTTTGAGTCATCTGTGTCCATCCAGTTGAGCTGGGTTGCCACAGGATGGGGGAACCCCACATCTCTGACCCTAGCGAGGCTCAGAGATCAAGCCCTCAGTGGTTACAGGGTTTTATTTTATTTTAAGTTATGTTATTTTAAGTTATGTTATTTTATATTATTTTTCTGAATCCGTTTCAGAGCTGATGCTCACAAGCACTAACACAATGCACATGTGTAACCGGGAGCAGGCAGATGCATTCCTCAATATAGCTTAAAAAAAACATCCCTTGCCGTCTGGCAAAGGAAAGCCACAGAGCCACGGAAAGTCGCAGCAGGAATAAGGCCAAGAGTCCCTGGTTCCTGAAGAGTGAGAACTTGAGGAATGAGCATCGGTACCGACCACACACAAAAGAAGAGGAGGAGGAGGTGTGTGGTACCGTGGGGTATTTTCCAAAGGATGACACGTAGTGATGACAAGCACACTTCCTGCTTTCCAAAACTTGCTCCATCGCTGTGCTTCTTGGCCAGTGGCGCATGAAAAGCGCTCTTGTGCCTGCCCTGCACTTCTCTTGCACGCAGGGAGAGCTGAAAAGCAGCAGCTCCGGATGGTGCAGCGAACCTGGAGCCCTTCCAAGCACAGAATGATTTGCACAAGCAAGAACGCCTGCAGAAATGGAGCTGAGAGAAGAGCAGAGCTCACTCCCGCTCCAAACAGGCGCTGGGCAAGAGAGCCCGAGGGATCCAGGGCACGAGTGGTGCCTTGGAGGTGCAAGAGCAGCAGGCAAGAACCGAGCCGAAAGGGCCCGGAGGAGCCCTGGCAAGGGGCTGTGCTCAATGCTGCAGAGGACAAGAAGCAACCCCCGGGGGCCACCCTGGGGGCCCACCCTGGGAGTCCAGAAAGCTTCCTCCCCCCGGATGCGGGGCACGAGGGCCACCTTCGTGGAGCAGGAGCAGCAGGCACCTAGCCAAAATGGCCCAAAGGAGCCCTGGCAGGTGGCCGTGCTCAGTGCTGCAGAGGAAGGCAAAAAACCCCCGGGGACACTGGCTAGCCCACCCTGGGGGAAAAAAAGCCTTCCTCCCCCCAGCTGCAGGGCACGAGGGGCCGTCTTCGTGGTGCATGAGCAGCAGGCAGTGACCCAGCCAAAGGGGACCCGAGGAGCCCTGACAAGTGGCCATGCTCAATGCTGCAGAGGAAGGCAAAAAACCCCCGGGGACCAGTGCCAATCCACCCCGGGGGAAAATTCCTTCCTGACCCCAGCGCTGGCGATCGGCTAGTCCCTGAGCATGGGAGCAAGACCTGCCTCCTCGTCCCACAGGCTGGTCACGCCTCCCAGGAGATGCCCAAGCCCTACTCTCCCTCAACCTGGAGCCACCTCAGCGGCTTCCCAGAGTGGCCAAAGGCCCCCGGCCTGATCAACCTTGGGGACAAGAATCCGTCCCACGCCGGGCAGGGCACCAGTGGGTGCTCCAAAGCACTGGGACCCCTGCCAACATCTCTGCATCCCATTGCTTACGGCTGCTGCCCCTGGCTCCGCAGGGGATGAGGATGGCGAGCTCTGCAATGCTCCTCAAGAAGCCATTCCCTTGGTCTGGCCATGGCTATCCAGCTGAAAAGGATCTCTGTCCATCAGATGAGCTTTGAAGGTGGCCTTGCTGGAAGCTTGTCTTGCAGGGGAGAACCTGCAGCAGGCTCGTCCCACTTCCTCTGGTCTTCCTCCCTCAGCCCCCTCCATGTAATTCCACCGGCTCCTCAAGGGCTTCCTCTGGGATGTCTTCGGGCTGCCCCCAGGCCATCTCTGGCAGGGGGATAGGGGACGGTGCTCCCTTTTATCCTCTCCCAGGGCATTGTGACTGCAGCGTTGCCGGGTGGTGGCCCTGTGACATGGTGGGTGACGGGCCCCGCCCTGTGCAGCCCCACCCACCGCCCCTCCACCCAGCACCCTTTGGAGGAAGGCCTTTGGGGTGCTGGCCCCGAGGCAGTCCCTGTGCCCAGGAGGCCCAGTGGGCTGTCCCTGCCCTTGGTGGCCATGCGCTGGGCACAGCTTTTGCTATTCGGCTCCCAAGGATGAACTTTGAGTTTTGAGTTATGCTTTGAAACAAACTGGTAGCCAGTACAATTTAAGACCATGCTTTCCTCTTTGCAACGGACCCCACAAGGCTAATGAATGAGGAAATAGCATGCCCTGAAATGATTAGTTGTAGCTGTGCTAACTGCATTCCTGTACTGTGCTGTAAGTAGCAACAATCCAGACTGGAAATAACAAATTCCTAGATAGTTGCACTGCCTGCAACATCAAAAAGGAAAGGTCATGTCTTTTAGTCAGTGTCGATGGGCATAACTTTCTTTAACGATTCCTTGGCTTTTTCTTTTTAGCTATGTTCATCAATGGCCATTGAGCTTGTTTTTATATTTCATCCCAAATGTTCCTGTGAACTCCCGTTACACAAGAGGGCACATCAGTATGACTGTTTTCAGTATAAAGCGAGTGCTGTTTACAGCAGTTGAGTGCAACAATTCTTCTCACACCCTCGTCGTGTTCAGGTGGCCCCAAGTTCATCCTAGCGCTTGAAACATGTGACCAAACACGTTTCACATCAGTGTTCGTTCTCTAATGCCCTTTGACAGCCATGTTTCAGGCAGCTGATGTAGAAATAAAGATGGAAGGTTTAAAAATGTATTTTGCTTGGCCACCCTTGCCTGGTGCTTTTGGCTGGCTGTGACACAACCCACCATGGAGGCATTATCTAATGTTTGCTTCTGCTCTTAAAAAAGATCCTCCAGAGAGGGTGATTTCATTAGTGACCAACATGTTTGACATCATGTGAGTGCTCTTATATACAATATTAGCACCAGTCTTTGAAGCTGAATAGCACTTTTCTTCCTATGGATTAGTTTTCATAATTGCCTGTTTTGCATTTCCAGCTCTGGTGGCTTTTATGATGGGAAAGGGAACATGTCCTGCATTGTTTTGTTCTGGACCATTCCCTCTGATTATTTCTCATAGTGTTTCCTATAGGGACTACCTGTCCTTTTCATCCACATCTGTATGAGTGAAACTGTTGGAAAAAATAATCCTAAGGGCAATATCTTTTTGTCAGTATGAGCTAGCAAAAGGTGGAAATTAAACGGAAGGGAGTTACGCACTTCTAATATCCAAATTCAGCAGCTCAGCTAAGAAAACTTCTCTTGAACAGTAAAGGCTGGGGTCATAAGTGATGACTATTAATTCCCACTGGCTAGGTATGATTTCATGCTCAATATATGCACTTCACTGGCAGGTGCAGGTGTTTGGTACTTCCATCAAGTGAGCCTGAAAGGTCATATTCATGCCGGTGTGGAGCCCACCCGAGCCACCTTCCCTCCACGGGGCATCTGAAAGTCCTGTGCTGGTCCCCACAGGGCTGTCAGGCGCCGACTGAGGAGCCTGCACGTGAGCAAACCCCATGGGCACTCTGTCAGGCTGGTCATGTCTTTCAGGGATTTGTATTGCCTGGAAAAAAATTGCTGATGTTTAGGAACCTTTAAATTTGGGTTTGGTCCCCCATGTCTTGTCTGTAAACTCAGAAAACAGGCTAAGAAGGGGCAGATAAAGATGGTTCTCTCTCTCCTTCCGTCTTTTTTTTTTTTCTTTTGTCTTTTATTTGGGGAGTGGTTTGCTGGTTTCTAGACTGCCACTCTATTATCATACTTTAAGTTTCCCTAGTCTCAATTCTCCTTTCACCTTTATATTTCATTGCTCTTTTTCTCCCATTCTCACCTACAGAGAATGAAGCTTATAGATTCCTGAATAAGATTTCTAGCCTAGGATGTCTCAGCGGGCAGAAAACACAGAAAAATGTCATCAGCTTGCTGAAGATTTCTCCTGTGATAAGGGACACTGCCTGTTGCTTGTATTTTATGCCACCAATGTAATGCATTTCTTCAGGCATTATTATTGTCTTTTCCTTTTTTTAACAATTGAGATTTGAGGAAATATAGGACATTAAGAAACCAAAATTTGAATACATATACTGCTGATTATTGCACCGTAATTGCACTACTTTTCCCAATAGTATTTAACTAATAATGTAAAATCTATTGGCATTGCAAGGTGGAAGAAATATTCATGAATTGCATAACATTTGTTTAAGTTAATAGGGTTAATAGACGGTATTAAAGTAATTGACAATTCTAAGTGTAGAAATATGTCAAAAACTAATAGAACATTGACATTTAACTTCACAAAGAAATGTATTTTTACTTATAATCTTGGGATATTTAGCAAAATGTAATCTTATCTAACTTACTTTTTTAGAAAGCAGGAAGGCATTAGGAACAATTTCATAACGGTATCATCTAGGAGATTACACAAAAGCTGCTCCGGTAACTCAGAGTGAAACTTTAGATTGATATTTTGTGATTTATTGTTTTTCCTCCATTGAAGTCAGTTACATGGTACTTCTTGTGCCTTCTGCAGGACCTACAGAAGTAAGATTTAATGCTGCTTTTCAGTTACTGAAGTTATCTGGATGCTGGCCTTATGCTTACAATGCACCCAGAAAGTTTTCCTTTTTCATAAAAAGATCAAGAACTGCTAAAGAAGTACAAATTTGCAGTTGCGGTTACATGGCCTGGATAAAAATGAAAATAGAGATCAGTTGTCTTGAAAATCTGTGGTCAGGATTTTTTTTCGAGCATGTGTGTATCTAAATGTGTAAGGAAATACTACCACAGTGAACTGGATATTAAACGGAGAATGATAATAGCCAAGAATTTGGTTTCTAAGAAAAAAAAGTATGGAATATTAATAAAAATGTATCCTCATGCGGATAGCATTACCTAGTCAGTCATCCATAATACCATCATTTCCAACAAAATATCCTTTGAATTATCTAGTGCATTGACTAACTTTTCAGGGATGAATATAATTTTCCTTTTAAAAAAAAAATCTAAAGAGAATTTGCTCCAACTGCGGAATCATCAGGAGACGGTGCCACTCCAGTTACCTGAACTGAGAGTCTGATATACCATGCAGTATAGAAAGAAGTAGGATTAGAGCTGGCCCAGTAGCTGAGATAGCTAAAATAGCATTTGGGATTGAGAGACCAAGTCAAAGGTGTGATGGCTATTTTTATAGTTAGAAGTTAAACAGGGCCAAGGACTGATTTCTGGCCCTTAAACCAGATGACAGGCCACATCCATGCTACATGGCACGTGGTTTTAGGGCCCGGAAACACAGTAATTATTTTCAATTTGTTGGGGGGGAGTGGTGGTTTTTGGTTAGGGTTTGGGTTTGTTGTCTTTTTTCTTTTTCTACCATTTGAAGTTGGTCGTTAAAATGGCTCTAAAATTTATTCCTATGAACAGACCTTACAGCCAAAGAGAAATTTTCTCCAAGTTCATTTTTGACAGATGTGGTACAGAATTGCCAGGTTTAAGATCTGCCCAGAAAAAGATGCTGGAGAAGGTGCGTACTCGAGGGTACAATAGGATGACATAGTGGAAATCATTTGCAAAGAAGAAAGATTCTCTGACACCTTCTCTAGAGAGAATTTCGTAGTCACAGCCAACATTTGTAACAGTGTAAATTAAGTGGCTTAAATAATATCCCTTTTAGTTGTAGCTGAAGCTGTTAGCTATACACTACGTACAGTTACCTCTGCAATCAGCTCTTGTTTAGTTCAGAAAAAGCAGTGTTCAGTGGGGGACAAAAAGAACATCTTGTATAACCTGGTTTTTTGTTTATTGCATTTACTCATTGCTTTGGGAGTCCTCAGGGTGAAAAATACCACATAATTAATCATTATATAAGTTAGTACCATCATTGTTTGAAAAGATGAAACTACTCTATGAGCAGGGAAAGTATGTTAATAATCTTTCCAATTTGTATAATGTTTCTTTGTATTATAAATCACTTTTGGTTATTTTATATCACCTATCCTCTAGCATTTAATCCAGATTCAGGAATATTAGTAATCACCTGTTGGCATAATATTAAGTATTCAAATTTCTTACAGTATATATAAGTTAAAATACTTTCTACGAATGTTGTATCCCTAGACTAACGACTAACTGTACCTTCCATGAGCCTCAAGCATGACTATGATGTTTATAGATTAATTTAGAGAGTATCCAGTATGCTTAAGAAGTAATCACATCTATGTAATGCAAATATAAAATTCAGAACTGAAGAGATTATTATTTGGAAGTTGGATTCAGTTAAAAGAGCAATAAAAACTGGATGAAAACTTGCAAATAAAAGTTTTAATGATCTTTGCAGAGGATTAAATTGTAACCAGTGAAATCATAAACAAAGCCATATTTTTATCTTGCTTAAAGGTAAAATAAACTAAGAGTTTCAGTTACAAGGAAAAAAAAAAAAACTATATTCTTTTGTTGCTGACACTATCATCCATAAATAGTGTTGAGTTCAGTGTATATGAAAAAGCTGGAGGTAACCTTGTAAGGAAGACCTTTAATCATTTTAGGCTTTAGCATGGAAGCCAGTGTCCCTTTCTAAAGCTGTATAAATAATAGAGCTTTGGGTTACCCAGGTAAAATGAAAAAGAGGAAGAAAACACTTTCTAGCTTCCCTGTCCTCCTCCTCAAAAAAGACGCCCCCAAAACCAACAACAAAACCAGCGACTTCAACAAAAAATATTTTTTATTTCAAATATTATTGATCGTCTTTGTGGAATAATAATTTTTCATTTTTATGGTTGAAGTTGTATAAAGATAGATCTGTTTACATTTAAGAGGAGAATTTATTCCACTACAAAACAAAGCATTTCTGGCTATAATTAAGTAGAACTAACCTACTTTTTAAAAAAAATCTTATTCTACAAAAATTATAAAATTATAATTAAATTTATATTTTAATATCAGAAACCCATAACATTTTAGAAATTCTTCAACACATTTACTGTGTTAACAAGCTCTACCTTTGATGACATTATTGGATATTTTTTACCAGTATTCTGAAACTCCTGTTACTTGGGCAGAACAAACGCATGAAATTTTGCGATTATCTTTTCATTACAGCTGTCAAGAGCAATGCTTTTCTTGTGAGGTTTATGGATATCTGCATCCAGCCCTTGGCGATGCTCATGCTTACACCGCTGGACTGATGTTTTGCCATTCCCAACCCAATTCAGTTCATTTCCCCCATAAATAATAATAGCCATAGAGGGTTTTTTTTTTTTCTTGTGCTGTGATTATCACAATAAAGATACCAATGGATAGATACAATTTGTAGTTACTTACACTTGGCTATTGTATCTTTAGCTTATTCTTAAAAACTTAGCATACTTTTATTACTTTGGTTTGGAGTGGTTATTGTGATTTGTCACGGTACATTTCTTTGTCATTTTGACAGTGACGGTGACATCTCTTATTTTCGGGGTTTAAAACACAGAATTTTTCAGACTTGCAACAGAATTTATGTAATTATTAGCATGTGGTGAAAATAGGTGTCTGAAAATGTTACAGGTAACCATTACTGAGAAATTGTTTGCCTTTTTTTCCCCGTTTCTCCAACATGTATCTTCTGTATTTCTTTACCCTTTTGACTTTACATGCTCATTCCTTCTGTCCAGGCTGTCTGGATGAATCTTGAGATTCTGTTTGCACTTTATTCACCCCCAGGCTACTCCTGAACGATACATGTGCTTTCTTTTCCCCAGTGGCTCTGTAGGAAGTAGGACATCTGCCTCTGTAGCATTTACCTCCGTTTTGTGCTAAATGTCTCTCAGAATGGAGTCATGAATGGCTGTCAAACTGGGATGTCCTGCAAGGCAAACCGAAACCTTGAGAGGCTGCCACTGGCTCATGCAGAGACTTTGTAATTGAATGTTCTACATCATTTCACCCATTTGCAAAGTCTCACTTGTTACAGTTTACATGGTAATTTAAAATATTGGTGGAGGGTGAGGCACTTGCAAACTGGGCAAAAGGAGCTGCTCCAAACATGTCTTTGTTAGGAAGGTCGAGAGCTTTCATGGGTGATTACAACGCTGCCCTCCAGCAGGAAGACCAAATTACAGAGTCGTCTTCTCTAGGCAAAAACCAGCAATGTCAATGAGCATAGCATGCCCAGAGTTCCTTTACATTAAGGGTAGCAAAAACTGTACGGAACATCAGAAATGATGTGAATTTCTGTCACTGGAGTGGGAAAAAGGTGAAAGCTAAGTGAGCATTTAGGTGAGAAACAGATCTTCTGTAGAATGAGAGAAATGCTGATGTCTGGGGTAAGAATCATACAAACAAGATCTCATATTTTTATAAAAGAAGCTTGGGGATACTAGCTTGGCTACAGGGACTTGTGGTTGCTCTGACATAGCCTATCTTTGGTTATATGTGATTATAGGCATGGGTAGGTACTACTATGCCTCAGATCAGATGAGATGAGGACTGACTGCAAAAACAGGCCCAGGATACCTAGAAAGAAGCTGTGGTGCTATGTGGCACCTTGAGCTTGTATAGGTTGCCGAGGCCAAGGTAGAGGAGTGGAAGAGGAAAGCCGAGGGAGAGTGGACTGTATCTCCTGGCTCCTCAGCCACGTTGCCTTCATTGTCCTTTGGTCACTGAAGTGGGAATAGCTGGTGCTGGCACTGCATTTCATTGTCTTGTTCATGCTTCGGATTAGACAAGAAGAGGTGGGAGAAAAGCAAGGACAAGCAGGAGATGCGTGTGCGAGGTGCGAGGCTCTTCAGTCTAGCCCAGCTACTAGTGTGGGCTGGCCCTACTAGTTCAGTTTGACGGTGGAGGATGGTGGTTGGCGTACTGGGGAGGATAGCCACCATAGTCTCTCTATGAGTATTGATACAGCTCCTGTAGGCACAAGGATTTGAGAGATGAATGTTGATGTTTTCATTATAGTTGGATCCCTTTATGGTCAATGAGAAGAGGGAGACAGAGAGTGCTGACCTGGAACCCCAAAATGAGGTTACCTACCAACTCTAGAGATCTTAGGAGCAAACTGATCTCCTAATTTGGATGTCTGAAATTGAACCTCATCAAAACCCACCTTTTTCTGGTGCCAGTCCTTTTCTACATCCTTAGGTACTCTTGTGATGCCAGAAGCAAATCTGCCAGTGGTGTCTCTTGGGCTCTGACAATATTTTTTTTTTTCCTCCAAATTTCTCTCCCTCTCAAGTTTCTATATTTAATCTTTTTGATGTTTAGAGAGTACAGGTGGTCAGAATCTTTACCCAAAACTGATCTCAGCTGTCATCATGTTGGCAAGTTCTGGTGTTCTTAATGGTTTGGAAGGAATTGGTTTTCTACGTTGTCTAAATAATGTGGCTACTTGATTATTTGTATGAATAGAGCCATGCATGGAGGAAACTTCTTCATCTCTGTTTCACTTCAAGCTTCTCTTTTGTATATCCTTGTCTGTAATATAAAGGAAGGAAGAGGGCTGTAATGATGCCTTGGTATGTCGAAGATAAGAAAAGACACAGTCTTTGTACTCACTACCAAGTCCATTTATAATAATAGATTAGCTAAGAAGCTTAGGTGGTTTAACTTCTTTAGCTGAAAGTTGGCAAATCGTCATCGCCTCTTCATTGTGCATTTGTGTCATTGTGTCTGTATAAAAGTATGAATGTTAAAGTTCCGTATTTCAGGGCCAAGTCTTTGGACCATGTAAATTATTTCATTCCATTAAGGCCAGCGAGGTATTGTTGAGGCACAAATCTTTGGACAAATTATCTTAGAGAAGCATCTAGTGTTGCTATACTTAATTTATGGTATTTCTATAGGTTGCTGTGATTGCACTGTAACGGGTAGACAGATCAATGTACCGGTATGTGATTTAGCAATAAGGGTGTAAGAGATGTGGATTTATTTCTCTTCACATCTTTAAAAACTTTGAAATTAATGCTGGTTTCAGCATCACTGCTCCATTCAAGGCCTCAGGCAATTACTTTTTAATCAGTATTTGAAGAACTCCTTTTTCACCTTAAGGAACATTTTTATGAATGTGGAAATGTGCATGGTTTCTCCAGGCAATAAAAAAACATTAGAATGGGGAGAGGGGTGGAGGAGGGTAGGGTAACAATTTTGACAACTCCGAGGAACCTTAATTTATAGAAACTTAATTTATACAAGCTGATAGGCACTCCTACAGTGATGCTCTACACAGGAAGAAAATTTGCTTGTGAGCCAAAATCCCAGGCTAGTAAAAGAAGTCTGCTAATCAGCCCAGCATTAAAGATGATATGTGGGCACATATATTCCTGCATGGAATCCCAAATCAGTTCAGATTTGTATAATACATACACGTTGTGCATAGATTATGGACTTCTGTAAAATACGACAATATAACTCTGTTATGATAGAATGATATATTGCAAGATTGAGCTCTAAATAATTCCATATTTTGCTTTTTAATTAAAACCAAGTTATATGGCTTTACCTTTATTTTTCATACTTATACAGGGATTTTCTGTGGTGGATGGCAGATTTAAAATGTTCTAGCCAAAAATAAGATCTGCGGACTGTATAAAACCAAGCATCTTCAGTTCTCAGTAGGATACAGAATTTGCCCATTTAATATAAGAGAACATTATATAAACATAAAAATCTATAAACAACTTGTTAACCTCAGACACTCGGGGCAGGGGGGGAAACGGGAGAATAACCCACGCACTCTGCTTTGAAACCAAGCAAATCCAATGTACATTAAACCAAGAGCTGAAAAGAACTGTGAGAAAAATTATCCTATGTGGCTCACGTCCTTTAATCTAACATTTTCCTGTTGTATTAGTTTACACTTTAATAAAAAGTAATTGTAAAGAATGTTTTTCAAAAATTAAGTATTTTAATTCCAATTTCCTAATATATTAAGTTCTCAGAGTAATGAGACATTAAACACGCGGGTATGTACTTCGGAGTGTTTTTCATTATGCTTTGTCATTACGCTACATCAAACTTTGTATTTAATTCGTTGCACGTTTGTATAATTATTATATTTTTAATTGTTAACAGAGTGATATTTTCCCCTGGGGAAAAGAATGCCATTTTTTCAAATTCTAACAGCTTAGGCTAACCAAATCTAAGATAAGATACAAAGCCAACAAAGCTGTCTAGTTTCTTTAACACCAGATAGTTTAATTTAAAATTACAACTCTTCAATATGATTATATGATTTGGTAGGGTAAATATTTGAGCTTATTTCCCATGCAATAGGGAAAAGAGCTTTTTTAGTCACTTATTCTAAAGTGATACAATCTACAGGCACTGTACAGAGCTAGATCAAATGTCAGGAAGAGAGACTGAAAAAAAAAAAAACAAAAAACATCCTGACATGACATTCTGCAAGAGACAGAATAGTGTTGACAGTTTAAAATTTAACTTCAACGATACTAAGACTTTGAGCCAGGAGACTTGTTTTCAAAGCTGTCTCGTTTCCCAGCTGGTCTTCACCTGATGTGGAACCCCTGGTTCCTTCACCGTGAAATAGAGAACAACTGTCCAGATCTCCTTTATAAAGTATTGCAAAAGAAAATCTATAATGAAAAGAGCCTTATGAAGGAGTAATGTTTTATAGTAACTCTTAGTTTAAATTCCATTTTCTATTAGTGCTACCGGAAGTTGAAAGAACCATGGCAAAACACAAAGAGGTAAATAAAAGGTCTCGGGGTGGAGAAGAGAACTAGTCAGGAGAAGACACTTGACTTGAGAATTCTCTTCTCCTTCCCTGACTTGAATCTGTCATCTAATCCAGCTTTGAGATATTGTTGTGCTACAGTTTTGAATGAAGATTGAGATATTAATGAAGGAGGATTATTGCTAGTGTAGGATTTTCTTATATCTAACTGATCGGAAGGTTATTTTTTTTATTTTTAATTTCTGTATGAATGCTTTTGAATTTAACAATGTGTTGTTTTGTTTTAAATAGAAATGAGCCATAAAAAACAAAGCTGTGTTGAACTTAAAATCAGTGATTAAGCTTGTTGGGGGTACATGAAAAGTATTTATAATAAAAACCAAAACTTTTCCAAACAAAAATTTCCAGCGGGTAAAGATTTGTAGATTTTGCCTACAAATTCATACATTCTGTGTTGAATATTCCGGGGGGAGCAGTGGAGAGGCAGTCTGAACTCAGTTAAAATGCTTTGTGCTTTATCCAGTGACCAAAATATCAAATTAAGTCTCCCCTTAAGTCATGGTCTGCCTATGCAGAGCAGTCAGCCTTCTCTTTTCTCCTGTGGGCTGGACTCCAAGCAGATTTCATCATTCTACAACGAATGCTCTGAGGGAGTTGTGCGGTGTATTATATAGGACATTGGTTGGTAGCCTGGCCCATAAAGGAACAGTTCTGGGAATATGGATCTGAACACTTTTTTTTTTTCAATTATCTTTTATAGAAATAAGGATAATTTCCACTGAAATAGTTTGATCACTTTGGTGAAATAAAATAAGGCAGTTCAGCTTGAGAAATGTCATTTCAGTAGAGTTGGTTTCGTTGGAACAGTTTGAAATATTCTGTTTCGTCATTTTCAAAATTATATGCTTATGAATTTGCTTTATGAATGCTTATGAATTATTTGCTTATGAACTTCTATTTTTTTAAATACTTCCTTTTAGGTAGAAATAAACAAGTTCTGAAGTACCATTCCACCAACTGCTTTTGGTCAGTTATCAAAGACTTTTTATTTGATTAACACAATAGATTTCTTTGTCAGTTCTGCATAAAATAGCAGCTGCCAAGGTACAACAGAAGAATTGCTCTCAGCATCAGTTACTGCCATTAGCACATCTCTCAAAGATCCTACATGCTTCGAGATCTGAGGTTCCTTGTCTGTTGCTTTTCAGCAGACAGGTAGGTGTATTCTTAAACCTTTCTTTTCCAAGCTCATCGTTGCTGCTCTTTTTATTAAAGCAGTAGAAGAAACTGTTTAGAATGACTCAGGAGGGGATAATAGAAAAAAAACATATTATTAGTAGTAAACGATATCAAAATTATGCTATTACATGACCTGTTTGCTGGCTATATTGCTTCAGCCAAGGGCTGTTGGTTTTATCCTCATGCAGCTTATCCCTTCACTGAAGTAATGGAAAATCATATTTATTCAAAATTACTAAAGAAAGCCAACATAGAAATTTGTTTTGTTCTCATTTCTTGAGAGTAGCAATATGTAACACAGTCTCGGTGTTTTAGGAATGTGCCTTTGGTATCCTGATCTTGAAAAGTCTCACAGTTTTGCACATTTAAAGTTGGTATATAGATGTCACTGTAAGTAGTCGTATCTGTAGAAGCTGCTGATTTATTTGCATGAATTCAAATTTGCGGATCAAATATGGACCAATGTACAACATAGGTATGGAAAGTGTGAATTTTGAACATCACTGTTAAATGCAGCCATCTCACTGGGAGTCCTGAGCCATCTCTGTAAGGATATTATTCTAAAAATAAGAGTGGCAGCAGAGGTAAAGGTGGATAGGTAATAGAGGTGTCACAATGTTTCATCTTAGTTATTCAAATCAGAAATACAGACTTGTTTCCTAAACAAATAAAGGATCTCTGTACCTTCCCAATGAAAGCAGTCTGTCTTTTGTTTTTGACTGCAAGAATATGAAAGAGTACCCAAAATAATGGAGAGGAAGAAACATGTTTCATTCTAAACAGGTCTAAACAAAAGAAAGTTTCAAAAAAGAGGTAATTGAGTTGAATCCCATTATTAATTCAACTGTGTGCTGTCAGGTCCTAGCAGTGAGTTCCACCTGTAAAAATGTCTCTATTCTCAACACACTGAGATGCTATCAGAGGCTAAAAGCACAAAAACAATCCTGTCTTATTCGTGGTAGTGCTGTACTTGCATCGCACGAGTTACATTTTCAATGATGAGAGGCTTTTTATCAGTCATACAACAAGTAGGAAATAGCAAAATTATTTTTCATTTTCTTCAAAAGGTGTTTTTTCATGCACACAGTTCTAGAACTTCAAGTACTTACCCTCACGCTTTCATCCACAAACAGTATTGGCCACAAAGAAAGAATGCGTTATCAAAGCAGCCTTTCAGAATAACAAATCCATTAGAAATTTCAAGCTACCTACGAAAAAGATCAGACGATAACCATTCCGGATGTGACTTGGGCTGGGAAAGAGTCATGACTAGGGAGGTAAAACCTTATGCCTTTGGCAGGAGATGGAAGAAATCACTCAAAGGAGGAATTTTTGCGAATGTGGTTTTCCTTAACCTGTGAGCAGAAGGTATAAGTAGTATCCTCAAGTGTAAATGGTGTCACTTTAAGGTAGCATACTCTGGTTACACACTTTGGGTTATCTGAGGGTGTCACTAATAAATACAAAATGCTTTGATCTAAAAAAATACAGAATCCAGGCAGACTGTGAAAATCCCATGCAATTCTTTAGAAACCGTAAGAGTAGTAAACTTTGTTGCCAGTGTTTTCATGGCCAAAGCTGTACTTCCCTGCTGCTTCATTAACGGTGCGGTAAACAGGAAAATAGAGGAAAGCTCTCTGGTTAGTCATTCCCTGCTTTGGCCTAAATGTTTTGCAGAGGATGGGAATATAGTATCTGTAGGAGCCTTCTGTCTTAAACCCAAGATACATCTGCTTAAGCTGAGATAATGTCAGATGCGTTACTACCAGGTTCGATCTTTGGTGAGTGAGACCTTTAAAAAGAGGTTTTCCTAAGTCAAGCTGTTTTTGGCAAAGGATGACAAGGAATCTGTAGCTGTCTGTGTATTTTACTTGTGGCATGACATCGAGGTCTAGCAGGGGGAGAATGTTAATTTATATGAAGCAACAAAACTAAACAAAAATGCAGCAAACCACTAGTCTTTGTAAGACCTGTTAGATTTGACTGAATTTTTGTATCTGAAAAATAGTAATTTTTTTCTGACATCATTGAAAAGTAAATTCATCAGAGCCAATAATCTGGTTTTTGTCTAAAATCGCTCAACTTCTAATTTATACTGCATTAATATAGACAGAAATTTAAAACTGAAGATGATTCAAAACATTCTGGATTCGTTTCTTCATGTAAATCTAGGGATCTGAAACTTTCTTTCTAATAAGAGATTGGAAAAAGTTTTTAAAGACTCAGTTTTCCTGAAGGCAGTATTGTTTCTTACCCGCTCTTACTGGTAGCTCTGATAAACTGCATTAGCTGTAATGAACCACATTGTAAGATGTCGTCTCTCTTGTCTCTATGATAAATGTGTTCCCACCAAGGGTATATCTAACACACCAGACCTTTGGATGCTGATGGTTAATTTTGCCTGCACATTACTGGATGTTGAGGAAAGCTTGAGTAGAGTCTCTCTTTGTAGAGAAAATAATTAAAAATGGGTGTTTTGTAAATGCAGCGTTCTTGCAAAGTTTGAGAAATATCTGTAGTTGGAAGATGGATTTGCACTACCTGTTCCTGATCCTTTAGGGATAGCTCTAGCGTTCTGATCTGAAGTGCTCGGCACTGTTTTTTCCAGAGATGTTTTCTCTTATAAACGCATGGAAATGGAGTTTATCCATTCTCGGTTTAGTCAGCATTCACCCATTCTCACTATTCAGTATCTGGAGATGAAGAGCTGAAATTATGGGGGGCGTTTATTTTAACTCTGCAAAAAATGTGATTTGGCCACTTTCTTACTTATCGTATCAGTGCTCTGTCCACAGGCCATAGATAGAACTAACTTTTTGTAGGAAATTGAGAATCTTGAGTGTGCAATTATATCAGAATCCTACAGTAATAAAGAAACACAGTAGTGACATGTATTCCAAAGGATTATTAATTTGATTCCTTTTTCCTCCCTGTCTCTGTTCTCGCTTTCTTTTTGCTGGAACTCTGATGTTAGTTCTTAGAAAACTCTGAGGGGTGTGCTCTGCTTTTTAGGTGATAATTAAATCTGTCTTTAAAAAGTAACACTTCTCCAGATAGTCTTGAGCAACTTTAATGTATATCCAGATGGCTATCGGTATGATTGCAGTTCCATGGCAGACTTTTCCATTCTTTTGTCTCATTCTTCTCCCTCAACATTTGAATATTTATAGAAGAGTTTTGGACATTATTGACATGTACTTTGAAAGTGAGGATGATCATCTCCATCTTCCGTGCAAACTCTTGAAAAGGAAAATGAATTTCTTGCAGAGTGTGATCCTGCCCTCTCTTGTACAGTTTGGCATGAAGTTTCATCACGTAGCTTCTCCTGTTTTCAGCTTGTGACCTGACTATAGATCGTCAAATACATAGATTTGTTCATGAACAAACATGTCTTTTTTACTTAAACTGTACTAAGTGAAAGGTCAGATAAAAGTCACAACAGGATTAAAGAAGAATACTTGTGGCACTGTGTACGGGTCTAACAGACTGCTGAGAGAGAAGCAAGGGGCTTTCTTGGTATCCTGGCAACTACATCCAGTGGATCAAGTGGGTTGTCAGTCAAATATTGGGAGATTTATAATTTGATTTTAAATATATATATATTCTGAAGGCTATCAAAAGATTTTCATGAGGGAATCAGGAAGCTATATTATTTAAAATTCAGAGTAGTACTCAGTGTATCCTTTTTTCCTGTGTCTCTCTTGTCTGTTCTAACAGGAATATAATTATCATCCTAAAGGACAGAAAAAAACAGAAAATGGTTATTTTTCCTGTTTTTCACACTAATTTGCATTTTGGGTTTGTATGTGTTTAGGTTGTTGGTTGAATTACTAGTTGCAGCCAGCTTTATTTGAACAATAATTGCATGAGATTAGAGCAAACCCAACAGTTTAAAAGCACACCCTAAATATTTACAGGTAGAGTTTTAAGAACATTTGTAACAATTTATAACACCATTTGCTTGGCTACACTCAGACTTTTTACAGATATTAGCAGAAAATTATTTTGAGGTATGTGTTTTGGTATTTGAGTGTGTATATAAAATAAACGACTCCTAATATGTGTATAAATACCGACATACGTACAAAGAGTGTAATTTTCAAGCCTTCTGGGTAGCTATCTCTTGTTATTTTAGTTGAGTTTTTTGTGCTTCCTAATTCACAACGTCAAGCAGCAGGTTAGAGGAAGAGAGAGGATTTTCCTGACACCACCTTAGGACAATCCCATTTCAAACTCAAGCCAGCAGTATTATGTGCTCTTCACTGTCACTGTTTCTGTATGGAAAAAGTATGATGAACAACTTAAACTACGTAGTGCTTTAAAAAGTATGAAATATGCTTGAATGTGGAAAATATGCAGTTACGTTGGAAGAAGATCCATGTATTTGAACATGGACAAGGTAAGCTGCCTTCCTATCATGCACTGGTTTCTATACATAGCTATACTTCTAGGGGTTCCCTTGCTTCTCTTTGTGTGGAATGATGAATGTATTAGGCTCCAAGACACCGACAAAAGAAAGTAATTTCAAGCTATAATGATTTCTTGGAATTGACAAAAAAAAAATAATTAAACCAAACAAAAAAAAACCCCACCAGCTAAAACATTATTTTAATTTTCCCTGCTTATTCCTATGGAAATACTGCTGTGATGGAGAATCCAACAAGCTTTTCCACCGTGTGATGCTTTGAATAGAGGTGTTCTACTGCATGAGGAAATCTGCCCTCTTGAGGAAAATAATGACTTAAAGCAGAGTATTCTGCTCTTTATTAGAAGGAATGGCTTTCAGTGTCTTACAGCCTTACTTTTGGCTTATAGCTTTGTTCTCATTACTGCTCAAAATTGGCAGATGTGAAGAAGATAAACAGAAATTGATTAGTTTTACAATGAATATTTATTTAAACTTTAGCTGGAAGAAAACGGCTAGTGACTAGATACTTCATTTCAAGAAATGGATGAGCGTATTAAACACACAACATTGCTATAGGTGGATTTCTCAGACATTCAACTAGCTATAAGTGGATTTAAAACTATGCTTTCTTTTGGGTGCATGCATGAAAAAACTTACATTCTAGAGTAAACCAGATGCAGAATTCCCCAGAGGGGTGAAGAGGGTGGGCATCTTCACAGACATCCGTGGCTTTTTCCCTCCATTTGTTCCTGCAGACAAATTGTACTAGCATTTGTTGTGCGTGCTGTTTGGATAGTAGTGATAAGAGTGCACTGTGTTGATCATAGATACTCAGTTGTGCCAAAGCATTTGTTTCAGAAGGCTGCATTACGATTCCATCTCGCTTCATGGACTTGATTAAACTGTCGCATTTTGCTTAGGGCGAGGAGTGTTGCTACTGAAGGTAGCGTGGAAGCTGTTCCAGGTTTGCAGATATCAAGCATACGCTGACCAATGGTTCTGAAGATAAGTTGCAGAGAGAGAAAAGGTGTGAATCTTATTTCACTTGCATTGTACCCACATCTAATTCAGTAATGCAAAGGGGAGACACTCTATTTTTTTGTTTCTAATTACTTCCTTTTCTGAATTAAGTGTGCCATTTCAGTAGGCTTCCTCTAGACACTTCTGTATGCAGTTTTGCTGTTATCAAAATGAATAGGTTCTTTGTCCACATATTAGTTGTAGATTATTGTCCTTCTACCACGTCCATCTAAGCTAGTATTTTGACCACCTACTTATCAGTCCAAGTGATTTCTGAAATGAAACAGAAATATCCATAATGCCAAACACAGGAAAGATTAACGCATGATCATTGATCTTTATCCAAATTATTCTCAGAAATGTACTGCAAACACAAATTTCTGAATCTTTCAATACAATGATTCTGACCTGAGTTAATCATTCTGTTACTAACATGTAAACCAGAAGAGAATCCAGCTCAATTTAAAAAAGATACACTGGCTTTACTATGCTAGCAACCGCAAGATGCTGACCATAAGCATGTTTAAAGAAAAGCAGGCCTTTTGTTAATGAACTGGCAGTTCTGCAACCCTGCTTCAGGCGTAAATCCAGGTTAGTAGATTTTAATCTTGCTCTTCCCCTCCCCTGACCTATCCTGCCAGCTTTCTGTAAAAGGAGTCCATCGAAACTCATGCAAAATGGTATCTGCTGCCCAGCTGAGCTCCTGGCACTGTAACTCAGCTATACTCTTTCCCTGCTTTCAGATGAAGCGTTGCCTTTCCTGACACTCAAGATCAGAAATCTTATTCCAGGAGCCACCTCTCTGTTATCTGTTTATGTTGACACGTCCGTATGTGGCATCCAGTTGTCACCAAGGATTATTTTGGAGTGGTCTTTATTTATTGTTAATATTTTTTAAAAATACATTTAAAATATGTATATTAGCATTAATAAGCAGGTAGTGGATTCTGAAATGTGAAGGACTGCCTGCACAAAGAGGTATCCCACCCAAACAGGCAAAGTTGTTAGAGAGCTCAATAGAATTCAGTTCTCCTTATGGGAGTTTTATCAGTCTTTCTCTTGTAGCATGCTGGTTAGTAACATCAGGAAATACCTAAGACAAAGTAGTAAAAAGGGATCAGGAAAGAGCCCAGCACAGTAAAATGTTTTTAAGCTATTTTCTTTTGTGCATGGAAGGCCTTCAGAAAAAAAGAGAAAAACACATTAAAAAATTTGGTATTTTCATTGCTTATGATTCTGCTTTTTTTCTGCCCGTGTTCATTTTTTTTCTTTTATGACACAGCAGTAGATAAAGCAATGAAGATAAAGCAGTATACCGCTGGCTTGCAAATCTAAGCTGGTAACTTAGAGGTAGCTGATTTTGAAACTTTTTGTCTCTTTCTTTTAAAAAAGTCGTTTTTACATCAGAAGCCATTTTCTTCCTGCTTTTGTTCAGAATCAGAAATGTGATGAAAGTCAGTGACTCGACTTTGCTAAAAAATTCATTTCCAAAGACACATACAAAATGAGCAACAAAAGGCAAGACAAGGATCGACTGCCGTATCACAGTGTCAAAACACCGGGATGTATTCTGCCACATTTCTGTTATCTTTCCTTTTTATAAATATTTAATAAATATGAGTCCACTGAGTTCCATGTATGCTTTTATTGTTATCCTACTTTTACTTACTTAGGATTACATTATGTGTGTGCAACTTTTTAGGTGGAATAGAAGTTGATGAAAAAGTGAAATTAAAGCAAATCTGAGTGAGGAAGGAAAATAGTTGAAAAATGGCATCCCTGAGTCCAAAGAGCAACTTTCCCAAAGTTGCTGGTAAGAACGAGACCAGGTTCCCTGTGTTTTGATTCCATGTCCTGCTCTTATCATCAGCTTTACCTGTTTTGTTTTGGGTTTTATTTCTTTTGTGGACGGAAGGATTTTAAATGCATCCCTTGGATGGAAGAATATAGATGCAGGGAGAGATGTCTCATTCATATAGATCAGAAAGTGGGTATTTCTGTAGAATTTTGTTAGCACTATTTTACCCTAGGTAAGCATGCATAATTAATTGTAGCTGGTTTAGACAGACATCGTTTCACTGGTCCCAGTGGAGGTCTTCAAGCTGATACACAGTTAGATGAAAGACAGGATCTGCCCCACTGTGCTAATGGCAGTCATTGTTTTTCCTCTGACAATTGTGTGAAACATAGGCTGAAAGTCACAGATCAGAAATGTGCACATTTCAGGGACTGTATATGAAGGTCTTCCCAATCTTGAGTAGTCACTGTGACTTGTGGCTTTCCATCCAGGTCTTAAGAAACTATGCTGACTAAATCTATCTGGTAAAAAAGTGTGCCAGAGCCTGGAGTCAAGATCCTTCATTTCATTTCATATGAACAAATTTTAATGGATGCTTCTAAACATCCTGTTATCTCCTCTTCTTTGGATACATCTTGAAAGCGTAAGGAGGTCTCATAGTAACAGAAGCAACTTCTACTGATAAATCCAAAATAAATCAAAATTTTCTTTTCAGACCAATTCCTGAAATTCCACAGGTTAGAAAACAGAATGACACCACTTGGAGTGTTTCAACATAAAGAGCTGTCTAAGTTGTGTTGCTGTAGCAGCTGTTCCAACATCTGTATGCTGGCTCATCGGTGTGTCTCTAGAAGTAAGAAGATAGTTCAGTTTCTGTGGCTCGTTCATTCTTACCTGTTTGGAAACTGCCGGCCAAAGTAACAGTTGTCATTATATATAGACAGCTGTCCCCCAGGACTTCGCCTGAGATCATCAGTTTTTCATATATAGCCATGTGCAGCTGTTGGATTGTCTAGCTACTATTAACTTGACATAAATTCGAGTCGATGACTGGGAAGGTCAAAATGTACGTGCAGAAGTGCTGGTGCTCTGAGCCGTTCAGTTGCCTGGAACTGGATTTTGGGAGGTTTTGTACTGATTTGGAGAGGGAGGAAGAATAACAAGCTGAACAGTCAGAGGTTTCATCAACTGCTGCTGTATGTATAGAAGTCAAAGAGAGAAAAAGCTACTTTAATCATATCCTGTCAGTTTAAATGCAGGGCTTTTTATTTCCTATTTTTCTGGGAAAATATATACAGTACTGTACCACGCAATCACGTAAGTACCAGACAGGAAAACCTACAGAAAACTGTTGCCATAGTCTAGATTTTGAGCAAATAGCCTAGCAAGACATTTTCATTTTCCAAAGTCAAACCTGCCATTATATTTATGGCTTTGTTTAGATTCTTTTTTTCTTTTTGTGCATCTCCATCTAGAGTTTACAAAGAAAATAGACCTGCTGTGATGTGAACCCCAAAGGAAAGATACGCTGCCTCTGTAATATACTGAAATGTCAGGAAATCATTTATTGAGCCACTGGTGCCTTTAGTGGCTGGTTATAATTTGCTTTGCTGTCTGATAATGTGTGTGTTTGTAGATCAATTATCTCAAGAGCTCTTTGGAGCCATAAGGTCATCTTTCGCGTATTTGTCAGATGCTTCTCTGCAGAGATGCCAAGTAGCACATTTTTCTTCCAGAGCTTAATAGATCATCCCTCAAAGTAAGTGAAGAAAGGGATTATCTGGTGATGGCAAGACTCTCAATGATGTAGCTTTGCCATACTTTTAATATATTTATAGATACTTAAATATATATAACAAACAAATAGTAGGAAGGAATTTTACATTAAAAAAGTAGCCTGGAGCTTCTTCCAGATTGGTGGTTGGGAATTCTCTTGTGAGGACTTTTATTCAAATACCAGTATTTTAATCTTGATTGCATCCAGGTGGACAGACAAGTCTTGTGACACCAGCATCATTTCTGGCAGTGGTCCAAGAACAAATAGGCCTTCTGGGAGAACTCCAGTCTTTAATGCCGGGAACAGGACTTGGTGAACACCAGCATCGCTTGCTTTCCTCCTGGGACTGTAGCACTATAATGCGTTTTTACTATGAGTTGAGGAGCTGGAAGGGAGAAAAGGAATTGAACTCACAGTATGTCAAACAGATGAAGTTAGTCAATTCAAAATCAAATAGTAATAATAATTTAATAGCACCTTTACTGGAAAATTTTAAGGCACCTTGCAAACACTAATCGTGAGACAGAAGTGCATAAAGGATAGATAAATTATATGTGATTAACTTAGATACAGAAAGCTAAAGTGATATGATGATAATATTTCATCTTGATAGTAGAATTTCTACTGAGAACAGTCCTAAAAATCAGCTCCAGTTTACACCAGTTTTACACTAATCTATGAATTTGCAAAAGTGAGCAGCGGGTTGCTTCCGATGTGTGTAATACTGCGCGACTGATACTCTGACTCCATTGATCCTTGATCCACTGGTGGTCTGAAGGGTGACCTCAGGCAATGCCACTGCCATGCTGGCATATTAATTGTCACCCTGAAAATCGGGTTCACAAAGCTGATGGGTTCAATGCAAGAAGGGACGGGGAAGGTTAAGCACAGGAGAAGGGGCACATGAATAACAAGTGAGGATGGAAATGGCAAGGGGGTATCTCGGCCAATGCCTACCTTGGCAGGTAGGGCTGGCCAAGATGGATGGGACCAGAAAGCAAAACAGCTGTGTTTTCAGGACTTCTATTTTGGACTGGCTCTAGACTGACTTCATGGACCAACGGATCGTTATGGGTGGGGCATCGTTCACTGTAGCTCAATCTGAGCGTAAGTAAGTTTGTGTGCTGCAAAACCATGCCGCAGTGTAAGTGGGACAATCCTGGGCTTCACTTGAAAAGCAACATCTGATCTGAACTGAAATGCAAATTTAGACCTGCCCTAAAAGCAGGAGAATTGGAAATGCTGAAGGAAGAGGTGTGTCTGAAGTTGTGCCTCTCCTTTACTTTCATGCCTTTTGCTGCTTCATGTCAGGAACCTGCATGCTGATTAAAATCTTCTCCTGAAGGTAAACACAGATTCAGTTTTTCTTTTAGCACTGGGAGTGGTATATAACTCTTGATAATGTACTGGCTAATAGACTTGCCTAGGAATGGAAAACCTTTTTCTTTTTTCCTTTCCTTTTTTTGTTTCTCCTGCCTTTCTGAATCTGAGGCTGTTTAAAAACATGACTCACAGCTCTAAGGAAAGGACTTTTGGTGCCTACCATATTTTGCACATGAGCCTGAGGCTTGTGTGGTCATGACTTGAACTGAACTGTGACATTAGGCAGCCAACAATGTGAGACTGATGGTGCCAGAGAAAGCGCAAGTAAGCAAAATTCTCAGTAACGTGGTCATTAGGAATCTCCCTTGTGAAGGAAAAGCAATGTGCTTTGCCTTGCTGTAAATGACATTTATGTATTTTATCCAGGGACTTGAGGACAAGGGAGGGAAAAGTATGGTAAAATCTATCTGTAGTCAAATTACGTGTGTTTGCTGCCTCTGATATTTTGTTCTAGCGGGAACTTCCTTGTGAAGTTCTTTTTTATTACCTGCTTGAATTTAAACCTTGAAATCTTTATGGAGTGTATATGTAAATGAAGAAGATAAGGAAAAACAGAATTAGGAAAAAAGTTTATGTAATAGTCATTCATGTAATCTGAAAACATACAGAACATACTAATAGAATTTACATGGTGCATAACTGCAGATTGGTTTCAAAATTTCTTATTCTTGCAAGATTTCAGAGCCGACTCTTCTAAATATCTTCAGGAGAGGGGAGGGGCAGAACCAGAAAACAAAACAAAACAGGTATCTGTGGTACAAGATTTCTGGTTACAGAAAGCTAACTTCGGAGCTGCCAGCTTCAGCCCTTTCACAGTATGTCTAATGTATATTTATGGACGCCACAGGGGGAAGAAACAGTAACTTGTTTTGGATCTTTAAAGCCTGATGCAGCTAAAAGGTAATTTGCTTTGAGGTCCCTTGGTGTATTGAATTTAATTTATCGAAAGCAAATTAATATGAAATAATAATTATTAAAGTGGAAGTAAAAATAAATGATTGAAACATACCAACAGAGGAAAATAAAGCAGATGACTTCTGAAGTTTGTGGGATAATTCCCATTTTAATTACATTAATCATAATTGTTATTAGACTGGTGATGGGACAGTATTTTCTATTTTGTATCAGCAGGTAAGCTTAGAGAAGGGAAATATATGGAAATGAGGTCATGCAATCCAAATGAAGGTCATACGAAGTGACTTTATTTGTAGAACTAATAGTTCAATGTACCTAGGACAAGATCTTCAATGTGTATTTGTAAGCTTTATAAAAATAATGCAAGTAATCCCAAATTTTCTTCCTTTTTTTTTTTTTTTTTTTACTTTGTGTTTGTCTCTTCTGTTTTTTGGTTATGATTACATGCCATTTATGTATGTTTGCCAAGAATTTTTGAGTCCTGAGAGTTCACATGCTCAGAAAAAATGGGTGCAGTCAATCTCTGAACAGTATTTTTTCTAGAATACTTGCATTCGTCTTATTATGGAGATGAAATTGAGAACTAGGAAGTCCCCAGCTGGCAAAGCCGTAGACAGGTGCTGACCTCTACGCAATGGGAGTAACGCCCGGTTGTAGTCTGTGGGATTTGCTGAACATGTATGAAGTCTGTCAATATGTCTTAGACTTATGTCTGATTCTCTAAAGCCCTTCCCAGAATTGCTTTCATGGATAGAACCGCCTTTGCCACTAAAGCAAAGAAGCACGCTCAGAGATTTTGATTCATGACAGATTAAGTTCATAGTTCAACTACTTCATGCGTCTCTCCTTTAATGTCACCCAAAGTCTGTGTCAGAGAAAGTTTGTAGCTTAAAAAAAAAGTAAACAAATTCCACTTGAGAATGCAAACAAGTGCAGGAAAACGGTGGTTTCTACAGACGGGTGAGGGAATTTTAAATTGGGATGTTACGTCAAAATTACAGTTTAAAGTCTCTTTGGGATCCTATTCACGGTTATGAGAAACATTGGGAACGCAGGCCTTAGGAGGAATGGCCACCGTGAGCACACGAAAGCAACAATCTGAAAAGTTCACCAGGAGAATACTGCTGTATTTTTGGGTTGGGTTTTTTTGGTTGAACCCTTGCTTTTTTGAGTGTAGATTTTCTAGATTGCTAGTGCACATACGTAGTAAGAAGGCTCAGCTTTTAACAGAAATTTAAAAATACCCCAAACATTTCTAATAAGGAAAACTTAGTTGTCAAGTTGATTGTGACTTCTTTGGTGTATTTGTTCATTTTTTTTCTGACTAAAGTGTTTCTTCTACTTCTTTTGCAATTCTATCATCTTATGCGTTGATGTTTCCTACTCATAAAAATGACTAATTTAATGCCAGTGTTGCTTGGAAAATCACTGAACGTTCTGTACATTAGCAATGAAACAGAAGTAAGATGTCTTCAATTGAAATGCCAAACCAGTATTGTAATGAGTCACAGTTGAGTTATGCAGTTTTTACTTTCTGTGTGTGTAATGGGCCATCATCCCTGCCTTTTTGTGCCATCTTGTTTGTTTAACATTCACCTCAAAGAGGAGATCGATAGATACGCGTTTTATTTTTAAAATAAATAATAAGGCATGTAGTTAGTTAAAGTTATATGGAGTTTTAATGCCATCTACATTCTTTTATCAGAATCGATATCTTTGCCCTCTTTATCCTTCCTGCTGGGGACTTTTTTGGTATAACACAAAAATACTGCTTGTTGCCTTTTCTCATGCTGATCATGAATTCAATAGGGATCAGCTCCTGCCAGTAAAGGCTGCATATTTATGCTATTGATTTGCGAGGGAAGGAAGCTGAGGGCTTTTTGTATCGTGCTATAAAATTAATAAATAATGATTCATTAGGACAGCATCCTGCAGCTCACAGGTGAGCAGCAATGTGGTACGAGGGCTGTCTTGCTATTCTCAGTGTGCCTGGGATCCCACAGCGGGGCGGCACTGCTGTTGCAGTGTCTGTGTGTACAGTCCCAAGCTCTGTCCTCTGGGATTTGCCCTCTTCCAAGGTGTGGGGCAGCAGGAAGCAGGCAGCGTGTCTTCCCTGCCTTCTCTCTGAGGACACTTCTCCCTCCAGCAAAGCGGTGGGGAGATCTGTGCATAGGTGTGCTGGGAAGCCTCAGGTGCCAGGAGAGGACCGAGGTCCCATTATCTTTGTTGGCTAAGATAAGGAGATCAGCTTTGCCACGTGGTTTTTGTCACAGGTAAAATGCACTGGAGACCACCAATCTGATTCTGCTACCGAGGAGCATGGAATTAGGAAGAAAAAGGACACAAGAGTTTCCAGCCCCCAGCAGAACCAGTAGGCCCTTTTCCAAATTATCTGATAGAGCTATAATTGCTATTGGTATTCTGAAATGTTTTACTGGGACTGTTTCTCTCTTTTAACTGTTTGGTGCTGATTGTGCCCATCCTTAATACAGCCCTGATTCAGTCCTTCCTTAGGCAGAAATTAGTTCACATAGAGCGTAAAAATCTGAGCTTCAAGGACACAGCTGGGAAGTACTCAGCAGGCATTATAAAATATGTTGACGTTGTAGTAACATTTACAGTATGCTTTAAATTTGGCTATATTGGAAATATATATTTTAACTCATTTTCGCACCATCAGAGCACTTGTCAACATTGCCACCCAACGCGGTCTTGCAGAGTGCCGTGTGGTAGTTTCACTCATTGCAGGAATTACTAGCTCCTTCAAAGTCACAAACAGTAAATGGATTGGAGCACATGAGTGGCGGGAAAGTTGCATAAAATAAACATGAAAGGACTGATATGCCCGGGGTGGTTTGTATTAGCAGAGATTTGCTATTTCACATGACTGACAGCTCTTCAAGATCACAATGTGCAAACCACATTGGCCGGACAGCAGAGAGTCCTGTGTGTAGACGACAGTACCAGCTATGGACTTAACGGCCTTAGGGACTCCAGTGCTCTTAGTTCAGCCAGAAAAATTCAGATGCATAGTGTCTGGCGTCAGCCTTCACATGTGATATGGCTGAGGGCACTGTCCTTGGGGTGGACCAGAATTAAAGTTGAAAAATGAATGACTAGAAGGAAAATGTAGCAGCATACAGTAGGTATGAATACATCAAAATTAATAACAACACTGTCACTCGTTATGATTGGCAGGTTCCTTGTTCAAAGGACCAACTGATACCTCTGATACCTGACCTGTTTCAGGGAAGTTTAATTTCTCTCAGTAATATTTTCTCTAGTCCACTTCTAGACTATAAACTGTATAGTTTACATACTGCTGAATCTCAGTGCAACTCGTCCTTGGTAATTAATCCTTGCTAGTGGCTTTGGAGGATAAATGGGAGAATGAATAACAGCATTACTGGTACAGTATGTCACTACAGAATAAATAGAGCAGAAGGAGGGAGACAGATTGTCTTAGTGGAGCAACAGTGGCCAAATATTTACATTTCCTGCGGCAAAGCGTAGCGCAGAGGAGTCATCTTCTGAGCATGAGGGCTGAGGTTAGAAGCTTGATCTTTTAAGTGTAATTGAGAAATTACCACTGAGGTAAGAAGGTGAAGGTGATGGCTTTCTGTTTTATTCATAAAAAAAAAATTGTTTCTGTTTTATTTATAAAAAAATTCTGTCAGGACCTGCAGGTTGACAAGAATCTGATTCTTGTGGCAGGCTGGCAGTCCAGAGAGTAGATAGGAACTTCATGGAAGCTCTGGATGCTTCTCTGAATGCGAAAAATGAGGTTTGTGTGGGAGTAGATGTAACTATGCTGATGAAGCACTGATGGAAAAGAAACATTGAGAAAATGGCCTGTAGAATTTCAGGAATTGGTACAGCTAAACTAAATTTGATATGACAAAGACTACAAACAAAAACATAAATCGTAAAGGAAGGAAGGCACCAAATGAACTCTATATAAATGTATTTCACGCCTCCTCTTTTGAACTGTTACCTTCTAACTGCACAATATCCTCCATTACAATTTTGCTCTTACTCTTTTTTTGGAACTTTTTGGTAATTCATGCCTTTCCCCAGACGTGGGGGGTTTTGCCTTTTTTGTCCACTGGGTTTTCAGCTGGGAATTTTGTATACAGTTCTGTGAACTGTCTGGCGTCACCCAGAGGATGATACGTGCAGAATCCATTTGACGTGGAGAAAAAGATTTTATAGTTTCTACTTGCAGTTCATAATGCCCTGCGAGACTAGTGCTGATGATGTCCAAAACCTTAACTGCACGTTACACCAGTAACCTGAGAGAACCTTTGAGGTTTCTATGAGACATCAGCTTTTCTCAACGTGAGCAGAGGAAGTAAGAGTGCAGTCAATATGTGGTGGGCTCCTGGAGAAATCTCACAAGTCCGAGAGAAATTTTGCCCGGGTCTGGCCAAATATGTTGCTTTTGTGACTTACATTCACAATCTGATAGAAACCATCTTGACTTCTTGTCGTTATTTCTTTGAGAATGAAAAGATTTCTGCCTTTGCTGTGAGTGCATTTATCTTTGGAGAGCTCCATCAGAAAGAGAGTTCGTCTCCCCAGTCTGCAAGGCTTGCCTTTACCCGTGTAAGGGACTTGGGAATCCAATACCGATGATAAGGGACGGAGTGTACTAGTGCACAAACATTCAGCTACTCTCAGCAGGAAATGTCTTGTCGAAACCGGGAATAAGTAATGTGCGAAAGATTTACTGTCAGGTGGCCGTCTTGACCACAGCAGGGTGGAAACTTGCAGCAGGCGGATGGCCTTACATACCTCGGTCAGCCGTGTTTACTTTGATGAATGTGTGTAGTATCTTTGGTCTGTATTGTTACACTGAATTGAGGGGATGCTGTAGTACCTGATAAACCCAGAAAAAATGTTTTTCACCATTAGCAGAGAAAGTAACAGGCAAATGATTGGACATCGGAGGCATCAGCACTGTTATTTTCTGTTTTTTCTCAAGTTTCCAGCAGAGAACTCTGCATTGAACTTAAAAGCTTCTGCTTATGCTGTTTGCAGGAGAAAAAAAATTGATTGAACAGAGTGGTTGTCTCACGGTTATTGTGCTCTTATATTTATTTTTATTAATTCAAATCTATTTCATTCATTTTGGGTTTGTGCAGTTATTAATTTGTTTTTCTTCAAAGAGAAATGACATTGGTTTTCTTACATGGTGCTTTTGGACAACTTTTAAAAGCAGTGGAAGAAAGTATGCTTGTCTTTTACAGCCACCCTTTTGGTTGTTAAGAATAATAGCAGTTTGTCTGGTATTTGAAATTTGCCTATTTTAAAGTGCTCTAACAGAGGCTGTAAGTTGATAACAGGCTGTGAGAATTCAGTGCTGCAAGTTCTCACAGTTTTGTGTGTTTATGTGTGTAAAGACTAATTCCTTTCACAGAAAGAATTTTTATGTTTATCTTCTTTTTTAAAATCCTGAGTAACTCCAGAAACATGGAAGACTTCCTCTGCCACTGCTAAGTAAATCCCTTTATAAATCCATGCTGATTACTCCCAGTCACCTCCTTGTCCTTTTTGTGTTTGGAAATGCTTTCTAGCAGGATTAGTTGCTCCATCACCTTCCCAGGGATTGAGAGAAGCTACAGGCTGACCCGCCACGTGGATCTTCCTTCTTCCATACTCATGGAATACTTATGCTCCTTAACATACTCATGCAAGCCAGGCCAATGAAATGGAAGTGTCAGGGGCTTTGAATTTTGTCCCTGAATGATAATTCTGAGAATTTGACATTGTAGATGGAAACTTTGCCATTAATTGAAAATATGCCTTTATGCCAGTTAGTGAATATTGGGGGCTAATTCTTCACTATACTCAGAAAACTGTCTAAAGAGAAGTTAATAAATTTGAATCTTTCTTCCCTTCTCCTTTGCATTACACCGTCTGGAATACTTATGCTCCTTAACATACTCATGCAAGCCAGGCCAATGAAATGGAAGTGTCAGGGGCTTTGAATTTTGTCCCTGAATGATAATTCTGAGAATTTGACATTGTAGATGGAAACTTTGCCATTAATTGAAAATATGCCTTTATGCCAGTTAGTGAATATTGGGGGCTAATTCTTCACTATACTCAGAAAACTGTCTAAAGAGAAGTTAATAAATTTGAATCTTTCTTCCCTTCTCCTTTGCATTACACCGTCTTTAGGCAATGGAACAGCCACTCTACGAGGCATCTTCTGGGCAGTTACTTTAGTGTCCTGAGTTATAAAGTGCCTCCAAGCTGCCCTGAGCAGCAGCAAGTTTTTCTGAAAGCCCTAAAGCAATGTGGTGTGCCAGGAGACAGTTTTAATAATTCCTTCTAATTGATACATGGTTATGTGAGTTCCTGTGTCCTCTTAGATAACTATGCTTCCTCTGCATTTCTGACCTGGATCTGTCACTATTTTAATAATGAATTCCAGTTCAGTGGTTGCTCCTGGGCAAAAGGTGCACGCAAAGAAATACACATATCCCAAATTAACGGATTTTCACATTTTAATCATATGTGCATTTCACAAACCACTTTTCCAAACCTAGTCTTCTCTTAAATTGCAAGGGTTCTCCAAATTTTGGACGCAGGTCTTTTAGACTAAGTGTAAAATCCAGACAAAAATCAGTGTGGTCATTTAAAAATGTTTATTCTGATTTTACAAATTAATGACTAAGATTGCTCATGTTATAAACATGAAAAGCATGAATAGTCTTTGCCTTCTCTATCTTAGGTACTTTGAAGTAAGATGATGTGTATCCCCGGTGTTGACCTGTCCTTGAACTGGATTCCACTAAGGGTTGTAAAAGAGGCCTAACATCCATCTGCTTACAGAGGTGGAAGAGCATGGCTTCAGAATTGTGGAAATGATCTTCGAGTATTGTTTTTTCTCAGAACATTTCTTTTTAAAGATTTTTAAAAATAACTTTCTGATTCTGTAAATGAATGAACAAGTGAGAGAGACATGCTTTTCACCAAATACCAAGGGTACCACACGCCTTTTCTGTCAGCATCAGGCAAAACACAGACCATTATTCTTGACCATCATGTATTTCCATCATTAATTACAAATACAACTCATGCTGTTATCTGCACAGCTTGCTACATGCCGGCTACATTTTAGATGTGGTATGTGTAACCTTGGTAGCAAATGTGCTGGGATTAGAGTGTCACGTCACTCTTCTTCACTAAAACGTGACAAGTTCTGGACTTTGACTTACAGTGTTTTCTTCTGAAATAGAAAGTGTTTCCCTTGTCCCCTTTTCCATATGAACTTTTTGGAAAAAGTATATTTTATAGGCATTATAAATATAACTATTGTTGGAATACAGACAGTTAATAGTACTGGGTCAGCCTTGTGGTGTGTGGAAACCTTTTGCAGTGCCAGCTGTTTGGGGTTTTTTTCAATTGAGATTGTTAAACTGGTTGAAATGTTGGCTGCATTCAGCTGCGAGACAAGAGAAATCCTCTTTCCTTCAGCCTTCCCACAAAGACTCAAATATTCAATAGCAGCAATAAATAATTAAATTCACTGCAAAACAGTGGAGTTACATTAAAAATGATGAAAACTGATGCTGGTCTTTTCTAGGGATTCAGAGTGGAAGAAAAAGAGTTAATTTAGAGCAGACAAGAGAGGAGACATCCTTCTTCCTATTTTTTAACTGGTTGCTGTAAGATAGTACATGCCTGGATTCCAAAAGGAACAGGAGATGAGCAGATACATTTTGTTCCTTTCTTAGTAGGAGATACAGAAAAATGAAATTAATAGCTTATTCTCAAATTTTTTTTGCAAAGGACTTGGAAAACCATTAAATGAAACTTAAATTTCTTGTTTTCTTTCTGAACATTGCTATGGTTGCAATAGCAGCCAGAGCTGAGGAGAGCTTAATCTTTGAGAAACCAGATAATGCTCTTAGCTCAGTTGCCACTCTGCAGGTGTGGAGAAACAAACATGAAGCAGGTTTTTCCCCTTTCTATTTTATAGCCACCCATATGAATTCTTAGTTTCTAGATTTCCATGTTCCTCCCCTTTCGTATAGTCCTAAGCACAATTTATGCAGTTTTTTGCCTTCTAGACAATTTTAGTCTAACAATGTGCAAGGGAGGAAGAGGTGTAGCCCCTGCAAAGGCAGAGGAGGTCTCAGAGCCACTGTGCTCAGGTGGCTTCCATCACTGCTCCTGCTACCACTGTGATTGCCAACACCTGGAGAGGACCTAGCCCTCACTTAAGTAGGGCAGTAAAAAGAGAAGGGAGGGGTAGCAGAGGAGGGATTCAGTCCTTGAGTTTCTCTCTGTGGAAAGAGCAAATCTGACGGTGGGATCCTATGCTGCAGCCAGAAGAATGGAGAGCAAGAGGAACTCAGGTATTTGGACCTTGAGGCCAGGGTGGCTGAAGGTTTCTGAATTTTTTCCTGGTGTGGGGCTGGGGGGTTGGGCTGTTGTGCATGCTGCTCTGACTCCTGAGGAGGAACTTGGGGTCTTCTCACTTGGGAAAGGGAAATGAAAGTGAAAGTGTGCTATTCTTGGTCAGTATTTTTGATGGAGTGTTTTTAACTTTAAAGGTAGAAAAGGCATTGATCATGTCTCTGTTACATCCCACTCTGGTGGTATGAATTTGGCCCAGAGTCTCCCATGAGTCTTTAAATGTTTCAACCTCAAATCCTATGCCTACATGAGCATATTAAGTGCAAGAAATCCCACTGTTAATGTTCTTTGGCCTCTCTAATGCTGGGAGAGGCTGCCTGGGCTGAGGTTGTTAAGATGTGGGGCAGGCAGCTTGCTCTGCTCTCTCCTTTCTGGATGAGAAGCTGTTGGGTCTGCAGCTTGGCAGGCAGCAGCCAAAGGGAGCTGTACAAAGGTTGGTAGAAGGGCAAGAGAAATAAAGGGAGCGAGTGGTAGAAGAAAGCATGTTGGTTACTGAACAAGGATTTGGGGAGGATGGTTCCAAACTCACGCTCTACTAACCCCTAGACACTGTTGCTTCACTTCAGTGAGCACCCCTCACCAAGGGGCTGAATTGCAAAAAATGATAAATAAATAAACATGGGTTACTGCATGGGTTCATTTAATGGTTGGTAAGGTTTGCCAGGGAAGAGCTGAAGATGTGTGGTAACTTCATAAGGGGTGTGAAAGGCCAATGGTGCCTTTATCTTCAAGGTGGGACCTAGGTACTACAGAAGCGTATGAAAAATACACATCTCCGGAGTTTCAGCTTTGCTGGGGAGAACAAAGCCTTCTAGCCCAGCGGTTGCAGAGATAATAGGCCAAATGTGAAACTGAGGTAGATGCATGAACTACCTGACTTTGTTAGTGGCTTGATAGAGTGTATTTAGGAGCATGAGGTTTTTGCCACTCTGCAGGAGCTTTGCTAAACTGTGAATGTGAAGGTGGCTTGGTAGTGTTAAATGTTAATGTTGCCTGTTCAGTGGCTCTCGTCTGAAGGATAGGAAAGGGAGCAGGAAGTAGCACAGGGAGTGTTGAGAATTAGGGTGGGAAAGAAAAATGTAGGAACAAGAGATTCTTCTGCCTCCTCTTCAGGCTTGTGGTGTAGCTGGGAGTTGATGAAGAGAATGATTTATCTGTGTGCTTAAGTTTGGAAGACATACACCGCATGTTCTTCGTATTTTTTGGCCAGGAGTGTTATTTAAACCTTTTAAATTGGTTATCGTTACTGAGAGGTGTGCTGTATGTGTTTTGCTCATGTCTTGAATGGCTAGAAGTCTCTAGTTTTACAAACAAGATATGAGGCTCGGTACCTTTATCAGCCTCAGGGTATTCAAGCACACAACTTCTACCTTCTGCTTCCTCTGTGCACTGTTTGAAAAATGTTGCTTTAAGCAGTGAGGGAAAAGGAAAATAAATGGGGAGGGATGAGGACAGCAGACTTCCTATCTTGGGCTGAGTAGCCTACCTACCCAGCTCAAAGTTGTTCTGGTCAAGTTCTCTTGGTTGCTTTCCTTTCAAAATGCAGAAGACAATAAAGGAGGAAATACCAGCATTATCAGATAAAATACCAGCAAGCTATGATTCATTTCAGTAAATAAAGTCTTTTTTTTTTTCTATTTCTTCCAATCTCTTCTGATACACGGTCCTGTAAGCACAAGGTTACATACTAGGAGAAGTGCAATAGAAACCAAATGTTTTTAATTACTCGCATATACTTCCTTCTGACAGTAGTAAAAAAGAAACGGCAACAAAACCAGTTACAGCCAATGTGCAGTAGTTACAAACCCTCCCTCCAACTCTGGTATCTGGGAGAACGTGTCTAAAGAGAAAAGATATGGGCCAAGAATTAATGCGGTTGGTGGCGGTCTGGGTCAAATTCAGGATCTGCCTCATTGACTTCCCTGAGTCTGTGCTTACTGCTATAGTTGTTGTACCTAGACTGATTACAAAGGTGGAATGAGAGGATTAGGAATCTGGAGAAGCATAAAACAACACGGGAAGTAGGAAAAACTGGTTTGTTTTTCACTAGAATCATGTGAAATATTTCACTTTATTGGTATTTTCTTTAATCCAGGTAATGCTTTTCTGTTAATCCTTCTTCCTAATGTCCGTCCTGACATGGATCTAGCTTTGTGTCTTTTAAATTCACTCGAATTCCTCTTCCTTTTCTTTTTTTCCCCTTCAAATAACAACCCCCTAAAGCAGAAATACCACCAAACTTAGGCCTTAAAGCAGTGTTCTCCGTTGTACTGAGGAATGAATTCAAGTAGCCTCCTGGGATGATTACTGGGTTGGACAGATTCTCACTCAAATGGAGGGGCACTAGAGGAGTTGTAACTACATAGTTGTGACTTTGTCTGCTGTTATCAACTATATCAAACTGGCTTGCAGTGGGAGGATCAGAGGGACTAAAGAGCTGCTTGTACCCTGCTCTCATCAGGGAAGGTTCCTCCTGTTTCGTAAGATCAGACATGAAGAAGTTGACTGGTGATAGTTATAAAAGATATGACTGTGTTTTGTGCTTGAATTGGTGGCTCAGCTTCAGGAGATGAGAACTAATGCATTGGTTGTGAGGAAGTGTAGTCTTGAGATTGAGTGCCTTCCTAGCAATTCAGGGTGAGAAACTTAGTAGCAGTTTTCTCATCTGAGTAGTGGGTTAGTGAATTGGAATAAGGTGAATTATATAACACAGGTTTGTGTCTTGTTTTGGGGGTTAGTTTTGGTGGTGGTTTTGTGTGTGCATGATAGCATGAATTTTGGTTGTATGTTGCTATTTAGAAATTAGGCTCCCTATAAATAGAAAAGCAAAGGTACACATAGAATACCATATAAATAGCAATTACTTCTATTTAGCACTTTGGCATAATGGGGCTTCTGGAACAAAACTTCAAATCACTGTAATGGAAATATATCCCTTTTGAGTTGGTAATAGCTTCACAGCTGGAAAAGGACATCAGAAAGGGCAGGCACTCTGTATTATGCTTTCTCTTAGAGTCAAACAGATAGAAAACTCATCTGACTGAATATGTGAACTTGGAAGATGGTGAGTGAGAATTGATAGCCTCAACACACAGATCTGTAGAATAAAAAGCATGAACTACTCTGTTTTGAAATAGGAAACTTGGCGTTGTAGCTTTGGCAGTGTAGAAGAATGACAATAACTTAGCAAGAAAAATACTGAAAAATCTTTAGTTTTAATTAAAACAATATTGGGGAATTTTCTAAACATCTGATTTTTCTTTTTAAAGCTCATTTTTTCCATGAGCAAAAGGGTAATTCATTTATCTGTTGCAACATTTGTTATGATCTTTAAACATAAAATTACTTCACTGAAGAAGGATATCTCTTTACTTGACTTAGAGGGATAGTAGAAGTAAAACCAATTTTGGTGGTTGGTTTCTTTTATAGCAGAATATCCTGAATTAAATGTGGCTTGAGTTACTTTAGGATTTGTCACTTGTTACTGGCTAGAAGGAAAAAAAAAAAAATCCCTGCAGCCTTGTGAGTGGTTTTTTTATGAATGTTCATCTCCCTCCTATGAGGTTAGAATGAGATAAGTACAAGTTAAACTGACTTTCCCAATAGAATGTAATCTTGAAGTAGTGTTATATAGTGATCAAGGAGCAGGGGCAAACAAAAAATACAGTTGTCATTGTTAAACATAACATGGTCAAAGAGTTTAGGTTTGTTTATTTCAAGTGTTTATAGATGAAGTTCCTCTTCAAGCATTTCATTTGTTTAGGAATAGGTCATAAAATTGATCTCCTTTAAATATGAACAAGAAATAATATAGTCAATATTTATTCACGTAAGGTGAGTGGATGTCTTTTTGTGACAAAACATGAAAAGATTAAAATTGCGAATTACATAATACTTCTGTGTGGGTTTTCTTAACCAAATGTTCCATTTAAATACCTTTTGATATTTTTTTTTTTAGTCCTCTTTAGAAGGTCTTCTAGTTGAGATGCTTTTGAGAGATTCATTCTGGTTTAAATTGTGTTTGGTGGCTTTACAAATTTATGAAGGAAAAAGTCACCCTCAAGGAAATGAGATCAGTGTCTTGTGAACTTTAATTGAAACGCATGGATGCAGTGCTAAACGGGAGTCTAGCTCTCTGGTAGGACTGGTAGCAGGGGAAGGTAACCGTGAGAGACTTTTTAATTTGATAAAAGCTCTTGGAATCACAGAATAACAAAGGTTGGAAAAGCCCTGTAAGATCATCAAGTCCAACCATCACCCCAACCCCACCATGCCCACTAAACCATGTCCCGCAGTGCCACGTCCACATGTTCCTTGAACACCTCCAGGGATGGGGACTCCACCACCTCCCTGGGCAGCCTCTTCCAATGCTCCACCACTCTCTCGGGAAAGACATTCTTCCTAATATCCAGTGTGAACCTCCCCTGGCGCAACTTGAGGCCATTTCCTCTTGTCCTGTTGCTTGTCACTTGGGAGAAGAGACCAACACCCACCTCACCACAACCCCCTTTCAGGCAGTTGTAGAGAGCGATGAGGTCTCCCCTCAGCCTCCTCTTCTGCAGAAGTGGTACTAGTAGTAATATACCTTGCTCTGACAGACGTTACTCTCTGGAACCTCATCACAGGTTTGTAAAAAGCAATTTTTCTATCTTGTGCCAAATACAATACCTCCAGAGCAGAACTTGTGTAACTCTTGGACTGCCAGAAAATGAAAATAGCACTTCAGTAACTCTTCCTTTTAAATCTTCCAAAGTGGAGTCAGGTCTGAAAGCTTTTAAGGAAAGAAAATTTTAAAGTTTTGCCTTAAAACCATTCTGTCAGACTTTGAACAACCAATCTCAAAAGCACTCTTCTGCTTGCCATCGCTTCCCCACTCTTCCTGTTGGGTTTTTTTCATATAGGTCATGGGAGTGAAAAGGAGTAAAATTGGGTCAAGTGGGCTGCAGGAGTCGTTCCGGTGACTTTTCATCTTTTACAACATTGGGCCTTAATGCAATTTGTCCTTTCTTTCTTCTCCTCTTTGTCCTTCCTCTTGTTATCTTTATCCTTTCTAGTGGAAATCTGTTCCCCAACTCCTTTCCCTCTTCCTCACAATCCCTTTCCAGTAGGGAAAAAAGAGAAGGGAATCCCATGTAGGCATGCTGCCTGCTCTCAGTTTTATAGTGATTCTTGTAAATACCTTCTGCTGTTGAGGTATATTCTGCAGCAGACTTTTGTTTTTAACTTGTATACTTTTACATTTTTGAGTGCTGTATTTACTCTTCTGGTTTAATGTATCTAAAGAAACATCATTCGTAGTTAACGTATAATCAATTTGTCTGCACGCATTCAAACGTATGAACACACAAATATAAACACCTTTTCCTTCTCCCTTCCCTGCTAGAGGCAGTTCAAGGGACTTTAAAAAAGCCTTTCATAATAACAAATATGTGGTTAGAAAGAATTGTTGATTTTAATTTACTTCCACACCCTGAAGTGGGATAGGGAATAGTTAACTTAACATAAATCTCTTGGATATTTTATGTTTTTTCATGTAATGGTGCTTTATTCAGAAAATTATTGCATAGTAACTTCATTTGTGAGTTAGATTAATATCATTAATATTAATTTCTATGTCTTATTAAACTGTAATAGATTAGGTATAGTTAAAGAAAACAAAATGAGGCTATGTCTGAATGCATGCTGTTGAGTCAAAAAACAGGCTAGATAAATTGTCACTTCCTTATTAAACTGATCCCCTTTTCAATTTTTGTTAAAGGGCAAAACAAGGGCAAATGCCCATTTGCTTTCTTGTGTCAGATCGGCTTTTGCTGCTTTGTATTCATCATAGAGCTGGAGCATCTATAAAGGCACGGGCAAGGGAGCTGGAGTCTCTCTTCTGGTTCACAGATTAAATCCCAGCTCCAGGTTTGAACTCTTCCCAAGGTTTCTTGAGTTTAGTGGATAAATCTTTGACCGGTGATAATGACTAGAGGTCCCCAGCTGGTGGCCAGTTGTTTGCTGGATTACAGTTTTGGGAACATCTCAATTCATATTAGCTTGCTCTGAAGTCTCTCAGATAATATTTCCCTTCAAAGAATGGGTAGTTTGAGCTCAGAAGCTATGGTGGGAGAAGCATTGAAATGTTGAAGTGGTTGTTCCAGCTTTCTTGACAGTGGAGTATAAAAATGCCAAGAAAAGGCGTTCTCAAGATTTATAGTATTTTTTAGTTCTCTTTCACTAAGAAAAATGAAAGATTGTCTTCCTCAGAATGCAACACTTCCATTTTCAGTCCTGGAAAAAATACTGAAATGGAGAAAGAAAAAAGTGGGGGAGAGAGGAGGATGGGCATGTACTTTACTTGTTGGAGGGGGGAAGTCCATTTGTGGACCTATACTGACAGTATTTTGTGTATCTCTTCCAATCTTCAAGTAAAAGGAGAAACGACCAAGATGATTTTACCACAAGTCTATTACTGTTTTCAAGTAGAGACAAGAACGGCTCAAGCTGGTGTTACTTTTGACAGAGTGAGTTCTTAAATGCTCTTTCTGGCTGTGTAGGTGTCTGCTCCTGTAAACCAAAATCTTAAATTGAATTAGACTAAATCGTCTTTTCTGGTCTGCAAGAATAGCTCTTTTCCTACATTTGTTTATGACAGTGCTCTCCACGTCTTGATTAGAGGATTATGCCGTGAGATATATTTATACCAAGTATTTGCTCATATTGTCCTTGTGCTCCTGGCAAGCATTATATGACAATAATATTAACTTTCAGTTGATAGTATTATTTTGTGAGCATGACATGTATCATCTATGCACGATGGATTTCACCCCCTGAAAAAACTTGCCCAGAACTTTAATCTCCCTAAATTTACCCCCTGCAAGGTTAGTCTGTTGTTTGTAATAGTTACACTTTCTCCAAAATTAATATTTACTTATTAATTGTGAGCATCTTCATTGTGCTTCTGAGTTTCTTTAGGACATCTACTTCCAATGTTTTCCTTACCTGGGTACAGTGCTCTCGCGCATCTGGTGATACATTAATTTTAACATATTTTCCCTCTGGGGTGAGTCAGTTTGGTACTCGTGTCACAGCATTTATTTCCAAACAAAATCCTTGTAACTTTAATAAGCTCTCATGAGAAACCATACTTCAAGCTTTTTCCAATCTTCACAATTTGTTATGTCCATTGCATTCCTTTTTTCCTCCCCACCCTTTAATTAAATCAAAAGAAATGATCACCTTTTGGCAGTGTTTTTCTCATAGATATTCATATTGTCTCTTGTTCCGATTTGACTGTTTCTTTCCTGTTTACTTGTTTGTGCTGATAATCTTTAACCTTCAGCTCTGCACACAGTCTGCTTTGTGCTAATAAATAATAGATTTCTTCTGCTAATGTAAAGCGTACCCATGAATTTAGCAGTATTGTAAACAATTAAAGTCTAAATGCACAGCTATCAATTTGACTTTATAGGAGGACTAGTGTAAGAAAGCCTGTGTTTAAGAAAGGATATCAGGAGGTATTTCCTGCCAGAGGAGGAATGAATTCTAAAGATAATCTTAATAGTCAAGGCCAGGAATGTAAATGTGCATTGTATTTGCCAGTATTTTTTCAATGACGGGAAGGTAATTTCTGATTTACTTGGAATACTTTACTAACAGTTGGTGTGTTTTTTTGTATGTGCAATATGCATGAGATTTCTCTGCCTCGTTGTAGAAAACAAGTTATAATATGGGGGATAGGAATACATTCAACTTGTTTTATGGAGTGAGATGGCTGCTCCATGAGGTGATTGCCATTAGAAACCATTAATTGTGGCCTTTTATTATTCTGCAATTTTTCATTGTATATAGAAGCACAATATAATTTTCTTTTCCTCTTATGTGTTGAGGTTAATCAAATCTGACATGGCAGAATTACATTGTGCCTTCCACACTCGATTCTCCAGCATTTTTTTTAGTTTTTTATACAGCTGAACTAATCCTGTTCATTAGTTCTTGATAGGATCTTGTGACTCTGCAAAAAGTTGATATTCTGTCTTCATTCAAAGCTCTGATGAGCAATGTGCTATTTTAAATCTCGCGGAATACTAAATCGCCACCAAAAGACTTGTAAGCCCCGATGCTTTGTTCCTCCAGCTATCTAAATGGAGTGCACTATTACCCTTTTGGTCTGTGAAACCAAACGTCTGTCCTGTGGGAACCATGGTGTTGCTGAGGTCTGCGCATAATTCTGTCCCCCCATGGAGGTGTAACTGGAGTACGCTCTGAGAGCTTGGTGCTCCAAAGTGTTATTTTTGACCGTGTTTTGACATGAAATAGATGGCTGTCGTTGACTCTTACCTCTACCTTTGTGATGTTTTAATTAAATGCTCCTGGTAGTTGCAGCTATGAGAGAGATGATGGTAGAGCTGACAATTTTGGACTCTGGCCTCTTGAACGGAAGTTACCAACGCATTTGAGACTTCAGATAGGGTTGAATTCATGGAGGACTCAAGCCCTTCAGGAAAGATGACTGCTGTTATCTACAACCTATCTAATCTTAAGTGTTTTTTCAAGGCTGTCATAGTAGCATTTTCTGATTACTGTACTAAAGTTTAGTTATTTCCAATGTGGTGCGTATCCAGAGTACATTTTTACTTTGTTTAGGGAGTATCTCTCTTCATATTTAATACCGCCTTACTAAAAGACATTACAACTTGCATATCTGTCTTCCCTATGTTCTGGCTGCGTGTGTCAAGGTCAGCATCTCGTCCTTACCCTGTTATTATTATCTGTGGGTTTTATTGGCCAAATATAACTTACTTGAGTGCTAGAAGTTATCTTGGCACAATCTCCACAGCTTGACTGCTGTTCTCCCCAGGCAACTAAAGCCAGTGCTGAAAGCCACTGAATCTTTGACAGTTGCTGAGGAGGCGTTCAGGTCGTTACATCAGGCTTTAAAATTGTGCTGTGTACTTCTCTTGTATCAGTCTTTGCTTTGCAGCCGCCCAGACTCTTCCCTGTTGCTCCCTTGAAAATATGATTGTATACGATTCCTTACTGATAGGAGCACCTTAAGAGCAGCATACCAGGTATGTGGTAGCTTCATATATATGAAACCTTAAGCATTCAACCAGTTTCTTTTGCTTATTCTCATAACGGAGGATCTGATTCTGGCCTATAAGCGTTTTCTGTCATATTGGCCATGTGGTGAGAGAGAATCCGTGTCTCTGTTCATCAGGGGTAGATCATAACCTCTTCTGTCCTGTGATGCTAAATTTAGTAACAAAACAGAAAATAACCCCAACCTTATTGACCTAAGTTTTCTTGCTCTAGTGGAGTTAGGCACAGGGAGATCCCCAGTTTCTGGAGGTGGTCAGAACTTCACTGAAGAGAAAGGACTTCATCTAGATTTGCGTTTGGCTGGTTTCGCTTTTGTTTTATCTTATAACACTTATGGCCCTACAAGGGCTCAGAAAGAGATCCTGCTATGCAAAGCTCTTTACCAGTATAAGATGAGGTTTCCTTATTTCAATTTAGAATCTAAACATGTTGTAAACTGAGGCTGATTCATATCATCTCAAGGCTTCCTTCACTGTCTTTCATGACTGTAAAGCATTGGTATAAATAGTGCAAGAACTTGTAAGGCAAGCTGGAAAACTTTTCTGTGAGTGCAATGTGGGTTTGCAGAAGAACAGCGAGAAAGGAAACATTTCCTGCAATAGGAAAAATAGAACTAAAGAGGAGCATTTTGGTTTTTATTTCACATGTTGAAAAAAATCTTTTTAACACTTGATTCTATTTCTCCCTAATGAATAAGTGTCACAGTTTTGGAACTATTTCACTACTGATTAACTAATAAACCACATAGAAACTGTCATGCTATTACCCGGTGGCTCTTTGTTTGTGGTCTGTAGATACCACTTGAGTATATCGAGGCTATGAAAGCTAGAACACAAGACGCAGGAAATCAGCAAATGCACATCTAATTAAAACTAGACACCTTTCAATCCTTCTCAATTTTAAATAGGAAAAGATTACAGAAAGAAGAGGATTAGAGGGAGGGAAAATATCTTTCACCCTCCATGTCACACAAAAAGGAAGAACAACACTTCACAATTTGAATTTCACAGGGATAAATGGTAATGAACTTACTTATCTATGAAAGGTTCCCACCTAGTGTTAACTTGTAATGCCTCTCAAAACGAGTGCAAGCTGACTATAAAGGACCTTAATTCCTGAGAAAAGGAAAGGCGTAATACCAAAATAAAGGGCATCAACTTCTTCTTCATTTCCAGTGACAAAGGCAGCGCAGAGACATGCTAGAAGCTGCAATCCAGAAGGGTAAACTAAGCCCTTGTTCAGTATTGGTTAAAAGGCTTCGGAACACGAGGAGTCTTAGACACTTAAAAAGGAAACTTTAATTGGATTAACTACTGAACAAATTTCAAGTTCAGATTACTTGTTTTTTAAGAAAAATAAAATAGGGAGATGGAAGGTTCATTTGCAATGAAGGGTTACAAGGTAAAATGACTTTGAAAAATATAAACCTATCTTGCCTGTGTTTTATTATGTCTTTGGATTAAAAATAGCTTGTATGTCATCCTGGCTGACCACCTGTACTTAGATATGGTTAGTACCGAATTGTTTGGGGGTGTGGGCGAGGGGTTTTGGTCTTTGTCCAGGAACCTTTTCCAAGTGATAAAAGCCACAAAGAAAAGCATTCCCTGTGATGGTTACCAAAATGACAGTAACCCTAGCCTTTGTAGTGGGAAATTGAAAAGTATTGATTTGGATCTGAGCTTCAGAAAGCCAATCTAAGCACATTTTTGATCTGAAATTCTCATTCATCCACCTGGATGGATGGGACCGCTTGCTCGATTACAACCGAAGATTTCTTCCTTGGAATAGAGAGATAAATATTTCTTCCGTTACAATGAATGGATCCCTGTGTGAGGGTCTGCTATATCATTAGGAGTCAGAGTGCGGACACCCTGTGCTGTGGAGAGCCTTATGGCAGCAGCAGAATATTAATGCAGACTGCTGCCGTATGGAGAACTGGAAGCCCACAAGTACTACCTCTAAACAAGAGTTTAGACACTGCCCTCAAAGATCTGAAATCTAAGAAAAAATGTTTACTTTATATTTGGAAATAGTATTCTCAGTGTAGCAGGCAAAGGCATATCTTTTGGAGAAATATAGTGATGTCTTTACTTAAATAAAATATCGTGATATGTGATCACAGTCTAATGATCTAGTTTTCAAATACTTCATTTTGCATGGCTGACTAATTTCCACCCCCTGTATTTGAAACAGTCAAACAACTGAATCAAGCCAATCTCTTTGCAGAATCTACTGTTTTTTCTATCACACAAGTTAAAACCTAGGAGAAACTCTGGTGTTTGTGTAGTCTTAAGTGTGACTTGAACAGGAGCCAACAAGAGCAAAGAGCAATTTTTCCTATCTGCCTGAAGTATGGTCGGCTGGGTTATAGAAAGCACAAACTCTGTGATTTGGTATTTAATCGGTGCTGATGGGCAGAGCAGTACGCAGCCAAAACAGAACTTGAGTGGGTGATGTGGAGGGGCAGCCTCCTTTATGAAGACGAAAGTTAAAAAGATGCGAGGGACTCGTGTAGGAATCTGAAAATAGAAACCACACTTAACTATCCAAACTCTGAAAATATCTTCAATCCAGTAGAATGGAAAGGACACAGATTCCTAGAATTAAACAGTTTGCAAAAGGGAAAGAGAAAGCAATTAAGGAACTTGGGTAGTACTGTGAGAACAGATTGGTTTGGAATGGCACAGTGGTTTTTAAACATACCCCACTTAAATTCACTGAATAAAACCTTTTAATGTATATAACTCCTTAATTTTCTACAACAGGCCTTCCATTTGGGCTTTGAAGGACAGGCAACGGATGAGCCCATCTCAGACAAGTGAGGTGCAGTGTACATGTGATAAAAACCTGAGGGGCTGAGATAAGACAAAGTCGGTCTCCACAGGTTAACCTCTTGAGGGTCTTCAGCTTTTTGGGAGGCAAGTCCCAGCAAAAATCTGCTACACAATCTCATCCTGCTCCCTAATCGGTGTCATGCAGATAGTTCTACTGAAGGAGTAAATTGATACCCTTTAGTCAAGAAAAGCTGACACAGAATAGCTATGTCAGCACACAGAGTAGAAGCATGGTAGGTTAGGAGAGCTGTACTGGGAAGTACGGCTTTTGTCTGAGGTCTCTGTAAGGCTATTAGTACAGCTCTCTTTAAGATGACTGAAGCATAGCTGCTGGGAGCCAATAAATGCCTGATCACCTTTCTAAACTGATTATAGGGGGAAGGAAGGTAATAAATAGGGCTGTAGCTTGTTTATATTAAAATAATTTATAAAAATGCGTTGTTTGCTACCTTAAAATGAAAATAAGAAATAGTGTTTGGTACTTGTCCAGAGATTACTTCAAAGCCAGGAGTATGTGGTGACGGTGTTCTGACCTCTTATACTGTGGAGTCTGTGGAAGCTCACTAAATACTCTTCTGTCTCAGGACAGTTACTTTTATGAGTCTGAAGGCTTTGGGAGATGGCATCTAGGGTGGTTTTAGGTTTCCTCTTGTAAACCTTTCCACAACATGGCCAGTCTCCATTTGTCTGCTAGTTGTGTTACATCTTCCCTTGCTCGGTTTAAGAGCTGTCTAGCATCAGAATGACTTTTTGTATTCAGGAACTTTAAATTCATAATCAAATGCCCTTAATGATCTCATTGATAAAATAATCCAGTTAATTTAACGTTCCCTCCCTGCATGGTAGGCTTTTTCAGTATGGTTAATGTAAATTATCTCCTGAGCATTTTAGAGATGTTGAGAAATTTTCAAGAGCAGAAACAGAACTGGAACATTGTTTTCACAGCTCTCATTAAAGCCCAAATAATGAGGTAGTATCTCCTTATCCAGCACTGATGTCCCCCTATTTAAGTACCTGCTGATTTCGTGGTTCTGCTATTCACGGTGTTTTGCTGGAGTTCATATTCAGGTATTTTCCAGTATGACTCAAATGTTTAGTTGTTTTGTAATTTGCAAGTCCTTTTTTAACTTGTATGTTTAAGTGCACTTCGTCTGCTAAGTAGTTTTGGGCTATAGTCTTTATTTCTAGGTAGGAATTTTGCATTTCACTTTGTTTAAAAATGTTTCCATATGCTTCATGTAAAGACAGTATTTATTTTAATCTTCTTTCCCTCTTTCCATAAACAATAGAAGTTATTCTTTTCGGAGACCTCTTCTATTTCCTAAATTTCACTCTGAGGCAAGGGAAAAAGTTCTAACGCATTTGGGTTCTTGAAGGGCAATGTCAAATCTTCCTAAGTTTTTTTTTAGCGCTGTCATAAGCTACTAGCTTGAAGTTAGTGTTGCTAACAGCCGATGCATCTTCCCAGGCTTAGATATGTTCTCATGCAGTTTTTGTTTGGAAGCTGGGCAAAACTTCTACAGATTGGTGTTTTCATTTCTTGAAAATACAATTTCAGAAGGTCTATGTAAGCTGTAAATAACTTTGAAGAGGAAATGAAAAATTGAATATTTTGATTTTGTTCAAGAAAGCTGAATTAATTTCAAAAAAGAAAATATTCCGGTTTCACTTGCATGGAAAGTCCTAAAGCATCAATGGAGAAATATGTAATTTCAGTTGAAAAATAATGAAAAAACAGTTCCCAAAATACCATTTAGTGATGTAAAAAAAATCTACCTCTCCCTGTTCTCAGTGCAGTCTTTAAATGCGACAATCCACTGTTGACAGAGCTTTGTTTTGACCTTATTCACCACTCATAAAAAGATGGTAAGAGTATGTTTATATGGTTCAGCTGGACTCCTTAATGTACTTGCTCTAATATCTGCCTAAGTACAGCTGATCACAGCTGGGTTAACCTGGTAATCTAGGCTACTTGGATTTTTTTGGTCACAGTTACTTCTGCCTCTGCTGTACTTCCTATTATCCAAAGTTTGATCATGAATGCAGGGGGAAAAAAACAAACCAAAACTCCAAAACTTTAATGGTTTTATGGAATTGGGACATTTTACTTGATCAGAATTAGAGCACTAATACTCGAACTATTAATAATAATAATAAAGCTAGATAATCAAAGAACACTGGAACACATGTGTATCCTGTAGGGTCTGGTTTTCTCGGTCTTCTGCCTAAATGGATTTAGCTAAAGCCGTTGAAATCTCTACTGTCAAAGGAAATAGATTAATCTTTGCTATGAATTTGTAATCATACTTGAGAAACAAAAAATCTTTCTTTAACAGGATTAACATTGTGTTATTGGCATCAGGATTAATAATTTATTTGCATCACACAATCTCTTCTGCAACAGCATTCTTATAACTGTTTAAAGAAGTTGCTAACTCAGAATTTAAGTATGATGATCTATAACAGCTACACTTCTTCTTTTCGTAACTAAAAGCAATAATGCTTTTCTGTTCTCTTACTGTCATAGTGCCACAAATCTCTGTTGATACCAAGAAGTATGTCGTTCCTTTCATTCTACCCTTTGTGCCACCGCTTTCCGTCTTTAACTTTCAGCTACTTAGGTATCTCTGCAAAAATAGAACTCGATATCAGTCTTATTTTTAACACTATTCTTATTTTTTTTTCTCTAATTACATAAAAGCAAAAGGGAACTGTTTTAAGTGGAAATAATAGTGGGGGGAAAAAAGTCTTGAGCTGACCTGCTGAAAGAAAAATGCTGTACAGACTGCCACACTGTAGCAGTACGGGGTTTTCATTATTTTATTCTGTCATGTAACCCAAGTAATAGAGACCATTTGAGGTGCAATAAACAATCTCTCATGCAACCAGAGCTGTGGTTTAGTGTGTGTAAGAGCTATAAAGATATCCTCTGCTGGAAAGGAAATGTTGTATGAGGAATATTTCAGTTAACGTTTCTTTCTTCCATGTTCACTTTCTCTCATAAATGAATATTGCTTCTTTATGCTACACCTCTTTTTTCTTTGTTACTGCGGATAGTAAATTGTGTACTGTATTTCTGTAAAAGTTCTGAGATGTTTACCTGTTGTTCATGCTTTCTGTCTCTTTTTTTATTGATATGTAGATATATTTTTTGAGAGTGTGGGGAGAGAGAGTGCAGGATGGCGAGTTCCTCTTCAGTGGAAAGGGTGATGGAGCGGTCAGCCTGACATTCATAGCTGTTGAGATTTCAGTCACACATTTCCTTCTTCTAATGTATTTGCTGAATTGTCTACTGAACTGGGAATTAATCTGATTAGCAGACTTCATTTATGGAGGGAAGGACGACAGTGTTTCAAAACGGGTTGCTCTTTTTTTTTTTCCATTCAGCATCTGAGATACCTGCTTTAAGTGAGGGATGGAAGTACCGTTTTGGCCAGGTCCCAAAGAAGCTGCGTTTGAAAGAGCCTGAATAATGACGCTAAAATCCAGGTGATGTCTGTGCGCTGGTTAGCAAAAAGTCAGAACAATTCTCTGATTTAGAGGAAAGACGCTTCTGAGGGTGGGAGGAGGTGAGCTGCCAGGGCTGTAGCTAATCCAGAGTACCAGGGTGCCTGGAGAACTGGGTCATTGCCGTGAATCGGAGGGCAGATACTCCTGTAGGCGGTGGCTTGGCGAGGAGGAAAGTCTCTGCGAGTGGCAAAGCATCCTTCTCCCTCAAAGGGCTTACAGCCATGGGGGGCTGGGCCAGGGCTGGTGACAAAGGAAAATGCTGGGTTTGTGCTCGCGCCTGGATTTCTGTTATAAACTCAAATGTCGGTGTCGGATGAAACTAAACAGGAATCACTCTGGTAAGTTAGCATCCAGGACTATACCGGCTACATAGGACTTCTTGTATGAAGTTGCTGTCTCCTCCTTTAATCTTATTCTCTTCTCCTGGCCGGGCTGATACATGGTTAGTTCGCTTACATTTTCCTGCTGTACAGGACAGTGCTGTTGCTGAATGCTGAGGCTGCTTTCTCATCCTACAAAAATTCTCAAGGTTTTCTTTATTCTGTAGTGGGACCGGTCGAAGACCTTTAAAGAATTTGCTGACAAAACCAAGCCAGGAGCCAGGTATGCAGCGGCATAGTTATTAACTTGGCTATTAGGGTTGCAACACGGGATCTCTGGGTTCCCAAATCGCTTATACAAAGAAGTCCAAAGCAACTGGGGAAAAAGTGTGGCTCTTCCTGTGGAATGACTTGAACTTCGGTTTCTCCCAACTTAATCGAGATTCTTTGTGCGGGGTGATGGACGACAAGATAGCAGCAGTCATAGCCTCCCTCAGCTACCAAAAGGTTCATCCTGGACCTAAACCACCACTCAGCTGACACAACTGATAGGTGACTGTGGAATGTTTTCAATTTTTAAGTCTCATCCAGTTTGAAGGCTGATGAGAATGTTTGATTACAAAAGTGTCAACAAGCGTTTTGAGCCAGATGGAGATATCAGTTGCCTAATTATTCTGAGAAATTAAACCATGTGTGAATATGGGCTTAAATCATTAACATTAAAGGTTGCATTTGTAGAGTACTGTCGTAAGGTTTCTGTATCGCTTACCTGCCATTTAAAATATGTGCAATAGCTCTTCGGTGGGACTCGCATAACGTGTTATTTGCCATATGTTATTTCTCTGTGGGTGGGATGAAATAAACCTTTACTTATTATATATGAAAGCTTGCCGTTAAAACTAATTTGATCCCTTGAGAACGGGGAAACCGTTCCCGAGTTCAGGGGAGTAGATATGCCAACTCCAAACCTGGCTCCTGCAGTTGAACTTCTGTAAGGATGAAACCAATCTCTGAAGGATGTGGTATTGCAGAACCATCTCATGTATGTGCGATGCTTAAGACGTCAGAAAACGCTTGGCGAAAGAACTGCCTGATGCGCAGCTTTTGCGTTACCCTGGGAGGCTCCACGGACTTGGCCAGTGTTGCTGAGCGCTGGCAGGCGTCCTTGGGAGCCAGCTCCTTCCCGTTGCTAAGGCCTAATTAAAATGTTTCTCCTTATAACCATAAAATTACAATTTTGTAAGACAACAAGAATTTGTATGCCTGAATACTCTCTTATTATTCTTCCTCTGTAGCCACTAAACAATAGCAGGGCAGGACGCAAGGTGAAACATGAATGTTTTCAGACAAGGTTAGGTGGTCCCTTGATTACCAGTAGCGTTGATAAAGACTGCTCCTGAAGAACACTGCTAGCATTCTGCAAGCTCTTGCTATTTATTGGGATGAATTCATCTGGCAGTAATGTGCATTTTACTCTATTTGAGTACCTTATTTTTTCATAAGGTTTCCACTCCGAATTCTCAGTAGCTCTCTGTTTGTTTGCTTTAGCCTTTTATGTCAAAGCATTTCCTCATTGAGCATCCAGGGAAATATTAAAAATAGCACGGTTCTGGCCAGCAGATACATCCATACGTTATTGAATTCGTACTGTGCACTTAAAATAGGGCCTGGAAGAAGGGATTTATCTCAGTCAGAGTACTCTTACTTACAGATGTGATATTAATGATTATTGTGTCTGCAACTTCTCTTAAATTATAAATGTTATTGGTGATAAATTAAGATGATATCATTCTAAATTAATTAGAGTACCCTTGTAATGGATGTTTACAGGCGTGCCCTTTGGAAGAATATTGCAATGTTCCTTTTATAATTTTAATGCCTTTTAATATTAATTCTTTTTAGCGATAAGTTCTTATATGGTAGTCTTCTAGAAGGTTAGAAAAAGACAAATAATCTTTAACTTTTTTGTGGCAGATTAGTTTGTGTGGAAAACAAACTAGTGCTCTGCCTGGAATGAGAATAGAAGCTGACTTTTAATGGTAGGGGGACTGGCAATTTGTTTTCAATATGGGGGGAAAAATACTAGGTTAAAAAAAGTATTTGTTTATTGCAATCATTTTACTTAATCTTCTCCAGTGGAGTATTGGGAATAAGGTTAATCCCTTTAAAAAAAAAAAAAACCACAAAAACCAGAGACAACCTATTTTCCTTAAAGTAGAGATGATAATAGCGACAAGTAATTTCTTCTCTGAAAATGAGCTGAAAATTAACCATGTTGGACACTTGAGTTTATAAACCTGGTGCTGCCCCAGGTTGTATGCTAAAGGAAGCATATAACTGCTTTCTTCATAGACCTTTGAGAGTATCTTGTTTTTAGTGATAAGAATGATGCTTTTAAAATAGATGAAAGACTGCAATAAATAGGAGCAAGCTTTTTGGTGTCTAGAATTACTAGTGATAGTGACTAAAGGCAGCTGTTATTTATGGATGAAGGTCATCAGCATGCACTTTACCACCAAAGGCTTGGGAGATGAAGTAACAGATGTGTTCTTATAAGACTTTTCAAATTCATCAGCTGGATCTTCAGGTGTGTGCCCTAAGCGTGGTTCTGGGGATGGCAGGTCTGGCCCAGGAAATGGAGGTCTGCAAAAAAGAGCTGTAAGCTGTAATGATGAACAACTGTTGTTCATGTAATTGTACCATTAAGCAAAGCAAATGCCAAAAAAGGAATGTTATTTCTCCTCTTAGGAGCATTCAAAGTATCTATGGGTATGCAGAGGTGGGATTACTGTCAATCACATTGGTAGTAGATAAGTGTCCTTGATTGACTGAAGGTTTTAAGGTACGTGGCCCTGAAAGGGAGATTTGTAAGGAGAGAATAGAGAACCGTAGAAGATGACAACTGAGAATTTGCATAAAGAAGGTGCGACAACTGGGATGAAGTCTGTTGGAAAATAATTTGGAGGCAGTGTTCATCAAGCAGTGTCTCTCTTCAGCTATATGTCTTACGTTAAGTAACATGATAAAACCAGAGAAGAGTCAGGATAGGTAAAACGGTGCCAGATACAACTATTTAACCTAATGGGGAATGTGGAGCAAGATACCGGTATTAATGTTGAGTGTGTTATGTTGCAGTATCAGTGCAAGAGTGAAAGCATAGGAAATGCAGAAAAAAGTAGAAATAACTTATTTGAAAAAATGCAGTTGTATGAAGATTAAAGCAATATGTTAGTGAGCACCTTAATAGTGAAATAGGTAAAGTGGGGAGCTGCTTCCCAGGTAGTTGAGGAGTCTTTGTAAGAACTTTCTGTTTGGAGAGATTTAGGAGGCCCTCAGAAGGCTCTGCTGTATACTAACTGAATTTTTAAAACCAAATTATTAATGTCTTCTGATGGTTGGGCAGTTTGAAGAAAATTGACTGTCTGACATCAGAAGCTTTTAACACTTTCGTTTTCAGATAAATGTGGTTACCATAATCAAATAAATATTTTTGTACCTAGAAGAAAAATACTATCTCTTCAGGGTTGTTTTTTAAAAAAAAAAAACACACAAATTTCAACTCCAAAAAATGGTGTGTAGCAGAGAAGATACAATAAAAATCTGTAGGAGGGCAGTGAAAAAGCAATTGCAGCAAATGCAATAAAGTCTAGTCAGCCAGAGGTAGAGCTGGAGAGAGATGATGATGATGTGTCTCTTGGAGGGCTATCTGTTTAAATTGCAGTCTGCAGTTTACAAAAAAAAAGGGGGGGGGGGGAGGGGCAGAAAGCTGGTGCTAATCGAGACCTAAAACATTGTAGAGCAGCTTACCAAAATGTAGGAATACAAGTTTTTGGGTGGAAAGAAGGATAGGGCATGCAGAGTCATGAGCAAAGGCCTCATGTTGTACCAGAGTGTTGGGAGGAGAAGCGTGAGGGACTTTATGGAACAGGAGGTATGTCTAACTATGCAAACAGTGGTTTTGTACTCCATATCTTCCCATCCTTGATTTATGATTTGCTTATCGAAACAGCTAATGCATCTCTGAAAAAGGTCCAATTAAATTAAGTATCTTCCCAATTTGAAAACGTGGAAAAATGGGATGAAGCATACTTGGCTATTTGTCCAAGGTCCTGGGAGGATTAAGTGGCAAAGCTTGGATTAGAGGTTAGTAGCTTCAGTGGTTCAGGCTTAACCTATTCTGCATGCTTCTTTTTCCCATCAAGACCACAACTCGGAAGAATAAAATTACATAAAATCCTCACTCTGGGTTGTTGGTTTTGTCATCCTTTTTTTTTTAATCTTGTAGTGTTTCTGATTGTTGGAATAAAGATAACAAGGGAACATATCTCATACTCCAATTTTGACTCTTTGGGAAAGTAGAGAGTATAAAATAGATTGAAATATCTTTCAAGAAAGCTGGTCCATAAAGGAGATGGGCCAGGCTTGCTTGTAAGGTTTGTTTTTCGCTTTTGTGGTCACTGGTAAGGAAAGTTCTTCACGGCAGCAGGAGAACACTAAAAAGCTACAACCCAAAAAGGTTGCTGTCTTGTGCTGTGATCCTACCAGGTCTCATGACACTGCTTTTATTAGAGACGTAACAGGTTTTAGACACTTGTGTATTGGAAGAGACATGTTGTACTAAGCCTTTGCTCAGGAAACAGCTTGCTACTCAATCAGTACTCAAGAACCTGAAGGGTCATTGAACAACTGTAGGTAACATCTTCTGAATATAGCACAGACTGAGGCTCACATCATCTTACAGCCCCAGCAGTGCTCTTGTACAATTATTACTTTTAATTAGAGCTGACAGAAACCTTTGTCAAAGCCAAATTTTTGTGGCGAGTGAACCTATCCGTTTTCATCTGGAAGGTTTGGATTTGAGCTGTGGGAACCCCTCACAGCTTGGTTGGTGTAATAGGTTAAAGAAAAGCATAGGCTTTGGAGCTCTGAAAAGCATCCAGCTCCTGCTCCCTAACAGACGACCTAGAAAACTTGTGAATCCCAAAGGCAGCGAAGGTCTGACAATTTCTGATAGTCACTGCATAAAAAAATGTCAGTCTTTTGTTAACTGAGCTCGGAGGCGGCTGCTGGGCAACCTTCAGCCTTTACCTGGGGGAGTGAGGAGAAGGAACCACGCTGTGCTGGAAAAAAAAAAGTTAAATAAAACAGCCCAGAAAGGACCTGAGTCTGAGGAGGAAGGATGGCCCATCACCACTATCTAACTCTTCCTGGCAAGGCCCCCAGGACAGTGATAACTTATAAACCTGTCCTTCCTGAGGAAAACTGGCACTTTTCATCTTGGGACCTAGATGGTTAATGGTAGGGTGAGCTTACACCAGAGAAAGGGACAAATACTTGTTAGTATTTTAACTGTATTATTAAAGAAGGCTTTCTGTATTAGATAATGCAAACTATTAGGCAGTTAAAACTTTGGACTAAGAAAAGATTCTTGCCAGTACCTAAAAGGTTTTTTCTTTCAACCCTAACAGCATTTTGTAACACTCTTATTAAGATCTGTATTTCACCAATAATTTAATTTTGAGCTGTTGTGTAATACTATTATTGTTCAACTGAGCTTTCAGTTGGATGGTAATAATTTGTCCCTGAGACTAGACCACTACTGGCTTTACTGGTCACACACACGCAGAGTTTGCGTGGCACAGGGAACAAACTCTGTCTTTTTAGTGGAATTACAAGAATGAAGTGATGTCCTGTGACCTGATACACTGGTCAGATCATAGACCTTGATGACTTCAAGTCGCTTTGCTCTGCATGTTATAGCTGTGCATTTTTGGTTTTGAGCGTTGTTTTCTAATGGACCAGTGGTGCACATCTGAGAGACTGCTACATGGAGCTCCCCGTGAATAACAGACATACCTGCATAACTTCTAAATGTCCTTTGGAGCTAAAGAAATCTGCCAGCCACAATGAAGGTGAGTCTCTTAATTTCTCAGGCAGGCAATCCGTCAACTGAAGAGCTGAGCTGCTAGATATAGCTTGTGAATGCAAACATTGTGTACTTGTACATCATAACACCCAGCTGGTGACTGCGCCTTTCTATGCTGGCAGGTGCTTAAAAGAAGTGATTTTTGTGCTGCTCCTCAGAGGCAAGCATCTCTGCTCAGGTCAGCTCCTTTCATCTTCCCCTGGACAGGATGGCATGAGGCCAGGTCGCAAGTGCAGGGAAATCTGCTAGCTGCATAAGCAAATCTTGTTGGTTTGCTTCCTTGTGCAGCAAAAAAGAAAGAGGAGCTTAGTGCTGTTATGCCCGCCCCCCCCCCCCCCCCGTTTTTTTTAATGTTTCTGTAATTTATAACCTCCTATTCATTTCTTTCCCCCAAAATTCAAAGCTGATGCAGATGCACAAAATCAATTGACTGAAAGGACAGAGGGAAAGAAACAACAGTGATGAATTACTTCTTTTCTGTCTGTTTGCACTGCCTCACCCTGATGAGAAGGGCTTAGTTACCGGCTAAAACATAACCCGTTCTTGTAGAAGACTTGAAAACTCATGGTATCTCAAAATGAATATCATTACAGATAAGCCTGATTCTCTTAGTTGCTAGCTACTTAAATATTAGATGTCAGATCTCATCGTTGTCATCTTTATTCTTAAATAAGTGCACTTTGAGTTAAGCTCTATAAGCAAGATTTAACCTAGAAATGTGTCACGCTGGCATTATAACCTTAAAAAAGCCTAAAATCCAACATGTGCTAATAACATTGCCAAAAGCTGATGAAAATGTCACATAAATGAACAGTTATGAAGTGTTACTTGTGTCAGAGAGCATTGAAACTGCCCATAACTGGTAGGTGGAGCTGGCTGTAAGGTGCCTGTAGGACTGCAGCAGAACCGGTGACGGCCCTGGCGCAGCCCGCTTTGGGGAGGGCTGTGCGGAAGGCGCTGCAATTGTGGCCTTGTTAAGAGGAATTGTAGTTTACTGTTTGCCATAGGGGTTTGATTGTGTTTAACTGTAAGGACTAGCAATGGAATCTGGATGAAACACTAGCAAGAGTTTAAAAAAAAATTTGTTTCCCTTAACATTTATTTTTTTCTTTGACAGGTAACATATATAACAAAGCTTTTCTTGTGTCCATATTTGTTCTTATGAAATACCCTGTTTTCTCACAGAAAGTGCTCAGAAGTTTACAAAAAAAATTTAACCTGGGCATGGGAATGGAGGTACTTTACTGATAATAAACCAATATTATGTATCATCTTTTTCCTCTTTGTACGCGCTCTCTCCTTGTCTTGCATGAAGGTTTGTGAATGTGTCTGAGAAAGGACTGTGGTGGAAAAGAAGGTGCAGCTGACATACTGGGTGGGATGCTCCTTTTGTGAGCTGTTTCCTAGCAAACACACGGCTGTAACACGTTGGTGTTCATTTACTGAAGTCACTGCTTGTTCCATATAGCTGTTTGTGCCTCAACAATGCAGTCAACAATTTATTTTAAAAAATAATTTGGAAAAATTAAGACTACTTAAAAAAATTTTTTTGCAAATACTGTATTAATCAAAACCACTTTCTCTGGGTAAAAAAAAAAACCCTCAAGTGCTACTGGAATTACGTATGGTCAACTTCTATAGAGAATTTTTTAGCTCTAGTAACTCCTTTTAGTCAGAAAAGTGTAATGTTTATAACATTGAGCTAAATTACTTGGAAAAGATGCTTACAAAGGAAGAATAATTTTAAAATTAACCCTTAGATTGTTATCTTTTCTATCAGGTTAAATGAAGCCTCATTAAATGAGACACATACAAATGCAGGTACAGTAGTTGCCCAGCAGCCCATGATGACAGCTGGTAATACAAAGAGGCTTATTTGGATTATATGTGCACGCTGCAAATGAGTGGATTAGGCCACTTAAAGAATCACTGTCAAGGATATTGTCAAAAGCAATTTTAATAGGCATTTCTAAAAATGCGACTTAACAAAATTTGATGGCAAGGTTCACTCTACTACTCACTAAAACATACAAAGGAAAATAGAATTGCATCTGAATGATTTATGCAGAGAGAGCGGAGAAACAAAAGGCGTAAAGAGTAGGGAAGACCTTCCTGTTGAGTAACGAGGTTTAGAATGGACTCCCTTGCTTTCAAAACTGCTCAAAGAGGAGTTTGGGTGCAGCTGAATCCAGACTTAGTCTCGGACTTGATCAATGGATCATGTCTAAAGGCAAAGAGAGGGTTCAAGGAACAAAGAAATCATCCTGTTGAGTCACCAGGTTCAGAGTAGACCCCCTTGATTTCTAAACTTCTCAAAGAGGAGTTTGGATGTGGCTAGGTCCAATCCTAGTCCCAGACTTGGGCTATGGTTTATGTCTAGTGAAAGGAATACAAAGAGTAGGGAGGCCCTCCCGTTGAGTCACAAGGTTCAGAGTAGACCCACTTGCTTTCTAAACTCCTGCTCAGAGAGGAGTCTAGGTGTGGCTAGGTCCCATCCTAGTCCCAGACTTGGTCAACGGGTTTTATCTAAAGGGTTGTGTGTATTTAGCAGCAATTTTAGGTTCGTTCACGGTTTGAGGTAGATCACAAGATTGTAGCAATGCTTATTCATGGATTAGTTGAACATTTACGAAGCGAGGTAATCGCCACAATAACTCGATTACAGATGGATTCACACAGGCGCATTTATATACAAAGGTACCTGTTAAAAATTCCCCTTGGGTCCCGTGAAAATACTCACTGCAAATGTTTCAGCATTTCTCAGCGGGCTGTGGTTGAACCTTGAGGAGCAGAGGGTTTTAGCCCAGGTTCCGTCGCTGGCTAGGCGCCGTCCTCCAAAATTCACAAACTGGAGAGTTTGCGAAACTGAGAGGCGTCCTACTCGGAGGGAGATGCTGGTCGCAGGCCACGGTGGTCCAGGAGGGCAACAAGGGTCTCACTTGGGACCGCTGTTTATCGGTTTGTGAGATGATTGGCTTTAGCCATTAGCAAAAATGATGGAGTTTCAGTAACAATGGTGGCGTTCCACTCGAGCTATGATCCAGGTAAGGAATGTCCCAGGGCTCTTGGGGGGTGACTGATTATTCCGTTATTGTAGCTCTCATTGCCTGCCTCCGTCAGCTAACAGGAGTGCTCGGGACAGTCAGTGCTGTTCCCCACCTTAGCCATGTAAGAGTTCTGGTACGGTTAAGGGATGTTTAACAGCCCAACTCATTACACAAAGGCCAGGGCCTAGCTGGAATCCCTGAGATGGTAGAGCAGGGAGGAATGCACCACCACAGTGCATCAGTAGCTTTGATTTATGGCACTTGCTTACCTTAGCTTGAGGACTGATGGCTTTATGAGACAAAAATGAAGTTGTGGTTCTCATACCTAAGGCCTGTCTTTGCATTATCCTCTGTAGTGATGCATTTGCAGAAGAACAGAGGCTCATTAACACCTGCCAAATTAAAATATCTGTAACTACCTAATTAAAAAGGAGACTTAAAAAAGAATCAGTTATTTCTAACCAAGTATAATGCAAAGTGATGCAATGTTAGTGGTATTTGGGTTAAGTCACTCAAGTTTTCCTAAAAATTTTCCTCTCAAAGATACAACTCCTCATGTCACTGTCATGGTACTGATGTGACAGCAAGTGCATGTGGGAAGTGTTCAAGAGAAGGGATTTTTTTTTCTCTCTTCCTCATGAATGTTAAGTGTTTGCAGCTCTGTTGCCCTTCCAGAGTAGCAGGGTTCTGGGATAGGTGCTTGGTGCTGCTGGTTTGTCAGGTTGGCATTGCTCTTGATTTGGCTCAAGTGTCTTTTTTTTGTCTTGGAGAGAAACTTTCTTCTTTTCTCGGGGTGGTGGTGGTAGAAAACTCATGTGTAATCTACATCATCAGTTCTTAAGGAGACTTATCTTTTAACATTTAAGGCCAGTGATGATATCAAAGCAGCGCCAGCAGTATTAAGGAATGTGTCATGTTGTCTAATTTTGCGACACAGGGTCTTAGTTATATTAACGGGGCTGGAGGCGAAAGCTCATTTCTTTCTTACCATGTCACTGTTGGTACGGTGTCCCGTATTTTGTAACTCCTGGCAGGATAGCTGTGTGCCGTGTGCGCAGCAGAGCGTCTCCGCTCTCCTGTTCCTGAGTCTGCCCTCTGGCCGTGTCAGACTGGTTTGAGAGTGTGTTTCTAAAAACTCTCCCTGGTTCCTTTCTCAGACCTAGCAAAAGATTTTTTAAAATGTTTTGCTACAGTTTGTTCTTATAAACACTGAGATAACTTTACTTCCCTGCCTGCAATGCCAGATAAGACAAGAATGCTGAAGAGAAAGGTCATGCTTAATAGCTATCTAATCTTAGAATTGATGAAAAAAATCTGGGAAACACAGGTTGTAAATATTGTAATACACGATATTTTATGGAGAATCTGTATTTCTTATAGTTAAATGAAATGGAAAACTATTATTATTTTGAGAAAAATTTCTTTTTTTTTTAAAAAAAGTATTTTAAAGCTACTTCAATGTTTTAAAATAGTGTTCATATTTTCTTATTTTCTGTTTGGGTACTCTATTAATAACGTACAGTGCAGGGTGGTTTGATTTTTGTGGGTTTTTTCTTTGGTGGTTTTTTTCTGTGGGCACACATTTAGCCTAGGAAACCTTCTTGCACTTCAACTGCATCCATCCCTCTTCTTTTAAAAGAAGAATTAAGACTTGAAATGGGTGGTGGTTTGTGTTTTTTTTAAATTATTAGTGTTGCAAGCTCAAATACTATTTCCGGACACTGAAAGTCATAACACCACAAGGGCTGTGGGTGTTCGATGAAGGCCTGGCATTCCCTAATGCAGTAAGGCAGGCTCCCCTGGCCTCGTGGTGGTGGTGGGGAAATTAAGCTCACATCAAACATAGTATAAAACTGAAGTGAATGAGAAGACTAAATCTACATGGAAAGGCAGTGTTGGTGCTTCCCAGGCAGCTGTAGTTATTAATTAGTAGTCTATCATTTGTACTAAATTTCAATCAATAGCCTTACCTCTCTGACATTTCATTTACTTTGTAACTTTCTTGTTCAAGTGATGTGATTCACCAGGGTTGTGATGTCCTTTTGTGTGTCAGACTGCCTGGGAGGCGGGGGCTGCAGGTGGGCTGCTACTCCAGTGTTCAAGAGGACAAATTTGGCAGAAGTCTTCACTTCAATTTCCTGAGTCACATGGTGCCAACGATAGCAACGTATGCAGAGAATAGTAAATACTGAGCAGCAGTCGTGGCAGCAAAAGCAGCTAATACCACGTGGTACCAGGGCAGAGTTAATTCCTTAGTTAATATGAATGCATCATGGCACTAATATCTTTCTGTATTACAGTATTTAATTAAAGTTATCTAAAGCTCTTTAATGTAAACACGAACCATGACAAACACGAACTCAGCAGAATAATCTCATCCAATGTGGATTTTGGGGACTTACACTGGTACTTAAAGCATAGAATGACACTGCCCTAGTATCATTCTACCATAGGAATTCATTTTAAGAAAATAATAATAGATGTGTACAGAGAAAGCAGCTTTAACCTGGTCTTGTAGCCAATTGAAATGTAATATTACACACATTGATACAGTTATGATTCCTTTATTGTAGACTGGGCAAAATGGTTGTCTCTCCTCCATTACTGTTTGGAAAAACTAGATCGGTAAGAATTGAAAACGCAAAGTTTCTCTATATAGTGGTAATTCCCTCGAAAGAGCGCACGTTTAAGAAAACTTTTTTTTTGCCCCCAACATTGATGACTCCTTTTCCTTCCAAGAATAACTTTTTCTCTAAAACTTAGTGACAGAATTGAAAACAAATTTTCATTTTATGTAAACTGTATTCTAATTGGGTACAGAGTGAGAAATTGAAAGGCAGGATCAAGACTCTAAGCCTGGCCAAGAACAGGCTGCTGTTTCGCCTCGATATTAGAGAATCTTTAGCTGTTTCCTTGCTATTCCATATGATGTTCATGTTCATACATGCAAACAGTTGAAAGGAAAATAAAATCACTGTGTGCTAAGAAATGCCATACACATCAGTCCATTACTGGAAATTTTCTCTACCCTTAGTTTACTCAGCTGAAGCAAATGAGACCAATCAGTTTGGCAGTGCTGCTGAAAGTGGATCTGATACTCACCTGAGATTGGTGTCTTGGCCTGCAACCATAGGTAGGAAGACTGGAGTAAGATGTGTAGGAATGGCAGATTACCGGTGAATCATCTTGCTGTTGCTCAGCATTGTGTTTTGTCTTGCAAAATTTATTCCATGTGCTCTCTACCATTTCTTTTCTTGTGTTCCTTGCTCTGTAGACCCAATTAGAAACACTGTAGTACAACCCCTTGTCATTTTGGAGAGTCGGCCAGCAGTACTTTTCCTTCAGAAAATGGGTTTGACCACTTAAGCTTAGAGGCAAAGGGACTTTTTGACTGAATTTTCTAAAACGAATTTTAAGTGTTGACACAGAAGTTCATAGGAAAAGCTATCTTATCATCCCCCCGCCATTATTCCTTGACTTAATATTAGTAATATCTACCAGTCTATCAAAATTCACCAGGACTTTCTAAATCCTTTTCATAGTAAGCATATGTGTACGTGTACATACACGTGCGTACTTGTCACTGTATACACCCTTGAAATTTCATAATCTTGGGATGCTTTGCTTCTTTTTCTTCTTTGCCCTTTTTTTTTCTCAACACATACCTGATAGTAAAATCTACAGTAAGCCATCTTGAAATTTATGAACTTTCAGAATCGCTGATGCTCCGTGCAAAGCTCTAGCAGAAAATACTTGGGTCCTTTCACACCCCCGCCCAAGAGTCTTCTATTCCCGCTGAAACTGAATCCAGGAGTATCAAGCCTTTGGTTATCATTCAATTGCCTAATTATTCCTACTTTGTTGGGATAAATGTCTTCACAAATATTTCTCTCCTTTCTGTGTTTAATTTATTATTTGACAGTTAGTTACCCCACAGGGACCATACAATCTGAATAAAAGTGAAAAAATAATGGATTTCTAGCACAAAGCTTTGATTTTGCTCTTGGTTTACTTCTTTGCGAGCCCCTTGCTAAGAAGGTTGCTTTCTGTGGCACTGTCTATACAGTGGAAGAGTTGTATTCATTTTATTTCCTATTCAAATGCATTTCACTTTGTCTTACCCCGTGATAAGAAGGAACTCTCTTCTTGTCATTTACTTTTCTCCATAGTATTAATATTATTCAAAGAAGAATCAACCTCTTGTGTGGCAAACAGAAAGCTTATTCATTAATCTGTTAGTGACAGCCTGTTCTTGTAGTTGCAAACAGAAATGTCTTGCTTTCTAGTATTTGATTATTTTTTTCCTCCAGAAATTATCATTTTGTAGATACATAGCAGATTTTAAGCCTCGTATCTTTCAGGTGAGTTTCGTATGTGTTACAGAGTTTATGTAGAAGCATTTACTACTTTGGTTTTTTTTTTCTTTTTTTCATGTTGCTTTCCAGCATTTGCGTTATTTGGGTACTTTAATCCAAACCGAAGCAAAGATGCTGATTCAAGGAAGAGATATAACTCTATTATTGTTTTTTTCCTGACAATTTAACATAAATAGGAAGAGCTAAATTGGATTTTTTCCCTGCGGCTTGGGAGTGCTGATCAAAGAAAAAGCAACTTTAGCTGGCCATAAATTATGTCCACCTATGGACGTGGGTTTTAAAGAGGAATCTGGGAGGCGAGGTGGTGGGAGAACAATGCTGGTGTGAGAGTCTCCTTCTCCTGTACTGACTCTAATTTAATGCAAAGTTCAATTACCATTAGTTCACTTTGAATACCGTGAGTTCAGGAACAGTTCAGCTCAGCTCCTGCCTGGTTTATTACACCCCCCCCCCCCCCCCTTATGAAAAGTACTGGCAGTTTCACAGAAGTGTGGCTATTTTAGACCCCGAGGGCTAAAATGTTCTGAAACCTATTTTCCTTTTAAATTGTTAGTGAACGAGAGAAAAGCACAGGGTTGCTGCTGCTCTAAACTTGCCAAGGTGAATTTCTTTGTGTTGGCATGTCCCTGGTCTCCAGCATGGTAAGGCAAAGAAACTAGCTCGCTCAGACCTGCGCATTTCCGCCGAGACTGTCAGCAGGAGTCGAAAGTAATGGCAAGTGTGATAAGATGCCTCTTGAAATGTGACTGAAGCCAGCAGGTTACTCCATTACACCATGAAGATCAAGGTGCTTATGTCAGTGTTGGCCATGGTCTTTTGCATCCTGCTCTGTTATGTCTACTAAAAAAGTGTTATATATGCCATTGCTTCTTCAACCATTTTACTTGCAAGTAGAACTGGTTTCAGTAAAATTAAATGGTTCCCTCAATCTGTTGCCTTTTTTCTATGAAGCATTTTTTATTTTTGTTGTCATTTGTATACATGCCAGATAGCAGGATTAGTCATAGGGCTGGAAGGGGTATCCTGGCCATCCTCCTGCCCTAAGGAGGACCTACTTATTTGTAGGCAGCTGTTTCTCAGGGGTGTTGTTGAAGACCCTTTGTGGTGGGTTCTCTAGAGCCTCCCAGGCTGCCTGCCCTAGTGGAATAGATCACTGCTTACACTTCAACTTTTTTGCCCAGATCTTATCTGAATTTTCCTTAACCCAATTGAAGCTAGTAACTACTTATAGTAGGTGCAGTGGACATAACAACTATTCCAGCAGTCCCTTAAGATTTAAGAAAGATGTAACTGTCTTTCTCTCCTCTTCAGAGCTAAGCAAGTCTCTTTCAGTCACCCCGCACAGACCATGTTTTCTGCATCTTGCATCATTCTCAGCGCGCTGTCCTGAACTGTTCTTCTCAATTTCCACCTCTTCCTTGAGGCGTGATGCCAACAGTAAGATATGGCAGCGTCATTGAGGCCTTGCCAGTTCTGAGGGGCAGCGAAAAGGCTACAATCCTCCTATTCATACATCCCAGTTGGATTTGGTTTTTTTCCCCGATAGGGTGAAGGTGCCAATTCCTACTCAGCCTGTGACACTTTTGCTTTCTGGCCAACTGCCATTAACCAGTCCTTCCCCATCTTATGTTAGTGCAGCTGATTATTCCTGCTTATGTGTGTAACTCTTATACCTGTCTTGTTTCTTAGATAATTTCTTCAGTTTGATAACAATAAATTATTTCCCTCCAATTTATTTGCTAAAGCCAGCTTTATATCACCTCTGGGCTTAATAGCAATCTTTGTACTAGCCTTATGGTCAGTGATGATGTTGTATATCCCTTAACTTAGGGGAGACCCTTAAACTCTGTTTAGGATATATGTCCATACTAACTACACGTACAGAGGTGCATGTACACACCTCTAATCTTTTTTGCTTGCTTTCTCCTGCTGTTTTCTCAGGTTACTATGAGAATATTACACGAGTCCTCAAAGCTGTACTGAGGTCTTGATCTAGAGCATTTTTCTACTACTTCTAGAAAGGAAGACAAAAGAGATACTGTCATACATACAAAAACATTCTTTATACATAAAGTAGGATTTGTTCTTGACAAATGTCACCTTGTTTGTTGGGAACTTATAGAATCATTTGAATACTTGCCACTATTTTCCTAGAAATCGAGGGTAAAATTTCTAGATCATCTCGATCATAATCTCCATTTTTCCCCCCCTTTAAAATATAAGTACCAGGTTGGCTTTTTTTAAAATTTCTTTTTAGTATTCAGTTAACATAGCTGCTCAAAGGTGTAACTACTGACATATCTAGGATTTAATCAGTCAGATAGTAATGTAATTTAAAAATCTTACGCATTTCTCTCTAAGCTTGTCTCTTGCTACTTCTTGAGATGATACAGTGATACATTTTTCATTTTAACTAGATACAACCTTTTTTTTTAAATGAACAATTTTAAAACAGAAAACAGGTAGTAAGGAGTTTAACTGAATTTGTGGAATCCTGCATGATGTTAGATATTTGCTTTTCATCCTCACCCCACGTCACCTGCCGCTACAGGGACAGGCAGGTTCTTTTAGGGATCTTTGGTAGAATGAGGACTGGCCACAGGGTTGTAGTTATAGTTAGAGATTTATTATTACATAGAATTTTAATAATCAGTGTAGCTTACTGTTATCAAAAATTTCTAGCACTTAGCATAGTAGCTTATTGCTGCACAGAATTTTTAGCGATTATCGTAGCTTTCAGTTAAACAGAATTTCTAGTAATTAGTGTAGCTTATTATCTAGAGTTTTTAGTTGCCTAGACTTCTAGTCACCTGGACCCTCTGCACATCAATTCAAATTCTTAATAATCTGCATGTGATACACTAATCTAAACTCAGACTTTACCTAGAAGACCATGAGTGAGTCTTCCTCGGAGGAAGAAGACAATGGTGGAGGCATCCCTGACCCCCAGGGGATAGCAAGTTTTGCCATCCAGCAGCAGTTCTGGTCCAAGTCCCCGGGACTCGTAGCTGCTAGGCATTATAGGCAATGTCTCATGGGCCGTTACACTTCCCTGTTCCACGACGGGTGTCACCACATCCTGGTGACAATGCTTTGTGGGCAAATCGTCTTGTAGTGCTTTCAGCGTTTACCTGTTCTATAACGGGGTCATCACATCCTGTGGACAACCACAGTGGTGAGAAGGGGAAGAGATACGTGGGTGATGGGTGATCAGCGTGGTTACGTATTATGGCCGTTTGTCTTAGAAAATGGCATTGGTAATGTTAACCACGTTGCCAGAGGTTAGGAGCCAGGGGGTACACTTCATACACCATGGTGGGGTCTAAAATGAGAAGTGACTAGAGTCAGGAGCTGCTAATTGCAATCCTTCAATAAATTTATTGCTGGATTTTCCATCTGTGTGGATTAGAGCAGTCACTGTTATGTCCCGATTTGCATCAACTGCCTGTGGCCTGCTTCAGGAATTAGGGTTGCTCACGTGTATGAGTATCACATGCAGAATTGTACCTTTTATGTTTTTGGAGTACTTCCTGTGCTTAGGGAAAGCTAAATGATAATACAGGTATTTTTCCTTTATTAGAAAGAAAAAATCCCATGTATTTGAGGATAAAACACTACATGTACCTACAAATGTTAAGTCTTTTTGTCTTGGTCTTTGCTTTTTGTACAGTTTGTCGCTTTGGTCCATTCCAGTAGCACAGTTTGTTCAGCACCATCTATCATCCTGCTAGAGTAGCGTCTTCATTACGTCAAGCTCTGAAAATGTGTATCTGTCTCAAAGGACTTATGGCGGTCTAACCAGAAAGGAAAAAAAATGTAAGCATGTTATGCTTGATACAACAGCAAGGTATAAAGCATTTTAAGTTATTAATAAAATATTTATTCGGTGCTTTAAGAACTAAATGATTAATGATCTTAAAGTATGCTTTTCATGGGAGAAGAGTCACTGGATAATGTGGAGATAAGAGGGGGAATAGGGATATTTCCAATACGATTTCACAGAAAGGGTGGTAGGCCTTGGTGGTAGTCTTCCAGATAAGTGCAGAAAACAGACAACTTAAAAATTTCTGTTTACAACACTTGCAAATGAAACAAAATGACCTGTTATGCTAGATCATGCCTCTTTCTTCAGGGAAAAAAATGTGTATTTGTAGCTAAATTAGTCATGTTTTCTATAGGAACACAGTGATGTTACCACAGGATGTGGTATTATCAAAAAGGCAGTGGTTACAGAAAGGGTCTGTGTATCGTACCGTGTAGTCAGGTCAGCCTGAGCTCCCAGGGGACGAAGCTAAAAGCTGATATGGTAATCTGGGCAAACGGATGTGTAGGTATAATGTAGTATTTTTAACTTAAGGTACAAGGTGTAGCTAGTGTCTGAAACTGGAAAAAAATTGATTGAAGTGAGAAAAAGGATGCGCGCTTTTCGTAATAGCTGTTGCTTGTCATTGTAACTAAGAACTTTGAGTAAGGCAAACATCAAAACTGGCTGCTCTTTCCAAGATCTGCTGTATCCAAAACCAAGTTATTGGGGGTAGAGGCTGGATGACATGTTAGGCACATATGTCAGATCACTTTATTGGCCTTAGATTTTATTTATTAGATATTTCATTAGCTTATTGAAATAACAAGTGGTAAAACAATTAAGACATTTTATATTTTATTGTTTCTACTTAAATTATCTGCTAATTAGTAACAAAAGCATTTAAAATGCCTAGAAGGAAATATTAAAGTAATCTATGTATATTCTGGAAAGGTGCTGTATTTTCTATAAATACAATATGAAAATGTAGTTCTCTCCTGAGAAGTCCAGGGATGTAGAAATGGCTGCAGTGATATTCAGTTGCATTTGCATGGAAAGTGGCAGGCTAGCCATTCTACATTTCCCTCAATGGCAACGGTAGATGATTCCTTTGTTAAGGTATTATAAAATTGTATAATAAATATTTATGCACCTATATTTTAATATTATAAATTATACATACAATAAAATAGGGAAAATAGTGAAAAAATATATTGTAAATAAAAGTATAGTGTATTGATAGTAACATCTAAGGAGCACAGAGACAATCTTAAATTTAATGTCTCGTTTCTGTAAAGGGTCCTCAGACCCCAGATATCTCTAATGTCTCCTAGAAGAGAAGGTACTTAACAAGTCCCAGGAAATATGAAGAGCTAGTTCTAGAGTTTCTAGCTGCTTCCACTCCCTTGTCTCCAGTGATTTTGTCTTATCTAATACCTGTCATCCTTGGTTTAGATGCTGTGATCCATACCATACTTTCTGAATTCCCTTAAAGTAGAAGAATGGGCATTATTTCTTGCTTTATTACAGACATTATTGAACTTCATAATTAGTCTCATTATGTTGTCATGCTTTATGCTATATAACATGCTTACGCGGTGCAAACGCTATTACATAACAGAAGATTTCATAACAGGGATCGTCTCAGATGATTACTCAGAATAACCATAGTCCCAAATTCAATATCAGTAAAGAGCTGCTTAATTTTAAAAAGCAGTGGTAACCTTCTATTTAAGGAATGACTCTTTCCCAAAGATTAGCGTATGTATGTGTCCTTTCAAGTAGCAGTCTTAGTATAGGTAAACACTTACTTTGCTTGTCTCCAGTTTCACTGTAATATCCAACCATTTGGGACTGTTGTGCAAGAAATGATTAAGAATGAAACTCCCAAACTGACTTTTTAATAAACAGAGTGCTGCAGAGTATAATATTGAGACACCTGTACAAAAAGACAGACTCCTTTGCAAGGAATAATGTCTTGGGTGAAGACAAGACACTTGGCAATAAACACCAAGACACTATGTCTGGCAAGTTTTGCTTCAGGAAGATGTTTAAATACCGAAAAGAATAGCATATTGGAAAAAGAGTTCTCCCTTTGTTTTTTAATCACTTTGGAAACGTCCCACTTGTATGCATGTAGCAATGCTATTTCGAGAACATACTGTTGGTTACTGCATTTCCTTGTGGCTTTGCTGCTTTGACTAATGACATGGGCTGATGGCTGACTGAAATAGTGCTACTGAGGCCGGAAAAATTCCACCAGCAAGCTTCACTTGGTCTGCTCTGAGCTGCTTCCAGGGCTACAAGGGCTAGAAAGCCTTTGTCAAGCGGGAGATTCTAGGCTGGATTGGGTATTTCTGTGTATCAATCGCATGATAACAGGGATGAGTCTAGTCCTGGGACTGGATTTACATGAGCAGTCCCACCCTGGGAAAGCAGAGTTTAGCTCCCGAGAAGCACCGTAAGAAACTACGAGGCTTGTCCTGATGGGAAAGCTAATGCAAATGGGTTAATATACGTCACTGAAGTTTGAATCCTGGCTCCAGAATGGGCAGCAAGAATATTTGTACGCATGCCCACAGCCCCTTGGCGGAGAATGAGATGCCTTCAGCCAGCACAGTTGTGCAAGTAGTGTGTGCTTGTGAATGTCAGGTCTGCCACCCCAAAATACGCAACAGCTTGTTTCAGAGTGAGGGCGACGTTTTACTTCTACAACAAGGGTAACTTGGACAAATGTCAAAAAATGTTATAGACTGATTTAAACCAAAATGCTGCTACTCTTAGCTCAGTCAATGAAACAACACTCTCCTCCCAAATGCTTGCACACCTCGACTGAACAGTAAAGGAATAGTCTTCTGAAAAACACAGCTAATGGTTTTTCATTGGTGATTTGCATTGGACCCTACCAAGTACTCGGTTATGTGTGTTTTACTATGTGGATGTGAAGGAATATGTTCATACGCAGAATAGGTGCAGATACTCATTGGCCTTTATGATCAGGCAAAACGGAACCAAAGAAAATTACTCCTGCTGAATTTAAAGGCCTATTAATTCACTTCTCCCAGAGGAAATGACTTTATAGATAGAAAATTTCTACCGAGTCTGTAAATGAGTCTATATTTATTTCGGATAGGGAAGGATATGGCTGTTGCTATGACTTTGGATACAAGTAGCAGGAGAGGGGAATTAAAAATAGCAACTGCTCTTACCTTGCTTTCCTGTGTCAATAGCTTATGATAGATGTACGGGGATTAAAATGAAATGGCTGTGGAAGAATAGCAGTCAGAAAAGCAATACCTTCCTGTCCAATGACCTTTACAATTTAAAGGATGAAAAGATACATTATGCACAAACATTTTGTTATCTTCAGGAGCAAAGTGCTGGTAACTGAACTCTGCGTGGCGCAGCCTGAATACAAATGAGCATCCTAATTGAGCTCATTTGATCTTTCTTAAACTATAGTCCAAGTCAATAATATAGTGTTACTGAAAGAAGCAGTCCTCTCATTAGAGGTGGCATACCATGACAGAGAGTTTCCCACTGTGGTATCTATCCTGTCATCGATTATGCCCTGCTAATCAGTGAACTGTGGCATTAAAATCAAAGGTCTCCCTTCTGCTGTCAGCTTCTTTTTTGCCAGGTTCTTTTAGGTTCATTTCTTGAGCAAAATCAAAATCTTAGCAAAAGAAAACACAATCTTAGGCTCACTCTGTTTTGTTAGGGTTTCTTTGTTTTTTTTTTTAAGGGGAAGAATGGAAAAATGAGTCACAAGTGACAAATGTTAGTGGCATTGCTTCATGTGGCCCTGGGTGACATTACGGTCATAAGGCAGCATAAAAATCAGTGTAGAATAAAATAGAATGGCTTTCTTTGATATGATCAGGAAGGGTAAAGGAGAAAAATTACACTATTTTTTAGTACAATATACTTTAAAAAAAAAATCCTTCTTTCCTTCTACAAAACATTGCATTAGAAATTCCTTTTAACAGGGAAACTGGCTGCTTTTGTGTGAAAAACGCAGATAACAGTTGTGACTGAAAACTGTGGTTGAGATGAGGTTATTTATAAAGTCATATTCCTCATAGTCCTTCAGAAGCCAGGATTTGTGATACAGTCTGTTGCTTGATAAAGCGTACGATACCGAGGTGTCCTGTGTTGTGTTCGCAGACTTGTTTTCTGTTGTGTAACATCCCCCTTTATAAGGCACGGTTGTGACCGTAGATCTCTGTACCCGCGGGCTCTTCTCCGTCCCATCAAGCGGGAGTTACTAAGTGGCAGAGGTTCTTGGAGTGACTCCTCTGGGTTACAGAAAAGGGAGAAAGGGTTGTTATTACTTTTTTTTTAATGACACGTTTTGATTATATAGCTAGCTTCTGGGTGTTGTGTATGTTTAGTTGCAAGAAAAACTACTAACTGGTTGAAATATCTGAAGCAAATACTGTATTTTATGAAGTTTAGAGGTTTTTGAGGTTTGGGGTTTTTTTGTTGTTTTGTTGGTGCTTAGGGACATGGTTTAGTGGTGGACTTAGCAGGGTTAGGTTTATGGTTGGACTTGCTGATCTTAAAGGTCTTTTCCAGCCTAAATGATTTTATGTGGGTTTTTTCCCCCCATATCTTATGCGATGATAATAAAATGCTCTATCAAAGTTATGTAATTTTTTGCAACAACTGAATGTGTCTGATAGGCTTCTTCCCCCCTCTCTAGTTATTTACAAGTCAAAGCAAATAAACTTAATATTCCTCCCTTCTTTTCCTAACCTGTAGCGGGGCTGTGCTCTGCTGAGCAGACGCTGTGTTTCACACCACCCATGGCTCTGCTCCGCTGGGGACTCTGGTGTTGCTTATGTATAAATAACATGCATGATCATTTAGTAGGGACTGGGATTTTGGATGAAGACAGTCTTATAAATGCAGGTTTGTTATCAACAGGCAGCACATTTTAAAAGGTAATGGTGTGCCAAATCAGAACGTAGTTTTAATTTAAATAAACTCTACTAAAGAGTTCTGACATGTTAATTCAAAGTTGAAATGAAGCTCTGTTGCTTTTGCAACTTTTTATAACAAGCAAATTCAGTGCTTCTAGAGGATATCTTATTTTGGACTACAACTGAAATTAGGCCACGTGCTTTACTTCCTCTCCGCCTCCAATAAATATAACTATCCTCTGAAAATTAGTTGCAGAAATGGTACAATAAGATTAAAGTAAACTGTGTGTTTTTTCCTATGCTAAATTGTACACGGTTGTGTGAAACTGGAAAAGGCGTTTATAACTGCCAGAGTTTTGAGCATCCAGCTGGATGATTTTTGGCTCAAATATCCCACTAAGAATAGAAGATACTGAAATCAGAAGCAATTCCTTGATTTGGTAAAATTTTCAAGTTGCCTGCTTTGGTTTTAGCATGTTAGCTATCCCATTGCCTTTTTTAGGGAATATTTATGTGCTTAAACTTAGTTCATAGGGATCTTATTAAATCTGGGCTCTGGTTAATGTTTCTACTACATACTGCACAAATGAAACGTTCATCCTGGTCATGCTCTAGCACTCTGGATTGCAGTGCTAGCAGAATTTGTCAGACTACACAGAAAGCACTATCCCTTAATAAGAATATACCATTTTTACATGTTTCGAACTATACTTATACTTAAAATCACACTAATTTTTAATCTCTCTTGCTTTTCAAACTTCTTTGTTTGTAGTGCGTTCCAGTTCAGCCTTGTTTCCTCCCCTTATTTGAAGACTTGTTTACAGTACAAAAGTGGAATTAGCTCATTCTTGTGTGGATACAGTGAATAAAATACTGTGTATTATCACTAACATAGATAGCTCAAGGTGAATGAAATGGAATTGGCTGTTTTGCATGGCGAGTTTCTAATTTTTAATTAAAGTATTTGAATTCTGTTTGTTGCAAATGGTAGGCTGCACGCCTTGGCTCACGATAAATGCAGGTACTGGGCTGGGACATCGGTATTTTCGATAAGAACCCTGAGGGCTTTTATCCCAAAGGTCTTTTCCATGCTTGCCTTTGCAACCATTTATGCATAAAATCTCTTCAGGCCTCCTGAAAAGATCTCATTTTGCTAACACAAACCTTGCTATTAAAGTGACCCTTCTGTCCAGCTTCCTCCTTTTTTTCTTCACTTTTCAGTCTTACTCAAACTTCGAAACATATGGTATTTAGCTTCCTCTGACAAACCACCATGTAATTTGCCCGCTTCTGCCATTATGTCAAAATTCTATAGAGAAATAGCTTATGTTGGTGACATGAAATTTCATTGCCAGTACAAGGATGAAATGTCTTGCTGATAGGTTAAGATTTACATGGTATGTTCCTCTTAACTCTCTTTCAAATACGTTTAGTATTTGCATATATGCAGAGCAGTATCGCTGAAAGCTGTAGTCCTATACCAAGAGTAATTAATGCAATGAGGCCAGAAATAATGGTTTTACTTCTGGCATATTTCTGTAACATGGGTATCTTTCTGTAATTTAGAAAGTAAGTGGAGCTTTGCTTGTTCAGCCAAAACTGGTTCTTGATGTATACAGGTGTTGGGAATTGATGGTGTAAGTCTACTAAAGGACAGGCTGTTTTTAGGTGCCCTGTATTTAGGCATGTTGATGATTTGAGAAGATGCGCAGGTGCACCATTATAAAGACAACACCACTGTCTGGCTTTAATGATTCAAGAACACTCAAGTGCTCTGCTTTGGAGCAGTCTCTCTTGTAATACCCTAAATCAAAAATGCTCTGACGAGGGTCTCTTGTTGCTTGGTGTGTCAGTGTGAAGAGTGTTGTACTCTGTCATATAAAACTTCTGGCGTCTGACACTTACAACATCTGTCTCTTTGCGACTAGGTATGGTGGATGCAGAAATGATAAAAGGGTTGTTTAAATGTTTTCCTCGCGAAGACCCTAAAAATTTTTTTGTGAATTACTGATAACAAGTTACAAACAGCTCTTTCATTAAGCAGCTAGTTAGGGACTTCTAACCCAATTAAGGATTTGGATTTTTGCTGATGACGATTTTCTTCCTTTCTTAAAATACAGTTAAATTAACTCAGGTGAATTACCAGGTGAACACAGCAAAACAGACAATTAGTAAATGCATTAGAATGGAAAGATCCAGAAAGAACAGTGATTTATCCGTTGCCATTTAAAAAACAAAAGACATGCTAGGAAAAAAAGCAACCCTATCCTCTCACACTATTAAAAAAAAAAAGGGGATGGAGGGGCGTTGTGGGCTTTTTTTATTCTCCAACATCCATTACCTATTAGAGGTGACTGAGCTTTAAATACAGGGTATTTCTCTGTTTTGATGAAGAGAATAGTTTTTGCAGACAGTGTAAAGGCAATATATGCTGACTTTCAAGTGTTTGGATTTAGATCTGCTCAGTTTTGTGGGCTTTCTAGTTCCTTTTCTGTGTTTCCATTTGCAGCCATCATTTTACTCCTGACTGGGTTGGGGCTCCTGTCAAACGGGAGCTCTGTCTTTCATTAGAAGACTTGCACTGTCCAAGTTTCTGTCTGTCTTGATGTGACTTGCTTCTTAAAATGTTATTGAAGTTACCCAAATGTTGGCAGGTTGGCACTCTTGAGCTTGTGATACTCTTTGGATAAGTTTTAGCTCTTGCTATTAATAGTCCCAATGGCCTCTCACTTTCTGAAGCCCCCGTATTGATTCCATCAGATCAAAACAAACATTTGTTTTCCTTAAATAAATAAATAAAATTATTGACTCTCATGGAGCTCAGAGATTTATGGACCTATCAAACTACATTTATTAAGTCATTTTCTCTTATGACTGCAACTTATTTCCACTGAGGTTCTCTGTTTTGTTGATTCATATCCTGTGTGAGTTTCTTGCACTAAAATGTTTCTCCTTCCTTTTGCTCCTTAATAATTATTTTGTCTTTGCTTTCTATTCCAGCTTGGCTTCATATTCATTGACTTTTTTTTAAATTATTATTATCCCCCTGCCTCCTTCTTTCCCCAGCACTTCTACTCCCATCTTGACCCACTTCTGGTGATTATTTTACTGATACCCTCATAACCGCTTCTGGTTGAATTCTAAACTTTTCACTCCAGGTTTCCAGGACTGAGTTTAGAAAAATACCATTTCCATTTTGAGTTTCATACATATTTAAGTAAACAACAAAGTACTCTGTTTGCCTTGGTCTTCCATCCCATACTTAATCACCATTGCATTGTTTTATTTTTTTCCTACAACAACCTTAAAAACCGCTTTTCACATTTTATCTTTGTGGGCTGTGAACATTGGTGGTTTTATTAACTAGATGTTGGTATAGAGATCACGAAAAAAACAATTCTGTACCTGTCTTGCCCATGCTTCCTCTAGCATTTTTAACATCCTTCTTTCTGCAACATTTCTTTTATACTAGCTGTCAGTTTTTACCATTCTGTGATGCATCGAGCCAGTGGATCTTTGTGCTCAACAAATCCAGTGCAAACAAGGGAAAAATCAGATGTGGTTCAGTTTCCACGTCAAAGATCCTGACAAATGTGTTCAGTAATATTTTGCCATCATGTGGGACAATAGATAATAGAAAATATATATATTTTAAAATGAGTAATAATCTTATAATAATTTACAGATTTTTTTGGAGCGTGTAAATTAGTTGTTACTAAATACTGAATGCTTATCTAGCACCTATGACAGCTGAGCTCTGCTAACATTTCCATGAAATGTGTTTTATCTTTCCTTGGTTTGAAGAGGTGGCGTCACTAGAGGGAGCTTTTACCCATATACATGTGTGCTGTCAAGGGCAAAAAGGATTAAAACTAGTTCTTAAAGCTGCCTGTAACGAATCACGAGTGCGTAACATGGCTATATTATCAGTGGATTATGTCTTTTTGAAATTTTTTTTGATTTATGGAAGCTAATGAGTTGTGGGAAAAACCTGGCTCTGGTTTTCAAACAGTAGAACAAGTTTGTGTATTCAGTAGTTCTTGGTAGAGTGTTTTTTCTCTTTTGCAGTCTTATCTTTCTGCCTTCTACCCATTATGTCACTTTTCTAATTCTCATTGAGAGATTTCTACTAAATAATACTTTATCTATATCAATCTTTCTCCATATCTTGCAAGTGACAAAGTTTTTTTTTCTTGTGATTTTTAGTTTTCACCTTTTTTAAACCACCATTGTGGTGAAGCTCAACCAGCCATCTCATGAGTCTCCAGAGTCCTTTAGGTCATCTTAGGCCACTAGAACAGCCTCAGGGCTTAATTCTGTCATGACTATGCGGAAAAACTGTGGGAATCCTGAACGAAAAGTTTGCTGTCTGTTTTATAGTTGTAACTCGCTTGCACGTATGCCCTGTTAGTCCCTTCTCTGTGTCCTGTCCACAGAGAATGCGAATTTTAATGCCTAATTGAATTTTTTTTCAATTTTTTTTTTCTTAGTTCTCTAGTACAAATGATACCAGCAGACACTTTTAATTCCAGGGATGCCTGGTATGATATGTACTGAACTGCCTAGGATTGTTAGTTACTATCTTGGAAGTTTTAGCTTTGTCAGTGTTCCCCAACCCTTATCCATAGACATTTTTCTGCTGATAACTTATTCCTCACTTGCTCGGTGTTTTTCTTTTGCACTGCTTGCAAGGGTACTAGCTGTGATGAAACCATGTCTTCATGGTGTTGAAAGGATGTTGATCTCACCAGACTTAGTGAATATGAATTATGAATTAGTACCTCTAAATTTAGAGGCTATAACTGCGTTAATAGTATTATTCTGAGCTTATTAGTTCAATTATCGTTGGTCTGTTTCCTGCTTTACACTTGTTCCGCCATTCATTTTCCCTTGCATAGAAGTAATTTTCTGTGTATCCACAGGCAAATACAACGAACTATCATAAAGACTGATCAGAACTGAAAAGTGGAAGGATAGTGAGCTAATTGCTATGTAATCAGGACTGAAAACTGTAATATTGGTACTAGGCTCAAATCTGCTCTCGTTACTCTTCTTTAGATAAAGTGCTGTCTTCCCCTGAAGTCAGTTACGATGCTGTGGTGTCGCAGTCAGAATTCGATGCTCTTCGTGTGTGTGTTTCAGTATGGCTGCGCAGAGGGCACTTTCTCAAACGTGCAGCATATCCATTAATAAATTTAGTCTGGAAGCTGACAGCAATCAACCTGGCTTTCCAAACCAGGGAAATATTTCCAAGTATTTTCCTTATACAGTCTCTGAGCAGGTGGTGTGTTTTGTGAGGCATCTGTTGAGATTAAGCATTTTCTCTTGATAAAACAAAAGCATAAAAGTTAGGCTGTCTCTCATACTGTTTTACTGTAACTTGAAATTTCTATTTGAAATGCTGCACGAAATCTGTGCCTCGGTCAATATACTATCACATTTGGACACAGAAGGAATTTGATTAGTGGAGACTGATTTATCTCGGTTAAAATAGAAATTCCAAGCTCTATTTTTTTCAGGTAAAACAGTGTGCAGCCAGTGCTGTCATTCAAAAGAGCATAGATAATGATAATGGGAGTCTCTTTATACGTTTATATATATTGAAATTATTTTATGAACTGTGGCTGATGGCTGACCCTTCCCCCTAAACACGAGCGCACACAGACGCCTGCAGGGAATAGCAAAGTCCCTCCATTGCAGCAAATGTAGAGAATGTCACCAAAAAATATATGGAGATAGCAAGAAATCTGACAAATTTTATGACGAAAATTGTTACTGGGGTTTTTGAAGTATGGTTACCCAACACCCCCCAGAACCCTTCAGGAAACGTTTCTACAACCATTTCAAGTTTGGAAGAAATTTTGGAGAGGTGACCTGAACCCGGTGTAACTGTTACGTCCTTCTACTGTTCTTGTGACTCAGGAAGAGGTGCATGTCGTATTCTTGGTATTCCTTCTAAGGCTGCAAATGGCTTCTGATGTTTCATGCAACTACTGCCAATGTTTGAGGTACAAAATGAGAGGATGGGTTTCATGAGTTGCAACCTGGAAATTATATTTCGGGCCTAATAGCCTGCATATTGCTTAATGGTAAGCCTTTTCTTTCCCAAATATTAAATGAATGCTAAATGCTTTTTCATCCCAATAAATCAGTTTTCATAAGTGCTACCTAGGTCTGATTTTTCTGTGCCTTCTTGCTGCCTCTACTGACGTACAGTATGTTTCTTATCTAAATGATTTGAACACCTGTATTTTACCATTATCACATTAAAAAACCTAAGCATTCATGTTGATGACCAGACATTAGCTGAGAAATAACAAGAATTCAAGAAAGGTGTCTCGGAGCTGGCTTGCAGAGTAACAGACTAACAGATTGACAACTCTATTTCCACATCACATTACAAATAACAAAACAGAGATGACATAGTGAATTCTTGCGCTGTCATGATAACAACAGGTAACACAGTGCATGTGAATTAAGAATAATGTGAAATGCAACATATCAATACATTTTAAATTAATATTTTTATTTGAAAACAAAAGGCCTTTTTTTGTTAAAATACCTCTAATAAGGAATTAGCAGCTGGGGCAGTAAAACTTAGGTACGCACAGAGTTTCAAGAAGCGTTTGGACGTTTGCGGCAGAGAACTCTCTTAAACTTAGATTTTAGGTCCAGATAATGCAATAGTGGGGCAATATTATCTTCCATTATGTAAATAATACAAAATATCTTTATATCAGCTATTCAGGTAGGAGCATACCACTTCTTTTATTTGAAATAAGCTACCAATTATGTTCATTAGTTATTTAGCAAGCATTTTTTTCTAACTTGCCCGTGGAAAGTTCTATCAGTCCTGAAGGCTTTTCTTGTGCTATTTTCCTGATACATATTTTTCCTTAAAATCTGTTTTTTCCTAATACTACATGTGAGACGTCTAAGCATGAGGTTTAATTAATAGGTCTTTATTTGATTTCTGAGCATCAAGTATCACACAGTGGGCCTAAAAATTGGGAATTTTGGCGTAAGGCATGCCACAATTTCATATTCATTGAGCAACATTTGAAAACCAACTTGAAAATAACTGCAGTCCTTTTCTTAAATGGATATTACGTGTGTATATCGCATTTATAATAACATATCAGTGTTCCTTTGTTTATGCATTTCCTGTGTTGATTTTTTTCCTGTTTGATTGCAAGCCATCCTAAGATGCCTGTAAGATGGGCCATAAAATTCTCTGCAAGTTTTACTTAAATGTTTATTGCAAACTTGATTTTCTGTATAAGAACAGAGATGGAGGGAAAACTTGCAAGCTTTTGCTTTTAGTAATGAAAATCAGAATTATGCTGTTCTATTTGTGGTCCTCCTTATTTTTCCTTTCAATCGTGTTTTACTTGTACACATATACAGGATGAAAAGCACCTCTGTCTATGCGCATGTGCTTCCAGTGTATCTTGTCAACCAAACTGAAAGAAGATGCATGGATGCTGGAAAAGGCTCATTAATCAAACAGATGTAGTTTCGGTAATTATGAAATCTCCCTATTAAGCAGAAGCAGTAAGTCATTAAAATATCTTCTCCGGCCTTTTGGCTAAGATCAAGCATAGAATATCTTCCCATTAGGATAATGGAGTTCAATAAAATGATATTCCATCATTCTCCATAAGGGAGCAAAATGGAACTTTTTGGTTAAGTGCAATCACTTAGTCGTTCATTTTATCTTCCTCCAATCTTGTTCATTCGTTCATAAGAGAAAATGAATTCTTCACACATTCAGCTTACTATGCTGGCAAACTGCATTGAACATAAAAGTTAACTTTGTAAATTAAATTAAGGGTGGCTTAATGAAATTAATCCTGAGAATAAAATGAACAAAAGTGAGAAGTATTTGCTTTTTTTTGGTGGACTTTTTTTTTAATTCAGGAAGCTATTAATGAATTCAAATTAAGCTTGTTAAATTTAAAGAGAATTTATTGAGGAAAATCAGAGGTTCATGACATCAGTTTAACTTTTTTTTGCCATTGTCTTTTTCACTTGAATTTTATTTATACTGATTATGTCCTAATTGTTTTCAACATGTTCTGACTTCATTCTTCATTTTTCTGGTAACTAAAGATCTTAATTATATGTATTTGATTGGACATATCTTCATTAATCGATTCAGAAGTGGGATAGAAAGAACAAGCTTGAAAGGTGCCATTTTATGTGCCATACAATCTTAGAATATTGTAGCCAATTTTTCCTTATTCTGACAGGATGGCCTTCATTGATAGTTGAATGAAAGGATTGAGTAGTTTTACTTTTTCCTTCAAGCTTTTTGGTGATTGTTACCCAGAGTAATTCTGGATAAGAAGTAGTAAAGTAACCTACTCATCTGTAAAAGGACAAGGCACAGTATCTTCAGTGCATTGTGCAGGTTATTTGGGGTTTGATGGAAACTTTCACCTCTTGTTAAAGGCCTGTGAGTATAAGACTGTCTTATTGCAAAGCAGCGTTTTTGATGTGTTCGTGGTGATTGACAACATAGCGTGTTTGAAGTTCCCAGCACACTATTGAATATGTAGATGTGAAGATAACAACATACTTTCAAAGCATTATGGTTTGCTGCTAATGCATATAGGCCAGGAAGAGCAATTTAAAATGGTTGCTTGAAACGTAGAGGAATGTGTGAATTCAGGATAGTTGTCATACTCGCTATTAAAAGTTCACATTACAAGTAGCTTGCCATAGAAATGAATAGTGAATCCTCCAATTCAGCTATCGGTTTCAGCCAACGGTGCTGGATCCTGGATTCGTGGCCCCAGCTCACACTTGAAGAATTGCTGTCTAGAGTAGGCAAGTAAAAGATTTCCCTGCCTTCCCTGAGGTCCTCTCCTGCCGTACAGCTCTTCAGGCAGCTCCTCTGTGCTTGTTAGAGGGGGACTGAGCTAAGCTCAAGCTTTGTCAATGTTCTTTGCTTACTGAAAGGACAGTTTAAATAGGTTCCTTTTGGTGTCTTTGGTGTCTTATTTCTTTTACGGAGGAGGAATGCTGTCTGAATCGCACGTTTCATTCCAGTGGGACCCCAAAAGGCTCTGTCGAGGATAGAGGAAAGCTAGATCTTCACAGCTTTGTCTGGATGTGACTATTATACTGAAGGCAGGGAGGTAAAACCTGAAGTAGAAAGCTGACTACGCAGAATCCATTTTACAAATGAGTTTGGTGTTATTTAGACGCCGTGGACTAGATCTGTAAAAAAACATTTAATGCTTTTACACTGCATTTAGTCAACATTATTGGCACGGCCTTGTGTGGGGTCTCTGACCAGCCTCCTGAGGGCAACTGCGGGAGAGGATCCATCAGCAGGGGGGGTTGGCCCTGGCCGGTGCCCAGACAGCCCCACCCCGCTGCTCCCTCCCTGCCCTCCTCAGCGGGACGGGGCGGGGGAAATCGGATGAAGATGCTCATGGATAAAGACAAAGACAGGGAGATAGCTTGCCGATTGCCTCATGGGCAAAACAGGTCTGTCTTGGGGAAAATGAATTTAATTTATTGCCAATTCTAATAGAGTTGGGTGGCGTAAAACAAATGTAAAAAAAACCCTAAAACACCTTCTCCCTGACCTCAACCCCTTTTTTCCCAGGCTCACCCTCACTCTCTCACTCCTGACTCCTCTACCTCCCCTCCAAGCAGGGCAGGGGGATGGGGAATGGGGGGCTGCGGTCTTCTCTGCCGCCCCTGCCCTCTCACGCTGTTCCCCTGCCCCAGCGCGGGCTCCCCACAGGCCGCAGCTCCCTCAGGAGAGGTCCTGCTGCCCCAGCGTGGGCTCTCCAGGGGGATTTCTGTGGGGGGGTGGCTGGAGGCCCTCCTCCCGCTCTCCCCTCGGGGCTCGCAGGGCTGTTCCTCACACTTTTCCCCTCACCGCCACACAGTGTTTGGCCAGCGTTTTGCTGGCCGCAGAGCCAGCAGCCCCCCTGCCCAGAGCTGCAGCTGGTACGACAGGAAAGTCCTACGGTTGATACTGCATGGCTGTATGTCTGGATGTATATGGACATTCAGATGTATTTACAACAGGCATTTTTCACTTTGAACGTAATGGGAATTCATTGTCCAGACAAAGGTAGTAAACTGTAACTTCTGGAACTTAGTATTCAGATATCTGATTAAAATTGGAGGGAAGGGGCTATAATTACAAGCCACCTTCATTTTTCAGATATGCTAATTTAAGGGTGCTGTTTTTCTTGGTTGACATGTTAAACATGTAGTAATAATAAGGTTTTACCAAGCGTAATTACCAAGTACTCTTGGCCTTAAAAATGCCTCAGTAGTACCCGTACATGATAATGAGGATGCAATAATAGACGATGCTGTTGTCAACACCATTTGCATCTGATAATTAGAAAAACCCAACAATTTATATTCAAAAAATGCTACATGAACAGCAGGGTAAGCTGGACAGCTAAGGCTGTTGTAAAACATATTGGCTTAGATTTTCAGCACGTTAAAATAAGGTCAGTCTGGTAATTTAAATCGGCAAGGGAAATGCAGTGACATATCCCATCTGAAAATCTGTCTTACGAAACAGTATCTATAGCATCCTACCAACCAGCTTTTTAAGACAATGAATTACATGACTATTCTCTTTAATGAGTGTTTCTAAGAATTTCTGATGAGACAAAAAGGAAATGTGAAAAAGGAAACGGCTCTTGGGCCATTGTAATGACATTTTACTGTTATTCAAAAAGTGTGTGGGGGGGGAAGTGTTTGGGAGCGCATGAAGTTACCTGGAGTTGTTATAACTAGCTTTCACAGCGAAAGGGAACAATGGTACGCTAACCCTCTGCTTGATTAAGCCCTTTTTAAAATTGATTTTGATCCCCATTAGGTTCAGAACTGGGTTTCCTACATGGCGTTTTCTTCTGCTCAGTTTCTAACAGAAGCTTTCTTCCTTTCCTCGCAATAAGGCATCAGGCAAGCATGAGGAAGCCAGAAGCTGTTTTACTGTGGATGACAAAACTGATTTGTTTGAGGATGCTTAGTTCCTTCCAAAAGCAGGTGAATTTTTCTTGGGGCAATGCAAGGACTGAATGTGGCAGTAGTGCAGCACTGTCCTTCCATCCTCCCCCTTCAGTCTCTACTAGGATGACAGAACCATTAAGATCTGAATCAGCAATGCTGATCAATGCAGGTAGTTGATGTCCTTTGACTTGCACCTTACAGTCTGGTCAGAAATGATTTTTCAGTTAAGTCGCTCTTTGGAAAACTTGCTACAGTCTGTTTGTTTTGTATAGGAGAATACAAATGCATTTTTGCTTTGGCGGGGGAAGAATCAAAATTTATCTAGTCACAATGTACTTAAGTATTTTAGGGACCTGTTCTCTGGTACATCTCCTGTGATGTTTGTAGGACAGACAAGCCGTTTCTCGCAGTAGTAGTGCTTCAAGAGAGGAAATACAACCAGAGAGTCTAAACTAAGATGAGCATAGAACACTATGAAACAAAATATGGGGGCCTTCTATGGCTGTTGTGTTTATCTTGATGTTTTATTTAACATCATGACTTGTTCAGGTGTTCTGTGAAGTATCAGTGGATGTTGTTGTGCCTTTTGGATTGGATGTCGCCCTATTAGCACAAAATGGAACCCAGACACCACTAGACAATGATTGTCTGTTGTCTTTTTCTCCCTTATGTCCCCTTCAAACCAAATGATAAAAAACATTCACACGTGTTAAACCTTTAACTACTTTTTCTTCCTTAAAAATGAAAGAACAAGTACCAAATAAGAAACAGAACACATGGTAACTTCAGCATCTGGGTGTGCAATTGTTTGATATTGCTTCTTGCGTTCATGCTAAGGATGAATAAAGGCTGGCATTGGCTTTCCTTGCACTGGAATTTTATTCCCTTTTAAAAAGAACATAGAGATTTGGAGAGGTACAGGTCATTCTATCTCCTCACAATTAAGAAAAAACTATAATAGACTTTTTTCTCCCCACCCCACCCCAAGATTTTATTGTCTCCAGTGAATGTAGAACTGATAGCTAGACTTTGGACACACAAGTCAACTATTTTCATCTTTCTAACCTGCAAGTCTATCATAAAGAAAAATGTTTTGTTTGCCTTCAGATATATAAATTTATTCAAATCTTGATCTGCTTTTATCATTGAGGGGTGATATTCCCTTTAGTGTCTAGGGAAATAAATAAAGATTCTATCTTTTAATTATTAAATGCTAGGCACTTTCAGACCTTGGGGAATAAGGTAAAATGTACCTGCAAAATGTGTGTTCGGTGAAGCTACTGCCACAAACTGACTTGTCCCTCGTGCTGTTGCTCCAGTGTGCTTAAGGATGCTGAACACTTACTGGAATCAACTTGCAGATTTGTACCGGCATATGAAAACATGTGTTAGCCTGCTCTGATTTACATATTGTTTCTTCAAGGTATTAGTGTAAGAGATTTGGGCCTCTAGTGTAAAAATTCACAGTCCTGTTACATAAGTGGTTTGAGTTTCCCAGTACGTGTAACCAGCCTCTGAGAATACTGTGTCTTACAGGTTGGTTGTAGCGCAGGTTGCTCTTTTCGATCTACAATACAGAGATAAGTTTGGAAATCTGAACTATGTTCACATTTTCCTATTAGCCAATGTTCTGCAATTTCTTTGTTTTACTTTTCCTATCCGCAGTTCTATTCATCAAAATTCACATAAGATTTTGGCCCTAAAAAACAAACAAACAAAAAAAATCAGTAAATTCTGGAGGCTTATCTTCTGTTTTTGGGAAATCGAATCAAGACCAACATGATCTTAAATGTATGCCTAGATTAATGCAACAGTAGGGAGAAAGATCAAAAGTATTTCTTTCACCTGCTAAAATATTTTTTCAGGAACATTTTGTTGATACTTTCATTGAAATCAATGTATTATGCCAATTTAATTCATGCAGTCACTTTGGAAACACAGGAAAGAGCGCCCTTTAACAAAAGAGTTTGCAAAATGCAATCAGAGCTAATCCTCCCGTGCTTCAGTGATAGGAATCGAGAAAGCATGCTTTTTATACCTAGCTGGAGGGGGAAAAAAAAAAGCTCCAAGTAGAGGAGGAAGGAAACCAACGTTAGACCTTATTTGTCTTTTCCTCTCAGGAAAAAAAAAATAAATCTCTCAGTATAAAATAGTTTAATTCATAGATCATGTACCTTTTGGGTTTTGCTTCTATCATCACTTCTAACAGTAGGCATCTGATAAACAGCTGACTAATAGCTTCTGCTATAAATATGACACATCTGTTTTCTCCAAAGGGGAGATGAAAATAAATGCACAAACATGAAATTAATAATGCCTTTGGAAAAAAACCCTGAGTTTAAGCTTAAGTGACGTTTACTTTCTGCTGTTCAAATTGAAAAACAATTCTCTGCTGTGTTTTGCATGCCCTGTTAATTTCTATTTTTTTTCTCATCTAACCCAATGTGGAATGTGCTTTACGTGTTTCTTGGTATTAAATATTTTGTCTGTCTGGTAGAAGCAGAGTTTCCTCTGTAGCCATTATAGGGAAAGGGTAGTTTTCTAGTATAAAAGGCGTTCAGACAGGAATCTGCAGCTTTTGCTCTGAGTTAACTTTACTATGAGACTTCTGTTGAGCATCTCAACCGATCTGTCAGTGGGTAGGTAAAAGTATTTCATTATCTTGTATGAGGTTAACTTCCTTCATTTTGTGAAACGATTTGACATCCGTAGTGGTAGGTTCTATACACCAAGTTTAATATATCTTTATTCCATACCTGTGCTACATTGTTTTGAGAGTTAATATTTGGCTTTCCATGGGTGTGCTTTTACATTCAAGTGCTCAGCAATTACTGGCGTTTTTGATCTTTCTTAAATTAGATTAAACCTGGAATAACAGCTCTGAATACAGGAGACTTTTGTTGATATAAACTGCTAAAAGTAAAGGGACCATTAAAATAAGTATGTATTGTGAGGAAAAAAAATTACATATTTTATTCTTGTTAAAGATTAAAGCTTAATTTTAGAGTTGGAAACCTGCTAAAGTGATGATGAAAAGTTAAGCTGACTGGTAAAAATGTTATTTGGGAAACTAGTTACAATGTGTTATTGGGTCCTGAAAAACGGGTAAATCAAACCAACAAAAAAAAAAAACAAACCCAAAAACCCCACACCAAACAATCAAGCAAAAGATACTTGCTGGTGTAAGGTTGACTGAGGAAGAATATAGGCTAGGTAATTGGCAAATGTATTTTAAGCTACATGACTTGACAAGATAAATTGTGAAGATTTTCAGTCTTCTCTTCTTTCCTCCAGCCTTGTGGGTTCCTCTGCCGTCTACTCTAAAACTTTTTACGCGATGTGACTCCAGGCTTCTCCATACTTAATTCAGATAGGTACCAGTCTGTGAAAAATTATACCTACCTGCAAAGATACTTAAGAAGGAGTTTCGTTTGCTGTAACATCCTCCAAAACACTCAGGTATTTCCAGTAGTGAAAAGGTGAAGAAGTATATTTGCATGTCAGAAGGTTAAAAACTGAATAGGCATCTGAGGATTGGATATGCAAAAACATGAAAATATTCAGGAATTTTACTTTTGCTTAGAGTTGATAGTCTATTACTGCTTATGCGAGTCTATTACTGCTTATGCGGTAAAAATAGTTTAATGAAATCCCGAGTGTACAAGCAGACTGGCTGTCTTCTGACTATTGCAGATGCAATTGACCTGAGGGGTTTTTTAAAACTGAGCAAATAAGATGGTAGACTTCTCACACACCTTTTCCAGTTGCATAGGATGCAAAGCACTTTATAAATTTGTTCATAAAAGACACGTAGCACGATGGCGTGAGTATTTGCCAAATACTCAATGGGCTGTGGAATGCTCTGCAGATTCTATAGTAAACCAAAAGCAATCCAGATGTGGTTTTGTTTTGAAGTTGTGTAAAAACTTCCTCTGTCCACTCTTTCCAGTAAAAAAAACCCAACAAACCCAACCTAAACCCCACCAACCAAAACCCTGAAAAACCTTACTGTAGGTACAGCTTAGAGACAATAAAAAGAATGTATTTACTTTTCAAATAATGAAAAATTGAGTGCTACTAAACAATAAGACATAAGTTTAATTTTAAGGATCCCTCTTCTTTCCAAATGTAAAATACTAAAGGAAAAAAATACGTTTTTGTGAATTCAGAATTTAAAATAGTGACCCTTCCTGGAAAAACAAAGTGCACGAAATTTGGGTACGTTTCCATTTTTCCTTTGCGAAATGTTGAAATTTTGATAAATCTGCCTTTCAAGAGGCTGCATTGTACACCTTTACACTTGTAATGATACCAAATGGACTAATTTGATTTAGAAATAAGTCCTAATGTCTCTGGTTAAATTGTAGAGGACAGTAATTAATGACATTTACTTCAAACCTTTTTCTCATTTTTGGTAGTTAAAGACAGAAGTATGGAGAGTACTGTGGAACATGTTGTATGACATTTGACGAACGGCAGTGCAGCCAGAAATGTCTGATAGTAGTCATACAATACATAGTTGTATCATAACAATAGCAAAAATCTGCTATTTCCAGTGTTTCCTGGGAGTGTTTACAAATGTTTATTAATAAAGCTGCGAAACAAGGAAGTTTTCCGACTTAGTTGTAACTAGGTCCTTGGGTGGAGTAGGACCCTACTTTATGGGAGTCAAAACATGTAGCCATGCCATGACCTTTGGGATTGGTAATGCTTTGGTTACTCTGAAAACTGGCCAATAGGTGTCAGAAACAAGGTTTGGGTAAAAAGATACTGTGGAAAAATCTTGTAAACAACTATCTGCCTTTGGGAATCCAAATGTATTTTTAGAAGCGTGGCCCTGGTGGCACATCCAGTGTTGCCCAAAGACTGATTCCTGAATGGGAACCAAAGAAAGAAACAGGCCTGACTGCCTGTGCTCTGCTGTGTGCAAAGTAACTGCCATGAACATAACCTGAGACTTGTTCCTGTCCTTACAGAGATCTATAGAAAGGCTTGAAATAAACCTCAGAACGAGTAACCTTGAACAGTAAGGGTTGTGTGGAGACCACTAAATTCACGTAATTTATGGCTTCACCTTGGAGGGGGGGAAAATAGCTGCTATGTTTTCTTTGTTTTCAGCAGCCGCCACCCTTTTAAGCAACAGTGTGTTATCCCTATTGATGGTATGCAACTTGAAGTGGAATATGAAACATCCTAGGCAATCAATATGAGCTGCTCTAATCTTTTAGATTACAGCTGAGCTCCAGAGGTACTTGCAGAAAAGCTTCAGTTACACTTGGACTCATTTGCTTATGAAGCTGAATGTAAACTTGGCTCCCTAGCAGTCTGTCGAGACTGTCCTGTGAAATGTCAGTCCTGTGGGGAAGCTGCACACTTCTGCAATATGGAAAGAGCACTGTGCTCACCAGAGCATGGTGAGAAATAATGGATGAAAGCAATGGAGGCCAGTAGAAATATCAAACAAGAAGCCAAATGAGGCTTATGTAAAACTTGCATTGACTTTCTGACATGCAAATGGGAATGCTAAACTGGGTAAGGAACTGTTGCACGTGCAGAGTATTACCTTGTTTGCATAGGTGGAGTGTGGACAGCTCCATTGTGGCTTAAGGTATTTAAAATATGGGTTGTTTTTTGTTACGCTTCTAATGTATTATGGCACAAAAGGAGTCCCACGTGGGACAGTAGGTGGAACAGAAGAGAGTCAAAAGTGAAGCTTCTGCTCTACCAGTCGCTGTCCTTGTCTGGTCGGTAAAGTGACCCAAGAAACTTGCTGGAGAGTAAACTTAATTTTGTGTCTGAAAAAACAAAAAAGAAAATAACAGTATATGGTGGACTTCTCAAAATTGCCTTCTACAGTCAAGAAAAACACAACACAACGTACGTAAGGCAAAAGGTTATTGAACCACGCTAAATGTACCATAGGTGTATCTGGCAAATATACCTGACAGGCAAGTATTTCCTTTCCCCACAAGAGAAAGGTCTTCCTTGATAAGCTCTTTACTGATTTCTTGCTGACTTCAGAACTTGGGGTGTGAGGTGTACCCTGCCTGGCATTTGCCAGCCATTACCATCAGTATTTATTGCTTTTATTAGTGGCCCTTCTGAGGGCTAAGGAGAGGGCTTCTCCAGCAGTGTTCCTGTCCCACATGATGAGGGGTTTGGCTAGAGGTTTATCATACTGAGCAACAGACTGTGACACTGGGCCAAGGTTGCTTTTCTTGTCGTTGAAGTTAAACCTGTGATAGGCTGTCCTCAATAACACCTGCTTCTAAGTCTGGTTTTGTGAAAGGGGTTACCATTGACTGCGAGCTGCTTTGTAGCATCTGACACTTTTCGGTTAGCATCGCTTTAAAAGTTCATTTGAAATAGTGCATAAAATGTTCTGGCAATTTACGCTTATTTATTCCTACTCTTTGGGGGGACACAGTCTTGTGAATTAAACGCGGTGGATTCTAGCATTCATTTCAGATTAGAAAACCTGCCTATGCAATATGAAAAGTCAGGATGTCTCTGCATACTAATACGCCGCAATCCAAACCAGCCGCATCACTATTCCTATTGGTTGTCGTTGGAGATATGCCAATTCCCATACGTATTTATCCCCGTTCCGGAGTGCCCTTGCAATCTCATGCCTGCTTTTCACAAGTGCTTGGTGGCTTATTCTTTCTCCTCAGCATGCTACAGAGGAATCACTCTATGTATTCAAACTGGGGGAGAAAAATGTATTTAGGATAACTAGCATTTAGCACGCAGTACAAATTAAACCCAGATGATATTGATTCTCTCCCTTGCTCCCTGACATTTACATTGGGATTCATATTTTTGAAAGAGGAGTCTTTTGCATTACAAGTAAAGATTAAAAGTTGCTTTAAACTTTTTTTTTCCTTTAACTTGACAGGTAGTTTTGTATCATTATTGAGTTACACAGAATCCAAATATTTTTCTTCTTTTGAGGCACTCTACACATTTTAGCTCTCTTCTTACTTTGCTGACAGAATTTTTGCAAGAGCTTCTGAGAGATCCTCCAATGCAGCTTCAAATTATTAATAAAAACTACCTGTGACCATAAAGGTATACAGTTCCCATTTCTTAACATTTCCGAATGTATAGTTGTTTGTATGCATTCTAACCTACTGCTAGATACAAATGTCAAGAAGATACAGATGAACTGCAGATTGTCTTTTTCATCTACTCAGACTGCTTTGATAAGATATGTCAGCAACTTTACAGGTGACCTGTTTATTGATCAGGATGCTAAGCATTTGAACAGACTTCTGTGAAGCGAGGCATCGAGGTTTTTTACTCTGCTTTGCCCACCGAAAATCATTGAAGTCACTGGTATAGCGAGGATTAAGCTTTAACAAACTCTGGGGTTGATAAATCAAGAGCTGGTGTGTCTATGGTCTGCTTTGTGCTACATTCAAGGCCTGTCCCTTCAAATAGTGTGGTCCCTGTTCCCCAAATACTTCATGGACCAAGTGGGAATTAAAGGAATTGTAGGCAAAGCAGATGCATGGTGAGTAGACTACATAAACTATAAATAGACTATAAAATAGAGCAAGTGCATGGCAGTCCTTCCCTTGGGTCTTTGGGTCTTGAGGAATTAGAAGCTTGTGGGTTGCAGAGGTTTTGCATTTGTATTTAATGACATTAGGTGACCTTTCTGCCATTGATCTGATTCTTTGAATCTCAAGGAAACTTGTTTCTGATGGACATACACTGTAATTTCCCTCTGAATAGGGAAGTCAGAGTAGCAAATGTCATCATGCCTATGACAAAGTTATCAGTTCTTTCTATCTGAACAGAATGGAGTGGAAGTGTGGTTTTGCTTCAGGAAGTTAACATTTAAATGGACCTGAGCTGGCTTGGATGTTAATACATCAGTGAGATAAATGGTATGGAGGAGAGTTTATTTCTTTGCTGCTAGATGCTGACAGGAGAGTGTGCCCTGTAATTGATTAACAGGGCACAGTACATTGACTTATATGGGGAAAGCTATTACATCTCAGTAACAGGAAGGTATATATGAGTCTGGTTTTAGTAAGTAAAAAATTGGATACTGCAGGAAATAAGTAAAACTGCTGAAAGAACCAAAGGTTCCCAAGGATTTTCTTTCTCTTAAATCTGTGTCATAATGGCATTTCATGTTATGAAGCAAGTTTAAATAGTGCAATATATTTAGTGGAACTTTCATACAGGACTACAAAAACTAGCTTAGGTAAGCAGTCTTTCAACTTTTGTCCCATTGGACCTGAAGTCATGAGTTATTGATGACATTTAATATAATTTTTAACATCTATTCATTAGAAATATAATCCTTCCCTATAATTCGTACACATTTATGGTGAATTAACTATTTTTTGAAGCCTAAATGACTGGGCAGATTGGGGAGGTGGGGTGGTGGTGTGTTTTTTTTTTTTTTAAACAATGAGAAAATGAGGTATTTCTGGTTTAAATTTTTAGCTTATTATTTGGTATCCCAAAACAAGCATAGGAAGCAAATGCAGTTCTAAACAACAGTGAAGGAAAACTATATCAAGTCTGTGTGCTTTTTTTCTCATCCCCCCCAGTATTGGCGATTCCAACCAAACTAAGAAAGCGGAGGTCCAGATTCAATACTTAAAAAGCCCATATACACCCAACGAAGCACAGTCATGACTGTCTAAAAATTGTGACCGCAGTGGTAAATACAGAGTGATACTCCCGGTGGGATTTTATTTTTTGACTGTGTCAAGCTTCTCTGTGTTATTCCCTTGAATCCAGGAGGATGGATTAGTGAAGCAGAGAGACAAAGCAGGCCATACAGGGGGATGATGATTTAGAAGCTAGTACCCTTTCCAAACAAGTTTTTCCGTATTTCCTTTTGAGTAGCTTCATCAATAGTGGCACCAGTATAGTAGTTGTCAAAATAAAAGGAGATTTTCTCAAAAGCTTCTGGGATCAGTAAAAGAATAGAAGTTCTGATGAGCTTCTACTATTTGGAGGGGTTTTTTCAGTTGTCGTGTTGTTCCTGAACACGTTGTCTAAAATGCAGGTTTATTTTCTATTGTTGAAGAAATTAAGGTTTTGCTCAAATTCTATCCCTTTTAAACTTTTTTTTTTGTCATTTAGGATAGCTCTTTTGTTTCACAAAATCGATCCTTCTCTTTTGCGGTATAAACAATAATGCTTAAAACAGTTTATCTTCCCTTGTCAAAATCCATCATTAATAGCGTGGTTGTGAACTTTAAAGTCATTGGAATTGTCCTTTAATTCAGTGCAAAGCAATTGTCCTTTACTCTTGCCTGTGTTTTTAAGCTGGTATGAATTTGGTTTTCTCCCTTAATAAACTCTGGGAGATTTGTGAAGGAAACTTATTTTGTTAAATGTCAAAGTACTGGTTCATGAATGAATGTTCTGCTGTATTTCTGTGCTTCAGTTTCTATTGCTGTGAAAGTAATTTTATTTTTTGTTAAACGGGGCTGGAAATTTTAGGAGACCTGCATTATAAATGACTTAATTCACTCACAATCCTCTTTTCCCCCCTTAAAGTTCCTCTTTTGAGGGCAGGATTAAATCAGTCTCCACATGTGATCCAGTCTGACCAAATCACCATTTCCTAATTGTACCAAAACTATGTGATGTGGCTGAGTGTTAGAGATGCTGCCTACCAGGGGTGCTCTAAGGTTTTCTAGATACAGAAATTAAGGCTGTTTCCACTTGCAGCAAAGCCTGTGCGTGTGTTTAAAAAGATGAGTGAAGCTGACTGGTGTAGGTGCTGGGGTTTTTTTTAGGTTGTACCTGAACTGTAAATGAGTAATTTAAGCTATATATTTGGGCCATTTGTTGAAATAACTGGGGAAAAACTAGAACAGAGGGCAGTACATTAACTGCCTAAGTATTTGAGAAATCAAAAGCCACTTCTCTTCATTCTAATTTACATAACTTCATAGAACAGCAGGAGATTTGTTTTCAACTTTTTTCTTCATTAGAAAGGCAAATATTCTGATTTTCCTTTTTTCCATCTTAGATGCTAATACCAAGTTAATCTTCTTTATACTGAGTAAAACAGAAGTGAAGTGCTCAAATGGATTATAGAGATTATATTTAAAAAAAAGATTATTTTGTTATTTTTTCAGTAAATCTGTAATATGTGATAATTCATTAATGTACCCTAATTTATTTTCTTTTTTGAAATACCAGGTTATCATCACTTCTATTATAGAACTGAAAGTTTATATCTTATCTAGTTCTTACAAAGCTTTCATGATAATACTTTTCTTCAGCACGACCTTTTCATGTCACCAAAAACATTCCAGGTATATTAGGGCAGACTTTTTTGTTCGTTTCTAGTATCCCTAAGGAGAGTGGTGGCCCATGGTTAGGCATTACCATTGCCTAATTTTGTCCTTTGTTGAAGTCTTTATTTTCTTATGTCGAGGTGTGTGTCTGTGGGTTTTCTTGTGGTTTTTAGGGTGGGGTTTTGTTCGTTTGCTTGGTTTTTGTTGGTTTGGTTTGTTGTTTGTTTGTTTTTTACTGAAACGTTGGGATGTAGCCACAGGCATTCCACTTGTACAAAAATAACAAGGCTGTGTTATTACCCAAAAGAAAAATAAAGGGCACGTTGCTGCTTAATATGTATGAAAATAATTAACAGCATAAAGTGACTCTGTTTTCTTGTGTTTCAGAAAAGTGCGATGAACCTCTGGTGTCAGCATTACCCCACTCCTCCTTCAGCAGTTCATCATCTATGACAAGCAGCTATGTGCCAGGGTATGCCAAGTTGAACAAGAGAGGAGGTAAGGGGCGCGCTCTACTGTAATGTTCAGATATTTCAAGAAAAAATGATGAATGATATTTTTAATGAATGAATGAAAATGCTTATGTTGGTTTTAACAAAGTTTTAGCTGTCTGACAGACCGTTCTTGTAAACGGAATGAATTTCTATTTCTTTGTATGTGACAGTAATTGCACTCCATTGCACCGCGGGGAGAAATACACTACTAATAACATGTAGCAGCATGGGCCAAATGCCTAATGTCAATGGAGTCGCACGGTATGGTTGTATAATTGACTTCAGTTTAAAGGGCATACCCGTGTTCATCGGGTAGATGAACATTTGGAAGGTCATGGTCATTGGAGCAAAACTAAACAGCTTGGATGTGCTTTGTTGGTTTTAACTTGTTTCCTACCTTAGCAATGACTGCTGTCATGCAGGTTTTTTTAGCACCACAGGAACTTTGTCTTTTGCGTGTATTTCTGTAATGCAGTGAGGTGTTGTTCAGAAGTAACAAAGCCACCTCAGTGTTGGTGGTTGGAAGAATTAGGTGTGTAAGTTTGGTCTACGTGGTCTAATTATATCCTTAGGGCTAGGCAAATTTATTTCACCGTCATTTACACAAGTCTTTACCTTCACCCATAAAAATTTTAATAGCTTTCCTTGATATTTCTAGATATCTGTATATATACAATTTTGATATCGATCTCTAAATTAATTTCACGGGAATGATACATTTAAACATGAAACTTCAGATTAACAGAAACTTAGTCTTCTGAATATTCTTGATCTTATTTTTTTCTAAGTAGTATCAATCTAAAACCCTGAAATACCAAATTTCAGATTCTTGTGAATCAATACCAAAATTTTATCTTCCTCTCAAAATACATGTCAAGGCTGTAATAGATTGACTGAATTTAGAACTTTAGAATTTAGAAACACTTCCACTGTAGGGATGAAGAAGAGAGAGCAAGTGACTATAGTGCCTTGGTCTTCTAAATCCTGAAGATCTATAATAGTGGCAAAACAGTAGACTTGTAGAAGGTTGGCTTATTTGCACTGCTGCTTTTATTTTTCCCGCTCTTGCAGGAATTATGTTGCTCCTGCCTGGATACCGTATTCTGCCTTCTAAAAAAACCCAAAAAACATTGAAACAAAGTGACAGTCTTTTGTCGTTGGGTGTTTGTAAACAAAATCTGAAATACTATCAAATGGTGGAACACTCTTGAGGTTAAAAGCAGAATTCATTGCATTGAAAATTATAGGCCTAGGCTGCCCATGTTCTCCACCCATTTTTTATACTGCTGTTTGTGCACTTTCCGAGGCAAAAAAACCCACCTTATGAACAAAGCCATGAATTTACTGTTAGCCTAATTGTAATCTTAATCGAAGAATAATTAATGGCCTAGCTATTATTATAAAAAAGAAAAAAAAGAGAAAAATACTGTTAGGGAGAAAAGCGTCAGAAATAAAACAGACTATATACACATACTTTCTTGTGTCTATCTCTTTCCCTGGTGTTACGCTCCTGCCGTCACAGCTCCTCCAACTCTTACAGTTGATGTCTCTAGCTGGGGTGGGGGCTGCGGTGCATTGTCAGTGTCCCAGGCTTTTTACTGGGAGGAGGTTGCAGAAGGATGAGTCGAGAACTGCTGGTCACACTAAAGGACAAGAAGGAAATGCACAGGTAGTGGAAGCAGGGACAGGCATCCTGGGAAGAGTATAGGGATGTTGCCTCATTGTGTAGGGATGGAGTCAGGAAGGCCAAGGCGTGGCTGGACCTGAACGTGGCAAGGGACGCAAAGAATAATAAGGGCTTCTACAGGTATGTCAGCCAGAAAAGGAAGGTCAAAGAATGTGTACCCCCCTGATGAACACAACTGGCAAACTGGTAACGACAGATGAGGAGAAGGCTGAGGTACTCAACAAATGTTTTGCCTCGGTCTTCACTGGCAACCTCTCTTCCCACACCTTTCGGGTGGATGGACCTTTATGCAGGGACTGGGGGAGCAAAGTCCTTCCCTCTGTAAGAGAAGATCAGGTTCATGACCACCTGAGGAACCTGAAATGTGTAAGTCTATGGGACCTAATGAGATGCATCCCAGAGTCCTGAGGGAATTGGCTGATGTAGTTGCCAGGCCACTCTCCATGATACCTGAAAAGTCCTGGCAGTCAGGTGAAGTCCCCAGTGACTGGGAAAAGGGAAACATCTCACCCATTTTTAAACAGGATAGAAAGGAGGACCCTGGGAACTACTGACCTGTCAGCATCACCTCTGTGCCTGGGAGATCATGGAAGCTATGTTAAGGCACATGGAGGACAGGAAGGTGATTAGAGACAGCCAGCATGGCTTCACCAAGGGCAAGTCTTGCCTCACCACCTAGTGGCCTTCTGTGATGGAGTGACTATATCTGTGGATGAGGGAAGAGCTACGGATGTTGTCTATCTGGATATCTGTAGGGCCTTTGACACAGTGCCATACAACATTCTTCTCTCTATTTTGGAGAGGTATGGATTTGATGGATGGACTATTCAGTAGATAAAGAATTGGTTTGATGTTTGCATCCAGAGAGTGGTGGTCAACGGCTCAATATCCAGATGGGGACTAGTGATGAGTGGTGTCCCACAGGTGTTTGTGTTGGGACCAGTACTGTTTAATATCTTCATCGATGACAGAGACAGTGGGATTGAGTGCAGCCTAAGCAAGTTTGCAGAGGACACCAAGCTGAGTGGTGCAGTTGATATGCTTGAGGGACAGGATGCCATTCAGAGGGATCTGGACAAGCTCAAGAAGTGGGCCCATGTGAACCTCATGAGGTTCAACAAGGCCAAATGCAAGGTGCTGCACCTGGGTCAGGGCAACCCCTGGTATCAATACAGGCTGGGGGGTGAAGGGATTGAGAGCAGCCCTACAGAGAAGGACTTCGGGGTACTGGTGGATGAAATATTGGATATGAGCTGGCAATGTGTTCTTGCAGCCCAGAAAGCCAACCATATCCTGAGCTGCATCAAAAGCAGCGTGGCCAGCAGGTCGAGGGAGGGGATTCTGCCCCTCGACTCCACTCTGGTGAGACCCCACCTGCAGCACTGCATCCAGCTCTGGGGTCCTCAGCACAGGAAAAACATGGACCTGCGGGAGTGGGTCCAGAGGAGGCCAGAGGGAAATGACCAGAGGGTTGGAACAGGTCTCCTGTGAGGAAAGGCTGAGCGAGTTGGGGTTGTTCAGCCTGGAGAAGAGAAGGCTCTGGGGAGACCTTATTGTGGCCTTTCAATACTTAAAGGAGCTTATAAGAAAGATGGGGACAGACTTTTTAGTAGGGCCTGTAGTGATAGGACAAGCACTAATGGTTTTAAACTAAAAGAGTGTAGATACAGACTAGATAGAAGGAAGAAGAATTTATTTACAATGAGGGTAAGGTCCCTTCCAACCCAAACCATTCTATGAATCTATGGTGAAACACTGGCCCAGATTGTCCAGAGAGGTGGTAGATGCCCCATTACTGGAAAAATTCAAGGTCAGGCTGGACAGGGCTCTGAGCAACCTGATCCAGTTGAAGATGTCCCTGCTCATTGCTGGGGGGTTGGACTAGATGACCTTTAAAAGGTCCCTTCCAACCCAAACCATTCTATGTCAATGATAACATTGACATGGTAGGATCTCCTTGAGGTTAATTGTATGTGTTTTCAGGGAATTGGATGAGGGGAGCTGGGCAATTAAGGGGGCTGACCTGTAGGCGTGGGAGACCCTGGGGCAAGTGGTGCCCTGGCCACTGGGGCACCATCGCCTGCCCTCAAGCAGGGTGAGCAGCACTGGTGGCACCAGCAGGTTCTGCCGGTTGTCTGGAGATCATCACACAGGAAGGGACGAGCCAGGTCCGATGTCAAGCCAGGAAGAAAAATCCCTAAGTAGGGAAGATGACAGGCTGGGGTTAGGCATGGATTCACCTATGATGTGGCTTGGGTAGAGCCTGGGAGCTGAAATGGGGCTGCCAGGGTCATGGGCAGAGCAAGTGGGTGCCCCACAGGGTAGGGCAATTATGGCCTGTTGGTACTCTCAGGGCCCTGACACTGATCTTTGTTTATTAGTCTGCAACTCCGTATGTCTGAATTCCCTGTATGTGTGTGTTTTACATGTGTAGGATTCTTGTTCTTTGATCTCTTTTTCTCTTGTTCTTTGTTCTCTAAAATCAGTCTTAGCCAGCTCCCAAGGTTGCTTTCTTTCTTTTAATGACTAGTAATTGACCTGGTGAGTTGCCCTGCTCCCCCTGGTACCACCCTGTGCCTGTACTTTCAATACCTCTGCTATCATTCCGTGACTGTAATCCTCTATACATGACACTTTTGTTCTACAGTAATAGTTTGTTCTCTGCAGAGTATCTACTCTAGGTACGGAAATGTATCAAAATTGTTATACCATACAATGGCAAAGCTAAGTTAAAGGTAAAACAGATTAGGCTATGTTACCTGGTTGTTAGAGAATTGCTATTACAAGTAAACAAGCTGAACAGAAGCCGAAGACTAGCTTAGAGAAAATACAACCGACAAGCTGTAGTCCTGCAGCCCTGCAGAGTCGATGCAAAGTCAGTGGCCTGTCACAGAGGCCTTGGCAATTTCTTTGGTTTTAGGCCTGCAGACTAGTAGATAACTTTGTTTATTGCTTCAGAAATTTAAAAGACGACTTCCAAATGAGAATAGATGCCGTTTCATGCTGGTTTGGGGATTTTACTTTAGTGTTGCCTTTATTTTGTTACGTGCCTTTTAGTAATTCTCTTTCTTTCTGTTGCAATATGTCTGATCATGGGTTTTGACAGCCTGTTGGGTCCCTTAATTTGTGTTTTCAACTGTTCACTGTCCAGATGAAAGAAGTTAAGGAACAGTTCAATTCTAAAACACTTCTCATCATTTAGGTTGAATTCTACTGTATCTGATCTCTGTTACGTTCATTTGCATTCTATTCCCTGTTCTGAAATAGAAAGAAGTCACTGAATCGCTTTAATAAAACGCAGCTTTGCATCAGCTTGGTGGGCAGGATCTTCAAATTGATTTTAGATGACTATTTCTTCTTTTAGTTTACTGAACTGCTTATTCTATTGTAAGTGAAAGGCAAATCAGACATGTGGAATTTAATGTTTTTCCTTTAACTATATTTACCCTCCCCTTTCTTAGCCTTATAATCACTACAGTGCAGTTTCTTTTAATGATGTTTCTTCAGCAATATGGATCTACAGTACTGCCTTTAATCAAACATTTGCTTAATTTCCTCTATCAAAAGATCATTTGAAATTTAGTTGCATCTCTTTGCTTTAATAGGAACTTCTTTAGACCATTGTTATCCACCTCAATACCTATGAAGCCTAGCATACATACTTGTCAAAACTGAAGCTTCCATATGTACATTTCCTAATTTTGCTTTCCTAATTCCAGTGCCGGTAGAAGTACTGCAGAATTCAGGCACTTGTTTAACATGGTAACTTGGCCTTCGCTGTGTTCATGCTTCTGCAAATGATGGAAAATAGCTCAGTTTTAATGCTGAGCTATTGTACAACATCATGGAAATACAGATATTGCTAATCAAACCAGTAGTAAGGGAATCAAATTTTTTTCTCTCTAGAGAGTCATTATCAGCTAATAGGTTCCCAAATCAAATGTGCTATTTAAACCACACTGTGCTCAAGTCATTAAATGGAAAGAACTCCCTCTCCTCTAGCCCCAGACCCTTCTAAATTAAGGAAATGCACATTTGAAAATTCTAGTCTCCAACCCAATTATATTTTTCTTTCCCATTTTCTTGCCACTTCAATCTAGACTGGTAATGCACTTTAGCAGAATAGATAGTATATTTTATTTATTGATCAAGACGCTGATTTACTGAGCAGTCACATCATGTTATTAAGAAGGTTTCAGTTGTGACTATAGTTGTTCTGGTTTGGTTTCCTGCTATAAATGTTGCAATTGGAAGGATGCACATCAGAGTTTAATATTTTCAGCAGTTTTTAGGAGGCTTCAAAAGCAGAAACATCAACAAATTTAGTCCTAATGTTTGATGCCACTTTGTTTACAAATGCCCTAACTAGTGATCTAGGCAGACGGAACTAAAACTTCATGGAGAGGCACTGATCTGGAAACTGAGCCTCCAGGGTGTGCATGTGTAGGGTATTTTGCTATGATAGTATGTGAGAATATTTCACATTTTCCACAGTTGTCTACTTGAAGCCCTGTAAGCCTTCGCTGACTTACGGATTAGTGCATATACTTATTTCAAAGGAAACGCAGATTTGATGGACATGGTATAACTTGATTAGAAAAGTTAACCTTTCCCAAGCTGTTTACTTGGTGCTTCATATTCTTGTGTGTTGCCCCTTGTTCCTGTTCTGATTCTTATTTCTTGTTAAGGTAAGTATTCTGAGCTTTTTTGGGGGCAAGAAAGCGTTATTTTTAATTAGAGGAAAAATGGCTGATTGTAGAAATAAATTCAGTGGTTACCTGCAGGTCTGTCAGTCTCTTGCAAATTCGTACCAAAATGTATTAAAACTTGAAGCCCCAATTTTTATGACAGTGAGTAAGAGTCTTTGATTTATATAATTCATACAACTGCGAATCTGTGTTTCCATAATCACAAAGAGCCAGAGGCCTGGGGGTACAACGCATGCGTGTGTTTTACACAAGCGCGCTCTCTCACCGATCCCCAAAGCACCCCAACTCTCTCTTAGGCTGCCTTCCCTCTTCTGCTTTCCTGGGTGCAGCTGTGAAAAGCAAGCAAAACACTTTAATCCTGGCCTGGATCAGAAACAGTGTGGGCAGCAGGAGTAGGGAGGGGATCGTGCCCCTGTACTCAGTGCTGGTGAGGCCACACCTGGAATCCTGTGTTCAGTGTTGGGCCCCTCACTCCAAGAAGGACATTGAGGTGCTGGAGCGTGTCCAGAGAAGGGCGACGAAGCTGATGAGGGGGCTGGAGCACAAGTCTGCTGAGGAGCGGCTGAGGGAGCTGGGGTTGTTCAGTCTGGAGAAGAGGAGGCTGAGGGGAGACCTCATCGCTCTCTACAACTCCCTGAAAGGGGGTTGTGGTGAGGTGGGTGTTGGTCTCTTCTCCCAAGTGACAAGCGACAGGACAAGAGGAAATGGCCTCAAGTTGCGCCAGGGGAGGTTCAGGCTGGATATTAGGAAAAATGTCTTTCCTGAGAGAGTGGTGAAGCATTGGAAGAGGCTGCCCAGGGAGGTGGTGGAGTCCCCATCCCTGGAGGTGTTCAAGGAACGTGTGGACGTGGCATTGTGGGACATGGTTTTGTGGGCATGGTGGGGTTGGGGTGATGGTTGGACTTGATGATCTTGCAGGTCTTTTCCAACCTTAGTGATTGTGTGATTTTGTTATCATGGAAGTAGTGAACAAGAAGGCCCCAGAAAACATACACTGTTGTCTTTTTCTCTTTGTGAACAAAAGAATGTGGTGGTTCTGCTGTACGACTACTTAACAACATGTTTCACTGATGGTAGCGCTGTGTGAAGCAATTCCTGCTATCCCCATCAGGCCTGCAAAGAAAAGGGGTGAAGAACCTTTGAAACTTAAGGTGTGGCAAAACTTATGTAGAGACTGGAATGATGCGATGAATTGCATAGTGGAAGTAGGCTTGGGGAAGGTAAAGCCTGGTGACTCCTGACTTCTGTTAAAGCCTGATAAGCAAAAGCTTGGATATAGAAAGCTAAACAGCACTGAATTAGCAAGTGTTCAGACAAAAGTTGCTGTAGTCAGATTCTATCAAATTATCCTTTTGAAAGTAAGATAATTTTTCACTTTCAACAGCTAAGTCTTAGTACTGTACTATATTGTAGTATTTTTTCGTATTTTTTAAATTATAAAAATTACTAGCGTGTTGTTGAGTGCCAGTATCACAAAGGTATGGCTTACATTTTTGAAACATCTGTAGCTTCTATGAGAAAACAAAGCACTGCAGAAGAGGAGAAATGTACGTGGATTTTCTTTTTTGTTCCTGTCACTATCATTTTCATCTAAATATATGCAAACATCGTTAGAACTTTGAATACTATAAAATCTTAAAACTTTTTACTTTGGACGCACTACTTAACTGAGAGAATATTAAAAATATTTTTTATCAGCTCAAACTTTTCTAAGTGTATTAAATGATGCAATGTAATATTTTGGAAAATACGAAAATGTGTTACCATTGAAATAAATATTTAATTTTCCTTTTCAAAAAGACTGACACAGGAGTCATTCACATTGGCACATAAATATATGCCATTAAGTTATTGACAGCACTGTAAGACTTCTTAACTGAAATCTAGTTAGTAGACTAGCTAAGAACATTTCAGAGTTCCTTCCATTTTTGTCATACCTGTTCTCCTGCAAAAGTAGTCTGTATTGCTGCCATCTTACGAACTGGAGTGGCACCAGAGGAAAGGAGAGTTTTCAGTTAGCTCATTTTAGAGCTTTTTAAAAATCTATCTACGGTAGCTTTTGCATCTGTGATGTCAAGGTTATAAGGTCTAACATCTTATGACCTGCCATCAGTGGAATCAATGGACTGCATCACATCATAAGGAGGATTCTTAGCACACGTTTGATATAATCCATTATCAATCTTCCTTTTAATGGTTCCCAAGCTATTGGACCTTACACTTCTCACTAGTACAAGAATTAATGCTGCCCATCATCCACCTCATACCATTTTAATTTAGGGAAGAAATTCTACATTATTTCAACATAATGTAATGTTATATAATATAATTGGAAGCTGCTTGAAACTGAGCAGAGTCTCAGAACTTCAGAAATAATCCCAGCGGACAGTGAAAGTATGAAGGTCATAATGAATCTTTGGATGTATGGAAATTATCTTTTGCACAGTGGAATAAAGAAGAAATTTGGCATCCAGGGCTCTCTTTCAAGTCCAGTATTAGGGGGGAGTCTGAAGCTGCCAATGATATTTATAATGGAATATATGGGGAAGTTTCTGTTGGACAGTTGATGGTCAAAAAGCAGTCCTTTTATCACCACTGTTTAACTTCTGTCTAGGCTTTTGTGTTGCTTTTTAATCAGGGTGCTGACCTTGACCTGTTGTCGGAATTATTGATGCGTCTATAAAACAAGTGTCAGAAACTTAAAGTGTTGGCATAGGTGAAATCGAGACAGTATGGTTTTTCTCAAGGGAGTTTTAAATTTTTTGCTTTTGAGTGGAAGATGTAAGAACTTACCTATAATGGGATATGATTCTTTTATTCCCAAAATCATTCCCAGTAAGTCAATTGGATCTGTTCTGCAACAGCTCTACCAATATAAAAATATGCTTATGAGAGTCTTGGACACCTGGCCTAGGCTCTTTTTAGCGTGGTATTAAAACTTCCAATACCATAACCAATATCACTACTTCTCCAAATCCTTATTACTTTTCTATAATGGGATATGAGAAGGATTTTACTTAGTTTTCTTTTAGACAAAGTGAATGTAAAAGGGAGGGTTAGCATCAGCTTGGATTCTGTGAGCTGTTTGGGCTTGTCCCTTCATAGGACGTGCCAGGAATTTAGTTTAGGAGGTGCTCGCTCTCCATTAACGTTGTCCAAAGCGGGACAGTAGGGACCTAGCATGCAGTAATTAACACACCGTAGATCGTCACCTTAAATACTGCAATCTCCTTGTGTTGACAAGACCTTTGGGCACACCAAGAGTGCCTGTACACAACATAACTCATAATATTTTGATTAAAACCCTCTTAGAGGAAAGTTATTATAGAGTTGCCAGCGGTTTGTAATTTCACTGCCCAGGTTACTGAATGATGTCTTTTCTACGTAGGTAAGCACTTAAAAGTAATGGATAGAGTAGCATAAAAGAAGAGTAACAACCATGAGAAGAAGAGTAGTACCATCCACTTAGCTTTTGTTTGTCTATAAGAGAGCTCTTGCTGAGTAAGAATTTATAAATAATTAAAACATGTCTGCCTTTAAATAAACAAACATTCCCTTTCTGTAAATATGTGCTTTAGATAAACACACATTGTACAATCCAAGACAGCTTATTTGCTGAAACTATGCCACAGTAGATCAAATTAGGTAATCAGAAGTCAGGGCAAATTAAATGTTGTTACCTATTAAATAATTAGTTTTCCATTTTAAAAATGTGGAAAATGAGTTACCCATGACTGAAAAAAATAATCCTCTAGTGGTTCATTTATTAATGCAACTTTAAAAACATGTTTGTACTGGACGTTGCATTCGTCGTGCTGCATACAGCATAAGCAAAAGTATTTCTGGAATGTTTTAGAGACTACAAGTAACTGATGTTTCATTTTGGGGGATTTCTTGTGGGTTTTGGTTTTTTTTTTTAATTCAATTCAAGGTGTGAAGCTCCTTTAGGAGCTCTGGTACCTATAAGGGTAAATGAAAACACTTCCATTTTATTATAACATGGCCTTTTGGTATTATTCCTAATCAAATTTTTGTATAACGCTAACTTCAACTGCTGGGTTTTTTTTCTTCTTTTAAAATCCATAAATAATTCAGTCTCAGCTCATCATTTGCCAGTTCTTTTGGAACTAGAAAGGAAAGTCATGTAGGAAAGGCATTTGTCCCCTCACGGCTATTATTTCATGGTCAAATATTGCTGGATTCATGCAGTTTTCTGTATGTCTTTATCTGCCTCATATCCTACCACGTTATCAATTTTGCTTATTCCTCACCTTCAAAATAAATAGCTAGGCACCCCGCTTCGATTCATAATGCAACTCACTTCAGCTCCAGGAATGCTTGTATCTCTGTTTTGAAGACAATTGTGATAGCCACTCAGTTGACCTTAGCACTTGTTTTGTGTGCTTCAGTGATCTGGCCCTAATGAAACATTTTTCATAAATACCTACATTTTGTAGAAGGAATTCTTAAAAATACAAGTAAAAATGTTTGCACTAGCTCATTCCTTTGAAACCACAGGCTCTTTCAGTCTCTGGAGCAATATGGGGCAGTAGGAAAAAAACATGCTTTGTAAGAAGATGTAAGATGAAGGGGCAGGAAAAAGAAGCATCAAAAAGGAGGGTGTGTGTGTGTGTGTAAAAATACCAGTGGACATCCAGGTCAGACTGATGTAGTGGAAAAAGTAGCCTTAAAAAGGAAAAACATCACCCTTTTCATTCAAAACAGAAACCAAGAAACAAAGTCTGTGGAAAGTGAAGCTAAAATAACTGGATAAAAATAAAGTATCATTAGCTTATGTTAATTTACCATAGCCCAATGAATACAGAAAGCATGACTGTTTTTTCCAGTTCACAACTAATTTGTTAATTAAAGTGTTCAGAATACCTAACTGGCTAATACACGTCTAGATGGGGAGGAGGAAAAAAAATACGATACTGAGCTCTCTCAAACTTCGTGCGTGAAACTTTTTCTACCTCAATCGTTTGCAGAGGCAGCAGTTCCATGTCCACCTGGAGACATAAGGCAAATGGATAGCTGCCTGGTGCCATGGGCAGCCGGGGACAGCAGATCCGCCCTGGCTGTGTTGAGCAGCTACCTTTTTTCAGGCAAAACTCAACTTAGTTCATTAGCCGTTTCTGAAGCTCATGAACGGCTGACTGGCAGGAAAGCGGCTGTGCACGTGGCAAAGAGCAGGTTGCCTCGCAGCCAGGCAGACTGCTGTGTGTATCACAGGTACGCTTTTCCCATAACCTTTGGGACCGGTGCAGCTCTGGCCGTGTATCCTCAGAGTAGCCAAATCAAGCGCTCCTGACGATCCTGAAAGCCAGAGTTTAATTTGAAGGTTTCTCAAGCAGCACTGGGATGTTAACCTGTAAATAGTTCAGAAATTCATTTAGGTGTTCTTACTGGCTTCATCTCTATGCTATCTTGAAAAGGCAGACCGGATTAGCTCTCCAACTCCACTCAGACTACTTATATTCTTATTTGCGTTTGAGCAGGAGCTACTGGTCTCAAACATGGGGTGGCTAACAAGTCTATACTCTAGCTTTATAGGCTGTATAGTGTATCTGGTCTTTCTCTTTCTTATTGTTTGCAGTCAGCTGCTGCGAATTTCACACAGATGAGTCAGAAGCACAAGATATGTTAAAAGTTCTCACACTTTTCTAAATGTCATTAAACTTGTATTGCATTTTTTTGGTATGTGTTTCGGAAGCATTTATCAGGTTTACATTCCCAGAAGCATCACCTGTGCGTGGAGGTGTTAGCATTAGTCAGATGATGTACAGGTGTTAGTTCAAGAAGAGTATTGCCAATGGCATGTTCTTGCCTACATAAAGACAATTTTTCACAGAAGGACATCAATCCTTGTAAATCAGGCACTAAACGATATAATCCATCCATTTCAAGATTGCAGATGTTACCTCTGGTTTTCTCATTTCAATTCTTAAAACAGGGAGTGGAGTTTTATCCTATTTAAAAAGCTGGCACACTTTATAATTTTAGAGTTTAATATAAGGGGTGAGGCTTTGGCTGAAAAATACACGGTAATGCCACGCTGGAGTTCTGCTAGATACCTCCTCAACCCAATGCCTCACAAGGAACTTGTCTACACTGGAGCTGGCACATTTAACAAATGAGAAAATTTCGTTCTTCAGACAACGGAGCTACTGCGTTTTCACAGATCAGTGGGAACATGTGGGATTTAAAAACCCCTCAACATAGGGAAACTGGGCAACCTCTTTTGACAGGCCCAGCACATTTAGGAGTAGCAGAGGCTGACAGGTTAGATAACCTAAGCTAGGTTATATCTACAGATACTTCAGACCAAGATATAGAGAAAAGTGAGACTCCTCTGGAACTGAGGCAAAGATGCAGGGAGTGTACAGAAAATCCATTGTCAGCGGCTTCCAAGGTAGGTGCCTATTGTCAGACGGTATGAGTGTTTCGCCCTCTCCTGCACATAAAATGCAGGTTTTCCTTACATAGATGGGTGTAGTGCAACTGGTAGATAGCTTCTTCGAGCACAGCCAGAGCACTGCCTTTCCCAAATAAGTCATAAACAAGCGTAAATGCTGGTAGAAATGGGAGCTATTTGGCTACCATTATAACCTTCTGGTACAGTAATATGCTGAAAGAGAGAAAAGAAATAATGTGATAAAATGAGGCTGTTTGCTGCAGGATGGGAGAGTGCAGCTATTATTCACGTTTCAGCCTTCACAATTAGACTTAGGTTGTTCACAGTAAATCTGGGCTACACCGTAAAACACAGAACATGAATACTTATTTTTCTGTACGTCAGTTATTATGCAAGACACAAAACAAACTTCCGTATCTGGAAGAGTCTGACTCGGTATCCATTCCCATGTATTAGGCTTGCTGCTTGTTTCACTTTCTTTTATCTCACTTTCTTAGATGAAGCTATTTTGTAATCAGTTTGTGTGTAAGACTCACTTTAATATTGATAATGACACAGGCGCATGTGCATTTGAAGGAAGAAAAAGTGCATCAACTTATACTGAGCAAAAGCACTTACTTTAGAAGACTTCAGCTTTATGCAAGACTTGTGTAGGCAGTTATAGGTGAAAAGGGAAGAGGTGAATGAGTTGTGTAGAACCCACTCCGAGCGCTTTGAGCAAAATCCTTCCGTTGAGTAAGAGAGAGAATAATTTTCCTTTATTAGGTTATTGTGGTAACTGAGATTTGAATCAGTTTTGTGCAGAGTGGCAGATGACTATAACATTTCAGGGTGAGAAACTGTTAGTGTAATGAAGAAGCAACAGTTTACTCATCCTGATCCAGATATAGTAAAAAAAGCTGTTTCACTTTCTGTGTTCTTCTCTGTATGGATGTTTTAATGTGCTGAAGGACAGCTAAGGATCAAGCAACCCTCAGAAGAAATGTCAAAAGTCGTTTAACCCTTTCCTCCCGCTGTCTGCCCTGCTTTTCTCCCTCTGAAGTGATCCACTTGTGTAGCTGTGATACATTGTTCACCTAGGATAATATTGTTCTGTATTGGATGTCTGGTAGTTTGTCAGGCAATTAAGAAACAACTGAATATCGATAATGAGCTATTGTCTCTTCAGAGCCCTAAACTTTTTTGACTGATTCTAGGACAGATTTGTATTTCTTTTAGGTCGGACTTATAATCTTTGTGACAAAATTTGTTTGAATGGTCAATTTTCCAAGTCGCTCAACGTTAGATAAATTGTTTCTACTGAGATTCATGGGGCTGTAGGTTTGATAAGCAGTGGAAAAAAGAAGAAAGCCTGAAAAGCTGCTTTTTGAAAAATTGTATTTTAGGTGTCTTTGCTCTTCATTACTGACTACCATCAAATTTAGCATTCCTGCTGGGCTTTTGGGCACTTCACTCCCAGTGAGCTAATTCTGCTTTGGTTAAGAAAGCTGTCACAAATGATCTAATGTTTGTAAGGATCAAAGGGTCCTAAGGTATGTAAAAATAGGCACTTGACCGTGTTTATTAACTACATAATATTTATAGATCAGGAATGAGTAGCCATAAGTTATCTTATAGCCATCCCTGGCTTCTTAGCTTTTGCTAGTACTGACTGGGTGATATGAAGATGACCTGGTTTTGAGGGAAGAATCGGGTGGCGTTGCCCAATGTTGTAAAAAAGGAGTAAACAAGTTTGTTGCTGAGCAAAACAGGATATTTTATTTTCGCTAGGAAGGAAATATTGTTTGGGTATAGCATAGCCCGGCACTCAGAGGGCTTTAGTTGGTATTCTGCCAAATGTAGAATATATAGAAATTAGGTGTTTCTTTTAAGCCCAAAGCCAGGTTGTTTTTACTATGTACTGAGAGAGATGGCACATGAACTGCTTTGCTTTCTTCAGTACCAAGAAGTTGTCTGTTGTCTCTGGTGGGGAAAGAATCTCTGACAAAAGGCAGTGCTGGGATTATTTAATTTGCTGACTTTAGCAGCTGGTCAGCAACATCCCCCATAACACATTTTGAATACATAAGAGATGATTGTTGCTTGTACATGTTTGTTTCCAGGTGGGGTTTTTGTGGTGTGTGGTTTTTTCCCAAACTGTGATTAACCAGTTTCTAAAATAGGCCAGAATGGTTCTCAATTATCAGGAAGAAAAAGTCACATGCCAAATTTTATGAATAACAGTTACTGAAAGGCCAGAGGAGCTATTAATTCTGGGCCCAATTACTGTGAGCAATCTCTGAAAGTTACTTTAATGAACTTCTAGTTTCAAGGCAAAACCAAATTCTACATATTATATGCAGAATTTATTATCTTAAGCACACTGGTGATGATGCTTTTGCTTTTTTCTTTTCTTGAAACCTTAAGCAATGTGAAATGTAGCTCAAGCCACAACCAATGTGTTGACCAGCAATAGCTGTTTGATGAGCCACATCCAAAGTCATCTGGAAAGGAGTACTGTAGCTGGGGATCAAAGCAGAGATTCCAGAAACGGAGTAGGAATTGGCAAGAAATTATTTTAAACATTCCAGTTCTCGGGTTTCCGCTAGACTTCAGTTAAAGGGCTGAGATTGAGCCCTTGACAGGCAATGGTTTTTATGCACTGTCTGCTCTGAGGCTGGAGCACCTTGCTATGCACATGTGGTATTGGCCACCCTTTGAGAAAAGCTACTAGCTTACCAGCTCGCTAGGTGTGATATGGCAATTCCTACACTCTTATCTTGTTTTCTTACAGCTGGTCCCTCCATGAGGCTGGAGTCACAATGACAGGGTTTGCTGGGGAAGTCTACAGGCTTAGCCAATTTTATGGATGATTGCAATGCTTTCAGCCTCTCAGACTTTCCTACAAGGGTAAGGAAGTTTAAAGGAACAGGGGAAGTTAACAGCCAAGTAAGAGAAAAGATAGGAGAGACCCCCAAATCAATTGATTTACCCTACTGGCATAGATCCAGGGGTTACTGAAAAATAGAGATAGGACCATGAAGTAAAAAGTACAAATAAGCTCCTAAGTTAATAGAGATAGGGAAACAACACAAATAAAGCCTTTGGTTTCACAAGAGCACTGGAGTTACCAGAATTATTAAGCCGTAACATTTTCAGTCACCCAAAACCAGCTTTTCCCCTTTCTCTCTGTCTTCCATTCCCTGAAAACAAGAGTGTTCTCATTTTAGGGCCTTGATTGCAGGCAAGTTTTTCTGTTTCGTGTTTAGAAGGTTGCATGCGTAACTGCAAAAATGCATTGTCTGCATAGTCTAACACGACTCATGAAACACCGCTAAAAGCTTCGCTATAGAATGCTTATAATGATTTCAGAAACATACTGTTCATTACTTTGCAAGCAAGGAAATTGAAGGCTGTAATCATGGCTTTTATCTTTGAAAAGGTCTAAAGATTACAGCTAAAGAACAGGATGCTGCTGATCAGAGTAACGATCAGCATTGTGAAATTTCAGCTTTCTGTCAAGGTGCTGGAATCTATTACAGAAAGTGATTTAATTATGCACTTTATTATCTGTAATAAATGTAAATTGACTGGTTTACTTCCAAAATTTCCAATTAAATATAGGTATTATTTATCCTTAATACTGGAAGCCCATTGTTAGCGTTTTGCAGAAGTCAGTCCTTTGCCCAGCAGAGGTGGTACTATTAACTGTTCTCCTGCTTTCTCCTTGTGTATTAGACACAGGCTACTGATGTTAGCTTGTGATGTGGAATACTGCAAAACTGCCTGAATGGCATAATAGTGTCTCAACATGAGCCAATAGCCTTCTTTAAAATACAGTGCTACTATTGGAAATCTGATATGGGCTGCTATTATGGATGATTTTAAACTGTTAACAGTAGCAGCCAAACAGAAAATTTTTAAATGCATTGAATGTAGGCTCTATAAAAACTTAATTCAAAGGATTATGCCTAGAGTTAGTTTGGATATTGATCAATAACAGCAGTATTGGTTAGTAAGTATTGGTAGAGTTTTAAATAACAAGTATATGCAACTTTCTGAGAAGCTGTATCTAAAACATGCCCCCCTTCCTACTCCCCACAAACACACTAAGGACTTCAAAGGTGTAGAAACCTGTAGCTGTTCTGGCAAACTTAGTAAGAATGAGCTAAATTGTAAGAGGTTACATGAAAGTAGAAAGAGGAGAGAGAGAGATTTGCAAATGTACGTAAGAAAACTGGGGCCCTAAATTTCATGAATTTCCCCGGGCGAGTTTATCACGTAAATCCCTTTCTGTTTTTAATATTTAGTGGAGGGAGTGTCAGTCTTTTTTCTTTATAATTTACATGGAAAACACAAAGTAGGAATAAGAAGAATTCAGTTCTGTTGCAACAAAGCTCCATTGACATGCACTGGCTATAGAGCTAATTCAGTAAACTGCTTTCAACAAATCAGGACACGGTTTAAAAAGTAGTTGTTATCTCAATACCGCTGTCTGGTTCAAACTGAAGGTATATGATGCATTTTCTCCTGTGAATAGTGCTAGTGAAGGAAGATCATGTAAAAAACAGAACCATTTGTGTTTGTTCCTAAAGGGCCCCTCAGGCCAGAGAGTTTGGAAATGTCTTTCCTGGGTTTTATTAAGCTAATGTACCATGTCCACATTTGATTTCTTTTTACTCCCAGAGGGACTATATTGTTCTTTTTAACTATATGTGTTTGAAAGTATAGAATATGCTTCTAGACTATAGAATTGAGCATCAACCTTTTCTTTGCCAAATAGATGGAGGTTCACCAATTTATCTAATCATCTCTTTAAAGAAAAGCTCATGTCAAATATAAGAGGAAAAGCTCAAATGAGAAAGCTAGCCTTTTATAACAATTATCCCCTTATAAAAATAAGGATTTTGTCATACAACTTTTCAGTCTCTTAGTTGGTGGCTTAGCATAGTCAATTAAAACCCCTCGAAGTGTCTGGAAACTCAGTTTTATAGCACAATAATGTCTGGATATGGGGGGGGGGGGGGGGCGGAAGTGTGTAAAGATACTTGCAGGTTGTAGGTACAAAAAGGTAATTCCCGTCTCTGGAGGAGGAGCTCAAGGACTTCAGCTTTCTCACAAAGTTTCTTCCCATGGAAAGGATCCTTTCATATGGGGGAAGACTTAAGGTGCTGTTTGCATTTGATGCCGTGTGGTGCTTCAACTCTGTCAGAAAAGATATGTTAAATCTATTGCAGTACTAGTAGCCTCTGTGTCACAGCTATTTCCATGACCTTGGATTCCAGGAACATCGCTAATGGGAAGACCCATCACATCATAAAGAGAGGGATCACCAAGAAAAGTCTTAAAAGGTTGTATGACAATAGAAAGCTGGTGGCTGTGGCAGAGGCGTTGTTAACTTTGTAGCAGCGTGCAGTGTGTTTGGTGGTAGTCAGAAGCGGAGTGCATTGACATATTTTGACTTTGGCAGCTTTTGGATCAGGATTTTTTTGGCACTGTTATTGTTGTCCTTTTATACTAGTCAGGCATTAAGCAAGTGTATGCTGCAAGTCATCAGCCTGATAGAAAAATGTGTAATAAGCATTGCTGCGTTTTTGAAACGCTGGAATAGATGTGGAGATTTTGCAGTTGCTTGATTCCTGAGGCTTGTCACTTCAGAAACTCAGCTTTAGTGCTGAAGAAACTTGTCGCTGCAGATCTGGCATGATAGTGTAACACAGTATGTTCTGACTAGCACATAATCCTTCAGCTGATGACTGTAGCTCCAGGGATGTTAACATGGCACAAGCTGCTGTTTTAGATCACTTTCTATGGTGCTTGGCAATGCGCAGCCTTGGAACATGAATTTGTTGGGCAAAATTATAGAAAGGTCGAAAATCAGTGGCAACTGAAACTATTTCAGTTACTGTGCATTGAAGGATTTTTCATAAGAGCAAGGAATGTAATGCTTTTGCTAAGATGTTGACTCTGTGCATCGTACCAGGAGAGATGCAACAGGGAATTTAAAGTCTGTAAATAAAGACGGGTAGAAACCCTATCCCCTGAGGTATCTTGTATCCAAAATGCTTTCCCCATGTTCAAGTACCCATGAAGAATCAAGTATGAAACTTTTTTTCCTGATCTTTGATGAAGAATATTAAATTACAGATGTCTTGCCTTTCAGATTTCTGAGTGAATTTGTAAATCCAGCACTTGATCTTGTACATTTCTGAACTTGTTGTCTGGTTCCACAATACGTGCTGGCATCTGTTCAAAGGTCATTGTGCAGATACCAACTCTGCTCAATATAATGAGCTGTAAGCACAATATTCAGAATTTTTGACCTCGTGGCAAAATATTGGAAAAGGTAGCAGAATGGTGTTTTGTATGTTCTAAGGCAAATTTAATCTGCTCTTACTTTTGTGACTGTAGAGTTTGTCCAACGATGCTAGCAAATGACTATTGGAGGAAGATGAAATTTACTGCTCCCAATTAATTGACTCCATTGTGAAACTATTGGTAAATCTTTTGTGATAAATTTATACTTTGCTTTTAGTGTATTAGAATCTCGTTCTTTTCCAAATCTGTGGCATTAATATATAACTTCCTTTACAAAACATGACTTTGATAGTTAATATCTAATTTTCTGCTCTTCTTGTGCCCTTTCTGACTTTTTCTTCCAGAATGAGCTCAAGAAATACAGTGTATGTTTCTCAATCTCTGTTTTTTTCCTTTGGTTTTGTTTGGGCAACTCCATAATGTCTTAAAAATACCTATTCAGTAAAAAGGTGGAGGTTGTTGACCTAGGGCTATAGGGTACGAAATAATGAGAATTAAAGAAACCCAATTCCAGGAGAGTAAGCTTTCCCAGTACCCAGAATTTGATTTAAATATACAGTCTAGTGATATAATGAGTAAGTAAAGGTCAAGATCACATGGCAAGTTAATGTGTTACCCAGTTGTGTAGAAAATAGTTGCTCGTGATGATTATGCAATACAGAATGAAAAGGTTTTAAAAAACTGTAAACTAAGAAAGGTGAATGTGTAAAATCAGGATTAAAGATTATTTCAAATTTAATAATGAATTGTCTGTTAGAGCAGAAGTGTCACCTGTCTTACCAAGTTTAGCAGCAGAGTCTCAGGAAAGGTTTGAGCATCTGCAGATGGGAGGTTTGAGGGAACAGCAATTCAAGGAGAGAGGAGGAAAGCATTTAGGAAGTAAGGCCTTTCCTTTATTATCTTAATAATGTGAAATACTTTAACCTGTATAAGACAGTCGGATCATACCATCTGACCTCAACATAAGCAAAAAAATTGCACTTAATGGCTACTTTGCACTCAAGGCATTCCTCCATCCTTTTGCCTGTGGAAAGTCCTGTGTTGTGTCGCTCATATTTGCTATCTGCTTAGTGAATTGAAGTTAGGCTGACCTGGTGTAGTTGCTCATATTTTCCAAGCTACTGTTCTCATAATAAGCTCCTCTTGGAATAATACAATAATTCTGATCGAAAGGAACTTCAGGAGGTCTCCAGTCCAACCACCTCCTTGAAGCAGGGTTCAACTCTGAGATCAGAGCAGGTTGCTCAGGGCTTTAACCAATTGGATCTAGAAGACTTCCAAGGACAAGAGACTGCAGCCTCTCTGGGCACCCTGTTCCACTGCCTGACTGTCCTTTTGGTGAAAAAAAAAAAAAAAAAACAAAACTATTTCCAGTCAGAACCTCTCTCATTTCAGATTGTATCCATTGTCTCTCATCCTCCTGCCATGCACTTCAGTAAAGAGCCTGGCCCCATCTCTTTGACCAGCCTGTGGGTACTGGGGGCTGCTGTAGGGTTCCCCTAAAGCCATCTCTTTCCTAGGCTGAGCAAGCCCCGGTCCCTCAGCCTCTCCTCACAGGACGAGTGCTCCAGCCCCCTGACTTGGTTCTCCGCTGAATTTAAGATAGAGGAAAATGACAACCCACAGTTGAATGAGGCGGTGGTGTCCAGGGTTGGAAAGCCAAGGCTGCAAGAAAAAGAGAGACCTCATGAACAGAGAAACGGGGCAAAGGGACGCCTCTCTCGAGCATGGGCATGCAAACGCACACAGCCTGGGAAACCAGAGCTCTGTGTGCGGTGGAGACCTTGTGTGTTGGGATCCAAGGGGAAGCCAGTGAGGGGTGACACCGTGGAGGGGAATATGTTACAAACCACAAAAGGAGGATGACAAAGTGGACACAGTTTTCTTTGAACAAATTCAGAACACCTCCCGATCGGATACCTTCATTCTTAAGCGAGCCTTTAATCCCTCTGACACTTGCTGGAAGGGCAGTACAGTGGGACGCAATCAACCCAGGTGTTGGGAGGGTGTCAGGGATAACTTCATGATACAGGCGTGAGATGTGGTGCCTGCAGTTGGGGTATAAGAAGACATAAACCAGAAACCATGGCAGGGCATCTCACTATTCCAGACTTCAGCCCTCTGCCTTGTGTAAATTCTGTAGGCAAACTTCAAAGGAGTAAAAAAGCTGTTGTTTGGAGTGTATTTTAATGAAACCTCTCATAACAGATACTGTTGGTAGGCAAATGTGCTTAAATGTCCTTATAGAACTTCAAAACATAACTGAAATCCAGGATAAAACTTATAAACTTTACTCCCTTTATTTTATTAAAAAAAAAAACCAAAAAAACCCAGAATATTACTAACATTTTAATTTTCTTGTTATAAATACTCTCCCAGTCATCAGGTTTCATATCTTGCTAACAGCTGGTAGATGTTTTGATAGATCAAGTTAATACATGTTATGTACATTACTTTTTTACTGGAGTCATCTGTGTGATAAATTTGCTTTATAAAATCTATGGCAAATAACACTTTTTTCCCAAATGATACTTTGCTGCTACTAATAAGGAAAAAGAGGTTATATACTAGTAATAATAAGTACAAGTGAAAAAAATTGCAGTGGCCTGAGCATTATGTAGCTCTTATAAGTGACTCATTTCATGATGCTTAATTAACACTGTCAAATCAGAAGCTAAGACTGTGGCGTAAGATTCCTTTAAACCCAAAATTAACAGCAGATATTTTTTCCTCTTTCATTCTTTCAAAAAAATTGTATTTAAACCTATATTCTAACCATAATACACATAATTATCATATCGCACTTTCTATTCTTAAGCCATGTGGCTTTGCCTGTGTAAGACCTTTTTATAGCACAGTAATCATAGGATTCAGTTTTTACAGAAGCAGTGGTTTGTGCTTTAGAAGCCCTTGCTGCATACTTATTTCCTGGGCTTAGGCCATGAGGAAGATCCTTCTGTCTTCAGTAGGAATGGTATCCATGCACTGGAGTGGAGAAGGACTAGCTGTCTGTGATAAGGGGTTTTCTTCAATATAAGAGTGAAGCAGGAGAGCATAGAAGTTATGGAAAAGCTGCCAAACGGTTTCACGGATGTCCCTGGGCAATTTCTCTCGAGTTGCAGTAGTGCTTTCTTGTTTAGGCTCAGCAAGTGGAGATTCCCTTGAAGACTGTTACGAAGATTTGCTTGTTCCAGCACGCAGTAAAAATCTATTCAAGAGGAGAAGGATGTAATCTTCCTAAGGATAGAGCAGCCTGCTCTGTGGGGATAGAGCCTTGGGTTGTGCATGTATGGTGAAGCAGGAGAAATTATTAGCTTTAGCATAACAGCATTTTTCATAAAGTTTCAAAATACTGTTTATTTTCACAGTTGTCTGCGTGAGGCGAATGATGTGTTACAGCAGCTTACAGACAGGCAAACTGAAGCGTACAAAGCTATTTTTATCTTCACTTAGGTCTTTGCTTGCCTGGGCAATGCTTCTGCCAAGTTAGATGATTTCTGTCTTGAACATTCCTTTTGTAGCTGTGGCTCTTTCTTCATCTGCCAAGCACTGCTCTGTACAGACAGGAATTATTTAGGTATGATCTGCAGGGTAGCTGTTTGAGGTGGTGGGGTTTTTTCCTTTTGGAGGGGGAGCGGGTATATTGAGTTGCTCTGGACATGCAAAAATTCTCCTCAGCAGTCTTGACTGGCAGTGTAAAGAAATGCATTCAGAACAAGTATTTAAGTCTGTAGCTGAACAGCTTAAATGGAGAGCATGGAAACTGCAGAGAAATTAATTTCAGCCCGGGAGCGATGCCATCCAAAGAATCTTAGAGGGTTAACAGAGGCAGGGGGAGAAGTGGGGATGATTGAGGGCACCTGAAGTTAAATCCTGCTTTGAATCCCCCCCCAGACCCTGAAAGCTGAACCTTCCTACTCTAAAGCTAGCATTTCCATCTTCTCCTCCCTTCTGTAGGTTAAAATGTAAAGAACAAGGGTTGGAGTGTGCATTTGGGGCTTTTAATTTACTATAGTTTAATTTCTGAAATGCTCTGCTGCATGAACTTTGAGTCCTCATTAATTTATATTGAATAAAAATCCTAGCAGAATTTTATTCCCTGGTTAGTGTCTAAAATGTATCAGATTAGTTAAGCCCATGTGGTTAAATTAACATTTGATGCAGCTGATAAGAGCACTGTTACTTTTATTAGCGTTATAACTTTCAACTTTTTCTGCTGGCTTTTTTCCCAAGTATGGTCTCACATGATTATAATGATTTTACATACAGTGCTATGTTTTGGCTCATAGGAGTATAAACTTGTTAGGGAATAGTCAATATTTATTAGTAGTTTACCATAGACTTCAGGCAAGTCATTGCCCTAAAAAGTTTAATTCTGCTGTGGTATAGTCCTATCTTGAAATTAAAATATTATTTTGTAAATTAAAATAAAGAATAAAATTGTTCCTCCCATGTTGTTGCAACTCTCCATATGATATCAATAAATGCTTTGCCATTAGCAAAATAGAAGGCATAATATGAGCTTTCATCATCAAAATGGATGCAGCACAGAGTAATTTTTAAAAACAGAATATATTTTCTTAATGGAGAGAAAGGATAAGGATCTGGGTACTGCTTGCAATACATGCGTTAATGGAAAATAATAATTATCCTTTAGCTTTGTTAAAAGCAGCACACCCTGCAAAACCCTTGAATCAGCTGTGTAATAGATTTCAAAAGTCATCTCAAAATATTTCACAATTCTGCGCTCCTGCTTGTTGAAGGAAAAACAGGAGAGGGAAGCACATTTACTAAGACAGATTGAACAGTACCAGTAACTCGTATTCATGCGGGCACCGATAATATCAGTGCTCCTGTGCTGTCACGAGCAAGGTCTGTCTCACAGAAGCATTTGGAAGCAGTGGCTGATCAACGAGGCAGGGGCAGGGAAGAGTCCTGTCCTGTTCCCAGGGCTGGGTTACTGGTAGTGCAGTGTTGGCACAAATGAGAGCATAGTGCAGCTCCCTCTAGCTGTTAATTTTCTAGGGAATTTGCATAAAGCAAAGGTTCAGGTAGTGGTTTGTAAACATTCAGAAATACTCAGTAGAGCTGACTGATTTCCCCCCCACCTAGTCATGTTCTTTCAGAAAAGAGAACATCTTAATGAGAATTCGTTGGCTTCACTTATTATTTTTGTGGGAAATTACCAAAATGTGTAGTGATTTTAGCACTCAAGAAGAAAGGAATAAGGTAGTCAGAAGAAATATTTCAGTTTCAAAATATTCCCCCAACAATTCTGAGTTTTGGGAAATCATTACCGTTTGGGTTGAAACCAGCTTCTGAGAAATTCCTGTAAAATGGGAATTCAAGCCTGAAATTTTGAGCAGATGGAAAAGACATTTGAATTAGAGGAAAAGCAGGTTTAACCTGGATAGGAAACGCTAGGGAAAAGTCTTCAACCTGAGCATACTCTTGAATGTATTTTTTCTTGCCGGTCTCAAAAGAAGCAGCTTTAAAAAAACCAAACAGACAAACAAGAAACTGTGGTAGAAATTGATAAAGAGTAACAGAGGGAGAAGAAAAGTGAGCAGCATTCAGGTACTGCAGCAGTTCAGGAGCTGAGCCCAGGTGGGTGTTACAAACAGCAGCAGGCAAAGGTTGGCCGCTGGCAGTCATCGAGGGAGCCGGACTTCGGAACTGCCATATTTACCAGCAGGAGCTAGGCCAGCTCATTTCTGGTACTTGCTGGGCTAAGAGTCTTTCAGGGCACGTAAGAAGGCAAGGGAGAAAAATTTCTTGCGGGAGACACAGGCCAGGAGATCTGGAGTTAAAAAACATAGACAGAAAACAGATAATGAGTATAATGAAATAATAACGTAGCTTTTTTTTGTTAACAGTGAGCCTTTCAAGGCAGTGTTGTTTGCACGTTGCTGGAACTCTGCTATACACTAAAGCGCAATGGCAGAAACTATATTCGCTACAGGTTCTCACACAGCAAGTCTCTGCAAGACAGGAGCTTCAGGTTTTATCTTTTATCACTGAAGACTTGTCACAGAACACGGTATCTAAGACTGAATTACGGCATTTCATCATCTTTCACGTACAACCGTTTGAGGCGAAAAAATATTAATCAAGACGGGCTACATCATCACGATTTAGCTTACAGAAATTCAGCTTTGCCTTCCATCACTTTGTCGGCTGCACTAATGGGAACAGGACAATTGAGGCGACTAAAGTGTTTAGGCATCTCATTGCTATTGAAATGGTATAGATCAGGTGCAGGAATACCTTAATTCCTTTTTCTCTGTCATATCTGCTAAGGAGGGATCACAACGGCCACAAGGAACTATCAGAAATGTTGTAATGAGCTTGTATCTGGATTTCCAAGTGCTGTAAATGCTGTTCAATCACAGTCAGTAAAACTTCGCTATTCCTGACCTGACCATCCTTAAAATCTGGGATAAGAATCTGCTAATCAGGGCTCGATTGCTCAGCAGGGGTACTGCAGAGGCAGTGTTTGCTAGCCATTAGCTATATGCTTGCTAGCTCTTGCCAGGGATATGACCTGAGCTGTTAAGAAAACCCCAGTGCTGCAGTGCATAAGCATGCAATGAAAGATTTGTGTCCTGGTACTTGAAAAGGGGGTGTGAGGAAAGGGAGATCTCTGTAGTCTCTTCCTTGTCTTTTGTATGCCACCGTGGTTATTTTGTATGCAAGGGGTTTGTATGCCAGGGTGCAGTGATCCATTGCCTTGCCTCAACTTTCTGTCTAGAAAACAAGAAAACACCTCATGGAGAAGAAGCTGCTTGATGCCTTGAATACAGATGATGCGCACAGAATATTTAAATCTCGTCCAAGTGTTGTTTAAGATTCCATTAGGATGCAGTTGTGAATGAGCTTCTTTTTGCATATGTAATTAGAAAGCAGAACAGATGGGAAAGGCATAGTTTAAAGTGATGTGTTCATTAAAATAACCAAAGCTGCAAAGTGTTTGTTCCCCAACAGCGAATTCGGGATATGAGACTCCTCAGGCTTACGATGTTTTTCCCCTGTTTTGAGTTTGACAACTGTGAATGACAACGATGAGATCTCTTTTGCATCATTTTTGTTGTTAGATATCACCACTGTTCCTTAGGGCGGTTTGATTGTTCGTTCCCTCGTATGCGGTTTGTGGTCTGTCTAAGATATACTAGGAAGCAGTGGGTATTAAGAAGCAGACACTACATCAAGGGATTTATTTTAATTGCATTTACTGTAAGAAAGATCTATTGGGATTTAAAAAAATAATATAGTGATTTTTAATAGTCTTTCAAAAAAGATCTGTGTGGACTGTATCCTGATAACTACTGTTATCCCTTGGGTTATTTCTACTCTTAACTTTCAGGTTTTTAAATTAAAAAGAAATAATTTTAAGAAATATAATTAGGGTTACCCCCATCTATTTTTTAGTAAAGCTGTCTCCTAAAATTGGTCTAACAATGTCCAAAAAATTATATACTAAAGTGAATAAGGGCTAATCCTTATTCTCCCCCAAATAAAAAAAAGGGGGGGGGGAGGGGGAAGTATTACATAGTTTAAAGAAACAAAAAGTATACTTTACCAGAGTTTAAGCCACACCAAGGGAAGACACTGGTAAGTGCCACTAGAAATAGGTAGAAACATTCCCAGCGACTAGTAACGGGCACTGGATAGGCTTTGGCCTTCCAGCCGACAAGATTACTGCTGATACTGAGCTCTCTGTAGACTTACAACTCTCAGCTGCTATGATGGAAGGCTAATCTGGGGAACGAATATTGGACCTTTCCTGTCTTCTGCTACTCCTGCAAAATGAATTGTATCAGATGTATTTTATAGGGAATTTAGAGCTTCAGGGCTTACTGGAGCCCTATTCTTGTTGCACTTCTGGAAAGCTGCTGTTGAAACTCCTGGGGAGTTAGGCCAAAGTCTGGGTCTAATTTGTCATTTTTTAGTAAATATGGTCTAATTTGGGGTAGAGTGTAATAACGAATTCTGGAGAAGAAGAAATCTAGTTGTTGTCATTTCTCTTCTCCTCTTCTCTGTGATATTTAACTTTTTACAAAATAAATAAAGGTAATTTTAAATAGAGGGTTACTATAATCATGCTGCTATTTTCTCAGTATTCACTGCCTTCTGAATATTGATCTTTGCTTCTTCTGAAGCAGAATGTTCATTATTTGCCCCCCAGCAGCGTCATGCATGGCCTTGTCTGCAATTCCATCACTTGTTGTTATATGCTGGAAAGAAGAGCTTCTTCAAACATGCAAAAGCAAATCCCTACCCTGAAGATCAGGACTGGATCACAAATCCAAATTTAGCTAGAACAGCAGATGTATCCAAGAAATACAACAGTGTATGCTGTTTATATTAAGGAAATAAAAAAATGTTTATCCGTGCTAATATCGGGAAACGATTGCTTTAAGTAGAAGTGGAGCCCTGTATGAGGACTGGAGTCTCTTTGTGTTGGGTGGGGCCCTCTAACAGGGTATACACGCTCCTTGCTCGAAGTACCTTGAAGTGCCAAGTGTTGAATCACCCAAGACTTCCATATGTGCCTAACTTTTCTCAGTGTGACTAGACCCACCAAATGCTAGGACGTTATTTGCTCTGTGTAAAGTTAAGTGTTTTACCGCCTGTATACAGCCAGTCTTCCTCTACAATGATAAAACGGACAAACAGAGGAAGACAACCCAAAGGTGGAAACCACCACTGGTGTCCTACTTAAGCATAATACTGACTAGCGGTGCAGGTAGTTTTATGCACTTTAGAAGTTTGGGGTCTTTTATATTGTTTCCTAGGGTACTGTAGAAAATGGCTGCCTGTACTTTCTCTGAAGTGCAGTGAATGAATAATCTCAGTATTTCAAAGTTTTCCTTCTTGTCTTGATTTATCTTTTATGTAGAGGAATGACAAGCAGCGTCTTGGAAAATAGCGAGGTATCAAACAGTATTGATTTCTTGCCATTGCAGTGACCTAGAAAGTGTTATTTCTCATTGAAAGATTGGGTTGTGTTTTTCCCATACAAATAAGCAGATTTAAACTCTCAGAATGTTTCAGGTTATTATTACGTAATTATTAAAAAAGGCATGTATTTGGTTTCCTTGCGTAAAGGCTATGGAAATTTTCTACGATTAGATAAAGTAATCCCTTGAATTTTAACTACCACAAATCCTGAATCTTTTATGTATATCTTATCATAGTTTGTTTTCTAATGAATTTTCTGACTAAGGATCCCCTCCTCCTTTCATTCTTGTCATTGAAACCTTTTATTACTGATTTGAAAAGAGTAGAAAACTAGACTTATTGCAGTACTCGTGGTTTTTATTTTGTGATTTGAAGTAGGGAATGATGAACAAGTGTGCCTAAAACAAGAATGGATTCCTCTAGTGCAAATTAATCTTTCCAGTTTCAGTCATGAATGAAGATTAAAGTGCCAAATTTTCAAAGGAAAGATTTCTTAATGTAATGGAACAGACATTTTCAAAACCCATCAGTGTGTCCCTTCTTATAGATCTGTAAGCTCAGCAGCATGTGACAGTTGAGATAAAAATCTAAAATCTGTAAGCCTACCCCAGCTTTGCTACTTACTGATAATTTATCGAGGGGAATGACAAGAAGGTAAGGCTAACTCATCACGTAGGCTTTCTTAGTGTGCAGTAAATGGGAGCTAGCTCCCTCAGCTTTAAATAGGGAGCTGAAATGTAGAATTAATTAAAAGGAAAAAATAATACATGAAATTTTGCAAAAATAGACCCACATTCACGTGGATTCTTTATACTCCTAGAAATATATTAAGTGCTATCTTTTGCATTTGTCGTTTCGAGATAAGCTATGTTTTTCCGATTCGTGGAATGAACCTGTAGAGTAAAATCCAGTAAAACCGTGAAAGCCATTGTGGTTTTCATAATTAATTAAAAAAATTAAATCTTTCAACTTCACCTCTTGTTGTAATGATGCTAATACTGTCTGTTAGCAATAGTCTTTATTTGGTGAAAAATCATGAAAAGATTCAACTTTTACAAGTTCTTAGCACTCTGAATATAGTTTTATGTGTCTTCTGCAACACCGAGTGTTGTTTTTCAGTGGTAGGCGCATTACACGTTGTTTGGTCAGTCTGCAGTAGGAGCAGATCGAAGGACTTTGTGTAGCTTGTTTTGAGTAAAACTTTACGAAATCTTTCATAGCCGCCTTTTGACACAGGAATGCTTTGGCTTTGCCGATTAAGACTTTTGGGCTTTTCTGCACAGGAAAGTTTCTTGGATGCATGGAGATATGCAGCCCACATGCTGAATGTTGACTTTACTGTTGCTGCACTTGCAGTTCTCTGATACCTACTGTCAAAGGTTCACGTGCAGTCATTCTTGCTCACGTTGAACTGAGTTGCCCTGTTTGAGGTGTAGAGTCCTATGCAGCATAAATAAAAGTATTCAGCGACTCTCTTGGTTAATGCAACTGAGTCAGTTATTTTGGCCACTGAGTGGGTTAATATGTTTAATCACATCAAGTTCTGGAATAGCATAAAAATAGGAAGCAGATATTGTCTGCAATTGTATTTCTTGCACCTCTACTACCGAAGAATGCCATAAATGCTCCTTAGTTGCTTAATGAAAGTAAACTCTGTTATATGCGTATGTTTGATATCTTTTAAAAAATTTCTAGTTCTAGTATCCTTCTAATAATTTGTAACTCACATGGATTTCGTAGGATATTGTGGCATTTGGCATTAAAAGGCAGTACATGAGGTAAAACGGAGTATCACATAAAAAAAGTATCCAATGCCTTTTTTTCTGCCATAATAAAAAGTGCAAATACTGCATGTAATAAAATTCAAAATATGGCCTGTAACCATTAAAAAATAAACAGTTTACACCAAGGTGTGAAGAATAATACTGTGAATAGCATTTATTCAACAAATTTAATATACAATTGCAGTTTCAGTACGAAGTAATGTTCACTGAAAACTACTAACATGCTGTCATTTTGCTTATTCTTTAAAGATAATTCATTTTTCTGTCATAATATATTGGCCATAAAAGTAAGTGTGTTTTGAAAATAATGCTATATTGTGGAAATCAGGTTTGATTTCCAAATTTTCCACGCCTTTAAAAAGGCAAAATGTGTTAAACATTTTCTTTGTCTGTAACTCCTCTCTTCCCAGTCCAATATCAAACCAACTACTTCATTCCAGTGAAGAAGCTGGTTTTTATTCAGCCAAATATTTAATGATATGCTGAGTTATGAGCACGTGCCTGTTTTTGGGGATAAGAGATTTTTGTACCTGCTAGGAGTGAATGGAGACACAGCCATACTTAAATTCCTGCGATGAATTCAGGGCCTTTGCAAGGATCTCACGGCGGGGAAATTTTTATATAATCCAACTTTTTCATAACTTATTTAGAGTGTGCGCTTGAAAAAAAGAAGGACTTTTATTAATCCTTGACTCAATAGAGGTTACACGTATGACAAACAAAATGAACAAAGTAATCGGCTCCCCTGAATTACACAGCTTGATGAATCAAAGGGGAAGAGGAAACTTTTGATCGATCCCCAGAGGCTGCTTCTGCTGAGTGGCTGACGCCTGCCCTGCCGCACGGCCCCATCACCGTTCCCTTCCCATGCTGGTCTGCCAAGCAGCACATCTGGCTGTAATCCAACATGCTTCTCCCTCATCCTTTCGACTACTTATTTATTTACTTGCTTGGAAAAGCCGGAAGGCAAATGTGAAACTGAGATAGAGAATTAGGTCAGGAAACCAATGGATAATATTGCTTGCTGCTGTCCGCAATATTGACTAGAAGTCTTGTCTCTCGCTTATTAGAAATAGTTACAGGGCAGGCTGTCTTGCAGCACTCGTGTTTCCATCTCCCGGCCTAGGTGTGACTATTGTGTCACGTATCTCTAACTTTTGTCAGGCTTGATACGAAGAATGTGTTCTGCCTCTTCTTACAACAAAAAAAAATGGGAAAATGGATGTTAGCACTCAATTTTTCCAAACTTTTCAACAGATTTGTAGGTGAAGACTTTCTGAAACCTAGTTGAGATTTAAAAGGAACGTTTATCAGATAAAGAAGGCCTAAATCTTGTCTCAGTAATATGAATGTAGTAAAAGAAAAAAATTATATTGTGTTATAGTTAAGTCTTTTCTTTTAAATATGCATTACAAAATCTGCTGTTTTAATGTAAATCTCCTGCATAAGTAAAAACTATAAAAAACCATAATGTCTATTTTAGCCTTCTTACAGATACGATATAACATCCTTTTTCAATGATTGCATTGCTGAAGGACGTTTTATTGATGGATTTATCAGCTGTCTTTCATAATAATTTTTCAATGCTCACATTTGAACCTTACTTGTTCTGGAGCCACCAAAGGGTCCTTTGTCAAAGGTGGCTTCTTCCAGGGGCAGCTTCTTACCCTCTGCGTGCCATCGCTCTCAGATATGCCGGTTGGACAGGGATTTTAGGATAGGGAGAGAAAGTGGCATCTCTGCTATTATGACAAGTGGGCAGAGCTAACTGTTCCAATCTCCTTGCACAGTAGTCCTGAAGAAGCTATATTCTTTTTTTAAATGATTGGTTACCATTCCCTGCAAGAATAGAGCTACTTTTGAATTTGGGAATGTGTGGGAATACTTTTCCCTGCAAGTGCTCTTAGTAAGGGTGTTTTTGTTGTTTGTTTTTTTGTTCGTTTCTTTTTTTAAATAGCATTTAACTATTCCCTACCCCTAAAGCATCCTGTTTATATTGCTGGCTATAATTACCCGTAGCACAGGGACAAAGCATCTAATGTAAATCTTAAAAAATTTAACAAATTATATATCGTTGGTGTACTGCTACACTTTTAATTACAATGAAAGGCAACCACTTATGACATCAAATGATGCCATTGATACCACAACAGTAAAATGTCCTGTGACCTGCAAATGTTAACACCTGTAGCAGCTGAATGAGCTTTAGAATTGTCTAAGACTGAGGCAATGCTGCCGCCTAATGATGGGAGTATATAAGACGCAGTGTAGCAAAGAGTTTCTTGCTTGGCAAGCGGGCTAGGTTTGTCACATGAATTGAAGTCTGTAAGTGAAAATAAAAGCAATAAAAATTGGCCCATAGACTAGACTACATGATTTCATGGTGTGCTGGGCCATTTATTTGGTTCAAACTTAAAAAAAAGCAAAAAACAACCCCTGTAATCACTTTAAGTCTGTAAAGTTTTTGTCTTCTGTGTCTTAACATCTGCTATGAATATGATGAGAATGAGTGCCCACTTTTTTCTGTATTGATAGAATTTTTTTGTGTGTTGGTTTCAGGTATTTCCCATTACTTATCATTATTGTAAATAGATCATTATAGTATCTATCTTAGAATTTTTATCATTCTCTGCAGTATCCAACGACAATTTTCCCCCTAATATTTTTTTTTATTTCAGAAGAATAAGAAATTGCATTAATGTCTTAATACCACATTTATCTATGCATCATTGGCCTTCTTTATTTAGAACAGTTCAATGTAGTCTAGTGGCTGGGAAGACTATTGTTAATAGCATTGCTGTCAAGTTAATTCATAGACCCATAAAGAGCAATAACACTTCTGTGAGGCATCTGCCAATGTAATCTGTGACAGCTTGTACACCCAGCAGATCAAAGCGGGATCCAGCCCTGCAGTACCTGCTCCTTTTCCAAGTCTTCTGGTAGACCTTTCGGTTTGTGCACTATAATGAAACATATAAGAGCAAGCTCTCTGCTTTCCTTTCCTCCCATTTTATCTCTGTTATGTCTTTAATGTGAAATGCTATTGAAAAGGCATACAAAATCCAAAGATTGTTACTGATTTGTGCCAGCTTGCTCTGACGAAGGATTTCATGGCATATTGGTCAACCCTTGAACAATTGTAATTTGGCAAAAACTAATAAACTGTAATTAAGGCATTACAAAGGCATTGATTCGTTAGCAGTCTGCCCATTAAATCATTGTAATTAATCATAAAATGATTAAGGCAACAGAGTTAATGCATTTGAAACCTGTGCTAAAGATGCATTTTTAAAAAAATGCATGGTCATATTTCTTTTGTATGTCTTCAGGGTTTTTTGATATTATACTCCTCTCAGCTGGGCTGCCTTCTGGCAGTCGGCATCTTCACAATGTGCTTACTTCAAGGTGAGTGTTTGAGGTCTAAATCTCTCTTCTGTTTCAACCCCACAGGTGCAGGAGGTTGGTCTCCATCAGACAGTGATCATTACCAGTGGCTGCAGGTGGATTTTGGGAACAGAAAGCAGATCAGTGCTGTTGCGACTCAAGGCAGGTACAGCAGCTCTGACTGGGTCACTCAGTATCGGATGCTCTATAGCGATACAGGGAGAAACTGGAAACCATACCACCAAGATGGAAATATCTGGGTAAGTCAGTGGTGTAAAATGGAAGCCTATGCTGTAACTATGTTGATTGACTGTGGTTTTTGGAACTCTGCGCTTCTTCAGTGTTGGTTTTGTGAGGTCAGAACAGAGCTTAGCTCAAAACACATTGATTCAAGCTGCAACTGCTGTCGGGAGGCCTATCCCTAGAGTAGCGAAGCCCATTTGGGATGATGGTAGTTGTCAGAAGATGCAGACATTTTTTGGTTGTTGATATTCCTTAATGAGTCTCTCATGCTTTGGCTTTCCTTTCCCTGCCTTTTCTTTTTACTAATTTCATGGAGTAAATGTGAGGCACACAAGTAGTTTTGAAAAATTCTGCTCTTATACATAACAGTTTAGATGGCAATTTGTTCTTTGTGCGTATACATGCTGGGGAGCAGTTCTATCATGTTTGTATTGTTTTCTGTATAGATGCTACAGGGATATTTATGCTACAGTAATTTCAGCAAAAAGCATATAATGTGGTTTTGTCTTTTACATTTTTCATGGATAAGCTGCTAATTTCATTCTTGCTGAAAACAGTAGCCTTCCATTTATCTGACTAAAAAATGATAGCCATTACTTAACATGCCTATCCTCATAGCCATTCTTTCAGATGGTTATTCTTTTTTGAAAAGTATCCTTTGAAAACAGCAAAATGCTATGTTTCTTTCTGAAACAAAATTAACTTAATTAGCTATTATGCCTCCTGAGAAAAATATTGTTAAAGCAGACAAGATTTAACATTGCTCTATTTCAGATTCACATTTTTGCCAGGTGCTTCTTTTATTACGGTCTGTTATTAAAAATGAATGTCAAACACAGAGCATAAGGTGAATGGTTTTATCTGTGTAAGAAAAACTCGCTTAATATGTGGAGTACATAGAGGCAGTCATTTTTTATTAGAGTATTGATTTATTGGAAAAGCCTCCTCCATGTGCCAGATAGGATTCTGAAAGAGGGAGATATTAAAGCCAGGGGGACAGGCAGGAGTGAAGAGAAAAATATTGGGTGCTGCTTTAGATTCCTTAGGACTTGGTGGTATGAATGTTGTTCATCAGGATGGCGGGGAGCTTGTGCTTAAGCTTGATAAATATAGAAAGTTTCTTTTTTAAAGCCACTTGTGTATGAAAATACTTATAGCCTTCAGTGTTCGTATTATCTTAGATGTAGAAAAGCTTCTTCAAAAACTACTATTGAAATTATGAAGACTTTGTCTCAGGGGAATGGGAGAGGGCTATGCAGCTGGCTGAGTGAACGATATATAAAGCAGGACAGGCTGAGGAAAAATCTGTTCTTACCATGTCAAAGGGAAAATCTTTTGGCAATGTTTGATTTGGTTGATTTAGTCACAGCTGTGAGTGTTTGGTTCCAAAGTGGCCCACCTTTCTGAGGGCTTTGTAGAATGTCTTAATTCTTGTATTGTTTCTTAATACAGAAATACTAAAAGCTTCATGAAAGGACATTTCATTTTCCTCCTTATTAGTAATTACGTACGATTGGTGAATTCGGGGGGAATACTGGTTTGTTATTCAGGGGGAATATGGTCTGTTACTGACCATCGATATCGCTTGCAGAAATGTGTGATGAGTTATGCACAAGCCTGCTACTTCTACTTGGAATGCTAATTCTTTGGGATATACTTAGCAAGCTGTTTGCTGCAGTACCGCAACTGTTCATGTCCAGCAGTTCTTATCCAATACTAGAAAAGCAGTTTTAAAAAAAAAACAACTCCCCTAGATCAGCTTTCTTTTTAAGAATAAGCTACTAGCAAAAAACCCCAACTCTATGGGTCTTGACTCCACTTCTAACTTGCCTAAAACAGCATTGTTTCTGTTGTTAAAGGATATCTGAGCCTTGTTTTAATCTTGAAAACACTGTGCTTTTAGCTATTAATAAGTCTTTAAGCTTAGTAAGTTCCCGAGGCAGGGGAGGTGCCTGAGGATGGAGCAATACTGTTGTACTATAGTAGTTACGAGGAGACAGACTTCCCTGATGTGGTAATGGGGTGGTGCAGAATTTCCCATCGCATCTTCCTCGTAGTGTCACTTTGTACAAGAAATTAAAACCAGCAGAAGCTGAGGGCTAGATCAGACCGCATGAGCCAAGTATCCAGCATCGGCAATTTAAACTCGTAAAGCCAGATTCTTCCTGACTGAAATAACTGTGATGATCCTAAAAACCTCAGATGATTCTGGTGCCCTTAGAAATCCTTTTAAGGAAGTATTTAGTCTTTCCCTTTGGATTTGTACCTTTTAGAAGTTTTATCCACGAGAGAAATGTGCTATGTAGCCTTCGATTAATGTCCCTCGTCCATCATTCCTATGCCTGAGTGTCATTATTTCCTGACAACAATAAATCTAAAATTAAAGGAGAAAGCAGAGAAAAAGAGGAAAATAGAAGTGCAGAGTTCAACAATATTTAATACTAAAGCAGTTATGATATCAAATGACACAGCCAGAGGACGAGATATGGGAAACAGAAGGAAATAAAAATAAAGCTTGCTACATGAGTTAGAGAGCAAACGAGAAGTAATTTCCAAAAAGATCTAGCTAGGAACAAGCCATGATAATCTGCATAAAATGCTGAAGTGACCCTCCTTTCTGTATGCATTAGTCAGGGAGGAAAAGAAGTTCTATACTTATCTTATAAGTAGGAGAGAAATCAAAAGGCTCTCAGGAAGTCTGTGATGGGGAAAGTGCTTTCAATTTAGACTAAGCTTCCCAGTTCTGTGAAATAAATTTTTCTGACCCCACCCCTCCTGGGCTTTTGGATATTTTCCATTTCCATGAATTTTAATAAGATGAGTGAATGTGGTTTCTTTCCATAAAATGCCTAGCAACTAGAGAATTTTGATCACCTCTCCTACCTTCACTCTTGTAGTCTGAGATTCTAATTTTGATAGGTTGTGAGGGTTTCCCCTCATACGTCAATCTGCTGGGGCGTTCCGTGTACGCATTATATCTTTGTTTTGGTATAGATGCTCATTTTGGTTTCTACATCAATGCCATCTATCTGTTTGCCTAAAGGATACATACCAGACATGATTCTACATATGATACTGCTTCTATTTCCTGACTCAATATAGGTGATGTTAATGCCTCACACTAAGCATAATGCAATTATGCCCTATAGGTATGTTAAGAAAATGCTGATATCTTGTTAAAACATTGAGACTCAAATCATAAGCACAAGTGGCAGAGCTGAGCAACTTTAAGATTCAAGCCTTTCCTAAAGGAAATTGGAGGATCCTTGGTACAATTGAAGAGGTCTTAGGAGGTATCATCTTTTAAAATTTGATTGCTCTAGTAGAACTTGTGACCAGCTCTCATCCATCTCATTTTTTTACTCTTGGGGATATCAAAGCCAGGGTGATGAAGGAGAAAGTGTTACTGTAATTACGAGTTTCAAAAAAAGTACTGATGGCAAAGGTGGAGTGCAGACCCTTTGTACATGACCTCCAAATTATATTCTGTAGTTGACTCTTATCTTCAGCCTCGGTGAAGTTCAGTGGAGTTGCAAAGATGTAAACGAAAGCAGATTTTGCTCTTTTACCGAAAATTTAGCTCCGGACCAAGTGGTTGCTGCTTCAGTTGAAAGCAATTCTGTTTTTCTGGTTTTGTTGTTGTTTTTCTTTCAGTTTTAATTAAACTTAGAGTATTACGCGTAACACCTGCTTTTGTATTATTTTTATTACTGAAAAGATATTAAGTGATTATGTAGCTTTCACTATGAAGAATTAATTTTTGAAAAGAATTTAATTTATTTATTTACCTACTGGCTTTAAACACAATGTTTACTTTATTTTTTTTTAATACTGCTCATTCTGTTCCTTGTTTAGTTGAAATAATCAGAAATCCAGTAAGTTAACTGTCAAATGAACTTTGCATTTCTCTGGGCACTGAGGAGCAACTTGCTGTTTGAGAAATGCAGTTTCTTCATTTACATGGTTCCCCTTGGTATTGAAGGAAGGAAGTTGGTACAGCGTAGTGGATTTAGTTTGCACAGGAAAATGAGCTCTCAGCACTTCAGAGCAATTTTGGCTTAGTATTGAGCCAAAATTCATTGTGAAAGGAAGCACCAGTGAGTTGGATGATTTAACCTTCTCAAGCTGTGTGAGACTTCACATGTTTAATACACTTGGGTGCCTTTGGAAATACCAATCGTCAGACAGACCTAACGTAACATTTGAAGTCTAGGTAGATATAAGGCAATCATCTGCAGCTCTACCTAGCTGAAATTATGTGGGAGCCTTCTGCTCAGCGTTTCTATTTGTCCTGATATGCTAATTCTGGTTAGATTATTCAGAGAAAAACCTGCAAGCCTTATCACATTCCCAGTTCCTTCCACCTGCTCTACAGAGCACCTTTTATAGCTAACCAAGGACTTACTGCACGCATCTTAGAATACAACGATTTGTGTATAGCAACTACGAGTGAAGAAGAATAAATTCTAGCATACACTTGCTCTGTTAGGACACGCAAGAATTATTTGCTTTGTAAAAACTGTCACTGCTTTTTCCCTCCGAGCCAACTTCTTTCCGTGACCCTGAAGTAAACACTATTAATGAAGTATGCTATGAAAGAGTTCTTGAATTGATGCTTATTGCTGCTGCTCTGTTTTGGTTACTCTGCAAGATCTTGAGTGGAAACCTACCTCTCATAGGAAGACTTGCTAGATGAATGGGCTTATGGGCCTGGGATGTGTGTGTGTTTTTTTTTTTTAAAAAAGTACTTCTATTGAATTAATTTATCTTCTTAAACCAATTCAGTTTATATGACACAATACTGACTTGCAGTTACGGGAGCACTTCAGAAGTATGAAATCTGATTAGAATGGTCTGTGACTTGCCATTTGTTGTTGCTGGGCTGCTACTAGAATATCAGATACTGTGCAGACCTATTTCAACATGACAAAGTGGTTTGATATATTGGTCAGGGCAAAAGTTTTGACTAGTCTTTATAGCAGAGCCCCGGAGTCTTTTGGGAATGTTGTGAGTTTATTGTTGTTTTCTATTTAAGGATGCCCTGACCTATCCTGCCTGGAAGGATTTTTATGTCTGGTATCTTGCTGTCTCCATAGCAATGCCTGCAAAGTGACCAGTGACATTTTTACTGGCTCTTAATTCTCTAGATATTTTATTACTAGAAACACATCTTTCAAACTTCAACTTCCCTTCCACATGAAAAAAAAAAATATTCTCATTTTTCTCCTGTAATCTCCTGTGTGCCTTTTCTTAACTTCACTATGCCTTAGCTTACCTGGCTGTTATGTCTCGGAGTCACTGTCTCCTACGCCTTTGTCTTACAAAGATTGCTCCATTACTTGCAACAGCCAGTATCACCTTTATGGGTGCACCGAGTGAATGAGGTGGTGTAACTCCCACCAAAGTCTATGTGTCTCAGCACTTAGTGCACATTGCTGACCTATACGTTGGGGGCCTGTGACTGAAGGGGTATGGATACAGGAAAATATTTCTTCTGCTGTAGTGGAGCTAAACTTTTTTAGAGAACTAATGTAACAGTCTCTGCTATTATGTCAAAAAAATCTAACTAAGTGTTGATAGGAGACCTTTAGAAAATCAGGCAGTTGCTGGCGTGGGATTTTGAGAAACCCTGAAGAAGAGAACTTTACAGATCAACATCAGTGCTATCCTGATGAAGCCTGTTTCCTAATCTACTCTGTATGGTATCCGTTAAGAGAAACAGTAGAAATTTCTAGAGCTTTTAGACAAATGCGCTTGGCGTTTTATAAAATATCATGGCAAAATATATCTACGCCAAATGCTGTCACAGCCACAGACAGCATTTGTATTAAAATGACAGAAGATCTGATGGCCTTTTAAAGGTTGGAACAGTAAGATTAACACCAAATTGGGATAAACAGTAGTGCTAGTTTAAAATCCTGATCTTTCTGAAAAAACCAAAAATTGTTATTTACAGGACTCTAACAATGTATTTCACATATGAAGCTATGGCCTTGATTGTAAAACCTTCTAAACATACTTTTGTTTAGAATACTTGAAATCACATATTTTGTGCAGGAAGAAAAACCTTTTATGTTATTTTTAGTAGAAACATGGGCTCATGAGTTTGCTTATAATTTTAAATGACATTTTTTAAGGGAAATATACACTGACGTTTTGGAAAAGGATTTGATCAGATGGAAAGTTACGATCTTTTTCACTGCAAGCTACTCATGCTGTTCATGAGGGAAAGATTCTATAATTGTATTAGGCTATCTCCAGAGGCATAGGCAGAACTATTTTAATCTGTTAAAGAGTATGTCAAGTAGACAGAAGACAAAATTTCTCCTGGTGCAGTGGCAGACAGTGTCTGAGCCCTCCCTTGAATCTGTACAGGCCATTAAATACAAACCAAATTGGGATAACATATTAGAGGTTTGCACTGTAGTCTCCTAGAGTGTTTCCATTCTAAAGGATTATTTTCTAATCTGTTGGTTTTAGCCTGAGGACTACTTGTCTGTTTATGTAAAACCATCAAATTTTAAACACAGGTATCTAAAGGCAGGCACCTAAATCCATTTATTTTAGCTCTCAGATGGCTTGTTTTTCAAATAACCTTACCGTGTCATCATCCCGCAGTGAATCCAATGCGTAGGTCCTTAAGCAAGCCCGCAAGAGCGCGTTGCGTACTTAATCAACTCAGCATTGACAATAGTCATAGTCATGGCTGAATGGCATCATGGCTCAGCTAACAGATCTTTCTAAGAGGCAGGCTTTGGAGCTCATGCCTAGCACCAAGCAAGGCCCACGCTGGCTGCTGCACTGGGCTTGCGTAACGGCAATGCTTCCACTTCTCAGCCGGTGTGTGCGGAGCTGAGTAGAGTGCATCAATAGACTCTTAAAACTGCTAGCATAGTTATGTTGGTCATCCTCAATCCCTTCTAGAAAGCCTGAACGCTTCCATAGGTGACTGAAACAGAGCTGAGTTTTCAAAGTTTTTGAATTTTTGCAGATTCTCTATAGACGCACATTTGAATGTCTGGATTAAGATCTACCCAATGTGATTGAATAAATTGAACTGTGGCAATTTCCTTGCTCCTTGTCAGCCCGCTTGTTTGGCTACCATGTATGAATATATCAAGTAATTTATGTGGCTCTACTTGTAGCAGAAGGCCAGCATATGACCCAAAATCTGCTTTATGGCACTCCTGATCTTTTATTGTTGGTAGATACTGATTTTTATATTTTTTCATATATTGAATAAAATGTAGATCTAGCAATGTGTAGCTAATGTTTCATTTGATAAAAGTATGATTAGAAATAGCTCTAGTGATCTCCAAAGATTTAAAAAAATAAATAAAAATAATGATACAGATATTTGATATGCCTTAAATTGAATTAGAAAATGTGGAGTTACAAATCATGAGTCCTGCACATTTACTTAGTCATCAGGTTGCATTATGTTAAAATACTTCTGCAATGTGTTTGACATACAAACTACACTTCTATACATAGTTGTCTTGTAGCACTGCCAAAAAGCTGATCTGCCAAGGACTTTCCTTGGTTCTTTCCTATTTTTTCCCCATGAGGGTGATGAAACTCTAGAACGGATTGCTTGGAGAGTTTGTGAGGGAGCTCAACCAAATGACCTGCAAAAATTACTTCCAGCCTGTGATTCTGGATGGTGTCTGAGATTTGCCAAAACTGTTAACCGTTGAAATGAAGAGGCAAGTCAACCCTCATATATTCTGTGCTTCTCCCCTCTTTGATGCATTTGGCTTTCATTTCTCTCTGCAATTTATAACTGGCTTCAGTTTCTGTAGTGAGATGCATCATAGAATGTCCCTCGATGTCAGGAAACTTGAGGTGTTAGTTCTAACTTCAAGGCAAAACCCATCCATAGCACCAGGAACCTAATCGTGGGTCAATGTTTCCCTCTTAATAGTACGTTTGTAAAATGATTTAAGTTCTGACCCAGTAAACATTCCCGTGCCTTACTTCAAATGTTGAAATTAAACTAATGAGACTACGTTTTTAAAATTGAGTATACATGGTCAGGGAGCATGTCCAAGCGTGTTGGTACAATACTTGGAAAAAAGGAGCAATGGTCTTAATGAAATTCTTTGGGAAGTACCGTACGACAGGTAGTAAGAACCTTACGTAAGTGTTAGGCAGGTGTAAAGCAGGAGATGTTCTCAGCTTTCATTTGCTTGGCTCGGGTAAACGTGAAACTGTGCACAAAGCTGTGGTGCATCAGTCTGGGTGCTTATTTGATGGATTTTTTTAAAAAGGTTTTTTGTTTTTTCTCCTTTATTACTGAACAAAAAGATACATGTATCAGGAGAGCTTTTAGTGACGCAGGTATGCAATGCAAATTTAAAAATCCTTAGACTGGGAGATGGCGATAGACAGCATTTTCTGTTTCTCTCGAATGTGTTTTATGAATAGCCTCAAGATTTGCGTTTGGCGGAATAGATGGGTTTGTGCTAGCGCATGAAAGATATGGTTGTGGCAATTCCCATGAATCGAGGGCGTTTTCCCATATTACTTCCACTGCCTGTGAGGAGGTCTGGTATGCAGAAAGCATAGTTTGTAAAGGTTGCCTCTCGTTTGCCTCTTGGCTCATTAGGTGTTAACTTCCCAGTGAAGGTAAGCTTAATTACCTAGGAGCAAGTAATGGTTGAATCCACAAACATTCACTTCCATGTAAATTTTTGGGCTTGTGAGCCTGTGGAATTGTCCCTTTTAGCCCCTGGTCCTCCCTGGAGATAGGTACTTGTTAACTGGGGAGACTGAGCTTTGCACAGAAAAAACTGAGAGAATGCACTGTGGAAGGCTGACAGTTTAAGACCAAATCCTGCCAATTCATGTGCGAGTGCCTGATCTCAAAATCAACACAGCTGCTCAGGTAAGAATACACAAAAGGATTTACTTTCACAAATACATGTAATCTGAAGCCCCCTTAATGCTAGAAAGTAGACTCCTTCCTCCATGAAAATAATTTTCCATTCTTTTTCCTGGAATTTAAAAATAAATTTTCAAAAGGGAAAAAAAGAAAAAATCCCCACACTTCTTTAGCAGTGTATAAACTCTGATCGGCTTCAGAGCAGAAGTGCACTTTAAGGGGAAATTTGACAGTGCTGCTGCTGATGCACTGCATGTCTGTGGCTGTACAGATAACTTCAGCCTGAGGGTCCTTAATCTGACACTTTTCATGAGCAGTAAATTCACATTAAAAAGAGAAAAAAGTTAGACTCAGGCCAAGAAAATGCTTTATATGCTATTTCTTAAATTTTCTTTTTGTCTTGGATTTTTTATTTTTTTTAATACGTTCAGACTCCTTAAGATAATTAGAGAACACTGCATTGCTTATTGACATAGATCCTATTCAGAAAGGTCTATAAGGAAGCCCTTAACTTTTAGCTGGAACTTAACTCTTGTTGGGTTCAATAGAAAGCAAGAGTAAATGAAATATGTGTTTAACACTTTCAAAAGTAGATCTTAACACAAAAGTGTTGCTTTTGTATCATCACACAGTCTGTACTGTCTGTGGTATTTTACAAGTTGGTTTTGTATAATATAATTTGCTACAAATAGTTGCTATTTTAAGTTTGATAAAATTTTCTACTACCTTTTATAGTGTATGTGCTTATGCATACAGACTATGAGTTAATCTTTACTAAAAAATGTTTTAGTAACATGAAAAAAAGTAAAAAAATTACAGAAGTTTCAGTGTTAAATACAACAGACCTGTTTAAGTGAGGCATTACTGTGGATTAATAGTGTTGTAACTCTAATTTCTTGTAGACAAGCAGGGGAAAACTTGCTTTAATTTGTTTCCAGTCGCTCTAATGCCTCTATCACATTGCTTTGTTTTATGTACACAAATTTAACTAAAATGACATAATATAAACTTACGAAGCGATAATAGGATTTGCATTTGTGCAGTTACAGGCAAAATTGGTTCATATTGATCTTTAAAACCTGATGTGGAACCATTCCTCCCAACGCAACTTGTCTGCAGCTCAAAATACCGCGGCAGAGGAATACGCCTTGGCTGCTGTAGCAATAAAGGCTCAGTAAGGGCTAAATCTTGTCTTAGCCATAGTAGAAACTAGTTTGAGTTAGCTTGGCGATACCCTTACCAGTTGTCATCAGCTGACAATGATCATTTTTCCCTTTGAATATTAAGTGCAAAAGTCACTGGCTATGCTGAACGCTGAGTTCTGGTAAATGCTAGTTTTAATTAGCATCTTTTCCAATGTGCTTAGCTGAAGTTAAAGAAGTCCTTGAGAACGTTTGTCTGTCCATTCATCCTCGTGAGACTACCCACAGGAAGAAGTTCTTCCTGCTTGGAGGAATAGTTGCTCTGTCAAAATGGTCAGAAGTAGAAGTGTCAAAATCATTGTTTTGCAAACTGTTTTTTAAAATATTATTCAGACTTTGTCTTACAAAATCAGCAATGAAAATTCTCCATAAAACAAGCTACGAGGTATTAATAGGTTTCTTACTCTCGGGTCCGTTCTCTGAAAATACTAGAAGAAAGCTTATACAATGAATCACCGTGATCTTGAAGGTTGTTTATTTTCATGCTTAGGTCATAAAATAAGTAGATTCTAGGAGGAAGTGGCTTTAAAAAAAAAATTAAAAAATAGAGTATACTTCACGAAAGAATGACACAACTTCTGGCCAAATCCAGCCAATCGCTTGTACAAAACTTCTTGTAGTGAATAATTTGCAAGGCGAAGTCCTTTTAAACATAATGTTGAAAGTGACTGGGGAGGGGATGAGGAGGAAAAAATACTCTTTTCAGCTCATAACTTATGTGACCTTAGTTATTTAATTCTTCTGAAATATTTAGGAGAAGGAGATCAGTTTCTGATGCGTGACTTCGTTCCCTAGACTGTGTTACAGTATTTTGACAGTGAGTTACGATAAAAGTTGATGCCAGCTGAGGATACATTCAGTCTTTTTTTAAAAACTTTTTGGCTTCATAAGTCCATATCAGAGATTTACTGGAAACTGAGTATAGCTTTGTAAACGTACTTTTCCTGTTCCCATCAAGTCAGCCTCCTTAATTCATGACAGATTTCACCAGAGAGCCAGAAGCAAGGGAGGGGAGGAGAGGGAGGGCACTGTTGGACAAACATGCTCAAGATGTGTCTCTTTAAAGCAACATTTTCAAAGCCATAAAGAGTTCATGTTCATAAATCAGGTAAGAAATCAGGCAAAGCTGCTGACAGGGCACTGTTGTTAATTTTCCGTAGAGAAAATGAGTTCAAATGCAATTGGGAGTGACTGCAACATGGACTTAAGGCTTTTGAGACTTGAAGATTATGATTATATTACACTCAGGCTTTTTTTTTAGCTATAAAAAGTATAGGATCTTGGTTCTGCAGCAGAGGTTAGGTACTAGGTTAATATTTAGTTAACAATGGAATAGTAAAGGCAGAGGTCCAACTTTCTCTGTGTAGGGGCAAAAAAAAGAAAGATCATGTCAACCTTGCACCATGTTAGAAAACAAGATCATGAGAATTCTGCAGATACTAAATGGCTAAACCTTTACTATGTCCAATGTTAAAAAATTTTTTGGAAGGTAATTGTTAGCTTGAGGGGAGAAGAGGGAGGGGAAACCCTGTCAACCTCAAGTATTTAATCAGTGGAAATAAGCCAGGAAAGAGAGAATTCCTGGCGCATGAGAGCAGATGCTAATGACAGACCTCAAGCTGAACTCTGTAAGAACTTTTTGGCATGGCCAGGCTGTTTGTCTCAGGGTAAAAAAAAATAAAAAAAAAAGAGGTTTAGCTGTGAATAAAGTAGATCAATGAATAGAGTTTGGTTTTGACTATTTCACTAGGCAACCTATTGATTAGATCTTTTCCCCATATTTCATTCAAGTGTGTGTCTAGTGGAGTGCTTTTATTATTGCTTTTCTTGTTTAGCATGAAGTTACTGACAGATATATTAGTTCAACCTGCTTTCAGATTCATTATTCTATCATTATTTTCAAGGTTGGCTTGATAGGAAACTATTAACTACTGCTCTCTCCACCTATGCAGACCCAAAGGTTGGTTATTCTTTCTCCGAGAGGCATGGGTCAGATTAAACTGCTCTAGCTGGTGGTAGTTCCAGTCTGCAGATACTCTGTCACTTCAGGACAGACTTCCTTTGAACAGCAAGCACGCCAAGAGCTCCCTGATAAAGACGCTTCCCCGAACAGAACGTGGTGATGAAACAAAGTCCCTGTTTGTTACTTTTCAGGACTTCTGTGTGATGACCTATCCTGGTATAGATTGCCACTAGCAATGCTAGAATCCTGTTTATATTATAGCTAGATTTGCAATAAAAAGGTGGGGTTTGTGCTTGTTTGAGGGATTCTTGAGGACATAAAAATTAATTCATGGCTTCCTACCTCTCGCACACATAACGTTTTTCCCAGCTCCAGACTGCCTGATATGTGTGAGGAATGTCTTGGGAGATATTGCATATATATATTGGAAAAGAGAGATGAATACATGACCTGCTGATTCTTAGCATCTTTGGCTAATATGTTAATTCACCAGTTTTAATACATCTATTGTAAATCCTTTGACATACTCTGCATTGGAGAGGAAGTAGTTCTTTTTATGTAAAGGTGCAGACTCCCTCCCCCCCATTCGTACTATAGTTGTAAAATCCAAAATTATTGTGATTTAAATGTATTTAAGCAAATACTGTTGTCACAGTTCCGTTTGAAGGCTAAAAGCTTCAGTCTTTGAAAGCAGATTCCAAAACTTACTAATTTCTGAATAAGGGATGTAGTCATTACTATTGTAGTTAGAACACACAATTTCTATTTATCTGAGGATTGCAAATTCTGTAAAATGGCTTTACTGAAAAAAATCCTTATTGTATATATACGTTTTACAAGTATGGTGAATGTAAAAAAGCTGCAGAGATGCATAAGCTACAGGTACATCAAATTTCTATCCTATTAGTTACTCATAAAAAGATGCAATGGCATTCAAAGCAACTGGTTAAAGTCATTTAGCCTGCTGATAAACAGAATGCAAAATTGTCCTTTCCACAACTTGTATTGCTACTTCAAAGCACAGCGCTGTAGGAACATTGCCGGTGTCACCACAGATCCCCTCCCTGACAGCGACAGAGCCAGCAGAGTGTTAGCAGACAGATTGCTGTCTGCGAAGAGATGCTGAAGAGGAAGGCATGACTTCCTCTTCTCACCAGCGCCTGACCTACCAAAGTGAGGTGGAACTCTCCGAGGTAAACAATGCTCACTGCTGCTTTCTGAACGAGGTGTCTGCATGATGACATCCTTTTCTTCTTCTAGCTATATTTGAACCTCTTCTTTTTGTGTGTTTTTTTCTTCACTGAAGTTCAGTGGTGTCCTTGCACACACTAAAGCCACGGTCTTCTATCAATAAAAACTGCCCTTGATTTGTTTGATTCCACTTTCCTGCTCTTGCCAAAACAAATTACAGTGGGTGTAACATACCTGAGTACAATGTAATGGATTCAGTTTGCTGCTAACGTTATTTTCTTTTCTTGTGGTGATTTTCATTGACTGTTCTCAGTGTTATTTGGTATTCTCTCCGCATTGAAGGTGGAGAGAACCTTGAGCTGGTTTGGGTTTTGTGTTGTTGTTTGTGGTGGTGTGGGGTTTTTTTGACTCTTCAGAAGTCATTGAAGACACCTTTTGCACAGAGGAAGGAGCGCACAAAGAAAGCGAGGTCAGAGATCGTAGGCAATTTTGTTCTAGTGTTTTGGTGTTCCTAGTCTGAATACAAGCGAACATTTCTACTTTTTTTTCTTATCTCTTTTCTTCCAGCATTAAACTGTAATGAGATACTTTTAAGTAGAGAAGTTGAAATTTTCAGTTTTGTGGGGACATTTACTGAGTATTTGTATTTCATAAAGCCGCTAGCTCTTAGTTGCTCTCAAGTGTGGTTGCATGGACTAAGATAAGCAACATCTAATCAAAATGAGCCTTAAGCCTTGAAGCACTCAAAGATTGAAGCAGGAATACAGTAATGCATAAATTTTATTGTAAAATACAACATTTTTTTGAAAACAAGGGCATTAATATGCGGTAGGTGGTACATTATGGAGTATGGTTCAGCATGAAAAACTTTTGATCTGTTTAAAAAACTGTGTGTGTGGCAGAGAGACAGAGAAAATAAATACCATGGATATGGATTACTAAACCTTCTTAAAAGAAATAGACTTGTAGGATCAGTGGCAGAGTCAAGGAGATGTAATAGAGATTTCAGTTCTCTGAACTATGTCAATATTTGATGTGGGTAGACAATGCGTAATGTCATTGGTACTAAAGAGTTTCCTGGTGCTAGTTAGCATTGTCTCTTTACTCATTGTGAAAAGCTGAAGCCCAAAGAACTATATGTTGTCGTGCGAACCCAAAAAAACTTATCATAAGTATTCTAGAAGATTTTAGAAATACATATACAGGAGATATGGTTTTATGATATAGTGTTAGAAAGATGGATGTCCTGGGTATTTGTTATACTAATCCTGCAAAGCTTTGCTATATTCAAAAGGTAGTATTTTAAAAGTTTAATGTGCAAGAAACAGCGGTTAGTTCTGTCTGTCATTTTGGAAAATGAACATCTCTGTATTAAGCTCTTTGTAAGCTATGTAAGAATTTAGTTAAGAGATCTGAGATCTGAAGTTTGAGGTGAATGCAGTCAAATATTCGTATTTGCAAATATGAACCCCAGCTTTAGATTAGTAATCAACTTTACATGTAGAAACAGGCTATAGTTCTCCAGAGTGACATTTACCTTCCTTAACCATGACATTGTCTTTTTCTTCCTGCAATTTCTTGCGTTGCTCACGACGCATCTTTCAGTTCATTCAAGAAATCAGTCTGGGGGTTAACACTCAGCAAGCCGTTAAGTGACTAGGGTGTAACAAAAGTATTGCGGAAAAAATAATATTGTGATATTAACTCCAGGTTATACAGAAATGCCTAATGCAGAAAGTAAGTCAAAAGGGCAGTGCAACTTTCAGAAGGTTGTAGTGCATGACCTGGCAACCTTCATATCCTTTTCACCTAGCTGTAAGCCCGAGTTCTGGTGAGAGTGGGAAACAAAGATGTGTCATTTGTTTCTCCCACTCTTTCTGCTCTTCATATCAATCTCTGCTGCTCTTACTCTTCACTGTGCATTATTGCCTCCCGCTTTCCCTTGTCTCTGTCTAGCAATCGTAGTCAGTTTTGGCTTGGCCCACAGTGAGCAGGCTGTATCAGAGCTGGCTCAGCTTCCATGTTAACACCCTCACAGAGCTTTTGAGTAACAGCTGCCTTTTTCCCCCATCAGGCCACATCTGATCTTCTTCCATCGTACCCCCTTGTGATACGATCTTGTCTTGTGCAGTCATTGGTATTAGTGCCACTGTCATACCTGTGAACCCTCATTCTTGGTTTATGTACCACTCTTTTTTTAATGCGCTGATAATCTGTGTACATTCATCACTCAGAATGCTGAACCGCAAAGGCTGTAGCTCAAGCTGTTTGTCTCGGAGGAGTTTAACCTGCAGAGAAGTCACCCCTGTGTTACTCTATCACCAAACGCTTTTCATAACGATGCTGCTTTGATAATCTTACATTAGGAGCGCTTCATTTCCTGGGGACAAGGTATAAAGCCACAGACGAAGTTCCTGGCAGCAGAAACAGCACCGGTAGCTGAAGCTGTAGGAAAGTGATGTGGGAGTAGGACTGACCAGCTCACAAGACTAAGTGCTTGACTGAAGGCAGCTTAGCTAAAAATGGAAAGACTGTTGACGCATTGAGATGCCAGTCTTCAGGAAAACAAAACCAAGCAAGTACAACGATAACAAAATCATCATGTTAAGAGCCAGGTTTCATGTTTTATCACTGATAATGAAATTGTACGTGTCGTGCATCCTCTCGTTTTGTCTCTCTGAAGTTGTCTGATCGCTAGAGTCGCGCTTTGAAACCGATCTGTACGCTGCTGAATGCCACTATTGCCATTATCCCTATCAAGTATCTCTGGCCGGGCTGCTAAATTTAAGTCCATCTCTGTTAAACAAATTAGAGGTAGCATAACTACTAAGCACTGTGGAAAATTACTTCTTTATCTGTAGTCTATTTCCTCCTCTCAGGCCAAACACAAGCCTTTGCTGTCTGGTGTTTACCAGCTATTTAGGTGCTGCTAATGTAAAAGCACTTTCACTCTGTGCTTTCTAAAACTAGGTTGTGGAAATGCTGCTTCTTAGTCGTCTTAATCTGAGAAAGCTGTAGTGTGTGGGACTTGTTTGGCAGGGTTATCTTGATGTCCTTTAGATAGACCTTTTATACAGTAAATGAACTAAGAGATCACTGCCAGAATGCATCAAACAGTCCTACTCAGAAATCTCATTTTGCCAGCAGAATAATTGGCCTGAAAAATGACTTCTAGAGATTTATACTGTAATCTTCATAAAATGAGTCTTTACTGAAGCTATGGGAGGGAGCAGGGAGGACAGTGAGGTTTGCTGCATGGATGATGCTCTGTATATGGCCATTATTGGTGTTAAATCAATATTGGTATTAAGTCAAACTTGTCAGTAGGCTGCGACTAAAGGAAAAAATAAACCTGCTGTGGCTTTAGAAATGGTATCTCCTGGGATGCTTATGGTATTATACTAGCAGACAGGAGAAGGCAGAGGAAAAGACCTGGAGAAAGGAAACAGGGTATTGCAGAAGATAAGAGAAACGTTGAATAAAGAAATGTTATACATCTGCTTGCACGTGTAAAAATCTGAGTTGTGGTTGAGGTGTTCCTTTAAAGCCTTGAGCTGCCCCGATTAATTCCCTGTTTGCAACTCCCAGTTTTAGAGTTGACCGTTCTGTTACTGGAAAACTAATTTAAAACATTGGTTATATTAATCTTGAAAGCATGTCTCTCAAAGTGAAAAGTTTGTGTATTACCTGAAATAATTTGAATTTCCAACTTAAAGTGATTTTTATAATGAAATGTGCTAATGATAACTACCTAACTTGAAGGTAGTTGCTGTGGATTAATAAACCTACAGATGCTTGTACGCTGTAATTGTGCTACACACAAAGTTTATGAAAACCAAGATTTCTTTTGATCCAGTTTTGGATGACATTCCTTAGGTGAGCCTTGTGTTTTGTTGCATTGTATGAAATCTTCTCTTTTATCTCTTATTTCACTAAGCACTGTGACCTTTATGTAATAATTTTAGACTTGATTCTCCTACATAAATTGCCAGTATTCTAGAAGAATGGAGGACTCAAGATCTATTCTGAAAGAAATTTGCTAAACTCAACCACTCAACAAGAGAAACAAAGATGTTCCTTGAGATAAGGTCATTAAAATGCTAACAAACGTTATTCAATAGGGGACGCTTGTACAAACTACAACATAAGTTGGATAGCTTTTTGGGAAGAAATTGGGAAGTATTAAGGAGAAATTTCTAATGCTGTGTTCACAGAAACCACATGAAGCTTTCAAATTAACCCTTTGAGCCGAGCAGAGACCACTTGATCCACAGTGCGAATTGGGAAGGACCTGTTCTTGGCCTGAAGGGCCAGAAGTTTAATTAACAGTAAAAATGATGTTGGGTTACAAGTCTAATATTAATGAGAAATTTTGATTTTCCAAAGTATCACAAAAGCATAAGCAAGTTTCCAGAAAGATGACTGAAAAGTTCTGCTTACGATGGCTTATACAGGAACAGATCGGAACTCAGGATTTTAAGGCTGAGTAACCAGTACTTTGTAGTTACAGGATGAGTCTTCAAGTAGCCATTGTATTGTTCCTGCTTGAGGGATGCACTGATGGGATACACAGCCGTCGGTGGGATTTATAATTTAGAAACTCTACATTGGTAATGGCCACGTACAAGGACAAGATATTTTCTGCTTGCAATGATGGATTTGTCAAGGCTTTTTCTGAGCTGTCCGTACACATGTTGCAAATCAGCAACTACAGGGGCAGGTTATATTAAGAAATATTATTCCTAACACTCACTGAGTGAATTTGATTTATGGGAGACATTTTGAACCTGAAAGTGAGATAAAGCATTCAGTACAGGACAGGTTGTTGAAGAGAAAATCTGCCATTAATCTTCTAAAAAGGAAGAATTTTTTCTTTCACTAAAGGGAAAGATTTCTTTCTGTGACTAATGCAGCCTCATGGGGTTTATTGCTTTAGCATGTTTTATGCTCTGTCTAGTCTCTTCCGCACGGTTTCATGTTGGACAAACCTCGTAACCAACATGGACAATGTTTGTGCCAAAATTAATATTCTGGAAAGGTCATACCAGTGACTAGGCAAAAGAATATAGGAAAATGGAAAAAAAAAATAGCAAATTTGTTCATATACCACTGAAGACAGGTTTAATGGATTAATGTGACTTAGAGTAGAAAGGACAGCTCATCAATTGCTGTGCAACTTGTGAGTGTTGGACTCCATAAGAAAAGATGTTAGACATTAGTCTCACTTACTTCAGAGAACTTGAGGGAGTCCTTAAATAGCTTCTATCAAAAACTGTCTATGAGTCACCACCATTTCTACTCACTCAGAGGGCAATGAACAAACTTAACTTGGATGTCAGTAGTTCCCAGACTTACTGCCACAGTTTAGGGGGCATAGTTTTGTTGCTTTCCCTGGTCTTTACTTCTTGACTCAGCAAGAAGTTGTTTATCATCCAACCCCAAACTGTTCAGTACAGCTTAAATGACACTGGGATGTTGTAAATGCTGAGGGGTTTTCAGATTTTAAAAAAAAAAGTTTCCAAGAATATAGCTGTCAAGAACTGTAATACTTCTTTTTGTAGGCAAACCTTATCCAACTGATCACTGTACGTACCAGGCCAGTTCATGTTAACATGTGTTTTAGAAATAAAGCGTTACTTTTTCAGAATCATCTGTATTGGTCCCTTTGCATAAAATATCAATATTTTGTTGGAGGGCTGATGATAGGGAAGCATTTCCTGATGGTCCGTATGATGTTTGTTATGAATAAAGTCACCTTCTAAGACCTCAGTTTGGTTCTGTCCTAGTTCATGGAATGATAGCTCTGTGAATCCACAGGACAATTTTTACTCTTCATTTATCTGTCAAAATAGATTTCATAATTGCTATTGCTTTAGCAAGTAGCATTAATAGCTAATCCTCCATTTAGATTTTTCCATAATGATAAGGTAGATTTGCACCCACATATGAGGTTTTTATTCAAGTGCGTTATTCTGTTTCATGTTAGTCATCTGATAATTTTTTTTTTATGGAGACTGCATTGTCATCTAAGTAAGTTGAGATTATGTACCTTAGAGAAACGTGCTTTTAGCATCTACAAATTCCTTTTTGTCATATTCAGGCAGTAAAAAGGGGCAAAGAGGGAAGGGTCACAAATAACGATGGGATTATATGATAGTAACGGTTAGGTTACATGCACAGCAAGTAGGCAGTTGATCCAGCGGTCCCTCTCAGTTGTGAGAATAATGTTCGTGCCACGTGTGCTAAAGAAGCTTCTGTAATGTCTGGACATTGCATCCCACGTACTGCAATGCATAGTACAACAATGTGGATTATATTCCAAAGTATTTTCATCACCACTCACTAGATTTGATGACCCAGTTAACTGTATGGTAAGAGAATTCTCTACTCTTTTTCCCAGAACTCCATGTCCTACTACTCGTTTTGGGGCCATCAATGGAGATACGATATGTTTGGTTTTACTGCTTTCCTATGTCACTTAAGCGTATCGGGACTGCAGAGTTGTTTGGGAAATGGAAAATGTTCCTTTTTTTCCTGTTTCAGTGGTAAAGGTAGATGAGTTCAAAGTGCAGAACATCTCATTTGCTGATCAAGCTAACTTGATCAGAACGGGGAAACTGATCTGCCTAATGTCAAAAGTAGTTTATTGTTGTTACTCATTTGGGATGTGAATGCAATAACCTGAATCCACTATATGAATAGTATTACAATGAAATCCAGAAGCAACAGTCATAGGGCTGCCTACTATATAAACACAGAGCAGAAAACTTTCCTGTTCATCTGAAGAATTGTCCCTCTAAAACAAATGAGCAGGTAAGTATCCAGCAATTCCTGTCGAAACCCGTGCTTTTTTTGTCAGTCTCTTTTATGCTGACAGTTGTTTTGTAGCTTCGCTGAAGGAATTGTGATGTTAATTAACACTCTTTGAAGCAATTTCTTTAAATATGTTTTTACTTCTTAACTGTTTTTACTACAGCATATGATCTGTAACCCTAATGCCAGTTCTTGTGCAATTTCTGCCAGAAATGCTGTTTGGTAATGTGGGTTAATAGCTATGCAGTGCCTGACTGCTTTTCAACACAGCTGGAAATTATCGTTCTGTTTCTATGGGTGTGAAATTCCCATTCTCCTCAAGAATAATGAGAGGGGCTATGCTGACCTCTTCTTCAGTAGTGTGAATCAGCTATCATGTGAAAGCCTATTTCTGAGCACAGGCATGACTTTTTTGTAATGTTTGGAGGTTTAGACTTGAGCTCAAGCAACAGCTGATACACGCTGCACAGAGTGCACGTACTGATAATAGCCCAAAAGCTGCTTCTCTCTTCTCTCATTTGAACAGCATATTACGTAACTTCTTTGTGCTAGTCTTTATTTAAAGAAATCCAATAAACTAAGTCATCAGATATGTCTCCTTGTCTCCACATCCTTCACAGATCTCCCATAAACTCTTGAGGCAGTCACATTGCCTCTGAAAATGCCAAATTTAATCTACTTTCAACTCTCCTATTTATGGCTGGTTCCCTGGAACTTTGGATTTTATGTGTCCATTTTTAGGCTTGATTAGTATTTTATGAGCCACTTGCCCATTTTGATAATAAAACCTTTGCGTTCCCGTCTCACCGGCTGCAACCACCATGTCCACCATATTAAAAGCTGGGGGAGCAGGGGAGGAAGGCAGGCAGGGCAGGGATGTTAAGTCTTCTGGTTGCTGTAAAGGGCATAAAATCATGTTCTACCATCTGTCACTGGTAGCAAGAATAAATATTATTCAATGTGGAACTTAATTAAAAGGATTGCAAGGCTAATCATTACACTATCAATGATTATAATGAGGTATAGATACATATTAACCTGTACATAGCTGAATGCATGATTAAGTTGAGCTCAACTCTTTCTTTGTCAGTCAGGTTTTAATGGTTTACATTATCTTTCCCTTTTCCTATGGCCTAATACTTCATTATTCTGTTTAAAACAAGTGTATATGCATGGTAAGACTTAATTTGTTCATTAAGTTTGGGTTTTCATAGAGATTGGCTTTCGTTGCAAGTAACTTGAGAATTTAGGTACTGAAAAAATGGATTAAAACTAGAACGGTGGGATGGTTACACAGAGACTTAGACTAAATGGAAAGCTCAGTGCAATTAGTCAGCATTAGCTGTTTCTCTCGAGTATCTGAAAGATGCTGCCTTGCATTTGTGATATAAACATGCCTATTGTATTAACGAGAGGATTCCTGAATTGTTTTACAGCAGTGCCTAGAGAAGACTTGAGGAGGGAGTGTCACTGAGGGCAGTAGAAACACCTTCCTTGTCTCGAATTTCCTTGGAAATACCTTGGCCCAGTTTAGATCAGTTTGCCTTGGAAGGTAATTGTTAGCAACCAAGTCATGGTGGTGAAGGTTTGCTAATGCAAGTGTTCCCGCTTCTTTTAAATGAATTTCTTGAGGAAGCAATCCATATTGACGCACTTCACAAGTTTTTCGGCGTATGTTTATGCCTGCCCAACAGGGCTTCTGATTCTACATGAGAATGATAGGAAATTACAAAGAACTAGTAGGGTGAAAATGAAAAGTTGGTTGCTCATGACTGAGGATTTCAAGTATAAAATAAAGTCTCTGGCTGTGGTAGGATTCCAGTGGTTCTGCTGAGTCTCTTTTGGAGTTATTTTCAGTTTTTTCTCCCCAATGAACAGTGTACATCCTTAGGAAACTCAGAAGCTTTACCTTTTCTGTTTCTGATCCCGGGGAATACCATGAGCAACAGCTGGAAGCTTCCTTCCTATAACTGCCTGTTTTCTCTTGGTGTGAAAGGACAGGGACTGGTGTTGGTGTGGTAGCAGAGCAATTGCCTGCACCAGGCGCCCCTTTCCTTTCCCCAGAACAACCGTGAAGCATGCAGTGAGTTGAAAAAGGGGAACAAGTTTTATTCCAGTGCCAAGCCTTCTATATAAACAAGGTAAAATGTCACTAAGCATCAGTAAATATTAGGCTTTTGTTGGGGCTGGAGTAAAGCTTCATGAAGGATTTCTAATAAATCTGTTGGGAAGTCTTTGCAAAAGACTTGTTTTATATGATAAACGCACCAAATAGACTTGTAAACCACAGTAAGGAAAATAAATGTGTTGTGCAGTACAGTGGTGGTCTCTTGATGTGCGTTTGTTTCAAGCATATGAACAGAGCAATATACAAGTGCCAGGCGGGGGTGGTTATTTGTGTTTTCCGTGTTGGTTGAAAATAAATGATGAAATTAAAACTTAATAATAGCAGAATGGCAGGTTATGCCTTACTTTGTGGGTTTTTTTTAAAATAAATAAAAAATAGCCTTTGTTCTCTGCAGAGACTTGTATTGGAATCCATCTCCATTCATAATTCAAATGGGTTTTGAAGTTTTCTCTTGTGGACAGTGTCTTGTATCAAAGGGGTTTTGCAAGTAATTTGGTACGATTCAACCAAGTTAACGGTCTCTGCTCCTGTGAGGCACAACAAAACTTTACTAAGAATTTCTCCAGAGAGGCCAGAGAGTGTCTCTGAACTAGCAAAATAAGTATTTTGAGGCTGTTTAGGAAATGCCCCTATCAGTTCAAGAATCGGAGAGGGAGGGAATGGCTAGAACTGCAAACTTATTGTTTCCGTGTATGGAGCAAATTTTGGGAGTCCAGCATTGCCTAAAGGCGGATCTGGACTTCTCTCAGGCTCACAAAACACACTTAGTATTAGGCCACTTATTTATATTGTCTACAAAGTCACCATCTAAAGAAGGGATTCTCCTTTCTCCTCCTATTCTGCCATTTTCAACCTGTGCCCTGGTCCCACTTCCAGCTGCAACACAGCTTTGTCCTACTTCAGGCTTTGGCTGCCCTTTCCTGCCCAGGACAACTTTCGGAAGAGGATTGAAGCCGCTGTGCTCTCGGTCAACATGGCAGCCTATAGCTGGATGTTGTTGCATCATCTGGGTGCACAGCATTCTTGCTACCTGAAAGCTGATGGTTGTTGCCCAGGGCAGCACTAAGCCGAGTGCCAGGCATCCCTTTGCCTTGTTGATCTCTAGGGTTGTTACAAAGGGCCTTTTCCATGCAGAAAACAGAAAAGGATTGAAGATTAATTTTCCCGTAAGCCTATTTTCTCTGTTGAACTTCCATGTGCTCAGTTTTTCCACTGTTTGTGCATGAAAATAATAGTCTTTCTTGTTATTCATGATTTTGTTTATCCAAGAAATTATTCTCCTTTTACTGTGGGTGTCAGTTATTAACTGGTGGAAGAGTGTCCCAAGGGGAAGCATGTCAATACTTGTCTTTTCTGCCAGAATTGTAAGGTGCTGCTGTAACGTACTAATAGTGAAGTTTTGGTATGATCTCAGAAACTGAGAGCTGCTTTAGGAGCTCTGAAGTCAACAGGACAAAATTTGGAGGTAAACACATTTCTGTCCTAAGTTATCTTAGAAAAGTTATCTTGCATCGTGTTGACAGGAAGCTGCTACAAATCTCGCAATTTGTTGTGAAGTGCCAGTGTAGGTTTATGAATGCTCTTGGAAACACTCCACAGGGAGTTGGAGAACTATTGCAGGTGAATTTTGAGTATGGATTGCAAAGCATTCTTGATCTGGTGTGTTGGGGGAGGGGACGACCACTTTTGGCAGCTGCAGTCATCTTTCGAGTCCTGCATGCATATACATTTCATGCATGCATATACATTTGTATTTATGTAGTGCATTATGATTCTGCCTTGTCTAGTGCACCGGCTATTAACAGGTTGGAAATAGGAGCAGGTTTCCTTGGGAAAGATTGAGAGAAAAGTAGCATATGAATGAGAGCATGATTTACTTGGTATTCCTTTTAATATGAAGCTTGACTGGTCTATTCTAAGACAATTATTATAGGATTTTAGTAGTATTTAAGCGTGTAATATTGTAATGTGAAAGGATAATACTAAGCGCTGTCAGTATCCGGGAGAACCTGTTACAATGGAATTACCTTGCAAAACTGACAAAGTCCACTGCCGTTCTTGGCTGGCGGTCATCTTCCCTAGCACCGCTCCGCAAGCAGAGCGGCAGTCCGGTGGGGAAAGGTGGGAGACACGTTAGGGAGCTGGCTTCAGGCCGCTGGGCAGGAGGCTGACACCACTATTGCCGGTAAGGCCAGGAGGTCACTTGCTGGGTGTGGTGGGCAAGCATCTTCAGAGCATTAAATTAATTATTGCATACAGGCTCTTTCTCCCTTTTGACCAATTACTTGGCTATAGGTACAGCAAAAGCAGCATAAGAAAAATCATCGTTCTGTTCATTGTATATGGTACAATTGAGATTCTCCTGGCAGTGTAATAGTCTCGAGATCAGTTTTCTCCCTTTCATAAATCTTTTAAATGAAAGATGAGTACAAAGCTATTTTGAATATATGACTGAATTGTCTGAGAGTTGGAAAAGACATAATTTTCTCAAAGGTTTGGCTGCAGGATTTTAGGATCTTCTTTTACACCATCTTGTTAATTATATTCTTCCCTCACTAAGCTAAGGTAAATACAGCTGTGATGCTTGTGACAAAATTGGTGACTTTTGTTCTTCCTCAAGCAAATTACCAAGTTCAGAAAGAACCAAGATTCATACTTGCTTACAAAAAAAAATAAAATGATTTTCTCAAAGCTCACAGCAGCTAATGGTAGTGTTTCCTCTCACAGCTTCCATAGACATCAGCTGCCCGCAGCAGAACAGAACTGAGCTTTAAGCAGACCTCTGGGATATTGATAATTACTGGCTTACTAACTATGTTCCTGCAAGCACAGAGCACTGCCTAGGTATTATTTCTCAAAACCACAGTAGATGACTTTATTTTGCTTTCCGTGGGCAATAAAACAGATCATCTGAGGCTACAGAAGACTTCTGATGCTAGTCTTCCTCCTCTGATATTTGTACTGCACCTAAAAGACAGCAAAGGTCTGGATTTTTCCTCTTTTATTCACCTGATCTGCGAGCAATTTTAATTTTCTCTCGTGTTTCTCTGCTCACTCAAGAACACCCAGAAGGTGAAAGCGTTCCTTTGCTCTAGTACCTCTCTCAGTATCTCCTTCTGTATTACTTCCTTTGATAATACCGATCGCTCTTGTTTGCTACTTACTAAGCACCAGTAAGAGTCTAGTAGAAGGGTGGTCTTTGTCTTCCGGCAAGCTTGAATGACTTGCCAAGGATGAAGTTAGTCAAAGACAAGGTGGGTCTTGCCAGTTGAGAAATAAGGATTCTCAGACTGTGGGAGACTTAGCCTTAAAGGTCTGCAAACGGCCTCAGAATATGCACGAGAGATGCAAACCTCTCCTGAGCAGCTGAGTAAGTCTACAGGAGCCTGTCTGCAGACCAACCCAGAGCCACAAGCTGTAAAGCTCATTCCCAAGACAGTACTTAATTAAAGTAAGGTTGGGAATTTATGTTGTTAAGTTATTAATAGCTATTCTACAGAATTGCACCCCGCATTCTGCTTGCAGCCAGTGTGTGAGAGGCTTCTTGGCAGCAGGGCCGATTTTCCACTCATTTCAGTTTATGTACAGTGGGCGACGTGTGAAGATAGTACAGTCGCAGGAAGCGGTGCATTAAAACTACATTATCGCCTTCTGTGCTAATGAATCTGTATATATTGGGGAAACTGGAAGCTTAGCCAAGGTGGAAGGTCAGCTGGAAGGAGAATCACAGGAGAAGAAAACAAAATAAAATAGAAGTCTAATTCTCTTAATGTTCAACTGCTGTTCCCTGTGGTTATTTCATCTAGTTACTATTTCTGGAAATAGCTGAGCGCAATATGTTGGGGAAATATTACTGCCATATATTCCAGTGAGAAAATTCTTACGTCTTGCTGGACGACATTGTTCTATTTTACTGTCAGCATTTTGTAAAATCATGTTAAATTCCCTGTTCAGGTGAGTGTCCGTTTCTTGCCTTGCTGTTTTCCAAGTGAGCTTAACTTACTCTTTTCCCATAAAATAAGGCTGTTTGTATGCTTTGGATGAACTATCTAATATCTTGCAGGTTCTGAGGTCACAAGGATATTATTAGGACACTAGAACATTTTGACCAGGCACCACTAGGCTGAGTGCTTTGAAAATAGTGGATTTAATTCTTCCAAATCTTAAAATATTTTTTAAAAATAGAATTCATTGTTTCAAGATAGCTACAATTTAAATGTTTTGTGAGAAAAGTTTTTGAAGCTAAACGTGCAAGCTAAGAATCACTGTTATCCTTGCACCTGGAAACTAGTTTTGGATATCAATAAAATATGCTGCCAAGCATTTTAATATAAGCAATTATACTTTGCTTTTCCTAAAATGCATTCATATATTTTCAGATGGAATATCTACTTGCCATTGCCTATCTTAAAATCTTATATGCTACTGCAGTGCATTATTAAAATAATTTACATGTTTAACTCCAAAAGGCAGCTTTTTAGAAATGAAAGGAGGAAGTGGTGCTTCTAAAATTCTTTGGAAACATTTTTCAAAATGCAGATAAACGTTGACAAAGATCATGGTAAGTTGATGTTTATTATCGGTCATTTATTTTATGATCAATATATAATATGTGTCAAGTTCCCAAATTTTTGCCTCTTCACTAGCAAAATGAGTCCCCTTACTCTAAGTAAAAAAAAATCTTAAAAATTCTGTAGAAAATGGCACTTGGAGGAAAAAAGCTTCGTGATGGTCTTGGTCTGGATTCTCAGTTACATTCTGAATTAAGAAAACAGTACAATTTCAAAGTAGAACAGAATCGGTAATTTAATGGAAGATCTCTACCAGCATCTAGAACAACAAAGTTTAAAAATATTTAAATAAAACTAAGAGCATATTTTTCTAAAAACACACACACAACCCCAACCCCTAAAAAAACCCCAAACCCAAAAACCCCACTCCAAAACCAAACAACCCCCCCCGTGATACCTTGTTCTGATGAGAAGGTAAATAGACGTTGCTCGGGAGGACAGGCTGTGAGGTGTGGACCAAACCTCTGCATCCCGGAGTCCACAGCAGAGGAAACGGGATTCCTTTTTGGATGAGGAATTTCTAGGAAGAGTTGAAGCAATGAACGAGAAGCTAAGGGAAACAACATAATAGGCTATTTATAAAATAGGCCTAAGGAAAAAGCGACAAGAATTTTTCATCTTGAGAGGACTTGGGCCTGACAGTAGTGTCCATGCAGAATTCTTTTGTGAAGGAAGTAACTTACATTTTGCATCTGGAAATTATGGAAGATGGTATTTTATTTTGTTCTGTAAGTGTGGAGTATAATAGTATGGTATGTAAAAGCAATAGCCGTAGATCACAGGAGGACTTGGTTGAAACAATAGGAAAATCCGAAATAGAAAGGACAGTGCAGCGCTAAAATAGATAAGAATGTGACCCCCTCAGTTATGTTTATTGTAAGGACAAAATAGCCATGTAACCTACGTTGTGTCTGAGGTGTGGACTGGGCAGTCTCCAGCCGTTTTCCGTAATCCGGGGCTTGGGGAGTGCTGCCTGGGCGGTGGGCTAGGGCAGCCCTGTGCTGGGTCTGCCTCAGCCTGGGAACAGAGCCACCCCCAAGGCAGCTCGAGAGCTCGTACTGTCCTGACACCTCTCACCCTGTCCCAGACAGTGGCGTATGTTAAATCTGTCTACCCATCTTGAAGATGGTTAGTAATTTCAGTGTAAATCTCAACAGAATCACCCTTTGGGGAGTAATTGATACGCTGCTACGTAAAGCTATCTGGCATTTGAACACAATCACTTACCGAAGAGAACTATCCACGTACTCCAATCAAGTGTACGTAGTTAATTCTGTCTAATGTACGAAATCTTCAAGCTGTGAAATTCAGATCAGAAGGTTCACTGATTTGTATTTTGTGTGCTTTGTGCTGAAAACATACTTTTGATAGTGCTACTGCTTTTTCTAACAGTACTCATGGTAAGCCTTAGGCATTTCCAAACCCAAAGCTATTTAATTTCTTTTGTGGAAGAAACGATTTGCATATTGGTGTAGGCAGAGGAAGGGTTGAGTGATCTTAGAATATTCATTAAAATGTAAACATTTCATCTAACCACTAAAACTTTTTTTCTATTTGGAGTTACAGTTTCAGAATGCTTAAAACTACTTTTACTCAATACGGAGAGGGATTGCCCACACCAGTGATTTTGAATCTGCTGTTGGGACTCGGTCTAAAATTTACTAGACTGTAAGGTAGCTTTTACTAAAATGTGTGCAGAATCACCTTGTTGGTCAGTAATATCATTAAATGTGATTGTTTTTTAATTTATTTTTGAGAATGACATATGTGGAATGAATACACATTATGTGTATTATGTTATACTGTCGTTGATTTCAATTTAAAAAGCACTTGAGCATTTCTCTTACCAGTCTGAACTACTTGGATACTGTACAGCAGAAAGGATCAATTCATGACTTCTTGCAAAAGCAACAATAGAAATGGAAATCGAGTTATTTTTCCATACCTCTCAAACTCAAGGTTTAATTAATACTGGAGACAGGTATAAGGTTTAACTAATACTGGAGACATTTAGAAGACTTCTGAGATTAGCTAATAATTAATTAGGATACCTCCTACTTTTTAAACCTTGCTTAAATTAGAAAGATTAACCTTATCTTTATCCTTTGAAAAATAAATCAATAAAACAGAGAAAGGGAAAGTAGTTGTTTTTCAACTCAGTTTTGCCAGATTTTTTCAGGCCCTTCAAATAGATCAAAACCAAATCTGTGATTCCAAGGAAAGGTGTGGGTGTGAAGCTGGTAAGATCGGTACATTGCAAAACACTGAGCAAACCAGAAGTGGAAGGAGGATACAGTTTCGATCTGCTTTTCGATTGCGGTTTGGAACCAGGCTTAAAATAGCTCCAGTAATTCAAAGCCTGGAGCTTTGGATTAGGACTTTCTGGGTGGGTACCTGTGACTTGTTCCCAGGTCCCTGGGGCTCTGGAGGCTGCTGCACCTCTTCCCTTGCTCGTCCCATCCCAGGGCCTTGGAAGGACCTGACACATCGGCCTTTTACCAGCCCTGGGATGATGACAAGATGCTCATTAGGTCCTGCTTAGACCCAGTCTGCCGGAGGGAGCAGTACTTAGAGCCTGAATGGGGTAAGTTGTGGTTGGGTTTTTTTCTTTATTATATACAAAAAAGTGAAGATCTATGTTTTCTGTGCTTATCTAGCACGAAGCTTTCTATGAAGGGAAAAATGTAGCAACCGATAAGATTCTGTTTCCTCATGTTAACAAGAATTATGAAAGATTCTTGCGGTCTTCACCTTCAAAGTGTTCTGCAATTGCAGGTTCTCAGTTCTGCTCCTGTTCAAGCCAACAGCAAAACTCCAGCCACCTTTAAAGTGACTGGGTTAGCATCCTTCTACTCTCGTAGAGTAGCAGTGAGGGATTAGAGCCGCTTCACATTCTCTGTTTACAAACGTATTAATATTCTGGTTTACGGCCATAGCCTGGCTCAGTATCAGCCTTGAATTTGAACTCTTGAGTTTGTAATTCCTCATCGTGTCCTCAGACCATTTGATCTAGACCTTGACATCTTCCTCTTGGTAAAATGGTGAGAAAAGAAATTAGTTTTAACATGAAATTGATTTCCTGAAATTCCATGAGACTGCTTCTCCTCATGATACTTTGCTAACAAGTTAACGATCCCATTTATTTCTTAATCAGTACACAGCAAGGGACCCCCATGTCTCTCAGGCCTTAAAACCATCCATAATTTTAGCCTTGAGGATACCTTAGAAAATTGGAGCACACATCCATTTTTATTCTCTTCTGCTGAAGAGCAGATACTCGCAATCACAGAGGGGTTACCCATTAATGCTGTATTTGGAGGCTCAAAGATTGAACGGTTTAGTATATTTTTGCTGTGTCATATCTGGAGAACAGATGCTACTTCTGTCCTGAGTAGAAATTTGGTATTTCTGGCTATTTATTTTAAACGTAAAAAAAAAAAAAGGCAGGGAAACAGAATTTACTTGGAGCTAAGGGTTTTCAATTGTGCTTTGTCTGGGCAATAAAAGAATGCTGCTAGATGAAGGCAAGCTACAAAAGCGGAGTTCTTCCCCCCTGTTTATTGTAATGTAATTTGTAATTGGAGTTTTTGTTTGATAGCAACCTCATCCAAATGCAGTGGGAAGAGTGCAGCCAGTATGAAGAAGCAATCTGCTGTTGAAACTTAAGTCGCCACTACACAGAGCGTTTTGTATGCATTTTATAACTAGTATTAAAAGACCGTAGTTATTCCATAGTACTAGATGCCCCATGTGAGTCCTGGGAATGGGTTTTGGTTTCGCTTACTACCCGTCATCAATACTTCAGCATTGTGAGAGTATCCATAGAAGTTCTAAAGTTTCATCTTTTCCTGTTCTTGTCTGCTTTGTAAGTGCTCGGGACTGCAGACAGACACAGCCATCTGCCGCTCTCCTATATAGCTTCTAGGAGGGAATTAAAATGGATGCTGAATTCGCTCCTTAGCCTCCATAAGAACAACTGCTCTGTAAATGTAACACTAAGAGGCTTTTCGGTGTAGGGCCAATTTAAAAAGCACTTACTGTCATGAATAGGCCTTTCTTTCTTGGGCCCCCGCAGTAACAGAGCACTTAAGGCTTATGGTTACCTTGAAGCAATGAATGGCTCTATTGACTTCATGCACTAAAGTGCTTGACTGGATCAAGTTTATTTCAGAGGACTTCTCGGATGAGAAAAGGTTTACAGAATCCGACACACAGATAGGAGACAGGCTGACATACGTTTCATCAGGGCACAGTTAATATAGCCAGTAACCAGATATCTGGTTTTTTTATAACCTAATGAAGATACCAGGAAAAAAGCTTACAAAAGAATGAAGATGGCATAGAGGGAAAATAGAATAGTAGATGGGGGCGGGTAACAGGACCCACAGAGCTAAGTAAAAATAATTATTTAAAGTAATTTTGTAATTTTGGGTCTGGTATATTGATTCTGTCTCAAAGCAAATGTGAATATGGAATTTAAAAAGCGCAGCTTCTATTTATAAACTGTGCAAAAAGGTTGCATATTGCAGGCATTAGCTGTCTCCAGCTTACGGATGCATGGCTCCCGCCTGTATCGGATCTAGCTGGAATAAAGAGGCTGTGTCTGCACAGATGCACAGTCTCCATGTCCTTCCCAGAAAGCTCAAATGTTACCGGTCCATTCTGCTGATTTTTTTTTTTTTCCCCCCCTGACTGCTGCTGCTATTCAGGTGTATGTCTGTGAAATACGCTACAAGATGTGATAACGCCAGCTTGCCGTGGTAGCTGCAACAGGTTTCCGAAACAACCCTTTGAGCTCACCACCCTTTCTCAGTGAAGGTAGTGGAAGACGAGCAAAATCTGTTCCAGCTTTCCCCGGTTTTGCGCTTTGAAGGGGAGAAGTCCTTTTCTAACACTTGCTAATGCAGGCAGGTGGTCCTCTACTGTGTGGTACGCATATTTTCTCTGTGCAGGGCTACGTGGGAGTGTGGGACTTGATTTCCCTGTTCTAGGACCGTTGAAATAAATGGATTTGCTCTGGGTGAGCTGAAACAAATAAAGCTCATTGCTGGGCAGCTGTTACCTGGTCGGGACATCCCCCGGGGAAAAAGGGACATGACATGGATGACAGCCACCTACATGAGATAGGCCACCTTTTCCCCTATCTTTTAACATAATAAAATTGATTTTAGTGAGCTGGTTTTTCTCCTACAATAAACCATATACATGTTAAATAATTTTGCATTACATACAAAAACAACGACCCAAACAAAGCACACTCTGACATCTTCTTAAGAAGTAGTCTGCACTGGTAGAGTGTAGAGAACCCCGTAGAGGAGTGTCTTGTAAGAAATGTTTCTTGAGAGCAATTGAGATAGCATAACCAGTTCCGATACCGGGAGTTGTTGTTTTCCTTCCCAAGGTTTTCTGATGTCGATATGTATCCTATACAAATAGACTTGGCATACATCGCCCAGGAGGCCGGAGAGATCGATGTGCGGTCAGTGCTTGGCTCAAGATTGCCCGATAGAATAATGCATCTGCTACCACATCAGCAGTCATCCAAAAAAGTCAGCCTACGAGAGGGGCTTCAGTACAGGGTGCATGAAAAACTGTATTTAATGATGTGGGGTATTTTCTCAATCTTATGAGCATTTATATAAAGGAGTCTAGCCCCTGTGTCCCACAGTAGCATGTATTTTGCATATCATCAGTGAATAAATATTATTTAGATCTCTTAAACAGGTATTTTAATGTCTTTTGGGGCCATAAATTGATGTGTTAGAAGAAATTTGAAAAATAAGAAACCTAGTAAATTCTTGCATTTTGTGGTAAATGAGCTGCTGGTTAATTGATGAATAAATTCTGCCTGTGACTATCTGCAGATGTTACTGTGACTGATAAGAAGTTGCTCCACTTGTGTCAAGAGCTATCATTCATTACCTTTCAATTGGTAGGGTTATCGGTCTTTTAACAAAAGCAAGATACAAGCAAGCAACCTCTTTTTTTTTTTTCTTAGAGATGGAACTGAGTGCACTTTTGAATGCATGCTTAGCTGTTGTTTTAGTTTGAAAAATATTCTTACCATACTTTAGCACGTGAAACAAGAATAAAGGCATAGCGTTAACAAGGAAACAACATATGCCTTTAAGAACTCAATAGCTGCCTTATACCAATGTATAGGACTTCCAGAGGTCTTTTTGTTCTCAAAGCAAGGCGGGCATGGTGACTCTCTAGTGATGCTTGGTAAAGGCTAATTTTTGACTGTCTTTGAACATCCAAGTTGTGTTCAGAATCTCTTTATTAATTGCATTATTTCTTTTAAGGCCAAAAGATTTCATTTAAGTTTGGGGACAGATGATTTAATGTATTAAACTATAAATTTAAAAGCAGATGCAAGGAGAATAGGGGAGGGTCTGTGAAAAATGGGCTGCAACACTGTGAACAGGGTTGCCAAAAAAATGCTTTTTAGTTGCCAACTGTATGTTTTGCGTGATGATCCAGAGTCAGTGGGCTTTTACTTTTTCTGGTGTTAGCGCATGTTTCTGATACTTCTTAGAGATTCTGGCTTTTTTAGATTTGTAATGTTCTAAAGAGTGACCTGCTCTGCACCGCCAGCTAAGGGATCAGATGTCCCTATTCCCGCGTTTGCCATTCTTTTTGTTCCATTGTTACCTTTACAGTGCTAAGAATAGCAGAGCAAATACTTGCTAGGAAGTGAGATTTTTAAAAAATTCTGGTTTTGGAAGGTAATAGATAAATGCATACATCAAGAAATGATCTTTGACTTTTTTCCCCTTGTATATTTTCTTATTAAATTAGAGGGAAGGAGGGAGAAAAACTAATTTCTTGCAGCTGCATTTTCACTGGTCTGATCAACTCTATAATCCTGGAGAAGTATTTGAGCACTATGAGGAGTTAAAGCATCAGCAGGAAATCTGAAGTGACTGTGTCCTGCCACTGTAATGCAGTGCCACACTTAGAATTGTTTCTCAGATGTCCTTTCCAGATTCAGGACAGAAAAAGAGAAGTATTTTTAAGATACAGTGTCTGTATTAGTGCTGCCGGGGGGAGATGGTCTTCACAGAGCCCTTGATGATCCTTGGCTTGCCAGCAGCAAACCCAACTGATGGGCAGGGAGAAATCCTCGGTGTGCTCCAGCAGGTCTGGGTGGGAGGGCAAGCAGCCCGCAGGACACTTGTGACCTGCACCCGCCTCGGGTGGGCCGTGACCGCCGTGGGCGTCCCGACACCAGCGTGAAGTCTGCTGAGAAGGTCACGTGCCCTGCACTTTGGGGACGGCCAACAAATACCATGTGTCATTTGTAAACCATTTGAGATTGGGTTGGTGCTTACCCGCACCAGTTTCAAAGGTCTTATGAGGATGCTCAACCAGATTCCAGATTTCATTGTGTTGTGATGGCCAGGGGAGGACAGAGAACCTGCCTCCCATGGGGACTTACTTCGATGCAGTCAGTAAGACAACAGGTTTTTATACAAATTGATCAGAATTCACAAAATGTACATAAATTGTTTGCATCACAAGTTATGTCAAACCACCACCGTCGTTATAGTACAGACAATTTTGTGTTGTCTACAAGCGCGCTTTCTAGTCAGGTATTTATTTTAAGCAACCAATCTATTAGAACATTACAGTACCTCTCAAAAATAGATTTTCTGCATGTATAGCATGGATTATTAAATTAGGCAGATGAATTATTTGTCATTTTAATTTTTATTTGTATTTCCAGTTTGAAGTTGCACTTGTAGAACAGCATGTTTTGCAAAACAAACTTTGCACAATCAGGTAATATATTTTCATTATCTTTTATCTTACCATTCTAGTTCTATCTTCTAATTAAGTATCTGAATAACTAATGTAGTGGATATTAATTTTTCATGATTGCTATAACAAATCTCATTTCATCAATGAAAATAAATATGCAAAGCATTTAAAGCCATATACCTCAGAAGACACAGAGATGTATTGAAAATCCTGTTGTGCTTTTTCACTATTCCGTATCCTTCCAAAAGTGCAGAACCTGATTGATCCCTTTTGGGCTTTTTTTTTTCCTACACACTGGTGAGAAAATCTGTCTGTTTCTGCCTGAGGGGTGTCATTTAATTTAACATTTAATGGAAAAACAGAGTTTATGCTGCTTCCTGCAGAGGGACAGTCAAGACTTTCAGCTGTTTATCTCCAAGACTATAGAATTCCAGCACAAGCTAGCACTGTGCGGGAGTGTTTCTGTGCTTTCCCATCGCCGTTTCCAACCCAGCCACTTTCCTATCCGCTGACTCGGGAACAGGTCTGAGCCCAAGTCTAGAATATACAAGCACTGTGTGGGAAAAAATGGAAGAACTGGACTTGTTGAGTGTGAGGAAAAAAAAAAAGAGTGATAGGAAGACCTGGTAGAGATCTGCACATATGTGGAAGAAGCTGTGAATTAGAAGGAAATAAAAGTTTTTTTCTGTGTTAACTAGGCATAAGAGAAGTTACAATCCTAAGTGGCAGTAAAGGAACTGTAATTTAGACATAGGAATCTCTTTCTAGCTGTAAGGATAATTAGACATTCTAGTATACTCCTGAACTACCCATAATCATATAACTTTGAAAGTAAAGTGAGCAAGGATGGCAGGAATGATTGTGGTACTGTTGATTCTCACTTGCTGCAGTGAATTGGATGTCTCAAGCTCTCTCTTCCAGTGCTTTTTATATGGTAAATACCGTACCTCTACAGGTATTTGCTCCAGAACTTGGGGGGGGACGGGACGCAAACCTTAAATATTTTTTCTGTTCCAGCAACTAATGAACTTTTTCCTCATGTGCTTTTCCTACCTGGGGCCCTACGTTCTCTTTCAGCCTCCTCCTGAGGAGTGCTCCTAAAAGGAAAAAGCAAAAAGAAAAAAAGGCATTTGTTTAGCAGCTGTAATATCTCATTTGAGTTTTTCCTCTTATGTCTAGCAAATCCTGCTCTGTAATGGTGGTGAAACATGGAGTGTTTTGGGGTGTAGTCTTTAGGCATATCTGCAACAGTGTTTGATGCAGCGGTGACAGCAGTGTTTACTTCTGTGGCTGTCAATATTCAGTAGACTCATTCCTACAGTGAAAAGTACATGTATTTTAAAAACAGGCTTCTAAGAATTAATCTGAAACAGTCAGAGTGAATTATAAAGACATTTAAAATGTAAAAAAAAGTGAGAATTTGTGTTTGCTGTTTTTCTTCATTTCTATATCATTTACTGGAAAGAAAGATTTTTGATTTCTGGACACTGAATAATCCAAAGTAAAATAATTTTTCTGTGATATGGTGGAGTCCAACTATTTTTGTTAAGCACCGGTGGATACGAAGGAAAGGGGAGATAATTTTTGACAGGGACAGTGTACTTTTTATTGTCAAAATTGTATTTTGGGGAAGAAAAAGGATTTTTTTTTGGGGAAAAAAAGCTATTGGGCTGTCTGAGAAAATAGCCTAGTGTGATTGTATCTTGTACCAAAATAAAAGATAGCAATCTTCAAACTCCTACTCATAGTATGCACTCATAGTGTAGTTTTCCCTCTTTCTCTCCACTTCTTAGCCTTAATCCTAGGATATGATACTGCAGACATATGACTGTGTTTTTCATGTTACTAATGAGCATGTCCTGTGGATTATCACAGTCTAATTCTGCATGATTCTGGGAGCTGTCTTGACTAACTGGCAATTAAATTAAACAAAGCAAAAAAAATAAAAACCATAACCTGAAATCACTTGCCAGGGAATTAAGTACGTTGTGTCTGCCCCCGCCTCCCCTTGGAAGGGAGGAAAGCAGCACAGATGTGAGAAAAGGATGTAAGTTCTTTTTCTTTTATATCCCAACGGGTTGCACACTCTTTCAAGAAGCAGAAGAGACGGGTTCCCTGCCACTCTCTGCTAGCGGCTTGGCTCAGCCCCGCTTCAGACTCACCACCTGCAAGGGTTTCCAAACTACCCAGGCTTTAGTGGTCTGAGATGAACCTCCTTTGAGTCCTCATGCTGCGGAGCCCTTCTGTCTTGACCCAAATACTTGCGCAGCCTGCTAGACAGGCAGGAGAGGGCATGAGTGATGGTCTAGCCTGAGGGGCAGAGCGGTAGCCCAACAGGCTTCCCGGGTGGTCCCAGCATCTACTGCATGCAGCAGTCACATCGTGTACTAACCATCTGTTCCCGCAAACCTTCGGTTAAGAGGAAAGCTTAAAAGTTCTCTTTGTGAGCCAGATAGAGCATCGTGTACTCTGGAATGTATTTTGGCTGACGGTTGATGTGCCATCTTGGAGTAGCTGCAGATCTCCTCGGGAGACAACTGAACTTCCATTTCCCACGTTCCTGGGGAGTGAGCTATGGCGTAAAAGTACAGCACAGTCATCTCCTCCACCTCCTTGTCCCATTCTCTCCTACTAGTGTTTTCAATCTATTCTTGGAACGATGTTCTGTAAAGAATTTACCTCCCTGTGATATTTTTTTGTCTGGTGTAACATGTCAACAGAGAGACAAAGACAAGACCTCCAAATATGCCAATAGGCACTTAGCACATGTTCCGATTTTGCTTGCCGGTAGCGTCTGATTTGCCTAAGCACGTACATAGATGAATGTAAATGAGGGTTATAGGTTTCTATGTGACAGAGTGTACGTAATGATTTTAATGTATTTCACAGGGGTTTTTTATACTTCTGTTAAATGATTGTTCCCAGCAGGGAGCTGAGCCTTAGAGATGGTTTTGCCTTCCACCCAAGCCCTGTTCCAATGAATTTTACAGTTTCAAAAAGATTTCAAAGTACTTGCAACTCAGTCTCCTGGCATTTACCTAAATTGTTGCTAATTCATGTTCATTTCTCTGCCATTATGTCAGCCACTTAAAGAATGAGCATATTTTATAGTTGAAAAAAATATTAAAAATTCAGACTTTGTATTTTCTTAAATTGTTATTAAATCACTTCATTTTGCCATCATTATTTGAGCTACTTACATTTGAAAAGTAGTGGAATGGATTTCCTTTGTTTTCAGGGTATAATCAAGATTTTGAATGATACTTTTGGGGAAGTCATCTTGGTTGCTTTTTTATCCTTTTGCCTGCTATGCTATTTCCCTTTAACAACGGGTGTTAAAATCCCTTCCCTTTGACATCTGAACGCATAGCAAAGAACATATCCTTAGGGAAATGGCCTTTGAGCTCTCAAAGAGCAAACAAAAGGTACAGGAGAAGTTATTCCTTTTTCTATCCTTGTACCTTGCACTTTGACAGTTCCAAGCTTCGTTTTCACTGTTTAAAAGCATATGTTTGGTCATGTGATAAATACTTCTGTTATCTATCCCCTTCTAAAATTCTAGTGAATACAAAGCACCGTAATGTTACTGTAAGAGCAGAGAAGCACGAATTTAATACTCTCTTCTATAGTTACAGCTACAGGGAGTTGTCTGCACTAGAGTTCCCTTAGCTTGTGTTTCCATCTCCACTAGCCTCCTGCTGTAAAACCTGAAAATACAAACATTTACATCTCCAGTGCCCATGGTTTCCTCCTTGTGAAGCAGGGATGGTAAAACTCCCTGCCATCAGGATACCCTGATCATTGAAAGTCTTCAAAACCAAAGTTACATGGTAAGAGGGGGTTACGTTTGAAACCGTACTGGGTTTTTTTGAAAAATCTTCTCTCATGTCAAACGATAGAGAAATGTGTAAAACCACAGCACGCAAATTCATAGCTCGATAGATATTTTGGAAATCCTCTCCGTTAACTCCCGTCATCATCCTTTCTTCGTCACAGAACAGAGAGGCAGCTACAAGAACAAATCAGTTAGTGAAAACATTCTAGTGAAGTATATTTGTCTGCATTCTTCTACTGCTCTAACATTTTTTTGTCTCCTTTTCTTTTTCACAAAATGAAGACAAGTTAAAAAAAGCCACAAGGAAAAGGGTCAGGTTAGTTCTTTCCTAGCAAATTTTAACTGAGTTTGAATGACAGAGAGAGGTACCCTCTGAGAAGATGTCTTCTGCATAGTTCAGGAATATTGATATGTCCTCCCGATAGGACGTAGTGTAGAGAGGTAAGAGCAGAAACCTATCCATGTATTGGCACACCTCTTGGTCCCTTCGCTAAGGAATACTGCCAGGCTGAAATAGAAGAGGATGTGGAAGATTGAAGTTTGGTTATTTACATAGCCTAATTCTACTTTCAAGAATTTGTCATCTTTCAGTTTGATTTCAGTAGGTTTAAGGAGGCCACTGCCTTGTCAGGGGAAGCCCTAACAGTACACCCCGAGTGCCAGGAAACCTCATAAAATCTCCCTACTCCGATCAGTGATGATCTGTGATTTTTGGGCAATCTGATCATAGATTTTTTTTTTAATTGCTGTTTATGCTTGGTTTCTAACACTGCTGTGAATGGTGATTCAGAAAGACTGTTTTGAACACTGTTACAAAGAAGACAACTGCAATTTTTCTCAAGGAAAAAAAGAGAAAAAGGTCTGCAGGAGATGATTTGCTGACCCATCCAGTTCTGTGTCTTTGTGAAGCACTTTTCTCAGGTACATCCAGCAGATGTTTTGAAAAGTTACCACTTACAAAGCACACGGTATGTCATTAAGGGCTTTATTTCCCCAACCCCCCCCACAGCTTCATCAAGGCTTGGTTGTAAACAGAGCATCCTTATCCACAAGTATGTTTAGTTTTATGAAACTGTGGTTTTTAGCAAGAGGTATTAAGGGTAATTGGGAAAAGCTGAAGAACTAGATACAAGCATTGTTAACTTTAGTGCCATGGTTGTGTGACAATATTCTGAGGAAATGCGATAAAATCTAAAAAAGCAGTGATAGATGACTGCTTGTTTTATCAGCAGTTGTAACTGTCGCTTGCAAACTGTCTTTGCAAGTTTTATTGGAAAGGGTGCTTTATCTTGCTTCCTGAGTTTTGCTGCTATGCTGATAATGATGGTGCTTTCTATCTAAAAATCACTATAAAAGGGAAAGAAATTGCTGTGGATTTACAATAATATTTCCAAATTCAACTACGGTATCTGATACTATAGATACTGCATATGCCATGTGGTGCAATTGTAAGTCGGGGGGACAAAGGCTTCTTCCCCATTTTCCCCTGTTAGAGGAGGGAGACATTGTACTGAGAGTACGAGGGATTTAGCAGACAGGGAAAACTGACTAGGAAAAAATGATAAATACTGTGTCCCTGTGATAGAAGAGCACAGGGAGCACGCTGCGGCAAGGGCTGTGGGATGGAGGCGTCTGGCCGCGGAGCTGCGCAGTCGTCTGCAGCTGGGGACCCGCTCAACCCGCTGGTTTCAGTCCTTGCACGAGGGCTCCCCCAGCAATAGAAATGCCTCCCCATCCTTCTGCCTAGAAATCTGGTAGCTGAAGTTTATTTTTGAAGTATTAACCTTCTACGAATACCGAGCGTTAGCCAACCAGCCAGTCTTCCAAGATCTCATTTGATAGACACTCAGAAAAATGTCATTGCTTAAGGTTTCTAGGAAGAAAACGCGCACTGTGTTTTGAGGGATTCGCTTAGGCGTTCTCAGCTCTGGCTCAGTGAAAACCGAGGGTGTTATAATAGCCCAAGTAAAAACCAGCTTGTCAGAGCTTCTCAAATGTAATGTTACTTTATGCCGAATATAGCGGTCAGTTCATGAGAGGAATCCTACAGGAGATAATTAGTAAGATAGTTGTCCTGAAATTGGATGGGTTTTGTCCAAAGGAAATCATCTATGATATATCACCGGAAGGTCTATGTGGACGAAGTGTCAGTCTCTACCAAATTACTTTCACTAAACTGCTCCCAGTCAGTGTAAAGTAGTTTGATTTTTTTTTTTTTTTTGTCTGTTAGCTTGATGACATGAAATCTAACCAGCAAGTATGGTATCCTGTAGATCCTGAATTCGCAGGATAAAATACTCTTGAGATGCCTGGTGGTTTCAGGTTTGAAGTCAGTATCTTGTCAAACCTGAGACAGATCCCATCAGGTTGAGCCTGAGGAGGTGGAGATACTAATCTGTAAAAGAACCTCTCGAACATGGAAGGTTCCCTTGACTTGGAGTGATGCTTATTTCCTTCAGAAGAGGAAAATTCCTCATTCTCCTTTTTCTGTTTGTGGAGAAAGCCAACATCAGTTGATATAAGCTCTTAAAGAAAAGAAAAAAAAAAATCAGAATGTGAAAAAATTAAAATTCCAAAGCAGCTGTGTGCCATTCATATGTTCCTATTTCAGTTCAGAATATACAGATAATGTGTATGGATACATACAAAGATAATTTGATGGATGTATCTTCATTCTCAATTACTAAAAATAGCAGAGGTGCAGTTTGTTGCTGTTGTTATCCAAATGCTTATAATTTAGGTGCAGCTTTGCCTCCAAATAAACAGGGAGGAGTCTCCCTCTTCCCCTATTTTGCTTCAGCAGAGTCTATGTTGTATAAAGAGATTTATTCATTTAAAATACCCACCTTGAATGGTGGAATTGGTATAGTGGATAGCTGGATAACTGGTACAGAACAGCACGCCTTTCACAGGAATGCTGAGGGAGTCCCTATGGACAGCTGATGATTAATAAAGTATTTATTTTATTTCTCTTTACTGTTTCTGTAAACATATATTGATTAAAGTAGTAAATGCTACTGGCTTGAAGGTCTTCAGAGATGGTCTCTTATTCTGGATGTGATCATGAGGATTTTAGAAAAGTCAGTTGTCTGAAAATAAATGAGCAGTGAGCAATTTAAATAGAAATGTTCCCTTTGCCAATGGAGAAGAGTACATGTATTTTTAATTTATCACAGATCTATAACATCTGTTGATATTTTCTTTACATTGTTCTGCTGTTGTGGAATGGATTTGCTCTGGCATCATGTTACTGAGTATCAGGCTGAACGCTAATTTCTTTGCTGCCGTTTGTGAATGCAAAATCGCATTTTGGAAACACCTTTCAATACATACACACTCCAAGCAACTGTTCTGGCTTCTCACGCATTTCAGCATAATATCCAGTGTGGTCCATGAACCCATGCGTCATTACAGTCCCATACGGTAATAATTCTGCTTTGGCCTGGGCTACTGTATTTCACATTCTGATTTCTGGGGGAATGCAAATGGCAGTGCAGGATGTAGTCAAAGATGTTACTGGGGCTGCAGTCCGGCTTTTATCCTTCGACCAAGAGCCTGTTGCCAGGTTATTTGGTTTCTAGCGCTACTGTTTGTGAGAGGTTTAAGGCAGAGGAAGCTTAAAACAGTTCCTGTAGTGAAGAAACACTGGCAGTCAGTGATGTCAAGATTTTGGTAGATGCTGCAGCGAGTTTCAGGAGGTGTAGATGTGATTTCATTTGTACCTCTGGTTAGAAAAGCAGAAAGCATATCCAGTTAGGTGATCTGACTTCGCTCTGTTCTGGGAGCGCTGTGCATGGAGCAGCTCCTGCCTGATCCACAAATGCTACTTGTCCGCAACTGTCCCGGGCATGCTTTGTGCCCCGGGGGGGGCGAAGTGTGGCAAAGTGAGAAAGTGCCACTGGTGCTGACAGGGAACATCTGTGAAACAGCAGCAGCTGTGCATTAAACCCTCGAGTGTCAGCACCTACGCAGGAAACCTTTATGGTTGCTGTAGGTTCAGTCTGACAGAAGAGTGTAGCCCCTGTCAGGAGTGGGTTTATATGTTTCCAGCCCCAAGGAAACAGGCAGGAATTTGTGCATCGTAACCGTATCAACCGGGCTTCTGTGCGCAGCACAGAAAATTTATCTTGAGAATGAAGAATAGCTCAAAAAAAGACCTTAAGTCAAACTTCATAGAAAAAATAGGATTTCTTGGAGTCGTCGTCTTGTTGTCTTCTGTATAATTGCGTGATGCTTTGAAAAGAACTTGGTAAATAATGAGAAGCTGATTCATCTGGGGATAATTTTAGCCGCAGTCCTAATTTAGACTTTCTGTCAAAAACTTTCAAAGAGCAGCTATGTAGAAAGGTGCTAGAAAGCTCCTCCTAGCTTGAATTCATTATCTTCAGAAGTACTGGGTGCATCACATCTTCAAAGCCTCGTTTATTTTATTTGTAAAGAGTGTCTCACTTTTTTCCGACAGCAGCTGTTGCTGTGAACATCTGCAAGTTGATCTGAAGTTGTGGTAAATGTAAATCATTACGATACCGTCTATAGGCAAGCAACTGTGGGACTGTAAAGTTAATGACAAACAAACTAAATGCATTCTAATCATTAATAGTAGTAATTTTCATTTCCTTAACAGTTTTTTCAAAGCCTCTTAAATCACACTCAGGTTGAAAGTGTTATGGCTCGGGGTGGGTTGGGGGAACAGAACAACGCCACCCTCACACGTGCACTAAAACAAAGTTTGCAAATGCACGTACAGTATTCAGTTCTTCTTATCCAATTAGACTTTCAAGTGGTGAGTGGAAATAGTGCCTGCATACATCTGTGGGGTTTGTGAGGCTTCTTAGTTTGGGAAGGTGGAAGTTGTCTGTGTACAAAATCTCAGTGCCTCGCTAGAGTTCCCAGACAGTGGTAGATTCAGCCAGTTTTTCTCTCGTCTTTGGCATGAGCTGGTGCCAGATGCCTGAATAATTCAAAATGATGTAATCGGCTAACGTTTGTAATGTGAAATCGTACCAGTCATAAAGGGGTATATAGTTCCTGTTATTTTGCCTGTTAAAGGATGAAGAGTTTGAGCCAGGGGCGGGGGGAGTCAATTAATAAGTCCTTCACCTTCGCATCCTTTAAATTAAGAGACTGCCATGGAGTGCCTGAGCAAGCACTGGGGGGGAGCAGCTGTGCTCCATACGTGTCCTTGTGCATCATGTATACCTTATCCATACGGTGTATCACGAAGTGATGTCACTCTTACATCACCAAATATTTATGAAAACTAAAAGTATTTACTACTCCTAGGATGGCATACCAATAGGCATTTCACAGGGTCCTTCAAGGCTAGCTAGAGTTGATGGTCTAAATGTCACCATTTCTTTGTGGAATATTTTTTTTTTTCCAGCAGGCAAACGTTGTTAGTATCTCAGCAGTTTAATACCTGTTTTGGTGTTTTTTTTTCTTTTCTGAAGCCTTCTGATAATAATCTCGCCAGTTGACTTTCCAGTCTCAGCTTTTTGGAAAATTGTGAATTTTTAAACATAAATGTTTAAGTTTGGAAAAGTGTTAAGTTTGGGAAGTGCAAAGCTGAGTTGCAGGTATATGATATGCCATTTTCACCTTTTCTGGTGCTGTTCTGTTTCATCTAGCTTTCTCACAAATCTTCATTGGCACTGAGAGCGTGATAAAAGTAACAGCTTCTATCTCAGCAGTAAAACTGCAAATTTGTACAATAGTTACACCTCGGCTTCTTGTTGTGAAGGAGGAAAAAGCAGTAATTTCAGTGCATTTGGAGTGAATAAACTAGATGTCCTTTGAAGAACTACAGACCTTTCCTTTGTGTTAGCAGGAGCATCAGGAAGATGCTCTTGAATGCAAATGTCAGGAGATCCAGTTACTGCTGCCCTTTGCCTCAGTGACGAACATAGTTCTCCTTTCTGGCGGAAACTGAGGGTTGTAGAAGTTGGTTGAGGCGTGTGACAGTCTGGTGAAGGTAACTCAGACACAGCTAAGTTGGGATACTAGAAGCAGGATGAGGTAAGCCAGACTGAAATGTCTGCTAAACCAGAGCTAGGTTGAGCAGTACCGCCTCACACCTCGTTTCTCTGCTCGGTACAGATTCCCCAAGGCTTGCCTTTACTTTCTCTTCTCTCGATCCCAAACCTAAAGGCCTAATACTCTAACCTGGCTATACAGCCCACAATAGTTTCACTGTCTCTCCAGAATGAAACTTTCCCTGGAACAGATAAACAACCACTGCTCTGCTCATACCCATATAAAATATTTTCCAAGGCTCTCACCTGCCTGCGCAGAAACGGATGTAAGTAACTTTTCATTTCAGCTTTCTCAACTACCCTGTGCCCAGAGAGATGAAAGTAGGCCAGGGATTTCAGCTGCTCATTCGTGCACATAGTCAGGAATAATACTGAAATCTTACACCAGTGTTCACATCAATTAAGATATTTAGAAATAATTTTCTCTGGATTGCTTTCACTTTCGCGAGTTGAGTTTTTTGATAGAGCCTTTATAAGGTAATATAAAGGGCGATTATATCAATGCCGTTTTTGACCAGCTTGCCATTGAAGTATCCACTTTAAATGCGCATGGTGTCTACGGCAACTCTGCACAGGCTACTGCCAGACTCTTGGCCTTAGACTCATTGTCACCAGGCATTAGAGAAGTGATGAGCTCTGTCAAAATGTGCTGTACAAGCGGTTACCTTGGTTTTCTGTTTCAGCAAATCACATTGCTCCGGAGGCTTTTGTGGTGATGATTTACTGTAATATAATGTAAAAGTTGTGCCAGGGGAGGTTTAGACTGGATATTACGAAAAAAGTCTTTCCTGAGAGAGTGGTGAAGCATTGGAAGAGGCTGCCCAGGGAGGTGGTGGAGTCCCCATCCCTGGAGGTGTTCAAGGAACGTGTGGCCGTGGCACTGCGGGACATGGTTTAGTGGGCATGGTGGGGTTTGTTGGTTGATGGTTGGACTTGATGATCTTGTAGGTCTTTTCCAACCTTAGTGATTCTGTGATTCTGATTCTGTGAAAATGTAATGGTGTGGAGAATATTGGTGAGCAGCTAAAGGCCAGACTCATGGAGCTGTTTGAGCTAATTCAGGAATGGTATTCTGAGGTTGTAGTAACACCCGTTTATACATCCAATGCTAAATAGAAATGCCATTATTCAGTATGAAATAGGGACATGGAGCAATAACAAGCAAAATAAGAAGTGCTCTGTACCCCTGGCAGCCATAAACAGATTCTTCTCCTTGGCCCAATAGATAATATATCAAAGGTTTTGAGAGTTTACTGTAACACTCATGGTGACTTTCATGGACATTGAAACTGATAAAGCTTCAGTAGTTTGGGATGAAGTAGAAAGATGTTTGCAGGCGGGAAGAGTGTTTTATGCAGGCACTAGTTTTCTGAGGCTTTCTGGTGCTAGACAGCGTGGAAAGAGGGAGCTAGAACTTTCTTGCCCCAAATGACTAAACTACATATTAGAAGGTAATAAGCATATAGATAGGAAATTAAAAACAAACCAACAAAAAACTCTACACAATGCTTAGTGACAAGAGAAGTGTGAATGGCACAACATTGAAACAGTAACGCAAGGAATCTTGGATATTTCACACACTTATTTCTCTGAGAGCTCTTGACAAATGACTGTGTTTTGAGATGCATTTCACCGCAGCTGAGCAAAAAGTAAGGCTTTTCTTAAGCCACTTCGACATCGGAAGCACCTACCTGTGTGCTTAACGCTTGACTTGAAGTGTTGCTTTTGTTGACATTGTGCCCAGACAATCCTCCAGTAATTCTGCGAGTTTCCATGAAGCTTTCTTGTTGTTTCCCCTTATTCCCAAGCCGCTCTCTATCCCTTTCTAACTACTGTTTCTTCTCTCTCTTCTCTCTCCCTTTTTATTCCCCTCCTGGTTCCCTAGGGAGATGAGCTTCACCAATAGTTAAATGATTTGTAGAAATAGCTAGGAATCAAAGGTTGCGGGTCGGGGAGCCTCACACAGGAGGCTGAACCGCTGCGTTGCTTTTGGCTTTCAATCTTGCCGTGCCGTAGCTGTCTGCCAGTTCAGCGCTCACACCTTGGATGTTCCCGTGTTACCGTCAGATGACAAGAGGGTTACTCTGAACGGCAAAATGGAGGACCATGGACAAACCAATGCTTTTATTGAATGCCTGAGCAATATGAATTGTTAAGGAACAAGCAAACAAGAATGCCTCCAGTAAGGCTGCTTTTACCGAAATGGAAGTGATTTTTAGTTTTAGTAATACAAAGCCAGTCTGAAGCGCTGATACTGACTTGAGCTTACAGTTCAGAGACAATCAAAAGTATTTTTGCATAGCACGATGATGTCTTTTTGTTTGGCTGGGAAATCCAGTCAGTTCATTTATATTCATCAAAAGAAGCTTTTTGCAATGCAGTCTGTTATCATGAGCCTCAAAGTCCATATTACGTATAATCCTTTTACAATGTCTTCATAAATATGAAAAAGAAAAAGGCATACTAGTCTCTTTGTTTCTTTTTACCTCTGAAGATGCCAGTTCCAGGGACAGGGAAGAATTAGATTGTGTACTGAATGGAGGAGATGATGAAGGTGGTTAGATAAAGTGTCCTAAAATTTAACTGGGTCTCCCCAAAATTGAACAACCCATTAAAAAAAAAAAAAAATTAGATCTAATTAATTATTATCTTCCTGTATCTCCCACCTTCTTCAAATACTCTTGAACAAGGACTCAAATCCCTCATTCCCCTGGTATTCCTCCCTCATGGTAGCCCATATATTACTCTAATGAAGACTAGAGGTTTGGGGGTTCAGGGATGCTTATCTAAATGGGGAATTGTATCAGTTCTTTGAAAACTAAATTAATTTGATGATGAGCAACTAAAGGGAAGAGGAATTTTATAAAGAAGATATAGATTAAAAAAACCCCAAAACACTCAGACTCAGATCTGTCTCTCAAGTGATGTCAAAATGACCCTTAAAAACTTTCCATGAGCCTGAAGGTCTCAAAGTGGCGTAGGCACAGAATGTGTTAATTCTTTGTTGCGGTTTCAAAAGCCATGTGTCTACCAGCTTTTACTTTTGAACAGGGTCAGTCTGCCTACATAGTACTGTTGGTTTTTTTTGCAATCTCTGACGTTTGAAGAGGATAATAATAATTTATAAATTCAGCATAGAGTATGCTCATCACTGGCTTATTCCAGGCATTTTATGGCTCCAGAAGGTGTCATGTGCGAGAGTTTCCATGTAATAATGCTGTGAGGGTTTCTGGCATGCTCAAAAGCAAGCGTGATAGGTACCATACTTTCTCTTTTATGTATTTAAAAGGTATGAATTTGAGTAGATGCATGCACTGTTCATATATAACCATTTAAATTCATTTTACTTTTACTAAATAATGTGTGTTGTCTAATAAAATGTTTCCCTACATGCATGAATACCTGAATTGATTTAGAAAAATAATCTAACATGTACCCTGGCAATATTTACTGAAAACTGTAGATTTGTATATGTGTTGGGAGTAATTAATGAGATCAGGAAGAGCTTTTCAAATGGTTTCAGGGAAGAATAAAAGTTTCAGCAACAAAAACCTAACCAAGCAGGTCCTGTGGGGTTTCTGAAGCGTAGGCAGGATTTATTCATCAGAATGAAAAATAGTTGCCCCTTACCTTCCCAAAATGGTGAATGATCTTGGCAGTCATGATTAGAGCATGACTTGAGGCAGTTAGGGAAGCTGTGAAGTTACGTGCAACTTCTGACTTAGGCAGAGCAGGGTCTTGTCTTCTGCTTTCCAGGTCTCTGACCATCAAATCGATTGTTCTGAAGTGAGTCTGATTTTAGGGGAAAGCGGTTCCTTTTGCAGTAGAGGTTTTTAACTTTTTTTTTATTATCGCAAGTTAAAAAAGAGCAACATTTCCTCAGAAATTTTGATGGAAAAAGATTGCTTCACACCTAGCATAATGCAGTAGAGGTTTAAGAGAGTTTTAACGCTGTGACACATTTAAGCATTAGTTAAAACATGACGAGTTGTCATGCATTGCTTGCTCGCACAAGCTTGCATTTGGTAACGTCAGCTGAGCACAAAAAGAAATACAGAGGAGAAAGCAACAAGGTCATAGACAAGATAATGGTCAGCTTGTTTGATTTCCAAGTATAACTACTTTATTCTGGTCTTGTTAGTATTACTTTGATAACAAATAAGCTATACCTGCCCTGTATAATGCTGTTCCCTGAAATGACTATTGCATAATACACATGCACACACAGACAAGTCTCCCGGAAAATGTAATGGTGAGATCCCCGTCAGAAAAAGAGAGTTGAGCCCGCCTTGGCAGTCATTTAAATATAGACTTTCTATTACAAAGCTATGCTTTTCATAATGCTGATCCCGCTGTTACACAGACCGAGGGATCGATTGCTGTACGTGACGGCTTCCTTCTGGAGCACTTGCTTGTCCCTCCTTTCTAAAGGGAAACAGTGTGCGTGAAGGGAGGGGAGGGCTCCAAGTACACATGCATTCGGATGCTCCAAAATGCCCCTCCTGATTAACTCATATTTCAATGTTGCTATACAGCTGACTGTAATTTTGTGTGTTTCTTGGTGACAAATTGTGGATTTGAAGCCAAAGCGTGTATCCTGGGCTGCATCCAAAGCAGCGTGGCCAGCAGGTCGAGGGAGGGGGTTCTGCCCCTCGCCTCCGCTCTGGTGAGACCCCACCTGCAGCACTGCATCCAGCTCTGGGGTCCTCAGCACAGGAAAGACATGGACCTGTTAGAGCGGGTCCAGAGGAGGCCATGGAAATAGTCAGGGGGCTGGAACACCTTTTTCTGTGAAGAAAGGCTGAGGGAGTTAGGGTTGTTCAGCCTGGAGAGGAGAAGGCTCTGAGAACACCTATTGTGGCCTTTCAATACTTAAAGGGGGCTTATAAGAAAGACAAAGAGAGACTTTTTTAGCAGGACCTGTAGTGGCAGGACAAGGGCTAACTGTTTGTAACTGTAAGAGGAAAGATTTGGATTGGATGTAAGGAAGAAATTTTTTATGATGAGGGTGGTGAGACACTGGACCACGCTGCCCAGAGAAGGTGTGGATGCCCCATTATTGTAAGTGTTAAAAGCTCAGCTTGGATGGGGCTCGGAGCAACTTGGCCTAGTGAAAGATGTCCCTGCCCTTGGCAGTGGGTGGGACTAGATGATCTTTAAAGGTCCCTTCCAACCCAAACCGTTCTATAATTGTATGATTCTATGATCTTCATTAAACAGTGATGCTGCATGGATGTATTTCTATAGATTAATTTATTTGGTTTAGGTGCATTGCAGTCTTTAAGAATAACGATAGGAGGCTTGAACTCTTCCCTAGCTAGGTATCTAGCATAAAAACAGCAGACTATGTCAAAACACAGTTGGGACAGTGACTTCTTTCAGTCTTGGAACAACTAAGCAGATTTCTTTGAGAGTAGGAAAGTGAAATAGAACTAATACTCAAACCTCCTTGGAAGTACTCCTTTGGAATAAATTTCACCGTTCTTTTCTAAATATTAGAAGAGAACACTGCTTTGCCTTGCCTTCACTTTTTCTTTCCGTTTTTCACTGTGCAGAACTGTATGAGCTCAGAAAGACTCTGCTTAGTCGCCAGCTTCCTCCCCCAAACACGACACAGTGCCAGGCTTCATCTAGTTCTGCATGTTTGAAGAAGCTGCTAAAGATAACCAATCTTCCCTCGCATCACTGTTAGCAAAGAATAAGCATGTTGAAATTAATGAAGCATGTAAGTGGTAAGAGAGCAAAAACAGGTCTAAGAATGATAAAGCAGTCATCTCTGCCCAGAATCTTTTACCTAGTCTTTGAAGAAAATTAGTCTCTGTTTTGAAACATTACTGGTAATACCTACCTTGAGCACAAAGGGTGGGGCAGATGGAACTGATGCAATGGCTTTATTTTGTACTTTCTTACATCAAGATGATTTTGATACGAGGGTTTTTTGCCTTGTATTCCACGTCTTCAGCTGGAAGAGGCAAGTGGTGGCTATTTACAAGATCATTGTATGCCCCTGCTTGCAAGTATGGGTGAAGGACTAATTCTCAGCAACTCTGACAAAATCATTCCATCTTCCATTTTGTTGGTACAATGCTACCGAGACAAGCTTTATGAATGAACTTTAAGGTTCTTAAGGAGCTTTAAAGGTGGGGAGCAAGAAAAATAAAATTAAAGTTAGAAAGAATAAGGTAAAAGCGAAGAACTAGAAACAGTATGAAGAAAGATGAAGGTAACAAAAAAAGAAAAAAAAAATGAATGAATGTTAAGGCAGGAATCAAAATTACATAAAGCACAGTCAGCTGGGGGTGGAAGTCAGAATAATCCACTCAGCAGTTAGCAGAGTATACTAGTTTACTCCAGCAGAGTCCCAGGCTAGTGTATAGGCTGCAAACAGAGGTTTTTTGTTTCTTGCTTCTTTGCTTTAAATTTTCTTTTCTTACCCTAAGACGTCATTCTTCAGGTAGCCTCTTGACATGAATAGAACTATTTATGGAAGTTTGATTTTATTCAGCATGAGTAGAACTGGCAGATTCTGACCTCTTGTAAGTTTTTAACATTGTGTTCTATGTTATACATGTAGCTAATGCTGAGGAAAGTCTTAAATGAATGAGTCTCAATGAATCAAAATTATACTGGTTTACACTGTCTTAAGGATATAGAAAACTGAAGCAGGGATGGTGTTTTAAATATTTTTTATGGTTATTAGTAATAGATCACATAATTTATACTAGCCTAGAACACAGGATGTTGCAAATGCAGTGATTAAGATGCGCAAACATAGGATAGATAACTTTGGGCCTGGGAAGACGTAAGATAATGCCATAGAAACACACTTTTCTTTTGTTTCATTGATGGTCCTAAGTAGTATTAAAGATTGTTGATATTTAATTATAGATGTCTAGGAAATTGGGATTGGAAGCCCATTTTTGTAAGTATAAAGACAGTAAAAAAAATCATTGGTTTGAATTTTGCTATTTGGCTATTCATCATTCTAAGTCTGATTTGGAAAAAATATTAAATGCATTAATGCCCAGCGTATAAAGTTATATTTGCCAGGTACTCCAATGCACAGGTAGCGTGAAAAAAAAAAAAAATATACCAGTGGATTTGGCAGCAACTCTTAAGCGTCCCGCTGTTGCCGGTGACCAAGGATTTCTTTGCCAGTAGCTTATCCCTGAAAGTAGTTTGTGTAGATTGAGGAAACAAATTTATCTCATCCAATTTCCTTGAAGCAAGAAAATGTAATAGAACTGTATGAAGGGAGGTTACAGATCAGTGACCCCTAAGAGATGCCTGAAAAATAGTGACGGTTCAGAAGTGATTGGACACCTTGAGGATCATCAACGTTAGCAAAGAGGCATCAGATTTTCCAGTGAGCTCCTCAGGTAGAACCTCAAATCACCCATCTCCCATCTTCAGCATCATTGCTGGCAAACAGGAACTCCTTGATTCTGTCACGTAAAAGTACATGTCAGGAACTGTTCTTAATGTGAAAGGGGATCACGGGACCTTTCTTTCAGTTAACAGCATCTGTTCAGGCTCGCTCTGTTCTGGTACACTTTCCAGCCGCTCGTTCTGTGCATATACCCAAAGGCTGACCCTGCCTATTGCCATATGCTTGGGTGGAATGAAGTTGAATAGTGGAAGCCGTTCAACTGCCTAAGGAACACATCTCTATTATTCCTGCTTCTTTTTGACTACCCTCCAGAAATCAGACCTTCTCCAAGCAGTATCTCAGGGAATGAACAGATTGCTGAATTTTGATGTACGCTCACAAGCATTTGGCAAGGTCCTTCCCATCCAAAAGCGGATCACATTGCGTAAATATCAGCCCTGCACATCCGCAGCTCTGTCTCCTGAGGGGGGTAGGCTTGCTTTTTGTGAACCGATGGACTCAGATGAATAATTTCTAGATTATTTTAAGTGGTTCTTCTCTAGGTTACTGAGTAAAAGAAGCACACACTTTGAGGCAGCACTGAGATTTTCTGCGAGTACATTGTGTTTTAATCCATTCCTAATACAGAATCACTAAGGTTGGAAAAGACCTGTAAGATCATCAAGTCCAACCATCACCCCAACCCCACCATGCCCACTAAACCATGTCCCGCAGTGCCATGTCCACACGTTCCTTGAACACCTCCAGGGATGGGGACTCCACCACCTCCCTGGGCAGCCTCTTCCAATGCTTCACCACTCTCTCAGGAAAGACATTTTTCTTAATATCCAGTCTAAACCTCCCTTGGCGCAACTTGAGGCCATTTCCTCTTGTCCTGTCGCTCGTCACTTGGGAGAAGAGACCAACACCCACCTCCCCACAACCCCCTTTCAGGCAGTTGTAGAGAGCGATGAGGTCTCCCCTCAGCCTCCTCTTCTCCAGACTGAACAACCCCAGCTCCCTCAGCCGCTCCTCATAAGACTTGTGTTCCAGACCCCTCACCAGCTTCGTCGCCCTTCTCTGGACACGCTCCAGCACCTCAATGTCCTTCTTGGAGTGAGGGGCCCAAAACTGAACACAGCATTCGAGGTGCGGCTTCACCAGCGCCGAGTACAGAGGCACGATCACCTCCCTACTCCTGCTGCCCACACTGTTTCTGATCCAGGCCAGGATGCCGTTGGCCTTCTTGGCCACCTGGGCACACTGCTGGCTCATATTCAGCCGGCTGTTGACCAACACCCCCAGGTCCTTTTCTGCAGGGGAGCTTTCCAGCCACTCGTCCCCAAGCCCGTAGCGTTGCCTGGGGTTGTTGTGACCCAAGTGAGGACTCGGCACTTGGCCTTGTTGAACTTCATCCAATTGGCCTGGGCCCATGGATCCAGCCTGTCCAGATCCCTCTGCAGAGCCTTCCTGCCCTCCAGCAGATCAACACTCCCACCCAACTTGGTGTCATCTGCAAACTTGCTGAGGGAGCACTCGATCCCCTCATCCAGATCATCGATAAATACATTAAAGACGACTGGCCTACTACTGTGTGAATGCAAACAGAGATTTCTCCTTTGCAGGTACACTTTGAGCCTCCTCATTCCCTCATTTTAAGTTAAAAGAATAATTTCCAATTGAAGCATGCTTATGCAATAATGAGTATCTTATAAGCAGTTCATAATTAAGGAAAACATGTGTATGTCAGTATGAAGTAGAAGTTTCCCATTTATGCGTTAGACTCACAGTCCTATGAGATAACTACACGTTATTACTGATAGTTGGCAACGTGGCTGTGTAAGGCCCAAAGACGTTTAGTGATTTGCTTACTTTCCCAAAAAAAACACCAAACAAACAAACAAAAAAACCCCCCACAAAATCCCAAAGCAAACCTTAATTTTATTTGTGCACATAAGAAATTAAATAATTAGAGCTTCCAGGTGAAATTTGTATAGCTCTTCCTTTTGCTTTTGCAAAAATGCTTTAGATTCTGCATCTTGTGTGTTTCAACAGACTCTGCCAAATTGTATAGCATACTCCTAATTTCATCATTATTTTGCTCAGCACAGGAGGAAAGTCTACAGCTGGAATAGAAAAGCTTTTAAAAATACAAGGGCTTCAATGATCTAATAAGAAAGTAGGATCTGTAAAACATACAGTGACGAAAAGGCAGCTTGTGAATCAGTGTATCGTAATCAGATTTTTTTTCCATCACATTCTAAGCAGAAACCTTTCAACAGCTACATTAGGCCTACAGTGAGATCCCTCTACAAAGCAATAGCCAGCTGCTGGCCTTTTTAGTAGCAGTATATAATAGAAGAATCTGACCCAATGGATTTTGACTGTAGAACTTTTTTTTTTTTTGGTAATGTTTGCATTCATATTCAATATGAGTTAGCAATTAGGCAATACAAGTAAAGTAAGCCACCTTTTGGTATTTCTTCACAGTTTACTTGGGTGAAATAAAAAATGCCAAAGATTTTTCAATGCTAAAAAGATACAACTGTTAGTATTGCCTTTTGTCTAATATTTGTGTGAACTACTTCAATCCTGTTGTTTCCTCCCACTGAATGCGAAGTATTGCAAAAGGCAGAATGATAATGTGCAATGAAATGGCTGCAGTATAAAGTCTGCATAACATCTAAGCCATTCTTCGTACCATTCCTTAACTAGTAACAGAATAGTTAAAGTGGTATAACTTCACTTTAAAATACTATATTGTGTTACTTAGGCTGGATGGAAACAAAGTGTTATGAATGATATGAATGTGCTCTGGAAGTAGGTTTCCACTCTTTCTGTTATCCCTTTAGCCTTTTGGTAATGGAGCATAAAAGTCCCAGATCTTACAGAGCTAAATTTCAGTATCTCATGTTTAACTCTTCTAAATCCACTCTCAATCCCTTAAAAATAAAATTCACCTTTTTCCAGATGCCCAGAATACTTTCAGAACAGACGCTTACATAAGCAATCGGACAGACTTGATTCTTCACCATTTTGGGCAAAGCAGGATGGAAATCTACAGCTCCATCAGAATAGCTCTTGAAAGTATGAGGTCTTCATCGGTTTAGTAAGGAATTAGAATCTGTGAAACATGCAGTGACTCATAAAGCTGCCCAAGGCATCCTGTGAAGCGGTGTATCATAAACAGATTAATTATTTTTCTAAGTACTAAAGAGCAACCTGTACTAAACAGTACCCTTGCAACAACTACATCAAGTCCACAATGAAAAATCTCTGTATAAAGAAATACCAGCTGCTGGCTGCTTTAATAACAGTAAGCAATAGGAGAGCCTGATCCATTATTACACTTCAGTGCAATAGGAGCTGAAAATTTTTGATCGTTTTTAGGCAGTGCTACCCTATGTCAAAAGCTAGGTTAGCCTCACTTTAAATGTATTCTTAAATGCTTTATGAATTTATATTTTCATTTGGTAATTTAACATCTTCCCTTTCCTCCCCAAGTTTTTTGAGTGTTTCCGTGGAACTAAATTAATTTTCCGCATGCTGCTGTTTCCCCTCATTTTCATTTATTGTGAGATGTCAGGATAAACAAGATCGCTTATAAATATAATTCCTCTTCCTTTAAGATCAAAAGATGATTTTTTTTTTTTGTGAGCTGCAGGGTTTCCAGTTGCTCGGGATAAGTGGCTTTCTGAAAAAAACCACACAAAAAGGCAGTGAACAGTGTGTTGTCCTTGGCAATAACTTGGTACTTGAATGTTGTTTTCTGCTTTGAAGTTATGGATCCATCTATCCCTGTGAACCAAACCAGCTCTGTAGACTGCTGGAGGGGACGTTCAAAGCCTTTATGCATCATTTTCATCTCTGTTATGTAGCAGAGGGCTATATGCAGTGGGTTTTTTGGGTAGAAAATTTTAATCTTTCTGCTCCTCTCTCATCGTGGTGAGTCCAAGAGCACGCTTTTCTCTGGTCAATGCAATCATTTTAAAGCAAAAGCAAGTGTTGCAACCTTTCCAATGGATTAATATTAACGAATGGAGAATCTGTGTCTAAAGGAATAAAATAACATCACATTCTGTAGAAAAAGCATAACATTAACTTCACAAGGAAATGCTACTTGGAAGATGAAGAAACAGCAGAATATTCTAAAAATTATCGTTCTTCAGAGGTGTCTGTGTGGATTACTTAGCTATATCATCCATATTGTATTTTTTACATCCTGTCCCCGGATCGTGTAGCTATCTGTTTCTCGCTCACAGTGATCAGCGAGGGTTTGGCTAGGTTTTGAACCTGCTGCTCAGCTCCAGGCAGTCTGCGTTGTTGCTTACAGATGTGTTGACTCAAGCCAACTACATCTTGGCTTACCTGTTGTGACAATAAAATGTCTGGAGGTGTTTTTCTCCTGGCCATATGGAGATTTTTCTTCTATGCTTGTATCTGAGGCATACAGCTTTATGAGTCTTAACATCAGGCCAAATTCAGGTTTCCATGGCATTATTATTGCAGTTGAACTACTTCTGTGATGAAAGCGAGTGGATGTTAGTACGTGACTGATTATTCAAACAGAATAATAAATGTGTGATAACTTTAAAACAGTTCAGTAGTAACTCTGTGAGTTGAAGGTTCAAGTACTTATTTCAAACTTTGGAAGACTGTCTTGGAAATGCTCATTACTGGACATAGTTGTCTGGAGCACAAGTCTGCTGAGGAGCGGCTGAGGGAGCTGGGGTTGTTCAGTCTGGAGAAGAGGAGGCTGAGGGGAGACCTCATCGCTCTCTACAACTGCCTGAAAGGGGGTTGTGGGGAGGTGGGTGTTGGTCTCTTCTCCCAAGTGACAAGCGACAGGACAAGAGGAATCTGTCCCAGGGGAGATTTAGGCTGGATATCAGGAAAAATGTCTTTCCTGAGAGAGCAGTGAAGCACTGGAAGAGGCTGCCCAGGGAGGTGGTGGAGTCACCATCGCCGGAGGAGTTCAAGGAACGTGTGGACGTGGCACTGCGGGACATGGTTTAGTGGGCATGGTGGGGTTGGGGTGATGGTTGGACTTGATGACTCTACAGGTCTTTTCCAACCTTAATGATTCTGTGATAAGTACAGATAAGTCACCTTTTCCATACATCTATCTCCAGGTAAGGCGGTGAAACATGGTCTGTGACAGCAGTGGCTATGACTGAAAGCTAAAAGTACATCCTGGGCATTCTAGTGCCTCTCAGCACTGATTGTTCATGTGGAACACAGGTCAGGCTCCAGTCGTCATTGTAGCTGGGTGTCGCTTCCTGCTTGATCCACATAGCAGAAAGTTAGTTCCTTTGCAACTATCAAATGACCAATAACAGAAAAGCTAAAGCAGACCATAAAAGCTAATTCTGATACATTTTGATGTCCCGAAACCCTACCAATGGTGTACAAAACTAGCATTTCCAGGGAATTCACATTTTCAACCCAAGTCCTTCAGAGTGAAGGCACATACAGCCAGTGTAAATATTTGGCTTAAAAATAGCTGTTACTGGAGAGAGAAATGTTATCTTCTTTTAATTAATCCTTACCTCAGTTAAAAGATAATTGGAGAGTAATTGTCGTCTTGTAAATTACCCATTGTCTGATTTCTGAAGTAACATGTAGCTTTCAGAGGAATGAAGTGAGTCGTAAGAAATCCTTTGATTTATATTGTGTGCTTGTTTGTGGGTGGGGGTGGAATCATGGCTGCTTTAAATGTGTATTTTGAATCCAAGAAAAAATTTCTAAATTAAATACACTTTGTCAAATAAACTAATATGGCTTGAGAAAATAGGCAAGCTTATGGGCCCATACGCATTATGTCTTTTCTCCACTTCCTATATTTTTTAATGAACTGAAAATTCTGCTTATTTAACTGAACGGTGTAGTGAATGAAGTGAATGAAAAAGTTTCTGCTTGATGAGGGTTGAATAGATTGCTCTTTATTCTTCTTGCCAAGGAGTTAATTACTACATTGGTACAGTTGGTCTTTAAGAGTTGTACTCTCTCAAAAGCAGTCTGCTGCAAAATAGTTTTTTTTTTTTTTTCCCTCATCTGAGAGAACAATAAGTTCTGTGGAAAAGATGAAGGTAGCGAGAAAATGTCTGTTTCTAAACAATCCTGGACTTAATGCTTTTCAACATAAGCTGGTATTTGTTTCCATTGGCCCTTGAAGAGAAGTAAATTAAAGCATTATCAATGTACGAGGGTGAAAATGCTGCGATCCTGCAACTGGAGAGCAGTTACTCAGAAACAAGGGTGTTCCAAAATTATAGTTTTGATTAAGGGATCACGTGTTAGTGTTGGCTGAACTACAGCTCTGACTAGCTCCCGGTGGATATTCAGTGTCCTAAAATCGTACTCCTTTCATGACATCCTGCAGTTGAACAAAATGCCATAGAACTGGGCCCTCCTGTAGAGTACTGAAATACAGATTAGAGGGTAGTCATTAATGCTTGTATGTGAAAATCATGTTATATTCGTTAACGCTGCACTCAGGTTCCTAGTCCCTACACTGTATACATCCCAGCTCAGTTATTTCCAACGCGGATATATACAGTTTTATATATTTCTCCGAAGTAACATGAATTCCAGAGGTGAGTTTCTCCTGAGTATTGCCATCTATTGTGTTTTGCATGTTTAAGGAAATTTGGGTGTGTGGTTTTTTTTTTTAAATTAACCCTATGCCTTTCATTTCCTATAAAGTTATTATACAAATTGGTACAGGCTTCTGTAATAAATCAGCTCTGTAAGGTAATGAACAATGGTTGTGCAGAAGACTGATACAGAGGCTAAGGTTGCAGGCAGAATATCATACCCATTTGTGTATGAGTAATCAGGGTATTCATATTGTAAAGAATCAAAGGCACACATGAATAAATCCTGTTTTACTTATGTATTGACTGTTCTTGACAAAGTTTCTGAGATTTCAGGGACTTGGGAAACCTACTGGTTCTTCCTCCGCCACTGGAGGAGCATCTTTAATTTAAGGACCTTCAAGGTTGGGCACTAAATGTGGTAGAGTATTGGGGAACATTACACACATTTGTCATACTCTGACTTCCCTGCAGTATCAAATGACTTTGTGGCAGCCGTTTTTGCCTTTGGAAGTATAATGCAGGGATGATATGATTCATTTTCCGTAGGAAGTGTAACATTTCCCCGTACGAATACAGTAACGGCATCCTATATTCGCCAAAATGTGGTTATAATGACCATGGGTCAAATCTTGCTTCTATTATTCAAAGTTTTTGTTCGGTTTAGCTCAGGATGGCTTATACTTATATCCCTATCTCTTGAGACTTGAGCAGATGCTGGTTTATGTAGTTTTTAATCTCTTGTATAGAAAATCTAAATTTTAAAGGTTTATCGCTTCTTTTGTTTTTCTTTTAGTCTAATCAAGATTTTGTGCTTCCTGCTTTTCACTTTACAGCTTTGACTGTCACACTGAAAACCACATGCATTATTCCAGGGCAAAAATTTCAATTTTCTCCCTTCTTGTACTGCTTCAGTGACTCCAGTCTTAATTCTGCTTTAAAAAAAAAAAAATCTTCTGAAGTATTACATGAGCACATACATTCCTTTGTCACTCGATGAGACAACTGAGTAGAGGAACACATGCCCATAGGCACGCCACTTCATTCCAACCTGTTTATATACAGAGTGATTTAATGCCATTACACTGGTGTAAAACCATATTTGATGCAGTAAGCAATAATTATTCTCTTTCTAGCCACCCTCCCTCGCTTGCCTTTAGGAAGAACATTTAAATATCAAATGAGTATTAAAAAACAAAAAAACAATGGAAAAGTTTCAATTAATAATGTTTTTGTTGAAAGAGGGAATATTGCAAATTCAATGAAAAATATTTGAATAACATGAGGAAGAATTAGAAGAGTATTTTAACAGAATTAGCTATTCATACTTTTAATGTAAAAATTTATTAAATATAAAAAGTTGTATTCTAAATCAGTGTAGAAGGGAAAAATGTTGACTTCAGAAGTAAATACTTAAAAATCATCAAAACTGGACATTCGTGTTGAGATACAAATTGGATTTTTCAAAAAATCCTTTTAAAAAATGTTTTTTATTGTGATTGTTTGAAGTGTTGAATTTCTCATAGGAAAGAAATTCTGTGTTTTAAACAGTTGTAATTACAACTAGATAATTAAGATGAACACAGGCCTTTGTCAGGTTAAAAGTTATCTAGAATACCATTTATATTGTCTTTTAAACAATGTAATGGAATTTCCACAGACAATATCTTTACATGTTCTTTTGAAAAAATGTGATTAAATACTTGCCTAGTATAAAACTCATAGCAATGCCTTTTATAGTATGAAAGTGAAACGGATGACTTTCCGGTGTCGGGGCCTTACCTGATATTACCAACCTTCTGTCTTGAAATAGTAAATGCATCATTGGTCTGGTTTTCCTTTTTAATTAGCATTTAAAATGTCTATTTTTTCACACTTAGGCAAATGTAAGGTAATTAGTATTTGTTTCATTAAGGACTGAGATTGAACGCTAAGAATTGTGGTCAACTTCAGGAAGCATACATTTGTTGGGATAATTATAGGGCGATACAGCCTTGCCGTAACTTGGCTGTTCCACAATAACATAAAGCCCCAAGGTATACGCCATTGCAGCTTCCTCACTGGGTGACTTGCATAAGCTCTGTTGTTATTTCTTCTTCTGTATGAATCTTGAAGATTAGCAACTGTTAAGACAAGGGCTGAAATATGCTTGCTGTGTTAATGAAGTCTCAAAATCCCAGGATAGAAAAAAGCTTTCCTTAAAGTGCTGATAAATCTCTTCATACAGTTGGTTGCCTGCAAGGAGAGGAATATCACTTAGGTGTATAGATAAACCGAAAAGATTTAATCTGTAACAAAACAAGCTAAAGCAATGATGTCATTGTGCATTGTAAGTATTATATTTGGGTTGGGTTTTGTAACGCAGTAAAGGAGACAGCCTTCCCTCCCCCTCTGCCCGACAAACAGTTTTGTGACCTGGAGATAAAATTTACATCGCTGCCCAATAAAGTTATTTTAACATGGACACTTTTTAAATATTGCTATCGCGATTGCATGTTAGCAAGCAGCAGTACTATGTGTCCTCTGCCATTTTAATATCATTCTGTTTTCCTACATTAAGTTCAGGCTACTTGTTTCAGGCCCACAGCATTACACCTAAGCATTCATGTCATTACTTTTGTAGGTTTATTAGAATTCCAGCAGTGTTTTCATGTAACTTCATTCCTAATGTAGATTGACATGTACTTCGTATGACAGTAACATTACCTAAAATATTAATCCAATGTTATAGTCCAGCCCTTTCGGTCATCTAGTTTCAACTGTTCTTTAAAGCAAGAAGAAAGACTAAATAGGTTAAAGCACAGGGGATATCAAATGGATGTTTCATCCATCCTTTTCATAAAGCTCATTGCAAGGTCTATGAGCCTGACTTTTGCCATTTTAGAGCTAGAGTCTTTTTAACTTGGCAGATGGTACAGTGTGTGTGAAATAATGTAAAACAGTATAAGGTGTAAGATGAAGCTGACAAGAAAAAGAAAAATTTCAAAGACTTCCTTCATTTACACATACAGTAAATCATTCTTCCTCAATTTATCTTCTGTTTGAAGTTTTATTGAGCTATCCTTGTGAAAATGCTATATATCCCAGAATGCCTTTGGTTTAGATACAAGGGGCAGTTCTTCAACCTTCTGTCCTTTCTCTTCATTTTTTCTGTTTGTCCAATACAGTCTTACCACTTTCAGAGCTCCTTCCACGTCCAGAGGCTATGCAAACATGCGCTCCGCTGTCAGCTACACAGCTTTAACGTCCCCATTTCGCAAGCAGAAAAACTGAATGCAGTAGGCGGTGTTTAGTACGGCTAAACTATACATTTGTGGGACTGTTGTCTAAGCACTGAGGCCAGCTGGCATCAAGCACCCCGCTGTCCGTACCGTCATACTCTCTTACCTACTGAACTGCACCAGCCACACAGAAGTTACCTATTGGGAATGGCCTCCGAGCCATCCCAGCTCCAAAGCATGGCCGTTGCTTGAAAGATGACTAGCTGCTGGCATCCTAAGCCATGCCAGCAACAGTTCTAACAATACATCAAATTCGTCTACTTTAACGTTATATAATGATCAAATTCCAAAGCTCTGGAAGATTTATTGGCAATGCTTAATTTATTAATACCGGCAGAGACAGAGAGATTAACTGGTTTGATCCTAGAAAAGTAAGAGAAAGGTAGAATTAGAATTTGTGCTCTTGGTTCCTAGTCCTGTACCTATCCCTCCAGACAATACTGCCTTTTTCTCTTGTGATTAATAGAAAGTCTATTTGATTAGCAGTTCAGGGACAAGTATCTTAAGACACTGTACACCTTGTGAAAGCGTACTGTCCTTAGGCACTTTTCCTCAAATAATTTTTGAGTCCTCTTGTCTGGAATGTGTTATGTAAGTTGAATGCAGTGTACTATTTCAAACACCTCCTCCTACCTACACACCCATTAACATGATTAATACGAGGAGTTAGAATATTGCATGTTGTATAATTCTTCATAAAACTTACGCGGTAGAATTACTTTGAGTATAGTTCTGTTTGCGTTTACTGGGGAAGAGAGTGCCACGATCAGGCATAATTTCTTTTTTTTTTAACAACTTCACCATCTGGAGTTGAAGAAACCAATATAATTGATCTCAGATTACAGATATTGAAGCAATGTTCAATCGAAATGACTCTCTTAGCCCAGGTGAGTGCTAGCATTTCATCAGCGCCTATAGAACGCTTTCCTTTGGCTCAATCTCTTGTAATCCATGCGTGGGTCATTTTTGCTATTTTGAACAACCATGGAAGTTTGGAAGAAAGAAGAAAATCTGTTCTGAGCAGGCTGTGAGTTGTTAAGAGCACAATCTAGAAGGCTGTTGTGTGTTAGAAAGGGACCCAAGAGCATCGGTTACAGAGCATGTCTACAAGGCCTTGAAATGGCTCTACCTCTGCGAAGGATTTCCCGCAGCGGGGGGGTTGCACGCTCCTCGGCCCACAAGACGCTCTTCGTGCTGCGTTTTTTGGGCAGAGCCTGCCCACAGAATGATGAGGAGGAAAAGGAATTAGGACGGAGGCGTTGGAGCTGCTGCAGGGACTGCCGCTGAACACGTCTCCAGCTAGGCAGGTTAGGCTGTTCTGAGTCTATTTAAGAACTGCACTTACTGGGGAGAAAAGAAACTAGCCCCCAACAGAAATGCTTCCTACAGTTGCCTTAAAATATTCACCTAACAACGTGAATGGTGCAAGGCATTTTTGTCAGTTTGAACACCTGCTCCCCTCAGCTTATTTTGCTTTTATTGGATCATCTGTAAGAAACACCGTGCTCAGGAGAGCCCGCTGGTAGCTCGGCACTCTTCATTTGCAGAAGTAATCCATGTCTCCTGTCACATTCAACTTTGCTAGAATGTGGCAGGAGTTTACAAAAGTCGCCCAGACTTCAAGAGAAAACAACTTCCGCTGAACACTACTTGGGTGGAAACATAAAACATTTATACTCTTGAAATAAGCAATTCAATCATTCAGTCACTTTATATATACCTCATTGTGTAAGCATTCTTCTACAGGCTCCTTTCTCTGTCAAATACAAAATTTTGGTACACAATTGCCAAGAGTAAGAAGAGTTGCATGCACTACTTTCATTAGCATGGATGATGAGTATAGCATTTATGAAGAAATAATTATCGGGGAGTTAAAACTATGCGTATCTATAATAAATTAGCTTCTTCCCTGAGCGTTTCTGAACAAATGCAACCTTAGACAGGGATCTCATGGGGTTTTTTGAGCTGTGCAACTTGGGAAGAGCTTTTTAGCCAAGTTAGTGATACTTAACAAAGCAAAACAAATTGTAAAGGGAAGTTTTAAAAGTTTGTAGTTAAAAGCAACAAATCACAATTTGGCACAAGCTATGTTACGCTGCTGTCAGGAGGGGGGTCTGCTGATAATGGTGTAAAGCTGTGTACTCGCACACAGGCTCTCCGAGGCTCTCACCTGCGATGGCCATGTGATTTCCTATATATTCTTTTCGAAGAGAGTAATGTTAGAGCTGACTTTCAGAGCTCTCCGATTTTCGGAGTTTTCCACGGATACAGACAAAAAAAAAGGAAGTTGCTTTATAAATGTGAAAATAAGTTGTTCAGATAATTCGTACATTGCATCTTCCTCTATTTTAGCCTGAGTAAATGACATTGAAAGGACTAGCAGAGTCCATACAAACTCTGTCCCCGTTCAGGAATGCTTATGTCTTTAACCCTTCTCAGCTTTACTAGGGCGTGTAGCTTTGAGAAAAAAATCTGTGCAGATTGCTTTTAAGATTTCAATATGCATTTACAAATGGTACTTTTCTATGGACTGCAAAATGTTGCCACTAGTTGAAAAAATTGAAGCCGTCCTTATGTATTTGTACATGCATTCCTCATGAGTAGTCACAACTAGTTATCTGATAGTAGTGTGTTAAGTCTCTATAACTAACTTCTGTACTTTGACCTTGCTATATTCACACATGCAATTTATATATACAACATGAAATGGAGAAATACATCAGCTATCTTGCCTATCTACTTAATACATAGTAGGATTTTAATGGTGTTTATCACGTCTGAATACCTCACCTGTACTTGGCTCACCTATATTTCTTTTAGTCCTGGAATGGTTTTCCAGCTTCTTGCATCTTATACCTCTGCAAGAAGTGTGTCACACTCTGCTGTATAAGGCTCTCATTCAATATTTTGCACTCAATTTTCTTCAAACCTAATGCTACTAAATCTGGTAAAAGAGAATAGTGCACCAGCTTCACAGTCTCTGACATTTCAAGCCACTAGGTCGATTCTGTGTGAAAATACCTTTCTTTTAACAGTCTCCCTCAGTAATATTTCTTTCTTCTCCTGCTGGCATAGTATCTTCTATCCCCAAATTGCTCAGATTCAGCTTATCATAGCTTTCAATGCTCCAAACATGACAAGTACCTGTCATTCAGTATCTGGTGATCCATCAGGATTTGACATTTTTATTTTTCATGGTAAAAGCTATTTTGTGTGATTTTTCAAGGGCTTGCCAATTGTATTAATTAAGTAATTTTTTTCTACATTCTCTATAATTACACTTGCACTTACTAAAGGAATTCAGTTTTACAGTCTAACAGGACTAAGAGCAATCTCAATAACTTAAACTGTTTGGATTTTTTTCATAAAAAGATATACTCGCAAAGACATCAGAAATTTGAAGCGTTAATTATAATTTAATGCAAATAAATAACATACCATGCATCAAGTCTGGAGAAGAGGAGGCTGAGGGGAGACCTCATCGCTCTCTACAACTGCCTGAAAGGGGGTTGTGGGGAGGTGGGTGTTGGTCTCCTCTCCCAAGTGACAGGACAAGAGGAAATGGCCTCAAGCTGTGCCAGGGGAGATTCAGGCTGGATATTAGGAAAAATGTCTTTCCTGAGAGAGTGGTGAAGCATTGGAAGAGGCTGCCCAGGGAGGTGGTGGAGTCCCCATCCCTGGAGGTGTTCAAGGAACGTGTGGACGTGGCACTGCAGGACATGATCTAGTGGTCTTGGGGTGATGGTTGGACTTGATGATCTCACAGATCTTTTCCAATCTTAGTGATTCTCTGATTCTGTGAAGTTACACAAGACACCTGGAACTGTTTGCACCCACACCATGAGGTCCTGAGATGAGCATGTGTGTAGTACACATGTGTCCTTAAAGGCAGATGCTAAAGGGCAAAACTGGGGAGAAGTTTCTCTTTCAAGGAGATACGTTCAGATGAGGGAAGGGAAGAATAGCAATGGTTTGTAGCAACTTGATTTTACAGCTTCTTTCGCTGATCTGCGCACCAGGGACAGTTGTGATGAGTAGACGGTAGGTGAAGGCAACCACCCATATTTGCAGCAGGAGGCATGAAGTGGCATGAGTGAGAAATGCTGGCTTACTGTGGAAGGAAAATGGAATGGGAACTGAGTGAACTTGGGGATATGCTGGTCCGGTCATGAGCTATTTCTGTTTGTTCTGCCTTTGAAAGAATGATCAACTGTTGTCACTGGTCTCCTTCAAATTATTTTTTAAAACAGCTATAAGACATCCCAATATAAAAAATAATTACCTGATTGTTTTCATGATCTATAGCTACACTTTGGTAAAAATAAATAAATAATGAAAATGTATTTCAGACCTTTAATCTTCAATTTCCTGTAACGCTAAGTATTTATACCTACTATGAAAACAGAACACAATGGAGTCTTGACATTTATTTCAATAAGATTTGAAGGAAGCCCACTGTAAGGAAATGGGCTTTCATTTTCTTAGTTATTTTTCTGTGTAGTTGATGTTTTTTATAATTTAAAAAGTTTTCAAAAAAGAAAAACAACCAAAAGAAAACAGAAAACTATGAAAAATTGCCTGACTCATAACTGCCCTTGTTGTTTGATGCCTTTCTCAGTTCTGTGCAGGCGTGTGTGGTTTTGTATTGTGTATAAAAGCAGGGTCCCGCGCTCAGATTTCCCCAGCTCAATCACAGTGGGCAACAGACCATGTATGCTTATGTATCTTCTGCTTGGCTTACCGCTTGGTGCTTGTGATCACACGCAGCGTTTCATTTCCAATCTCACAGACGACAGCATAAAATCCAGAATGAATTTCTGCAGATGCCAGAAAGGCCAGGGAAAGAAGGACACGTACAGCATTGCTCATGGTTTAGTTTCCTGAAAAATCAGAAATAATTTTGTTCAAAACCAAATTACTTCTTTAATCCTATCTTTGCAGTATTTGACTACTTTTATTATTCATTTTTTAAAAAATATTATTTTTAAAGCTATTCTGTCTATTTCTTTTATTTAATAAGCAAGTTTTTCTTGTTTAAAAAAATTGCTACTGTGTCTCTGTTCATGGATTTCTGGGAATTAGGAGAATCCTTCAGAGGCTGATGAAATAGTTAAAATCCTTAGGTTTCCGCCTACCAACAGACTTCAGGATTTTGAAAGAAGGAAGTGTTGTTTTATTTTTGTTTGCATTGTTCAGCTTTGCTATAAAGGCATAACTAATTCATTTAGCAAATACATACAGGGTAAACAGCTTTCTGAGTCTTTTGATCTCCTATGTTTAAAAAAAGCCAAGTTTCCTGGTTCCTAAAATCTTCATGGTGCGGATACCGTACATATGATATTATAATGTTGCAATGATTCCTAAAATGCTATTTGTAAATACTGTGTTAAAGTTGGATTTGGTTTTACTTATTTTTTGCCTTTTTCCAGTTGGTTGGATATGGGGGGGAGAAGCCACTTCTAGCTTTTGTCTATATTTATTTTCTAAAATTACACTACTTCTAAAAATACCACAGACCGGCACGGCAATCTTTGTCTTAGTGCCTTAAAATCTTCACTTTGATCTTCTTCAAATTACTTGAAGAAATCAATGTGGTTTTTTCCCTCCTGTTTTCAGCAACTTTGGATTACTACTGATTTCCGCGGCTATTTTGTTCTCAGAGTTGCAGCTGGGTTATTGCAGGGTGGAAATGACTGAATCCCAAACACATGTTCATTGAGTCTTCTCGGTGGGCAGGGCCTTCGTTCTAGTTCTTGGATGTCAGAAATAAAAGTGGGTTTTGATTTCTAATATGTATTTTGGTACAAGGAAAGAAGTTATAGTTGTAATTTTCAAAAAGTAAGTATTTTTATCTGTTTGCTAGAAGTTTATCAATCTTGTAATGTGGTAGTGTTGGGAAAGGGCTAGAGCAAGAGCACAGGAGACAGTAGCTGGATTGAAATAGTAACATATTAAACTGAAATAACAGACATCACATGCAGGAACCTCAGCAAACCTGGTAACTTAAAGATTGTTTTTTTAGAAAAAATTAAATAAGAATTATTGTATAAGTAAGTCATTGACGTTTCAGTGCCACGTGGTATAAAATTTGTCTTAAATTGGTTGATTTTATATTTAAAAAGGCAGAGATATAATACTCATCCTTTTCTTTCTCTAATTCTGTGCAACACCAGTTCTTCACCTGAACATCTATTCCCCTGGGGTGCAATTACCCCTGCTTTTCTTGGTTTTAAGTTGAAGAGCAATCCGACTCACTTAATTTTGCACGCTGATGTGTTGACCAGAGTCAATGTGTTAGATCTCATGAGCCAGGCATGAAAAGGTGCCTCACCAAGGTTCTTGTTTTGAGTGGGAAGGCTGGGCTGGTCTCTCACTCAGACCTGGAATTTGAAACACTCTACAAGTCTGCTGAGGAGCGGCTGAGGGAGCTGGGGTTGTTCAGTCTGGGGAAGAGGAGGCTGAGGGGAGACCTCATCGCTCTCTACAACTGCCTGAAAGGGGGTTGTGGGGAGGTGGGTGTTGGTCTCTTCTCCCAAGTGACAAGCAACAGGACAAGAGGTAACGGCCTCAAGTTGCCCCAGGGGAGGTTCAGGCTGGATATTAGGAAAAATGTCTTTCCTGAGAGAGTGGTGAAGCATTGGAAGAGGCTGCCCAGGGAGGTGGTGGAGTCCCCATCCCTGGAGGTGTTCAAGGAACGTGTGGCCGTGGCCCTGCGGGACATGGTTTAGTGGGCATGGTGGGGTTGGGGTGATGGTTGGACTTGATGATCTTACAGGTCTTTTCCAACCTTAGTGGTTCTGTGACCCTGCTGCTACCTGGGGATCATTAACAGAGATTGAACAACTTCAATTCCTGTGAACTCTAGGGGGAATAATGATAAAACATACAAATCTGGCACATTTGCAGTACTTTAGGACTACCTAGATGGAAGTAATTTAAATGGCTTTTCAACTTTTCTTACTTAAAATTCTTTGGAAAAAAATTAAAGAAATCTTCCTTTTCAGAGTTAACTTTTTATTATGTGGGTTTGAGGTGTTTTGTTTGTTTGATGTTACAGCAAAGGCATGGTTTCCTAAACATAGTAAACCATTGTGCTACTCAAGAAAGACAAATTTATTTTAAAAAATCACATAGAACATCTCTGGTTTAACTGTTTCTCAAAAGTATGGGAAAAAAAAATGCCCCAGACATGTAAGCTTTTTTTTTTAAAAAAATTCTTTAGGATATATTGTGTCATCATTTTAATATAGATATCGCTTCTGGTTTTATTCTTATAGGAAAGATAAAAGAACAAAGCAAACAACTTCTGAATAGTGTTCAGCTTAGTCTGTGCAGTAACTTGAGAACGTCTCACAAATAGGGCATAAGAATCAATGTAAATTCTCAGCGTTTGAGCAGTTCTGCTGGTGTAGGGCTCTGTCCAAATTCAGTTACCATCTTGGCTCCCTACGCCTGCTCAGCTGCAGTCTTCAAGCAAGGGAATCCTTTTCTAACTGTTCTCTTTGGAAAGGCTTCTGAGCTCTGCGCAGGGGCACGGGACAGCCAGGCCTCCGAGCGCCTGCCTGCGGCGCACGCAAACGCAGCACCGAGGAGATTGCCTTCTGTAAAGTGAGAATTTCTGATCATCATTCCCCAGAACTTCCTCTTTTCTTCTGTGTCCTATGTCAATCCGCTGGAGTTCTAAGGATGGCAAATACTAAGTCAGAACTGATATTTTTTTTCTGCAATAATATATAGAGAAGCAAGCTACATTCTTCCCCATAGCCTTAGTAGATAATAATCAGATGTACTAGGGTTTTTTGGTTCAGCTACTCACTCACAGACTTCTGACTGCATGTTATTTGTAATGATCAATCAGGAACAGGAGTGACTGCCAGCAAGTTATGTCTTGTTGAGAATACTGCTTCCTAATTTTGTGAAGTTTTGAATTTTCAAAGGGAAATACTGAATAATGTAAGGGAACGGTTTTCAGGTAAACTTTAAAATTGCTGAAGTATTAAATCAGTGTCTGAAGTCAGGTTAATGTGGGAGAAAAACCAATTTCAGTGAAAGATTATAAATAATCAGCTGTAACGCCAAGGCCAGTGTCTCTCGTGGGATTCAGCAGATAGGAGTGCAGGGTCTGCCTGCACTCGGACTGCCCGCGGGTAATGTTGCTGAGTTTTGCAGAGATGAGACTGAATGAAGGCTCCCAAGGTCGGTCAGAGGCTGCCTTTGCCCTAGGCACACGTCACAGCAGCAGAGCCCGTTTCTCAGGTGTCCGGAGGAAGCGAGACTTCCCAAGAACAATGTGTTACAGTACTTTGATATGCACTGATTGTATCCAGGTCATTAGAGATTATTTCTCATCTGAATGTCTTCCTTTGTTATTTCATTTAAGATCAATTATTGTACATTTCTCAACACAATTACTGGGTGAAAGCTTTTAGTTTAAAGGAAAAAAGGATCTTGACAGTGAGCTCCTCCCAGTAGGGTCAGTGTCATCTTTGGTCTCTCTAAAGCACTTAACCCAACAGGGCTCTGCCTGGTCTTGAAACAGGAGTCGCTTGTCTTCACCCTGACTGCAGCTTTTTTGGCTCTGCTGAAGTGGAAAAATTCTGCTGCTTCCCAGTGCTGGATCTGTGTAAGCAAAGGATGAGGAATTTTACGCAGTCGGTTCAGCTGTGTGCTCTCCCACACTCTGTCTATCTATTTTGATGGCGAGTGGTTTAGAGAAAGAGAATCCATGTTAATGCATGGCTAACACGGGGGAGATTGATTTTGTCCAAAACACACGTAGGTGAATAACGTGATAATTTCTGTCCACACGCGCCCCGGCGAGGCCTGGCTCCCCGACCCCTCCCCAGGCGTTTGAACGGCTTCCCACGCAATCCTGCCCCTTTCCCCCAGGGAAAAGTAACTCTGTGTTACAACTCTGGTATCAGTATGGATCCAGTAACTGTTGTTTTTCTGAACTCTGTATTGCTGGCTATGTGTAACCGTGCAAGAATCCTTGCTTTTATGTCAAGGAAAAAAATAATATGCAAATACATATTTCTTGTGGAGAAACTTTTGGAAATGTGTACCGTTGTGGCTCAAAACCAGCTAGAAGACAAGGTGAAAGAGCTCAAAGCATACATACTTACAGCAGAGTTGTGGTCCTATGGGCAGGTCTCCTATTATGCTTGCTTTAATCCACGCTGAAAAAGAGGCTGGAGATCTCCACGGCTGGAGAGATGGACTTGCCAGAAAAAGCTTGCGTGAGTTCCTAGATCTTACTAATGTCCATGTACGATAGACGTGACCTGCAAATAGCTTACAGTGTGTATTTTTGTACTTCAAAGTTAGAGAGCTGGGGGGAAAGGGGAGTGGAAGTAGAGAACGTACAGATGAGAAGAGTTTTCTTTTGTTTTTTCCCACCCAGGTTTTTAGCTCAGACAAAAAAGTATATTTATCTACGCAGTGCTCTTTATAGAAATATCCAAACAGGCAATTCCAGTTGCTGCTTCTATTCTTTTTGAAGGTATCTTTTTGAATGGGCAGACAACATAGTTTATTTTGGGCTACATCCTAATTGTGTGCAGATATGCACCTGAAGTCAGGTAAAGAACATCTAGTTCCACCTAGAAGTCAGAACAGCAGTTTAAAAACTCTAGAGGCTTTCTTGGTTGTTTTAAGGGGTTCTTGGCATATAAATGACATGGAGAAAGATCAGTTAGATGCAAAGCCTGTATTATTCAGGCACTTCTAAACTGGATTCCTACTGCATAGGTTGAGATAGGGAAAACTTTACCTTTATTTTGCGCAGACCAGACCTTTTCTAGAAATAGAGCCTTTTGGTTACAGGTCTCATGTAGGACTCGTGTCAGTGGCTTGCTTTGTTTCATCACACTTCAGCAATTTAGTTCATTTATTTGGTACTTTCAACTGGAACAGATGTAGAATCACTGAGCGCCGGGACGTGAACCACTTGTTAACATTATTTGTTATGGTGCGTACTCTGTGTCGTGTTGCGCGGGAACTTCTTATTATGGTCACCATCCCTACTCTCACACTAGTGCCGCATCTCCTATGGGTAGGTCAGCCCTAGAGGGCATCCGGCATTTAAAATTGGGGTTCAGTAAAGTTAGTTTTGAGTGGAACCTGTTTCTCAAGGCATCAAAATATCTGACAGAAAAAAGTCGTTTAATTTCGAGTGGGGAACAATAAATCTGAAATTGGCTTTCCTCATCTCAAATTTCAGTTATACTTTTACTTACTGTAGACTTATTTTAAGCAGACAAAATATACCTTTTGGAAATTCCTGAACATTTGGAAAAACTTGTTCCTAAAACATATTTTATAATTCTAATTTGGAAACCTAGAGAATTGTTTTCCTGTTTAAATGAAGAATTTTAAAAACTCCCTCACAAGTCTCCTTTTTAACTACTTATATAATTTTGCTGTTTCTTGTAAGTGAATAGCATTTTTGTTTGTATTTATTATCTCTAGAAGTAGGTCGCTCAATGCAGAGAAGCAATTCACTGCTATCATGGTTGTAATATGACTATAACCTGTTACAACACTTTAGAACTAGACCAAAATTGCTAGCTTCGTTTTCCAGTGAATCACGGGTGAAATAAAAGTCCTGAAGATCTTGTTAAATACTTCTTGCTCAAATGACAGTGAGTCAAGTAAAAATGACAGCTCTTTTGTGATATGATGCTGCATCTTACGCATCATTCATTGCAAATATTTTGAGGTTTTGTCATGGAGGAGTCATTCATTTTCAAATTGCTAGGCAGGTGAAATCAGTCATGGCAATTTTGTGCCCCATTTCAGTGGTGTATTTCCAATAAGGAGGTAATGATTTTATTTTTGCTTGGAGACCAATATATTGAATAGAATAGTAATGTTCTGTCGTGCCTCGAGCTCTGCCTGACAAGCCGTGTCCTAGCACGGGGAAATGAACAGGTATGGCTCACCTCAAAAAGATTTGGAAGGACTTAGTGGAGGAGCACGTCCTGCTCCAGCCTGAGGGCTTGATCTCTGAGCCTCACTAGGGTCCGAGGTGGGGGGTTCTGGCATCCTGTGGAAACCCAACTCAACTGGATGGACACAAAAGAATTCCAAAATCGGCACTTCCCACCGGCTTTTGGCAAATCTGTTCAGATGGTCAAATGATGTCGAGACGCTGCCCAGCTCTCACCCCTGTCAGAAGGCACATGCCTCCTTCCCACAACGTGACAGCCAACGCGTAGGCTGGGACATGACTGCCCATTCAACGCCTTCTGCTAGTGCAGGGCTGGGAGGAAATGTCATCAGAGATTTCCTCAGCATGTACTGGCAGGGAAAGGAGGAGGTAGGAAGAAGAATAGAAAAGAGTAGGCTAGACTAGACTAGACTAGAATAGCATAGAGGGCAGTGAGGTCACCCCTCAACCTCCTCCTCCGCAAACTAGACAAAGCCCGAGTCCTCAGGCGCTCCTCACAGGACATGCCTGCCAGCCCCTTCCCCGGCTTTGGTGCCCTTCTCGGGACACATTCATGTACCTTAACATCCTTTTTACATGGTGGGGCCCAGAACCGCACACAATACTCAAGGTGAGGCCGCACCAACACTAAACACAGCGGGATCATCACCTCTTTTGACCGGCTGGTTATGGTGTGTTTGATGCCCCCAGGATGGGGTTTGCCCTCTTGGCTGCCAGCCCACACTGCTGACTCCCGTTGAGCCCCCGGCCAACCAGCACCCCCAGACCCCTTTCTGCAGGGCTGCTCTCGGCCACTCCTCTCCCAGTTTAGACTGGTGCCTGGCGTTACTCCATCTCAGCTGCAGAATCTGGTATTTGGTTTTGTTGTTTCATGCCATTGATGATTGCCCAGTGCCCCAATCTATCCAGATCCCTCTGCTTATTCCTCAGGAGAGTCAACAGCCCCTCCCAGTTTAGTACCACCCGCAAACTTATTAACTGCGCATTCAACTCCTGCATCCAGATCATTGTTTCAGAATTGAGCCCTGAGGAACCGTGTTGGTGACCGGTCGCCAGCCAGATGTAGCCCAGTTCACTCCCACCCTGTGAGCCCTGCCCTTCAGCCAGTTCTTCACCGTTTGTGCCATGTACCTCACATGGTGCAGCTCGTCCCACAGCTGGACAGCTTGTCCAGAAGGATGATGTGAGAGACAGTATCTAAGACCTTACTAAAACCCAGAAAAACGACATCCACTGCCTTCCCTTTATCCTCTGGGCATGTGACCTTATCGTAGAAGGATACCAAATTACTTAGGCAGGACTTTTACTTTGTGAACCCTTGTTTACTCAGCCTGATTATTGCACTGTTCTTTAAATGCCTTTCAGTAGCAGTATTATCTTCTCTGTAATTTTTCCAGGTACTGAGACTAACAGGTCTGTAGCTCCCTGGGTCTTCCCTCAAGCCCTTCTTGTAAACTGGAATAACGCTGGCTAGTTTCCAGTCAGCAGGGACTTCTTTCCATTAGACAGGTATGCGGATTATTTGGAGACAGGGCACAGGAGCCTAAACTTAGAAGTTGTGAGCTACAAAACCAGAGGAAAGCAAAGAAGGGTGGTGTGTAAATGGGTGATATTTTCAGAAACCAGGTAGGGATAGAACAGCCTGGGCAAAAAAGGTAGGAGTTCATAACCTCTGAAGGGATTCATTACTATGAGATATACTCTGGTCTGAGCGGAAGCATTACGGTTTTCTTTGGAGAGGGAATACTTCGGGGTACATCCGAGTGGCTGCTATAAAGGCCTTTTTTGCTTGTAGTAGAGTAAGTCTGAATGCCCAACTGTGTTCAAACCAGTGACTAGGAGAGTCGTGGTCTTCTGATGTGGAGGCAGCTTGCAGTGGAAAAGGTTTTTCTGGCATACAAAACTGGTAAGAGCTTGCTCGCTGTCAGATCATTGTCATTTTTAAAACAGTCTGTGCAGATTTTCCAGATCAGACAAATTTGCTGACTTGACTGAAAGAAAGATTTCCATCAAAATGTTTTTCAAATTATACTTATCCTGCATAGAAGTGTAGATGAAAGTTGCCCTATCATTGCACCTGATCTGTGTCAATAGTGTTCTAGTTTATGATGGCATTGGTATTCTGGATTAAAAAGTATGTTTTTCTTAAAAGAATATTAACTTAATTCTTTTCTAGGAGAGCTACAAAAGCTCAGCTAAGATACAGGTTTTGTAACAGTTGCAAATTAACTTTGTGAAATACCAGTTTTGTGTTAAAGGGTTTGCTCAGGTAGACAAGGAATGTAAAGACTTCCATTTCTAGTTTATAGGTCAGGTTAGTAATAGGGAAAAATTAAAGGCTAAATTTTTGGAAAGTATTTTATTCAGATAATTGCATTAAAAAGTCTTGGCGTAAGCACCTTGCCCAGAGGCATACAGAAATCCTGACTGGGATGGGAGTGAAATCTAAACTCTGGTTTCTCATCCCTACTCCTGTTTGTTCAATGTACTGTTACCTTATTTTTTTAACATTAGATTGACTAAGAAGGAACTGCAAATTCTTTTTGATCCCATAACAGTGACCTGTATGTTTGAAACGTCAGCTACATTGATGTCATTTGTACGGTGATCTATACTTCATGCTATGCTTGAAAGACGTCTCTAAGTTTCAAGTAGCACCAAAATGGAGATTAGCACTGTGGAGTAAAGCTAGCTAGATGTCTTTGTAGTTGGCATTTTCATAATTCTGAATAGCTACCAACTGCTGGCAAATGTTTGTTTTCACATCATTACACTAATGTCAAGATCAAGACCTTTGCTTCAGCGTGAATATAGCTTTGAGCGCTCGCTTGAATGTAGTGGCAGTGCAGCTGGTAGCGACAAAAATCTGTTTACTTCTTTATTTCTGTCATATTTGGCTAAATCCATTTTTCTCTACTATCTGGCATGTTAACCATACTCATCCCGTTCTGCGGAGCATTAACCTGTATTCCTTACTCCATTGCTGTACCTTCTGTCCTCAGCTCATTAACTGCTGTCCTTCACTGGGCAGCAATGGCGTGGTATTGGTAACACTAAGCATAACATCTGCTTTTTTTCTTGATTGCTTTTCTCTGCATTTTCACTAAATGCAAGCTTTTCAAAATCAAGATTACTCAAAGGGACTGACAGTAAACTGCTGGATTAAGAAAGATCAATCTAGAGACCTTGGGCGAAGTCTTGGCCCCAGAGAAATGGTCTATTACTTCAATAAGACTATATTTTGCTTGTGAGTGGTGAAAAATAAGCCCTGTAGTAGCTGTAAATGATGCTTACATGAAGAAATTACCTTAATTATGCATGACCTACATTTCAGAGGCACATTCTTAGCCTAATGCCAGCTAAAGTCGTGAGACTTCAGGTAGCAACTACTGTTTCACATGTTTTGCATTAGGTCTTGCATTTTTAAGTCCTGACTATTTATTTAGTGGGTAATTCTGGCATACGGTTTTGAAAACTTTCACGAGTTAGAGAATATAAAGTGCTACAAGGTTTCTCACAGCCTATCTCAGGCAAGTTAGAAGCAGGTAAAAAACCCTCTGCAAGTTGCTTTTCAGATGTGTTTATCATGCCTGAGTTACTGAAACCTATAAATGGAGAGCGGTTATTAAACTGGTCCAGAAACATTTCCGTCAGGATGATTTATAGGTCCTGATTTATAGGTCCTTATAACATTGAGTCACTTGGCACCCTTCAGGATGAAGCGTTACTTGGTTTCTGCTTTGCAAGCCCCAGTCTTTTTTGTTTAACTCAACATAGATAAAGTTCTGCAGAGAGTTGAGAAAGCTTTAGGCATAGGACGTATCCCCAGTGTTAGACATGAATTTTGATTGTAAAAGGGCGGGGGGAGAGGAGAGAGACATAGTTTTCTAATGAATAGCAGCTGAACAAACCTATTAATTTGGGCAGAATTGCCATAAGAAAGTAAAGCATCCACTGCAGAACAGATTATTTAAAATGTACTTAGAAACCAAACACAAGTATTTATTTTAAGTCAGGTGCTGATACTCACAGTAAAATGACAAGTGTTGGGTACAGTGATACCTCCTCATTTCCTAGGCAGCTTTAGTGATTTAGACTCGGTGTAAATGACGTGGAGTATAAATGATCATACGTTGCATGAATGCCTTTTATAAAAGTCTGCTGGCAAGAAATTACTGCCTTAGCATGCATGTATTGCTATAATGTGAGTAATGCAAACAGCATACCAGAGGCATGCTGACGTATCAAAGAAAAGTTTGGTCTTAAACACTGCTAGTGTACTTCTCTTCCATGATAAGTTGAAATTTTTGATGTAAAGAATGCAAGTTGATAAACAATCAGTGTTGTAGTTATGTGGGCTGGGATCATAAATTTCAACACTTTGCAGCACTTGAAAAAGAGAAACAAAAAAACCTTAGGCAAATTGAATTAAAATTATTTACGTGAACGCTACAAAGGTAAGAATAGAAACTGTTAGAGCCAGAGAGAACAGAAATCAGAGAAACAAACTTGTGTTTGGGACAAAGGACAAAGAGAAGTAAAAGACATTAAATCTCATGGTAACTACTAAGTCATTACTGATAGTCAAGAGGTCAGTTGCCAAAAACTTTTTTCAGGAAAAAATGACAGAACGACAGAAGGGTTGAGGTTGAAGGGACCGTTGCCTCTGGCCCTGTCACTGGGCACCACTGAAAAGAGTCTGGATCCGTCCTCTTTGCACCCTCCCTTCAGGAATTTGTATGCATTAATCAGATGCCCCCGGAGCCTTCTCTTCCCCAGGGTGAACAGTCCGGCTCTCTCAGCCTCTCCTCAGGTGAGAGATGCTCCAGTCCATAAGTCACCTTCATGGCCCTTCGCTGGCCTCTCTCCAGTATGTCCCTGTCTCTCTTGGACTGGGAGCCCGAAACTGGACACAGTTCTCCAGGTGTGGCCTCACCAGTGCTGAGCAGGAGGGAAGGATCACCTCCTTCAGCCTGCTGGCAATACTTTCTGTAACAGAAAGCTACAGGGTATATATTTGATGGCTTTCTAGCATTATGAAGATCATCAAGATCTATCAAGACAGAAATTGCAATTGTACTAGGAAGGCACACTATTTCCCTTACTGGTGACTCTATTTTTAAGAGTAGACATAAATTCAGTGAATGGTACAAGGTCAGTTGGACTGAATGTGATAGTTTCCATGGAGTAAAATGACAAGATATTACGTAGGGTTCTGAAGTCTTCTGACAAGTCTCCACTGCTGATGATACGGTTTGAAACAAATGACACAATTTTATGTAGAATTAAAAGATTATAGAACAGTTCAGGGATCTTGGAAGCAAACAGATGAGAATGAAACTGCAGCTGATTTCCTCTTCGTCTCATGAGTGTCGTCTCATAAATAAAAAACAAAGGTTGAAAACAAAATGTTAAATAAATGACAAATGTGAAGCTGAAGGTATGTTTCATGAAGTATGGGCCACCATTGGTGGGGGGGGGGGAGTATCTTGCAAGTGCAGAAGTGGTAGTTAATCATCACAGTTGAGATTAAATTAGAAGAAATTGGAGAAATTTAAACTTGCAACACAGAGGGAGGATGGTAATGAAGGTAAACATAGTATGAACTGAAAGAAAACATGTTGGAAGGAAACTGCAACAACAAACAAATAAAAGACATTTTTCAAGGGCCTCTGGTAAGAAAAGAGTGAAACAGGATGTTTTTGATGGGACAGATTTTTATATTCTGGATGTCTGTTAGAAAAGAATTCACATTCTGAAGTCTTAAATCTGTGTCTCCAACTTGATGAAAGAGTTCCGAATGAATGAAAAATGTGGACCTGGAACTTCACATTAGACACTACAACTTGTTTTAGAGTTCTTGTCAATTCAGAAGTACGGCATTTTGACTATGATTAGTAACAAAGGCTATGATACTTGGCATCTTTTAATATTTTGTCAAACTAAACTACAAAATTGAGTGAGTTATTCCTTGCATTATCTGCATGTAGAAATTGGAAAAAAATATACTTTTTGTTATGGGAAACTTAATTCCGGAGGTCATATCCATTCAGCAGTAAAATTTCATTGATGTTCTCCAAAACAGCTTGTTTGCTTTAATGTCAGAAGAACCACAACTGATAGGTTGCACCTGATGACATGATTAATATTTCACCTCTTACCAAGTTTTTTTGATTCAGTTATATTTCTTTTGGACAAAGAGAGGACATCCACCAGCACTCATACAACTTCTTAGTTCTTCAAATTTTATTTTGCCAAATATGAGAAGGTGAACAAAGGGAGGTGAGCGATTGTTGCATCGTTGACTTTAACACAAGGCCTCTGAAACGGTCTGTCTCAGTGTCCTCAGAGCCAAATGATTCAGGTACGGACTGCATAGCTGGACTGTAAGGTGGGCTCAAAGTGTTGTGAACTTTGTGGTACAAATTCCAGCTGGTGGCTGGCTACCAGTGGCATCTCTCGGGGACCAGTAAGGAGCCAATACTGTTTAACATCTTCATTAAGGGATGAATGGATGGTGCGCACCCAGGCACTTCACAGGTGAATTGTGGGGGCAGCATCTGATGTTCTGAAGGGCAGAGGCTTCAACGGACTGGAGAAATGGGCTAATAGAAACCTAATAATATTCAACAAAGGCATGTGCAGAGTCCTGCACCTGGAGTGGAGTAACTCCCTGCACCAGTACAGGCTGGAGACTAGCTGGGTAGAAAGCAACTTTGCAGAAAAATGTAGCGGCCAACAAGTTGGGCAAGAGTTGTCAGTGTGTGCCTGTGACAAGAGTACAGCTAACTACATCCTGGGCTATGGTAACAGGAGTGTGGCCAGCAGGCCGGGGTGGGGATCCTTCCCCTGTGCTCACCATTTGCAACATCACATGTGAAGTGCTGTGTTCAGGTTTGGGATGCCCACTACCGGGAGGACAATGGGAAGTCAACAGATGGTCACGGGGCTGCAGCACACAGTGTATGAGGAGAAGCTGAGAGAATTGGGTTTGTTCATTCGTAAGGAGAGAAGGCTGAGGAGAGACCTTATTCACAGAATCACTACGGTTGGAAAAGACCTGTAAGATCATCAAGTCCAACCTGGGAAAAAAAAAAAAAAAAAACCCAAACAAAACAAACAAAAAAAACCAACCAGCCACCACACAACAACAACAAGCCACAACACACCAAAAACCAACCCACCCAACACCACAGAGCACCATGTCCATCAGGCTACATCCCACAATGCCACATCCACACGCTCCTTGAATACCTCCAGGGAGGGTGACTCTACCACCTCCCTGGGCAGCCTATTCCAATGTTTCACTACTCTCTCAGTAAAGAACTTTTTCCTAATATCCAGCCTGAACCTCCCCTGGGGCAACTTGAGGCCATTTCCTCTTGTCCTGTCACTTGTCACTTGGGAGAAGAGACCAACACCCACCTCCCCACAACCCCCTTTCAGGTAGTTGTAGAGAGCGATGAGGTCTCCCCTCAGCCTCCTCTTCTCCAGACTGAACAACCCCAGCTCCCTCAGCCGCTCCTCATCAGACTTGTGCTCCAGACCCCTCACCAGCTTCGTCGCCCTTCTCTGGACATGCTCCAGCACCTCAATGTCCCTCTTGTAGTGAGGGGCCCAAAACTGAACACAGGATTCGAGGTGCGGCCTTACCAGCGCCGAGTACAGAGGCATGATCACCTCCCTGCTCCTGCTGCCCACACTGTTTCTGATCCAGGCCAGGATGCCGTTGGCCTTCTTGGCCACCTGGGCACACTGCTGGCTCATATTCAGCCGGCTGTCAATCAACACCCCTGTCTACGACTTCCTAAAGAGAGGCTGCGGAGAAGATGGAGGCAGACTCTTCTTTCAGGTGCACTGAGATAGGACAAAAGGCAATGGACACACGTTGCAACACAGAAAGTTCCATTTAAATGCACAAAAAAACTTTGCCACTGTGAGGGTCGTCAAAACGCTGCAGCAGGTTGCCCAGAGAGGTTGCAGCTTCTCCATCCTGGGACACGCTGACCGGACACAACCTGGATGCAGCCCTGCGCAACATGTTCTAGTTGGCTCTCCTTTGAGCGGAAGTTTTGACTAGATGATTTCTGGAGGTCCCTTCCAGTTATACTACGATTCCGTAAGATTAAAATAATTTAAAAGGGGATAAATATTGATAAATGTAGAAAGCAAATTTTGGATGAGAATTGAGACCTCTAAGGAGAACTATATGGCTGAAAATCCATACTTATCAAAGAATGTAACCGTCTTACAACTCCCCTTTGCTCAGTGGTGGAACAAAGATGGAAATGAGAAATGAAAACAGATACGTAAAGCAAATGGAATGAAAGAGAAGCAGATGGGAGTTAACAGAAAGCACACATTACAAAGCATAGCGCATTCCAGGAAAAAAAAAAAAGGAAGAAAGTCAGTAATCCCAGGAATGAGGTTATCCTGCTTTAGAGGAAGAAGGTTAATTTTTCAGTGGTGCTAATACAAAACCCAAAAAATTGTGTATTCTGCTTTATATTTGCAAAGCAATGGGATAATATGCTTTTGCCCCAGTAAGATGTTAAAACACATTGTATTTGTTCACAGTCAAAAGCAAATTAAACAATAGTTGCCAGTGCTCAGAAGAGGTCAAAGAAGTAGCAGGGTTAGAGATGTGAAAAATTTCTGGAAAAAAATATTTTTTTCATTCTCTCTTTTCTCCCCCAGAACCTTTTCTAGCTTATGGAAAGATCTAGATCACTATAGTAATTACTTGCTTATTGAAACGGATTCTTATTTACTTTGAGTGAGGAATGCTTTATGAATAATTTATTTAAGCCTTGAGAGTATTTAAGTATTACTTGTGTATGCCTATTACTTCCAAATAATACCAAATATAGCTAGCGTAAAAAGGTGGAGCTGCACTGTACTCTAAAATTTGTACATGTGGAGGTTTTTGTATTTCTAAAACAAGCAGGGGAAAAAAACAATAGGAGACATGCTGTAGCTGGTCTGAAACAAAAACCTTTTGCTGTATTCATAGGACTCAAAAACTGTAAGTCTGTTGTAATGTAGCTACGAAAACCACCATGACATTTAGAGACGTTAATTTTGGAAAATTAATTAATTGTTCCTTTCTTTGTTTATATTTCAATCAAAAATTATTTCTATAAAATAAACTGAATTTTTTAATATACATATATGCACACATATGCTTGAAAGTGTGTATATGGTTGTATGAATCTATATGAGCTGGTTCTAGTTATATTTATACTGTTAATGGTCTAACAAGAAATTAGCGTGTGCCTAAATTACATAGTGAGGCACATTTACTGTTTAGTCACATAAGCAGTGGTGCGAAAATGATTCAGAGGGCAGGTCAGAAGAAGAATCGGGCAGCAAGATGAGAGCAGAAACTTTAAGACAGGATGGACTGAAAAAAACCAATCCCACACAAAAAATGACATTGGGAACCACAGCATGAGCTCAAAGAGTCACTGGTTATGCAGAATAAGCACGAGAGAGGCAGAGAGAAAGTGTAGCAGGTGTCTTCACCAGTCCTTCTTACCCATCACCAAAACGTGAATTCCCCTTGGGTTTTTGTGTATAGGAGTGGATAAGCTAACTAGGCAGCTGCTAGATCTGCGTAGCTACTGATTTCAAACTTTAGAAAAACCTTGGGGTTTTTTTAGTGCTTTGGTGTAGTCACTTAGATAACTTCCGAGACTGACTGATGAGGGTGCCAAGCTCAGTATTGCCCAAAGGCGAAGGGCGATTAAAGGGATGTAAAGCGTTGCCAAAGAAGAGACAGTGGCAGAGCAAAAGCCAGAAATAAGAATGCAGAACATAACTGTCCCTAGGTTAGGCTAGTCTGAATCAAAAGCATCAAGCAGAGAACTTGACTACCGGGTTGACACACTACTAAGCCTACCAAGGAACTGAGTTTTGAATTCCGGAGTCAAGAGGACTAGAGTCTGAGTTTGTGATGTGAATAGTTAACAGAAACGAGGGTAAGACCTAGCCAGAGGCCCTTTGCTGCCTGTTAACCGCAGGTACAATATAAAACATGTGCAGTGCGTATAGCAAGATGCTGGGATCATCTCTGTCCTACTAAGGCTGCAAACCTACTTACTTCTTTTTATGGTCTTGATACTCATTCCTCTTGCGGCAGCTACATCTTGTCAAAGGGAATTTTAACAGTTGTGAGTTCACCGCTCTCTCAGGTTTTGGTGGTTTTTTGGAAAAATCTGGGGTTGTTGGGTTTTATTTTTGTGAAGAGGTGCTCCTGATCTCTTTGTCCCTTTCTCAGGGACTTTTCTCAAGTCCCTGTTTGCTGGTTTGCTTTCCAAGGTTATCACACTCTTTGAACCTCTTTTGTAGGGAATCTCCTTCATGCCTTTCTCTGACAGGTGTCACATAGTATGAAAACTAAGAGACTGTAGCAATTAATACTGCCTTGTGCCATTTGTGCTCCTTGTCACATAAGAGAAAAGCAGTCACAGTGCCTGTGCGGTCCGCCATCCCCATCAAGACTATATCTATCCTGGCAATCTCCTGAGTTGCTTCATTAACCTTCTGTGTCGGAACATCTTTGCTCTTGCTTCTTCCTGCTTCCTATTTCTTTATATAAGTAGCATCAAATACTGTCCCATCTTCCTAATTACGTCCAGATGGAAAGCAACTGTTTGATACTGGGAAAAAAGGGACCTTTTTCAGGATGTATTTCTAAATGGAACATAATTACAGGTTTTTCCAGTGGTTTCAATATATAATCACTTTTATTTTACCCTGGTGTTTCAAGGGGCTTTAAGTATATGCAGTCAAAGAAATGCAGGAATTTAAAGCAATTGTTTTGCTTTATAAGGATCTTGCATCTTAACTGAAAGACCTTTTGTTAGAAATTGTGCTGCTAAAAACCTGAAACCATATTTTTCAATATATCTTCCTTCTTAAATATAACATGGGGAAAAAAAAGGTCTTCTGGCATGTGACAGTACCATCACCAAAATAACAAGCTAGCATGACTTAATCACTTGTATGTAACATGGTCTTCCCCTCTTCATGACAATGAAAACCTTGCACTCTAGCCCACATCCGTGCCTCCTGGTATGGAGTACCTCCTGTAAGATAGAAGCAATTTGGAGAGCTGAAGTGTTTTATTGGCAATTCCTTTTACTTGCTATAGAGCTGTATCCAACCGCTCTTATCAAGGGTAAGCACACATTTAAATGAAAGTATTAAAAGTGATTTTTAGTGATTGCGCGCACAGGCACGTGGTATGTTTTTGTTCTGTTTGACATAGCTGCCTGCATGTAAAGATCGCAGCTGAAATGAAGTCAAAAAACCTAGAAATATATTGCGAGGCCAGCCTGGTTTTAAGTATGAATTGCAAAGCACTCCTTTATAATACTAAGCCTTCCCCCCCCCCCCCCCTCCTTGAAGCAGCTGAACACTACACTAGTTTTCTACAGATTTTAGTCCTATGCCTGTGTCCTCTTTTCCCTGGGACCTTCATTTCTCCTCCATCACCCTTTCCCATACTGTCCTCCCTGCCCACCTATCTCCCTAATCACAGAATCACTAAGGTTGGAAAAGCCCTGTAAGATCACCAAGTCCAACCATCACCCCAACCCCACCATGCCCACTAAACCATGTCCCGCAGTGCCACGTCCACACGTTCCTTGAACACCTCCAGCGATGGGGACTCCACCACCTCCCTGGGCAGCCTCTTCCAATGCTTCACCACTCTCTCAGGAAAGACATTTTTCCTAATTTCCAGCCTGAACCTCCCCTGGCGCAACTTGAGGCCATTTCCTCTTGTCCTGTCGCTCGTCACTTGGGAGAAGAGACCAACACCCACCTCCCCACAACCCCCTTTCAGGCAGTTGTAGAGAGCGATGAGGTCTCCCCTCAGCCTCCTCTTCTCCAGACTGAACAACCCCAGCTCCCTCAGCCGCTCCTCAGCAGACTTGTGCTCCAGACCCCTCACCAGCTCCGTCGCCCTTCTCTGGACACGCTATCAGCGGAGAGGTAGGTATCACTACCTGTGCCCGTCTTGAATGACTGACAGGCAGATTTAACAAAAGAACTAATATCTGAGTTCAGGCTACATTTGAATCCCTCTGCTTTACTCACAAAGTGTCACTTATTAAAATTTTGTTCCTACAAAGGTGTTCAAGTGTAACATTGAAACCTCTCACCCTCTGCCAAATGCGGTCAGCAGTGGTGGGCTTGTTCTGAGGTCATTGGGAGATGCTAAAAGGAGGGCAGAAAACCAGACAAAGAGGGATTATGATATAATCCTAAAAGCCTCATTTTCTTTAGAAAGCAGAATTAAATGAGCGTATTTTTTAACCTAGATGCTTAAGTACGTTTTCCAGTGTGTGCTGTGGTTTACAGTGTACAGTAGGAGTTAGGATGCTGAATTTACACACCTGTAGCAAACGTTTCTGACCCTTTTCTGCACACATTTTCTTTCTTACCATAATTGACCAGATGAAGAATAAATTTTGTGTAAAATCCTTTATGCTTGCTCTAAGAGATCTTTTAATGACGCTTCAAATACTCAATTATTGCAGTCACATGAGGTTCAAATGCTCTAGCAGAGGAGACACTAGAAAGAAATAACACAAATGAAACAGAGAGGCCTTTTTCCCAGTAAGTTACCAAGTCCAATTTAGCTGCTCCTAATGCCCAAATGAGTCAAACACCATTTCCCTTGCATTGACTACCAAACCCTAGAGAAACCCTTTCCAGCATGTTCAGACATAGATGATGAAGTAACACCAAACAAATCACAGCTATACTAAGAACTCGTATGCAAAACAATTAGGTTTTGGACTACAGTGCCTTGCCTTTAAATGGATGCTGAAAGTAAAGGTATGGCTGAAATACAGCTCCGGTAGAAAAGGCACACTCCTCGTTATTTTGTGGAACGAGGGCGGCTAAATTCCATGACCGTTTTAGACTGTAAATGCAATGACAGAAAAACAGTTAAAACTGCTGGAGTGCAAGTATGCCTAGAGTCTGTAAACTATTGCATTTCCTCTTAAAAAGAAACAGGCAAAACAGTCTTCTCTGGTTTACTTGTCTTCCTACAAAGTACTAAAACATTTACATGCCAATAGAATCAATCCATCTGGCTTTTTTATACATATATATGTGCATCTATGTTTATGTGTAAGTATGTCTCTTTCTGTATAGTCTTCATTTCCTAGAAATAAGCTTTCAACTACATCCAAATGGCTTAGAAATATGCTTTTTTCGTGCAAGTAAAACCAGAAATAGTTATGGCATAAAAAGAGAAAGATTTCAAGTATGAGGGAACTAAGAGTGCGTATTCAGAAACTCAAGTTACTTTGAAATGCATGGCATGGATGATGCACCATGCAGCACTCGCTGTGTTTTGCTTCTGTAGCCAAGTTGACCTTCCCTAGATTCCTGGGAAAACTTTCCTGTTATGTACTGGAGGTTAATTTCATCGCATGAGATATACTTTTGACTGAATCAGCATAATTAACAACTTCTTGCACTAGACATCAGTCTGCAAGCAAGTGTAAACCAAGAACAATCCCGTACGATGCTGCAGCATTGCTGGAAATCATTAGCGCACGCTAAGGGTAAATTACAGGAGAGTCGTAAGGAAAAGTATAGCAAATGCAGCCAAATGATTTCAGAGATCTTGGCGAAAGAAAGTGTTCCGCTGTCTAAAAGTTACAGCGTTCTGTAGTAGTTAAGAATTTGAACTATGAACTCATGAAACACTAGAAATACCAAGTCAAAGTTCTGACCAAAGAAGGACAGCAAATAAGGGGAAAGTAGCAAAAATGGAATTGTTAATACAACAAAGAAATGGACCTTCACTACCAGGAAGGTTATTCTTTAGAAAAAACTGTTGAGCTGGTCAAGAATGCACGTGATGTCAGGGGCTTGAAGCGAACTACTTACAAAGTGTGAATGTCACAGAATTTTCTTCTTTTTTCCTACTAAAAAAGGAAAACCTGAGAAAAAGCTGGCAGTGTCAGGGCAAAACCTGAAATCCTTAAAGAATAATTTAGTGTATTTCCATGTTTGTACTTGAAGTACAAACAAGAGATAGTGGTTAATGGATTTGATGAGGGAACAAAACCAACATTAAAATATTTGTACTTCAGGAGAGCTGTATACAGCCCTACAAATACTGTTGCTGTTTGACTGGTTTTGAAGGTTAAAGCACCATCTCTAAATCTCAACCCTCCTGTAAGTGTTCATTAATAATTGTTATGGGTTAGGTTCTTTCATGGTGTGAGATATCCCTCAGCTGTGACAATGCCCTGAAGATGGCACAATGCTATCTGAGGTTACTTCGTACCGTTGTTGGACCGTAACAGAGCATGCCTGGTTCAGTTGAGGCTGTCTGGATGGTGGTACGCCGCTCTCTCATCTGGGGCAGGTATTTGTCAGATATTATAAGATAAGCAGGCTCAAACAAGCACATATTAAGTTTTGTGCTTCTTTAAGCTATTTTTTTTTTCTAATTTGGACTACTTAAGGAATCAGTGGGGTATTCTGTAACATCTTGCTGATGGAGAAACAAATTTTGCCTGGTGTCTATCACCAGTCCTGTGAGGCTGGACGCTTCCATCACATATCTTAACAGTTGGCTCGCCTCCAAAATACTTCCGAATTTTAGGGCATTGCTCACGTGAACCAGGTTGCTCATAAATGCAGTGTAGAAGATAACCATCCAGAATCCACCGGTTCTGTTCACAAGAGGAGGGCAATAAATCAACAGTTGATTAACTGGTTGGTATTTTCGGTGGTTCAGCTTCCCCTACTTTGAGTTCTGCTGCAGCTTTTGTTGTGTTTGTATTTAGCTGTTGTCCCTGTACTTGGTTCTCATTTTAGGAATGAGAAATGGTATTTGTATATGCCAGATGGTATACAAATAGTTCATGAGGCGTGCTGGGATCATGAAAGTTGAAATCGTACATGCACATATAAAATTATCTTTGTATGCATTTTTAATGAGGGTATTAAACAGGCATCTGGGGGGAGTCGATATGGCTGCTCTTATAATGGCTGTTCAAAATGATCAGATGGCACAAAGATCTAACAATGAACTTTTTCCCTCGACCTGAGGACTCTGTTTGGAATAGAATGACATCAAACACTATCTTCTAGTTAAACTGTACGCTTTTCATTAATAAGTTAACGCTGGAGACATAGCCTCAATCTATAAAACATGACTGAGAAAATAGCAAAGGATAGAAAACAAACCGGCAGACCGTAGTCGGAGAAAAGTCAATCAGTTTGAAATAGGCTGAGCGGTAGTTTGCAATATTAGACAGCCTGTACCCTTTTAATATCTTTTGCTTGTCATGCCTTGAACGCTTAAAATGAAATGCCATCTTTTCCTATGGCGTACAGAATACTGTACAGACATCGATTAGTTTTTGGTGTTGGGTTTTTTTAATCTTTCAAATCAATGTGGAAATGTCTTTTTCTCTAAGTTCAGAGGGCAACTTTCAGGTGTGCATTTCTGCGTTATTAAGGACTGCTACTAAATCACATGCCTATAAAAACTGGAGAAGATCAAAAGTTTATAACCTAATGAGAATTAGTTTTGATTACTTGAGTTTTTGTTATAAATCCTCAAGGCAGGGATGGAGTAATGTCTTGCTCTTTTTTGTTACTCTAGTAAAAATGAATAAAAATTGAAGTTGAAAGTTTAACGCCTAAGAAAGTAATTCTAAATTCAGATATGTTACACAAAAGTTAAATTTTGAGCAGTTTAATAGAATGGTTACGGTGTGCCTTTTTCATCAGTCCGAGGTAATAGTGTATCCATAAAGCAGCTATCAGATCTCATGAATGAAGAACAATTGCTGGGCATATATTCGTTTGATTGATGACTTTCACAAAATATATTTTTGATATATAAAGGAGTCGTACAGAGAAAAGCATAAATCCATCCTTCCAAAAATGCCTACAGTTGGGTAGGACTATTCAGGAGATAAATAATGAGATATAACTATTGTATATGAAGATGCTTGCTTAATTTATTGATAATAAGCAAAAGGTTGTGTGGTAGATCAGTTCTCCGTAGTCAAGATTTTTCTTCAAAAATCCATCCTTCGCAGTAACTCTTTCAGGAGACTCAGCTGGAAATGAAAGACCGAACTAGCCAAATTGAGAGAGTATTACATTTTTTTTTAGTTAGTCTTCCCAATCAACGAAGGCAAATTTTACAGAGCATTTCAGCATGCCTTTTGCTTTTGCCTGAATTCTTCCTGATGTTAAAATGGAAACGGATTGATAGTACTTGTGGGTGCTGGTCTGTTGCCTGTCATGCATAGATGAAGAAAGAAGAAAACATAATGGAAACTATTGTCTGAACAAAATGTTCACCATATAGACAGGGTCCCTCCATCTTACCAACTATAAAAATGTAAGTTTGAAATATGTGTTGAACGCTTTATTTCAGGAACACTAGAGAAAATGCATGGAGCGGGTGCTAAAACATGCACATTGTTTATGGCATAGAACTCTTAATCAAAGACGATTAAACTTTTTGCTTCTGAGATTGATACAGTTGAGTAAAAATGGAGAAACATGGCTTCACTTTTGAAGTTATAGAAAATACCATGAAATTTCAAGAAGTAAAAGTTAGAACCTGCTGTGAAGGACTGGAGCACTATTTAAAAATATACTTCCTTTTTGTCAAGCTTCCAATTCAGTTATTCAGGCAAACATAAAATGTCTGTTCTTCAAAAACAAAGTACCTAGGAGTTCCCCGTTATTTTAATACTACTTTTTTTCTAAACACCAGACTTTTCTGGCATTTTTTAATGATATTTTAGTACACGGGTATGGATGTACAACCAGTGTGACTGCACACCATACAGAGGGACATTGATGTAAGTAGGAACTATATCTTCATATTACAGAAATATCAAATCTTCCTTATGTCCAATGGTTTATTTTAGCAAAGAGACTTGGACAATGTTAAAGCAAAGAAGTAAGTATTATTCCTTAAACCTAATGTACTGAAACATGTTAAAATTACTTCATATCATACTGCCTGGAGCAGTTTCGAAACTTGTTCAAGTGTTAAAGCTCTCCTTGAAAAAAGCTAAAATAGCTAAGGAGAAAAGGGTTTTCTTTTCCCTTGTAAAACTACTGACTCTTGCCCGCTCACATATTGAAGTACCTTGTAACGCGCAGTGTAGTCTGGAATGGGAAATGCACCTGGGAACTAGAAATACGCCTGGGAAACTGAAAAACCAAGGGCTAGCTACTCTTCTGGATTTGTGTAGAAAAACCTGTCACTGTCAAGAAAACGGCAGCTGCACGTAGAGTAGAAATTGCATTTAGGAATATCTTCGCTTTCTAAAAAAGTAGATCTGTGACAGGAAGCAAAATTTTTAATAGAAAAATAATATGACAATTAAGAGCATAGGAACATAAAATTCTGCTACAACATTCTCTTGTATAGTCTAAGGCATATAAAAATTTAAAGTAGCATATGTGTATGAAAGGCTTCCAAATCCCAACTTCAGAATTGTGTTTCAACTAAACAATAGAAGTGCCTTTCCTATTGCGCTTTCCTTTAATAAAAATGTTAATTCTTACCCATGTCAATGCAGTTTCCATTCATATTCATTAAGGGATTTCCTTTTGCTCATACCTACTCATGCCCATTGATATTACAGCAATTTTCTCATCCCCTGTATTTGTCCTTGTTTGACAGCTTTCCTCCCTACTGTTGGTGGCTTTTTCTTCCCCCTTACCTGCAGATACCATCCCAATGACCACAACCTCATTGTTAATAATTCTCTGAGGCAGCTTCTTTTTGCCTTCCTTTACCTTCAGCCATACGCTTTACCTTCAGCAGCAGCCTCTCTTCGCTTCTGAATAATGGCACCCTCCTTTCCTCATTTCTCAAGAGTTTTCATTAATCTCTTCACCTGTAGAGGTCCTTTCTCGTCTTCATGTCATGGTGTCAGGGGTGTGAAAAGAAGAGAATGATCCTCTAGGACCAGAGTACGTCTAGGCTGATCCTACACCCTAGTGGTTAGTATACATATACTTTATATATATATAAAAATCATATCTATACATATATATGTATAGATATGATTTACCATTCTGACTACAGAAATCTGCTTCACTCATCTGACTTCTCCGACACACAAAGTGTTCACCCTAATTCATCTGTGATACGACTACTAACACCACCTTCCATACGTGGTGATGAAGAATCTTAGATTGCACTTTGAATCCTCTTTCTGGTTTCCCCTATTAGACTCAAACTTCTTGTTCTTTGCAAAGTTTTGCCTTTTCTTATTTATCCACCCTTCTGTTCTCTGTGCAGTCTAGGATTTTTTAAAGCAAGGGAAGTCCACATGGTGTGGTCCTCTCATCTCTAGGCATCTTAAAATAAATAATAGTGAATACATCCCTCCACGTTATTATTTCTCTTAGATTTCAGAGTGTCTGCTTAGGGCAACAGCACTCTTCATCCTTGGTCCAAACTGGCAAGTGGATTTGTTGTGAACAAAACCCTGTCCATAGGCAAATCTCAGTGAGGAAAAAGGATGACGATGACAACTGCTACTACTACTACTAACCTGTTATTGACACAAATGTGGCTATTTTGAATATTGGGAATTCTTAGGAAGGAGAGTGGGAAATCTGCTTTCTTTTGATGTGCTTGGAGAGGCTCACGGACCACAGGTGAAGTGCTCCTCACTTAAGAGAACTGTGTTGTAGTTAAAATTATTTTTAAGAGAATAGATTTTTCTTGGATTTAGACAAGAAGAATTGTAAACATTTGTTTAAATTGCTTCATATTAATCACAAGAAAAATATATAGTTTGGGCTTCCAGAATATCAGACTTTTGTTTCCTAGGAAAACAAACTCATTTTCAGACATCAAGTTCACACTGTGTTTCTCACTTTGTAAATAGAGACCACTTCTGGGAAACAGTTTCTCATGCATCAAATGTTGAAAACTACTGGAGTAGGTGTTTGCACATGAATTAAACATCAAGCAACCTGGCATTTGACAGCTGTTCTGTTTAATTCTCTGTAACTGTGATCGAAGCTACAGCTAGCAGTCTGACAGAAACATGTTTCCTACTTTGTTGAAGCATTCTGACACAATCCAATCATAAAACTCACTGAATCTCTCCAAAGTGAGATTATAGAATATTTTTAAATTTATTTTTCAGTTTAAAAAAAATAATCATCTGAGCATAGGAAAGGGATCTTCTAGAGACCTCTGAGGTGATAAGATCCAGTTGTATGTTGTTGCTAGCAACTGCATTGTACAAGTCCTTACACAGATGAAGGCTCTGCCTCTCTGAGTTAGATTTCTTAGTCTTGCTAACTGTATTTGAAGTTTATATCAGAATTTCACCCCTGCTGCTGGTCAGAAACCTTTTCCCAACTGCTATCCTAATTTTAGTGATGAATATTTGATAAATGTTGCAACTTTTATCACATTTTTCCTTTTGTCTCACTAGCATTTACTTCATTCGATGTTTTTATAAAGAGTAGCCATAAGGTTTTTTCTTTGCATGTCTGTTCTTCTCCGGTAAGACAGACTTTCTGTCTACCTGCTCAATCTGAGCGTGTTTTCTATATACCATTTTCATGTTTTAGGGCTATAAAGATGAACTGCCCATAAGATGAAGGGGGAAGTTTTCCAGTTTTCCTCGTATACTGGCATTAATATTTACTTATTTCTGCCAGAGGAAAAATAAAGGTTGAAACATATGAAGTTGAAATATGTCAAGATGAAGTTTGCCTTTCTTATTGCAGTATAGCCAGGGACTCAATCACATGTGCCTGTACTGCATAGAACAGAACAAGAACAATTTCAGCCTGGCCATAATTAATCAGCTGAAAGATCCCTCTATTGTGTCTCCCACATTGTTCATGAGGAAATGCCTGGGGAAAAATAAAAAAGGAGGAAATATGCACAATGCGTCTACCTTCTAATTAGTTTCATCTCAAAGACTTCTTGAGTCACACGTGGTATTGTTTATTTAGTAACCCTCCGTGGATTCTTTCCTCTGTGCTTTTGCACCTTCCGTTCTTAATCCCACACAGGCCTTTAGTACCCACAGCTTTTGTGGTAATGAGTTTGACAGGTCACTGCCCCTTTGCTGAGTTTCATCTCTTTTGGGTTGTTTTGAACCTACGTTCATCAGATGCCCAGTATGTCTTTACCCAGGAAGAGAGTGTGAGAAGTTCTTCCCTCCTGCCACTCTCTACACATCCCTTGTGATTTTGTAGACCTTCTTCATATTCCAGTGAAGTAATTTATTTTTCAGAATGAAGACTTGCAGATTATTTGGTTGGTCCTCATACAGAAGTTTCATTCCTTACCTCTTTTATATCCTTTTTGCGGTGAGGGGACTAGAACTTCAAATTAGGTTCAAACTGTAGATGAACCATGGCTTACAGTGGCATAAGTGTATTTTCTGTACTCCTGTACTAGCCTTTAATTTACTTTTTAACTGGCACTGAGCATTGAGCTGACTGTTTCATGGAACTACTTATTAAAATCCTAAGGTCTCTCTTCTGAATAGTAATGGTTGGCGCAGAGCTCATCATTTTTATGTGAGATTAGGACAGTCTTTTCCCTGTGTGGCACTTTACATTTCTCTACGCTTAATTTCAGTCATTTAGGCTCATAAGACATATTCTGCTGCACTTCTTCACAGTGCTCTCTCACCCTTACCACTCACTCTAAATGATTTAGTACCATCAGCAAACTTTCTTACCTCTCCGCTTACCCTCTTTCCTATGTAGCTTATGAGTATGCTGAACACTACAGGTATCGGCACAACTCTACTGGAGATATCCACAGTTAAAACTCAACATTTTCTAATGCTTCTCTTTTAACCCGTTATTTTAGCATTTAAGGACCTTCCTTCGTACGCTCTTAACTGCTTAGTCACCTTAAAACCCTTTGGTGAGGGATATTTTCAGCAACCTTTTGGAGTTCTTAGTTGATTACATTAACCAGATCACCTTTATCCATATGCGTATTTGCTCTTTCAATGAACTTCAGTGGGTTTGTAATGAAGGATTTTTTTGTAAAAGCCAAGCTGACTCTTCTCAAGCAGCTCATAATTACTCAGGTGTCTGCAGTAATTCTATTCTTTATTCTAGTTTATAGGACTTTGCCTGACACAGATGACAAGCTTACTGGTCTGTAATTCCCTGGCTTTCCAGAGGAGGATTTTTTAAAATTGCCACCCTCCTATGGTTAGGCACAAAAGCAATTTTATGTGAGAAGTTATTCACCGTTGTTAATAATGCAGCTATTTCATCCTTGAGTTGCTGTAGAACCCAGGGGTGAATACTGTCTGACCTTCGTGATTTCTTGCTTTCAATTTTGTCCATTTGTTCCAAAACTGCTTCAAACTGAACCCCTGACAAAATCCCTTAGAAAGAAGAGATGCACCTGGAAGATCACCCCTGTTTCATCTACAGAATGTAAAGAACACATTTAACTTCTCTGCCATGGCTTTCCTTTTGTATTCTGTTTATATCTATTCACTTGCTGGTCTTACAAAGTGTCTGGCAGGCTGCGTTCTTCTGACATGTTTGAAGAAAGGTTTATCACTCATTTTATTTTGGTATTTGATAATACAGTCCATGCAGCTTACTTATTACCCACTCTTGCTCCAGATACTAGAATAAATTGTCATTTAGTTCCTATGTGAGGTCCTTTGACTTTGCATTATTTAGCTGTCTCTTAAGTTTTACTACATTGTTGCTCAAGTCTGATAATTTTCCTTGATCTTGGTAGAGACTTCAAACTTCACTGAATCACAGAATCACTAAGGTTGGAAAAGACCTGTAAGATCATCAAGTCCAACCATTAAAAAAAAAAAAAAAAACCACAAACCACCCACAAAAAACCAAAACCACAACCCACACCAAAACAACCCACCCACACCACACAGCACCATGCCCATCAAGCCACATCCCACAATGCCACATCCACACGTTCCTTGAACACCTCCAGGGATGGGGACTCCACCACCTCCCTGGGCAGCCTCTTCCAATGCTTCACCACTCTCTCAGGAAAGACATTTTTCCTAATATCCAGCCTGAACCTCCCCGGCACAACTTGAGGCCATTTCCTCTTGTCCCGTCACTTGGGAGAAGAGACCAACACCCACGTCACCACAACCCCCTTTCAGGTAGTTGTAGAGAGCGATGAGGTCTCCCCTCAGCCTCCTCTTCTCCAGACTGAACAACCCCAGCTCCCTCAGCCGCTCCTCATCAGACTTGTGCTCCAGACCCCTCACCAGCTTCGTCGCCCTTCTCTGGACACGCTCCAGCACCTCAATGTCCTTCTTGGAGTGAGGGGCCCAAAACTGAACACAGCATTCGAGGTGCGGCCTCACCAGCGCCGAGTACAGGGGCACGATCCCCTCCCTGCTCCTGCTGCCCACACTGCTTCTGATCCAGGCCAGGATGCTGTTGGCCTTCTTGGCCACCTGGGCACACTGCTGGCTCATCTTCAGCCGGCTGTCAATCAACACCCCCAGGTCCTTTTTGGTAGGGCAGCTTTCCAGCCCCTCGTCCCCAAGCCTGTAGCATTGCATGGGGTTGTTGTGGCCAAAGTGTAGAACCCGGCACTTGGCCTTATTGAACTTCATCCAATTGGCCTCAGCCCATTGATCCAGCCTGTCCAGATCAACTTCATGTCACCTATGCATTCATAAGCACATGCCTTACTTCCTCTGTCCAATTCATTAATGAAATAATACAAAACCCAAGAAGGATTCTTGAGAAACTCAACCCATAAACTACCTTCTCTAATTCCCTTGTCACCATCCACTTGGCAGCTTTCCAGGTCTTACACTATTTGCCTCCATCTCAATTACTAATCCCCCTTGAGTGAGTAGCCAACAGTGCTTTGAAATCTGCCTATATTCCATCTCTGTTATAAAAAAAAAAAGAAACAAATCAAAGAAACACAAAAAACTGTCTTGGAAAAGAGATATCAAATGGGTTAGCTTAACTCTGCCCTTGATGGGTTTTATTGTTTCCCAGAGATTTAAACGTCTGTCGTCTTTGCTTCAAAATATATTTAGCAAAATATGTATTTCTGGATAGTTAAATTGCCTTTCTTAAACTTGGTAAATATGTAGGTTGTTCACGAATCCTTGTCTTTCCCCGTCCCTTTCTTTCCCACTCTCTATTGTCCAAATTTGATAGATTCATAAATCCTGGCAAAAGGACTTACCGTTTCATGCATCATTTTATTCAGTTTGTTGGGGTAAATGTTATCTTGTGTTCTTAGATATGTCTGACATGGTGTCTTCAGGATTTGTTTCTGATACAGTCATTTCCATTCCGAATCATTCTTTCCTAGTACCTTTTTGGTTTTGCACTCTATGTCCAATGTTGTTTACCTTAAGGGAGAACAAAACTTGAGTATTCATTTTGCTGACACCTTCATCTCTACTCTTCATTTTACCTTGTCCCTTAATTTCTGTAGTGTAGCGAAAGGACCTTTCTGTTTAACATCTTTTGCCCAATCCACAGGTAATATTCCCTCTCTTTCTACCTGAAACTTTATTTGCTGATCAGCCCCTTGGTTCAGACTGTAAGTTAATACAAGGTTGTTATCAGGGACGATCTATGCAAAAATAGAGAATATCACATCGTGCATGTAGACTGTGACACTTCCTCTGTACCTAAATGGTTCTGTGTTCCAATAAAGTTTGATCAGCCCTGCTGCTTAAGGATAGGGTAACTTGGCCTTTGTTGAGCCATAAGTGAGGAATATAGGATTGTTCAGATTTTCACTCATAGAAGAACTTTTCATTAAGGTTAGGGCTATTTCTATTTAGGAAACTACTCGTATGTGCCTTTTAAAAAAATAACACAAAAAATGCATTTTTTTTCTTGTTAAAAAAATCCCTCAAGCCCATCTAGTAATTATAGTAAAGAAAACTGTGCAAAACCACTATTTCTTCACTATACAGACTTAATAAAATTCTGGACAGTGCATGCAAAGCATCACGGATAAGAAGCACTACTGTGCATTGCAAGAGTGTGTTACCCTGTTGGGCAGGCAGTATTGAAATTGTCTGCTGTTTCTGAAACATGGAATCAACTTGTAATGAACTGGAGAGTTAATCAGACCCAACAACTACCCAATGCATCCACTAATTTCCCAATTTGTGCTGTTGCCAGGCCTTTGTTGGCAGAAATGTGGACGTATTTGCTGGCTTCATAATTTTAAATGACAATTTTTTTCACTATTCTTTCCTCTTCCCTTCCCCACTTTGTTCTTTTCCGTGGTTTTTAGCACTTGAGAGCTCAATGCTATCATTACAGTACTTAGTGTTTTGACTCTTCCTGCAAAACTTCATTCATTTATGACTTTTAGGATCTTTTAAAATGCATCAGTACCCTTAGAGTCTGAGAAGAGAGGTTTATTTTAAATCCAGAATTTCGGTAGAAATATAAAGAGTGTATAACTTGTAGATGTCTGAATTGATGGACTTTCCCCTGAATAGAAATGCAGCATCTCACTTGGGCCTAGAACGGGTCAGGTCACTCACTCGGCTATTTCAAACATTATGTCAAGATGTAGCTGTCAAAGGCAAGTGCAGAGCTACAGCTCCACACAGCAATTTTCCAGCACAGCCCTAAGGGTTTAATGCTACTTTCAGGAATACAGCCTTGCCTAGCTGTGATTAGAGCCAACTGCTTAGATATTCTCATCATTTACTGCGGTAGTTCTTTTTTCCCTTAACAAATACGTGAGAAGTCAGGCCTCAGCATTCTCGTTCACAGATGATGCGCAAAGAGCGGCAGAGCTGACTTACTGATTCACCTGTTGGAGCAAAAGATAAGGTACTCGGTATTCATGTTGAGAAAATTTCTGAAATCCTTCCTCTCAGGAGCACCTCTCACGAGTCAGCAAACCACCTTCCTAAACACAGGCAGTGACTTAGATGTCTGGATATTCTGCTGAGATACGCTGGGGTTATTTGGAAGCAGAGCCAAAGAACTGGAGCTACACTTGTCAAATATAAATGAGCATTCAGAAACTTTTCATATATATTCTTTCATACCGGCCTTTGATATGCTATCTGACACTGACACCTAACTTAGGTTATTTTTAAGTTGTATTTTGATTTAAGAACAATCTTTTATCCTGTATGAAATGGTAATATCAATGTACATAATGTAAAATGTAAATGTAAAATAATGTTTTAAAAATAGATTTTGCTAGCTATGGATTAAATGAGGGACAATAAGAGCATGGTGCATGTGGTTCTGGATTTCATAAACATAGTACTCAAGTAACAGTCTATTTTTTAAAAAAACCATGCCATCTCATTCTGTGTTATTTGTATTAATTTCTGACATGTAATTTTTCCGTTTTTCTGTTTATGGTACCACTCCATAGACCCAGGTTAACACTTTAAAATGATGGTCTTTGTGGTGGATTTTGGAATCACGGATGGAGCGCAAAGTGTTTGGAGCCACATTATTTGACTCAATTATTAAGTCTAAGCATGATGATTGATTTGTTAACCCAGACAAAATGTGCCCCAACATAAATGTAATCCCATAGGATTTTCGTATGTTTGTTCCCAAGCATTAATTATGTGCCATCGCTGAACCCAAAGGCAAAAATACCAGTCGGTATATGAATTTGTATACGAACCTTCTACTCTATGTGTTCCTATGGCCTAGAATACCTGGTTTCTAACGTACAAGTAACTGTTACCAGAACGCTCGGGTAGACCTTTATCTAAACTTATTCTCTGAACTGAGTTTACAGTGCTAGAAGATACACAGATAGCCCTCGGGCAGGATTAATCTCGTACCCAGGCAGATGGGCTCTGGGCATCTGGAGTGCAATTCCATCTCCTAAGTTTCGGCACCCAGCACCCGCTGAGGGAGCTCAGGCACACTGCCTGGAACCGGCTGTCACCGCAGACCTCCTGCCCGTGGTGTCACATCTCCTGGGTTGGTGGGGATGTCTTGGTGGTTGTAGCATGGCTGTCACTAGGCACTGCAGTTGGGCACCCAAATGGAGTTCTTGAAGGTGAACCCTTTTACCTCAACTCAGAAAAGCATCTCATTTCAAGGTGGCACTTACATTTTAGCTCGTTAACCTAATTCTACTCAAGTGTGTGCGTGATGTTAAGTATACAATTAAGACGTGCTTAATGTTCTGTAGCGAATTTATACTTCCGTGTCGCATTTCTTCCGTGTTTAAGATTAAACCTCTGACGGTAGATGCAATGATGCGATGCGGCGAGGCGTGCTTACCCGAGCGCTGCTTTAGCATTGCAAGCTGCAGCATCCCACCTTCAGGGAGCAATTTCTGCTGCCTCCTGTTACCCAGACCAGAGCTGGGAGTGGGGGGATACGCCACTCCTTCTGCACTGCCGACCCGGGCGTGATGGATTGTCCTGGTCACTGTAGATAGGAAGACAAGTAGGGCTGAGTGTCCAGCTGCAGTCCAGGGGGAGATTTTAGCTCTTCTGTGAGATGCTGTCTGCTCCGCCTTCTCAACACTTAGCACTATTTGCCTTTCCACTGTGGCACAAACCACAAATCACGCCAGGACTATGGCAAGCTGTTGGGAGAAAGAGGCTAGTGGGGTACTCAACTGCCGTCAGCCCTCTCTCTCTGGCTTTTGCAGTAGCAGTTGGTTTCCTGTGTGTTGTTACGACAGCGAGCAAAAGTAAGGATTCCTCCAGTGCTGCAATTCCAGTAAGATCATCAGTACTTGAGATAGACAATGTAAAGCTGTCAGAAAGGCCAGCATAGTCATCTGCTGCTCGAGATAGCCTGCAAAAAATAAATTCAATAGTGTCTATAAACATGTTCTTTAATTTTTCACTCTCTACATCTCGCGGGGATGGAGGATGTTCATCATTTTGCATACATCAATGCAAGTGCAATTCAACTTAGTACTGACATATAGTCTAATTGGCTTTAAAATGGAATTTTGTTTTTTGAGTGCTAATTTTCAGGTAATGACTTTCTAATTGATTTTCTTTTTATGAAGGACCATTGATTCATTCCCTTCAATGAAACTCACTTGGCTTCCCAAGAGAATTTATGAAAAGCTGCTGAAAACAAGGATCTATCACTGCTGCTTTCTTTCTACCTTGCTTTGCTCGCCGTTCTGTCTAAATTATATTTCTTTTATTCTTTCTTAAGCAAGCTTCGACTAATAACGTGAAAGAATTGTATTGTGTGTATATATATGAGTACGAAATGGGCTCTTTGAAAAAAAGGCATCTTTATTGAAAGATGGATTGAACTTTTGTGAAATTCTTCCTAAAAACTAGATATTCACCATGGGCTCCTATACATTAATATGACACCTATTTAACATTTGTACCAGAGTTATTTGAAGCAGTGAGTTTGGATTGCACAGAGATTATCTGAACTGATGTTATTTTACAAAAAAAGGAATGACAATTTTTAAATGGAAGTATGAGCTAGTGTGTTACCACATTGCTCGTATCATTGAGTTAAGTCATAGCTGAGTTTATGTGAAGCATGGTGAGGACTGCCTGAAAGTTTTCTGTTACAGTACGATATAGCAAACCCAGCTAGATAATAATGCATAATGTGAGTGATAATTGGAAACCTTTCGGTGATCCTGTTTAAGAAGGGGTTGGACCCTGATCTTTAAGACTGACACAGCAAAAGAATGAATACCCGTGCTGTTATTTTAATCTGATTTCACACATCCATCAGTGAGGGAGGGGGAAAAAAAGCCCAAAGAAAACTAGTATCTTTAAAAGAAAGCCTGTACAAATTTTGCAAGCCGGATCACGTTGTCATTTTGCAAGCTGTTCCAGACAGATTACCAGTTTTGCGTAATTATCCGATTATTTTGATGTCGTGGAAGTATAGCCAGTGTTTTCTCATCCTAGTTTGCCAGGTTCTTGGCAAAGGAGAAGTTATCCATGACAGTGCACCATTCTTTTACACAGAACAAAAGATGTAATGAGATCCAGTGACCAGAGGAACAAACCAGGAAAAGCCAAAGTAGAAATAAAGCATATTTTTAACGGTGAATATAAGTAACCATTGGAAGAGCTTCCGTAGGGGTGTGATAGATTTGATTTTCCATCACTTTCAGTTTTGAAATCAAGACTGAATAACCTTATGACTGTTGCACTATAGCCCAGACTGAGAACTCATTACTTGAATTACAAGAGTCAGTACTCTGTGTCTGCTGAACTCCAGACTAAATTATCGTAATGCTGCCTTCTGGCTACGACAATTATTTGATTTATTTCTTTTATTTAAGTGAGCAGGGATGTAAAAACAGTGCATGGATTGTTTTTGGTTTTAAAGGATCAGCGCATAAATAGTAGCTAATTAATTCTCAGCAAACACTTCTGAGAGTATTATCTCCGTTTTACAGATGGAATGAGTTTCAGAGACATTGGGCTGTTAGTCTAAGTTCACACATGAAGTAAGCAACAAAGCACAACTGCCAACAGCCATTCCTGGCTGCAGTGCTTGTACTGTTACAAGTATTTACTGAGCTTTATCAAACGGCTGTAAAGACGTTTCCGACAGGTGCCTCCCGCAATCCTATAGAGAAAGAGAGTAACGTTATGATAGACTCTCCCTTCTGAAGAACTCCAAATTTGTTCGAGCACTTGCAGACGTGTTTTCAAAATACTCTCAAGCGGCAACTAAATTAGTCTAGAAGGCACGGGAAGTGAAAGGTAGGGAGATCCTGGTTCCTTTGCCTTTCCGCTCCTCCTTCCTAAAAGTAACCACGAAGACTATTTTTGGTTTCTTTCATATTAGTTGTAGAGAAAGGGGTATGCCAGACTAATAAATAGCAACAAGATCATAGCGACTTCACTATGAAAGCCGGTGATGGTGAGAACGCCTGCCATTATTGGCAAACAGCAATGTCGGTGTGACGTAGCTTTGGGAAAAAGAATATGCAAGAAGATTCACTGTGTATCTACCAGCCTTTTCCTGATCAACTTGGACCTTTGCATAGGAACAGAACCGCATTCCACCTTTTCTGTGCTGCTGCAAATCCTTGTCACGGGCAAGTAAATCACGCAGGACAAATATTGGGCCTCAGTAATAATGATCTTTGTGTGTCGGAATTTCCACCTTCTGCTTCTATCCGAGTAGTAAAACACATGAGGCTATTAATGGCACAGGTGTTGTTCTGTCAACCTCCAACGCTCTTTCATTTTCATTTTCGTCCTTTCATTCAGTGGCCGTAGAGGCCTCAGCCCTGCTCAGTGTAGACTCAAGAGACTGCGTTGAGGTTACGCTACACTCCAAATGTCACTGCCTCCTTGGTCAAGGAAGTATGCGTCCTGGCTGCCAAAAAGAAATAAACCAGAAATACCTGAATCGGATAAAATTGCCCATGCTGCGTGAGGGAAAAAAATTACTTGCACTCAACAAGCGATCAATTGACTCTACATGTTCAATCCCATAAGATTTATAACATAGCTTAAAATTAAATTTAGGAAGTTTCTGTTGCAAGCAAACCAGACCATTAAATCACTTTACTATTCATTTTATAAATTGTAAGGAGAAGGGGACACGTGATCAAAATTTTATACTCCTTTCCTCTTCCAATATTGTTTTCAAAATAGATTCACCTTTGCTGATTATGAAACAAGGTTTTTGATACGTGGAAGTCGTTCTATTTCAGATGCTAACAGCTGTTTGAGAGCATTTGACCTGATAGATGTCTATACAGTCACTTTGAGAGTAGTACTTGATGTAAACCTGAATGAAACAACTTTATAGGGAAATTACAGAGGCATATTATCAAAGGAAAAAATGTAACTCCTGAAAGACTACAGTTGGAAAAGAGGTAGTGGGATGAAAACGGATTATTTACTTCAGAACAAAAATATCACCTTCAGCAGTCTCCTTTGTTAAGACATTTAATGGTTTACTAAATTCCCAGGGTTTCCAATCAGAGATTACTTCTTACTCGAACCTTCTGATGTGGCTATCGGGCACTTTTTGCGTGAAGGCCGAGTTGCTATCTCGCATTGTCAGAATGGACTTAAGCAGAGACACCAGGATTCTGCAGTCCTTCCAAAACCTTCCTGTTGTTCTCATCTTAGCAGAAAAAAAAAAAAAAAAAATTAGAATAACATGTTATAAGAACAAGAAATCCCTGAAGAAAGAGGTGACTTGTAACAACTCCCATCTTCCTTTGCACATTCCTTGATAAAATATTCCAGTGGCTTTTTGGTATCATTTCAAAAGGCCAAGTGGTTAAAACTGTCCTTATTGCGGGACGTGGTTTAGTGGGCATGGTGGTGTTGGGTTGATGGTTGGACTTGATGATCTTACAGGTCTTTTCCAACCTTAGCGATTCGGTGATTCCCGAGAAAGGCGAGCAGCTTTTGGATGCAAGTCAAAGGACAGGCAGGCGTGTTTGAAGACCGTCACATATTGTAATTCAGCTTTGAGGGATTTCTCAGTAATATTGCTTTGATCAGTTTGTAAGGATTATTCTAAAGAGTCCTACTCCACATATTTTTCCCGAGATAAGGAATTTTGTGTTCGCTTGCAATTTTTCTTATGATGCTTTGTGTTTGGAGCTCTTTTAGACTTGTACTGAGTTTTAGAAAGGTTCTACACTGATGTTTCCCATATTTATATTTGGTCCTCGGACAAAGAGCAAAAGATTCTAAGCCTGTGATGCTCCATCAAGAAGATCTTGACTGAAGGTAGTGATTTTCCTCTCCCTAGGGCAAATAGGAGAAAAGAAAAGGAAAATGGCTAGAGTTTTCCTGTATCCTCGTTATTGCTGGGAACTGCATCAGCCATTGGAACTGTTGATTTTGGTGCACACAAAGTATTCTAGATAAGTTATTTTTATTTTCTTCCTTCTTGACATGTTCAGAGAGTACTTCAGCTACAGCCAGAAACTGAGACGTAATAGTGTTAGATGGCAATAGTAATAATTTTCCTTTTTTTTCTCTAGGCATTGTCTGCTAAATCTTGACTTAATACCATACACTTACTTTGTCCCTTTTGTAAACATGACAACTTGGAAGCACACAAAATCTAAACAAAAAGATACAAAATTGTATTAGATGCATACTTTCAAAGTTTATATAATTTTTTAATGTTTTAATATGTTTTAAGGACAGCTGAAGACATGTTTAAAGAAAGCTTATTATTTTATTGTTATCCAGTCTTACTTCCCATTATCGGGAAGCTCATTTGAATTATGGAGAACTACAAATCCTATTTGCAATTAACTATAATCCCAGCATTATACAGATACTGAAAGAATGCTGGAAAACCACCTGATTTTTAAATTTTTGTCTCCATAGTTGTTTATTGTTATCTCGGTATAAAATATTAACTTCAAACTTGAAGCAATTAAGAGACAAGAACCAGACTTTATTCCCCACAGCTTGATTTACAATTGTATTCCTGTAACAAACTACTTCAGATATGGCACGTGTTTTGGTTAAGGGTTGTTTCTTGCACGCTAATCATATAGGGAGAATTGCAATGATATGAGAAGTAGTCTTTGGACATTCTGCGGTTTCGCATAGGAATGAAAACCACTTATAACTGAGAACTGTTTACCTTAAAAAATTGACCCTTCTGATTTCCTCATCACTCAAAAGGAAAGAATATGAAAAGAGCAAGCATGATAATTTTGATTTCTAGTTATAAATTGAAGTCAAAAATTAAGGTTTTCTATCATGGGCAGAGAGTGTTGGTTATATTAATATATAACCAATTAAAAGCTCAAAAACTTTATTTAGTTGCTATGTTCCTACTGAATATAGAACATTCTAAACAGTATTTAAAATAGGTTTTGCCTTTGTACTTTTTTCTGCGGGGAGTTCAGAGTCTTACAATCTGATGCGCTAAGCGCAGGGTGCATGGAATGACATTGCTGAGTTTGTAGCTGCCTCTCGGAAGTGCACTCGCTAGTAATAGCCTCAGCTTCTTGGGTTGCACAGATTTGTATAAGTAACCCAGCGGAGTAGTGGAGTTGTGTAGAAGAGACACAAGAAGCTTTGAGACCAGACTGGTGTAAAAGGAATAAATACTGTTCTGAAAATTACATCAAAGCTCTTTGGAAAGCATCGAAGTGTGTGAAAATTACCGAGTTCATCGGTAGTGGAGAGGAAGAGGCACCAAGGACCACCCTGGGTTCCTCTGTGCTTGCCCTTCTTCTCAAGGTGAGAGCCCCTGTTGCTGTTGAGCTCTGTAGCCCAGCAGCCGGTGATCAGAGAACTGTTGCGGTTATTATTTCAGTAATGACTGCAATTGTGTTTAGTTAGTCGGGAAACACATTCTTCCTGTCTGTCTTTCATTCTATAGGAGATGTAGGAAAAGTAATTTCTGTCTAGTAATGAAGAAAACCTCACAACTCCCTGGGAGAAAAGCAGGTTTTATTCTGTCTCTATAACCATTTCACACTGGCTTTTGTATTCTTTTTCTTCTAACGTGAATCAGTCACTAGGAAACTTTTGCAACTAAGTTGTCGATTATATTCTTCATTTTGTAGAATACGATTCTATTACACCCTGGAAAATTTATGTTTTACTCTGTAGCCAGTGAAGAGTGGCAAGCTTCTAATTTAGTTCGTATCTCCCACTGTGCTTCACTGACCACAAAAGGCTGAGATTTCTAATTTAGGCGCCCATGTGAATACTTGACTAACTGCTTGATAAGTATTATTTTATTTTTAGAAGCCCATAAACCAAATGAATTTTTACTCCCTATTTTACATGTGGAACTGAGGCAGTGAAAGATTAAGTCACAAGCACCTAATCATTTCGTGTGCCCAGGAAACTATACTAAGTTTCACTCAAGTTTCTTGCAACTTGTCTAGCGTCACGTGGGAGCTCTGGGGCAGTCACAAAGAGAATCCAGCTCCTGTGCTATAGGCACACCCTACGCCTTTCCTTCATGGGAGACAGTCCTTTCCCATCTGGCAGTCCCCAGGCTTAGACACTACGCATGTTTCAGTTTCTCAGTCAAATAAAGGACCTATTTTAAAGATATCAGTCTTATTCATTATGAAATCCCAAGTTATCCCTGGAGTGGGTCTACCCCGTGACCTGAAACGTCCAAGAGTTAAAATCTGTTTAGTTTATTTAAGACTAAGAGGAAGTTAATGACTACTCCCCAACGGGTTATGAAATTTTGACTAATGATGCAATCAGTTGATCTTGACAGCAAAGATGTAACATTATTCAATGGTTGGAGGGTTGTGTTTTGACAAATTCAATCTAGGTGTAAATACTGGATCTTAAATCTTGGGAACAAATTGCCAAAGACAAGGATAGACTTTCATCAGCAAAATTTCAAAATCAAGCTGCTCTGTTTTTCTTGTTGAATGAAGATATGGTTAAAAATGAAAAAAACCGCCCCAAAACCTCAAGGTACTGCAACCTCAAGGTACTGCAACCTCAATGTTTAGGGTATCAGGATGGATAATCACAATTATCTCTTTGGGTATTGTATGAATTTCTGGGGACTAAAGAGCATGTACTTATGGAAATAAATGAATATCAAAATGTTATTCAGGAATTCATTAAGCCTCCGCAGGAAACCTTCTAACCTTTCAGTGTTAACTTCACTTAAAATTTTTGGTGTATATTTTAGGCTTCAAAAAAATTTAAGATTTTCACCATTTTGTGTCATCTTGACCAAAACCTCCATGGTTCAGCATAGGGGTTGAAATCTCCTGTTCATTATGTAAACCTGAAAATTATCTGCTAACACTGTGAATATCGGTAGTAGAAGTTTTCCACGTTAAGTTCGGTGTCCGCACCGAAAGGGAATCCGATACTTGCCGGTGAGCTATGTGGCACATCTCTGGAATATTATGTTCAATTTCAGGATGTTGAGAAGTTTGAGTCTGTTGCTGCCTTTGCTGGGATGCCGTCTGTGATGTCCCATAAAGTAAAACTTAATAGTATCCGTATTGTGTCCTCTTGTTCTGACTCTAAAGGTTAGGGGAATAAGGGGATTAAGTGGATTTGCGGAGAAAACGATCAAACCAAAACACCCCCATCAATACACGTGTGCACTCTCAGATGTCCTATCTCAAATATTCACGTAATATAAAGATAACAAAGGATTGCTGGTCTGTCCTGGAAAGCAGTCACTTTCCCTAGCAAAATGCACAGATAACTCGGTCATGTATCTACACATAAAAAGGTATGAAAAATTGGTACGTAGAAGTATGATAAAATAAATTCATTCTTGGGTTTGGGGTGCATGAGCAAGGTGGAGAGCTAGTTCTTTGTTTGCTTTGGATTTTGGCTTTAGGCTTCATTACTCAAAGTAAACAACACAAAGATAATATCTTCCAATTAGTGCCAAAGGGGAAAAGAGCATTTCACTCGCACCCAGTTAGTATTGATCATGGTCTGGAAACAGTGGCCATGCTCATGTGGGGTTTTTTGGGTTTGGTTTGTCTGTGTATGGGGTTCTTATTTGTTGCTGGTTTTTAAAGAAAAACTACAAACATCAATACACCAAGTTAAAACTCAGCGACAGATTTGAATACGAAACTCGTATTTCTAATTTTCATTTCCAGTATCCGAAATTATATCCAAGGTATCATATCTTGCTTCATGAGTCCTCAAATTCTCTGTTTTCAAGTTTTACAAGCTTTTTCTAGGAATCAGTATACAAACCTGGAATCTGTAGGAGTCATCTGTGAACAGAAAAGGGAATTATCCCTTAAAGATTTCTTGAGACTTAAAGATTTCTTGAGGCTCCTGTTAAAATAATAAAAAAACTAAACGTTCTTTTGAATGAGATGAAGTTATTTTTAAGAATAGCAATGGTTAAGCAGGTTATAAAACGGTAGCATATTATGTTATAAAAATCAATAATGTTATGTTGCTGAATCGTTTGGTTTTGCTGGGAGACATGAAAGGGTAAAAGGGAATAAATACAGCTTGCAGCGTTATTCTTTGGATGTAGTGATAATTACATGATGTTATTATATATCTAATTGCAATGCATACATGGTTAGAATATGTTTTTAGCATACAAAGAGAGAATTTGGACCTGAAAGTAAACCCCCCCGAGAATCAGTAAAGAATTTAAGGGACTAATGTGATCAAAATTATGGTTCTGTTTAAAAACCGCTTGGAAATATTTTGAGGATAGAAAAGATGTGTATTCAGTTATATTAAAAGCCTGTTACTAGATGGTAATAAGATGTATATTTCTTCTTATTGACCACCTTACAAATACGTAAAATATTTAGATTTCCTTCTCTTTGTCAAAGTTTGACTGAAATTGGCCCAGTGAGCTCCAAAGTTAAGAGGGAAGACTGACAGACGGAAAGACACATGGATGCACATACACATATTCAGTACAAGATTGCGTAAGTGTTCTGCTATTAATAAACCAGTTTTAAGTTGTAAAGCAACCGTCTATTTCTTCATGGAAATTAAAACAGAAGAATGATGTAAATGCAGCGATCATTGCTTGCATATTGGTTTTAAATTGTCTTGAACTGATACAGTGAGAGCAGAAGTGGCTCAGAAAAATATTACTGACTTAATTAACCTACTGTTCTTGTCTTCGTTGGAGATCACATTGGAAATCACTCTAGTCCTTACATATTAATTTAAGACCTGATTTGTAGTGGGTACTTGACCAAGTTCCTTACTTTGAGTATGTGAGTGGTTTTTCGGAGCTCGGTGGTCCTACCCTCAGAACATCGGTAACTTGCTTAACCAGGGTGTGTGGCTGAGGGAAGGATGTGGGTGACTGGACTGAAATTGGGAGTTTACCAGTATCACTGATAGTGGAATCAAGTTCATGTGAGCACAGAGTACCATTAGCAGCATGATGTTTACTTTATCCACATGTTGTTAATCCTGAGCTCTTACGAGCTCTGGTCATTTTATACCCATGAGTCTCAAACATGGGATTCAGCATGTGTTAAAGGTATCTTTTGGGGGTTTCATCATTTGGGATAAGGAAAACATCTGCTATAGCTTTTAATTGCTTTCAGATACTGTTTTTCTATTTAGATGCATTACTGTGTGAGATGTTTATGAAGGATGCTAGAGAAATGTTGCTTTGCTGTGAACTTGTTATCTTTGCCTTGGCTTGGCTTGGTTTTGAGGAAAGGGTAGAGTATGCCATCGGTAGCGTTACCGATTGTGCTGCTCAACAGAGTGTAGGAAGAACAGGTTCTTTAAGCAAAAGACTACCGCTTTCCATCTTACTCCACATAGCACTAGGACTTGAAAGTACAGGAATGTACCAAAACTGAGCTAAAATTGGCCCAACCTGAATTTGTTGCTTTCTGACCCAGTCAATTTTTTCTGTTTTTTTTTTGCTATTTTCCTTTCCTTCAGCAACCAGTTTTCTTACCAGCTGTTCTTTTTTCCCCCTTCCTCCTTGAAGTTAATCTCATAACATTTTCCTTTACCCGGTCCTTCTATTCTTGCTGTTTGAGTTTACATCGTACATTTGTGCTGGATTTTCATAGGTATCCAGCAGAGAAATGTTCCAGCAGCAATGAGGTACTCAGAGCTTGACTCAATCTTGTAATGAAGTTAAGGGGTTTTTTTTGGAAAATGTTCATGTGGTAAAACATGAACATGTGTTTGAAACACCTTGGTTTCTCCGAAATCTGCTGTGGAGAAGCAATGCACGATATGAATTTTTCCAGGGCCCCTGGCTTTGCCGAGCACCCTTCTACAGCACCCAGCCTGTCCCGCTCCTCTCCTCGACGGGCCAGAGTCTTGAGAGCTCAAGGGAAAAACAAAGTTTTCCAGATTTTCTTTGCTCTGTGGGCAGAGGCCTGAAAGCCATAACCAAAGCTACCAACATCTCAAGTTTCTAATCCTTACAGTTTTTGGAATTATTTTTTTTTTTTAATTTAGAGGATTTTCTATTAAATAGAAATGTTAAGGTTTAGCCAGCTCCGTGCTTAACTCACCTTGGAGTCCTCAAAGAAAACCCAGTTATATTTCCCACAGACATCTTCTGTCTGCGGGTGTTTCCATATTTTATAATACCACACTTTTATTGACGTGGCTTTTACATACAAATCCTGTTTCTGGTTATGGGAGCCACTTATAGAGTTATAGTACCACGGAACGTAGAGTCTGTAGTGTTTTCACTATTGCTATGTCAAAATAAAGCTAGAAGCCTGGATTTTTTTCATAAATTCAGACCCGTAAATTATTCCCTCCTTTGCTTAAAACGCCGATGGCAAAATATAACTGTCAAGAAGTACAATAGAAAGTATATAATTAAATTACTGAAAAAAATTACTAGTAATTAAAGAAGTTATGAAAAAAAATTAGTTGTTCTTCCTCTTTTAACTGGAAAAGAAATGTCATCCTACTATTCCATGCATTGCCCTGTTTTTACATCACCCTAGCAAGAGCACACATTGAAGTAATTTTAATACTTGTCTCTGAATAAATCATTAATTTGGATGGAGAATTCTTCATCTGATTTACAACAGGTGAAGAATTAATTTTCCCCTTAAGCAAGTTACGTTCTCTGGTATATATGTGATGATTCTTTGGGGTGAAGTGCAGGTTTTTTTTCCTCTGCCTCACTAAGAGTTGAAAGATTGCAAACGTCTTTTTCTTCATTTTGGTTGAGTGTCTGACCAACATTCTTTCATTCTTTTCCTCTTCGGTTAAAGTATGAAAACTTCCACTTTTCTTTGCTTAGTAACGTAACTTTTCCGTCAGCCTTGAGCCTCCTTTACTTCAGGGATAATTTTTTTAATGCTGAGAATTTCCTTTTAATCCTTTATTGTAAAAGGTGATCAAAGCATTTTCCCAAAATGAGATTTTGTAATGTACTTGCTGTATCCATGAAGCTGAGTACTGAATGGTATTGCAAAACTGTCCTTTTAGAGGAATCTAAACCCATTTTTGACCGTTTTACTTAAATAATACTGTTAAGCTATATGTTATTTTACTGCTATACTTCGTTACTGTTATAAATTTATAATTTTGCTTTAACACTTGTAATTATTGATTAGAATATAATCGCTCTGTAAATACAGGAAACAAAACTGAGTCTGAATCTTAACTTTCCCCAACTTTTCTGCCACATTTCACAAAAACTTACCTTCACTTTTCTCAGGTTCTTTGTTTATGCAAAGAAAATAATACTGCACGTCTCTGCTGTGTCCCTAGGGACAGCAGTGCGGCTGACGCGTATTGATAAAGCCAAAGTGAATTTCAAACATCGTACAGCTTCTTTTTGCTGCTGCTTCTGCTGAAGAAACCACCTGTGCAAAAAGCTTTTTTTTTTTTTACCTTAATTAGTTAGCCCAGTAAAATATATTATCTGTCCTATAAACCTGCCCTAGTAATTTTTGAAAAGTACTTGGAGCTGAACTTGGGCCCCTCACTCCAAGAAGGACATTGAGGTGCTGGAGCGTGTCCAGAGAAGGGCGACGGAGCTGGTGAGGGGTCTGGAGCACAAGTCTGATGAGGAGCGGCTGAGGGAGCTGGGGTTGTTCAGTCTGGAGAAGAGGAGGCTGAGGGGAGACCTCATCGCTCTCTACAACTGCCTGAAAGGGGGTTGTGGTGAGGTGGGTGTTGGTCTCTTCTCCCAAGTGACAAGCGACAGGACAAGAGGAAACGGCCTCAAGTTGCGCCAGGGGAGGTTCAGGCTGGATATTGGGAAAAATGTCTTTCCTGAGAGAGTGGTGAAGCATTGGAAGAGGCTGCCCAGGGAGGTGGTGGAGTCCCCATCCCTGGAGGTGTTCAAGGAACGTGTGGACGTGGCACTGCGGGACATGGTTTTGTGGGCATGGTGGGGTTGGGGTGATGGTTGGACTTGATGATCCTACAGGGCTTTTCCAACCTTAGTGATTCTGTGAAATACTGCTCTTAAGGAAGCCTGTCGCAAAACTCTTAGTACTTTGGAAAACTCCATTCAACGTATATTTTAAAGCAGTGTTTGGAAAGGATTTGGGGGTATATTTTCTTACCTTTCTTCATTCTTACTACTTTGCTGTCCTTTGGAGCACTGTCCTTGGGAAAAGTGGTTGTTACAACACTCCCGACCTTTTCATTGCAATGGGAGCTGAAAGATAAAGCAGCTTACAGAAGTCGGTTTCCAATACAAGACGAGGAATGACTTGTAGAAGAGAGGATTTTGGTGTTGGACTGGTGAGCCAGTGCTGTTGGTTTTACAGTCCAGTGGGCCATTTTGGTCATTTTCCCAGTTTGGGTTAAAGAAAAACCACGTTACCCATGAAAAGGACACATCTGGCAATAATACTTAAATGAGTTCATGAGATTAATAATCTGAAAAGCATGTTTCATTTATACAGGTATTTCAACCTCTTTCTGAAAAAATTGATTTGTAAGGGGGCTTCGTATTGTACATTTCTGTATTTTTCTAACCAGAGATTCACCCCCTGTTTAAAAAAAGATCTCCTATTAGCGATGTGGGTCTAAATTATACTTTTGAATATTATTAAACTGTTTGTTAAGCTTAGCAAACGTGTGGTTTTGAAAAACGTATAAGCTCAATCGTTAATGAGGACCTGCCTTTCTGAGTCCACATACAATTCTCGGTCAGAAAAGGAGATTTTACAGCAATAGTACATAATTCTCAAGCTCCTGTAAATTGATTTTTCAGCCTTGCAATGATGGATTTTGGCCTGATGTTTGCATTATCCACAGAGCGTGTATTACTGTACCGCATTTATCTAAATGAAGGCTGTATTTAAAAGATAGTGTTCTACTGGAGACTAAAGGGAATGCATCTTAATAATCGGCAAAACTAATGACAGACTGCCCTATTCTTTATTGACAGCAAGTGTTAGTGGATCATATACCAACAGAAACCCTCTAAATATCAAACACTTTCTGGTTTTGGCCCTAAGTCTTTATGATAAAGGACTGGTAAAGCACAAATCAGGGTGCAGAGTTTGGAGAGATACAGAAGATCATTCTGGTTTTGAGAATCAGTTTTCATCAATCATTTAATCAAATTATATAGAAAATAGCATGCCCTCCTATATTCAGCTTCCTTTGCCACTAATACTTCTAGCAAATTAAACAAACAAACCCTGAAACAAAACAACCAGCAAAAACCTACGTTGAGAGTTTTGATAAGATGATGCCAAGCGTCACAAAATTAAGACATGCCCAAGCAGAAATTGCTCTTGAAATATGGAGCATTACCTTGAACGTTCACTAAAATATCTTTTTTTAAAGGATCAAATTCTTTATTCCTTCGATGAAGTTCTGTGGTTCCTAGAACAAGACTAAGAGAATAGGCAGCTGCTCAATAGGATTTTTTGTCCTCATTCAGCGTATGCTTTCCTTTGTTGTTTATTGTCTTCTATTCAACTCAGAAGACAGACCTGTTAATTTAATTTAATAATATTAAACACCACTGAAATACGTAAGTGCTTCATAGACATTAATTAAGGTATCTTACAAGCTCAGCTATGAAGTGAGGAGTGCCATCATCCTCATTTAGAGCGTTAATAGCTGCAGAACAGAAAAATTAAGGCGAATGTAACCATTAATATCTGTCATAATTTTTGGAGTCCACCAAGGAAGGGACCCTGTCGCTCTTCCTTACATTTACCACCACCTAGAACCACTGTGCACTGTGGAAAATAATTATTCATCTAAGATAGCCTTATGAAATAAGTAGTATCTGGGCATGTAATTAGGTATTGCTGTATCTGTATGCGAAGGGCCAACTTAAATTGTGTCTCTCTCAAATCTTCGATGACTATAGCTTGCAGTAGTGGTCTTTACAGCCCAGTTGTTTCTTTCTTTGGTTTTCGTTCCTTTATGGGTAGTTATTATAGGATTTTATATGGATTTATTCAGATGGCAACTGTGTAGATACTACTACTGAGTATTTTTTTCTCTGTAGCAAAAATGTCTTTTTTTAATGAGGATGCACAAAAATGACTTATTTTCATAAGCTCTTTAGTAATGGGTCACTTTTTCTCTGTTCATTTATGACTACTCTGTTCACTGTTACAAGACCCTTATTTCTATTGAAAGTTGCCTATGAAGAGGTGTGAAAGTTCCTCTGAAAATGTTGAGAATGACTGAATGATAGTCTTTAACATCCGCCATCAGTGAATGAATGGATTGTCCGTAAACTGACAAGACAAAAAATAGTCTATTATGTTAACTAATAGGTGTTGTTTACTTTTAAGCTTGACGCTATGAAAAACTTTACCAATAGGTACAAAGTCACAAACCACGTGCTAGATACTTATTTTGCTGATTTTCAAAACTCCCTTGAGAGCTCTGGTGTCCTTTCCTGACTTCCAAAGTTTAATTCAGCAAAAATAGGCTGTGCTGGGGGTGACAGCTATGGTTAGGAAAGAAACTGGACACTCACTTTCCAGCGGGTTATACCTCAAAAGTAAAAAAAGATGTTTAAATTCTTAGAAATTTGAGAAATTGAAGGGATCCCTGTCTGTTGTAGGAAGGAAGTTATTTCGGTGTTCGCATTTACAGGAAAATGGCTGGTGTGTGTCATCTTACTGATAGAGGATGGGCGTCTTCTTCCCCAGAAAAACCACTCTGGGTTGGACTCTTTTATTAACACGTGAATAACTGAGTAGGAGATTAGTGATGCAAAATGGATTACTTTTGTACCTAGCAGCAGCTCTTCCGTGACTTCAACAATATCTGCTGCAGACGAAGAGGTCTCGGTGCTGCTGTTTTGGTATTCTTGTGAAACTGTGTAAATCAGCTCTTCATCTGGTCACTGTCAAAGAAACATTTAAACCAAACTTCAGTGTAACCTAGACACTCAGAGGACTTCACTACCTGATGTTTTCCTTCAGAACAGAACTTTTACAGCACGTGAGATAGATGTAATGCAATGATTGTCTTTTTTGTCTTCTTTCCCTTAGGCATTTCCTGGAAATACAAACTCTGATAGTGTGGTCCGGCATGATTTACAGCATCCAGTTATTGCTCGCTATGTACGGATAGTTCCTTTGGACTGGAATGGAGAGGGCCAAATTGGGTTAAGAATTGAAGTCTACGGCTGCTCCTACTGTAAGTTTTTCCATGATCATCCTTTTTTTTTTTTTCCCCCACCCTAAATAAAACCTGGGTTTGGATCTCAGATTAAATCTGAATCTCAAGTACTTTTTGCTTAGATAGATTAAGATGTTCCAGGATTGCTAATTATATTGCCCAGGGCTTCGTGAAATATTTATTGTAACCGTAACTCTGAGTTGCTAGTTTGTTCTTCTCTGGAAGATGCAACATTGGAATTTGGGATAGTGCTTTGAAGTTGCTCCTTTTGATCTTCATGGTTTCTTTTGCGGAGGACTTTTACTATTCTATAGGCTTGAACAGGCCAGTTGAGGAAAAGATAGTATTCAGACAAATGTCATGTTGGATCCTGAGGGGAACAGCTGGGAAACAGGACATAATTCATTGCCTGGTGCTAGAGATAAAGTTAAAGCAAATAAATGAGAATTCTATCAGAGTAGCTCAGATTGTCTAAGTATGTGACGTGTTTTTCAGAGATTTTTCCTTTAGTATTTGAATATGACTTCAGAATTTCTTTTGCAATCTGGATGACAAATGGTACAAATGCTTCTGAAGCTAAGAGCGGAACTGATTATGTTTTAAGAAAAGCAAGGGTAGTTTCTAAATGCCTTTCCTTGAATTCAGTCCAGGCAGCGCTTAAAGAAAGTTTACAAACCTGCAGAAAATTAAGTGTCTGATGTCGTATTTCTAAGTACATTTTTTTAGGCAGTATCCTGGCTTTGTTGATATTTTAGCTGGAAGGAGCTATTTGAGATTTGTCTTTTAATAACCAGGTGTTAGAATAAGGTGAGGAGCACACATCTGGAAGTCTCATGCGTTGACTTCACTGGGTGACTGAAGGCGTGTGGGAGCCCTTTGCCATCCTAACTAGCAGAAAAGAAAAACACCTTGTGATTTCAGTTGTTGGTTTGATTTGGATAGGTAGTCAAAAGGCTGTATACTTTCATTTAGAACCAATAAGAACCATGAAAAACAGAGTTTTGGTATTATTTTTCCTATTCCCATGCAATGATTTAAAGACCTATTTTAAAAATGTACGTTAAACCACAGAGAATTTCCCAGCAGCTGCAGTAACTTAGTTGAGAAATCAAACCAAACTCGCTGTGGTGCTGGTGCTGCTGTGCTGAGGGCACACGTGGCTGTTAGGTACATTTGTAAAAAGACAACAGCATATCGGTTATCTGAGGAACGGTGCGTCGTTCTAAAGTTGATTCTTCCTCAAAGACAAGCGGAGCTTCTTGAGTTTTAGGTACCACTGTGATTATTCAGTAGTTGGCTCCTAATAAACATGTGTTGACCATCATACTGCTAAAATGTTTTACGGGCTCTTTTAAGTACACCACGCGCTACAGCGTGGTTAATTTTGCAACATGATAAATACTTATTTTTAAGTGTACCTCCTTACTTGTACATCAAATGCAAATTCAGGTGTTTGATTCAAGAAACCCACATCTAGTTTACTGTGAAATATAACTCTCTCTAGCAGAAAAAAATGTAGCAGAATCAAACAATAAACCCCATAATCTTTGCTGCAATATTTACAGGTAAAAGTAGTATTTTTTTTGATGAAACGGATAGGCAAAATACTGTAGGTACCTGACAGGATGCTTTTAGAGGCTTAAAGTACATTTGAGGAAAAACTAAAACACAGCTTGTTGGCAAAATGATTTCAGTTATTTGATGAAAAGTTGCTTCCTTGACAGACTTGTGGAGGAGAATAAAAAGCGTCTGCCAAGGAAACAGTGTTTGGAACTGTGAAGGTACTGATAAAATGAGTCTTCACAGAAGAACTGAGGTGGCCAAACGTAACGTTGTAATTTTACTGAGAGAGTATTGCTGGTCTGTTTGTAGTAGAAGTGATTTCAATATTTGTTGGGGTTTTTTTTAATATAACATTAATAATAATATTTCACATTTTTATGTGTATAGGGACTTTTCATTCAAAACCCTTCCTAAAATGCAGCATGGCTTTTACATGCAGGAATTGGGCTGTCCCCAAAATGCTGTCAGTAGATAGCAGCAGAGCAGTTGAGAAAAAAACCTAAAAATACACTGTGTTAAGAGAGAGGAAGGCAGCCCTTTGGTATGACGACCGGCACAAGGGAGCAGTGTGTACAAATTCCCAACTTGTCTTCAAAGGTGTCGTTTGGAGCTGGGTATATAATGCTACATCATTCCATGTAGAGGCATGCTTTGGCAGAGGCAAAGTTTTTAACCTTATGATTAGAAGTGCGTGTATTTGCATATAAATATAAGCACTGTCATTAACCAGTGTGATTTGCAGATTAATCCTGCTGTCATTGTGACGGAATTGGCCATTTAGATAATCAGTAATTTTCAAAGCCTGATTAAAACATAGGCTTCTAGTCAAATCTGCCCCAAATTTTGAAAGATTATCTAAATAAAAAGGCTGCCTAATATATTCCGATCATAATTTTTCTTTAAGTTTATAGATTCATATTGAATACATTCTTTTCTTTAGATATTTTTGACAGCACATTTTCCGATAGAAAGATGGGATATTTTCTCACTGTGCAAGCAAGGTTTAATTGCAAAGCCATACACTTAGTGAGTACAAAAACTCATTCCTTGCACGTTACTGCAGCCTGGTCGTTAGTCTCAGAGTGTTAAGAAAAATACTTCCTCATGTTGAACTGCTTATTCAAAAGTGAGGTTATTAATTGCCATATTTTCTGCTTCCTATTTTGTTTGGGTATGCACATAAGCTACACATTTAATTTTTTTGTACCAGAGGAGAAATCCATGTTCTCCCTTGCCCAGCAAATTAAAGGTAAAAAAGAGGTGTGATTTCCAGAGAGGGATTTGAGCTCACAGCTGTTCCCTGGAGAAGTTCATAGCATTACCAAATCACCTTCTTTCAGTTTTGCTTTGTTTTAAGTTTGAAAGCTGGGCTGTCTTTCAAACTGCACCTTTGTATTTTGCGTAGATGAGATCTGTGGGGTTGTCTTCTAACAGAAGAGCTCACAGAAGTCGCCAGAAAAGAATTAGGGCCTCACTCTACAACAAGGTTCAGAATGAACTTTGTGTTTTTATCTGTGAATAAATGGTGACATCGGATTTAGAAAATATTTTCATTCTCCATAGCGCAAAACTGAGTATGTCTTATTAAAAACAATATTAAAATTGGGAAAATAACTTGCTTAATGGCTATGTTAATGGAGGAGTTCCGTGAGAAAAACAAGCTTGGAAAACAACAACAAATAGACTATTATGTAACATGAAGAACATTTTTTTATTCAATGGGAGTTGTAGCTTTTTACTTAAAAACAATCTGTTTCATACAGTGTAAAAGGGAATAGGGTCTTTACGCTTGCAGTGACATCATTTATCAAAAAGCAGGTCACAGAGAAGAAAGCAATATAACCAAAGGCAAAATATCCACCGAATCAGTTCAGTCAAAACTGATGGCAGATTTTTATTCGTGCTCTTTTGGAGACAGAGAGCAAAGGCATGTGACATATATCTTCCATCATGTCCATGCTGATGAATTTTTGAGACAGGCAGCAAAGGCATGGCATCTGGAGGCTACGACAACTACGATATAGTACGTTTTGCTACTGATTCGTGAAGATCATCATAAGCTCCTGCAGGATCATTGCCATATGAATAGTTGCCTTAATCTCCATCCTGTGCCAGATGAATGCCCACAAAAATGGCAATAGCGATACTATTGGTAGTTTTTGCCTACGCTTTTCAAGACAACTGTATGAGGCCGCCTGGGTGCTGAAATCCTATGAGTGGAAAGCACTGATTGATACCTTTGTTCACAGAGGTTTTTTTTTTTCATATGGCTGTGTTGATTTTCTGCGTCTAAACGGTACGTCTGAATCTTTTTGACGCGGTTGTACATCTGATGGTAAGCATTTTCAAATTCCAAATGATTCACTTCTGAAGTGTAGCTTATACTTGAAAAAAATGACTTGGAGGCAGCAGAAAGTCATGCAAATACTCGATATACACAAGGCAGCGGGAACAACGATAAAGCTCCGGGAATGGGTGCAGACTGAGCTGTCTCCATTCGGTGACCAGCTCTGTTTGCTAACGCTTAGGAAGCAGGGGAACTGAACAAACGGCACCTGAGCTGTGTTTGCGGATCTGTTCGTTTCAGTTATTAGCTATACTACTTGTATTGTGCTATGTCAAATGTTACTCTTTCAGTTTCCTGGTGGGTGACTGATTTTTTTTTTTAGGGAGGGAGGGAAAAGAAGGAAAAATAGTAACCCCAGTCCTTAGGGTTTTATGAAATAATGAATGTTTGTATGGAGAACATTTACGCTCCAGGTAGTAAAGTGAACAAAACCTTGGTCATGTAAACACGTTACAAGAACAAAAATAAGGTTTGGAGACGCTGTTAAGGGATGAGCCAAGCGAATGTTTGCAAGAACAGATTAGGAAGTATTGAAGTGCTAAAATCTATGGGCTGAACAGATCTTTTGGGTAATCGTTGGTGTAGGTAATCCTGTCTGCCTGCAGTGACTTTGACTTAAGCCGTTGTTTCCTTTGGCAGTTAATTCCACGTTCAGCTATACTTATTCTTAGGAAATTTTCTGTGATACTTATTTGAAATCTCCTTTGCTTGGTTTCATGCTATTGGCACTGACTAACTATCCATCTCTCATGTGCCGTCTCGCACGATTGCCATACATACTTAATGAGAGACTTCCATCCTCCCCAGAATCATCTATCGCATCCAAATATCAAAGGGACTATTTAAGGTGGACGAGAAAGTCACTGTTACCTCCCTTTTGTGGAATCTGATTGTTTCACTTGGCCAGATTCAATAGTATTCCCTGGACATTTTGTTTCACCAACATAGCATTTAAAAAAAAAAATATATATATATAAGCCAAAGCCCCTGGAAGTGTCATGATTGCTATTGGAACACCCTGTGCTGAATAAAATACAGCTCTATATGTATATAAATATATGCATGCATCTTTCTGCTATTGCACTTTTGGTACCTATGTGAATATTCACCTAAATGGTGAAGATACTGATGTAGTCCAGTAATCTGCATCAACGATTCCTTGCCTTTTCTTATAATATTTTATTACTTACAATAAACATGCCACTAAGTTGTCTGGCCAGACTTTTCTGACCATCTAAGTGGTGGAACTGCGTAAAAATACGAACTGGCAGAAAGGAAGAACCATATTGAAGTGTATGTTTTGTGAAATCCCATTATCATATTTCTAGCAATTTTATTAAAGCGCTGTAAGTAACAGTGCTTTGAATATACGGAGATTTTTACGTGGGGACAAACCACAGAACTGAAACAATCATTTAGCAGAGGTCCCTGTGAACTCTGAGTAGCTTTCCTTTTGACACTGGGTGGGACAGTTAGGAGTTCTGCTAAACATCCAACCTTTTTTCCCCTTTTCTCTTAAATTTCAATCTTTTTATACTGGGTAGTTCTATATCTATTTAGGTCTATGTGTTTGATTTTTAGCCATCATCTTCACAGCTCAGCAGCTACAAACATAGCTTGATGTTCTCTCTCTGAGATTAAAGGTACATGGCTGAATACTCCCATCTAAACTATGGAGAGCGAGGGAAATGAACTGTTGAACTTTTTCTTTGCAGACTTTTAAAGATCTGTTTGAGTATGTGCTCTATTTCACAGAATCACTAAGGTTGGAAAAGACCTGTAAGATCAAGTCCAGCCACCAACCCAACCCCACCATGCCCACTAAACCATGTCCCGCAATGCCATGTCCACACGTTCCTTGAACGTGTCTGTTAGCATACTTTCTAGCTTTTTGACCTGCAGGAGATTTTATTTTTTTTTTCCTTAAAGGTCATTAAAATGGATACCTTTTATCCTCCATATATTCTCAGGTCATGGTAGTCATTAAACAGTAGAGTTTTGCAATTTAAGACCAAAAATGCCATCTTTCTTTATAAGCATTCTCAGTACAGATTGTTTTCCTCCATCCCCTCTCCAGAAAGAGATGGTTGTGATTGTTCCTGCATACATGCTTATATATTTTGAAATGAAAATAAGTGAGAAGAGGCTTCAGCACATTTATTACCTTTGGTTATTAACAGTAACAAATATTGGGTCTGTTTTGGTAGTAGGGACTACTTAAATTTTAAAACATCTATTTCCTGCATTTTAAAGAGATATTAAAAAAAAAAAGATTTAGCATTTGTGTAGTGCGTTAAAAAACTTAATTCTATTGTTTAATTTTAACTCTTCTTTTCCAAATGGAGTATTTCAGAAAGATTTGACATAAAATGAGTTTGTGGTAAAAAAAGTCTTAAGAACATATCTTTATGTTTCATTCTTTACCTTTTCCTTCATCTGATGCAATATGATTTTTTTTCTCTCAACTTTTTGAAACTGGCAGCAAACTGAAAAGTCCATTATTTTTCCATTTCTAGTTGTAATGAGGTTGCTGGTAGATACTCTCAAGCACCACGGCTTTGAGAACTGCACCGACCGTGTATATTCTTTACAGGTTCATTTGTTAGCTGGCAATGAATGTATAATCAGTCAGAGAAAAAACAAGTATATTTTGTACGAACACATGCCCCACCAGCTTGTTCAACTGTATTCTCAGGCAGTTTTCAATTACACCTGAACATCTGTTTAATCATTCAGCATTTCCTTTAGAAGGATGTATGTAGCTGGTTCATTTAAAAAAGCTCTTTTATGACCTTTTTCTGTGGATTGGAGAAAAACTCATCCCTGCTAAATAAACAGAATGTATGGCCAAACATGATAAAATCTTGCAGATTTTGATTAAGGTTTATTAAAGCCAGGTCTGGCTCGTCTCTTGTGGAAAAGAGCAGACTAACGTTTTCTCATAGGTTTTCCGGTAATTGCCCACGCACCTCGCAGAAAGGGTCATCCGTAGAGTGGTCTGTAATCAGTTAATAGGAGGATGGAGATTTAAGAAGTATCCTTGGGATCCATAAACGTCTGAAAGAGTAGAAAACAGGAGTAAAGTTAGACTATGCTTTTTCCGAAAGCAAGGATGGTAGCATTCAGGTAAATACAACCAAAAGCTTCAATCTAATCACAAGAGTCGCATCTTTAATGTTTTTTGCCTGAACAAACGCTCGGGTTGGTTTTGCCCAGCATTATTTTCATGCATTCCTGTAGGTGGTGATTGATCCATTTGTCCGTGATGACTTAGTCGCTAGAGAAATCAGTTTTTTTTTTCTCATGAAACAAAAAACTTTGGCAGATTTCAAACTATAGGTCTTGCTTCTGTGCCATTGATTTGGGGCCTGAAAAGGGCCTCACTGGTACTTGTTTTACTGCATGTCTGGAATAAAACATATATTAAGGATGCAGTTACTTCCCGGCTCTGTTCAATTTATTCTGCTCTTTCCCTAAAGTTTAGGTGAAAATGATGAGTTTTGTATTTTTATTTTAAGCAAAATGGCAAATGGAGTCTCACTATGAGTAAACACTTGTTTCCTCTCTGCCAAAGGTAATGTTAGTGTTCTCTGATATGAAATGGCATATATTAAAGGGTCTGCATTGCTGATGGGAAATAACCAAATGTAACTATTCATGGTAATGCTCTTATAAGGTAAAAATGAGCCTTGGGAGTTATGTGCAGTATATCCCTATACTGAGTTGAGTTTCTACACAAAGTCCTGGTTTAAAGCTGGAGTCCCAGCTTTTTGAGAATAGCTTTGGAGAATGAGATCACTGTGATGCCAACTTTCCCCAAATCCTCTAAACAGGGAAAATGTTCAGGTTTTTCCATCCTGTAAGGGTGACGTGATAGGGTCCTTCTCTGGTGGCCAGTAAGGGTCACGTCGCCCTTACCTTCAACTCCCCTGATGGTATCCCCATCCCAGGTGGGCATACTTACCTTTCTCTCCAGCCTCTCCTGAAGGCACATCTAACTGGAGAACGAGACGAAGGTACCTACAGTGTCCCACTGGTGTTTGTCTAGTCCAACAGTTCTCGTAACTGCTAATGGTCCGTAGGGAGACAGGCAGTCAGACGATCTTTTGGGTCTGTTTCACATACCAGTGCTTTATACTAAAAGGCAACAAATTCTTGGCTTGACTAAGCAACCCTCTAGATTCAATGGCTTCGGTTGTAATGGTGTCAGACGTCATGTGAGCTGTCGGAGATTGGATTCCTTGCTCCTCTTCTTTCAGTCTAAGCATTTCTTAGGCTGACACAAGAAGTTATTAATTCACAAATTAATAAGCATCTGGAGTACTGTGTCCAGTTCTGGGCTCCCCGGTTCAAGAAGGATGGAGAGCTGCTGGAGAGGGTACAGCAAAGGGCTACAAAGATGATTAGGGGACTGGAACATCTTTCTTGTGAGGAAAGGCTGAGGGACTTGGGGCTTTTGAGTCTGGAGAAGAGAAGACTGAGCGGGATCTTATTAATGCTGATAAATACTTCAGGGGTGGTTGCCAGGAGGACGGGGCCAGTCTTTTTTCAGTAGTGCCCAGTGACAGGACGAGAGGTGACGGGCACAGACTTGGTCATAGGAAGTTCCATCTAAACATGAGGAGGGATTTCTTCACTTTGAGGGTGGCAGAGCACTGGAATGAGTTGCCCAGAGAGGCTGTGGAGTCTCCTTCTCTGCAGATATTCAAAACTCGCCTGGACACATTCCTGTGCAATCTGCTGTAGGTGACCCTGCTCTGGTGGGGGGGTGGGACTACATCATCCCCAGGGGTCCCTTCCAACCCCTGTCACTCCGTGATTCTGTGAAATGGCAGGAAAAGTGTCCTGCGCAATGTGTATGGTAAAATATTAGCGCTATTCAGATGCAGTCCTTTTTATTAGAAATGTTTTAAGCTCCATGATGCTGGAGCACTTCTCGTATTGTTCTGAGCTGCACAGCAAAGCAATGGATATTTTTCTCTTGAATATAGCTCAAGTTGTTATGTTACTATAATTACTTTTGAGTATGGCTTCATCTGGATCTTTAGAAGGCTTCATGAATTGCTTACTGAATAAAGATGATGTACAGGGATCACTTAATAAGTGCCTGTTTGTACTTGGGGCAGATTAAGGTGAAGGAAAATCCTTTAAACAACAATAGTTTTGGTGTTTTAGGAATATCATTACACATCAGAGATGATTAAAGCCTCTATAGTATCCTTTCTTTTTTATAGTGCATTTGATATTAGTAAAATGTATCTACAAATGTGAAAAATAAATTTATGAACATTTTAAAGATTAAGAATTTATGGGACATTTAGAATTTGTGTATCCTTTAGAAATTCACAGTGTAACTGGGTAAATACTGTGTGAAAACATTTCCTTAAATATGTTCATATGTTTACGCATATCAATTACATTTGAAACTCTGTTTTAACATTTGGCAAATGTTCAGTTAAATAACGTTACTGACAAGGTGTAAGCTGAAATGGCAATCGTAAGCAAAGATTGAAAACTCACATTCAAATTTGGAGGTAGTCTTTGAGTGTATTTTCACTGCAAATTCAATTCTGAGATCTACATTCATTAAGAAGAACATAAAGTTACGGCACATGGCCCATAAATCTGTACGTATATACCTATACCATGTACTTATTCTGAGCTGTTTCTAAATAAACAGCTAAGTCATTCCTATACCATCTAGAAATTTAGAAACCCAACCTCTTCGTAAAAGTGCTTGGCAACTTTGTAATTTAAAATCATATCTTTAAATAATGAAGAACTCTGAACAAATTTTAAAAAGCATGTAAGTAATTTGAAAATGGAGAAAAAGAAGTAAATTTTTGTACCTTCTTAATTCTGTATATTCATCAGATGTTACCAGTCAGGATTTCATAGTTTGATACTGATTATTGTTAAAAAATAATAAATAACTTCATATGGGATGGGATCCCACAAATCCTCAGAAGAAACTTTCCTGCATAGTAATGTTTCTATCTTTTCATTTCCAGATCGGCGCGGTAATTGGAGTTTAATTCTTTCAATACGGTCATGTTCTTTATCGCTTTTTTTCTCGTAGACCATACGTATTTAATTGTCCTTTTCGCTTCAAGTAAATTGAAGAACTTGAGAAACTGGCTTTCTAAAACCACAGCTATAAAGACATCCTTAGAGGGACAATAATTTCCTTACCTAAAAAAAAATAATTAATTGTTTAGCAACAGCTGGAATTTATGTACCAAGCCTATATGCAAGCTTGGTGATGCCGCTTGTGTAGTGATTCACTTTGTTTAGCAGCGGATGAGTTCCTCTGCTTAAGCTTAGCCACATCAGTAGGAAATATCTTTTGGTTTCTATGAACTTTGGATTAGACCTTTCACTTAAAAAAAAAAAAAAAAAAAAAAGAATATCAGACCCAGGGTATTTTGTTAAGCGGTAGTGAAACATTAGAGAGACGCAAACTTTCCATAAACACGTACCGGTCAGAGAAGGTAGTTGCTCATTTTCTTTAAGATGGGAGAGTGGTTTTGTAATTGTTTGTGGGAGAGGATGTTGGCCCTAGTGTGATCCTAGAACAGCCTTTTGAGCTGCAGCCCATACTAAAAGGGAAACAGGTAGCAGGGATTTACAGTCATAAACTCAGCTGAACTCTCTTGCGTTACTGGTGAGTCATGACTTAACATTCCTTTAGCTTATTGATGTCTTACAGTAAATGGTTGTTAAACCGAGGCAACAGTTTTAATAAACACCTTCAGTACCGCCCTTTTATTGACTGCTGTACTGGGAGAGTCAAAAGGAACCTAGTTCAACTCTGTCTTTCAGCTGTTTATCGTTGCAACCTTTCTCTCGCTGACCTAATTTTTCTTTCCCCTCCATCATCAGTTCTTGTCTGCAAAAGTCTCTCCCATGACTGCTCTCTCATTGCTTTCAACATCTGTAGTTTCCCGATTCCGGTCCTTCCTTGTCTGATTGTTCGTGAGTACAGTGTGAAAAACATAGGGAACATTCAGGACTGCTCTCCCAATTTTGGATGACAGCAGAAATGCACAGTACCTTTTATGTACTTAGATAATGAATATGTGGCTTCTTGGGAGTAAGAATGAATTGTTTGGCAGTTCTTACCTGTGGAAAAATGTTTGAGTGATTTCAGTTGAGCTATTCACATAGTCAACTGTTTTGCTGGGAATACCCAGCACCCCTCAGTATCTGTATCATTCTTTCTAAAATACGGATGTGTGATGGTAGAGGCACCGAAATTTGAGATAATTTTTGGAAATGCCAGGTTCAGGATATATGATAAATTTCAGACTCAGTCTTGCAGGCGCCCCAGTCAAAACTCAACAAAGGGCTTGGGTAAATTTAGGACTAAGAATACATGTAGCAGCTTCAGAGGGGGGTGTTTGTCATTATTAGCTGTTACATAATTCATTGCAAGTATTAATTGTATACAGTGTTGGGTTTAGAAGCAAACCAGCAGAGTAATTGCCCAGGCACTGAGTATGCCTCCGTAAGCCGAAGCTAGGTGTTCGTACAAATCACCCAATATGTAAAATGGCAGAAGACAGCACCATGCCTTACACTCTGCTGAAGTGTCATTTGGTCTAAATTTTGGAGGTAGCGGAGGGGAAGGAAGCAGCCTATTGCAAGTTTTTCCTTTGCAAACTTGTAATAAGACCTGGTGGCTTCACACCACAGGCTTTCTGTTAGCTGATTATTAAATGCTTACACCATTTTCACGCAATACATCTTCATATTTTCTCCTGTCGAAGGGACTTTCAGATGAAATCAAGCAGACTACTTTTTCTACAAGCAAAAATATACTAGAGGGCTGCTTTATTCACAACGGATTAAGAGCATACAGTGCTGCAGGTGATGAGATGTGAGATTTCAAATTGAACACATCCCTGAGTTATTTGGCAATGTCACTGAAAACCTTTAGTTTTGCATTACTCTGCCTAAATTCTGACCTGACGGTTGACAGCTGTGTCTTAGGACAGCTCTAGACAACAGTGAATGGAATATCCCTTTATAGCGCTCTATTTTCCACAGATAAAGTAGGGGGATTTGAACGATTGATCTTCTGTCATAATGCAGATATTCAATACTCATTGTGAATAAACCTAACTTCCTTTTATTACATCCTGCTGTGGAGAGAAACTTCATCAAGCTAGGCAAGCACATACCCCCAGGTTATTTCACCCAGGAGAGGTCTTAACTATCTTTTCCGTGTACTTCAAGTTTTATTTGTGTTAGCAGATGGATAAGGTGAGTATTATTCTCGTATATGGGTGTACAAGTTTCTATGTTTCCAATAAAATCCCTAGTTTGAGCTGAAGGGAAAATACTTTGACCAATTACAATCCCATTACTTTGGAAAAGCATCTCTCTGAAATAATATTAGAATAGGCTGAAAGAAGGATTTTTTTTTTCCTTTCCTAAAAATTTCTGATAATCTGAAAAGTTTCTTGCCCAGCTATGTGAGAAAAGTCAGACATTTCAAACCCATTTTTTAACTTTTTGCCGTTTTTCCTTTCTTCTTAAAAATTGAAAGCATTTAGCATGACTGCATTTAGTTTTTAAAAGAACAGAAAGATAATATCTCAACAATTAATAATCTTTTTCTGTAAAATAAGAAATCTATTATCTAGTCGCACATTTTACAAACCGATTTTAATGCAATTTATCTTTGTATTTTCTCCATTTTTCTATTGACAGTTTTAAGTCAAAGAAACAGCAGGTTCTGATGAAAAACAGGCTGCTGCAAAATTTTCATCCATCACTATTAAACCCAATAGTAGTGGAATATTTATAAATTTGTGCCATAGTTTCTTTCAAAGACATTTTTGTTGTTCTTACTGAGGTGCAATTTCCCTTGACTTTAGGGGAACAATAGTAAAGCTGTAGTTCACAGCTTGAAGAAAACACAGTATTTAAAATCACAAACAAAAGAACTTGCAACATTTAAAGAAAATTGCAGTAGTTATTTTTTTTAACACTTGTATAGCTTAAGAATAGAGCTTATATAATTCAGCTGTTTAAGAATGTTGGCATAGAATATATTTTTATTTAATTTTTTTGTATCTTTGCTGTTTCAATGTGTATCAGCCTGTTACTGTCAGCTTTCAGGCTTTTTTTTTGTTTTTCTTCGATTCGGTTTTCTGAACTCAAACATGACTTTATGCAGTCGGTATCCTCTGGTTGTAAACTGCATTGACTCCCAGGAAATGGGCTCTGGATTTTCTGTTCAGATACTACCTGAAGAGACTGCCTGCTTTATCTGATGACTATTACCATTTTTAGTCAACTTTTGTAATAGATAAAATAAGCAAAGAAGAATAGTAAGAGTTTGATAAAATACTATGATAGAATATAAAACCAAAACACAGGATCAGAGTAAAGCTAAAAATGGTTCCACCATAAGTCACTGGATCAAGTAGATACATTACCCGCACGTGCATATAGCTGATCCTCTCAACTGCGTTGTTGACCAAGCCAACCTACACCAGCGCTGTGTTGCTGAAGACGCTTTATCGACTACCTTCTTATTCCTTGCAAATTACAGGGCCACACTTCCAGATAGAAGATTTTTTTGACAAAAGGTAAAAGAGGAAAGGGAAGGACAAAAGAAGGAAAAACAGGAAAAAAAAGGGGAAGTAAGCTGGAGAAGGAACCAGATGAACAGAGGAGAGAAAGCTGAAGTCCGTTGTCGTAAGGGCTGTCCAACCCAGTTGGAAGTGGCGGTAGTGTCAGGGCAACAGGATCCGTTCTCTGACTCCCTGTGCCCGTATACACTATTCCCATTCAGGGTCAGGGTTGTGCAGCCAGGGGTGACAAAGCAGGTTCTGGGGACAACGGAGAAGTTAGAGCCAGGAGAGGTGAGTGCGTAGTTTTACGATAAAGGTTGCTCTTTATTTCTTCCTTTTCCCTCGGGCATCTGTATTAAGTCTTGGGTTCTAAAAGGGATGGTGATGCCAGTCCTTCATGGTCTTGTCTATCAGGTAGGCCCCATTTCTGATATCTCTCTTCAGATCCACTGACTTTCAGTCTCCAACTCCTTCTCTTTGTCAGACATGATATTCATTCAGATTACTGGTTTTCTGCCTAGATTTATTTCAGCCTTTTGTCTTTCAAGAATTTTGATACTTTTGTGAACAACCTTACAGAACAAAATGACCTGGACTTCTGTTGGCTTCAAAGACTTAGTGTAGGCCTTTCCCAACCTTTCTATATTTTTAACAGTAAATTAGCTTTGCTCAGGTGTCGCTTCGTATATTATATATCTCTAAGAAGCACCTTACTCTACATTAAATTGAATTTTATAAGAAAAAAATGATTTTAAAAGTTTCTGAATCATATATATCTCAAAATCCAGATTGATACATTTTCTTTGAGCAAAACTTCCGAACACTAATTGGACTTCTTACATAGAAACAAAACGATAAAACTGACATTTATTGCCATTATGCATTTTAAATTTTAATAAACGTTGAAAATTTTAATTCTTTTTGGCTGACGATGGGTAAGAGATGGGGTGGAGAGAGAATCTTGTCTTTTTTGAAGAAAATAAATACTTTGTGATTTTAAGCTTCACAGTAAAACAATCTATGACGATTTACTCTGAGGAGAGTCCACTGACTATTTTGGAAAAAAAAATGTTTATGCTATTTTGAACATTTACAACAGTGTATTGTCTCCTTTAAAAAGTAGTGACTAATTTTTATAACTACTTGTGTATTCAGGACACATTTAGCAACACACAAACCCCCCCAATGTTCTGCAGGCATTTTTAATCCAAAAGTAACTTTGCACAGGTGTTTCAGAGCAGAATATGGTGAATGTGAAATTTTAGTCTACCGCTTGGCGACTACGACTTTGTTCTTGTGAAAGAAAACAAAAAAGTAAAAGATGTCATGACCCCCGAATAAACACAGTATCAGAAATAAAGCAAAGGAATCGGTAGTTTATTCAGTCATTGCAGTAAGACTCTTGATTCAAGCTGGACTGTTGTTAATAAGAGGTCATCTAGAATGACACATTAGGAGAAATCTTTATCTGTTTAGTGCTCAAAAGCTAAAAAATGTAACAGTATCATCATAATTAAAAGATATTAACAATTACTGCATGTCGTATGCAATCTGTACAAACCTGGGGAGCTATAAGTTTAATACAAACAAAAGAAAACCAAGTTGGTAGTTTGTTGTTTAGTCTTAAATGTAAATTGAAGATTCACAACATTTTCATAACACACTCTTGCGTCTCAAACGACACGAGACCAAACGCTTCCCGGAGGAAGTGCATTAGCACTGGTAGTAGGGGGATGCATGGATGAACTCTTGTACTGGGAGAGGGTTGGGTTGGCAGGCTGATGTCCAGTCAGCTCTGTGAAGTTTCTGAGGCTGGAAATAGTCATGCTTTGATGGATTCTTTGCTAGTGTGTGAGAGAATAACAGATGGATCTTTAGATTCTTGGCTACTTTTATTTATCTGCTTCAAGTTTTTCACAGTGATAGGGTCATCTGAGCATTTCTAAGTCTCATTTATTTCATTGAAATTTGCATAGCATGCTTATTACAATTCTGATCAGAAACTCCGTAGTGTGAAAGAAGGGTATTTTTTGGTCAGTGGTATCTAGGCCTTCTCTTCCAGAATGAAGTCTGGGCTACTAGGATCTATTCTTGTTGCCTTCTTATATGATGAAAACAATAAATGCTGCTATCAAAGTTTGCATGCCTAATCCTAAATTTCTCAGTCTGTTTTTGAAGACCTAAAAGAAAAAAAAAAAAAAAAAATGTTTTTTTTTAAAGTTCTCTGTGCCTACTGCACACTGCTCGTTTTGAACACTTTGAATCATTCATGTGTGCCATTTCACACAGTTGCATAAAGACTTGTCAGCATTTAGGAATCAATTTTGGGAACTTTGCATAGAAAAATTCTTCCTGAATGTTTTCAAGTTAACAGCCTATATAAAAGGAGTGGGATTACTCCGGGTCTCTTGATACTTAACTAGAAATAGTTTCTCTGGAACGTGGCCATAATTGGACAACATTTGCTTTTCAGTGTCGGGTGGGCCACAGCTTAAAGAATTATCTGGGTTGTATCCTGTATACCTACCCATAACAGGATACCCAGATGACTAGAAAAGCCCTTTTCCATATGAGGCTTGACTGTAGTGACCTACATTTGTGACCTACAGGGATAGGTATTGGCTTTGCAAAAGGAACCTTCAAAGTAGGAACAATGCTAGTACTGGTAAAACTTAATGTCAACAGGATTATTCTAAAACCAGCTGCACATGAGCTGAATAAAATTTGGAAATGTATAAAGCTGTGTTACAGGGGCATTGTAATTTTTCCCCCATCTAACTGAAGTTGCTGCATTCTGTGTTTTCTGTAATTCCTTCTTTAAAGTTTTAATTGTAACATTCCCTTTTTTCTCCTCTCCACTCTCCTCTTTTTTTGCAACAATGAAGCCAGAAGTGGTGGTCACATAGCTATTAGGATAGGAACCATGAATTGCGTTGTTGTCTGACTGTCCTTGTGTCAGCGAAACAAAAATGACTGCGCATTGAGAGTACCTACCAGGCGTCTGTTTTTCAGAGTGATCAGCTCTTTCTCAGGAGGACCAAATGACCAGCTTGGCTCCTGCAAGGTTACCATTCCAACATGAGTAAACCAAAAATACTGAAAATATTTCACTCTTTATAGGTGTAAATAAAACTTAAATATTGGAACTCTTGCAAAAAACCCCAAAAATTTGCTGGTGGCCCTAACACTTAAGGGATAAAAGTTTAATTCTTAGACTTCCAAACATTTTCTTTACAAAACCATGAATAATATGAACCAAATCAGATTTAAGTACTGTGCAAATTAAGAATGTGCTCTTAAAACAGCACCCTAGTGCTCCTAAAAAGAAATATTTAAAACTTTATTTTTTTAAGAGTTTTGAGATTCTGTTTCTTTGTCGCTGACTGTCTCATACAGTTCATTAGGTACTCATATCAGTCGGGTTTCATTTCAGATGATCTGCAAATTCATGACACAGTAGGCTAAATTTGGAGCAACTTGTATTCTCTTCTCTGTTTTCTTGCATCTGTGTATCTAATCATACTCCTCGTGTTCTTTTATAATTCTATTCAGGAGCTATGAATTAGATCTTAATGAAGAGACTTGTTCAGCATTTCTTAGTAAGACAAAATTCCCATTAATTTCCCTTACATGAAGGCAGAGACTAGAATTCCTAATGAAGTATTTTCTTTCACAGGAGGCATTCTGGGCAGAAATTCAGTTGTGTATTGGAAAAGCTAAAGGGTCTTTGCTCCCTTTGTATCTATCCCCTGCAGTTTGCCTGTAATTTACTGCCTGACCACACCCTTCAGCACTTTCTCTGGATGACAGAAAAGTTTCACAGAAGTAAAGCTGTTCCATGTGTTTTATTGCACTTCCTTGGTGGTACTTCTACTTTTCTAGTGCAATTTTTCAGTGCAATCAGATTTTTTAAAAGGTACCTAAATTACTGGTGGTGTAGATAGGTAACGAGAAGAAGCATTAAAATACCTAATAATGTTCACAACAGCAACATTTAGGCGTTTGACCACTAGATTATCTGAAAAATCTTGAGTAGTATCTAGCATTACTAACAAAATATACTATTAAATCAGATCCACAGTTCCCATCTAGTACTTTTTATTGTCCCCATGCTGTACAAAGTTAGTAATTCATCTATGTCATGGAATAATTATGCACAAAAACATTGATTCCTCTAGAGGAGTCTTTTAAGACTTTGGATTTACTTTACAGAAATGATTCTGTTCTTCAGAATTTCCTTTTATTGAATGTGCCTTTAACTAAATATCCTTTTCATTTCATGGTTTTCCTACAACACTTATGTTCCACCTTCAGATTTTTTAAAATACTCGAATTTTGTAAAACTATTAGTAGTTTTCTAATTAGTCAGCAAGATGCGGATTCCAAAGACTCAAATGCAATGATATGCTTAGCTGAAACAGATAGATCACCAGCACAGTCTGTAAATATTGTTTATCTAAAACATGTATGACAGTAATGATGAAAAAATGATCATTTAAGGATCATGTCTTATAGCGTTGTTCTGAACAGATGCATGAGCTTGTTTAATGGGATTTATGAGTTTCTGATGACGTATGTTATTTATCTATATATGGCAAAATGGGAGCATTCTTATTTGAAATGCAAGTGTATATTTGATAACATTTGGTAAAAAGAGCATAGTTACCCATAGATTTATAGTATATGCAAAAAGAGAATTTTTCACAGAATGCTGTTCCATTAGAGTACATACCTCCATTGGATTTCATCATGCCCATATCTACGTCCTAGAACATTCTGACAGTGTCCAAGTGCCTTGAAGGAGCCAGAGCTCCCAGGTTCCGTGTGCTTCTGGCTTTTAACAAGGGGACTGCGAAGAGCAAAGCAAAGGACAACCAAGTTTGTGGTCTCCTCATTATCATAGAACCCAGGCAACTGGCAGCTGTTTTCCAAACACTCTGAAGTTCGCCAGACGCACACAAAGAAAGTGAATGAAACGTTTCTAAACACTTGAAATTCTCCACAGAGCAAAAATTAAAATTCAAGTATGTTATTATATTTCTATGTATTGCATAGTGAAAAGGAAGTATTTTAAAATATTCCTTTTTATTGCCATGAATGAAATGTCAAAGCACAAAGAAATCCTGACAATATCCAGAGATTTGCTTTCTTGGAATCCGTACTAATTTAATTCTATTACAGTACCTAATAAAAATCATTGAATTGCCATTTGTTATTGTTCACCAGAAGAATAGATAAATATTTAAAAAAAAAATCCACAAAATAACATATGTTGCAGCTCACGGGAATGAGATACTGCAGCATTTACCTTTGTTGTAATAACAACATTATCCTTCAACTGTGTGCGCTATGTAATCAGAAATCAAAAAACCCTATTTATACAAAGGCTTACTACTTTTCCAGCAGCTCAGTACCAGTCATATCGGGTTCTTATTTGAGATTTATTACTCTGTGTCCATTGATAATAGCAATATCCACACTCTTAAGATATTTTCTTACTGAAACACCGTTGTAGTGATTTGGAAGCTGTCCAAAAGTAATATGGATTTTACAAAGAAAATGAGACAATATATATCAAATGCAGGAAAGCGCATGAGGAGAACCAAGATACTCGGAAGAAAAATTGTGCTGTTAGCCTGTGTCAGAAGACACTGCTCAGTTTAGTCTGGGGCTGAGCTGAAACAGCGAGGCAGAGCGAGAACAGCTGAACAGGATGGGCTTCGACCCTCTGATAAAATGGAGAGGAACTTAGGCACGTGGTGAAATGATCTTCTGAGAAAAGGCCACGAGAGGTGCATTTAAAAAGCAGAGTATTTTCAGAATGCACGTGTCTCTTCACGCCTATATAGCGAACGCAGCCAGGCGAACCTTCCTGCATTGGTACTCGAGTGTTCCCCGCTGCCGAAGGCTTGCCACCCGTCAGGTACAGTACATCTGCAGTCTCTCGGTAGCCAGGAAGAGCTTCGCTCTGCCTCCTGTATTTCAGCAGTCCACTGTTTGACATATTTAGTGTACTGTATTTTGCTTTCTTTTATATATTCATGAACTTTTATATTGTGGACTGTCAAATGGTGTGTGGTCATGAAAGCCTGAGAAAGAGAGAAGCAGGAAAAACTATTCTGATGTTCAGTTTGTAAACATAGTCGAATGCTTCTGATACAAAAATATTGCCATTAGATACTGACTTTGCCAAAAGAAAGTCCCATGTATAATAAATCAACAAGCTATAAAAAAGATTCATATTCTCAGGCCCCAGGTATTACCAACTGGAGTCTAAATGACTATCAGTATGTTCTCTAGTGGCTCAAGAGCAAGAAAATAATAAGATTTTGAACAATAAGGCTAAAGACGTAATTTATAAATTACAGATTCAGCCAGCAAGTGTTGTACAGGGATCAATATATTCAAAGAAGAATACATAAATTACACGATTTAATCTTGTCTAGAAGCTTAGCAGTGGGGCTAGTTATTTTCCTGGGCATAAGGAGTTTGTTTGTGTCTGAGTGTGGCCTAAACTGCACAAAGGAGGAGCTTAAAATTACAAACAGAGCAATGGAAGGAATGATGAATGGTGATTTTCTTTTCAGTATGTTTGCAGGATACATTTCTTTTCATATGTAAATTCGAAACTTGACATCTATTTGTAGTAAGAATTCTCTGTAGGTCATTGGGGAAGCAGGGAGAAGTCCCGTACCTCCCAGAGTCTTGCTGCAGCCTGATAAAAAAGGCATTTAAGATATGATGACGACCTCCTCTTCCATCTGCTTTCTTGAGTGTCAACCTAGGTCCAGATGCATATACATATCCCTAATGCGGACAGAAGAATGAAGTGCGCATTTCTTCGGTTTCTTATAGTTATGAGAAATAGAGTTTCCTACTGTTACAAGGCAAATTGATACCTTTTTTAAGAGTATCTGTCTGCAGAGGACTTTGAGAACAGACACTACCCCATTTGCGCATCTTTGCCAGCATATCTTAGGTGTTCCTCTCTTCTAGTTCATCTTGTTAATGTTGCAGATTACCTCCCTAGGGTATAAGTTTGTCAGACAATTAAGTATATGGAGTCATTAGTTGAGATTATCTGGTATAAACCACTTTAAATTTGGGCTACAGGCCATGATGAAGTATGAGGCCATCATAGGCTAGAGCCTTAGACAGACTGTCAGGAATAGCTCAGGAAAGCAACAAAGAAAAGCAGATAGTATTAGAAATGGTGAAGGCTGTTCACCAGATGGCATGCTCTCTCTGTGGGAAGAAGAATTCTGCTCTGTTGTAGGGCCAAACTTCTGGATGAACCTTATAGTAGGTATTTGTTTTCTTGTGTTTATTCTGACTTCTCTGGCAATTAGTTTCTAATCAAGTCTAATTCTAAGAGAGGTCGTTTCCACCTGACTGCCTGTTTTCTTTCTTTTGAATTTGGTCTTCAGTCCTCCAAAAACATAACGATCGGATTGCTAATAACTGATAGTTTAGGAGGTTTTCCTAGAAGAAGTAGGTGCAGTAGAAACCTGGAGGTTGTTTGGAGACTCCGGTGGGTGCACCCACCCTGCCTTTTGCTGACTTCCCTCTCCTGGCAGATGGGGAGAAAAAGGTAAGGATGGCGAAAGACTCGTGGACTAAGATGCTGACAGTTTAGTAGGAAAAGCAAAAGCTGCGCGTGCAAGCAAAGCAAAAAGAGGAGTTCATTCGCTACATCCCATCGACAGGCAGATGTTCAGCCACTTCCTGGGAAACAGGGCCTGGGCGTGGCTTATCACAGAATCATTTAGGTTGGAAAAGACCCTTAAGATCATCAAGTCCAACCACTTGTCCCAGTCTTCCTGTTCTTCTTCTTCCCATTCTGTCTTTTACAACTTTTTCCTCTTTTCCTCTTCCTCTTCATCTTTTTCTTTCAATACGGTTACGTGGGGAGACAAATGCCGTAATCACAAATGTTCCCCTTTCCTCCTCCTTGCCCTGAGCTTTCATTGCTGAGCATGACACCATTTGATATGGAATATCCCTTTGGTCAGTGTGGGTCAGTTGTCTTGGCTGTGTCCCCTCCCAACCTTTTGTCCACCCCCAGCCTGCTGACATTGGGGAGTGTGGAGGGGGGGGTGTGGAGAGAGAGAGTCTTGATGCCATGCAAACCCTGTTCAACCGCAGCCAAACCACTGGTCTGGAGTCCAGCACCATACGGGCTGCTATGAGGACGGTTAAATTTGTAACGTCAGCCCAGCCAGACCCCGTAGAGAGATAAAAAAAGAAAACTTTCACTTCCGCCATCCTAATGGTTTTAACTTGCCTATCTACCTCTTTCAAGCTGCTTCTGAAGGAGGCCAGCTTCAGCCTTGCTGGCTGGAGCATGAAATCTGCTCTACATATTATGATAGCTTTGGAAGATTGCAGAGTTGTAGGAGCTTGCTTTTGTCTGATTTTTCTATTTCTGATATGAACCCTGAATTGATAATCAAAGTAAGGGCTTGTTCACGCTACTGTGATGGATAAACATGAGCTACGTAAGTCAGAATTGAATTTATTATACATTTATTATTTTCCAATCTAATAGTATAGCCTATTCTAATAATGAATGTCTTGTTTGTCAGTCTTCTATTTTGAATAGCGTTATAGGTTGGAATTCTTTTCAGTGTTGTCAGTATATATTTATAAAACACTGCGGAGTACATGCTGGATTGTGAATCTAGCAGCAGAATACTCTATGAACCGAATGCAAGTATTCCATTAAGATTGATTTTTTTTATTTTTTTTTATAAGGAGGAATGATCACATTTAATAGAGATAGCTAGTTCGAAGACGTTATAAAATAAAATGTTTCAGCAAAGTGTCATTCCTGTTGCATGTTACAAGTGTTCTGAAAAATCATTATAGGGCCTCCAGTCTTGGTATATGCAGTTCTGAAAAGTGCTCAGAGATAATCATCTGTACTTTTGTGGTAGAAATGTTTAAATGCATAAACGGATCTGCGTTGTTTACCTTTGTAAGGATTTAGCATCTTTCTACTGAATTGGAGGAGCTAGAGAGGGACTCAAATCATTTGCTCACTGTATATTGCATAGTGGGTTTTGCAACAAATAAAAATATGTTCAACAATTTGAGACAGACAGCTTTGCCTTTGATTTAGTGGGCACTGTGGAATGACCGAGTGGCCCATATTTCTATCTCTACGGTACATTTCTAAGGTACGTACCAAATTTCCATAGAATGAGTTTGCACGACTCCGTGTACCTAAGAGAAAGAAGAGAAGGGGTGGTAGGTATGTGTGAGAATAAGTGGGGAAGGAGAAACATGCCCTAGGGTCCTGCAAAATGGGTGGAGGCTGGACAAAATGCTGCAGCACAAGATCATTTTGTGACATCCATTGGAGCTTTGCTGGCTGCCTGCTCCCCACCAGAAAGCATTTGGGCTATGCCAACATTCCATACATTAGCCTTATTCAGCTCCTGGCCGCTAAGGTGGGACTTGGAATTGGAGCAGTACCTCAACCTTTTATTGTCAGCCACTGAGGTTGTGATGGAAATTAGCAACCAGGGAACGTGGGAAAAGGCATCTGTGCAATGCTGAAATCGCAACTGTGATTGGAATGTTCCAGGAAAACGCTACCTGCTCTGAGAAATTTTGTGAGTTTTGACAAACCTACAGCTGTTTCTGAATGGAAATAAATTTGCTAAAATCTGGGTGGTTTAGCACGGTTCCCAACGTGAACAACTATTCTGCGGTACAAATGCTTTCTTCCTGGGGCAACAAGGTAAATTCCATGTAATAGCTCTGAGGAAGTTATCTCAGGCCAGTATTTATAGGATAGCCATAAATCTTTACCTGGCTTAGGTAAAATGACAGGAAGAGATGTACAGAATAACGTCTGTAATTGTTCTGTTTCTAAACGTGCTACACCCATGGTGAGCCCGTATCTGTTACTAATCACATCAGGTTGCAAAGTACGTGGTTTTCCTCTAGAATTTGAGGCAGGGTGTGCTCGATCTGAGAGTTGGAGATGTTTTGTTATTTATTGGAGGAATTGTCGAGATCATTGTCTTTGCTAGCAATTTCATTTTAGACTAAGATAAACTGTTCTTTACAATTCTTGGAATTATTTACATCAGAGTACTTAGGGCTATAGCTACAAAGCATTTAGATGCCTAAAGATTCATATTTTCTTATGCTTGTAGATGGGAGTACATCTGCATAATTTTTAAAATCCTTCTAGCTGTCATTCTGAATCTTCAGGATTTGCAGTATTACTAAAAATCTGAACTTCAGATGATGAACAAAAAGATGCGTCTCTCCCTAGACCATTGCTAATTAGAACGACCTAGATCAGAATAAATTTTCTTCCAGGCTTCAGAAATCTTACATTGCAGATATTTTGAGGAGTCATTTTTATCTCTTACTTGTATTGGTGTTTAATTTTAAATATTTTTCCATTATAAGCTACGTGCTACCTGTGCAGATAGAAAACGTGTTCAGTGAAGCACGTAATTTTCAGTTATGCAAGAAGCACTTTTGTTTCTATAATCAGAACGTGAGATACAAGATAAGTTAGATCTGATTTTACAAGCCCGCATATTATCAGAGTAAAAATTCAAAATAAAGACTTCCATATGTAATTACAAAATAAAATATTTTAATGACCTTTTCTCTTTGTTTTTACGGCACCAAGTAGCTAGTGTATTTGGTGCAATATTTTAGATTTTATGTGGAGGGATGGAGATTACTTTTGGTTTTACATAAATTTTACTTTCTTTGCCTTAAACTTTTTCAGGTTTTTGTCAGAAACCGTACTGCAAAACTAAGTCTGTCATTAAAAAATCCTCAGCTTTATAAAATAACAGCTCTCTTAGTGGGCAGGAATGAGCAAAAATAACTTTTAGAAAAAATAAAGCAGAATTTCTTAGCATATTTCATCAGCGTAAGCTACTCAAAATCCAACAAGACTGTGGTGCCAGTTATTTGCCGCCTTATTTTCTTCCGTCAAACTATTAGACATTTGATCTAATTTATTAGTCAACTCTATAAAAATGATTAAAATAATATTTACCACTCTTGACAAGGATTTGTACTTTCTATGCTGCTGGTAACAAGGACTCATTGCAATCACAGAATTACATTTTAGGCTGTGTTCTGGGTTCTTCAGTATTATTATGGCCTAAAAACCCAAGGTGCCAGCGCAGAGAGAAAAGCCTTACTTGTGTCCATGAAATGGAATCTGTTTAAGGTAGAAGAAAAGCCACGTCTGAGTGATGGAGAATAAGGGAGTGTCATTAAATGTTGTAAATTAATTTAGTTTCCAGTAAGTTAATTTAGGTTTCCAGTAAGTTTCCAGTAAAGTAATGCTTTAGTGATTCCAGAGACTTATTCTGAATTGTATAAATTGTGAGTATGTACTGCGTTTTGTTGATCCCATAATCTTTTATGATTATCAAATTTAAAGTATTTATGAATTGCATAGACAAAAGTAAGATTCCCCTTGGTTTCAGACATTTCATAGCTTTTGATGTCAGAAGAAGAACCCCTAGATATTATTCTTTTTTCTACATGGGAATAGTAACAAAGGTCCAAGATTACTATTTGTGATATATGCAGCAGCCCACAAGAAGAATCAAAAGCGAATCAAGTGGTTGTTTTCACTATTCAAAAATAGTACAAATAGGTTTATTTCGGTTTAAAAGAAGAATTTTATTTTTAATATTTGAAAATACAAAGGAAAATGTGTTCAGATGTGTCCTCTGAATCTTCTAATAAGTACAGCACCAATTCTGCTATCTTGCATTGCTGAGTAGTAATTAAATATTCAGTAATTTCCAGGGTAATATCACTTGTTTCTAGAGAAGCTTCCTGCCAAGTGAGTCCTGAAAGGTGTGAGCAGTGCTGATCAGTGGGGTCTTAACTTATTTCCCAGCACCACCAGCCTCTCAGCTGGCCTGGCCCCTGGGAGGCAACTGGAAAAAGGGCAACCATAATGAATGCGAAGTTCTGAAGAAGAGGAGCTTGGCTTGGCCAGCATCTTTCATGTTTCTTTTTCATATTTGTACAGTGTTGTAAGGGAAGCACAAGACCATGACTTCGTCTTTAGTTCTTGTGAGTACGTGCACTCTGGCCCTTTTGAAGTGTATCTGTGAAGTGTCGTCGTGGTATGACTTCGCAAAAGTCGTAAATGAACTTTAAGGCACTTAATTGTGAAGGGCGAACATGTAGGAAGAGATAGACTTGGTATTAAAATTGAGGAATAAGCAGGAAAATAAAATGATGGGGCATGGCAGAGGTGGAGATGGAGAAGTAGCTCACAGGCAGGAATAAGAAGTATTTTTGGGAAATGAACTGCGTCCTTCTTGACAAAAGCCTGGTAAGGTTGTGGGCATGAGTGAAAGAAGAGGAGACAGTAACAAATCTATGTACGTCACACATAACAAATTCTAACAATAAATATTTCTGAGCCTCCCACCAACCTCCTCCTTCCATATTTCTTTGCAATGATTTCACTGACTTATCTTTGCAGTAAAAAAATCTAATTAGGTGGGAAAGAGTAACACATTAATTAACAGGCAAACTAACAGTATTAAACAGCAATACTCTAGAAGCTCACTCTGGTCTTCCTAATTAGGCAGCATTCTCTGCGTGAAGCAGAAAATGCAAATAACACAACAATATTAAATAAAGGGCAAAAGGGCCCATTATGCTGGTAGGCAGTGAAGAAAAAAGAGAAAGGAGAAAAAACAGAAAACCTGAAGCACCACTTACGCTCAGTGATCTGTAACTGCTCAATGGGTTGCAGAGATTATGACAGATTTATATTCAGTATATTTGACCAGTTCTAATGTCAACCAGTTTTCTTAGGAAAAGCATCTCAAGAGTAATGAGAGTCCAATAGCAGGGATCAAAATACTGTCTTTGTGTTGTCTTAATTAGGATGAGAGCTGTGTAATTATTTATTTAGGCAGTTAGGCAAAATGTTTCTTCCCGTCCTCTTCACCGAACTGAGGTGGGCTTGGTAGACTGGTAGGTTTCTTTTTATTTCAAGGAACATAGTAGTTTTTCTTTCAAGTTGTGTATTTATTTTATATTGCTTTACTGTTTCATTTTTATGTTTTACTTCTTAAAGTTCAATGGAAAAGGCCTGTGCCTGAAAGCCCTCATGTACGTGAAGGACATACGCCAGCTGAGAAATGCCTGTTGAGTTCAGTGAGATTTTTGCCATTAGTACCTTAGGCAATGAGAAATTAGTATTGCAAATACTAACTCAAAAGCTAGATACTGCACTTTCCCACGTCCCTTGAGCAAAAAACAGACTACAAAACTGACCTGTACATCATGCTCTGCAGATGTGCGGCACATCTAGAAGAAGCAAAGAGAGATCTGTTTTCCCTCATTGAGGTTAAAAAGAACCTGGAAAATCCTGACTTTAATTTAAAATTTAAATTATCTTACAGTACGAACCAAGTCTAAATGTGTTGCTGAGTCAGTTGTATACAGACCCTGTAGAAAAAAAGGTAGATAATTCAGACAACACTCCCCTTTGTCAGCGAGACAGTATATTTCTTGTCTCTCTGTAAAGGTCAATTTAAATATCACTATTATTAAACGGTTTATTTCACCTGTTTAGAAGAAATGCAGAGCTGTTCCTTAAAAGCATAGAAGACGGAATAAAGGTTACCCATAGGATTTGGAGAGACTAAGAATTGTCGTTTATGCTTAAGGAAATTTTGCAATAAGCAAATAAAATCTATGATAACAAACATAGATGCTAACATAGGTTATGAGTGCATGTGCTTGAAAGTACCGCTATTACAGAGCAATCTACTCTAAATTTCAAAGCAATACTGATACTACTGAAGGTGAAATAGCTTTAGTAGTGATGGGATTTTCTTGTAATCATTCTTCTGTGTAGACAAGGCCATCTGAAGCAGTTTAAGCACCTCTGAATGAAAGTGTACACTCCATTTGATCTCCCCTTGGCTTTAATTACTCATCTGCCTGCACAGCAGTGCCCCAAGGGATCAAGGATCTTTGGAAGGAAACAGTTCTAAGGACTCCAAAATGTTACTACAAGAAGGACCCACACCGATTAAAAGAAATGATCGGAAGGGTTTGGGATTTTTTTGTTATTGTTTGTTTATTTTAACTTATATTACATCTGTACTTTAAAAATAAAATGTTTAAAATAAATTTGATTAAATAGCTTAATTAGAAAATTCAGCGAGGAAAGAAGGTTTTGGTAGAAAAGATGAAGAATTGAAGTCAATAGGAACTTGAGGTCTAAGACCTTGTAAATTTGTAATTTTCAGTGTAGCTAAAGATGGGTTATTTCCAAAGGTTTCAGCCAATCACTTAATGGAGAGGGACACTATTGTTGTAACATCAAGTTCACGGACTACTGAAGAGCTCTTACAGGCCCCTGTATTTCACTATTGTGTCGTCTTCCTACTTTTTGCAGTAAATAGGAGATTGCTTTATAACTGTGCATTATAAGCATACCTCTTTAAAGCACTTTTACTCCTCGGAACTGTCCCAACGGTAGTTTGGTATCTGTCAAGCTGAGCAGAAAGAAATTTTGGTTCAGTTCCCCATGATGTGATATCTCAGATTGAACAGAGCTTCAGCAGCAACAGCAGTCATTTGTAAACTCCTTATTGAACTGGGACTGGTAATGCGTGTCGTATGAACAGCATGCGGTTTTATCTGTGTAAAATTCTTCTTTCCTCGCTATCATAAGCATCCTCCAAAATGCTTACAGCATCCTGAAAAAAACCCCATGCATACCTTTTACCTTTTGTTTGTTCTTTGTTGCAAGTAAGCCTGATCAAAAACTTTCCACTGAAGCTATGTTCAGTGGGGAAAAAAAGTAGTGTCTGATTTCTTTGGGCGTTTACAACAGTTCATCAAAACCCTCACGAAACGATCCATAACCCATTCCAAAACAAAAGCTTCCCATATAAACATTTTTTATGTAATTATTTCCTCCTTCTCCTCCCTTCCAAAAAATCAGGATTGCTTCCTAAGCAATTTTAAGAGATGTAGTTGGGGTGTCCTCTCTCCTTGGGATTTGATTTCTAACCAGATACATCTCCTGTAAAGTACTGTGGACAATCTTTCTGTTATTTAATGCAGTGGCTCAGACAAGCAGAATAGCAGAGAAGGAAACATGACCCTGGCAAAGAACCCCCCAGACTGAAAAAATACAGACTATATCTGCTAGAAGGCACTGACTTGGCACTTCTCAATCAAATTTAGCAATTATAAGAGAGTGTTATTTTTCTGCTCAAAAATTCATTCTCCTTGCAGCCTGGTAACACGGACCAGTCTCCTCGTTTTCAAGATGCCACTGACATAGAGCTATTCGATGATTTGATGACTTGATGATCTTACAGGTCTTTTCCAACCTTAGTGATTCTGATTCTGTGATTTACCTAATAGTAAATAGTGACAGGACAAGAGGAAATGGCCTCAAGTTGCAGCAGGGGAGGTTCAGGCTGGATATTAGGAAAAATGTCTTTCCTGAGAGAGTGGTGAAGCACTGGAAGAGGCTGCCCAGGGAGGTGGTGGAGTCCCCATCCCTGGAGGTGTTCAAGGAACGTGTGGACGAGGCACTGCGGGACATGGTTTAGTGGGCATGGTGGGGTTGGGGTGACGGACTTGATGGTCTTACAGGTCTTTTCCAACCTTAGTGATTCTGTGATTCTGCAAAGCAATAATGATGGACCAGAATAATGATAGCTTTACCTAGATGTAAACATAGACATGCAAAGGTACACCAGGAAAGCATTGCACATACAATTTTCATTGTTCAGGAATACAATGTATATCTTTTGTTGGTATCATTTGAGTGTATCTGCTTGTTTTACATGAAAATGCAAGTTAAATGAAAGATGCAGGTTGTGTGAAAATACCTCTAACTATGATTCATCAGAGCAAGTAATCTTTTGGTTTTGTTAAGAAAAACAGTGTGAGGTTTTTCTTACCTGAAGCAGCGAAGATATTTTACTCAGTAAGGGGTTTTTTCACCTTTATTTGTAATTAGTACAACTTGTAGCTCATCTTCAGTTGCTACACATTAAGTATTTTCTGCGTTTCTCGTCTGTACAATACAGCCTTGTTGGTCTTAAATTTTCAGGTAGCAATTATTACTTTTTGATGAAACCCCCCAGAAATTGATTGGTCATAAACCATAAGTAAAAATCTAAGATGGAAAATAATTTCAGTACTTCTGTAAATGTTAAGAGTATGTTTTTTGGGGTAAAGTCTTATATTTAGCAGCTTGTACAGAGAATTTGTAGAAATTATTATTAAATTGTTGTATTTCAGTCAAATAGTGAACAATGAGTTTATTCAAGACTAGGATTCTGTAAGCAGAAAAAAGCAGTGGAGCTAACCTGGGGGGGTATTCTGTTTTTGAAATATGCGTGAGGCCTCCATTGACTCAGAAGATGGCTCTTTGTTATGTTTTTGTTATGAAAACGTCTGCTTGGATGGCAGTAAATAGTCAGCAGTTTTCAAATCGATGTAAACACGTAGGAACCTGATTATAATGTTGAATATTTACATAAAATGGCTTCTTTATCTCCCATTGATTTCTGACAGAGTAGATTGCACTTAATGCTTTTGAACATCAACGACACATTTATGTACGTACCTAAACATTGACCCCCTAACCACTATTTCAGAATTTATTGTGCCTCATCAGAGGAAAAAAGACAAATGTATGTTTAGATTTTTTTTTCCTTAGAAGAGTGTCGATGCATGGAGTAGGAATTAGTTGTCTTTGTTAAATAGATAGAAGCCTAATCCTTCACTGGTATAAGTCTAGTGATTAAAAAACCAGTTTCTGATAGAACATCTTAAGAAAGTCAGGAGTCCAGAAGCTGACTTGAGATGTTTTCCTGCTGCTTCAGCAATGCTTTCAATAGGGAAGAATTGCTGGACAAAAGGAACAATGGCACTGACTACACAAAGAGCTATTGCGTGCACAAACTAAACATGAATTGTCAGGTTTGTAACCTCTACACGGTTTTCATCTGCTGAAGACTCATATTTTAAAATACCCTGACAATACTCTCCAAATGGCATTTATATTTGGCATTGATACTTTGTTTTAGAATGCTGCCACACAGACAGAAAGAGCTCACAAAAACTTACAGGTCCATTACTTGTTACCTTAGTTAGAATTTTCCCCTTTAAAGTCTTTTCTCCTATACTTTATAGACACATGTAACAATAATTTGTTAAACCCAAAAGGAAATGATTTTCCTTTACAAACCAAATCCAGTATATGTGTGTGTGCTACACGTGGCTATCATATTGCGTATTAGACCAGGTTGTGTTTCAGCGTATTAAACCAAGACAGACTTGTCTGCTACGTGCTTTACTTACTTGGTTTGTTCTAAACAGTGTTGCCTGGATAAAGGGAGAAAAAACATGTTCAGACACCGGATCCATCACAACCAATTCTGTAAGAAAAATTTCTCTTGAGTGCCTTGTTCCAGCACAAAGGAAGAGTGGTTTTAAAGAAGGGAATGTGACAGTTCTTTGCAATAGAATTTAGTTTTCCATGTCGGAGTTTAAAAAAAGCCTCTTCCTCTTTTATTCATGTGTAGCATTCATTGCTTTGTGATTGAATAGCAGCATCTTACGAACTTGGAGCGAGTTGTCTATACACATTTACATGCATTTCTTACCCACCTGGAACGATCTTGACTCTTATTCTCCCTTTGCTTATTAAACATAATAGATTATACCCTAAGTAGCGGCTATGAGATTTCATCCATTGTGTGAACATGAGTAGTTGCTGTAGCAAGAGTCACTAACATACAGAGCTGGTTGAATTGTTTTTAAGAAGCAAATGCACCCGTTAAGGTTTTTGGAAATAACTATTGACAAATGTATTTCAGAATTTCCATCATCTGAAAAAATCTTGCATAATTTAAAGACTGAGAGAAAGAAAATATTGTTTCAAATCATTTGCAAACATTGTTTGGCTGCCTTTAATAACAGATTAATGCTTCCAACAAGAAAAATGCTCCCATCTAAAAGAAAAGCTATATGTATGCTGTTATGCAGCCTCCCTTTATTTTTGGAGAAAAAAAAAATCTAATGGGTTTTGGAGAGCTTTCTTTTCCTGGAGATACAGTCTTACTAGATTTTGAGCCTTCCAGATATTTCAAACTGATTAACCAAAACTGCCATTTCCTTCCTCTACTTAATCTGACTCCTCTATTGAGCAAAAGGTTTAACTTGTATTTCCCCAACCTTTAAGCAAGCGGTTTGATGTGTCAGTCAAGATATTTTTTGTCCTGAACTCTGCTGAACCTTATCAAGTTTACTTACACAGCGTTCAGCAGCGACACGGGGCTTTACCATAAGCCCACGCTGACATTCAGTGTTAATTGAGTCTCGCGGCGACTCGGCGGCCTTGAGGTCGGCGTTGCGCAGCCCACACCGCGGCTTGCCTTCGCCTGGAAAGGGAAGGGCACGTCCTTCGTGGGCTTGGAAATGTCATCCCTCTGTGTTCTCCTCAAGTTTCCTTCTCCAGGAAACCATCATCGGAGGGTTTTGTACGTCCTTGTGTTGGGTTACTCCTTCCCGAGCGAGGCTGCGTGGCCACTGCCACCCGGTGCTCGGGGTGCGAGCAGTGCGGTCCGTTAACTGGCGCTGCCAGCGGTGAACGTGGGGAGCCTGATGGGCTGCTCCAGGAGCTGGGCCGGGGCCCGGGCCCGCTGAGGGGGAGAGGTGACTCCGTGCCCTCGCCCGGGAAGGCCCCTGTCCCGGCCCGTGCTGTGCTGGCGCTGGGACTGCTGTACCGGTGAGAGGTCCTTTCCCAGTCGCCCGCAGAGCGTGGCCCGTCCCCGCCGTCAGGCAGCGCAGAGCCCCGTGCTGCCTCTCCTGCCGCCTCCCCAGATATCCGGCTCCAGCCTCTTATGGGGGTCTCTCCGGCCAGCTCCCGCGGGCTGCCTCCCCGCTTCCTGCTCCAGGCCAGGAGAGCTGAACCCGACCCCTGCCTACTTTTATTTTTTTTCCAAGCTATAGGAGTTGATGCCATGGGGGCTCGGAGCTGTGTGTGTGCTGCTTTGATACAGAAAGCGTGCTTTCTTTTAACTCCTTGGGCCTGAGGCTTGTGAGGACACTACATAATTTAAAGATCTGGGAATGCACAGAACGCTTCTGGCTTCTAAAACAACTCTTTATAAGTAAAGCTGCCTGCCTGGTTGGTCTTAAGATTGTATATGACTGTCTCTTGCACCTTACAGGCCCTGTCAGGAGCCTGTAACTTTAGAGACAGTCACTTCAAAAATATTTGAGGAAACAAAGCAATAGTTTGAGGTTCTAGTGTCTGTACTTACTTTAGAGCTTGAGAAGTTAAATGAAATTCACCCATTAGGCCAGAAAAAGCAGAATAGTAGTAGCGGATGAAGAATCGAGGTGACAACAGGAATGGATTTCAGTGTCTGTGATTGTAAGTATTGCACCTGCTGCACCTTAATCCCTGTTAACGGCACGTGAGGGAGTTCCTTACGCTCATCCGGAGAAGAAACTCTCATCCTTCAGGCTTCTTTCAGCTTTTAGGGATGGAGGGTAATGCAGTTGAGGAGACTGACTTGGTGGCACTGACTGTGCAGGTAAGCCCGAAATGCGTGGTACAATTCACAGGGGAGGAACAGCCGGTCGTGCAGCTGAGATGCCATAAGCGACCTCACGCTGCAGAAAGACTCTTCAGAACTGTTCTGGCAAGTGGGGAGTTTGAAGGTCTTAAACTCTGCAACATCTTAAACGGTAAAGGCTGCTAAAAGTTATAGATAGGTCATGTTTGGCGGCGGGGAGAGGGACACAATATATCACTGACCTTGGAAAGCGCAGCCTGATCAACACCAAGAGGGAAAATCACTTGCTGGTAAAAGCAAATGTCCTTCGTCCTGGTTCAGGTCAGGAAAAAAGGGAGAGCCCAGTTAACTGAAACTCAGTGCTTCTGGCAGAATAAAATGTGCAAATAGGCTCTGAGCAGGTGGGTTGGACTAGGTGATTTCCAGAGATCCCTTCCAATCTTAATGATTTGGTGATTATGTGCTCTTACCTGCTGTACTGCCTGTCATGGAGAGCATTTTTGAAGCAAAAGTTTTTTTTTTTTTTCCTCTTAGGGAACTATCTCACTCTATATGCTTCGTATAATGCAAGTTGAATATTTCACATTGCTGTTTATTGCATCATTTGGGGATTTTCTTTCTATGGAGTGTAAACAGAGTTGCAAGCGACGCCAATGCAGTACCAGATCCTTAAATTTTTGCTCGTTGTTATTCAAATAAAGCTCTCATTCACTTAAAAACAGCACCTGTATGCCCTATTACAGTAGCACACCCTTAATCATTGAGGGCCATCTCCATGTTAGAGTAAATTATTAGACTTCCACTGAACCAAAGCAGAACTAAATCGACTTAGATCATCTGAAAATAAAGCCCTAGCTCTTAACCTTGAATATGAGTGGGTTTTTAATTATACACACTGAAATACATACAAAGGAATAGAAAAACACTGGATTCAGCCACCATTAATCCATGCACGACAGAGTTTGGGGCTCAAATTTTACGGCTTGCAAGCTAGAAACCGATACCTTTTCTTATGTGACGATGTGCAAGGTGACAGTAAAGAATACATTAGAGATATGCATGGTCTTAGATGTGTTGGATGTTAGGCAAGGAGAGGAAGAAATGATTGATTGAATTACTAATCTTGAATTATTTGCCCAAGGCCAAGTTCCAGTGGTCTGCTTTTCTGATGCTGTGCTAAACACAGACAGGGTATTTGTCTGAGTAATCTGGAAATATGACAATGAAACTGAACTGTCTTATGAATGCACAAAGTTGTTCCACTGTCATTTACGCTAAAGGATTTGCCTCTATTAACTCATCATTTTTAATTGAAATGCAGTAGCTGAAAATAGCACTATGCTCCATCTTAGCGTCTCTTTTCCTAAAATAAATTGGTGCAGCAAGATGGAATTAGTAGCAGCGGCAGACTGACAGTTGGAAGGAAGAAGGGAAGACTATCCATCCAGTAGAAATGGCCTTTAATGACACACATTTGTGTGCCTTAGACAACAGGGACGCTGCTCACTAGAATAAATGTGAGGGTCCCCTGGCCAAAACTGAGACTTAGTCTTGCACTCCTTGCTCTTTACTGCAGAAGTTTGAATGACGATAGCGAGATTTTTACTGTATGAGATTTAATTGAGTACAGCAGCTTGAAACCGTCCATGCTGCATATTCCTTGATCAGTGTGTATGCAGCTCCCTTTGAAAGTTTAATTTAAATATGAGCTCCATGGTTGGAAGAAGTAAAGAATATGTGTTTGAGGGCGATTATGTGAATAAAGGATATAGGATGTGAGCCAGAAAGAAGAATTTGGCCTTGAGTCATGACTATTCTTAGAGCTACCAGACATTAAAAGACGTGCGAAAAGATTATATACCATTTGATGATTGAATTGGGTGGCATCAGCGCAAAAAAAAAATTAGAAAGAGAAAATCTAAATCAGTATTTTGTAGGTCAGCTGTGCGTCTTCCTGTTCTCATGCAGCTGTAAACATTAAAATGAGGGCTCCAGCTAGTCGTCCGTTTCCTTCATGTTTTAATAGATTGTCTTGTCCATTTTGTAGCTCATTTATTCACCGAGTAAATTGAGTGTAAATGTTGTATGATGTGGTACAGCTTCGTTCTTTGCTGTAGTTTTTTTCGTTAAGTAATGAGCGGGCTCAGCAGTTTAATAAGGATTGAGACCTGTTTTGGCCATTTACTACGTGAGAGTCAGAATTGTCCTTTTTTATTGACCTGGAGCTCTTGTGATTTACTTTCTTAATAAACAATGAAAACATTAGAAGAGGCTAGCTGTTTTCAAGCAAATTAAGTTCTTCACTGTACCTGGTTTCAGAGTTTAATTTTACACTTTAATGTTCCCATTGAGATCCAATGTCAAATGAGGTTTCGCAGTGATGGATAGAATTAAATGTATTTATGGTTGCAAGGAAAGCTTCTGACTTGTAAATCAGCATGATAAAACACAAAAAGATGAGTTTCTTTAGATTATTTCAGTTATACATATATTTTTTACCAAATTTCTTTAGAAATACCATAACTTGAGAATAATAAATTGCAGAGAACATTTTGCTGCTTCTAGTGCATAGTTGCAAGATGCCTGAATTTTAACTTTTACAGTCATAAATGACCCTTGCAATGCTACACATATGAAAACTTTTTAAAGTATAAAAACTCATGTATTAAACTGCTTCTGTTTTGTCCATTTGGGGAATACTGTTGTACTATGACCTGGAAAATTATCAACTAAAACATGGTTGTTACAGCCAGAAACACTGGAGGGGGGTTTGTTAAAAGGGAATGATTTTATGACCTAACGCCTCTCACTTTATCAGTGATGAATGCTGCTGATGTTCATACTAGTAGAACTTTGAGGTGATGAAGACTACGCAGTTTAATTTGCACCTTGTAGTTCAAAGATAGTTAAAAATACCGAGGTCTTCAACCTCAGGATTCAGCAGGTCTTCAGAACAGCCTCCAATTTTTTTTCATTATTTAAACTTTAACTACTTGAATCAAATTATTTGAAAGAGAACTAAGTGTTATCAACAGTAAGTTCAATTACATTCTCAGGACAAAATAGGTGTGTTAAAAAGACTCGTTTATAAAATATCATACAAATTACAGGTAACCTCAGAGATTTTCTGGTTGGAAAAAATTAAAAAACATTGTATAAGCAATTAAATAATTGGAATTAGGCTGAGAAACACATTGCCATGGAAGTTGCATTTTTGTGGTGCTCAATGTCCTATCTCCCCTATAAATAGAGTTCTTCAAATAGACTGCACCTCATACCATGCATTGTAATTGACTTTCTGGAGTCACAAACCAGAGTGGGTTATGGAAGGAATAATTTTTGTCTGAGCTGCAAATTATCTTGAATTGCAGTCTCCCCCAGTTCTCTCTGGTACTGTTAGTTGTCCTCCATAGGAGCATAGAATTCAGTATCGCCTAATTTGTAAACTGTGGTTAGGATGCTTAAAGCTGAATTGCAAAGTATACTATAAACATGTTCATTGCCTCATTTATCCAATTTATAGTATAAGCATTGCATATTTAAAAATGTTCCCATTTGGTTTTTAAATGAAGTTGTCTTTTCGAAAGCTGAAGAATTAATGAAAGAAAATTTACTTGAGAATCTCATGTTACGTTAGATCCGGCAGAAAAAAAAAATCACCAACCGTAGTGTTAAGTGCCTGAAAAATCATCCTAGTTACACACACCCTTAAGACAATAATTTTGTGGCATATTTGGAGGCTTAGTCTGAGTTTATAAGTCTTACTTTCCTTCAAACGTTCCAGGCTTTTCTTCTGCGTATGCTGTAACTGATGCCTTGCCAGACCTCCAGATTTCCCCTAGAACCTGCTTTTGTCTTTCAGGCTACAAACCGGAGGTGTGATTCTGCAGAGCACTGCACGGGTGTATACGCTCATCACAAACTACTGTCTTAAGCAACAATTAGCTTGTGTGGCAATGTAGTTTAATAGCTACACAAATCAGAGAAAGAACCCAATTGTTCTACTAAAAAAAAAAGGGGGGGGGGGGACTTTTAGCCGCGGTCGTTAGATTACATTTCTGTGTATTGTTTTCCTTCTTTTTTATTTTTCTCCTACCGCTTATTTATTTCACTTGTTGCATTTGTTTCTTATGAGACATTAAATTAGCCCACATAAAGAACCATATGTTTACATACATTTGCACAGGAGCTAGCAAAATGAGCAGTAGTATACCGGCATTATAATAACAACAATGTTAATAATAATAATAATAGGAAAAAATGCCTGTGCTTTGAAATACAGAGAAAACTTGAAAAATACCTAGTGCTGTTGGCATATCTTCAGTGGATATTGTGCTGGAACTTGGCAAAGCAATCTCACCACCCTAGGGAATACTTCCTCACATACTTGTTTTCAGAGTTTCTGAGAGGTATGTGAAATATAAGAATAAAGTTTCTGCCTTTTACCTATGAATCAAGTTAAAAATACACCTTGACAAAACATTCTTTGCTACTTTGATACTGCATTGCTATATATACATTATATCTAATGTAAAGAAAAGCAAGAAGAAAATTCCAAACCTCACAGCAAATGTATTTTTTTCTTTTTCAAGCACTGACATCACTTAGCGTCGGATTCATTGACAGATAATGACAGGAGTCAGGTTCACTGCAGTGGAAGCTAAGCAGGCAACAGAAACTTAAAATTGATTTTCCGTCACCTTATGCTTCTGGAATATGAAGAAGTATACATTATTGTATATGCAAGATCCATCTCTATCTGTATTAGTGTTTGGTTTTTGGTGTTTTTTTTTTTTTTTCGCCTTTGTGGCAGATGTGTTGCCTTTTGAAAAAGAGAGCAAAGGCAGCGTCGGTTTTGCTGCAGCAGATTTCAAGCCACTGAGTTGCCCACGTCCTCACGGCTGGACTGTAGTGCCAGAAGGCAATGTTCAAACACGGTACCTTTGGCTCTCCGCCTCGTTGTAAGAATACATAAAAGAGGCGACAATCTTTTGACTGCTCTGCTGGGATGTGGCTTCCTCATTTTTCTGGTGCGGTGAGATGTAGGAATGCACCTCTAACATGAGCTCAGCTAACTCGGTGCCACTGAGATTCGAGCTGCAAAGACTCCAGTGGCAAATTTGACATATTATCACGTTGACAGTGTTTGGAACTGCTGAAAAACTAGATTAGGGTCTTCTGAAGTAACTTCTGTGTATGTAATTTATCGTGAGTAATAACAAAATGACTGGTTTTGGTATGATTTTGAGCCTTATCCCTTGCTTTGTTAGGAGAAAAACCTCATTTTTGCTGTTCAAATACGTAAATAATACACTGTTTATGTGCTTATATTTGTCATAATGATATTTTAGTACCCATGACTAATAGCTACAACAAATGAAACTACACATATGGAATACTTTGGCCCAGCCAGGGATGCTTTGATGCATCTCTGATGTTTTCAGATGATAAAATGCTCAGTGCATGGTTTACTATAGTATTAGTGCATCAGACATAAGGCTCACATTATGGGGCAAGAAAAGAATGCTACAAGTGAAGATCTTTTCCCTTAAAATTGTTTACTCTAAACAGAAGATTTAAGCAGATGACATAGAGATAATGGAGGAAAGATAATGGAGGAGAGATAATGGAGTGGGAAAAATTCATCTAAGGTCGCTGTGGATCAGTAGTACAGAACTTTTGTATTTTTAATCCCAGTGAAATATTCTGTACAGACTACAATTTGTAGAGTCGATCATTCAGAGATCAGTAGCAATTTTAAAAATATGTCTACCAGTTAAATTTGCAATTAATCATGTTGGGTTTTTTTGCTGTATTGTAAGCATTTTTCTGGAAAGTATTTACTGTTTCGCTTTGTTCTGACCAGTGTTGTTTTACCGTGTCTGATAGCAGGGATTTTTCAGTAATTCCAGGCAGTACTGTGATCAAAGTAGCTAAGCAGCTGTGCAGAAGTCTCGGTATTGAGTCTTTGTGAATAAGCACTTCTTTGTCCATCCGATACTGACATTGAGAGTAGTTATATTTCTCTCACCAGAAAGGGAGGAAATAGAGAAGTTCTAGAGCTTGAGTCTGATTTGAAGTTGTTTCTTTATAATTAATTGCTAAGTTATTTTGGAGCACCAAATAAAATATCTTTATACAGATTTGATTCCCTCACCAAATTTTACCAAGTCCTGGATGTGGCCGAAAGTACAGGACAAAAGCATAGATAGAAGACCTATGACTGGTGACTTATTTTCCTTTGAGATTTGGGAATGGGGTCCTGTTTGTCACCCAATTTCCTGTCGATATTTTTAAGGCTTTCTGGATTTATTATTTTTTAGAGGAAAATTGAATGTGGTGATGCTATTAACTAATGAAATGGTTTTAATGTGGCATCTCAGACATATACTGGGATAAGGCCTAACACATCTTCCTAGCCAGCTGAAAGTGGTGTTACGTTTTTAAGATGTCAACAGTATTATCCAGTCCATCCATATCGTAAAAATTCCAATAAGGGAGAAATCAAAATGGAAGTAATCAGAGCTGTACTTCCTATTTAAATTTAATCTTTAAAACCCATATATTGTCGGTTTCTTTTTCCCCCCAGCTTTCTGCATTTTCTCCTCTTTCTCCCTCCTTCCCTCTTTCTCCCTTTTTTTTTGCATTTTATCCTTTTTTAAGACTTTTTCCCCCATGGCAGCTGTAGCCTCTGAGAAGAGTCAGACTTCACTGAATGCAGGTGAACATACTGTATGTGATGGCTTAGGTCTCTTTCCTACTAATGCTGGTAGTTGAGTGGCTAAGGATGAGAAAAATTACATATTTACACTGCAATTATAGCAATTATATGGTTTACTGTCTAAGTACCATTTCGCATCATGGTAATTATAATGATATTAAATAGCTGAGTGTCATCATAGAAGGAACACAAGTCATTACCACAGTTCTACATACGATAACTCTTAAACATAATTGGTATGTAATCTTTAGGTGATTGAATTATCATGCAGACCTATGTGCATGCTGCCAGCACAGCTATGCATAAAAAAAGCTGCTTAATCGAAGATTACTGCTGTTTCTTTTTTTAATTGAACAATTTTCAAACCATGGCAATTTGGGGCCAGGTTTTGGGAAAAAAGTGCTACTTTTATTCAGCTTTGTTAAAGGGTTTGATGTGAATTTGTTTCCGTGAATGATGTGAAGAACACGTATGCATAACTGCAACAATGGCAGAGATACTTGCCTTTTCATGGGCAACATGTTGGGAATCCACAAACCCCCAGAAGTCAGGTCATTGTCCTGATCAGCTCTGGATCAGATGCCTGACTGTTAAGGGAACTTTGGCAGATGTAACAAAGTGGTACCAGCTTGCCTTAGGGGAAAGATGATATACCCCATACAGGGGTTCCTGTAACCATCAGAAAGTAAATTTAACAAATGTTAATGGAAGAGGAGCTCTGACATTGTACGTGGAATCATATTTTTTGATGTATATTTGTTATGAAGGTTGCTTAAGCTGTAATGTCCATCGATTCTCTTTCATTTGTAGCATTGGTCAAGGCAGTTGTATGTAGATTCAAGAGAGTATAATCTGTAGAGCAGATTTTATTTATGTAGAAGTATGGCTTTTGTGATAACAGAGTGACTTTCATGTAGCTTTTTTTCTATAAACAGATTTCATGCTTTTCTAAAAATTCTTTTCTAAAAGTACATACAAAAATCTCAAGAAGGCGTTTCTTCGATCTCTTGACAGCTTGTAAGGCAAGCAAAAGCAACGGGTTGATATAATCTCTGTTACAATATTTTCTAGCCATTGTCTTTGTTTCTTCAAAACAAATTCCAGAGGTAATGTATTGACTTGAGTCATGATCATACACAAGATAACCCCACTTCTGAAATCACATGCTGTTGCTTCTGAATACAGACTCAGAATATGAACCTGGGTGGCCTCATTTCCAAGAGCAGCATCTGCATCTGTGTCCTCCTTGCATGCTGATAACTTTTTAATGGATTTCTTGCGCCGCAAATACAACATGCCATTCTGATATTTGATTTTGAACGGATTCCCATTCCTGGAATTTGTCATTCAGAAGAACCAGATCAGGCTGAGAGTTTTAGTCGCACTTAGAGCTTAATAAGTATTTATTATTGGAATGTGTATTGTAAGCTGTGTTTCATAAAGAAAAGTGAGATTTCTAATATATATTGCTGCATTCTGATATACATGAGATACATATTAGATACTAATAAATAGGGGATATTGCAGACAATTTTTAATGCTCATGTTTTATGTACTGAATAAAATGTCTTCATTTAGTTGACATAAACAATAAGGGGGTCAAAGTTTATCATTGCATCAAAAGTCTTTGCAGATTTAGGAAGATTTGGGGGTAGGTTCAAGTTATATGGTTGTAACCTGTTTCATTGCAGAGCTCAACGGCTAACAACAAATCTGACACCTTGGGGTCCGAGTGTATTAATTCGTTGTTTAATCAGAAGCAGAGATGAACAGAGACTGCATGATTATTGTGCAAGTAACATCTCTGTCTACCTGCATCTCTTCTTTCTAACGGCAAGAAGAGTCTAGAACTGGTGCTTCCAGTTATGTGATGCAAGTAATGGCAGGAATGGAAGCTATACATGGCACAGGTCATTTCTAGCTAAGTAATTAAGGGTGAGAGAATGCTATGGAAGACTCAGCATATGCTTCTATATAATTTGAAGAAGTGGTTGGAACTTAAAATTCAGAGATTTAAAATTCTTCCCTTTGACTTCCTTTCCACAGACATGGTAATGGGTCAATGCGATCCATGAAAAAGTTTATGCGTTAAAAAATATAAATAAATGTTGTCCATTGAAAAGAGCCTTCAAATCTTTCAGTGACCATTACCCATCTGTTTGATGACAGTCAGCAACTACTGATTCAAATGTGCTAAAAAACTAATGTGAAACAGAAATGCATTGTGTATGCCTATTAATCTTTTAGAAGGGAGAGGAACAACATCTTACGGACACATGAGGAAACTTTCGTTATAGAATCTGCATCCTCAGTCTTCTATGTCTCTTTGACTCTCACAGGAAGAATTTTGTGGAGTCTTTGGCTGTTGCGAGTAGAAAGTTTATGACTTTTTTCTGTTCTAACTTGAAAGGGTAAGCGGAATGATTAGACTGACTTTCAAGGTTTAACACAGCTTTTTTGACATGCTTAATGCTCCTTCCATTAATACTAGTGGCCTATGTATCTGAGCCAGTGTGTATGAGTGAGTACGAGATAGCATGTCTTACATTTTGCTCTCAGGTAGACTCTGAAATACATACACTTGATGTTGATTTGCAGAAAACATTACTTATCTTTAAAACTCTTAAGCTTAAAAAGCAGCAGCATTGTGAAGGTAAAATCACAAGCTCTGATGATCCTTGCTGCGCCGAGATCCATAATTTTCTCTTTAGTATAAATTAGGTAGACCTGTAGGTCAGTAACTGCCCGCTGTCCTGCTTCCCCAGTATCAGAGTTAGGAACTGTAAACATAGTTTCTGCAAGGTAGCAAGAATTTGTAATAATCCCTAGAAAGTCAACAGTTTTTGTCATCTGAGGATAATGACCATATTGTGAATATACAGATTTAGAGGACAAATGGTTATATCAACCAGAAACAGATATCACAGGCTTCATCAGCATGCAGAGAATCCTTGTGTCAGCAAAACAAATGACCGGGAAGTAGTGGAGAACTATTTATTATACTAGTGATTTGTGGGGAAAAATGATGGAAGCATAATGTGTTGGTCTTTATATTTGAAAACTTGCTATGCTCAATGATGTAAGGATGGATGAATAGGCATTTAATCAACATGACTGCAAGCCTCAGTCTCACTTGGGTGTGTTTTAGTTACTGAATACGAGATGGGTTGTGGATTTTTTTGACTGAACAATGAAATAGAAATCACTTATTTCACGTTGGTTGTGGTTTTACATACTTTTCTCTAGAAAATAAATGCTAAACTTCATAAAGCTTGATTGAATGCCCTTCTTTGACACTCAAATTGCTCTTACATCACCGTGAAAAGTCTATCTGGAAATTATAGAATGTGAAGAAGCAACCTATAGAGGTGCTCTATATAAGCGGTTCTTTGATAGCAATTGAGGACACAACAGTAGTAAAAATTGACTCAGCAGATGATTTTGGTGGTTCCTAAATTCTCCAGACAGGGATGGATGTACACGTTTGTTTAGGCTCTTCTCTGAATCAGGGTGTAAAATATTATTTCAGAGATCAGTTGAAAGTAAGCATTTTTTAAATGTGTGTTTGACATATGTTGTAAGAACAAAGGCAACAGGTTTTAGCGTCATCAGCTAATGTAGGCCATATAAATTGAAATTGAAATATATGCAGTTATTTAGGCATAATGTACAAAGCGTTTTTAATAGACTTTTAGAAGATTTGTCTGTGTTAATTACACAACAGGAGCGGGGTTGTTTCTGTGCTTTTGACGGGGTCTGAAAGATTTGAATTACTCCCCACTTTAATAGCAAACACAAGTTAGGAATTTTAAAAAGTTGCAAGCGGTCACCAAAGAGCAGCCCGCAGAAGTAGGCAAAAATCAGATGTGGTTGAAGAATATATGATAAAATGCGATCCTTCATTTCATTCAGAGCATAAAATGACTGGTATGAATATGGTATGCCAGCAAGAAGTGTGAATGTTTTTGAAGAATATGGGTGGGAAATACATTTTTCTTTTAAAAAATGACCATTTTCCTATTAATTCCTTTTAAGAATTTTACTTATTGACTATTTAAAATGTCAGTTGTGAATAGTGAGGATGAAATGCTCATACAAGTAGTAGCTAAGGCACTGGTGATTGATCATAGGTTAATCAGTTTACAGAGGAGATTTCTTAAACAAATCTGTATACGTTTTTAGAGATCAGTATCTGTTTACAAGCTTTTACTGAGCTCTGCTTAAAAGACAAGATTCAATACTCGGCAGAAGTGCGTCTGTTGAATGGAACCAAGTTCTGCGGCCGTTTTTACTGTGGATCTAGCCTCCGGAACATTATGGAAAATTGTGGCTCATTATTTAGAGTAGAGATTAAGTCATGAAATGAGACAACATGGAATTCTGTAGTGTCATTATGCAACATTTAGATGAATATTGGATTGGTTTGAAATGATAATGATTGCATCCCTCAATTTTCTTCCCAGATTTTGAATAAAACCAGACCAGGAACAAAAAATAGCCCAAATGACAGAACTTTTTTTTTCTTCTCAAAATTAATTGAGATCACAACTTACTCAAAGTTTCCGTATAACACTGAACTAGACAAGGCTTATGCCTGTGGTTTACATACAGTTTGAGGAATCTTTTAAAATTGCTAGGAAATTTCTTTGGGCTTATGTTTTACTATTCCCAGTCCTCACAGATACCTATACTGAATTTTAAAGAGGTACCAAATGAATTATTAATGACTCAGATGTTTGTCTTTCATTTTCAGCTATAATTAGGAAAGTGTGCATGGCAGCAACTATCTTTGAGGGAAAACAAAAGATGTTGAGTACAGTTGCAGTATTTGTTCCCCCCAAATCTGCTTTTATGGTATCCTGTGGATCAAATTTGTGTCCTGCCTGGTTCCTACTTTTTATGGTATTAAATTATGGTCAAGAGAAAATGATTTACAATGCATATCACACTTGCACATTTTTTATTCTGTTCAGGAACAATCTACGTATGGCATGTCTGTTTTTCCAGTGGCCACAGGAATATATAATTGCTTATCAACAATGTTATTTGCTTTTTCCTTTAGGGGCTGATGTTATCAATTTTGATGGCCATGTAGTGTTACCCTACAGATTCAGGAACAAGAAAATGAAAACACTGAAAGATGTCATCTCTCTGAAATTTAAGACCTCTGAAAGCGAAGGTGTAATCTTCCACGGAGAAGGACAGCAAGGAGATTATATCACCTTGGAACTGAAGAAAGCCAAACTTGTTCTAAATTTAAATTTAGGTATGCTTTGATTGTTTAGTTTTGTGTACTTTTTAACGCTCCCACAAAAATTTTAGGTCAACTATAACATCCTTTCTTTCCCCAGAAATATGGTAAGCCACACCATTTAATCAGATAATTTGGTGAAAATGCTGTTCATTCCCTTTCTATATGTTTGTGGTTTTTTTCCTGTTCCATTCCTTCCTTTTTACTCTGTGTGAGATACCATGAAAATCAGATCATACAGAAAAGCAGGATCAGCAATCTGTCGTCATTAGAAATTTAGCCCAAACAAAAAAAGCCTTGCTAGAATTATATTTGGCCTCAGCGGTGGGTTTGTGTGAGAGAAGGACACTGTCATCAGTGCTAGAGGAATAAAGGTCGCCCTTAGGAACCTTGCAGCAAAAAGGTATCAATCTGGGAAGCTACAGGCTGCATGGAGTTGAGGTTGAGCAGCCTTCCTAGAATCTGAGAAGTAGGGCTGGGGAAGGAAGGAAGACATCCTGGTTTATCAGGCAATCTTAGGATGGAGCCCTCTATATGTTACTCTAGTTGCAGCCTCCTTTTTCCCTCGCAGTGAAAGACTACGGGCTCGTGAGTGATTGAGTTTATAAACTGTGAAAAAACCCAACACTTTTATCTGGTTTCAGGTATTTTTTTTCCCTTCAAACAAAGGAGTTTTAGAAAAAGTTTTCATGTGACTTTCCTTAGTTCTCTTACAGACATGTGAAGAGTAAATTATTCTGTTCATTATTTACATTGAATAGTAATTATTTCCACTAGCGTTTTCTCCTGCTCTTTTTCTAAAGATCAGTGTGAGCAGATGAGGAGGAGGAAAGCACATCATCCTATAGCAGATACCTATTTTTAACAATTTCTATTGCAATACTAACCCATTCATTTCCAGTTTCTCCGTATTCTTCAGTTCAGTCTGTATTTAGAAGCTGTTATAACTTCTGTATATGTGCTTGGTGGAGATGTTCTTAAATCACTAGGCTGAAAAATGGGAACAGGCCCTGCGACACACGCTCACTTAATAAACAGAAGTAGTGGTATATGGTGTTATTCTTCCTCTACCTGAGAGTATTGTCTTTGCACCAGAGCCAGTGGAAAAGGATGTTCACTTTGCCTGGTGAAATCCAGTGCCTTAGTTTCAAACAGCATGGGGGTGGGAGGATGGGGAGACATCGGTGGATTTAGGGTTCGCTTTGCACTGGGTTTGACTGTGCATTGAAGAAACTGAGGCTCATGGACATGCATGGAATTTTTTATTTTTTAACCAACAGCTGTTGAAGGATTGGTGGCCTTCAGCAAAAAGGCAGTATGGTCATTTGTAGGAGAGTAATGTCTTAAGCCGTAGAAGCGTGATTTGCCGGAATGTGTTATCTCCATGCACAAAGCTTAATATCTGAGTTGCAGGCATGCTTGATGGTAAGAAATTCTCAGCTCCAGAGATGCTTTAGGTCCTCATGTATTCAGAACATGGAAGATTGCATTGAGTTATTGGGCAGTGCAGCAATTTTTTAAACTTACTGATGAATTAGTCATCTGCTGCTTCAGTTGAGATCCATGCTATCAACCTTTGCTATGTCAGTCAGATTGCAACGAGATGTGATGTCTGACTAGCATAGCTCCACTGGCAAAAGCCCCTGGAAAACACAGCAGAGAACTGCAAAACTGTACTTTTGCTAGTAGTTTGACTTCCAGAAGAGGAAGGTTGCTGCAGGAGGAAAGACTAAAATAAGCTGTGTTAGTAGATGACAATTTTTGCTGCTGTTAGCTCAGTCTGCACTGAGCCCTTTCCCATACGCTCGCTGGCGTAGCTATACTGGCAGAGCCTACAAAGCGTAGAGCTCAGACTGAAAAGGCTTTTCGTTACCGAAGTCTGTTATCAGGCAGCATGTCTTCCTCAACAGTCATCAATCGGAACAGTTCCAGGGAAGCCCAGGACCTGGCCCGAAGGCGACAGCTTTTCATTTCTGTAGCGTAGGGCTGAATACACAGAAAACCCCTAGTTGAAAACAACTTTATGACTGAAAGTTGGGATTGCTTCTCTGGTTCGCCTCCAAATAACTACTATTACGAATAACTATTTAGACAGTTAACTACTCAGATACTTGCTGTGTTTGGTCTAGCTGTGTGTATTTATTGCAGCAACTCAGCAGTGGGCAGATCTTAGCTTCACAGCGGACAGACTTCCTCCAGCTTATTGCGTGTCTGGTATGATTCAGGTGAAATACCGACAGAGCAAGAGGAAAATGTTAGCCTAACTGGTATGAGGTGAGAATTGCTATTGTTTCTGTTCTCATTTTAGGCAGCAACCAGCTTGGCTCTATTTATGGGCACACATCGGTGATGACTGGCAGCCTCTTGGATGATCACCACTGGCACTCCATCATCATAGAGCGCCACGGGAGAAACATCAATCTCACCCTGGACAGACACATGCAGCACTTCAGAACCAATGGAGAATTTGATTACTTGGACCTGGATTATGAGGTAGACAGTGAAACTTGTTTGTTTTCATTCAAATTGGCTTTATAAAGATAAGTCCAATAAGAATAGAATAGAAAACTAATATAATTTAAGATGTTTTGGTACTTTTTTGTAGATTTATTTTTTTTTTTCCCTTACAGTTCCTGAAATTTTCTTTCCAACACTGTTCTCTCTTAACTTTAAATTAAGTTTCTCTTCATTAGTCTACCAGATCCCATCTGGTGTAAGAATCATCTCAGCCTTTTGTTTTAAAATGGGAGATCTATGTTATTCAGCAAGCTAAGCAGACGCTGCTTTTAAAATCTCTAAAAAGCAGCTGCTGTAAGCGGGAAGGAGATTAAAAAAAAAAATCATACAATCTGTTATTCCATTCGGGTGATGATTTTGCGCTTGAATCGGAAAGCCTCATTCTGTGGTGACAATTAGTCTTTATTTTTAGCAAAGCAAGCAGATTCGAACCTTTTTACTAAATCGGATCTTGATCTTTCTTGTCTTAGGTAGGTAGGTACTTCCTTGTATTTTCACAAATATGCCATCAATAACTTCTTTTCATAAGAAGCAATAAAGAGTTTGGAAAGTTCTAAGAAAACTTTTGTTCAATCAGTCAGGTTAATGCACAGAAGTGTTGGTAGTAGTTAAACGTGGATTTGTTGTTTGATTACACTCTGGCTTCTGCTATTATGAACTCATTCAGTTCCTCTAAATTGTTGTATGAACTTCAGCACGTTGGTTATTACAAACTTTGTATAATGGTTTTCCTGCACTCTTTACTGTTCCTAATGAGAATTAATGTGGCTGGCTGAGCCAAATACATGTATTTCCATCCTTGCAACATTTTAAGCAGCGAGAGGGAATCAAAATGACTTAATGCAGAAAAGTTTGAATTAACTTGTGTATTGGTATTTTTACGAACAATCTTTTGATCAAGAATATGATATGAATGTTTGAAAAAATTACTTACGATTGTAAATGTTTCCAAATCAAATATTTACTTATATTCCAACAAATCTTTAGGAATGCCTTTTTTGGTAGCACTTATAATGAGAAAATAATGAGCAAATTTGCCTCTATTACTCATCGAGCAATGAAGATTTGAATTGAGCTACTGAAAACTCCCATAAATAAATTCTATTGCAGATTTTCAAGTGAGTGCACTACAGAAAAAGTTAGGCTGAATGACATAAGCTAGGGTTGGGCAATTTGCACACTTATATATATCTCTCTCTATATAAACCCCCCCATATATATATGTACCATGTTTACATAACAAATGTATTGCATACAGTAAATTTACCCCTAGTAAGAGTAGAACCCAGGAGATTCACCTTCCTCTCTTCTCTGACATTAGAGACCTCACTGGCAGTTCTCAAAGATACATTTCACTCTCCATGTACATGGATCCCCTTCTGTTTAATGGAACTTGAGTGTGTGTGGATACATGTTTCCGTGGTTCATAGAAATGCAAGAGCCTTAACCTTTTCTCCTTTCATTCCTCTCAGTTATCTCACTGGTTTTGGAGTTAGTCGTCACAGGCTAAATTTAAATGTGTTGCCCTTGTGATAAATTAATCACAGTGGATAAACCTGAAAGAATCAAAACTGTTTTTCATAGAAAAAATAGTTTGTAGGTTAACCTCTTTCAGAAAAGTTAAGTAAGCACAAAGAGGAATAAACATTAGTTCTGATGGCATTTTCAAGGTAAAAAAAAAAATCCTATGAGTGCCTTTTAACTCACTGTCATGGTACGTGTTTTTTGCAGTTTTCCTCCTTTCCTTCAAAATGCTTTCCTTTCCATTTTGTCTTGTCCAAACACATGACTATAACACGCAAAAGAATGTTTGACGGCCATTAAAATATTGCAGTCACGTTCTTCAGTTTATGTAAAGTGCTGTATATTCTCTAAAGTCAAGTCATGTAAATTTATAATACCATAGGATGTGTCCCACAAAACGCTTTTACGTGGCTGGTACGTGCTATTTATAAAGATTTGGGGTTTCAGCTGTATAGCTTTAGTTCTTCTTATATGCCAAGTCAAAGCCTCCTCTTTGGGATAGAAAGTGATATCTTACACGCTTTTAAAAAGGAAAATGCATCCCTAGAGCTGCGTTTTCCTGCTCTCAGTAATAACAAATGGAATTAACAATGAATGATATTTAAAAGCTTGCCTCTGCCAAGTCTCAGCATCAGACTACAAGTAGACGTTTTTGTGAGCATTCGCGGGGCAGGGAAGCTACGTGTCATTACTATTTATGCCATCATCTATCGGATATAAATACTTAACATAGATTGCAGGGACTAATCTCACGAGTCCCTAATTCTTCCCATTTGGGCTGCAAAATAGTGATGAAAACATGTAGCATTTATTCACTTCCAAACATTTCAGAAAAGACCCTGATGCGGTAGGAACCTGTGTAGTCTCTCTGGAGTGACAGGGAGAGGCTTCACAAGAGATGGACGTTTTTAGTTTGTAAAAAATGTGGTTTTCTTTGTTTTTTAGCACTAGAGATTCTGGATAACCCGGTGTTTTAGGGTAATGAAACTCAGCATTAAGAGAAAAACAATTCCTGTTTGACCTTGATGGCTGAATCTTTGTGGTAGTTGCCTTCACCTTCTCTGTGGAACTAAGTCACATGGTAACTCCACATTGACTGTAACTACATGATAAAAGCATGTTCTCAGTAGTGGAAGGTGCTTCCGTCTAAGAGCAGATAGCATCCTGTGATGTGATTCTGTAAAATTCTTCTGGATGAAGTAGGTATATAAGCATTAAAGGAAACGAATGTATTGTATTGGAGCCCACCGCTGCTCTGTTGTAGTCTGAGCTCTGGCACACAGTTAGAGGTGAGTGAATGATTTGTATAAGATTACCCAGCTAATTTCATGTCTAGTCTTGTTCAGAAAAAAACTGGGATGGACATCTATTCCAAGTTCTTTGTCTGAAATATGTGTTGTTCAGTAGCAATCAGAAGGGCAGTCCATATATGAACAACTGTGATGTGTGTATACTACTACTTGGACAATTGTAATAATACTTGGGATTTACTACCGTAAATATGTGCAATCACAAATTCATTACAGATTTTCCTTCTGCTTTTGTAACGCTTATTTGATACTTCCTTTTTCTGTAAGCAGTGTTGCCAGCTCTCTTGTTTGCCGTGTTCGAGTGTTCAATGAAAGCAAATACATCGACAGCAAATTTGTTTAAAAGTCTTTGCCTTCCAGTAACTATCCACCATCTTCTGTTTCATTCAAAGATAACCTTTGGAGGCATGCCTTTTTCTGGGAAGCCAAGTTCTACCAGTAGGAAAAATTTCAAAGGCTGCATGGAGAGCATCAACTACAATGGCAATAATATCACTGACCTTGCCAAGAGGAAGAAATTGGAACCTTCTAATGTGGTAAGAGCATAATTTAATGGTCATCTAAACTTCTGCTTCTCCTTCTAAAGGAGACTAGAAGGTTTGTGAGTGTGTGTAGCTCTTATCCTTGTGCTATACTGGAATGATGTAGAATATGAAACAAATTTTATCACATACCCAAAGATATTATTGTATGTACGTTTGTGACTTTTTTGTATTATTACGTCTGACCATTTCAATTCTGGGCTTCCATTTCCTCTTTCCAAAATTAACCTTCAGTATCAGATAACTACTTCTTAAAAGAGAAATCAGCTGAACCAATAAGTACTTCTTTCCTTCTCTCCCAAACTATAGTAGTCCAAAACCAATGCAGACAAGATTTATTATTAAATCAATTGCAGCTTTCTCGTGGCTTTAAATCCTGGTATCTCCCATCCCTGCAGAGCTAGTTGGATTGCTGGAGTGCAGAAGTCATTGGAAGGGAATGCTTCTACAGGCCTTTCTGGTAGCTCTGAAAAGCCTCAAGATGTTAGACTTGAAAATCATTATTTAGCTTACTAACGTTATAGAGCTTATTTACCACTTTATTCTCTTTTTTCTTTTGCTTAAGCATTCATAGTTTCTTTCATGTTCAAACTTGTAGCTTTCTGGGTAGGGTTATTAAGAAAGAATGTACTTTAATTACTATATTTTTAAGGCTCTAAACGTTCCTAAAATTGCTTGCTGGCATACAAAGGCAACGCGGGTAAGAAATAAAAGTATTATTGCCATGAGTTTGAGATGGTCTGAATAAGTTGTTCAAGGCTTTCTTCTGTATAAGTTTACAGCCTTCACAAAGTCCTGCTGACAACATGTATGGTTCCACTATTGTTTTTCTCGTTATGTAAATAAAGAGTACCGATTTACACATGCAGTGATAATGAAGTCCAAAGGATTGATTACCATTTGAGTACTCCTTGGACAGTAATACTGAAATGCCATATAATTGTAAGAACAGTATGGCTAAATGGTCTAGGTAATACGAAGGACAATTTTGAATACATGATGTTTGCCTACACAAACTCAGTAATACAGCCTGGGATTTAGAACCTTTTCTATACATGATTTTTTTCAGTATTGTCAAAGGCAAAGAGCATGATATATATGCCGTGGAGGAAGACTCCACCTCTAGAATTTTTTCGACCCAGTCGCATGAACTAAGGAAGCTTTGGCATTTTTTTTTCCAAAATTGCCTGCAGTGCATTTTAATCTTGTAATGTAACCATGATTTGCAAAGATTGATGCCTGATTTAGAAAAGGATCTTTGTGTGGGAGCAGTCTTTCCATTTTGCACAGTCGAGTCCACTATAAGTTTGTAGGACGTACTCTTAAAGCCTCTTTCTGAACAGAAGTGTTACTTAAGAGGTTTCTGTAGTGCCAATCCTATCCTTTCAAAAGTGTGGCATAGCTAGCAGGCCTGTAAAGTCTCGATAAAATCATCTCTCTGGTCTTTGTTTCTTTCTTTCTTTCTTTCTTTCTTTGTTGGTTTTTAAAATTCTGTTACCTGTATCATGAAAGTAAATCCATATAAGAAGCTTTAGCAGTGTTAGTGCTACCTCAAGAGGCTACTCCATGCTAGTTTAATTTGATGGTTCTGTTGATTTACAATTCTGAGAATGGCTATAAAAATAGAAGTGACCTTTGTTTTCAGTAGTATTACTTAAATTGCTTCAGCTCTTCAAAAGAAAAATCAATTTTACTCTAACTAAATCATCATGGATTTTTATGTTTCTTACAGAAGCTTTTTTTTCCCCCTAGTTTTTAGCCTGATTTAGCATGAAAAATAGACTCGGTTGAGACTACTGTTGTTAATCATGTTTATGATGATGGCACTTAAGCAATTCAACAAGGATCAAAGCCCGATTGTGGGAGATCCTGTACAAACCCGTAACAGTAGGCACACCCTGCCCTAAATAGTGTATTATCTGAAGAGGCAAAATGTAATGAAGTGAAACACAAGCAAAATCATCAGTATGGTGATGAGAAATATCATAAGGGGGGGAAAAGAGGAAAGAAGGCGATTAAAGAGGTGTGAGAGAGAGGAAAAAGATTTTCTTGGATGCAGATAGTAGAATTTCAGAGGTCACACTGTGAAAGGGAGTTGACAAGTTAATTTTACAGAATGAGGAGGCCCAGAGAATCAAAAATGATAATAAGACGATTTGTCTCTGAACAAAACTAAACTTAAAAATTTTTAGGTCTCATATACATAGGTGTTATGAGCAAAAAAGCACTACCAAGCATCTCTTTAATTTATTGAAGAGTAAGGATGTAAAGACAATTTAAAAGTATTTTTAATTTAAATAAAGTCCAACACTGACTTTAATAACGTATTTCTTTTAGATTTAGAGGGTAAAAATAAGGGGAAAAAAGTTTGGCAGTCCTTTGTGATACATAAGATGGCAACAGCTCTTCGGGGAGAATGAGTCAGGTGAATGGTCTTGAGCAGTTATTGTTGTTCTTATTGGTGGAGCCTGATTTGAAGATAAAAGAGGCAAATTATAAAGATGCCCAAAAGGGAGAGTCAGGGAGAAAAGGACAGCCAAGACAGAGAAAGTAAGTGTCTGCTTTTCTCCTGAACATAGTTTTAAACAAGAGTTGGCAGTGACTACCTAGCACAGTAGGTGCTAACTCTTCTATACAACTTGACACAGGAGTAAGACAGAAACGGGGAACGTGCTTGTAAACAATCTTCCAGTCCATCTATGGTTGCTACCAAAATATAACAAGCTTTGTAGGACTTCCATTACCTTGCATAACTGAAGAATATTGACCCTTGTACCACTAGGTACAGAGAAAGTCCAGAAGTCCAGAGAAATTTGAGTTTTGGAATTTAGTCACTTTATCAAATTTTCTTACCCAGAGATATATTAAGGGCAGGCAGTGTGAGTACTAATTGGATTTAGTTTCCACAGAACAGTCTCTTCGATTTTAAAGCCTGTAACCAAAAAATGCTGAGGAGAATCATATTTGCTACCCTCCATCCTTACATCCACTAGATCTATGCTCCACCCGCTTCTGCAGCGCCTATGCCATGTATTACTGAGTGCAATCATATACAAACTTAAGATGAGTGTTTTCTTTAAATTATTTATATTATGCAAACATGAAGTTAAGCTCAAAGATGAGTAATAAGCTATTTTGAGAAAAATAATGAAATAACATGATAAACATTAGAGTACAGTGCATTGCCTGTACTGTACGATCCATTCTGATTTGACAGGTATTGTAGTCTTAATAAACTCATTACCTCTCTTTTGGAGCTACGTGTTCAGCCAGTAGCTCTATTAATTGGGAAAGGTTTTAAGACCCAGTAGTATTTCCACAAGGGATAACATCTGAATGTGGATAGGCAAAATTGATTTATAAGAAGTACATATGAAGCTAATTTGCAACACAGATTAAAGATCAAGATACAAAGCTCAAGCTACCCAAATTAAGATTTGTGCGCCATTTCCCTTCCAATGTAGTACAAAAAATTCTCTGAGAAGACCAACATTTTCAGTATAAAGGCACAGTATATGTTTGACTTCCAGATGTCCTTGCCCAGAGAACTATTCAGCAAGTCACTCTGAATCTACAGAATAGGATCTCTTTCTCTTTGAAAAATGGTAGGGACAAGCTGCAGATTAGCTCAAACTCTTGACCTAGACCTAGTGAGCAATCTATATCCAATGGGCTTTACTTAAAAGAGGAGTTGTCTTGTGAACTACAGTCATAGAAGGAATGGATAATCCAGTTCAGATTATTCTGAATAGCTCAGTAGGGAAAATACCAGCTAGCAGAGAAATTAGTATTATATGTTACTTCCTCAAGAAATCTTTTATGCAGTTAGGGTGTTCCTGATAAATGCATTCACTAATGTGAAAGAGGATTTGAATGCATTTGGTTCCATTGACATTAATAGGTGTTATCCATGCAAGTATCCCATGCATCAGGATGATAGAAGAATGTAAATTGGATATGAAAGCCTTCTAGTTATGAAGAAATTGTTAGTTCCTCATAGTAACAAGGCAGCAAAAAAAAGTCTTAAAAAAGTCTAACATGCTTTCTGAGCACTACTTAATTGGCATTGGTGACTGAACGTGTCGGCTCTTACAAAATGCTGTTGCCCTCTGTGTCTACGCAGGACTGCCTTAACTGTGTAACAGAAGTTGTTTCGAATCCATGGGGTGACTATTACATGCAAAACATTAACAAAGGGTTAACAGAGGGTATTTCAGCCACTCTCCAGCTATTTCTTCTGTCTGTAAAATCTGGTTTAACCAAAGGTATTCTGTAGCACACTTGGAAATGTTCAGACTGTAAGTATTCAAAGAAATGAGTTAACTATTTTGATTTAATGCTTAGTTGGCTGACAACTTTAAATTAAAATCTCTAGGCAACTTTTAGACAAAAAAGGCCATGACTAGCCAAGCAACTTAGCAGCAAAGGACATAAGGGGAGGTCCTTTGCCTTTACTCAGAAAGTAGTTGTAATTTCTCTCATCCATGCTGTAATTTAAAAGTTTCCTATAGCTGTTTTAGCTAATTGTTTTCCTAAATCCTTGGATATTTTTTGTTATCCGTGGAACATGGGTGATTGAAAAGAACATGGTCTGTAATGCTGAGATTTTCTCTTAAAGATAGGACTAAATCTTTTAGGAGATCAGCATAAGGAAATCTCTTCTTTAGTTCCAGGTTATTGGAAACATCAATGTTTCTTAATTGATGACGGAGGCTGCCAACCTGATAGTCTAGTTGCGACTCGTTCTACTAGCCTTTGTAGGTAGACTGTGTGGCAATGTCACTTCTGACACTCTGTAGGAAAAAGAGGTGGTTATACAGACTAATCTAAGAATCTGAGTGCTCAAGAAACTCTTTATTATTTTTATTCATTTAGTTTTGACAGGGAAATACTGTATAAGAAACTGAATCTGCCACACAGGTGGTATCTTGCTGTGACACAGATAAAGCATTTTCTGATGTGTTTTTCCTTTAAAAAGTGGCGGGTTTGGACATTGGTAAATGAGTGCTAAATCTTGCTTCCTTATTGATTTCATTTGGCCCTTCTCCCACTGAAAACAAGTACTTCTAAAAAAAAAATTACTTAGGACTTTCCTCCCACCCCTTTTCAGACACAAAGTCCCTATCTTGCTTCCAAATTCTCTAACTTCCCTCAAGATGAACTGTCAGATGCATTTATACACTATGAGTACAAAAAAATGTGACTTAAAAGCTTATAACAGAAAGTCAGTAATACGGAGTTTAAAAATATTTATGTGATAAAGATGTTGACTGACTCCTATTGGGATTAGGTGAACCTCATTTCTAAGCATCTAGGTACCTCCGAAAATGTTGTTCAATCCCTAATATTTTTTTAATGTACAAATAAATACCAAAGGAACTGCTGTCTTGATCATAATAATAATTTCTATACTGCATCAGATAAAATTCTTCCTTCCCAAATTGAACTGAAACTGCCCCAGAGTATCCATCTGCCAGAGTGCATCAGAAAACCTACCTATAGAACAGGATCCATCAATCCCTAATATTTTTTTAATGTACAAATAAATACCAAAGGAACTGCTGTCTTGATCATAATAATAATTTCTATACTGCATCAGATAAAATTCTTCCTTCCCAAATTGAACTGAAACTGCCCCAGAGTATCCATCTGCCAGAGTGCATCAGAAAACCTACCTATAGAACAGGATCCACTTTGCCACATGTTAGAGGAATTCTTCAGCAGAGGAAGTTTTCCTGTTATATTTGCACTGATGCATTAAAAAGTCAATTCTGGACAGAGATTGCTACAAATTATTTACGATTTCTAAGGGAAAAAATGGTAATACAGCTTATCGTTGCGGTCTTTCATGAGAAATGACATGAGAACTAGAGTGAAAAATGCTCGTCCGTAATTCTAGTCACGTTTACAGATACATTTTAAAGCCTTGGAAATCAATAAAGTTGACTGGACTTTTGTCAATTTCCCAAAGAGTAAAATTTTACAGTGTGAAAAAATGCAGTTTGTTTTACAGAGAAAATTATTGACTAAATACAAATATTAGGCATTGTTCCTGATCAGCTACTCCCAATCCTCGTGCTTCATGCAGTCGTTACTTATCTACTATTACCCAGCAGAAAACACAACAGAGAGGCTAGCTCTTCACGAGGTATTATACATCCTTCTTTCACAACCTCATGTATTGTATTGATTAACACATTGATATAAGGATATTTGGAAAGCTGTATTTCATTTTTATAGAAGGATGAATTACTGCTCTGTTACAGACTTCGCTGGTGACCACGAACGAGCCCAAGTTTCTCTGCAATTCATTTCTTCATCTTTGAACTGGGAATATTAATGCTTTCGTCTAAGCTTTATTTTCGTTAGACTATAACTCTTCAGGGCAAAGACTGCCTCTTATTGTGTGTACGTACAGCACAAAATATAATGGGACCACTGCTAGACAAAACAGAAACATCAGCAATGCTGTAATATTAACAATAATGATAATATTAATAGCACATTTTTACAAGCAACTTGCATTGATCACAGTAGTCTCGAGCTTGAATGAAACCTAGAATACTTTTCTAGAGGTAGCTGTGAATTCAGTGCAATCTTACCATTTTGCTTATGTTTTTGCTTTTTTTGTCTTTTACTTAGGGAAATTTAAGTTTTTCTTGTGTGGAGCCACATACAGTGCCTGTCTTTTTCAATGCCACGAGTTATCTTGAGGTTCCTGGTCGTCCAAGCCAGGATCTGTTTTCAGTCAATTTCCTTTTCCGAACCTGGAACCCCAGTGGACTTCTTGTCTTCAGCAATTTTGCAGATGACCTGGGGAATGTTGAGATTGACATAAATGAGGGCAAAGTCAGCGTCCATATCAATGTCACCCAAGTGAAGAAGAACCGAATAGACATCTCATCAGGTAAGTGGTTTTTTTTTTAATTGATATCATTTCTGTTGTTGTTGTCTAAAAGTAGCGCTGACCTAAAAATTAGAACAATCATTTTACAAAATTTAAAATGTAATTTGCAACTATATTAAATCCTTTATTGTATGTTTCATTGAATAAGAGGTAGAAGACTATTAAAACAGTTGTTAGATTAAAAAAGAAGACACAAATATTCTTATTCTGTCACGAAAACGAGAAAACGTATCACCCCTTATCTATGAGGCAGCATTGATGCTTATTTTCTTCCTTCCATCTGTCTTGCAGTCTTCTCTGCAAAAATATTTGGTTTCAAAAGGGGAGGGTACTCCCTTGTTGATGTAGCCTAATAATTAGGCTGCTCCTATTACGTCCTAATAATTAGGAAGTTCTCATAACAAAGAAAAAAAATTCCATTTGTTGTAACCACAAGGCTGGCATGAAAAATCCTGTAGCATTCTCTAAGTATGTTGTAGAGTCAGGCTGGAGAAGTACCAGAGCTTTCAGTACCTAACTAAGGAGGTTTGGGAAAATACTGGGTAAAAGATACAGGATTAGGTTTGTTTCTGCAGGAAAGGGGGTGTGTTGGTGTCAGTTGATCAGCCTTTTAAAATCACTTGATACTTCCATTTTGATAAATTGTACTTCAGTCTAGATTCTTTCTGGGCATTTCTGGATCAGCTATAGCCAATATGGCGTTAGCGACATCCTGTCATTTAACACTTCTCCTTAGCAAAGTCATGACCTAATCATGGGTTGGAAAATACAGGGTTGCTTGCAAATGGATCTAGCTCCACATAGAAAAAAAAAACCAACCTGGTGATTATTTGAAGTAGCATATATGGCAACCTAGTTTCTTAGCCAAAAAAGGACACCTTTTTTGCCTGAAATCAGCTGTGGTTACTTTTTTTTCTTAATTTCATGGTGGAGGTATTTCAGTCTTCGTCAACAGGGTTGATATACTGATATAGCTCTGAATGAGTGACAGTGTTTTTTATGTCTACCGTTCTATTTGATTTCTGTTTGAAAATGTATTGTCTACGTAGTCACATAAACGGGGACTTGAGGAAATGTAAGAAAAATAAAAAACTGCCTTTTTTAATGCGAAAACATACGTTAGGTAGGAGAGCAACATTTCATTTGGAAAGTGGACGTTTTTGCGAGTTTTCTCTTTTCACCCCATTAATGAAATAGAGCTGAGCATGAAATGAAATTAATTATTTTAAAGCTAGAACTGAATAAAATAGGAATAATAACAACTCAAAATCAGAATTTAACTGTTCTGTAAAATGAAGAAGTTTTTATGAAAAATACTACATCGTATCTCCTTCCATCATTACAATTTTTTTGAGCACAAAAAATCAATACCATACATGACAAATTAGCATTTAATTGCCTTTGTTATATAAGTACACTCACGAAAGAATTATGTAATGTTTTGGTAATATAGTAGGATCTCGAACAAGACTGTTTTGTTAAGGTGCTGGTGCATCATAATTAGGAAACACATGGAATTATCACCCTCATTCTTTCTTCCTTAGCTCTGCCTACTGCAAATCCCAGTTTACAGAGGGAAGTGGCTACCCATGATACTCCTTCATGAGCTTCCTGGTTCCTTTGTGGTCCAAGGAAGATTTCACTACTGATTAGCCAAATATTACGAGAAATAAAAATTTCACCAATTTGCCACTAATTTTGCCCAGTGTATATCTTGATACGAAACCATTTTCAGATTCCGTTAAGTTTACTTGCTGGAAAGTAAACACATGTGAAAACTTTAAATTTGCTATTCTGCTTTCTCCAGACCTTCCCCCACAACAACAAATATTCCCCAACTACCGTGATGTAAAAGCAGAGTATTCATATTCTGACTTTCTTCTGAAATACTCTGAATTGAATATTCGTCAGAGTAAATCTTTGTAGTCTATATGATCAGTTTACGTAACAGCCCAAGAATCACATACAGCCCTTCATTTTTATAGCCATGATGCTGTTCTTAATCTCCATACCATCCAATAGCTACAAATTACAGTTTGACTTTCTTAAAGAGTTAGTAGTTTCCTTTGTTGTTATAATTTGTACCATAACAATAATGCATTTATTGTTTAATTTTCATTGTATGGACTTTTTCTATTGCATAGCTATCCTGGGAAAGCTTGGATTTATTTTAATACTTTGTTGCTATTTTGTTGGAACAGGCACTCCACTGCCTGTGAAATGAATTGCGTGTGTGAACGTAGGAAAGCAAAACATGGCATCTGCCAGGGAAGGCTGCAGAAGGAATGCTGCTGTCGTATGGCAAATATCACAGCGACCTTCTTGTTCCCTTCTTCTGCAGTGAATTAACAGGTGTCGGCACATAAACTGTTAAGTGGCTTGCGTAGAAGTCAGGGTGATCTGCCTTTGGCACAGAGATTTCTGCCTGTTGTGGTCCTCTAGATGTAAGATGTGCGCTTTTTCACTGAGTATTTTTACAGCTGGCAAAGCAGAATTCTGTCTAGTCAAGTGTGCAGCCTTCTGTGTAACTGCATGCGTAGGGTACGAATAACTAGACTTCTGCCTATCAGGAGGTATGCGCCCTGGTTATCCCAAAGAATTAGGCTAACTGAAACCACAGCCTATCTGCAGGTGGTTTGTATTTCACAGCTTTGCTGTACTTACGCCTGTCACCTGTAATCGCATGTTTTCACTGGAGGAAGCTCAAGTCTCTTAGTCCTCATTCTGTACACTTCTCGTAATTTAGTAACTCACTTTCATTAGCAGCTTTTAATGTCAGCTTTCCACGTTTACTTGGGGACGTCAGCGGTTCACTCCGAGGCGCAGTCTAATGCCGGTTGTAGCGATAGTAGTTGAACTGACGGGCAGGGATTCCCTCCGAGAACCGTATGCTGATGTGCAGGTGGCAGAGTTTGTTCCCGCACCTCTCTGCACTAAAGATATAGGTGCAGAATAGCGTTCTCGTTTGTCCGTTCTTCAGTGTCATGATAGTCCTCAAAGACCTTAAAACGGCACGCACTGACTCAGGGAGCTCTTGAGATAAACGGGACAGTCTAGCCTTCCAATGTACCAAACACAATTAAATTCCCACCTTTCTCACCGGTAGCTGGGCACTGCCAACCTCCGTGTTGAACTGCTTTATGAAGTGCTTTGTCATGCCTGGGGGGGATCAGACAGTATGTGAAAAAGTTTTTCTTGTCGACTTGATGGAACTTTCATGCCTAATTCATATGAGCATTTTGTTTAAGGAGAGAAAGGCAGCTGCAGTTTGAAATATTTTGATGACGCTTTACAAAAATAAAAATCACAGAATCACTAAGGTTGGAAAAGACCTGTAAGATCATCAAGTCCAACCATCAACCAAAAAAAACCCACCACCATGCCCATTAAAACAGAATCACAGAATCACTATGGTTGGAAAAGACCTGTAAGATCATCAAGTCCAACCATCAACCAAAAAAACAACAACAAAAAAAAGAAATAATGCGTAGAAGGTACAGCTAAAGGAGCTGCACTTCTATTCCCATATAGCACACGGACCCGTGTTTGTGACTTACCGACAGAGTCAGTAAGGTGAATAGTTTACAGGACATTGTAAAAGGTTTTGTAGACAGCTGTAAGGTTTAGAGGCAAGAACATCAAATAATCAGCAAGCAGAATCCATTGGCTGTTAAGAAGAGAGCTACCACTGATCTGAGAAATCAGAAAGATTTATACTTCATTTTTAATAATTAATTCTTAATTAATTATACTTTTTCTATTTTATATAGTGAATGAAGGGATACAATACTCTAAGGTGGTCAAATAGAAAGCATGGATGGAAAAAGTTTAATTTCTGTCTAAATACAGTGACTATGAGAGGTTTACGTAGCATGCTGTGGGAAAACGTTTGGATCAGTAGTAGGCAATTTATGGGAATTGTGAAGCAGACATTGCTTGGCATTTAAAATCACAGGAATTGAGAGTTGCCATCAGGCAGTCCGTTCTTAGCAGTTTTGTCTCCCAGAGATTCTTCCCTGCTCTCACCAGTTGTCTGTTCTGGTTTTCTCAGGGATAATTTTGTCACGGTGTTAGCGGGTCACAGCAAGAGCTGCTAGGTCTTACTCAATGTTATCCTTTGGTCTTCCAAAAGGCACTTAACTGTTCCTTCATTTATTTAACCACATGTCCTGCCCACTGGAGATTTCACTATATGCAATTCTTCATGATCTTCTCTCAGTTTCTTAATCAATCTTCGTCATCTTTTGGAACGATAAGTCATCCCAGTACTTTATTCTTGGAATATTTAAAATAAAATTAATATTTTTTTATTATTAGAATGGGTTTGTGTATCTGAAGCTTCTTCACTCATTGTTTGGAGTTCAAAATTATCTTCAGCCTAAGTATGAGAGATTCCTATTGTCTGTCATGCCTTAATTGCCTCTTTCATTCTATTGTTCCTACTTTTAAAAAATCATAGGTAGTTGATGTTAGCATTAACAGTTCCTGGATACCTTTCTGTAGATTGCTTCTCATTTTGCAAAAATGCATTTTACTTTCTTCTCTAATGATGTTAGATACCCTCTATCTTGCTGCTCCTTTCATGCCTTCAGTCACTTTCAGACCTCTGCCTCATCTTTACACATCTGATTGAAGCATTTAAATGGATCTGTATTGTGAAAATTTCCTATTTATTTTATATGGGCTGAAAAGAATCAGGGATGATTACATATATTGTTGTCCAGCCCGAATGATTTTTGCGTTACTAGTAAAAGACACCAGACTTTGTGCTGACCTGGCAAAGCAGAATCTCAGGTTTTACTTGCCCTGGCTGTAGCTTGTTTAACGGCGACCAGATGAGTAGTCCTCGACCTGTCCTGGTCTTCAGCTTGGTGAATTGTAGAAGCAATAAAGAGCCGGTAAAAAACAGTACTACATTTTTTACTATGGCAATAAGGTGTACGCTCTTTTGCCCTTAACGCAATTTTAAGTGTAACAGAATATTTACCCTTATGCGGTTTAGCTTTTCGTTTGTAGTACATAGGAAGGGGACAAAGATGATTAGTCCTTGTGGTTATACTTCCTGCCTGATTTTGTTTACCGAGCTGATTTTTTCCTTTTTTCGTGATCTCGCCAGTTGTTCCTTCAAAACAGGCCTCCAAACAATAAAAAATTTCTTCCCTTCCCTGCCCAGCGTTCTGTTAAGTGTCCAGTAAGCACTGCGTGGCTGTGAACAGACCGGCAAAACTGTCGTACAAAGTCAATGGCCTTGGTTTTGCTTTTTCTTATGTTAATCTTATTTAGACACTACCACCATTTGATTGATGAGAGTTATATTAATAAACTTGCTGTTTGTAAGAGGAAAATCAGGACCGCTGAGAGCTGAAATAAAGATTTAGTTAGAAGACATTAGCTACTGACTGTGCAGAATTACACAGGTGAAATACTTAAAGCTTGTGTATAAATCAAGAGTTAAACATCCTATTGACTTTTTCTCTGCAGAGTAACCCGTGATTAATATCTTCACAATTGTGTATGTCCCAGCATAGGGATTAATAATGAGAGAGAATCTCAGAAAACAGTCAAGAGACTTATCTTTACTGCTCCATATAGTTTCGGACTAAATTCTGCTTTTGGCATTGTGGCATTCAGGCAAACTTCTTGGAAATTGCCGGGTTTACCCAAGGGATTGATGGAAGCAATGCTAGGCTGAGAAGATGGAAGAAAGAAGCGTTCTTGCTATCTTTAAGAACTTTTTAAAAGCAGATTTTCAATGTAGTTTTGCATACCAAAGGACTCTGATATTCTGCTACAGTTTTAAAAGTCATTTAATTTTAGTATATGCTACCTGTTTACCCTAAGAATCTACTTAGAATTTGTGATCTTGCAATGAGGAGAATAAATTGTTGATGAAGTTGTATTTATTTATGAGCTTTAACAAGCTAATGTCTTCTTTCTTGAGCATAGAAGAAACCAGCAACTGGAAAATGTCATACTCCCACATCTTTCTGTGCCAGAAAAACTGTTCGGAAACTTTTCCCAAAGCCACATACAAATGCTGTTCAGTGCAGGGTTAAGCCAAGTGCCTCCTTTTCTTCCACTTGGTTATATCTACCTGCTTCGGCAACTTCACCCAAATTCCTTCCTAACGAAACCAAACTGTTCTGAAGCTTTCAACATGGGAAAACATTGGTAACTCATTAACAAACAGGAATAATGTTGCTTTGCTCAAAGAAACAATAGTAACATTCAAAATAACACTCCAAAGGCTTTCCAGTGTTTTTAACAGCAAACACCGAATCCCTGTATCAATATAGAAAAAAACTTTTCTGCCTTTTGAGAAAAGGCAAAGTTTTTATGGTGGCAGATTCCAAAATTATCTCTTGATTTTTCCTCTGTTTACTTTCTCGCTTGTTGTCTTTCATAGACAGCTCTGACCTTTCATATCTAAACATCCTCTGCTCAACTTAAATGCTAGAGACTCTATGGAGATCCATTGGGTTTTACACCACAATACAAATGATAAGTGGCTGAAAAAGATCATCATCTCCTTTGGCCCATAATGTCTTAACAGAGACATTTTCAGAGTGTCCAAAATATTCTGCCATTAAATTGAATTCATCTGCTTAGAGCTCCTTTTTTCCTCTTCCGACTCTGCTAGTTAACATCTTGTTCTGTATATTAGCTGCTGCTCAAGGCTGTCTTCAGTTCCTCCTGTCAACCATAAACTTATTAAAACTTGGGATATGAATATCTTTTTGTCATATTTATCCGTATTAAATAAATCAGACTTCTCCCCGTGGAATCTCTCTGGGAAGCTTTCCACCCTTCTGTCTTTCTGCTAGATCTCAAGTCATCTGAATTGCAGTTCATTTATATTTTAGACCTCGGGTTAAGATAACATCCTTCAGGTGATAAAATGTCTCTGCCTGACACATCTAAAGCGGTACTCTTCCAGTGACAATCCCAGGGGCGTTTTACGTGGGAACCGAGAAGTATTTTTGCCTCTGTTGCTAAATGAAGGTTTAAATAGAGAATGTGTCTACACAGAGCAAAAGTGCACTTCTGGTGGGAAGATAACATTTCCCACCAGGTCTTTTCCATATTACTGATACTAGGTTATACACGGCGTGTTAGTAAGTGGAGGCAAATACCCGTGAGGCACTTGGCAGCATGATCGAGATGAGAGACACAAATTCCGTCCACAAAAGACAGCGTGATGACTTAGCATCCGAAGACTCTGAATATTAGAGAATTCTTTTCTTCCCTGATGGCCAGTTTTGCCTCTCTGTTTCTCTCAGTGTGTTTATTTTTGGCTAATGACTTTAAGCAGTGAATGCAGCTACATGAATAGGCATTTGTGGGTTTGAAGTCCACAGAACTGAGAAACAGACATGCTCGTAGTAGTTCTTATTCTTTCTTCTACGCATTTTTATTGTATTCTGGATTTGCGTCTTGGTACAGTAGACTCTCAAGCCAGTCAGAGCAAAAAAGAAGAGTTCCTGATTGCAGGCTTTTCCGTCTAAGAAAACTAATGAGTTTAGTTCAGGTTTTTGTGAATTCAGCTTCATCAGTCACTGATTTTTGCTGGCGAGTTGCCTGCCAAGCACAAGCTATGCATTCTAAAACATAAATGGTACCATTTTCGGATGCTTCACTGAGAGTAATGTAACTCTTTGTTGGTTGCACTAGCACCTTGCGAGCGTGGAGGAACCTGACAATGAAGAAAGCAGGCTGTTCTCCTTGCCAGGCTTCCTACATTCATACAGGAGGTTAAAGTTGAGTTTACTTGCTTTGGCCTCATTTCCTCTGGGCTGTAGAACAGAGTTAGAAGGGACCTTTGCAGATCGTTCTCTATTTTAGCACTGAAAGATGAAATAAGGCTTTTTACAACTACTATTTAAGCAGTCACTGTGTTGCACTGAGTTTCATTCAGGAAAAAGGTGCAATAGTCAATAGTTAAATGGGTCATTTTAACTTTCTGCTAGAAGGAGTGTGAATTATGTGAGTAGAGCTGGACAGAACTAGTTGAAAATTTACCCTTTTAATTCTTCCTTAATTCAGTAAGTTTGACAGGAAGCAGAATTAACTTTAGTTGCTTTCCCTGTTGCCTGTGCTTACTCTATCCACATCAGTTATTGCCAGTCTGGTTCTAGTTAAGCCCGTGAAAATTTTGCTTTTGGCTTTGAAGGATGAAAGATAACCCCCTTAGCACTGAATGCTACACAGGTGCCCAATACTTTGCATTTACCTGAAGAATGTAGGTTTTTACTTAAGTGGGTCCTCTGTCTGCATTTTTTTGTGGAGTACAAAATAGCATGAACAGACATCTCTGTAAAGGTCCGTTTAGCAGCTTTAGATGCTTCGCTAAAACCAGCGTTACCTCTTGGATCAGTAAGAAGGTAATGTTGGGCAGGACGTGGCAAAATATACTTCTGTTGGTGTTTTAAAGTCTTTCAGGACTTACATGTGCTGATTGAGGTGAATGTGTTTTTTTCCATTATATTTTCCTTTTAGATTAGTAATAAAGAAATAAACAAAAGGATACAATAGAGGCAGGAGCTGTAGTTCTATTTTTTGTGTTTATGCATATCCTGACAGCAGTATCCCCAGGACACCATTGAGTGTTCCTATAATATAAAGGGATGTGAAGGGAATGTTTTCTAATATCTGAAAAACTGGATATCAGAAATATTATGTTCTTTTCCCCCAGTTTACTAGTTTGCCATGTCTGCCTCCTCTTCCATAAAGGTGGCTCTTTGAGAAAGCCCATTTCCAGGACTCGTGCACCTATGCTGAACACGGTTTGTCGTAGACGGCGACGTGATGGTAACCTCACAATAATGTCAGTCAATTCTTTCAGCACCGGCATGACTACCATCCAGCACCGTGGCCTTAAACTTCCCAATTTTGTAACAGCCCATTTTTCTGTTCATGACAGGATGGTTCCTGTAAACTTTTCCGTAGATGTTAGTATTACTTCAAAAATGTGATTAGACTTCATGCTATGTTAGCTCTTTAGTTCACCTTTGTAGCAGATTTAATTTTTACTGGAAAATAGTGAGAAAATGTAGAAAATCTGTTTGAAGTCTGTTTTTCACTTCACTTCTATTTCGGAGAGAAATGGTTGGCTAAGCACATTTCGTGATAACCCAGCATACGATTAATCAGCTATAATAACTTAAACATATACTTCTACTGCCTATTTAGTCTGGCAGTTATGATATTTTGTAAATGGCTCTAAGTGGGACAGTAGAGGGTAAAAAGAATGCACTCACTTTTTATTTGATAGTATAAGTTATAGCCACTGTACATGTGTATATGTACCGTTCTGCATATAGCCATATATCAGTCAGAGAGTTTACTCAGCTAATTTGCCAACTATGACATGCAGGAAGTTTGCAGAACATCAGCATTTGGTAACATGATAAAACCTTTTGAATGGGTTCAGGAGACCCAGGGCAGACAGCAGGTGAGTCTACACTCTCAGATCACTCCGTGTTTCATCTCAAGGTCCTGCTGCTCTGACCGTCCCCTCTGGAAAGAGGCTGTATCACTCCTAGGGTATCATCTTTCAATGGGATCAATAGTTTCCCCACCATCAGCACCGAGACACGGGAATAGTTCACTGGTTAGACTGGTCCAGAGACTATTACAGTAGGCAGTACAGAAAAAACATCAGCTCTTACTCTGTCAGCCTGGCTTGTCCTCCAACACTTTGCTGCAAGGGCCTGTCCCCTTACAGACTCTCGTGCCCCCCACACTTCCGTACGCACAACATATTCTGGCTTTCATTGCCTAAAAAGTGCAAATATCACAGGGTAACCTTCTTACTATTCATCACTTTAGGAAGAGATACCCATTCTTAAAATCATACCATTAACAATGGGTTTCAGACCCAAAGAAGGACATGTGGGGTCAGGAGGAGAGCCAAACTGTTGTTGGCAAGGTTGCTGTAGCCACGGTCATGTAACGATAAACGTACGACAGCCGTGAAACAGGTTAGCGTTGCCCATGGCTTACAGAGTGCGGGTGTGCAGGTCAACAAGAGGAAGCCCCAGAGGGTGGGTGCTGATCCAGAAACCCCTCCACACAGCTGTCCACAGCTGTGGACACAGCTGGATTGCTGTAGGGACCAGCCATGAGCACTGCAAATGTGAGCTGTGTTGGGTGAACTGGCCAGGGAAACATAGATCATTCCTTGGTCCTCGTTGCAAAGACAGCAGAGACACAGGCTGTGTTGTTTCAGGAACAAGAAACCCCGCAGAGAGGGTGCAGACTAGAAGGCAGCTTACACATGGAGAAGCAAAGGGAAAGTCCTCAGGTTTGGAAAAGTGGCCTGCTACCACTTTCTTTACTCAACGTTCATTGTTTCAGAAAGGAACTTTGGTGGGTGTAAAACCTTTCTGCGACAGAAAAACAATTGTTTCCTTATTATCACTCTCTACAATTACTTGAAAGGGGATTGTGGTGAGAAAATTTTTCGTCAAGCATTGGAAGAGGCTGCCCAGGGAGGTGGTGGAGTCCCCATCCCTGGAGGTGTTCAAGGAACGTGTGGACGTGGCACTGCGGGACATGGTTTAGTGGGCATGGTGGGGTTGGGGTGACGGTTGGACTCGATCTTGCAGGTCTTTTCCAACCTTATCGATTCTGTGATTCTGTGTTGTTATGGATTAAAAAAAAGCAGGGGGGAGTGGGAAAGTGGGGGGAAAAAATACTGTAGACCCAGTCTCCGCTTAGAACATAGTACATGTATTTTCTGTACACTTAAAAAACATGTTTAGGGACAGACTGGGAGATCAAGGGTTTTGAACCTTCATTTGTACCTTACCGTTGCTTACATGTACTATGTAACAGCATTTCAAAAAAAGGGTACAGAATCTTCAAGCGGTGGGCCCCATAACACTGTGCAGAACCACTGCCGGATGAAGCTATCAAGTATGTAAATTAAAACTGCCAGTGCTATCTTTTCACCTTTTCATCTTCTCCAACTGCAAGGGAAAAAAGGAGATTTTCTTTACTTCTAAAGTGGGCATTTGCAGCATTTGCACTTGGAGTAAAACCAGGAATAGTCTTTCTAGTGCAAATGTCCTTGAAACTCGTTTGCGTTTGCAAGGAGTTTTGTAATTTTGAACTTTTATTTATCGGTAATCCTTGGGTAGGTGTCCCACAATACCTCTAGCCAATTACTTACAGAAAAAGAATTAAAAATAATAATAAATTGTAATATCAAAGATTTTTTTTTGGGGGGGGGGGGACCACGACCTAATTAAAGGCGTGGAACTTTAATTTATGTGCTGGGAACTGACACTCAGTATCTTCTTCTTCATTGCTATTCAGGAACCTGGGCAAATAGATTATTATCTGTGACAGGTTTCTGGCAGTCCCTCTTGGTTTGACAGTGTTATTTTAGAGAGAAGAGCGAGTCACTTTTGTATATAATGAAAGGAAAAGTTGTCAAGCTTCCCTACATATTTTATGCTGCATAAAACTTAAGTGCTAGAGGAAAGATTCTGTTTTCGGTCATGCCATTGTAAATTCGTAGTGTTTCTGCTGACCTCCAGGTTTGCATCGACGACACAGAATGGCGATGGCGTCTAGCCCAAAGGATGAATTCCATTTTTTACACAAGCAATGCAGCTCTTGTAAGCCACCTTGGCCCCTGCCGCTTTTTTGGTTAGTACAGTCATGCATGACACGACTGTGATGTGTATTTTGGCATTTTCTACTGACATTGACAGAACTAGAAGCAATTTCTATCAAAGCGCTTCCTTGAAATGGCATCAGGTACAGCCTGCATTGTCTAGGTTTTTTCAGCTTAGATCACACAAGTGGTTACTCTTAGCTGCAAAAATAGACTCAGGAAAAAACCATTTTCTAGCTGTATGTCGCTAGCTCTGCCTTTACTTTGGTCTCAAAAAAGATGGTGAGTCCCTTCAGGCATTTTTGCACATTGCTGCTTTTCATTTTCAAATGCTGCTGAAGCAGCAGCACATGGGCGCTGAGGTGAAACAGAGCAACCAAAGTCCTTTGGATTCTGTAAGCTGAATGGCAGATGATATTGTCTTTAAAAACCTTGCTCATTAAGTTTATGTGTTTGATAGGGAAAAAGAAAATCTCAATTCCCTTGCAGTGAAGCAGCCACTATCAAATGCATAGCTTATTCTAATACCAAGCAGGATTTTATGGAACGTTTTCACTGAGGACAAATACTGAAAATTCTACACATCTCCTTTGTATAATATTTACTTACTGAAGAAAAACAAGTTTAGAGGCATGACTTCCCCTGTGTCTTTTCCAAGAAATATATGTATAGACAGCATTTGAAGGGTCTGTTCTTTTAAAATGCAAAAAATCTTTTTTGCAGATTTAAAATAGTGGAACGTTGTAATACCATGCCCTCAAAAACGAGGGTTTCATTCATTAACCTTTTGTAGCTGGTTTAACAGCTCTTTTTATGCACATTAGCACACGCATTAAAGCTTTACCACAGCACTAGCACACAGATTTCTAGCAGAACAAAGCAACATCCTTAACATCCTGGTGTTGGACCTTAGACAACTACCTGTGAAAACAGTAACAGCAGATCCCATGTCTCTAAGACCTGGAATTTGCAACACAAGGCTGATATTTGTTGTGCTGTGTTTTGGGGTTTTTTTTGTTTGTTTGTTTTGGGGTTTTGGGGTTTTTTTTTGTTTTTTTTTATGGTTGGACTTGATGATCTTACAGGTCTTTTCCAACCTTTGTGATTCTGTGATATTATTGATGGGTCTGAACTGGAAAAGAATAATGTGGTGCTGAGGCGTGGGTAGGAGGGTTAGGCTGGTTTCTATAGTATTGGCAAGGAGCGATATGTTTGATCAAACTTGCTGTGTGATAAAGCTTTGCTGTGTGCTGTACAAGAATATCTGGTCCCAGGGGGATGATCTTCATGTACTGAAGCATCCTCCAAAGACACAGAACTAGGCACGGCACAGCTCTTCCTTCTTCACCTTCACTGGTGCCTGTTAAACAAATATACACATCTATGTATATAAGAATATATATTTGGGATGCCCCAAATCACACCCATTCCTAACATTTTCTGCCTTGTTTTGTCACAGGTAGACATCAGCTCATTATAAAACAAGACCAGAAATAATATTCATGAAGACCTCAGTCAAATATACGTTGACTGTGTTTTTAAAACAGACAGTAATTATTTCAAGTCTTTGGGATGAAATCCTGACTCAACTGAAGTTTATGGGACTTTGCCTGATTTCAGTGGAGCGACTGTTTCATTCAAAGCTTGACCAGTGCTTCCACCAATAGTTCAAATAATATGCTTTTCCTGGAGCAAAATGTAGTCTGTGTTTTTCAGGAATGATTACTTACACCCAGTTGTGCATCAAAGTATTGTTGGTCGCTTACTATAGGTTTTGCAATTAGAAATGAGTTGCAGTTACAGAAAGAAACGTTGTTGGTGTTTTAGTTGACAATGCTTGAGATAATGAAAGGTGTTCTTAAAAATATATATTTAAGACATACTCACTTTTCTTCATTACAACTAGAAAGCTAATGGCATAAACCATTACGACCCAACAAATATTCACTAAATCTGTTCCTTGTAGCAGGATGACATTGGGTTATTCGGTTTTCTGTTGAACAAACACGGAGCACAAAGAATGTGCTTACCTCTTCTCCCCCCTCCTTCTTTCTGGCTTTGAGCAGCCCTGTACTAGCTGTGCCTTTGAGATTTTGTTTGTAGGAAAATGCTATCATGAATGTGAGGTCTGGTCATCTTTCTGTATTTCTGACCTTTCCTGAGGCAGGCCTTTGGCTCTGGGAACCTTCGTCTTTTGCTGCTTAAGTGTGGAATTAGAGTTCCATTTTTTACTACAAGTAATGATTATAATAACGTTATATTACTATGATTAACTAATATTGCTACTAATAATAAATAACTATGTTACTAGAAGCATTATAGTCCAACCTGCTCTATATACCAGTCAGTTGGATTTGCATTTTGAATGTTCTTTCTTCCTCATGACAGGAATCTGTGATCAGTGTTACCGATCGTCAGGCTCCATAAGGCTATTTCATAATTGGAACAAGGTTTTACACTTTTAAATAATGATAAAAAACCCATGCAGAAGCAGTCAGCATCTGAAATACGGTCATCCCACAAGGAAGATCTAGTTATGTCATCCTACTCAGACGCTGCAATAGATGCTCTGCAGCTGGATACAAATTCCTAGGTCTTTTTCTTTTGTAGGAAGAGTGAGCGTCTTTTTTATTTTCTGAAGGCTTCTTCGGGTATTTTCAGCCTCAGGTCCCCCTGGCCGTTCCCATAACAGTGAAGCAGAGCCGTTGTAGGTAGTATTTTTAGCAGTAAGTAGTGAACTATCAAACAGTCATATGGTAGGGGAATGCAGCAGGTCTGCGGAAAAACTTGGTGTTTTCCAAGCAGGATATGTTTCCCGGCTCTTTCAGGGCTCGCTTTGTGCCACTGAAGTTCCACGATTCTGTGTAAGACTGAGCAAAAAAGGGTTGTACCAAGGAAAGAGCTGTCAGATGTAAAATGCAAGCGTACACTGAGGCAGATTGAGGTTGGAGTGAAATTACATGTAAGTCAATGGTGAATAAAGGTTTTTGGCAAAACAACTTTTTTATATATAAAAAAAATAAATAGCCAATATTGTATTTATTATATGTCTTATATTGCCATCTCTGCAGGAAGTTAGAAAATAATGTGTTAGTTTATTGCTTCCTGATTTTACCGATTCTTTCCCCCTTTGCTTTATGGGCACTTTTATTCTGCTCTGGTTTATTAACGCAGCCGTACTCACTGATTTCTCAGTTGCTTCAACTTCCTTAGAAGTTTTCTCACGTATGGTGTTAAATTCCAGTTGACAAATATTCAGAGAAAATAAGCTTTGTTTATATACAGGCATTTGGCATGTACAAACAACTGAAGCAAATAGCTTAGCTATTTTTACCTTTTAAAGTATGTGTTATTTTTATGGAAATGGTCTGAGGCCCACTATGGTGTGCCTTAGATTATGTCCTCTGAACAATTTCAGACCCACATTGAATATAAAAGTGCAAGTGGAAAAAGGAATTCCCCAGTGCTAACTAAAGACTCAATACTGGGGCGTTTGGTCTTTCTTATTTCTTTTCAAACAATAGCTATATCAAACACGTAGCTCTGTAGTTTGTTTCTTAAAGTAAATTCAACTTCAGCAGAACTTTTTTAAAACAGCCGTAAGGATATATCCTCATCAGCTTCTAATGGAAGAAAATTCCAACAAGCCTGAAAGAGTTCTGCAATGTTTTGGAAATCTGTTTTTAACTGATAAACAGAAAAGCATTAAGTGCAATTGGGTACTAACATTACTTTTATGTTAATAGCACCTTGGTTATCTCTTTCTTGTATCACATTTTACATGCACAAGAGGAAGTTTTCCTTTCATTTTAATTATCTATGCAAAGCACATTTATCTGCTCAGTTAGGTCACCCAAATCTTGCTAAGAAGAATTATCTCTTAATACTATATTAATAGTCTTTGGTGGAATTCATTGTAGAATTTTTTAAAAATAAAAGAATATGCATTGTCATAAACATGATGAGCAAACTGTGGTAGGTGTAAAAATAAAGAAAGAACTCTTGCATTATTCATAATCTAAAAGAAATTTTAGTCTTAATTAGTGTTCCAAATTTGCTGGATATCATTGACATCCTTACAACAGAGCTGAATAGAATCAAATCATCACATTCAATAGCTGAAGTTCAGTTTGGATCAAAACTTCAGCTCAAATCTGGTTTTATCATTTGTAAGTTTTACCAGGCATGTAGATAACCACAATCTTGAGCAAACATGAAATCTTATTAACTTAAAGTTCTCCTTACGCTGACACCCTGAACTCGCAAAGGGATATGAAACACTGCAGTAGGTCAATTTTTTGCCCATTCTGTTTAGTGATTCACACATCTCGGCATACAGAAGCCTGAAGTAGCAACCTGGTCTAGTCTCCGCCCAAAACCAGAATAATCTCATAGGAAACTTGTTGTTATATTATTTTGAGTTGTTGAGGATCTTGGTAGCTGCTATGGACCCTCAGTTCACGCTGGAAATGGTAGAAATTAGGGGTCTTCTGTACGTTGGAGAGAAGAGCCCAGGAAGAACGCGATGTTGACGCTTCTGGTCCTGAAATCAAAATCTTAGGCCAAATTAAATCCGGTGAGAATTTGAATCTGACTGCTTCTGAGAAAGCCGCTGCAATGCAACGGTTTTTTAACCCAGTTACTTGAAAGTTACTCTGCAGATTATCAAAGTGCAGCAGCAAGAGGCCCGAGAATGTACAAGGTGCTTTCCTCTGAGCATTCATCGCAGCTCACCCCGTGTCAATGATGCCTGGCTGGTGCTTGTCGGTACTGTTAGGACTCACTGCCTGCTTCTGGAAATTCTATTTTTGGTTTATTCCATATTCATTTAATGTAAAAGGGAGGTGGTGGTGGGGAGACAGGGATCAGAAAGCCCTTCTCCAGAATCTCACCGGTTATCATTCGATCCTTTGGGACTTAGCCTGACAGCTTAAAAACTTTATTTCGCAGGGTTTGACATTTTTGCATTGCAAAGAGCTGGTTGATGGTGTAAAAATTGACTATGATCTGCAGTTCCATACTCTTTACAATCTGATTATTTTTATTATGGAAGTTAACTTGGAACTGGAAGTACTGCTACCTCGAGAAGGAATATAACACTTATATTTTTCCATGTATAAATTAGCAATATTCAGTAGGATAAGATGTGTGTGCTCCAGCCAAGTGAGTCCTATGAATGTTCCTGTCATCAAGCAGCAAAAATAAAAGCTTTTATTAATTTCAGGTTAAATAGGAGTTCAAAATATTGCGTCTTTCCATTTAGTGTGTTATAGAATCATTAAACTAACTCAAAATTCTGTTGTGCCAGATTTTCTTCTCCAAATAGGACGTTTTAAAAGGTTGTCACTGCACAGGGTAGGTGTCTGGTGGAGGAAATCTAGCAGGGTTCTGCCACTTGTACTCTTGAGTGACTGCCTGGCTGGTTATGAGGAAATGCCAGTTGTAACTCGTTCTCACGTGTCGGGACTCCCGCCGTCCCGCTCCGAAAGGGGAGGGGAGGGATATTTTAGGAGTTGCAGGAAAAGATGTCATTGGCACTAACTTGTCAAACCCGCAAGGGCCGTTGAGGACATTATACGAGGGAAAAACTTCTTAAAATAAATCTCTTAGCTTCTACAGATATAAGCTCTCTTACATCAAAAGAAAGATCTCTGCAGTTTTCACTCCTTTCCAGTCTGTTTAAGCACTCTAAGAGTTACATCCGCATGAGCGTACCCATGCACATACACACACAGAGTCCTTACCTTCTGTATCCCCCTTTCTTTAAAACCAATGGTCAGTGTAATTCACAGAATCACAGAATCACTAAGTTTGGAGAAGAGCTGTAAGATCATCAAGTCCAACCATCTCTCATCCATGTCAAAGCAAGCAGCATCCTAGAGAATCAACATTAAGTTTTTTCCTTGATACCGTTCTTTGTCATTCATGACGTTCCTAAAACGCAAGGTGTGAAAGAGTTGTAGCTCTGCGGAAGGTTTATAGGAATATGATCAGTCCTTACCTCTTTTCCTTCCTCCTCTTGTTTGAGGTGAGGAAAAAAGATTCAAAAACAGAGATTGGGCTATTTTACTCCTTTTTGGTCAGTGCACTGGTAACTTCAAATTCAGCTGCACTAATAAAATTAATGTGGGAATAATCCACGATACACCACACTACTTAGAAACGGGACATGGTTCTGGGATAGTGCTTAGCTCATCCTCCTGTATTTCGGCATTCGTCAAATGTTTTGTGCTGTTGAAGGACATTAAAAAGATGTGCTGAGTGTGTTGGTTTAGATATTTTTTTAAATTAGGAATGACCTTAATCAAATTTTAGCGTTGCAAAATCAAACATTAAGAAGTTTTTTTCTCATGGAAAATATGCTGAGTTACATTACTTGTCCTGTGCCACCTTAATCAGTCTTAAAATTTATTTTCAGAATAGTAACTATGATGGAAAATATACAATATGCATAACGTGGCCACATTTCATTCATTTACTATATATATCTCCTCACCCAGCTGGAATATCTTTAAGATTTTACTCAATTTTGTCCCTCCAGAATCAACTAATTAGTATAAATAAATAAATTAAACACAGAGGTTCATCTTTATTATTTATCATTATGAGAAACGAATTCCGCTTTGAAAAATAATCCTAAGAGAATTCTTAATTTGTTTTTCATAAACTGATCATTGTTATATTGGATTGTGTTATAATTAACCAATTTATCAAAAAGCACTAACATAATGAAACGCTTCTTATTTTGACATGAAAACTCTTGCAGCGTACAAGCACGCGGATAGATGGGAAATACATCAACTGAAAGCCCGTCCTATGAACGTGTACATTTAAGAAACCTTTCAGATTTTAATGGGCTTTAACAGAGTATTTACTGCTTAGTACCTTTTTCTGCATTTCTGTTTCATCCATCACCTGAAGCCTGACATAGTGTCACTCTTCTGAGTCGTTTGTGCAACGTATCAGGAAAACCCAAGTCATTACTCAAGCAAAGCATATGTAGAAGGTGGGGGAAGATGAAAGGAGCCAAACTAAAGTCTAATAAATTGTGTTTGAAACTCTTACTTAGGTCGTGAAGGTACCAGAGGAGTATATCCACCAGCTGGTAAGCCTTCAGGCTCAATTTTCCTGCTGCCTGTCTGGCAGAGGGATTATCTGGATTCTCAGAATTTGTATGAAGCTGGCAGGAAGGAAAAGTCACCGAATTTTTAGGTGCCAAGATCATGAATGTAAAGGCTTTAAGAGAATATATTATCTGATGATAAAAGTCTGTGCCTGGAACTGGGTGTGCTATAAAACAAAATTAACAGGGGTAGTACAAAAAAGTTTTAAAAAATCATGAGCCTACTCCTTGCACATTATACGGTGGCCTTTGAAGTTCAAACCGTGGGTTTAAGTCTTCTCATTTTCTTTTACTTTCCGTTTCTGAGAACCCAACAGTATATCATGAGGACTTTTTTGTTTTAGTGGTAGCTGAGATCCTCTCGTAATCACTTTTCCCCAGGAACTGTGTCCTTCAGTAAAGCCTAAGATACATAAAGATGTGATAAAATCACAAGACACTAGTGGCATAAATGTTGCTTTCTGTTGTGAGGGCTGGGAGGAATATGCACTACCTGTCTCTACTGCTAAGTTCCCAGAGATGTCGACCTTTTCCACTGCTGGTTCCTTATTCTTCAAAAGGCAAAGTAAGTGAGAAGAAACTTCGATCTCAAAAAAAAAAAGCAGAGAAGGATCATTCAGGCAACTAGCTGTGGGCAGCAGAGGCCAGATGACGTCCCCGGGCATTTTCAGGGTTCTGCGAGGGCCACGTATTCCAGACCTGAGCTATCAGGTGGGAGTTGCCCTCCGGAAGGTGAAGCTGAAAGGAAGTTTATTTTCTTCAGCAACAGGGAGCAGGATGAAAAAACGTGTGTATGTGGAGGGCGGTGGAGGAAGGTGGAATAAGGAGAATGAGAGGATCTTTTTATAGACAACGCTGAAGTTGAGTGTTCTTACAAACAGGCTGAGGTGAAACGTATTATTTCAATTCAGCTACTTCTTGGGAGTGGCGGCTTTCCTTACCCAAAGTAGCTTCGGATTAGTCATTACTCCTTGTATGTTGCTAGCAGTGTAGTTATGGGTACGCTAGGATAAGTATCGGCATGCTAGATTGACTATAGGCAAATTGCCTAACACCATTCCGTACCAAGTTTGAGGGATAATTTTATAGCCCACAGTGAGCTCCGTGATGTGTTATGCTGATCAGTAGTACCCTAGCAGGTTCACGTAATTTATGTATGAATGCATGACGTACATACGTATCTTTGACTGAAGTACAGACATGCCTCCAGTGACTAAAGGAAGGATGTACTTGCCCAAAACTGCTAGGTGGTCTTACGTGTTTGCCTCAAACGTATTACGGAATAGCAAATTCTCTGTAATTTTCATGAAGCTGTGAGGAGGCAAGTAGCTTACAAATCTCAGCCACAGATGACAAAAGATGAAGGATCTGGGATTAAAAAGAAAAACAAGTTTTACCCAATGGTAAGAAGCCTGCATGAAGTTGTAAATAACACTCCATAAACATACAATCTTGCTGTACCTTTCTCTTCATCACAGCTTTCCGTGTCATACTTCCTGCAGATTCAGATGCTTGAATGGCTGGAGTATCCTTGGTTCAGTACGTGCTCTGTGGCAGTGACACCTTCGTGAGTTTTGTTGTACTCTATCTTCAGTATGGGTACTCAGGCTGGGGACACCACATTCAGCTTTCTAATGGCCCATACATTGTGCAGTGATAGTAATACATCCCTCAGAGTAGGTGAAATGACAAAATTCTAAATTTTCAAACCATAAGAAAGAAACTTCGAAAATCTTCTTTAACATTTTACGCTTAATGGTTTCATTTTGGTGACTCTTGATTGCCCACTCCCAAAATATCTCTCTACACATCATTCTTTGTAACTAATTCTTTACTTATTCAGATTTGGCTTTGAATTGGTTTGTGGACCCCACCCTATTCTAACAGTCAGTTCTCCATATATACTTCCGTTCGTATTATTTTTCTTCTTATCTTCTTCATTTGACATGGCAGAGTAACAACAACCAAAGCAGTATTACGGGAACTAAGAGAGAATGAGGTCTAAAAAGTATTAAGGCGCATACTAATTTAACTTACAACAATATGGATTGTTTCACAAGCATAATTAAATTTGGAAGAAAATATGTATGTTTTCTGCAAACACTTCAGTAGTGCAGCCATCAGGGAGGTATAATAGCTTTTCAAGCGAAAGGATAATTAATACCATAATAATAAGTGCATATAAACTGGCCATGGATCACTTCAGACTATAATTCAGAAGAATAGAAGAGAGCAAGTGGAGCAATAACGTTCTGGTGGGTCCAGATTGTAACAGCAAGAGGGGGTCCCATCTAGCCCTGAAAAGTTAAAAATGTGCATTCCTGCAGAACAACTTCACAACTGCGATATGAAGCAAATGATGCTGGCTCTTAGCATCCTTTCTCTTCTTGGCAAACTCATCTTGCAGCATAGCTATTTGGGTTTATTTTTACAATTCAGAGTGAAACTCAGAGTTAAATTCTGTCAAGTTTGCCCACTTGCTCAAAGTACGTTAGCGTCTTGGGTTTTATTCACTGACAATTTGTATTTGTGGGGGAAAAAACCAAATCGCAAACCAGACAAAGCCTACTTCAGTTATTTAGGCGCACCTCCGCAGCGATAATATGATTGCCAGCTCAGTAAGCAATATGCTGCTATGTACTGCTTACAGACCTTTTCACTAGCCTCAATTTTCTTGCCAGGCTGGGCTCCCTATCTTTTGGGCCAGATTTTCCAACCCTTGCATAAATTCTTTTATCTCTTCTACCCAGTGCCGTTAGGAAGCTCCTAAAATATGAACATCCGTTGATCTTTTGTCACATACTGTATGTTTTTGCCTCTGTGGGCATATGGGTCATTAAAATCCATATTTTTATCTACTCTGTGTATTTAGGATTTTTACTATTACAAGTTTTATTTTCTGCCCAGCAAAGGTAGTTCTTCTGTGTCTGGAATCTTCAGTCTATTCTTGCTTCTTTGCTCCTTTTGATTTCCTTTTGATTTCTAACAAGGATATTGAAAAGACTAAAACTGAGATTTTTCAAGGTTAGGTTCATTTTATTGGGATTTTAACAATGAACCTGTTGAGTTAAAAGTGTAGCAGGGTTTCTTTTTAGTAACTCAGGACTATAAATTAATCTGGTTTTTAGGTAAGAAATAAAATAGTGGATTCTTTTTTCCCTGGATTTACTATGTTGGGATGCGTAATTATTATCTGGAATGTAGTGATGAGTGGAGATGGGACTGAAATCCTCTTAGATACTACAGGTAGCAGAAGAACAGCTATGTAGTTTTAACCTCTGTTGGTTTGCAAACACCAGTAACAGCTATACAGTGTTTCCATGAATAATGGTGTCTGTTTAATGTTATTAACATCATGTAATTTTTAATGTCACATCATCATAATGGAAGTCAGAGGCAGCTTTTCCTTTGGGAGCAGCAGGTCCGTTCTGCAGAACACCGTGCAGCGCCGCTGACTGCTTGATGATGGTGTGATGCTGGGGAGGGATAGGTGAATCACGTTTCAGATTTCTTCTAAATTTTCCAGTATTTACAGTGTCTTAGGCAAATTAAACATCTTTTTAAATCCACGTTAAACTGTCTTTGTGTATCTCACAACGTGGGTTCCCTTCGGAAATCCTTCGTAATTACCTTTGAGTTTGGTCTTCAGCGTTTCTGAAAAAGACTCCTGCCTGAGTAGGCTGACTCATGAGATGCGACTTCACTTGCCAGGCACGATACAGTATGTACTCTCATACGCCGCTCAGAAAAGGACAGACGTGAACAAGCATGGGCTTGCACAAACTCCGGAGAGCTTTAGGAAAATCAAATGGAAATTTTGCCATTACCTCAGACTTGCTCCACTTCTTTTTAACTACTGAATACGGGTTAGGGATTACTGTCCCATTCAACATATTCCTAATGGTAAGCATCTCAAAGATGAATGTACTAGTTCTCAACAACTCGTTATAAATAAACCTGTTAATGTATTTTTTAAAGTGTCTTTACAATATAAATAATTTGTATATCCTAAAAGAATGTTTAAGCAAAGGAAACATAAATCCAGCGCTGGGTAAAATCGAGGCTTTATATTTTGGGGCTAAACACAAATTATTGTTTGCTACTGTTACCATTGTTTAGAGTTAAAATACAATTTTTAGGTGGCTTTTCATGTATGAATGAAACTTTATGTTTTCAAAAACATATATTAGTCTTCCAGCACCTTAATGCTTAGAAGATGTCATATTGTCCATGTAATATTTAAACCTTGTTCTCTGCTGAAGTCTAATTACAGATGTCTCTTTTGTAAAGTAAAATTAGAAACCTTCAGCCAAACAGCCAGCAATTTCATCGCACATTTGGGAAAATCAAATTATATTTTTCACCTGAATGAATTGTGGCCTTGGTTAAACTGTATCATTTATGTTCAGTATGCTAATAAGGATATATTAACAAGCAAGAACGCTATTTATTAAAATGAAACAACGACTATACTTTTTATATAAACTTCCACTCAAAAAACCAAACACCTTTATATGCTCTGTTGGAAAATAATGAGTTCTGAAAGAACTTTGGATGGAACTCTGTTGTAGATTTGAGGAAATTCTGTCTCTGGGTGCTATTGCTGGGTAGAAACTTCACTGCATCAGCTAAATAAGTATTCCTATTCATTTAGCTGTCCTGTCACATCCTTAAGGTATCTCAGGCTTAAAGAGTGGATTTCAAGACCAGAACCCCAGCTCAGGTGGTGGCAGAGATGAGATCAGAGATTGCTTGGACTGGTGAGGCTGCACCTGGAATCCTGTGTTCAGTGTTGGGCCCCTCACTCCAAGAAGGACATTGAGGTGCTGGAGCGTGTCCAGAGAGGGGCAACGGAGCTGGTGAGGGGTCTGGAGCACAAGTCTGACGAGGAGCGGCTGAGGGAGCTGGGGGTGTTCAGTCTGGAGAAGAGGAGGCTGAGGGGAGACCTCATCGCTCTCCACAACTACCTGAAAGGGGGTTGTGGGGAGGTGGGTGTTGGTCTCTTCTCCCAAGTGACAAGCGACAGGACAAGAGGAAATGGCCTCAAAAGTTGCCCCAGGGGAGGTTCAGGCTGGATATGAGCAAAAATGTCTTTCCTGAGAGAGTGGTGAAGCATTGGAAAAGGCTGCCCAGGGAGGTGGTGGAGTCCCCATCCCTGGAGGTGTTCAAGGAACATGTGGATGTGGCACTGCGGGACATGGTTTAGTGGGCATGGTGGGGTTGGGGTGATGGTTGGACTTGATGATCTTACAGGTCTTTTCCAACCTAAATGATTCTGTGATCAGCTTTTGTCTCCTTCAGGAGACTCATGAGGGATAGGACCTTTAGGGTTCTTGCCAGGGACTTGCTGTGATGATACCAGAAAGAGGCAGCTTGCCAGAGCAGGAACATTCTTCCCTTTACTTGTTTATATGTGTTTATTTCAATTAGACAGTCTGGTTCATTTGGGAAAAACAAACAAACAAAAACCAATGCAGAACTGCAAGATGAGTCCATTCATCAAACTCCAAGCCTGAAACTGTGTCCGATTCTCCAATTTTATCACTTTATGGAAGCTTTTACCTCTGCGTATAGATTTTGTTGTCCTTATGTCCTTTAATCACCACAGCTGTTCCACTATTGCAAATGCTGAAGGGAAGCAAGCTTCTTAATAATTACTGGTGCTTATACGTTTGTCAGTCAGGTACAGTCTGTATTCATATATTTTTCCATGTTGCATTCCTATCCTTCAGTGCTTTACTACTCCGTGAGAGCAAATATGTCGCAATGTCCCTGCCAGGAAAAAATTGCAGTGTGTTGCGCTCGCTGTGCAAGTATGGCGTGCGTGTGCAGATGCTACGTCGTATGCTGCATTCCTCCTGTTTTTGTGGATAACTTTTTCTGTAGAAAAAAGGTTGTCTCTTGCAACCTGTGCTACAGCAATGAGAATCCTCTTCCAGAGTTTGTATGACTAAAACCAGATCTGTAGGACTGTCTTTGCTTTTAGCTATTTCTTTGTGTTTGACTGTCCTTTTCTGTTTCTTTATGCTAGAAGATGAAACTCTGTTCTTGGTTTATATCTTCTTTTTAGAAAGATAGACAATATCTACAGGCATTGCCGTATTATTAGTAGTAGATTAAGCAGTGTCTACAGCAGTAAGCAATCCCCTGCCAGAAGAGAAGCACATGTCTAAATGCAATCATAGCCCACTGTTACCTTTGGATGGGTGTGTTTACCAGTATGTCAGCAGTTCCCTTATAAACCTGTAGCTTTGTAAATAAATAACCTAGCTTTTGAGAGTCCCTTTGGGCTACGCTTGGCCAACTAATTCTTAATCCGCAAGCTAAGGCTTTAAGAAAACAGGAAAAAAATTCCTAAACCCTAATTTAACTAACTCTAAGGTTTACACCTTAGGAAGAGGAAGAGACTCAGAGGTGTTGCTGATTAAAAGTGAGATTTGGCAAACTGTCCCTGGAAACTAGGATTTAATTGCTCCTAATATTGGCAAAAGAGAGAAAAAACTTTGAAAAGCTGCTATAGAGTTAGCATAAATATTTTTTTAGAGAGACATTGCAGTTTCTGTATCATGTGCTGTAATCATAGATTCACCTCCCCACTCTTCTTATCTTACGATTCTAGACGGGATTCTTCCCATGAGAAGGAAAATACCATTACTGGGTTAGAGAAGAGCTTCTCTAAACCATTCCGAGTTTAGTGTGAAGAGATGTTTTGTTTTGGAGGTCATTAATTTTATTCCATAATATGCAGATGTGAAATTTGGGCATCTTAATATGCATCTATAAGTTATCCTTACGTGCAAGTTCAGTAGCCCTTTCATTATGGCTATCATGAGCAGACCAACGTTAAGAAGACTTGTCTAGGTCTGTGATGAAGGTTTTACTTTCACAACTTTTTTTTCTTGTTTTGTTTTCCTTTTGACATAATTTAAAGATTGTATTACGTGTCTTTGGAGGACAAAGGAAGATGCACTCCATACATGGGAAAATAAATGTTTCAGTTCATCTAAATCAAAGCGGCAGTAACAAAGTCACCTCATTATCTCAACGATGTGTGAACTTCAGATATTACATTGCTTCATTTGAATGCTGTGTGAAGGACTACAGTGCCTTCTTTTTTAGTGTTTTCTTACAAAAGAGACTCAAGGAAATAAAATTAAAACCAAGAAAGCCAAAGAAAGCTTACTTTCTCAGTGGACTATTAAATTAAAAGCAAATGATGAAATGTACATGTGCGATAAAAATGAATGGTAAACCTTTGCTTACAGCACCCACACGTTTTCTCTAATCCTTCCACTTAAATATTACTATCTATTGTATAAAAAGGACTACTACTGGTGTTAAAGTGTGAAAAAAAATGTCACCCTGGTGACTGTCCTGAATGCTTGGCTGACATTTAGAGGCTTACAGCCTGTTTCCATTCCAAGCAGAGACGGTTGCTGCGGTCTACTGATTCGGTCCGCGTTCCTTCAGTGCAGTCCTCTTTCTTTGTACTGAATGGCCAGAGGCCCCTTGCCCTGGGCCCAGAGGGAACCAGGCGTGAGAGACGGTTTCTTTTCTTACATTTTCAAGTTTCTTTCAGTCAGAATTGTGACAACAGCTGACTTTCCCTCGGCTTTTTATCACTGTCATCTTAAAAATGTTCTCTGCCTGCCTCAGTGTGATCCTGTCTGCCTTTTTAGTGTGTTTCTACCGCTTTTCCCAGGCACACAAACCATATTTGTGCCACTGAACCTATGCCCGCCCCTCCCAGGCTGCTTCTCCTGCATGGAGGAAACTGGAAGGCCTCATGCGTCGCCCAGGCTTGCACGCTGTCTGATTTCCCACGGCATCGTGGTCATTAAACAAGTGAATAGCTGTGTGTTTCCTCACGTTATTAGGGGACGTATCTTGCAATTTTTATGATGGCAAAGGCAGATGCCTCCAATTCAGCTCCAGGTCATCTCCACCATTTTGCCAGTGGAGATGTCTGTGGACCCATCTTCGATGTGGACTCTCGGAAGTGGCTGATAATTTGGGGGTGTGTAACCTGACGTTGTTCATCTGACTTAGAGCGCAGCTTCATAAGTAGTTTAAGGACCTGACGGGAAGAGCGTTAACCATGGACGTAACAAATAAGACGATGAGGGGAGGAAGCTACCATGTTAACCAGCTGTGTTGATGGATGAAGAGTGATCTATGATCCCAGAGTGGAAAGAAGTCTCCATGAGACTGGGCAATTTTCTGGCTTGTTAGTGAAAGAGCATTCTGCCTTTTTCTCATCATTATTGGGGCGTTGTGGCGAGAAGATTCAGTCCATGATTTTACAGTGCAAAAAATTCTGTAGCAGTTTTGGTGTATTCAAGATGCAGCTTTAGAAAGAGCCTGTGAAAAATATTCCTTTAATCTCAATCTCTTATATGCTCAAGTTCACAGCTGTGGTTCCTGAAGCAGATGTTTCAGCCCAATTGACAAGTCAGTATTTTGCAGCACAGGGGAAGAAATGAGGGGCAAGAAAAAAGACAGTAATAATAGCCTTAATTGATACTGATTTTAAATACTTTGTCATTGAATCATGGCTTAGAAGTTCATTATAATGAACTAAAAAAAAATCATCATACCTGAATAATTACATGTAAGTGTTTACTTATATAACTAAAAAATCAAAGTGAATCTTGCAGGCTTAGTTGCCTGCACACTGAATATCGTAACAAGTCCATTGGCTCTAAGCTCTCTGAGTATGTTTTGAGAAAGACAACTGTCCTTAGCTAAATCACTGATTCCTACTGTTTAAAGAAAAAGATGCTTCATGATCGTCTTTTTGATCAGGTGACTGGGAGGAATATCATTCATAGGAAAAATAACATTCATTAGAGCAACAAAAACCTTTTTAAAAAAAAATCTCCTTGTGAGATAGTGGTAACAGGATCATTTTTGTCTTATGTGTCAATATCACAATAGAAACAAATTTTATTTTCTAGACCGTAGTCTTTTTTGTGCATGTGTGCTTTGGCTTCCTGCTATGTATTACTCATTTCACGGTATTCACCAGAGCAGTTTAAACTGCTCCTGCTCTCAAATATCACATACTTATTGGTCAAAATAATAGTCTTTTGGGTGTCAGAGTAGCTTGTGTTTTGCAGAACAACTAAAATTCTTTCCTTTGCAGTGCTGGGGATCGAAAGTTAATACGAGAGGGCATGATACGTATTCTTAGAACTTTTGTTTTTAAAGGAATCCCCTTTTTCTAGCTAGGAATTAGCTGTGGCTTGACTGAAGTCTGTCTGGAGGAAACTTTGTTCTTTTGTAATCCATAAACTGTTGAAATTGTTTGTTTGTGTCTCTTGAACAGAGGATAGATTGCACATGACTTTCTCAAGCAGTAACAGAAGTGCTCAGCCTAGAAGAACCCCGCTGAGGTCGCACTCTCTGATATGGCTATCGGCACAATGCACTGCCACTGTTGGATTTCCAGTCATGCTCACGGTTTATGTTTTTATTAGACATGCAAAGCTCTGCTATGGCTGCAAAATCAAATGTTAGGAAATATAAGGCATAAGACTGCTTCTGCAACTTTAGTTTGGCCCCATTTAGTGTATGCAGTAAGAAGCTGTCTAATTAAATAACTGTTCTCTCTTCCCATATGCCCTGCAGGCATCCATTATGTTTAGTGCACAAAATGGTCTATGCATCCTTAATAAGTGGTTACTCAATGTTTTGGTTTTTTCTTCGTCACTCAGAAATGTAGCCATAAGCCTAATTTATTGCTGTAAGTACAGAATTACCCATTTCCATGTGGCCTTCCGTATGGTACATATGAGAATGCTTTACGAAGATTTCTTTATTTCTTTTCACAGCTGTAATCCCCTTTGTCTGCTTCTGCACATGCCATGCTGAAGCACAAAAGTAAAAGGGAAAAACGTCCAGTAACGTGAGCTGCCTTGGTTGTGATGTGGCATTTTGTGTCTTGATGTGCATCTCTTAGCACTGTTATATATTAGTTCGCCGGCATATCAAGTCACCCTGAAAATGAGGACTGGGGAGTTGGTAACCAACTGGAATATGTTTGGTTTCAGTTACTAGCTGTGATCAAATAGAAACTCTGTGGTAGAAGTAAGAGGGAAGATACCTGCTTATCTAGGGCAGCATTTTTTCACTACCTGTGCTTACCTTTCCTGTTCACTACTTTCCTACATATGCCTTCCAACTTCTGTAACAAATGTGGTGGAAAATCTTACATGCAACAGCTACGTAACCTGAGGCTGTGCCGTGGCACCGTCCTGGACGACCATGGGAAAAAACACGAAAGGGAATCACTGTGACAACCCTTTGGAAGGGCCCATCAGCAGGATTAGAAATTTTGCATCCATCCTGCAGATCAAAGCTGAGCCAATCTGGTACGTCATCATTTTGTGTACAGGCAAAGCCCAGGTAGAAATCAGAAATTGTTGGTTCTTCTGGGACCTAGAAAGGAGTGTATCCTATTTTGACCAATTATTTTAGTTGTTCCCCTCCCAGACTTGTCAAAGTATTTTGCTTTCCTTTCTGTTATTGCCTGAATTAGTTGTCTGCTGCCCCATTTGCTAAACAGATCTTTAATTCATTTGTTTACCTGTTTGACTGTAGCTTCCTTGCCTAGCCAGGCTGAGTCCTTTCCTAGACCGCTGATTCTCATTCCCTTGTCCAGCTAGTTCTCTGTGCCGCCTTTGCCTCTTCCTGCGTGCATTATCCACCTGCCACTTGTTCTTCTCCATGGCTTTACAGTTCCTTCCTACATCTGTTGTCATTATCTACTCTCAATCCATTCTTCTCAAGATGTTTCTCCTCTGTGTTCTTACCTTGTTTTTTAGCTGATTTCATTCTCCTGGTACTACACATTCTTTTCTGAGTTGTCTTGCATCCGTCTCTCTTACTTTCAGTCCTGGAATGGCTTCATCAAGAGAAGCTTTCCAAAATTTCAGCCTTCCCTTGGCCAGATGCTTGCAGTCTTTTCCCTTCTCCAGCATCCAGTCTTCCTGGCCTCCCATGATGTCTCTAGCTTTCATTTTTAGTCCTGTCTAGTCAGTTCTGTCTCTCCTCCCCCGCTAACGCTTTCACGCTTTCCCTCAACAAGTTCCATTTAATCGTGGTTTATTCTTATGCTATTTTTTCATTCTCCTTCCAAAGTCTTTGTCCAATTTCCGTCCTTTCTGTACTTGAATCAGTAGGCTTGCTTTTCTAGAAGAAAGTAACGGGCAGAGGAGAGATGGTGTCCTTGCCTTGCTGCAGCCAAAATGAAAAAAAAAAGAAGTCTTCATTCTTATAAATTGACGTGATCATCAGTCTGCCTTCTGGGGATGGCTTGATTCTTTCTAGTTCTAGTGGGTGCTGGGTTTAGCATATATACTAGGACGAATTTTTCTGAAACCTCAGCCATTAATGTTGATCAAGGTCTTGTTGGTCATCCACAAATTCTGTTTTTTTCTCAAGAGAGTTTATAAGTAAAAGTATATTTAAACTTCAGGAGCAAATGGTATATAGCTATTATTAAAGTAATTTCCTACCAAATTTCAGTTTTACTCAGAAGCTTCTGAATTACTAAAAAAATCCACAGATTGTATTAGGCAAGCTTTGTATTTATCTTTATCCTTCCTTCTAAAAAGCCATGTTGTTTGGCCTGAAACCTTTTTGAGAGAAAAATAGTAAATTGAAGCAAACAATTATCACAGAGCATTTCTGCCAAAATAATTAAAATTTGGGAATGGTCTAAGCAACTGAAAATGGAATTTTATGGTAGCAAGAACTTTATAATCAAAACTGAAATTGATCTTCTATTTGAAATCCTCATACGAGTTCCACGTATTTGGACATTACTGAAGGACTAGCTGATAAAGAACTTCTCTCCTTACCTAACTGAAGGTAAATAGTATTTCCAGTGAAACACACCCAGTGTGCATTCCAGATATGTCTGCGTAGCCCTTCTGCAGCCTACCAGACTGCTGTAGTCCTTAGGGCATGCTAACTTTTGAAAATGAGAACGGGCGACACTTTAATAGGCGATCTTAAGGGAAAGGACAGTCTTTCTTCCTGCAGAAAGACTATAGCGAGAATGCTTTCCATAAATGCTTGACCTCTTTAAATACAAACTGGGCAGAATCGTTCTTTTTTTCAAAGGCAGTGTGCTAGTGTGTAAGAAACCGAGTAACACGGGACAAATAGAGAAGTTTTTCTGCTTCTGATAGAAAAGATTGTGATTGGACTTGCACGTCTGCACAAAGGAGAAGCTCACAGAACACAGACCGGACTGGTGTGGGGTATCTCCGGGTGAAAAAAAAAAGCTAGTACCCTTAGTCTCGCAGCAACCAGTTTTTGCCTTTCCCCAAACACATAATTAGTGAACGGCAAGAGACTTCTTTCAGCATCCCAGTGTATCACCAGCTATCGCTGTACCAGTAAATAACCATTCACATTTTTCATATTCCGAGGAAAGGAGAACAGCGTCAACTGTAGTTGCAGTTGCTTCCCTAACCACTTTCTGACCACCCTAGCTCTCCTATTCCCTACCTTGGGTTAGAAGCAATACAGCAGTTAAGCCATCTGAGCTTTTCTACATATCCCAATCACACTATTGAATGCTCAGGTTACAGGGTATAGCTTTGAGGAATGAAACGAGCGTCAATTTTACATTTCATTCCTGATTATTTATTTTTCTGCCAAACGGTGAAAGAATGTAGAAGAATAAAAAGATGCAAGATGTACAGTAGATGGTATTTTAAATGCATTTATTCTAATGCTTTCCAAATTGCTATTCATGAATTCTGTGGAAAGCTAGGTGGTTACATGACACAAGCCTTTCTTCCTAGCTGTAAATAAAAGAAAATAAAAATATATACATACTCTTCTAATCTCTTTTCTATGCTCTGATTGCCAGTGTGATTTTATACACGTAGAGTGCAGAAAGTAAAAGAGAAGTTGTCTTTTTTAAAACTAATGGGATACCTTTGTTAAGATAGTGTTCTGCCTGAAAAGAGATTCTGTTTAAAACGGTACCAGTCTTCTGAATAATGACATTATTGAGCTCTTGATAAAGAAGGAGTAATAGATTGTGCACGAATGACTTCTGGAATTACATTAGCTATACACTCGCTTTAGAATTAGTTGTGTAAATGAAATGTATTTCTGGTTTGGTCACCTTTTTATATCTTTATATGCGGATTTGCATTACGGTTTCATTAACAGTCATCCCAAAGTCTTAACCCTGCCTTTATACCACTCCATGCCAAAATTAATTTTCAATTATGTGGTCTCAATCTTGTCCATAATGTGTTTATGTTTCATAAAGGCATAAATTAATTTTAAAAATTAGCAAGTGATTTCATTTTGCCCTCTCTCTTTTTCTAGAAACTAATCTATGCGATAAGTAATATTAGAATCACACTGTGTGCTTCTGCTATTGTTTTTATCCATTACGGTCTCACAGACAATTAATATCCCAACCAAAAGACTTTTCAAAGAAGGCCATTGTAGTTCCATTTAACAGACTGTTGCTTAAAGTAGTGGTTCTTTTCTTTGAAATTAGCCTGTAGTTACAGGTTTTGGGTTTTATTTTGGGGTTTTTTTTTGGGGGGGCGTGTTTTTTTTTCCTGCTGGGGTAATAATTGGAGCCGATAGGGATTTATGTATTTGACTTAGAAGACATTTGTGTTCCATTGCAAATACAGGGACTGTATTTTGAAATGCATTGTGTATCTCATTGTAAGTCACTAGCCATTTCAATTCAGTTGGAAGCTGAATATAAATAAGATGTAGTTAAAATAACAGTCCACTTGTGTTCATAGTTAGATGCTCAATCTCTCTTCATTTCTCTCTCCTAAACCATTTCTTTATTTAATTCCTCTGCTCCGTGCTTTCTCACTTTCGTCGGTGGTCTTACGAAGCAGACAGAATTTGCTACAGACCAGCAACAAAAACTATCCTGAAGAGACCCCATGCACTTTCTCATCACAAATATTAAAATTTGCATGTAAGAGAGAGGCTGGCAGGAATAGCGTCTAGGCATGCGCAGTAATCAACCTGCTCCTCTGTACAACAGAGAGCATCGCAGACTTTGCAGATGGTCTGTGCGTTTGAGGCACGTTAAGGAACAGATAGGAAAGAAGAGCAAGCTCAAGCTATAACTACATGACTATTTCATTCCTTTCCAGAAGGAGAAATGTCGCTTCTCTGTACATGGCTTGGCTGGTTCAGGCTGTTACATTTGGCTTCCTACTGACTGGGAAAGAAATGGTCAGTTCTGCATGCACCCTACTGAAAATGTTATGATAATGAGGTGGTTTGGATCAGTTTTCTTTGGACAAAAGTTTCCCTGTACTTCAAAAGCTTCCTTTATTTCCATTTCCTTGCAAATAGTTGGGCTCCTTAAAGCCCGAAGGATAAGAATCTAATGTTTATACTGCCCGGAGCTGGGAAATGGACAGCAGATTCAAATGAGGAAATCCTTCAGTGAGTGTCCTGAAGTCCCCAGACTAGAATGCCGCTGTATGATAAGGCGGTTCTGTGTAACGAACCTGTTGATAACCAAACCTCATAATACCGGTCTTGAAAGCCACAGAACTGCACTGATGCCTGAAATGTTTTTGTGAGTTTGTAGATGTTAGGGAACTGGCGGGGCAGATGCTCATACTGCACCAGGCACCAACACAGCGATACTAGAATATTCAACCTGTTCATCCGTGTGTCTTCCTGATAGCCGTGGATCCCTCCCTTCACCTCCTCCCTTTCCCTCCTGGCCATGAAAGCAGGTGTGACGCATGTGATAACGGTCAGAAGACGGTTAGCTTTGTTGTCCTGATCGAGGCTGCACAGGGCTCTCCAGCAGGTACCCCGAAACAGCACCGATCGCGTGGTTTGCATTTCTGTTTACCCCTTTTCCCGATTCTCCTTTTTGCCACCTTTGTCCCTCCCTTTCTCTGCTTTGCCCTCCTCCCAGATAAACAACTCTCTAGTAACCACATTCTCCCCATTGGTCCCAGTTTTGCTACATCTACACCCACATTTGGTATTTCTGATATTATTACCTAGACAATTCTGGCTTACACAGTATTACTGAGAGAGTTACCAAGATTCTGCTGGCCATGCAAGACTCCACTCCCCAAAGGTGCCCAGTGCTTCCCATCGGTGATGTGTGAAGCCTGACCCTTTCTCACATTACAGAAGCAGAATCACAGAATCACTAAGGTTGGAAAAGACCTGCAAGATCATCAAGTCCAACCATTAACAAAAAAAAAAAAAACAAACAAAAAACACACACACACAAACAAAAAAACACACCACACAGCACCATGCCCATCAAGCCACGTCCCACAATGCCACGTCCACACATTCCTTGAACACCTCCAGGGAGGGTGACTCCACCACTTCCCTGGGCAGACTATTCCAATGCTTCACCACTCTCTCAGTAAAGAAATTTTTCCTAATATCGAGTCTGAATCTCCCCTGGTGCAACTTGAGGCCGTTTCCTCTCATTCTATCACTTGTTACTTGGGAGAAGAGACCAACACCCACCTCCCCACAACCCCCTTTCAGGTAGTTGTAGAGAGCGATGAGGTCTCCCCTCAGCCTCCTCTTCTCCAGACTGAACAACCCCAGCTCCCTCAGCCGCTCCTCATCAGACTTGTGCTCCAGACCCCTCACCAGCTCCGTCGCCCTTCTCTGGACACGCTCCAGCACCTCAATGTCCTTCTTGGAGTGAGGGGCCCAAAACTGAACTCAGGATTCGAGGTGCGGCCTCACCAGAGCCGAGTACAGGGGCACGATCCCCTCCCTGCTCCTGCTGCCCACACTTTTTCTGATCCAGGCCAGGATGGCGTTGGCCTTCTTGGCCACCTGGGCACACTGCCGGCTCATCTTCAGCCGGCTGTTGACCAGTACCCCCAGGTCCTTTTCTGCGGGGCAGCTTTCCAGCCACTCATCCCCAAGCCTGTAGCGTTGCATGGGGTTGTTGTGACGCAAGTGCAGGACCCGGCACTTGGCCTTGTTGAACTTCATCCAATTGGCCTGGGCCCATCGATCCAGCCTGTCCAGATCCCGAAGTCCACTTAAGCACTGGCGAAATCCCGCCGTCCCTCGCGGCGCTATCTGTAACTTTGGTCAGGGTCTCACTTTGTTCTCTAGCACGTCTGGCAATTTCTCACGTCATGTCTAGCGTTTTTCCATGTCCTGTTGCGTTAGCCTAACCTCAGCCTGGGGCCCAACTGGCCTTTCCATTTGCTTACACCCCTAACAGTATAGAGGGGCAATCAAGTCTGAGGGCTGTTTTGAAAGCTAAAAGATGTTCTAACTGCCCTAAATAGCCACTACAATGCGAACTGCAAAAATCTAGGGCTTCTTTTAAACAGTAGTATTCAGCTGCATACGTTTTATATTGTTCATTTAAAAATTAATGCAAGAATTATGTTGCACCTAGCAGAGACAGAATTAAAATTATTTAGCAACTGCCTATTAATATTGAACAGCAATTTGTGTACGATGCTAAAGTACGTTGATCATTCTATTTATTCTTGATTCTGCATATTGAACGCTTACTTCAGCTGAAACTGAATGGATGCAAGAAATGAAGACTAACACCATAAGTTTCCATACGGTAATGCAGAATGTGTTGTACCCCAAGGAAGCAAGAGGAGAACTTAGAAGAGCTCAGGGAGAATTTATGCAGGCCTGTAGTCTTGTGAAAATTGTAGTGGGATTTCGTAATGACGGCAAGGGATTTAGACTTGCTCTGTTTTCCTTAAACCAATTTTTCTAGCAGTGCTATTTGCCTTTATATTTTGCTGAAGTACTGTTTCAGCAGTTGCTCTGGGGGAAGAATGGCACCTCCTGAATCATACCTCTTTAGTCATGAATGAAGAAGGTCGAACTGAGGTAGGCAAACACTAGTGCGCTCAGGAGACACAGTAAAGTCCCTGCCTACCAACTACCGAGAGCCAAGGAAAGGTAATTCTAGCACAGAGGAAAAAAAAATTTGAGGAAGAGGCATGCAGGTCCTCACGGTCTAAAAAGTGAAGCGTTCTACAATTATGTCAGAAAAATAATCTCAACACGTCCTTTTGTTTGAACTTCAATTTCTTGGGTTAAGATTGTGCATATAATAGCAAACAGAAGAGTGCATCGGAAATCTAAATCAGAAAATAAAGTATTTTTATATGTCATTTGCTACCTAGGAAAGCATAGTTAAGAAGGTCCATTTTCTGTTCATTTGATTGTGTCACCTTAACTGATAAACTACTTTGTTACACTGTATTTTCCTTTTTAAAGGAATCACAATGAGGTTTTTTTGGTTTTGTTCTAAGACAGCCTTTCTTTCATTTCCGTGCATCTATGTTAAGAATAGTTCCCAACGCACAACAATGACTTGTTGTTACTGTTAAGCACGTTGTAGCTCATACCTTAGAAATTGTCATTCATTTGGAATTGCAGTGCAATCGTGATGGATTCTTTTGGTTGAGATATGTGTGTGTGTGATCAGTGATCAGATTTGAATCTGTATAAAACCAATACATCAATACAGAACACTTTCTTAAATTGCTCTCTTACTGTTCTTCTGCTGAATACATAGATAGCAAGGGATGGAGGATGGCATCTAGTTACCAGTGTTTCACAGTGACAGTTTGATGTGAGAGATCATATGAGAGGGGATACGATATACATAACAGATAGGCCAGCAGTGACTTGAAAATTTATACATGGAAAGGTAGGTAATGTAGATTTAAATTTATCTTTCTAATCTTGGAAATAGAGCCTACCAGCTCTATACAAATGAAAACCTTGGAAGAAAGCTGAGTTCTAAATCTAAGGCTGAAGTGGGATCTCTGGTCTCTCAGAGATAGTTAAATCCTGGTTTTCTGCTGGTGGCATCAAACTAAAACATTCTTTTTCCTTGCTTGGTATTAGTCTTTTAGCAGGAATTGGAGATAAGAGAGTCTGTGGAAGAAAAAAAGATGGAGTAAAGGGAGAGGATTTAGAGACTCCAAAGAGGGTTTGTCTGGACTTAGAGAAAAAACGGATGGAGCCTTGGATGATTGAAGTTTTTTAAAACATAGGAAAAGCGGTAATGGGAAGGAGAGCAGAGGCGGATGCTGAGGAAACTGATTCAAAGAGACGTTCGCTTGCTCAGATGTTGGTAGAAGATGGATTGCTGTAGATGTATTGACTTCAAGTTCATAAAGATAGCCGGAGGGTATAATGCATGAGAGGGTTGTCCGTGACGGTGGGGAGCTGGGCTTAATACTCTGGGAGCTTCATTTCAGTCCTGCGTAGCCTATTTCAGTTCTTCCTACACTGTAGGTCTTTGGAGGTGACAATACTGTGGTTCGTACTGAAACAGTAGGCAGATCCTGAGATAAAACACATAATCTACATTTCTAAATAAAAGTTTATTTAGTAGAATGTTTCCAGTGAAGTACAAATAATTCATGCTAAATCTTAGATTTATCATTGAATATGTCTATTTTCCAGTTCCCTAAGGTAGATAAAAATACAGCCAATACTTGGTAAGCCTTTGTATAGTCATGACAAATAATGAAGACGACCGGTAAATAAAAAAGTACCTCTTTGTTTTGGGTCCCTATGCTTTCATAATGACAGTAAGCAAGAGAGAGCTTTAGTAACTTGCCATCCTTGCTAAAGCTAGAGGAACACTTATAATTCTGTTTTTCTTGAACTCCTCCTGCTTTTGTGCATTAATCTAGAACTCTCTTCACTATTTACAAAAAAAAAGACAAGCTTTGCCATCAACGTGTGGGTCTACGGAAGCAAGAATATAGATGCCTGACATTTAATCACTTGTGTTTCTGTAGATTCATAATCTCAGTCTGGAATTTATGTAGTGCTTCATGTAGAAATAATAATTACCCACAGATTTATTCATTCATAAAACGGGGGAAGAGAACACAGCAGCATGCATTTTTCTAAGATAAAAAATAGCCTGCTTTTATTCCAGATTCATGCAATGGCTTTTATACCCTTGAGTGTGTCATTAGCAGTTCATAGAAAAACTCCATGCCTCTTGAGTCCCAAACATACAGTTTTGCATAAAAAAAAAAAATTTCATTCCTTCCCTGTCCCTTCCATAAAGTGTACAGTAGGCTGAAAATGAATCCTCTCTGCATCTGTATATTAATTGCCAACTGTTCTCTCTAAATATAGTACTGTATTAAAAGTAGCTAAAGATTAATATTATCAAAAGAGAGAAGAAAAGATAAAAACATTGCTAGCAATTTCCCATTCTGTAATTTCTTCCTTACAGAGTATTTTTTCTTTGTGAAATAAATTCATAAACATTCAAGCATTACAATCTAAGCCACGTGGATACCGAAATAATTCTCATTTTCCTTTATTTTTTTTCTGAAATCTTAAAAATCTTGCAGGCACATATTCCAAAAAGAGAGATTTATGTATTACACAGGTGCAGTCGTATTTGAAACGTCCTTTTAATGCCGCACCTGCAGATCAAAATTACTGTATCCCTTTGTGAAGCAGCAGACGTGTATCTGTAACATCCAAAAGAGCTGGGATGGGAATTTGAGCATGAAGAACAAACTGGGCATAATTTGAGTGTGCTTTGAAAATTTTGGAATCTTTGGTTATCCTGACTGATTAATTATCTGCTGCAAATCAATGCCCAAAATGTGTGTCTCACATTTAATCTTTCTATGAATCTTCAAAATGCTTTAATGTTCTTCAAGGAAGGCTTTTTAATTAGTATGTAAATATATGGATAGGATGCAGGGTACACTGTATACCCTTATTATTCACCTTTTTTGAACAGAACACAGAATTTAAAAAAAAAAAAAAATTCAATGTAACAGATTTTTTTTTTAAGAAAGGTGACTTTTTGCTTTTTTGGGTTACCTAGCCACCTTTTTTCTTTAATTGCATGTCTTTCTTACATACACCTCAAGATCATCTCAAGAACGATGGGGAATAGAGAAAACCTAGAGCTGTTAAAAAAACTTTTGTAAATTAGACTAGAAAAACAGCGCAGCGAGGGTGGAGCGGGAAAAACAAAGACGAAGCTTTGGGGGCTACTTGGTAAGCCTTCTTACCACTCCAAAGATGCATTTGAAAATTCCCGCAGATAATGAGATTGCCCGTTCCTCCTATTACCCTGTCCCTCCAGCTCGCGGTGGAATAAGGAATAGGGTCCTAAGGCACTTAGGCAAATACCGATTGTGATCTTAAGACTCCAATAATTTGCTCTGTTGATATGATAGACATTTCTGTGTCTCTGCGAATGTTTGGCAGGTTGCCCACACGGGAAGTTAGCACGCAGTTCAGTCTTATACCTCTTAAATGGAACTATTAGTATACAGCTGTTTTACAGATCTCATCGTGAGGAAGCATATATGAAAGAAATAGAAGTTACATAATTAATCTCTGAGGTTTTTAATAATGAATTAACTAGGGATGGTTGTAAACACAATAACTAAGGTTCTGGAAATGAAAAGGCACCTTAAATTTTTTGTTTTCCATTGGGGTCTCTTGAAAATTCCCCTGACTGGGATTTGCTATACCCAGGTGAAAATCGCAGTCTTCACGGTTCTCCAAGCTCTGCCTTTCCTTGGAGCTGTCGGACAACGCTGGGCAGGGCCACTCCTTTGGGGCGCTTCTGTTGAAGGGGTATTAATACGTTGACTGTATACAAGCCCAGATGAAAAATACAGTTGTTGAGGCTTTAGAATTCAGGCATGGCTTCTGTCGGTCTCTGAAAATTCAAAAGCCTGAAGGTTGCAAATAAGAAGTCTGCAAAGTCAATGTAGGAGAAAACTAGGAGGAAAAAAGAATTTTCTCCTCCTGTTGTTAAGATTCGATGCTTCTAGTAGTTTCCTTTAGCTTTTTTATATACAGTAGGTTTCTGCAAGCAGGTGTCTTTTAAAAATTGCCATTTCTGGTGGGACCTGACCTCCCCCAAGAGCGTGTTGCTCAAACGAGGACCTGTAAAAAAATATTTACTTTTTACATCTATTTAGTTTACATTCCTCCGTTAATTCCAAGCCATCTGGAATGACTGCAACTTGAAGGATTACTGTAAAGTAATCATCCATTAACATTTTTTATTAGCTAAGAGCAGAACTTTGAACTCAGGAGCAAACCGAAGCCTGTGGAGATCACAGAACACATGTGTGTGTCTTTGGCAGTTAATCCCACTTACAGGTTCTAACACCTGAAGCTAAAATGTGATTACTAGCCCATTGGAACAGGATTTATTTAGTACTATTCTAAAGTCATCATCATGGTGAAGCATTTCTCCGAGAGGTCCATTAGGATTGCCAGAAGGAGAATGAGCCGAAGGGATCTGCTGAGATCTCTGCTGCTCATAGCAGTGGTGGAAGGTAAAAAATCCTCCTCCGGCACTGCCGAAGTGCTTAGGGGTGGCACCTGATTATAATGCAGCTTAAATTACTTAAGGAGTGAGATGGCTTTCCGCGTGCTTCCCCAACACGACCTGTAGTTTCTGGGAACAGGATTCTCCAAGGAGCAGAGCGATGAGGTGAGCAAGAGGTAGGCAATGTCTCTGCACATTCCCAGGTCTTGGGATTATTTCTGCAGAGCAGAACTTTCCTCCATCCCTGATGTCTGTGTTGTCTGTAGAAGTGCAGACTTGGTGGGAAATGCTTCATCTCCTGGAAATGCAGAACACTGCACTCTTTTGATCCCAATTCTTCTTCTGCTAACTTTTGGCTGGAAAAGTGTGCTCTATAGCATTTCTGTCACTTTCTATCCTTTTTTTTTTCTTTCGTATAATAAAGATGAATTGTCTGGAGGGTATTTTTCACCCCTGAGGCCAAGAAGCTCTGTGTTCTTGTATCGTGGTGAATTTACATATAAATGCAGCCAGAATTAAATTAAAGTCTCCAAGTAAAGAATTAATTCGGTGCTTGTCGACTGTTTTAATTCCCTTCCCTTCAAATAATATTTTTCTTCTGTTTGCATTGTTCATGACATACTTATTTGCTTTAAGGGCTTTAAGAAAACAGTACTAATAGTTGTACAAGCAGTCAGTATGCATTTGCTAAGGCAGAGGCGGGGAGAATGGTGTTTCTTTCCTCCGTATGAGCCCATAAATTGCGTTGTCACCAGGAGGGATTACACACAAACGTGTCTAAAAGCACGGATTCGTCCCTAACAGAACAGATTGCTGTGGGGCAGCGTGGCTGGCGATGCCTGACTTTATGTGTGCGCAAGTAGCGTCGGAGCTCCCTGATAAGTCTTACCGACAATGGTCAGTCTCCAGAAGGTTTTTTGCTGTGGTTCGGTGTCAGGACTAGAGAGTGGGTTTGTTTCTTTGCTTTGACAAGGAGGGAGCTTCAGTGCTGAGGGTGGAAAGATGGGTCTTTCATTTTTTTTAAGCAATTGCTTTTTTAAATGCTAGGCTCACGGATGCACGGTGATGAGCACCGGGGTGCACCTTCAATAAATACAGGCCACACAACTGTCACAATCCATCAGTTCACTGCTCCACTGACTAAGAAGTCATTGAAGGGAGCTTCTGAATTCAACCATGTCCCAAGGGTGTACCGGATTTGATGCCTCATTTTTCATCCTGGGCTAGATCATTTAAAAATTGTGCACACTCACGCTTTCCATTAGGGGTTCTAACTTGGCAAAAATGCCTGATGTTTAATCTTCTGCTTTTGAAGATCATACGGAATACAGACAACTGTTTCCAAAGTTCCCCAAAAATGAATATATATGAATCTGTGGCATATGGCATATATGTGTTCACTGGAGTTTTGACTGTTAATGCTTTACGCTTGTAGAAAAATCCTCTGAAATGTAATTTACAAACCTCAGCGTCAAGAGTACAACTGTAGAATTGGATTACATTAGTTGAGGTGCACTCCAGCTAGCAAACTGAATGATAGCAGTCAGATCTTTACGGATTAGCATCCCATCAGCTTCTTTTACAGATGGACTCTAATAAACTGAGTGTTGGGACGTACAAGATTGAGGCGAAACTCCAGATTCGGTATTTTTAGTAGCATTGGACCTTCATCTTAGACGATTCGCAGATATATTGTACACCTTTATGTGCTGTGATATATATATGTATGACCAAAGAGAAGTGGGTTAGAAGAAGAAATAGTCTGCGCTGGAGAGAAATTATCACTGAGATTAACTGTAGTTAGGACACTTAAGAAAAGTCTTTGCTTATCAAAATTACAGTGGAATATCATAATGGCAATCTTTCTTGTGTCACTTCTCACGTTTCTGTATTTTACTCCTTTTGAATAAGATGACATAGTGGACTCTCTTTGGTATGACAGCATGTCAACATCAAACTCCCTTTGATATAACATGTCATGTATGATGTTATATATATGTATAATGGTTATAAAATACAGTAAATGAATGTTATATAGATGAAGATATGAACGGTATAGATAAGAATGTGTGAGCATCAAGTGACTCACAGATATATTATCATGTTTACAATTATCATTTTTAGAGTCATTGACCTTTGTGAATACATTGAAAAAAAACCCCTAGCTGTGCATATTTTTAGTGTGTTTATATAAACACCAAATCTTTCTAATCGATTGAAATTAGAATTGGTAGAGCTTCAGGTAGTTATATAAAAATTGATTCGTACCAGCATCAAACTAAGTAGTCGAGAAGTAAACTGTGACGTGAAATAAAGGTAACGTTGAATAATCATCAGATGCATGGAAGTATGGTTCAGATCAAGTCTGAATACGATATAGGCTGAGTTTTACAAAATACACTTCAACTCCTCTAGTCTTTCACAATTGTTACTTATTGAGGGTTAATCATTTGCTGTCTAATTGTTTCAGCTTATTCAGTGTGTCTTAAAATTCTCGGTTTACTTTTTGGGGAGTAGTTTTCTGCAAACATGCTTTTACAATCCAAGACAATGTCAAGTTATTTGAGGGAATACTTACTAGAAATAAGGACGCACATGTGTTATCAGTTAAACATATAAACATACCAATTTCTGACTCAGAAGTGTTAAAGGATATTCATAATACAGCAGAACAAAGCAATCCAAGCAAAATGCAGGAATAGGGAATTGTATAAAGAATTCTTTAGTCTGTGCTGTCACCACCAAATCGCGGTTAGCAGTGCAGTTCCCAATTTGCTCAGTATCCCACACGGATGGAACTTCTTTCCCTCTGGCTGGCACCATCTGCCCTCTTGGATGGGGACTATAATTCTCCTCCAGCTGCGGTCTGACAGGCTTAAGAGCTCTCAGCTTCAATTCAACATCACTATGCCTCTTCTAGCGGCATTTCCAGAAAAGCAAATTTCGGTTCACAGCTGATCACGTGAGGCTTGTTTTTTAATAACCATTCATTTAGCCTGAAGAAAGCTAAGGAGTTTAAAAAGTACTATTTTTTTCAGCTGCTGTTGGAATTTTCTTGGTTCAGTTTTCATGTCAAGCTTTAGCTGGTCGTGATTCTGGCTTGGCTCACCCAGTTGTCTGAGTAAGTGAAAAAATTACTGGTTTTGCACCCTAAAAACACAGTTTAAAACAGCCTTAGGGGAAGCTTAGTTTTAATCATTCTGTTAAACATAGCAATCATGGTCCATGGAAGCATCAGCTTAAGAAGCGAGGCTTTGTGTATGCCACTTCATTCTGTTCAAATTCTATCATACTTAGATTCCAGGTTTCTTTGGATACCTGCATGTGACTGGAATAATAAATGATTCCTATATAACTCCTCGCCCTTGCCAGCCACACTAATCCTAATTTTAATTCCTAAAAAAATTAGGGACCTTCTACAATTGAAAAAGGGAGAAAATTTTTGCTTAATTCAATAGAGGAAACATCCTCACTTGAGAAAAAAAATGTTTAAGATTCAATTAATCTAATTATACTGAAACTAAATTGGACCTATTTCATGAAGAAACACACGCTAATCTTCACTCCAACAGACCTTTTCCTCTCTTCTTGGGTCTCTATATATGTTTACCAATATATTTCAATCAAGTATTTTTTCCAAAATTTGATTTTTGTTGTTTTTTTTAATTTTAACTTCTTTTATTTCCTAGCTTTACTGATGCTTACGGGAGGGTTTTTTTGATTGATTTCATAATATCTAGTTAGGTTCTTACTCCTGGAGCTCCTATTTGTGTGCGCATGCATGCCTGAGTTTATAGTTTTGCTTAATTTCACCAGTCTCTCCTGGAAATGTGATATAAATACCCTGATTGTATTTCTTTCCCCTCTTGCCCCATAAGTTCCCTTCCAAGAACTGGTCTTTTTTGACATTTATTTTGCAGTTAATTTAGTTGCAACCAGCTAGTACATGATGTCTGTCTGTGTAGATGAAGGGTTCAGTTCTCAGTTAAGACGTACTGACCCCATTTGAGAGACTCTCTTAGTATTCGCATAGATATTTTTTGAGCCATGCTAACTCTCTGGGTTGCAGAATAAACAAGAATTAGGGACACGACATAACCAGGCTGCATGACATTAAAGATGCTTGGGGTGCCCAGCAACCTTGCTGAGAATTAAGGTTTTGTTGTTACTATTTAATATTTAACAAACTCAGCTGAGCTAATAGTTTTAATAGGGAGGGGGAATCTTCTTTCTTTTTTTTTTTTTTTCCCCATTTATAACCTTTGTGTGTAAATCACGTTAGGCCTGGAAAATGTCTGATAGTCAGAAAATTCATTGTAAACAAAAAATGAAAAGCAAAAGCTTATATTGGAGTATGCCAGTATCGGTCCGAAGGTGGAATAACAAACTCTTTCAAGTGGAGGAGGAGTCTGAATGGGAGGGAAGAAGCAGGGAGGTGGTGGAGTCCCCATCCCTGGAGGTGTTCAAGGAACGTGTGGACGTGGCACTGCGGGACATGGTTTAGTGGGCATGGTGGGGTTGGGGTGATGGTTGGACTTGATGATCTTACAGGGCTTTTCCAACCTTAGTGATTCTGTGAACTCATTTTGTAATTCTTCTTAATGAGGACTAAATTTATCTGGCCCTGCTGCTCTGTGGGAGTTTTATTGTTGATTTGTTTTGTTTCCGTAACAGAAATCTGATTTTAAAAATCCATGAGCAATTATCTGTTTTTGTTGTGGAAAACAGGCATTTGGGTTCTGTGTATAGTGGGTTATTGGTGGGGGAGACACACATTGCATTTGTTTTACATGTTCTGAGCTAAATAAAATCCCTCTTAATATTAGCTACAAACAAAATAAGCCCACAAGGAAGAAAGAAAAATAGATAAATAACTGTTCTGCTGTCATTCTTAAAACCCCTACAGAATCACATCCTGAAAGCGATATACTCCTGGCTGCAAGTATTTTGCCATGCTTTTTGTAGTACTTGTGAGTAGGACATACTTCCCAACAAATTTTTTTTGGCCCCCAGTTGGGCAGAGTTTTGACAATAATATGAATTTTCCATATCTTGTTCGAAGGGAAAGAGGGGAAAAAAAAAAAATTTCTACATCTTTCAGAGTTGTTGTTAACAGTACCTGCAGTTGTACCAACATATGCAAAAATAGATTACAGGCAGAAATATGAACTGACACTTCTAAGCGATGCTGTTTCTGCTTCGCATATGAAAGTGCAATACCCTAACACTTCTGTCATCTCCAAAACACAACTACAAGTGACTCAGTTCTCAGTGTTTCTCAGATCTTATAACTGTTCATTCCACTTAGGTATTTATTTTTTTTCAATGTACTTTACATAGCATCTTCTTTCATTGCTTACACTAATGACTGCCACCATTGGGTAAGAAAGGCTTCTTAGGGTTTTGCCAGGAAAAATAAAACAATCCCATCAACAAACAAGCTCACGCGAATGGTACTGGGTTTATCTGTTGGTCTATTTAATGTATAGAGTACTTTCCAAACACAGAACAAATACTATGGCTACTAAATAACATAATAAAGTAATCTTCTACAGTACCTCATTTTAAAAGGCAATCTTGGTTGAGTAAGATTGATTTAGCAGAAGTACTAATAACGCCTTGAACGATACAAATAGGACAAAAGACAGCAGTTTCAAGTTGGTTCCAACAAGGAAAATTCTGATATGAAAAAAAAATGGCCAGTGAGAGTGATTAATCCCCGGAGCAAGCTGCCCAGGGAAGTTGTGGAAATTCCATCCTTGGAGACTTTTAAGATTTGACTGGACAAGACCCTGAGCACCTTGATTCAAACTTGAAATTGTGTTTGCGTGGAGGAGAGGATTGCAGTAAATGGCCTCCAGAGGTCAATTCTGACCTAAATTACTCTGTGCTTCTGTGATAGCTAACCAGGGTTTAGGTGGCAACCTTACGACTTGTGGGTTTATCATTCAGTAGAGCATCAAGAGGAAAGTGTGCTCTTTTGCGTAAGTCGGCACAGAGTTAATTTCTGTTGGACCAGTTTCCATTGGAGAGCAGATGTACGTCTGTTTTTTTGGGGCTTTTTTTGTACTTGAAACACATGCTAAAGACTGTTTAGTGATTTTTGGATGATCTCTTTCTCTCTCTCCCCCTTTCTCTCCCGTTCTAACCCTATGAAGCATGCAAAAAGACAGAAGGGATTTTTATTGATGCAGATCAGATGGGTTTTTTCAAAACTTGGACTCTGGACATGTGAGGAGTTTTTGACAATTCACCACTTCAGTCTTTACTTGTAGCTTCTGTAACCGCTGGTGTTGTGTCTTTTGACTGTTGGATTGTCTTACTGTCTTTGCAACCGTGACTTGACCTTGTGAACTGCTCTTAATTCTTTCTCAGCACTGTATGATGGTAGAAAACAGAAGCTTAATCAGGGACTAGGGTTCCGTCACACAAAGCGACATGATTAGGCTCTCATATTAATAGACTATTCATATCTTTATGAAGGCATTACTTACTTTCTAACTCCTACCAAAATGTTGAAATTGGTGGATGGCACAGCTTCGTTATCTTGAGGATTGGGCGAGGTGAAGAAAGCTGATTAAATCTTGTGTCTAATACCCCTGAGAGTTTTCTTTGTGGACACTCTACTTTTAGCATTTGTTTTAAAATCTAGCACCTGCACATTTCCCTTTTTTTAAGCCCCACTGTAAAGCAACAGAAAATTTTTGGGTTGAGATAGTTGAGTACCGCATAGTGTCTTTATATAGCACTTCAAATTCCAGCTGAGTTACAGCAAGAAGCAACTTTTTATCAAAGTAAGCAAAGTTTGTCAACACGATGGAAAACTGCTGTCACCAAAAGTCTGTTTTAGCAAGAAAAAAGGCAAACCATGATTTAAAAATGCCCCTTTATCTCAGCTTCTTACAACTGCCTCAGCTAGCAGTCAGTCTTAGCTCAGACTGTGTCTGCCATTCTATTGTTCAAAGATTGCCTTTTCAGATGAGAAGCCACTAATCGCGAACTCACCTATGCTAAAATATTTCAAATGTTGTGAAATGAAATAAGGGGACAAATGTTAATAATGTATTGGTATAAAGCATCAAAGAAACTGGCCTAAATCCCAAATTTAATTTCTATACAAATATGAAATGAATACAAAAATGAATCTGTTGGGTTTAAAGAGCAGACAAGTGATATTGGATATGTGTCATGTTTAAATTTCCACTTGCAAAGGTTTTCTAAAAGATTTGCGAATGTGGGGAGCTTCTTGCATGTCTGATAGATAAATATCAGAGAGTAGAAGCTCTATGATTGTAGTGAGCACCTCTCAACTTGTTTAGCTCTGTAATTACCTAAACACTGGATGAGCATTCCTTATTTCCTCTGTCAACCCTTTATAAATTCTACGTGAATTCTTATACTGTGTCCAAAATATGAATAAATAGGCATCAGTTTAATTACAAATGTTTTCATATATGACCAAATATAGTTCTTGCCGACTTATAAAGCAACCTGCATATTAATCTTTTCACCTTTGAAAAGCTGTATTAAAGAAATGGGCTTTGCCTTCAACTAAACTCAAGACGGAGGCCCTTTTTCCTTTTTGGCAATGGAATTTTTGATTTTATTATTCCAGCAGCTATACCTATCTCCTTTAGATGCACATCTTCCTTTGTTTGCCACCTCTGTCATTTTTTCAGTGGAGCTAACTCCTATCGCTGTTGCAGAACAGGCAACGTATGAGCATAGAGACAAAAAATCAGGACAGCATCATGGACTACATTCCAGTTCAGAGAGAGCCATCCCGGGGCAATGAATTCCTAGTAAGCTGTGGTAGCAAGCAGATGAGATGCATTTTGAATGTAAAGCTTTTGTCCACGGGCCATCTCCTTTTTTCTTTTCTATACCTTTGCCACCTTCCCTGGAGTTTCAGGTCTCAGAAAGTTAACATAGCAAGATTGGCTGTATGAACTTCGAGCCACAGTGTATTATAGCTTTCCCAGTAAAGCAGAATTTAGTGTTTACTTTTGCTTCTTTGGGGCTATCAGCACATACTGGTCGGAGCCTGTTACTGTGTCAATAGAAAGATAAAATAAAGTAAGTATAGCTCTGAAGCTTGAGGGCTGATGTCATGTTGCTAAGCATGCTGGTCATGAGGCATACTACAAGAAAGGAATTTAATTACAAACCTTCAGCATAAATCACCGTGAGCAATGATGTACAGATCACCTTGTCAGCTGAGCTTGCTACGTGCGGTTGGCTGGCAAACCGGAGAATTTATGAAGCATTAAAGTATGTCACTCTTAGCTGGATTTAACGTACAGTAACATTATGCTCACATAAAGCTCTTCGTGAAGGAGATTTGAAAAATGTTAACTGCACCAATCTCAACGGATCAGCGCAATGAATATGATAGTGTGTCCATGCTGAATATTTCCACTTAGTTACTCTAATAAGTTTAGATTAGCTAAAAGACTACATTCAAATGATCAAAAGGAGCTTAAGGTAGTATTAGAGCATGAAACTCCCTGGACAAATTCAGTGTCATTTAATGATATATATCATAAAGACAATTTTGTTTAATCCATAGATATGTTCTGGTACAGTAAGAATGGATTTTTGAATTCTAGTCTTTTTGCCTTTTGTCTTTTTTTTTTTAAACAGATAACACTTTCATTTTCAGTGAAACCTTAAGTTTTAGCAAGATGCTTTATCTCACAGTATCAGATCTCCGTGGGCGAGCATTAGCACGTATGCAGCCCATCTGTCGGAGGAGCCCCCGTGGTCTCTGGAGCCATGCCTACTATGCCCCCTTTTAGTTCAGGACAGCAGTTGAGCCCCCTGATAGCAAAAAAAGAAAACCAGTTAGGAAGAATAATAGGAACTCACTGTAGCTCTAAACAGAGGGATTAACCTTCGAAGTTTAGCTCTCTGTTAGCCTTGCTTATTTAATCTAGATTAATCTGCATTCTACTTCGCAGACCCAAATATGAGGATGAAAATTAATTAGACATCTAATGTATTCCTGTACCTGTGCAAGTTTATTCCCTGTATATTATTGCATAAATATAGCGTGCTACCTGTTCTGCTGAGCGCTCTAATACTTCCTCTAGTCAAGACGGATCTCCTGCCACTTGCTTTCCCTTGGCCATATATTATCCCTTATCGATCCTAGGGAGGACTGTGGTCTTGCTGAATGGTATGAAATATGAGAAGGACTCAGAACTTACTTAGCTGCCTCTGGCAGCAAGTTGAGGGCCCATCACTATGCCAGGCTATGCAGTCCCAAACGCCAAGGGGTCCATAACAAAAACCTCAGAAGCTAAGGCTGAAGTAGTTCAAGAGACCATAAGGCTAGTAAGATCAGTATCGATATGTGGTTAAAGTCTTCGCCTCCATCCGTGCCCCTGGTATTTTCTGAGAGTTCAGTTTTCTAAGGTCACATTAGCAATTTGATCATATATTCCTAAAAATCCATGTGAATTATTGCCACGGGGTTTATTTTCCGTGGCCTTTTGGCTTTGCTTGTTCATAATTAACTCGATCAAAAAAATCATTAGTGTTTTTTGGCAACTGGCTACTAATGTTTTAAAATGTTGTGGCTGGTCTGTTTAGGTGGGTTTATCTTAATTATCGCCTGCTGTGCTTCCAATGTCTACCTGCAAGGTAGTGATATTTATTTTCTTTCTAGATCCCAGCAGAGCCCAAGTTGCTTAAGGGAGCAGCAGATATTGCCTGCTGATAACCAAAGCCTTGGTGCTCAATACCGAGACATGCACTGTGCTCTCAGCTGGACTAAACCTGTACCCTGGTATATCAGATTAAAAAAAAAAAAGAAAAAAGGTAAATATCTCTTTAGTTCGGAAGATTTGGTTTGAGCCTTTCTATATGTCCATGTCAGCAGTGGAAGACAGGGTGGTTCCTACACAATGCGTTAAAATGCCAGCTTTAGTGGGGCATTAGGTGGATTATCAAGAAGAGGTGCTAAACAGGGGCTCGTTAGGGACTTGCATGCCCGGTATCTGAAAAGAGACTACTGTGGCTACTGGATTTGAAAGAAATATGAGGCTCTGATTAATGAATGTCTTAGTCTAGGACACAGACACTAAACTCAGTGAAGCCAACTAATAGGTGATGATAATATCTTATCTTTTCAGTGCAATTACCTTTTAAAATGAGTAGAACCTTTCACTGAAAGGATAAACCTGGATAGCAGGGCTTTAAAACCTTGAAAGGCTGGAATAAGATGATGAACCTGGACAGGTCATTGACCAAGAAGACTAAGAGTAAGTTATCTCTTACTTTTTGTAATAAATCAAAAATGAGGTTATAGCGTCCTTAGAAAACAGTACCTTAATTAGAGGTTATCCTTCAAGGTGCACACAATGTCTTATCAGTGCTTCTTTTATCTTCAAGGTGGTTTTGATAGCGGCTTAGTGCTGGGAGCAAGCAGTCTATTTGATAATCAGCATACATTTTCCAGTCTTCCTGTTCTTACTTTGAAAGTGTTCTTCCTTTTCAATTGATAATTATATTTTTAAATTGAGGATTATCAGATTAAAAAAAAAAATAAAATCAATGTTAATTTTAAAGGCAATATACCAAAATTGACTTGTTTTCTTACGTAGCTTGTCCTATTTGATAGCCCAAAGTCTCTATGGTAGGGAGCTTATGTCTTACATGGTATTTCTTTGTTACAGTTTTATTTTGATTATTTTATCAGGTCAGCAATTCTTTTGTATTTAGTATGAATTCAGTCTTCATGTTTCTTTTTCTTCCCCTAAACCTTTCTCTCTCTCCACGTCCCCACTGCACAGACATATTGTCATGATTTTGATCCATTGTGCGATTCAATCTTTAGTGACAACTCGGAATTAACCTTCTTATTGGCTTCTTGTCAACATTATGAAATAATTTCAGAGCTGTCTGTTTTCCTTCGCTGATGTTTTCCGTTAAGACTTAGGAAGATGGTATCTTTCTTTGTATTGCAACGGGAAATTGTCTTCAACTTTGAACAGATCTCTAGCACTACCCAACTCCTTCCTTCAGTCTTCAGTGGCAGTAGTGATCATTGTAGGTGGTTTGTGGTCCTTCCTCAGGCAATTTTTGTTTTAATAATGAAGCTACTATATATTTCCATCGAACTAAGGCCATGGACATATGTTAACCATGGTAGCGTTATCTAACAATGAGGATGATTTGGGCTATCCTAGTTGACCTTTCCTGAAGCAGATTGGTGTTCTGGATTCAGTTCTGAAATCTATTACAAAAATTGGAGTTTGCCTTTAAAAAGCTTGACTATCTTCTAATAGATGAAATATGGTTCAGAAATGTATTTATCTTCATTCTTTTCAAATTCCTTTTCTTCAGCCTTTTAAAGTAAATACCTTGCTTTTCACACCTTGCTGCTTCTACAGACATTCTCTCTTCTAAAGCTTTCTCATTTTGTTGAAGAAACATTTTTTTCCTGAATTATTTATAGCATGATTTAACTGTAAAGTTGAAAGCTCACATTGTTTCTAAATTCATAATGAGGTTGTTATGCCTTTCTCCTTTTTAAAATTCTATATCTGTCTATGAAGTTTTAAATCCTTTCCTTCTATCCTTAGAGAGGACTGTGATAAAAAGCGTGCATAAGTTTTACTCCCATTAATATGAGTCTGCCCTGGACCACCACCATCTATGCCTAGACAAAAGACAATAGAATTTTGTTATTAAAAAATACCTAGGCAAAGATGGTACTTTTGATTGTATTATGGAATCATTGGCAGTTGCCATCGGTTCTTTTGACTATTACAGGGAAGTTGCTCTTTCACAGTGGTGACCCATGGCTAATCCAGTTCCATATCCATTCATGTAAGCCAGAAAATGAATGGACTGAATGGATTTTTGCCAGGAGAAAACACTTTTTATAGCAGGAGCTGCAGATTGATATTACCAGTCACTCACGGGATATTATCCATTTCTTATGGGATAGCCTAGAAGTTTCAGGTTGAGTCATTTGCATAACTGTCCTAATATTCCTGTTGTAGTAACAGCATGGCCATGGAAAAAAATGGTACCTTTCAGGGACGCACACCTCTGTGTTCATGAACCAGTTCTTAAAACAATTGTTACTCTCAGAGAGGACTATTGTAGAGCTGCTACTAATCGTAAATTGCTGAAGTAGCAGTCATTGGCATCCGCTTCTTTGGAAGGTAGGGCAGTAGCTGAGCACAACACAACGCGACTACGTGCCTGTTCTTTATTGCCTACAAGAGGATGTAGATGGGAGTCCGTAAAGAAGACGTTGTATAATGTGTGGTTAAGAAAAGACAACACAGGGGTGGTTCTTTACCAAACCGTTAATTTGTACATGTGACGCATGTACTACGTGTGAATGTCTGCTTCTACTGCATATACAATTAACATAATAATAAGCATGATGTTTACATGAGATAACGTTTCTCTGGTCTAGAGACATTTTCCTGTACCTGTTTCACATGCGTTGCTTCTATTGAGCAAGGTGGAGTAACAGTGCCTCACGAGTTTGACTAAATTTTCAGTGAGTAGGCGGCATTATGCAAACAAAGACTAATCTGTATAGAAATAGCTAGTGATGTTTGTGGATAGTAAACTCTGTGTTTAATGAATAATCCCCGAGGAAATGAAAATTTAAACAGTGCAAGTCCTAATGATACTTATAACTGCTGAAAATTTTCAGTTAGCAAAGGAGGCCGAGTTCCATTTAGCTCTGCTTTTAGATGTAAAAAAATGTTAATGAAACCTGTGAAGTTCCCGTGGTCTCAGTTCTGTCTTACATACCAAAACACATATTCCTAGTCTGTGTGCATGTATGTCTGTGCCCACTAATAAAGCATGGGACTTGCCAATCAAGGGCAGTATGGGACTCTGAAATGGCTGTACGTTACCCAGCGATGACTTCTTTGCTTAGCGCCTTGGGGTCACAGAGCTTGGGAAACCTGGCTTTTAGCTGGGAACAGTGACTCGCCTTCCTTACTTTAACGGGAGTAACTGAGTTTTTAAAATGTGCAGTCTCTGTACTCTTTTCAGAGATCTCTATTCCCTAAGAAGTCCGTATCAACACATAATCTCATCTAAAGGTGTATCATCCAGCTGGATTCTAATATGCAGTTTGAAAAAGAGATTAAGATAAATGCTATTAAAAGATAAAAGTTAAATTCATGCACGTTCTAATATTTGACTCTTTTTTTAAAATTTGTTTCATCATGTAGTTCAAAAACATTATTCTGAATACTAAACATAATTTTTGCACAAGTGATCAAGGCAATCCATAACTCTGTCTTCCACAGCACATTTACAAAGCTTTCATGTTTATGTATGACTCCTGAAAAGGGGTTTGAACAGGAGGAGAAAGGAATTTTCAAACATTGGTGAGCTTTGGATAAATGATTTCATTGATTTACTCATTCACGTAGCAAATGAATAAAATGGCCTTTGAACAAAATTGATATTTATGTCCCTGTCTTTAATTTAATAGATAAATGTAGTCAACATCAGCAAGAATCTGCTGTCTTTCATGAACTTTTTCATAGATATGTTTATTGAAGAAGAAAATTCTGCATTTATGGGTTTTACTAAAAGGTATATTTTATTTGTTTTCAAGATTTCAGCGACTGCTTTAAAAATCAATTTACTTACAGTAATATATAGTAAATTGCAGTCAAGAAATAGAAATGGATTGTAGGAAGAGTACATCAACATCAAATTTGTATTTCACTATCCAGTTCTTTAATGACATGTTCAATTAAAACAATTAGGCACATTTTTAATGGGTATACACTCTTCCTCTGATGTTTAAAATGTTACGTGACTAATTTCAGCTGCTGCAAAATCTATTGTTTCTCGTATCATTGTCCACATGATGTAAAAATACTCACAAATATTCCCGTAGCTTGAGAACTCACACTTCAGCTGGCCTGCCAGGCAACTGGAAATCCTTGGTAAACACACAGAAGCCTCAAATAGTGCTTAGTCAATATTTCTTTTGGAAAAACAGGAGTTGTCTGGGAAAACCTGACATACAGTAATCTTCTGCGGTCTGCCTGTGAGGTCAGTGTACACAAATACTGCTGCACTGGGGTAGAAAGTATGTTGGAAAATTAGTAGTCTTTTTTCTCCTTCGTAGTTCTGGATATGCCCTCCTACTTTAGCAGCTAGATTTATAGTGCTGGAGTATAACACAAAGAAAGAAGCTATTTCTAATATAAGAGTTGCTTAAACCTTATAGAACCTCATGGGTCAAAAAAACTTAAAATGCATTCCTGCTCAGAGAAGGAACTGTAAACTTTTAAACTCATGGGGTTAAAAAATGTATTTTAATAACTCTTTCCTCAAGCTTCTCTATATACAAGTCAAAAGAAGCTTTTGCTGTCTCTGGCAACAGATCTGATGTTTAGTTGGGATATTGCCTTGTTATTTGTCATTGCTGGTTATTTCACAAGCAAATTCATGTTCTTAAAAACATCTTTTCAACAAAAATTATGTTATTTACATCTGATACCTTGCAGATAAATATATATATGAACAGGTCTATTATCGCACACACAGAATCACACAGAATCATTAAGGTTCAAAAAGACCTTCAAGATCATCAAGTCCAACCATCACCCCAACCCCACCATGCCCACTAAACCATGTCCCGCGGTGCCACGTCCACACGTTCCTTGAACATCTCCAGGGATGGGGACTCCACCACCTCCCTGGGCAGCCTCTTCCAATGCTTCACCACTCTCTCAGGAAAGACATTTTTCCCAATATCCAGCCTGAACCTCCCCTGGCCCAACTTGAGGCCATTTCCTCTTGTTCAGTGAATCTGTGTTAGTTAATCAGAGACAATATTAGAAACATTTTAGCAGTGAAGTGGTACGAACACCCCCCCAACACACACCTACACACCCCTCTAAGCAAATCTGAGCTGGAATTGTGAAGTTTTACATATGAGCGGTGAAAATTCTGTGAATGTTTTTGATACTAAGTCATTTAAGAGTTACAAGCAAACTATATAACCGGCTTTGAGGTAGCTAAGAAATACGCAGATGGGCTATTTTACAAGCAGTAGCAGACAGGAGGAGGGAGTCTAAAATTTTAGGGGGAGAGAAGTCCCCAAAACGAGAGGGGTAGGGCAAGGCAAATACAGCTATAATTGAAATGTGGACTACCATTCCCAACTTCCAAATATTCTTGAGAATAATTGTAAGAAATGAGGGGATTTACTTTTTTTTCCTTTCAGTATAAGGAGACGAGAAGGTCGATGATGTTCTTTTTTACCAACCTTAACATGTAACTTATTTACCTCCTCCATTTGGGGTCTGAATCTGTCAAATCATGTATGTTTGCCTAATAGGAAGCCATTATGAGACTCCTCATAGCAATTACACAGGGAACATTTTTAGGAAATAGAGATAAATTTATATTTTACCAGTATTAATAGTAACTGCTATAAAGATTGCTATTAAGATTACAACACTGCAGATTTCAGAGCATGTATTACCTTACTGGTGAGAGAGGCACCTTTCAGGGAACGCTTTGGAAAGGTAAAAGGAATAGGCAATGTGTTTAGAAAAAGTCAGGAAAACATACGATATTCAAGAATATTAGAGTTATGACTTGATAAAAGAACTGTTGCGGGATGGTTAGAGACAAAAGGGACATTATATTATTAATTCCTGTCTGTTGTTTCATTGGATTATTCTTAATAAACCAGTGATGTTTATAGACGTTGTTGCATTTATATGTCATAACGCATAGGACAAGTCATCAATGTTCTTTGCTACTGGAATGAACCCAAAATGCAATTCTGATATTCTTTTTAAATATTAAAAATACCAAAATTTTAAAGAGCCACTGAATACTTGGCAATATCTGGGACAAAGAAATAACTGTCCTCTCTTTGAAGATTCCAGTGCTAGCTGACCTGCACGTAAAGATCCTTCCAAGTTAGGTCTTGGTTGCAATATCCTCAGTGAAAGAGGAATACATGTATGAAATCCTTCCTCATGTAGAGTAGGATTTCTGATGAGGTACCTTCAGGAAAATGCCATGACAATACGAAATTCAGTCTTGAAAATTAAGATTTCTTTATATAATCTAACACCTAAAGCACCTAAATCAAAAAAACTGAAAAAAAAAACCCTGAAAAAAAAGCTGAAAAAACCTATTAAAATTGTCAAAAATATATTTTAGAATACAAAGAGGATCTAATTTGGCTTCTTAGGGTACATGTCTATATGCAAATACAGCCTGTTTGTAATCACCGGCACAATTGCTAGCGGGTAGATGCCTGAAACAAAATTGTTAAGCAACAGTGACTCTATTAAGATGATAGCCTGTTAATGGGTGCAGAAAAGCTGTTAGACAGGACAGCAGAACCGATCTTCTCTCTGAATTCTTGTGACAATGGGACAAACGGAAATTTTCTCAAGTGTTACTAAAAGAAAAAATTCCATGGCATCACGTACATGTCATCAAACTCATGAGCACAAATTCAACAGAGAGCAGGAAAGATGACTTGATGGTTTGGTCTTATTTTGAAGACCTCATCCTGTTAAATTCCAGAATACTTACAGCTGAGTAAGAACTCCCTGGAATTTACAATATGCAGTATCTGCCAATGCTGAAAGGGCAACCAAACTCAAGTTTAAATTCTCTTTTAGTTAACCAACCTGCTCCACATGTTTATTGGACCAGGACCTATTTACGGCACTTATTTCACCAGCTTTGAGGCATGCTTATGTAATACGCCCTAGGGGAACTGCAGGTTTTGTCAGTATTTTTAACTGATTTTGTATTGCGTATCTTCAGTACTAAGAGCAGTGGAAGACATGTGAAGATCAACATAATAATTAAAAAACCAGAATGGGGAAATTGGATACATCTAGGGGGAGTGAATACGTCCTGAGGTCTCTTTTGCCCCCAGTTAGGTTGCCACCAGCGTTAGCACCTATTACTACAAAGCAGTCTTGAATGGGCTGTGAATTTCAGATTTACCTTGGATTGTGGTTTTTTCTGGCCCCATTGCGGCGGTCGATGCAAGGGTGACACTGAAAAGTCAGGAAAGTTTGGCTTTGTTCACAGACAAGCTGCGGCAAAGTCTAACAGAAATAAATTCTACCCATGTTCTACTTGCCCGGCTGTCTAGACATGCTTCAGGATTATGGTGACAGCATATAATCTCTTCAAGAATAAGCTACGGGAAAAAACCTAAGGCTGAAGCTAACCTGCAGCGTGAATAAATACCGGGAAGGATGCATAAGGTAGCAATCAGTAAAATAACTAGTTTGGAGCTGCCAGTGTTTCAGTCTGCCAGTTTATGGCATCAGCCGCAGGAAGTTCATAAGGATGGACAAATGTTTGATGCAATGCCTTAGCAAGATGAGGGGATTGCAAAGGAAGGCAGTCCACAAAAAAGGGAGCTGTTCCTGGTTTTCCTAGCTTCCTTCTTGGATGGTTGTGGACGGTTGATCACTCCCAGGGCCAATGCATATTGGCCTATTTCCTGACTACTGTCATCTTGAAACAGATTAACAGATTCTATGATTACTTCTTATTTCAAAATTATTTTATCCGTTACTGCAAAACGTTATTTTAAGGTGGTTGTTTTAGGACAAAAGCTTGTGGGTTTGCGTTTGTTGAAAGGCTGAGAACTGTAATGAAAAAGATACATTAATATACAGGATAGCAGACTGACAAAGACATTAAATGATATGTTTTCACAAACCCCCAAAAATTAGAGATACTAATTTGCAGTTAGCCGAATTCCCTATTTGTGGCAGCACTGTTCCCTGTAGTGTATTCTTCTGAGCTTTGTTAGACTCCATTTTAAATGACCCCTGCAACTGGTCTTTTACAGCTACCCCGGGAGATTTCCAATGTCATGAGATGGGAAATATCAGAGCACTGTTTATCTATAACAATGTTAATGGAACTAATAATGTATTCAGTACATTCTTTAAGGTTAATTACTTGATAGTTGATGTACACTTAAGAACTGAAGTAGGCAGTTATTCTGGATTCACTTGAGATTGCTATAGGAGAAGGGCAAAAGATCATGGGATCTTGCATTCTTTTTAATTTTTCATAATACTCTTTTTTATCATCTTTTTTGAAAATATTGTCATTGTAATATATCTGCCATAGGCACAATAGTAACCTAATACTGTTTTTGCACAGGAAAATTTATGATTCTGCCCACTGAACACAGAAATAGAAATGGGCTGTGTCGATAGTTAGGGCAGCCCTCAGTAACTGAGCATAATAGGTTTAAATCTCTTTTATTTCTGGTATTATTTTAGCAAGCCACTTTCTCCCCTGCCCATCAGTTTCCCAGCTGTGTTCTAAACTGATGGAAAAAATGGATAAATACGTTGGCTGGAGGATTCCTGCTAAGCTATTCTCATTCATCTAAGAGCCCATAAACAGAACCTCAGTTGGAGAAGTTAGAAGCTCTTCAGACAGAATGCCTGACATCCAACCGCAAACTCGGCTGTATATAAATATGTAGTTTAAGAAGGGCAAACTGAGACTGCCACGAAACTGTTATGAGAATGAACTCCTTAATGTTTGTGAAGTACTTTAAAAGCCTCAGATTTCAAAGGTCTTGAAAACAGTCTATGTGTAACACAGTTTTTTAACATATTGGGATATATAACTTAGAATTGAATACCTGGCAGAGAAGACAAATGCTCTTCAGATACTGGACCTTCGCTTTATAGCTTCCTGGGTGACCTTGGGTAAACAATACTGGTCAAAATGAGAGTGAGATGACTCCAGTTCACGCAAAATAGCCAAAGTCCTAGTCAAAATCTCCATTTCTATGAAAAGCTATGACATTCTATGAAAATAGACTTAGTCAGCATGCAGTAGACTCAAAGTCAAGTCCAGGTTTGAAATGTGCTGGAGTGAAGAACCAGTCTTTACAGCCCCCATTATTAGGGAAAATAACAAGTTGGGGCTGTAGAGTCTGTAAAGAAAGCATGATATTTTCATTTCGTGACAAAGAATGACATTGCTCCCTACAAGCTAGAAATTATGGCACTCTTCTCAGATAGGGGAGGCCAGTGCTTCAGTTCCTGTTCTGCCTAAGGTCGTCTTTTTCTGGTTTAAGTGCTTTAATGCGGGTTTCTAATCCACAACCTGCAGGCTGGAGGTTACCGATAGGTGATACAACCTGTCTAGTCAGCTACTTTTTTATCCTAATGGCACTTTTATTTATATTTGCTAATTCAGAAGATGTATAAATAGCGATTTCATTCAAAGACTCTTGAACTATGTTTGAGCTTCTTCGTATTTTCAGTTCTTTTCCTTTGAGCTTCCCTAGTTAAATCCGTCAGCCTGCAGTTTCATACTGGTTCTAGTTGCCATAACCCTGGTAAATGGCAAAGCTTTGCAATGTGTTGAGCTGACATCTGTTCATTTATCTGCTTTTAAGAAGGGCACAAATAATACAGGTTTCAGATGTACCAAACTTGGTGTAGGAATACATTACTCCTTCACTAAGAGTGATATAATTTGCAAACACAGTCTTGCTGGTGAAAAGCCGTATTTTTTTTCTTCTTCAGTGTTTTGTCTGTCATTTTACCTTTGCTGTTCTGGAAATACTTCTTTTTCTGATAATCACACTAAAGTTTTAATGTTTTAATACTATTTTTATTATTTTTTTAATGTTATTTAATATTTTAATGCTATTAAAATGCTAGTATTTAAATGTTTTAACACCGATACATTGCTCAACTGGTAAGTAACAGTCTGGAAGGAGTAGTGGCATTGCAGCATAAAAATATTTCACCTGAACTTCTGCATTTTATTTAACTCTAGTTGTGATTAGTAGTCGTAGTCTCAATCCCCTTGAGATCAGCAGGTAATGGGATATCCAAATCAGGCAGAAACATAGAAGTCATTTGTCCTAGCATCACCCACCCCCCCGCCCCAATTTGGCTACTACTTTTTCTCTTTCTTTTCAATTATTTTGTGCTGTTGATATTCCCCTCTGCTCAGCACTGGTGAGGCCACACCTGGAGAACTGTGTCCAGTTTCGGGCTCCCAGTCCAAGAGAGACAGGGACATACTGGAGAGAGGCCAGCAAAGGGCCATGAAGGTGACTTAGGGACTGGAGCATCTCTCACCTGAGGAGAGGCTGAGAGAGCCGGGACTGTTCACCCTGGGGAAGAGAAGGCTCCGGGGGCATCTGATTAATGCATACAAATTCCTGAAGGGAGGGTGCAAAGAGCCAGACTCTTTTCAGTGGTGCCCCGTGACAGGGCCAGAGGCAACGGGCACCAACAGCAACACAGGATGCTCCCTCTGAACATCAGGAAATGCTTTTTTTTACTGTGAGGGTGACCGAGCACCGGCACAAGTTGCCCAGGGGGGTTGTGGAGTCTCCATCCCTGGAGATATTCAAAAGCCGTCCAGACACGGTCCTGGGCAACCGGGTCTAGGTGGTCCTGCTTGAGCAGAGGGGTTGGACCAGATGACCCCCAGAAGTCCCTTCCAACGTCAACCCTTCTGTGACTGTGATATTCTGAAACGTCTAACTTTCAAAATTATTTGAGTTTGGGGAATAAGAAAGCTGAAAACCAAGAAAAAGTACCAGCATTTGTGTGAGCAGCTCACAAAGGGAAAGAGAACTGCTGACAGCAATACAGAATGTTTTCTCATACAAAACCTAATGCCCAAACTGAAAAGTATCCAAATCAGTAAATACAGGAGAGAGAGAAAAAGAAGGAAGGCAAGAAAGAACTTGCTCTACATTTGCATTTCAATTTGAATCTCCCCTTTGCTTTTTTGCTGATGCAGCAACTTTTTTGTCACGCTTTCTATACCTTCACTAAGACCGTATCTGCGTAACTGTACCATGGCCCTTTGCATGGCCACTGCTTCAAGAAAGCCGCAAAAGAAACAACTCTTTTATTTGAGTTCCTGGTTGCAAGTCTTACAAAATTCATATATATCCTCAGCTACAAAGTCTTTATAATTTGAAGGCCCCACTACTTTTATATTGTATTTATCAGAAGAGGTAGCCAGCCATTAAACTAAATAGCATAACTTATTCAGGACGCAGAAGCAGGCACAATCACTGTATACACATTGCAGACAGGCTGGGCCTCAGTCTTAAAGACATAGTAAAAGCCTGAAAATTGCTGAGTGTCTGAAATAGAACTGCAAAAGAACCTCAGGCACTATTAGATCCCAATTAATAGTTCGTGGAGGCTGAAGACAGAAGATACGGTGGTGCGCTATGCCGTAGCACGTATCTGGGATGCTAGGGTTTTGTTGTGTCAGTGGTATTACTAGAGAAGCTCTGGTCAGTGCAAAACGTCCTTAACTTCTTTACTGCGTTCAGGACTTTTTCCCTTTGTTTTTTTTTTAACCAATCACCTGGAGAAACAAATTTCTACCTGGGTTACCAAAAGATGGTTCAGTCATATAAATCATTATTTGTAACTTTCCATTGTTACGAAATGTTAATAACTCTTTGACTGCTACACATATGTTTCGTGATGATGGAACACAAGTTTCATGATAAGTATGAAAAAAGACATCACATAAAGCTCTCACCTTTCTTCTGCTTGTTAACTAATAATCTTTGTTCCTTGTGATACTGAAAATATGTATTTAATTGCAAAATGACAGAAGAATCCATTAAGTTACTGACATTTTATTTATCATAGTTTAGAAAGATAGATCACGAGCTTGAAGTAAGTTGCTAATAATAAATTTGCTTTGTTTTTAAAAATGTAATCTAAATATTTAAAGTACCAGATTTTTTCTCTAAGGTTTTTGAGCACTAAGGAAGGAAAAAGAAAAGAATTAGGAAAGTAAGTAAATAGTCTTGTAATAAAGGTATTAGCTTGACTTGGTTTTGTTTTCTACCCTACTCTGCAACTGTGAGCAAATTATTTAATCATGTAACACAGGGATAACGTTTCATTCTTCCTCTTTATCTTTTGTCTTGTCCATTTCTATTACAAACTCATTGAGACAGCAGTTACCATTCGCTATATATAGGTGCAACAAGAAGTGGAGGAAAAAAAAGGACTGATTTTGTCTGGGGTAGGTGGGCCCTACATTAATATTGAAAAGCAAAGGCAAATTAATTAGCGTGAAGAATAGACTTTGTATGTGATGCGTTGGGTGAACAAGGAAAAAATTCTGCATGCAACCTTCTGAAACGAATTTTGAAGAAGAGCAGCCCTCATTCTTCTTCTTTGTTAGATTTCTGCTTGAAACGGTGTCTTTGAAACGTAACAGTATTTTTCGCAAGGATCACTTTATTTCACTGAGTTTTGTGTACAGCTGAAATAAACAATTCCGCTTTTGTTTTATTAAGAGCAATTTCATTTATGTAACACCTGATGTGCAAACATCTGTGTTTGTGCACCAGAACTGCCAAAGATATTGGCTTTATTTTGGAAGTCGGTTTATCGGTTGACTGCGAGAGTGTCCGAGTTGTATGTGATACATCACATTGTGTTTTACAGGAACCAATGACAAAGTTTCATGTTTGGTTTTTTGGGTCTTTTTTTTAATATCTCAGTGACAGCGCTGGAAATCTTACCTTTTCGTCCTGATCTGATTGGAGGAGGATTTGGGATTTGATTGTTTTTTTGATGTAGGAATGTGTTTTTACATAAATACTAAAGCCCAACTAAATTCCTCAAATGAGTCAAGTGTTCTACTGGAAGACGGATAAAATACTGGTCTTAACTGATGCCTAGACAGAACTGGAGGAGGGATGAATGTGAGGTGAGGGGAAAAGCAGGTAACTATGATTTGGTATGAGAGCTTTGCCCTGCAATTCGTTTTAGTTTAATGCTAGCTTTTGTACACACATATGCTCCTTGTCTGCATTGTCTTTTGTTTGCTTTGTCTGTTTAATTGAATGAATAAATTCTTCAGAATTGACCAAGAGCTGCTACTGAAATGGCAGGTTAGATGGTTTTGTAACATGCTGTAAGGCTTATACGTGCCCAGGTCTAGCAAAATGAGGAGGGGGACCGTCATGGTAATCGTGGCTCCTCCACAATTTAAATAGAGGGTTAGGAGATTGGTAAGTCTCCTCAGCAGCCAGGTCACACTTGTCAATTCTTAATTACTTGGAATAAGGAACACTGATTGTGATCTGCATTCACAATTTAAAATTTTCCAAATTATTCTAGCCAGATTAAACCACCGTAACTCTCCCTGGAGCTAATTTGTTTTTATGCTTTGTGCTGTGAACCAATTTTTGGTAAAGGAAGGAGGAGACTTTGAAAACGTAAAGAATGCAGCAATTTAAATTCTTGAGGAATCCCATTTCTTTGATCACAGCAGAGGAGAAAAAGCAAACTGCCAGTAATTTAAATATGATAATGTCTGTCATAACTTGACAGCAGATGTGAACAAAAGAGACATGAAATAGATGAAGACAGGGGAAAATTGAGAGCACAGAAGCTAGCGTATGCAGAGCTGGATAATGTCTGTTGAAGCAACGTGACTTTGCTTGGTTTCTATAAATGCTCTGCAGCTAAACGAATTTAAGTCAGATTTTTTTGGCAGGCAGAGTTCTCATTGACTTGGTTCCTAAATGAACACAGGATCGAAGAGATCTTTTCCTCCGCGTAGCAAGATCATTTAGTCGGTTCTTCTTTAGACTGGACATACACCTTTCTACAAACACTACAAAAAACAGCTTAGAGAGAGGGAGGCATAACCACATAAAGAAAGAAGGTGCTGTGGGCAATTGCAACCCTAAGCTTGCTAAATTGAGGATCCTCTGTATCCTGCTTAAGATACCTGGTATGGTCTAAGAGTGTTCTACCATGGGCTATAAGTGAGATATATCTGTAAGTGAATGTGTGTCTGCGTGTCCTTGTATTGTACAAGTCAGTTCCTAAAAAAACCCAAACCAGTGTGCTTTAATGAAGACAATTTTTAAACCCTGTTATACGAGCAAAAAGAAGCAGGGGGAGTTGACAGGTTTTGATTGTTACACTTGTTAAGTGCTATCATTATTCTGTAGCAAAGTGGAGGGGGAGAGCTGTAGTTATAACTAGTGCTTGTTTATTAAAACATTTATCATAGACAAATTACAGCTTCTGTCCTTAGGTCCTAGTTTAAATTCTGAACTCATGTTCCTTACAAGCACCAAATTCTCATTTTGAGGTGGTCTGTGATAAAGTCTCGGTATATTTTCCTCCCACTGAAAATCACAGAATCATTAAGGCTGGAAAAGACCTGTAAAATCATCAAGTCCAACCATCACCCCAACCCCACCATGCCCACTAAACCATGTCCCACAGTGCCACGTCCACACGTTCCTTGAACACCTCCAGGGATGGGGACTCCACCACCTCCCTGGGCAGCCTCTTCCAATGCTTCACCACTCTCTCAGGAAAGACATTTTTCCTAATATCCAGCCTGAACCTCCCCTGGGGCAACCTGAGGCCATTTCCGCTTGTCACCTGGGAGAAGAGACCAACACCCACCTCCCCACAACCCCCTTTCAGGCAGTTGTAGAGAGCGATGAGGTCTCCCCTCAGCCTCCTCTTCTCCAGACTGAACAACCCCAGCTCCCTCAGCCGCTCCTCAGCAGACTTGTGCTCCAGACCCCTCACCAGCTCCGTCGCCCTTCTCTGGACACGCTCCAGCACCTCAGTGTCCTTCTTGGAGTGAGGGGCCCAAAACTGAACACAGGATTCCAGGTGCGGCCTCACCAGCGCCGAGTACAGGGGCACGATCCCCTCCCTACTCCTGCTGCCCACACTGTTTCTGATCCAGGCCAGGATGCCATTGGCCTTCTTGGCCACCTGGGCACACTGCTGGCTCATCTTCAGCCGGCAAAATGTAGATCTTCATATTTAAACAAGTTACCATGTGAGCTGCACCTACACAGCATATTTTGTGTCTGTGTGTGTTTGGAGAAAGAGAGGGCACAGGAAAGGATATGTCCCCAGCTCTGCAGAGCATTAATGCACGTTAGGTATGCCTACCAGTCTCCTCCTGCTCTTCCGCTCCCCACATTTCCATGGCCTGTTCCTCTCATCTCCAGGCCTCACTGGTCTTAACAGCCTCGTTTTACTGCTGCTGTCAGCAGCTGTCCCTGTTGGCCAAGTGGCACCAGAGAAAATACAACAAAAGTGGCACCTCGTGCCCTTTTCATAATTGACGTGTACTTTGAGAAGGAAATTTGAGAAACGGCCCATCGTACGGAATCTGATCTCTGCACTGCTATTGATCTAGGCCTTTACTGTCAGATTTTTTACATGGGTCATATGTAGACTTCTAAATAATAATTTGAACCTGTTTACTGTGATTATTCATTTTAATATGCTCTATGCTTAGTCCCATAATGTTGCGTCCTTTGAATACCTCACACTTTAAGTATCTTCATGAAGTTTCCCCCATTGTCTGCTAAATCTCTTTGCACAATTTCTCCGGATTTGTGATAGGAAAAGCCATTACATAAAACAAATACCAACAGCATGAAAGATAACTCATGGGCATAAGCCAGCTGGGAAGTTCTTCAGGAGTGCCGCTGTAGGTGTCTATCACGCTTCATTTACAGATAAGGACATATCTCACTGGAGATTTGGTTTCAACATGTTTCTGATGACAGTTGACATTGGAACAGGCTGTAGACTTACAAGAGGACTTAACCTCCACTGAAAAATAGATTCAGAGTAAATTATTTGAACTGTATATATTTTGCGTCTTGGGCGCCTGCCTAGGCCCCAGTCAGTGGAAACCTTTAATGCGCGTCAGTGGGCCTTGTGTTAAAAAATATACTCTGCAGATTACTTCCTCACCACCACCTCTTCTTATTCCTGCTTGCTTTTATATACTTTTATGTAATAGTGCTGTATGTAAAATGGACAAAAGGTTTTTCTACTATTTAAGGTGTGTTTATTTTGACTCAGTGTTAGTATCTGTAGTCCTGTCATTTCAGGACTATCCAGACCAAACATTTCCAGATGACTGACTTCCCTGTATTTTTGCCTCATAATTCTAAAATTTATATGATCATTTTTGAAGACACTAACATGCTGCCTTGCAAACCCTAGGCCTATAGAACAGTTGTAGGGGAAGATAAAGTATGTAAAATATACCCTTCCTTGTCGATGCATATACATCCTGCACAGTTATCCAGTATTTGCATTGTATTCACAACCATTATAAATATTCAGGAATGGACTGTAACACATTATAATGAATTGGCCTTCTCCATCATGGGTTTTTTTAAATGTAATTTTTGTAAATTTTTAAAAATAATTCCAAGATACCCGTTCCGTGCTGGAATAGTCCCACTTAGATGGCAGATATACAAGTGCAAAACCATTCCAGATATGAGAAATAAAATCCAGAATTCGTCTAACTTTGCCACGTGATACTCAGCCTGTTAAAAATTGGTATGACAGGGGCCAAGAACTGTCATGTTGTTAATAAACATTGTTAATAAACAAGCCACCAGTCATGCTGTTAACGTGGGCTCTCATTTTTTCGCGCAGAAGCCTACTCTTTCATTTTAGATTTGAAAACACAAGGGAGGAAAGGTTTGCACTTGAATCCAGACCTGTAATTTGCCTGTCAGGAGACTATCTTCCATATTCATGTTAAGGAATTGCAGATTCTTTTGATGTAGAAGATTAATGGCTCAGGATGTTTAATTTTCTATCAGCAGGGCTAACAGTGAATGTGCTCATTCCATATGGCTGCAGTCAAAAAAAGAAGAGCATCAGAATTCAAACTGTTATCCAGATTAAATTCTTTTTACTTTTTATCTCTTTGGAGTCAACTTCCAGATTTGCCATCAAAACGCGAGCTTCATTGCGCTTTCTCAATGTTAGACCCGAACAGCTTTATCATAACCAACCTCATTAATTCAGCAGGAGCAACTTCCCCCAAAGCATGACATTTCTATGGAAACCCAGAGAAAGTTCCTCCTTCTGGCTTAGAAGTGCTTTTTATTTGAATGAGCTGGAGATTCCTATGGCATAGTAACAGTAAGAACAAATGTAACGTTACAAAGACCTAAACTACATGAAGAACGACTGAGCTTGATCCAAATTGTAAGCCTAACATTAGTATGTGAAGCTGAAATGGCTTTCCTGGTGCCATGTCTTAAAAGACTGAAAGCAAACACTAAGGACTTTGTGTATTTCCAGATTTTCTATAGCGCTAAGAAAATCATCAGTCCTTAGCAAGTGAGTAACCACACTTACCAGCCTTCTGTAATCAATCAACATTTAATGACCAGTTTGATAGGTCCCAGAAGTTTAAAAAGAAGTTGGCAAATACAGGACAAGAAGGTTTATCAAGCTGCCCTTATTTTCCGTGTTGTTTAACGCAATCCTAAGCAAAGTAGCGTGCAAAGTTTTTAAAAACAGCTGGCTAAATTGTTTGGCACTGAACAACTTCAAAAGCAACATATAGACAAATTATAGACAAATTATTTTGGTACATGTGTCATTCGAAGTTTTTGACCAGTATTCCTGCCAGTAAGGGATAAAGAACAATCCATTATGAAAGTTGATTTCCATTTAACATGCTTTGGAATCTCAGATGTGGCTTTATTATGTTTTTCATCAAATTCAAAGTAAACCAACATTAGTTACAGCACCACATTTTCAGCAAAGTTTTGTTTAAAAATCCATTTCCAGATGGACTCTGTGGTATGAAAGCAAGTCATGCATGAAACAACAGATTTACTGTGGTAAATATGTTTATTTACTTAGTATTTATTTATTTACTGTGGATTTTTAGGACAATTGCAAAGCTGTTGTTGTTTTATAACATATTTTATTGTTGAAGTTGCTTTGTGTCAGTGATGAACAAGTGGAACAGGCAGATAAATTTACTTAAAAATAAATAGGTAGGGTTTTGTGTGTACCATCCTCTGCAAGCATCAATTTAAGCAACAAAATTATGTTTGGGTTTTCAGTAGTTCAGAAGATAAATGTATGTAACAATGTCTGTTGTAAAGGGATATTTTAGAGAATTTTAAAAAACACATTAAATCCTCAGTAGAATTAATTTCCTATTCAAATTACTTGGCTTTTTTTTAACTATTTTTTGTAGCAATTTTCGTGTGGTAGTTATATTAAAAAGTAACCTCGTTTTAGATGATAATTTAAGTTTTAGGAGTTTTTTCCTCATTTGTCACTAAAGCACCAAATGACAAGTCTATAATATGCTATTTTTCAAAACTTACATCATTTCACAAACAGAGGCATCACAGAATTGTTTAGGTTGGAAAAGACCCTTACGGTCATCGAGTCTAACCGTTAACCTAGCACTGCCAAGTCCACCACTAAACCATGTCTATAAGCGCCGCATCTACATGTCTTTTAAATACCTCCGGGGATGGTGACTCCACCACCTCCCTGGGCAGCCTCTTCCAATATTTGACCACTCTCTCAGTAAAGACATTTTTCCTAATATCCGATCTAAACCTCCCCTGGTGCAACTTGAGGCTATTTCTTCTCATCTGTTTCTTGACATGCTGACATTTCAAGAATGACAGCAGAGGAAATAGCTGTAGTAACTTTTCTGTAAGCTGTGTATGCTCTATATAAGGGCTCAGACTTAAAAATAAATAGTTTTTTGTTCTTTTCATTGTTGTTTTCAGGGAGAGGAGGGCTTTGTCAGCAGATCCCAAATAGCTAAATAGAATTATTGATGCTCTGAATGAGAACAGGCTTTCTAAGATGGCTTGGTCCCAACAGTCCCTCGGTCGTCTCCTGGCCGCCCGTATGGGTACAGTTGTCAACAGCAGCGTGTGTTCCTGTTATAGTGAAAAAGTTGTGCTCAGACGTGTTTGACAATGTCACAAGGCCTTTAGCAATGGTGAACCGAATGATTTATTACAATTCAGCTTATGAGTTGCATAGTTCAATGATTTATCTTCATAAAATGCTGGTGACAGCCTCTACTATGCATCAGAATGTTGTTAACCCAAGTAAAGTATGATGCAAAGATAATATGTTTTCATGATTTATTGTCTGTGAGGCCTGTAATTACTAATTATGCATATGGCAGACCACCTAATGCAGAAAATGCAACAGAAAATCTGCAATGAAAAATTATTATAGCAGTACCGTTCAAGTTTCTATCAAAAAGAAGTTTTACAGTGAGGAGTGAGATGGAATTTTTTGACCCTAAAAAAAAATATCTCTATTTGCATTAATAATTGTTAATAAAAGCTGCAGAAAGAAAAAGAAAAATCTACCAGGTTTTAACCTCTCTATTTTCTGTTGTGGTCTCACTTGTGATCTAAAAACCAATTAAATTATTAAAAGGTGAGTGGATAGAAAAAAAAAAATTGGAAAAGACATCTCAATTATTGATAATTCCTGAAGTAGCACTTTATTCTTAAGTATCGGAGGACGATTACTGACAAACATTTAGACTAAACTGTAAATTTCCTAATCTTTGCAGGAATTAAAAAAAATTCTGTCATCTTTCTTTATATATTTTCCTAGTATAATTTATTTCTTTTCTTGCGTACTAGAACAAAGAAAAAGTTCCACAAAATATAAAGATACTTGTGAAGTAAAAAGCAATAATGAAGTGGCTGTTACAACTGTATAGTCAGTAAAGAGCTTGAAATGTGTGTTAGTACTCCACTGTAATAAACTGTTGAACTATCATTATGGCCCCTAACAAAATACCCGAAGGAAACAGAACAGAAAGCCAACTGACTATCTGTGAACAACTTTCACACCTGAGTTTGAATCTTCAGCTTGAGTGTCTTCTATAAAAATATAAAATTAACAGTACCTGCTCTAATAACTGCTGGTCCTTCTACTCACGCAAAGATCTACTGAAGTTACCGGAGCTCCATTGCAAGGCAGAAACGTATTCTAACAGTGGCTGTGGCGTAATTGCTGCCTTCGGTGATGGTGATTCCAGTTTCTCATGAAGTCAAGGTTCAGTTGTTACCTCCAAGTCTAAGTTACCTCTGGACACATCTGAGCCACATTCTTCCCTAATATATATATACACATGCAGCTTCCGTTAACTGTAAGGGGAACTGCATATGTGAAGCTATTGGATGTCTTTTTCTTTTGAGTATGTACGAGTATGAGTATGTATATATCGAGCCCTGATTACTGATCAGACCCTACCTTAACAGATGTAATCGTTTAGGAGTATTTTTGTTTTATTAGATGCCGTTTGTCAAGTACTATATTTTTACTTTCTGAAAAACTAATTATTTTTTTAATATATTTTATTCATTATATTTCATGTGCAAACTACAAACCAGTAAGGCTTGATCTTATAAAGAGATACTCTTGTATGTCACAATAGTAGTAGTAGATGCATTTTATTCGCACTAGTGAAACTCAGTCTTTCTGTTTTAGAAAGATGTCCTGTTTTAATTTAGCTACACATAGAACGTAACGGGACAGATTCAACACCGACGTTGAGAGATTTGTTTCTGTAGGCCCTTCTGGTGCGCCCACTTTAAGGAAAAGGCGTATCTGCCCTTATTTACTGTCCTAACTCAGGGTCCCATCACACACATAAACCTGTAAAATATGATAAGTAGTATTGATAAATATTATCTCCGATAATTTTTCAAAGTATTTATCTTTCTGAAAAATACATCTTTGTAAGCGGATATTTAAATCCACAACAGAAAATTCTATTCAGTGCCACAGGTATCTATGTTTTATGCATATGTATAGGAAGACTTCTTCAAAATAAGCTGTTATGTATACTTCTTTGTGGCATAGGAGGTGATGTTAGTATGTCACTTTGGGTTTTGACAATGATTATGTTGAGGTGAGCATGAAAAATTAGTGATTAAAGGATAATACCTTCAGTCAGAGTTGTGATGACCACAAACGGACAAAATAGGCACTTGGTAGGTAAGAACAAGGCGATTTTATATCCATGATAGAGAATGCAGTATTTATAATTTTCCTAGCTATGCCTTTATTGTTTTAAAATGTTTTACTCCCATCATGCATTTTTCCATTAAGCGAGGTTTTAAGGGGATTGTACTGTGAATAAAATTGAGAAGGGATTATAAAAATACACTTTTTCTACTCATACGTAGGGGGAGGCAAATACTGAACAAAGGTCAAAGCTACGAAGCAAAAGAACGGACAGTTTGGTTAAATTTACTTCAAGCTCAGGAGGTATTAATTTAATGCAGATTGATTCCCTCACTGTCAGAACAGATTCGGTAATTATGAGTGGGTACAGTATATATAAATTGAGTTGGGAGCAAATTCTTTTATAATGAAAACTAGCAGCAGCTGTAACTGGGGAAAGCTACTGCCTCTCCATTACGAGGATTTTGATTATCACAGACTGGTAGGTGTGAAAAATGCCGCAGTTCATCTAAGCCAGCTCCCTGAAAATTAAGGTTTTTCCATACGCTGGCCTAAATTCCCAGCTGGTAGGGATGCCTGTAGGCTCAGGACTTCAGCAGAGGTGTTTTACTTAGATCACTGTTGCAATTACCTCTCCAACGGCATTAACCCCAGCTGAACTCCCTGTAGCTTAAGGACAAAGGCATATTTGTGTGGATCTTCAATAAATCTTCTTTTTATTTTTGCGGCACATGATTTTAAAGTTGTATTGCTAATATCACAGTTTCAGATCCCTTAATCCCTCTGTTACTAACTAACACATAGAGGTATGAGGTGCACCTGAGGTACATATTGCTGTTTGTGTTTCTCCCATGCCACCTTTCCCAGTGTCCTACTGGTTGTATTTAGGACAAGAGAAAACGGCCTCAAGTTGCGCCAGGGGAGGTTTAGACTCAATATTAGGAGAAACTTCTTCACTGAAAGGGTTGTCAGACATTGGAACAGGCTGCCCAGGGAGGCGGTGGAGTCCCCATCCCTGGAGATATTTAAAAGACGCGTGGATGAGGCGCTTATGGACATGGCTTAGTGGTGGACTTGGCAGTGTTAGGTTTACGGTTGGACTTGATGATCTTAAAGGTCTTTTCCAACCTAAACAATTCTATAACAGGGCTGTTCTGTTCCCAGCTCTCCTCCGTTACAGCTGGTGGATTCAGTGTGGATTTCAAAGGTAGTGTTTCTAGCACCCAGCGCTATACCAGTGCTCAGCCGTGATCCCACTGCTGTGCTGAACGATCCACTGCTGTGCGGCTGTATTTGAAAGAGCTTCCTTCCCTCTCTCATCAGGTGTGAGCTGGAGCCATTCCTCATTTTCTAGGAGTCTGGGGAAACTTTACTGCAACTCGGGGTTCATCTAACACTGTGGTAAGGAGCAGCAAACCAAGGCAGTGTGTATCTGAAGAACAGACAGTTTGATACCTTTTCAAAGGTGTAAGGCTTAGTCATTTAAACTGCACATTCTTCTTTGACAACCCCTAGTGAAAGGTGTAGATGAGAGGAAGTGCTGCCCTATTAAACTGGCAGGAAAACAGAGGGGCTGGAGACATGTTCAAGTTTCTTTGCTTCTCAGAACTTCTTTTATGCTGAAAGGCTGCTTTCATTAGATACTTCCTCCTAAATGAACGCATGAAATAGGCTTTTAAAAACCTAGGACAGAGTTCATGGAAGGAGTCAGAGTACATGCTTTCTTGACTTTGAGGTATAGCTTGCATTGTCCAAGAGCAGTCTGTGAAAGGTAACACTCAGTAAAATGCAAAGCAGTCCTGCACTGCTAGCATTATAATTAAGTTTTTATGGTTTTCTTAGAAAACTGCTGCCTAAGGTCCAAATATTTTTATTGTGGTTCCCTTTGAGACAGAGTATATTTTATTATATTGTATTTTATGTATACCTGCTGCTGTGCCCTTAACAATGAAAACATAATGTATATAAAAAATATATTTTTAGTTAATAAAGTGGATCCTTTGAAGCGAACATTCTATTAAGACTTTACTCTGGTTCACTAAGAACTTTATTCTTTTTTTTTCTCTTGGCTTTCTGGTTTTGAAAAACATACACCTACTTAACACAAATGAAAAATTAAACTGTGCCAGCAAATACATGCAAATGCTGGGGCAAATATATTCTTCTTGAGGCAGGGAGATGCCACTTGAACTTCTCCCTTGCAGTAGGTCTAATACCCCACCAGGTGCTATGGTGTGGCAGTGTTTTATTACTTTTTCCCTTAAGGCTTTTAATAGAAGAGAACAGGCTGGGTTTTTTTTTTTTTTTTTAAATCAAGCTCCCAATGTCCACAGCATGTGCTTTCAACATTTTAGACCTGGCTTTGTCTGCAGTAGAGAGCAGTGCAGCACGACAGGAGTGGATCTGCAGAGTAGAACAGTTCATGCTGAGACCTGAAAGTCCATGCATTGTCACTGGCACACTTGAGACTGGAGTTAGTTAGTCTGGACTTAGTTTCATGTGAAGGAAATACAGTCCTCGGGCTTTGAAACTGATGCTAATACAAAGCAAGGTCCACAACGTGGGACAATTGCAAGATTTACTTTATTCACACACTCCAGCAACAAACTAAAACCTAAATGCAGTTTACGTGTAAAAAAAGCTCACTGGTTTTGTTTATGGCTGCAGAACTGGTCTAAAGCAAGGTTAAGTCCAGCCTCAAGATGTGACTAACAGGGTCTCAACCACAGCATGGACTGTCATTCAAGGAAAATCAGTCTTCAGGTATAGCACTGCTCGCTTCTGGCAGTGGAGTATTCCAAGTTTAAAGAATAAATGATTTAATGTAATTTGAGTTTCATGAAAAATGTAGTTTGAGTATCATGAAAATTGATTGGTCATTGGTATTTGCTAGATTATGTCCACATTTATTGTTTTTTTCTGGTGGGGAAGTGGTGGGTTTGCTTTTTCTACAGTTCATGCATCTCCACAGAGGCTGAGGTTCAGCTAAATCCTTGTAAAAAGTGCTATATTGTGTTTAGAAGAAAAGTGCAATGTTTCTACTATTTATTACATGAGGCATATGTACAATGAAGATAAAATGATAAAAAATATTATTGCATAATAGGATTAAGACATGAAAAGGGCAGCGATGTGAATTTCCTGTCAGAAAATCTTGTGCCTAGAGCTTTGTATATCTTCTAAAGAGGAGCATAATGAAAGTGTTACAGGTGCTGATCTAAAAGTACTGCCCAATGAACAACATCAAGCTATTTCAGTGTACCACAAGTGAGGTGATAAAGCTTGATCACCTCTTCCCTCATCATATGCTTCAAGCTCTCAATCATGCATTGATGACTGCTAGAAAATGTGCATTGAAAGACCTGTTTGGATGTGTGAGGCATATTTAGGCCCCAATTTGGCAGAGTACTTAAAGATGTGCACGGCTTTTATACCCTTGAGTGATCTCCTACTAAAGCATGTTTTTAAATACTCTTCTTGATTCAGAGCCATTGCTAGGAAGCTTGTCTCAGGAATTTCAATATCAAAACAAAGTTACATTTGATTTTTGCTGTCGGTCAGAAAATTTCAATTTACCTTTAGTCACATGGAGGTTTTTTCCTGCTTTTTGGATCTGCTTTTTCTTACCAACATAACCGTCCCCACCAAGTTCTGTTTCACTTTCCTCCCCTGTCTGGAATATCTAGTTACTTTATTTTTATGTTTTATTTATCTGGAGTGAATGTGCAAAGAATAGGCACTATCTCTGTCATGCTTTTGTAGGTATCTGAACTTCTTTAGTCCAAAGATAAGAAAAAGCAGAGTAGGTTACCTGCTGTATTGTTTTCACAATTTAGCCATCTAAATGATAAATATTATAATTAATTGTAGTGATACAGAAGGGCTTCAAATTCAGAACGGCCTCCCCCAAAAAAGCTAAAGAAATATATCTAATACAGATAAATGTGACAGAGTAATAGGCATAAAGCAAGTATCTTTAAGTTTCATAAAATGAAAAGGAAAGTTCTGGTTAGCCACTTAAATCAAAATATTAAGATGCTGAGCATGTAAAAATAATAATAATTCAGTGCCAAATGGTATCTGGCAGGTGACTGTAAAAACCATAAAATGAGGTTAAAGCTTTATGAGTATAATGCTGTTTCTAAGATGTTTTCTTTCTTATAATTTACAAGAGAAAAAGAAGAAAAAGAAATATAAAACCTTTTCTAAAAAAAACCCTGGAGTTTTCTTATATGAAATGTCTATGCTGGATAAAGGTAGTTAAATTACCAGTTTCGGTAACGATTACTGAAAGTATTTGAAACCTAAGAATAGATCAGATTTTGCATTAGCATATTGGTGGTTTTAAGTAAAGAAAGTAAGTTGATTGTGTTCTACGTACTCTTAAAGACGTAGATAACTGTTTTCAAGTCTGAAAGATTATGATATATTATCTGGATATGAGCCACAATGCTGTATAGTTATTACAGTGTTGTCAGTTAAAAAACAAATAAAGCGAGATGCTGATCTGGAAAGAGTTTTGAGGAAGTTAGGAGCAGTTACGCTAAGTAACTGATGTGCGGCCATAGTCTATTTACTATTTCTTAGTAAAGATTAATCCTGGAGCCATTCATTGAGATGATTACCATTGAGCATGCACAAAATCCTGTGCAATTCCAGGCCACCAGATTGCATTATTAGAGCAAATACTTTCTGGCTTGAGATGGACTGGACTAGAGGAAGAGGGTAGTGGAAAAAACTGTATTTGTTCATTAACAACAGCATCCTTTCTGCCAGCTGAAACACATAGAGAGATTCCAGTTTCCAGGTGTATATGCTTTCATATCTCAGGCACAATAACACTACAATTTTATTCCTGAGTATAAAGAATGTGAGAAGAAGAGCAGTGAGAGGAGAGGACAAAGTCTGTGCTTGAAAAGCTAAAATTGTTTCATCAGTTGCATGAGATTCTACAAGTGTCTAAGCTTAGAAGTTGCAAAATATTCTTTTTTCAGTCATTCAAGTGTAAACAGTCTTTCATCTGGTTTTATTAGTTTTCTGTAAGAGACAAAATAAAAAAAAATCATTATGAGTTTGACCATTATGTGCCGGGTTGATGGTCCATTTCATTGAAATCACCAGTAGTCAAGCCTCTTGTAAGAATAGGTTTGAATGTTATAAAGAGTTTGCAGGATTGTAGTTTTTGCTGTATTTTCAGTTTACTGCGCAACAGTCTTAACTATGGAAATAGGAAAATGACTTCCTTTTTTGTTTATTTGTTCATTTTTTTAAAATACATCCTGTACGTACAAGGCTAGAGATGTATTTAAAGCTAAATGTTCATCTTTTTCTTCTGGCATTAACTTGCAGAGAAAACTCAGTATAAATAAAGTATCACCAATGGGCAAAATTTTGGCATGTTTCCAACTACTCACCTTAACAAAGAACCCCAAGCTTAAACGTGAGGACAAAATTTGTCATAACTGTTTTGGATTTGTTGGAGAACAGGGGTCTCCATCATTAAAATCCTTTCAAGGACTGCATTTGCCACTGTCTTAGCCTACTGATCATTTGGATAGCTGAAAAATGAATAAAACTAAAATGAAAAGGACTTTTCTGAATCATAAATCCTAAAACAGATTATATACTTAGATAGCTTTTTCCATAAACTATCTAAAATGCTACCATAGGAAGAGCTGTGGTTTTGTTTCTCCAGTTTAAAAATACGATTAGCTAAACACAGAAAAGCACGGCTCTTGTAATTACATCCTGGCGATTTTTTTTTTTTTCTGATTGAATATTAATGACATTTATTGCTGTATATTTGAACACGGCTGAATGTTTCAAACAAAATATTGTTGGCTTGTTTTCTTATAGTCAGAACTATTGGTGCAAAGTTGTACTGAATTAGTGAGGGATTAGGCAGGAAGAGCAACTACACCACCATCCTCAGATGAAACGTGGTGCTGGCTGGCTAAAGTGACAGCAACTACAAACCAACCTCACCCTCTGCCTTCAGCCTCAGACAGGATGGGTCTTCCCATCTGCAGAGAAACTTGGACTGGACTTTTGGATTCCTGGATCGCAGGGAATCCAGACAGTCACTGCTGAATATCCAGGAAAGCCTCCTCGTTGCCAGCACCTCTAAGGCTTGTTCACGTGTCTGCTCCCTGTTCTGCTCTGGAGTCTTCCCATCCTGAGTATTGAGGGTTTCATCTCCTAATAAGAATTTACAAGAAATTACAACATAAAATATTTACTACAACAGTAGGAACTAAAGACCAGTATGCAGCCACATAGCCATAGCATAGCAAAGCTGCATAGCATTGCTTCAGTGGTTCATGGAGCGCTAATGATACCATTCTTTCCCCGTTTTATTCTTAAACATTTTAACTGAATTTTGGGTTACAACCACATATCAAAATTACGGCGAGGTTCTGTTCTGGTGTAGCAGGTGTTATGCTGTTTACTTCAGAAGAATTTTGTCCGTGTCTATCAGCAGACTGTATAAACTAGCACTGATTAATAGCCACTGCATGGGTCAGTACCTTTTATGGGAAGATTTGATCTCACAAGATTAACTGTGGAAGAAGTTGAGATTTTTGCTGCTATGGTTTTCTTCAAGGCATAACTCGACCAGATGTTATCTTTCTAAGTTCTCCATTATGTATTAAACTCTTGTACTTTTTTGGTATTCGTTAATCTAGTCCTTCTTCCATGTCTGTAATAAGCAAAACATCTGTTTCTTCTTGTTCAATCAAAGTGCCTACCTCAAGAGTCCTGCTTTTAAAATAATGTCATTTAAATAGAAATCCTAGATAGGGAGAATGCATTCATTAACATATTTAATTTGCATATGAAACCAGCTTTTCCAGAACCCAGCAGGGAATTTGTGGTAGCAGCAGTATGTGTTTCTTTTTTTTCTCAACTTGTATACCAGAAAGTTACAGTAAGGAGAAAAAGAATGCAAATAAATATATGTATCAGCTCAGATGAGAGAGATTAAACTGCAAGGAGAAATCATCGTTGTGCATTTGGGATGTTGTCCATTCTAGACTTCCCAGATGAAAATTCTTTTAATAAAGAGCACCATATTCTACTCTTAAGTCTTGGTTTACAGAAAGATCTCAGCTTAAGCTTGACTTTTTTTAAGTCCAAGCAGAAATAATTCCTCAATATACATGAGGCATGTAATAAAATATTACAATAAAAATAGGTCATGCAGCTGTACAAACTTGTCCTCTATGGGAGAATATACCATGTATCCTGATAACAGTTTAGGTCCCTGGAACGGAGCATTGTCACATTAGAAAAGGAGGTTTGGCACTACTGCCTCTAAAACACATGTAAATAAAAAGCAGATGAAAACAGTGGCGGGGTAAAAGGTGCTCTTAGTTACACCACTGGGGAGCGCAGTTTTGTAAAGATAATAGTGAGTACTTGCTGAGTGCTGGTGAGCAATCCTCATTAGCATTCACAGGTCAACTCCATGGAAAAATGCAGCAGTTGAAAGTTTTCTAAGCGAACGTAAAATTGCACTTGAATTTTTGTGGCAACTTTGAGCCAGTACAGTTGGAATGTTACTGTCGTACTGTAAAGCTCCATGAGGATGGTCAATACATGTAGCTAAGAAGAAGACAGCCTTAACTCATGATCATTTTGTAGTCAATACAGTGAAGAGTTCATAAAGCAGAAACAGCGTAATCTTTCAGGAACTGCTGACAGGAACGATGCCAACTTGTAGGGGCAAGTATTTTTAATACAGGCAAAATACCAGGGCTTCTCCAGTCATGCCTCGAGCAAACAGCTTACAGACAGCAATGTGTCCCCTTAGTATATTTTGCTAAATGCTGCGCACACAGAGAGAATGCATGGAATTAGTTTTTGCTGGAAACCTGCAGCTCTCCTCATGCTCTGATTTCTATTCAGTCTGCTCAGCAGATCCACCTTCCCTCCACTGATCCACCTTTCCTCCGCCTGCTTCTTGCCTTGAGTCTTTGCGATGTTCAGTTTTTCGGTGTGGTGCTAGTGAGCTTGGGGTGCTTTCCCTTCACTGCCCACTGGGAGGCCATACCACAGATACTAGCGAGAAGTAACAGTGCACTTCTTAGACTAGCGTATTGCGCTCCATTTTCAGTTGTTAATTCAGCAGAGAGCATCACCTGTTTCCATGCTTTAAGAAAGAATGTTTTGGGACACTCCAAGATGTGCAGAAAACCATGTTGAGTTGGACAAATAGTTGTCCTCCCCCAAAAAAAAACAAATATGGAGGGATTCCAATTCACAAATTGGTTGTGATGGAAACAATGGCTTCCCCACCCCCCCCACCCCCCCCCCCAGTATTTAGGCTATTTGTTCAGGGAGAAGCTGAGCTGAGTTAATTTTTCTTTTTTTTTTTTTACATCTCACACTTCCTAAAAGAGGAAGCAGAACTCTCTGATAAAGATTAATCAGGGAGTAAAGCATGCAGCAGTAAATAGCTACATAGTCTGATGTATAAGATTGTCTTTAGCCTACATACATGGTTCCAGTTCCCGTTCTAGTGTTATTTAAAATACGTTGTACAAGAACAACATGGGTATTGTGAGACTGATTTATTTAGTGTGTACAGAGCAGACTAAAGTATGCAGTCAAAAAATACAGATTAAAACAACTGAAGTATTTTGCATCTTCAGCGATACTCAATTTAAAACACTTTTCTCATTAGTATCATCAGTTAAGTCTTTTATGAAAGAGTATCTTCAAGAGGTGAGGATGGCAAACTAAGGCTTATTATAAGAAATACAGCAAAGTTCCAATTTCATGGCATAATTGCCTGTCTTTAGATCCATCAGTTGTGGTGGGTTGACCTTGGCCAGGGGGCAGACACCCCCCCAGCCGCTCTCTCACTCTCCCTCCTCAACAGGACAATGGGAGAGAATAAGATTGAGAAGCTCGTGGAGCGAGGTAGACAGGGAGGTCACGTACCAATTATGGTTGCAAGCAAAATTGACTTGACTTGGGGAAAATGAATTTAATTTATTGCCAATTAAAACAGATTTAGGTGGTGAGAAACAAAGACAATGATTATAGGAACACCTTTCCTCCTCCCTCTCCCAAGCTCAACTTCAATTCCTCATTCCCAAGTCCTCCACCTCCCACTCCCAAACAGCACAGGGGGGTGTAGGGGTATGGTCAGGACACAGCGGATCCTCTCTGCCGCCCCTGCCCTCTCACGCTGTTCCCCTGCCCCGGCGCGGGCTCCCCACAGGCCGCAGCTCCCTCAGGAGAGACCCACCCGCCCCGGCGCGGGCTCCCCAGGGGGATCTCTGGGGAGGGGCGGCTGGAGCCCCTCCTGCCCCTCCTGCCGCGCTCCCCTCGGGGCTCGCAGGGCTGTTCCTCACCCCTTTCCCCTCACCCCTCACCGCCGGGCAGCGTTCTGCCCTCCCTCAGCCGCGCTTTCCAGGAGGCGCCCGCTCATGATCTGCGGGGCTGGGCTGTGCCCTGCGGTGGGGCCGCTGGAGCCGGTGGGAACTGGCGGGAGCCGGCGGGAAGTGGCGGGAACCGGCTGTGTCCGGCTCGGGGCAGCCCGGCCTCTCCTCACAGAGATCACAGGGGCAGCAGACCCCTACCGGCACCCGGGCACCTGCAGCCGGTAAAGTTTTCTGTGTATGTTTATATCTAATTCTGTTTAAATTGGCGAGAAGGTTTTGTATATTTGGTTAACGATCTCAAACAAAGTATCAAAGCACCAACAGCAGCAGCCTTGAAAGTTACTTCTGTGAAAGCTTTAAGACATTTGCCATATAAATACATCAGACACCACTGCAAATTCAGTCCAGGAGCAAGAGAAAACCAGTGACGTTTCAGATGCTTGTGGGAGGTGGACATGTTTGGAAGAAGCCCCTGAAGGTCTAACATCAATTCCCTAGTCACAGTTTGTCGAGGTGCAAAAGCTTATCGTGTGATACAATACAAATGGTGGTGCAGGGAAGGCCGACACTTTCTTGCCTAATGTCCTGTTGTTTCTCGGTTTCTGCAATATCTCCCTTTCCAGAGAGTTCTTTAGATGTACCTCCCTCTGGACTCACTGACGAACAGCTCATGCCACTGTTTTCGTCCCTTGTGTTTTAATAGCCAAGTTTTAATTTTGTTCAGAAGTCTCTCATTGTTGTTATTCGATTCAAGGCAACACTGAATACTTAGATAAAAAAATGAAATAGATTTTTTAATTTTACATCATCTCAAGCTGGAAAATTGGGAATTTGAGTATGTTCTGATAAACTTCAGTTGTAGTAACACACGCTGTAACAATTTTGGTTTGGAACTCTATAAAAAGGTGTATCTTCTTTTCCTTTCTGAGTTGACTATAAGTAGAAATGAATTTTATCTGGGTTGTAATTCTGTATTTTTCTGTTTCTTTGTCAAATGTAATGAAAATGAAAAAAGAGCTTACAAACAGAAAGAAAACTTTTCTCATGTTTAGTATATTATGTCTTTCATCTATTCTTACACTAGATTGAACAAGCTTTGATAGAAACATTTCTTACTGATACATTTTTTAAGAGCCTTCTGCCACTTTTATTCACACTAATGAATATTACAAGAATATTCCAAGGTATAACACTCCATGTTATGATTTCAGGACTTGATCTTGTATCTTAAACAAACATGTGGATGCATTGGGAAAAAAAATATTCATTAAATATTTAGGTATATCTGTTTGCCAGTAATATTATTCCTTGTTCATAGAAGATAACATTATTTTGAAGATTTTGAAAGTTTATCTTCCATTATACTTCTGCTGATATCGTGCATCCCACTTAATTTTAGAAACAGCTTATTGCATTGCGTTGTGGTTTATTTTGGCTAATGACATTTTGCAAAGGTGACTTAGCACCTTTATCTAGGTGGAGAAAATGTCACTTGTAAGAGGTGCTATAATTTGGAATTTGCTTTTACTAGAGTGTTTGCTACTTAACTTGCTGACCCAACATAACCTGCCTGCACAGTAATGACCAGAACAAACCAGTACTCTTTCGCAGGTCTTCTGTGGCAGCTTGAAATGCCAGGCACACTGGCTTCCTGCCAGCTGCTGGAGGCAATGTAAGAAGTATATAAATTCTGGGTTTTTTAAAAGATCTGAATGAATGAACAGATCCAGCTGCTTCACTGCTGTCAGTATTGGGAGGATGGTGCTCCCCTAAGATTGCAGGTTTTGGCAGATATTTGCTGGTTTTGCAGTGCCTCTGTGATAATGTCGCCGTCTTCTCTGACTAGCCCCACATCCCAGTAACAGGATTAGCTGTGAACTCATGTTCCATGTGTGCCTTTTCCCCTCCTATTTTTTCTTTACCTTTTCTTGGAAGTATCTAGCTTTTGATAAAGGCATCAATCATGAGCATAATATGCCCTTTGGGCTTATTACTATAGTTAAATGGATTAATCAAGACATTTTCCTTTTGAACTTGATCATAGAAACAATTAAGAGATATTCTTTATTAGTAAAATGTAGAATTTGGCCTTTTGATGGGGAAGGTGAGTGATAATGTCTGTAGTTTATACAGTTATACCTGAGAGCATAGACACTTCAGTAGTTCCAAGACTTGTATTTATGATATAATGTTATTTTTTGGTAATAGTTACTTTAATAAGAATGCCTTGTTATCACAGTAAAGTTATTTCATTTCTGCAATAGCCTTCGTTAAACCTTACATAATGACCCTGGCAGAAAGACACACAAAACACTTACAGATAATGAATATTGGACTAAGTAAAATGTTCCAATGTTTTTTGTTCTTCATAGGCTCTGGTCTCAACGATGGGCAGTGGCATGAAGTCCGATTCCTAGCTAAGGAAAATTTTGCTGTCCTCACCATTGATGGCGATGAAGCTTCAGCTGTTCGAACAAACAGCCCTCTACAAGTTAAGACTGGAGAGAAATATTTCTTCGGAGGTAAAAAAATATCAAAACAAATATCTGCTTAAAGTGCTGTTGTCCTTTAATCCACGTAACAGGTGAAATGAAGCTCAGGGGTGCAATTCATTCATGTAGATTTTAAGATGACTAAAATAATATGGTGCTGCTCATCAAAAAGTAAGATCCTAAACTTAATTTCACTTTTGAGAATCTTTTTACACCTCCTCATCTTTGGAAAAGAAACCCTGAGAAGTTCTGTTCAAGAATCAATCTGACTTGGAATGATTTCTCAGATCTTCTCTGAGCATTTTAGAGCCCATTCTCTGAAAGGGGAACGTGCCATTAGTAGTTTAATTAAACGGCACTGAGAAGAGAGATAAATTTAACCTTTTCAAGTTTGGAATCCTGAAGACAAAAAAATATCGTTGTTCAGGACAGGTCTTAACCTTTTGCTGATTTCCTTAAGAGTTGTCATGATTGTGGGTAATTAAGAAGCTCTCGTAAATTAAAGCCTTAGATTGTTCAGTATTTCTGTCTATTGACAGTCTATATACTAAAAAGTGTTCTTGCAAATTGTAGCTTGAATGTTTATTCCTCTTGCTCTTCTATGTTAGCATTTATGAAAAATCAAAAAAGGCCATCAAAACTCTTGGATTTTTAGAATATATAGTTAAATTTCTATATTAAAAAGCCCATTTACTATGCCCAAAATATTTTTGATACACTACTATCTTATAGGGGAAGGTCATTTAACTCAAGCATAAGTATTATTTTTCATACTGCTAGCCCCTTTTTTTAAAAAACATCCAATTCAGCAATGACCTGCAATCTTTGTTCAAGCAAAATTCTCAGTGAGCTCAAATGCTAAGATCAAAAAAAGACTTGTACGTTGTACTCTTGAAGTGTCTCACACGTGTGAAGTTGCACATGAAAGCTTCAGGCAGAGAACACAAATTTTAAAAGTAGAATTTATCAGTGTTGAAAATTGATTTTTTTGTCACACTTCCAAGTTGTATATCTAATCAAAATAAAATATAAATGTGACACTATAAACAGTCATAACATTACCCAAGTGATAGAAAAGTTGGTGGCATATGAAGTACCCTAAGTAGAAAGGGAAAAAATCCTTTCAAGGTTATTCTCATTTCATTATCTTCTATTAGCCGAATCACTAAAAATTCATATGGAAATTAGTGTTTAAATAATGTTACAAAACTAATATATAGTTAATTAAAAATAGATTCTAATCCCGCAGATGCTGATGACACACGCTTCCAGAAAACATTGTGGCAAGGATGATAGCACAGTCTAAGATAAATATTACCAAATTAAAGTTGATCTGTCACAAGAGTTAAACTTCTGTTGCTGCAACATGCGTCTTAATTCAGCTAATATCCTGACTTTTTAGCATATTGCCTCAAATAAGAGTTCTAGCATAGCCAGTTGCCACATGCTAAATCCTGAAAATTATTTTGTCGTCAAAACATAGTACCTTCTATTTGTCAGAGCAGTCTGAGACATTCTCATTAAATAAAGTTATTAAGGACACATAGGAGAAAATGAAAAGAGATGCCTTACATAATACATCCAGTGCTAAATTCTGTTAATTTTCATAGATAAAATCCCCAGACCGTTATTACATTTCTGGAGAGAGATTGATTGATTTCTTCTGAAATGCCTTTTATGTCTGACTGTGGTTGTGAGGGATAGATTGTCTAGTTTCTCCAGGTGGTTTTTATACCCTTTCTCAGTCAAAATACAGGTTGATTTATTGTCATTTCAGTTGGATTCTGAAATCTGCTTGACTTCTAATTGTTGCCCTGTACTTTATAATTCCAGCATCCTCCCAAAAAAAGGTGTGCATGTAGGTATTTTTCTAGTAGGATGTGAAAGTCAATCATGAGTTCCCTGAAGTGTCATTCCCACAGCTGTTCACCCAAATTCATGGTCCCTTTGCATAAGCTATGGGGTTTTTGTTTTTCCTTATTATCTTTTAGAATCTGAAAGGTCTTCTAAAGGTATATAAAAAGAATAGCAGTGTCCCAACCTTCATGTCCAATTTTCTTTCAAAGTAAGAAGTCTGCATTTGCAACACTGTACTTTTGCTTTTTAACTCTTTCAAGCTGTGAATCTGAGGAAGCTTTATTTCTGACTTGGATCTGAGGAACTCATTTGTTTCATTCCCACATGAATATTACTATATATATGTTAGTTATTTTGCTATGTATATCTGTTAATTAGAGATGACTTGCCACTTAAATCCAGTCTTTTGGATGCATATTAATAACCCAATCTTTATATTCACGATCTGTATCTTATGAGGCAAGGGTATTTTTGTTCTATTCCTTCTATATGTATGTGTTCCTCCTTATTTTTCTTTATAAGCATTCTAAGTTATGGCTGTTACTAAATAATATTTGCAAGAAGAGGATGCAGAGGCGAGAATAGTGGGGAACTTCAAACGTTTGCACCATTTGGTAATTGTCATCAAAGAAGACGTTTTCAATAGTTTCATTAGGAGTAAGTTCAGATAAGGAAGTGTCAAATACTTTTTTTTCTGCAAATATGCATAATTGGTTAGGAAAGCAACAACTGCCTCTTGAATTCAGAGGATAGTATGGTTTTTTGCAAACTGTTAGATGGCTAGCAGAAAGAATTATCAGTTCTTTGGAGATGATAAATTTTAAATGTGAAAAGATAGCCAGTGGATTTCTTTGCTAGAGATCTTAAATGATCAGTTTTAAAGATAGTAATGCCATGGTATTCATCCCATCCCACTGCAGTATTTCTTGATCTTAGAAAATACTGAGAAAGCTCAGTCCATTGAATTTGTGTTCGGAGAGCTTGTACAGCATTTCTAGAAGGCTCTGAACACGTATACTCTTCTGATTTAAATTTTTCTATTTCATCTTTGAAAGAGATACTACATGTATGCAAATGTTTTGTTCTCCAGACTTTCCCTGATTTCAAAATAAGTGCGTCTCTTTATATTCTGGTCTCCTGGTGTCAATATAGCAAATATATACTATAGGCAATGGTGTTCTCTTTGCTGAAGAAAAGATTTAAAGGTTGATCATCAGCACTGCAGTACAATATTTTCTCAAAAATATATTGGAGAACTTAAAGAGAAAAGTAATTACAATAAAATGGGTGCTGTCTCAAAGGAGTAAGGCAGACACTAGGTAGACCTTTTCTGTGAAAATAACTACAGCCTTTACTGTTAGAGAAGTACCGCGTATTGGAATGTGAATTTTTGAGACAGCGTCTATTTTTCAGAAAAATTATCATTTTCATGTATTGTTGTCATAACTTTGCACTGGCGATATCCCATAATATTACTTTTGTAATAAAATAGACAATCTATCAAAATTGGGAATGAATTAAATACTGAGTGGGCAAGGAGAACATTACTATGCCAAATGTAACGATAAAACATTCCAGACAAATCAGAAATATTGAGCTGACTTTTAAACAGATAGGTTCACAGCGACATCTGAAGAAGTCCTTAATGTTACTCACGGTGTTTTGATTAGAACTTGATTATGACTCAGTCCAGTATAACTACATAAATAATAGGGGGAATGCAGAGACATAGGATGGCTGTGTGTTTGCTCCTGGCGTTAGAAATTTTGGCCTGGGCAGGAAGAAGCCTGTGCGTCGGAGTGCTCCCTTCCTCTGTGCATGCAAATGGGTACAGTAAGGGCCAGCTGAACGCTGTGTAGACACAAAAGGCGTTAACGAACGAATAGCTCGTTCGAACACTGCTACACTGGGCCTCGATAGTCAACCTGCCTGTCTAGTAGCAGCCTTGCCTCCAGCAACCATTTTGAGAAAGCTGGCCTTTTAGAGAAGCTGGACCTGATTGACACTTTCTCAGTTTCCCTCAAAACTAGTTCCTAAATGTGTTCTGGTTATTCCTTAGTTTATTCATTCATTTGATTAGAAATGCACATCATTGATCACCAAACCCAGGTTTTTACAACATGTACAGCAATATTTGAATAAAGGGGATGTGGAAATCAGAATCTTTTGTGAATTCTTCCTATAGAACTAACTTTTCTAGTTCTGAAAATGGTAAGTAAATCATAAGGGTAAATCAAAAGAGGATTCTTTATTTCTCTGTCAGAGAATAAATCAAGTTCAGTACTGTTATAGACTTTTTTCTTTTTTTCTTCCTTTGTGCCTCTCCTGTGCTGTCTCCCAGCACACTGAGATCATCCCAAGGGACTGACCACAATGATGTTTATTATTCAAGCCTAAAAGTTAGGGGAAGCTCTGTTAAGATCAGGCGTTTCTGTAGATTGAGTGTGTGCTGGTGTATGTGGGAGGGTGGGTGCTAATTGCCTATTACCCTTCTGTATAAGTATTCTCTGCCCACTGGTTTTATTTTCCTTCTCTTTCTTGTCTTGAATTTGTGTTTTTGGAAAGAAGTGATCTTCCTTTCCCTTCTAAGCTCTGGAGAATGATATTTCTTTGTTGTTCCCAATTATCTGCATAAAACAAAAAAGCAGAACAGAGAAAGTGAATCACAGAGTGAAAATGAGTCCATTAACCTCATTTGCACTGTTGGAGATAAGGGGCTTTTGTGAGGCATCTCAAGCTTGCACCAAACCACCTAATAGCTGCCTAGTACCCAGAGGAAATACTTGATTAGAGACATAATTTTGACTGGTTTCTGGTTTACAGCATTTCTTTTTAATTGTGTCTACTTTCCCTCTCCTTTTCATTGGCTTAAGAAGGGAAGAGTTTTTAGTCTGAGCAATAAAACTTCATTGAGAACAAAGGTATGCAGTGAGCGTCTGTCGATCCACTGTGTGCTGCTTTTTCTGACAAGCAAAAATGAATGGACTATGCAGTAAGTTTCCTGTGGGACACCAGTCTATGGCATATAGAAAGTCCTTCCTTTCCATACAACTGTACAAAGCGCACTCTGAATGGAGTCTTGTTCTTAGAGTAGAATTCATTTGTTTCTGAAAGTTGTGTTGGTCTAAAATCCCTTAGAATTAGAGGTGGTGGAAGGAGGAGGGAGGTCAAGAGAAAGAGAAAAAATACAATCCTCTGTTTCACATGTGCTGGGCTCTTCTGTGTGTGAATCTTCCTTTCTTAAAACCTGTCATGTATAACCAAAGCCTGTGAGTGGTGTGCCCATGTTTTTTATCAAGTTATCTGTTGTTATCGTTGTGCAAATTGGTCATTAACAGTCGTTATAGTCATGGTCAGACTTCCTAGGTAGCGTCACTGGGCTTTCAAAAGCACTCAGACTATCATAATCGCAAGTATTATCAGATAGAAAGGGGGCATGGGATTTTTTGTAGCTCCAATTCAAATCTCTTCAGCGAAACTGAACTTGAGTTATTAAATGTTGCGTCACAAACGAATGGGACCCAACCAATGGCAACTCAGGTTATCTGTTACCTAATAAAAGAAACTGAAGTCCCTGCGGACATCATTCTCTCAAACCTGCAGCTTCTCACACCTCAGTGAGTAACGATGTTGGGTTGTATTTGCATTTCTGTGTGTTGATCAGATTTTTAATATGTTTTGGTGGCCGCTTGTTTCTTTTGCATGTATGATCGCAAGACAGGGTGGTCAAATTTGTGTTTCTTGTGGAAAGGGTTCTTTTAGTGTGATTTGAAATCTTTCTCCTCATGATCATAGCTGTACTATAAGCTCAGATAGAAATCCATGAGGAGAACACAATGCAAATTCAAAATGACTCAAGAGTATAATGTGATTTTCTGTATCTTTAGCATTTATCTTCAGGAATCCTCCCAGGTCAGTCCTACACAATAATGATAAACACAAGAAAAGGAAATAAAAAAATTGGAATGGGTTGTATTTTTTAACAACCCTCATGCTTTGGATTGTTAAATCCAGAATGTTTGTAAGTCAACAGATGAGCAAAGAATGCAGATGTGCAGAATCTATAAACCTGAGCAAAGCAAGGAAGTGGTTTTGTAGTAAGTTTTTTTTTTTTTAAAAAAAAAGGCAGGCAATTATAGGCAACTGAGCCCCTCTCTACAATTTAATACATGATTCAAATTCTTTATTATCTCATCTGCTCTCTTCCACTGTGAACAATGAAACACAGCTGAATTCACACTCCTTTTACACAATTGGCAGAACTGAAGGGAGTCGATCAACTTTGTCCATTAACTCTTTGTGGTTTATACTTTTCTCATCATGTTTAAAGTTTTATTTATTTCATTCAGATAATTTGAATGTTAGACAACTGAGACCAAATAATGGTGACATCCTGTGGTTAATTTTCAGTAGTATCAGTAATACTGTTAGTGATGTTGTAATATGCCAATCCACCAACACGTTGCATACAACAGTACAAACAGAAATGCTGGAGATAGATTGATCTCCCGAAGAAAAACAAGTGCAGGCAGAAAGCTGATGCTTTGTGCAAGCAAATAAAAGATCAAATGTATGATAATGTGAGTTTAGGAATGAGTATATGGGAGCATGAGTCTTGCTGAAATAACTTCAGCTTTTGAGCAAAGGCCTATTAGAGATGAGAAATGTCTGCCCACTGAAAAACAAATGAATGAAGTTTTGAGATGTGCTCTCCTTGTTATACAACGTACATCTCTTGCTAAGCTGAAGGTGTTAGCCACACAGTATATATCTAGAAGTTTCTCAAAAAATTAAGTGAAGGAACTGAATCTCTTTTGCTTTATTTTCTTGCAAGCACTAAAGCAAATTTCTTGTGTGCACCAGATAAGAGAACGACAAATTTTTCAATACATTTTCTTTTCTCTTATTGACATTTAAAACCAAGAAAGAACAAAGAATGAGGCAGAACATGTACCATAGAGAGTAAATCTGCGTTGGACACAGGAAGGAGTAAACTGACCTAATGGAACTCTATTGTCTCTAATTCTGTGTGTATATGATTTATTTCCATTTTCACTAAATGTAGTAGTCATATTGTTGCCTGAGTCTCAGTCAGAAGCAAGTTGTATCAAGTCACCAAATATTACAAAAAATTAAATTAAAAATAGAGGAAATTCCCTATGTGGTATAGCTCTTGACTCGGAAAGGAAAGGGAAAAAGGCCTTGTAAAAATCAGTAACACTTCTTCTGAAAGAGAAACTTTTGGAGAAGGAAACATCTGATGAAGACCCAGAAGAGAGCTATTGGAGACACACTCAAAAGTGATAATTATAGCTATATCCTGTATGTCCCTCTTGCTGATGCTTTAGTAGGTCAAGCTGCCAGGGGTTGTGGTGAGGTGGGTGCTCGTCTCTTCTCCCAAGTGACGAGTGACAGGACAAGAGGAAATGCCCGCAAGTTGTGCCAGGGGAGGTTTAGACTGGATATTAGGAAAAATGTCTTTCCTGAGAGAGTGGTGAAGCATTGGAAGAGGCTGCCCAGGGAGGTGGTGGAGTCCCCATCCCTGGAGGTGTTCAAGGAACGTGTGGACGTGGCACTGTGGGACATGGTTTAGTGGGCATGGTGGGGTTGGGGCGATGGCTGGACTTGATGATCTTACAGGTCTTTTCCAACCTTAATGATTCTGTGATTCTATGAAGGTCTTTGGTACCAGTAGCTGAAAAAAATGCCTACAGGAGGGGAAGGTCACGTATTTCAGCAAGTAGTGAACGTTGGGAGAAATGTTAATCAGTACTAATCACTAGACAATACTAATTAGGGCTGTATAGTTTCAGAACATTGAAAATAATGTAGTCTATTGATGGCATTAGGAATGAAAAATATTTTTGTGTCAGTGTGTTGAATTGTGTTGTGAAAAATAAACACATATGCTTTCCTGATGTGTGAAAATAAACATAGTCCTAAGTAGTGGAGAACGCTAAATGCTGGAATAGCACTTCTACTAACTTATGCGTTTTTTTCCAAGGGTATCCTGGCTCTGATTCTAGGTGTGTGAATGTGCTTATTATCCACAGCCACCATTCAACTCACCTACAGGGGAAAAAAAAAAAAAAAAAGAAAAGGTAACTCTTGTTGCCATCAGTATTGTTTTCAGAGGCTTTTCTTGTTTTGGCGAGTGACTTACTGGTGCTTCTCAGGAGATTTTCCATAGGTGTTAAAAGTATCTGTGATTTTCCCCTTCAAAATAATAGAGCCTACCTCACTCAGCCTCCTCTTTTCCTCCCACCCCCTCTAAAGGTGAGCCAAATTTTCAACTGCATTTCAATGTTTTAAGTGTGTAAATGAGCACCTATTAATATTGTAAACAACACTAAGCAAGAAGATGCCTACCTGCCATTGATTCTGGTGGTAGTCAGACAACTGACTCACATGTTTCAGAAAATCTACCTATATAATTGTAAACATTAATAACTTTGGAAATTTGGTTTAATGAGTCATAAATGCATGACAGGAGGAAAAAAAAAAAAAACAGGATATGTTCTCGAACTCACCAAAATATTGTGTTTATGAAAGTGGGAGGTAGAGCAAAAATGTAGTTATGCAGGGAAGAGGCCTGCCTGACTCATGGTCTGAGCTGAGAATGGTTCTCAGTGCTGGTGGTAAATGCTGGCCTATGTATGAAACCTGACTGGAGCTCCAGTTAAATTTGTAATTACTGTTTGCTGTTTCAACTTTATAAGCAAACTGCAGGTAGCCCTTCGTGTCTAGGGCAGGCTGTTAATTAAATCCTTGCATGCCTACAGTCCCAGGTTGTTGTTACCACCTTTCACTGAAGACAACAAATCCCACCATATAAAAGTGGCAGTCTAGGGGTCTAACAGGAACACTTACTAGTGATGCATTTGTAAATCATGAAGTAGATTTTAACGGCTTGTATCTTTCCAAAGAAAGAACTTTATTGAATCTCACAGTCAGTGGCTTAGAGCTGATTTATCTGCATAAATTGGCAAAACTGAACTGTGAAGCTGAAACGGAATGTTTAAAGCCTCGTTTTTCTCTTATCAGCAAAGCACTGAACTTACCTGTATAATACTTCACAGTGGGAAGTAACAAGTTGGAGATGCACAAATCTCCAGTGTGGACTGCTGATGGTAACTGGCTTATTGCCCAGTTTAAGGGCATTAAATTACCTTGTCAGTGTCAAAGTATGTCTACTTTAACTTTAATTTGGGGTGGACAAGGTTTTGGTAATGCAGTACTGAATATTTAATGTTAATGATCTCTTTAGGAGGGAATCGATAGTTAACCAGCAAACTGCTAGACCATTTTGGCTTGTTAAGTCCTGTCAAAGACACCGTCATTCAGCTTATTCACTGGATGGCCACAATCCTTTCCGCCCCCACCCCTTTTTTTTTTTTTTTTTGATAAGACAGAGCAATTTATCTGAGATTGAGCAATTAGCATAAACAGTAACCATAGAGCTGTTAAAAACATCCTGTGTTTATGAATGAAGAGAAGAAATAGGACACTTTTGAGGGATGATGGTCACTGTCAAGGTTTTATTGTAAACTGGAGAAAAGGGAAACTAGATCTGCTGCTATGGCAATAAAAGATGCTCTTAGCCTCTTAGTTCATCACCGATGATACCAAGTGTATGCATAACTTGAACGATTCTGAGAAGTGATTTTACAGACTTTCTGCCTCTGGACTGAGACCTGCATGCTTATCATTTGATCTTGTCCAACAAATCCAAGTGAGATTAGACACTGTGACTAGTAATACACAATGACTGAAAATCCTTCAGTAAACAAACTTTTATTTATCAATAAGAACAAGCTAAATAGTGTTGTAGAATAGCAGTGTGTATGATGTTTATGTGTTTGCGTAGGAAGAATTTTGCTTTAATCTATAACAACAAAAGTACTCTCTAGATGGCACTAAGGATATTTACTTGTGAATCTTTTTCCAAGTAGATGAGGCCTCAAAAAGAAGCAAGCTTTAATGATGCTTGAAAATGCTTCGTCTGTTTCTTGCGCTTACTTCGTTTTCATCATTCTTACTGACCAGACTTTCCAAAACACTTTCTGTACTTGCTTGTCCTTTTTTTAATCATCTTTTTATTCCAACAGATTGATGTTAATTCTATGAAAACTAATTCTTATATTTGACTCTCTAAGTTGGAAGCTTTCTGTGGAGCTTTAGAATAAATCATTTTTTTAAATTAATTAGGACGGTTGTGGTTTCACTGGCATCATAACCAAACTGAATGGAATTTTGAAGACAGACATTCAGATCCCATGTTCCCATGATTTTCATTCATAGGAACAGGTTGCCCAAAGTCTGACCCTCTTGCTTTTATTGAAACTCTCTCATTTATTCTTATTGTTATTGCAATTCGTGTTCTCCATAGACTTGATAAGAGCTTTTTCTTTTTGCATTTTGCTTGATTGCATTCTCAATATTGCCTTTTATTAAGAACTTAGCTAAAGGAGAAGAAAAAACGTGAGTGGGACGGACGGTTTACCACCTTTCATTATTTGAATGTCTTAAAGGTCATGGTGTGAGTAAACAGTGCTCATGCTGTTAGTGACTCACAGTTACTCTGTAGATACATGATGAAAAAGCTTGAGATAGCACAAAGAGATGGAATACTGCATATCTTGATGCATATTGAAGAAAGGTCACTGAGGAATTATACAACTGGAATAATAAATGAATCTTAAATCTTTCTGAGAATGGTAGGGCTCTTTTTTTCAGTTATATATTCCTATTTAATTTTTAAACAGATGTTATTATTTTTCTGATCTTAACAGAAGTCAAATAGGACAGGTTTTTATAAGTGCAGTGAGTGATCTTTTCAGGAATCCTACAAATATTAGCAACAAGACTGTAATTATATCTCATGCTAGTGCCCAGAAATACAAAAATATCACTGCATCATATCCACCTATCATTTGGTAAGTGGAAGTCTCATTTGGGTCGACAGCTATGTGTTGCTGCGTAGAAATAGCGGTTCATCTTTCTGCTTTTGAAATGTGTCATAAACCACTGAGATGGATCTACAAAATGACACAACCATGTGTGCATACATGCATGTGCATTAAAAATGTGTTCAGCGGAACTTGTTTAATTCTATAGAGAAGCCTAAACCCTTTCTCCTAGTGCTTCAGCATTTTGGTGCTCAAAGATGCAAACTCCATAGCTGGCTCAACCTACCTGTAGAAACATTCCTGAATGTCATACAGGTATGTGAAATTTGAAGCTTTTTCTTGCTGTCTCTGTTCCATGCTTTGACCCGTAATAGGCAAGTTCTTACATTAGAACTAGATTATGCCCTATGCAAGGTCTTTTTAGCTTTCCGTTGAAGCCTTTCAGAGTTATGTTCAGGCACTGTAGCTGACATCTGTCCCCAAAAATTGACTTGGTTTGCATAGATACTTTGTATAATTAATACTCTGACATCAGAAATAACTTTGTAATTTAAAATTGATTAAGACAGATTTTCAAAAATCACATTTGATCAAGAGAGTAGAAAAGTACCACAACCAAGGATCTCCGTGGCAATTTTGCAGTAAATTTTTCATTAATTGCGTAGAAGAAATTTCCCGTGAATTTAATATCTTTTGAAAGTGTTGTATACGTTATAATATTGCTATTAGAAATGTACTTGCAGTTACTGTGGACTCTAATGTATTCTTAGTACATCATTACAGCTAGGCAACTATCCTAGTCTTTACATTTTACCCTTTACATTTGTTTCCCCAGTGATACCACATTCAGGGTGATCTTAAGGAAATGTATTTCTATGCATCATCTTTTTAAAGTTTGGAGCATGACATGCAGAACATTTTTCCTTAACCATCATTTTTCACGAAACTGCTCTGAAACTAGTCTCATTTACACAGCTCGCTCCATTTTCTGCTTTGCTACTTTCAGAAAATGCAGGGGCAGGAGGAATCTGATTATTAGCTGTTTCAGAAACAGCCTTAGAGTTTGCTGCTCTACGGATCACAATGACTGTGACTCACCTTTCTAATCCTATTGATCTGCAGTTTCATTAACTTTCAGCATCTCAGAAGCTTGCAAACTGTAAGATGTCCTTGCTTAGTGAAATAAATAGCAGTATTTTGCCTGTATCATAAGCCCAAGACTGTTTCAAAAATACTTCGCTTGTAATGAAAGTAAAAGAGGAATTTAAAAAAAAAAAAAATCTACAAAGTGCATGGATCGTTTAAAAATAAAATTAATTAGAAATTAGATTATTATATGTGTAGCGTTTACAATAAAAATACGTATTGAAAAAAAAAACACTAGTACAAATGTATAAAACATTTTTTTAAAAATGCATGAGTGTATCCCATTCCCTTTTTCCGCCTCATATTGTCAGGCGCACCACTTAACAAGCTGAGGTGAATGCCTTAATCTGCATGAACCTTATAATGGTATTTTGGTTTTGTGCTTCAGTCAAAGCTTTTGTGCTTCATTTAATGCACCCTGCTATTCTCTAATGTGTTGTGTTATAGTGAATCACTATTGATCATTTATAAATTATTATATTTCATCACTGAAATTCAAATTTCCTAAAAATTCTTCTTTAACATAGTAGAATTATTTTGTATTTATTATCTCTGGTGACTAACTGTCATTTTTAACTTAGTTGATAATGAGTGTGTATTTAACTTTTTAGATCACTTGTTTTCTAGCCTAAATTAAAGATTGCAAGATAAAAGTGGATTTTCCTTTTATCCTCCTAAAAGTCAACCCTGGGGGAAATAAAGCTAGCGATTTGGAGAGGGTTCAGCACAATCCGGCATGTCTGTATGTGACTCTTAGCAAGCCATTTCATATCTGCTGTTCAGTTCACCTACCTATAAAATGAGATTAAAAATACTAATTTGAGGGTGACTAATTAAAAAATGGCTGTGGACAATTTTACATTTGGTTCTATTTGCGATACCTTTGTATTAATTTTCCTTGACTATTCAAGTCCTGGTTTTTTATTACTAGAAATAGTTATAAAAAGCTCATTTTAAGCCCCAATGACTGCATATTTACTCAAAGTGTTTTATGTTCACTTGTCAGTTTTGAAATTTGAGCTGTTGTAAAAGCAATACTGTGTGAAAAAAGGAAGAGTTTTATGAACAAATATGCTGTTTGAAATATAAGTTGTGTTTGTTCTGTTTGAAATACAAGTTGTGTTTGTTAGATGTATAAAGGCATTTAAAATTGTTTGTCCCCATTTTGGAAGGCTTCTATGCTTTCCAGACCTCATGAATTGCAAATTGTATATACATACATATGTGCTATAAAAATATCATCATGTGATTTCCAGTTTGTGGTATGTTAGTTACATAAAAGACCCAATCAGATAACAGGGATAATACTATGTGACTTATGGATGAAACCAAAACAGAATGAACTTTTAATTGCTGATATAATTTCAGTTTGTAAATTGAAAACAAATTACTTGTTTACTCACTGATGAAATTCAGAAAGAATTTCCTATTATAAACAAGTTCAAGAATTTTATCATCTCCTTTATGAACAATTTGCTGACTTTTTTCCCTAAGGAAAACATTTGTTGCATATGTGTCTTCTGATAAATTACTTAGGTTCCACTTTAATAAATTACAATCTGAGAGACTTATTGCAAGACTTCTTTGAAGGGTGTTTGTGAGTCAGTTTAGACTTATAAGAGAAAGACGCAATGCAAATCAAATTTTCCATTATTGTTATTGATACTAGTGTTATTACAAATTAATCATCTTATGCACAAGGGATAAAGATGGCACATCCAGGAACGTGCTTTGAAGATGCACTGAAATGAATACTCTTGAAAGAGTAATACGACTGAATCTTCCTGCTTATTTATATGTTTTTGACAAGTAGTTAATTTACAGAGCTTATGGAAGGAGATTTGTATTAATAAAATATATAATAGTATAAGAATGGTACTGTGTTCACAAATGAAATCATTTTAGGTAAACATAAAATAGCATGGCCTTTTGTTTTACTAATAGACAAGAATGACTCTTTTTTTTAACTGAAGGAAGGCTAATTTTTAAAATCAAGAATAATAAAATAATAGCTATTTTATAATTTCCTGAGAGTTTCTTCTGTCTCCTAAATAGCAGTTGTATAGAAAGGGAGGAAAAGGAATACACTTCAGTATTTTGGGCTCGTTATTTCACAACCTATAAAGACAGGTATACGTTAAGAAAAACAAAACTTGTATGTCTTCTAAGGGTTTTTGTGTCATGGAGTTACATATTTGCATATCTCAAAATCTGATTTGCAATTTGATAACTGGAACGAAAGACTGCAAATATGCTGTATTGTGTATATCAGGTGGTAACGAAACAGATTCAACCTTAGAGGTGGCGAAGGGATGCACCATTGTTTCACAGCTAGGCTTTGTGATCTACTGATCACGCTTGCACTATAACAGAAATGATATTAATTAAGCTGCTTAAAGCGTTACTGAAAAGTGCGTAGCTCTGTGATCAGAACACTGTATAGATTACAAAACAGAGTAAATGCTTTGGCAATCAATTATTATTTTTTATGTATTGTTTTACCAGGTCAATTGACCAGTATGAGCAAATTCTGTCTTTACAGGAACAGTGTGATTGAGGGGATACACACCACTTACCGTCCTCTAACTCCATGTTAATGCCAAGACAATACATTTTGTAAGAGAGTGATTAGAGAGCCAGATTGTATTGATCCTTTTATTCCATACTATGTATTTGCATACATTTTTTATAAAATAAGTTACCTTTTGTGGGAGTTGAAAACTGAAGGATAAATTTACTCTGATTCTTAAGCAGTCTGTATTTCAATCTGTCTTGGAAGCGGAAGGAAAACTGATGCAAAATAACTTGTGGTGTGTGAAGATGTTGAACTCTGCAGACACTAGTCCCATTGCTCTGTGCACCTGTGAAGTATTGATGGACAAAGGAGAGTGTAGCCATGTCATTTTTGGGTGTAGACAAGATAATCTAAAGCTGTAAATAGCCAGTTGTTCATGATTTCCAGTGAAATTACAACTAACATCCATCAGGACTTTGCATTCTGACTTCATGGCCATGCTGCTGTCTCTACTGCCTTTCTACAGGAGGTGTAGAACAAAAAGCCAGTTAAGAGGCACGAAAACAATAACAGACCCAGAACCAACACATCTTGTGCATTTGTCAGTGAGGCAGTTCCTTCATAGAGTTCTTGCTCCTCGATGCTTTTTGACTTCAAATCTCACAAAAATGTCTTGCAGTTTTTAAGAGTACAAATGTAATCAATCTTAATTTATTTTGGATATCTTTTTATTTAACTCATTATTATTCAGACTATTTTATAGACAGCTGGTTATGGTGCCATGCTCATTTGTCAGTGGAAGGACTCCTTTTTCAAGCAATTCAAACATCTTGTTCCCACTTAAATCTAAGTCTGGACAATGTGTGCTGGATAATGTGTGCTTATATACCTGCATCTTGTAATTTCTTCCCCTTCATTACAGAATCACAGAATCACTACAGTTGGAAAAGACCTGTAAAATCATCAAGTCCAACCATCACCCCAACCCCACCGTGCCCACTAAACCATGTCCCGCAGTGCCACGTCCACACGTTCCTTGAACACCTCCCGGAATGGTGACTCCACCACCTCCCTGGGCAGCTTATTCCAGTGTTTCATTCTCTGGGTTAATATGATTCTAGAAACACATTAATTTCTTAAATAACTGAAATGCATTTTGGAGAATGTGTCTTTACCTTGTATTCTGTCACTACACATTATCATGCTTTTTTACTTAGAGTTAGTTATGAGGCCCTGAATCCCTTAAGCAGCATTCTTCCTACTGTTCTGCCTCTTACTTTTTTTCCCCCCACCTGATTTTTGACTCCATCCTCCTCCCCTCTTTCCCAGCACACTGCCCAGTATCTCAATCAAGGTGAAGAGATGAACGACTTCTATTGCAAGAAGAGAGCATGAAGCCTGAGTGCAGTGCACTCTAATTTGTCTTCTGTCTGAATGTAAAGCAGGCTTTATCACCCAGGCTGCCAGGCGAGGTTGAGGGATAGTAGCTCTGATAGGTTTATGATGTGTTCTCATCTCTAAGAAAGCTAAATGAAAACATAAAGTTCCCAGGCATTGGTTGGGTACATACTGATAGCATATTACTGCTGGCACTAAAATTTAGATCCACACTGAACTGTCAGCATCTTTTTCTTTTAAAAGGGACAGGATGTTTGTACTTAGAATCATCAAGATGGCAATTTCAAGGAAGGTGTCATATGTCAATACAAATTAAGTTTAAAATTTGAAATACATTACTGAACAATTTTTTTTCTGTTTGCATGAAGGCCAAAAAGCTTCACTTTCAGGTAAGCATACCCCGTGCACACACCACCTCACTGAATTTTTAAATTACACTTTGGTGTATGGGTTGGAAGGACTGATGCTAGTGATGGTCCGGAATTAAAAGGTCACACATTGTTCATGACGATCAGAGAAGACTGCAGGAGAATCAGCCTGTGAGACAGAAAAAAAAGAGGTAGATGAGGAAGTGTAACGAGCCACTGCAAGCACAGTCTTACCATCAAACTTCCTAAATTAACTTCTCTCATCTGTCTTTTTCCTCCCCCCCCTATTGTTTCCTTTAACTTGTATTTTTTGTTTTGTTTTACTCCATGTCCTTCTCTCTGTGCCTTCATATAGAAATACTTTTCAATCCAGGCTGATTTTGTACTCCTCCTGAGAAAAATGTGCAATAGCTCCACTTAGGAAAGATCCCTAAAAGATTTAACTACATCTGACCACTTTGGCACTAGCAGAGTTTTTACTAACTTCACTATAGTGATAAATCTTGTGGAAAACTGTATTGGAAAAAATAGGTGCTGCTTAGAAACTTAATGGAGTTATATCTCCCTGTGTCTATTTTTATTGTACTTCAAAACAAATGGACCAACACCGATGAATCATAAAATGGCTAATTACACTATTTACTGGCTGAATTACACCTACAGTAGGGCCTATTTCCCTAGTAAATTCTAGACAGTTCTGACTGCCTCAGAAGTAACTTCAGTGCTGTACCATCACTGCCACAGAAATCCTTTAACATTAAGGCAGATGCAGCCTGAGCAATTAGAATAAGAAGAGAGCTAGAGATTTTGCACATGGTAAGAATGCTTTCTGTGCAGAAAGCAGTCTTTTGTTGAGGGGTAATCTTAATAAATTTAGATTTCTTATTTCCAATTCCTTTGTTTTGCTTAGTTTAAAATGCAGCCAGTTTCTCTGTCCCATATGTCCCTCCCAGGAGTACACAGTGATCTGGCAAAAAGTAATGCAGATGCCAACAAAAGGTCAAATGTAAGGATGACGCTTCCCAGAGGTGAGGCTAAAAAATACATTAGGTTGATATTTTTGGATTGACAAGAGCGCCGTAAAAGGAGGAACTAAACAATTGGTGCTGTGCTTATGCCTTATTCCAGAATGTTGCTGTTGTTAAACTTCGATTATTTTCCCCTCCGTGTTTTAGGAGTACATATTCCCTAGAATATATGTTCTGTAGGTTACTAAGATAGCCAGTAAGTGACTATTAAACTTAAGGAGATGTTCCTTCTTTTGTAAGTCATATGTAAATGAATTGCTGAAAATTTCACATTAAGGATCTGATTAGATCAATGTCAGAATGACAGCTGAATAATGCAGTTATCCTCTTTCTGAGTGTATACCTCTAGGTATTCACTTTCATACGTTAGTTTTTTACTGCAGAGGAGAGTTGGAGAGTGTGACTGTCCAATTCCTAGCTTGGCTACAGTGCTCTGTAGCAGATCTGATAGAATTTGGGTTCCTGCAGCTTTCTCTTTGGAGTGTAAGACTAGTGGGTCATAAAATGACACTGTGTGGTTTTTTGAGTAAAATGAAAGATTCTGGAGAAAAAGGAAGGCTTTAAAAAAAACAAAACCCAAACAAGGTACCTGAATGTATCTCTGCTGATGTCATGCTGCTCCGTTTACCTAAACTCATATCCCCACAGATGCGCGGCCTTCCCTCAGGGTGAAGGGAACTGCCACTGTTTTCAGAGATCCGTCCCATTTCATCCTACCAGTAGTTTTGTTTGTTTGCCTGTGTTCATGGGCTTTTCATGTTCTGTGCAAAAGTTATTTTAAAGGTTGACTGGACAGAAAGCATTATCATCAAAGCTAATAATTCTGGTATTGGTCCTTAACGAAGCTCAAATATTTGGTGAGAAGAGGCTGTTGCCATTTTCTTTCCTGTCTTTTCCCCGACAGCTTGCTTTTGCATTAACCCATACATTTACACAGTTCATACAGTTCTCAATGGTCAGACAAATAACACCATTTTTATAAATTACTGCAGAGCTGCTCTGAATCTATCATCATCCTGTAGTCGCCTTGAGACATGTAAGTATAAGTCGATTGAAATCCCTAGACCTGCCTGCTTGGGCTGTTTAATTAGGCACACAATGAACAACCATGCTTACGTGGCCTGACGTTCATGTCTCCAGTATATTAGCAATAGCTACATGATGGGAAATACACATGGAACAAAGAGCAGTGATTTGTGGTGGAAATAAAAAATTGCCTTGGGAAAGTGAATTGGCTATCATTTTATCTTTCTCAAGAAGTTACATGTAATTAACTCATTTCATTTTTAAAAGGCTGCTAATTAGGTTATCCATTGAGTTGCAAATGCATTTAAACTATTGATTTCTTGCCGAATCAGAGGGGGGCAAAACTGATCTGTAGCCCTGAGTAAACCAAATCAGGGGAAGTTCTTCTGGACCTGAAGAAAATAGGTAATTAAATAAAAGACGTGATAATAGTGTTGATGAGAAAGTTTAATCTCACAGTATTAAATAGTGCAGAGAAGATGGATGAGAGCTGAACTTTTTAACGAAATAAGGGAGAAAAACTACAGTGTAACATCCAACAAATTAAAAATAAGAAAGAAAGAGAGTCAGGGTCCTGCAGCTATTAGATTAAAGTGCTCAACTTCTGGTATGCTTTTCAAGCTTGTATTTTATTCTCTGTTGTGAATTTCTTTGTGAGCTTAATTCTCTTCCCTTTCCTGTGTGTTCTGTTGAGGGCATTAGCTCCTTTTTTTGTTCCTTCCCCCTTGCCTTTTGCAGTTAATTTTCTTGAAGATGGATCATACTGACATCCAAAACTGTTGCCAGTGTTTTCTGTTACTCAGAATTTGGAGGTGCAGGGCTCTGAAATACTAAATTAATAATTGTTCTTTACTGAGTGGGCTCTGCAGTTTCTTGGGATAAGGTTATGCCAGTGGGGTAACCTCAGATGATAGAACCTTTTCACAACAGTCGTCCTGAAGTGTTTGCTTTTCTCCTGTCTCCTACACCTCTCAGAAGTTGGGACTATGAAAGGAGATGCAAAGCGTTAGACACCGAACTTGCATCCAAATATGGTAGAGGATGGTCCAAGAAACTTAAAACATATTTGATTAATAAAAGGAATTATTCCTAAGCGTGCTACCTGCTTAATTTGGATTTGATTAATCTAAATCTTCCTTTACATTATGTTTAATTGTTTTTATGTTCGTGTTTCTTGACAAACCATCTTTTTGTTCTGACACTAGACTATTTCAGTATGTTAGAATTGTCCTTCTTTGAAAAAGCAAACAATACTATATAAAACTCCAGGAAATTATCAGATTGCCTGAGCTGTGACCATGTGTGAAAAAGGTTCTCCCTGTGGGTAATAAACCAAGCTTCAGGCCCTTATCAGTCTGTTCCAGAGTATTTCCTTCATTTGAAATTATTGAGAATGCATTGTCAGTAAAGGTGCTTGTCATATCTCTTCTGGCTTATCAAAGGTTAGTCATGCAAAAGACCGTTTTTAGTCATAGTTATTAAAAGGTTTTGTGAAGGGGTTAATGCATGTCTGTCCTCTGCTTAGACCTCAACTGGGACCTTGGTCTAATGTTGCCTTAGCTCATGAATATTAGCCTTTCTTTTGAATAGACCTAAGACATGCGGAAAATCATCTCAACTACTTTTTCTTGTGGGAAAAAGTCTAAATGTCAAGCAATAGCATCAAAAACCTTTAAAATTGGATCATGCTCTGCAAAGAAATGTGTTTATGAGCACAGCAACGTTTCTTTTCCAAAAGTGCCTACAGCCTACATAGCTAAAATGAGTGCTGCTTTCACAGCCTGTGCTAGATGCGTTCAGTTACCAGGAACCTGTGAATTGTTTGAGATATACTTCCCAAAAAAAGCCGTGACATTTGGCATCATGCACTTGTGTCAGCTGCACGATTTGACAAGGGCAGTTTGGTATTCTCAACCCCCCTGTTCACCATTTGCCATGCACTAAAAACAGGAGGACATGGAGACCCCTCAAAGAACTGATGGTTCATCTCATGTAACAGGAAGTCTTAAAAATATAACCTGCAGGAATGTAGCGAAATGTTTTCATGATATAAAGAGAATGTTGGTTTGGTTGTCACTGTCCTGCCTTTCATAAACTTCTACGAATTCTGGGAAGGATCATATGGAAACCCTGTGCCTTGTTCCTTTTGGCAAGTGATAGGGAAAGAAGGTTGTTGCTTTCATCAACGTGTGTGCTGGTGCTTGGGACTGCCCGCTTTCTCTTCCACCCAGCGCTTGCCCTCAGTCATTGTAGTTTCAGGGTCATTCTATTCACCATTAGCTTCTCTGAATTATCATCCCAAATCTGGAACAGAGGAAAAGGCAGAAGTGTAACTCCAACCTCTGACCTGCAATGAAAGGGATGGAGCGCCCTGCTGAGCCCTGCTGTTGGGCTGCATCAGTGTAAGCTGCGTGGCAGGAGGTCAGATTTGCAGACATCATCTCAAAGAGTTTAGATTGAACTACTCTGAAGTCCCAGTTTCAGTATAATTTGCTCAATACGTTACTAGGTATGCATGTGTTAAAGTAAAGCAGTAGTAGATGATTGAATTCTCTAGACCACCACTAGCCTGGAATACTTGTGATGAGTTACTCACGCAGGAAAAAAACAGTCTGGTAAGACTACTGCTCTACTCTACTACTACTCTACTTTCTCTGTAAGTGAAAGTCTTCTTTTTCTAATTTTTTTTTTTTTGGGGTGATACTTTTGATCTGCTTTAAATTGTATTAAGCAGTTGAACGCCAAGGGAAATTAAATTTGCCAAAAACTTTGGGAGTGCTGTCAGAAGTATAAGGATGTCAGAAAGCTCTCAGGTTATGTTACTCTGATCTCATAATTGAAGCAGCTTTTTGTTGTTGAGGAGTATATACTGCCCTCCCACGTACATCTGCCCTACAGATCCTGTTCACATGTTTTTAGAAGTTTCTCCTCAAGAGCTATCTCTCTTTTGTATGTTTTAGAGCTCCATAAGCAGTTTTCAGTGTTTACTGGAAGGAACCTTGTGGACAATGTTTTTGTATATATTTAAACTGGTTTTGTACTGTCTATGAAATGAATAGAAATTCTGCTGATTTATGTTGACATTCCTTCATGTACAGATTTAAAGAAAAGTCATGAACAATATCTGTTGTCTGCCTCAGGCTACTAAAGATAAGGTCCCAAATGAATGTTCATCTTTGCTGAAGGCATAACTTTGTATCAGGAATAAATTCAAGTAGCATCTGAAAGGTGATGTGAAAAATAGTCGCTCTGTGTTAGCTTTATTCAAGAGTATATTGTTGAATTAAGAAATTAACTATAGATATTTGTGCACCCCTGAAGTTTAGCTTCACTACTCTGCCTTTTCATAAAGGAAATATATTTACAGAGTCTTATTCCCTGAGTGCACTTTCTACTTTCTTACAAGCTCAATAGAGTGTTTTCAGTAGTCATGACAACTCTCCACCTTAGTCTCTGAAAGCACTTTGACATTTTTTTCTTCAGTACTTAACAGGACATTGAGAAAAGGTCTGTTTTGCTCTGTTTTGGTTACTAAGCAAAGGAACCAAAATTTGGAGTACGGTTGGTAAAAGAAGCATTCCCACCTGCCTCTAATCAGGTGTCTCGCAGGCACAATATAAATTCACTGATCTTTAAAAAGACGAAGTATACCACCACTGCTAAAAACACAGTGCCTAAAGTTATATCCTTAGCAATGGCATCAAGCTATTAATTTTTCCTTACTCATTCAGTGACTGAAGAGAGTCATACTTTAAAACCCATTGCTTTAAAGAGCAAGTACCATGTGAAGTCAGAGAGGACGGAAAAAGGAAACTAACAACTCTTACTTGGTTGCTTTGTTACTTTGGCTGTCTTTTAGTAATGATGCTTTTAGAGGGTTAAACTACAAAGCATCGTTGGCATATTCGGCCGTGTGAAGTATTTGCACTAAACCCCAAACCATGATAACTAGGGTGGTTTCATTAAAACCTTTCATTAAAAGCACAACACTCAGTCTGTTTCGTTTCAAGGCTCGTGAATCTGCTTTTCATACAAATCATTGTCAGCAGAGAGCTATGTTTAGTATCTGTTTTTTCCAGCATTTTGGTGGGGAGGATGAGATGAAACTCAACATTCTCTGTGAGTTTCATTCTTGAGACAATAGTTTTCTTTAGAGAAGTCCTGTATGTGGACATATGCAAACAGAAGCTTAAATAAAGATACTCATACAGTCCAGTGTTAATTAACCTGTTGAATTTTATATATAAGCATCTTTCCCCTTAAAAACCTGGACAGGCCTAAAATGTAGTGCGAGTAAGAGAGGATGTTAACTGAACTTATATGATGATGGACTTGATGTTAGAGTTGGAACAATATCATTTTTCGGAACTGAAAAGAAGAAGGAACCAAATTGAAATTGAACTTCCATTTTGTAAAATTTTGAGGAGAAAAATCTTTTTGTTAATTAATGCATTTACTAGCTTTTCATGACACCAGATGCAGTGCTGCATAAAGTTTGGTGAATTGCACTGTCTCAGTTTCATTTTAATCTATCACCTTTATTGCCATGTGTATCATCTTATCTAACATCACAAGGTGTTAAATGATGTCTCTCGTACCTGGGAGTGACAGTATATACATCTAGGGATCAAAATGCTCGAAGCATTTAGCACAGCATATGCTGCCTGTGGAAATTTTCTATGTGAAAATACCCGATTTAGCTCTGAATAAAGCAGCAAAAGAAGAATCCAGAGCTGGCACGCTTCATCTCTGCTGATCCCAAGCGGCAGGCTAAACAAACAGGAAAAAACCCCTTCTGTTCTCTATTCTCTTCCCTCTCCCCCTACCCCCACCATTGAACATAGAGTTTTTATTGTCCCATTACAAAATTCAGGATATTGAAGATAACCTAATGATATTGGTGAGTTAGCCAGGATGTCCATTAATTCCCACCGTGTTCATAAGTGGGCAGCTGAGCATGATTCAATGAACACCAAAATCTTTTCAACTCTGTAGGCGCTACAAAGCTGATATGTTGAAGATTAGGTGGTCTGACTGAAGGCTTTACAAACTGTGAATGAGCAGATATTTTTCAATTGCTGGCTATGCTGTGAAATCTTCATCATGCCACTTTGTGTCTCTGCCTCTGACTTTCCTAGTGATGTTGATTAGACTTAATTTATTTTTTAAGTTTTCTGGGGACAAAGTGACCTTTAACAGAAGGTGCTGGTGTTAGTCTGAGTTCTCTAAATGATCTTTAAGGTATTTTAATTCTAGTGTGAATTTAATGTTAGTAAACACTAATTCATTGCTATTACTAATAGCAATAGCATTTACTATTTCACAGGATTCTGCCCACCTCTGGTGTATTCCGATGGAGACAGCACCTGGCATAATGAGTGTCATGCCTGGGTGTCACCGATGCTACCAGCATTGCTTACATGGCAATAAGTACTAAAGCATCTGCCTTGTGCAGGTATCGGATAGGAGACACATGATAGGAATATGTGGTCACTGACACAGTGGAAGGAGATCACTAGTGGAGTCTCAACAGAATGCTGTACTGAGAATTTTTACATGTTCTCAAAAAAAAAAATTGAAAAGTTGAGTGAATCACAAGACCACAAAGTCTGCTTGCAGTATTGTCACATTCTGGGTAGTGAAGTCATTCAAAAACTAACAATAAAGAATTTCAGAAGGATCTTAAAAGACCGGTCGAATAATAAACGTAGATAAAATTTGATGTAGAGAGAAATTGAATGATGCACAAAAAAGCAATCTGAACTTTACAAATAAATTCATGAGCTCTAAGCTGACTCACCATTTAGGAGTGAGTTCTTGGGGTTTCGGTAGAAAATGTCAAATCAGAACTCTGTAGTGGTGATAAAAGTAGTTGACATGATTAATCAGGAAAGGCTTGGACAACAAATTAGAGAACAGCATTGCATAAAGCTGTAGAATACCTGTATCTTCAAAACTGAAGGTGACGTGATTGGAGTCATGAGGCACCTTCTGCACAAGAATAAACAAAAAAGGACTAAGGCTGGAAAATGTGACTGATATGATAGACCTTCTTAACATCGGAAGCGTCAGGGTGGAGAGGAATGGGTTGCGGTTTCTTTTAGTACGAGAAATAGGAGACATCACATGAAATTAGCAGGTTTTTGCCTCCAAACTCAGAAAAGGAGGTGATCATTCGTATGTTGTGTATTCAAGCTATTCCACTCCGTGCCATGAGGTGCTGGAGATGATAAAATGTGACTAAAAAGCCATTGCATTTTTTCCTTTTATTCCCACTGAGAGCTATTAAAACCAGACAGCACCTCTGACTCAGGAATTCTCTGATCAGCAACTTTCTGAAGGTCAAGAGAGTGTTATGGAGAAGTATCATTGCGCAGCTAGGCACTGCCAAAGAGAAGTTTTTAGGATGGATAGACCGGTGCGGCGTTTCTTGCCTATGGAAATGGACGATAGCCAAATGCTTCTGTTCTGTGAGTTTACTGGAAATGATGTGAAGGTGGCGTGTTCACAATCAAGAATGATCTAGTGCGTCCTTCTCAGAGGCAATCTATCAGTCTAAACCACACTAGGTGCTAAATGCATTCAGTCGGTTTGAAACATGAGCAGAGCAAAAATGCATCTTTTCAGAGTGTTTTAAAAGGAAGATCATGTTTGCCATCAATAAATTAGTTGAGTTTGATAAGATTTTAAATGTGCTTTCAGTCCTCTTTTGTAAGATTCCAGAGGACAATTATTTCTTCCTCCTAAGGGATGAGTCTAATATATGAGCTCTGTCATGGCTCATTTCTGGTCCATTGAAAATGCCATTTAAAAAAGTTTTATATGACTGAGAAGAAAGTCTGATTAAAAAAAAATAAACATATCCCTGTGGTTTATGCTTTGTGTGTATAGCTAACATTGCCACTATTGTCAACAGATTTAAAGATGCCAAGTATTTCATAACCTGGATTGCATGCGATAGACTTTAGTTAAAACATATGAATGAGATAGAAAGGTCCTGATAGTGCCATCTGGCGCATGGCACTTATCCGAGTGAGAAAGTTCCAAATAAATAGGAGACGAGGCCAAATGGCTAAAAGTGCTAAAAATATATTTTCCTTTAAATAAGCAGCGTGTCAAACACCTTGAGTTTTGTGTACTCACAGAAATACAGAAGGTGGAGAAAGAATGCACCATCCTGAGGAACAGCTGTTGCAAAAGTCATGCTATATAAAGACAGGGGCTGTAGTTCTGGTGCTCCTCCAGGGCTTTTTTCCAGGCAAAACCACATAAAGATAGCGATATGTAAACAGTTTCCAGGTATCACAGTTTTTATTTTCTGTTTCATCGCCAAGTGACCCTGTAGAACCTCAGTTCTGTTGCCCCAGCTGGCCTTTGAATGCATCAGTATGGTGTTGCACCGTGGCTCCATACTGCTTTGGAGTCTGTCAGCGACTTGAGCTTCTCTGTTCATCTGTGAAGGCTATGGCCCCCAGGAATAAAACCATTAGATTGGATTATATATGGGCACTCCATCCAGAATTTCTGGAGTTTCTGATACTTTTCTAGTATCTTGTTATCTCTCTGCCTGCATACTACTACTGAGCGACTTGCCTTCATACTTCATCAGGCTTTGGGGATTAGAAGTAACAGTTTGAGAGTTAAGTATACTTTTGGCATTTATGTAGTCACTTTTTGTACTCACACAGCATTCTGCACCATGATTTCCGCAGCGCATCTCTGTATTATATGAAGAAGCACAAGCTGTTTTCCTTTGATCCTGCCGTCTCACCTTAGCTACACGTCCCTTATTCTAGGACAAAAATACTACAGAGGAATCATAACAAAACAGTAAGAAACCTGTTTTCACGCTATCTGGCAAGGCATTAGCCATCAACTGCATGGGTTTGGACGGATGCACACATTTGCCCGGCTTTTGTCCTACATGAGGTTGCTGCTTCAGTTTTAGCATAGCAGCAGATAAGCTACCCTGCAAGTAGCCAGGCAGGGGTACCTAGCAGCAACCTACCTCTGTCAGCACAGAGCTCGGAGTGGTTTAAGCATTTGCTTATTTATATAAGAGAAAAAGGCAGATACGGGGCTTACTGGTAAAGGCACCCGACTTCCATGTTGTTGTAGTTTGCCTGCTATTGTTACAGGAGCTAGCTTATTTATAGCAATAATTGCAGCATAGATTGGCTTTGTGTCTCTGAACACGCTTCAGTGACTCCAGATGAAGGCCATCTCTTTCAACCTCTTCACGCTAGTTTTGATGGAATTTCTTGCACAAACAAGCACTTTAGAATGTCCTTGGAGGATTTTTTAGGGAAGGACATCTGTCGGGCCTGTTTACCTGATTTACCTGACCTAGACTCAGACAAACTTAGCACTAATAGGATGGGTACAACCATTCTTTAGGAACCCTGTAACATACAGCAGATGTCAATTTAATTCTTTGCAGTGTCCATGTTTTTAAAGTCCTGCAGCTATCACACTACTGGAGGTGGCTATTGGCTTTGGATACCAGATGCAAGATATTCTTCTGTAAAGAAAATTCTCTTCATACTGCTGTGCTCCGACTGATGGCCCCCTCTGTTCATCTTTCATAAATAAGCAAATGTCACGCATATTCTCATGTCAACTTACCAATTTTGCTGCTGTAAGAAAACCAGTGGATACAGGCTGGACAGAGACACTTCCATGTGTACACAGCACTTCTCCGGTTTTGAAACTTTCTCAGTGCATCTTTTGAAGGTAAAATAAAATCCTTGGGTTCCCAGATTTAAAACAGAGTAGAAAACACGTGGACATTTGTACTTCTTAATGAAAGAAAGGTTGGTAATGAAGAATGAGCGAATGATTCTATTGTGTAGGTAGCAATCGTTTTCATCCTATTGCAAAATTATGCCTTACATTTTATTTTAGAGAAATCACACTTTGCTCCTTTACATTTTAAATATAAAAATGGGGTACAAAAAAAAAATCATTAATTCATGTGAGGTAGTTTCTTGATGGAAATTGAATCGCTTTTGGATGTGCAAGTATTTGTAGCTACCTCCAGAATAATTGGGGTCACAGTTAATGCAGTTCCTTAGATCGCTCTGTGCAGGTCTACTATCCACAGGAATGCAAAATAACGACCTGAGCAAATTATCTCCATTAATGCCTTTTGGAGATGTGATATGCATTATCAAAGTCTGGAAAATAGATTTCTCTCTCAGAACAGCACCTGTGATGGAGGAAATGAAGACATTTTTTTCCAGACAGAAAGCCAGCAATACACTAGCGTGCACTTCAAACAATCCATGTATAACAGATAAAACTATTGCTAAATTCTGTGTAATAAAACATTCAGATGTTACTACACAAATAGTAATTATTACTGTTATTATTTAATATGTGATATGGCAACAAACCACTTGAATAGTTTTGGCATAGAAGAAAATCCTCAATTAATGGTGACAAGAGCAAGTCAATATATACCTAAGTGTCTGAGTCCCTAGATATCCGTGTCTCACATTTCTGTGTGAATGGCTGGTTACCTTATATTGCTCTTGCTGGTCTTCTGATTGTTAAGGCTTGTGCACATGCTAACCTATCCCATCCATATTACTCATTGACATATAAAGCCTCTTAACACCAAGAATCAGTACACAGCTCTATTTTTCAATTGCCTGTTTAAATCACTTTCCATAGCAAAGTTTAGTCAGCTGTGTGCTGTTACCCCAGCTGTGATACCATGTGCCTCTGGATGTAAGGACTCATTAGTTAAGTCTGTGTGTGGGAGAGCTGGGTTTTTTGGCAATGATTTTTTTTTTCTGATTCAGAAAGCTGTTTGCACATGAATGGCTAAAAGGAGTCTAGCTATTGGTGTTGTAAAGTTTTTTACGTTTCTGGATAAGTGCCCTGCCCTGCCAGAGGTATTTTTAAAGTCTATGCAACCTTTAATATAACCAGATCAAAGAAGGCCCTGTTCTTTTCTGCTTTTCTCAGCAAAGCCATTCACTTCCTTTCCTTTCACTTCTTTCTTCTTTTTCCTGGAGACTCTCTCTTCTGTTACCAGAAGTGGGTTTTATTCTGTCCTTTTTTTATGTAAATTCTGGAATTCTAGGTGAACAACAAGACTTCAATATCTTCCTGCCAGGTAAAAAAAAAACCTTTTCATTTGTATTTATTTTGGTTATAGAGAAGGTTAACATTCCTGCATTTTTTAGCTAGCTCTTATGCAGTAGGACAGTTTGTTGGAACTTAATAGTTTGTTTTGAATGCACAGTAGCCTGGTCTTTCACTTATTTATTAGCCTTGTAGCGCATTAGTATAAGTGAGTGTTAGGACATGCAGTGTTCAAGGACAAACTGTACACAGTATTTTGTATTGACATGTGACTCACCATCCCTAAGCCTTTTAAATGTTATTGAATACATTTGTTAAAGTGGCATCTCTGCAGAGACCTTAATTGGAAAAGATGCCATCAGAGAAATCGTGCATTTCCATAATTCATTGAGAAACCAAATTCTGAATGTGGTAAAAGCCAGCAACTACTTACCCAATAACAGTAAGCCTAAGTGAAGTCTGAACAGTATTAAAAACTTAGCCTCCTCTGTGACCTAAAAATGGAAGGGAAAGATGGACTGGAAAAGCTATTAGTTCTAAAAGTAATAAAGCTATGAACAAACTATGCTATATACTACTTATGAAGTGGAGATGTAAATATACAAGGTATCCTTTTCAGAAGAACTCTGTATTGTGAGCTTACTTTTCTATTTTAAGGGTAAAATATTTTGCTGCAAATAAGATGTTTCACTGCCATATTTACTTATTTTTAGGTTTAAAAAGGATTATTAAATTTAATTCTAGAGACAAATTAACAGAAACAAAAATCGCAGTTTTTTTTAAAAGAAGCAGAACTGTGAAACCAGGTTGGTTGGACTGTAGTTCTCCATGCCAGTATTGGCCAGATGCTCCTCACTTCTTTTATGGCCTCACCTCTGTGGTATTCTCATAGCTCCCACTTCTGTATTTTCCTTTCAGTTTCCCAATTGCACAAAGAGGATTCAAAAGTGTTCTTCTATGGGAAGGAAAATGGGAAATGAACAGGAATGTTTGGTGACCTTTCCACTGAGAACAAAAAAACAAAATTTGTTTGATGAAATGATTTAAACAGCTGTGCTTAGCTCTAGAAATCACCTCTTCCAACTCAACGGAGAAGAAGTATATGCTGACATATTTCAGAAGTAAGGAAACCTGATACACAAGTTGATATCAAGACATGGGTCACATTTAAATTTTATTTTAAAAGCTGTAACTCTATGAAAGGCTCACTCAGTGTGATTTCTAGAGGTTTTAGCTTTAAAGTTACAGACTTTTCCATTAGTGTTTTTACTTATATTCAATGGTCACCGTGTCTTAATTATTTTTGCTTGTTTTCATTTGTGCTAATAAGCTAACAGAAAATAGAAATAAATTAAACTGTCTTCAAAGCAGTTATTTAACATTCTAACAATGTGTAGAAAGACAACTGGAAATTATGTTGTGTGTAAAACACTACAAATAAAAGAATAATGTTTCATTTCAATTGATAAAATCCATAAAAGGATTGTATAGCTGATTGAATAACAGTCTCCAATCCCTAACCAATCAGTTTGACATTAATTATTGTGTAAAAATAAAAAAGGGACTATAATAAAACCAAGAGCTCAATTAGGATAACATAAATAATATGTGCATACATTACAATAGAACAGTAATTCCAGTTCAGCATTTTTCTAATACAGTGTAGAGTAGAATTTATATTGAGAGGTAATCTGACATCATCCTATCGTAGGTGATTTCCGTAAAGTAGTTCTGAAGGCTCCAGTAACTCTTTTTGATCATTACTTAAAGGTAAACCTATGATCCCCGAACAATTTAGCGTATGAAATATTCACTTAAAGTAAGGAGAGTTCTGTGGCCAAACTGGTTCTAGAATTGTGTCCAACCTTTTATATGTAACTCTGTCCCTTACAGCATCTATAATTAATTAGAAATTAAAACTTGTAGGTCAAATTGAATCAGGTGGACATTTTCATTCATTCATTTTTTAACATAAATTCAGGTTATTTAGCTTTTATATGCAAGGAAATTTAAGAGAAGTGCTCAAGGGTTTTATTGATAAATGTCCTTTTTCAGCAGATCTTAAGGGCAATCAGCTCACTACTCTGGGCTAGTAAATCAGCTTACTGTCTTTAAAACTTTGCAGAAGTATCTTTTGGATGATTTTTACTTCAGATAAACACCATCATGAGATGAAATGGTATCAGTATTGGAGAACACTTATTTGCTGCTGCGTTTACTGAAATTTACTGGCCTAATAGTTTTACGTCACCGGGTTTTAAAATATTTTTGTGACTGTTATCTTTACTTTTTAAAAAAATGGTGAACATGACAGCAGAATTGTATCTTACTATCTGAAGTACTGAATATTGTGTCATGACTTACTAAATTTTTCCTCATAGACTTGAAATTAGACATTTAGAAAGAAACTGGCAAAACAGAATTTTGCTGCTGAGAGAACTGAGGATGAAACCTCATTTTTCCACTTCTTGAGTGGCTTTAGGCAAGATGCAAACTGGTATCACTGTATGCTCAATCTTAATCAATATTTTGCCAATTACAAATGCGTCCACTCCTCTTTTAATTTGTACTATCCTGTGTCAGTTTTAAGTTTTAGCTCATTTTTCTTCTCAGTTTCCCTGATAAACAGTGAATCAATCTTCCTTAGTATTTCCTTACTAAATTCTATAGGGCCAGTTTTGGACTTCCTAATTAATGCCACATGCTCTTCCTGTTAAATACATGGAGACAAAATAGACCCTTCAGTTTCCTTCAGTGTATTACAAATACTTTTAAATTAATTCTAGTATCATTGAGGCTGGAAAGGGACCTCTGGAGACTGTCTAAGCCCCCCTCCTCAAAGCAGGTACAGCTAGAGCATGTTGTTCAGGATCATGACTAGCCAGGTTTTGAATATGTCCAAGGATGGAAATGCCATCTGGGCAACCTGTCTCAGTGTTTGACTACCCTCACAGTGAAACAGGTTTTTCATTGATTCAGATGGAATTTCCTGCATTTCGATTTGTGCCCATTGCCTCTTGTTCTGTCGCTGGGAGTGGGGGAACTGAGAAGACTCTGTCTCTCTGGTCCTTACTCCCTCCCAACAGGTATTTGCACACATTGATAGGATCTTCCTTGAGCCTTCTCCTCCTGAAGCTAGACAATACCAACTCTCCCAGGCTCTCCTCATCAGTTGCTTGAGTCTCTTAATCATCTCAGTGGCCCTTTGCTGAACCCACTCCAGTTTGTCCATGGTTTTTTTTTTTTTTCTTTTTTGGACTGCACAGCTGAGAACTGGACCCAGCACTCCAGTCGTGGTCTCACCATTGCTGAATAGGGGGGAAAGATCGCCTCCCTTGACTTGCTGGCAGTGCTCCTCCTTAGGCAGCCCTGGAGGCTGTTGTCCATCCTTTCTGCAAGGGCATATTGCTGGTTCAGGTTCAGTCTGGAAGGACTCTCAGGGCCTGTTCTGCAAAGTTGATTTCCATCTGGTCAACTGAAGCATGTATTGATGCATGGGGTTATTCTTCTCCAGATTTGGGATTCTGCATTTCCCTTTGTGGAACTTCATGAGGTACCTGTCAGCCCATCAGCAGGCCCACATTTTCCAGAGTCTTCCTTTTGCTGCTGACGTACTTGTAGAAGCCTGCCTTGTTGTCCTTCATGATCCTTCCAGATTCAACTCCATATGGGCTTTGGCTTTCCTAGCCCTGTGCCTGCGAACTTGAACGGAGTGTCTGTATTCCTCCTGGGTCACCTGCCCCTGCTTCCACCTCTTCTATGCTTCCTTTCATGTTTGAGTTTTGTCGGGAGCTCTTTGTTGATGCATGCAGGCCTCCTACTACCTTTGCCTGACTTCCTACATGTAGGGATAGACCATTCTTGAGCTTGAGGTTGTGATCCTTGAAACCAGCTCTCCTGAATCCCTTTCTTCTCCAGGACTGTATCCCATGGGATTCTACATAGTATACTATGCCGCTTTCCTCAACTCTACATTTGTTATCTTGCCTTTTTTCTTGTTCTTTCCTCACAGGATCCTGAACTCTGCTATCTCATGGTTGCCTCAGGCAGGGCTATCCCCAGCCTTCATCCACATCCCTGACCAGTTCTTCCTTGTTAAGTGTCAGGTCCAGCAGAATGCTTCCCCTACTCAGCTCCTTGGTCACTGGTGTTAGGAAGCTGTTGCCAATGTACCCCAGAAGCAACAAAACCCGGATTGCTTTTGCCCTGCTGTGTAGTGCCTCCAGTGGATAGCAGGGCAGCTGAAGTCCCCCTGTGAGGACCAGAACATGTAGATGTGAGGCTTCTTCCAGGAGTCTGAAGAAGGCCTCTGCTACTTCTTCCTTTTCAGGTGGGCTGTGGCAGACACCCACAACAATCTCACTCATGTTTGTGTGCCCTTTAACCTTGACCTAAAAGCTCTCTGCTGGCTTATTATCCGTCCCAAGGCAGAGCTCCGTGCATTCCTGTTGCTGTCTCACATACAGGACAGGTATGCCTCCTTGGTCTCCTGACATGCCCTTCTTAAAGACCCTGTGTCTATCCAATGTAGCATTCCAGTTGTATGAGCTATCACACCACATCTCTGTGATCCCAATGAGATTGTAGCCCTCCAACTACACATCCACCTCAAGTTCCTCCTGTTTATTCCCCATCTCTCATGCAGTAGTCTACAGGCACGTTGGATGGGCATCCAGTCATGCTGATTTCCCAGAAAAAGTGTGAGAGCTTTAGGCATATCAGCCTAAATATCTCATCATTTGTCTGTCTGTCAACTGAAAGACCACCGAGTATGTTTTTAAATGGTCATTCATTACCATTAAAGTTATTGATGGCATGATCCTTGAAAGTTTGAATAAATGTTTGAAAATCCCAAAGCTTATCTGTATTCATTAAATTATTTTAAATTTGGTTAAAATCTGACCCAGAAAAGGGCTTCATGCATGATTTCTCAGGATTCTGGAAATGGTCTTCCGTCTGCTTCTAACCAATACCAGAGGGTTTATGTGATTTTGAAGTAAAACCATTAAATATGTTTCTGTTAGCACAATATTGATCTTGGGCTTACTTTAAAGGTTTTAGACTTCTAGCAGATCTTTCACTGAGCACGGACGTGAGTTCATAATGAAACCCAAAGCACAGAGAAGGCCTTGTGGTTTTGAGTTTTGCTGCAAACGTTAACACAGCATTAGTTGGAGTCCTTGTTAACCGAGCCGGTTGTTTCTTTGTTTGTTGTTAGTCTAGTGAGTAAGTGTAAATTGCAGTGCCAAGACCACGTAGCATAGTAAAAAAAAATTGTCCCTTAACTGTACCAGTTTTGAACTGCGTGCTAATGGTTGGTATAATTTAGCTGGTTAGAGCATTTATAATAGGAAAATATTTTGTAGTGAAATAATGACAATGGATTACAAAATAGTGGGGTTTTGAAGCTTTTGTCACTTTGTTCTGCTGGATATTAGTATCTAATTCTATACCTGCTTCAGTTTGATCAAATGACAAGAATTTGCAAAGGAGTCGATCAGAAACTTTCGTCCAGTATTCCAAATGCTGTCCCATTTGCAACAGCTAAAAACAATGGCAAACACACAGAATGCTTCATGCACCTGACTAATTGGGAGAGCAATGCTTTCAGTTAGATTCCTTGGCCTGTAAATACATCTCTTCCAAAGGGGCAGAAGGAATTTGTGTGTGCAAAACATAATCCAAATGTGTCTGTACGTTCTTTCAGATCAAAACCCAAGGTTTGGTGACTTCAGTTCATGTTTAGCGTATGTGGGAAAGACCAGACCGAAGCAGGATTTTGACCTCTCTCTTAGTAGGTATTCCCCTAAGGAGTTAGCAGTAATTTACCATCCTACTCTGGTAATAGGATATTGTTATCAGACTTTCTGTAACATAAAAATGCAAGCAGTAGCAATGAGTGCTGTTACGTATTTCTCAACCAAAGAAGTTTGACTTCAAATCTGGGCTTTGCTTCAAATCTAATAAATAAGTTTGTAGCACTAGCAACAAATTCATTCTTAGTGTGTATTGATGTGATCAGGTATCCAGAACTCAATAAACATAAATAAAAATATATAAATAGAATATATAAATATTCTATGAACATATAAATAGATGAATGTGGTCAGATAGAGATGAAAATAAGGTGATTAGTGGTTGAAGTATTTTTTCTAGTTTTTCAAAGTTATGATTGATGCAGTCAGAATCTCATTAATTTTAAAGCTTGGCTTTCAATGGTATATATCTTCTGCAAAGACAAGGGAGGGGGTTAAACCTTCCTATTCTTCTATCACCATTGCTGTCACTAAAGTAATCTGGAGTTTGGACCTAAGAACTGTCTAAAAAGGAATGTATTCTGAGGCCTCGCTCACAGAAGTAGCACCTAGTTGCATGCCATTAACTCGTGAAATTGGAGATTGGATGAGCAGTAAGGCCCTATTCATGATAACCAACAGTGACAGAATCAAGCAACTGACATCTGGAGCTTTCCAGAAAGAGCAAAGGTCAAAGCTGAGCACTCTTTATTGAAAAATAATAAATAAGGATAAGATACTGTATGTAGGCCTTTGTAATGAGAAACATTTCAGTAGGTAGCATTCCTTAAAGGGGGCAGGAATAATAGCATACTAATGTTTGTATTCACAATGTTTTAATAATTTGCAATAGATTCTAATATTCATTATTCCTTCCATTGCCAAATGTTGGAGTCCAGGTTTTACTTTGCTGTTTGTCATTGCTGATTGATCCGTTTAATCACTGGACTATACTAGCTTAGATCAGCTGAATATGCATCTTCTCTGCCATTCTATATCCAAAACCTGCATTATGGAGTTTATTTCATGCTTAAAATCATAGAATAATTTGGTTGGAAGGGACTTTTGGAGGTCCTGTGGTCCAGTCCTCCCTGGTCATAGCAGAGCCAAATTCAGAGTTAAATCATTTGTGGGATTACTGGTTTATTTATATAGTATGATGGGTCTAAAGCCCAGCGCAAGCCTTGGTTTCAAACCCAGGAAGTGCCGCTACTGTGTTTCTCGCTGCTTATCTTATTTTGTGGCCTTTTCCTGCACAGATGCTGTAGAATGAATACTGTAATGACAGTGAAATGCAAATAGTGATCCCTGAGCGGTCCGACTGTTTGCACTCTCCTTAGTCTTCCAAAATCAACCGGCACCGTCTTTCCAGAAGGGCATTGTTGATATTAAGCTGCTAGCAACCTGTTTCTGAAATCCTTGGAGTCAGTAAGACCTTTGCCTAATAAAGGGCTTCAGGCTTTGGCTTCTGTGCAAGTCTTTGTTGGTGAGATACTTTAAAGGCTTCACTGAAAGCTGCCTATTCAGAGTAACATCTCTAGATTTTGCATTTAATTTACTTGAAAATGAAATAATTCTCAAAAATGAGTGGCTCAGTTTGGTCATTGCAAGAGCAATTCCCTCCTCTGTTTCTAAAGCAAGGAACATTCCCCTGCAGATTTTCAGTTTACAAAGGCATAGAACTTGTGAAGAAAACATTACAGATTCAATTCAATATTCAGAAAAATCTCCCCGGCTCCTGGTCTTTTATTGTATTCAATAACAACGGCAGGGAAGCGCATGTTTATAAAAGACGAGGCGGTAGCGCAGACTGTTGCGTAAGCAGGCAGTCGAAGCAATGGGTCCAGCCTCTTGTTAAGCCCAATGCCATTGGATATTTTTTAGTTTCCTTTCCCTGCCTTTGTTTCCTCATGCCATCAAGGTCAGACTTGCCAGTAGTAATGATTCCTGGAATTCGTCCTCATTTGGAACTCTGTCTAAATGCATTTAAGAGAATTTGTCTGTGTTTCAAGGTCACAGACAGCATAGTGAGTCTTAAGCTTAGGAGTTTTGAGTGGCATGGTGCTGCTAAGCTGTGTCAACTGGTCTGAAAATGATTTCCATTCTCAGCCTCACCTGGCAGACACCTTCATTAGTAAACTGCCCTCCAAAATCCAAGGCTTGTGAAATAGTACATTTAAGGCAACTATTAAACTTGCATGCTTCTTAGAGTTATGAATTAGTCACTGCGAAGGGTTGGACTCAGTTTCTTTTACCTGTTCTTGCTTTAGAAAACTTTATATAAGCTGTTAAAATAATTGAACAAAATGGAAGCCAGTCGGTAATTGAGATGTCCGCACTGGGAAGAGGCCTCTACCTTCAAGTACCTGCTAATGTATGATTCAGTTTCAACACAAATACTGTATCTACACACTAAGCTGGGACTGAAAATACAATACATGCTAATTTTGTTCCTACTGAAGTAGTATCGACATCAAAGCCTTTTTGCTTTGCTCACTGGAAGCAAACTTGAACGCGTATTGTATAAAATATAATATGCATACCTTGTATAAAATATGTAAATTTGAAAGGCAGTGATCCCATAGTTAAATAGAAAGTGAAATATGAAAGTTTTCCAATAATGTTATGATAATTGAACTACGTATCCATTCTTACCTGGCTGTGAAATAAATTGCTGTGGATTTGCAGTAAATTCTATATGTTCCTATATTATTAGGGAAGCAGACTTGAAGCTATTTCCAGGAAGATCTTTCATTAAAGACCCTTCATTTAATGATAACAGGCAACAAATGGCAACTATCTCAAAGTGGAATATGGGAAAATAGTAGTAATGTAGTTATGACTGAAGTGTCAGTTGTTGACACTTAATTTCCATTTAAAGTGACCTCACTTTAAAAAAACAAGTCCAGTTGTTAAGGCTTCTAGATTGATATCCTTGACCATGTCAGTTTTGCTAAGTCCAAATCTTCAGCTACTGACTGGGTCCCTCTCCTAGTTTCAGTTCAAAACGATAGTTGTGACGTTCAACAGTAACGCGCACGCATCACGTGGCACAGAGCATGCATTCGTGCACTGCGACTGAACAGTCATCTTGGCATTCACTGGAGCTTATTGTTGGGTTTTTCTCCTCTCTTCATATTTAACAGAAACCTCGTGTTCTTTCTATCTCTCTTCTCTCTTGAAGTGCACGCAGATCAATTCCAGATATGTTGTTTGCCCACTTGTTCTCCATCCCTTTCCTGCAGGTCAAAAGACAACATTTCATACAATCCAGTAACTGGCTGGCAGAGTCTCAAGCAGTGACCCTGAGGGGACTCTTGCCCTGATATTCCTCTCCTTTTTCCCATTGTTCAGTATAGAACAGTGAGTCTTCAGACACTTGGCTTTTCTTGGTTTTGAGTCCTCTTGACTTACAGAGAAACTTTGAAAGATCCAAGGTCTAACAGTTCAAAAAAGAAGAGAAAAAACCAGACTTAAAGCAGTAATTTGAATGTTAGCATTATTTGTGAATGTTAGCATTATTTGGGGGAAAGAAGTGTTTTCTTAACACTTTTAGTGGTAATTCTGTAATTAGCACTTTTCCCCAAAATACCCTCAAGATAATAGAGAATTGGGCTTTTTTTAATTTATCTATCAGGATTTCAGCAGAGGCTATGTGTTTAATTCTGCTACTAGAGTGATTGTGTTATGAGCACCTACAGCACTAATTAAAGAAATCTGGTTCCCTGCTCTGTTTTAAAGATATGTCAACTCCAGTGCAGAAAAAGACCTGAACCCTAAAACGAGCTCTTGATTTTTGATTTCCCCTTGGTAGACACCCAAGGTGCTTCTATTGAATGGAAGTTTGCGAGAGATTAAGAGAAAATCATAGATGTTTGGGGGTACTTTTTAAAAGACCGAAATGCTTACATAACAGAAAAGTATTTGTCTACTTAATAAAAAACTAATGTAGGTCCATAGTAAACCATGTCATTTTATTCATGTTAGGTTTTATTTACCTTTGGTTTTCTTTTTTTCCCCTCTCATGCTTGACCCAGACTTTAAGTGAAAAATACTGCTGAAATATGACATTGCAATTTTTTCCATCACCTGTTTTGTCTACTGAAGGGTTGTCCGATTAAAAAAAGTCTAACAATATTTCAAACATCAAACTCAAACCAACATTATTTTACAGAATTTCTTTTGAACTGTACATTGAAAACTGGATAAATAGTTGTCTTCTGGAGTATTTTTATAGCAAAGGAATGAGAGAGTATCTTCTTTTATAATCAAAGAGAATAAATTAATATTGGAAAGATAAGAAGCTTTCATATATTCTGATGCATCTCTGGCCTGGGGATACCTGGGACTCAGGAGACTTAGACAGCAGCTGGGCTAGCAGAATTCAGATTTCGTACTAGAAGCTGTCAGATAACACGCAAAAAGATGGAAGTGTGGATATGCATCAACCAGAAGGGTTGTGTTGAAACAAGGAGGAACTGAGAGATCCAGGGATACCTCGTTACTGCAGTGAAGGGACATTCTGAGTACCTAGATGAAGAAACATTGCCAAGACCAGATAGCGTTCACCAGAGAGTTCTAAAGGCGGTCAAATATGAAAAATAAGCAACTATTAACTGATTGCTTATCTCTTCTGTCAGCCCATGTTCTAAAAATAGAGAGCCTGGGAAAAGTGACAGGATGTCATAAAGGATAACAGAAAGGGTCTGAGAATAAATCTGATTTCTGAAGCGGTGGCAAATCAGTAAAAATCTGACAAAGTATAGAAATCATTTATGCATGAAAAGAAAGAATCGTATGTGGTTCTTGTAGAGGGGCTCACAGCTGTTCGTAGCAGTCAGTAAACATATGGATATACATTCAATCCAGCTGATAGATCTGAATTTCAAAAAAAGCTTTAGACTAAGTTCCTTATCACAGGTCCTTCAAGAAACTGAGCTGGCAAGGAATGAAACTGGGAGTTAATACCATTAACTGGTATTAACTGGCATGGGAAAGGACTGTTCAGTGTTTCTCCCAATCCAAGCGTTAATAGCATATTTAAAATGAATACAAGTATATTCAGATGCAAAACACTGCTGCAGATGAGGGCAGTGTAACTGGCTTCAAAGAACAGTTAGGTCACTGCACAGAAGAAAAGTCCATCAACAGCTGTTAAATACAAGTAAGGTGTGCCGACTGGCTCAGGGTGTCCCTTTATCGCACACTGCAGGACGTCGGGAGAGAGTCCACCGGGGACGTGTCACCCGATGCTTGCTGTGTTCGTATGTTTTTTCCTGAATTTACTCCTGGTCGCTCTTAGAGACTGTGTGGTTATTTTTATGTCTGTACAGGAATATGAAAGTTGAAAAAAAAGTTGATATTAGAGAAAATGGGAAATAATAAACAGAAGGGCAAGATACGAGTGAGCCATGAAAAAGAGGTATTTGGAAGAGAAATGAAGAAAGGTACAGGCGGGCAGAAGGTGAGATTGCGGCAGGAAATGGAGTGGAAAAACTGGGAGAGGAGAATTTGCAAAAAGGGAGAAAGATTAAATATACCTAAAGGAGAGTGGAGACTTCAAAGGACGATGAATGAATACATGATAGGGGAAATGGAAGCAAATGCTGTGTATCTGAACAGTGGAAATTCACAGTAGTAGAGAAAAGGTTTTCTTGCTTTGTCTTTTGCATTGTATGCAGAGCCTTTGCAGGTCGCCTGGATATGGTAACACGTTATACATGGCTTATTAAGAGAGCATGGTACTTTGGAGGTGAATTTCTCGTGTGCTTGGGGCCTAATCTCCAGTCAGGGCTATTCATTTGTATGCAGTGGAATTTCACTTGTAGCACGATGTCAACCAAACAGCTGTGTTTCTGGGCAGCTAGAGTCACTTCTAAAGTTCAAATTCTGCCAAATTTAATAAGACAGTATCAAATGCATTCAGATCAAAGCTGCCTGCTTTTAATCTTCCTGTTTCCAATTTCAACATGAGTCTCAGGACAGAGTAGCTCAACTGAAAACAAAAATGATATGTATCTCTTTGCATAGGGTAAATCCCTACCAAATTGTCTGCAATAAAGCCTTGCATTTTAAATCAGAGAAGCAACCCTGTTCTAAAATCCTTATTAACTTTAATTCTTACATTACTTACTATTCACATTACCAAAGTACATAAGGGAATAGTCCTTATTACCATACAAAGTTCTTCACAGTTCGGTGTAAACTACTAGCAGAAGTCAATCTAAGGAGAAATTTTTGACCTTATGGAAGAAAGAAGCAAGTTCTCAGCTGGTGTAAATTGACATTCTTCTACTAAAGTTAATGGACTAGGCCAATTAACGGTAGCTGAAGGTGCAATGTTGGTATGCTTTTCTTTTCCTCTTTACAGATCAGTCATTTGCCTTGATACAGTACTCTTTATGCAAATATGTAAACATGCTTAATCACTATGAATTATTAAAAACAGAGCTTGAAAGATAAACTTTCGGCAGAATGTCTAAAGCAGATAAGAGCTGTGCAAATTTGTTCCAAGAAGACAGAGTTCCATAAATTAGGACAATAGCAGGCAAGTAATTAGACACCAAATGAGCTAGGGATGCATTTCCTACCCAGCGTGCATGTGTAAATGCCCTTAACTGCAGATATTCACACACCTTGACAGTAACATTTGCCAGCGGGTGGGCAGAATATGCCAGAACCCAATTTTGCCTTTCTAATGAGGGCAAAACATCTGGAAAGTCATATTTGTTGCTTTAATCTTAACAATATCCATGCTTGCCAACAGATATCCGAAGTATCGAGACCTACCAGCCTAAGGAAACAGGCATAGATCCGATATTCATGCAGTGGTTTCCATGGAGAGTGATAGGGTTTTGCAGGGGCCAGTCAGCAGACATGCCACAAAGGTGTCTGCTAACACCATCCTGTGAAATAAATGGAAATAACTTAAGGTACTGCTCAACGTGTCAAGTACACTTGAATACAACCGAGATACAGCAGGGTGTATCATTTCTCCTGAGACTAATATTATAATTTTTATCAGAGTAATACTTCTAATTAACTGTTCATGTTGTGACAGTTTTCCCTCTCCTGGACCTAATCATTAGACAATATTTTAAATGACATTTTAAGTGTACAGCGTTGAAATTCAATACTGGTATCAAGTCGGAAGTCTGCGTGCTTTATGGCACTTTCAATATAATTTTACAGTACTAACAGTGTAGACTCCTGAGGGAATACACCCAATAAAAAGTGCAATGTAGAAATGTGGCTAACAGATTGGTTGCGCATGTTATCCTGTTGACGTTCTTTACTCACTCAACTTAATGGGCAGAAGTGCACAGTTTCCTGTAGGAAAAGACAGCAGAGTCAGTGCCAGTGTAAATTCCCAGTGCTAATTAGAAAAACATCTGTAGCTATTTGGAAATAGAAGTAATCAAGCTTAATTATGGAAATTTATTTCAAGTAAGACTTTTTGCATATTCTTTCAATTTTTGTTCTATCAAGGAACTACTAATAGAATGGCAGAGAAGAAAAGGGAAGTATCTGTTAATTTTTTGTTAACTAGCATCAGCAAAAACATTAAGCAAATTTGCCTAAGTTTTATAAGTTGCCAAGACACAACTACAATGTTAAAACCCATCTTTGAAAACTTCCTTATGCTGTGCTACTTGTGCTAAAAAAATTAAGGTACATTATCTCTGCACAGAACCTTAAATTTGAACCTTTGTGGTCTAGATACTGGGATTTTGAATGGAAGGAAAAATCTAAATTATTGAAAGGTAGATTCATTATTAAATATTCTCTGCACTTTCAGGTAGCGTATCTCAGATATGGCTTAGAAACATAGGGCTGAAGAGTCATGGTCTTCTGTTTCCCTCAACTCCATGTGTTAGATATTTAATCCAACCATTTCTAGACCATTTTCTCTGAATACACTCATCTACCACCAGGAAATTCCCAGTACCCTAAGCCTGACTTTTGATTACAGGGCAAATTAAAATACCCTGAATATTAGTAACCACAGGAAAAGAATTGGAGAGCTGATGAGGCAGCACCAATGGCCTAATCCTGTAGGACCTGCTGTTATGTTTGAAATTTCCCAGGCATCCTGGTGAATGGATCTTACCCGCAGGGGAATACCTTCAGCCACTGCAGAGATACCTGCCATTCGAGTTAGCTGAGCATGCTAAATGAGCAGGTCAAGGGGAGTCACTCAAGAATTTAAAACCTCTGGGAGCACTGGCCTTCCTTTCGTCAGAGTCGGTCTTGCTGTGGCAATTCAGTGCTTCACAGAAAGGTGAAAATACATCAAAAGTCTACTGATTCATCAAGCATTTAAAAGAAGAGAAGTCCAAACCTGTATATGCCCTTGTAGATAACCAACAGAAGCCCTGAAACATTGTATTAGTACAATATAAATATGGTACAAACGTGACGAACAGACAGCAGTCCACTTTTTTCAATTCTCCTTAGGGATATCAACAAATTACACATCAAAGGTCTCGTATCACAAACTTGATTTATAACTTGAAAATCACCCTAAGCTGCAATATGATTTCTTCCATTAAGTTCTGAAACTCCATTTTAAAACACTATAAGTCCTTTTCCCCTATTATCAGATTAGCTAAGTCATTCCTGAGCTTCCCTCCTTATTCTTTTTCTAATCTACTTGTGTTACTGAAAATAGAGTGTGTAAGGGGGAGGGGATAAAATAAATAGGTGTAAATGTATAATAGGTGCACATCTGTTGTACTGAACTTAAAAAAGCTGACCTTGTTGAAAAGTGGGATATGAATAATATTTTGGGAGACAGTATTGGCACAGGAAGCTATATTCAACAGTTTGGTTGAATAGTTTCAAGGTAAACATTGCTCATAGCTGTGCTGCCTTGCAAATATTTATGAAGGCAATAGAGTTGGAAAAATACATAGGGAACTCCTCTGTCTGCTTATTTGTCTGGTTATGCTTTTGTTCTATAAATACAATTCTGATTTCACTGTTGTATGACAAAGCAATATTGTGGTCACATCAATTGGGTAGTTAACTTTATTGGGTTTTTGCTATAGTTACCTAAGTTTGTTAGGACACATGATTAAAATTTCATTTATAAATCAGGATAGTTGATTTATGTAAGTTTCTGGTTTTCAAATAATTATATTATTTTCCAAGGTTTTTCTTCTCTTCAGCAGCAGCTATACAATTCTTATAACGCCCTTTCTGCCGTCTGTGGAGAATCTACCTTTCACTCTCCAGCCAAGCGTTCGTTGGCTTGTGTGTATCAGAATATTTGCTTAGCTTTTGTTTGCGAATTAAGTGACAGATCTGAATGATGTGACTTCTTAACTCGTGAGAATATGAGTTAAGATTATAGTGATGTAGTGAAATAACAGATTCTGCTTGTAAGTCATCAGTGTTAGCTTTGATAGCTGTGGTGGGCTTAGAAATGGACAGGCAGTACATCTCCATCTAAATCGTTGTGTTTATTGTTCTGATAATTCAATTTGATTTTTACTTGGTATCATTGCTATCCAGTATTTTCTCTGTAATGCCTTATTTGATAGACTTCAATGCCTTTCAAAATTACACAACTAGATGCTTTTTATCCTTGCCAATCAGATCAATTTGGTGCAATCTAGTTGATAGGACTCATAGAAATACACACTGACAAAGCTCTCTCCTGAAGATTGGCACCAATATAATTGTGTACATATTTTCCACATTTTCCAATTATGAACACCCTTCTTCACATGACTGTAACAATGGCTATTTGAAAGATCCATAACCATAACTGAACTCTCTGAGTACAGATTCTCTTTTGTATATGTATATATGCGTGTGTGTGTAAGCCTTGTGTGCAAGATTTCAATTTTTACATAGCCTCCGTGTGCCCTCATTCGAACAGGTCTTGGCAAAACCTTTGAATTGAAGTGCTTTGTTAGACTCTCGTGACTAGTCTATAAATCATAGAAGCCTTCATTGTCTTCGTGGCTTAAGTGGAGACACTTAAGGTAATTCTGAATGTAAACTTAGCTTTCTAGACAGAAATTAACTGGTTTTTTTATCAGAAGATAAATTGGCTCTTCTAAAAGAGTTCAGATGCTTGTAATGGTTATCCAGATTACAGAAGACAAAATCATCCAGACAGTATAATCTGATCATTCTTAACTGAAGTCCAGATCAAGACATTTCTGACTTTCTGTTTTTCTTGTTATTTTCAAAATAGACCTCTGCTAACATGGCTTCCTTGTGCTTAAGTGTCCTTGGATTTCAATGTTAAACATTAAGGATTGGCAAATCAGGTTTCTTGCCAAGATGTATTTTCCTCAGATGCACTACGCAGTCAAGCTTGGAGAATTACAGTCTTGCTAATGATTGCTGTGTATATGGTTGCTTGACACTAGCAATGTCCTGCTTTCTCCCTCTCACTTTTTGTCTCTCCTTTTCACTCCTGTCATGCATACATCTGGAGGCAAACTGAGTACGAATATTCCCATGTTTGTCTCACAGATTAGAACTGGACTTTAACTCAGTCTTTCCCTTTATGAACATTACAATGAACATCCAAATTTACCAAAATATTCCTGCTTACAAAATGTGCCCCATGCATTCTTATGCACAAATCACAGCTTTGTGAGTGTTGACTTCTGCAGATCACCGACACGGGAACTAAATATACCATATGAAGATGTATAGAAATAGAACCTGACTGACTGGTAGTATGCACAAGCACATTGATTTCTGATGATGGGAGTCTGTCTGAAAATGAAGAGTGAAATGCAAATACATATTTCTATATGTAGCAGCGTTATATGGTTATTGGGCTAATAAACCTATTTCACACTGATCTCTGACGGCAGTAAAAGAAAACCTCTTGTTTATTTCTGAGGAACACTGGAAATGGTACATTTCCAATTTTTCACTTGCATTTCAAATTCTCCTAGTATGTCTTACAAAATATCTAAAGGAAAAAGGAAAAAAAGAGGCAAAAAAAAGTTAGAACTCAGGTTATGTGATCTGACCGAGCCTAGAAATTATACACAGTCATTTGCAACCTCTCTGGATCATTTATTTAAGTATTGTTTGAGTCATTATGTTTAAGGCTAGCTTTCATTCACATGTGCGATGAGGACGTCACTACTTACCATCCTCTCAAGGTAGACAAAATTTGCTGATCATAAAGTCAGGTAGGATGTAGCAGCTGGTCTCCTGTGTTCTGTCGCCTGTGCTATTTAAAGCCATATTATCAAGACAATGCTACCTACAAGACAGGAAGATAAACAATTTGAGAGAATAAGCCTTTTATATTGAACTTCTGCATGCATGGACTTATGTCTGTGCTTATGTGCTTTCTTGAATAAGGACTTGTGGGCTTAAACTTCAAATGTGAAAACATTCCTCTCTTTTTCAGTGACATTGATGACTTTAGCCACATGAAACCCTATACGAAGTCAGTGGAGTAGTTTAGATTCTCTAAGCCTCTTTATTAGTTTACCAAGAAGTGCCAAGTGTCATATTTTCTTTTCCTTTGTGCTCATTTGATTACATATACTTGCTGTTTGGTTGCTTTAGATACAAAATACAGAAAGCTGGTCTTTCCCTTTAAACAAATTCAGAAGCTCCAAGCCATAATCAGAGATAATCATTGTGTTTACCTTAGTCTCCTTTCAAAACCAAGCAAATCTTTAAATGTTATTTCACTAAGATACGAAATTATGAATCAGATGGGTGTGGTCAGTCAGTGAACAAGTTAGTGATTCTTAATAGCCACGTAAGCCTCCTGGTTCTCAGCTGTTTAATTTGTTTCAGTTTAATTGCTTCCTGAAATGTTCTGGTCCCTCTTCTCTTCCATAGACATTCATTTCCTGGCTTATCCCAAACTCTCAAATTCCAGCATCTCTGTAATAACCTGTACAGTCTTTGTCTTTCCCTTATCTCCCCTGCAAAAAAACCCTTATGTTCCAAATTACAGCAGTCACCCTGGTCTTACAGAACGTAACTCTCCCCCGCATTCTGCGCTCTACCTCTTAGCTGAGTTCAGCTAGAATTGAATCCCTCATCTTTTTGAAGAGCTTCCCGAAAATGCTTGCATTTCATAGACCAAAAAAAAAAAAAAATCATCCACAGTTCTTGCATCCCCCGCTTCAATTTCAACAAAGATCTACCAAGGGAATCCATTCTCTTCCATGTAGCCAGGAAGTCTGTTCACCCCAGAAAATGGAAGTATAGTCCTGCACGAGGTTTTGGTAGAGCTGTCACAGAGCTTTTGTTTGCGTAGCTTGGCTTGCCACAGCAGAGAGGAAAGGAAAAGGACTGGAGGAAGGCATCCACCTTTGGCCAGCTGAATAACAGTGTCTGCAGAGCATGTCCACCGCTAAGTTGGTGCCTCTTTTCCTCGTTGGCTCGGAGTAAATATTACTTTGGTTTTGTGATTGAGAGACAAAGAACAACAGGAGGAGTAGGAAACACAGAGGTTAGATGTAATATTCCTGTCTTCTTTTATCCCTTCTGTTCTCAGCCTCTTCCCTCAGATGCATTCTGTACCCCTTTTAACTACAAACGCATTATGCTGTTTAGAGTTTCAACTCTGTAGTAAAGACCTCTAAATAGGAAAATGTTTTTAACATTTGGCACTTATCAAAAATACCCTGAAGCCTCTAACAGCCTGCAAAGAACATAATATGAATGAAGTGGACATTAGGGCAATTTAGATTATAATTGATTTTCCTTTTCTTTCCCAATAGACACTAGAGAGTGTGTGTGTACATGTCTGGAGTTTAATGCCATCCGTACAGTCAAAGTGAAAGAAAACTTTGGGCTTTTTGTATATTTTAACAGACCTGTTTCAATAATTTATATTGTTTAAAAGAAACTATCATAGCTATAAGAAAAAGGGAACACCTGACTGAGTTCAAATGCAAAAAGGAAACAACACACCAGGCAGAAGCAGGGGTGGGCTACCCAAGAGGAATATAGACTCATTGCCCAAGCATGCAGGGTTGGAACTGGGAAAACCAAAGCTCAGCTGGAGTTGAAGCTAGTCAGGGATATGACAGGCAGCAAGAGAGGCTTCAGCAAGTGTATCAGCAGCAGATGGAAATTAAGTAAAACATGGTCCCACTGCTCAGTGGGATAGAGACCTAGGGACTGAGGACATGGAAAAGGCTGAGATACTTTGTGCCTTCCTTGCTTTGGCCTTTCTTGGTAAAGTTTGCTTTCAGGCCTCCCAGGCCCCTGCAACTAGAGGCAGAGCCTGGGGGAGTTAAGTAAAGCCCACATCAGAGAAGGACCAGATTAGGGACCACACATGCAAATCGGAGGTAGAGAAGTCTGTGGCATCGGGCGGGCTGGATCCAAGAGTGTTGACAGAGGTAGCCAACCTCAGTGCGAGGTTGCTGTCAGTGATCTTTGAAATGTTATGCTAATTTTGGGAGATACCTGAGATTGCCCTCTATGATCGGCTCCATGGATGAGAAGACAGTGAGAACAGTGAATGTTGTATACGTTGATCTTAGAAAGGCCTTCAACACAGTCTGCATAGTGTCTTTATTGCAAATTGCTGAAATATGGACTGGATAGATGAACTGGGGGGGGGGGGGCAGGGCGGGAATTGACTGGACACCAGGCTCAAATGGTGGTGATCAACAGCACAAAGTCTAAGTGGTGGCCAGTTACTAGTGGTGTTCTTTAGGGACTGATGCTGGGGCTGATACTGTTTGATGTTTTTATAAACAACCTGGGTTTATAAACAACCAAGTGCGATGGAGTGCGCCCTCAGCAATTTGTGGATGATAACAAATAGGTAAGGTGGTTGGCATGCTGGAACTTAAGGCTGCTATTCACTTGGACCTCAACATGCTGGAGAAATGAGCTGACAGAGACCTTATCATACACAGCAAAGACAAACTCAAAGTCCTACACCAGGGACTGAATAATCCAGTGCATCAGTCCAGTCTGGTCATCAACTGGATAGAAAAGAGTTATGCAGAAAAGGACCTTGGGTCCTGAGGGACAAGTTGAACATAAGCAGTAACTGTAACTGTGTGGTGAAGGCAGCCAGTGGCGTACTGAGCTGCATCAGCAAGATGCAGTAAGTGATTCTTCCCCTCCGTCAGCACCGGTGAGACCACATCTGGAGCACACTGTGTTGGAGCCCCCGGTACAAGAAAGACAATGATGTACTGGAGCAAGTCAAGCAGAGGATCAACAAGAGGGTGAAGGGCCTCAAGCACATGATGTATGAGGAGAGACTGGCTGAGAGACCTGGGTTTATTTAGCCTCCAGAAGAGAAGGCTTGAAGGGAGATCTTCTTGCTGTCTACAGCTGCCTACTGGGAGGGTGTTGAGAAGATGGATCCAGACTCTTCTTGGAGGTGTATGATGAGAAAACAAATGGCAACAGACACAAGTTGCAACATGGGAAATTCTGGGTAAATACAATGACTCATTTCTCAGCCGTGAGGGTGGTCAAACACTGGAACACTTTGTCTGGAGAGGTTCAGAAATCTCCATCCTCGGAGACAGTGAACTGGACTGGACACATCCCTAAGCAACCTGCCCTAATTTGACCTTCTCTGAAGAGCGGTTTGGATGAGACCATCTTCAGAGGTCCCTTCTAAACAAAATTATTTTGTGATTTTTGTAATAATTTGATTTTTCGTAAGTGAGTGTAATTTTGGTCTTCATTTTCACAATCTCTGAGGCATCAGTAAAGAAGGCAGTGTCAATACCAATGGAAGGTAACTGCCTGATACCTGTTAAAGATTTCAGTTGAGCTTCTGTTGAAAATAGATCTTTTAAAATTCATCCGTTGTAATTTCTATAATTATTTTGAACATTTAAGAGTATAAATATTACATCAAACAACAAAACAAAATTTGAAAATCTAAGATTTTGTTTATATTTGGGCAGGTGTATTATTCTTTACATAGCTTTCCTCAACACACTGAGTTGCTTCAGTCATTTTGGTAGGAATCATTCAGCATTGCAGTCGGAGGAAATCCATCTTGGATGTGGCATATCAATAACACTATTTTCACTGTGTACTTTCCAGTGTATATTTCCAAGAAAACAAAAAAATAAACATTCTTTCAAGGAAATAAGCACAGTTCTTTTAGCAAATAGCATATTTTCTTCGGATGCAAGTCAATCAATATATACTGTCATGCATTTTAAAGCACTTTCAAGAGAACTTTTAATGAGCCTAATGCAATTTGTCACAGTTAAGTCCTGTAACTCGTTATTCAAAACCCTCCCGTTGACTTTCTGTTGAGTCATTACTGTGTGAGGCCTTTGCTGCTATGCTTGCTGTGCTTTAGAACAGACAGCCACGGTGTTCAAGAAATCTCCTTGGCTCCATTTGACTTGGTATTAATACTGGGAGGAAGAAAGAATGTTAAGGGTTATGCTTCTTAAGGGATTATTTTGTGGTTTAAGTTTAAAGTTCCATTCACTTTCTTTGAAAAAATAATGCTTGGTTGTTTTTTTTTTTTATTAAAAAAGACAGGAGATTGCCATTAAAGTAATTTCTGTATATTGCTTTCTATAAATTTTCTGCTGTACACATACCTTGTTTTGAGTGAGCAGACTTGTTATAGAGTGAAGGTTGGATGAGCTGAGAAAGTAGAAATGCGCCATAACCCAACAGCTGGAATTCTTTTCTTTAATTTACTAATTGTACAAGGTTAAATACTAGTTTTGAAAATGATGATATTTTCATCTCCTTTTTTTTGAGAGAGAGAGCACGTCAATTTTAGAAAAAATGGTGATCCTTTCTAACATTCAAGTCTTAGGAGTAAGGGACAAAGACACTTTAATTTCTTTACATTTATTGAAATGTTTGCATTCATAATAGCTTTAAATAATTATGGAGATGACAGAAAATGGATTTTGTTGTTATTATTGTTGACTAGAGTTCATTCTGATTTATTATATGGAATTCTTTCTAATACTAACATAGGTTGAATATGCACTGCTATATGAGTGCTTTCCACTTATAACAATGTTAAGGGTTGCTAACTTCATTTGAACTGCAGGTACAAATTATGTGCTACAGATAAATTAGCTCAGATTCAGAAAGGAGAGAATGTGTGTGTTTACATTGTAGAGAGTCTTTGTTATTTCTTTCTAAATTTGGGAAGACAATCTACTGGCAATCTATTTCTATATTTGTCTTTTTAAATAGGAATAAGAAAGCTAAATACTCTGTAAATCATGACCACCTGAAAAAACAGATACAAAGTTCTAGTCTACCACTGAGTTAAAGATGCACGTACCACTTCACTAAGTGAAGCTATCCAGTTTGCCCAAATGGGTATGTAATTTGAACAGTTTATATATATCTCATAATAAAAGCAAGTGGCATAGCTAATCTGTTAAAGAGTGGAGGGACTACTAATCACATTGCTATGTTTACTTTTAAAGTATCAGAATGACCATGTGATTTTCCCTCTTTATCCTGCCTTTCTTGCATCTTGTCTTCATCTCATACATAGTAAAAAATGCAGCTGATAAGGAAAGTACCATGGTACATTTTTGGAGTCACATGTCTTTACAGTTATTATAAACTGAAAATGTAAGAGAATAGGTAAAAAATTGTTAATCAGTTCTATAGTTCATAATGCTAAGAATTTAAAATTATTTACTATGTCTTTTTTGCATAAAATTCTAATAAGCATAAGGACAGCTTTTACTATGAATTTAGTGACTGTTTCTAGGGATTCCATTAAGCCCTACAGAATTTAATGTACTTAATTTCATTTCATTGCTCAGATAATATAATTTTCTGTGAATTTAAGAACAAAAATATGATTAATCAACGTGCAAAATATGAAAACGTTTAAAATAACTCTTTAAACACCCCATTTTTTTTTTTTTTCAGTTTGCCCATTAAAGGAGCAACAATGTTGATCTTTAAATCCACCTGGCATATTTAATGGGCAACCTTAATTTTGACCTACAGAAACCATCTATACAGTGGTATACTTATCACCAATGATTAATATGCTTAAGGTAGTTTTGGAAGTCCGAAAAATAAATTTAAGGTGTTCAAAACCTAGAAGTTACTGGTAACAGAAGTGTCAGAATAGACATTTAAAGATGCACTGAATATCTGAATGCACTTCAAATCAGATCACTTTTCAAGTTTTAAATATGCAGAAGCATTTCTTAGCAGCAAAGCTCCAACAAAGTCTTTGCAACCAAGAGATAATTCTGTTTTCTTGGTAAATCTCTGGGGAGGTTGGTACTCTCTGTGGTTATAGTTGATACAGGGTAGCAGGAGCTAAGGGAGAAAATTGGGAATACTGGAGAATGTGCAGTGAATGGCATGAAACTGGAAATAGCATGTTTAAGGTACCTAAACCAAAACTCAGTTCCAAACTGGTGCAGTTTACCACAAAGTGATGTATTGTGGTCATACAAACGGTAGCTCACAGTGATTTTACGTGGGGGAGGTTAGCCACTCAACACTAAATGCTTTCATTTTGGTACCTTTGTTAACTGGACTGAAAAAAAAAAAAGTTGATTAAAATATAAATCTCTTAGGTGGAAGTTGGTGGAAGCAAATCATGTGAATCTGTAGCTGAATTGGTCCAACGACTTCTATGCTACTATTTTCGCTTGAAGTAAATTCACCTTAGTGATATTGTAGCCAGAACTTTGCAGTACATAAAAATACAAAATAAGTTCATGTAGGAGCAGCAAATAAGATTACACAATTAATGCCAACAGTGTAATCTCCACACTGTACATCTCTTAAAGGCAGTAAATAGTGATTGAATCTTTCATGCTGCTTATATCTCCCTAAGCATAATTATCTCCAGCAGTCTCTAGACATTTTTTATCTTCACGGGGGATTTTTGGTAGAAGTGAAGTAGCAGTAACTTTGAAAATCTAGTGTACATTTATTCTCTTTGTTATAAAATAGAAAACCTATGAATAGCCTGTATTATATGGGTAGTGTAATGTACAGATTTGCTGCAATTTGATCATTATGTGGCTTTCTGTATTTTCCATCATATCCAATAAAATAAGATTGAAACTGCAGTAAAGTGTTGGATTGACTTAAATTAGCCAAGACGGGTAATAATGATCGTTCTCAATGCTTCTCACCATGTCAGTAAGTGACAACTGAAACTTGCTGCTATTGCTCTTGTTTCCAGTTATTTGAAGGAGAATTTTGTCTAAACAGGAAGATCAGGACAGCTTTTGAGTTTATTTCAAAACAAACAGACTTCTTGCTGGTTTCATATTTTAGGGTTTCAGCCACTCATGCACCGCTCTTTTTTCATGGGAACTCACCTATAAAGGTAATAAAACCTTCAATTAAAAACAGCAGAAGACATTTTCATTGTTTTTAATTTGTCAGATGATAGTCAAAATATTTCATTAATTTGTTTAACTGTTCCTCTGCCAGGAGCAGAATTTCCTTTCTACTAAGAAACATCAGAGCGTAAAACTGTGCTTAAATGCTTCATAAGTGAACTGTTTTTCAAACAATATTTTTTTGTTTGTGTCCCGTTTCATTGTGTTATTTATATTAACTTTCTTACAATCCCAGTGTCCTGGTTTATTTTGATCACTGCCAGTTTCTAAGCAAAGGATTAAAATGTATCTAAAATTTTCTCTTTTATTTTAAAGTAGTTGTTTGTCTTCTTGTTATACTTTTCCTGAGGACTCTTTATTTACGTCTTAAGTGGCTGACTAATCTCAAACTCCATTGAAGTAGGCAGGAATCGGAAGTGTTTAACAACTGGCAAAATCAAGCAGTTTCTGAAGAAAAGGCAGAAAAGCCACCTTAAGCCTCTTTAAAAAGTGGACTTCCCTCAGTGGAGCACTTGTTTATATATGGCACACTTTCCATCAAGCAGAGTTGCTGCTTCCACTTCAGCATAAAATAAGCTGCTTTTATAACATGAATTACCAACCATTTACATCAGTTCTTGTCAAAATAAGGATTTTGCAATACACGTGTGTGCAAGAAAATAAATCTTGCTGTTCATCCATTTTTTAAATATCAAGATAGCAAGAGGATCCATATTTGCTATTATTTTGTGAAAAGAAACATACATTTCCTATATCAGTAAATTTCTGATGGTCTCGGAATGCAAACATATCAAAATAGTGAACTCAGTTTATTGTATTTTTTTTGTGAGCCCACACAAATACTGACATTGTAAAACCAACAGTATGCACAATTGAGCCACTCACAACGCACGGGAAGCAGAACAGCGAGTCAAATAAAAGATGGGCAATTAACTGTGCATTGAGTAGAGAATGCCTGATTTATTTCTGTTGTGATTTGGACAAGTATCAATTTTAGCATCTATGTGTATTTTTAATACTATTTTACTTACTTTTTTCCCCTTATGCTCCTCCTTTTAAGATGCTACCATACCCTGACTGTAATATTTAATCTCATTTTCCCAGCAGACAAGAATATTTTATTTCAGCTCAAATATCTGGGCAAACATTTATCCAATCTACAGAAGAACTTCAGAGAGAACCATAAAGGGGGGGAAGTCATTATGTTTCACGCAGTCATGGAGCTGGAAGAGACATCAATCTCATCTTCCCCCTGTCTAAAAGCAAAATCAGTAAAACCAGTCTCATGCAATAATTACATTTGTTCTCTTCCGCCACCAACACATTGTTCATCTTGGGAAGTTTTGGTGTCTGGGGTATATGCTTGGGTTTGTAATGTCTAGTATGGCTCTTGGGGAAGCTAGGTCTGCAGCAGCAGCTTTCAAATAGACTACTATTGTACCTGGTTTGCAACAGGTCTTTTTTCATTGAAGATTTGTACCTGAGAATACTAAGGCAGTTTCTTTTCTGAATATAGAAGTCTTTTTAGATTGTCAGGAATCATTTCTTTTCTGTTGCAGTGTTATCTGAACTAGGGTATGAAGTTTAGCCATTTAAACAAACATTGGTATTTAGGGCGTGTCTTGTGGTATTTATTAAGACTGACATGATTCCCTGTGAATGAAAAGCATGCTTGTGTTCTGCTTAATTAGTTAGATTTCCTCCCAGTAGCAATATAGTACATGGATTTTTTTTAAAGTGTAGTCCAGGTGGTATGTGATCTGAGAATAGAGGTGGGCTATGTGCGTATTTCCTCCTAGCTGAGCTTGGGTACAATCTGCCAGACAATCTCTCCATTTGGGAATGACATGTTCTACGTGTTTTGCAGGAGATTACCTTGAAAACAGGAGCGATACCATGTCTGTAATTACCTCAGGGGGAAAAAAAAAAAAAAGAAAGAAAAAAACCTACCTGGCCTTTAGCATTGAAAAGTAAAAGGAAAGGCAAAAGATGCCTTAGTTAAAGGTGAGACATACCTCAGGGCCCATTGCAGTTCATTTCAAACAACTGAACTGGTACCACCACCTGGCAACCTGAATGCCCGGGTTACAACAGCGCTGTTTGCCAGCAGTAACTGGAAGGCCCACATATATTTGAATCCTTTGAATTCTGTAGCCAGCCATTGGGAGAAGCGTCTCAGAACAGTTTTAAAGTATACTGTTGTTGATGGTTGGACTTGATGATCTTAAAGATCTTTTCCAACCTTAATGATTTTGTGAATCTGAGAGAAGCCCTGAATCAACAAAGCTGGTAAAAAGGGACGATTATACTGTAGTCTTATCCTTCCTTTGTTGCTGTCGGTAATTTTCCTGTGTGCTATTAAAGATAGTCTGCCTTGCTCCTGTTCCTGCTTTTGTCAGTGCCTTCATAACTGTGTGTCCTCTACTTTTTTCTAGGCTGTCATCCTAGCCATTTAATATCTTGCAAAATAGTATTTGTGCAAGTTGCATTGTGGCTTGAAGATAGTCTGTGCACAGCTAGTTGCTCAGCTTTTATTGTCTGACTATCTTTTGGGCTTTTTCTTACTGAGATTGTTACATTATCTTCCTGTTTCTTTCCTTGACGACCAACTTTTAAACAATACCAGTATAATTACATGTTCAGATCACCTATTATGCTATACATGACCTATATCTATGGCTAGGTCACATAACCCTAGAATTATTACATCTAAACCTCAGGTGTGCTGCAGGTAGCATTTCTCTGGCACACGGTAAAGGAAAACTGTAGTACTGTATTCGTATTCTTCGTACCTCAGGTAGAGACGTCCTAGAAGCTTCTTTTTAAAGAACTAAATCCTGTCAGGAACTGGTAGGTACTGAATCAGCATCAATACACTGAAGTGAAATCTAACTGAGGGTTAAGGAATGATAGTATACAGAGAGACTGAAAAATCTCAGTGCTTTTCCAGAACTGGCTTCAATTTATAAGCAGACAGCTGGCAATAAAATATTTTTAGAGAAGAGGGTCTGGCTGAAGACCAGATTTCCAGAGGAGACAAAACAAATCAGGAGTTGTACCATGGGTAGAAAATGCTGCCAAGTCTTGTAAGACCTGGTTAAACTTTTTCATCGTAATATGAATGACGTGTACAGAGAAGATTCTGCAAAGTCCACCAGAGACTTCATTAATGCTAGCCTGTTTTACCTAGAGGGCTCATGTGTGCCCCAGGAGTGCCAGAAGTACAACATCCTCTTGTTCTAAGCTGTAGCATTAGTACATTGTGCTTTTCTCTCTGTGTGTAGAGACATTTGGGCTTTCAGGTTAGTAATTTACATTTGTTGGGATAGAATTCACTACCTTGCGTTCAACCTCTGTGTTTCTATAAATGAAACAATGAAGGCAAAAGTAAAGATTAATTTATTAGAAAATGCCTCGTTCAAGAAGTTGGTGACTTTCTCTGCAAACACACACAGAAAAATTGTAGGTCCCATTCTGGTTTGTCTTTCTGCACTCTACCGAGCTGGGAAGCTCTGAAGTCGTGTTTATTTTCAGAACAGTTCATTCGCTTGCTAGGCATGGGATCCAAATGTCTTGGCAAACCCCATCCTTAGTCCTCATATTCCCTAATACAGAATTATGACAGCAGTTGAAGTGTGGCTCTGTTGAAACCTCCGGTACTGGTCCCTTATTCCTTCAAAAACTTAGAAAATATATGTGTGTGCTTTTTTGACCATTTCTGTAGCTTTACAGAAATGCAGTGAAATGAAAAAAATATTCCATTTTAACTCATGCTGTTCATCCCTTCTGCAGTTTGTTTACTTTGGTTTATTTCATGCTCTTGGAGCAGGAAACTTCCAGTTTTCCAAAGTTATTGCCTGTGTTCCACTTCATACTAAGGCCCCATTCTGGTCTGACTGAAACAAGCATAACAGTACGACAGGGAGTTTGGGTATGTAGGTGTATTGAGCTTTTCTTGTCGTGTCTTTTCCTGTTTATTAACACACGAAACATCAGCTATATCTTCAATCTAAGTACATTGGTATGCACTGAATTTGAGTTTTGTTCTGTGGGTTCAAAATAACATCTTGTAACTCTGTATGATAAGTATAGAAAATTTGAAGATTACTTGACCCTTGAACAATACTGTGCTGCTATTTATCCTGACAAATAAAGAATTTTGTTTTCTTCCTCTCATTCCACATAGGAAGGATCCAGGATGTATACTTGAAATACCATGCAGATAAAAATCACTGTCAGACTTCAGATCAGTCACTTTTTCTATTGATTGCTAGATTCTGCAGCTCCCATGCAACTAGTTGAAGACAATATGGACTACCAGTTAGGTATCTAAGACAATAGTTACTTTTTTTTTTTTCCAAATGAGGTTTATTTTTTCATTTAAAAAAGTAAAATATCAAGTACCATCTGTATACAAACAGCAGCCCATCATTAACTTACAAATAAAACGAAAGGCAAAAATAAAAATATAATGATGAGGTTTTCTCACAAGCTGTGGAGAAAAACTGTTGTCACAATAGAATTTGCAGTATATTTCAAAGAAAATCTGAGTCTTTCACATAGGGATACAAAATAACCTCTAATTGTATATTCAGAGTCTAGTATGATATTTCATTCTTAGGTCAGATCTCAGAAACAGGTGATGCATCAGATGTTTAATGACATGCTCTGACTGTATGGTCTTTCATTATTATACCACGAACCTGAATGTATTCTTCCTTCAGCTTCCTTTCTTATAATGTCTTTGATAGAACCTTACTCAGGTGATTGGAAGAGAGACATAATAGATCTTGACACTGGAAAGGAAATATTGGTTCTATTTCATAGGTATTTTATTATACCTATAACTTATTTATTAGATTTATTTTATTGTATTGAAGTGACTTCTAACATAGAAAGTAGCATGAATCAAAAATACAGATTTTCTAATTTTTCTTGCAAGTTTGAATTAAGATCAGGAGCTGGATCTAGAATTTTGGCTGTCCCGTGTTTGGTAGGTCAGAATGAAGTCCTGGAAACAAATTTCCTTGAACTCTGGGGAAAATTCAGATTCAATCCATGTCTGACCTTTGCAGGATAATCTATCTCTTTGTGGGCTTAAAATGTGAAAAATAAAATGGCAAGATTCAGATTCTGTACGGAAGAAGTCAGAAAGATGTAGAGATTAGAGGATAAGGGAGTCTACCTGACTTTAAGATGCATTTGTAATCATAAGCATCAACATTGTTTTAAACTGTCCAAACTGCATTTTGTGTGCATTTTGAAAACGTACACATCATCTTGTCAGCAAGAAAATCAATACGGTGCTGTCCAAATTGTTCATCCATTATTTAGCCTTTCTAGTGACAGCATTACTGTCAGCCTTGGTAATAGAACTTGATTTAATTAAAATTTCATTCACTGTAGGAAGGATGAGGAAGTGAATCATGTCTCAAGAATGGAAATCTGGAAGGGGAAGGCATTGTCCTGTGTGTTGAAATAGCAACCGCAAGGTACTAGGTCATTTCCAGGTTTACGTTTGAGGCAGAAGCTTTGCCCCAGGTGACTCGGACTGGAATTGCCTAAAATATCCACGTCCCACCAAAATTAATGGGCATTTGGCTGTATACCTAATAGTTGAAAAACAATGTAGGTGTTATATACAAGGCTTATCTAGTTGCTTTCCCATGTGCTAAACTCTTTACATAAGAGTATGTTTATTAACTGCATTCTGAAAAGTTTGTCTAAGCTATGGCAACAATTCTAAAGCAGAAAAAAATTGGTGGTAGAGAAGGCTAGTTTGTGAGAAGCATATGATTCAAAAACCCCACCATTTTTCCATTCCCTGTGGATAGTGAATTGTTTTTGGAAATTAGCTCTTTGCATAACTATCTGTCACAGTAATAGCATGACTGAAATGCCTTGACACCCAGTCAGCCTCACAGACGATTTATGCAAGGTGCTGCACAAGTGCATAAAACCCCCTCCTCTTCCAGTTCCTTACATGACTAGAAACAGCAAAGGGAGTAGCAGGAAGACGGGCAAACAGAGACATATGAGTGAGCAAATTATAGTCTTCATCCATTGATAGATATAGCAGAATTCAGAGTCCCGAACTGACTAATGCTCTGTGTTCACCACTTTCTTGGGTCATAGAGGAAAGCTTTATTTATGTAGTTAGGTTAGGAGTGGCCGCCACCTCCAGCCGCTCCAGCCTGTGACTCCCTCCTACCCCAGTGCAGCCCAGGCTGGGGACCCAGGGACCTGGGGTCTCTGCCCAGGCTGAAGGACCCGGCTGCTACTTTCCTCTTTGCAGGTTCAACTAGTAGCAAAGCTGAGAACATGTGCCAGAGACCAATAACTGCGTGCTAATATAGCATAGGTCAAGAACTGATCCTTAGATGCAGGGAAGCTGAGAATCACATGTTGAAACGCCTCTGTGGTTAGTTCTCAAATGCTATCAAATATTGGTAGTAATTTGTTGGAATATGTTGCTGAATCTAATCGTATGTTTGTGGCTTAGTTATTTGGATCATACTCTTTTTGATGTGAAGAATGAATTGTGACTTTAAGTTTTGATCTTATTTTTCAGCTAGTGCTTGAAGGATGGTGGATAATCTTTCATTATATTCAGATATATCCATGTAATGGCCTTGGCTTTGCTGGGTTTACATGAACGTTACTAAGAGTTTACCTCAGTGTTGGCAACCTTGAATTTAATATTTAAAACAAAGGAATTGTGGAAGTGCTTTGAACAGGAAGATGATGCACAGGTTTCCTGCACAGCTCTGCTAAAACACTGAAGATCTAAACAACCATGTGCTTGGTGTTGGTTTGGGGTTCTTGCTGAGAAGGAGTTAAAGGGTAGTTTCAGCAACAGTTTGAAAAACAATTATACTGGAAAAGTGAGCTGTTTAAATATAATTCGAGAAAGCACTTGATAGGAACCTGCAAATACTGTGCTCGCATCCACCAAACAACAGAGGATAACTTGCACTCTCTGTTGTCTGTAAAGCCTCAGATGCATCAGTTTAATCAGTCACTGGAAAGAACAAGTTAAAAAAAGCAGGAGGCAGGTTTCTGAAAGCCCTGTCCTCTTTTCATCAGATAAGTCACTAGCCAATGCACACATTGGGAAGAGAGTATAAATCCTACAACTTGACTTTTCTGCCAGTCCAAAATAACAATTCCCACAGTCTAGGATTAGCGCAATTTTGGTGGGGGGCAGTTGGTCTGATGAGGTTATTATGCTCTAGTTAGGCAATTGGGGGATCCCTAGGAGTTTTTCCTTCTCCAGCTGGTGTGTATGTGTGTGAGGGGGTTACTTACCTTTCTCATAGCAGTTTATGGCTCCCTGCGATAGTGGCACAATTTTGCTCCAAAGGTGATATGACCTCAAGTTAAGCCTTTGCCCAAATTCTTGAAATACCTGTCAGAGCTAACTTTTAGCACGGTCACTGCTTAATTTCGATAACATCCCTGATTAATTCTGTGGTGCCACCAGTGAACTCTGAAGTGAGAGCTTACCAAAGTGAGTGAGGGAAATTCAGGAGCTCCCAGCAGTAATTTTAGCTGATGGGCAAGACTTTTTTTGAAAATTTAAAAAAAATCACTGGTCATATGAATGTTCTGGCAAATCCTTTCGGTTAAAATGGGTCTTAATTATATTTTGGGGAAGACTTACATCTCTCTGGGGTTTTTTTTGTAATAGGTGCCACATTAAGCAGCATCTGTCCTTGACCCCCAGTTGCTTGTTTCTGCCCTCTATTCATTGCCTCCTGTTTTAGCCAATCCAACTATTTGTGTGGCATGTGATAAACTGTATTCAAAATTATGTTCATTCCTTTTTCCTGCTGCTGTTCAGACAATATTGGTTTGATAATCTGTTACTCTTCTGTCTCAAAACATAGCTGTTTCCATGCTATTGAAGAAGGCAGTAAGGCATTGGGTATTGGAAGCTGGGTGGGAAAATGGGAGAAAGAATGGGAGCTGCATAATCTGTCTTGGCTACCAAAACAAGTGTGTGTGATTTTCTTACCCTTGCCAGCCAAGAACTGCATGGCTAGTCACCTTCCTAGCCGAAATCTGCAAAAACGTTATGCATTTTTCAGACTTTTTACCTTCTTTACCAATGAACTGTTGTTAGCCTCTCTCCCTTCCTTCCTGCTCTCATCTTAAACAGATTCTGTCTAAATTATTTTCTTGAAGCTTTTTCAGGGAGTTCATTGTTAAAGATTTGTAAGTAGTCAATGAGGCTCTCCACTGTCTTATCGAGGACATTTTTCTCAAGTAAATTGACACAGTCACTTCTGAAGGGCATTCAGTTAAACAATTACATACAAACACCCTCTGTCTCCCTGCTTTTTAACCTGAGTCAAGACACTAATTCATTCTTATCTCTTCTAAACCACCTTCAGAAAGATAGGCAAATGAACGTATTTAGAGCATAAATGAAAATACTACAGAATGTCCTCAGATTCCTCAGAAGTGGGCCAGGACATTAGATTTTAGGGCTAGTTTTAAGTTTGCAGGAAGTTTCCAGCACAAGTATTCATTGCCCAGGAAGCCTAGTTCTAGAGAAAGCTGAACTGGAAATTCACTTCATGGAATCCACGGAATACATTTTTCTCAGAAAAATCTGAGAAATGGGAATGTAATTCCTAAAATATAGCAAGGAGATTAAACCTTTTTCTCTTCCCTTAATCTTTGAATGAAGAGAGAAGTAATGAGAAACAGCAATAGAGGGCTGGGGGAGGAGAAGGGTAGCAGAAGACTTCCATCTTGTAGACAAAAATTAATGAAAGAATCATCAGCTCTACTGTATAAATCCTTGCAGGTAGTTGCCAATGACTTAAATCAATAGCATTGCAATGTAGTCTAATAGCTGTATAATATTTCTTTCCCACCTTGCCTTTTTTTTCCCCCATCTAGAAGACATGTCTCTTTCTGTGAAAAAATACTGGCTTGAGTACCAGTATATGAAGTTAATAATGCTCTTCATTCTGCTGCTCTACAGGGTTTCCTACACAGATGAATGACTCGGATCACTTGCTATTTCAGCATTCATTTCAAGGATGCATGCAGTTTATTCACGTGGATGATCAGCTGGTGGATTTGCACGCAGTGGAGCAAGGCCAGCTAGGAAGCTTTGCCAATGTCACCATTGACATGTGTGCCATTATTGACAGGTAAGTTGCGGAGATATCACTGCCACTCTGATACACTGATAGCTGTCCTGAATATTCTGAAAATACACAGTGATACAGAAAAGGTGGTTCTGACACTGCCAGTGATCACGTCAAGGCAGTGCTACCTTTTTAGCAGTGGGAACCATGCTTAGATGATGGAGATGATGGCTTTAAGTTGTAGATTGTGCAGGGTGCAGTGGAAAGCGTATCTTCAATCTCCCTGCTCTCAGGCAGAGGAGGAGGTGAAAAGCTCTTGTAAATCAAATTCAGCCCACAGGTCAATAATATGGCTGCCTTGGAGAGAGGGAACTCTCCTGAAAAGTCACACATTTTGTCTGTTTCTTAAATGACTGTTATGGAGATCTTTTTGCAACTAGAAGTTGTGCTTCCTGGCTTCAAGTGCCTTCTGGCTTCACTAAATTCCACAGAGAACTAAAATAGGTCCATACGCTTGCACAACTGTGCATGCAGTAAATGCTCAAACTTTATTAAAATAATCCTTAGTGGTTTGGTTTTTTCCAAACTGAGGAGACTAATTCAGAATTATGGCAGGCTTTTGCTTTGAGCCTTGCCTTTTCAACCATGTACCTGTGTTAATTTCTGTTGTTCCTCATTAATGGTTACTTTTTTGTTGGCAAAAAAGAAGTTACTAGAAAAGACAGGGAAAGAGCAAGTAGCCCAACTCCTGAATGCAGGCAGCTTGGCTTATCATGAAAATTACCTACATATTAAACCCATTGCAAGTCTGCTGGAAAGCTGAAAATGGCTTTTTAGAATTCTGCTTTGAAAGAAGCAAAGATTACAAGGTCGTAGAACCCTAGAATAATTCAGGCAACAAGCAACCACTGTAGTTCAAGTGGTCCAAGCCCCGCTCAACGCAGGGCCAACTTCAAAGCTACGTCAGGTTGCTCAGGGCCACGTCCAGTCATATTTTGAGCATCTCCAAGGATGGAGATTCCACAGGCTGAGTGACTCTGGATATCATCAGCAGAGATCTGCATAGTTAGGGTAGAGAAATGCACGTGCTTTTAATTTCCTACTGTAAGTTAAGAGAATCTCAAAGAGATAAGTGCTACTGTGAAAAAACAAAATATGGCATACTGCTTTGGTCTCGCAAAATGCCTTCTCTTCTTGAAATGTAGACGTCAGTTTGCACTAAACAAGTTGTGGTGGGTTGACCGTGGCCAGCAGCTAAACACCCGTCCTACCTTTTGCTCACTCCCCTCTCCCGGGAGATGGGGAGAAAACCAGAAGGAAAGCGAAAAGAGTGGTGGTTTATGATGGCAATTTAATAAGAAAAGCAAAAGCTGCACAAGCAAGCAAAGCAAAAAGAGGAATTCATTCAATACTTTGCATCAGCAGGCAGATGTCCAGCTGCTTCCTGGGAAGCAGGGCCTCAGCACGTGTAACAGCTGTTTGGGAAGAGAACCTCCATAACCGTAAACATCCCCCCTTCCTCCTCCGTTCCCTGACTTTTTATTGTTGAGCATGACATTGTGTAGTATGGGATATTCCTGTAGTCAGTTTGGGTCAGCTGTCCCAGCTGTGTCCCCTCCTAAGCTCTTGCCCACCTCAATCCTACTGGCCTTTGTGGGGGAGAGTGTGGAGAGAGAGCCTTGATGCTCTGCAAGCCAAAGCACTGGTGTGTTACCAACACTGTTTTAGCCCCAGCTGGGAAGCACCGCACTATACGGGCTGCTATGAAGAAGATGAACTTACTAACTTCATCCCAGGCAGACCCAGTATACCTTTTTAGTAATGTCAGTGTTAAGGAGCATGCTTTGTGGCGTACGGGTGAGTTATTCTGGCGTGTCAGGCCATTTCGGGTTGCTGCTTCTCATGGACCTGCTGAGGGTGGAAATCATGGTGAAAAGAGGAAGTGAAGAGCTGCTGTTGTAGAAATTTGTTCTATCCCCTCACAACTGTAATTAGAAGGGCCTCATGTGGTTAGTATTTGGTAGTATGAACTGCTTAGTTTTATTTTGAATATTTGTTTTTGGAAATGTAAACTGACTTGGAAGAAAGGATGTGAAGATACATCTAATTAAGTCTCCGCTTTTTCCCCAGGGAGTAAATCTAAGCTTATGTGACAGTTTGTATTGATCCCACTTATACCAGTGTCTATTAGAAATAATTCCATCATCATGGTGAAGTTAATCAGAAACAGGCTTTTGCAATGTATTACAATGTAATTACAATTAACTTACAATGTAAGTTAATTAGAATCAGAGTTTTACAATGCATTTTTGAAAAATAAGACTTAAAGCTTCCTATATGTCAAGCAGCTTACTTCTGAAGTGAACTTCATATAGAAGCTACTATTTAAAAGGTGTTTCTTTTTAAAACATATAATAATATATTCAAATATTTAATATATTATAATACAGTGCCACATGGCATACATATTATATGAAATACCTTTTACTATATTAAAATATTATGCTTTATATATTTAACATGCATTAATAGTAGATTTATTTTATATAGTTTATATATATAAACATTTCAATTTCTAATACATTTTACTATAAATAATAGTGTTTTATATATGTCTGTTTTCTTTATACAAGAAAACGTATTCTCACTCTGTTTCTCTCTTCTGCCACCTTGGACCCTGATATTATCCTTATTATATGAATTAAAACTATGTCTTATATTTATGCTTTCTAAGCACTGGAAGATTGTATTGCAAGCAGAATAACAATTGTATAATCATAGGAAATGAGAATAGTTATCAAAGAATTTTTTATGGTTGGTTTTGGTTTTTTTAAGGATTGGGATGTAATCTAGTTTGTTGTTTTCCCATGATGAAGTTTATTTCTTTGTAGTTTGCACTTGAAAACAAACCCTTTGACTAAGAAGTAATAATGCCAAGCTTTAGATCTGAATGGATTTTCATGGCTGTCTTATTAACACCTGCAAATAAGAGTTTACAAGCACTTCTGTTACCATATGCCACTATATATAACATTTTTATATGTGTCTATCTTTTAAAGGATCCAAGTACCATGTGTGCTATATATTAGCTTAATTTCATTTCCTTTGAAATGGGAAGATACTTGTGGCTGTGATACTGGGGTCCTCCTGCTTTTTTTAACTTGTTTGGCTCTGACTCATAAAGGCTTTGGTCATCATCAACATGGAAATTGCTTTCATAGCCACACTTCAGTGAAGACCCCCACCGGGCAAAAAGATAAGCTGTCACATCAAATTATTCTTGCTGCAGACTACAGCCATTTGGTTGGGGGAAAACAATGTGAAGTTGTAAACAGTAGCATTTTTCATCCTTAGCCAGAGCAGATAATAAGGAGGGGACAGGTTTCTCTCTAAGGATGTGACAAAAGGTACTGAGGGTGGGGAGTTCTCAGGTTGCACCCACCCGGAGGCAACTGCTTCCAAAGTCCCAGGTTCTGCCAAGCTAAACCCCTGCCCCATATGGAAAGGGTTTCTGCATTTTAGTTCCGGAAGAATAGTCACGGTAGAGTATTACAGTTGTACGTGGGAGATACAAGTGTTGAACCAGTGTTTTTTTATTGTTAGTCTTCCCCTCCTCATATGAGCATTTTGGTATTGCAAAGACTAGAAGCCGAGCTCTTATTGAAAGGGAACACCAAAGCTAAGGAACATTCTCTTTTTACCACTAGCCAAAAAGTATAAATGCATGCAATTTCATGCAGGTATATATATAGTAATTACAGGCAGTCAAAATGCTACTGCAAAAAATAATCATCCCTGTTTCTTTATCTTAATTAACTTTAATTGTATTAGCAATGGAAGTTGCATTGTTGTCACAGTGATCAACGTGCTGTACTGCTTGTGACAGCACAGATCCCTATACACCTCCTTTACTTATCATTAACAAACTAACTTGTTGTTACAGCCCAGATGGTACAGTTGTACTTTAGGAATTTAGCACAGGACATTGAACAGGAATTATTACTCACAACTAATTTATCCCAGCAGTCTCAGAGAATACTAAAGCTTGCCTGACTTTGTTGTGGCTAGAATTATGGATTTTAATCACAAAATTACAATGAGGAGATACTAAAATTTTTTCAAAATATAGTGTCCAATCTGTTGTAGATTATGCAGAACATATGCCAATTTTTACAAAAATCTGTGTGCCATAAAAAGATGAAGTGACAGAAATGGGGAAAAAAATGCAGTACCAAGAATTTTCATGTAGCTGCCTCTAGTGTTTTATAAATGTGTAAACTCTGTGATTCCATCTGTAACACAGTGAGATGAATTAGATGCCAATTTTCGATAATAATTTCACGTTAAAGAATTAATGTAAGTAATCGGATACGTGCGGCAGAACATTTCTGGGTGATTATTGCTCACCTGCTGTGGTGATACACTCTGTATGACAGAGTGCCAGCATTCGGCTTTAATCCCATACAGCCACATTCTTTAGACTATGTGATTGCCAATCAAAATTTGAAATAATTCATTTAAATAACAAAACACAGCAAGCATATTGGTGCATGAAAATGTCCACAGTGTAACTGGCAGCAAGACAGAATTTCTTTGGAATTAAAAACCATCATTGCAAATAGTCTTAAAATTCTTCCCTTCTGGCTCTTTACATGGACTTTAGGCTTCTGGCCTTCCTCTCTGTTCCCCCCCTCCCTCTGCCAGTTCGGTGGTGATGCAGGCAGCGAGGAATAAGGCAGACATCATCCTGCAGTACTCTGCATAAGCAGCAGATGATATACCGATGTCCAGACTGGAAGCAAAACCTGCTTTACGGTTGAGTCGTTCCCAAGACAAATGCACAAATAGGAAGTAAAATAGGACTGGGGAAGAGCTGAAACCTTACCATGGCTTCAGCCGGCAGATGTTGCTGGCCATATGGCTGGAAGCCATTTCCTACGCGTACCTGCTCCCTCTCCTCTCCCTCTCCCCACTTCTCTTTCGAACCATACAAACTTTTGATGTGGAAATGGAGCTGAAAGCTGCCTTTCAACAAGAGACATTCAAGTGCATTTACTTCATAATCCATCTCAGGCCAGAAAGGTGACTTTGTAGATACAGGTTATAGCTCAGATGACAGTGACAGTGTTTTTAATACTGTGGCACTTGTCGCCAATGTACCAGAGTGTGACAACTGCCATATTACTTAACGCAGATCAATAGACAGCTGGAAGGTTACAAACTCTGCAGAGCTGGCCACAAAATAGGAATGGTTTAATTACCCTTCTCTTAATAGTATATCTTAGTTTTCTGCAAGAATTTTTTTTTTTTTTTACTATGAAAAGATCTCCATTCTCTCACATTAAAAAAAAAAAAGGGGGGGGGGGGGAACACTGTAAAAATAGGGAAAAAGGAGGCATGAGAAACACCAACAAATTGAATGAATTGGTTTTTCCTGTGTGTTCAGAAACTTTCTCCCTTGCATGCAGCTGGAAGAATTTGGGTAACTTGCAAAACTTAACAAAGAGTGAGTCCAATGAGAATTAAAATATATGTTCTTTTAGAGGTAAGATACTGATAGAATAACAGCTGCTCTACTGAAGATGTCTATGCAGCACTTTGTCATCCTTAAGTAATTGGCTGGACTTCCCAGCTGTCGTCAGTTCAAAGGGAGCTCCCCAAGACAGCAACACAAGTGCAGATTTTTTTAATAACCTTTTGGGCCTGCACGCTGGTCAAGTGAATTGTTATGAGCTGGTTTCATCACTTGAAATCAACCTTACTTAGGGATTTCATGTGTTTTGGTGACGCTAATAGCATGGGCTTTATAATAAACTTGCCTCAGAAAAGCTTTTTTCACTTCATTCTTCTTTATCTAAGATCACCCTACTCCTTTCTGCTCGTGCAAGGGGGACATAATCTTACGTCACTTGCAGCTGTGCCACGTCCTTGAGTTCTACAATAAAGGAAACTCAAGTTCTCAATGTAACGGTAGTTTTTAAAATACAAAAATGCCCCTTCTAGGTCATTCTAAAACAATTTACTGTAAGCTGCACGTGGAAATAATATTTGACATTGATTATGATTCAAATAGTCACAATTCTTTGCAAACAACTGATCAATCAAGTAAAGTCTGAAATGGACAAAGAAGAGGAAAGGCACAGTTCTATTGTAAGTAAGGGGGTCATTTTATGGAATGCATATTGCATTAACTGTGTTAGTAAAGCTAGGAAATAGCTCAAGGAGGAAAAAAAACGGGTTTTTTTTCCAGAGATTTAGGATTCATCACCATTGCACTCCGTCTGAAGATCGGTGAGTGCAATACATTAAAGTATTACTTGCTTAACTGCTAAAAAGGGTTAATTTACAGAATTTGAAACAGAAATATGTGCAGGGAACCAACACATGAAGTGGATGTAAGTGTTCTTCCACGGAAGGGGTGAGAGAAAGAAGATACTTCTTTCCTGTAATTTTCAGCAAGGACTATAATCACCTCAGAGTCTGGATGATGGAGCTTAAAAACTCCAAAAAGATAAAATGATGTTGATTAGATCGTGGATGCTTCCACAAAAATAGAAAAGCAGCACCAAGGGATGGAGTAGGACTGCATGGACAGAAGATAGAAAACGTGTGAGGTTCCCTCTGTGGAACAGTATGATTAATGACCCAGACTGTTAAATAACTTAATAGTGTAATCAGTAGCTATTTAAGTAAGTTAGAATAGTTGGAAATGCAGATGGTTTGAACACTGTTTTATGCTTATGCCTTTGCCGTATTTTTTTTATTATTATTCACTTTCACCTATATAACATAGGTTACAATAGTCAATAGCATTCTTACAAGACTCTTTCAGGTAACTGTGTGGGTTATATATAATCTTGTAGCTAGATGCCTAAACATTTTGGAATCTCCAAAACCTTCAGTTGCTGTTTGTCTTGTATTTAATCCTAGATAAACTCTGCAGAGAGAGGGAAAACAATCTTCTTTCATTTTAACTTTAATAAATATTAATCCACCTTTCTATTACAAAAAACGTATGCTACTGAAATACTTTCCTGGAGAAAGTGGATTATTTCTCTGTGATAAATAGATGTTCTTGCTAAAACAAAAGCTAAGACAGTAATTTAAGTGTATTTCTGAGGAGGAGGAGTATGTAAAGCAACCTGACAGCTAATAGTGGTGGTCTCTGGGCTGCAGGGTTGGTTTCGGCCATGGCCTGAGAGAAGAGCACTGGGTTTGTCCTTGGGAGCCAAGTGGCAGAGGAGGCGTCAGGGAGGCCCAGCAGCTGTGCCCAGCGCATGGCCACCACGGGCAGGGACAGTCCCCTGGGCCTCCTGGGCACAGGGACTGCCTCGGGGCCAGCACCCCAAAGGCCTTCCTCCAAAGGGTGCTGGGTGGAGGGGCGGTGGGTGGGGCTGTGCACGGCGTTGAAACATCACTCCCATGTCACAGGGCCACCGCCCGGCAACGCCGCAGTCACAATGCCCTGGGAGAGGATAAAAGGGAGCACCATCCTGTGTCCCCCTGCCAGAGATGGCCTGGGGGCAGCCCGAAGACATCCCAGAGGAAGCCCTTGAGGAGCTGGTGGAATTACTTGGAGGGGGCTGAGGGAGGAAGACCAGAGGAGGTGGGATGAGGCTGCTGGAGGTTCTCTGCTGCAAGGCCAGCTCCTGATGGGGCCACCATCAAAGCTCATCTGATGGACAGAAATCCTTTTCAGCTGGATAGCCATGGCCAGACCAAGGGAATGTCTTCTTGAGGAGCACTGCAGAGCTCGCCGTCCTCATCCCCTGCGGAGCCAGGGGCAGCAGCCGTAAGCAATGGGATGCAGAGATGTTGGCAGGGGTCCCAGTGCTTTGGAGCACCCACTGGTGCCCTGCCCGGCGCGGGACGGATTCTTGCCCCCAAGGTCGATCAGGCCGGGGGCCTTTGGCCACTCTGGGAAGCCCCTGAGGTGGCTCCAGGTTGAGGGAGAGTAGGGCTCGGGCATCTCCTGGGAGGCGTGACCAGCCCATGGGACGAGGAGGCAGGTCTTGCTCCCATGCTCAGGGACTAGCCGATCGCCAGCGCTGGGGTCAGGAAGGAATTTTCCCCCGGGGGCGGATTAGCACCGGTCCCCGGGGGTTTTTTGCCTTCCTCTGCAGCATTGAGCATGGCCTCTTGTCAGGGCTCCTCGGGTCCCTTTTGGCTGGGTCACTGCCTGCTGCTCATGCACCACGAAGACGGCCCCTCATGCCCTGCAGCTGGGGGGAGGAAGGCTTTTTTTCCCCCAGGGTGGGCTAGCCAGTGTCCCCGGGGGTTTTTTGCCTTCCTCTGCAGCACTGAGCACGGCCACCTGCCAGGGCCCCTTTGGGCCATTTTGGCTAGGTGCCTGCTGCTCCTGCTCCACGAAGGTGGCCCTCGTGCCCCGCATCCGGGGGGAGGAAGCTTTCTGGACTCCCAGGGTGGGCCCCCAGGGTGGCCCCGGGGGTTGCTGCTTGTCCTCTGTAGCATTGAGCACAGCCCCTTCCCAGGGCTCCTCCGGGCCCTTTTGGCTCAGTTCTTGCCTGCTGCTCTTGCACTTCCAAGGCACCACTCGTGCCCTGGATCCCTCGGGCTCTCTTGCCCAGCGCCCGTTTGGAGCAGGAGCGAGCTCTGCTCTTCCCTTGGCTCCATTTCCCCAGGGGTTCTTGCTTGTGCAAATCATTCTGTGCTTGGAAGGGCTCCAGGTTCGCTGCACCATCCGGAGCTGCTGCTTTTCAGCTCTCCCTGTGTGCAAGAAAAGTGCAGGGCAGGCACGAGAGTGCTTTTCATGCACCACTGGCCAAGAAGCACAGCGATGGAGCAAGTTTTGGAAAGCAGGAAGTGTGCATGTCATCACTACGTGTCATCCTTTGGAAAATACCTCACGGTACCACACATTTCCTCTTCTGCTGCTTCTTCTCCTTTCATGTGTGGTCGGTACCGATGCTCATTCTTCAAGTTCTCACTCTTCAGGAACCAGGGACTCTTGGCCTTATTATTAGGCTGACCAAAGTTAAAGCATGGGCATTAAAGGCGTTGTCGAAATGCCTCTTAAACACTGACAGGCACGGGGCATCGACCACCTCTCCAGGAAGCCTGTTCCACAGTTTTACCACCCTCTTGATTAAAGAAATGTTCCCTCACGTCAAGGCTGAACCCCCCCTGAGGGACGCAGCTTCGAGCCGTTCCCACGCGTCCTGGCACTGGGTCCCAGGGAGAAGAGCTCAGCACCTCCCTCTCCACGTCCCCTCCTCAGGAAGCTGCAGAGAGCGGTGAGGTCGCCCCTCAGCCTCCTCCTCCGCAAACTAGACAAAGCCCGAGTCCTCAGGCACTCCTCACAGGACATGCCTGCCAGCCCCTTCCCCGGCTTTGGTGCCCTTCTCGGGACGCACTCACGTACCTTAACATTCATTTTAAACGCTGGGGCCCAATTTATGGGATTGCATTCCCACACTCTGTTTCCCCACAGTACAGGAATGCAATTAGTACAGCTATAGTGAATTATTTCAGGATGTGCTATTTCTGCATTCATTTGCTTCGTGGGGTCCTTTGCAAAGAGGAAAGCATGGTCTTAAAATGCACTGCCTACCAGTTTGTTTTCAAATGTACCTCAAAACACAGGTTTTTAGCTCCTAAACTCTGTGTAGTTTGAAATCCCTGCTCCTTAAAGACTGTCTTTTTCCTAAAAGCACTCTGGACAGGGGCACTCATGGCACAGGAATCCCTCTCCAGCCTCACCCTGCCTGCGGATCCAACAGATCCACGTTTGGATATGTGCAAGGGCCTGTCTCGTCACACGGAGTTTGTATCAAAATGTTGAGATTCTTTAACTGAATAGACATAGTTGTGCAGCTTTCTGCACTCATTGCACGAGTTTTGCAAACTAATTACCAAATGTGTGCTAGAAGATTGTTTTTTGTAGTTTCTTTTATTAATTTAAAAAAAGAATCAATGTAGTTCTTTTGTGCGTGAATAACGTCATCAGTAGTATCAGCAGTATCATCAAGAGCTAACAGTTCTTCCTAGCTGTCTCTAGGTAGTTATCCACAGAAGGAGACTGAATTGTCATGCCTAGAAGGAGAAGTGCATGATCATACTTTCCCATTCCATGCTCATCATAGGTACTTGTAATCACTGAGCTGCCACGCGAGAGAGTCCAGTTGATTCAGAGATGTTTGAGATTGACTGCTGATCAAACCTACTTTTCTTTATTTCTAACAACTCCTGCCTGAGTCGCCTGTAGGTATGGCTGGGCAAACTTTGCTTTTTAACCCTTGCAACTTCAAATCTGACGAGTTGCTTCAGCCAGCTTGGCTGTGAGTCAGTGGATTGCCCAGGCACATGCTGGGAGCTCCACGTTATAGATTTTTATGTTCAATACATGAGAGCAGACAGGTTACTGTCACAGAGACACACACACCTACCTACGTTTACTAATCTGGTAAGATTAGTAGGGCAAGGACTTGAAGAAAAGTTGATCAACAGTTGCAAGCTTTTAAAATCTTACTTAAATAACGTTACAAGCTGGGGTTTTTTTGCTGTCTGCTACCACATCACTGATATAGGAAAAGCTTAATCAAAAGGAGTAATCTATAATTTAAGAAAGTCATGACCAAAAGCTTTGTGTGGAAATTCTTTTCTTATTTTCTCTTAAATGCATTCATTTACTCAGGGGACTTGCTTGAATGTGCAGCTTGTATTACATTCGTGCTTAATTATTATTTTATTCTTACCCTCCTGTGGGGAAGATGTGAGCACTGAGCAAACATCCACAGAGCTGTCTCTTGGACATGAAATTTGTACTCTCACAAGACTAGATGCTAAATATTGACCTGATCCCATAATAACACTGTTGAAACAGTAACTCCCTGGTTACTCAGATGAGTTTTGAAGCCAAACTGCTTTGATGACTCTCTCAACTTGTTTATCATTTAGTGCTTCTCATCAGTTCATAACTGAAAAAGATGGTATGGTAGACAGATTGCTTTTTGTTATGTGATTAAGATACCCTTTTCCTGAATGAATGGTGCTATTCTTCTTAATCAAGCTATCACTATACCATCATTGTCAAAAATAGACAAAAATAAATTGTCATCTCAACTTTAAAGTTTACTAAAATTTTAGCCAATGCAGAAAATCATGTTGTTGTTTCAAGAACTGTTCATGTTACTACTATTGCTTTTAGCCTTCAAATAAGACTAAAATTGCATCATACTCTCACTTGCATTTATGCTTATTAAATATCGATCTCTCAGATATCAATACTATTCCTTCTACTCTTTTTTCCCTGTTCAAAGAAAATGGATAATCACAATCCAAACAAGTAGACTGTCTCTGTATCTGTTTTTATTTGATGATATGCTATAAATAAATAGGCATGCTAGTACTTGATAGTTAGGACATAATGCTACAAAAAGTAATGACCTATGCTTTAAATATTTTTCAGACTAGAAGCAAAGCAGTTGTGGACATTTCTTTGTGTGTGGTACAGCTATGATTATTACCAGTTCTAAGTCTGCAGCTCTGAAATGTAATCAGGTATCAAGCTGTGAGTAAATTTGACCAGTCCATTGGAAGTATACGCATCTAAAACTGGAGGACAGCCAATCCTGTTGGCTTACTAGAATTTCCACTGGATCTATGACAGAGAGGTGTTGTTAAAACCATAGAATAACCATTTCATAATCTGGCAATAGCTTTTTCTTTCATTTTGACCAAATGCCTGTCTTAGTAAAATGTTGGGTCCCTCTCTTGTTCATATAGGCAAGCAATAAAATCTCCAGAATAAGTAGTTTGTCTTACATAAAACACTGCTACAAATAAGGACTGTTAGCTATTTGTGGATGGGGTTTGACTTTTTGCAGAAATTGGCTTGCTGTAGAGTTCATGCTGGATTTACGTTCTTTCTTTTTTTCAGGAATCATTATAATTTTAAAACTAGCGTATTGAACTCTCTCATGCAGAACATTCATACTGGTGAGAGTCTAAAGAAATTGAGTTATAAGTCTAATAGGCTAGAAGTAGTCTTGTAATAGTTATAGGTTGCTCTTTAAAACTTGAAAAAATAATAATGATAACGATGAAATCACTGGAAATCGATAGTAATAGTAGTAATGCCTAGATATGTGCTTTAGGCTTAATACTGTCTCTGTATCTCACCAGCTTCCTTTTCTCAAAAAGAAGTGCTTATGCTGTTTCTGAATTTCTGCTGGTAGTGAGTCTTTGCTAGTGATTATGCTCTTTCAAAAAATGACTGTCTATCCATTGAGGAAAGTATTATTCCGTGTGCAATCTCATATTTCTCCCAGATACTGATTTCACAGATCTTTCGCAGAATGATGGAGTACCGCCTAATAATAAAACAAATGTGATCAAATCCATTTCTGCTGCTGGCACATCGAACAGAACAGATTCACCTTACCTGTTTTATGCTTGTCTGAAGCCAGCAATATTAACATTTCTGACGATCCTGATATTTCTGTTGTGTTTATCATGACATCTTACTTCAGGGAAAATACAGCTAGAGAAGGACTAAGGTCTAGATTCTTTACAGGATTTACACATGATAATGTTCAGTAAGCTTTGTGGCTCTGCCTTTGGGAACAGGATGCACAGTCACGAGGGAGGTAATAGAATTCTGTGTAGCACAAGCAGGTAGACGTAAGCATCAAAGAGTGAGACTAAAATACAGAGCAAGGTATTGAGCAGATTGTAGGCAGAAATTTATGGCCTAGAAATATCTCCAATGAGAACGTCTGTAGTAATGATGGGAGAACTTAATATACAGTCCCTGCTTCCAATAATGCTTATGTATTTTATCCAACAACAGTGCATAAATGACATACTTGGGCACATGATAGGATTAGTTGGTGGACCCAGAAGAATTTGACAGTAGTCTAAGTGAAGAGAGGCTCACTTTTTCCATTGCTTCTTCTGTAAACTTTAGGTGATGAAGCAGCCAGATGGTGTTTTTCTCTGTAACTTTCATTGTAGGCACATAAACAGTTTTGGGGTCACATGGTGGTTGGCGAAAATGACACATAAACTTTGAGATTGAACAAGGATTTGAGCTCTGCCTCTCCAGTTCCAGATCAAACTTGTTTTCCAGTGAATACAACCTTCCTTTCTACATTACATTGTAATAGATTTAAAGCTATTGCACAAAAAGTTTATGATTATAATTATGCACTTTAGTAGAGTCTGCAGATTTCTGTTGTGCATCAAATTAAAGGCAGGTGGCAATTCTTGATGAGAAATTGAGTTAAAACCTAACCAGATTTCTTCTGAGAAATTGGAAAGAACAAAACTCCTTGGAGGAATATCTGTCAGATGCTACTTGCTTAATCCTTGATGCCTTCCTGGAAGGGTAGTTTAAATGAAGTAACTAATACAATCCTGTAGGTTTCTGTAAACAGGTCTTCATTCATTCCCTGTAACTGTCACCAATAAATTAGATTATATTAGCTGTTTTTGAAGAGGAGGGTACAGAAAGGAAATGAATATTGAATAGAGATCTAGAGTAGGAGAGATAGGAAGAAGATTGGATTTCACCAAAAGAATAAGTAAACCTAAGGAGGGGTTCTACCTGAGCGATCCCAATAGAAAGTAATTAAAAACTTACTCTTAAAAGACCTGTTGATTCAGAGGAATGCTTTGTGGAAGAATCCTTCATTTATAACTATAGAATAAATGTATTTCATATTTGCTGTTTCTAAGACGTTTTAGGCTGTGAAGTTTATCTATCACAAAAAATGCATAGCTATAACATTTTTTTTACCCAGAAATGGAGTTTTTATATCAATCCTATACTTGAATATGTGCAACAAAATTTTCACTGGCACTTATTTCTTGCAATTTCTGTTACATAAAACTCATAATTTTGATGAAGAAGATTAAGTTCTGTGGAAGCTACTTATAAAACATCACAATAATGAAAAAATGGTGAAAACATGCTTATAAGGATTATAGTTTGTGCTGAAATAGACCTCTAAAATTAAGGCAGTTAGGATAACGTTTTGAAGAATCAGCAAAATGGCCCATTATAGTATTATGAGAGACTAAGTAGTTCAGACATTTTTTTAAATGTTCTCATAAATAAAGCTATATTAAATAACGTACATAGTGAGAGCTCTAAACAAGAGATTTATTTATTAGAAGATGCCCAGTGAAGCCAAAGCCAGGGTGATTGTTTAGCACCTCTGAAATTTCCCCCATGTGCTTATTTGTTTAAATGATGGTCTAGGTGTGGGCTTCAGCCACACCTCTGATGGGAACCAGTTTGGTGATCAATTTTCAGACCGGCGGCAGAGGAAGCAGCATCGCACACAAGGCTCCTCAGCTCCTCCTTTCCCTCTTAGTTGATTGTGGTGGGAGCAACAGGTTCCAGTTCTGTCTCAGAGTACTTATGTATCCAGACAGAAATGTCTGCCTGGTCAGGCTCTATTAATTGCCTGTGTGGTTGTGCTTTGTTAGTTGCCTAATAAATTGTCCTCTCAGGAAAATAAGAAGGCCTACAGAAGTATCTTGCAGGCCAACTTCTGCCCACAGGCTGTAAGTTGAAACCTGTTGAATGTAGGTACCTTACACCAACTGCACACCCAATTTTCCCATATTTGGCCTATCTATTCAAAAACTGTTATCAGTGTAAACTAGCCAATGCAGAAGGAAAGGCAAGGAAACCGATGTAGGTGGTTTGTTGTAAGGTTTAGGCAAGGGAGAGAGACAGACTATCATACTGACTGTCTACTTAGTGATGCCTAGGAAAAGCATACATATGATGCCTATGCATTTTACATTGGCAGCAATTTTGGCGTTTCTTTCAGCAGAAGAATCAATTAATTTATACATTTCTGTTTTAGAAACAATGCTGGTGGATTCAAAAATCAGTGTTCCCGTGCCAATTAAATACAACATTTTTCTGCTTGGGTGGAGAAAAGAAGAGATTTCAAACCCATCGTATAAGTCAGTGCCTAGACATTGAAAACATTGTGTGTTTGTAATTGTGTCCAGGATTTGAAAACCTTTACATATGCCTGCAAGGGCCCTTAGATCAAGAATTTAAACTGAACTGACATGGTATAACAAAAGGAGATGTTTTCTCTAAGGTGTTATAGACTTCAGACCTAGAGAGGTATTTTTTGTCCCTTGGAAAAAACATCTGATTCTTATTTCTTGAAAAGATAATTGTTGCTTGTAGGTTTGTTGCATTTATCTGTTGCCATGCATTCAGCCAATAACATCTCTATTTTTCTGTCATTGTGATACGTTTCATTGTTAAGACAGACTTGTTAGAGGGCAGCAGTTAATTTGACTTCAACTTTTTATTTTGGCACCTAATAGTTGCTCTATCAATCAGAATTGATCAAATCTAGGGAATACAACAGGTATACAACAGGTTTCATTGGTCCTTCTTATCATTTTTCGTGTTCACAACATTGTGATTGTTGTGATTAATCTGTATGACACTGTATGGATTTCATATAATCAATGTTAGGAGCTGTTGTAGATCATTGTTCAAAGACTGATTCAAAGAAGTTGGTAAAATGTGGTTGGTTTATATCAGTCCATCCTTATTCTCTTACAGATTTACGTAGCAGTCATTTCACAATGACGTTGTGAAATGATATTCAGAAATATTGACTCAACTGTGACTGATAGAGTAACTACTGCGTACTATCCTGTGGTTGCAGGGGAAATGTTTTTGGGGTTTTTGAGCAGAACTGATGCATTATACGAAATATTTATTTTGGTTTTCAAAGTTTAAATCATTAAATAGCTCCCATTGCATAGTACGGGAAGTTATCATCTAAAGGGAAGATTTACTTCCATGTTGAAATACTGTGCAAAATTTTCTTTTCTTTGTTCATTTTCAGTTAGTTAATGAACCCAGAGAAATTAGTCCTAAATAAAGAGATCGACTCGTATGTGATATGTGTCAACTAACATGAAACATAATAGATAATTTTAAGGAAAGACCTTCAACAATATCTAGCTTTCCATGCTCGATAGTACTGTAAATTCTCATTTGGCTCAGCCTCCCAGTTTTTAAGGGCTTCTAATTTTTCACTTTAAATGTTTACTCCCTGGGTAGGGATATTACTGACCCATCCTCCTGAATTTCTATTGAATGCTGACTACCTTTCAGATCAAATTCCTAAAGCTTATGAAGTGGAAAAGTTGTCTAGACATTTTACAGCTGATGGTGCTAGTCAATTTGTACACATGCACAGGACAGTCTTTGATAGACCCTATCTATTAACTTCCTTTTCTGCAAATCAAAGCTGGAAATTCACTGTCAGTTTTAGTGAAGGTAGCTATTATTTTCACCTGCCTTTTCACTTTTCTACTAAAGGAAGGGTGCCAAGCTACAGAGAATTCTGAGGGAAAGAAGAAATCCAACTCCCAAAATGTTTCTTTCCAGCACAACATGAAAGGCAGTATCTGCTCTTTTTCTCTTTTATGTCTGGAGCGATGGATCTGCCTTTTCAGTACCACAGTTTCTGCAGTTTTTCCAGTACCTTAGTTCTGCCTGACTGTTCCTTTGCAGTTGCTCACTAAACTCCAGCAACAGAGTGCTGTTACACACGCTGACCTTCTCAAAATCATTAACTCAATAAACGGAATCACTTCTTACCCAGACTCAGAGCCAACACTGTTTGTTGTAGAATTTGCTGATGTTTCTTTCTCTTTCACCCTCTCTGAAGGTCTAGTTAGTTTTTTAAATTATATTTTGTACTAATACCATGATGAGATCTCTCCTGCATGGTATTGTGCACTTTGTATTAAATTTACTCATATGAAGCATTGCTCAAGGGACCATCAGGTATCATTTCTGATCTTTTATTAATATCTGATTGTTTGATTCAGGGCCTCTGAGAAGAGTAACAAGTCTTCAGGCGTACTCACTTTCCTCTGGTGGCTTCTCGTTTTCACTCAAGATCAGTCATAATCTCAAAAGCTAACTATTCCAGTGTTTGGTCAAATAACCTCCTCTGACACATTTGTTTTGTGTGTGTAGTATTGACAGCATTTATTTGGACTTGCCATCCTAATTTTTCATACTTAGTACTACATCGGTGGTTGTCAGCATGTTGCAAGCGATTAATGCTTCACTGGCCATATGACAATTATTCAGAAAATGGCAGAAAATAAACGATGACCTTTTCTCTTTGACTGTAAAGCGCTCTCCTTCACCTGCTTACATAGTAGCAACCTCGTGTGTCTCGTTTATGCAGTCTTACTTAAGCTGTTCTGAAAGCCTTTATTTTATTGTTCTTACCTCCTAGAAATGCCTTTATATCTGTCTCATTGACTTTATCCTCTTCTCAAATTTTATAGAATATATTCTTCTCCATTTCTCATGACTTAATGTTTTTCTCTCTCTGCGATTGTTTGTTATTTGACTGTGTAACTATTATTTATCTCAGCGGTACGTTTCATGATGCAGTTTGTATGAAATGTGCTCTGCAAAGTATAGTTGCATTGTATCGTCTCATAAAAGTACACAGTAGTTGTCTTTGAACAGTATAATTATGTTTTGAAAGAAGTAAAGTTCCTGGTTTGATGTAAGTGTATAATGCTACTATTTGATGTTAGAAATCCATTTGAACACACAGAATTTTGTCCTTGAAAAATACGCCTTCTCCTTTTTTAATACTACCAGTCACCTTCATGTATTATTTAAACCTAACAGATGTATACCTATGGGCTCATTTATTTTATTCTTCCAAAGTACAAGCAGTAAAGGAAAATACAGTTACTGATCATTGTAATGTGAAATACTTTTTAAAAAGTCTGTGTCTCTCTTGAAATAAGTAATTTAATACCCTAAAATATGAGAGAAAGAAAGGAAGAAAAAGAAAGAGAGTTACTATTGAAGGAGTCGAGGAATGTGTAGAGCTTTAAGAAATGAAATGTTCGCAGGCCTAAAAAGCAGAACTGGAACCAGTAAGCAATGCTTGCCCGATGGTTTGAGAGGTTTGAAGAGCGCTTTTTCTGGGCTAGGCAGTACTGCTACCTGTATTACGGAGTTTACTGGTTTTGCTATAGAGGGTGACAGTGGATTGTAGCTACAGAAGTCTCAGGTCAGGATGAACAGTAAATTGACTTTGAAAATAGGAAACTAGATTTTTAAACTGGACAGACATATCAGCCACATAGCTGTTTAAATGGTTTAAGCACAAGCTAAATCCTTGGGCAGAGGGTAGAGAGTTGTACATGGCAAAGAAAAAGGGCTTTCAGCATCAGTGAATCCTACATGATCAATAACTATGTTTCTTTAAAAAAAACCCCAAAGCCAAATCTTAGTCCTGGGCCTCTACTCCACTCTTAAGCCATAAAACAGGGAACAAATTGCTTTATATAAAATGCATTGTAATTTGGTGCATGTCTGAAATAGCCTACTCTGTAAGTTTGTGTTGTTCCTGTAAGAGTTTTAGTTGGGCAGAGCACATGGAAAAATTGTGAGCTCTGTGTCAAAGAAAGCCTTTAGGAGCTCTGCTGCTGGTATTTGATGATAAGAAACCTGTGGTTTTCTGGAAAGACCCTTTAGATCACCTTATCTACTCTCTCCTTTGAGAGCAGATGATAGTTGGCTGGGGCTACAAATTGTTTTCTCTGTGCTGTTGAATGTGCTTCTCACTGCTAGTTTGATTGTACGAACAGTGATCATAGAGTATTCATGATCAGTTTTCAGCTCCTGTAGGAGTGAACTCTAAATACTTTTATACTACGGTAAATAAATTACAGACAAATAGTAGGCTTGGGTCAGTCAGGTTTTGGAAGGAAAGGCCTTTAAATAAAGAGCAGATGGAAAGGCCAGAAACACTATGAAATGAACTTTTTAAAAGGATATCATGTTTTTGCCTCCAGAATGGTTGACAGAAATGAAAATAACTGAATGGTGATATGTCAGAACTTACATGATACATATTTGTCATGATTACGCAGTCCGCTTATCCTCCGGGTCATTATTTTCCTCCCACATTCTGATTATTCAGGCCTTTTGCTCTAATTCCTTTGAAATGTAGTGGTGTAATACATAAAGTCACATAAAATGCTATCTGCTAGAATGTACTGATGATACCATTCAATGGAAAACAATTATGATGGGAGTCTGTCATAGGAATATACACAGATATCTTCATGTGATCTTTGAATAAAGCAAGAAAACATTTAATAAGGTGAAAAGTAACCTACCTGCCATCAGTAGTTTTTAGTGCACGGCACGTTGCACGTAGGATGATTATTCTTTCATTTATCTTGCAGATTGTGAGAGCTGTGAATGGCTGATTACCAGAGCAAGTACTTTGATATCCAGCCGTGCATTAGAATATACATGCTCATGCTACAGACCCTTCCTTCTCTTTGCTTCTAAGGTTTTTAAATCCAGACCTTTGAAAACCCGAGCAGGGATACTATTAATTGAGGACTTTGTTTTCGCTAAATTTTCCAAGACCAGCTTATATCTCCTTAGAGTTATAAGCAAATTAAGTCACTCTGTGGGAACCAAACAGAAAAGATTGCCATGGATTATGGTCAGAACAATCCATTAAGATCACTTAGCTGAAGCACCTTGCATTGCAGAAGATAAGAAGTTTTACCACATGAATACTTCATCAATGATACCTTCTCCTGTTTTCTTTTTCTTTTCTATTTTTTAAAGACAATCTTCACGCAATTATTTCAAGGCATAGAAAGCCGCCTATATCTTCAGATAATTGTTCCCTAGCGGTTAATTTTCTTCACAGTTAAAAGTATGTATCTTATTTCAAGCCTGAATTTGTCTAGCTTTGACTTGGAGCTTTCCAATCTTATTACCGCTTTTGTACCTAAAGCAAAAAAAAGTCCTCCTCAAAAATTTCCTTATCATGCTCACCAGAAGCTTCTGTGAATAAACTGAATTAGTAGAAGTTCTACAGACTGTGTCAAACAGGTGTGAGTTCCCAAACTCATATAGTTCTTTCTAACCTTTTCTAATTTGTTCACCTTTTTTTTTTTAAAAATGTAAACTTGTAGCTATGTTTTTTGCTATTACTAGTGAACGGCCACAGGCTTTGTGTTGACCTGACAGCACAGGGTCTCAGGACTTGTCTGGGTTTGCCTGGGCCTGAGCTGGTCGTAGCATGCTTAACGGTTGCCAGTGGCCACCTGACTGGTGCCTGACCTGGATGGGCTTCAGCTCGGTGAATCCCACTGACAGTGAAGGGCCGACAGACCTTGTAGTCCCTGTGTAACGAACAGTAGCCCTTTGGGTGACCTGCAGGTATGGGTGGCTGTTGTGCGACTTTCAACATTTAGCTTGGGAAAAGAGGAAAAGGACTGTGGTTGAAAATGTATGAAAGTAGCCCCAAGGGACCCTAACACTGCTGATGGAGCCCTGCCACCATAAACAGCAAACTCCTCCCAGCAATGACCTTATCATAGTGCTCCCTTCCCACCTCCTACCCCCATTCTTCTTAAGGAAAACTGAAATTTCAGCCTGACAATGCAGACACACAGGGGGAAGGTGAGCATAATTATCAAGAAGAAGGATAGGTATTAGGAAGGTTTGGGTAACAAATTTAACTTTATTATTCATGGAAATTTTCTGTGTTAATTAGACAATTTGAATTATACTGTTAAACATGAACTGGACTGACAAGAAATTCTTACCTCCACTTGTATGATGTGTTCTTTCTTGCTCATGATAAGATTTTGAGTGTAGCAGACAAACCTAGGAACAGGACTTTAAGTAAAGGTCTCGCTAATCCTGTATGGTTAAGCCCATTGTCTTCTTTTTACAGTCATCTCCTGTTATACACGTGGGACTCATAATCCCATTCTTACATGAAACATCAGTTTTCGTGTTTGATTTTTATCTGAAGAAGTCTAGACTTCCTCCATTGCTGGAATCCATACTACTGTCCTCTTAACTACAGATTTTATTCAAAGAACTTGCATTTAAGTGTATTAGAATGTAAATTGTTAATTATCAATGACACTTCTGTCTGGGTAGCCGACCCTCCAAGGAACTTTGTACACTTTGACTTCGAACGGTCCCTGTTATTTGCATAGGTAACATATCTCTCCAGGTCTCTCACAGAAGCATTTGAGTAGTGATCTCATCGCTTTGCTTTGTTTTGTTTTGTTGGGTTTTTTTTAAAGAATGACTTGATTAACTAAGTTAAGCACTTGGCCCTGTATTATGATGAGACCATCACTTCTGTTAACTAGATTTGTGATTCCACAGAAGTTGTATCAGGCTTGCTGGATTTTGGCCTTCTTTGAGCTATATTGATTGGAATATTACCATTTTTGTTATGCACTAGTTGTACCTCCTGTCCTTTTCATAGGATTTATATCAAGCTAAGCTGCCTCTAGTTTCTGACATCATCTCATCATTTTGGTGTCATCATATTCCAATATTGACATAATACTGGATTTTTTTCCGACTTCCAGATCTCCACTGCCATCTTCGTATTTATCTAAAATTAAAATTAACAGTTCGACAATATCTTCTCAGCTAATTCTTTTGATGCTCTTGGATACAATTTACCCAGTCCAAAAAGTCTGAAAGATCACTATAATAATTGCTATTTCACTTCATTGAAGCTATTAATCAATAGAAAATATTTTGTTATTGTTGTAGCATGAGTGATTCTGCTTCTGTGTAATTACTGACGAATAATGGCAATTCAATAATTCACATTTTTCTGTATTATAGTTTACTTTTACTCTTCTGATCTAGTGTCAGATGTTCAATATCATTAAGATTTCATTTACCTCGATATATCTTCCTAACTTTGTTAAGGATAGTTTCTTTGTTTTTTAATGGATGCTATTGTTTGCATATTAATGCAGGTAATACGTAACGCAGCCTGTCTTCTCTCCCACCAATTCTGCAAGCATCCTGAGACTTCCCACCACCATTTTTCTGTGTTCCTTGGGACTGACGTGTGATGCAAGGTGCAGACTCTCCCTTGCCACTTACCCTAGAAAATCTTGCCAATGCTTGCTTCTCATTTAGATATGTTCATACTTTTCTTCCCAGTTTGGAAAACAGGTCTTATTAAGTCACAGTGTCTACTTATATTACTGGTTGGGACTGTAAAGTCTTTGCTAGCAGCGCATGAAATTACTCTATAATCACTCGTACTTAGGAAAAACCATCAGTTTCAGCCCAGGGATCCATTTATCTTTCAAACTGCTGTCTTATATCGGACTGCCTTAAGCAATGTGTTTCTGCTAGAGTGTTCTTGTGCAGAATTCGTAGGTACATTAAGGCTGTTGTACCAGTGGCAGCTTTAGACCTCCAGCATACGTCTTACAGTTGAAATAGCTCGAAATGACAGATTCTTTTCTACATACATATTATCAGTTTTGCAGCTCTGTATGGCACTACTTTCTTCCAAAACCTCAAGCTGTAGCTAAGCAAGATGCCTGTGGGTATTTTGAAACTGCCTGTGGGTAGATAATGATGATTTTAATATCCACAGAACTCTGCAGACACAGAAGGAAAAAAAAAATAACCATGGTATTCGTCCATATGAGTTAAATCACTGGATGATCATCTGTGCTTGACATAACCTCAGAGCAGTGAAAACTATTAAACACGTAGGTTGCTACATTTGTATTTTTTGTATTAAGTGATAATATGCTTCCATACTTATAGTCCTCTAGGGAAAAAAAGCAAGTCTTATGAAAACAATAGTACCTTCCTGTTTAATCTGTATTGGTATTCAACTGTGTGCAACAATTCTGATTTTATCAGTGACAATGAAGTATTACATCATTCAGATCTAAGAGAATAGGATGGAAGCCTAGCAAGCAGCCTGTTGCAGTAATAGAAAAATTTATATGCAATAAACTAAGAACAGAGGAATAAATGAGAATTAATAGGTTGGTTTGTCTCAACTAAGAGGTAAAGACAAGGAAGCTGAGATACACTCAGTGGAATTCTGTCCTTGTTAACCTCGCTGAGCTCAGGATTTCATCATGTTGCCCATTTCCTCTCTCAGTATGTAGGTGTAATTTATTTTTTTTCATTCCATGTGAACTAAATACTGGTATTTGAAGGCAAAATTGGATTTAAAGTAGCATATGTTATGCATAAGTAATTGTGGTAAGCGCCTTAAAATTTTCTTTCTAAATGCACCCATTTGAAGCAAAGCACATCTTTTAGAGGTTGGGTGATACAAAGCCATAGTTGTCAGCACAATTGCTTGTGAAGTTTTTTCTCTCTGCTTGAGAGCCTTTGTCTGCTTGCAGTGATCCTCAATAGCATGGTTTCCAACATGGAAATATTTACCGAAAACTGATGATTATTTGACTATGTGTTTCCTATACACAAGTGATGGGAAGAGTGTCTTTAACAGTTGGTGACAGATAACATACAGTGGTATCACTGTAGTGGAATCACAGTTCTTGGTGCTGTGTATGCCAGAATTTCGTAGCTGGGAATATTCCCATTGTATTCCCAGTCAATCCTGTGATCTCGTAAGGGCTATGTGGGATCTGGTCCTGCTCCGGACTGCTCGCCCTCTCACAGCCACCTCCTCTTTTGCCCTCAGATCTCCTCTCCTTTTCTACAGATACCTTAACACTGCCTGCCTGAGCTGCTTCCCAGCAAAATGCTGGAGCAGAGCAAGGCACGCAGAGACTCCATCAGATTCAGGAGGGAAGCGGTGAGGTCTTCTGAAGAGCTCCCTTCAGCTGGCTACAGCCCCGTGCAGTCCAAGACCACGTCAGCACTTTGTGTAGCTCCTAATTAAAGTCCTGAGTTAGGACTCTCCTGTCTCATCGCTCAGCCTCCATTAACTGGTGCGTTAATCTCCAACCTGTCCTGCAAGCAGAGCTGGCAGAACTGGGCTGCTTTTGCTTGAGAGCTGAAGGTCTTTATGGATCTTTCTTCCGTAAATGCAACACCCTCCATCACCACTTTGTTTGCAGCTGTCTCTGTGTTGTGAAGTCCCAAGGGGAAGGTTATGATCTGCATGTCTGTGTTATATTTGTCTGTTGGAAAGCTGCCAGCCGAGCACCCAGCAGCTCTCTCACTCCCCCTCCTCAACAGGACAGGGGGAGAAGATAAGATGGAAAAGCTCGTGGAGCGAGATAAAGACAGGGAGGTCACTTCCCAGTTACTGTCACAGGCAAAGCAGACTCAACTTGGGGTAAATTAATTTAAATTATTGCCAATTAAAATAGAGTTGGATGGTGAGAAACAAAGACAAAAAACATAAAGCATCTTCCCCTCGACCCCAACCCCTTCCCCTCACCCCTCACCGCCGGGCAGCGTTCTCACAGAGACCACAGGGGCAGCAGACCCCCACGGGCACGCGGGCACCTGCAGCCGGTACGACACCAGGGCTGGATCCTGTTCTGCCGTACTGTGGAATATCCCGGGATAGTGCCATTCAGGTCAGCGGTATAAACCAGGCATAAATGAGGAGAAAATCCTTCTCATCTGCCTAGAATGATCTAGGTCTGTGTGCAATGGATGCTATCCTGTAGTTTTGAGGATCCTGTTGCTGTGGACTTAAATTGATTTGATAGGAGACTGTGAGGGAAGGAACTAGGCAAGCAGGAGGGCTGTCATTCTTTAAAGATGAGTCATTATCTATTTTTAAAGTAGACTTCAACCTCTGCCTTGTTTTCACCACTCAGATTTTTTTATTAACTGATTTCTACTTACTTGGGAATCTGGAAAAAAAATCTATTGATACACATACCTGAAAAGCTTGTTGGCAAAACTATGTTATTAAATCATAATACTAAAAAAAGCTTTAAAAGCTTCCATCAGAGAAAGACACTGGTAAAGCTGGCATCTGTAACAGTAAAAGCAAGAAATAAAGCTCAAAAAGAGAATGAAGGTTAGCAGCACTTCCTGATAGAAATAAAAGCTACACTACCCTGCCCAAGGTTCAAAACAAGGTTGAATAACAATAATTACTTTCTTGTAGTACTTAACAGTCTGCAAATGTCAAGAGAAAAATTCAAAAAATAACCCTGCCTTCATCTGGCAGAACAGTGCACATCTTCTCTGGAAAATTTACAAAAGTATGCATGGCCATAACGGCATTATTTTGTGCATTACCCTGTGTAGTGCATTACTTGAATGGTTTATCATCCTTATCCATCGGTTTCAGTTTTCATCCGTTTCATTTGTATTCATGGAAAAAGCTTGGTGGTGGGGGTGGTAGTTACTTTATTCTTTTGTTTTTTGTTTTAATCACCTGTTTTACAGAGCAATTCTTCTTGTTCCTATCTGACATAGTCAAGAAAATACAGCCAAAGGCAAGGGCATCAACCACCTTTTTGAAGGTCTCTGGTAAACTATTATTTATATGACTTCAGAGATTCTGCTTCATATTTTAAAGGGCAATATTTCCAAGCTGAGAAACATGCTTAGGAAAATACATCATCCATTAACCTTATCTGCTTTCCTGACATGGGGATGGAAAAGCTTACTGAAACCCAAAGAAGTGCTGTAGGTGAGCACGGCTCTGCGATACAATGCAGTGTTTTTCTGCCCATATTGTTTTACTACGGATGTGTTTCCTCTTTGAAAAAAAGAGTCATAAAAGATTAAGATGCTGTCCAATAAGTACCCCAGATGATGTTGTTTAGAATAGCCTTCAAGTGTCAAGGTAACGTTTTCAAAAATTCTTACAATTTCATCCGCCTCAGTTTTTATGCATCTACGTTGAGCTTTCATGTTAACGGCGTAGTATCTGGAGTGGCTGAAGATTTCCCTCCATGATAGAAGTGTCAGCTGTCAGAAACAGGCAGGAGATGTCAAGGCAAGGATGACTCTACAACATGCCCTTTATTTAGTATCCATTTTTCCATAACATGGGCGACTGCCCACTGCAGAAGGCAGGATTATGCACCAGGTGGATCTCTGGTCTAACCCAATGTGGAAACACTGTGTTCTAGCTTATATTCACAGATTTCTAAATGAAGATCGATAGGCAGGTAGGTAGGTAAGTAAACAAACTGAGAGCAGCAGCAAAGTGAGTGGAAATTTCTAGCTAGAATTCACCATCGTCTTTCCTGAAGATAATTGTTAAAAGTAGCCTTTGTGCAAAAATTTATCATGAACAAAGTGCTGCTTTCCCTTGTTTTTACTCTTAATGGAATTACAGCTTGATTTTATTTGAGACATCTTTCTGCATCCTTTTCAAAATTGCTGCCACCAGTCCTATTTAGAGGCCCGGCTCTAGTGCCTAAGAAGTTAAAGCATGTGTGTACTGGGGGATTACAAATGAATGCAGCGTTTGCTAAAAGCAACGTGCAAAAGAATGGGTGGTTAACAACATTCTGAAGCCATTTGTTAGTCAGAGCAAGCAGAAATAGTAACTCACTCAGTAATGTAACTAGCTAATCTAATTAAATGTGCCCTCAGCCCAACATCTGTCTTCATAATGATCTTGGTGCTGTTAGGCACCAACTGCATCATGCCTTTATGTTCGAATTAATGCTGATAACCAGTGGATGACATTTGTAATATTGATGATAAAATATTCAGATTTCATCATCTTCATATGTAGTGAAATAAAGGTATATAATCTTCTATCCATTCCTCCTGCTATTATTTAAAAATTGCATATGTCAGATCTGCACTGTACAATCTCTCCTGTTATAACCAGCCTATTCTGTGTTCACAGATGAGAAATATATGATGTATATATTGTATTTCATTCAAATTATTGGAGGGATAAAATCCACCTGATCTTGTGAAATTCACAACTTCCCATATTTTATTTCTACATCTCATTAACATGGTAGCTATACTTTCTGTGATTTTCCCTCAGGTTAGTACATATTGTCCATATACAAGGCCTTTTATCACATTTAAAATCTTTAAAATGTTGAAACTTTTAAATGCACGAGTCCTTTTAAACCCTGTTAATCTTGAGCACATTGGCACTCGCTAACATGTAATAATTTTCAGTGAGTAAAATTTCTGAGACTGTTTTAGATGAGAGGAGAAAATATGAATTTCTTACAAACAATTGACATATTTCAGCATTTGTCAGGCAGGCTGTTTATAGTAATAGAGGTTGTTTTCTTTTCTCAAGCCATTGAATATAATTTTTTTTTTTTCCCCAAAAGTTGCCTGCAATTCCTTCTCCACAGTTCCATCCTAATCTCTTTCCAGTCTGGTCTCACTCTATGCAGAGTGAGATGTGTTTTCACACCAATTATGACCATCTATTTTAGCCAACCAGACCCACCAGCTAGTTTCCATGGACTTCTGCCACAATTGGTGTAGAGCAGTATAGTTTAGAAGGTAATTCAGAGATTCCTGCTCTAAATTCCCCTTGTCTTACATTCTTCATTGAAGACAGAGGGGATGCAGACTGTCAAAGAGGCAATAATGAATGCAGCAGGCTGAGGGATGTTGTATATTCCATTGAAACTGTTTTCTCCAAGGCCTTTAGTTCTTTCTCTATCAAATATTAAGAGTCAGAACTTTGTTCTCAACCTCTTTGACCTTACAGTTATCTCCAACATAATAAACATGGTGTTTTTTTCCTTCAGCCTTGTAGTTCCTTGTATGCTGTGACTAAGATGTCTGCTCCATCACTGTAGTGACATCTTTAGGGAGCTGTGTGAGGCTCCTGCTCGTTCTTGTTTCACCTTCCTGTGGCAAGAATAACGTACAGGGTCTTGTTAGGTGTTCTTTTTTCATGGGAAAAGACAAATCAGTGTGAAGAGAGGTGAAGCTAAGGTACAAATAATACACGATTTACTCTGTTTCCGATGGGAAACCCTCAGTGTACTTTTTAAAAAATGTGCCGACTGCCAAATGAATTATTGTGGCATAGAACATATAAAGAACAAAGCAATTTTCACATGTTAAAACTCTGACGGCAGTTCTATTAAGAACAGGAAACTCTGAAACCATTTTGTCAGCTGAGAGTGAATTTGCTGAACCATAAAAACTCAAGGAAGTTTCTAAGAAATGTCAGTACCTAATGAACCATATATCTCTAAAAACTCTAGTTCTATGGTTTTCTTTGAACAGGGCAGTTGCTAACAGACAAGCAGGGTTAATAACGAAATCCGAGTGTGAGAATGCTTTTGTATGTTTTGGATCTGAAGGCCAAAATGAATGTAGTTGCACATTAAAAGATTTGCAGAGGCACCCATCATGTCAGTAACAGATCTGCTTCTGCCAGTTTAGAAGGTATTTAAAACAAAATACATCCCTCGGACAGGAATAAAAAATACCCAGCAACCTGTGCTTGCTCTTCTTGAAATGAACTAATGGTTAATTAAGTGTTTGACCAATGAAAAATGTCATCTACTGTGACCTGAAGTTTATTACGCTGAGTTCTGGCAATTTTCTGAAAGGATTGTATTCCAAAGGCTGTACCCACCAACAGCATAGCGGGTCGTAACAATAGACTACAAGTGATAAAAGGAAACACGTCAGCCACTATCATAATGTGCTTTTCCTAAATGAAGAGAAAAAAATACTACTGAAACCAGTGTTACGATGACAGTGGAGCAGAAATGTGTACCCTGAATAGAAGGAGGTTAAGTCTGATTCTTCGGTAAATGGAGTTCCACACTTAAAAAATAAGTGTGTTTTGTATGTTTGAAATGCAGCAGGAAGGTTACAGAGCGCTCAGTGCCGGGGTGGAGCGTGGGGAGCCCTGTACAAACAGCTGTCAGGCTCCTGAGTGCAGCCTCTCGCCTCTCACTGCCCTCAGGGCTTTGGTTGCCTGGGCTCAGGGCCAGCTTTTGGCGCAGCTGCCTGGCCTTGAATCCAAGAGCTGTGCGGGAAGAGCTTTGTAAGGAAAAGCTATGAGAAGCAACGACTTCCCCACCTCTTTGCTTTCAGGCTTCCCCTCTTCAGTTTGTCTGAGCCTCACGGCAGCTCTGCCAGTGCCTGGCCATGTGCCTCGCTGGTTCAAGCCCTGACCCTGACCCACTGACTTCATCTCCTGGCTTGACCTGCTGCCTGCCTTAGCGCCAGGTCAGCTGCTGGTCCAGATCAGCAGACTGGCATGGCTCATCTTGCTCGGTACTGTGGGACCTGTCAGTGAGGTTCATGCCTTGCCTGCCTTGCTTTCACTCTAAGCTCCCAGCAATTCTTCCCTTACAGAGCAACCCACTCTTGCTGCTCCCTGACAGTAACTTTCTAAAAAGGTTACCATCAAAATGAGGTGAGAACTGCATCAGCCCTCGTGTTTCATGGCCAGCAATGGCATCCAACAGATGCCTAGGGAAGACATTTGAGAAACAGGGTAAGTGCAGGATAGTACTGCCCTGGGCTACTTTCCAGCCATCAATAGTTTAAGACATTCTTGATTGAGATGCTGCACCCGTGTTTATCTTCCCTGTATTTTTTCTACTCTGTTTTGAACTCTCTTCTGCTTTTTGCTCCCCTGCCTCCCTCCCTCCCCCCGAAACCCAAAGGCGATGATCTCTATAGTGGCAGAGCATGAGGAAGGACTTCTTTTTGTTTTGACCATGCTGCCTGGTGACTGCAGTGGATTCTTTTTAGTTCTTGTAGTGTGAGAACAATGCCTACTCATTCCTAGTTCCAGTTTACCACACCATTCATTTTATAGGCTTGCACTCTTAGCTGTCCTCTTCCAAGACCCTTTTAGCGTTGTATTCTTTGAGATGAGATAAGAAGAAATACATGCTGTGTTCAAATGTGAGGCACCATGGATATCCGTAATGGCAAAATGTTACTTTCAAGATCATTGATTCCTACTTCATTCTATAGTAATTCTGAGCATTCTGCCTGCTTGTTTTGGCTGCTTTTGAACACTGAGCTGATATTACAGGAAGTTTTCCAAGAGAACTTTCCAGCAAGAGAGTAGCTGATTTGTATAGTCATAGAGCTGTTTTTTCCGGAAGCATTTTATCACTTGAATAACTTCTCCTACTTACGAAATAAGTTCTCCCATTCTAAACTAAGCAAATTCTACAGATAATTTTCCAGGATGTCCTCATGTTGAAATTAGTTCTGTTGCAGAGAAATAACAAATCACTTTGCAGAGTTTAATATTAAAGGAGAAGTGGGCCATTCCATCAGAAATAGGAGACATCAGTTATAGCTAGGACTCATGTCACATGTAACTTGAGGAGAACAGTGGTTCGGACATTGCACTCAGAATCTGAACTTCACTGGTAAAGAGGTTCCTGTGTTCCCAACAGAAGGTACCACCAGGATCCCACTGTTTCCTTTTAAATACTTATACTGTTTTTTCATATGAAATCCATTTATTGTTTGTTTGTTTCTAAGTCAGTTTGATCACGCAGTTTCTGTATGTCTGCTGAATTCTGGCAAAGTCAGGGACTGTATTTACAAAGGAAGATATAAAGGTAGTCATATAACATTGTCCCTTATTCATTTGCTCATTAAACAGAAAGGTGACATGAAAGATCAATGAGAAAACCTTTTGGGCAGAAGGAATGGTGTTGTCCTCTAAAATGGAAGACATTTTTCAACATTAATACTGGCCTCAAAATTTTCCTGCTGATTTTCAGCTAAAGAGGCCAAGGTCCAACTGATATATAGTAGGAAACAACTTCTCAGTAGCACTCTGAAGGTCTGAATGAAAAGCATGAAATTTAACTGGAGGTGATGCCATCTGTTGTGTTGGTATTGGTTCCCATAGTACCATCCAGATCAGTTGTGAACTAATCAGTATCCTTCCATCAAAGAGAAAGAAATGAGAGAAACTAGGCACCCACGAGAGCTACCCTATATTGTCCTCAGGCTAACCAGCTTCATAAAGTTGGAGCTGGGTGGATGATTGATGGTGTATGTGTGTATAGCCATAGCTTGTCTGCCCAGCTTCACCCCACAGAAACTTGCTTGCAGGTAGGTGGCTTTTCACCACACCTGAGTCTATCTGAGGATCAGTTGTTTGCCGCCTCCTCCTCCAGAGCTGCAGATGGTACCAAAGCCTGTCGGTTCAGGTTTCCTGTTGCTCCCTCAGTCTGTCTGAACTAATCAGCCTCCAGGAGAGAAGTTATTTGAGGTTACTCCTCTGTACAGGGTCTTGTACCTAATACAGTTCTGGGGTGTCACTGAAACATTATGGTTTCTTTTACAGTGAAAAAAAGGAGTTTTCAAAGAGCTAGTTTAATTTTCCCCACTAAGTACAGCATTTAGCGTGATTTCACTTACTTAAGGTAATTATAGGCATGGTGTATATTTGGTTTCTTACTTCTTTTGAAAGGCTAGAAATTAATGCAAGGATAGAAATGGTCTGTAGTTATATATGATGGGCATTTAATGCAGAAAACTCTAATATGTTTTTGCCTTTTTCAAGTTCTACGGCTAACTCTCAAACTTTCCATTGCGCTGTCTTATCCTAAATCTAGCAAATGTTGCAAAGGGGTTGTGGTAAATGGAAATGTTCGTGATTAAAATGATGTGGTCTTAGGATACTTATCTATCTCTGTTCGTTATATTCTATGTGGTGTGCTCAAATGTAATAGTCTGAATATTTTTCAAAGCAGATGGTAGCCAGGTGAGCTCTTTCTTTCTTCATTGAAGAATGGAAAGAAGACACCTGAATTTTTGCGTGCAAAGCTATTCTTATTGCTACGCACAAAAATGGCTATGCCTTACAGTAAGAGATATCTCGGTGAACTGGATTTATATATCTCTGTCAAAAGCTAACCATATTTGTAGCGTACCAAGGTGCAAGTCGTTCTGGGTAAAAAAAGGCGGGAGGGGGAGGGGGGAAGGAGGAACATGTGCAGGTGGCATAGAGCTTAAAATGTACCAAAGCCATTATCGGAATATCTTCAGATAAGAAAAGGTTATTCTGGATCTACTTATTTGTCGAAGGTGAATTTAATCTTTTAGGCTTATGCAACAAGCTTTCCCCTTTTAACTGCAGAAGCTTCCATTTAGATGTCTTTTGCTGAAATAAAAATCAGGGTACGTCAAACGTTATACACTAGGAAGTGAAAAGGAGACAAAGCTCACCCTTTCAGTGGGAGTCTAGAAGTGATTGCATGGTCAGCATCTGGAAGGCACTGGCTGCCTATATCTGGAGCAAATGGGCAGATTAGATCCTGGAAATCTGTGTACTTTCTCTCTGTTGTCCACCTCACTTTGTGGCACAGGACCTTAAAAAGAAGCCTTTTGCATCCTGATGTTAACAACCCAGACTTGATCAGCCTATGCCTGCAAAATGGTATGATCCCAGATTTACCAAGGTGTAGCAGGCGTGAGATTCTCTTGATTGTCTCCAGACACTTTGCTATGCCTGCAGTGGACCAAAAAAGGGATACAGAGCATAGGACAGACTCTACCTGTGATCACAGTCTGTAAGATGAGCTGAGTGCTTGGTGTCATGGTTGTGGATTATTCCTCTGTTCCTCCAGGCTCCTCCTTTGCCCTGCCAGTGCGTCAGGACTGTCAGCTTGTTAGAGCATGCTGCCGTGGCGAAATAAATGTTAGCTGCCTGTCTCAAAGGGCTGTATTGTAGTGGGATGTATGGCTCAGGCAAGGCAAGTGTGAGGGAAGTATTACTCATTGGTTTGTTGGTGAAGTGTTGTGACAGAGGCCCTGTTTAGAGTGCAGCATTGGCACACCTTAAACAGCAGTGTGGAATGGAGCTATTTGAAAAGCTTAATTGGAACACTCCCACCCAGGACACCTCCCTGGGGAGCCCCGCAGGACCAGGCTACTGCAGCAGCAGCACCAGCGTGGCCAGTGGGCATCCTATGGCTCATGAGCCTGTTCATAGTCGGAGGTGGACATAAACCCCACGTCTGTGAATTAGGTTAGAGTCCTAAATTTTATTTGAACAGTATATTTGGGAATTAATGTGAGATCCTTTGACACCATCTACGCTTCAAGATTTCGTTGTGACTATTGTGCTGTAGGAAGTTTCCAGAACGTGGCAGAAATTAAAATGTATTAGGATGTAAGAGTAACAAATTATGACAGCCTAAGAAGAGGTCAGAATGAGACACTGACATTTTAAAGCATATGTTCACAAATCTTGAATGTTTCTTGTGAGTAATAAAACTGAGGTACTTATCCCTGCTGGCTGCTAATGATCTTGTGGTATTTTTCACGAGGATAGCATAATTAAGCTATGTGTCCTAACTTCAGTAACTCTTATCTGCCATTCTTATTTCCCCATGTGCCTTTCAGTTGTCTGCAGCACTTCTTGTGCTTTTAATTTCTTTATCTGTAGTTTTCTTTGCAGGTAAAATTAATCATGCATCCTGGGCTTTACTATTCAGTCAATACTTGACAGCACATACTGCACTGTTTTCATTCAGTTGAATCCTGTTGAGAGCCTTGGTGTAAACTATGTGATCTCATGTTTCACTGTTGGCTAACCCCAGGATTCTCAAATACTAGCCTTTTATGACTGCATGATACATTACTTCTAATCTAGTAGGAATCCTGGCTCACATGAGGCCCATACATTGCAAAAGGTTCACAAATTCTGTCAGCTTGGAAGACCCTCATCTGAGTGACTCCCAGGATTTAAAAGAAAAGAAATAACCTCTTTCCCAACCTATGAGGAAAATAACTACAAGTCTTAGTATGTTCTAAAAATCATATGTGAATTTATTGGTGGAAATATACAACTAGGGCAACAAGAAAGGTTTCTACAAGTACCTAAACAGCAAAAGGAAGACTAAGGAAAATGTACGCCCACTGCTGAATGGGGCAGGAGAGCTGGGGAGAAATAACATGGAGCAGGCTGAGGTATTGAATGCCTTCTTTGCCTCAGTCTTTGCCAGTAAAACTGGCCTTCAGAAATCCCAGGCCCCTCAGACCAGAGGTGAAGTCTGGAACAAGAAAGACTTACCCTCTATGGAGGAGGACCAGGTTAGGGAGCACTTCCAACAAACTGGACATAGATAATTCCCTGGGGCCTGACAGGTTGCACCCACAAGTGCTGAGGGAGCTGGCTGGTATCATTGCAAGGCCACTCTCAATCAGCTTTGAAAGGTTGTGGCAAGTGGGGGAAGTTCCAGAAGACTGGAAAAGAGCAAATGTTTCTCCTATCTTCAAGAAAGGTGGGAAAGAAGATCCGGGGGGCTACAGGCCGGTGAGCCTCACCTCAGTCCCTGGGAAGGTGATGGAGAATATCCTCTTGGAAACCATTTCCAAACACATGAAGAATAAGAGAGTCATTGGGATAGTCAGCATGGATTTGTGAGGAGGAAGTCATGCTTCATCAACCTGATAGCCTTCTACAATGAGGTGACTGGCTTGGTGGACAAGGGGAGAGCAGTGGATGTTGTTTACCTTGACATTAATAAAGCCTTTGACACTGTCTCCCATAACATCCTCATAGACGAGCTGAAGAAGTCCATGTTAGATAAGTGGATAGGGAGGTCGGCTGAAAACTACTTTAAGGGCTGGGCCCAGATGGTTGCGATCAACGGCACGAAGTCAGATTGAAGGCAAGTGACTAGCGGTCGCTCGATTGATGCTCCAGGTAACAATACTGGGGCCAATACTGTTTAATATTCTCATTAATGACCTGGCTGCTGAGACAGCGGTCACCCTCAGCAAGTTTGCACATGATACAAAACTGGGAGGAGTGGCTGACATAGCGGAGGTTCATACTGCCGTCCAGAGGGACCGCAGCAGGCTGGAGAAGTGGGCTGACAGGAACCTCATAGAATTCAACAAAGGGAAATGAAAAGTCCTAAAACTGGGGAGGATTAACCTCGTGCACCAGTACAAGCTGGAGGCTGAGCGGCTGGAAAGCAGCTTGGCAGAAAAGGTCCTGGGGGACACCAAGCTGACCATGAATCAGCAGTGCACCCTTGTGGCAAAGTAGGCCAGCAGAATCCTGGGCTGTGTTAGTAGGATTGTTGCCAGAAGGTCGAAGGAGGTGAGCCTTCCCCTCTGCCCAGCACCAGTGAGACCACACCGGGAGTATTGTGTCCCATTGTGGGCTCCCCAGTACAGGAGAGACATGGACATACTGGAGAGAGTCCAGCAAAGGGCCACAAAGATGATGAAGGGACTGGAGCATCTCTCCTATGAAGAAAGGCTGAGAGAGCTGGGATGGTTCAGCCTGGAGAAGAGAAGGCTTGGGGCTGGGATAAGAACATTATTTTAGAGCAAAATTCTTTTTAATTTTGTTATCTGACTTTTTCTAGATCCCATGTATACTTATAGTCTTTGTCCATCTCATGCATGAGAAACTTACTTTTCCTACATCACAGGTTTTCCAATTTAAGCCTGATAATACCTAATACTTTTATTTCATGATTTTATGACTCTTCAGAATTCTAGCAATCAGTTTTGACAATGGAACTTCTGGCTTATATTGTAGTTTGTAGCCCACTGGGAGCCATGTATTCTTCTGTCTGTGAGGACTGTCATTATCTTGTAAACCACACTCAGTTTTTCACTAAAATTGGTAGCATTTTGTCCTGTTCCACTATAATTCAGGGACAGCTTATTTGTATAGCACCACTATTTATGATACATATTGCTTAGAAATAATTTATCGTTGTTGCTGAGCAAATTGCAGTATAATTTCACTGCTCTTGCATAGACCTTTTTCCTGTTTGTAACTGTGATTTCTGAGTTACAATCTCTCCAATATAAATAATGCATTAGTTCATAATTTAAATGTGACCTATCTTTGCAAGACTGGTGACTCGCTATAAAGATCTTTTTGAGTAGCTTACAAAACTTCAGGCAGGTTTTGGTAGCTGATTTATCTCTTCTGATCTGTAACATGTTGTGAGGGTTTGGCTTTTATGTGTTTGGCAGTGCTGTGAGGAGCCAAAACTGCTAAGAGTCTCTTAGTATAATGAAAGGAAATGGCTCACAAGAGAATCAGACTAACATGGGCTCTGCTAGATTGTCAAACTCTGAAATCAGGAACATTGTAGTTACAAGGTTTTCTCTGGTGGCAACGCCGATTGATTGACACAGCTCATTTCCACTTCCGCAGTTCTGGTGGTATGTTACTCCAGGTCTGCTGTTACCGTCAGATATACATCTCTTCTTTCTACTCTTACTGCTATGAATATTCCTGATCAGACAAAAGAATCCTCATAATATCATAAAATCTTTGTGGAACCCAGAATTTTATTAATGTCATTGAATGTTTGTATTTACAGGGTGTCCTCAGATATAGGTAATTTCTCATGTCCTTGCAGTGAAGGAACAAGTGTACAGGTGGATTAAGTCTTACAGTGCTAATGCTTAGGATGTAGCCCAAGTACTAATGCTCTGCTGTAACCATAAAAAGTGTTTCTGGATCAAGGACAAAGCAAACCATACAAATCAGCATTTACAAATCTGACCTGGTGAAATTAAACTAGGGTTTTGTGATTTATGTGAATTTGTCTAACAGAAATAAGCCAGTAAAGCTTTGAAAGCCTCTTGTGGAATGCACAGTCATTCTATAAAGCTTTACTAAAACAGGATTTCTGAGATCGGTTCCCTGGTAGGTGCCTGTGGTTCCTATTTTTGATAAACAAGGACCTACATCCAGCTCTGCAAAATAAAGCTGAAAAGGCAAATAAGGAAAGCTTTTCTTTCTGAGAGATAACTCAGAAAATGATCAATACCAAAAGGATATCTTCCAAGTTTGGGAAAAAATACTTCTTATTCTCTTCCTCCATCACTGTAGCAACTGCACATTTCAGTGTTTCATGGGAAGATATTTTTATGTGTTCAGATATGGAGTATGGAAATCAAGGTCACACCGAAAAATTGCATACTGTGGCATGGTACAGCCATTCTTTACATTTTTCAGTATACAATTATGAAATAAATTATATTTAAAAATGGCATCAGATTAATCAATATCTGCTCAACAGATATACCAACTTGGCTAGATACACTGCTGCTGTTGTTAATGTTCACTAGGGCTCCAACTAGGAGAGCAGGAGAAAACGGTACTTCTTCAAAATCTGGGAAATGGGAACAGAGCAGTATATTTCGAAATCAGGACTTAAAATCAAGTCAGGTCAGGAGAAAAAAAATTGAAAGAATGTGGGGCACGTTTTCACAAGTGACTGAAAGTACAGAGCTGAAACATTGTAGGTAAAGGAAGGGGGGAAGAAAGGATCATGCATGCATGCCTGTGGAGCCTGACCAGAGGTTGTTGCAACTGAGACCTTTTGTTATATCTTTTTTTTTGTTATATCACATTTATTATTTTGTAACTACAGCTCAGCATAGGCGTGACTAAACAGCTGGGATACCCCTTCTCTGCATTGATCACTCACTCCTGCATTTCCTGCTGCACATAAATGTAATCAGATCATTTAGGAAAGAGGGAAGAGCTACAAAGCTCTTGATATCAGCAACATTCAGTAAGAAAAGACTTGACCACAGGAATATGATGTTTCAGCATTTCTTTCTGATCTCTTGCATAACAGGGAGATGAAGCAGCAGGGATTGCTGACATGCTTTCAGTGAGCTAAAGTTAAGGGGGGAGCACTAACTAGACAGAGCAAAATTTTAGGAGAAAAAAAAAAGGTGTTTGTAAGTAAAGCCATTAATGAAAGGGGCAGCCTATTTGCTTAAGGACAATAAGCTAAAACAGTTATCCGTTCTGTTTAATGTATGTCTTAAAGTGAATGAAAGACTGAGGAAGACTCTTCCAGTGAAAGGCAAATAACCAGCTATCATCTCAAGGATTTAATAAGCCTTTCATTGCTGCAAGGTCCACATTGTGTATATAATAATCTTATTTACTTATCATTAATCTTGGATTATTATCTTAGTAATGCATACCATTAGCTACTTTAATCTTACATTACATTAATCTTTATATTTGTGTCCGTATTGTATTGAAATGCAAATAGTGGTGGTTGGTGATTTAATTTTACTTGAGCAGTTGCATGCCTTGCAAAAAACTCTAAAGAAATTAAGACAGCATTTTTATAATACCTGTGCATGTAGCGATTAAATACTTTGTAATTGGGTATGGATTATCTCACTAATATTGAACATAAAGCATAAACTTGTTCTGGTAGGTGAATGGAATAAATCAACTACATGTTTTTGTTTTCATGGCTAATTCTGTAGTATTTAATTATCAAAACTGTGAGCTAAAAAGGAAGTTTGCTGCAGGACCCGCACTATGTTTATCATATAGCTGGCACTTTGTAAATAGTTAACAATGAAAAGATTTATCATTTTTGCAGCAGTCACCATGGTTCCTTCTTCTTTTGTGCATATGGCACCACATGTCTTTGGATATAAGGTAAACAGAAGACCTTAGCAGGTATCAGTGAAACAGTCAAAACATGCTGAGTTTTAAAAAAATAAATATTAAAAACAGAGACAAAGAGATCTTTTTCAGTGCTGGTAGGCAAGTGCAAGTATCCTGACATGGAAATGAGTTGGTTGCATGGTTTCATGCTTCCCACAACAGTGATTTCATTGGTCCAGACAATAGGTCTCTTAAATGACAGGTGTCAGTCCTCTTTGGAGTTTTAATATGCTTGATCCTTGTGCCGCAGTTGCTGTTGTAACCATGTTACAGCCTTTGGCAGGATGTTTTCTTTCCACATCCTGCCTTTATCATTCTCCTCTGCTTTAAATATTTTTAGAAAAGTACAGTCTGTCCCAAAGCTTGTTTCAATCTGACATGCTGCAAATTTCTCTTTGTACTCCTTCCCTCTCTACAGAGTGAGTGTTCTGTACTGTTATGCAGAGCTGTCCTCTGACAGTTCCTCTCCAGTAAACCATCAGATTTCAGTTAATACTGAATAGGCTTATTAGATCTACTCTGTAGGTGCAGCTCCTGAATTACTTTTGAGAAACCATTTTATTTAAGTTAGTGCATTGGCCATCTGTTTTAGTCTTAGCCAGAGATACATGCACAATGTGAATGTGAATGGCACTTGAGGTTGCAGTAGTTCATCTCTTTCCTGTCCTTCTCGGACTCTGTGTTGTTTCCTTATTTTCTTGCTATGAGCAGCCCTCCAATTTCTGTTTTTCTAACAGTTTGGTTCCCCCAACAGTGCTCACACTTGTGATTAAACATTTTATTTTCTCCTCATTTTTTTCTCTCACAGTTTTGTCTTCTACACACAGTTTTTCTCTGTACCTGATTTTCTTTTTTCCTATTAAATTTCTTTCTTAGCATTGATGCACCCAGTGGTGCACAACCAGTTTAGATTGCTCCCATATCAGATCTACTACCTTCCAGGCTACCTCCTCATTCCCAGTTCAGCTATCAGTGCCGCTATCAAAGCTGCACAGGTTCCTTCAACAATTTTCTTGCATACTGCCCCACTCAACTGCTCCAACCCATTGATCCCTCAGGACAATATTTGGAACTACACTTTCAATTTGAAATAGAGAGTTGGAAGGTGTTATTACTTGGCTTGGTAGAGTGTCATCCATATAGTATATTTTAACTTACATTTCAAAATGAAAAATTATTTTGAACTAAAAAAAGACACTCTTCATTTTGAACATGTCAAATGACACATTTCAAGAATTGCAACATGTTTTCAAACATTTGTTCAAGTTGAGATATTAATCAAATCTGGCCCTTTCCTCTGAACAGTCTGTTTCAAGGAAGTGTCAAAAATTTCATGACAAACTGTCTGGAAAGCAAAAGCAAAATATTGTGTAGGGATTTTTCCTTCCTTTCCTCTTCTGTTTAAAATAAAACCTCTAAAACTATCTACTAGCCTGTCCTTACTCTCCTGGAATACTAAATGGTAAGCCAGTTGCGTGAGCTGTTTCAGAACCAGTGCTGGCAGTATGCTAGTATTTATTTCCTTTCTGGCTTATGCTTTGTGTGCTGAATTTCTGGAGTAAATTTTTGTAACTGAAATGTAAACCCTTGAGAAATCACAGCTTATAATAAACTGAAATACTGACAGAGCCTGAACTATGGTGCCCAAATTGCAGCGCTTGAAAAGCAGAAAAATAGAATCAAGAGCCTCTAAACTACTCGAAATTACAGTCTATCAATTTTTCTATAGGGCAATCACAAGACTATTTAAGTAGAATAATAGATTCCCACCAATGAGCTATTTGTGATTAAAATTAAGCATACCAGGATCATGTCATTACCATTTTTACGGTCAAGTACATGTTATTAAAACAGTTGTATCCTCATTGTTACATTTTCCTTAAAAACAGTTTTGCTCTTAATATGAATTGTTTTCTTAAAAGCGCTGCCCATTTTCAGAAGCTTGAACTTGTCATCATACTTGGAAAAAGCATGTGTGTATGTTTGTGCATATTGAATGTAGGTGTGTGAACAGAGACTCACATACGTGCATGTACTCACACCTATTTATTACTTCAACAGTAAGCCTTCTGGCTTCAAAACAGTCCATTGCACAAGTTGCAGGTAATAAATGAGTTGTTTATTACTTACTGTACATACCTGTTTTCAGCAAATTGAAAATGGATTGAATAATAGGTTGTGAGTAGAGCATCATATTAGTATTATTTATCACAGAGCTGTGACTGCACTGCAGCAGAGCTGCTAATTCATTGGCACATCCTTGCTTTTGATGTCTTTAAAGTAGAGTACAACACGCATTATAATGCAATTTATAAAAATGTTTTAGGGCTTCTATAAAAGAATAAAACACTGATGTGCACTGAGGACAGGGCGATAGGTCAGTTGAACTTATACGCTTCATATTTTATACATGATATTTTAGCTGAGCATATTGCTGTTTGTGGTAGATGGCAGAATCATCACAATAAAGGAGCAAAAGCAGATTGTGTAGATTTTAGCAATATGCTCCATAATGATCTGGAGGAGAACAGTGTAGTGTAAAAAGATAAATAATTTCTCTGTTACTATTTATTATCATTGTTGTTCCTGATGACTGCAATGATAAGAAGGAGGAAATTCCACTGTGATAACACCCTGTGTAAATATAAATTAAAATCCTTTTTCTGATCCAAAAATCTTGCAAACTAAAAAGATGAGAAATATGGATAGAGAAAGGGGAAAGTGTTACCAGTGATTAAGGGGAAAGTGTTACCAGTGATTATGCACATTACATTGCCTCTAATGAATGATGAACACACATCATTAAGGTTTGTGGTTGTATGGGTCAGCTCAGGGAGAGTGTTCCACGTGAAATAAATAAACCATGTGTGAATGCTCTCTACACCTGATGCATTCATCATTGATTCAAGTCAAATTTCAATTCATGACTCAGAGAACCTAGTCTATATGTCCTATATTTAGCAAACTAGGGGTCTGCGAGGATGTGCAGCAAGAAAAGCATGCTGACCTCAGCTGTTCCTCTATGGTGCAGTGGGATAACTAAAAGTCTTGGTAGGTTCATTTTTGCTCTACTGAGAAATAAGGAAGATTTGAGTTTCTTTCAGAGGCAGGAGAAATTAGTGTCCTTGACTTCTGTGTTCTTCTAGGGATTTAGTAATGAAACTGGCATTTTTACCAGTTGTCGTTAGTACATGTCTCAGAAACATTAACTTCCATTTCACGTTTGCTTCATTGCATAGACTATGGGTTTTGCTTTACTGCCAAGACTATGTTTTTGTTTTGAAGGGGAAAAACCTTCACTGTTTAGGCAGAAAGTGTTCTCTACAGTGCTTACAGAGCAGACTCTTCCGGTCATATGGATACTGGAATTAACAATTTATAATCTAAATGTTAATGCAAGATCCACAGTTTCTGTCAAGACAACAGGACTTATCCTAGCTTTACCTCCAAATCAGTGCTTGTAAGATAATTGATCTTCTAGGGAAGCTTCCAGATTGTGTCTATCACAGTGAAGAAAGTGGCCAGATTCCTGACAGTAATGACGGTAAAGTGTAAAATACAAAAACATGGTGGTTTAGGTGAATCACAAGGCATTTGTGCCAGGCAAGTAAAAGACCATTTGCTGGCATGAGTTTTTTAGGAGTACCACCATTTTGTAGTATTTGTAAATAAAATCAATCAGGCAATCTGCACTTTACAAGATCAGCATCACTTTGGTAGTGCTAAATCATGTTTCCTTTAAATCACGATGCCATAATAACAGTTGGGATGTTGACTGTCAATATGTTCAACTCAAAACCGACCAGTTATGAAATACAGCTCCATCTCATTATGTCATAGCCAGACTAGTGAAACAGGATGCTGAACCAAGACCATACTTACATCAATAGTAGTTGATGGCATCTTATATCTTCATGACCATCAAGGTGATTAATATGCTATAAATTTGCACAGCAAGACATACTTAATAGGTTGTGCTTTTTGCATATGATGCATCAGGATTTTTCTCACCTTTTTGAAGATCAACGTGAGATAGCTGTTGTCCCTGATTAAGACACTAGGGACCAAAATGAGTAATGCAAAAGATAAGATCCATTATGGTGTGCACCAAGGAGTGCAGGGGTGTCATAGCCAAGGGCTATGGCAGCCCATGGCCAGTTTTGATTGATGCAGCAAGGGGCTTTTAATACAAAATCACCAATCAGTTGTATGATCATCTTTATTACCGAGTAATTCTTTACATTACCGGAAGAAACATAAAGATTTCCAATTATCAGTTTCTTTATTCCCCAAAAGATAAATTTAGGAGTAAACTCATTTAAAATAAAGCTCTATAAAATTCTGTATTTGCCTGGTGATTCAATGCGTGATCACTCGTGTTTATTAGAGGGGAATATAGTCGTCACTGTTCTGTATTATTTAGGCTGCTCACTGGTCTATGTGCTCTCATAATTATAATCTTCTAAAGAACACGAAAAACTTTCTCCAAATGTCTAACATGGATTATAAAGTGAAGTTGATGTCATAAAATCTCAGGAGCTGTATTTGATTCAAGCTGTAAAATGCAGAAGTAATATATAATTAACAAGACACCAAAGAATCAATTTTATGGTTTGTTCTCAAGCCCAGCGAGTATGTTCTTCTTTACCTATTTGAAATAGCAAAAGAGAGGTGATTACATGAATACAAAATTAATTCAGTCAGATTTTGAGCAGGGCAATACTTGAAGAGGTTTAAAGATTTCTTCAGAAACCTAGTGAGTAGAAACCATGAGATTCTTCTGGGGATTCTCAGTGCTTAACACAACTTCTCATATGCCCAAGAGGGTTGACTTGTGCCACACTGGCACAGTTAGGTTAGCAACTAACTGCCACTTCTTCTACATGGTTGTGTAAATAATAAACTCAAATACGCCAGTTCAAAAAAATGTTCCACAGAGTAGCTCTCATCTGCTCTGGAAATCCTTAATCCGGTTACTAACTAGGCAAAGCTCTTCACAGGGTAATGAAAAAAGTTAAACAAAAACCCATTGGAGACAGACCATATTTAGTAGCTGGCCTTTCATAACAGTTTGTTCTTCCTTTTGTTTTGACCCATTTAACAGACTTCAGATAGTATTTAAGATAGATGGAGATGTTCCTATTTATACCAGCTGAAGACCTGGCCCCGAGGTTGCCAACTAAAATATTGTGCAACAGAAATTGTCTTTTTAATGCAGCCTGCCCTGTTTATTTATGAATTTGCGGGTTTATCCTCTGCCTCTAAGATTATCACCACATAGTCCAGTTTGCAGCTTGGGGACTGGATGTAGCCCATGGGCCATTTCCACCCAGTTGATCTTGTTGTTCCCCCCCATCCCAGAGGAGATGGAAGGTAGCTAACCAAGTGCTGCCCCATACCCCATGTCCTCCTGCTGCAGCCCCACGCAGGGCTGGTCTCCTGTTGACATGAAGCAATGGCTGGGAACTCACAGAACCGATACCAGGGCTGGGAAATTCCCTCTCCATAGTAGCTGCAGTAGGTTCACCCTCCCCTACTTTGCTTCAGCAAAATGGCAACAGTTTGGGTTGGACAGAAGTAGGTGTTCAGCCATCGGCCACCATAGATCCTAGGTTATGCATAACAGGTGCCGGAGGTTTTCTGCAGCAAAGGCAGAAAAATGGTTTATCCAGCTCCTGCGATTCCTAAAGTGGAACCAGCATGATTTCATTATAAAGAGCTAATTTGTGAAGTGCTCTGAAAATTAAAAGTGGTACAAAAGAAAAGAATAATAAGTCTCCACATTGTCGAATACAAAATAAAAACTGCATAAATCCAAGGGGATCACTTAATCCAAATGAGTTAACTGCGGTATTTTTCTTTATGCATTAGTCCTTCATTAATCGTTCTAATGCAAACAGCTTAGAATAGCACCTTGTTGGCCTGAAGATAACACTGAAAAACTGTTTGGCAGCCTTTTCTAGGAATATGCCCTAAAGGAACTTTGCTTAACCAAATGTCACTGCATATTTTAATATTGATTTGCTCTTTGTAAATCACAGTCTTTAAAAGTGCCAAGCATTTTTTATTGATCTCATGACAGAACAAGTTTGATAATGTCCACCAAAGAAATGTGAAGGCCTTGTATTACAGTAAGTGATAAGGAAAGGCTAGGTCCTTCTTGGTTCAGGAAGGATCGTTTAGTTCTGCCGTTGTTAATTATATGCATCTGTGCACAATTAGGTTAGAAGTCAGCAGCAAATGAAACTAGTTTGGGAATTATTGTGAATCTGAATTCATTTTACAGTCCCTCCCATCTGCCCTTTGCATTGCCTTGCATATGAGATCCAAATCCTGTTGCTGAAAATCTCAAAGTCACTTTAAACACTTGTTACATTGTAAGAAATAAGAAAGAACCTTAAAGGTCAGATCAGCTGATTTTACTTTTATTTAGGACACTCTGAAAATCAGGGACTCTCTGTGGAATGGGTAATTTTAGTCTGATGTTGGTACAGTAGGACTCTGCAATAGCAATGTGACCTTAATTGGATTATCTTATTGTTCGCTACTATTTTCACCATGACAACTGGAATACATTCTATTGCTCATTAAAGAGCAATATCACTGCAAACAGATGCGTATGTTTAGAATAGTTTTGTGATTTTGTTGCTAGTTTACAGTAGGTCTTTTAAGGGAGTTACGTATATTCAGTGATTCAGACTACCAGCTGAAAGCATTTATTGCCCTTACAAATTATTTTCCTTGTATGTTGTTTTATAGGCCTAATCCGTCATGGTCTTCCTGAGCAGTCAGGTAACCCTGTACAGTAAAAAAAGGTTAAATTTTAAACACATTTTAATAGTCTTTGTGTGGGTGTGGATGAAGGTAGATAGTGACAGAACAGTGTACTCGACAAGGATAGCAGTATGCATTTTGAAGGATCTTTGCAAGAAATGGTGATAAAGCGTATGGATTTTAAAGAGACTTTGGAGTCGATAAAAAGGGCAACTAGTGGAAAAATACTGTAAGACCATTCAAAACAAGCTGATGATGGTTAGTTCTGGGGCAGAGAAATGGACAAAAAAGCAGAACAGAAACAATTTAGGAGAGAAATGAGAGGTGAGGTGTGAGCAGGAGGAAGATTAGATACGGATTTGATGATGACAAGGAAGAGATTGAATTTCATGTTAAGAATAATTCAACCCAGGTTGTTTTCCATTGCAAAAAGCCTTTAACATTTTATCCTGCTCTACAGAAATTCTCATGCTGTCATTATCACTGTAGCTTTTGAGTTCTTTCCAGTACGGTAGTGGGCAATACGTGTCAAATATCTCTTATGTGTAGTTCATTCCTTCCTTTTGACCTCGCAGGTGGAGGAATAATTGCACAGGTGAATGTTTTGTTTTGGTGGTGTTACTTGGCTTGGTTGTTCCTAATTTATATGTACACGGAGAGTTAGTTTATATTTAGGTTATATCTACACACAAGATGTATATTGCACTTACGCTTGAGATGGGAAGTGTGAAGGGGAAGCAGGAAAGGAAAGGAAAAGGTGGGGAAAAAAGTGAAAGGTCTGTGTTATACAGTGGAGAATAGTGAGATTTGTGATGGTTGGTCAGTCCTGAGGGACTATATTTAACAGTCTATGCGTGGCCATCGGGACATTTGGCTTCCTGCACAAAATAACTTTTTATCTTCCTGCTCAAATGAACTCTAAACCGAAGAGTCGGAGTCAATTACTATACACCTTGGGCACAATTTGCCTGGGGAAGCTAGTTAATGTATGAAATATCCCTGCCCTGGGGGATATAGTCCTCTAAAAAGACCCATGTAGTGACCAAAACCTGTTTAACCTCTGACTTACAGAGGTTAAATAGCATAGTCACAACTCTAAGAAAATATAGTCACATAATGAGAAATGAAGAAATTGAAAGAAAAGCTTTCTGTTTCTTATGGGATATGAAAATATATGGATTAGAAAGGAGTCTGGAGAGATCTCTGAGGCCATTCTCCTGCCTTCAGGCAGGACCAAACATACGTCAGTCATTCCTGATGTATGTTATTTTGAGTTGTTCTTAAAATACAGTTTACCACTAATGAACCTCTTTGTTTCTTTGCCCATTCCCTGTGGACATATATAACAGTTTGCAACCTTCCTGCTTCCAACAACTTTTTGTACAGTTGAAAATCAGCCATTGCTCACTTCTGCGGAACATGTGTGAGGATTTCTTCATGGGTCTTTCATATCACTCTCCTGTTTATATCCACATTATGAGATCCCTTTTGCTTCTTTTTTTGTTTTTCTTGTTGGCAATAGTATGATGGGTTGACTTCGGATCCCTGTAGCGTATGTGGAATTCCCCAGATCCCTTTTTGCGGAATTGCTGTCTGGAAAGAGTCTTCCCCCGTGCCCTGGTCATTCCTACATCAGTGTCGGACTTCTCATGTGCTCTGGTTGTATTAAATGTCTTGTATTTCAAGCTAGTTTCTCAAAATATTTTCTGTTTATAACCTACAGTCCTCAAAAGAGCAGCCTCTCGCAGTTTCATACCTTCATGCAGAAGAAACGCCTTGTATCAGTCCCAATTCATTTGACACAGGCAGTTCCCTATATGTTTCTGTCAGAGGCAGGGGGGGCTTAGGCCAGAGATCTTGTTCTGCTCCTGGTTGCCGTATTTCCTTGGGACTCACAGACCTTTCCCTGTGATCTGACATCTGTATATTCACTCATGTGATGGGGGAAAGATCCTTAGTAAAGATGGCAGGTGGAAGTAGCCTGTTTGGCAATATAATAATGTGTATGAACCACAGTGCAGTTCTTGGTTGCTCCAAAGGTGCGTTTGAGAAAAACAGTGTTTGCTGCAGACTATGTGAGCATCCTCTTCCCAGTCTTCTCTCTTGGACAGTCTGGGGGTAGGGAGAAGTTTAGTAGTTAGCTAGAGGTTCGTATATAGCATCTGTGAGGAAATGTTAAACCTTCAGCGCATGGATAGACCATTTGTATTCCTTGTGCAATGTATATCTGGGCAGACAGTGAGGAAAAAAGTCTAACATGCAGTTTTCCCTCATCCTGCTGGAAGATCAGAGTTGCAATCTGTAGTTTTAAAACATAGTTGATTAAAACAGATTTGTCACAAATAACTTTAACCAGCATTAACTACGGGGAAAGTGTAAAAGAGGCCAGTTTTCCAAGTGGTGGTTTGGAGAAATACCGTATATACTTTTAATAAGGAGGGCAGTGTTGAACATCAGCAGGAAATGAATGGAATGGGTTTTATTTAGGAATGGAAATTTGGTCCATTTCTTTGGTCTGTGTTGTGGAGGTCTGGAAAAAAAGAGATATTTTACAGGATACAGCAAAAATATGTAAGATAAAAGGAGGTGAAAATCTGTGAGTTGACTCCTACCACAGCTGAAAGCAAGGCAACAATATCTGTACTAGTTATTATTGAGGAATATTGTTCAGATTAAATAATGCTAATGGATCAGCAAATAACAAAGAAATGAAGGGATAGCAATTACTTGGGATCATAGCAGAGTAAGCAGGCGCCAAGAATACACCAAAACTAATTAGATAATGGGAATACAGCCCTGTTTCATAATACTAACGTGTCATATTGCAGCGCTAAAAAAAACCCAAACAAAAAAAGAAGCACGGTTTTGTATTATTAGGTGACAGAGTTAACCTCCTGTAATTTAACAAATGGAAAGAGAGAGATCCAGATCACTAGACACCTATTAATCTGACTTTAGTAGTCTTACTAAGCTTTTGAAGAAATGAAGGAAAGAGTAATTAAATACCTGGAAGTAAGTGGAAGGTAGAGTAAAATGCAGCAGATATTTATCAACAGTCGATTGTTCAGGATTAACCTGATCTTCTCTGATAAAGCACAGCAGTTTTTCCTCAGACTGGAGAAATGCAACAGATCTAGTTTGTCAGATGTCAATAAAACATTTGGTATACTGTAATGATGGAAATTATTAGCTAAACCAGGGAAGATGGGGTTTGAGAGATGAATTGCAGAGTGAGTGCTGAACTGGCAAATGGAATTGCCTCACAACTTATACTCATGGGTTAACAGCTGGCTGAGAGATTAGAGTTGCTCAGAGATCAGTGCCAGAGCTGATCCTGTTTAATGCTTTGACCTCGGTTCAAAATTAGGAGTATCTTGGTGAAATGCACTGATGATACAGATTCAGCCTAGAAAAATAAGCAGAAATATTTGGATGATACCATGGAAGTTAATGGTACAGAGTAATGCTGTTAACAACAATAACAAGAATTTCTGTGTAAAGATGGAGGTTGTTGGTTGGAAGTGATTGAAGAGAAGAAGGATGGGAAAGTAATGAAGGTATTTAATGTATTGAGCAATCTCAGGATGACTTTGAGCCACTATTCTGAGGTAGTCAGGAAAACGCTATATATCAAGCAAAATACTTTCAGTAGAGAAGTATAAAAATGTTGATCAACTCTGAAATCGCAAAACGTTCGTAAGATCTCCTCCAGAATACTCATTAGATCACAAGTGCAAGTGGGAACAGAGCTACGAGGAAGAGCAACAGTAGAAAATCTGTTTTTCAACAGGAGACTTGTTTTCATAAAAATACAGATTTGAGAGAAGTTATGATTGTTCTCTACAGAGTCATCAGATGTAAATCCCAAAGAAGAAGAAAAGTTGTTTAAGACACAAGCCAATGTTACTAAATAAAATACCAAACAAAACAGCATCTGTAAACTCTCTATGGATACATTTTGGGGTGGAAATTAAAAGAAAGTGTATCACACTTGAAGGGATGAAGTTCTAGATCTGTCTTTCCGAAGGAGCCATAGAGCAGGAAAGTTCTCAAAATGGAGTCATCAAAATTTTGTAAGCAGCAGTACTTAAAATATAGGTGTCCACAATGGGAAGGGACACAGCACGGTGACTAGGAACTTACTTCCAGTTCTGTTTTGTGGCAACTTCTAACTTCAGAGCCTGGTTCAGGAGGGAAGTGAGGTTTTGAAGTTATTTTTTTCTTTATGTAGTGCAGCCTTATTCCTAAAAGAAGACGAAAGAATGGAATTGCCTAGAAACATAGTCTTTTAATATAAATGAACTACAATTAGAGCACATGTTGGTTTTTGAGTGTATACATTTTGTGTATATACTAAATGATAAGCATAAAGTAGATAAACTATACGATTGCACATGCTTAAATAGTTTTCAAAATACAAATTTCTTAGCAAGATATAAACTGAAATACATAGACAAGGTACCTTCTATCTTACCAGTATTTGTAACTTACTATCACTCTATGGCGAGAAAAGTGTTTGAAAGATAGTGGAGTTTACAGTTCAAAATTATATTCTTCTTGATTCCTCTACTGAATTCAAAAGGTTTTTTTCTGTAATTTTTACATTCCGGTTACCTAAAATTTCCTGTAAACTGTATTATAGTGGGTAAGGTTTGTCCAAAAAGCGGACAGCTGAGCACCAAATTATTTTACAGAAGTTTACTAACAGATTTAATAGAAAATAAATCTTATAAAATAAACTAAAAGAAAATTTAGCGTGGAGGGAGGACTTAAGGAAATTATCTATAGTCTGATTTAAACTCCAGTTAGAACTAATATTAAGATATTATTTACTCCTTATTTCTAACCACATCATATTTAGAAGAGGGAAAAGCAGATGAATAAAAAAGAAATTTTGCAGATGCAGACTAGGCTAGTCCAACCATCGTACTAGAGGTATAAAATTAACATCAAAGAGTTTGCTGAATACCTCTGTTTTTACGGCTTAATATGCTCCGTTAAATGATACAGATAAATATCTGTTTTTCATATTTCCCTAGATTAAGTTGTTTACCTCAGTTATATAGTCAATAATGCAGTATCTTACTAGTTATGCTACAATAAAAGTAAGTTATACGGCACTAAAATGTGAAACTAGTTGCTAGCATTACGTGTGAGACTTCATATAAATAGCTGGTGAAGTTCACATAGAAAAAGGCTTAGTTTGGTCATTGGAAAAATACTTTTAAAGTAATGTATGTTCAAATGTAAATGAAGAAGAAAATACATCAAAAGCAATTATTTTGAAAGGCTGGAAAAAATACAAAACCGTATTCAGATTTAGGAACTCTGTAGATGTTCATGTCCTTGAATAAAAGTTACTTTTATGAGATTATTTTTGAAATGTCACTGCTCTCTGCTTTCCCTACTCTTGTACCCACCAGCTATGGGTTCATATAAATTGTAAATCGTTCGGATGTTTAGAAATGTGCTATTATATGCTCTTGTTTTTCTTCTGTGGTGTCGAGAACACCACAGAAAGTCATCACCTATTAGGGGAATAGCAGTAATCAGCTCTATCTGTGCATTTAGCCTGCCACGCTTACAAAACTAACTGAATTCACTTAAACCATGTTGAAAACATAATTTAGTGAACTGTGATAATTGCCTCAGGTAGTTTCACTGTATTTTACTGTGAAAATAACACTTTTAAATGCTTTATTTCTTGCTTTAGAAGAGCATTTCTTTAAGCACTATTTTTAACCAAGCCAGTATTTTCTGATCTTTTTGAAAAAGAATGAATGGGTAGCCTTGAATTCTACAGGCTGATATAAGATGGGAGGCATCTATATTGTGTATATTCTGAGATACTTGTACTGGCATGCATAAACCCAAAAATCTTCTATAAATGTGAGTACACAATGTTGAGGTCTCTAATGCATATCATGACGTAGGTTATTCTTGGTAGTTGAGGCATATATGCCAATGCTGCTAGAGATAGGAGACTGTAAGCTTCTGGGGGTTCACCTGGATACTTTCAGTTTCAATAAATTGCTACATAGGAAAGAAAAGCCATCCTTGAATGTTATTTAATAGAGTATTGTTAACTGTCACACGAATATGATGAACTTCAGCTTTATCTTAGAGATAAGCATACTTAATTTGTAATGCATTTATGAAAATATTTGTTTGTCTAATAGAGGGTCTCCTAGTTTTTATTTTTAATGTCATAATAAAAAAGTGTAGTTCATAAATTAGATTTGTCTGACTCAACATGAAAGAAAAGCTCCTTTAGTTCTTGATCAAAAATGCAGAGCATGTACTGAGTCTGACTGTAATGAATTTAATAAGGAAAAAAAAAAAAGATTCCTTGAAACGATATTTCAAAGCCCTCTCAAGGAAAAGAAATTTAATAGTTTCAAAGGTGAAAGTACATGGTAATTCCCATTTTCAACTATCTTTGATAGAAAAGAAACTGGCCAAAGTAAAATCTTTGAAATCAATCACATTTAGAGAATATTTTGAACAATAAATATAAGTTCTATAACTTGTTTTTTGCTTTTCCACTTTTTCTTTTGCGTTCCTTCCACTCTCCAGCTCCACTGCTGCTGGAGAAGAAAAGCAGGTCAGCGGGAGAAAGGTGAACAATACTTGCCACAATCCCTGTGAAGAAAAAACTTTTACAGCTTTTATACTGAAGCCTAATGTTTGTTTTAATAATGCGGCATTAGTAATTTCCATCCTAGGCAGCAGGCAATCTGCCTCCACTTTATCCCATTGCTGGCAACAGAAAAGATAAACAGCGACGCAGTGGCATTCTTTCTTTAACTTTCAGTCACTTGTGGGACTGGAGTCCTTGAGGCATGACACCACCTCCACAGAGGAGGAGGTGTGACTTGTGATGTTCTTTTTGTTTTGACAGCTAAGTACCAGTCAGACGTAGCTTAGAACCCTAATTTATGATGGGTGAATGTATTCCGCCTTTATTGCGCTTTTTTGCTGTTTGTAAAAGGGCTATAGCAGAGCCTCGATGAATCATCTTTTGTGCAGTTGTGTGTTCAGCTATAAATTCTGTTAATCTGCCTAAAATAACAAGGATTAATTACCAGGCAAGGACATGATACACTGCTTGGGCAGCTCACAATTTAGCTGTGTGTAAATCTTGATGCTCATTTAGGTTTTTCTTTTTGTCTTTGCATCTCGTCCTGACAGGTGTGTGCCCAATCACTGTGAACACGGTGGCAAATGCACCCAGACGTGGGACAGCTTCAAGTGCACTTGCGATGGAACTGGATACAGTGGCGCCACTTGTCATAACTGTAAGCCATCCTGCAGTTTTGAAATTGCGACGGGGTAGGGAAGACATTGATGTCTTTTGATTGAGATAAAAAGTCAATGTCTTCCTCTGTGGTTGTTAAAGTTCCTAAAACCTTTTTTGAAAGGGGGTGTTGGCTTAATCAAACCCCACCTTATCTGCGTAGGGATGTATTTATACAGTACTGTGCTGCACCATGCAAGGGACCGAAGCAACACCGCTCTCGTAGTTGGGTGTACTGAGCAAACACGTTCTCAGCAGTCGCACACTAGAATTTCAGATGGATACAGTGAATCTGCTCTGAGCTGTTGGGGAAAGCTGCTGACCACTGCTAGAGAGTTGCTCGTTCAGGTTGCTAATCCCGAAGCGTGGTTATATACTGATTATTGACCGTTCTAAAATCAAATTATTTACTCTGTTGTTATAAGTTTCTCAAATAAGAGTATTTCCTGAGCTCCACATGCCCTACACTATTAAGGCACAGAAAGAAGAGGAAAAAGGTACAGTTGCTCTTTTTATAGGTTCTGAACAATGTATGCAGAGTCAGCAGCATGTCTCTTCTGTTCCTTCTATTGTACGCTACAAGTGGGATTTTCATCTGCGAAGTGTATTCTAAAATACCTAGAAGATGCAGAAAACATATCCAGCTCTTACTTTTCTCCCTTTTTTCTTTAGCAAACAACCTCTTAATATTGAGGAGAGAGTAAAAATGCTTCTGAACAGGTTAAAAGTTAAAATTGAAGCCAGGATTTATATAGAAATAAATTTATATTACTTGACTATTTAACTACAGCTGTTTAAAATTTTGTGAAGATAATTGCAGAATTCTTTCACTTTTAACCAAAATAACCCAAACCAATGAGAAAGTTTTGACAATTCACAGTTGTCTGAATTTCAACAAAAACCTATTCTATTTTTAAACATTGTAGTAATGTAAGAGGGAATGTATTTTATATAATAACTATTAATACGTATATATGCATTGAATGGCAAAGTTCTCCACGGTCTGGCTACTGAACTGGTAAAACTGAAAGAGTTAAATGGCAGATGAATGTTTATTAAAGAGAGATATTTAAAGTACCGAAGTTTGGAGGAGAAGTTTCATGGGCAGCCCTTTTTCCACCAAGAGCGAATGTGCATAGTGATGAGGTGGTTGCTTCTAATCTCGGGAAAGAAGACACGGAATTTACAGTGATGTAGTATTTCAGTGAAACAAAGAAAAAAAATTTCATATATTTATCTGAAAGTATAGTATTTTTAGAGCTCTGGCTGATCTATTACAGCCGCTTGGAAAATATGATTCCTATGCATGTGATAGGCCGTTAAAATGTTTAACTGCAGAAATGCAGGGAGGGAAGCTCAGTTAAGTAAGTATATTTTATCTAGTGAGCCTCTGAAAATTAGTATAATCGGTTAGAGGAAAATGTGTCATGCTGGATCCAACAGCCCACCGGAGGTGAGACTGCTGCAGCTGCCTTCCCCCAGGGCCAACCAGTAGCACGGCTGTAAATGTATTCCTGGTAGGCATGCGCCCACAGATCCCATACACACCACATACATATATATACATGGCTGGCCGTACAGATCGTAGGCAGAGCACGCACGTGGATACAGCACCAATGGCCTCATCCTGCTCCCCTCTCTGGCTGAGCAGGGTGAGTGTCCACTAGCGAGCACAGTGAACATCCACAGCCACACATGGTGGATCCCTCCAGCTCAGGGAGTCAGCCCAGAGGCTGGCCCCGCATCCCAGACTCCGCAGATGCTGATGCCTGGATGCTGGATGGCCCGGCAGGGTGCTGTTTGGGTTCCCCCTCCTGCCATTGTCTGTCTGTGCTCCTTTGTGGGTGCACAGATGAGCTTTTAAGACATAACCTAATGTAGTTTAGCTTTCTTCTTGAGGCCCAAAGAGAAGTAGCAAGGACAGACGGATGGCATTGCTTTTCTGAAATCACATTTATTACAAAGGAAAGAAATAATAGTCCAAGGAGCTGTGAACATTTCTCTTTATAGGATTTTCACCTGCTGTTTACAGATAAAACCGTGCAATAAGGCAAGAAAAAGGCACTGCTGGACTGCAAAGGGGGATCTGGAGTATATTGTCCCATTTACAGCTATGGAACGGATAAAGTGTACGGGATCACAGATGTCCAGGTCATTTGAAGACACATTGTTCAAGAACCTTACTTTTTTAATTCAGGCAAAGTTTCTAACTTAGATGGCTAAGCTTTTGTTTTGTTTCATTTTTGTGTTTATAGAACATAATTTTAGTTTTTACCATGTGTGTTGCTATACTTTTAGAAGTCGTCTTTCTTACAAAACGAGGGTGAGCAGAAAGTTATTCACTTGATAGATGTCCTGTCAGAATATGTAAAGTCTTACGCCTTTCCAGAGTATAGAATTTAATGGCACAAAAATGAGAGAAAACCAAAAATTATAGCGTCAAGCTATAGACTGAGACAACCTTAACTCTGCCTTTTTTTGAGCAGGCAATAGCTATCAGTATTTATGAGAGCATGGTCAGGCCGTGTTCACGGTATTAGGTATAGCTGCAAATAATGAGGGGATTCGTTGAAGCTTGCCAAAGGTTGTAGTTAGACTGTCCTGAGGTCTGGGGCCTCAGCTCTGCTGGGATGATACTGACCCTATCTCTCCTTTCCTCCTCGTGCAGAGTGCGTCTGTACTCAGACATGCTTGGTGTGCTGTCTTTTGCTTTTGAGTTCTGATGTTTGTGGCAACAGCAGTACAAAAGGGATGCTGGGGGAGGAGGGAAGTTGGAATGATAACTGGTGTGGTGTATAAAAAAAGCTGAAAGCAATTTTAAACAGCATTGCAGATTGTATGAAAGGCTGTAAAATTTAGCAGGTGACATGATTCTGTGGAGCAGGAAAGTGTTTAAGTGCAGATAGCACTTGTTCAGTACCTAAATATAAGATTATTTTACAAAACAGGTAGTCTTATACTCTACAGTAAAATATATATTGCTTTTCTCAATGTATGTTTGTGCGGTGGATATAACAGGGCATTTCTCAAAGAGGTTGGAGTCAAGACTACATTAACGGGGATTGTAACTCCATAGCTGATCATTTTAATGAGTTTGAGTTTTGCTGAACTTAAAGGAACGAGATAATTCTGTGTTACTGAAGGGGTTTTTTCAGTGAATTGATTTTGCTTTGGTCAGGGAATTCAACACTTTGCTCAGCTTTTGACCTGAAACAAGGCAAGGCTTTGCAGCCTTGACTAAATTTCAGGTCGGGGTTTTAGGTTCCTTTGAAGTTGAAATTCAAAGACAAACTCAAAAGATGAACTCCTTGAAGTGAAACAGAGAAAAGCGTTTGCATGAAATCCTTCTGAATCAAAATGACTTTGTTTCACACAGGTCTGGTCATAATATATTTATAGTATGATAGCAAAAGCAAAAGTTAGTCTAGAGAGATGAGGAAATACGTATTCTGGAGCTGAGACATAGTAAAAACTATAAACCAAAAGTAAACAGCTACAGAAGGAAAAATGACAAACAAAATCTGAAATAACCGATTTAATTCTTATTGTCTCTGCAATTGTGTAAATCAATTACGCGTGTTTTCCATTTTAAGATCATGAAATAATTTGCTTTTCAGAATAGGACATTTTTACAGGAAGGATCTTCATCTTTCAAAGACAGCAAAATCTTCAAGCTCTGCGTCTACTATCTTGTTATTTGTCAGAGGCTTAAGCTGCCATTCACAGAAGATGTCTCCACAATAATTTGTTTCATCCAGCTACAACTAGGTCAGTGGAGCTCAATGGTGAATTAACCAACAATATTGGAAAGGTGTATCTCTCATTGCGTGGTAAATACCCTAGAAATCTGCCAGATTTCTTTTGGCGAACAGATACTCAGTGCCCAAGGGAATGCTGTGGCCTGGCAAGTATCAGACTAGAGCATCAATTTTATCATTAGACAAGACTAAAAGATAAATGAATGTATTTACTTAAAAATAATGATTTACAGTGATGAAAAAGTTATGAAATTATTTAAAAACTAATTACAAAGTCTATAATTAACAGTATCATCCTTACTAGCTTTATTGTATCAGCTATATTTTAATCCCTGACTAATTAACCTTTACAGCCTACCAAAGGATGACCTGCTGTGCAGAGTTCTTAGAGTGATATTTTTGCAGAGACTATTGGTAAATGGTTCCTGGAGCCTTTGAGAACAGGAGCTCATTTTCCTTATTACTTCTCATCTCCATTATGATCTTCAGGTAACACCGCTCTACTGTACTTTGTGCGAGTTAGGCATCTAGTTTTAGGCTCTGATGTGCTTCCTGCTGTTTACAGCTTCTTTAAAACAGAGTAGTATAAATTTAAAAATCTTGTGTCAGGATAAATAATGATCATTCAAGGTTCTTCGTCTTAGATTTTTAATATAAAGCTCAACGCATGCTTTCTCTAGAATCTGCATGTAAGAGAAACACAATAAAGGATTTACTGACAGACTTTACCATGACTATGATGGAGCTACCTACCACCTCCTGCACAAACTTTGTTAGATTTAGGAAAAAGCCAGGAGAACCTAGTTTGGTCATATTTGCCTTCTCCTAATGATTTCCAGTAGCAAAAAAAGTCCAATTTGCACTTAAAAGATTAATTTTAATTGTATCCATTTTTACTCATATGACAGACAACTGCTATTCTTCTTTAATTTCACCTTCAAGCAAACACCGTCCTTACCTTTACAGGTGTACAGCCCCCATTCCTTCAAGCGTATTGCACAGGAAAGGGTTTGCTTATAAATCTTCAGTTATTCCATAGGAGGGACTAACATCCAGTTCACAATCTGTTGCCTGTTAGTTCTGTAAAAGAAACAGGAGGAATTACATTTTTAAAAAGAAACAGGAGGAATTTTACATTTTTAGATTGGCAATCTGCTGTAAGTTTTTTCAAAATTACTATTTGAAACAATGTAGTGATTCTTAGTTCCAGTATAACAGACCTCGACCTCTGAATTCTCTGGCTTTGTCTCCTCATAGCTTGCTGTAAATAAATGTTACCCTGCATTTTGGAACGTGGTTCAAAGTTAATGAGGAATAAAGCACTAATCTTCTCTTGAAATGATAAATACATTAAGTGTCACTGGAAGTCTAATGGGCATTGATATTTTTTCCCAGGAATATTGACCTTCTCCCTAAAATGAAATATTGCTTCAATAATGAGTTTAATAGTATCTAGGAAAAAACTTTGAGTAAGAAACATTTGTATCGCACACATTGTAGAAGCAGTGATAATTTGGATTCCTGATTACTGCCAAAATCAGTAATGAGAAAGCCAAATTTAATCTGTATAGGCTGTGATCTTCAGCAAGACCTCCATCAATTAGTTTCTACTAACTGATTTTGCTGTATTGCCATAAATGAGGGAACACCTGAAACACTGGACTTTCTACATTTAGAGTCTAGATAAGAAAGGATGGCATGGCGGTGATATTTTCCTGTCAGCCATTTCAGAAAGAGTTCCATAGGGGGAAAGCAAATACATAATTTGCCAAAAATATTATCTGAACTTTACTTTAGAAAAAAAAAGAAAAGAAACTGTACAGATGTGTAGTCATCCCAAGAAAAGCAAAGTATGATTTTCCACTTCACTGGGGACTGGGGGAGTTCTGAGAACAACATGCTTATTCTTTGTGATCTCAAACAGGTTTGTTAGAAAAGACAAAGGCCTTGCAGTGTCGCAAGCATATTAATGCATTATTTGATCACGAAAAAGAGTTGTCTTAACAAGTCATGGACTGTGTGTATATAAGCTTTTTCCTTTCTTACAGTTTAATAGAGGGAAAGGGAAAGTGTGAGTAAAGAATAGAAAACCACTCTTAAAAAAATGTGTCTGCGGCAATTAAAAATAAGCAATGTTGCAGGCTATCTTACTTGTTGAGCCTAATCTGAGTGAAATAAGCCAGACTGTCCACTAATAGTAAGGTTGTTTAGGTTCTCATGAATCAGGTTGTATAACTATGGACATATAAACACACTAATTATTCTCAAGAGAATGTGCAGGCAGCCAGAGTGCCTCCAGGCAGCAGCAGAATAATCATCTTCAGTAGATAATATGAATATGGAGTGTCATTGCTGACAAAACACAGGAAAAACCCCTCCACAGTTTCTACTGTCTGACGGTGAGAGTGGTGTGTATCATGCTGGGTGGTACTGAAAGGCATTTAAAGGACAATGCAACCATCAGCCACAGTCAACATGGGTTCACAAAGGGAAAGTCCTGTCTAATCAATATCCTTCTACCATAAGGTCACCCTCCTAGCGGATAAAGGGAAGGCGGTGGATGTAGCGTTTCTGGATTTTAGTAAGGCTTTTGATACTGTTCCTCACAGCATCGTGCTGGACAAGTTGTCCAACTGTGAGATGAGCTGGCAGATGGTGTGCTGGGTGAAGAACCAGCTGAACAGAAGGGTGCCCTGGCAGCCAAGAGGGCAAACCACATCCTGGGGAGCATCAAACACAGCATAACCAGCCGGTCAAAAGAGGTGATTATCCTGCTGTATTTAGCATTGGTGCGGCCTCACCTTGAGTATTGTGTGCGGTTCTGGGCCCTACCGTTTAAAGAGGATGTTAAGGTACGTGAATGTGTCCCGAGAAGGGCACCAAAGCCGGGGAAGGGGCTGGCAGGCATGTCCTGTGAGGAGTGCCTGAGGGCTCAGACTTTGTCTAGTTTGCAGAGGAGGAGGCTGAGGGGCGACCTCACCGCTCTCTGCAGCTTCCTGAGGAGGGGACGTGGAGAGGGAGGTGCTGAGCTCTTCTCCCTGGGACCCAGTGCCAGGATGCGTGGGAACGGCTCGAAGCTGCGTCCCTCAGCGGGGGTTCGGCCTTGACATGAGGAAACCTTTCTTTACCCAGAGGGTGGTCCAACCCTGGAACAGGCTTCCTGGAGAGGTGGTCGCTGCCCCGTGCCTGTCAGTGTGGACAACGCCTTTAATGCCCATGCTTTAACTTTGGTCAGTCCTGAAGAGGTCAGGCAGTTGGACTCAATGGTCATTCTAGGTCCCTTCCAACTGAACTATTCTTTTCCATTCCATTCAAAAAAGAAAGTAATTCCCCTCCCATAACTTCTAGTGCAGCAGAATTGACCTTGCTATACCTGGCAAAACCTCTGTTTAAGGAAACGTAAAAATATTGAAGTATTTTTCCTCAGTGTATCACACTTTTTTATTATTAACTCTCAGGTCAATGTGGAGAAGGCATAATAGTTTGATGGTCAATACTACTAGTTCTAGACTAGAGTTTCTTCATCTGTGCTCAGAAATAGACTTGGATTTATGTCATTAAGGATTTGATGTTATAGAAACTGGTTTTGTGTTTCACATACTATATGCAACCTTCAACATCAAAACCAGAATAGAGTTTCCAGGACCTGTACGTAAAACCTAACTCTATGTTGATATAGCTCTGCCTTAAGAAAGAAGAATGAAATAAAAAAGTATCCAAGAGGATAAAATTGGAGAGAACTCTTTTTCCTAGTACATTTTTAAGATAATATTCCTATCCTGTTCCTTAAGAACTCTCCTTAAAATTGGAAGGGTAAATTAATTTTAAAAAAAAAAAAAAAAAGAAAAAAAGGAAAAAAGGGAAAAAAATACGGTGCAACAAAATTGGAAGGGTAAATTTAATTTAAAAGAAAAAAGGGGGAAAAAATACGGTGCAACTTCCCAAAGAAAGGTATGGAAGTGAAATTTGAACAGTCTTGAAGAGTTGAAGTTTCTCAGGAAAAGCAGGAGGGACTTCCAGGGTAAGAAAAAGCTGAATGATCTGTTTGCATCCAAGAAGCCTAGAGAATGTTTGCGTGCTTGTTGAAGAAGGAGTGCATAAAAGAGAAGTGTTTATGCTGGTTGGGCTTTCCTCATGTTAGTTTTTATTCAGACTCTCAAAGAAACCTCCAGTGATTAGTTTTCTTTCACATCCTTTGCTCCCAAGGAGCCTACTGAAGTTTGGGTGCATATTACCATCCATGTCTTCTTTGTTAGATCCTTCATTTAGTCTTTTCCTGTGAGATGAAGATACCAAACACAGTTTATAAATCTGTTTCAGATACAATGATGACAAAAATCATAGTATGCCATTTGATGTTTTGGCCCTCATTTTACAGACGTAATTCCCAGTAGCAAAGAATATATGTTACGTCAAGCACAGATATTTCTAAGATGTGTGTAAGCTTACACAGAATGTCCCTGCAAATAGTGTTGTAAATATTTTCTAAGTTAGGTTTTGAGAAATCCCCCATTTAAGAATTTCTCCCCATAAATGGTAACAGAAAAAAAAATAACCATAGCCAAGTCTCTGTCACATGTCTGACAAGGCGTCCAGATTCTTCTTGTTCCACTTAAACTTGCTCTGTGCGTCAGTTGGACTGCTGAGGTAGTCTTCGATTTGGCTGTTTCCTCAGCATATCTCCTACCATCCACTTTCCATTTGGATTTTTAATAAATCACTGGTTGCTGGTAAATGTCTCCTTTGATGTCTGGGATTTAAAGAAGTAGTGCTCCAAGGCTTGACTGGATGGGTCAGGCAAACGATAAGTTCTTGTACAGCAGAGGCTGAGGACCCTGAGAACACTATTGGGCCTTAATTGCTCAACAGCACAACCAGGTCCACTCCCCACCCCGCATGCCGTTGGGCTTGGGGGGCTCACTGCAGCTGGCACCGGCTCACACTGTCCTGCCCTCAGCTCTCCTGTGGGCAGGCTCCTGCCCAGCCCTGTCTCCTGCTGTCCCGGCTGGGCTTCCTGAGCGGTCCCTGCACCAGCCCTGTTACCTCGCCTTGCCTGATGGTCCCCTGGGCTGACAACCCTGCCCTGACTCAGCCTGGGGACAGCAGGATGGTGGGATGGCACCCTGTCAGTGAGGGCACAGCCTGCGCAGGGGTTGTTCGCAGCTCCTGACTCGGCCCCCTTGCAGAACAGCTCCTGCTGCTTCCTAAAAAGACATAATACCTGTTATGAATTGCCAAAGATTTGTCTCTTTTTTTTTTCTTCTTTTTTTTTTTTTACTTTCGATTTAGCATTCTGCTTAGATTCCCGAGAAATGGAGGGAGCAAGGTATTACAGATACTGCTTAAAAATGCAGAGTGATGCTAGCTTTAAAGCATTGTTTCCTCTGCACAGAGTATTCCTGGATGTTGCCGTGAGTTACGCTGTGCCAGGCAAGTGTTATGCTCTTACAAGGGTTTGAAGATCAAATGGTGTTACTCCCACTGGTCAGCCCAGGACATATCCACATTGGGTTTGTGTGCACATCTACGCCACTTGCCACTTTTAATGCTTAGTAAGAAACAAATACTGTCCTGGGATTCTCCTGCTACTTGCTCGTTTCCTTTGTAGAAAACACACTTCACTCTGAAGCATCTCTCATCCTTGGATATCTTGTGTGCAGAACGTATTCAGAGCAGATTAGATCTGTTGGTCTAGCTACTATATGAGACCACAGAGTGGATCTCCATGGACGGTCACAGAACACAAGATCTTGTCGCTAAGTCCTAGGAGGATCATATTGCCACTGGCAATGTGAGCAACACCTCAGTTGTGTCTGATGAGCTTCCATGTCAGTGCAATTTCTGACTTCTCCGCTGCCATTGTCATCTCGGCAGCTTATTTAAAAGCAGCGGTCTTTGCGTGTGACAGTAGTCATGCCTCCCGTTTAGAGTATGGACTGGAACCCCTAACACAGCTTGCATAGCTCACTAAACAGTCCGTGGTGAGGAGTGGCTTTTGTCCTCTACCAGGAGAGACTCTGTTTGAACCGGTAACTTGGATAAGAAATGAAAGACTTTGCAACTGACCACAAAACCTAGCGTTCAGCTCTGCTCTTGGTATTTGTTGAGAGCTCTCATTAACTTCTGTGGCAGTTTTATTACAGCCAGGCTAATCACATTGAGTCCTATCAGCACTGAGCCTTGTTAGCTTTATAAGGAAAAGCAGATCTTTATTAAAAATACCAATTGAAATCTATTTTGAATCAGTAAATTAAAACCTGTTGCTTCCCTCTTCTTTCTTTAGTTCTCTGTTCTCGGTACTTGGATGTTGGTAAGATAATGAGTGAACCGTATAAAATTTGCATTTCATGTGCAAACTCTGTTGGAAGAAGCTTCTGTCAGAGAGTGACATAGAGACTGACAGATAAGATACCTTAGAAAATGTTTTCTGACTAGATACGTCTATGTCTCTGACTTGTGCACCTCTGTTCGTAACTGTTACTGTTCTTATTCTGGATTGCTTCCAGCCTTGGCGTGCTCAAAGAGTTCCTCAGAAGTTTTTAAAAATCACTCAATGTAAGTTTCTTTTTTCCAGTGAAATGGTGTTACCTTTTTAAACAAATTTCTGATGTTAAATTCCAGTTTTGAATTCTTGTGTAAAATATGTAGTGAAATATTTAGGAAAGATTTATCATTTCTGTCATACCAGGCTATAAGACAAATTATGGGGACTTTTAATGTGATTAAATAATGACAATGATTTAATATAACTAAAGGGGAAAATGCCCAGTATGATAGGGCTATGCACCCAGCGCTAATAATGAAAGGACACTTTTAGTTTTTGAAATTTAGTTCTCAATTGTTAAAAGCTGGGGGGAGAAGACACAAAATATTAGTTTTTTTGAACAGCTAATAAATTTGCTATACTTACAACTTTGATAATTTGAGCTAAGTTGATGGGCACATCATATCTGAGTGGGTTTAGTACTCTGTTCCCAGCCTATTCAACCCTTAAGTCCAAAACAAATTCTTTTTTTAGCATTTAAATATTGCGTTGTCCTTGCGCGTGCGAGGGTTTACCAAATCCTTTCTAGATAATATTTCTGAGCTTAAGCATATAAGCATATTTCTTACATGATTTTCTCCATTGTGAAGCTATGGAAGAACCATAAACACTTTTGTGCTCAGTAACTGTATTACGTAAGGCATTCTTGTGAAAGAATATTCTGTTCGAAAGACAGGAAGAACGCCACTTTTTAAAACACTTCAAGTGGAAGATACAGTCTAGTCAGAAATGTCCTGTATTTTGAGAAGGCTTGGCAGAAAAGTCTCCCCTTCAGTTGTCCTGCAGGAATTTGTGTGCAAGGCTGCGACAAACTATCACCTTGACATTTCTGAATGTTTGCCAGTGAAACGTGATGTTTTAGGCAGCAGCATCTTGCATGAACAAGTCTTGGATTCCAGAATCGGGCCTTCTGCAGAAAGCAGCATCGTGATAGATGCCGCCGCAGAAGGGGACCAGTGCACATGCAAGCATCTGATTTTAGTGAGCTTGAGCAGAGATTCAGCAGTCCCTGTGACTGAATGAATTACAGAAGACTGCCAGATCTTGCACTGAATTCCCAGTAACAAATGGAGAATTTCCATAAGTAAACTGGGCAACGTATGAACATACTGTGTCCAGTTCTGGGCTCCCCGGTTCAAGAAGGATGGAGAGCTGCTGGAGAGGGTACAGCAAAGGGCTACAAAGATGATTAGGGGACTGGAACATATTTCTTGTGAGGAAAGGCTGAGGGACTTGGGGCTTTTGAGTCTGGAGAAGAGAAGACTGAGGGGGGATCTCATTAATGCTGATAAATACTTCAGGGGTGGGTGCCAGGAGGATGGGGCCAGTCTTTTTTCAGTAGTGCCCAGTGACAGGACAAGAGGTAACGGGCACAAACTTGGTCATAGGAAGTTCCATCTAAACATGAGGAGGGACTTCTTCACTTTGAGGGTGGCAGAGCACTGGAACAAGCTGCCCAGAGAGGCTGTGGAGTCTCCTTCTCTGCAGATATTCAAAACTCGCCTGGACGCATTCCTGTGCAATCTGCTGTAGGTGACCCTGCTCTGGCGGGGGGGTGGGACTACATCATCCCCAGGGGTCCCTTCCAAACCCTGTCACTCTGGGATACTGGCCTGAGTCTCTGTAGTGGAAAGCTGGCATTTTAAGGCATGCAGGGGGGTCTTTGCAATACCTGTTAACCATGTTCATGGAAGACAGATTGCTTGAATTACATCAAAGGAGGAATGAGAAATAATCCAGAGATCCACAGTAAATACTGGAAGCCCAAGCTGCTGAGTTTTGAAAATGTGAAAGAGGAGCTTTCAATAGGGTAAGACCTGAGTTGCCCCCATTCCCCCCCCCCACATGTGTTTGAGGTGATTTGCCTCGTTTGGGCTGATGGAGGACAGCTGCTGTGGGTGCACTAATGGCGGTGAGGAGCTCTGCAGGGAGGTCGACTCTGAAGTTGCTCTGAGGAAAGTAAGTTTGGTGAAGTAGTAAGAGTGGTTTTGGCAGAGCTGCTGGGTTTGGGGAGGCTGGAGCTGGGGAAAATAGTTATGAACCTAACGCTGTGGGTGGGGGGGAGCGATGAGAGAAGGGTGATGAGCTTTTTTAGCACTGTTACTGCAGAGTAAGTGTTATACTAGATGCTGTAAGAAAAGGGAGTATGGTTCCTCACTCTTCTGCCTCATCCTCTTGTGAGCTGATGTTTGGGTGTCCCTGACGAAGGCTGTGGGCTTTTGAATTGCTCCTTGAGGACCCCTGCTTTAAGTCTCTGTATTTGTGACCTGAATTCCAGGAGGCGAATAATACTGTGTTCGAGCTCGGCAGTGGGGCTGTGTGTCTGAGCAATGCCGATCTCAGAGTAATAGGGGCAAAAAGTAAGCTAGAATTGCTGAAATCTCTAGAAAGAGGCTTTTGTCTCTTCTGCTCTTCGCATCCTCTGAGAAAGTGCTTTCAAGAACTGATTGTTCTCAGCCAGTGATGTCGGTATCAGTTTGTTCTTCTCCTTTTCCACACTCTGTATCTGAACTAATCAAATGTTCAAATCTGATACATGCTCTGCAAAACCTCATTTCTGGGATGTTTGTCTCTTTGCTGTTGAGAATTGAGATTCTCAGAGCCTGTTTATAAAGAAACTACCTTGTTTTCAGAAGGTTATTAAAAGGATCATATAATCAATATGCTAGCTTCCTAAAGAGGCTAATCTCTTTTCCAATAATACTTTTCAAAGGAAATGTCATCATAATTTATAACCGTCTCTGTGGATTCATCTTCTGTTATTTATTACATGTTTTCAAAGGATTTAACATAATGCATTTCTTTTCTAAGGTTGCAGGCTATTATTAAATTACCTCTTTTTTATTATTAAAATGTAGTCTCAAAATGAGGGTGAAGTTGTTTGGTTTAGTCTGAGACCTTCATGTAATTTTTCACGTGAAACGTGTAAGCCCCGAATTGCTGCATTTTTGAGTTGTTCCTGACAAACTGGGAAAAGAAAAGCTTTGTAGTCTGATATCTTTTTGAGTTTGGAGATGTTGCAGTTTTTTTGTTTTGTACTCCAATATTTATTTTTTAAAAAAATCACCTTGTTCTTAGTTTTAGTGCCATAAGCTGCAGTTACTTCTGCTGCTACTAATTTATTATCTGCTAAGCTGAGAACTGCTCTGCACCAGGTGTTTATGAAATGCAGAATGTGTAATAAATTGGAAGCAACTTGCATTTTTATTGTAAGTAAATGGATGGAGTCTGTGTTCAGGACAGAAAGGGCTGCAGTTCCAAAATGAGCAATAGCATCAGTACTATTTGGTGAAGGTTAAGTGGAGAAAATGAGCATTAGGATGCAAAGCAGAATATGGGTAGTCAACCTGCAGTAATTATGTTGAAATTAAAAAGTCAGCTGCAAATGACTCTATCAGATGAGGTGTGAGAGAGAGAGGGTGGAAGGGCTGAAATTAGGCCTCAGGTTTTAGCAGCCCAACTGTATAAACAGCTATATGTAGCTCTAAATTACAATCAGGTGTTGTGAGTTTTTAAGCTAAATTTCTACTAGGTGGGGGAAATACATTTGGGCTTCAGTGTAATAACAGTATGAAGTCAGGGTCTAATTCAGAGCATTTTCAGTCCCTTAAATGGATGACCTAGTTAACACGTTTAAAACTAATCAAGCAACATGCCTGAATTGCACCCTGCATTGGGGAAAGCTTGGGTATGAGGTGAGTTTAAGGTTTTTGCAGGCAACCTGTGCTCTATTGTTATTCAGAATGCACAACCAAATACTGTTTCCAGGGGACAGTTAAAAGAGAACATGTAATTAAGAATAGATAACTTTAAAACAGCTCATGTATGCTGTAAAATCAAAGTCAGAATTAATCATAGCCTGAAAAGGACTCTGCATGTAAAGACTTCAAAATTAATTAGCTTTTTCTTAAACTTTTCCATTAAGGCAATCTAGCATATTGCTTACCTCACTGTTAAAACACTTTAATTGCAAAAAAGCATTAAGGTGCTGATATTAAAATCCCGTTGACAGCCATTAGAAAGAAGAAACCTATTTTGAAGTCCCTCTGTAATTCTGGCTTTCTCAGACATGTGAGAGAATGAAGTTAATGCAAAGATCAACTGTAAAGGTGCACAGCAGTCAAAGTAACAAGAACTTCTGCAGATATACAGGCAGATGTTTTTCATCTCTCCATGTGTAATTTTTTTAAAAAAGTTTTTTTTAAATTCAAAATGGGGGAACATACTGATTTTAATTATGCTTGTTATTAAAAGGGCAGTATGTATCAACAGATAAACAAAGATTATCTAGGGTCTGTAGCATTCCTATGTACATCACCTAGTGTAGAAATATTTGACGAATTCTACATTTGTCATGAATATTCCCGTATGTGGAAGGCAGTATGATCAATCTGATAGGATTGAGAATTGGCATACTTAGATTCAGTCCTTTTTCTAAGCATTTCCCAGTGATACAATTTTGGGGCAACTTACTTCTCTTTCTCACTTGTGTGGGTTTTTCTTGTTTTGTTTTTTCTTCATTTACACAATGGGGATAATAATGCTTTTAAGTGCCTCGAGACTTATGAAAAACATTGCAAGCAGAAGAGCAATTTGAAAAAATGAGAAGAAAGCTTGTATAAAAAAAACTCTCTTAATTTCAAAAGTTTAATGAGAACAGTTGATCAGTGTAAAATCAGACCCTCGTTTATCGTCTACCACACTGGAAACATGCTAAATAGTGGTGAGCTAAAGTTTTAATTCAAGAACTTATTTTGTAAAAGCAAACTTTTTAAGAAAACTATGAAACTGTTCCTTGGTTTCCTGTAATTCCACAATTTTTCCTGGAAGGGAGGATCATCTTTCAAAAACTGCTAACCACCTCCAGTTACGGCCTCATAATAGCGTTGGGTTTTGCTATTTTCCTGTATGAATGTGTAAGACACTCATACTGCAGGTAGAAGTACGATGGGAAAAGTAGACTCTAAGACCTTTGTGCTTCTCCCTGGGCGTGTGACTGGAGAAGAAGGGCATAATAAGGACTTTACCTGAACTAGATAATCTGCGGGAGAAAGCAGAGGCCTTGCAATCAACTCTGTCTTATGTCCCCGGTATAAGACTGGTGGCCAGTTACCCCAAAGTGTCCAAGAATGGAATTTCCAAGCTTCCTTTAGCAGGAGCTGCTCATCCTTTCTGGAGTGTAGCCTTGAAAATGCAAAATGATACAGAGCAATTAAGACTTAATCCTGAGGTGGAGAAGCAGTGGAGCCCTTCTTCTGCCATGGGCTGCTAGGGGGTAGAACCCTACGAGTCGTCTTAAGCAGACTTCTCCTGCAAGGTGCTGTTACTTCATTAGAGCTGACCATTTTGGGTAGCTTAGTTGTTTTTGTCCGGGGCAAAAGCGTGGTTTGTTGGGGGATGTGCTTATGTTTTGTGCCTGAAAGCGATGGAAGAGACTATTGCGCTGTACCTCAGCTGATGAGATTAAAGGCTGATCATCTCTCAGGCCTGGCTGGCAACTCTTTCAGAGTGTAGTAGTATTCTTTTTGTCACAAGCTGAAGCCATGGTAAGTGTTGCACCTGTGGAAGAAAATGGAGAACAAGGATAAGGAAAGCCAAAATACGGAAATTCATGCAAAGGGTAACAAAACATGGCAGCTCCGTTTCTTACTGCTTTGTTTGCTATAACAGTGTTCCGTGTGGTTCACATGGGGTAAATAAGCATTTTTGATTAACTGGCGTGAAACCCTGAGATACTTCTTCTGCTTTGTATGTTATACTTTGCCTTAATAACTAGAATGACGCTTATCTTCACAATAGTAGGTGTATGGCTCCCGTAGCAAGCATGGAGAATAATTATTGCTACTCCTATTATGACACTTCTCCGTGCATAAGATATATTCCGGATGGTATTTTTTTGCTACAGCTTGGTTCTTGTTTATGGATGCTACCTTTCTCAAACATCGTTATATTCATTTTTCCAATATATTCAGTTTTCCTTAGAGTGGAAGTTTTTGGCAGCTCTATGTGCCTGCCTTAGGAATCAGTTGTCCACGTTGACCCTTTCAACTCAGGAGCAAGAGCTGTGATGGCTTTTTGTAGTTTTAGTGTGGTGTTTTTTAAGTTTTACTCTCCTTCCCAAATGCCGTAACTTAAACAGGAGACAAAGCAGGGCAAGTTGTAGGACCAAAATCCGTTAGCAGAAGTAGGTGTTCGCTATCAGTCATACTTCATAACTGTTGCTTTAAAATTTCACCTTTGGTTAGATGGCTAATAGTTATCTTGGCTAGACAAGTCTTTCAGCAGAAGTAATGACAGATTACTGGAACTCCTTAAATATGTTACTAAAGCCTGGGGAATGCTCTAGGTATGTTTACTTTTAGCTAACTTTACAAAAACATGGAAGATGCTACTGCTTAATAAATACAGTCTGTGCTGATATTAGTAGAAGTACTTAAACGTGTTGGTGTAGTTTGTAGTTCTCCACTTTCTCAGTGAAAGTCTTAGCTGTACTACTTACAAGTACTTAGCTGTACATCTGGCACTATTCATCTTATTTTACTGGAACAATAGTGTCTGTCTTTTGAATCTCACCTGGCAAATTTTTAAGCCCATGTAGCTTTTACATTAACTCATCTATCACACCCATATTCCCTAATCACCTAATCAATTGTTTAGAAAACATGAGGTTAAATTTTCTTGTGTCTGTGGTTGCTCTATTTTATATATGTTTTCAATAGACTTTCAGTTCAGAAGGAACGAGTAGGTGCCCTAAAACAGAGGAAAACATAACGTGGTGTTTGTCACTTTTTTTAATATCTGCCACTGCTTCTTCAGAGCACTACAAATATCACTGCATTTCTCAATTCATACTCAGGCTAACTGAGCTACAAAACTTGTTGTGCCTTTCTGAAATTCTTAACTATGCCTCTCCTTTTCAAACCCACTTCCATTTTCCCCATTTTCATATTTCTCAATTTCTTTGTGGTTGCCTATCAACCTCAACAGTTTGTTTCCTCCTTTTTTCATTCCTTCTCTGATCATCTACTCTGATTTTTTTTTTTTTCCCTGCACTTTTTCCTCCTTTGAATCATTTAACTCTCTCCCTTTTCCTGCCTGTGGTTCTGCTCCTAAACATCCCATAAGTCCTGTGTGATCCTGAGTTATGTTTCCAATGCGTGTGTCCCACTCCTAGGCAGCAACCCCCTTATTCTTAAATGTGTTGGGGAGAGCTGCTCCCAGTGTCTCGCAGTGATGGGCACCATAGCCAGACACTGGAGCTGAGGCTGTGCTGGGACAGTCCCAGACGGGTTGGTTGTTGCTTGGGAGTCCTTCCTTCTCTGGGCTTGTGCAGATGGGCCTTTGATGGGCTGAGAGCAGCCTGGCAGGGTATTATTTGGGCTTCTCCCCTGCCATTGCATCTTTGATGGGCTGAGAGCAGCCTGGCAGGGTATTATTTGGGCTTCTCCCCTGCCATTGCATCTTTGAGCTCCTCTGTGGGTGTGCAGATGGGCTTTGTTCACAGAACCTGACACTTTCCCATGTTCTCCTCCCCTCAGTGAATAGTCTAAATGAATACTCTACAGTGCTGCTCTTGAAACAGGTACCAACGAAAGAGAGTGCGTGCCAACCAGGGTAACCTTCAAGGTACCCCTCTAACATGTTACTAATTTCACAGCTCATCCATTATGTGAAAAAGATGTGAAAATGATTTCCAGTAAGTTGTCAGGACACAGTCGTTCCCAGTTGCAAGTATTGGAGAGAAAACATGAAAAACAGGACACGGAGCAGATGTTTCTGCTGATATTTTTATGGCAGTTGAGAGTTGAATTCTGTTGGCATTGCGAGTTGCTTAGTGATTAATGGAAATGACAAAGATGATGCATTGGTTCTAAATTGGTGTCAGGTTGATAGAGGACATTTTGATTGAGATAATGTAAATGCTGATATGAGCATTTGTTTTGGTAGTGCTTTAGTTCTTTGCTGTTGGGGGAAATAAGTGCTCGGCTCCTCTGAAAAACCCGCTCTCTGGTTAGGTGTCTGTAAGTCTGTGTGTATAGCAATTGCTTTGTAGTTAAGCTACTGTTTGTTGGTGTGGTTTGGTTTTTTCAAATGTAAGCTTATAATGTAAGGTTTTCAGAAACCTTATTTTATTTGACCAGTATTTTTTTAATAACTTGAGGAAGTTTTGCTCAAGTAAAACTTGTATTGAGTAAGTATAGCCAAGCAAGGTACCATATTTTCCTTCACAGGATTGCTGGTTGTGATAGGTTCAGTTACAAAAATGTGTGGGGAGAAGGGGGGAAAGGGGCAGGAAATAGTAACAATTACAACTGTTGGGGCCTGTAAAAATAAAACTTAATTACAAGTTCTACAAATAAGCATGAGAGTAATGCATCTTGATTAGTAATATTCATAAGTAAACAAAAACTGACACTATAATCTCTTTTAAAGCTGTATAATGAGACTATCTCTTTGTGCAGCTGAGCATTATTTAACATTGATGAGGAAGTTCAGGTCTTAAGACAGATCAAATGCTGTGATATCCAAGGTGGGAAAGAACCAGCATGAACTTTCTGGGAAAAGTCCTCAGGTTTAATCTGTGGTTTTGCTATTCGTAGCCACTTACAGACACCTTGTATTAAAATAAGATTCCAGATATTTCTGTAACTTTGACCTAAATTTACTGGAGTTGTCTGCCCTACTTTGGCCTTTGTTTAATTTGCTGAGGTTTTCATTTGTGTATCTCATCGTGCTTTAGAGTGCAACCAAGTGTTCGTATTATGCAGCTGGGAAAGGGTAAATTCAGGCTTGTACCTTGTCTCCTTTTTTTCCATTGCCCTGGCAATACAAAGTAAGTGGGAGTGAGGGTAAAAATCATACTTTTTCTTTAGAGGTAGGGATTTTTCAAACTTCATTTTTATACCAACCTTGAAGCCTTTTGCATGGGAGAGAAGGATAGGAGGGAAGAAGGTGGCGAGATGCTATTGGCAGTGTTCCTGTTGTTTCCCAGCCGGAGAAAACTCAAATGAGCTCCAGGCAGCTCTGAAGCTTTCTGCGGCTGGGACCAGTGTAAGAGCAGCACGAGCGCAGTGACTATCAAAGAGCTGCTTTGACAATCTTCCCCCTCAGATGCAGTGCCCAGTAATGCGTTACAGCTACACAAATGTGCCAAACCAGCCAGATTTAAAATGAAAGCGTGCCTTACGTGGAGATGTTTGGCACGAATTGTAGTTCTCCCTTTCAAATGTTTTTATCCTGAACGGTGTTTATTTCAGCCGCGAAGAACCATGCTAGAATGCAGGGGTTTTTTTTTAAAAAAACAACCCCAGTGTTTGTGTATCCTTGAATGACTTAATTCTCAAAAGCACCTTGTTAAAAATTGGTGTCTAATTATACTTCTTTCTTGTGATGTCTGTAGGCTGACACTGTTATAAGGATGCTAATTGCCTAATCTGTGGCTTCTAATTTAAAATCACTGTTAAATTTGTTTAAAAATCCATCTTTGATCAGCGCTTTGGATTTAAATTCATTTCTCTGCCCCTGCTCCCCTAGCCCAAAGCGAAGAAAGAACAAAGTTGAGAGAGAAACAGAAGCGCCTCTGGTTTTGCCATAAATCGGATGTTTTTCTTCTGTACTCATAGCAAATTCCTGGGTTGTGCTACTGCGTGGTAACTCAAATTACAGTTTTCACCCCTGTGGCAGTAATTTTTCTTTATTATCCCAGTGGCAAATAAACTCACGCTTTCTTATTCTGATGGCAACCCCTCTACTTTCTTCCCTTTGTTACCACAATGGTAATTGTCTTGTTTATCACTGACATAAATGAGCCTAGAGTCAACTTGACACAAATTTGGCAAATTTCCACGTATCTTGTTATTTTTATTTTTCTCTGCTTTTTAATTTCCTTTCTGTTTCTACAGGGCATATTTGAGTATTGCACTAATAATGAGAATCCTTTATAAGTTCATTAGCTCACAGTAGGAGGCAGAGGGAGAGTGTGAGGCGGATATATCAGCCAGGAAGGTGGCAATCCATAACTCCAGAGCTTTAAGAAGGCTGAAGCTGAGATCAATGGCAGCAGGAAGAAGGCTTGTGCTGGGTCACGAAGGAGCTTTGCTCATGGAAAGTTTTAGCGGTGTGACAGCCAGTGCAGCGGTGGACAGAAATGTACAGTAGTCCAGCCATAAAGCACTAAAAACCCTTCTGTTGGTTTACCTTCCCAATTAATTTAAAAAAATAGTGTGTATGTGTGTATTTAGATAATATTTTTATTTATATATAATATTTATATGCAGAGAATATTATGACTATATATAAAAAATGAAAGAAAGGTCTGTCTTTTGGGAGCTATTTTTGAGATGCAGAGCAACTGAGCATTGGGAAGGACTGTGCTTAGGAAGGGTTAACCAACTGCATAAGTAGAGGTTGAGGAAAACTGCTGGGGTTTTGGTTGTGTTTTTTTATTTTATTCTGTAGAAGTGGGCTTTGTTGCCTGCATATTTACCTTGTAGTTCATTACGTATGCTTCTGTGAACAAGGAAAACACTATTTTGGGTTGAATTAACAGAAACATGACTTGTGGGATGTACAAATTAATCCCGCTGAGCTGAGCGTTGTCAAATTTTGTATGCTGAGCCTCATGGAAAAAATTGGAGAATCCAATCTGCTCTGGAGAGCAGAGCAAGAAGAATAATTTAGCACCTAGAAAACACGACCCGTGGCCAAGATGAACAAACTTGGCCTTTTTAATGTAAAGAAGAGATTCATATCTGCAAATAAACAAAAGATGGCTGCAAGGAGGAGTACAAGAAGCTGTTCTCCAGATTCATGGTGGGTAGAAAGGAGAAATGATGAGTTTAAACTGCAGCAGAGCAGCTTCACAGTATAGACAGAGTGGGAGAAATGCTGACGCTGCAGGGCTGGTGGAGCTCTAGGCTGCCTCGGCGTGTTGAGGAATTTAGATCATGGGAGACTTTTAACTGGAGTATATCAGGAATGACACGTGGATGTAATTGAGCTTTTTTGGGACTGAGGTGGATTAGGTTATCTTTGTGGTTCATCCCAGCCACACGATTCTGCTGTTAGACTAATTATGATCAGGAAAAAGATTCTGCTTTTTTTCCTGCACTTAATGCTCCAAATACAAATTGAGCAATTGAACAGCCTTTTCCCGGAACATCTTGTAGAATGGTGTAGTACTTCTTTAATGTGATGTTAAAAGTGGCAGAACTAAACACTTATGTTTAAGTTAACTTGCATTTGAACTGTTGCAAGATAGCTGTGCTGTGTGCGATAGGCTTCTAGAAATCTCACGTGGCCACAGTGAAAGGATGAAGTTTTGGGCTTTTACAATTCATGTGTTTGTCCTGTCCAACTGTGAGAACAAACTGAGGGCCCCTGCAATGATTGTATCCTGGAGAAAAAAAAAACAATCAAATCTCAGTTTCACTCTGCAGGTGTGTGAGGATGCCAGGGGTTGTGCTTGCGTGTGCTTTTGGGACTGCGATAGCTCAATTCAACTTCTGGCTGTGAAGGTAGCCTAGGCACGGCTGAGCAGCAGTGATTGCTCTTGGGTTTACCACAACTGGGAAAACGATTGGCTAAAGCATGTGCCATGTCATATACAGCCGTCATTTGGTGGACTTGTTCATGGTTACCTTCCAATAAGCTCAAATTTTCTTATTTACAGTGAAATATTTGAATTGCTTAATGGCATTTATATGTGAAAGTTGCGCTGTTGCTGGGTGGCTGTTGATGTATAGCAACATCTCTTGAAAAACATGAGAAAATCGTAGATGCAACATGAGCACATAAATTGTATTACTCACGGGGCTTTGCAGGTTTTGGTTTACTCAAATTTTCAGTTATACATGAAGCCAGGAAGTGCAGGTTTTCTGATTTCCATCATCATTAATAATTAGGCAATATTGCATTGGCAAATGCATGTCACATTTGGACACCTTCTTATTTCCTGGGTTTTCCTGAATGCAAGTCATGTGGTTGTAACTGAATGTAGCGTAACTGAATCTAGAGTTGTTGTATTTCTTCAGAAAGAAATTCCTGGAATTTCTTTAGCATCACAGTAGGTCCATTTAAAAAAAAAAATATTTCCCAAAAGAACTTTAAAACTCCAAATGTATCTTTTTATGTAAATATCGCATTTAAGATGTGCATAAAGCTGCAGCTCATCAAGAAATTCCATTTTCTTCTTGGACATGAGACTCATTGCAGTTCCTGACACATTCAGGTGCGGTTTCCAAGTGCCCGTAGATAGGGCACAGAAACTCAGCATTCCAGCTAGCTGAGCATGCCGGCACCTTCCTCCTGCGTTGGCATGACGTGGTGACACACTGCGAGTGGCCGTGGCTGGCTGCTTCCTGGGTCGCGAGGGCTAGGAGCCTTGCAGGTCTTCCAGCTTTATCTTACTAGACCCTTATTTATTTAAAGTGCTGCTTCCTGTGCTTTTCTCATCAAGGTAACCTAATTCTGCAGGAGCATCTCAAATACCTGAAACTTAGCTGTGTGGCTTGTGGTGAGCAGCTCTTGGCTGAAGATCCACCTTCTGGTCATGCAGAAATTGCTGTCTCTAGAAGTCCATCAGAAGTTTAGTTTGAAGAACTACTGTTGGTGTTGCAAGACAGTTTTGTCTAGTTAGGATTTTATTTTTGTTCCCCGCTACCACCGCTTTTTGTTTAGGGGAGGCTGTTATTTTAGCAAATAGTTTGAAGGTATTTTTAAATCGAGAAGGATTTTTGGAAAGGTGTCTTTGGCTGTATGCAGAAACTAAAACAGGCCTTTTGCTGTCATTTTTACGTTAAGATAATTAGGTAGTAGGCAAAAATAGCGAGGAAAAAAACCCCAAAGCAGAATCTCCTTTGTGTAGGATCAGATTGCGTTTGGTGTTTTTAATGTTTTGGAGCTCTGTTTAGGTGAGTGCGCCTACACTTAGAAAAGCTGAAGCGTGTTGAAACAGCTTGAAAAACTTTGGGTACATGTGCAGTTCTGTATCAGAGTGGTGCTGGTTTCTTCTTCAGCTTTAGTTTCCTTCTTCTGTCACTATTTGACTGATGAGTTTTTCTGGATGCTGGTGGTGGGTGGTGCTCCTTGGTTTTTTGATTTGTAATTTATTTTAATTTCAGTTCTCACAGCTGAAGGTGCTGGGAGCATCTGTAAAATGACAGCCTAAAAGTGTAGAAGGCAAACCCAGAAATGTTTAGCAGCAGTTTCCAACCACGTCTGCTTTGCCAACACCTGATGAACAAGGGCACCCTTACCATTTGGAAACCTGGCAAAAGCTGCTTTGGAAAACATTTCAAGCTCACAATAATCAAGATCATGTTAAGTTACTGTTCTACTACTGAGTAAAGGCTTAGTTTGGTTAAACTTAGATCTTTTCTTGTAGGTAGGATAATTACAATAATATAATTACAAGCAGAACAATCTTCTAGGAAGGAGTGTATGTGTGTATGCACATGGGAAGATGTTGAGGGATTTATGGACCAAAAATATACTCGTTATATAAAAAATAGACATTGTTATATAGAACTGTGTTTTAACATAATTGAATGTAACAAAATTGCAATGCAGAGCATTTTTGAGAGTGTGCATCAATACAACATCAATTTCTAGCAATACTTGCATCTCGTTGGCATATCCGAAAGGTTTACTTCACTTTTAAAATGTGAGATGTAAAAGTTAAATACTTGTTAAAGTCAACAAAAAATAAGTGTGAACAACACTTGTGTACTTATTCCAAGGTTAGCTATAACTGGAGACTGAACTTTGGATTTTATTTTACTTTTTCTGTTCTTAGGCATTATAAGGCTGAGTTCCAAACTACAGATTTTTTTTCTATCCAAACTTTAAAAAACTGACAGACATAAGGTTTGGTTCTGACCATTGCAGCAGTAGTCCTACAGAATAACAAGAACATTGAGGTAGTGTTGCATCATGTTGGTTTTTTGTGGGGCTTTTAAAAAACTTCTTAATATACATGAAGTAGTAGAGCAAACCAGCAGCTTCATGTGTTCTTACTGTCAGAATACAGACCTGGAATTCAGAAGGGGTTTTGTTCTCATGTAACTTGCTTTCAGTCATGGTGAGACTTCTAGTTCACTTAACCTATTTTAAAAAAACTGTATCAGACATGGTTTCTCCACCATATAGCATTGGAATGAGTAAGGGTGGGGATAGGTTTGTTGTTGTAGTACTGCAGACCAGAAGATTACAGTGCATGTGTGTTTATATATAAATTTATTTTTTAATATTTTCAGTTTTGCAGTTCATCTTCTGAATATATATATTGTAATAATGCAACAAATAAAACTTGTTCCTTGCTTTTAAAATAAACTGCAGGTATGCCATATCAGCGTGCAACTATTTCTTGAGTAAGTTTGGGGTTTCCCCCCCCCACACACACTTGTCTGTTCATGCTTTTGTCCCTTTTTAAGGGGCTCAAGAGTTGAAACCAGCCTGAGGGGCATAAACCCAAACACCTCCCAGTCTACTTCTTTTTCTGTATTTTTCTGGGAAGCTGAAAGTGAAGGAAAGGTGTAGCTGGACTTTGAGGATCTGATGCGCTGCCGACTTTTGTCACTTTTACTATCATGTAATTCCATCAGTTCCTGCGAATCTACACCTTTATTATGCCCCTGTAAAGCTGAGGAGATTTACTCCTCTATTAGCAGCAGTTTAAAGGAGTTCATCCCCTGCAGCAGCCATATTCACTGACAGGAATAAAATGTATTGTAACACATCCATTGTGTCACAGAGCGCAGACTGTCATGCTATGTCTTCTCTTTATAATGAGCTTTATACTTATAAAAGGAGGCTATTTGTCAGCCCTAAAATTAAAGCTGCCTTTCTACATAGTGATGCAGAAACTGTAGTTCACCAGGGTGCTTCTGAAATTCCACGGGAACGTCATGTAGGGTAACAGAGTTGCTAAATCCTTTCTGTCATTCAGCTCTTCTGGTTTCTAGAGATAGCCAGCAGCTGTTCCAGCTGTGTGGGATAACTCTCTCTTGATCTTTATGCCAGTCAGAAAGTAAAACGGGAATGAGAACATCTGCTTCCCTCGATCAGTGAAGAGCCATTGAAATCTAAGAGAAGTTGACTCTTCCCAACTTTTGGTTAAGTGTCTGGAGCTGGAAAAAGCTATTCTGTAAACTGATTTTTCTGAACTGTTTGCTCTTCCTCAAATGTTTAAAATAGAATATCCTAAAAACTCAGAAATGAGCATTGTCTTCTCCTGTCCATCAACACCTCCCCTTTGGGGTTCAGATAAGCAGTTCTGGGAGTGGAAAAGAACCCATGAAGAAAGGCAGCAACGAAAATTATGTTAAGGTCTATGTGGCTACAAGGTTTTTCTTCCTTAGTTTTTGTTTCACTCTAAGCTGTTCTCCCTTAGTCTGCTTCTCTAGTAAGCTTTTTCTAAGAGGAGATACTTTTCCCCTGGAACCCACTGTTGTGAATGTTAGCTTAGTAAATGGTGAACTTCAAAATGCGTTCGTAGTTGCTTTTATCAGCTGATTAAAATGACTGGATTTTTTGCCCAGACTAAGAAGCTTGATGTTCCACACCGAAAGTTAAAATGAGGGGGGTTTAATGTTTTTTTAACTTCCTGTTAGAACACAGTCAAGCCCTTTTAAATTTTCATATGAAATGGATTTGGTGCTCTCAGTTTCATCTGTATTGTTCAGGTGATGAAACTTTAAAAAGACTAGAGCATCTTCTTGGTGCCTTTCTCTTTCTGTTTTTGATTTTTTTTTTTTTTTTTTGGTATGTACTTTTTACCTGACTTTAAGACCTTGGATCACTGTCCTGACCAGGTTTTAGCCTCTCATTGCTTGTAGACAGTTTTTGATGCAATATGAAAGCATGTCAAGAGCGAGGGAGCCATTTGTACGGTGGTGTTCCCCTCCCTTCTCCTCAGAAAGAATATAACATTTAAAGAAAACCTACCCAAACCTGGATGTATTATGCTAGAAGTTGCTTATCTGGACATCAGGGCACATGTGAGTTTTACCTTTGGCTTGGAAGATTTTGAGGTTTACTATTGTAAAGTCCCTTAAGAGTGTATATATATTATGTGTTTGAACCAAATACCAAGAAAGTAAATACACATTTTTGGCATTTTACTTCTACTGGCTTGAAAAGCAGAAGTCTATTGCCTTTGTGTCTTCAGTCATTCCATTCTCCCCCCCCCCACCTTATATTTGAGAAGAAATCAGCACTAAAAGACTCTTCTCGCTCTCCTTCTTTCTCTCTCTCTGTGCCTCCTTCTTTGTATGTAGTTATATGCAACCATTTCTCCTTATTCACATGTGAACACCGTAGACTTTATATCCAAATCTTGCATTTTGCTGACTTGTTCTTTCTTGGCTCTGTTAATTTTTTTTTGCTTCTTTATTGTAACCTTTATCAGTTTTCTAATTTAAGCTGTTTTGATTCTGCCGTGGTCTTTTCCCGGTTGTATTCTGTTTTCATTTTCTTCTGTGTTTTAATGTACTCGAGTGACTTTTAAAACAATGTTCCTTAAGTGTTTGTTCTTTCATCTCTTCTAGGTTTTCTTTGGGTTTCTCAATTGCTTTTTTTACCTGTTCTCCTTCTGTCTTACACACTACTGATCTTTTTGTGCAGCATTTCGAAAACCCATTTAAAAGAAATACTGAATTACAAGGTGATCCTCTGTTGTCTTCCTTTCTACGTCGTCATCTACTTTGACATCTTGGTATCACATCTTACTCTTCTCCCCTTCACAGCTGCCTTCTCTGCCTGGTGTTTGCCACTTTTGTTCTGCTCTTTGTTAGTGGCTACCCTTTGCCATCTGAAGTCAACAAAAAAGTCACTTTCTGTCATCAAGTGCTTCATACATCAGAACATGATTGTTTGCTGTTTCCTATTGCATCTTGATCACCAGTTATTTTGTCAGTATACCAGCTTCACTTATCCTTTTATTTTGTTTCTATACTCCTGTTATGTGATTTGTACATTACTGCTCCTTGTACTAGAATTTACCCTTTCCTTTTTGTTTATTCCCATTTTTAAGGTCTTTAAGTATACATATGGATAAAACCTGCCAAAAACCTATCGCGCGCTCGTGAAAACCCTTTTCACAAGTTGAATTTATTTAGAATATCACACTCTTTTGTCTTTATTTTAAAAATGATCTTAATGTCTATTGTTTGGTGTTCAACATAATGTTGAAGCTTAACAAATGCTAACTTACTCAAAAGCAGCCTGTTCTGTGCTGTCATACTAAGTAATAACTACCTACCACTTTCTATTCTCCCATTCCGGAAGAACAGAAGCAAGGGTGTTGTGTCTAAACCCTCTAATTTTCTGTAAAAATATTCAGTAGGGATAAATGAGTGTCTGATTAAACAGTGTAACTTGGTTTTGTCTTCCATATAACACTCTCGAATATTTTTTTTTTTTCTCAATTGTGGTAGTATGTCTGTACAAAGATTGGCCTGTCTTCTTGAAAGGAGCAAACTTAGAGAAAAACGTCCTCTGGCCCTACATAAAGATCTGGATACTACAGAGACAAAACTCCCTTGGTTTTCTGAAAGGGTTTAGAAAATGAAAACACCAAATTTCTGGGAGATCATAAACAGTATTTGCCACCTTCTTGGCTTGACCTGGAATGCATCTGTTAAAATTTGCAACTTGGAATCACAACAATTATACATTAACAGAGTTGGTGTTTTGTGATTACGTTTAGGTAGCGTGCGGAGAGTTAGAGAAATATTGCTGAAGAAATATTCTGCAGGTTTCCTTATGAAACCTGCATGAAGTGTTTGAAAACAGGCACAGAGTCTCCTTCATAACAGAAGAATCTGTTGACCTTAGTTTGGGGAGAAAGTGGAAGTGGCTTGGAATATGCCACAATTTAATTAAAGTGTCTGCTGCTTGTATAAAATTGACTTTAGATCCTGTAATAAACCCTGAATAATTTCCAGGAAATAATTTCTCTTGTAGCATCGACCAGGAGATTCTCTTTATACATAGGTAACAATCTAGCTTTGCGTTCATGCCACATCAAAATTGGAGACTTTTTAGCTCTGCTTTTCTTTCTGCGTCTTGATAGCTGGTTAGAGGCCTTTTAAATGCCTGTGTGTGTGATCAGTCACTCGTCATCAGAGCCCAGTGAAACCGCTCTTCGTTACGGACATTTGAAATAAACCCGGTTTTAGCAAGGAGATCGCTTGCAAGAATTGCCAACAAATCAGATGAATTTTTAGGCTGGATATGAAATCTGGTTAAACAAACATTTCATTTCTTTTAGCAGTTGATTGATTGATCAAACAAAAAAGCTGTACCATCTGGTCCTTGGAAAACAAGGCAGCATTGCACACTCCTTTTTAAAAAATTTACATAGGAAAATATTTATATAATTTTCCAATTAGATCTATATACCAATTTATATAAATTACCAGTTTTACTTTTTCTGTGCATAAAATGATTTAATTTATTCATGTATAATACACAAAACTTTGTACGAGTCATACATTTCAAAGAAAATATGGGAATTACTAGAAAAGCTTTTATCTACAATGCTTATTATTATGTCTGAGCTGTTGATCCTAATGTGACTTGACGAGCAGTTTTACGACTTGAAATAGAAAGCAGTATAGAGAGGTCAAGGAAAAATTGAAACAAAACCCCCTGCTAAATCAATTAAACTTCTTCCAGTAAATACTGTGAAATCTTAGACCTTGCTGGAACAGAGTATTAGTTATGTAGATACCTGTCTCTACACAGCTCTGCAGTTATGTATTACATGTACTGAGAAATATCACAATTTTGATACTCGATGTTGTTCTGAGTTGTAATAAAACCTGCCAAGTTCTAACATTTACAGAAGGAAAAAAATCATAAGCTTTTTGGGGAAAGAAAACTAAAGGGAGAAGTATGTTGGATCACTAGAATTGTCTCTATTTATGATGTAAAACATAAATCAGTGTATAAACAATGTTCTAAAACAAAGTATTTTCAAAACTGCTTTAAAGATACTCCTGAAAAAGTTTGGTTGTTCCTTCCCATCCCGCCCCAGTTGGAATTCTCTTCCTATTCTGGCTTTCTCTCACATGCCAAAAAATGCCATTGAGTGCCTCAAGCTTTTATTCGCTTCTCTCTCTTTTGGAAAGATGCTTTGTTTTCTGTGAATGTCAGCGATGTTACTGTAATCTCAAAGGTATAGCTCTTGATATATAAGTAAAGTCAATTTATTGTCATTATAGATTTTTTCCTCCAGGATATGAAGGTCCTTATTGGTGTGTTTTATTTCATTCCAGCTATTTATGAACTCTCTTGTGAAGCATACAAACACTTGGGCAAAACTTCAAATTACTACTGGATAGATCCAGATGGCAGTGGGGCACTGGGACCTTTGAAAGTTTACTGCAACATGACAGGTAACTGCATTGTATTTGATAATTCATTCTTTTTTAACGTACTTGAGAGAGAGTCTGTTCATAATTCATATTTCTTGGCAAAAGGAAAATAATTGCTTAGAGCTTTTCATGAGAGGGGTTATCACATTTGTAGTCACCATTCAGTATGGTCTGAGTAAGGCCATAATGTATTTCCTGATGCTTTTTGAATTTCCTGAGCTTTTTGAATTACAGCTATTAATTAGCCTTAACAGGACTTTGTATCCTCAGTGGTGCATTATTTTAAAAAAAAGTAAATATATATGGCTATTTATGGAAACTACTGTGTATCAACATATTTGTAGTTCAGTAATGCCCGTGGTTCTTGGGGTACTGTAGAAGGCAGCTTTTTAGAAATGTCAGACTTTTATTTCTGTCCAGGTATTGCTGACTTTCACACACTTACCACCATAGGCAGGGAATAGAAATTAATTACAAGAGAAACAAAGCATTTGAGGTTTTCTGCTTTTGCCAGTTGTGTCTTTTTTGTTTCTTGTTGAACTTCTGAGACCATATGTATAACTGCATTAACTTATTTTGGTTTTGTTGCCTGTTTTTTTTTCCCTGCTTTTAACAGTAGTTTTGCATGGGTGATTTCCCATCTGGGCATTCTCACAAAAGATATCCTGTCTTAGTCATCTGCATTGCTGTGCTGAGACAGAAAAATCTGATAATGAAAAAAAGGGGGGAATATTCTGCACTGGGAGTGTATTATTTCTTTGATCTGTTAATGCATGACGATTGTCGCAGCATTTTTTTTTCTGGTATGAAATATTGGGTAGCTGATACACCAGACATGTCCCCTGACCCTTCCCCACATGCCTGCATAGTAAGTTTGAATTTCGGTCTGTTTGCACTGGAAATCTGGCATATGTCTGAGCCCTCAGACTTCAGCACCGGCAACACGAATGTGAAGGCGCTATCATAAGTTGAAATGGTAACTCTGCCTCTTTAGAGATCACCGTCGCTGAAGCTCATGTAGCTCTTCCTGGAGGCAGGAACCTGTATGTGTCTGGGCCCGGGGGTGCGTTTTATCCAAATTGAACGGGGAAGACTGGGAGGGTGGAGGGAGGAGGCTGACTTGAAGGGGGATGCACGGCACATGCAGCGGACCCCGGATAAAGTGCTTGTAGGTAGACAGCCTGTTGGACAACAGAAGAATACCATTGTTTCATATTGCCATTAATGTCTGCATGCGTATAATAAACACATGCCTGAAAAGGAGCCTGATCTAAGCTCTGGGAGCGCCATCAGTCCTTCTTAGACTGGAGAACCAGGCCAGCCAATCTGTTCTGAGGCACGAGCATAAAGGCAATCTTTCAGATAAGTGGATCCTGACCCATTTAGGGCTTTTTAAATCAGAACTAGCACCTTGAACTGTATCGGTAACTAATCAGGCAGGCACTGCAGGGAACAATGCCAAGAATTGCTGATATATTGTAGCGATTTCTGCTATTCAGAAGAAGAACCGCTGTGTTCAGCGCTAGCTATAGCTTTTGGGTACTCTTCAAGGGTAACTTCGTAAATTAAAAGTATACTACCGTAGCAGTGTCAGGCACAAAAAAGTACACCTATCCAGCACCACAGTATTGGTCGTTCATGTTAAATATAAATATACAGCAGAAGGTCCTAGTAGCTTGTCCAACCCGGGGGAAAAAACAGATAGGAAAAGTAAAATTAACCATTTCATTTTACTAATGTTTATCATCTACAAAATAACTTCCAGAGTACTTAAATGTGACCTTTTCCTAACCAGTGCAAGAAGTTCAGGAATACTAGGATAGATGATTTAGTGCTCATTTGCTGCATTTGGATATGACGCATGCTGTGGAAAAATGCAGTTTTCTGTTTTAACTGAATTGCTCTCATCAGCAACGCATTGCTCCAAGAAAAAGGCATTTTGCACTGATATCCATGTAACTATTTGAATTTTAAAAATAAGAACCTAACAGAACTATTTCTTCATTAAAATGCAAATGACTGCAAGAAATCTGTGAGAATTGATTGGAAGTAATTTTAATCTCTGCTTCTAAAACTGGAAGGCCACTCTGACAATCGTTGTCGGATAGCTTAGTAAAGCACATCACCCGTATACATACTGTGTAGTACCTATGCATTGCAACTGTTATAGTGTTCATTTTCTTTTAATTAGTGGTCATCTTAAGCACTGAAGACTGTGGAGGGTAAAGAGCTACGGTTTTTAGGGGGAAATTCACAACACCCTAAATGTTTTTCTGTATTGATACAGAGTATTATCAGTAAAATACCTACTAGAGAAGGGACAGAATGGAGTTGCTTGAGGGCTTTATTTTGCTTCATCGATAACACGTTTCTGTCGAACTCCGTAGCGATGATGCATGTCTTGTCATATAACAAAAGGCACTATAGCATATTAGAATAAGAGCAGAATTCTCAAATAATTTTAGTATAGGAACTTCCATAGGTTTATGGTATTACTGGCACTATATTTGAAAAAAACCTTAAACTAGCCTGAATGACAATTAACTTCTTTTTTGTGAACATGAAACTAAGTAACCTACAGATGTAGCTATACTGAATAGTAAATGGAAAAAAACCCCTTCTTCATATGGCAGGATAGTGATATTTTATTTTAATAGAGACATCCTGAACTATTATTTCCCTCTCTAGCTTGAGAGTCAAATCTAAATGTGCCTATTAACCCACAATGTTAAACAAACATATCTACGTTAAATTACTATTCAAGATGCTAATAGGCATTTTAAATATCCCTTGTTTCATTCAGGTGGAACTTAGCAAGTAAGAACATCCTGATGACCAAAAGGGTGATGTAAAATGTAACATGCTAGTTTGGTTCCTAGGGAAGACAAGTCCACAAGGTTAGGGTTATTAGCAAAGCTAGTATCCATCTTCCTAAAACAAGGTGGCTTGACAGTTATGTACTGCTTTCACGCTTACTGTAGTATAGTTTTACCAGTACAAAAGGTTGGAAAGTAAGCTGCATTCTCACTTGACTATAAACCTTCACGGACAGGGGCGATATCCTGAAAAGCCCCTGAAATTGTATCTTTAGAAACTGCATCTTTAGCCCTTGAAAGTACTGTATCACAAATATTGAATCACAAATTTAATTATTTCCTCATTATGTCAGCATTTCACCTACAGATTCTATAGTCAGAAAGTGTTAGGGTTCCAAAATGTGTCAAAAAAGTGGTTTTTTTTAAAAAAAAAAGAAGAGGAAATTATGGTGTGGTAGACAGCTGTGTGGGCATATTTCTGGGCATAATCCATATCCATCTTTAGTGTGTCTTAATTTAGTAAACTGGTGAATGTCATGATGAGTCCTGCCCCTTCACAGATGTTGCTGAGGTAACTGAAAATTGTTCTGGTTTCTAAGTTGTCCTGGCAATTCATTAGTGCAGTCCAAGTCATAGAAATACATATAGGCGTGTGCTCCACACAGCAATTCATGGTCTCTACAAACTACTCTGTATTGTCAAAGAAACCCCAGAGTCCCCCATTCTCTTGTCCTTGTCTTCTCCAAATAAACCTTGTGCTCACAGTGCTGTGTTTTGACAGTGAAGAGGAACCAAGCACTTAAATTTTATGTCCTCATAGTGGAATGAAAATGTTTGAGATTACCCATTTAAGTATCTATTCCTGCTGCAGTAACACAGCTTTTTCAAAATCTAGGGCGTTGCAATAGATGTTCAGCAGCTTTCCCGATACTTATCTATAGGAACAATGTACATTTTGGGAAGCTTTTTTCTTTTACGAAAAACAGTATTGCAAATGTTTAGAGTTGGAAAGCTGGAACTTTTCAAATTAATGCACTTACGGAAAAATAGTCCTTGAAGCTGTGATATGACATAATGTTTAACCATTAGACTGCTTTTCAGTTTAGCACAACTTGTTATCTTAGGCCAACAGGGAACTCTTCAAATGCTCTGTCGTCCTAAGGCCGAGACCTTACCTTCTTTCTGAGGCAGGTCCACAATGCAAAGTTAGATTCTGCGTTCAAGCAGGCTTTTCCAAAGACTGAGGGTTCCTGTCTCAGTATCTGGTTTAAGGCTTTTCCTGTTTTGTCTTTAATAGTCATTAGAACAGTAGCTGTAGCGGAAAGGCCTGCTCTTGTGAGATATTTGTTGGCAGATGTAAACTTTGAGTATATTACAGCTTCACCCCATGCTCTGTGTGATATTTTGTATTTCTGAATCTCTAGGCTTGATTCAGTTTCCTCTGGCAGTTCTTGTTTCAGTCCCATTGAGAAAGACACAAGAAATAAGTTAGTAGTATTCCCTATTTTTTCTGTTTCTTTCTTTTTTTCCCCTCGCCCCAAGGAGGATGGGGAAATGGTGTCAGATCAGTAAGTTTACCCTGATCTTACCTTGTGCGTTTGTTCCGCAAGAGTTTTCAGAGCGGAGGGTGAGGAATAAGCAGAGGAACAATGCACAGGGACCATAAGTGCTTAGTTATTTATCCTCATGGCTGTATGGCACGTAAGTGGGAGAGGCGGGCCAGCACTTCCGTAGTTCCTTGAGGCTTTATGCTGAGGATAGGGAAATCATAGTCTTCCTGCTGTTTCTTTAGCTTCATCATTTAGACCACTGATGCAAAGCAGAACTGAAAGGTTTCATAATTTATTTTACAGAAGATGTGTCAGTTAATTCTTTCTGTTGGTCCTGAAGTCATTATGCCTCCGTGATGTGGCTTTTATCTCATTTCAGGATCCAAATAGCTGCAAATGTAATGGCTCCATTTGAGTGGTACTTACCCTAGCCCCTTCCTAGCACAGTTCTTTTGCCTAAAGCTGCACATCTTCAAACACTTTGAGAAACCATTATACGTATTCATAGCCTGCCTCATTAAGGTCAAACATACTGAGTGGCTTCTCTACCCACTCTCCCCCTTCCTCTCTTCTCTCTCCCTTCGCTTTTTTTAACAGAAGTGGCACATGTAATAATTACTGCAATGACTTTGTGAGTAGACATTAAACTACCATAACTGTCGTATCCTGTGATTTTTCTGTCGTCTTCCTGTAAATAGTGGGTCACTGGAGTGCTTTTTACTATGACATATGTAGAAACATATGGCATGAATATAAATGTGCTATCCATCACTACGTACTGATGAAAAGTGCCCCAGCAGCGGTAAATGTTTAATTCTATTGCACATATCTGTATAATTAGTTTTTCAGATGAGACATTTTGCCCGAGAACTGATTTACTGTACTTCCAATCTACTAAAACTTTTATTCATACAGATATATATAAATGTATGTGAAACCTAAAATTTTGAGCAATTTAATTCAATAAATAAAAGTAAAGATTTTTTTTTCAGTGTAGATTCTCCAGTTTGATAGAGGAAGGAATTAGGATTTTTTAGTTGTTAACTCCAAATAGAATAAATGGGCACACATTTCAAAGCAATGAACAAAATTTTGTCATTGGGCTATGGTAAGTCGTTGCATGACTAGAGACCTTACCCAGTGTGATCTTATTGCAGAAAGCTTCCAATACCAGTATTTAAACTCATTTACCTAAAATACAGGAAGGAAAAATAGCTTCAGTGTTTAAAATATGACCTGTGAAACAAAGTTTTGATTTTTAACAGCATCTCTTGTACGCTTTTCCTTCAATTGCACGGCTCTATTTTGGTGGCTTTTTAATGAGACTGTCAGACATTTTTGCAAATTAAAATGACATTTGAGAGGTAGAAAGAGGAAAAGATAGTTAAGATGGAGAGAGGCTGTTGTGGCAGTGTATCCAAGCTTATTTCCTTGACAATGAAACAAGACCAGAAACAACGACAGAAGAAGAAGCAAATGGAGGGGAGGGTGTGGATAAGGATAAAAGCATCAAGCCATATAAGACACCGTTTTATGGCCAGTTGACTTACCAAGGTAAACTGACTGTATAAAGAAGGGAGAAAAGATACTGAGGAAGAAGGAAAATATTAGTCACTGAAGCATCAGGGGATCGTGTCTGGAGCAGCATCTCTGATGGCAGACTTCCTTCCGAAGATGAGTCCATCTTCCTAGCGTCAGAGTAAAATAACAGAGCCATGAGAGACCTGGAGACAGAACAGACTATGTTTATGTCTTTGCCTGCCAAGTAGGCTGAAATGCCCTGCATCTCAGTTTTAGTTCATGGCTTATTTTATTCATCCGTTCTTATTTACAAGGCATGCCCTTCATATTCTAGGTTTCATTGGTACATCATTTTGTTTTACATTCAGCTTTTTTATTATTTCTGATTTATGTCAAACTTGGCTTTCTTGTGAAAATGCTCATTGTGGTACTTAACTGTATCTCAACAAATTTGGCTAGTGCTTTTCCTCCTCATGCTCTGGAGCGCAGTACTGACTGTTGGTAAGAAAAAGGTCATGGTTGTTTTTCCAGCTGGATGTAAACTTTCCACTCAGCCTCAATCAGTTCACAGATTGTAATTGCCAGCCTTTTTCTGGACTCGTCTTGATTAGATGCAGCTTGCTGTCTGCAGACCTTCAGAAATAAGTCAGGATGTTTGTTTGGTTGGTTTTTGCCTCGGGTTAACACTGAAAAATGATGGTATTAGGCACTCCTGTGCTTGGTAGTTACTTAGGTTTGACTGGTTAAAGCCACCATCTAGGTGGCAAGGGATGAGTGAGCGTAGGCTGTCGCTGCGTTCTGTGACAGCGTGTTGAGTTTGCCATAGTGGCAGGCTTTTAAGGATGGAGGAGGAAGGGACTACATGCTACTCAACCCTACTGGTAAAACCACACTTGAGTGCCGTGTGAGATCAATTTTTATTACTTTAATGTTAACAACTTAAAAATGCACTGCCGTAGAAGCAGTCTCAACGCAGAGATGAAGGTTTTAATAATCTCGGGGCTCATCATAATCTAAACAAATCTAGAATTTTTTCGGAAAACAGGATGTGAATCAACATCTGATGACTTCTCTGAACAAAAATGTGTCCTAACAAAAATGTAGTGGTGTAACTTTAGGGTTTGCGGTAAATCACGTGATTCTAAATCATGTTAGAATCACTCTAGATATGTTCTCCAGTCACCCTTGCATGTGTAGAAAATGAAAAGGTAGCCCAGTGTACAACTGCAGACAAAATATCTAAACCATAAAATAAAAAAACACCTTGTGAAGTCTGCCCCCAGGGGAAGGTTCTTGATTTGCTCTGTTTCAGTAGAGGACAAACTTTATCATTGGCATTTAAGGTAGCTTCTCCAGTCGCCAAGTAATAGAAACGTTTCCTACTCTCTGACTTTCTTTTGTTTCTTGGCCTTCTTCCTGTCCCACCTCAGGCTCTGGAGCATCATACAAGAGATTATAGGAATAAAAGTCTATGTCATTCTCCTAATGTATTTCAAGTGCTCGTAGTTGGAGCGTGAGCATCACAGAACATCCATACGTCAGGCATAAGGCAACTAAATGTGCACTGACCTCAAAGAATGAGAACAAATTGGCATTTGAGAGTGACATAGCAGAAGTAGTTGAAAATAAAGCGAATCTTTGTTTTGCCAAATTATTTAGTCTAGCAGGAGGAAAAAATTCTGACATCATCTGCAATCAGAAAATATTCCTCGTTTGTTGGAAACTTGGCTCCGAATGGAAATCAGAAAACAACAAATCTTTTTAGAACTCTTTGTGCGTTGCAGGACCCCGCAAGCCTATATTTGAAGACGTATGTCCATAACTGGGGGAGAAGGAAAAAGGGATGGTTGGAAACAGGATGATGAAGGGTACCATCTACCTTAAACCATTCCTGTGAATGTTAGAAGCAAACATTTAGCTCTGGATTCACTCCCCCACACATGTGCCCTACTGCAGATGTGAGGAACTCAGCAGAAGCTGCTTCAGGCCAGTGATATGCTTCAGTTATCCCTAGGAAATTGCTCCTGTAGAGAACATTGAGAGCTTGAACAAAGCTTGTGTCTTCTGTAAAACTTCTATTTCTGCTCTTGCTCACTTCAGTCAAGTTAAGGCTGGGCAGTTAATTTACCCCGGAAACGATGGGAGAAGTTGTTGGGGTTTTAAATTTTATTGTATTTTGATGGTAATATTTTCTGTAGGGTTCTTCTGTTGTTTGGGTGGGTACAGATGTTGGGGGTGGGGGTGTTTCTGCATACTCCCTACATGACTGGGAAGGCTTCCCTATGCTTCTCTGGGCTTTGAGAAACAACTCCACTGATGCAGCTATACTGCGTCAAAGCCTGGAAGGTGTGAGTCACTAGGTTCAGGTGGGGATTGCTGGTATATGGAAATACTTTCTCATATGTGCTTCCCCCTTAAGGCTTCCTTGTCCTTAAACAACACTTCAAAGAATGGCTTCTCAGCAAGTCATATTCAGAGTTGATTGTTTCTAACTGCTAGTACTGTCTTGTCTTGTTGACAGGCAGTGGGACTAGGAAGAAAACCGCTTACCTGGTCTAAGTCGTCTTTCTGTTGTCATTTTCTTTGAAACTGAAATCAATGTAACTAAAAGATCAGAGATTAGTTTAAAGGAAACATTGAAAATCCTATTCAGATGGCAAATGGCGTATTAAGTTCACTTCTTACTGAGATAGATAGGTAGATAATCCAGTGATGAAAAGATTACAGAGAATTTTAAAAAGAGAGAAGAGAGATTCATTCCACTCTAGAATTCCCAACCAGTGTTCAGGGTGCAGTGCTGCACACTGATGTGTAATTCTCTAAATTAATTTACCTAGAAGGACAGGTTAGCTGTGTTGTTGCTACTGCTGTTAAGAAATCAGGCCTTCTTGCTTCCTTCTGTATGCTCTGACAGATCTTTTTAAAAAGAAATTATTTGGGCAATGAATAAGCTGCAGTAGACATCCATTTTGCTCTGTACATACGCATACACAGAGAGGGAAAGTATTGCTGATGCAAGTTTCCTATGCAGGCGGGAGGTGTACAGAATGACTGTCCTGTGATTCCCTCCCAGGACTTACTAACAAGTGAAGTTAGTGTAGATTATGTACGAGTGTGAATTTACGGTGTTATGGGGAGCTTGTGTGAAGGCTGTCTTTGAACGCTCCCAGTAAATCCCAAGATTACATACATGTTTGCATTTTATCACTTAGAATTAGTCCTAGTGCTTTTTCTACAAAAGAAAGCAAATGTGCAATAATTACGATGTGAATTTACAGACAGTATTTTTACTAATTTCCAGAAAGGATGCTTAGTCCAGGTTTTAGGGCAGTGTCAGAAGTGTGCTGTAAACTCACCTCCATCTCTGTTCCACATGGTCAGAGACAAATAGAAATGGGGAAAAAGCCTGTAGGGTGAGGGCAATAAGGGTGGGAAGGACTTAAATCTGGGATCACCTGGGAATTGGCCATTTTTTATCAGCAAGGCCACAGAAAGCAGCACTTCCTCTGAAAATATGGCAATCAATCAGAAGATGCTATGAAGAGAATGCTTACATCCATGACAATCCAAAAGGAATTTTCCTGGGAGAACCAGAGTTGATTGCAACCTGCTGAGATTATCACTTGCTCCATAGCATCCAAAGGTGAAGAATGGCTGAAATAAACTTGTTACCATTTAAAAGCAAACCAGTGATAGCATTCCACATGGTTTAGTGAGCAGAGTCCTGCCAACAGGATCAAAAGATAAGGAGCCTGTGAGACCTTGTGCAGTGAGTAGGGAACAACTACAGCTGGAGAACTTTGGCTTTCAGATTTGGAATGGAAACCTGCAGATTGTGCAAAGCAGGTTTCTTGTTTAGAGAGTCTCAACTGCTAAGTGTAAGGAACCTCCCTCCACTCATGTACCGGAAGCCAAGTCTGCCTGATTTCAGACAGATGATATATGTAAGATAGGGTGCAGCTTGGCGTTTCAATGTCACGGTGGGGGTCTGTGTCTGCTTTTCTTGTGTTACGAGTTCATGTTTCTGATCCAGAATTAACATGCTTTTTATGCTTCCTGCTTTAGGTTTTTTTCCATTTGCAAAGCCCAAGTTTTCTTTTTTTCAGGGAGCCTGAAAATATTGGCTTTATCTAGTATGTGTCTGTATTACTGTGTCAGGACACGCTTCTCTGAGTGGGAACTGTTGAGGTAATGATCTTCCATTATCCTAGATGAGATCCAATAGTAAGCAATTTAGGAAAACCACTGAGAACAAATTATTCCCTTCCCTTCCAAAAATTATTATTGTGGGTTTTGCCAAAGCGGTACCCTAAACCTGGAGATATTTCTCCAAAGAGACTAGCTTTTCTCCTCCACTTTGGGATGCAATTGTGCATCACGAATGGAAATCACTGTAGATTTTCTTTCAGACCAGTGTTGTCTGACTGCAATGGAATAAGCCTGTCGGTAGTCATAAAAGAAAATTAAATATGTTTGTCAGTAGTAATAGGACAAAATACTGTCACAAAACAATTGGAAATGGCAATGACCATCACTGCTCAGTTGGATTCCCTTGCTCTTACAATCGCCTGTGGTGAGGAATTAGTGCTCTTAGAGAGGCATGGATATTCCACAGGAACTGCTTGGCAGGCAAGTTGGGGGAGTTAGAAAGGCAAAGCTGACTCCGCTCTCCAAAGCCTGAGCATGCAGAGTTCTCTCCCTTGCACATCCTACTCATGGGTCTAGATCAAAGATATTTCTGTCAGAAGCATTGGCTTCTACCTGAAGGTGCTTTATTGCTAATATTGATCTGGTAATTACCACAGAACTATGCTGAAATAGTTACTCTTACTTGTGCTATACAGTGAACACCTGATGAACAAACAGCTGAGCCAACTGGGTGCTAACCAGAAGCTGTACTGAGAGTAGTCAGGTGACGGACACCTCTGCTAGACAGCGTAGGTACAAATGGGGTAGGCTCACAAGTATTTCTGGTCAAGAGCTGTTATTAGCAAAAGGCCTTACGTGTGCACTGGCGTACGTTCACTGCTTGCTTGTCTGTCTCGTTGCGTAAACTAGATTACTGAGAAATGACAGATCGATGGGAATTTAAAAAAAAACCCCACACCAGACACTAACCTACTTAATTAACATTAATATTCAGAGGGGTCTCATGGCATTTATTTCAGCAATCATTACCAATTCCACTGTGCACTGGAGCTCTGAGTGGTTACTTCGTTTCTGCCTGACACTTTTGCCGTAACGGTCACAGACTTTTGCTACAACTGTCACGTTAATATTAAAAACATGTTATTTAATGCCCAACTGTATTGCAAACCTGCACTTTCAAATGCTTTGTGGTATCTGCGGTGGAAGAGATGTGCTGCAGATGCCAGAGACCAGCAACCACACTTTTCATTAGATCAGAGGTAGAAGAATCAAATTAAAGTAGCTGCTGTTTCAGCCTTCTTGCTAGGCAGAAGTTGCTAATCAAGCCTACAGATTTTAGTAGTATGCTATGAGCCAGACCTAGACAATTTCTCAAGATTAGGTCTTAATATTTTCAAATCAAGTAATATTTCTTGAAGGTATAGCTAGACCAAAGATATTATCTAACATCCCTTGGAGTTCCTTTCTTTCCTCCCCTGTCCTTTTGTTTCCAGTCTGTGTTGGCCTGGGAAATGTCTCCTATTAACTCAGTTGCTAACACTTTGGTTCAAATGTACTTGTGACTAATGTTTTAATACTGACAACAATATTAAGTCTCTTCACATGCTACTCTTTCAATAATATTTTCTGCTTCATATGGTCTGGAAGTTATGTCTTCAGATTCATGAATGAGTTTGCATGTGGAGCAATTGTCAGTATTGCCTATGTTCTTTTGAGCAAATAGAAAAACCCATAAACTGAAATCCTGGACCAACTCTGTGAATGTCTTGAGGTACTCGGTTGTCTCAGAATGGTCTGTCCTTCTGTACCTTTAAAAAATTTTGGTATTTAGTTAATCTTCTATTTCTTGTAGGTAGGTTGGTTATGTGTTTTGGTTTTTTTTAAAGAAAACAAAAGGATCCTTATTTTCTTTATTTATGTACAGCAACTCCTTGTGCCTGTACAATATCAGCCAAGTGACTGGAATAAAATGGATTTCTAAGAAAACTGGACAGTTCACTGTCTGGATTTGTAAGAAAACTGGACAGCTCACCTCTGTTCTATGTATTGGAAAGACTTTTCCATTACTAGGAAATTCTTAGAACTTCTGATTTTTTGATTTTTTTTTTTCTTTGGTGGATTTAGCATTCACTGAATTTATGTATTGACCGTGCGTATGCCAGTTGTGCAAAGAACTTGTCATAGATGGCTTTACTTTTGGGAACTGATCTTTTTTTCATAGGCTAAAAAAATGCTGTAAATGAAAGCTAGTTTTGTATCTAGAAATTTAGATTAGTTTTAATTCCTGAAGTAATGATGGAAGACTGTCTTGCCATCAGTTTCCTCAATATCCAGGTAGCATATTTAGTGAAATTTTTTTCATTAAGTAGAAACCCAGTTGAGTACATTGTAGCAAAACTTAAGCTCTACCAAAACCTTCGCATTGTAATGTCAGCTTCTCTGAGTACTAGAAATTACAATTATTATGAGCACTTTCATTTGTAGCATGCGCTCCTTTTCCTGTTTGGGTATTTTAGTGTGTGTTCTTTTTAGAACAGAGTGGAATAGTTGAGTTGGCAGGGGCCTACAACAGTCATCTAGTCCAACTGTCTGACTCCTTCAGGATTGACCAAAAGTTAAAGCGTGGTTAGTAGGGGTGTAGTCCAAATATTTCTTAAACAGTGAGAGGCGTGGGGTACTGGTCATCTGTCCAGGAAGCCTCTTCTAGGGTTTGACCACCCTCTCAGTGGGCATATAAAAAGCAAAATCTTCAGTCCTTCTTTGTAGCTGTATTGCAGGCATGTAGGGACTCTTGAGAGGCAGTTACGTTTTAGTGTCAGATGTCCACCTGGCCAGCTAACTTCTTACCCACAACAGCAACAACCTTCCTCTTCACTAAATGCCTGCAGAATTCATTTAAAAAATGATCAGCGACCTTTATTCACACTCCTGGAGAGTAAAGCTGATCCTCACAGACGGCAGTGCTGCGAACGGCATCGCATTGACCCACCAGTGCTTTGTCTCTTGTAGCTTTTTTTAGTGTCTGGGCTGATTTGGCACTTCCTCCAAGGAAACTGCCCAGATGAAAGCTCAGTTAATGCCAGCTGTGGTTGTTTTCTTCCCTAGGAAGCAGACATCCATTTTGACAGTGACTGGATGGACACCACCAGCCTCATGCTCAGAGCTGACCCACACAGCCTGTCCGTAGCTCACCCAGCCGGTGGAGGGCTGGATCTGCTGGTCATGACTATGTGGAGCTGGACTCCAGCAGGCTACCGATGGGTGAAAGCCTCATGAACGCATCTCGGGCTCGACCCTTCACAGTTTGATGCTATTGAATGCATCAAAGGTGTAAATGCCCTTCTTTACACAGTCTGGACATCCAGATGAATTTGCAGGGAGGCCCAGCAGCTGTGCCCAGCGCATGGCCACCACGGGCAGGGACAGCCTCCTGGGCACAGGGACTGCCTCGGGGCCAGCACCCCAAAGGCCTTCCTCCAAAGGGTGCTGGGTGGAGGGGCGGTGGGTGGGGCTGCGCATGGGGGCCCTGTCACCCCCATGTCATAGGGCCACCACCCGGCAACGCAGCAGTCACAGTGCCCTGGGAGAGGATAAAAGGGAGCACCGTCCCGTGTCCCCCTGCCAGAGATGGCCTGGGGGCAGCCCGAAGACATCCCAGAGGAAGCCCTTGAGGAGCTGGTGGAATTACTTGGAGAGGGGGCTGAGGGAGGAAGACCAGAGGAGGTGGGATGAGGCTGCTGGAGGTTCTCCCCTGCAAGACCAGCTCCCAACGGGGCCACCTTCAAAGCTCATCTGATGGATGGAAATCCTTTTCAGCTGGATAAGCAGTGGCCAGACCAAGGGAATGGCTTCTCGAGGAGCATTGCAGAGTTTCGCCATCCTCATCCCCTGTGGAGCCAGGGGTAGCAGCCGTAAGCAATGGGATGCAGAGATGTTGGCAGGGGTCCCAGTGCTTTGGAGCACCCACTGGTGCCCTGCCCGGCGCAGGACGGATTCTTGCCCCCAAGGTCGATCAGGCCGGGGGCCTTTGGCCACTCTGGGAAGCCCCTGAGGTGGCTCCAGGTTGAGGGAGAGTAGGGCTCGGGCATCTCCTGGGAGGCGTGACCAGCCCGTGGGACGAGGAGGCAGGTCTTGCTCCCATGCTCAGGGACTAGCCGATCGCCAGCGCTGGGGTCAGGAAGGAGTTTTCCCCCGGGGTGGATTGGCACTGGTCCCCGGGGGTTTTTTGCCTTCCTCTGCAGCATTGAGCATGGCCACTTGTCAGGGCTCCTCGGGTCCCCTTTGGCTGGGTCACTGCCTGCTGCTCATGCACCACGAAGACGGCCCCTCATGCCCTGCAGCTGGGGGGAGGAAGGCTTTTTTTCCCCCAGGGTGGGCTAGCCAGTGCCCCCGGGGGTTTTTTGCCTTCCTCTGCAGCACTGAGCACGGCCACCTGCCAGGGCTCCTTTGGGCCATTTTGGCTAGGTGCCTGCTGCTCCTGCTCCACGAAGGTGGCCCTCGTGCCCCGCATCCGGGGGGAGGAAGCTTTCTGGACTCCCAGGGTGGGCCCCCAGGGTGGCCCCCGGGGGTTGCTGCTTGTCCTCTGTAGCATTGAGCACAGCCCCTTCCCAGGGCTCTTCCAGGCCCTTTTGGCTCGGTTCTTGCACCTCCAAGGCACCGCTCGTGCCCTGGATCCCTCGGGCTCTCTTGCCCAGCGCCCGTTTGGAGCGGGAGTGAGCTCTGCTCTTCCCTCAGCTCCATTTCCCCAGGGGTTCTTGCTTGTGCAAATCATTCTGTGCTTGGAAGGGCTCCAGGCTCGCTGCACCATCCGGAGCTGCTGCTTTTCAGCTCTCCCTGCGTGCAAGAGAAGCGCAGGGCAGGCACAAGAGCACTTTTCATGCGCCACTGGCCAAGAAGCACAGCGATGGAGCAAGTTTTGGACAGCAGGAAGTGTGCTTGTCATTGCTACGTGTCATCCTTTGAAAAATACCCCATGGTACCACGCACCACCTCCTCTTCTTTTTCTTTTGTGTGTGGTTGGTACCGATGCTCATTCCTCAAGTTCTCACTCTTCAGGAACCAGGGACTCTTGGCCTTATTCCTGCTGTGACTTCCTGTGGCTCTGTGGCTTTCCTTTGCCAGAGGGCAAGGAATGGTTTCTCAAGCTAAACTGAAGAATGCATCAGCCTGCTCCTGCACATTGTGTTAGTGCTTGTGAGCATCGGCTATGAAATGGATTCAGAAAAATAACATAAAATAGCATAAAATAATGTAAATTAAAATAAAGTAACATAAATTTAAATAACATAAAATAGTATAAAATGACAAATTTAAATAATATCCTTATTCCACTCATAACCTTTGTGATTTGTGTCCTTGAAAGTGTTTTTGGAGCTGAAAAACCCCTAACATTTCAGGCAAATAACAGTCTCATCATTATTTGACTCAAGGTGAGTGCATGGAATAGAAGAGAACAGAACAGTTATGCTCTGTTCTGCCTCGAGCTCTGCCTGACACGCCGTGCCCTGGGCCTGAGGGCTCCCCCCAGGAGAGCAGCTCTGGGCAGTGCAGGGCCCAGGCCCACCCAGGGGACGGGGGCAGAGACGGGCACAGCGACAACACAGCTCAGGCAGGGACTGAAGGCCCCGGGCTGGGCTGAGACATGTCCCCTGGGCCCTTGGCAGCAGAGGGTGGGTGTGGGGGCCCCAGGGGAGGCCGGTGCCGCCATTGGGGCCTACGAGCCCCTCCAGCACCCTGGCAGAAGCAGACTTGCACTGCTCATGTGCTCTCCTTCAGACACTGATGGTTGGCCACTTTGGAGACCAAGTATTGGGCCAGGTGGACCTTCGCTCAGAGGGAGTGCTGTTGTTCTCCATCTCTTGTGGGTTAGCCTTTTTTTTTCCCAGGGGAAACAGCTCAGGCATTTCTAAAAATGAGTGCAAGGAGAAATTCCATGGGGAAAATGAACAGGTATGGCTCACCTCAAAAAGGTTTGCAAGCATTTAGTGGAGGAGCACGTCCTGCTCCAGCCTGAGGTCTTGATCTCTGAGCCTCGCTAGGGTCAGAGATGTGGGGTTTTGCCATCCTGTGGAAGCCCAGCTCAACTGGATGGACACAGAAGACTTTCAAAACCGGCACTTCCCACCGGCTTTTGGCAAATCCGTTCAGATGGTCAAATGATGTCGAGACGCTGCCCAGCTCTCACCCCCGTCAGAAGGCCCATGCCTCCTTCCCACAACGTGACAGAGCCAACGACAAGGCTGGGACATGACTGCCCATTCAATGCTTTCTGCTAGCGCAGGGCTGGGAGGAAATGTCATCAGAGATTTCCTGAGCATGTTCTATGAGGGAAGGAAGGTAGGAAGAAGGGTAGGATAATCGAGTTGGAAGGGACCTACAACAACCATCTAGTCCAACACAACTGGCCCTAGAATTGAGCGCTGAGGATCAGTACTGGTGACTTGTCACCAACCATATGTAGCCCCATTCAGTGCAACCCTTTGAGCCCTGCCCTTCAGCCAGTTCTTCACCCAGCACACTGTCTACCTCCTTTTTGGCATGTGGGAGGCTTGGAGGTTTTCCCCTCTTTTTCTCTTCTTTTTTGGCCTATTAATTAATGGACAAGTTTCTTTTGAAGAAGTGGAGTGAAACCTTTGGCTCATTGAATTTGTTGGGGAAATTTTGTGTTCGCTTTTGGTTTCTTTCTGCACCAAAATTTTGTGTCTATGTGTTTGGAATTGTTCAGATATTATGGAAGAAATAAATATGCATTGTCAGTTCTGCAAGTTGTAGACCTGCCTTTGGAAATGTGCAAGCAGATGGATTTCTGCAGCTGCTCAGAATGCAGTGAAGTCAATAGTCTTCATAAAGTTTCAGTATTTTGTTGATGGATTTCATTTTCTGTAGTGGATAGCTTTAGAAGTTCAACAACGAGAATAATCTGTCATAGTGTAGCAAATTTTAAAGCTGAATATACATGTGTTAATATACCTACGTCTGATCGGCAAGAAAAACTTCATAGACCTCTTGGATATCACTATTCTAATTTGATCCATAGGTAATTTAATGCTTTTCTGTTCACAGGGAACCCTGTGGAAATTGAAGGGCTGCCTGAATATAAAAGAGGGTATAATTTGTCTGTTTTGCTCAAGGAAATCAGCTTTCTATCTGTTAAGTATGGGGAAACCTAATAAAATAAATAGGAAGGTTGTTCATAATTAGAGCGGGCACTTGAAGACCCCTAAGCAGTTGATTGCTAAATGGTTTCTATTACAGTCAGTACTTTCACTTCAGACTTATTCTATTTCAGATGTCATCTTTTTATGTTATGATGGAGAAATCCTCTCAAACTCTGCATAAAATGTAGTCAAACAGCTAAGTTTCCAGCGAAGCTGCATGAAATGTATGTGTACTTACCAATAGAAAAGATTACGTATGTGTAAAGAAGAGTCATTGATAGAGGCCAAAGGGCAGGCCCAGGCCAAGTGTGCCGGAGCGTACGGGTAAGCTGTAATCGACTCTTGCAGTAATCGACTTGACCGTATGGGGACCCTTGTCTGATCCAGCGTAGTATTCTTTATAATCCCTAAATATTAGGCTGTCCCGTGTGAATGGAGGTGTTTCCTTGCAAGTAGAATTTCTTATTGCTCTAGAAAGCAGTTAGCTGTTGTCATAGAGACAGTGTAATGCATCTTTTCCCAGATAAGGATATAACAAAAACACTTAGCTATTCAATTCTGTTGGACCCAAGCTACAAAGCCCAGTTATGCACAATCATGAATTTTTTGGCAGCTCAGAAATATTAATTTAAAATGCATCATTTCTACATAATGAAACATGTGTTAAGTTTATTAATATGTAGTGTTGTATTTCTCAGTATTATTGGAGTAGATGGGGCAGTATTTTAAGCCTTCAAAGAAAAGGAAAGTAATATTAGACCTAGTAAAAAAGCATCTTCATTTTCATGTATGCCACCCTCTTCTCCAAATTCTGTGGTGGTTTCTGTGCATGGTCTGATTTCTGTATTGAGGCATAAAAAGAATATGTAGCAGAAACAGGTTTATGGAAATACGTGTTTTTTCTGCTTTTCTTCTCTTGAATCCTATGGCTGCTGATGCTAGAAAGACTTTTCTGAAGATAGAATCTGCTGGATATCTGCTAGCAGGAAGCCAATGAGGCAGCTGGTGCAACATCGGGGTTTCTTAGAGTGTGGTTTCTACGCAACACTGTCTTTGAAGTATATGACACTTAGAGTACTATTTTCAGAGCATACATACTGCGAGGATAGTTAGAGTTTCTCAAAATGTTGATTTGTATTTCTTAACACAACAGTTTGTATAAAAGCACTCTGTCCCTTCAGGTGGAAATAGTGTTCCCCGCAATGAGTTAGGGTGTTCTCATGATGTTTGAAAAGTTTCTTGTCCGTCTACCATGATCTTTGTTCCTCACCCTTATAGTACTTCTAATTTTTTCATTAAAAGACTTAAACTCATGATCTTTACTACTCATAAGTGTATGTGGGATATTTGTCTTGTCTGAGCACATGCCTGTTTCTGTAATTAAGCATAGCAAATTAGATTTCTGTCTTCTACCTTAAGTTTAGCTTGAGATAGAACTAGATCACAACATTCAGGAAAAGAAAAGCTTTTAAACAGACTTTATTGAAGATGCTGACTCTAATACGAAGTCTATTTGGCTTTTTCTTTTATCCTAATGTCACTCTGTGCCACATTTCAAACCACAGGTGTGCTAAAAAGTTTTGTATAGAATGTGTTTTAAAATACTGTGGGGCTGTTTTATGATATGAAATCACTAAAGCACTGTGATGTACTGTGGAGTTTTAAGTCATGCTTCATTTGAGAGGTTACAAACAGAGACATTCAAGATATCAGAATTCTTCTGTCAGTCACAACAAAACTAAACTTTGTTCTGCTGTCTATCCTGTGACAGCTAATGGCAGTGTTTTTTTGAATTTTCTAATGAACAAGTGCTGAAATGTCAAAAAACCAAGAAGCACAATGTTACACTGAACTACATATGACAATAGTGTTTGTTATTTAGTTAAGCGATGCCTGAAGAAAACACGCTTAAATTTACACAGTAATCTTCAGATGGGATTCTTAAGTTTATGTGGCTTATATGATTCAGAATAATAACGAAATTAGTTTGCAAACTATCAAGAGTGTGCATTAAAACTTTGAACTGTAACTTCTCCAATCTGGAGACACCTTTTGAAAGCAAAATCAAGAATAATATTGGTTAGGAGGAATGCAGTTACTCAGATTTCTCTTTCCCCGTGTTCAGTTGCAAATAGCCAAAAAGCCAGTATCAAAAGGAAGCTACATTATTGAAAATGGAACAGGGTACTTAATGACAACTTGGCTTTTTTTAATTCTTCACACCAGTCTTTTCAGGAGGTTGCCTAACATTCAGTTTATTGATGCAATAATAATTAGAAAGACTACTTCAGCGCACTGTATTCCTTGTTGTGTCTGTCCAAGGAGAGGAGTTATCAGGATGTGGGAGAGGAGAGTGGAGGACGTTGTTCTTGAGAGAATTAAGTTGGATCAGTGAAGAGTATGTCGAGGGTTCAAGCATTCAAAAGCTGATGAGAGAAAGAAGGGTGAAGTTTGTTCAGTGGTAACAGTTGGGACCTGTATTAGTCTTCTTTCTGCCTCTTCAGCAGAGTAGAAATGAAAACTAACCTGACTTTTCAGACAAGATAGTTCAGGAAATGGTTTCTTAAGGTCCAAGCTAACATAGTGAAAGCTTTGAAGACCCCTTTTCTTCAAGATACCCTTTCAAATAACATTTTTTAAACTGTGGTGCTTTTTTCAGTGATTCCAGGAAGCCCAGTTTAGGATCATAGCTGAAGAATTGTGCTGTGTTGTTTTGTGAAAGAAAAAATGAGGCAGTAGTTGATTTCTTTTAAGTGGATATGCTCCCATGATACGCTAAAATGAACTGAAAGACACTTCAAGGGAGATGCATGCATTTGATCTTTCCAGTGGTATAATACCAGGTTATATGTGAGGCCACTCCCCAGAAGGTAGAGTCAGTTGTCAATTCTTCAGTTACTGAACTGTAAAAATATTTTCCAGCCCTTGCCCATATTCTGTTCACTGTGCTGAAAACAACCATACTGTTAATTCTTTCATGTCCTTTGTTCTTGACTTTAATGTTCCTTAATCTAAACTGAACTGCAGTTGCCATCTGTTAGACCAGGCACTTAAATGACCCGTGTCCCCCTTCAATATGGCTGTACTGTGTCTCATTAGTTATTGTTCCTTTCAATATATGATCATTTTTAAACTCTTGTTTCTATTAACAGCCATATAAGGTCAATTTCTACATTGGGGCCCAAATCTGATTTAAGCTTTTCCTCCCAGGCATAGCAATGTTTTGTGTTGCCGCAGTCTTTTTTCTTTGAAGGCATGAGCGATATGTATTCTGTTTCTTGAGATACTCTTGACATTAGCTTTTTACATGCATCTGTGTTGAATGGTTTGAAATCCTCTCTAGTAATCCGGAGCAGTCATCCTCAGCTTACCGCTTCAGTAATGTCCCTTCAGGTTTCTAACGAGTTCTGTTGTAACAGCCCTTTCATTATCACTTCTCTGGTAACAGTTGGTTCCCTGAAAACTTCACGTTGGTCACTTCTTTCCCCTGTATCTTGTAAAGTGTCTGTATCTATTACGTATTGATTTAAAATACTATAAACGTACGTCATTCGATATCACAGTAAGTTCACAAAATAAGTAGAGTTTTCTTCTTGCTGAATTGTTATGGAAGCGACTACATAAATAGGCGGGGAAGTGTACAGTTTCATTGTCTCAGAAGACAATGTCTGTAAGTAAAAAGGAAAATATCCAGTCAGTAGTTGGTAATTAAGTTTGAAGATTCATTATTATCTTGACGAAGAAACAATGAAAGGAACAGTAGAAGGAGACAATTACTGCAGGAATGGTTGAATTACATTTTGGGATTGTTCCTATTCCCCACCTAAATAGATTAAGAAACTCACTGACTTTGATTTCAATAGAATTCAGTCCATAAGAACACTCTTAATTTACTCTTTTTTTGTCTTCTGGATATTGGATTTTTCTGATCTAAACCCCATTTTCTACATTAGTAAAATGAGAGCAATAGAATTCATATCACCAGAGTAACTTTACTGCAAAATTGACATTTGCAAATCTCAGGCGAGATTGTCAAAACACTCATTAACTTCAATCGAAACTACATTTTTCATTTTTATAAACCAACTGTAGCTACCTTTGAAGTCTGTAGAAGAATTCGTTTCAAATGGCTGTATATAGTTTTAAACTTTTATATATGTACACATATAGAGATTAAAAAAAATGGGGAAGGAGGTAGAAGAGGGTACTGTCTACTGTAATTTTTTTCCATGTCAATTGTATATATCGTATCTTGTGTCTACAACATTGCTGCAAAAAACACTTAGTTTAATCACATTGCTAATGACTGTTGTGGTACCATACCACACAATTCGGCAGAACTTGAAATACCAACTATTTTCTTCTCGGAAGATAAAATTGGAGATCTCATAATATGAGATTATTACAATTGTGATTTTTATCCTCCATAGAAAGCAGTCCCCTTTTAAATGGGCTGTCTTGTATAGTTTCTTGAGTGATTTGTAGTGTAGCATATTGTAGAACACATTGCAGTAATCTAATTTGAAGTGACAAATGCACTGATGATGGTAAAAATCATGATGTCTAGTAAAGAGCTATCTCCAGGCTGACATGTGTGAAGGCAACGCATTCCTAAATGTTGATGCAATACAGTTGTCAAACAGTAGTTAGAAATCCAATAGGGCCCTCAGGCATCAATTCTTAACAGCAAATGCAGAGCACCCAGCAGCAGATGGAGATGGATATAATTTTTATTACATCTTGAAATTACTTCCCCTTGTCTTTGTCATAGGTATTGCCTTACATTTATGTTCACTCAGCTTTCAGCTGACTATCCCATCCTTTCATGTTATCTGAATGCTAAATATGTGCTGCTGGTCTAAAGAAGACACAGATGAGAGGTATCAGCAGTGTAGTACTGGTCATCAGCACAGACCACTCATCCTCGCTCGTCTTCCTACAAGGTCATGGTCAGTATAAAACTATTGTCAACCAGCAATATTTTGGGTAAAAAGTAATTAGCCACTATTGTGTTAGTGATCAAGACAATAGCGATCTAGAAGAAATGCCATCAGCTTGAAGGTTAAAGTTTCTAGCATGTCCATTTTGCCTATGGCTGATGGACAGAGCACACCATGAATATTGGTGTAGACTTGCAATCTTTCCTTTTGGACTTGGAAATAATGATAGTCATCTAAGGAATAAGATTTATTTGATATGCTCAGGTTTTCTCAAAACCATCTTCTCTGAGGCTTCAATCAGGAACCAAGGTGTGGTTGAGTATGATGAAAGCAATCATACTGGATGACATTTATCAAGGCTGTCAGCCAAATTTTAGGTCATGAAAGTGTGTCCATCAAAAAAGCCGCTGATCTATTTCATCAGAGAGAAAGAGAGAGAGATTTTTTCTGAGAAATAAAACTGTTTTCTGATTTCTTGAAAATATCTAATAAAATAATGTCTTAAGAACATAAGCCCATTAATGTCAAAATAGTAAAACTCTGGTAGTGATAACTGTAACTGCAGATTAAAGGGGAAAAAACATGTTCATAGCTGTGGAATACATGCCTTATGTTTTCTGAAATTTATTTTCCAAACTTATTTCCAGTTAATTATCATTACCAAAGATTACTTGATTTGCTTGTCAGAAGCAAGTTTTCTTGCTTGTGTGAGCACCAAGTGAATGAATGAGGAAAGTTCAATAACAGGGGAAACTGAGTATTTGGAAAATAGTCAGTGATATAGAGTAGTGTTAAATGCTATCACCACTATCACAAAATACGTTGACTATGAAGTGGCAAAAATCACATATGTTCATGTTTGATTCAATCATTTGAATAGCTGGTGATCAAGGAAATTTTAAAAGTAATTTCACTTTTTATTAATGAATCATTACTAATCATTATTAATTAGTTATTTTATTAGTCAAACATTTCACGTTTATTAGTAAAAAACAACTAGTGATTGGGCAGGACTGTAAATAAATCATTGCAATTGAATGGTGTTTTCAGTGAAGTAAATTATGTCTCTTTAATTTCCTTTTGAGGAAACAGGTGGTCATTTCCCTTTTTATAAAAGGAAAGTAATTCTTAAAGTAATGAACTTAATCTTACTATAATATCTATCTGTGGGAGAGGAAATGCTTCACCATAGAGTAATGTATAGACTAAATTACAGGGAGCCTATTTTCCTCTATAATTGTATCAAATGTCATAGCAGTTTGGATCTAATTAGATTGTTCTTAGTGAAAACCATTATGAATTCTATTAAGACTCTATGGTTACTGGTTTTCTGCATTCTGCTCAAAGAAAATGAGGCTCCTCCTTCACTGCTAAAAACAAAATAATGAAAGAACCACCTTTTCCTATCTTTTTTCCTGTACAACTGGAACACTCTACATAACGTTAAAAAAGAGCTAAGAAGAAATGCATTGGAATGCAGAAGTGGTCATCTGGGAGAGCCTTCTCTTCCTGATGTGTTAGCAATTAGCTGGTGTTGGTAGTCCATCTTCCAGTGGGAACGCTACTGTCAGCCTAGCGAAGGCAGTTAGAAGCTCTTACGCTTCTGGGTCTACGGGAAGTATCCCATCTCTTTTGCCGAAGGCAAAAGTCACCGTGTCTTAAAATATGGACAGTTAGAGGGGAAGAGAGAGGACAGAGTGGGACAGGTGCTCAGTGTTCAATGCATACATGACTCTCCTGGTTCACCTTGCTACAAAAACGGTGTGTTGCAAATCTGCATTGAATTCTGTTCTCCACTTAAAAGTAGGATTCAACAACATTGTTTATAAGGAAAGTATAATGGCTCCATCCCAAATTTATAGCACTCATCTCAATGACAGTATTCCTTTTCTGAGACTTCACAAGTAAATCATTTTGTTATGATGGGGCTGAGAATTGTTTGGGTTTTTTTAAGTGATCTTTTTAAAAAATCAGTATTTCTTAGAACAAATTAATAATGGAATAATGCAGCCTGCTCCAACGTTCAATATATCTGAAATTAATTGAAACCTGTGTGTAGGATTAACTTTAGGCAAAAATGGAATGCAGTTAATCCAAGTAGCAACGGTGCTTTACCTAATCATGATTGTATAATCTGTTCTTCAGTCAGGTCAGCAGATCAGGTGTAATTCTATTCTTCTCAATGTTATTGTGATATTAAAAGAAACTCGCATCCAGCCTACCTTCCTAAACTGCATCACAACTGAGAAGTCTCTTGGGTTTTATGAGCTAATGATGTGGATTGCCCATAAGCGCGAACTGTACGTAAACGTGAAGATTTCTACCGTGTACTTTTTTGCTCGACTGCCATGTCTTTTCCCAAAGTTCTGTGGCTCTATATGCGTTTTAAATTCAAGGTGAAGCGCAGTGCTTGCATTGGCTGACTGGGCTACTCATTGGACTAGGGTATTTTGACCAGCCTCATAGAAAACGCTGCACAGTGGGCTAAGGTGCAGAAGTATGTTATCAGAACCCCCAGGAAATGGCAACTGTCCCCTGCAGAATCACCAGAAAGACCCTTTTTTTCCTTTCCTTTACTTTAAATTTCTCTTACACCCTTTTCTGTAATATTGCATTTTTGTAATTTAAAACATACTTAGATTTTCCTTTAAACGTTAGCTTTTAACTTCCTGTTAATATGACTACGATAAACAAATACGAGAATACTATAATTATCCTTAAATTATTAATAACTACTCTCAACATGAATTCATAGAATCGTTTAGGTTGGAAAAGACCTTTAAGATCATTGAGTCTGACCGTAAACACTGCCAAGTCCACCACTAAACCATGTCCGTCAGGACCTCATCCACACGTCTTTTAAATATCTCCAAGAATGGTGACTCCACCACCTCCCTGGGCAGCCTGTTCCAGTGTCTGACAACCCTTTCAGTGAAAAAGTTTTTCCTAATATCCAGTCTAAACCTCCCCTGGCGCAACTTGAGGCCATTTCCTCTTGTCCTGTCGCTCATCACTTGGGAGAAGAGACCAACACCCACCTCCCCACAACCCCCTTTCAGGTAGTTGTAGAGAGCGATGAGGTCTCCCCTCAGCCTCCTCTTCTCCAGACTGAACAACCCCAGCTCCCTCAGCCGTTCCTCATCAGACTTGTGCTCCAGCCCCCTCACCAGCTCCGTTGCCCTTCTCTGGATACGCTCGTTTTAATACAGTTTTTAATTTCAATAACAGAGGTCATAAGCACATAGAATATTTTATAGATGATGCTACTTAACAGCATTATAATTGTTAAGTGATGTCTGCTCTTTATAGGTGTGTTTGGCTGTACAGAAGTCATATAAACAGCTCTGACCAACAAATTGGCTCTAAATGCTTGTGGTTAGAAATAGCCATATGTTATACTTTCTTAAAATAATTACCAGTGTGTTAGGGGAATACTCATGCCAATATTGTGGTGACTGTAATTGCCAGGAGCATATATCAAATGACAGTTAACTAGGACAGACTTTTCACTTGTGTGTACCTTAAATGAGATTTCTGTGTATTATTGACGGAGAACGTGGGGTAGCTTTTCTTGCAGATTTTGATATATTAACTACGACTAGCACATTCTGTTCTCAGCTAACTGGGAATAATTCCATAAATGGCAATGATACAGGTATTTGAGATAGTATGAATTATCTGCGTTACCTTTTTCATAAGGGAGGTTGGCTGCAAGCGGGTTACTGATTCCATCTTTCTGAAGAATGGTCTCAACCAGTTTCTGAAAAACTGGAACTATAAACAAAGAAGTTGGCATTAATTTCAAGCTATAAGTGTCTAGCTGATTTCCTTGGGAAGTATTATCGCACCAACAAATAGTTAAGGCTAAAAGGGAAAAAGCAGTTTGTAATCAGCACGCAACACAAGGTTGAGATTCCTGCCTGGCAACTTTCTCCTTTAAGCCTTTCCAGACATCTTAAGGCCAGCCCCAGTAGTATAACTGTATGAGATGCAGGAGTCTGCTCTTGGTGGGGATGGGAGACAGATTTTTGGCTGTGTCCATGTTACACTGCCAATGTGTTTTTCCAGCCAAGGAAAGATCCTGTCATTCCAGACTGTCTCAGTCCATGCCTCATGGCAGGGCTTTTTAGTTAAAGCAGAAAAATGTGTGAAAAGTGTAAAATCCCCCACCCAGACAAGGAACTTCCTCCCTCTACACCAGCCACAACTTCTCCTCCCTGCTCTCTCTGTGCCTGACCTGCAGACGCAGATCTTTCAGCTTCCAGATTTTGGACAAGCCAGCTTGCTGAACATCAAGGAATTGTCAGCCTCGCTATGCCCCTTTCTTCTATCCTGCGTGTGTAGTGAGTCTGACACAACTGATTTCAGGCTGGCCAGTGTGAGCGTCCTGTGCGCCGGTAAGCCGCTAAACTGTTCCTTCCTACGGTCAAGTGCTCTTCAGTCATTTGAGCCAGTCTATCAACAAGTTAGTTGCAGGTGAAACGGGAGCTGAATTTCCTTCCAGTAACTGGCCAGGTATACTCTAATCAATCTCCCATCATCTTCTAGACAGCAGGAAGAGATTGAGATGCTATTCTAGAAATGGTTATTGACTTTATGCACATATGTGTATATTTATAGATGGATACATTACAAGGTGCAACAAACTTTTATCTATTAGTAATACTTGCGCTTCGACAGAAGGCTCCTGAAGTGGTTCAGAGGACACGCGTACGTTTCTATCTTCTTTCAGACAGTGTGCCACGGTAAAGCCTGAAACTCCCTCACCGGGAAGGGAGGTGTCAGGGCTGTGTTGGCTAGAGTCCAGTATCCAAAAGGAGCGCCCTTCACAGACATAATGCCTAACGCGGCTTCCTATTTCTAATGACGTTCCTATGGCTTCCTAATGGCTAGTTGAGGAGGTTTTGCTGGCTCAGAAATCCAAGAGAGGTGGTAACTGGCCTAGTATATGCCTTACTAACACGTTAGAGCTCCTACATGTACGGTGTTTTCTGCCAAAAATGAGACATTGCTTGTTGGTGAACATATAAACTATCTCAGTCCTTGCTTGACAATGAATCTGCAGTAAACTTCCATTCGAGGCTCTCGATAAAACGGTGTTGTATTCTCTATATAACGCGACAGATGACAATTATAAATTTTTCCTCAGTACTTGGGAGTGGGATTAAAGCAATACAGAAATAAGAATTCCTCCTCTTCTTTTCCCCTGCCTTTTTTTTTAGTGCAAGAATAGTATTGTGTTTGATACAGAGCTTTGGACTAAGGATATGAATATTAAAATAACAACCATCTTGCATCACCTGCTGAATTTCATCTTATTTGGCTAGTGATGCATACTCCCTGTGGAGGATCCGTCTGCTTTGCTTACCTTATCTCCGAACATTTGATTAGAAAGACTTGCACCATATCAGTTACTAACACATGGGTCCGTATGACTCCATGTAATCCAAAACAGCCTGTCACTATGCAGTGAAAATTAAGACTGGAAAATAAGGCGGAGTACAGAGTTCTGAGATAAAAATAATCATAACATGGGAAGATAACTTTACTCTGGGTCGCACCCACACCTCATCAGCGTATGTAAGCACATTTCTGTGAACCTGGTGAGGAAGTACTGAAGTGCTTTTGAGTATGCCTCTGTTTATCGAAGTATTTTCATGTAGTTAAAATACTGCAGTGCAGTATCGGGCCACAAGTTTTGGAATGACTCGGAGATTTGCATTAACAGGTATGAGATTTACATAGATGAATTGAAACCATACTGCTACGTACTACGTTTTATGGATTTTATTGCTGAAAGGCGCATCTGTCAGGTGAATTGGTATTCTGTGAAACTGCCAGGTGATCTCCCTGGAGAATCTGGTTTTGTGATAAATACAGCAATGTTAGCAGCATGGCGTGTTTTCGTCTCTGGAAGAACGACTGTGGCCAGTGGTGTTGCTTTACAGGAAGAGCTGAGCCATCTGGGGCGAAGGCCTCGCCGGCTCATCTGACTTTTGTGCAAGCTGCTTCAAGGCACCAGAATAGATTCGTACAGATTTTTTTCAAGTTCTGCGTTTCCTATTCCAAGTCCAAGACACACTTCTTTGACTTGGCCCTCGGTAGTATAAGTATATAAAACAGCAGAAAGAAAATTTAGAAGAAAAACAGAAAAACAACTTAAAATGTGAAAGAACTATACGTGATAAATATTAGTGACAATTTTCTGGGGTTTATTTACTGTCAGTCTTTCGTAGTAACGTACAGGAGGATTGACTATTTCAGTGCTTGGCTATTTGAGATGGACACTATGAGTAGTAAGTATCAGCTGAGATAGTGTTATTTTACACTGGTAGCTAGTCAACTTGAATTTAAAAGTTCTTCACACCTAAGTGATAGAATAGTATTTTTACAGGAAGACAGTATCACTAATATTAACTGAAACTTCATTGTTTTAATTGTGAAACCCATTGTCTTTCTCAGATAATATTTTTTTTCATTTTGGTCCTGTGGAATGCCCCTCTAAAAAAAATAATCGTTGGTCTATAACAGGAAGATTTCTGTGCCTTTTCTTTATTTCCTTTCTAAACTACCTTCCAACTTCCACAAATCTTCCAACAAAAGGAGTGTGGAGTCTGTTGTTTTATTATTATGATATCTCATCTTAAATCTCCTCTGGTAACTACTGGCAAACAGCACACAGTAACACTTGTAGTGACTTGCTGTTCAGTAACATAAAGCAGTATAATGCACAGAGTCTGTTGCAGGCTGGATATTGCATGCTTTTCGCATGTGCGCTAGGCTGTGGGAAGCGTTGAGATTCAGCCAATGCTGCTGTATTTCTTATCACTAAAATGAGGTTGTCCTTCCCCCTTCCTTTTGTCTTTTCACAACTAAACAGAAGCTTTCGTATTTCCATTGTCTCCTACTTCTATTATTTCTTACACTGATATCCAGACCATAACCATAATCAATGAGGTCATATGGTGCTGCTATTGTAAAATTATCAAGTCTCAATAAGCAGTAATTTGGGTTTACCCTAGGAACACAGCTTGCGTAAAAACGTGGAAACCTTGATAAACCGCAGTGGGTTTGGTATTAATCACTAAATGATGTAATCACGTAAGAATCTGGTGCATCCCTGTTGGTACAGTACTGCAGAGCAGCTTTGCTCTCCAGCCCACACCAACTTACCACGCAGAGTGAATTCTCCTCACATAGAAACCTTGAATCTTTAGTGCATCAGCCTTGTATCCTTCTAATCAATTTCTGATCAAAGCTAATCCTTATTTAGTTCCATGTGTCACTATTAGCATCAGTTGTTCAAGGAAGTCTCCTCGCCCAGGGTGTTGGTTATCCAAACTACAAAGGCAATCACAGTTTCTTCCTTTCATCAGTTCGTAGTTGTTGGAACTATGCTTCACATGATGACTTTTCATGCGCAATACCCTTCTTCCCCACTACCCCCTCAAAAAATATCTTGCAGAACATTTTTATCTTTTATCAAGGGCCTAGATTTATTTTAATTCAGTTCCACTGTCTGTCTTTTACCAATTCTTGTCTTGTCCTTTTGCCCTCTCTTTCAGAGGATAAAGTCTGGACAACCGTGTACCATGATCTGCAAGTGCAGACTTCTGTGGGAGGCAACAACCTGGAGAAGTTATCTGTACTGCAGCTCAACTACAGTGCAACGATGGACCAGATCTCTGCCATTACCAGCAGTGCTGAATACTGCGAGCAGTTTATCTCCTATTCTTGCAAGATGTCCCGGCTGCTGAATACACCAGGTAGGCTGAGAACGGGATATCAATTAAATACAGTGTTAAAGAACTTTATCTGAACAATTCAACAGGTACTGCTGTTAGACCAGTCCATTCAGTGAACATACTTCTTTGTTCTCTTTCGTTCAAGTTCGCAAAGAGGTAAATAATTGAAAATACGGAGGAAATTCTTTTCTTGGGAAATTTTTCCTGTTTGCTTTCTGCTAAAATTAATCTTGTTGCACAACAAATCTGTGTGTTCTCTCAGGTCTGTTGCTCCTTAAAGCAGGAGGCTTTTGGTAAACAGGGAAACTTTGAAAGTTGAATCAATAGAGGCATTGAAGAATTGCTTTGAACTTTATCCTGTTTTTCTGGTTGTCAGTTTTCATATGCTACAGTCAGCAAGGGCACCGGCTGAATGAGGGTTGGAATTTTCCCACTAATATCTCTGAAACGGTTTCTGAAACACAGAGTATTTGTGGGTGATCGGGTGCCAGACACATTGTAGAGACTGGCATGGTCAGGAACGTGGTTGTGTGAGAAATATGACACGCTATTACCTACGGGTAGATTCATTATAAGTTTCTCCCTTTGCTGTGTAACTTTACTGGAAGAGAGCAGTCCTAGTTCTGCTTCTTGTATGTGCCTCCTCAACAAGTCTTACTTGCAACTGATAAAGACAAAAGTCTTAGTTGTTCCACCGTCAGTAAAACAGCACGTAAAGAAGGCATTCCGTTTTAGAAACTCTTTTCATATGCACCTAGTACTGTATCTATCCTCTAATTGTTAAATAAATCTTTAATGGTACTTAACGAAGACCTGGTTAGAAGTGGAAACATATAACACATTTTTGAGATTGTGAAATGAGTTCATTGTGATAGGAGCAATTAAAATGCATTTCGGATGAAACTAATGGCTGGATGCTTACAGTGTTATACTTTAAGCTGCTTCCTCTCATTAATTTATTTTGGTATATTTTCTTATGGTGCTATAGATAAGGATTCATTTGGCATGCATGTGCATCTTATCCCTGTTTCCGTAAGCATTCCGTTAGTTAATAGATACTGTAATGCTTGTTACTCCTCTCCTCCCTGCTGTTTTTGAACTACTTCTAATGCATGGTTTGTCTCTGTTGCTATTATTTTACTTAATTTAGCATAGCACAAAGACTCTGCAAAGTGGAAAATGATTTCTTCTTTCTTGGGCCTTAATATGTAGGATCCTGAATCATGTTCATAACTAGAAGTATTGTGATTAGATTCCGCTGACGGATACAAGCTCCCTGCTTGCATGTGCTTCAGAAAGGTTGTATATGGATATATCTTTGGGCAGGTATTTAGAAAACTAATTTACTTAGGAACGGAGCTGGAGATAACGTGCATAGAAAACTTACAATTTACACAGAGTACGGTGTTAGATTCTCCTTCTTTAAAAATATAAGACTATTATTTCAGGACCAAATTGCACTTGTCAGTGTATAATTATAATAAAAGAAATATATGCTGTAGTTGCAGATGATTGGCATAGCTTCTAGATTTAAAAGAACAATTAAGCAGCACGCAAAATAGTAACTTACTAAAAATTTCTTTAAGGAATAATCAATTCCAGACATGTGCATTTTTAAGCTTTTTAGAAATCTTTGGGTGTATTTTGCAGATACCTTTTTCTTCATGTTTTCACCTTTTACATGGAAAGATAAATTCTTTTAGAAACTCTTTATAAGCCAGTTTTTTGGTCTGGAAAGTGAGTTTCCAGGGAGATTCTCTGAGGTGGGATTTTTTTCCTTTAAGTGAGAAGAAGAAACAACAAGGGCAGATCATTTTAACCTAGACAGGAACAAAAAAACCCACTGCAATGTTTGCATAACATCTCTAACGGTTTGTACTCATAGCACAGCAGTGATTTGTGCGTGAGTGGGGAAGAGGCCACTACGGTGTCTTTCTCAGCTATGTGTTCTTGGCTTCAGTCTGTGGCTTCAAAGCTAAGGAACTAATTTTTCATACATTTCTCTGTTTCTTTTTCTTTTTTGGGGGGAGGATTGCCTTGTTTGCTAAATATATTATGACACCCTATCCATCTCACAGCACAGCTCCAAGTACTCATGTGGCTTCTTCCGTCACAGAGCTGTCGATATAAATCATGGCAGCGTGGTGCCCACACAAAGAAATGAAAAAAAATACTGACATTTTTGTATTTCTCAGGAAGTGGAATCCTGATTGTATTGAAGCCGGTGGTAAAACCTCTATAGACCTCATGGGATTGGAATAGTATTTGTGGTCTTGACCACAGCTGCTTTTCTAGGTCAGAACTTTTCCTTTACACCTTTCAGATGTTTAAGTAACCACTTTGAATAGAATAGTCCTTCTGGTTTGAAATGCATCAAAGAGAAAACGGAGAAGACAGTGCAGCAACTCGACTTTTTCCCCTTTTTGCCTCTTGGGTATCACATCACTTCACAACATGATTCCTTCTCAGGGAGAAATTGCTCAGTTAACATATTTAAACAAATCAGAATCGAAGCCATTTATTGATCTATTAATGGCAAGTAATTAACTAGTTGTCAGTGAATTATAGCTTTTGCTGCTTTTAATTATGCATTTCCTGACAAGGTAGAAATATATACAACTTCATTAATATATGTTCTGCTGCTAATAATAGCTTAAATAGGGTTGTTTTTTTTAAATGCAGTGGAAACTGCATCAAAATGCTGTGTTTGAGGAAAGCCTTCTTATTAATAAACCTGTTTTGTTGTGGGGGTTTTTTGGCTGCTGGCACAGTGGTCAAAGAGTATTCATTGTCGTGGGCTTTGAGAGCGACACATGAAAAGCAGTCTGTAAAACTAAGGATTCTCATTCTTCGGAGTTTTAGACTTTGAGTCTTGATTCTTCCAGGTCAATGTCTTTTTTTGCTTAATCATGGGCTTTCATCCAAGCAAAAGAACACATACGTCCCAGAGAACTGATTAAAATCATTGCCAACAATAGGGATTGGGAGTGATTTTACAGGTCACAGTGCCATTGCCTTTCCACTAAGTCTGAGGGAAGCCAGTAATAAGATGTTCCATGTAAATTAAATCATAAGTGACTTCTGAAAACATACGTGAAAACAGGAATCTCATCAGACTGTGGGATAATTCAGGTTCGAAGGGACTATAGAAGGTCATCTGGTCCAATTTTCTGCTCACAGCTGGATGAAGAGTCCTTGTCTAGTAGTAAGCAAAGACTACCTGGAAATGCAATTTTCCTTCCTTACTTTTTGGGTTGGTTTGTTTTTGTTTGTTTTGAACTTGCAGCCCAATATGTTTTAAATTATGTTCAGACCTAGGGGTCTGTTTCAAAGCCTCAACAAAAGATCATCAGAAAAATAAAGCTAGTCAAGATAGCTTGGTGACTTCCCTGAGGAAGCACAACACCAGACACCTCTGCTGAAAATACACCATGTTATCCCACTAAACAATAAAACTATAGGTGCGCTGTAGATTGACAGGGAAGCCATTTCAAGCAGGGAGCCGCAGTGGATGCAGTTGTCTCACAGTCTTTATGTCAATTAACTACGTACTGAGGGGTTGTGTTCAGTTCCTGACTCTGATACCGATTTCCTCTACGAATTTAACTATTTAGTTTGGTTTTTGGTTTGTGGTTTTTTTTTTTCCAGTTTGGTCAACACGAGGCTGACGCTTCTTATTGTCTATATTGTCTATTTAGATAATACATTTTTTAGAGCAGGAATTCCTTTGTGAATATGCAATTAGCATGATAGAGGCTTGATCTTGGCAATCCAAGTAACTGCTACTGTTAATAAATGAATGAAATTATAAGCCCGTGGATAATAATTGCGACTTAGTAACAGTGTACATGTATATGTAAATTTGAAAAAAGAACCGAAACACACCAGATTTCTCATTTTGTTTCGTTTTTTTATATTTCTCATATCCTCTTTTCTTCTGGTTGCCTTGGAAACTTCCATTTTGAGAAGCTAATGATATGTTTAGTACTGAGGACATGCAGAAAGCTAGCCGTTTTCCGAGTTCTCGATGACCATATGCTTTCTACTTGTTATGGGAGGTGATAGGACATTTCCCTCATTTGCAGACAGCAGCTTGGAGAGAGGAGAAAGTTCCTTTGTGCCCACTGGTCAACAAGAGGGAAAGAGGCAACACAGGATATAGAATCTCTTTGCTTTTATTGGAAGAAGCTTCCCTTCTTTGCCCGAAGAAACAAAGTGGTATGGAGGACAGGGATACGATATTCTAACAGAATGCAGAATGTTCGGTAATAAAATTATATATTTTCATGCAGTGTTGTCATTAGACTTCCTAGTAACACCTGCTTGAGGCTTCCTTGGTATGAAATTCTCCAAGGGCCACTGATCTCAGCCTCCGAAATGGGAGGGAACAGCAGGCTGCTTCTGCCATGCTTCCCTTCCCCCTGGGGATGAGACCCTGAGGGGAGGAGGGCCGCTGGGTTCGCAGTGTCTGTGAGGCTGTCATTTCCCAGAGCTGTAACAAATCATCAGAGTGTGGGAGCTAAAAGCATAGATACAGACAACAGAACAAGATCTGTTGGTGTTGCGTTCCAATTTTGATTCCTATTCGCTGTCCCTGCAGGCAGCATATGAAAAGCATAAAGCAGAGCTACTGCAGTACATGAATTACTGTTTCATGCCTGTTTGTCTTTGGAGGAAATGAGACAGCAGCGTCATGAATGCAGGAGTTTAACAGGTGAAATAGAAAACTTAATTTGCTGTTTGGTTCTTTTAGTTACAATAAAGCATTTGCAATACCAGTAGTAAATAAGACCTAGGGGTAGACTGAGATAAAAACAAAGTTAACAATTGCAATATGGTTTTTTCCTAAGTAGCCATCCGAATCAGAAATTTATATATAAACTTCTATGTCACTAGACATTAACCGATCTAGAATGCTAGTTGCAGATATAATTGCTGTTTAATAAGAGGTTTTCAAAAAGAGTCTGAGAGAGGAATGGGATTTCTGCAGTCCTACAGCCGTGAACAGAAGCTGCTCCAAAACGTGCTCAGGCTTCAGCATTCAATTCTCAATGTTCTTTCAGAAAACATGCCCATAAGCTTCAATGTGCCTTGTCCAGCCTTAAGAAATTTATTGATTGACCCCTTCTTCTCTGTCAGTGTTCTAGAAAAGCTGATTTCAACTTCCAGTGATTTTTCAAGCACAAAGGTAGCAGTAATGATGTCCTTGCTCCGCTCAGATCAACATGCTCATGTCCTAGAAGTGGAAACCAACAGCTTTTGGAGATGTCTTTTTTCCTTAGTTGTTGTCATGTTGCTATAGAATGGAAGCAGACAATTCATTGGTTAAATGTTTCTTATGAAATACGTATCAGTCCTCCTAGGTAAATGTTAGGTAGGTAAACGGTTAGTTAAGAGGTCATTTTTTCCAGTCCATTATTAATACACCCTTCTCTCACGTCTTTGTTTCACTCTGCACCTTTGCTTGTCTCTTAGCAATTCCTTTGAGGTTTGAGGTTTTTTGATACTGTGATCACTGAGTCTCTTAGTTTCACTTTATCTTCATCGTACTTTTAGCTGGTGAACTATTTTTGCTAATTTTCCAAGTTATCTTTGCTGTTGTGTAGGAATTAGACCTAATCCGGTTATTGCTAAGTGAAAAAGGCTACGTGTTGCTTTGGTGTTTGTTAGAAATAATAGTAGCTGATAAGAGCTTTGTGAATATTCCAAATCCTCTATGGAAAGTGTAACTGCAGTGCTGTGAGCCCTAGTTTCTTTGCTATGTCTTTTTAAGAAAAAATGGTGCATTTGAGTTTTAACTTTGCAGTTATGTTCCAAACCTGTTGTTTCTCATACCCGGTCTCTCTGTAAATGTGCTCTGCCTATTACGGGAAAAAATTCACTATCTTTTATTTCTTAAAAGAAAGATAGAGGAAGGCAATAATTACTCCACTGTTTGTACTGAATCCTGTTTCATAAAAACTGTTCAAAACCATTCATGGGGTTTTTTTTCCACAGAAACAGTCACAGACATTGCTTCTTCATGAACCCAGGTTGTTCTGGGGAAAAGTCATCTTTCTTGATGAATGACCGAAACAGATCAGTTTATTAATTTCTCGGACAAAATGGCTCTAGATGGCATATCATTGCGTGTCTCGACAAGAATTTCTCTTTCACCCATATCCTAAACGCACTCGCATTACTCTGAGTATTTTTTCTTATTCAAATATGCAGTAAAAATATCCAGTGTTTCTTTTTTCATTCCTATTCCTGAGATCAATGTGTGCCATAAACAACTGTATGAAGAATCAAGTTAAACATACAATTAAGAGAAGATGGTACTTTCCAGTGCATAAAACAAAAGGATCGTAAGACAGAGCTCTATTCCCTCCTGTCTTACGGACTTCTCTTGGCCTTTTCTTCATTGCCCTGCGTTGCCTTATCAGAAGACAAGGGTTCAACTATTGTTGAAACCCTTTTCACGAATGAGATGATACTGTCTCATTTCTTGAGGCTGTGACTTCTACCCATTGTCTGAAGGTTATAGTTAGGTTTTCCTAAATTCTAACCTGAGCTTTCCCAGCTGACAGCCTGGGATGTTGAACTGTCTCTTCTGTATTGGGTTTTACATTCAGAAAACCTTTTCTGCTTCTCAGGAGCCTCTTTAAACAGAGTTTAGTTAATGTTGGAGTTTGGAAGTGCTGGAACTGCTTTGTAAGAACTACTTTTTGTTGTTAGTGATGTTACCAGATCCCATCCATATATCATACATGTTTTTCATAGCGAGTCCATCAGATAAACTTCTGGAACACAGCAGAATGCATATGAACTTGAGAATGGGTATGGTGTGATTACTAACATATGTGTGGCCATTGAAAGTAAGAACAGCCCGAAACACATCTTATTCCAGGAATATGTTTGAGTATGGTTTTTTACTGCATTTTTTACGTACGTATGTTTGATGTTATTTATCAAATCAGTCTATTAAAATGTTTTTTCGGAATTGTCTCTGAAACGGAGTGCCTGGAAAAGTTTCCCCTTTTTACCTCGTGAATAATTCTGCATACTTTTTTCCTACTTTTCCACATTTTCTTTATAATATGACCCATTCTTTCCATGAATCCCCTTCAATGATTTCATACTCTGCCAGCATACATTTGCTAACATTAAAACAGTGTTGCTTAGACCAGCCAGCATTGCCTGAATGTCTATGAGGACAGAGTTTTACTGAAGTTTAAAGGGAGTATGCAAAAAATACAACCTCTTTTAAAATCAGGTTCATGTAACGTCATTGCCATTATAGTCTCGGGGGGGGAGAGTGCATTGTCCCCTTAAACTTTTGTGCCTTCATGTGCTTGTGGCATAAGCCATATGTACCTGTAGATTTCCTTCTGGAAATCTATATACATCTAGGAATTTATATAGAAGGAGATGGCTTCCAGATAATGATCACTTCTTCTTAGAATGATTACTTCAACAAGACCCTTATTCAATGTATCTTCTGAAATATTTTGTTATGTGAGATTTGCTCAAAGTGAGAATATGAAAAAACTTCATTAATCTCTGATTTTTTTGTAAGGTAGACAAATTCTACTGGCATATGGACAGTAACTTCTATTTTCAAGGAATTTGTGTTGCCAGCAGAAATGATTCATGATCACTTCCTTAGGTTCTTGGAATAAGGAGTGGGAAAGATATTTCACTTCATTAATAGGAATAAAAAAATCAGTAACCATGTTTTCTGGAAAAATGGAACGGCAGATTTAAAAAAAAGAAATATGCTTAACATATCTGCTGGTGGAAATTAAACTTTGAATCTGGGTGTTTGTTAGCCAGTGCAACGATGAAGATAGAGCTGCTGACAAAATGCAGAAGCGTGAAATGCAGTCCAGCATTTCGGAAGCAGCAGCTAAAGATTTGGCATCAGTTACCAACTTAGCTGCTAAACTGTAATGAGTTTCAGAAAGCGGCAGCTGGTTAGTACATGCTATTAGCTCAGTTACGCTAGAAATGACCCATTATACCGGTTTCTATCGGAAGCCTACTCCAATACTGCTTGGTGGAAATAGCTGGGGATGTTTTAGTAGTCAACATGTAAAGCAAACATATGCTCCGCAACTAGTCGTGGGGTTTCACCTGCAGCTTGTTAAGATCCTGTGCATTGCCACAACAGCAATGATGCTGCTTTGTTTAATCTGCAGATAGGCCGTTAGATACATGTGACTTATAGGATAGATCTTACTAACTCAGAAATTCAAGATGTATTTAATATCTGTCAAGCTGTTTTTAAAATGACATGTCTACCAAAGCATTTGCACAAATGAATAGCTGTAATGAATCCATAGGATCAAGTTTAAATTGTGTCCACAAAAATATTTGTATTTTGGAACATGCTATACTATTGAGCAGAATCTTTTCTCCCATCACCTAAAGAACCAGTACTTGTGCTTTCTGCTAACAGTAGTCCATCGCAAAAGTTCTTTTTACTTTTTTCTTTCCCCTTTACTCATTGCTCTTTGATGTTTTATTGTCTCTCTACTTCTGATACTTGTAACATATTCTGATTTCATATACGCTTTTGCAAAATCTTAATCGTATTTACAGTGGTGTTACTCTTGAATGACACAAAAGTAGCAAATCAAAGCTTCTTTTCTTTTTCATTGTCTGTTCCCTATGGCATGGACTGTGTTTTCACCATTTTTTTGCAAAGCACTATGTGAGGTAGCAAGAATGTTTGGAAGAAGTACAGAACCAATTTCTTTTCTGGAAAATCTGAAATTGCAAGCAGACCAAAAAAATTGTCAGATATACAAGATAATTCCTCTGTGATGATACTCGGCATCATTCTGCCATTTTTCACCCACAGATGTAAAAATATCTTAACAAAATCTCCAGATGTTAGGGAGTTTGAAGTGATGAGAGTTTTGTTTTGTTGGGATTGGGGTTTTTGGGTTCGTTTGTTTGAAGGTTTCTGTGCAAAGTGTATTTGAATGTAGCAGTCCTGAGGAATTGAGGGGATCGCTGGCCCCAACATAATGATCGATGCAGATCAGCATTTACCATGCTAAGCAGAGAGCAGGCTTAATCTCACTGAACCAAAAATATCTTGACTCTTGCTCTGATTAGTACTGCACCTTGATGTGTGGCCTGATGGCCAACTCTGTTGTTCACAGTCATGTTCAAGTACAAGAAATCTGTAACACCAGCAAGACTTTGTGAACACAGAAATATCAAAGAAGGGTAATGAGTGGAAATGGTGGAAGGCTGCCAAAGGCCAAATTAGGTCTTTCCTCTGATCAAGTTAGGGTTTTACCTGCACAACTTCTTCCAACATCCACCTGGCTCATTATTAAAGTAGAGCAACTGAATATTCACATATACTTCAATGAGAAGTGCATAGGTGATTGATCCATGTTTGCATGCAACATCCCAATGTCAACGTCTAGTTTTCGTTGGACTCAGGTGCAGATTTCGTATTGTACAGTAACACCTGGGCAAAAGAAAGATAATCCAGTTACCCATTATGTCAAATCACTTGGCGTCCTCCACGGGCTGACTATTAGTGTTTTGTGTTATATATGGATTCCGGTGAACACAAGAAAAATAATAAGCAATTCCAATGTTTATATTAGTACTGTTGTCAAGATTTATTTTTATTCAAAATGGTGGAACTATATGAACTAATGCTTAGAGAAAGAGAAAAAGGTGCAATTGTCTTTTTGAATGTCATGCTAACTTTGGTAATCCTTTTATTATATGCCTTTTCATCAGGAATTCACAGTCCATCTATATTTTAAGAGCAAATACACAAAACTAATTCCTGTCAATTCAACCTATTAAAAGATTATTTTTCTCTCGCTCCCAAACTTTGTAAGTCTTGCTCATAACCTAAAGAGTCATGACTGAGGAATGATAATAGAATAAGTCCTCTTCTTTGTCAACGACTGAAAGCAATGCTTTCTTGCTGGCAATATCTTGAGTAAAAAAGCTGAGCATAATCAAAACAAATTTTAAAATAATTTCTTCTACTTCAGGATTTTCTTTCAGATTTCTCTCAGACTAATTGCAGTGCAAGTCTAATAGCAGCAACATGGACCTTACTGAAGTCCTGTCTCCTGTATTAAGACTGATTATTAATGACATTTCACTGGAATAGGGTGGTGAGCATCTTTTTAGTTGCTTTTTTATTCCTAATGCCTCTGTATTTCGTTGGTAAAAATAGTGACATCTTCAATTTGTCATTTTCCATGTTCATAAATCTCCCCATTCTTCTGCTCTTTCATTTTAATGTGTGCTTTGACTCATAAAATATTTTGGTTTTAATCAAAATGAATACTTCTCAAACACTGGGCACATGGCACTAGGTTTGATCTGTTTGGGAACTAAGGGAGAGTAAAACTGAGTGTTCATCTCAAGGCAGGAACATTTGCATTGCTCCTCAGAGCCCAGGTCTCCAAATACAGCCTGGACGTGCCCTGAATAACCTGACCACCCTGTTCCCTGGAAGTCTGGATATCTTTCCAAGGTAAATGGATGGACATGGGCAGGCGGGGAGGCACAGTCATTGTGAGAAGGGTCTCTAATAGGGATTAGAGAAGGGCCAGAGTGGCAAAGCACTCCAGACAGGACCTTCCCCTTGTAGTCAGGGCTCCTGGGATATGCGTGCCGTGGGATCAGAACTTGGGGGTGACGCCGGGACCCCTTAGCCCCGTTCAGCACTGCTGAAGAGTGCTGCAAGCCTCCTCTAAAGCCACAAAAGACATGCTTGCATTGCACAACAGGAGTAACAGAGAAAATAGCATACATGGCTGAGTTCATTCTTGCTTTCATATGCAAGTGGCTTAGAATGGAGACAAAGGCGTAATTCTTGTCAGAAGACTATATTTTACTTTGCAGAAGCTTTTGGTAAATCACTGGGGATCCTACAAACTAAAGGAGTAGCATGTTTGCAAGTCACAGAACATCTTGCGAGTGTATTCCTGGTATGATAATTTGTCCAAGACGGCAAGCAATAGCTTGCTTAGTTCTGTATCAAAGGGCAAAATCTGTAATTAATAAGAAATAAGTTTTTTGAATGAATTTGAAGGGGAGTTGCAGCAAGCAACCTTTTCTGTCTCTCTCTGGCTTTTAAATAATCCACTTAAAGGGATTATTTATTATTTAAAGAGGAATTTAAGAAATGGTAATGACGGGGATTACTGTCGTTCTGGAAAAAGTCAGGCTGTGTTCTGTTGTGTATTTTCTTATACAAAAATAATGTCTGAAATAAAGTCTGAAAAAATGTATCAAAACTGGTATCACCAGGGATGGCTGGAGGGGTGCCTAAGCCTGTACGTGTGTGTGCGCAGGGCCGCAGTGACAGGCCACACTTGGCCTGAGTCTATGACGAAGGGTTCTGTAATAAACTCTGCACAGGAACTTCCCCACATTCCTCCTATGTTAATGAATAAAGTTGTCGTTTCTGTAGTGTTACTGTGTTTTAATTAAAACGCAATGTTAGGACTCCCTAATAAAAAGCCCAACCTAGAAAAAACTGGTGTCAAATTGAAATACAGATTACAATCCCTGGATTATTGACACTGCAAATGCTTGTTTGGTTCTGACTATTGAGCTTTGCTGGGATATAGATATTTACACAACTAGGCCATTTAAGGGAAATGCTTTGTCTGTTGTCTTACCTCGTGATTTCTATAAATGAACTTAACCTAACAGATTTATTTCATGTTTTTTCCCTCATCCTTTTCTACTATGTTTTACTCATATGTTCTGCTATCATTGGGATTTTCAAACAGATCTGAATATTACTGCTTCCTTATATATGTATAATTTGGTACTAAAATTTGGTGAAATATTTCTAAGTGTTATCTGTTCCCAAAATAAGTGTTTCAGGAGGTCAGAAGGATTCAAAATATTCACAATATACACTGTAAATTTTCAACTGTAGTTGAGCATTTAAATAGTAACTTTGTAAAGAAAAAAACGCAAAGGAAAAAGATATACTTCCTAGTGTATGACTTCAATACTAAGGAAAACAATTGGTTTTCATATCATTAAATTTTAGCTTTTTAATTTTCTGCCTTTTTTCCTTTATTTTCTTTTAAGCCCATTCTTTGATGTTTGTGATTACTTCTTTCTTCCTCTCTCGCTTGCTTTCTAACTGACTAATTCTTATTAATACATGTAGAAGGCATATTGCTTCCACTGATCATTTTTTCAAGCTATGGAAATTGGTTTTGGGATGCTGCTTCTCTCTTTTTGCATCACGCTCCTTCACGTTGTTTTCAAAGTCTTCGGAAGAAGATGGGTGAGGGTTTAAAGGATAGTGGGGGCAGTGAGAGAGGATCGGACTTTAGCAGGTGGAGATAAAGAAATGATACATCAGCAGTGCTATGGAGGGATTGTGGAATTTGAAAGCTGCTTGGGAAGAGGGTAACAGTGCAATTTTTAGGAGATGATGGAGAATCCAAATCACTCTGTGTATATGGTAGCTGAAAGGCTTATGGCAGCCAACAAAGATATGCTGAAGGGTATCATTGTTGAGCTCCATTACTTTGTTCTCAAATTGGAGTTGGTTTAATTGAAACTAATGTGCTAATATTAGCTAGGTTTGGGGAAGTTAAGAGTGATATGGAAGGATTCTAGAAAGTATAGCGGTGGTACAGAATAATAAAAATGTGAAATATTAGAAATGGTTGAATAGCTTTATGCAGTTGGAAAAATTGGACGGTACTTCAGAGTTCTAAGTTGAATAAGGTCACATCTAGTGTAACTTCCTTGAAATCAGTAAAATAATGAAAATTTAATTTGCCACATAAGCAGTTTTCAGGTTTTGATTAATTTTAATGGGATTTGCTATCTTTTAAAACTGAAGCCTTTTGAAAATGCAGAGCAAGTGGTAGGACAAAAAAGGAACAAAATGGCTTTGAGTGTCTGGGCATGTCCTGGACTGCGGGGGAAAAAAAGAGCTGCTGTTGCTTTCGTTCAGTAGCATTTTAGAACTAATGGCTTTACAGCTTCGTAGAAAATGCCACACGACTTCTAGGGTACAGTAAACCCACATTTGCTTTGATCGACGTAGAACATCACACTACCACATACCACTTGTAGAAATACGTCCTAATCTAAAGTGGGTTTGAAATTGCACTAGCCCTTTAAGCAGCTATGAACTCTTGAGTTCTGCTTTGGGATGCACTAAAAAATCTCTTCATATCCTCTTGGAGGTCAGTACTCTTTTCACTCTCTGACATGAAATTATCCAAATAAAATGGTTAAAAAGCAAGCAGAGTCCAAGAAGTGACTTCCCTACATCTCCCCCAGAGGATTCAAGGACAGCGGATCCATTTAAGTATTAACTCTAATTTAAATGCGCTTACCAATTTAATACAAGGTCTGTGACTGAAGAAGATAAAAAAGTGTGAATGTTTGTAGTACAATTGGTTTTATTAATTGAAAACTAGCATGTAGAGGAAATTTTGAAAATAGTGGAATAGTGAGTTCTTCATCCAAGTCTAACCACTTCAGATCCCACGCAAAACAACAGTACCTGAAAATTATTTTTACCATGTAGCTGTTCAGCTATCAAGATAAGATGAATTGATAGTCTCAGCCTACTTCCTACTGGGTGTATGCTGCATGTAATATAATCATCATCATTGCTGGCACCTTCCGCAGCTGCCTTAGCTGCGGCTACCACCTGGGCAACCCGCTAGTCTCCTACAACAACAGCTGATATAGGCCTGTGTGAGCAATTTAGTTTTGGTTGGCTGAATGTTGGGGGGAAAAAAGTGAAGAAAAACAGAACAAATGTTTAAAAAAATCTGGCTTTAAAAGGTTGACTTCTTCAGGTCAAATTATGTTATGTTGCATGCTTTACAGCTAGTCAGTATAAATTAATAACCGCAAAATATAAAACAATAAATTACAATTTTTGTGGTTTTTTTCCCCTCCATTGTTTGTGGTCTAAACAGTGTGCTGAGTTTGACACAAAAGTGATTGGATCTAAGTTGTGTTACGTTGACAGTGGTCAGACTCATGCCGAGTTAGCGCATTCGCATAGTTGCTGCTTGATTTGTATTTATTCTTGAATAAGATGGACACAATTTATCAGAATTATTAACGAATCTAGCAATTATTGGCATTTATTTTCATTAAGGTAATTGTCAGGTGAAATGACTACAGTTATACTTTGAGACAGTATATTTCTGTCCATAGGGCATATTGAATTATACCACATTTCAGAAGAAAATGGCTCCCCGTAGAGAACAAGCACGGCCGTCCTCATCCTGCGGTCACCCAGAAGTGTTGCTGTCATTTGATAACATTATGCTTTTTATACTAAGTAACAAAGTACGTATCTTGTTTATTTGCCAGTTAATTAACTGTCTTTTCATCAACTCTAATGGGAGCTTGGTTGGCTTTTAAGGACCAGGGACTAAATTTTGCTCTCAGTTTATTTTTCAAGTTTGGAGACAGAACTGTTTTCATATCCTAACATATGTAATGACAGGGATGAGAGGAAACCTGTTATTTTTCTTGCCCTGGCGTTTAGTGGTTTTATCAAAATATTTCTATAAAGAGGAGATAATATTTTCCCATTTGGTCAGTACAATATTAACTGTATGATAGTCAAAATGATTCTGTCACATATACTGGCATTTCAGTATTTGTGTTACGGAGATTTTCCTTCCAATTTATTTTATAGCAATGTTCTAGTTTGTTGTTTGAATTTGATGCTGGACCAGAGCCACAGGTCAGCGTACTTTGACTGGAAAATGTTTTTTAAATAGCATTAAGTACAGAGATTTACATCAGGAATGAATCTACACATGGCTAATTCCTCCATCCTGTGAGCTGTAAACAAGAACCTGTATTGGAAAGGTTGCAGTTTGTTAATGATAGTGCCAAAAGCATTGGTACCGCGCTCGTTGTATGGGTGCATGCAAATGGTTGATTGCTGCTGAAGTGTGCATTAACATAGAGCACATCCTCAGGTAATTTATGGGAAAACGACAAGGTACATACTAAGTGAGGCAACGGTCAGTGCGCAATGTCATCGCCTCAGATCAGTACACATTTTCAGAACGATATTTGTCATTGCTTCGGAGAAGAAAAAAAGCATACCGTACAAAAAAATTGTGATACACAGGATAGTGCTTAGAGATATGATGCGGTATGAAATCTTATGATCTGATACCTTTCCATAAGCACTGTGAGTTTGGGGGATTATTTTTTTAAGATGCGTTCATAAAAATATCAATTAAGGAATTGAAACCAAATATCAAAGACATGATGGGAAAAAGTAAGCGTTCACGGAATCATAGAATCACAGAAGGGTTGGAAGGGACCTCTGGAGGTCATCTGGTCCAACCCCCCCATCAAGTACGGCCGCCTAGAACCCATTGCCCAGGGTGATTCCCAGATGGCTTTTTTGGAAGTCTCCAGGGATGATGGAGACTCCACAACCTCTCGAGGCAAGCTGTGCCAGTGCTCGGTCACCCTCACAGTAAAACAGTGTTTCCTCATGTTCAGAGGCTGTCTCCTGTGTTACAGTTTGTGCCCGTGGCCTCTGGCCCTGTCACTGGGCACCACTGCAAGGAGCCTGGCTCTCTCTTCTTTATGCCCTCCCTTTAGGTATTTATATACATGGACATGTATACCTGAAATGGCCAAAGGCGTATTCCATACCTTGCGTAAGAACTGGAGGTAGAGGAAGAAAGAGTGGGGTTTGACTCCCAAGTTAGCAGTTGCTTGGAGAGTGGCTGGGCATCGGTCTGCTTGAGGGGGATCACGAGTGATTGCCTTTGCACTCTTCTTTTTCTTTCTCTTTCCTTCGCTTACTAAGCTGACCTTTATCTCGAACCACGTGATTTCTCACTCTTGCTCTTCCCATTCTCTCACCTGGTCCATTGCAGCGGGGTGAGTTAGGTGCTATGTGGGTGCTTAGGGACTGGCCAGGTCAACCCATCAGGCTTTGAATCCGAGAATTTGAAATCAATGCGTAACTACTGTTAAGAGGTGCAAAATGATTGTGTATTTCAATACAAATAAAGTGCTGAGGTTTTTCAAACCGCTATTAATTGAGGAGGAGAAATCCGTAGTTTTTACCTGCCAAGAAAGTGTTTTCCAACAGAAGACTGATTTGTCTGATTGTAGCATTTAGGCAGATACTGAGTAATAGGAGATAGCGTTTGGTCAAAACCAGATACATAGCTAAAGAATATTTGTGGTGCAACGGCCACGATTGCAGCAGAGCATTAGTCAGGAAATTGTTAGCAATGATTAGTCAACCCTATAACCCTACAAAACAAATCATATTCTCAATTTATTTTCATATTTAATAAGTTGCTAATGCCATCATTATGAATGTTGAAAAAAATCTCTTCAGATGAACCATCCACTTTAATTAAACCCGTGCAGTAGAATTTCAGTTCTTCTGTGGTCATAATTAGAGGTTGCATTTCCCTTTTCCATATAGGCAATTTGGTAAGTAAAACTATCTTAAAACAATTATAAATTAAATTTTCAAAAGTATTTATTTTTCCATGTCGTGATAAAATAGACTACGCCAAAGGCTTTCTGGTTTAGGATCGGTTTATTTCTATCAATCTCAAGGATTAAGATAGTTTGCTGCTTCTGTTTCAGTCTTGTTTCAAAAATTGAATTGGATGATTATCCTACGGACCCATTTTAGCAATGCAGTTTTTCAGTATTCTTGTTTTTGCTAATGAGCTCTGGTGTTGCAAAGACTAAGCCAGGAGGAAGTGATAATTGCAGTCTGTCGCGTGACTTTGGCGTGTGGCGTTCAGGCAAATGAGTAGCTGGTACCGTGCGGTAGCGGTGGAAGGGAGCAGACCTTCCCTCTCAGTTCTGCTCATCCCTCGACCACTGCTGGGGTGTGTGCGGAACATGAAGGCGATACAGGGGGGACCCGGTCAGGCTTCAAGTACTGTGCAAAAGACTCTTCCTTGCCTCCCAGCTCGTTGGCTTCTAGTGCGTAGTTACACAAACATACAGCTGAAGCAATGTGTCCCTGTGTTGGCCAAATTTGCATATATATGTAAATAAATAAACAAATAATACTGTGTTTGTAGGCATCGGACACTCAAATAGGAATTAGATGAGGGCTCAGGGGAGTTTGCTGCCCATCTTGAGGCAGATAGTTTTCTCCTGTTTGCATGAATTCAGACATTCACTGAATATTACGTTGATTCTCGGATCGGTGTTTTTGCTGCTTTTCCGTTCAGATTTGTTGTGGTTATGCTGTACTACTTCATATTCTTCTCTTCCTGAATAAGTTATATTGAAAAACGGAGTCTCTAATTACTCTGTTCAATTGCTTGTGAGAATAGAAAATCTAAGGGACAAAAATTCTATGAAAACACCTGAATTTCAATTTTTCAGTTACTTTATTCCTTGCTTTCTTTGAAAAGACTGCAGGTCTCTATTGATTGTGAAAACAGTATCAGTATATCTTTATGTAATATTTTTAATTGATTTCACTCGGAAGACTCTAAGTTTATGGTATTACAATATACTAATTTCTTGGGGGGGTGAAAATGCAAGGTATCAGTGTTCTTCAGAGTAGCCTTGACTAAATCCTTTGTACAAGCAGGTGTTCTTACAACATCAGTTGCTGTTGTTGCCCAAGAAATACCTCATTAAAACTAAGAAGTGTACAAATCTTCTAGTAAATTAATTAGGAACTGTTTAATGTATGAGCTAATAACTTACATAGCTTTTAGTTATTTTTTGAGACACCCTCAAGGATAAATTAAAAAAACCCCAACCACCCTTTCTAATTTCCAAAGCAGTAGTACTGGGATTTAAGCTGAAAGGGAGATTGGTAATATCATGAAAGCGCGTTCTTCAAATAAAGCATAAAAAATACAATAAAATAATTGGAATTATGGATGGGGAAAAAAAATCTGGTGATGTTATCAGTTCTATTCTCACAGCACAGCCTGGCAAGTAAAAGAGATGTCCCAACAGTAGAGTCTTTCATTATTGTGTTTTGTTCATATTTAAATGATCCATTCCTACTGGAAAACTATTCTAATTAGTATTGTAATTATATTCTGCCTTAATTTTTCTTGACTTAATTTGTCCTTTTTCTTTTCCTTGCTTTTTGCACCCCACCAATTAATTTTTCTCATCCCTAAAGTATGAATCCCTTGAATACTCAGGGATGGTTATACCCTTGTGTATTTGTCCTGACCAGAGGCAAAAAGGAGAGAGCAAGTACTCGCGGCTGTCTCAGCCGAGGAGAAGGTATAGTTGTGGACAGAGAGTTCAGTGAAACACAACAGATATTAACTGCGGAACGCCTAAAGCATTATGCAGATGTTAAAGGAAAAAAATATAGTGAATTTTTCAGTGAATGAATATATGGAACTCCTGTGGAACTGCCTCTCCAACATATAACATTAATATATTTTCAACTTAGTATGTTGACTTATATAATTTTAACTTTTCAGTTGCATTTTCAGCTTAGTGCATGGAATGCTTGAACACATCATACATAAAACATACTGCTTATTTTGCCTTTTTGATTCATAGCCCAAACTTACCTCATCCATGGTAGTGACATTGAAGTGAGAAGCTGTATTAAAATAAGGCAGAAGGAAAACTAGAGATGACTGATGATGATGAGTAGCGCAGCTCCTAACTAGGGCATCTACTACCAACAAATGACTTCAGGTTTGCATAATTCCTTCTGTGCGTAGGCTGCTTCTGCTGAGTAGTATCCAGGAACAATTACTAACAAGAGACTCTGATTCAAATGCTCGGAGTTTAAATGGTTGCTTCGTGAACATCTGTTTAGTGAGAAGGGAAGAAACTAATAAGATAATTGTTATTTTTTCTTCTTCCCTTATTGCTGCTCTTGTTGCCTTACTTCACCTGAGTTGACTGCTGTTGTTTCTGTCATTACTATAATTGCCGTTAATCCTGTATTTCTTTTGCTTCTACCACAATTCGCAACATCAGCCATTGCCTCTAATGTAATTACATAATTTTGCCTTCACGTTGCTCTTTCCTACTCAGAAGTTGTAGCGAACAAACCCGGGAGGGAGTGTTTTAACACCAAGAGATTCGTAACAAGGAGAGCAGTTTTTCTACCAGAATGACCGGATTCAAGTTCTTCCAACACTAGTGCTCACCCACTTACTTTCCTTTCACCTTATGAATACTGGCATTGTTAGTGATAGTACTAGTCTCTTCAAAAAATTTTATAGCAAAGCTATAGGATGATATATACAGGATGATCTGGGATAAAAACGCCATAGGAAGATCTTACATTTTCTGGAGGACACTCAGGGCTGACCACCACAACTGCACTTAGGCAGAAAGAGCAAACAGGCAGACAGGATGCTCCCTGCAGATGCTGAGTGTAACCGCTCTGATCCACGAAGTGGAAGTGGGTGAAACAGAAAATATACTGTACATTGTAACAAATAATGCATTATTTTCTTACTGTGTAAATGATTGGATCTCTGTAATTTTCATTGGGATTTCTATATCATTTTGTTAGGCGTGTGAGAGATTAGTGTAATTTATGCACATTTAAATAAAATTAGTAGACAACATACTAGTTAGGATCACAAATTTCTCTCCATGAGATAAATGATCCTAGCGCTGCCTTTCTTATACACCTGTGATGGAGGTTGATGACTAGTCCCATCTAGAATTTTGCTGATTTTTTAAAATACTTTTTTTACCTTGACAGCTGAATCTAAATAGCAAGAAAAAACTAGGTTAGGTTGTCTGAAATGTTTTCTTCTTCCTGTTTTTCTTTACAATATATCATTCAAAAGTAGAATGATACACTTCAGTTTCGGATTAGTGTAATAAGAAACTTCATAGCATAAAGGAAATCAAAGAGATTGATTGACAAAAGGAGGGGGGTCGTTCTAGTGTCCTTCTTTCATTTAATAGCACAGTAATTGAGGCATCCACCAAAGGTACAGGGTCCATCATGTCCCTCAAGGGACCCAAGGTTTATACACTGCTGAAAGGTACTTTTAAGAGGCGGTGTAGAGAATTTTTCCTAATGTTTCATGTTCCATTTGACATTAAAAGTGTAACTACCCATTGGGGCAGTTTTGTCTCCTGTGTAAGTCCTCACTAAGCTCATAGCACTGTTACCTGTGAGGTGTTGCAGAGAAGCCAGTTCCCAAAGCACAGGTAAATAAAGAAGGTGAATAAAGACTTTTCTTTTACTAAATATCCTACTGCCTCATAGTTTAGGAAGGCTTGTGAAAACAGAAGTCCAACTAAGAGTCCCCAGTTCAAGTCAAGGCTGACTGAGACCTTGTCAAAGTCTCCTCTTAGACATACTCCAATGTGTATAACATTTTGTATGAAATCATCACAGAGATGAGGGAGACTTTTATGGCGGTTGGTAGGGACATCTGGAGTTAGGACAGACGGGATCCAGACCCTGCTTTAATGAGCAGCATCAGAAAAAGAGCATGATTGACTCATCCAAGCGTATTTTCTAGTAGAGGTCTCTGGTCATAACTGGATTTCCAGAGCAGATGAGCTACTTGTCCAATCTGTGGCCCTTTCCTTGCACGCACGTAGATGTAGGAGTTCTTCCTTTGCATGTGGCCAGGATGAGCCAGGTGCGGGTACTTGAACCCATACCCAGACAAATGCCTGAAAGCACAAACCCTCTGTGACTCCTCAAAACTCTGGCCTCAGCTCTCACCACCTATGATCATTCGGTGAAATCATGGAGTAGTTTCAGATGATGGTACGTCTTTCAGTGAGCAATGTGTCCCTTGAAAACAGTCCACGTGGGTCAAATTCGATATTTATTCTGGGACCTTGACGAGTACCAAATTCGTTTGAGATAATAGAAAAAATTGCACGGTGGAATAACTTGCCAAGGAGGAAGTTCATCTTGCACAAGCATTAGCTGTAGAATAAAATACTCCATCTAAATGTAATGTGGATACTATATAAATGACTACTCTTTTTCTGAATTCTCTTAAGTTTTTTGAAAGTATTATCTTGTGATAATGCTTTCTGTTAATGCCTCTGTGTGTGCGTGAACAATGTATTGGTAGAAGTTTACTTCCCTATTTATATCAGGCATGTATTTCTAAAATACTATTTATAAGTTGCACTTTAGAGTTAATGATTGGGATGACAACTACTTCTTCTGGTTGAATGATACACAATGCTATTGAGTTACTTGGGACTTAATTTTCAGAAGCTGATTGAGAGCTGTAGTCTGAATGGGCACCTGAAACTATAGCTCACTGAAAAAAATGGTCTTGACTTTGTAGATCCATCAGTTGCACATGTGCAAAATGTAGTAGTATATATCTGCAAATAGACCAGCGTGTTTTTTATTGGGATATTCACGGCAAAATGAAAAAATATTAGCAGTGTTATTTTATCTGGTCTTGGCACTCTGGATGAAATGTCAAAGGTGATTTTCTTCATCTAGCATCCTTTGTTACTTTGGCATTGATGTATGAGTATCAGGTTATGATGATGTAACTTTCCTATTCTTCTGTGTGCTTTCTTTAACAGAAGATAAGCAAATTCCATAGACGTACGTTTTATAAAAAGTGCTTCAAAATCAATGATTATATCTTCAAGTGTAGTTCTGTCCCCATCACTATACCTTCCAGCTGGCTAATTCCTTAAAACAAATACCTATCACTCTATGAACTGTAAAGGGGATACAGCAGGGGTTGTTTGATAGCATAGTGTTTTCATGTCAAAACACAAGCAAATTGTAAAGAATGTAGCATATATAATTACGGATTTGATATTTATGAAGAATTTATGGTACTTTGGCATTTAGCATGAAAGCCTATAATAATGGTAGATAACAATATAAGGGTGGTACAGCTGAACCTGCTCAGAAACATGAACAGTGTGGATTTCTTTTTAATTCCTGTATTTTTTATGAATTCAAAAATCTGTTTGGAGGTTGCGTGTGGTCAAAATTCCTTTGATAAATGAACTGTCACTTCGCTTTAGGCATTTTAAAAACATTTAGTCAAGCGTATTGATTAGTCATTAGCACTGTACATCACCAAGTCTGTGAAAACATTATTAAATTCCTAATAAAATTTAAAGTGTATTGAAGATAGCTTTAAAGTTTTTGGGCTTTAGATGAGTATTGCTGGCAACATTAACTCCTTAAAGGACTAGATTATCTGTCGGTAGAGGACAATGCCTCTACATGAGGTGGGTGCCTCAGGGGTAAGTATACTGGGTGCAGCGTAGTGGAGGAGCCAGTGGTAGGTATGGTTCCCAAGGAGATAAGGCTTAGCCTAATCAACCTAGCACTTGAGTTTTGCTCAATTGTTTAGACAGTGAAGGCAGTGCTTAATTGATTTTCATTCACCTTTCCCCTTCAAAACAAAGACGTAAAGCTGTGGGGAGGTAGTTCTGTGAATGTTTCACCCTTTTATGCGCAACGCACAGGTCAAGTCACAAACAGATCTTTAAAGATCTTTATGAAATTAAAGGGGTTATTGAAATTAATCCCTGGTTGACATAGCCTACTGTTTCCAGTATATGCCGAATGAATAATTATTTCTATTTTCTTAAGAATTATTTTTTGGTCTGTTATGTATACCCAAAAGTATAGAATTTTCTACAACATCTAAAAGTGCCTGGTTTTGATGAAGGGAAATAAAAAAAAAAAAGCCTCAGCTGTGTAGAACATTTGAATGTATTACTAACATAACTAGACCTAGTTTGATGAAGTCAAAAATAATAAATAAAACCTTACTGGTAACTATGTGTGCAATTTTTTTTTGTTTTTCCTAGCCAATAAGAAGTACCCCACACACCTTGATCTTAGATAAATCAAGGAATAAAATTAGATATCAAATCCAGAAGAGGAGCCAAAGTGCAGAGAGGAGAGGAAAGAGTTTTGATTACTTATGCTTGTTGATGAGCGGAAACACCTCTTTAAAGTAGTTATCTATTAGTAGCTGAGGCCAACGGCATTTGCATACCAATCAGGACTCTTTATACAGTTTAGTTTCTCCTTCGGGAGGGTATTTTGTTTGGTGGTTTAAAGGAAATCACAGTTTAAATAAGGATCATGATTTCATTTGCAATCTGTTATCATAATTTGTCGGTGAAATTGTTTAAATCTTTCATCTAAGAAAAGGTACGGTTTCTTTTGTAAAGGCAACTTCCTTTTTATGTCATTTAAAAGGCGGCTTTCATCCTGCCTAGGGAGCTTAAGTGAATAATGATTATAGAATAAATGCAGGAACTGGATGCGCCGGATTTCCGCTTTCAACCCCGCCGTTGATTCACGGTATGTTATCGGGTACCCATCACGGTTCTGTACTTTTTCTCCATCTACAAGACTGGGAATGGTGAGACTGTACCCCTAAGAAATACATTTTGGTATCTGTTACAAAAAATCCCATGCAATTGCTAATTACTAATTTCATCAACGTAATTCTAGTGTGCTTTCTGTTTTTGTGTTTGTACTTCTATTGTTGTATTTGCCTTCATTACTGATGAAGCAAGAAAATTCTAGTTGGCTGAGTTGGGATTCTCTGTCTATTGTTGCTTTCTTATGGGAATCTCTTTCTCTGCTTGTGTTTTATGAGATATGCCACATTTCTGTCCAACAGCCAGGTCACAGGAAGTGCCCTGCAGCACCTGGGGACATCCTACCTCACAACCCTTATCTTGGTTCTAGGCTATGACACTCCCGTCAAGGTGCAGGGCCATCCTTTCTTGCAGACTCCTTTGCTCTTATCAGGGAAAAGTCATATGAAGTGCACCTTCCTAAGCTCATAATTCCTAAACTGGGAAAGAGTAGACTGATAACAGAGACAGTTTGTAAATCTGTCTGCACTTTTTGTGATTTTCATAGAATCATAGAATTATTTAGGTTGGAAAAGACCCTTAAGATCATCGAGACCCTTAAGATCATCGAGTCCAACCGATGTATCATCTTAGATGTTACTACAAAGGGTTTTTCTTCCCTGGCACCCTGTCTACCTCGCATAGGCATACAGAATTTTGTTGCATAACAGTAAGCCGCATGCAACTAAAATTCCTCAAGTTACATACCTGATAAAGCAGTTATGAAAATCCAGGTGTTAGAGGAAATGCAGGAACAGCTTTGGAAGAAAGTACTTTATCTTTTCTCCAAACTGGCAACTAGCGGTGGAATTTTCAGACAAAGTGTTTTGGAAACTTACTGGATCCATGTTATTGCTCCTTAGACTTCACCTTTTGGCCGAATATGTGAAAGAGCCTTAACTTCCATTTGGAAGGTGTCGTAAGAATCTAATTATTAAATCCATTATATCTGCATATAAACCAGATTAACAGCACAAGTCAGACCTCGAGCGATCCTGTGATTCTCATGATGGACATGAGCTAATGGAAAGCATTAGAGGCACTGTCCGTATCTGTACTGACATCTCCCAAAACAACGAATCTTGGAGACTTCATTACCATTCTTTGACAGCAGCTATTTCTCTTCAGGCGGAAGAGAAGCCAGTAACACAGCGTTGGTCTTCGTGTGTGTCTGTGTCTAATTTCAGTCTCATTGGATTCCTACATTTGTTATATCTGTGCATTTATACATTCCATTTCACTACTTCTTGTTTAAAGTGGAATGTCTTCAGCTTGAATAATGTCGTCTTCAGCCTTGTGAGGCTTTTGTTGTCCTTTTTGCTGTTCGTTTTGATATTCGTTTTGATAGGCTCATGGTAGAGTGAGTTGACTACTATGGCAAATTTTGGTGATATTTTTAATTACTTCATGTGAGCTTCATTTTTTTTCCTGTATATAAAAGAAAAAGAAATAGTGCATGTGTCATGATAATTTGCTATTTCCCAGAAAGCATATTACTATCTTGTAGGGAAATAGAGTTCATAGGGAAGCAGCACACTTCTACAATGAGACAGTGATTCAGTCATTTAAATAGCATGAATAAAAACTGTTAGCAGTTGTACTAGCTAGAGTAAAAATTACAATCTCCTACGTTATCTTGTAACATAGTGCAAGCATCATCTGCAGTTATGCATAAATATCCCACTGTGGTTTAGAGATACATGATCACTTTTTAGCACTTCCCACCATTTCTTCTGAAACATCTGGTGTTAGCCATTGCTACAGACCAGAGGTACAGACCGTAGGAGACCAGTATGTGCTTTGATGTAGCAGCTTCCATGCTGTAGGAAGTCACATACAGTATTCCATGTGGGTAGCCAGCAATATGTAAGGGGTTTGAATGTTACTAACCTTATTGTTATAAATGTGCAGGAAAAATGTTTCTTGTGTGGGACTGGAGTCCTTCTGGAACCTGAGCAGGTGAACTATTGGGTGGTACATATTGATTTTCAATTTTTTCTCCCTCTCTTCCATTGTTACAAATGTCATAGGTAGCTCGTGTTTTGATGATGAAGCATGTACACAAAGAAGGCTTCAGAAGCAAACAAGGGGGTTGTTTGACAGTAATGTCATCTTTATTCAATACATCTTTCAGCTGAGCCAAAGGGGAGGGTGAAAGATAGTCAGGAGGAGGATTTGGCTGTCTTCAGGCAGTTAAGTAGAAATGATTTCTCCTTAAGTCTCATACGCATGTTACAATTTGCATTTTAATTTTAATATTTTGAAGTGTAAAAGCATATTTAGGAAAATGGGTTAATTAGATCTCTGTAAACAGCCATATGTTGCCATTTTTATTAAATTTGAAGGGTGATGAGAATGACAAAGATTTTATCACTTGCAAGAAAAAGGAATAAATGTCCACCTGTAAAATTGATGCGTTTTTTTCTTCTTTTAAAATATCTTCAATTGCAGTTGTTCCTAAGTTAGTTTTGAAAAATAGAGAAGAAATGAGAAATTGCCCATAAGGTAATCTGGTATTTCCTCTTACGAGGTGATGAATACCATTTAAATGCCTACCCGGACCCAGATTTTGTTCTTCTTACTTGTAATTGAAAATGTAAATTATTTTTGGCAGGAATACTCGGGGACTGTTGGAAGCAGTGCTTGCTCACTGCCGGGAGCGCTAGAAGCTAGCGTGCAAGGAGCGGTCCCTGGGGCGGCAGTCATACCGGCTTCCTCCTGAATTGGCACTTAAACCTGTGTCACCGCAGCCTACGTACTAGGGTGGTCTTAGGCTTAGGTATATGGCAATTCCTCTGGAAGGGAAACTTGCATTCACTGGGGTTGAAAGGCAGAAGAAACAGGTTCACACTTCAAATCTGAAGACTATATGCAAGAAAGAAGCTGAATTTCTGGAGCTGCATGCCATGCTCTCTTTTTCTGAAAGTTAAAATACGGTTTATCATCAGGAGACTGGTACAGATGAGTCTGCAGAGGTGACTCCACCAGCTGGCTCAATGAACTTCATTCAAACCATAGAATGGTGCTGCATCTCTGTAGTAACCTTGAACTTTACCGTTGTCTTAAAAGTTCATACCAAATTATTTCAAAATCCAGCTACCAGTTGCTATAACTACTCAATAACATACTAAGAGCGGCATAAAAGTGACCCATTTGCCTTGTCATTCGTTATTTTATGGGATACTCATTTTGACTGAGCACACTATAAAGATTTACTTATAAGACTGTTAAGATCTGATATGTCAAAATGTTTTTTATTATGAGGGAAATGAAAAAGGGTTGCTAACAATATCACTTTTACCATTTTTGGCTGGTTTTTTGCAGAAAGAATGATAGTAGTTTCAGGCAGGGCTTTTAATTTTTAAGGGAACCAATTTACAGCATGCTTTTAAGTCAAGGGGGAGTTAGAACAAGGAGTGAACAACACAGCAAACCCTACAAAACCCAAGATTCTTCCTCTCTTCTTTGGTGTCTGCAATACTGTATCTGGCAGTTTGATATTATCTGTATGATACCATTCTGTAACTGTCTGTAAAACCTGTTATTTTTTTTAATCCTATTTGGTCCCTTAATTAATAGGAGAATTTTATGAAGATAAGAGATTGATGGAACCAATTAGGAAAAGATACTCCTCTTTGAGTGTGACCGTGGCGTAACAGACCCCTTAGATTGTACAAACTGTGAAAAGAGTAATGTGTATCAGTGTCTGGCATATGGGCTCACCCACCAAAATGGAAATTCCCAGATAATTAAATGTGAGTTCATTCCTTGCTTCACCTTAATAGTCTAGAGCCTATGAAATGAATTTTTAGATGGGGTGAGCACTGAATATTGCTTTTTAAATCAGTGGAAGGGGTTTTTTAATGAAAATCATGCCTTAAGCACGTATATATACATCTTGTAAGCGCGTATCTACAGAGGTATATTCACTATGAGTGTTAAAGTCTTACTCTTCTGCACATTGTTTTTGGCATAATTTCAGAAATAAAGACCACAAACATGCAGTAGTTATATATCAGCTTGACTGACTGAGGCTCCTAGGATGAAGATGAGCAAATCTCACTGAATTCCTTAAGTCAGTCTCTGGCTAAATATGAAACTGTGAGACCTGTGAGCACTTGCAGACTTGTGGGTTCCGGTACGTGCTATGGCCACGTGCAGTGCTTCACTGCGCCCTGCCTCAGCAAAAGGAACAGGGTAAATTGTCTGGAGGTGGTGAGTACTGCACTCTGACCCAACCCCAGGGTGGGATGTCTGAAGCTCAGGATACATATCTTGCCCCAAAAGTGTGCATTTGCCTGTGCAGTCGCTCGCTCTTTCTGTAAGTTTGCTGCGGGGTCTGCCCTGTGCTTGGCCAGGACCAGTGAGGTTTTGGAGCATACAGAAGAGGGAAGGGGGCTTGACATACTGATTGTCCATGGATTTGGTCCACAGGGATGCTCTCAAGGTTCAGTTACCGTACCAGCCTAAGATGGAAGTCATTCAGTGCCCTTGTAGTAGCTATCCCATCTCAGTTGTCCTAAACCATTCATGTTCTTGAGACTGCTATAGCGAAGTATTTTTTTTTTTTTGCCTAGTGCAGTGATTTTCTCATAGATAAAGCAATTCTTCTGGCAAGCTTGCCTCCCCATCCATCTGTTTCAATTTGCATCAGGCTTTGGGAGATAGGTTAGGCACAAATCTGCGGCTGCCCATCCTGGCTTTCTTGTTTAGCATTGTCATGCATTCATGCATGTGGCCCTGATCAGTTACTGTATCATGCCTCTCTCTGGTAATTACATAAGCATTTTGATATCATCAAATATCCTTGGTAATTAACTGTTCAGATCTACCCATCTGGTAGATTGAGGCATTCAGATTAGGTGGATTTCAGTAAGAGGAAAATACCAAAATCTATAGAAAGTTTAGTTCATGCAAATAGGGAGAATTCAGGAATGCTTTGAAATGTTGTAATTGTAGAAGGCAATCTTCAAGCTGTATATGAATCAAGGGATTTCACAAATTGGGACCGTTCATAAAATAGTCTGTATTCTGTGGGAAGGAAATTATATTGAAAAGAGAGGCATTCCGGGTGCATTCCAACATTTCTGGCTTAGATGCAGAACCTGAAAATCCAGGGATGTTGACTTCATGTTCTTTCTTTCCTAAAGCTAAGGGCTTGGGGTTTCTTTTAGTCTCCCAGGATAGGTCCACTGTCGTTTGTAGTGAAATGACAGCTTTAATTTTTCTTTCAATTTTTCTTTTCTTTTAATTAGATACTATGTAATTAATACTAACATTTTCTCAGCTTTAATAATCATTCTATGCTGGCACTGTAATTCTGGAACCTTTAATCCACAGTGGGAGAGATGGGCTCCAGCTATTAGTATAGTTTTTATTACTGAGTTGCAGCAATTAATCAAGTTTAAAATGTATGTTGTTGCTACTACAGAAGTTGTAATTAGAATCGTACAATAATTTATTTGTAAGGCATCTCTGGAGGCCATCTAGTCCAGCCCACAACTAGGGTTTAATTGGTCTTCAGTGCTGGAGAAGACAAACTAGCGGATGCCTAGTCGCAGAGCTGGCTTGCTAAACTGGGCTCTGCTCTTGTCACTGCGCCATGGGGCCCCATGGACAGTGAAGAAAGAGCAGTCCTAGATTTGCTGCTGCTAAAACGCTTCTCTGATCCTTCCCGAGCCTTAAGATCGTAGGCCACACCGGTGATTAGGTGTTTAAGTTTTTTGCGGTTTGCATTTATCCTGTGACAGAGACTGTATCTCGGACTGTATCTCATAGATAAGCGCTATGCAGGACTCCAGTTTGGGGAGGGCGTGTTTGAGCCAGGGAGAAGGGTTTGTTTAATCCTACTTTGAGGATAAGTCTGCAGTAAGTGGTTTGCATTTGCTACAGCTTGAAACACCCATGGAAGGCATAGGAGGAATTGAGATTTTGATCGCTTTTTATTTTGGTGCTGAAGTTTTCAAGCAAACAGAAAGTAACTGTGTTTCTATTCCTCACACTATAAGGTAGTGTATATGCCCGTCAACACAACTTGCAATTCTAAGTGAAAATCCCTGTTTTTTCATAGGCATCCGTAATCAACACAACATTTTTCTTTGTATCTTCTTTTGGTTTTATTGTGTTTTGAAGGGTAATGAATGAATGAGCTTTGGGGAATCGCTTTGGCTCCTGGTGAATGATGCAGGAAATGAAAAATCTCTATCCAATTCACGTAGCAAGTGCACGCAGGTCGAAAGAATCCCATCTGTACTCAACTCTTTGCTTTGTGCTAGTCTACAGAGGTAGGCACATAATGTTTAACTCGGAGATTACCAGCAACTCTTGCAAAGCCTAATGGTTTCCAGGTGGTGATCCACAAACCCCCAAGTTATCCTCATCATTTCTGTTCACCGTGCAAAAAGTGCGACTCAGCCTTCCGTTGCAAGGAAAAATCCTTTAACAAAACCACTGGAATCTTATAAAAATTGCTTAGGTTTCGTATCTAAGGTCTATGTTTCCCCTTCCTCTGCTTTAGGTTTAATGACAAATCCAAATTAGCAATGGTTAACTTTTTTTTTTAACTATACTGATCTAGCCAAAGGCTGAGTTTCAGCTTTGGCTAGTTAATACCAGCGGTTTTCATTGTAAATTTTGGACTAAATTGAGTTTTTTCATTTTCTGTCCTTTCAAAAGTTAAAAGGTATGAGTGAGTTCCCGAGATGTTTATGAAATGAAATGTTGAAACGAAAAATGATCAATATAAAACTAAGTAAAATCTTTGAGTTTGTATTGAGCTCAAGCTTTGCTTCAAGATCCTGTTTTTTCGAGGAAAACTGAAGAGATCACAAACTCATGCAAGTCAAAAATTAAGACAAAGATAATAGGTATATTCTGAAACCAAGCTAGACATTCTTTTTGTGGATCTGGTTAATAGAAGATTAACGTACATCTTTACAAACCAAGCTAGGCAGTTTTTATAACAGATGTAACTGCCTGAAGAAGCTGGGTAGCACAGACTCTGACTTCTTTAATTTGTCTGTCTTATGTTCAATTTAATGAACACTACATCCCTGCGTGGTTACGATATTACATCAAATTTGATATGATTGCACTTCAACTGTTTAGACAATGTTACATTGCCTGTTTTTCACTGATGGATAGCTGTCAAAGGACTTAGTTATGGATTGCTACCTCCGAGCTAATACGCACTGGATACTATTAATTTCAGACTGATAGATTACTTTATATCTCATGTATGACTCTGGCAATTTTTAAAACTTCTTAACTCATTGAATTGCATTTACGTTGTCTTACTGCGTATTAAAATTCCAAACAGTAGACAAGAAAAGCACTTAGTCAAACTAATACAGCATTAGAAAATGATATTTTGATTTAATTCTATGCTGTCCAGACAATAGAAGACAAATGCAGGCTAAGTAATAAAATGGACTGGAAGTTAGTCTGCACATACAGTAGACAAATGTAGTTAATCATATCTGTATGAAATTTAGCCAACAGTAGTCAATATGATGTATTATACATGGATTAACATTTGTACACTCGTATTATTTTGTCAGGACAGCCGGAATTAGATCACAAGTTCAGTTTGTTACTCAGACTGATTTTTTTTTTTAATATCCTTCAGAGGAAAATTCAGTACGGTTTTCACCATTTGCATCTCTTCTGACCGGTTTTATTTGTCTGTGAATAACTGAACCAGGCACGTTCAACCTGTAGGTGTCAAACCAATGTGTGCTTTAAGTAAGATTTCTGTGTTTTCAGGCATTTATAATGTAAACACTAAACATGTACGTATGCACACACAAATGAATATTCCTTATGAAAGCACAGCGTATTTTAAAGGAGAAACGATAACACTGAGCAGAATATCTTAACTCAGAACAAGGAGTTTCTCTTTTTATATATATGGCATGACATGAAATCTACTTCTTGGAGCATCTCTTTCCAAAACACTAAAAAAAGGACATTCTGATTTCAAGGGCAGCGTCTCCTTCTCTGGTTATGTACTGTTTTGTTCTGTGTTACGCTGAATTGTTTTCTCTCAGGTTAGCTCTGGACTGGGAGTTGAAAGTCCAAGGTTCTGCTTCTGGCACTGTATTAGCTTCAGATCATTTAAAGCTCCATGCAAGATAGATTTGTTAAAATAACTTGTGAATTTTAGTACCTCCATTTTTTGAGGTATCACTTGAAAAGAACCTAATTTCCAGGTTAAAAGGTGAGCAGTTTGTGAAAATACAGCATCCTTCCCTCTCCACCACCGCTAAGACATTATATGGGAAATACCTGAAATGAGACGCATCCGAAATAACATCTCGGTTTTGAAACTTTTCTTATTGTTTTCATACCCATCAATCACAGATATTTCTACATCTTAATTTGTGAAATATTTTGAACAATATAGCTGAAGAGAAGACTTACTCTTTGCTTATGCTTTTTAAATAGGGGAGGCAGCAGGGACTTATCTCCTGCAGTTTTCTTGAAGTAGAAGAGTGGTGCAGCTTTACACAAGTGATCCTTTTTAGAGTTGTAGTTCCTTAGTCGCTGTAGTCACTGAGTTGCATTCTTAATGGAAGCAAGACCTGGGTGCTAATAGTCTAAAATTATGAGCTCGCCAAAAAGAGCGAGTCAAGGAGCTGTGAGTATACATCACCATGCCTGTTTCTGTAACAGAGAGGAAGAGTGTCCGCCTTCCACTGTCACCATGGGATGACTAGCATTGCCTCAGACTGATAAATAAGCAGGAGCTGAATGGGAATGGAAAGGTTATTTCTACCCTGTGCTGCCTAAAATGCACTAAAATGCTTTTACCTTGTCCTTAATGGCACTTCATTAAGAATGACCCTGAAGAGTGAAGTAATGTTATCAGTGCCATTGCAGTGACCTTAGTCTTCCTCCCTAGGCATATTATGTGACTATACAATCAATGACCACCTATTACACAGTAATAAGGGATCTAGACTCTTGTCCAACGGTACATACCTTTGTTTCTTGCTGTATGTTGTTTGCAAGTGGTACAGCTCATATGAAAGTAACTCAGGTAGTTATTGGTCTGCACTTGAGTTTAAATAAGAGGAAAGAAGAAACAGGAATGTGGGCATTAAACTGCAGAATACAAAATAGTGTATTTACAAAAGCAAATTGCAACCTGCAGAATTTTAAAGTGATCAGCAATGACCTGTTAGTAAAGCTCAAATTAGAAAGCACACCTGCCTGATACTTTGCTGAGCAGAGCTGTTATCATTCTGTGTTCAGCTGGGATCCAGAGAAAATGGAACAAAATTCTTTTTCAATGTTGCTTAAAATTCCACCGTTATGAAAGATATATTCCATTTGGTATTTGGTTTTTAAGACTTTTAATTAACTGGCCATCCTTATTCAGTTAAATATATCGTGTACATTTTCTAAACATGAAATAAAAGATGCAGATAAAAAAATAAAAATCTTTATTTCATGTAATCAGTCTCGGTTGCAAAAGGAAGATTAACCTGTTGTGCTCTAGAACATGACACCACTTAGTAAAGGGGCTATATACATGTACACACCTACTTGGAAAGGCTTCAGCATTTATTTTGACTGAAGTCTGACTCCACAAAGCCATCCCGTCTCCTGTGGCAATTCTCCAGGGTGAAGGGAAAGCAAAATTGCTCACAAGTATCTGTGCATATTTTTATGTGTGTATAGGCACTCATAATCTGTACCCATAAGCTATTAAAAATTGCCTCGTAGTAAGACTGATGGTTGTTAATGAAAGGATAAAAAAAGCTGCACTTTAGAAGATTAAAATGCTGTTAATTTCTGTATGCATTTAAGATTAATAAACTGCTAATTAGGATATGCAAATGAGGGCTTTATGAATTCCATCACAAACATTCACAAGTACCTTATCCATAAATCACATTCAGTTAATGTATTTTTGTTATGTAATTGGGGAACAGATTGATGAGCCAGTCCAATTAGGTCTAATTTACATGTGTATGGAATTTTGTAACATAGTATTATGAACCTAATATGCAAGTAAGAAGAAACTAATTACAGTATGTATTTGCTTTAGTAAGATGAAAGAAAATTGATCTTAAAAAATACTGCTACTGACTTGAGGTAGAGGTAATAGGAGAAGAATGTAGAAATTTTAAGTTATTCCCATGAAATAATACTGTGATTCAATAGCTGACTCTTAAAACTCTCATAGTATGGCATTGTAGAGATTTTTAGATTTCTGAATTCTGGGGGCTAAATCCCTCAGTAACCAACAATGCCAGAGGGAAATCTAACCTCGTACAGAGGATAGCCAGTTGACAAAAAGGGTAAAAGCAAACCGAAGTCCAGTGTTCAGCTGTCACTGATGGCAGAAGCCATGCGGCTGGTGACAGGCAGACGTGAGGGAGGAAAAGGGAGAGAAAAGAAGGGAAGAGGGAGTTCCTGCAAGCAAACCTGGTGCCGTTCAGTTGCATTGGGAATTCCAAGCTCTGATATTCTTTTAATGTAGACGTTCTCTTTGAAAAGATTTCCGTAGGGTTTTTTGCTGAGTAACGCTTGAAGAAGGTCAGGTGGAGAAGTGTACAGCTAAAGTGTTTATAAAGTTCCTTGGACAAAGTCACTATATGGGAAGGAGAAGTGAAAACCTTACCCTCTGATGTAAGTAACCTCGTTCTGTGAGGCAGTTAGCAGTCATAGACAAATCCTTGTTTTATTGTTTCCATCAACAAGGTAGCTTATATTCTCGTAAAAGTAATGGATAGAACTTTCAAAACGTACATTGCTGTAACGCCTTCGAATCGGAGCTCTCCCTTTCAGGGTGGAAGAATTTCTGACTTTGTATCAGGGTATCTGTGTCTGGGTCGCATTACGTATTTCACTTTGTGAGAAAAAACCTAGCATTTGGCAACTGCGTTAGCACACAATGTGACCCGTACTTTTTAACCTGTGAATTGAGAGAATTAAGCATTTATTATTTTTAATTTAATATGCTGTGCAAAGGTTGATCTGCAAGTCATATTGATAGTGGTTACAAATGATAAAGTCAGGGAGGACACATTTTCAGTCACCTTCTGTCACGTGGTTTACAGCAAGCACCATCTGAGGACAGGCTGGTTTGCTGGTGGTTGCATGTAAACAGAAGAGCTGGAAGATTATGTGCAATTTCTTCCCCTTTTTTTTTTTTTCAAACTACCAGTGTCTTCACAGAATCACTAAGGTTGGAAAAGCCCTGTAAGATGATCAAGTCCAACCATCACCCCAACCCCACCATGCCCACTAAACCATGTCCTGCAGTGCCACGTCCACACGTTCCTTGAACACCTCCAGGGATGGGGACTCCACCACCTCCCTGGGCAGCCTGTTCCAATGCTTCACTGCTCTCTCAGGAAAGACATTTTTCCTGATATCCAGCCTAAACCTCCCCTGGGACAGATTCCTCTTGTCCTGTCGCTTGTCACTTGGGAGAAGAGACCAACACCCACCTCACCACAACCCCCTTTCAGGCAGTTGTAGAGAGCGATGAGGTCTCCCCTCAGCCTCCTCTTCTCCAGACTGAACAACCCCAGCTCCCTCAGCCGCTCCTCAGCAGACTTGTGCTCCAGACCCCTCACCAGCTTCGTCGCCCTTCTCTGGACACGCTAATGTTGAAAAGGAATGAACTACCACACTGTCTAATTCAAAGAGTAGTCCTTTCTGAAATTAGAAGTTTGGGAAGAGACAGGGGGAAGTAAAATGCAAATTAAACTGGATAAAGTTTTCAAAACCATTTGTAAGTTGGAATATTTTTAGCCCAGTTAAAACTTATCAGGTTAAATCAAACGCTTCTGCCTCATTGCAAGCATCTTTTGTAAGCTTTAAATATTTTAGAACTCTAAGGCAACACATTTATAGTAAAGTATTTTCAATAAATCAACATTTTGATAGCTGTTAGAAAGAGTTACATGAAGGCGTATCTGACTATTTTGTTTACATATTTAAGATGTATTGCCCTTTGGTCTCTAAAGGTAAAATTACTGAAAGAATGATAAGGTCATTCTATTATTTCAGATGACCAACCTCTTTAAAGAATGTGACAGGAGCAATTTATCAACAAATTAGCTCTTTTCTGAAAGACTAACCAAGGTGGCCATCTTCTACTTGAAACGAAATTGGTGCTGCTGTTAACCCCTGGTTGCGCTCGTTTCAGTGAGCGTGAGACAGAGATGTGCAGTACCTACCTACCCCATCAATGGAGAGCTTGTTCTTCATCCATTAAAAGGCTCTGCCTAGAAACTCAATCAGGTGTTTCTACAAATGATGATGGGAAAGAGGTTTTCTACACGGTACAGTAAATATGTATTGCTTCTGTTAAGAAGAAAAAAAATCTTTTAAAATTATTCTCTTTTTTTGGCATGTTTATCTTCTCATTCCTAATTTTACTACCAGCCATTGTCTACAATTTTTTTCCTCTAGCAAACACTCTCCTCCCTCATCTCGCAGGAAACGCAAACATTAAAATGTCATTTTTCCTAGTGACAAAACATTCGACACCTTCACTAAAGCCAGTATTGTACCCTGAAAGTTAGGGTAAAGTGGAACTGGTGTGGCTGTTCAGCTGATTGGTAAATGGATGCCAACAAGTTAAAATAGTTCTAATGTAAAACAACAATAACATTTGGTTTTCTCTTTGTACCTACAATGGATGGATGTATCCATGTGATAGTTTATCTGTCTTTCAAAACTAAGTCTTAGCTGGATGTTTACATTACTTCTGTATTTTCAAAGCTAGGCACAACATTACCTGGTTCGCAGGATCGACGTGAAGTGAAGGGTAAGAATGCTCACGGCTTCGATACGACCGGTAAATGTCAGCCTCTGCTGTCGTAATTTCAGGTGTCTATCCCCTGTCCGCACAGGTTTGTTCTTGGAATATACTCTGTAAAACGGATCTAGCAGGAAATACCCTGGGTCTGCTTATCTTATGTTTTAACAGGAAGTTCTGAATTCAACAAATCGGAGTTCCTGAGTCAGATCTGTTTTACCATCAGAATAAGGATAGTAGTTTTAAATGAGGTAGTTACAAGCATATGGGCTTCCATTAGAATTCGTGTTCCTGCAGGAACCTTGTAGCTATTCAGGTTAGAGTAGATTCAAACTGAAACTGCGCAGTGTTGACACTCTTTTAAGCTGCAAACAGACCATTCTAAACACCCAGGAGGTAAAAATAACAGTCATGCGCTGTCTATATTGTACTCTAATTTTCAGGTAAGCTGACTACCGTTGGCTAATTAGGTAATGCAGAGCAGGTTTGGTAGAGCTCTTTGCATTGCATCTAACCAGGGCAGGTGGAGGGTGTTCTGTGAGTAAAGTTGGAAGTTCAGTGCTTAGAATATAAGAAGAAATTGACCCATTGACATTTAGGATTTGTAAAGCAAAGACATAATCCCGCCATCATCTTGCCCCTCTGACAACATGTAGGAGAGAAAATGGAAAAGAAAGCTACATTAGCTGTTATGTTTGACGTCTTTCTGATGTACAGGGTTATGTTGCCTAAAAGGGCAAAGCAATGGGGCAGAAAATAAACCCCATTGCATTCCAGCTTGTCCTCAGATATCAGAGGGGCTGGGGGCGGCTGGGTTTAGATTCTGAGCGATGCCCAATTCGGTGTTACAAGTCCGGTTGTGTTCAATAGATTGAACTATCATGATTACGGATGCACTAATAACACCTTCAGTCTAGTCACGTTCCATGAACTAGCGCGGCCACGCTTAAGGAATTTGGTGGCGTTCAATGAGAACTCTCACGGCTAGATTAATGAATAGTGCAGTTTATTGAAGCAACAGATGCACAAGTTCTTTTGGATTGCTGGTGATAAAATTACTGCCTGCAAAGCATGTGCAAATACCAAGAATATGAGTAATATAGCCTGGCTACAAACGCGTTAAGTTATAAAACAACTCTCTAGAGGTTTCTAAATCTCCTGGGGGAAGCACTCGGTATAACCAGGAGTTCAAATCTTACCCAAAGGCGTCCCTGTGGGGGGGAAGAGAGGCTCAGCCTGTCGACTGATCCCAGGTGTCAGAGGTGGTCTGCGATGGTATCTTCCCTGGCATCCCTCCTCTCTTAAGCCATTTTATACTATTTTTTTACTTTATCTATGACTTTAGTCATAGATACCTCTCTTGTAATTGGTGTAAAAGTTTCTCGCTTTGCTTTTAAAGGTAGAGACTAGGAAAATTTCAGAGCGCAAGCTCAGTGGGGGGTGGTTGCACCTTGGAGGCGGGTAGCTTTTGGGATGGAGGTGTGTTTTGGCATTATAATGAGATTATAATGAGAAAAGTTCACCCAAAGGCTAGTACTTTGTCAAAAAATGACAGACTGTTGGCCCATTTCTGGGAAAACTAATGCATGTTTATCGAATTCCAAAATACTTCACTACACGCCATCAGACACAGTAAATAGGTTATTGTATACTCGAAAGGTCCTTGTACAGTAGCATTGTCTTGACCAGGATGTGTATCCTAGTTACCAGGGTGCCGTTGTTATAATCTGGTTCCATAGTACCTTCCAGTTCCCGTCGTATCGCAGAGCCTGGCTGCGGTGTCTCCGCTCTGCCCTCCGTGCACTTTCTCTTAGAAGCCAGCACACCAAGCTCCCCTGGTGTTGCCAACACCTAAGGTTGCCTGGGGAAATTCTGTGGGATGGAACCCTTGCATAACTGCCACACTCTACCCTGGAAGTTTCTTCCGTGCTGTACTTTTCCTTAAAATGCACATATAAATTTAATTTCTAAGTTATCTCCAGCAATAATGCCGCAGGTTATCTGCCAAGGAGTTGGTAGTAGTTTCTGCAATAAACTGCTTAATTTTGCTCCTAGAGAAAGCATTTACTGCATTACAGTTCTGAAGTTAGAAACATGATAGACAAGTGAGAGGAACTGGACACTGAAAAAGATGATCCAGTTGCTGCCATAACATTGTACAGATTTAGAGGCTAAATTACTATTATAACATGAAAACAGCAAAGAAGAAAATTATCTATAATATTTTATCCATTTTTTTCTTCCACGCAATTATACTTGATTCTTCCCTGAACTCCTGTTAGCATTTAATATGTTTGTTTAGCAGTATAGCACATCTGCTGTTGTGTCTATTTTGTGCGTCAGCTTCAGAACAGCTCCCTATAACATGCTGATTCCAGGGTGCTGGGTGTTATGTGTTGGCCACATGACTACTGTGGTAAGTACAGGAGAAAGACGAAACGGTGTCCAGCATACTCCTAGGAGGAGTTTGAATGAAGGAAAACACTATCCCAATTTTTTTCTCCCTTCTTTTCTTCTATAAGCTGCCAAGAAACGTCTTGATTGAACTTCAGTAGTTCTTAATTGAACTTCAGTATTTCTTCTGTTACTGATAACTTTGAGATGTATTTTCAGCCTGCTGATTTGCAAATTCAATTTTGGGTTGCTTTTTGTTTGTTTGTTTTAAGATAACAGGGTATTTTTCACTAAATTTTATGTGTGTTGTAGAAATTTCTGTTGGCCCTTGTTTGGCCCTCATGCTAATGGTCTTTTGAGAAGAACGTAGAACCTGTGCCAGATGCCTAAGTAAGATGACCGTGCTACATCATAATAAAGATACGCTAAGTCACAGTTATTTTATAAAATAATATATGCAGCATCAGCCTCAGTATCCGTGGGCAGGGTAGGAGAGATGAATGAGAGAATAGATATGTTGGCCAACACGCTCAACAAATGCTTGGATACGTAGTGATTCTCAAGTACCATGATGGTTATTTCTCACGCAGTTACAGTTTCAACTTCTTAGCTTTTTCATGTTAATCTTGTTTGTTCATCAAGTCTCATTCTCCCAACTTGAGTTTTCTGTTTTGGTTTCCACACCCTCACCGTTTTTCTTTGGCCTTCTCAACATTTCGCTGTCAACTGCTCTGTCTTGTCCCTTAGTTTCCTTGCTCGCCGTATCGCTTCAGCCCCTCTTACCTCACCATTTAGTTTATGTTCATTCTGTTCTGATAGCTCGTAGTTCCCTGCCAAAATTCCCTGCTAGTATGTTTCTCTCCTGTTTCACCTCTGCGTCCTTGTAGACTCTTATGTATCCAGCCAGTCCCAATCTCCACTCTCTCCAACCCCATACACACACTTTTTGAATCTTCCTCAGATCTTTCCTCTTCTTTGTATCCTAATAAGAAGTAGTAGGTAGCTTCACTCGCAGTTGATGCTATCAGATGTACTTTAACTGAATCAAGTAGAGAAATACAGTTATCCAGGTGATATGTACAAATAATACCATTTATTTATCAACTGTATACCAACATGTAAATGAATATTTTTCAACATACTGCTGGATATGCTTTCTTAAACTCCAAATCTTGTTATGGGGGATAAAGGAAACACAACTGATATGTAAAGCCAAGGCTTTGTTGTCAGTATAGTTGAAACCTTAGCGGTCTAACCAGAGTATTATTCTTATTAGTCCAGGTCTAATTATTAAAGACAAGGAAAATAAAGAGTTCTGTCACAGAAGATGACAATCTCAATAACAGTAATACTAATACTACTAGTAATACAATTAAACAATTAAAATTGTTATAGACACACTTCCTACTACCTACCCCTTTCTCTGGAGTTATGCTCGCCCTTCCACCTCCTCTCGGGGTCCTAACGTTGACACCGCCAGCCTGCCTTCTGCAGGGGCGGGTTGCAGCAGGTCATCAGCATCCCAAGTTCTTCTCTGGGAACGGTGGGATGTTGGTGGGCTTTCTTCTTTCTTTCTCCTCCAAGATTTACTTGGGACTGGTTTTGTGTTTTCCAACTTGTTCTTACACCGTTCTGTCTTTGCTCATGCATCTGCAACTCCACGTACTCCTGTGCCCTGCAACCTCTGTCCCCACTTTCCAAGGTGCCTGTTATCATACGAGGCCTGTATTCCTCTGCACTGGGCATTAATCATAAATACTTCATACCACACAGAATAACTACTTGTTTCTACTACTTGTAAAAAACTAGGGTTATAACTTACGAAGCTAAGCAAAAGTAAAGCAAATTAGGCATACCTACTTCGTCATTAAAAAAAAAAAAAGGTATTACAACAAAAACAAGTAAAAACAGAGCTTGAGTCAGGGCAATACAAACTCATACGAAGTCTGACAAGCCTCAGTGCTGAGGTCTTGCAAACTCAGGACAGTGCCTATTAAGGTTAAAATCTGGGCCACGATCTGAGTTGGAACAAAGGGATCTTTTTAGGCTCCAGTAAAATTGTTGAGAAAAAAAAATTGAGAGAAAGCAGTTTTCTCTTACTGACTTCCTTAAGGGTTTGTCAGATGGTTTTAGAATATCCCCTTCCCAAGTTCTTTAGAACACCTTTGGTTTAGCCAGTCACTTCGCTGTGATTTATTCTACAGGGTGAAAACCACAGTCTACCTACAGCACTACAAATTAAGTGGTGTTCGTAATTTTTTTCAACTTTGGGCACAAATATCACTCTAAGGTAGTCTTTCATACCGCTGCTGTGACAATGCTCAAATGTTTGCATCTAATACGGAGAAGAGAATAACAACCATGTCCTAAGGAAATTGTCTGTGCATACAACCAAGTCAGATTTACTCTGTCTGTACTAGAGTAATTGAGTATTCTGTTTCATTTTGTATTTGGTTCTTTTCTTAGATCTCTGTAGGTTTATATACACAGCAAAACATTAGTCCCAAGCTCATGCTGAGAGTGCTTGCAGTCAAACAGCACAATCTATACTACTTTTGGTCTTTACGGTACTGTGGTACCTCTGCGTGGTCCTGCACTGGGCACTTAGACCTCTCGGTAGCAGAACAACTTCTAGCATGAATTGGTTTTGGCTTGTGTTGCTCAGGTGATGGATTTAATCTAAGACTGCTGTCTTGAACTGGAGATTAATATTATGGGTTTGGAAATTACTATTTTTAAGTAAGTATAGCAGCACCTGTTTTCTTGAAGAGCCAAGCTGATAGACTAACTCTCATTTTTAAAGAAATTTTTATCAGTTCGGTACATTAGGCATGGAAAGAATTTTCCACCATGGGGGCAATAAGCGGGGTATGTATTTCAAGGTCACTTTGTTCATTTATTAAAAAGACAATCTTTTTCTGAACCAAATCCCAGTGTTCAAAAATAAAAAGCTCTGAACACATATCCCCTAGTGAGTGATGCAGCTGTGTTTTCTGCTCACATTCCTTTCTGTGCAATGCAGGAGGGTTGTTTTTTTAATCTGTGTTTTGAACACTTTGTTAAATCAGTATGTAAGATCACAATCCTGCCAGCCTTCATAAATGATTAAATGTACATTTTAGAGATTTTCAAATCAGGAGAATTTCAATACTTTTCCCATTGCATTTTTATTTTTAGTCGATTCATTCTTACTGTGTGTTTCAGTAGAGAATATTATCGAGACCTGCTCCACACAGCTTCAGAGTCTCAGCTGGTCAGGTCTGGGTCACTGATGTCAGTCTACAAAGCAGTAGTTCTTGAAATTTGTGAAGACCCAGACTCAAATGTGAACAGTGGCTTCGCCTTTAATTGCTACCGTTTCCTAATCATACATCTCGTGTATTACTCGCATTCCTTTTCTAGCTGTTTCTTTTCTAATTACAACACTCCAGGATTTTGTCATGCCGTGTTAGTGTTACAGTAATTACCTAGCACAATGGGGATCCTTTACTGGAGATTCTAAGCACTACATAATGCAAATAATAAATAATGGTATCAGCAGCCTGGGAGACTTGCGGTACGTTCCAGAGAGGGTGTCCTAATGACTAAAATACATTTGGAGCTGAACATTTACTAAGCACGCCTTAAGCGTCAGTAAAATGGATTCCACTGTGACTCAAATAAACACACAGCTTTTTCAGGTAAGTATTGATTATTTGTAATTAGCTAATGTCTTTTGCAGGAGAGCATGTCATACTTTCTTAATCTTCTGTTTATTCAGATAAATAAGTTTGGTTTTCGCTGCATGACTTAGAAAACAGAGCGCCCTTTCTCTCTGTACTCTCATTTATATTAAGGACAAGTTAGCAAAATAGTTCCTCAGACTGATGCTTTTGTATAATAGTAAGTCTTTCCTTTGTTGTATTCGTACTGGAGATGCTTTTACAATTTCAGGGGTGTGAAGTTGCTTGTATTCTCTTCATTGAACAATAGTGTCAAGACTTTATTTAAAATCAAAGGCCGAAAAGCGGTTATCTTGCAGCACTGCAGTGGATCGCTAAACATTAATTATTCATGCAGACCTTGAGCCACTTGAGTAAATGACGTTAAAGACAACTGCTGTGAGAAGCAAGCTCGGGAGTGACAAATTCTATTTATGATGTCATGCCATGAGGATATATGAACAAACCAGTAGTGACAATCAATTTCATTTCTCAAAAACAGATCGCATGAGAGCTTGGTCTTAAGGACAGCACTTAAAGAGGAAAAAATAATCCACCATTAAAATAAAACCGACTTTTTGTTCTCTTTGACTGGAGGGAAACATTAAAGCTTGTTAACTGATTTTAGAAGAAAAGGGAAACGAGATGTTGTATTTGATTAATATATGCTGACTTTGCCTCGCTGAAGTGTTTACTTATGAGTTCAGCATTGCTGTCACAGTCAAAATGAGTCTATTTGTCTTACTTTAGTCTCTGAAGGACTGTTGCCAACATCAGGGAGGTACGGTGTGCATTTATATTAGCATATATATGTATACATACTGTCAAAGGAGCCTGCATTTCAGGATTGAGGAAAACAGATTATAAATAGGTAGGTTATTATCCTCATGGTGAATTATCTTATCTGGTTGTAACGTAGCCCTGTAATCCTATATAAAAAAAATGTGTGTTGTATAATAGGAAGCAACAGCATTACCCTCTTCTACAGCAGTGTGAGCTTGGTTCTGCCTGCACACCGGTGCCGTTCCCATTGAATTTATGCTACTGAGAACAGGGTTAGGTCTTTTATTGGGAAAGCAGGTGCTTCGTATGGCCATAAGATCAGTGATCCAAATAAAATAGCACTTTTGAGTTATCCATGTCTAAGCTTACGGTTCAAACAGCAGTAATATTCACTCAGAGTTCTCATTGCCTAGGTTGACTTGTTGTATGGTGGCTTAGATGTATGATGGTAGTAAAAAAGGACGGACCCTTCCTTTCCTTGTAAATCTGGTGCCGTTACAGTTGTGTAGCAGGACGGGAGGAATTTTTTGGAGCAGAACACATGCCGCTGCTTAGAATAATGCTACAAGTTTCTCCCCACAGTCCTTCAAGAAACAGTGTGCTAGACACAGGCAAAATCAGTCTCAAATTGCGGTATTTTCAATAAAGTTTCAAAAGCGAGAAGACAACCCTGACAAAAATAGCTTAGTACTAAGTGTAACAGTAAGCAGCTCTGTGATCTCATCTTTCACGCAAATCTCATTAGCCTACCGTGATCTTAGCCTTGCTTTATTTGGATATTACTGCTTAATATTTTCTTGTTACCTTCGTGCTGGTTTTCCAGTGTTTCTCAAAAATACTTTGAGCCAAGACTATACATGGTGATCTTACCTGGTAATTAGCAAAACACATTGTGGCAGCTATAAGAGAAGTTTGGAGAACTCAGAAAGAGCAGAGTGTAATACAGAAGTAGATATTTTCATTGTCTGTGTTTTTCAGTAGTTAGATTTTATATTGCTTTGAAATAAATTTAAAAATAGCGTTCATACTGCACCAAAATACAGTGAAATGTGTCTAAAAGCATTTCTATTAACCAGTTTGTCTCATAAAGGTGACAAGTCAAATTAATTGTAGTTCTGTCACAGACTTCAAGAGAAGCCGTTTAATTTATCGGATACCTCCTGCCGTGTAGAAATTACTTGTGAAAACACCACCTTTTAACCATGCAAATTAAAATTTGAGGGTTTAGGTCAGGAACTCTTTCACTTTCTATATGTAAAAGCCTGCACTCAATGCCTGTGACACTGATCTTACATTGGACCTACAGGACTTGTTACGTTAATAAATAATAGCGACATCAACTGCCTAAGATTGATGTACTGCAAGAATAGGTAAATGTGGAGAGATTTAGGGCAGGATGTGGAGGATGATTATGCCTTTATTATAATTTTTATATACAGTAAGATAGAAAAACTGATTTGCAAATGATGCGCTGTATAGAAAGGATAAATTAATTTCAGTGATTCATAGATGTGTTCAGATTCATAGATGGGATTGCCCACAAGTCCTCCAAGAAATATTCATAAAATGGAAATATCTGCTCCTATTGAAAAGTACCGTAAGATTCTGTATGTACTAACAAATGTTCTCCCCCAAACTAACAGTGTTCGGTAGGCTTATGTTCAGAATATGCGCACCTTAATCAGGGAGACAGATTCAGCATTATATTGTGTATTATGATATTGTAGAATATATTCAGTACTAGGCTCGGAGAGAAAAATTCACACCCAAGCCACTTCTTTTTTCATCTGAAATATTCAGTGAATTTTTGAGGTAATGGATGTATTTGCGGAAATCGTCTCCTGCATGATTTTATAACCGCAGAAAGCAATAAATCGATGATGAGTTACTCATTATAAATAATTTAGCCAACTAATATATTTTGTGAATAAGACAAAGGCAGAGAAGTTGTAATACAATATTACTATTAATGTTGAAGTATACCAGTTAAGCCTAAGTCTTAGATACTGATAGGGGAATATTAGGCAACAAAAAGAGTCCCAAAAGTAGTAATTTAAAAGCAAAAAGGCTTAACGTTAATTGTTAGATTTTTTTTTTTTTATTTTGAAGAATTATTTCTTTTAACTAGTTACTTTAAGACAAGGAATTCACTGTTTTGTTGCGGATGATACTGGAGGGTTCCTAGCTTTAGAAATTTAAAATGTTCTTTAAGGGAAATAAAAATAACTAAATAAAAAAAAAACCAAACCCAACAAAAAACCCCAAGACATGATGTGGACCAGTAAACAAAGCTGTGAAGTTGTGAAGTAAGAAAGAGCTTAATGTCAGCACAGAGAGAAGATGGAAACAGCAAAGCAGGAGGTTGTGTACAATGTTTGTGTAAGGTACGCAAACCAGTAAGTCCATTGAAAGTACGTAGTAGACATACTACTTATGGAAATGGCACCCCATCCTGAAACGTACAAAGTTTTAATGAAGAAAACAGTCATGACCAAGTATAGTCTCAGAATCAGGCACTCTAGAGAAACCTGCCTTCAATGCTTTTCACACTGCTGTTCCGCAGAGCAGAAAATCATTTTAAGCTGGCTGTTTCAGTAATATTTCTGCACCGAAATACGTGTGCTAAGTGCCAATCCCAAGACATCTTCCTTGTTAATTATGCGGGCATATTTGTGCTTATTTAGCTTTTGCTTTGCACTTTCTTATTTTCTATATGGACGCTAGTATTTATTTCAACAGAGTAAACCTAAAATGTTCTGTGTATTTGCTCAGGGAAATAATGCACAGTATCTTCAGGATTAGCTGCTTCTGTGCAAAGTATGCGTTAAAAGACAGCTGCAGGATTTCTTTCACGCGGCATCAAGAGGACAGTCGAGGGTCGTGGGGGACAGAAGGGGATCTGTGTGTTCTGAGAAACATGTTCATGTCATCAGGTGTTTTAATTAAGACACCCTATCTTCCCTGTTCCTGCTTCCCATGCTTTAATTGAGGCATCCCCATCCTTTATGCTTCCAGTGTCTGTGCACAAATTGAGATCCTTCAGCTTCTGTGTTTCTGACATATACTTTTCACTTTTCATTTGCTATTTCCATTTTTGTTTATATTGCTGCGCTACAATCCCCTAACGGCCCCGTGTTTTTTTCCCTTCCAAATGCATCCCCTCCCTTTACTCACCTTATAATCCTGTGCAATGGGTCTAGCATGAAACCTTGGGATCTTACATCCATTTTCATCCATTTACATGGCATTCTTGTTATTTACAAGGGCTCAAGGATGTTTGTGAAATTCGGTATTTTTCATTCAAAACAGATTACATATTGCACCGTTGTCTTGTGTAGATTCAAAAGATCTTCTTAGACAAAATACATGGACTTTAACTAATTCTTTTTAATTTCAGAAGAGCTGAATGAGTGTCCCAAGGCAAGTGTCTTCATCATCATCATCGATTGAAAATACTAAGTAGGCAAACAACTTTAAAAATTTTGCTTTTTTTCATTTACTAAAGAGGGAATTTAAAAAATATATATGTGAGTTTATCAGTCAGTATATTCTGGGCTTGATCCCTTAAGGCATTGAGAATTTTACCCAAATTTTAGAAACTGCTTCAGTTCACAGTTATTCTTGATCACAGGAGAGATTCCACAAGGTCTGAAACTCCCTGGTCTTGCTTCTTGTATTGTGATTTGCCCCAGCTGGAAGAATAACCTAAAAGCTACTCTGTGTATATAGTCTTTTCTTCTATCTGACTTTTATTGATATCAACGGAAAGGCAGCTTGGGCCCAGCATGCTACAAAGGCCGTTGGGCTCCCTTCAACTCCAGTTGCACACCGGTGCGCATCCACCGCCCTTCTCGGGTGGCAGCAGCCATCTCTGGGGCGGTATTTGATAAAAACCCATATCAAGGCCCCATTTAGATGGTGTCGGTTGGTACAGTACAGGCCCTGAAGATTTAAAGCGCTAGATGCAAATGAAACAGCGATGAAATGTTTGTAGTGTGTAATCTCTATACATTCAATTGAGAAATCGTGTTATTTAGCAAGAGATTGGAAAGCATTTGATAGCCAGCTAGGCTCTGGAGGGCAGCATGACTGTCCTAAGTATCCCACATACTAGCAGACCCGATTTTATTATCTCACTTGTTTTCCAGGCTCTTTTAACCACAGAAAATCCTGGGAGAGTGGAATACTGTGAGCTTTCTGTTGGGAGTTGTGTACAGTTTTAAAGCATTAGCTAAAGCTAAAAAGGAAATAATATTAAGATTTCAAAAGTGTATTACTATATGTATGAGAGAATTTATCTATCAACAACATGGTATTTTTTATCAGTTTATTTTAAATGGGCGTGCATACCCACACTGCTCTAAGGTTTGAATGTAATCTTGCTAACGCTGTTAGAATACAGAAGTGGTAATACGAAGAGGGAAATTACCAAGCAAAAAATAAATGAGCAAGTCAAAGGCCATAATTAATTCAATTAATTAAAGGGTAATCACAAATCTATTTAAGCAACAGCCACTTACAGTGATATGTGTACATTTCTACGGTGTATGATATCACAGAATCACAGAAGGGTTGACTTTGGAAGGGATCTCTGGAGGTCAGCCGGTCCAACCATCTGCTCAAGCAGGGCCTCCTAGAGCTGGTTGCCCAGGACCACATCCGGACGGCTTTTGAATATCTCTGTGGGCGATCTGTGCTGATTCTCGGTCACCCTCACAGTGTGAAACTGTTTCCTGATGTTCAGAGGGAACCTCTCGTGTCCTGCCTGTGCCTCTGGTCCTGTCACTGGGCACCACTGAAAAGAGCTTGGCTCCATCTTCTTTACACCCTCCCTGCAGGTACTTCTAGTATATCTGAAATCTTTTGCTACCTTGTGGTGGATTTTTTATTTTTATAGAATAACACTGGATTCCTTAGAGGCAGCCAGTATAAAATCAGTGTGGACAGAAAGAACAGTTTTCAAGCTGATACACCTTACACAAAGCCTGTTGAAAACATGCTCCAGAATAAAGCAAAGCTGAAATCTGAATGCACAGCTCAAGTCTCAGCTAGTTGGATGCGTGGATAATCACTCTTTCTGAAAGTCATATCCTTCTATTTAGGTGTAAACATTTTATGTACCTCTTTGAGAGTAGTTGAATATGAAATATCTGTGCTTTGAATGAAGTAAACAGTGCAAAACTAAAATAAAAATTCACAGAACAAATCATGGATCATGAAAATGAATGGAAGATCAGCTCTAAATATTAATACAGCAAGGCTGAAAAAATAGAAAAATGCTGCCTTATTCAATAAAAGGTTTCAACTAAATCAGAATATATTTGGCAGAATATGGAATCTAAAAAATACATAAAAGTGTGAAATAATAAGCCACATTCTCATTATAAATATATTGTCAACTTCCAGATCAAGAGGAACCAAGGAAATCTGGGAGCTTCATTTCCACCCTTCTTCACAGTGTATAGTAAAATCCTGGACAAACCAATCTTGTGAGAGTTAACACGAGAATTTAAAAGGAGAATCTAAACAAATGAGTTCAATTAAACTTTGACTTAAATGAGGACTTAAGCCCATCTGAAAGGGTGATGGTATTCTAAGACCCTGAGTTAGATGTGGTGGGATAATGGATACAATCTGTAAAGACAGCATGAGAGACGAAGAAATACAAATTGCATACCACCGCAAAGGCACTTTCCAAAGCATTAGTGGTGAGGAAACAGAATCAAAAGTGTTGCCGTTTAGTTTGTTTTCCTACTTCTATTCAAATTACCTAAGCTACTGTATTGGGTTTATGTGGCAAGGTTTTAGTAGTGGTGGCGGGGGGCTGCAGGGTGGCTTCTGTGAGAAGACACCAGGAGCTGCCCCATGTTGGACAGAGCCAATTTCAGCTGCCTCTAATACATCTCTGCCGCTGGCCAAAGCTGAGCCCATCTGCAATGTTGGCAGTGCTATCTGGGGACCGCAGCCCCCATCCCCCTGCACTGCTCAGGGGAGGAGGAGGTAGAAAGGTCAGGACTGAGGTTCAGCCTTGCAAGAAAAAGGGAGGGGGGAAGAAGGTGTTTGTAGTTTTGTTTTTATTTCTCGCTATCCCACTTTGTTGTTAATTGACAATAAATGAAATTCTTTTCACAAAGTCAAGTCTATTTTGCCCATGACGGTAATTGGTGAGTGATCTCCCTGGCCTTGTCTCGACCCATGAGCTTTGTCATTGTATTTTCTCCCCCTGCACTGTTGAGGGTGGGGGAGTGAAAGAGCGGCTTGGTGGGCACCTTGCAGCCAGCCAAGGTTAACCTTCTCACTAGTGCCATAGCCGTATGGTCTTTCTCTATTTTTTTTTCTCAAAGCTGGCATTACTTTGAGTCTTTTAGGCTCAAGCTGAATTTCCAGCCCTAGATGAATTTCCAGCCCTAGATGGACTGTACTTTCAGGATGCAAAACCAATGGAGCTTTTCCAACCTCTTGTAACAGTCTACCACAGTTCTTCATGAGATCTAATGGATTCATTTGTATTTTAGCAAGACCAGTGACTGATCAAACGTTCTTCTGGGAATGTTACCAGGAAGCTTGGAATTGTTTTGAAATCATAGCCATAATTTTTATCTTTCTGTAAATCTCATATAATTTATCTTAAACCCTCCTGAGGCTACAGCCTTTGTTTTCTTTTAGAAGTTGAAGGTACATTGGTCATGTTTCCGCGACACAAGCAACGAGCACAGAAAGATGTTAGGGCTCTGCACAATAGCGGTGTTGCACAGTGTCAAGAAAACATCTATCAGTGCTTCAACATCTGTTGGCTGAATATAACATTAACCATCAATTTTAGTCAAGTATGTCAAGCAGTACATATATATTAGCATGAGGGGAATTTTGGACAGGAATCACAAATTACGATTATTTAATTGTTCAGTATCAAAGTAGCATGATGTTGGAATTAAGGTCTGTGCATTAACACAACTGACAAAGTAGGTAGATTTTTTTCCTATGTGTTAGGCTCTTCTCCGTCAGGTTCTCTTTAGTAGCAGGTTAGATGAGAACCAGCTTAGGTTCACCAGCTTTGAGCCAGCGTAGCCAAGGTTACAGTTTGTGAAACAAAGCCTGTAGGAGAAGTATCCTAGAATGAGCCCGTCAAATATCCTTGAAATACGCCATTCTTAAAGGTCAGGTGAATTTCTGACCCTGATTGACATCATCCTGGGGCTTCATTCATTCTTTTTCTGCTCACGTGAGAAAGCTCCACGGCAGAATCCAGGGTCTTTCACATATTCTTCATCTGCAAATTGTCCATTGGACATGGGAAATACATCCCGGCAAGCACTTCCTCACTCTGCACGGTTAAGTTGTGCACAAAATGTAATGCCCTTATTTTAACTTTAAGAAAAAAGCAGTTTAGTGTTCCTTTTTGAACAACTTTTTTGTTGGATTCATGATATATCTTTCCTGCAGTATCAGTTCCTCTCAAGCTCCATCAAAAGTACTTTGTCTTGGTATTTTGGGCAACGACTGCATACCTAAAACTGACAGTTTCTATCATCGTATGTCCACTGTTGTTGCGGGATTTTATTGTTAAAAATAGCAAGTATTTACAGGCTAGTTATATCACAGGTCCCTAAAGTTCTGAAATGTATCAAAAAGACACTGCTAGAGGTTTTTAATTTACTTACGCAGAAGCTAAACGCAACCCCAAAGCAAGTGTTCCCATTTGCTGTCTTGCTGTAGGATCAATCTCCTAGAAAAGAGGATTTTTATCATTTTACGCCCATTTACAGTTCTTGCAGTCTGCCTTATATTACAAAGTAAGCTGCTGATCAGAGTGCTGTATTTAGGACATTGGTCAGAGATCTAGTAAGGGCTCCAGTGAGACCTTACCGCACATGCCGGCAAACCCCGACCAGATGATGCTGACTTGCGGAGTGGAATCCTGGCACTAAAGTGGTCAATGGGAATATTGCCACTGATTTGATTTGGGTCAGAATTTCACCCTGGCTTTCTTCCTGCCTGGGGCTTCCTGGAATTTTGGAGTTTCAGATCAAATGTGACAGACTGCAATAGCAGCCATGCCATAACCTTTGCCACATTACCTTGCCAAGAGAATGAATCCATCTTAAAATACCCACAAAATTTATAGTAGTAGGATAATTCATTTCCCTGACATTGCTCATCCTTAGTCATCGCTAAATAAGTGGAGCCGTGCTGTGCCAATAATGTCATTATAGGAAAGACTTGCACGCTAGAGACAGGGCTGATGTTGTCAAAGCAATTTTACACCAAACCTCAGTTAGTCTTTGCCACCCTTGTTTGCCAGTCAAGAAGAGTCCTGTATTCTTCATACATCTAACGTGGAAAGAAAAAAATGAGTAGGGCAGACAAGACAGCTTGAGTATTAGTGCTTGTGAAGTGAAACACTGACAGTATTTTGCTTTGTTACTTTAATGTGGCAGGACAGGAAAACAGAAACAATCATAAATAATAGCTATTGCAGTCACAACCTCTGAATTTACTCTAAAATGGATGCCTTTGTAGAAGAACATTACGCCTGCAGTTTGTTATTTGCAAAGGGCTTTTAAGAAGAGAATTCGGAGATAAAGCAAGGTAAGTATGAAGCCAGCAGCTAAGCCGAGGCAGTCAGCAGAATGTGTTCCAAGAAAGGGGATGGAAAACCACTTTTTTTGCCTAGGTTTCCCAGCTCCAGTGAAGACAGGCATCTCACAAGAGCAAATATTTTTTTTTTTTTCTCAGTAAAGACAAGGAAAATCAACTGAAATATCTGCTATTGGTTACAGCCATCAGCTGTGAAATCTGGTTTCATGCTCCTTCTTTTTGCATGCCTAGTTTGGAGCCTGAACGGAAGATGAGATCTCTTGTATTACAGGACTCTGTCCCAGCCATTAGTACTTGCTGGAGATTTCTCCAAAGTCCTCTTGACGTACTTGATGCGCTGTGAATAACACGTGTTGAAGCAGGACCTTGTAACTGCTTCTGGAACCTCATTCATTTCAGAAAGTCTCCACCGTTTGTCTTTTGAGTGAAGTGGTTTAGAGAACATAAATTAGATGAATAGACGTTTCAGCTGGCATGGACACAAAGAACCTGATTAGAAATTTTTCAGGATTTGGATGTGGAGGCTTTGAATAGCTTGATGGTTTCAAGACCTGGGATGTTATGGAGGGATTTTTAATCCTGGTCGTAAGCAATTTGGAGTAGACTCACATGCTGAGCCACAGGTTGTATCTTTGGGTTTAATGGCCCTTGATGGACTTTTCTTCTGTCAATTTGTAGTAAGTGCTTCTGGAATCTATGACAACTTTTGGAATCCAGAGCAACTTGTGGCAGTAAGCTGCATGATTTCATGTTTTGATGTATAGGAAATATTAATCTTTGTGTCTCTGTGTGTGTGTATTGAACCTGCTACCTAATACGTTGGCTCTTGCATGACAAGAAGCAGGATGCTAATATAATAGATTAATGGTGCTTAATTAACCCTTTTCACTACTCATGGCTTTTGTATACCTTTATTTTGTCTACTCTCACTTATATAATTTTGAGGCTGAAGAACCCTAGACTATCTAGGCATTTACCTCCAGGAAATTGTTCTCTACTTTTAATGATCATCATTTAATGCATTAATCAAGGCACTGTCTAATGCCTTTGCAGTTTTGCCATCTTCTTTTGAGATGTTGGCGCGGGGTGAGGTTCAGGACAAAACTGGAGATGATGTTACTGATGTGAGTGCCCGACTTATTTCCGTACTGAGAAAAGAGAATTTTCTGTCTTGCCTGTGTCTTTCCCACAAACTGCTAACAATTAGGTTGTTTTTTTGTGACCACCAGCAAGCTGGTATTTTCATAGGCTTGTCTGTTATTATTTCAGGTGGGATTTTGGGGGTTTTTTATGACAGGAATGCAGTGGGTCAGATGAACTGCCTGTACCTCTGGTTTGGAGCAAAATACAGTAGTTTCTTTCTAAAACTTCATTGAATAAGGAAGATAGCCCTCTTTCAAATTTCAAGGTTATTAGCCACTGTAGTGTTTTCAAATGCTAAGCATCTTTATGATTTGGGATTTAGGACATACATATGCATACTCTCAGTGCATATACAACTGAGTTTTAGCCATCTATGTTCTTGTAGTGAAAAATTCCGCACAAGTGTTTCAGTTTTGAACTCTGTTCTGTGTTCAGTCTGGTTTGGAGATAAACTTTTGTTTTCCTCATATTATAGTAGGAACTGCAGTCTCTTCGTCAGTGCGAGCACTCCTGTGTCAGGCAACATATCCTGTGTGATACGAGAATTCTTTTAGTTCTCAAAATAGCCTGCCGGCACTTGAATCTTCCTTAAATTTCACCTTGTAAATTATAACGTCTTTGAAGAAAGACTGTGGTAGTGTGTGGCTGCTTTGGGAAGGCAAGGAAGAGAGAGTAGGCCATTCAGTTCCCGCTGGTTGGCTGCGAACAGACCTGGAAGCAAATGCTCTAGAGCCATCCCTGCTGAAGCAGCCACTCTCCTGTTCCAGTGGGCATCTCGTGTCACTCTACCAGAAATCTGTTTTTGCGAGCAAGAGAATCATATTTTTTTATAACTTCTGATAACTCTTCCTAAGGACTGCACTTTTTTCATTCATGGCAAGAAATCCTTATGTTTTGAGGGTCTTATCACACTTGGGTATGAAACCAGGCTTATAGCCAAGAATGTGTTACCTTCTTTAGACACTTTGAGGCCTCATACATGGACAGAAAACCACATACCAGCAGGTGACAGAGACACTTCAAAATTTAGTGAAATGCAAGTTCAGATTTATCCGTTTGTCATTACATTTCCTAGGAGTTTCCAGATCTTTCTTTGGTATAAGCCTGTGTAGTTATTACAATAAAACTCATTCATAAACTTGCTTGCACTGAGATTGATTCCTTTTACAAACCAGTCCTAACTGGGAAAGCTGGTCGCCTTACTGCAGTTCCTTAGTTTCTTTAATTTGGATGCTCGTCAGAGTCTCCTGAAATTTGGTCATAATCCCAGGAAGGGTTTCATTGCCTTGAATACTAGCTTTTGTTCTGAGAAGAATAAACAGTTCCAGATTGGAATATTGCTTTCCTAGCGATTCCCATCCCCTTTGAAGTTTTGTGGGCTTTGGTTTTTGTTTTCTTCACTTTTTGTTTTCTTTGTTTTGGGGGGGAGTGTACGAGGGAGAGTGGGCTTCTTACCTCAGGGGCTTGCTACTGGTAGTTTTCTTTTTCTTATTGATTTCTGGCTAAGCTTAGTAGAGCAAAAAGAAGGTGTAGATTTTTTGATACTGGACTGCTCAGTGCAGTATGGTGAAGAGAAATCTTTTAATGCGAAAAAAATCTAGCTCCAAAATAGGAGCGCTACAGTAGTGTAAAGCACATGCTTTACTGAAAGTCTAGTGCCATTATCCTGTTCCCACCTGGAAGTGCTGAACTGCTCAACTGAGCTGCAGTGTCCCATTGGTTTTTATGCCATACTAACATGAGGAGGTACAACCCGCTTTTAATATTGGGGTTATATGGCCTTGTTGCTTCAGCACTGGCCGGACCAGTTCAGTCCCATTGAGGGACCTGGCCAAACAGTGCAGGTCCGTAGCAAGGGCAACCATCCTGCTACTATGGCACGAGACCTACCTTCTGCACAGCAACGCATTGTGCCATATGAATTTATCAGCTTAATCAGAGACATGTTCTTTCATGACGTTGCGTGATGCACACACGCATTTTAGCCTTACGCTAAGTAAGTGGACTACACTTAGAGTAGGCATGTCTACAGATATGCCGTGTGCCAATTCCTTTGTTAAACATCTAATGGTTAAAAGTTTGCCGTGGCTGATATTTTTAATTTTTAGAATGATCAAATAAATATTTTAGACTGTTCTTTAATTTTCACAGAATTTCTGTAGTTTATGGTACAGAGAAGAAGCACACAGAAACCAGGTTGCTTACTATTGTATTCCAAAAGCAACCCAAAGAATAAAGTCCTCTAAGGGCGTGCCTTCACTGCTATACTAAGCACCTAGACAGATTGTTGGGCACTGATGCTTTCTGGCATGAAACAGCCCTCATCTTTGCTAGTAAACTGTCTGAGCCTTCAAACCAAGAAGGCTGCTTGTAAACAGCTTATTGCTAACGGCATCTGAACGGTTCCAGCTGCCAAAGTGTGTTAGGAATTGTTTGGTTCAAGTGCTAGCTGAAATGATCCAGATGATCATATTATAGTACCAAAAAATGTTCCTGGGCAATGCTTGAAGTTAGTAGTACAGATAAATTTTCACTGTGTCTCAGCAGTGCACATTTTTCTTGCTCACATTCTAACGTGCGATAACTAGAGCCTTATGGAAGGCTAGGTCAGGTTCTACAATACTTGATCTGTCTTCTGTTTATATGGGAATAAGTCAGGAGTAACTCTGTCCCATGAAGATGACTACGAATGCAGCTCTAGAGTTTCAATTTTGGTAAATATCCTCATCTTCTTGGGAAGTATTTTGTTAGCCAGATGCCCAGTACCACATCTTTGACTATCTGTTCTTATAATTTGGGAACCCTAAACTGGGGATAAAATCTTGGAATGAATTTTTTTTAGTCACATGAATAGCACTTAGTTTTGTAAGGAGGTGGAGATTTGGACGTGGTGGGGGAAGTAAAACAAAAGGTGTGAAGTAAAAACACAGTGGGCGTGATGGAGATAGAGATTAAACACATCTGAAAACCTGCCTGAGTCCAGCCATGTTTTCCTTGACCCTCTGCAAGCTCTAAAGACTCCAGAATGACTGAGATGAAGGGCTCTTGCTAGAAGTTATCATGACAGTGGAGCCAGTTTAATTGGAACAGCCAATGTACAATCCCGTTCCCATTTCCTCTATAGCACTGAAAGAGTCAGTCAATCAGCGAGGCCCGGGTTCAATCTGGGCCTTCTCTGGTGTGTGATCTGTACAGTTAGGGCCTTTAGATAATTGTGGCAGACAGCCAATTCATCTTGAGACACTGGCTATAAGAGAAAAAAGAGGCTTTAAATGTCCATCTGGGTTTTGGAAAGTAGACGTTGCAAGATGTATCAGACCGCTACGTAATTAAGTAGGTCATCGGTGTCAATCCTCATAGCAGTTCAATTCCAGATGTGATCACCACATTATAATGAAAAGCTTGTGAAAAATATCATGCGTCTCTAACGGTGGAGAGTTTGTCAATTCTTTTTCAGTAGTTGTCTGGTTTTTAGTTTTGTTGTTTGATGGTTGTTGTTTCTGTGCAGTGGCAACGAGAAGGAGGGGGGAAGGCAGTCAATTGGCGAGCGGTCTCTCAACGACGAGCATCTGTTTGTACTGCGCGTAAGCTTGTGCTGTGGAATTTGTCCAAACCGTTGCCTGTTCATATTTTTAAATCTGGACTCAGAAGACAATTTCTGCTTTGGGGAAGAGGTTACTTTCTTTTATTTGTACTTTATTTTTTAATCATTGTCCCCTTTTGTTAAATCGTGTCTGGAGAATTTTGAATACGTATACCTGCAAAATCATTTCATTCCCATGTAGCTCATCTTCATACCTAGGTACAGATATTTTGCCAATTTACCTTGAGAAAAAGTTTGGTGAGTTATGTACAAAAAAAATCCCAAAACAAACAAAAAAAGACAACAAAAAAACAACCACTAAAACCAATTCAGTGAGAGTTTTATACGTTGAAGGAGTTTTTATACATGCCGCATAGGCATATCTATTAACTTACTTTCAATGTGATGATCTTTTTTTTTTTTTTCTCAATCCAGTTTCTTTTCCTGACCTAAATTCTCCCAGAAGGAGAGTAGTAGTAACGTAATGGTTTCCAACTCCAGATACTTCTTGTCAAAGAGGAGTAGTCAGATTTTGGTAAGAAAGAATAAAAGACAGATTCCGTACTGAGAACAAACATTACAACTCACCACAAAATTTATTTTTAAGGTAGTTACTGCCAGTTGTTCATACTGTTCATACAGTTGCTACATGGAACTGTAGAAGCCTGTTGGCAAAAATCAACTTGCCGTACTGTTACCTTTGTCATTGACTAAAGAGAGGAAGAAAATCCCTAATGATGTTTTCCTTGGTTGCTTTCCTTCGCAAATAAAATGACTCCCTCTAGCAATGAGTATTTTTACAAAGCTACTTACAACATAGTAGGAAGTATTAATAATGAAATTAAATTATTAAATATCCATTACGGAAAAACAACATAAATGTTTCATAGCCATATTTGTGATATAGCATTTGCAGGTGTAATTTCAGTAACTAATGAATGCAATTATAACCTGGACATTTAGGTAATTTAAATGTGAAGATAATTGGATAATTGCTTCTTCTAGTAAATTAATATTAACAAGGAAGTCTTGTAGAGGAAGAAAATGTAACTTGGAAACTTTTGATGTTCTTGCAAGTGATAGTTCTCTATGAGTAAAACATTATAATGAATTTTGCTTTTCATCATTTAATTATGTTTTGACGTAACTTCAGTGTCTTCTTTGTACTGAATAAGAGAGAGAGGTACTGGCATGATCTAAACACAAGATTTATAATTAAATGGGGATATTTAAACTGGTCTTTTTGAGACTGTTAGAGGGATGTTTCTGGTAACTATGTTGCTTAAAGGGGTTTTTTTGCTTGTTTTAGGATATTGTTTTCTGTTGTTAGAGAAAATAATTCTAGACATTTTTGAGAGAGACTTTTCATTCACAGTTCTGCTTCCTGCTTGGAAGTTGTCACGCTTGATTAATGTCAAAAATAGGAACTGAACATTCATTTCTCTTGGGTTTTTTCCCTTCCAAGTTTTAATTCTACAGCAATGATTTTTTCAAATCTTGGAAAAAAAAAACAGTGAAAAATACAGCAAAGAGAGACAACAGTTGACTCTGTTCTGGCTATCAGCATTAATAGGGAACTAACTTGACTTGTTGGTCCTAGTATGAGAAAGATGTGTGTGACCATGAGAAAAAAACATCCAACAAAGCAATTTTTCATGCATTTCCATTTACCAGTGGTGCTAGTACACTTCCTTTGGTTTCTAGCAGTCAATATGGTTGAGTTGGTAGAATTAAGGAGAGGCAAGTCACCTCTCACAACCTCATCCTTCTTGATAATAGGAATAAAGACCTGGAAACTGTTAAATAGATGAAACAAAGTACTAAAAAAATAAATCACTTTAAGTCTCACATTTTCTGGTAAAGTACATAAAAGCTCTATTTAATAACATTAACAAGTATTGTATTTGCCAAGAAAAATGTGATTTAATTCATTTTTTGTATTCTGTTGGGTATAAGCTGATAGGAGATTCCCCAGATAATGTCCTTCCCTTTTGTGAATCTTGAGTCCTCAAGAAGTCTTACGTGGAAGAAAAAAAAAGGTAGGGGACAGCTGGGTCGTTCAGGCTGCCGGAAACACGGCGTGAGCTGTATTCTATAGAGGTAAACTGTTATCTAACAACTGAAAACATAGGAAGTTTCACTGATACTATGACATAATCACAAAAGGCGTATTTTTCTGCACACACAGTCTGTTGCAAAATCAGTTGTGCCTCATTTGGCATCTGGATTGTAGAGATTTTCTAGTTGGCAAAACAGTGGAGGTAAGATTAAAAGTTGTCTACAGTGTTCCTGCCACAGTATACGTATCTGCTTGGAAGGTTACGTATAATTTTGAACATATTCTCCACCTTTTAACAAAACTAAAAGCTTTCTCTTTGAGTTTTATCTTCTTCCAGAGATTTTCCATCTGCTCTGTGTTTCACAGTGTACATGTGTTAATGCTACACTGCAGGTAAAACAGAAACGATTTTCTTAAAAGTTACATCTCAATTACTGGAAATACATTGCCCATGTTTTAAAGTGCTCCGTTCTGGATCACATATTGCTTTTCAAAAAGCTGAGCACATTAATAATAATGATGAGACCTAACCAAAATTGTCCCTGGTTTGATTGAGGAGTTGGACAAGATGTCATCCCAAGGTTCCTTCATTCCATCCTACACCGTTCAGTGATTCAGTTCGCTGGAAATCCAAAACAATGGTGCCCAAAATTGCACTTATTGCTCTGCAGCCGGTCACTGGCTGTTGCTTAGTGAGGATTTTGATGATCAAGCTCTTGATACCATGCCAGCTAAAATCAGAATTTCAAGGACGTACGAAAAAAATGGCAAGAAAAAAAGGAATTAATCTCCATTAAAAATGGATTTTAAAAAGAAACTTGAAGGGCACATCTTGGGGAAAAAAATAGATGTTTTGAATAATTTATAGTCTCTCAAATATTAAACAGGACCAGTCTTGAGCAGTGTCTGTTTTGTGGTTTGAATGTGATTTTACAACTGCCAGCAGACATTTTTTTTTTTTTAATTTTAATTTTTACACGGGCAACTTTTAATCAAGGGGGTGTACTCAGACACTCCCATACTGCTGTATTAATGGTCGTTATCAAGATACCTGAGACTGTCCAGAGAACAGAAAGCGTGTTGGTGTGCGATTCGTAGTGTGCTTCCAAAACACATCTTCCACGAAAAGCAGTGTATTTGAGTCAGTGGGAGCGAACAAGTGGAAGGGTTCATTTGAACTGCCATTGAATTTTCCACTCCTTATTGAGTTCACGTTCCTGCCTACCTGAGCAAAGGCTATTGATCAAAACTCCATGAAAGTTGAAGGAGACAAAGCAGTCAGTGGCTGTAAGAAAGGACTGCTTTCCTTCCTTAAGTCTTATGGCAGAGTTCATGGATCAATGGACTATCCGATCAGTAGATTATCTAATTTCCCTAAGTGGCGGAGCATTGAGTGCTTACTGCGTGAACCTTAGATCACTGACAGAGCACAAAGGCAGATCTTTGCAGGAGAAGATAAAATCATTGGTACAGAGCATCTCTCAGACGTGTCCCAAAAGATAAGCTATGTGAATTGAGGGGACAGTAAATCTCCTTTTCAGTGTTCGTCAAAGAGTTGTCCATCGTCCCCCCCCATCTCTGTCCCCGAGAGGAGAGGCAAGAACAAGCGTCGTGTGGGATTCAGGGTTTAGGAGGGAGGTAAGGATTTCATGAACCCATAGCAGCTGCTGATGCAGGTGAAGCATTGTAAGGTCACTATTGTACTTAAAGGTTAGTGCCTCATAAAGCAAAGAACAAACAGAGCATGAAAAGTCATTCAGAGCTACAGGTTTTGGAGCCTCATTTCTCCCTCCCTCCCATGGGCTGTATTGTTTGTTTACTTGTTTTTCCCTACCAAAAGCAAGCGCTGACTCAATGAGGTTTATCTTGCTGGATGGGAGATCTCCTGAAGGGCAAGTGAAATTTTGATGCTGCAGTCCTGGGTGACTTTCTGGCTTACCTTGAGAATTGATAATTATTTTCCCAATCCGTGTGGTAGTACCGCGGACTTCACCTGTTTGCTTAGAGATTAATACAGGATATTTATTATTTAGCCTAATTTTAAATCTTTTCTTAATTACGTACTGCAGTAGCGTAAGAAACGTAACAAAAGCTTTCATAAACAGCCAAAAATGGTAATTCTAAGATGTGTGCATACATGTGACATACTTCATGCATCACTATTGAGAAGTGTTAAGCACTTACCTGAAGGAGGAAATTGAAAAAGTGTTTCTACTGCTGTCATTTTTTTATTTCTTTGGTTTGGTGGCAAAATACGGTTTGACTATTGAAATATTAATTCACTCCAAGAAATACGGAGCCCGCCCTATGTCCAGTGAGAATATCACTTAGGAAACCCTCTTCTAAAATGGAATGTTACGGAATGGATGAAAGTAAAGCTTCATTTCCATAAGTGTTTGCTTAACTTTAAGTCCCAGAAGTAAGCACTTGAAAAATAAGTGTGTGCTTAAACACCTGATTTGAAAGTAGGTTGCTGGGTACCAAGTCCTGATACCTTGATGATGCAGACAAAAGCAGAACAATGTAGACAAGGATGACAGTGCTGTCTTCTTTTTTTTTTTAAGACTGATGCAAAAGAGCTTTTAGTTAGCCAAATACTCTGTACAGTATTAGTCACTTAAAATGAGGCAATAAATTAAAAATAGCTGGAATAGTAGAAAATAAACCACAATTATTTCTTTGCAGGGAGTTCCATTAAAGAGATTAAGGGCAGATTACCACTCTTTACTATGGCATAAATCACAGGTGTTTTTTGCAGAAGTCATACTGATTTTAATATATTTTCTATAAATAAAGATTTTCTATAATTATTTTTTTTTACTCCATAATGAGGCATACTTCATAGAGAGCTACACCTCTGACGGGAAAAAATCCAGAAGCTGCCATATGAAATTGATAGCAATAGTTTTAAATTTTATTAATAATTAATTAATAGTGTTTCAGCAGAATACTACCGATGAGAGAGTATTTTTGAACAATCACGTGGATTTCGGAGTAATTCTTACAAGTGCATATAAAAATACCCTAGAATATCTGTAGGATGACTATTCTTTTTCCTTCCTCATAGTATAATGCAAAATAAACGTATAAAACGCATATACATTAACAGAAAAAGAACAACGTGAGTGTGAGTATTTTACTTTAAACTTGAATTATAATTCTCAGAATCTATGGCATGGCTGCAAACAACTCCCCCAAATGACATCTCTCATGCATTTTATTTGGCTTGCCGTCAATTAATTTTCATCCTTCTTAGAATAAATTGCTGCCATTTGAGTAAATGTTATTTTCCGATTCCTTATATTCCTCTTTCAGTTAGGTACAGTGTTCTCTACTTCCTTGGTTTTGGGAAGCAGTTTGTCCTAGGGGACTGACTATATAGGTTGTAGCCACCGAAGCCCTGAAGTTTCAGTCATGGTTATTTTAAGTGTCTTTTTTGGCCTTGGTCAAGTGGTATGCTTTTTCTCCTCGACTTGTACATTATTGCAACGAGTAATGTTTTAAGAAGGGTCACCTTTTTACCTGCTTTAATCTCCGGAATGCTAGCTAATGGCAGGCTTTTTGTATGATTGGGCGTATTGTCCGTTCTAACTTTGGCGTTGGTGTCTGAAGAGGCTCCTTTTGCACTGTGCTTTCATGTTCAAATAGCGTCTTATACTCTCCATTTTCTATTTGTCGGTGAGTTATAAATCAGGCTTCAGATCACAGGTTTTTGTAAGCTGCAAATCTTCTAGTAAAGATCAATCAGAAATTAATTTAGATTTCTGAAACTGTCTGCAGTGGTATGTTAAGAAAATAACATTGGTTTATATTAGATTTTTTTAGCTCATTCTTTAATTTTTTAACATACCAAAACCAGCGAGGATGACTTTTTAAACGATTCTTTACTGGTGTTGGCAGTACATCCAGCATCATTGCCGCCTGACCTTTTCTATAGCTTGCGGCTCTTCCCACCTGAGACAACTCAGTGTGCTCTGACATTTGCCAAGCTGCAAAAAGCTCTCGGAATTTTGCTGTCCGTCTCCTGGGTGAAGCCACTAAGGCATCTCTCTATTCTGCTAGGTAGTGCCCAGCCAGCTCGACAACAGACAAATGTCAAGAGGCTTAAGAATAGCAAAGAGCCTGTTGGGGGGACCACGTTATGGTGCAAGAATCAGAAATTTATCTCGAGTCACACTGAATTTCAGTTGTGGAGCACAGATAACCTACAGCTTTAGCTATGTGAGCTAAAATAAAGGGTGGACAATGAAACCTGCCAAAACGTATTTCGTTGCAGTGCATTAAGGAAAGTGGATGAGAAGTGGTTAGGAATATGGGACACCCAGGCTGAAGATTTTAAAACTACTTCCTTACCTAGGGTTGGGCTTTTAGACAATTTCAAAGCAAGTAATTTAAATGCCCTCATTTTCAAAACCATTTACTAGCTGCTTGCCTTATTAACATAAGTAGGAAGTTTAGGTGTTTGCCAAATCTGAAAATCAAGTTGTTTTTACTAAGGATTTCTTAAGCCTAGCTTCATTTTACCTCCATAAATTTTTGAGATAATACTTAGGCACACCTAGATGTGAGAAGTGGTCCTGAATTTTATTGCCCTGTCCCTAACAAGCTTCCTCTGTGACCTTCTTTTGCTTGGTGTGGCCTGTCTTTTCAGAAGAGTGTTTCGATAATGCGGTTCTCATCGGCCAACACGAGATCATGCCAAACACTTGGCAGTAGAGTTCTTACAGAGGGGGCTAGAAGGATCCCAAGCAACACATCCAAAACCGGATCCCTTATCGTATTTGTTCTGATATACCCTGTGAGTTATAGTGATAACCCTACAGTCCTGTTTTCAACACCTTAACGAAGTTGTTGAAATACTTTGTTAGAATACAATGGGAATTGCCACAGGAGTGCAAATAGTATAAATATTAAAATTACATTTTTCTGTCACATGTATTACTAATGTTTATTTTCCAAAATAATGACAGTGAGTCTTACCTAAATTACTGGGTTTGGCTATAATTTGTAGATTAGAGATTCATGTATAGCAATTCAAGATAAGATGATTGTGTTCACTTTACCACTTCCGACAGCTCTGGAGCGACTTCGAGATAATTACTCTAGTATTATTATAAAATGTGTAATTTCTTGAGGTCCTGCTTCTGAAGTGATAAGAATAATTAAGTAATAGAGGTTATGGATGTAATGAAACAATCACCTTTCATTTGCTCATGTGCTCATTTCTTTAAAAACCATTTTTCCATCTCCTGTCCCCTGTCCTCAGGGATATAATTATAGCAACAATATTCCTCCAGAGTTATATTTATACTCTTATCAAATTCCCCATTTTTAAGTGCTACCAATATAAAGAGGCTGTGAGGAGCCTATTAATAGCACATTATAGCAAGTGATGTCCTTTCCTTACTTTTTCCTAAGAAAAAGTGACTCAACAGCCCTTATTTTCAGGTCAGGTATTTTCTTTCTGTAATAAAGTTCACCGGTGTTGAGATCATCAAGAATTCTTTCAGCGGGGGAAAAGTTCTGACCTATGGCTAAAAAACATTTACAAAGGAATTGAGCCCAACGTGTGGGTTATTTAAAGGAAAATTGTCGACTTTTGCTGGCTTACATGCCCAAAGAAGAGTTTAGTATCAAATAAAATGCTACTCTTTGAGTGGAACAACCTCTTTCTCTGCTCCTCAGAACCAGGCAGTGCGGACAGAGTGCATCCCAGTAGAATTCATCTCTCAGTTGTACTTTAATTAAGTGTTGCAAGAATCATTGAAAAAAATATAGAAAACATTTACAGTTCTGAGGAGGTAGGGTTGTAAGATATACTACTGGTGTTACCAAGTAAACTGCTATTTTAACAACAATTCCAACCAGGAACGTCGAAATATGAGGGAGTGACGCACAGCAAACAGCAGATTTCCACAGCTCGTGTGCTTCCTCTTTCCCATGGATTTGTGGTGGACTGAAATGAATGTACTCACTGAATTTTTTTTTCATATCTGTAACATACAGATGGGCATAAACTTGTTGATTCTTTTATGTCCAATGCTCTCTGACCAGGTTCTTTCAGATATTCGACATGTGGAGAATGTCACGTTTCATATCAAATTTACTTATTTAAAGATACTCGATGTTACACAGGATTTCTCATTTAGCTGAGTGATAGTATATGGGATAACGCAGTATAAACGTAAGTTACACTTAACAAAATATGTATAGCAGTTGCAATGTACAGTTCAATCACAATACCACATGATTCTCTTTACCAGTCTCTATAACACGCTCGCCGTCACAATGCTGGGCACCCCAAATCAACGTGGGTGGAAACCAGCTCAAACCCATCGCTGTCTTCAAAATTATTTTGATAGTTGTTCCATTTTTATACTCTATGTTGTGCTGAGCCAAGTATTCACTTTCCCTACGCTGGTGTGGCTAAAGGGAGACGTTCTCCCTCTTTTAATGAACTCAGGGAGAAACATTTACGCCACCAGTCAATCCACTCAACTGTTGAAAGCTGTTTATCTAAAACAAGGGCTACCTTCCCTCTTTGTGTTGAGATAAAATCAGCTTCTTTACAACAGCTGTGGTCAGTCACACTCTGCATTATTCCCTAAGTTTCAGGGGAAAATTGCCCTTGCCCACCTCCACTGAGCCTTCTTCGATTTTGGAGGTTTATTGCTCAGTCGCAAGCTTCTAATTTCTTTGAGTGCAGCTCTAATATTCCAAGTCTGGATGTACAGAGATGATGCATTCAAACTTATAGCTCCATGGCTTAGCACATTAGCATTTCCCACCTCTTTATTATTAAGGGTTTTGTTTGTTTGCTAGTTTATTTCTAAACACATAATTTTACAATATTTATTTATGTAGTGGCACGTTTACGTTGAGCTAGTTGTGTAAGTTGAAAAGTTCTTTCATTCTCCTGAAAGCTGCCATGAAAAAAACTGTTATCCTAAGCAAAAGATTACATTCCTACTCTTTTCATTGATATTTAATATTAATATTGACTAAAAGAACAGTGTGTTTTAGTTGTTAATCAAAAACGCTTATTTGGAAAAAAAAAAGATTGGCGTTTCAGCTGCTTACGTACAATTTTGCAGGGGTGGTTTCAACTGGTTTGTAATTAGTATGATTTTTGATTTTTATTTTATAACTTCTTCTGTTCTTTTTATTGTTGTCATTGTACAAGCCAAAGTTTATACTGCTGTATCATCTAGATAGAGCAGTCTTGGCTCTAAATCAGCTGTCTTGAATACTTATAACAGTGTAATTATGGCAAGACCGGGTTCCTTGTGTGGTACCGGCATAGGCATTTGTGCAGCCCAGAGAGCTCTTGTAGCTCTCACGGATCTCTCTGCTGATGGCAGCAGGTTTCGGTACCCTGTTACCTGTGTGAAACTAGAGGATGCGTCGTTACACAGCTGCAAATTACCCTTACTGGAATGCAACAGAAATCCGATGGATTTATTATGTGCCTATGCTCCAAGCAAAACATTTGTTTAAACTTCTAAGTGTGTGATACCTATTTCTTTCTAATAATGGCTTCTTTTGGGACAATGTAGAAAGGATAGCCAATGATCATTACAGGGTTGGTCAGTGCCAGCGCTGATGGCCGATTTGACAGCTAATGAACCAATATGATGTTGAAAGTCCATAATGTTCCAGTGAGCCAGTCATTAAATGCAGTAATGGAAGTTTTTTGAAGGGATTATTACTGTTCTAAGCTATATTTAGTGATTTGTAGCAGACATTTCCTTCTTGATATTTGCATTATGAAGCAACTAATTTGGAAATGCGGTAATTCCTGTGTGTTTAGCAAGCAAATTTCCACCACTTACAAAGCCAGGCATACTGTGTTACACTAGCTGAGGAATTGTTATCAACTAAGCCAACAGAATACTTGCCATGCTTTTCCTGGTGATATATCAACTTTTTTATTATTTCTTTACATTGATGGCCACAGAGGGTTATGATCCATTTCTACACTGCTTAATCTCAATTTAAATGAAGTTGTGAATTATATTTGAGAATTTGAAAAAGGGAGTCTAACAGCAGAGGTTTGATAACCCTGGGGCCTCAAATGCTACTTTCACTTTCATGCTGACCTCGAGTAACACTTGATTACATTCCTGGAGGATTAGGCTGAAAGCACACAAAGCTTAAAATCAACGCAGGGCTAAAGAGGAATTCAGACTGACTCTCCATCTCTCTACAAAGCTACTATATTCACTCACTGCCTCCAATCCTGTTTTCACTCAGTTTATCAGGAAAACAACTTCAGGGAAGCAATTCCTCATAGCTGAAACATCAATCTACAGATTGATTAACCCCCTCTTCCAGAATCTCTTGACCTTATCTTCAGTACAGAGTAGCATCATGCTAAAACACGTCTGTAAAGTTAAGCTAGCTCACATAACGCTGCCCAGAACTTTGTGATCATTGTAGACAAGGACAGGCTACATCAGTCAAAGTTAATCTGAACTTGGACCAGAGTTTTGTCATCATTCAGCTCACCCAGTGTAAAATGTGGTTCTTTGTCTGCCTCAGGTACATGAAAGTGGTCAGCCTCGTGGTAGCTTACTTGGTTCTTCACAGCTCGTCTAACATAGTAAAACTCTGTAGTAAGGCAAAAGCCTAGAGAATTTTGTCTTTCCTCAGGGAGGTTGCTTGATTTCAGTGTTTTGATTTCTACATCTTTAAATCAGTCTAAAAATAACAACGAAAAAAAAATTTCTTTCCATTTATTCTTCAATAGTTTTTTTTTTCAAAATTCCCCTGTCTTCTACATAGTCTGCGTATTTATTTGACCACCATTTGTTGCAGCATCGAAGCTCTCTACCGTAATTAGTTAATGCACATTCTTACAAATGGAAGAACTGGGGCATAGAAAAGCTAGGGCCTAGATTGTCAAAGGTGTTTAGTGACCTCATTCTCATTGATTCAATACCCGTAAGTGACTGTAGGGGAGTGAGATATCTAGGGTATCTATAAAAATCTGGACGAAGTAATTTAAAGAAAAGCATGCAGGAAGCATGTGGGGCAACGGCATATTAAGTTTAGGCCCTTAACCTTGAGGACCATGCATTTCTTTTACCACTAGACTCACTTACTAATACTTGAAGTTGAATTACAGTTGTTACTCTTCAGTCAAATGGAAAGTTTTTATATTGATGTTTTAGAAGACTGAAGAATATTGTAATTTTTGGTTTTTGACAAAACATCTTGTATTTTGGTTTAAGCTTTGTTTCCGGTTGTGGTCCCGAGAACAGAATTTCTTTGTTCTTGTTACATGTGCTACTAAAAAGGGCTTCAAGGTACAGCTTTTATTCTTAAATTTATCCTGAAGTTTATATAGCCACATTATTAGTCACTATATCAGATTGACGTCGATGGTGGCCTATTCAAAATATTTCAAAAGGCTTCATTCAACCTAGAAATATGAAATGTATTGAGTTATAAAATAAAAGCCTCAATGACTACAGATTTAATGGCTGCCTTAAATAGTTACATGATTTTCTTCCAGCATTCTATTATGATGAAGCATCCATTTTAAATACTGGGGAAATTCAATGTTACTAACACAGTTCTTTAAAGACTACTGCGTAAAGGCTTGGCAATGAGTTTTGTCATCTCGAGATTAAGAGTATGTATTTTGTCGAGTTTCTATTTTGTCATTTCTATTTTACTTCAAAGATGGGGCTAACTGCCTTTCATGTGGTGGTGTCTTGCGATACACAGTCCTAAACATGTATTTCCACACTAAGATGATGTCTTCCTTTCCAAAATGCTCCTCATTTAACCACCACACCTTAAAAAAAAGTCTGTTCCCGCCTCTTAAATAAAATAGTCGTAACAGTATGAATCAGATAAACTATAGAAGCATGCATAAAACAACAGTTAAGAAGGATAGCCTTTGGGTTATGAAGAATCATAAGAAGCAGAGAAATGGGAAATGAAGATTTAAAACCGGAGAGGAAGCAGTAGGGAAACAGGTATCTATTAATCAAGTAATAACCAAAGTTTCACCTATTGTGAAACTGGTTTTGGGCAATTAATGCAGAATCTAAATGAGAGTGAATTAAAAACGTATAGAAAGGTATAGAAATAGGAGGGCAAATATAATACGAAGAGGTGTTTGTGTGTGCGATAGCGATAGAGAGAGAAAGTGGGAGAGAGAGGTTTTCTTTCATTTGGTGGAAGAGTTGAGAACAATCTAATAATACAGTATGCTTCAATTTCTGCCACTTTGTAATTTTCTGTATTTTGAAATTGGTCACCAGAGTCCAGTTTTAATCACTTAGCCGTTAGAAGAGTGTTGATAATTTCTGTGAAGTTTTGGGGGGTTGATTCTCTTTGGGTTTGTACTTTTCTAGGCATAGTTACCTAAAGGCTTCCCTTATCTAAGCTAAGACCATGTGATTTTGTTGAAAGACCAATCCAACTGCAAGGTAAATATTGAGATTTAAGGGTCCTGGCAGATTTTTTCCAAGTCTTTCACACAGCACTAGTGAATGGAATGCGAAGTCATTGTATATCTTGCAGCCTTTCAGCTTCATAAGCACTGTAAATAATGCTTACTCAATCGCTAAATAGGCAGGTTAAATATTAGCCTAGTATGGAAAGGACAGGTATCCTTTCCTCATCAAGGCAACATAAACAATTTTTTCTTTCAGTGTAGCGAATACACGTTAATTTTATGTACCCATCTTTTGTAACTGAAGAGGAGATCCGGTTAGATGTCTATATCCACAACTCTGAGTGCTGGGAATTCACCTGAAGACTGTGTATAACCTTTTGTCTGCGGCTGTCAAAGTTTGTATATGGGTTATGCCCTCCCGTTGTTGTTCACGTCTCTGAAACCTGAGCTGTGATGCACTGTTTCCAGCTGGGGCCTTATTCCTGGGTAAAGTACAGTTTACTTGGGATCCACAGTAAATACAATCTTTAAGCTTTGAAACACTTTGTCAGAAAACAGTATTTTCAGCATTGCAAGCGTGATTAATTAGTAGCCATCTATAATTTCCAAGTCATGGACCTCCAAACTTGCACATAATAAGCTGTGTGCTCCCTGTACGTCTACCAATTAGACAGAAGAATATTAAAATGGTAAGATATGAAGGCTGTTTAATTTTACCTTGTACAATCAAAAGGGTTGTAGTTTCCAGAGAGCACACAAGGGGCTTAATAACAGTTACCCGTGAGCAGATATTGTCCATCAGCTATCGACTGATACAAAATACAGAAGCCAGCCACATTCTTTCAATACATAATATTTGAAATACCACTGTATGCAATTATTGAGGGAAAGTTTTGTATCATCCAAGTTAGAGACTAAAATTTGTGATTTACTTAAATCTAGCATCATATATGACCAGTCTCATTATTTTAAAGATAAAGGCCAGCTTCTCTTTCTGTCATTCGTCTGTAGCTAGATTTACATACACACATGGAGGTGGCTTGAGGTCGCTACAATTACCGCTAGTGACTTCAGTTTTCTGTGAGATCACAGAATAGAATCATAGAATCGTTTAGGTTGGAAAAGTCCTTTAGATCATCAAGTCCAACCATAAACCTAACACTGCCAAGTCCACCACTAAACCATGTCCCTAAGTGTCTCATCCACACGTCTTTTAAATACCTCCAGGGATGGTGACTCCACCACCTCCCTGGGCAGCCTCTTCCAGTGTCTGACAACTCTTCCACTGAAGAAATTTTTCCTAATATCCAGCCTAAACCTCCCCTGGCGCAACTTGAGGCAGATTCCTCTTGTCGCATCACTTGTCACTTGGGAGAAGAGACCAACACCCACCTCACCACAACCCCCTTTCAGGCAGTTGTAGAGAGCGATGAGGTCTCCCCTCAGCCTCGTCTTCTCCAGACTGAACAACCCCAGCTCCCTCAGCCGCTCCTCAGCAGACTTGTGCTCCAGACCCCTCACCAGCTTCGTCACCCTTCTCTGGACACGCTCCAGCACCTCAATGTCCTTCTTGGAGTGAGGGGCCCAAAACCGAACACAGCATTCGAGGTGCGGCCTCACCAGCGCCGAGTACAGGGGCACGATCCCCTCCCTGCTCCTGCTGCCCACACTGTTTCTGATCCAGGCCAGGATGCCGTTGGCCTTCTTGGCCACCTGGGCACACTGCTGGCTCATCTTCAGCCGGCTGTTGACCACCCCCAGGTCCTTTTCTGCGGGGCAGCTTTCCAGCCACTCGTCCCCAAGCCTGTAGCGTTGCATGGGGTTGTTGTGACCCAAGTGCAGGACCCGGCACTTGGCCTTGTTGAACCTCATCCAATTGGCCTGGGCCCATGGATCCAGCCTGTCCAGATCCCTCTGCAGAGCCTTCCGCCCTCCAGCAGATCAACACTCCCGCCCAACTCGGTGTTGTCTGCAAACTTACTGAGGGAGCACTCAATCCCCACGTCCAGATCATTGACAAAGATATTAAACAAGACCGGCCCCAGTACCAAGCCCTGGGGAACACCACTTGTGACCGCCCGCCAACTGGATTTAACTCTGTTCACCACAACCCTTTGGGCCCGGCCGTCCAGCCAGTTTTTTACCCCGCGAAGAGTACGCCCATCCAAGCCATGAGCAGTCAGTTTCTCCATAAGAATGCTGTGGGAAATGGTGTCAAAAGCTTTACTAAAATCTAGTTAGACTACATCCACAGCTTTTCCCTCATCCACTGAGCGGGTCACCTGGTCATAGAAGGAGATCAGGTTAGTCAGGCAGGACCTGCCTTTCATAAACCCATGCTGACTGGGCCTGATTGCCTGGTTGTTCTGTACATGCTGTGTGACAGCACTCAAGGTGATCTGCTCCATAATCTTCCCCGGCACTCAGGTCAGGCTGACAGGCCTGTAGGTCCCTGGGTACTCCTTCCAGCCCTTCTTGTAGATGGGCATCCCATTTGCTAATCTCCAGTCCGCTGGGACCTCCCCGGTTAGCCAGGACTACTGATCGATGATGGAAAGTGTCTTGGTGAGCACTTCCGCCAGCTCCCTCAGTACCCTTGGGTGGATCCCATCCGGCCCCATAGACTTGTGGGTGTCTAAGTGGCGTAGCAGGTTGCTAACCATTTCCCCTTGGATTGTGGGGTCTTCCTTCTGCTCCCCATCCCTGTCTTCCAGCTCAGGGGGCTGGGTACCCGGAGAACAACCGGTCTCAGTTGATCCAGGCAGCCAGGAAAACCAGCACAGATTATTTCATTTTCTGTTGTCTCTCTACTAACAGATCATTTATTTAGGATAAGCGGGTGGGGAGTCAGGAAAAAGGTGGAGAATAAAAAGTCAAATTCATGAGAACTATTCTCCTCAAGCTTCTTTTGTAGGCCTTGGCCATCATGTGAGTGCAACTAAGGACAGTACTTGTTTGGTGGAATGCAGGTATATAGCTATATAAAGATATACAACTATTGTCTCCTGAAAGCTACCGCGTAATAAAGAATTGTCTCTGCTAAGTGTGTATCTTTAAATCTGTCTTATGAGAAGTGCTAACCTTTCAGTGAGCCTATAACATCCCAGTAAACACATTACTTTTGTCAGTAGCTTTGCAGGGATTGGAAACAACATAGTTAACACCTCCAAAATAGACCATTTTACCCTAGGTGTATGTTAAGGGAACAAGATTGAATTACTTCAATGTAAAAGAACATTTGCAATTATATGGCATTATTATTATGATTTTTTTTAGAGGCAGTTGAAGAAATTATTATTTTAGTGGGCTTTATTGTTGCACTTACAGTACAGGCCCCCAGATATCATAATACTAAATGCATAAAATAAAGTTTCTCTTCTCAGTCAATGAAACAGCATTTTTCATCTTCTTTTGGGAAAAAAGTAGACTTCAGGAAAGATCTCTGACAGCGTTGAAGTATCTGTGTTTTTGAGATAGCCTGCTGTATACTTTTAAGGAGAGTAGGAATATAACTTAGTGCCCAGCAGAGCCTGCTTGATTTCCGATAGCTCCAGGCGGAATGGAGAAAGTCTGGCTTAACTGCTACTGGCTGTACATGCCTCTGTGGCAGGTGGGAATGTTCTCTCTCTTGTTGAACACCAGTGGTAGGTGAACTGGAAACGGAGAATGAGCCCTGTTTTTTATGGTATTTTCATTCTTTTTACTGAATGAGCAATTTGCTTTTATTTGTGTTTTCACTCTGCAGCAAAATTTCCTGGTTAGTTTGGCATACGGAATAATACGTCACTTCAAGTGTGACTATTTAAGGTTTTCTACTGCTTTGTAGACAGAATACGGGACAAAGTCACCAGTCCGTTTCAGCAGCTTTGTGCCAGCCTGGTGGCACAAAGCAGCCATGAACGGGACTTAACAGACCGGTCAAATGGGGTTTATGGCCTCTTTGGGCTGTTGGAATATTGCAAAACAGCTGGAGTGCATTGCTGATGTATCTGGCCCTAAATTGCTTGTATGGTATGAAATATTGTTGTACGACTATCCCACGGAGATCCTCTTAAAACTGCATTCATCTAGTGATTTTGCACCAGCAAACTTGTGCTTTAAATGAGGGCACCTGGTATGTACCACATTCAGTAGCTTTCACGTTAGTAGACCTGATGTACTTCAAAAGTGATGCTAAATGCCATCGTTAACCTCCTTTCAGTTGAAAGGATAACTGACTGAGACATCAGATGCATCCATGCTATCGTAGTACAGATCAGGCATGCACTTTCAAAGTGAATTGCCAGCCGTTGCTCTTCCTGCCTTCTGGTTCATACCATGAAACCATTCTGGAGCACACATCTAATGCCTTTTGGATGAAGCGAAGCAGAAAGCTGAGCAGTGGGAGCAGCCCTACTGCATCCCAACAACTAAGGAGCATTCAGTCCGCAGGACTAGGCTACAGATCATCCAAAATACCGAGCCCTGCCTGTCCCCCCCGAAATGGTGGACTTCAGGTCCATTACCATTAACCGTTTCACTCCAGGTCTGCTCTTACTTGGGCTCCACTACTTGCTGATGGAGACAGGGAGAGGTAAGGGATGTGTCCGTGCTACTGTACGCCTAGGAGCGATTCTAGGTTTCCTGAAATTAATCAAGTCCTTGCCGTAACTTCTGGATGCTTGAGATAGGATTTTAGCCCTTCGAGGAACTCGGGTTGAATTCCTTCCTCTATATGATAACACAACTGAAGTTTTTCATAGCTTTTCCCTTCTGCAACTTTATTTTTTTAACAACTGTATTGTAACAACACATTCCAACTCCAGCTGCTCTCTTCAAGGACTGTTTCTACGTTCTGTGGATCTAGAGTTCTCAAAGTCTGCACGTACACACTAGTGCGTGCACTCACACTCTCCCTCCTCCCGAAGAATCATGAGTTGAGACAACAGATTACTGAGGTTATTATCTATATACTGAGGCAATAGAGAATATTGCCTTTACCACAGCCATGCCAACGTAAAGCCGGTGTAGGGACAGTCTTTGCGTAGGTAACTCTCAAGCAATTTCGTATTTAGTAACTATCAAGACAAACCTTTTCTGTTTCATATTTCCCAAATACTTACTACTAAGGGTCATACGCTCAAGGCACATCTTTGGGGCAGATTCACGGTGATGAGCGTTAACTATTTATCTCCCTAATGCAGCGCTTCCACTTGTTTTTGTCATTCATCTGGTATTAGGGGAGGTTGAGCCAGAGGTGAAATGTCCCACTGTAGAGAAAGCATGGTGTTTTCCAACGCGACATTAGAAGAAAAAGAAATGCTGAAGATGGATTGAATCAATTAGAGGAAAAGAGAATATGCTGACTTAAGTGCATAAACCACAAGTTTACTATTGTTGCCCTATGTACTTATATTTTAATTACCATCAGCTCAAGCCAGCGTAAATCTTCAAGCACTGCACATTATGAGATGCTAATTAGTAAAAGGGTGTCGCACTCAACATCGGCTTCAGTTTACAAACTAACTGAAGATTTTATTCCTGTAGGTTGTATTGCAGCAATCCAATCTTGAGTTGAGAGGAAGGTAAATTTCATTAACAAGGTGCACGTCCCCCACCCCAAAAGTCCCGTTGTTTAGGCCAGATGGAGATGGTAGTAAGAACATAAAATGTTTGTACAAACAGCTGTTATGTGATCAGCTATTAGCAGATGAAATTCCAAAGCTACATGCAGATTGCACACTTGCACAAAAGTTGCCAATAAGAAGAAAAGATATAATCGCCCTTTACCTTCTGACAGATGTTTTCAGTAACCAGCAATTATCTGTAGTGGTTTAGCTGTCCAGGTGTCTCAGTTTGTTATAATAATCTAGCTTTCATCCAGGTCCTTTGATTAGTCCCTTGTTCCATACATCCTTTTGTTACTTTCCACAAACCGTATTCCATAAGCAGTAGTTTGGAAACACGCGTTTGCTTGGCTAGTCAGTTCTGCTTTGTTTTTGTTTAGACGCAAGGTGACAAATGAGTATTTGCATGATCAGTTAAAAGAGATTGCCACAATGTCTTCCTGATGTCATTGTAGGCTTTTGCGGGGAACAGTAGATTCTGACCCTCTCTTACTTGACTGGATTTACATCCAGTTACTGTGTAACTTGGTTGCTCTGAATTGAGTTAGATTTGTGTTTTAAAAGCAGAATATAGTATGGAGGCAAATAAGCAGTGAATATAGCCAAGTTCTTTGGTGAGGCCAACTAATACCCATACCCACAACACTGTATCTTCACACAGAACAAGGGAGCCATGTGCCTTTTGGGAACCATCCCTGACTCCCTTCCTACCGAAACACGTTCCCAAAGTTTTTGGGAGAACATGAGTTAGCTCAGGCTAAAGACATGCCAGAGACCATTCATGTTGTGTGACTCTGTAGACAATAGCGCTGCAGTTCCTGAAAATATTTGAGTGGTACGTTCGATCCGTGAGCAGAGAGGCAGCTGTTGCGTCTCTGTGCAGGTCTTTCAGCCACGCACTATGAGTTAATTCACGCCTAGCTGACAGTTGGTGTTGTTACAATACTGGAATCCTATGAATGACCAGTTTCTAGAGTTCATTTGATTAATTAAAAAGCGTACGTGTTATTACGAACAATATAAAAATAAATAACAAGCCAATTTTTCCTGTTTTTGGAGACCAGGTAGCTGTAGGAAGTCCTTGCAGGTGTTCATTATATGCCATTTACTCTAAGTAATGGATTCTTACAACTTACAGGTGTCACACGGATTTTGTGATTTTATAGGGCCAAATGACATTGCATCTATGAATCGCAGTCCATTTTCCTAGCAACATTAAGACTGAAATCTGTTTCTCATGCTACTGTGAATGCGTGTTCTGTCTGAACTTAGGAGATACATTCCATGCTGATGAAATTCTCTTTTCTTCTGAATCTTTAAATATAAAAAGAAAGCTGAAGAACTCACCATTGCAGAGAAAAAAATGTTTTTAACCTGGAGTGACTTTTTGATCAAATCCTATTGTTATAGCTTTATCCCGTATGTAGTTTTCAGCAATTCACAGACTTCTGTCCATTTGCATGGACAAGTGGATAAGTAACATACCTTTAAAGATAGACCAGGGAGAAGGGACAGTGTGGACAATTCATGAGAAGCAAAACAACATGGCAAATCCCTAAACACAGTTAAGGCTTGCTGAGGACCAAAATGCCAGTTTTAGAAAATTGCCTTTCTCAGCTTGAAAACCTGAGCCTGTATCCAAAACCAAAGAGACCCCTCAGTAGAGAGGGATGTTGAAGAAAATTAGCCTCAGTTGCTATGCTACAAACATATTTATTCCTATTAACATCACTTAGTTTTATATTAAGCAGGCACTTTTAAAATGGCATTTGCTAGCTTTTTGTTTGTTTTTCAATTAAACTGATTGGTTGACTGCTTGACATCCGTCTGAGACACATACATAATTTATGGTGAGGCTTCAAAGTGCTTGTGTTTATTTTTGTGGTACAGAAGCGCTCTCGAGGCTATTGTTTAAAAAGATGACTTCCAAGGAAATAGTGGCATTCTAGCCATGGCTAAGGTTTGCAGGATCTTCATATTCTGAATCAACACGCAAGTGGAATATTCCGAAGCACTGGGCAGTAAGGAAGTACCAAATCGGTTATTCCTCATTTTTGAAAATCCTATGATTTCATTTGTATTTCTAAATCTGTACTTAGGAGCTTAGCATTGGGCTCTTACTTTAAAGGGGAAATCATGAATGGTGATTTTAATACCTAATATATAGATTCAGATGAGCGTGGGTGAACCCAGCCAAAATGTCCAACAGCAGAAACTTAATTGTATTACGTATCTGCTTAAAAATTAAGTACGCTATAAAAGTTAGTACGTTTGCTGCTGATCTCAGTCAAGTTTCTGTGCTTAGCTGAAGTTCCAAAAGTGTTCACAGTTCGCCATTAAAAAAACGATTGCCCGGTTCTTTGGCAGTTCTTGTGGGAGAAAAATCCAACAACCTTGCAAACGGTAAGGATCTGAAGGAAGAAATCTCCTATAACATTATCTAACTTACTCTGTCTAGGAAATGGGTGGCCAGTGGCAGAATTGTGCAGTTTGCTTATGTCGGCTAACACGCACGTTTAAGAAAGCGAGTCTCAGTGTGATAGTAAATGTGAATTTTGCAGTTGTTTTGATGGGTTGTGGTTTTTTCTTGTTAAAGCATGAGTCTGAATCTCCACTTCCCTGGAGTTTGTCAGTATTTGGAATTGAAGCGTTGGTTCAAGCCTGAAAGTAACTCTTTATGTTGGCCAAATCACTACCGTGCAGCTATTAAAAGCTCTGTAATAGCTTAGGTAAAATAATTTTTTCTTGTGCATGTACCACCTCTGTGCTATCAGAATCTTTCTGAAAGATGAGGGAGGGAGATATTCTTCATTCTGGTAATAAAGGCTGTAAAAAGATTAGACATGGTTTAGTTATATAGAAATCAGTTTTCAAAAAAATATTTCTGTGAATAACATATGTGAATATTTTTACTAGAGCATAATATTAAATTCTGAATCTCCGAAGATTCACATGGTTGTTTTGAACTGGTGGAAAATAACCATTCAATTATAAAACAGATGAAAAGAAAAATAAGATAAACCATTACGTGTATAAGGTCTGGATTGTTTTGCATTCACCAACTGTGCGTGTAACTATCTTTTCTCAAAAATACAATTTATTTTTTAAATGTATTCTTCCCAGAAGGTAACCTTATTATTGTGTTTTCATATATGATATGTTAACATTTCACTCTAAAAACTATATACAGTTAAACCTTACGTAATCAGCTGGTCTACATACTTGCTGTGTTCAACGGTGGTACAATATTTGATTTATTTTTTTATTGAAAATTCATCTCATTTATGACTATAACACAGAAATAAGTCAAGTAGGTTTACAGGAAAAATGTTAAATTCATTGCACATGACAAAGGACAATGTAAATGACCCTTCACAATCTTATTTGCTCATCCAAATGTGATGTCATTTAATTTTCCATAAGAACATAAGAAACCAGCTAGCAAATAATGGTGAGAGCAACTGAAAGGGCCATTTTGTCTCTCCCCTCGCCTGAGCCCACCCTCTGTTTTCAGAATCATTTTGACTCACAGCTGGAAGGCGGTGCTGATTTCCCTTTAGTCAGCTTTCTCTGCAGTAGACCCGTTCCAGACTTCTGCTTGCAGGAGCTGGCGTAAAACTGAGCTGAACTAACCCCAGCAATTGCTGGAAATTGTTTCACTAAAATATAACGGACCTTGTTTCTGGGAACAAACTTCACTTCTTGGCATTTACCTCTCAGGAATCCGTACTGGGAAACGGTTCGCATGCAGTCCATACAAGTGCGTGCAGGTACAGGAGACTTCCAGTTTTACCATGAGGCACACCACGTAAGCATAGATTTCTCTAGCTGAAAATATTTAATAAGGGGGACAAGGCTAAGCAATAATTTGCAAGGGCATTCAGAATACAGATATAACCAAGTACATCCATAAACACAGATTTCTTCCCAAAAGCCTAGCCAAGGGTGCTGGCTATTAACAGAACATTAGTAGTAGCATTTTTAGTCTAAATAACAAGTAATTAGCCAACCGCATTAAACAATAATGAGAGCTAGTAATCATTTTTTTATCAGCAAAATTAGCCTGGACTCATTTTAAAACAACATTTAATACAAACAGCTTAATGAATATGTAAAAGGTAAAAGTTATGCACAAACCCAAATGTGCTCTGCAAACCAAAGATAATTACTGTATCTTGACTGTTATGCATGAACTTCTGTAGAACAGTTCTTTCCTCGCTTCTCCTTCTCGTGCATGCGTAAATTGTGGCAGCATTCTGTCAGCGTCCCCAAAGGACTCAGCTTGCTATGCAGAATGAAGTAAGTTACTGATCAATTTTGATAAAGCTCAAGATCTTTGATCTGCGTTTTTGATACAAGACCTTTGAGAAGCCTATGTAAAGAATAGTAATAAAACGAATAATCATAAAAAACCATTTTCACAAGAGCATAAGGGCAAAGCAGGTATCTCCTTTCTCTGTCTAGGAGTAAATAATATGTGTGGAGGAGGCTGGATTTATAGAGACACTACAGATGTCCTGGCCTTAGGGTGCCTAGAAGTAACCTATAACCATTTTTCTTCCACTGCGATAATTCTGTGTCTTGAAACTGATGATGAAGCGTGATGGAAACTGATTCTAGTGGCACTGTAGCGTTCAGTTCTTTCAGCAGAATCATATGTGGGACTGCGCGTTACTGAAGTGAATGAGCTCGCTACTTAGAAATGCCAGGGCAGAGTTCGGGGTGTGAGAGAGTGAAAATATTTACGTGCTGGTTGAACGTTAATTTACAGTCTTTCATCTCAAAGGATCCCAAAGTCTTCGTAAACTGATACTCAGACCATACAGCATCACTTGAGCCTTCAGCGGTAAGAAATGCTGCATGCATTTAGCAGCTCAAAACTGCGTACCCAGAAGTTAGCGGAGGGAAGTGCACCTGTAGCTAAACCACTTTTTCAAGAGCGTAATGCCCTGCACTGGTTAGGATAGGCAGCGTCGACCCTTTGCAGAAGCTGTGATTCTCCTGCTAGGAACTGGTGAGCACAACTGTAGTATATATTCAATACGCCTCTGTGACTGAAGTTCTCATTCCTATTTTTGTCTTGTCTGGAACGGTATTTCCAGTAAGTGCCTTTTCAAGCGATGCCCTTCATATCATATGCTGCGTAAAAGACAGTACGTCTTATAAAGAAGTTAGACCAAAACCTTTGTACTATCTCTAACCTCAGCTGCCTTGAAACTGTATTGAGCTGGGATCCAGGACAGAATTCTTCCATTCTTAACCAGCGTTCTGGCTTGCAACACCCTTCAGCTAGTCCAAATGAGACCAGGAAAGGGCTCTTCATCCCTTGGCAAATGTGCAGTCAGTAGTAGAGCGGTGCAGTAATCATTATCTTTCTTAAATGAGATGCAGAAAAAGCTTTTAAAATAAAAGCATAAAACAATACTCCAATTTCTGTCTGTATTTTCTACAGAAGACCTTCCAATTTAGGCAGACCTAGCTTCTTCAAAGATGCTGAGCCAAGGAATGTGTCGGCCTCCTCCCTGATATCTACTCCTCAACTCATCTGCTGGGGAGATCATTTCAAAGCTTCATGACAGAGCTATCGGTCTTCAGCCAGTTTTATCAGCTAGCTGGAGGGAAGACAAAAACACTGAAGCAAAAAGATCTCTTGTCCTGTAGCAACACCCTAGTATTTGCTGAAGGGTGGCTCGGCTTGAACTTGTCTCTTACCTCCGATTGTTCTTCCAAGCAACCTCCCATTAATTAAGCCAAAGTATTCATACACCAAACCTGCCAAAAAAACCCCAGGTTTGCATTATTGTAGAGTGGCTATAAGTCAGTTCCTCGTATCGCACCTTCAGTGATTTAGACAGTATTATACACGTTCTGTGTCTATGCTTAGAAATATGGTATTTGTATTACCTTATAAAGAAGTTGAGTAGCACTACAATAGCATTAGTAGAGTTCATGCCAATCAAAGGCTGATTCAGGCAAATTGTGGCCAGTCAACGGATATTAAGGTAGGCAAAGGTTTTCAGTGCGAGTGGTTTCGGTATTCTGCGGTACGCCTTCAGGAGCCTCAGGACCTACTCCTCCACTCGTTTCTCCGCGCTCATTTGACATGATGTCTCAGGACTGATTTAAATCAAGCCTTTAGAAGTTTAAAGACGACTGTTAATTCGCTCACCTCTGCAATTTGCAGTCCTACCAAGATTTTTCCCAGAGATTAGTACAATGCATTTAATGAATACAGAACCTGAAATTGCTGGAATATATTGCCCAATCCCTTCTTATATTAAATCGTCTAAATTCTCTTTTTATTTTGATAACTAAGCAGCCCTGAATGACAAAAATATCTTCAATATAGATGAGTATTTTTATGGAGAAATCTATTGCTGCAGAATATTAGGGACCTGAATTTCTTCTTCCATTTTCTGAATTTGCTTTGCTATTAACGCACTGGCATAGTTCATCAAAGTTACCTCATCTGTGCTAGGTAGGAAGTAGGTTTAAAGTTGGGATAAACTCTCTGCTGTCCGTGATTGTAAGGCCTTCTTGTCACTTCAATACCACTTACTGCTAGTCCTTCCCTCCAGTCTGTTTTTACTGTAACACTAAATTGAAATGAATGGAGGAATATTTTATAAATGTGCATTGTCCACTACTCAACTGTATTTTATTAATATTAATTCCTGATTTTGAAGGGAAGCTAGCTTATACCTAAATGTGGCCTTCCAGGCAAAAGCAGTGACACAGATCAGGATTACAAGACTTTATTTTTTCAAATAGACGGTGTCATCATCAGATAATGTTGATTTTTGATAGACTTCAATTCACAATTTGTACCTTTGCTAAACTTCCTTTTGTCCAGTACGGTCCCGTTATTACAGTATGTCTGAAGTTTGTGAAAGCAGGAAACAAGAAATAAATGTAACATTATTTACAGTCTGTACATTATGTACAGCAGTACATTGTTTATCTTAATACAGCCCGGCAGACGCAGGCGGACAAGGACTCCTCAGCCGTTGCTCCGGGAGAGGTCTGAAAATGCCCTCAGTGTTGACCATATGTCTCATCTTTTGTTTTGTTTTTAAGCTTTTCATAAGTACTCTAATATAATAGAATTGAACTCCACTTGGCTGCCCCGATCAAGTTGGTGAAGTGTTTATCAGCATTTTTTATAATATGATTCGTACAGCTTGGCCCTGCATTTTCTTGCTGGCCAGAAAATATTCTAAAAAAGCAGTTGAAACGTTCTGCCTTAACAAAGATGATACCTGCTTTTCTACTCAACAAATACAGTCACTCTAACTTTGCGGAGAGATAGAGAAATATTTATATGTTTGTGAAAAAACCACTAAGTTTTGCATTCATGAAATGTAAGTCATCGCAATAGGGTCAAAAATAGTCAGAAATATTTCTTAATAAAGTTTGTGTATGCAGATTTGGAAGTCTTAGATTTTGTCTTTAAAAACATTGCAGCCTTTTACCAACCCCAAGTTGCCACTTTAGTTCTGTAGGGAAATCTTTGTAGCAATAGAGTTAGGAATGAAAAATGCATTCTGCTTATGTGAATGCATTCTGCTTATGTGCTTGGTAATCTTGAGCGGCTCTGTAAACGTTCTTTATAAAATATGGCAACCGACAAATCTCATTATTGAATTGCAAGAGGCATTCCCAGGAGCCGATTTGTCCATCTGATTACATTAAAATATTTCTGTTCTATTCAGGTAACATTTTCTTTAGTTATACCTGGAAGCAGTATTAAGGAATTTCCTCAGCAAGCATTGGTCATTCAAATGAGTTCAAAGAAATACAACAAAATAGGGTGTTTATTCATATTCCTGTCTGTACTCTGAAGATCTGCAGTCCGAGTATTCTGTGGAGAAGCAGCTACCAAATCAGTTTGGATGAGCGTAACACAAAAGTACCAGTTTAATCGTGCTATCGCATTGTGGGGACTTATGATTGTAGAAAACGTAATTTCAGATGCTGGGTACTGTGTTAAATAAATTTGAAACGTTAAAAACGGCTAGCTGGCCCCACTCCAAGGTACTGTTTGGCAGGGGTTGGTTAACAGCTGATGTGAAAGGAGAATCGTCTCGGAAAGAGAAGCTGTAGCTGTACATACTGTGGCGTGAAATGTGACGGTTTATGTGGTTGTTTCACAGCGATCAAGTTGTTGAGGCGTTGGTTGTAACTAAGTCTTGCAAATCCAACACAGGGTAAGAAAGTCAAACAGGAGTGTTTTTCTTTTGCGGACACCATCACTCATGGAAAAGTTCTGTTGACCAAATTATACCATCAGCGATATCTCAGCAACTCGGTCCTCTTCAAATGCTGACTTCTGGGGTGACTGCGTTCCCCTCTTGCTGTGGGCCCACAAGAGGTGTAACCAAAGGGGATTTAATAAGCAGAGCTCTCTGTAGTGTACTGAAAATGAATGCTGCTCGGTCGCCTGTTTCTGTGCTGCTTTTATGGTGCACAAAGAAGTAGAGGGCGATGTAGAAGGACCTTGGTCACGCAAGTAGGCAGAGGTGATCAAAAGCACGGTGGGATTAGATCTGGGGAGCAGGGACGTACTATTCGTCCACAGCTGCTCTTCCCAAGGGCGGGAGCAGGGAGCTGTGGGAGCAAGTGTTGGGAGAGTCAACAGTTAATAGCTGTTGTGCCTTCTCTGCTTACCCTGAAAAACTTTTTTGAGTTAAAGAGTTTTCTTCTGAAACCCATTTTGGGGATTATCTTAGTTATTCAGAAAGGACATATTTGTTATTCAGTATGATGAGTCTTGAGCCTGCAAAATTTGCTAGTAATTGCACAGCTGGGAATCACTCCGTATTCTGACAGAATGAGTGACAACAGAATTTAATATCAATCTGAAAAAGTCTACTGGACTTAGCCACAAAATGTGTGCTTGTAACGTTCAAACTTTGTGTATACTAGTAACAACATGAAAAAATATAGGAAAGTTTGTTCTAATGCGGTTTCTGCTGCTTCGTAATTTTTTTGTTATTTTTACGGTGCCTGAGGCTCCCACATTCTTAGAAGAGAATTGGAGTGGAAGTATAGCCTACAGGAATGTTAAACTTTGCTGAATGATATACTCGCAGTAGATAATGTTTTCGCAAAGGTGTGCGCTTAGTTTGATTGCATACGTTTTAGAGGATTAGAATTTTTTTAAATTAGTATCTTTTTAACGTAAAGACTGTGTTCTTTCAGCTTTGTTTATTTCTTTGAGTTGTGAGTTGTCCGCGATCATTTTTGAAGGTTTTCTGATCTTGAATATCTTTGGAACTCTAATGTGGTAACTATTTTTTATAATTGGTTACTAAAATTGTATTTATCTCCTTCTCGGTTCCATTTTCTCATCTTTTATGTTTCATAGTAATCTTTTTTTTTATTTGGTAGCTCACGCACATGCTGTCACACCAGTGCAAAATTCAGTTTTCTAGTCCCCTGCTAGAGAGGAACAGTACTTGAATAGCACATACGCCGCAAATAAGCAAATCTTGAGCATTGCTACTCTATCATCAAAAACCTTTGAAGAGAAGGAGAGGCACAAACCATCACTATCAATCACCGCGAGTAATTCTACGATTTTTAATCACAACTCTGAGTGTGTCCCAGGGTGTCGTTTCCTTAACTGTTAATTTTTGTGATTGTAATTTTGCGTTCATATTTAAAATATTCTTTAACATTCCAAATACGGTGAGGGAGCGTTAGTCCGCATCTGTAATATACATTGCCTGTAACTACATTATTGGCTGCCTTTACAGAGTGATTGCTCCCTGTAGAATCGCTTCGTACTACTTTGATAATTTAAGCCTTGCATAGCAGTCTCCAGGTGGGCAGGATCCCCACTGATTTTCATGAGGAATTTTACCTGAGTTTAGTCTAGAAGTTAAGGCCAAAGATGCAGTTTATTGCTTCTTAAAGTGATCCATTTTCAGTTCTTAAGTTATCAGATCTACTTTGGTGTGGTAAAGAACTCAATGGCGTATTCAGAGAGAGATACGTGGTGTTCTAACTTGCTTCGGCACGTGGGGTCTTAATTCTGATGCCAATGCAATTAAAGAGTAAATTATGAAGATAAGTGAAAAACACCACTGAGGAACCAAGGTAAATGGGATCAAAACCAAGGCCAATGCACCACGTCCTGACTTCAGTATCCTCCAGATCATTTCGTCGTTTTTCTAGTCTGAGGCTGACCAAGACTGTGGAGGAATCTTTACTCACTCGCCTGCAAGCAGCCCTTCAGCCTTGCGCATACGTAGTTGCTTTGAGTCTCTTTTAACTTCTTTTTGCATTCCTCAGTCTTGCTGTGAGGTTGGGGCTTTCCTGGGCTTTGGTTCCTTTTCAGGTTCAAAAGCACGTTCGGTGGCGACGCGTGTGCGGTTCCACAGGGATCCTCCTTTTGTTGAAGTTGTGTAATCACAATTAAACAACACAGTACAGTAAGCGAGCTCTGATTCAGGTAACTTTAGGTTTTCTTATTGAGATGAGCGATATAATACGTTTTACCAGTATCGGCATGTTTTAGTTGTGTGCCAGAAGACGTTTGACCTTCCAGTCCTTTCCAGCCCTTCGAGTGTGTCGTAGCAGGCACTTCTGCAGAAGAGCTGTGTGTCGTGAAACGTGCGAAATGGCTCAGAACAATTCTTACCTAGATTTGTATTTTGGTTGCCAAGATGATCTGAGTCCAGACGAATAACTTAAGCATAAAGCCTTAGAGAGAGGCCAAAAGAGTTATTTGACTGCCTGCCACTGACTTTTAGAGGGAAGTAGGTCTCTGTATGCTGCTGCAAATCCCAGATGTAAAAGGTAGCATACCTTTAGGAGGAACACAAAACTATCGCTAGCGTCACAGTATGCAATGCATCTGAGTATATACGCATTACACAGAGACTTGCCTTGTGAGCTCAAAATAAAATAAAATTATGCGCAATGTGTTTACAGATCTGTATCTGACCAAATTTATTTTATTATTAAGATTAGTACATAGGAAAAGAATGGTATCCATATTTTGCTGTTAACTTCGCAGGTACAAAATGGTTTTTATGTTTAAATCTAATAACTAAACAGTGTTTGCCCTTACCCTAGTTATACCTTCTTTCTGTGGTATATGATCTGTGCTATGATTTTCCCACTTGGTTTTAGACGTAAATATTTGAAGACTGTTTCAGAAAACGAAAGATGTCACTAAACGTATTTTTCATTTCTAACGTGATTTGCTGGATCCATTTCTCTTCAGTAATCTTAGATCTTTCTTCCTTTCCTTTAATATTGACATGATCGCAGTGAACTATGATTACAGTAAGCATTGTTCTTTTATAACCATTGCATTTCAAATCAGAAAAATGAAGCTACGAAGCTTACCCGTAAGTGTGGGGGGGAAGTGCAATGGCACTGTCTGTAGAATCCTCAGATGATGAAGCGTTCGTGGATGCTCTGTTTGGGCTATCTCGGAGCATCCCAGCAGGAAGAGTTTTAATTTAGCTTTAGGGCAATGAACAGGCAACAATTTGCCAAAGATATGCGTACTTTTGGTATTAAAAGATAAATAGTTTCTTCATATAGACGGGAATGGTACAGCTTCTATAAAATTATTTTGGGTGGCGGTGAGTGAAAAAGAAAGACTGGAGGTACAAAGAATCAGCTGGTATCATGAAGTTCTTCTATTCTAAGTCCCTCTGCCTTGGTTTTTCTAATCTTTGTATTCTTGTTCGTCACCTCCAATTTTCTATACTTTCAAAGGCCTTGATAAGCTAATCCAAACCTTTGTTCATTTTTAGATGCTTAATTATTATTCTTTCCCCTTATTAAGTTTCATTTTCCCGAGACACACCTTATGAGGGAGAGCAATTAACAAAGTAGTTTAAGAAGTAGATGAAAGGTCTTATTTCTCTGCACAAATCCTTTTCATCTTTTATCCTCTTGATGACATTTTTTTAACCTGTTCTTAATAACAAAGACTATCCTATGCCTCTTTCTGTAGATTGTCATTCAAAGGCTGTGCTTTATTTTAAATAATATTCTAAATCTTGTATGTCAAAGGGGTAGACAGTGCTCTGTGCTAGTTATTTATATGCAGAGCTTGAAAGGCTGAATACAGGTAGTATTTGGCCAGGGATAAAAATAACTACAGGTGATTTCACATATTTCTCCAAAATGAGTCTGAACTGATTTTTTTTGAAGAGTGAAGATCTAAATGGTCTCGTTCTTTTCAGTGAGGCTATAAATGCTCATGTCAAGGTGATCCTTACATCATGCAGAACACTTGCAGGGTGACTTGGAAAAGGTCTGTTTATGGCCCAGTTCTATGAGGGATATCTCTGGGGTGTATATCTATATACTGTGTATAAAGTATGTCAGTGGTTTGACCGTAGTTTATGACTGACAACCTACAGAGTTGCACCGGTTAGCTTGATCCATTGTTTCTCTTAGTCCACACAATTTATAATACTGCCTCCTATGCTGGTGAAAATGCATCCATCCAGCAGATACAGCTGCAAATCTGACGGATTTTTTTCACTTCCTTGTTTTAATACATGAGTTAGAAATACTGAGTGGGCATAAAAACATAGGATGACACACTGAGTCAAACCAAATAGCCAGATCTGCATTTTCTGTCCAGCAAAAGTATCCTTTGCCTAGACGAGAGTGTAAAAATAGAGCAAGTGTTTGAGAGCAGCTTTCCTCAGTCTGTGACTCGACGACTTGCTGAATTGCAGGATGTATCTTTGTACTGCTAAAATTTTAATGGATCGTTTAATCCATGATTTAGGCTATACTTTTTTTCAAAAATGGCCATGCTTTTTTTTTTTTTTTTTTGGAATAGCCATAATGTCATCATAGAGCGAGCTTCACCATATAAATATGCTGCATGTAAGAAATAGGTTCTTCTGTTTCCAGTCTCTCACCTGATAATTTCCTTTGATGACTCAGTGTTTTCATATTACCAGAAACAGATCCATATTTGTATTTCCCATGCCATTTATGATAAGCTAGTATTCTATCTGTTTGTTTTAATCTCTTTTCCAGTGTGGACAAATGCAGCTTTAGCAATACTCTGTATTCAATTTCTCCTTGTACAAATGCCATTACATTCCTTAGATCACCCTCCCCATCTTGCTCAGTGCCTTTTCTAATTCTTCCATAACCTTTGTGAGCTGGTTCAAACAGCAGGACTACAGATAGTTTTTAAAACGTAGATGCATTTACATAGTAGCAGACTGATGCCTTCAGTTTTGCTCTCCACTTTTTCCTTAACAATTCCTAGTACTCAAAATGCCTTACTGAAGTTTTCGTAGAACTAGGTCTTCCAAAACCAATATCTCTTTCCTGAATGTTTTAAGTTCATTCAAAGCCCATTATTGTGCATTAGGATTTTTTCCCACAAACATTGCTTTATATTTTTCAACATTTAATTTCATTTTATTTCACAGAATCACACAGAATCACAGAATCACTACGGTTGGAAAAGACCTGTGGGATCATCAAGTCCAACCATCACCCCAACCCCACCATGCCCACTAAACCATGTCCCGCAGTGCCACGTCCACACGTTCCTTGAACACCTCCAGGGATGGGGACTCCACCACCTCCCTGGGCAGCCTCTTCCAGTGCTTCACCGCTCTCTCAGGAAAGACATTTTTCCTAATATCCAGCCTGAACCTCCCCTGGCCCAACTTGAGGCCATTTCCTCTTGTCCTGTCGCTTGTCACTTGGGAGAAGAGACCAACACCCACCTCCCCACAACCCCCTTTCAGGCAGTTGTAGAGAGCGATGAGGTCTCCCCTCAGCCTCCTCTTCTCCAGACTGAACAACCCCAGCTGCTCAGCCTCATAAGAGTTCGGAATCATTTTTAATATTTACTAACCCAAAGAACTAAGCAGCCTCTCCAAAGTTTCACCTTGCGCAGAGGAGAGGATGGCTATAGCAGAATATCTCTGAAAAATGTCAGCAAATTGACTCCATTCTCAGTGGCTGTCTCCTCTCTCAAGGCATCTGCAGAATCCTTTTCCCAATGCATTCTTTTGGGTGAAGTTTCCACTATTACGTGAAAGCTATTTCAGCAGTGCTTAAGGGAAGGTGCTATGCAAAGCCAAGGGATTAAGCTCCTCCAAAAAGATGTCACGGGGAAATTGTGTAAGACTTCTTAATTCACTTTTACCGCAGCTGATCACCAACCATTCAATTTTCCACAGGTTTCTGTTGAAAGTGTAGTTGGGTCTTGTATTTCACAAGGTTTCTCACCCACAGCCTCTTTCCACTTAATAAATGCTCATTTTTCTCTTGAGAGCAACCAGAAGGATTATGACACTTGATACAGAAAGTAGTCATTTGGGTTAATTGAAAATGAATGATCAGAATATTCTAAGACCCACTCCAACTATGCCCTAGCTGATTTTTAGATTTAAAGACGCTGTTCGTAAGCAATAATTTCCCTCTGCTTTAAAATGCTCAGTTATTTTCAAATTATGAAATAAAGCACATTTTCCCTTCCTCTTTTAAAAAGTGGTGTGCTCGAGAAGCAGTACATTTGGAACCGAAGCTTAAAACTTCAGCTAGTTTAGTTCAAAACCTGTCACTTTTTTTCTAGCTCATAAACTTTATTTTCTCTCTTTCAAAAACACTTATTTCCTTCCATTTCCTCCATCTGTGCAAATTCCAGTCCTCCTTCCTTCCTTCTGCAGTAATGATCACAGGAATCCCAACTGGTACCAGCGTGCTGCCATGCTGCTGGAGGTCATTAGTGCCAATATTGTTAATGACGGATCTCGTTGGATATGCTGATTTAGTGGCGCAGGACTGCTCTCAGCTTCTCCCGAGGGCTATTTCTTAAAAACACTGCCTGCTTCTTTTTATCCTTTGATGCTCTTTTGTCTTCTTTTTTCAGCCTACAGCATGAGGAGATTTGGTAACTGAGAAATAGTGTGGGCAGCAGGAGTTAGGGAGGGGATCGTGCCCCTGTACTCGGCGCTGGTGAGGCCGCACCTGGAATCCTGTGTTCAGTGTTGGGCCCCTCACTCCAAGAAGGACATTGAGGTGCTGGAGCGTGTCCAGAGAAGGGCGATGAAGCTGGTGAGGGGTCTGGAGCACAAGTCTGATGAGGAGCGGCTGAGGGAGCTGGGGTTGTTCAGTCTGGAGAAGAGGAGGCTGAGGGGAGACCTCATCGCTCTCTACAACTGCCTGAAAGGGGGTTGTGGGGAGGTGGGTGTTGGTCTCTTCTCCCAAGTGACGAGTGACAGGACAAGAGGAAATGGCCTCAAGTTGGGCCAGGGGAGGTTCAGGCTGGATATTAGGAAAAATGTCTTTCCTGAGAGAGTGGTGAGACACTGGAAGAGGCTGCCCAGGGAGGTGGTGGAGTCCCCATCCCTGGAGGTGTTCAAGGAGCGTGTGGACGTGGCATTGTGCGACATGGCTTAATGGGCATGGTGAGGTTTTTTTTTTTGGTTGATGATTGGACTTGATGATCTTACGGGTCTTTTCCAGCCTTGGTGATTCTGTAGTTCTGTGATACTTCAGCTCTTAACTAATTTCATCCATTACGTTGGAATAATGCAGTAATACCGGATTATAGGGTAGTCTTCCGACTGAAAGATGGTACGAGAACTGTGTTTGTCGCAGGAGACCTGACCCCCGCAGCTCGCTCTTCGGCTGGTGGTGGTTTCTGCGTATCTGAGCTGAAGAGCTTCAGGTTCCATGGGCTGAAGGCCTGATCCTGCTTACGCTGGATAAAAATGGCTGTCTTCACTGCCATCGGTGGCATTATATGAGTGAGATGAGAACTCTGTCCTGAGTGAGTGGGAGACGGCGAGCTGGAAAATAGCAGGACTTAAAATGAAAGACCACCTGTTACCAGCAAAATCAGTATCAGCAAAAGGTACACAGAGATTTTCAATATAAAAATTCACATGCAAGTTAAAACTATCGAAAAGCTCCCAAAATAGCTTCCACCTTTTTCAAGAAAACATCCTTCTTTTCATGGTTTTAAAAATTGTAGGAATAATTTATGACACCCTGCAACAATAGATAAATGTGAACCGAAAACAATAAGAAACCAGACATAAATGTTTGAATAATGGGTGTAGCTTTCAAATATCCAGCTCCCCTGGGTGAACGAGGTTTGTCTTTGTCTCCCTAGTAAATAAGGAGGTATTTGGTTGCTTTGCAGACGGTCTTATCTACATAAAACAGCATACCCTTCTGTTCAGTGCCTATTCTTTTCGGCAATATTTTGCTTTTAGCACCTCAGTCTCCCAGTCAGGAGAAATTCCCCTCCCTCTCGCTCCACCCCCAGTGCTTGCTATGGGGTTTTCACGGATCGCTGCTTCGAAAGACTGATCCATTTTAAGGTGGCAATGTCAAACTTCCCTATTTATACTCACCAGCACTTCATATTAAACTGCCGTAAGCGGGAGAGGCAGCTCTATTTCTTTTTCTGGAGGTAAAGACCACTCATTCAGGATTTTGAACCCAGCGAGCGTTCGTCGCCGTTGAGCAAAGGGGGGAACGGGAGGGAAGAAGCGCCCAGTACTTGTAAATGACTCCACCGTCCGCTCAGGACTCCCAGTTAAAAGTGTTCTCAGTGCTAGGTTGGTAATGATAAACAGTAAGGGTTCTCCTGGCCTAGGATAGCATGGCTATACATTCCCCTGATCCTCAGAAAACCACCATCCCTTTAAAAATGCTCTACCTTGAAAAAGAATTTACGTCTGTAGGCAATCCATCGCTTGCGGTACTGTCCCACTCCCGCCTGCTCTCAGGAGCCTACTGCTTTCACCCTCACGTTGGCAAATAATCTTGGCATCAAAGTGAAGAACGGGGGGCTGGTGGGGTTACGGAGGCTTGGGAGCAGGCCCCGGGGCGGGGGGCGGCGGTGAAGGAGCAGCCTCGTAGGTAAGTTGCGCCAATGCGGTATCACTGGGGAGGGGGTTGGTTGGGGTTAGTGGTTGGGTTTGTACCTTTTCAGTGTGAAAACAGGGTAAGCCTGCTGTAGATGTGTTATTCTCTGCGATTTGAAATGGGCTACGGTGGAGTATAGCTCCTTGGTGTCGTGTGCGCGTAGTAGGAGAACCGCACGTCTTCGCCGTGAAACGTGCAGTGCAGTGGCTGCGGCTCCTGCTGCGATACAGCCGAGTTTTTGTATCCTGCTTTTTATGTGGCCATAATTAACATGTCAGTCCTAACGACAAAGCTGATATTTGATGGTCAGAAATGACAATGAATCAGATTTTGACGGCCTCTATTTCTGCGTTATGCTGGGAAGGAGAACTTAGCATATTGCTTAACAAAGGTGGGATTTTCTTATTATCTCTTTGAAGATTCAAGGATGGAGCGAGGCAATTACTCCTTCACAGGAGCCGGAGCAGCAGCAATCACCTTCCTCTGAAGTGAGACCTGCACGTCAGGCAGCAGAATTTAAAAATAGCATGCCCGTCTCCCCCTGCACGCTAATGCTGTCGCAGCTGGGGCGAAGCAAAGCTCCGTCTATTCCCCCGAGAGCCGTCAGTTCGCCTCGGCCCGCAAACCCTTTTGAACGGCCAGCGCGGTGGCACGAGGTGCCCGTAGCTTTCCCAGGGAAGTTGGCTCCCTGTGCAGCCTTTTTGCTCTCTGCAAAAGCGAGGTTAGTTGTGACAATAAATTTAAAGCTAAAATAGCTGGGTTTTTTTCTCTCTTTTTGTTAGTCTTATGCCATTTGCAGCAGAGCGAGAGCGTTCGTAGCTACCCTTTGAGTACGTCATTGTGCAGGTGGCTTCATGCTTCAGGTGCAGAGAAATGAAATGCTTCTACCATGGCAGGTTTGCTTGTAAATTTGTCGTTTCTAGCTCACAGGTACGGGAAGTATTCTGAGCTAGTGACAACCGATGTGATATCATAGAGCTCTCATATTTGTTCATTTTTATCAGCCAAGGGAGCGATCATCTGATGTTTAGGAAACCCTCCCAAACAGTCGGCTCTCTGGTGTGGTTTGGGCGAGTCCCGCTTACTCGTTACGTGGGCCTGTTGACTCGTCGTCGCCGCGTGAGACCTCCAGCCCTACGCGGTCGGCCCCTCGGCCGGTGATGTGCCGACCGGTGGGAGGCCTGGCGCGGGAGGGAGGTTGCAGCTCTGCACGGCATCAGGGACTGTGCTGCCTGGTGGGCTTCGGCGCTTGAGGGGGGTCCCAGTGAAAGGCACACTCTCTCTTATCTTCCTGTGGCTGAATGCACAGTCTCTGGAGAGAGTCAACCTGTCTGATTCTTGAAGTTCTAGAAAAAAAGGGCTAGAAGGGAACTGGAGACTTCACTTAATCCATACCCCTATCAAAGCAGGGCTATCGTGCTTGTGTCATCCCCGATGGAAATTTACCCCCCACATTTTTATAAAAATCTCCGCTGATTTCCATGACCTTTCCAAGCAATATGTTCTAGTGGTGCACCGTCTTTATTGGTAGATTTTATCCTAATCTGACTCTTCCTTTTTGTATTGTAAGTCCATGGCCAGGTGTCCCGGACGGAATTACTCTTTCTTTCCAGCAGCTCCTTAAACGCTTGATGACTGTGTCTAATGCCCTTATATCTCAATTTTCTCTTTCTTAACATGAATAGTCCCAGTTCTTTCAATGCTTTTTTTTTACCTAATACTTTCTAGATTTCCAGTGTTGATCACTGCTTTACTCTGCCCTTGCTCTAATGCACTTCTTGAAGTACAGAGCCCAAAGCTGAACCCAGGATTCGACATGAGGCCTTATGTATGGTGGCTTGTCTTAAGCTTTTGATGAGGAGAAGATGCTCTTTGCTGTGATTGCAGACCTTACTCCGGATCCTAGTCACACAAGATGTCGCAGGGGATGCAGATGGCTCTGTTTCCTTCATAATTATTTTGCACTGTCTTTCTAGCCCACAGAAAGCCACAGATCACTGTTACCTGTGCACAGGGAGACTGTGTAAGCTAAACTTCACATATTATTAAATTTAAGAATCAGGTAAGCTACTAACAAACCTTTTTCTCTGGGAAAAAAGAACTGATGTGAAACTTTAGCCATGCGTTTGAAAGAAACAATAACATTTCATGTGTTCAATTTACCACCGTTCTTTCCCCCAAATCCTAATGATTCTAAATATGAAGAAAAAAGTGTATTAAAAAACTTCTGCATCTTTAAATGTCAAGTAAATATAAATGTTACATTTATTTTTTTCTAAAAAAGTATTCAGATCTCATTGCATCAAATTCATATACAGCTTTTGGTTTGGAGCTGATGAATGCCAAGTATTGAGTCAGAATTACGAAGCAATCAGAACAACTTGTTTCTTCATAAATTACATCTTATTGCTTCTTTACATATTACAATTGAGGTCTTGTAAAAAAAAAATTCTCTCAAATCTTCTTGAAAAGTTATTGCTAGTAATAAATAAATAAGGTTTTTTTCTTTTTCACTCCTAGAATTTCTTGGGTTCTGTCATTCTTTCTCTTTCTTGGGCTTGCTCTACAGAGCGCCTTGATACCATCAGTAGCAAAAGACATCTCCTAAAATACCAAATTAGTACTCTTTGTGAAAGGTATCACACTAAGTTTGAAACTCGGAAAGTTTCATTTCAGCTGCTAAACTTGGAAATAATTTTGCTGCTCAATCATACGAAGAGTTACTGGTTTAACGTGGTGAGAGAGGCATATATTCAAAACTGCTGCAACTGTTTAAGAACAAAACTTAGTTCTTGCAAACTATTGATAAATAATTCTGCATAAGAAAAAGATCCTTTCTACTGGTAAGCCACCTTCCTAGCTTAGTAGACCATATTTTTTTTTGTTCTTCAAGTGATTATTCCCAGTGATTCCATCTGTCAGGTCGAGGATCTTTAAGAAGGTTATTTTTTAGTAAGAGCGTTTACTGAAGTGGTGTTCACACTCTAAATTCTCCCACAGCCAACATAGTTCAGAAACTAAGGATGGAAGAGCATCCAACTGATATTAAGACATATACCTAAATGAAATAATGCAGCGCACTGTGGTAGGAGGATATCTGAATTACATCATGTTCCATTTGCAACTCAAATAATGCCACCAGATGTAACGACGCTGTGATTCCTTGGGTTCGTTTTTGCGATGGTATAGTGTATGCCGTTTCCTGTCTTCATCCCGAGCACTGACTGAGGGTCTGCGTATTGTTTCTCAAGTTAAGTTAATAATTAATGTTAAGTTAATAATAAAGGTTAAGTTTCTAACTTAACATTTATTTTTTATTCATTTTGTCGCTCTTTGAGATCCACATGAGATGGCATCATGAAGTTTAAACAAGACTAGGCTTTAACGACAGTCTTCATTTTTTTTGTCATATATAGACACAGACTAACACTGCAAGTACAGAATTATGAATTCTCTCATGTTCTCTGGATCGATGCTCCTGTCTAGTATCATTTTTTACATTTTTGTATTTTTTTATTATTTCACTTTAACCCTAGGTATCTGGATTTCTGTGGCAATAAATGTACCTGGTTTATCTTGTGCCTTTTTTTATAAACACGTAATAAAAAGCTTTTAACTCTGGAAGTCTCATGTTATGTATAAGCATGGACTGACAGCAGGCATTTTTATATGGCAGACATTTTTCTTAGCAAGACTGTGTCACCCACTAAAATATTGCTCTCTTTGTTTTTCATTATTACTGAATTGCAATGGTACATGCTTGGCTTTAAATCTGATAGATCCTCAAATGAATCTCAACTTACTCCGCAATGTTGCTTTGCACTAGGCAAGGTAGTGGTAGATAGAGCTTTTTTAATACTATAAGTTAGTGCATTCTGGATTCAGATGGAAATGGGAGAAAAATATGATAGCAAGCTGCGGTCCTAGCTTACAGATTTTTAAAGTCCATTAAAAAGTTAGGGGCTTGGTTTTAATTTGCAAAGTATTAAAAATCCCACCCTGCAAATATTCTGGGGCTGGGGGGGCGTGTGGCTTGAGAGTTTGTAACATGTGTTTATTAAATGCGTTAATTGAACAGCTAGAGAGATTGTGCACTTTTAAATTCCCGAGAAGTCAGAAAAGTTGTGTTTGCAAGCAGACACACACTCGTTTATGAAAAGAACTTGTAGATGTGGTGTTTGGCAGTGGTGAGTCCTCCTTTTCCCTCTTATTCACCAAGGAATGCTGCCTACGGCAGCTCTTACTGCAGAGAGTGTGTTCTGGAGCTCTGGTTCCTATGGCTGTGTAGTCATGTTGACTTACTATCATCGCTGAAATAACTCCAGGTTAAACAGCAGCTCTTTGCAGTGGAGGTGGTTGTTATTTTTAACTGAAGTTATTCTTGTGTTCTGGACTACAGTGCCACAAGGCAACCAACCGAGCCAGCCCAGGTCAGGGGATGGAGAGCTGCAGTTGGAGCAGGAGCACACAGCTGGAAGCGGTGGGAGGTGGAGACAGGAGCAAATCTACTGGGGAAGGAGAAACCACGAGTGCCCTTGGAGATCTCCGTTGATTCTTTGAAAGGGGTCTGTAGAACCGAGAGTCAGAGGACATTCAGGTCACACACCTCCTAAAATAGAAGAGGTCTCTCACGCAGACCCTATGCCAACCACAGGGGCTTAACATAGTTGCTCTGGGATGAGAACGGAAGAAAACTAACACAGAATCACAGAATCACAGAATCAGTACGGTTGGAAAAGACCTGTAAGATCATCGAGTCCAACCTGAAAAAAAAAAAAAAAAAAAAAACACAAAAAGGAAAACCACAAAACCCACGCCACACAACAACAACAACAAGCCACAACCCACCCAACACCACACAGCACCATGTCCATCAAGCTGCATCCCACAATGCCAATCAGTCTCCAAAAATGTAACATGATTTTTTGTTTGTTTGTTTCAAAGAGCGTTTTGGGAGGAAGAAAGTAGGAAGAAATAGAGAAAAAGAGCTGAAGTGTGTTTCTACTTACGCTTATTTTTTTATTTCAGCTACACCTTTTGATATGCCTGTGATTATTTGTAACTGAAGGAAATTTGTCAAGTAATTAGTTCATTTTATTTGTAGTAGTCACTAATATGGGGCCCGCTAACGTGGGCAAAGGCCGGGAGGCAACATTTTAGGATGTTCAAGACCTTTTTATGGTACAGTGAATCATAAATAGTTAAATATCTTTTTCGTGCTTCTCATTTTACCGTTTTTATTTTCCTTCTTTTCCTTATACTTTTCCTACTTCACTTTAAAATAAGTAATCTACTTGGATTGTTCAAAATGCCCCTAAAAACCCGATGAGAATAATGTATGATAGCTTTACTGTTCTTTTGCATTTACAGCAGATACACATCTTTGCTGTTTAGTTTTTAAAGACGAGGAGAAAATTGACTGAAACCAGCTAGATTTATGTTAATGGTAGCTGTAACTAATCAACAGGGCATATTCTCTGAAACTTTTTTTCCTGTCTTGGACAGATAGATCCTATCTCTAAGTTTCTGACGCTCACTGTCGGGAAGAAGGAGGAAAATGATTTATGAACTATTCCAGCTAACGTCAGTCTTGATTTAAATTTTTGAGGAAATATCTTCTTAGTTTCATAGTCCAGTCAACAGTCTCCAAATCCCACCGGTCATTGTTTGAGTTTACATTGCCAGGATACAGACACCAGCGAATTTTCCTTCCAAGAGTTTAGCTGTTCTTCTAAGTGTGCTGAGAATAGAGAGGAGGTTCACGAAGATGAGCACAGAATAAAATCTGAAGGAATAGAGTTTGCCGAGCCTTCTTTAGACAACAGATGAATTATGCTCCCTTTCTTGATCAGAATCATGACCACAGTGCATTTTCTAAAACCATTTTTGGTTTCCATAAGTCTGGGGGAAAAACTCATTTTACCTGTCATGGGGAATGGATGGTGACAGTGCGCTGATTTCTATGCCCAGAAAGATTAATGATGCTTCAAGAGCAGATCTTTTAAGTTCATCATTCAAGGGAGATTTCCATCACATTCCTAATGAATACTTTGGGATCCAAGGACCTGGATGTCATCACACAGGTTAGATTCTATACATAAAATGTCCAAGAATTTATTCTAAAGGGATGGAAATATAAATCCAGCAAGGACATGAGGACAGCAGGCGTGTACAGGGAGGGAAAACACAAGCCAGCTACTTAGTCATATGGCAGTATCTTTTCTCAGTGTTGCAAGCTACATCTGTATTGAGCGACTGATTCAGGCTTTCTGGCTAAGGTTGAAACATTTTCCCCTTTTTTTACTCCTTTCTAAATACTTTTAAGAATTACTACCCCTCGCCCCTTACATAAATACTTGGTTTCATTCAATTTCTTCGTGGGTAGACGTATACCTTTTTTCCTTCCTTGGTAAAAACGAACTGTTCTCCCCTCCTACCCATCCCTCCAGTGGAGTTCTTCCAAAACCAACTCTCTTTATCAGTTGCAAATTTATGTTCTTTTGTATTTTTTCCAAGCTGTGCATTTTTAAAAAGTGTTTTTGTTTAAAAAGAAAAAAAATTCAACATCTGCCACGTCCTTTGCTAGTGCGGATAAGGTCAGGTAGGTAATTCAGCATCTTTTGACATATGTATTTTATACAACAGATACTCCTGTTCATAAGTCAAATAGCGTTCTCTTGTGGTTTTTCTTCTCTGAAGATATATGTATTTTTTTATACCTGGGGCCAGTCAAGGGACAAAAAGAAGTGTGAATGTATCACCAGAAAACCAGCAGCTGTGAGTGCTGCTTCTTCCTCCTTGGGGGATTGTTTTGTTTTATTGTATTGGTATGATACAAGCCAACAAAATTCCATATCATTTTGGGGAACTCAAAAATATGTTCTTTATGAGGCTTGTTTTGTTTCCATTAACTGAGGAGAAATAGCCATTTTAAAAGCTGAAGTCCTACAGTAATAATCTCATTATAGGTAAACGCTACTGCTGTCTGTATAGGCAGGCTATAACATGTAGTAATATACTTACAGGATCTGAGAAAGAAAATAATGGTGAGAGATCTGTGGTTCATCATAACTGGGCATGGGAGGTTATAATTATGTGAAAAGAAACCCTCTTGATATAACTCGCATTGCAGTCGGGCAGTCCCGAGCATCTCTTGCTAATAGGCTAGGCTTAACTTCAAATAGATGAGCAAATAGAAATGCTTCAAAACTCAGTTTCTGCTCTACTTCTCTCATACTGTAAGAAAATTTTATGAGAGTCCTACATAATACAAATTTGTATGGGACTCTCTCTTTGTTATTTAAATGCAATAATTTTCTAGTGTCATTTGTTTGCCATCAATTTTAATTAAGCTTGGAAAGTACTCATAAGTTCAGCTGTAAAGTAAATGCAGTAAAATATATGTTTGTGTGCTGAGTTTAGAATTTAGAATTACAGCACTGAATGAATCTTGGAAAACCAAAGTGGAGAATTTTTACTGTTACTGAAATACTTTGGCAGTGATATTGTCAGTATGGATTGTTACAGTTGTGAGGAATTAGATTGAAGCTGGCGGACTGAAACACCGAGCTGAGAGGTAAAGAAATTCTGAGGTTATTAATATGAATTGAAGAATTGTCAATATTGACCCAACAATGAGTTTTACCCATTGGGTTAATCAAGCCACTCTATCCATGATTAATATTTAATTGCTAAAAAACTCAATGGAAATACAGAAAACAATATTTAATTCTTGAAGATGTAGCATCAGAAATTTGAGGGGCTTACAAATGAATTTCTTTACCATGTCATCAGTAGCATGGCTGGGAAAAAAGTAGTCTTGCCCTTCTAATGATCAAGTTTAGGATGTTAAATTATGGCATTGGATAATCTTAAAAGGCACACTGTACAGTATTAGAAGCCAAAACAAAACAGGATTTTAAAGTAAGAAATGAGAAGTTGCACATTGGTGGCTCATTTCTCTTGGAAGAGAACGTGACAAATCCCTAGGAGGAGAATGCCAGCTCTTTAAATATTCAGCAGCACCTCACAATAGCCTATGGGACCACGTTCGTTCGCTAGAAAGGGTCGTTCTGTTTTATCAGCTTTGAAAAGCTCTGCCACAACAAGCAGAAATGTGACTCACAATAGCCCAACGCATTTTAAGAAATATTTTTTTTTTGCTGTTCTTGTCCTTACATTATTATAAATGTTCTATGATTCCTTTAAGCCATATATTACCCCAAAAATGGGTAATTTTGAAAGTTTGGGGGCATATGGAAGTTTCAAAATTACAGTATGCAGCTTTGTAACAATTAACCATCTGCTTATAGTGCTGTTAGGAACTGGTAGCGTGTCCGAGGAAGTCAGGAAAATAGTAGAATAGCGTATCTGCCAAGCCTTGGTCATGGGTTATCTTACATCGTAATTCGTAGTCCCCGGGGAGCGGTAAGAGGCAAAACTGCATCAAAGTGGCAAACTGAACTCCCCCTAAACATTTCTCTTAACATACTATTAGTGGTGGATTGGGCAGGTCCAGGAGCAGATGTCGACCAAAGAAATTGGATTATAGACATGAGCACAAGGGGAGAGAGTAGCTAAAGAGCAAAAATTTCCTGAGCGTGGGACAAGTGCTGATTTGGCTGATGCTTTCTCTGGGTGTGGACAGAGGACAGAGGGTAACTGCACCGCGTCCCCCTTCACCAGAGGCCCTTCATCCCTTCCTGCAATGCGTTTATGCAGTACTTTTCAAAAACCTGGGGAGTTTCGGCGTTGTTATTTTTGTTAGCAGCGCGGATACAGGCTTCAGATTGTTCTACCGCCGCGTGTGTAAAAAGAGAGTTTAAAAACTCCTGCTGCAGCCCTGCTTTGTGCCCCTTCCCGGATCGCGGTGCGGCCAGAAGCCGGGATTGCATTTGTGCAGACAGAATCAAATGAGGGAGGGGGAGTTTGCATCGTCTTCCCCAGCCATGTTTGAGCTTGTCGCAGTAAGATCATAGGGGTTTAGGTCTGTTAAAGCTTAGCATATGATGAAAACCCTACCATTTTCCTGCTGTGTTGCTTTAAGCACTAATATCTGATTCTAAGTAGGTTTTCAAGAATCTGCCTGGCTAAAAATGCACATGATGAAGAGTGATCAAAGAACCATTCATTCCCCTTTCCCTCCCTCCCCAAAAGAAACCCTTTTGTTAGACAGAAATCATCTCTAGACTCTGTATCGAGTTGCAGGCAAAAGCACTTAAGACCCAGGGAAGAAGTTGAAGTCTGACTGGTTTCTGTCTCAAAACTTGCCATTGTCTAACGTGGAGGAAAAAGAAATAGCGTGAGAAGAAGCTATTAGGAAGCCGAGTCCTGGCAAAGTCAGATTTTGGTGTGATCTAATTTCAGCTTGAAAAGCCCACATGTTAAGATAGTTTAATTACAGGCTTTGAAAGATAGCATCAAGTAGGAGGTGGTGCCCCTGCCCTTGCTTTTACTTTAATACCTCTCTCCTGGGACCACTTACGATATCCCTGATTTCTGAGGAGCTAGAAAACCCGTACCGTTAACAAGAAATAAGTTAGCTGCCCACAAAACAGTTCCTTACCAACAGCTCCCCATAGAGCGAGACTGTAATTTTGCCTTCCTGGGCCAGTGTAAAGCAAGGTATCACCGTATCATTTAGTGCAACAGAAAGAGAAGCTCCATGCTGTGAAAAGATAGACATTTCCCAAAACAATTCACCCTTTTCGTTGCTAGAGGATATCAGAAGTTAGGCTTAGGAAGTCAGTCACATCTGCAGAAAATTCTCTTCCTCATTATTTCCTCTCCCAGTTTGGTCTGTGCATCCTAATCCTAGGAACCTTGCCTATTCCAGGATGAAATCCTACTCTTCATCTGATCCTTAAGAAAATTTCCGGTGACTGTATCCACTGTGCCTGTCTAGCAGATTTAGTGATTCATTTCTTTGAGAATTTGTCGCCAACTGTGCATACAAAACATCTTTGTTTAAGACAAACTGTTATAAAGCTCTAATCAGTCCTATATCTCAAATGCGTGTTCTGATAATGTAGGAGTGGAAACTTTGTGGATGTGTGAAATTGCTAGCTCTGAGCAACACAGCAAGTCTTTCTTTTAAATTATGTATGTTTAATTTGACAAGGTTCTTTCGTACTGAGAAAATCTTCTGCCATTCGCTAATCTTGTTGCTCTGGTGGGTCCCATCAAATGTCCAGAACAGCAGCTAGATGGCACTGAAAATAAGCAAAGCTTTTAATAATTCTTCCTACAAAAATGACCTCATGGAAATTTAATGTGTATACAGTATATTGAAAGATAAGTTCTACATCAGCATGTAGGTTTCAAAAGGGAACAAGGCCATTAAATAGCACATCAGAAATAATGTGAGATGAAAAGTTACAGTTTGCTCACACAGTCTTCCTTGAAAAGTAAGGTAGAAATGGATAAAGGTTAGATGGGGAAGAAAGGTAGAGGTGAATGGAAAGAGAAAGGTTAACTCAAACGAGAGCGTGTTAGAACTAAATTAGTCTTTAAAAAATAAGACGGCTCACCGTGCGCAGACAGGAAGGAAAAAAAAGGGGAACAAAGTGAAAAAATAATTCATCGGTAGATCAGAGAGTAGGAAGCCAGCTGCTAAAATAAAAGTGATAATTTTGTCTGGCAAGGAAATGGTAACAGCTATAATTAAGGAAGAAAATTGAAAAATAAAAAAGAATGGGATAGAGGTTTGACATTTGATCCAGGGGGAGGTAGAAAACTTCAATGAGTAATGACTTTGGTTTCAGATGCATGTCTGTGGTCTCCTTGTTGGAGGGCAGACATAGAAAAGTCGGCTAGCTACAGACAAAGGACTGTAGCTAAAGAAGTCTGTCTTAATTAGGACTGCGTTTTATACATGGGAATAAGAAGCCTCATCTTTTCTCCCTACGTAAAATACCATTTTGCAGTTAAGGCACAGCGAAGGGTATAAAATGGGCAGTGCCTGCACACCCCAACTCAGCTTGCAGTGCAGAGTAAGTGTGCTAGTGCCTTGGTGACAGCAGTAAATCATTAATCCATGAGAGCTAGATGTTACAGGCAAAACACTCGTTAGACCCGTGTTGGGAGCAAAAGGGAACCCATCTCATAGATGGAGGCAAGGGTCTGTTGTTACTACAATTAATGCTTTAACAGTCTTAACAATCCAAATTAACTAACGCAAAAAAGCTTTGTTGACGATGTAGTTAAAAGCTTCCTACTGTCTACCCTTTTCTCCCTTCGAACCTTTCAGTGTTCACCTGGATCCTAAGGTTGGCGCTGTAGTAGAGAGACTCGCAATGGGCATCAGCATCCCAAGTCCTTCTCTAGATAAAGTATGATGCTCATGGTGAGGATTTCTTCCTCATCAGTCTTGGGTCCACCTAGGGCTCCATTTATTCTCATCACAGCCTGCTTCCATCTCATCAGTCCGTAGCTAAAGGTTAAAAATTGCGCAACTGCCTCTCCCACCCTCCGTTAACCCAACTGTTCATTACACGGGGACTACAAGGTCTGTCGGCCCTTCACTGTCCGTGGGATTCACCGAGCTGAAGCCCATCCAGGTCAGGCACCAGTCGGGTGGCAACTGTTAAGCAAGCTATGACCAGCTCAGGCCCCGACAAACCCAGACAGGTCCTGAGGCCCTGTGCTGTCAGGTCAACACAAAGCCTGTGGCTGTGCCTCATGCAGGGGAGCAAGTGAGAAAAATCATACTTTGGAGCATATCTCTGCCTTTGTAATACTTCAGACCAAAGTAGGTGCCTTTGAATAAGGCTGTTGCATCAGTGAAAGTCTAAGATGGTTTTCGAAGCCAAGGTGAAATAGAATTTATCAGTAGTGCAATCAACATTTGTGTTTAAATTCCTGTAAGAGGTTACTAGTGGTTAATATGCAGGTTGCCCTTGCGAGACCTAAGTATTGCATGTACACGCTGTGGTGTTCTTTGTCAACAGCTTTCTTTCTAACATTCATTTTTAGTACTTATAATTGTCCAGATAATCATTATGCTGAAGGGTTGATTTTTTTAAAGCATTGGACTCTTTATCTGCATGGATGAGAAAGTATGTGTCCATAATACAAGTAAAAATATTTTCAGATTGCATACTATTCCTTGCATCTCTTGCGTGTTTGATTCTGCTACAGCTGAGCTTAGTGCCGTGCTGTCCAAGTAGCCCTATTGTCCTTCAGGAAAGATATGTTAGGTGGAATGTTAGTTAGGATTTTGTGGTCTGATTTCCAAAAAGTGACAAATGGGTCCATAATAGATGAGCAGTAATTAACGGACAATTCTGTGGACAGTGGAATTAATGAATGGGATTGTGTCATATATTTTTAGTCTATTATAGTTCTACCTCCTCACTGATAATCTAGAGGCAAGCACGATAAAATTAATGCGCTGCTAAGCATCTACTGATAGGTAAGATGCTTGATATCCAGTAGCAGGCGTAATGGCCCCTTATGTTTTTCTCCAGTACAGCCTTAAGTTTGTATCCCTCTTCTCCTGCTCAGGTTTCACAAAACTTGTAGTACCTCAGCTGTCTTGGAGACTTGAGCCCTCTTCAACATTGGCTGCTGTCAAGTCGCAAAGCTTTAGTGTCAATAAAGAAAAATCAACCCAAATGATGGAGAGAAAATGAGACTGTGCTAGTCATGACAATTTCCATATAAAGCTGCTTTAAATATCATCTAGATTTGTGAAATATTTTTTCTGCACAGATCAAAGAATTAGATAGTAGCCCTTCTGATACTTCTCATAGCAAATGTATGGAGAAAAGTGAGACTCCTAGATGAGTGTAGTGAAAGAAAAAAAAATACAAGTGGAAAGAACAGTACGGGACTTATTAAAGCAATTGCAACCAAAAGAATGAGAGAAGGAGGAACTGTAACCACTTGATGAAAAGATTGGAAGGTGTTTTGTAGTATTGGAAAAAGATTAGCCCCAGAAAAAGAAAAAATTACTTCATCAGTGGCTCATCTGTGCTTATAAAATGGAAGCACTGCAATAATATTTTGCATCTGACAGTAATTTCGATAGTAGTCGCAATAATATTTTGGAACCAAATGTGATAAACATGAAGCAAAGAGCTAATGGCATGTGTCGTACTTAGAGATTTTATTATTCATTCTTCAAGGTTTATTGCTCTTTCAGGAGCACTTCCTTCATGGCAGAGTTTTGTCATAAAATTATCCAAGAAGAGTCTGCAGTCAGTTACAGTTGGATCTTCTGAAAGATTATTCCGTATTAACGCTGGTGGAAGTGTCTAGCAGAATCTGGGTCATTTTACCCACATCTCAGCATCCGAGTTGAACATCAGTACAATAAACTCCTTGCAGTTTCTGAAACATAAAGTACCAGAAAACAGTTCAGTTATGTGCAATATATGTTGATATATTCAAATATCCATTGATCAAAGCATTGCAAGAGTCCATTTTTGATTGGACATGCTGGACTGATCACTAAAAATGCCAGATGGAATTACTGAACTGAAAAAGGGGAAAAAAGCATAATACACTCTGTACATATTTTAGGAAGCAAGACAATAAAACAAGTGAAAAAAAGTTAGCAAAGTTTTACAAAACAAGAGAAGTTCATCCACTCAGTTTTAAATCATTTATAGTTACAAATGAAGCAAATAATTTCTATTTCTTCTAAATACCAGAGAGAAAAGATTATCTTCATGCCAGCAGAAAGTCTGTAGACATTTCAAACAATCAAATTTTGCATGTTGTGAGAACAGTATACACTAACTTTTTCCTCAAAAAGAATTTGCATATTCAATTAGCAATACTTTGAGTTTTCTGTATTAATTGTCTTTCGCTCAAAAAGAACTCTAAAGCCTTTGTGGCTGTTGTGTATTCAGTCATCCTGCACAGTGACTGCTGCTGTGCCCGCCTTATGAACAGGGAACCGGAGACGCCAAGAAATAAATGCATTGCACAACTTCGTAAGGACTTATCTCTCCTTTTGGACCAGCATTTTGTCTACTTTTGCAGCCCTTCTCAGACAGGACAGGAATTCATAATGAACAAATAAGGTACCATGATGGTGCAGTTCACCCCTCTGCAGCAGTCCAATGCAGTGCCCCTGAGAGTAAGTCCAGCTTATCCAGAGTAGGGTTTGAATAAGGCTAAGAGTAAGCTATAAGACTTGTGATAGCCCTTTTCAGAAATAAATGTGACCTTCATCCGTAGTGGTTTAGGGACAAAGAATGGGCCAAAATACATCTTTGAGAACCATCGTGCCGCCTGTTCAAGATCCTAAACACAAACTCTCCTTTAAAGTAGGGTGTAAGGCCAGCGATAGTACACATCCTCCCAATGCACACAGGTAGTGTAGGACAACGCGTTCTCCAAAGCATTCAGCACTCTGACCACAAACTGGGTTACATCATATTTTCCGCCCATTAATATGAAATGCAGAATTTGGTACGCTGGAGTTGGTTGGATGGTTGTTTTTAAGGTTTTTACACGTCAAATGTTACGACTAGAACCTGTGATCCGTTTCTGCCATTGCTGAGTTATTTTTCCCTCTCCAGCCTTTCGTATTTCAATTTGTCATGTAAGCCCTTGTTTGTTTCTCTCTTTGATTTTATCTTGGGTTTTGGTTTGGTTCAATCTTTATACAACTCTATTAAGTTTCGTAACATTTTGTTGAGGGCAAGACAATGTGGATTTTATTCTTTTACCCAGTCCCGGTGTAATCTCTCCAGAGCACGGTCACTGATTGTTGGGAGAGTTTTTTATCCTGAGGGCACAGCTAACTGCATGCTCCTGTCATTCTGATCGACATCATTTATTTTTAATATACCTTATAAAACCTAAAATTGTAGTAGATTTTGTTCTGTTAAGACTTAAACACTGCAATGGCATTTATAAATGATTAATTTGAAAATATTGAGGAGAAAGACTTCAGGAAAGAGAGAATCTTAAACTGCGCCATAATTATCATTCAATTTGGTAATTAAGTAGTAAGAGAAGAAAGTCTAGGAATTTCTGCATAAAGAATATAGCTGAGCCGTCTGTCTTTGGTGAAGTAAAATTCAATATTTTAGAAATGATGGACTAGTAATACAGAAACGAAACAAACAGTAAATGCTACTTGTCTGTGCTGACTATGGCATTACAAACCATTAATGGTAAATAGCACAGAATATACAAAGAAAAATTTCCAGAAAGAAGTCTTACCACATTCCAAGAAAATATACAAGGTCAGTTCTGCTGTTATCATAGGACTCAAGGATCCTTTGAGTCAGTCATCTGGCCCAATCTCCTGCTAAGCTCTGAACTACAGCTCATTCTGTGATAATACATTGAAATCTGTTGCTCTGGGTGCTGTAAAATCACTCGGCTAGGGACGGTTTGTCTCAGACTACCTTGTCTTCTAAGTAACGAAATTAAGGAAAGGAATTCCACAGAGCAGCTCATCACAGAACTAGAAATACAGGCGACATCATTTCAGTCACTTCTGCCCAGCCACGTTCCCTGTTTTGTAAGGACAGTCAACACCGGGGTCTGCTTCAAAGCTCGTCAAAACCAGTGGGAGCCCTTCTGTTGACTCTAAGTCATGCCTAAGCACTTGCCAAGTCAGAGCTCACAGCACAGTTGTGGGCTTCAGTCTTACTGTAATTTCAGTGGCAGTTAGGAGAGACTCAGCATTATAAACGCTAGACCCCAAGGCAATGGTAATAATGCACTTACTTATAAATATGTGTGCGTGTTTACGTTTATTGTACCTTTTCTAGAAGGAATAGGTTTTTAAACTGCTGAAACCTAAACGAGGTGCTAGAAATGTAATAGAATTTCCATGTGCAGTTTAACACATACATAATGCATTCATTAACTGAAAAACAGGTCTGTTTTCTCTGGATTCTAAATAGGACTCTTAAAGGTTTGATTTTGGAGGTCTCTTCTGGGGAGGAAAGGTGCATTGGTCAGGTAGCCTCTAATTCTCGCTGCTGAATGGGAGTCCCATCGTAAAACTGTTTCCGATCGGCACTGGGATCGCCGGGTGGCCAGGTGTAGCTAGGTCCTTGGAAGAGGATGCTATCTCAGATGAATGACAAACGTTCATGAGCCCAGTCTCAGGGGTTGTTCTCTTGACCCTCATTGGCTCAGATATTCACGTGAAATCAAGTATTGCCTTTTTTATTTTGGTCACCTTTTCCAGCCATTTACCAATGGATGAAAGGGAAGGAACTTAGTGCGGGACGTACGTGATCTCACTCCTTCATGTAGCACGAGTCAGGAAAGAGATTTTATGCTAAAACCTGATTTTCCATGAGTGAAGAGAGTTCTGCCTTTCTCATGGCAGCACATTAAGCAGTGCAAAGACCAGGCGTCATTACGTATGCAGCTCTATCACAATGCTGATATTTAGTGTGACTGGTTTTGGTCAAAGGTCACACATCCATCATCGGTAAATGAGGAATAAAAGGCTAACGAGTAGTATCACGTGCCAGTTAACGAAGAAAGCAAAGCCACAAACAAGCCAACGTGCCTCGAGCTTTGCAAGAAGGGGCAGAAGCCTCGAGACTAGACAGCTCGGGATCTGCTTCAAGGCTGCTGAACGTAGCTGAACTGAGGGATTATGTGATAGGCCTTGTGGTGAGATCTGGATGTAGATCCCAGCTGGAAAACTTTATTTGGGGATGAGTAGAAGTCAACATCTATCACTCAAATCAATATCTTTCTGTCTGTTACCGGTCAGTCAGTAAGTATTTAAGCAAGAAAAAAACTAGCAGGCAAGAATTTCACTAGTTTAATGAATTATGAGTTTTCCCTACTTGGTTTCATGCTGCAGTATGGTAATAAGGTACAGAACAGTAACGTTGGAAAGACTTTGAAGTGCTCATCTAGTTCGTCTCGTGACAGCTACTCCTTTGTCTTTCCTGAAAGATATTTCTCTGACATGATATTAGAGCTCACCACTGACAATGGGGGCTCCACAGCCTCCCCAAGTCGCCTGTTCCAGGGCTTCACGGTCCTTACCGTTACAACAGTTTCACCGAGGTCTCATCTGGATTTTCCTTAATTTCTTTAATTCGTTGCCTGCTCGCTGCATGAATGCAATACAGACTGCTCTCCCGGGCTTTGCAGAAGTCTATTTTGCAAGCAAAAACGGTCTTTTCTTCCTTAAGCTAAATACTGAAAAAGAATTTTGTCTTCTTTTTAAGTTGTGTTTTCTGGACCTCTGATTATTCTCAGTGCTATCCACTGATCCCTCTCCAGTCAACCTCTCCCTTCCCCTTTGCCTCCTTTCCCCTCTCGCTCTTTTTGCTAGTTGTTGGTTTTGAGGAAACAGAAGGAATGACTACGCATCTCTTGGAAGCTCTCTGTTGTTTACACCCACGTGTAGGGTGTTTGTCTTTTTCATGGCATTATTGACTCAGATTTGACCTGTGGTCCCCCCTACTCTTCCAGCTTTTCCTGAAGAACCGTGATTCGGCGAATTCCCTGGTTTGCGTTTGTTCTTTGCATCCGTCCCTACTCAGCAATGCGTAGGAAAGGCATGTTATTTTATACTTCTCTGAAGTTTAATTTGTAGCGGACTTTGAAATGAGTTACGTTACAGCATTTGCGCATATGATGGCCAACGCAGTGCAGGTGTGAAAGAAATTTGTCAAAGTATTGAGCCCTTCTCAGCACCAGAATGAAAAGCACATCGTGATGGGGCTCAAGGCACAAAAGCAAGTCCTCAGTTTGAGAGGCCTGGGAATTGTTCGAGAGGTTTTCATGTTTTCTCGTTGCTGCCGTTATTTAAGTTATTAGAAGTAAATGGAGGCTGAAGTCATAATACCTGCTGCAGAGCTCTCATGTATTGATTTTCAGTACTTTCTGGGCAGCTTCGTGAAACAAGGAATGAAAATGAACTCATCGAAGTACCAGCATTTCTCTCCTCTGTCACGCGAGTGCTCTAGACGGCCGTTGAGCTGGGCTGGTGGAGGTGTGGTGGGACAAGTTTTCAGAAAATTGGTTTATTCTTCCGTTACTCATGCTGAACACTGTGACTGAAATGCCACTCACTGTGCTGTCAGCTATCGTACCGGTCACTACGGGGCTGCCAGAACAGACAGGCAGATGCTGTTATGCAGTGCAGAATTACTAGAATGAAAAATATTTCTTGTCCAATAGACCATGTTAGCTGATAAAGTGAAATAAAATAAAGCGGAAGCGTGCATGTGCTAAAAATGTAAGTGTCTGCATATACATATGCAGCTACATACCTACCTATAGATACATATACATGTATATGTGGTACATATACAGATTTTTATATATATATGCATACATACCTACACACATCTACATATTGGAATCCATTGAGCTAGTAGCAATCTGTTTTGGATTCTTGTTTTGTCTGCCTCGTCTCTGAACATGGTAATACGCCATACATAAATTTAATAGAAACAGGGAGTTTCTTTTGTTATTTAATTCATTCATTTTGGTTTTGATTCCTTCCCCATCTTGCAAGGTTTCCTAAATAAATAAGCAGAGAGCTATGACAACTTGGGACTTCCTCGTTTTTATGCAGCACCTTCCTCTTTACTCCTCATATCTGACTAAAAAATCCCTTACTTTACAGGAAAAAAGAAAAAGAGGTAAAAGAGAGATAAGGCAGCTAAAAGGTAGTAGGAAAAAAAGAAGTTATTTGGCAGTTAAATGCAGAATTCGAAAAGAAAATAAACACTTTTTGACAAAGGTTTAAAGGAACGCTCAATTTTATCAGAGAGGACTTCCTAGCCGTCAGCTTATTCCCCAACACACCTAGAGCCATATGGATCATGACTTTATTTTGACCAAATGTTTGCATTTGGTTTGAGTTTTGTGTGAGCCCGTTATAGCTTTCTTCGCAGTCAAATCATAGCAATTGTGGTAACAGCGGCTTTTGTGAATCCTGAAGTGTAGCGGCCAAAGCACCGAGCAGCTAGGGCAATAATTGTCCAGCAGATATAAAGTGAACAGTAATCTATATATTAATTGTCCATTAATTATCATTCAAGCTACCATATTTTTAATAGTTACATATTCAAGTTCATGTTTTTATGTTTCATTCATTGTTTCCCTTAATTACAAATTTTATTTCCTACTATTTTTATAAATAAAAGCATAGTGCTTTAACTGCTAGCTTTTGCCGATTTACTGGACACAAAGTGTACAGAAAAATGTATATATGATATTCCACCTTTATTCTGCATTGTAGCGCAGAGAAGAAAGTATTGTCTCCTCCAAAGAGCTTGGTCTTTTACTATCACCTATCTTGAATGCTTCAGTGACGCAGAGATTTGTTCAGTCTGGTGGAACTCATCAGATGTCAGAAAGACCCCGTAACTCATTGTGCCAGCTATTTGTGTCATCTCCCTTGAAGCATGGAGGGAACTTAGTGCCTCACCTGAAACGTCTCAAAATTCCATTTGCAGAAAACCCATTGCGAATGGCTGGCTGTAGGGATCGCAGAGAAAAATAATTCTGATCCCTTTAATAAAGGGCGTAAGTTGCGCATGTGTGCATTCTGCCCCTGCCCTTTCCCCCGAAAGAAAATCGTGATTTCCTCCCCACAATGGCAAGTGTTGGTCCCATTTCTCACTAATTAAAATGACAGTGTTCATTTTGGGACCACCTTTACACCAAAAGTAGATGCTATCTTGAAAGATGAAGAAGAGCAAATTTCCTTGCTGCTTGTTACAGGTATCTAAGAAAGTACTGCATCGCAACAATCTGAGCATTCCTTTCAAAGCTATTAGCTCACAAAAACAAAATGTAAAGATGTAATATTATGGTATAGAATTACTGTTTGGCATCTCGCACGATAGAGGTAATACACCGTAGCATCTTCCTAGAAAAGAGTTGGCTTAAATAGTCCTCTCATCCTTTTTATTTTGTTGTCCGTCAAAAGTTTCCATAAACATCTGGCATGCTTCTGGAACTATAGACAGGAGCTTTAAGTATACTTTGTGTCTTGGGTCATTTATCAAAGCGGGTAGTTTGCCATAATCGATGCTGCTGTCTGTTTCTGATCAATGAATAGAGTTGTGGAAACTTGGCAAAGAGTAGGTCTGTAGCTGTTTCACAGCCATTAATATCAGATGTGTGCAGTAGTGGATGAGCCAGAAATGTATATTCGATCTAGTTCAGGCAGGTGAACATCACTGAATCTCTTTTGAATTTTTTCGGAGAAGATGATAATGAAGTTAACAGTTTTGTGCAGTTATGCTGCTTTGAAATCACCTGCAGAAGAACAGATGTCAGGTGGTACCTTAGCTGGCGCAAAGTTAGCGTCGCATAGCCAGACACTACTGGATGTAGCATAAAGCCTGCCTATACGAAGTCAATCCATCATAGTCTTTGGAACACGTTTGAACTGGCAGAGTGAGTTCATACCAAATCAGTACCTTTTCCATCATGCATTTGCACTATTTCTGATCTGGTACTAGGAGTCTTAAAGCTAGTCTTACTGTATGACAGATCTGAGCAGTTTGTAATGGATTATATACAAAATGGCAAATAAAGTTGTTCTTGATGAGTTGAGTTTCCAGCTCATTCACAATTATTGTCTCTTCGGGCCTTATCACAGGATAGCTCACCGATAAAGGTGTGTTCTGCTTCATATTCAGCTCCAACTACCTCAAGGAGAACGTGTGATTCACAGCTGGAGAAGCACTGAACTAGAGTGCTGGAGTAATGGGTGATTTCTTGGGAATAACTGAAAAATTCTGCATTATGATGCAAAACTACTTTTTATTGCTTCACTCCATGCCCATCCTCCAGTCTGGGTTTTTTTCCGAAATAAATAGGTTCAGTCTGAAGCCAGGATTCCCTGGTCGTAGTTTGTTCAGATCATCCATCAATAAAGCAGACTCGGAGCTGCCAGTTCCCTTAGGTCAAATTGCACGATGCCTCTATTTTTCCAGAGACTACAGAGTTTAAGACATGAAGAAGAGAGAGCAGTTGGGGGCATGGTCATTTCTGTGGTGACCACAGTAAGTCATAAATAAAACATACATTTGATTACAGAACATGCGATCAGTTTTATAAGTAAGTTGCTCATTAATAGGCTCGCAGCTTGCCGATCCTTTTGGACCTCACCCAGTAAGTCCATAGGAGACCGCCGGTTTTAGTGTTTCACAGAATCATTAAGGTTGGAAAAGACCTGTAAGATCATCAAGTCCAACCATCACCCCAACCCCACCATGCCCACTAAACCATGTCCCGCAGTGCCACGTCCACATGTTCCTTGAACACCTCCAGGGATGGGAACTCCACCACCTCCCTGGGCAGCCTTTTCCAATGCTTGACCAGATTTCTTTCTGGCCATCAGTATCGCTTTTTTCCAGTTTCTCTCTAAAGGTCGATCACTATCTACAAACTAGCAGCGAATTGTGCGCAGTCGGTTCAAGATATTAGAATTTCTTTCAAATTGCATCCTTGCTTGTGGTGGAATGGGATATGTTGTAGCCTAATTACAGTGTAAACAGCAATTCTGTGGATACAGTTGCAAGTGCACCTAATTCAGAGAACATCTTATGTGACCCAGGCAGAGAAATATCAAGTCTTTGTATAATTTAGCACAAATTGAGCATATTTCTAAAAATACTTCCATTAATGTCAAGGTGAAATAGATAACAAGTTCAAATGAATGCTAAATGTCTTTATTTGTATAGCATGACTATCTGAAAAATACCCCTCAGTTAGTGTATATCCTGCAAACGCTTTTAAAAATAAGTTTAGCGGCCTTTTCTCAGGCTTTTAGTGCAGATGGAAAGTTAAAAGCTAGACACTAGTAGGTCCATCTGAGTTCGTATTACTGAAAAAACTTCAAAACCTTGATAACAACATGAGTCACAGAAAAACCTTGGTTAAATCATTCTATTGTAGGAAAAACCTACTGGGAAAAGGCACTCACCTAACATAACTTTGAGAGTTACATCTACATTCTAATCTAATTGGATTTATAGGATTAATTCTGCCGAACAGAACAAGAAAAGTAAAACGGGAGGAGAGGTTGCGTGTGAAAGCCTAGGACTCTTAAACCACCAAAGATTCTGTCAGATCAGTTGTAAATACCTGGAACCGAAAAAGGAGACTAATCTTACCAGTCTTTTTTTGCCTGAAAATCATCAGGCTTTTGGTCAACGAGGCGAGTGGAAAACTGGCTCAAAGAATGACAGCCAGCGGTTCAGAGCCTGCCCGGTGATCCGTGCCGCTCCTCGGGGATTGCTGGCAGAGGTGGGCAGTGACAATCTAGGAGGCCGTGGGCGCAAATTACAGCGGAGGGAATTCCAGCTGATCGTAAGGAAAAAATAATTCCCCTGTGAGGGTGGTTAGCCATTGCAGCAAGCTGCCCGGAAAGGCTGCGGAATTCCAGTCTCCGGAGATTTTTCAAGTCTGTGAGCGCCCTGATCCAGGTTTGAAGTTAACATTGCTTTGAGCAGGTGTTTGGAGTAAATGCCCTCCAGATGTCCCTTCCACTCTAATTCATTCTGGTTCTTTGGGACTATTGGAAGAAGCAAATTTTGCCCGGGAATCGATGGGTAGATGCAACCAAAGCAGGCTGAGGAGAGGGCTTTGTGCAGCTGCATGGCTTGGCAGTGCCATGTGTTGTTGGAGCGTGGATGTTCACGGGACGGTGATAAAATCACGACAGTGAAACATGAGAAGAAAAGGAGTCTCTCAGAAGCAGAACTCCAGTAACGTGGCACAGCACAAAAATAGCAGCCCTAAGATCCGCTTCCAAAAGCAGATGAGAATCCAATGCTGCTTGCAGAGAAATGATGGGGTATCCATCCTATAAATTACAGAGCAAGTACAAGTAGAAAATCAGTGACGTTCTGCATCGCTAAAGCTTCCAAGTAGTTTTCAAGGGTAACCAATATCTTTTGTTTTATTTGCAAAGTAGATTGTAAAGCCAAAAGGGATTTTTACAATCATTTAATCTGACCTCTTATTTAAAACATGCATAGCATTTTCTGTTTGTATAAAGAGTAAGTTTTAGACAAGATCTCATTTTTCACTATACAAATTTTTAGTGGTAAAGAATCTAACATAACTCTCAGCGAATTGTGCCAAAGGTTAATGAACTTCACTGAACTTTATATTTCTAGCTTAAAATTGCCTGGCTGCTTCTTCCACTGGTGGGTTGATTTTATGCTTTGCCTGCTACAGCGAGAAATTTCGTAACAACTTCTGAAATTTCTGCTTTCCCTCTAGGTGTTTAGAGAGCGTAGCCAAGTTTGCTTTTTACCATTTTACTCCCGGCTTTTCAGACTCTTACACCAAACAGAGCTGGTCGCTGTGGGAGAGCCCTCATGAGAACTAGGATTCGCATGACAGCCCATTTGCAAAAATGCTTTTGACTCACAAGTTGAGAAGGACTCCGTACTAAAGATTCAGGCCCTTCCAAATGCTCATTCTAAACCAGCTTTTTCAGTCCGTTATTTTGAATCACCCTTCATTTTTCAACTTTCATCATAGCAAGAAGAGGTGTGCATGCCGTTTCATTGACAGTCGCCTAACGGGCCAAATACATCAAAAAATACATTCCACGGTATCTGTTTCAGGTTTGTTGCTGTCTGTTTTGGGTGGAGTGGATTTGTTTGTGTGTTTGTTTTAACAAAGAATGGATGATCTCTGAATAATCTGTGGGGTTTTTATACTCTCTCAGTCCCCCAGAGGAGTTTGTGTTAAAACCCTGTTAAGAATCATTGCTTTCATGGACAAGCCTGTTGTCCTCACCTTAGGAGTATGGTTTGAATTCTTTGTTTCCAAGTAGTTGACCTTTTGTTTGTCCACATAGTTTGCTTAATGCTGAGCCTATGAAGTGATCCAGCTTGGTCTGTCTGTATCAGTAATTTCTCCTCTATGATATTTGACATTTTTTTCTTACTTCATGTTGTTTACAAGTCGATCAATGATGGTTTTCTGTTTGCAATTCTATTTTGAGATTCATCTATTGATTTTCTATCCATTTAGTGAGCGCCCATATCAGTTTTGCCTTGTATGAATCTCTTAATTAAAACTCCACTTAATCTTATTCTTTTTTTCTCAGCTGAATTAGAAAATGCATTAAAATGCTGTGTTTGTTCAGATATGTTTTCTGTAAACACATGTCTACTCATTGTTCAGAAGATAACAGCAGCTCTCAAGAGAACTGACCACACTTATCTTGGAAGGTAGATTAAGAGAAGACATATTTGGTGTAGAGGACAATGTGAAAATACTAAGTACAAGAGTATGCCAATTATGACATATTATGGACTACATGCATAAGAGACGTTTGTTAGTTTGAGAAAAAGTATTTGCTGCACCTGGTTCAAAACATTCAAAACACTTCTCCCAATGTAAATTCCTTCCATACTGTGTGAATTGAGGCTCATCCAGTTTGCTCTGGAGCACAACTCTGATGAGGTGCAGCTGAGGGAGCTGGGGTTGTTCAGTCTGGAGAAGAGGAGGCTGAGGGGAGACCTCATCGCTCTCTACAACTGCCTGAAAGGAGGTTGTGGGGAGGTGGGTGTTGGTCTCTTCTCCCAAGTGACAAGTGACAGGACAAGAGGAAATGGCCTCAAGTTGCGCCAGGGGAGGTTCAGGCTGGATATTAGGAAGAATGTCTTTACTGATAGTGGTGAGACACTGGAATAAGCTGCCCAGGGAGGTGGTGGAGTCCCCATCCCTGGAGGTGTTCAAGGAACGTGTGGACATGGCACTGCGGGACATGGTTTAGTGGGCATGGTGGGGTTGGGGTGATGGTTGGACTTGATGATCTCACAGGTCTTTTCCAACCTTAGTGATTCTGTGATTCTCATTTATGCCGGTATTTGAAAAAGGCATTTCCATATCAAGTCATGGTCAGGAGCAGGTCCAGAGACAACTGCCAGGTTCAGACAAAGACCAGCAATCACCAGGCAAGTCCATGGTGACGAGGCAGGTCCAAGATCAGGCCAGGAAGGCCTGGAGAGCATCATCCTCAAAGGAGCTCCCAAGGAAAGGAGGGAGCCTCGGGTGAGGCTTCCTGGCAGAGCTGTTTTGAGGGGGGAGTCTCTGCTGAAGCTTCCTCCAGCTTTTTCTGGAGATGCTTCTGAGTCAGCTGAGGCTTCTCAAAGAGCTGTCTTAGCAAGCTGGCCTTGCAGACAGGGAGGTAAACTCCTGGTCCTGACAAAAGAAAACCGCATGCCAGAGCTAAAGGAGTCCAAAGAATTGACCAAGGGAAAAACTTGATGTTGTTATCGTTGGCAATATGTCATTCTTTCTCTAGAGTGTGGGACTTGGACTCTATCAAACAAAGCAGGGGAAATCATTCTTTGCCTCAATGCAGTAACACAGGATTTTAAAATCAAGTTTTGCAGCAGTCAGTGAAATTGGAGTTCTGTTTCTACTGGTGGTAGTACTGCAACTAGTACTCCATGCACTCCATCAGTGTAATTCCTCTGCCCTGCGCGTGTGTAATGATAGTTAAGAAATGCCATTTTAACTCATAGAATAAGAGATTATCATCATATCTTATTAGGTCTTCAATAAAGTGCGTCATTAGCCAATTTCTATTTTCCCATAGAGAAATCTGAAACCCGCGTGTGAGAATTAATGTGCTTGAGTGGGCTGCTGAAACAAGCTTCAACGAGGAAGAAGAGTGCCCTGAGCTCAGACTGTAGGATGTGGTAGCTTGACAATGTAAAACACATCACCTAACCTTTTGGGTTGTCAGTCCCGATCAATACGTGTGTCTTTTTCCCAGAAATCAATAGAGACGTGGTTCTTACAGTAGCCATGAGACCCAACCTGACCTAGAAGAGAAATCTTCTCAATAGCAAAACACAAGCCCATCGTCAAGCCTGACAAACGATCAGCTAAAAAGGGCTCTGACTATTTCCGTTTCATATCCCAACATCGGATGCAAAGGCAGTTTTCTCCAGATTAAGCTGAAGAGAACACATCACACATCTAAAGCCCATTACCCCACTTCCCTGCTTGTCCCCTTTCCCATTGAAATTTGTGCTTGTTTAGACTTCTCTGAAGCAACATTATCATTATTGATGTCTTGTACAACTTCTAAAATCTGTGTGTACAAAGTATACTCTTTTAAAAGGTTATTCATACGTTTGTCTGATTTTTAATAAGAGGATATAATAGTCTGTCATAACTTACAGGTTAACCTCAAGCAGCAAAAGCCTTGGGAAATGTTATTCTTTTATTATTTTGGGGAGTGTTATTGTTTTACACGTCCCATTTCTGTCTCAAATAGCCCTTGCATAACAGATGGCTTGGTTTTGGACCTCCGGCTTTCATCTTTATTGGTCCTAAAACGATGGGGTTTGTGTAGTGTAGCTTCCTGTATTTCATTTTGAACGTGCTCAGTAGTCAGCCTGCTGTAAGCCTCAGCGCTGGGGCTCCTCTGCTTATTTCTTCTGCATTTGAAATCCACGGCGATTGTATGGAATTACACAGCACATTACAGGTAGATTTCCTGATGTATAATTGTTGTGCAGCTGACCGTGTCTACAGTTGGACTCGATGATCTTAAAGGTCTTTTCCAACCTAAACGATTCTACGATTCTAGGTCATAGTAATACATGTTTTGTGTCATTTTGATTTCCAAAGGATCGGATACCTTCCAGATTTGGAACGGTGGGCGGTTTGGGAGCGGTGTGGCTACCGTGCAGACAGGATAATGTTTGTATATGTGTGTTAGTGCTAGTCGTGGCGTCGAAACAGTGCATGCACACTATGTAATGTAAAAAAAAAAAAAAGAAGAGACACATTTTCTGAGGCAGTGTGATCTGCCATAGGAATATCAGTGTTACTATGAAGAATTGAGGGCTCTCAATAAAGCAGCAGAGGCACAATGGAAAGAAAGAAGTAAAGCGGATTGTTTTGGAGGCACAGTGGAAAGGAAGAAGTAAAGCGGATTGTTTTGGAGGCACAATGGAAAGGAAGAAGTAAAGCGGATTGTTTTGAGGTTCCTAAAGGGTTAGTGGGGAAAGAAAATCGGCGGCAGCAGCAGCTGCTGCAGCAGCCTCATCAACAAAAGAAAACCTTGTGCTCCCCAAAACCAATTTCCAATTGTGCCATGGTCCGTGTTCCATATGAAGTGCCAGATATTAAGTTCTTGTGGGTGGAGAGAAGCCTGAAGTCCTTCTCGCTCTTGTAATGGCTTTTTTCTTTCAACTTAAACTACTGCTGGCTTGTGCTTGGGGGAAGGGAGCACAAATTTGAAAGGAGAAATGCTCGAGAGATGTATAGGACCTCTGAGAAAAGACCGCTTGCAGAAAAAGCTTTCAATCCGCTCACCCAGAGTGTAGCTTAATTTACCTTGGGATCTCGTTAGTTTTAGTTCATTTGTTAGCAAAATAACGGAATCCACTCCTAAGGAGTTGTCATATTTAGTTCCGTGGAGGCTGTTATTCCTGGAAATCAGATAAAACGGCCCAGCAAGACACTCTGTGCTGGGTGATGTAGGTACACATGAGAATGTTATCTATTTTCTTCTCCGTATAGGTTAATGGCACTCCTATGCGGGCGTGCCAGGCAAGATCCCAAGAATTATTTGGCTAATTTAAATGTATTTAAGGAATGTTTTGATTGTCTTCGTTATATATTAACAGCAAGGGAACATGGTTTAGTGGGCATGGAGGTGTTGGGGTCATGGTTGGACTTGATGATCATACAGGGCTTTTCCAACCTTAACGATTCCGTGTGAAAATGTGATCACAGCGTGCGATTCTGTCATACTGGTATCACTGACTGAACTTTTTACAGAACTTATTTTTGCATTTGCCTTGTTTCCACATAAGGTATTGAATGCCAGCTTAAATGACCTTCTCTTTGCGCTCAGTCTGGTTGAATATTTTGAGTTTTGATTTTACAGTCCCCTGTAAATCATACTACTAAAAGAGTAATCATAGCTGTGCTATGATTATAACCACAATTTCTGAAATCTTCCCAATGGACCTCTGCTGTAAGATGAGGCTTTTGCTACAGAAAACTTCAAAATGCATCCCCTTACTCTCAAAATACCATCAGTGAGTTTCTGGGCTTTTTTATGTCCTTTTTAAGAAGTTAAGTAATTTAGCTGCGTTAACCTGCAAAGTGTCAGTGGTAAAGGGTACGCGCACATGTGTACGCTGTTTACCTGTTCATCGAGGTTGGGTAGAGAGAACTTTTATCAACAACATTCCCCCCTTTAGCAAAATGATGGAATCCTTTGATTTCCTGTTAGTACGTTCTTCGCAAGACCCTGACATGGAAATGTGCATTTTATCGTGACCTGGCCGGGGAAACTTCAGGGTGAGTTGTAATCTCGTATCCAGACGTTCCCAGCTCTGCTGTTGCTGCCCCTGGAGCTGTGGAAAGCCTACTCATACTGCGGTTCCGCTTTGATTGAGACAACCTCTATGTCCTCCTCCCCGAACAAACACCGTAAGCCCATTATTTCAGCCCACGTAGTAAAAATTGCAGTGAACTCTTTTCATAGAATACTTACGTATGTAAATGTTCTTTTTATCCCTTGAATGACAATTTATTGTTTAAAGGTACTTAGTTTTCCTTTGCCCCTTAGCATTACCTTAAGCAAAGACACTGTTCTTTGGCCTTAAATGATCCAGTGAATTTACAGCACACAGTTAATTGCAACGCCGGCAAGTCTGGCACACTATGTTGTTAAGGGTAGTAGGGACTGTGGTGATTTTATGATGAATTCACTTCCAAACCCAGCAAATAGTAGCATACAAGGACATCTGACAGCTGCTTTCCCCAGCTAAATCTCACCACCGAGACTTGATTCCAGGAAAAATAACAAGTCAGGCTTGGTTAGTAGTGCTGCAGCTTGGAATACGAGTCTTGACAAGGGGAGAAATCATTTGTACTGTAGTAGCTTTTCATGAGCTAGGGAGAGGGGTAAATCTCTCCAATGGCAAAATAAAGCTGTCAGGCAGCTTTTTCATAAGATGCCATTGGACACCAATATGACAGTTCTCCCTCCTGATCTTTTTTATAGGTTGCTAATTCTGAAAGAAAAGTCATCTTTGCCTACATTTTTGTGGATCCAGGCAATGACATTTTACGCAGCAGTTGTGATGCTAGAACAAAAATACAGACTGCTACTCAATAACCAGGAGCACCCCTGTTACCTTACTAAAAAGATGCTTTAACCAAATGTCTAGCGTCTAGGCTGAGAGTCTGTATTTGCTGCTTTGTATTTTGAAATTGGTATATACATACATGAAATATGTTCTCTGAAAAATTAGCAAGCAAATATACGGGCACGTGAGAACCCTCACATGAACTGAAGAACACGGCAGTGGCCATCAGCGTGAGGCATGAGCGCCAGTAAGCAGGCAGAAATTCTGTTTCTCGGGCCCTTGAATAGGTTCCTTTCTTCTCGGTCTGCACTGGACATAGACGAGGAAATTTAGGCTCTTCTCAGCTAGGCCAGTCTTTATGTACCGAAACATAATTGACGCCTAAGAAGTAGGGTGAGGACTGATCGCAGGAGTCTTCTCTTCCAGGGTTTGTGGGAGAGCCAGGGCTCCTGGGTGGGCATCTAGACATCTGCTTCTAGTTCCTGATACTGAAGGTCATGGAAGTTCTTCTAGTTTGGGTTATGGCGATGGTTGTCCTTGTCTCCCCTGCAAAACGCACTGCTTTATGGCTGTGGAGGAAAAGAACAGCAATTAATTCCTAGGTGCTCTTAAGAAAACATTGAATAGGTGTGTGTTGTATTAGCATTACTGAGATTTGGGAGAAAACTAATTGAAAATGTTCTTTTGACTATTTCAAGGTAAAATCATCAGCAGTATTTTGTATGCTTTTCACAAGTATTTTCCAATATTAGTTTTCTTTTAAAATCTTAACAACATTTTTAATTTATAGATCACTTTTGAAGTATGACATAATTCTGAATATCTTAAAAAGGAAAAAGAAAATACCGCTTTCTAAGTATTGTTGCATTAAAATGCCTTGGCCATGAATTTAGACGTCAGATGATATCAATGCTTATATTAACAAGCAGGCTGAGAAATTACATATTTCAGGGTTCTGTTTCTGAGCAGACTTTAAATCTGAAATTTTCACACAGTTTGCACAGCTTTTGCAAATAAATAGTAATGTCAAATAGACCAACCGCCTCACTGAGCTTATAAAGAAAACGAATGCTCCAGGCTAGTTGTAGTAAAAGAAAAAAGAAAAAAAAAAATTTATTGGATACTAGCACCGTGAAAAAAGAACTAAACCAGACACAAATACCTACAGAATAAAAGTTATTTATAATAACAAACTGAAAGTTTCAGGTCATATTTCCATTAAACTCCCAAGCAGCTATAAATTAGATAGTCCTAGTTTTTAGAAGTGGCCAAGGGTTCTTTTTCATTGTTTTCCTTTTGTTGGTTTGGTCTCGAATCTCTGCTTTCTGCCCCAAGTTTCCCATGTGCTCAAATGCCCCTTTTGTGTTGCCGTGAGGGTTTGACTAATCTGACTCCTAGTCATTAGTAGAATGATGACCGCTGAGGTGATCTCTTTTCATAACTACTAAGCACTCCTTATACCTCTCCTAGTTGGCTGCAAAGAAAATGACTTATCAGTTAACAAAGTGACGAGAACAACGTAAGAATTTACGTCACTTAAAAATGTCATATTACATTCCTGGGTATATATTGCACACCGCAATAGAGAGCAAGAAGTATTACTGAAAAAGTGGAAAATTGAAAAAATATTCATTAGAAGAAAAATTATCTCAGTACTATCAAATATAGGTATTATATACGAATTGTCATTTTATCTTAGAAAGTTCCCTTAAGAAGTCACTTTCTGCCCAGGTACTTCCATTGAACTCCGGAAATGTGACCAGCCAGCCAAACTCTTCTCTCAGCTCTGTTCTCTCGGTTTCAAATCATTCAGCCTTCCGGGTGATCAGTTAAACTGACACAGCTTGCTCACAATCCGCCTGGGGTGCACGCAGGAGCAGAATCTGCTCTACAGTTGAGCGTCTTCAACTAGGAGTTTCTGCTGTTGCCATGAAACTCCTCAGCAGCCGCACGTTCGGTCTAGGCGGACGCTTCCGAAAGGCGAGGCCGGGGCAGCAAACCTGCAAAGCATCTAATCAGCTTCATACCGGCCCTAGGCATAGGTAATAAAGAGGAGCAAGAGAAAATCAGCGCAAAAGAAACTAGGTCAGCAAAGCCTACCCAGCTTTGACACCCTTGACATTAAGAATCTGAACTTGGAACATGTGGATGTACTTAATGCATGAGTGACATCAAACCACGTTTGCTTATTTTTTCCGAACACTACGTCTTCTAAAGCTGAGATAAATGGCTCGCAGTGTTCATAAAAATGATTTGACCTGAGTGGAATAGATACTGCTGATGGTGGAAGGAAAAAAGACGGCAGTAAGAAGCAAGGTGAAAGCTGTGAAGCGCACAGCCATATTAGCATGCTGAACTTTTCAAACAGTGACAGAATTATTCTTTCAGTGCCTGTTTCTTCAGTGCGATATCAGATAGAATTCCTGCACAGGCTCTAATGAACCATGACCTAAAATCAAGTTACCCTTCTGTGAGGCTAAAGGTACTGTGTGTTACGGCGTAGCTTAATGCAAAATGCACGTGCAAAGAATATATTTCATTCAAAAATAGAAGCATTATACCTGCCTTTCCACATGTGCAGACTGACTTTTTCTGAAGTCTTGCCTTTAATTTCATCATCATATATTATCCCTGGGAAATAGCTTTCATTTCTACCTATGACTAATTCAGGCTTCCAAAACTGTAGTACGTTTTTGAAAGATTCTTTGGGCCTGTTCTGGCAATAACAAGAACTGGGCAGTGAATTCAACCTGTGCTGTTTTAATCTGTTCCGTTAACAAAGCAGTGAAGAAGTGAACAAAAAAATTCTTTTCTGAAAATAGTAACAATTATACACACAGTGGGATTGTTGTTGACATTCCCTATTATTTATTAGGGAATCTGTAATATTAATGGATAGCTGGAATGGTTCCATTTTTAAAAAAAAAAAAAAAAGAAAATTCAATTCAAAGCTATTCAGTCCAGTAAATTAACACCTAATTGCTTGCAGGGGATCAGCTAAATGCAGTCGTTAAAGTTAGGCAGGGTCCCCAAGGAGCACTTTTCACAGGTCTGAGCCGTTGGCTTCGGCTTGAAAGTGTTCCGAGCCTTTCTTTACAAACCATTCCCTTTGATTTTAAGGACCAGGTGAGGTCAGGAAAATTTCCTGACAGGCAGAAGCAGGATAATCCTTTTCCAGAGCAAGTTGTAGCTTGCTTTGATTTGCCACGAGAGGCTGCAGACGCAGACAGAATATACATGTTCAGAAAGGAATTGGGCAAATTCATGGGCAGTGGATCTATAGACACTAACAGGAATAGGCAGAAATACACCCTCCAGCATCCTTAACGCGGTGAATAATCAACCACAAGTAATAGCTGGACTCAGATCTTTTCTCTAAATATTGCTTCCCATTGTCCCTGTCAGGCACAGAACTCCAGGCGAGACGAGCCGTGTTCTTAGCAGCGCTGCTGATATTCATTTCTGTTGCTCTTCTTCCCAAAATAAAACGCTAGCAATGGGAAAGAGCTGGGACAGAGAACCAAGGGAGGAGTCTCGGATAGTCACGGCTGTTCCTCCTGTGTTTCCAGAGGTTGGAAAAGGTGCATCAGAGTAGGTGATGGAGTGGAGAAGAGCCTCCTCCCTTGCAGCAGAAGTAACCCACCTCCAGTCTTCCTTCAGTAGCCACGGGAGTCAGCCAGGCTTGGCAGATCCTCGTTCCAATAAGTGCTGTCTTTTAAAAACGGAAGAACAAAGAGACTGGTGGAAAATTTCCTACGGGGAGGAGATGGGGAACGAAAGAGAAGCATTTCGCTTCTCCGGGTAGATTACAGATAAGAAATACAGTCATCAGGCTGTATTGTGAACGGAGCCCACTGAATGCCGAGCACCGGGGAGCGTCTGTCCACTTCGTTCAGTTCCCTCATCTCAGTTCTCTCGGTATTGCGGCTTCAGTTCCTGGTACTGAACAGCTTTGAAACAACAGCCCTAAAATGTTGAAAGTAACGCTGTTTATATTAATCAGTGGCATTTAAAAATAATAAAACCAATTGGTTTTGTTAAATGCTCAGTAGAATATAAAGTGTGCTTTCAAAACTTATACATTTTGAGGCTGTTGGCTACATTAGAAATAAACTTATTGACTGTTAAGAGTTCTGTTCATACTACATTAGCTTTGGTTTGGTATGTTTTTACGTTAAGCGAAATGGTTCACACAATGAATGTATGAGATGAAAAAGGAATCGCTTTTTAATGACACTGAAAGACCTGTGAGAATAAAGGAAGTTCCCTTAGTCCTTTACATTTTTCTGAATATTCTGTAGAAGGGGAGCCCTTCCTGACAGAAAACACTGATGATCAGATTCTTTACCTACTTTGATTTAATAACTGCAAATCTGGGCTAACATTGTACAGGGCTTTAAATAGGAACTCATATTTTGCATTAATTTTAATCCAAGTCCGGCACCGCAAAGCCATTGCAACCGCTGTTAACTGTATTGCATGTAAATGTTAAAGGCTTTTTTGTGCGTGTGAGAGAGGGAGATCTGAATCACTAAAAATACAGTTTTAATCTGATGTTCTGGCCATACTCCTGTGTCCACGTACCCCATTAAAATAAGATCAGCCGTTTTGCCCTTAGAAGACTGTTCTCACACCACAGCTATTAACTTTGTCTGTGAGGTTAATGAACCTTCTAAAAGCTGGATATCCTTGTCCGTTTTCTTGGTATCCACATCGTACTCCAACACCACCATTACTTTCCTGCCGAGTGACTGAATAATAAGCACACAGCACCTTGCAAGTGGCTTCTCTTCAAGAAGGGAAATGGAAAGGCATCCTGGTCATAACTTAGTGGACATAAACTTCAACGCTTCCTACAGCAGCCCTCGAAGGAGAGCTAGTTTGTGCCCAAAGAGCAGCTCTGCATCAAGACTTGATTCTACCCAAAATCTCAAGGCAGGCAGAGAGTACCTCTCCTGCTCCTTCTTCTCATGATGCTATTTGTCCACAAAAGCTTGGGGGGGAAAAAAGCAGTTAGTTAAGGACAACACCAAAAAAGCTATCCCATGACTCAAAATTTGTTCCTACGGTGAGAAAAGATAACTTAAAAACCAGAATATCTTCTGGTATTACTTGTCATCGCAATACACTTGACAACTTTTGTATTTAACTTTGTCCCTCTACTGTTTTTTGTCCTTAAACTGAATTTACACACTTTCAATGCCATAAGACAGATAGTCTTGATACTTTAGCAGAATAATCATGTATGGTAAAATAGTCTGATGCTTAGAAATATATCCATTAATGATCACTCTTCATGTTGGAGTGCACTACTACTTCTACTTGGATCAGCCCTTTCCAACATCTTCCAAAGCAGAAAAAATAAGCAAAGGGCTCTGTAGCAGAAGGAGTCACATCCTCAAAAAAGGCTATAGAGCTATAAAACAGGGTGAAATGTGAGAGGGGAAGAGTGATCCTATTTCTAAATATTTTTTTACCTGCATGATACATCCTTCTCCCTTCGAGCCTTTCTTTTCTATTGTTCCGTTAGTCTCTCCAATGCAGGCTTTGACTATTTGTTACGCCCAGTCACAGTGGTGTCTGCAGTATCTCTGCATAGCACTCCTGATTTGGAGCTTATGAACTCTAGACAAAATGCTGCTCTTTTTCTTGGCTGACATGAAGCAGGATAGCCACAAAGAGCTGTTCTCATCTGGCTGGGCCCAGAGCGATGGGACACAACAGTTAAAGCATTATATTAAAGGAAATAATCCCTAGATTTGGGATTCCTGAAGGGCTATCTTCTGACAATGGGCCTCATTTTGTTTCTTCTTTTGTTAACTATAGACTATCAAGGAGCTCCAGAGCCTCTTGTATGGACCACTGTGGTGCGGGGTGGTCTGGTGTGAGGCTCATCCTGTTCCAGGGCATGAGGGTTATGTCCTAATGGAGAGCTGTCTACTGAAAGCCCCTCTATTGCAATCCCTGGCACAACATGCTGGGCAATTACAGGCTGTTGGTGGGCTCCAGAAGAGCGGTGCTGGAATTACTGGTTGTGGGGATGGCTAGCAGAATATGTGCTGCATGCAACCCCCCCTAAAATCATACGTTCCCTCCTTGACCTTTCTGGAAATTTAATCACGCATGTTAATATCTTCCTAAATTCATTTGGGTTCCTAAGCCTGCGGGTAGGTCTTTTCTTCGGAATGAAGAAGCACGCGTCCAAACGGGGCCGGATCCCGAGCTAGTGTGTATGCACACTGAGAACACCACATGTGAAAAATGGCTCTGTCTACGCTGGAATATATTCTGGCTTTAAAACTGTATATCGTTTGTCATTTAAATGAATTAAAACACGCCCTCTTTGTGTCTGTCATAGCGGTCTGTGACACCCGTCACTGTAGTCTGTAATTCTGCTATCACTAGCATCTGCTTTAATCATTTCTACCCGTTTCTGAATTTTTAATCATCTTTTTGACAATTCTAAGTAATTTATTTTCTTCTGGTGGTTTAATTAGCAGTTTTGCTTCCCAGTGAAGTGCTTGCTGACTGAATCGTGCAATCCTTCGCTTGACGGGAAGGCTGTAAACAAAGAGAATTTTGACAAACAGTCAAAGCTACAGCATTTCCACTACAGCATAAAAACTAACTTCAAAGATGAGAGGGGGGGGGAAAAATACAATAGGAGCTTCAAATGTCATTTATGCTGTAGTTGGATCCTGTATCAATAAAAGCGATTCTGTCATTCACTGTGGAAAGGTAACATTTACCCTTAAATGCTGATAAATAATCTTTTGGCAGGTAGAAGCAAGGGCTACGTACTCTCCTACCTGCTAGGTTGTAGTGCAGGTTGGAAATGCTGCCGCAGCATTCACATGGCACGCTCTTCCAACTCGCAGCACTTAGTTCCACGGCAATCGAGTCACAGAAGCTAAAACCACCGAGTTAGAGGCTAGAATCGAGTCATGCCATTACCATACCCGCTGCATTAGCACTCGAGCTGAACGGTCGTACTGTGCAGCACAGGAACATCTAATAAAAACCATCGGCCGCCACAAAGTTTTCACCTTACTGGATTTTGAACGGTGTTATTTTAGACGACGTTCAACAATTCAAAAGCGTTGAACAAAGCAAGTGGTTTCAGAGAGTTGTGTCTTTTTGGGGTTGGGTGGGTTTTTAACGTGTGCAGATATTCAGTTGCTCTGTCCATCTCTGAAATTTAATTTTCTTTAGAGTTCTGTGTGAATTACTTTCAACATGTATCTGGGATAAGTAGATTTATGGTCTATCTATGGTTATTATCAAATCTAATTGTGGAATGGCTATTTTTAGGATTATGGGTGTAGTTTGTTGGAGATGTAGAAGTGAGATGCACAAACAGAAAATTATGAAAAGTAGAATATCTATTATGTAGGATTTTACTTGTAAGATTTATTAATAAGTGAATTCCATGCAAATAGCTTCATTTGATTTAATGAGAAAATACCAGCAGCAGAGTAGGTGAGGGAAAAAGACATTTTAAAGAAAGATGTTTACAGGCTGAGTTCAATCACCTTTTCTAAATGTGAAAAATCGCTAAAATAAATACATCGAGATTGATTGAGTTGTTCACATGGGTTTGAAGTGAAGCTCATATTTAAGTGTCCTGCTGAACTGGAGGAATAAAAAGAAACTTTTCAGTAAGGGCGTTTTTTCCAAATTAGAAATTAAAGTAAAGGGGGGTTGTTTATTTATTTACACATAAGAGGCTTAGTTAGTCCAAAAGCATTAGAAATAAACTTAGAGCAGTGTATGAAAATATCAAGTTACAGACCCAATGACAAGAAATATGATTATGTCAAAGTTCAGATCACCTTTGCTCAAGTATTAAAAGAAAAAAACCTGTATGTTTTTTAAAAAATGGTTGAGATGCTTTTGGACTTGATAATATCTCTTTATGCTTTGCTTTGGACCAGCTGGAGAGACCATGATGAACATGTTTGTTTTCCAGTGAAGACGGATTAATTTCCAATTAAAAGCTGTTATTTAAAAAAAAAAAAAAAAAAAAAAAAAGAGATAATGAATGCATCTTTCTGTGCAGCATTTGTGGTCAAATACTGCATAATCCATCTGATAGCTTACTATATGAATTTGAAATTAATTGAAAATAATTATGGACCCTGCCCACGTATTTTCATTATATAAACGGAGAACAATTAAAAAGCTAAACGAAGAGCGTACGAGATAGAAGTATTTAATTAATTTCAATCATTATAAATTGCATGAATACAGAAAAGCAAATGTGTTTTGTTTACCTGGCAAGGTCCTTTGAATTGCTCAATAATAAGGAATGCATTTATTTGCTGGAAACGGGGGATGGCTGTCCAGTTATGTGTTGTTCACATCTGCATATTAAACATCTGAGCCCAACTGATGCATTCAGGAGCTCTACTTCTTTGCTGCATCATAACCTTGCATTTTCCTTCCTTGCAGAAGGGAATCCCTATACCTGGTGGGTTGGAAAAGCCAACGAGAAGCACTACTATTGGGGCGGATCAGGACCTGGCATTCAAAAATGTGCCTGCGGCATCGAACGCAACTGTACTGACCCCAAGTACTACTGCAACTGTGATGCTGATTATAAGCAATGGTGAGTGGTTTCCAAGAAGACGGGGTGAGAATGACCAGAATCTCTTAACTTGCGCAACGCTGCCATTATTTTGAATGTCTTTTGTTAATGTATTTCCTTCCTTACCAAAGAACAAAGGCAAAAATATTATATTGGTGATCCCTCCTGCAAAGTATCTACCCATCTCTTCATTTCCATTTCTTTCACGGTATCTGTGACTGTCAAATATAAGGAGAATATTTATGTTTTCTAGTCAACTCAGCTATAGAAAAGAATGCTAAAATCGCAAAGTCAAGTCGTAATAGGAAAGGCCAGCACTTTGGCTGCCCATGCAACTTTGTCTCCATCGTATTCAGTTATATTACAATACAGTATTTAATTTTATCTCTGCAACTTCCTTTTTTTTCCTAGAATTTCTCCTTTTTGGAGTACTATTGCTGCATTCGCCTGTAGAATGTGAGAGATAGGAGTTGAAATCACTCATCTAGTGACTCCAACGCTCATTATCCATCTTTCATTAGAAAAATATGGTGAGAACTAGACTTAAAGAGTATTATGGAATGAGGCTCTGTATTTCAGAGGAAGCTATTGCACTGTGCGTGAGATAATCAAATATTCATTGGCCTGCTGGTTGAGAACACAAACCTATAGCCCGTTTGGGATGAGACAGTGAGAATTGGTTCTAGTTTCTTCTCTAATAAATAGTTATTGATTCATCCCGGGTGGAAAAATTTTAACAGAGGGACTGAGGTAGTCCTACCCCAGAGTATTTTACAGCCTGGTAACAGGGGCAGTCTGCTGTGAGGTAATTGATGTGGGTTTAAATCCCTTCAGGCAGAAAAGAGAATTAAACCTACATCTCTGATATTCCCCGTAAACACTCTAACAATCAACCTACTGCCTAAAGCTCATCATCGTTTTCTGTGAGACCCTCTCTGTGCTCTTAGAACACTTCATTTGTAAGCTTTAACCGTTTGTGTCTCTTCCGTCACGACAGGCAACATCGTATTTTACATGGTATGCCATGTTCAGTGACCAGTTGGAACCATACTTTTATGAACACTTTTCCCATTAGTAGCAACCTGTTGGTAATTGAAACAATACTGGCTCATAAACAGTTTTGTGTTAATTGAGACATTCATACAGCTATTAATGAATATAGAGCTACAGAACTCTAATGGTATGTCAGGGATTTAAAAAAATAAAGAGTAGAGAGAACCACAGAGTCACAGAATAGTTGAGGTTGGAAGGGCCCTCAGAGTTCATCTAGCCCAAACCCCCTGCTCAACCAGGGCCACATAGAGACAGTTGTCCAGGACCATGTCTAGATGGCTTTTGAATGTCTCCAAGGATGGAGACTCTGCAGCTTCCCTGAGCAACCTGTGCCAGTGCTCGGTCACCCTCCCAGTAAGAAGCGTTTCCTGATGTTCAGAGGGAACCTCCTGTGTTGCAGTTTGTGCCCGTTGCCTCCGGTCCTGCCACTGGGCACCACTGAAAAGAGCCTGGCTCCGTCCTCTTTGCACCCTCCCTTCAGGTGTTTATATACATTGATGAGATCCCCCTGAGCCTTCTCTTCCCCAGGCTGAACCGTCCCAGCTCTCAGCTTCTCTTCATAGGAGAGATGTTCCAGTCCCTTAGTTGGCCCTTCATTGGACTCTCTCAATAATTACATCTCTCTCTTGCACCGGGGAGCCCAGAACTGGACACAGCACTCCAGGGGTGGCCTCACCAGCGCTGAGCAGAGGGGAAGGATCACCTCCTTTGGCCTGCTGGCAATATTTTGCCTAATTCAGCCCAGGATACCATCAGGCTTCTTGGCTGCAAGGGCACATCCCTGGCTTGTGTTCAACTTGGCATCCCCCAGGGTCTTTTCTGCCAAGCTGTTTCCCACCCGGGTGGTCCCCAGCATGTACTGGCGCATGGCGTTGTTTTTCCCCAGGTGCAGGACTTTGCGCTTTTCCCTGTTGAACTTCGTGGTATTTCTGTGAGCCCATTTCTCCAGGTTGTCAGGGTCCCTCCGGATGGCAGCACGACCCTCCGGCCTGTCAGCCACTCCTCCCAGTGTGGTGGCGTTGGCAAGAACGAAGTATGAAAACCGCAAAACTAGAGTAATAAAGGAAATCTTCCATGCCCTACAAATCAGGATGTGGGAAATCAAACATTGCCACCAACATTGCCAACCTAATCTTTGACATTGTTAGGACAGTATGCTGTTAGCTACGATATGGGGTGAATTATAGAACAGCACAGAGATAGAGAAGTCAGTGTTAGAGGAATCAGACATGGTGCCAAATTTCAGAGCTCGAATTATATAGAGAGTGAAGAATATAAAGCCAGAGGACTCTGACTCAAAGATAGGCACTAGAGCAGTGTGGCAGGAGGGAGGGAGGTTTGGTTCTGTGACAAAACGGTAACGATAAAAGGAAGATATTCTAATAATAATTACAATAATGGCAGAATTAGGAGCGCTTATGGTTTTCATTACTTGAGGCACTGGATGCGTATACATGAATAACAGTCTCTGTACCATATGTTGACTGTTTTCTTTTATGCCGAGGGAAATACATGGGGCAAATAGCATCAACTTTTGATCTCTTCTGTGGCTTCTCTAAGAGTCACAGATGATAATTTAATAAGCAGCATTCCCTCAATAATCTTTTTCTGTAATGTCTACACCCCCTATATACACTGAGATTATATGGAATCTGCTAATAAATAGATTAATATAATTATTAGATTTTTTTAAAATCTAAAATAGGATTACTATCATAATAGGTACACAACTGTTTACTCAGAACTTCAAACAAGAAGACATTTATACAGTATTTCTCTGGATATGTGTCGGGGTTTTTTTCAGGGAAACTAGCGTATAGTACAGGGCAATTTATGACAAATAGTTATACAACTGGATATTAAATTTTAATCTGTGGTGTGTGTAAAACTCAAGAAGAAACGAAAGCCTCATTATAGCCTTGAAGGACATTTTGTTCAAGATTCATTTTTGCAGTTTAGTTTGGGCAGAATCTGGCCCATTCCAAAGTCATACCCTTTTGGGTTTTGGAATTATTTGGAGGAGTCCCAGTTAGGAATTTTCTCTAGCCAGGTTGATCGACACCTAAAAAGCACGTGAGCTCCAGAGGCGAGGAGACCTCACTGACTTCAGTTTTCAGGGGCAGAATGTTAACCAGGGCTACCAGCGCGTCCGTGCTCGACTCTGGCGACAGCAAAACAGCTCCTGGTTTGGCCCATAGTATCTGCAACAGCACTTTTGGAGAACGGCCATGAACGGGTTGCTGTGAGAGCAAGCATCCATCACATCCGTTCAAACCGTGCTTTTGCATATACGGCTTTACATATTCCAAGTAGTGCGTAAACTGTAGTGTATCTACTCATCCCTAGAGGTAAAAAAGCGTTAGCTTAGGAATACTGGGAGCAATACTTTGGTGCAGAGGGGAGCACGATGCAAGGATCCCCAAGCAAGGACTGACAGAGATAACTCCAGAACTAAAATCCGGGCATCGTGACATAGACGCTAGTAAGCCCTTGTCATAGAGTTACACGGGTATTCCCACACAGCGTGGAAATTACTATGCGTACAGCTTGTGATGAGCAGGCAGGTCTCAGCTCACAGACTGACGAAGCGGCTTGCCGCAGCTGTGACCCCACCTCATCAGCACAACTTATTTTTGAAGAACTTACAGTCCCCTAAAACAGAAGGACTGAGGAAATGCCAAACTGGGGCTGAGAGGCCGGGTGGGACTTTTGTATGTCTTGGCCATAGCTGGGAGCACTGCGTTTGATGGTGGTATGCCCACAATGATTTTCTGCTCCTGCCCAGACAACGTGAAAAAAGTTTATATCTGCTTTTTATATTTTTGGGCGGGGGGTGGAGAGACACGGTAGGGAGAAGGCGGTAGCTAGAGCAACAACTCTATTAGAAACGATAAAGAAGTAAAATGGGAAAAGAAGTCTGCTGAGTGGAAATTGTGGGAATGGAAGGTGAAGAAGAAGAGAGGGATTCAGCGCAGAGATTCAGATTTTGAAGTGCAGGGCACTCTTTTTAAGGGAGATTGGGGAGCCACTGAAGAGCGGGTTAGGCTGAATCAGAATAATGTAGTGTAAGTAGCATATTGCCTGCGATTTTTATTGTAGAAATTAGAAATTGTATTAGAAATGAAGAAAGGAATTGCAGTTTGATGAACAATCTCGTAGCGAAGGCAGGAGAATGCTGCCTGGAGAACCGGATTCTAATTTTGCCTCTGGAACCGCATTCCTGCGTGATGCTTGCCAGGTTTCATAAGCCATTTCTTCACAGAGCAGCCGTTAGTTTGATCCTAATTTTCTTGGTACCTAACTGGAAACCCAGAGGTCCAGTTTGTAGGAACATCCACAGCTGCAACTGGAATAAGTGATCACTCTCTCTGAATATATCTGATGCTGTCCTCCAAAACAAAACAAAAATGCCTGTAGGCATCTCAGACTGAGCACTAAAAATGTATGCGTGCTTTTAACCTTAACATCTTTCAGCCTTAACATCCAGTGTGTAGAATGGAGATGATGCCAGATACTCACCTCACGGAGGTATTGCAAAGATAGGTAGATTTATGAAGCAGTCATCTACTGTAGTAATAAGCACTGTAGAAAATCCAATGAGAAAATGCAGTCTTTGTAGAAAGAGTTGAAATACCCATTGAACAGAAAATGGGGTTCACATAGGAAGCACGAGAGTAAGTTAGGATAGTGAGCAGTGTTTTACTAAATGAGTATTGTCTGCCTCCTGTACTGAATAATGCTGGAGCCTCTGGAAAAAATAATCATCAGTGACCAGTCAAGGACTGTGTCATGGTGGTAGGTACAGGGGACAAACTAAAGCTCTTTAAGCAGCCCGAAATACTTGGTTTTCCTAAATTTTGTGTTTGATTTGATTTTTTTTTTTACCAAATACATGAGTAATTGTGTGTAAGTGCAGAACCAGCTGTGTTAATTATGGACTCGCTTACAATGTAATTTTTCCCAGGGACTAGCTTACACCGTAGGCTTTGATATACCTTAAATCTGGAGGGGTTTTCTGTTAATGCTTTTTAAAAGTTCCCTGAGCAACTTTACACCTTGTCTGTCTGAATAAAATAGAAAAGAGCATTCTGTAAGTTGTAGAGCTATTTAGCGCATGCCTAATGTGTTGATTATCAGGCCCGGGTGGTAGATATTGGCAGGGAGTATGAGATACAGAATTCAAATTTGTGTGTATTTGCACACATAATCTAAAAGAGAACCTGATTCTTAAGAGAAGCCCATGTTGTTGCGGCAATGGAAATCTTAAGTAATCATTTTTCTCATGACGAAGAAACAAAAATACAGGTGGGAAGAGCTTCACCCAGAGCAGCCCTACCAAAATAAACCTTATTCCCAAATTATCCATGATTTGTGTCCAAAATGAAATTAATTCAGAGGTAAGTGAATCAGATTATAAAAAAAGTGTAGTTTAGCTTGCTAACAAAGATCATTTATTAAAGAGTGTGTGGTTGACATGCAAAGTCAGATTGCCTCCGTCTTGAGAGAATAAACTCTACTGAGGTTGCTGTTATTAGTAGCAAGAAATTCTCTGGGTTGCTGTTGAAAAAGATCTTCAAATGAGTAATTTTAGGTAAAATGTAAGGCTTTTTGAAAAAAAAAAGTATCTCATTTGAATAAAGACATTATTGTTATTATTACCGTTTCTGCAATGCCTTAAAAATGCCTGTCTTTGTAGAGATAGACAAACAGTACCAATTAAGTAGCAAATGTAAAGATCTGCAATGAAATTTTGGTTCCTGCTCTCCTTTGACCCTGAAGTCAGTTAAACACCCAGATTGGCCGATGTTTCTACACCGTAGGCTCCTTACTTTTTCTTCCCTAGTAGCCACAATATGTGAAAAGACATAACATGATGCTGTGCGTGGATTGACTGGGAAAAGGTGACCTAAGAAGCTTTTTCCTTTAGCACTTCCTGATGAGGATGCGCCTCTGGTTGCAAAGTAGGGCACGGACTTCACTGCCGACTATTGATGTGACTGCTAATCTTTTGAGAACTATTTGGTGGCCCTAAAGAGGATCAAAAGGGATTAAGGAGAATTTGAAGATAGCAGTGGTTGGGACAAATGAGGAAAAATGAGGAAATAAGCAATGAAGACGGAAGGAGGGAGCCTCATTTTCTGGTTTATCCTTTGTCACAGTGCGGAAATTAAAGTTTCTTTCTCCAGAGCCTGCAAAATTACTTTATTTTTGTGAGGTGTTTGCCAGAACGCTCTGCAGAATACATCGCCCCTTCCCTTCACAAATCTTCTCCTACGGTGGGGGTTTCAGGAGAAAGGTGCAGGTCCTGGGAAAAGACGATTAAACAGGGCTCAGATTGACGCGAGTTGTTTGAGTGACAGGAATATGGGTGGACGTTGAAATGCCGGGCTGCGCCAATGACGGGTAGGTCATTTGTAACCAGATTTAGCAGGATGGATGCTAAAGGCTCCTGGAGCTATTGTTGGACATCAAGGCTTAAGCATAGTACATACTCATTCCCATTGAAATAATTGATATTTCAGTTCCTGACTCCCTTGAGCACTTGTGAAAATCCATCTGTCCTTTAACCTTGTGTGCTCTCAGTAACAGAGCTGCCGAGGCGGAGAGAGCTGGCTAGTTACATGACAATGGCTCCTCCCATCCTTCGTTAGAAGCTTCTAACCATGTCTTTGGATATTTTTTTACCGTGACTTTCCCATCTAGGCAGCAACTGGAGTTTCCAGGGAGGTGTTATGTGATCGGAGGTGACTGGGTTATATGTTCTCTGTGATAAAAAAAAAACCCAAACCAAAAACCAAATGGAGAACTTATAATTGGCTCTGCTTGATTAATTTTGATTAAATTTACTTACTATTTGAGTATTATGTAGAGACATCTTAAAGAAGCAAAAGGGATCAAATATGAATATACCTAAAAGAACTTGAAGGACTATAGAAGTTGTGGTGAGGAACATGCATGACAATAAACATCCTCTATATATATATATATATATATGAAAAATTTCCAATTTAACCAGACAGACTGACTGCATACAAAAAATCAAGTTATTCATATAACGTAGCCATACGTTTAAGCAGTACCTGGCCAAAAAGACATTTTTTTGCTAAAATACAGAGGCCTGTATTTAACAAGAAAACATACTGGTTTGTATTACATGAAACCAGAAAAGGAAAAAAAAAAAAATTAGTAAGATTTGTGAAGTCCTGCTGTTTTGCCTGCCATCTGATAAAGACTACGAACCTCAATATCCTAGAAATTGAGGAAATTTTGTAGAATGAGGCCACACCACACTGAAAACTGTAATTCAACAATTTTGCAGAGCTTAAAGGCCATCTTTGAAATGAGAGACCAGAAAACGCAGTTAGTAATTGTGGTTTGTGTTGTAACTGTGTGCAGTAATTCCATCTGCTCACCGTATAAAAGTTGAAATATCAAAACTTATTTTTTAGGTACGCTTAAGGAATACACTAGTTTTGTGGGCGAAGGCGGGGAAGCTTAGCTGACAACTTGCATTACTTCATACGGTTGTTTTTCTCATACTCTTACAAATGCAGACAGCCTTTTGTAGGTTTTTTAGGGTTACCTTTCAGAGTTCCTCTGTACATTGACATTGGCACCGAGCGTTAAAATAATTCCAGTCAATCAAAATTGAGCACTATGACAGTATGTAACGGCACAGAATAAAAATCTGCATGAAGAGGAACGCTAAAGACAGAAAGTCAAGCATTCAAACCATAGGAAATGTTAGATTTCATGCAGCTGGTAGTACTTTTTTTCAGAATGATTGATAGATTTGAGCTGAAACTTTCAGCAACAGAGAAGCAGATAGCCAGAAGCCAGGAGGTTCATGCCGACAAGTGATGGTTTGGCCATTAAAACTACTCTAGTAGGGAGAAGGGTCAAGTGACCGGGTATTAAATAGGCTGCTGCCTGGTTTGCATTTCTCAGCTGTGCTCATCAGCTGTAACTGGTATGCAATACTGAAACAGAGTTTGCATGCCAAAAAAATGTGGAATCTTCCCGCTAAGTGAATTCTGTCCTCTCTTTTTACAACCTGTTCTAGATTTTCTTTAATAGAAAATGTCTATACCTTGTCTTTGTCCATTATGCATTCCTCTTTTCTGCGTCTCCCACAAGACAAGGCTGAATGTTTTTGTTACTGCTAACAACAGATGAAGAGTTTGGGAGATGGAAATGATAAAGTGGAGAGATGAACTCTCTCCAGCACTTGGCCGTACTACTGATGTGCTAAGTAGCACCTTTCAAATTCTCCTTTACTTGTGCCTCAGTACCACCATGGGACTCTAGCCACAGACCAGGGCTCTAGTAGACAAGGCTGTCTACAAACACAAAAGGGCTGGTTTTTTCCTCAGTGTTCATACTATCATAAATACGTACATAAAACTAATGTGACTGATTTAAAAGTTAATTTGAGAGCAGATGAAGGGCATAGCATCTCTCACACAGTAAGTGTTTAGGCTACTGGTTTTACGTGGACTTTGAAGGACAGTACCTGCTGCCCTGGAGTTATCCCTGATGTTTGTGTTGTATTGCTAATGCGTAGCCCACAGCTGGCAGCTCTAGCCCGGGATCTGGGCAAAGCCGGGATCGCCTAGATTGCTCTTTCTCCTTTAGAGATGTTCTATGCAAGTACTGACAACAACCATATGTATGTAGCTCATGGGACCTGACAGATTTGCAGCCTTCTACGATGGCATGACTGGATGGATAGATGAGAGGAGGGCAGTGGATGTTGTCTACCTTGACTTCAGCAAGGCTTTCGACACCGTCTCCCACATCATCCTCATAGGCAAGCTTAGGATGTGTAGGTTAGATGAACAGACAGTGGGGTGGATTGAAAACAGGCTGATAGATAGAGCTCAGAGGGTTGTGATTAGTGGCACAGGGTCTAGTTGGAGGCCTGTGACAAGTGATGTTCCCCAGGGGTCAGGACTGGGTCCAGTCCTGTTCAGTGTATTCATCAATGACCTGGATGAAGGGATAGGGTGCCCTCAGCAAGTTTGCTGATGACACAAAACTGGGAGGAGTGGCGGACGCGCCAGAAGGCTGCGCTGCCGTTCAGCGTGACCTGGACAGGCTGGAGAGTTGGGCAGAGAGGAACCTGATGAAATTCAACCAAGGTGAGTGTAGGGTACTGTGCCTGGGGTGGAATAACCCCCTGCATCAGTACGGGTGAGGGGCTGAGCTGCGGGAGAGCAGCTCTGTGGAAAGGGACCTGGGAGTCCTGGGGGACAACAGGGTGACCATGAGCCAGCAGTGTGCCCTTGGGGCCAAGAAGGCCAACGGCATCCTGGGGTGCATCAAGAAGAGTGTGGCTGGCAGGACGAGGGAGGTTATCCTCCCCCTCTACTCTGCCCTGGTGAGGCCACATCTGGAGTGCTGTGTCCAGTTCTGGGCTCCCCGGTTCAAGAAGGACTGGGAACTGCTGGAGAGGGTACAGCGAAGGTCTACAAAGATGATTAGGGGACTGGAACATCTTTCTTATGAGGAAAGGCTGAGGGACTTGGGGCTTTTGAGTCTGGAGAAGAGAAGACTGAGGGGGGATCTTACTAAAGCTTATAAATAAATACTTCAGGGGTGGGTGCCAGGAGGACGGGGCCAGTCTTTTTTCAGTGGTGCCCAGTGACAGGACAAGAAGTAACGGGGACGAACTTGGTCATAGGAAGTTCCATCTAAACATGAGGAGGGACTTCTTCACTTTGAGGGTGGCAGAGCACTGGAACGAGTTGCCCAGAGAGGCTGTGGAGTCTCCTTCTCTGGAGACATTCAAAACTCGCCTGGACACATTCCTGTGCAATCTGCTGTAGGTGACCCTGCTCTGGTGGGGGGGTGGGACTAGATCATCTCCAGGGGTCCCTTCCAACCCCTATCACTCCGTGATTCTGTGAACTAACACGGGTTGAGAGCGTTAGGAGTTTGGGGATTCAGTGAATCGTGAAACTTGCAAACATTACTCCTGTTTTCAGTCTTTTCCCTCCTGTATTATTCACCTTTGGGACTGGATTGTGGCCGTGTTTATAACAAGCTGATACCACTTGACATTTAGCTGTCGTCCCACTCATGGACATTAAAGAGAGCGTTTCCCTTAATGCTCGTGGCTCACAGCAGTGACCAAACAGCTGAGGAACCAAGGCTTAGCTTTCTCCAAAACTGAAAACCCAAGAAAATGTGGACATTGATGTGACATGAGATAACTGTTTGGCAGTCTGCCTTCTCTTTGTTAAAATGGCACCTTCTAAATTGGCGGTACATCCTCAGTCCCGTGCGCTTATTTTGCAGTTACTATGATTTTTCATCCCGCAAGCAATGCAAAACTAGCACAGGTCAGGATGAGGAAACAGGAATCTGTACTCCTTCATGATCTTACAGGTCTTTTCCAACCTTAGTGATTCTGTGATTCTGTACCTTGCTGCATATGTAAAAACGCTTGAGCTCTAGCAACCTGCTAAGGATGAAGATGATTCCCAGTTGACTTCAGGTTCGTTCATCGTTCAGCGCTAGTAGTAATGAATGAACTTGAAGGGGAGAGTGATGACAAGATGTTATCCTTGTTTATTAATTTGCTCTGTAAATCGCTGTGAGGCAGAAAATGAGTGCTCATCCTGCTGCCAACCTCACCTCTGAGGGTTGCTGTTCAGGTTCTCTGGCGTTCAGCTGGCCTCAGTTCCAGCCCGTCACAGACAGCTGGTCTCATCCAGATCTTTTTAAGTTACAGAATCACTCAACAGCGGCGCTGAAAAATATCTAGCAGAATTAGGGATCTGTAATTATTACTCTCTGGGGTATTCTTGCTATTGTTAGAAACATCCCATCGTTCTCGGAGTATTCTAAGAGATTTGTGAGGGGCTTATGAAGTAGCAGGTGAAAATGTAGAGATATGATTTTGATTTTTTTTTATCCTACCATACTGATGATTTAAAATAGAAATCCCAGCATATTCTTTTTTCTATTAAACTTTGTGATTAGCGTGAGTGACGAATCAAGTGACCAAGGAGTCACCAAGTGTCTTGCCTAGAAGCATACAGAATCTTTAGTCTGAATGAAAAGCTTACGGTCGTAACTTTAGAGTAAATGACCTTACTGTCGCAGCTTGTCAGGTAAGGGCAGGGTGCGCCGAGGACTCTGCACTGCAGAACTTTCAGCTGCCAGTTATTTTCTCCTCCTCCTTTTATTTGTGTGCTAACTTAAAGAGTAATGACTCTGCCCTCGGTGCAGTGCTAGGAAGATGAAATCCCCCCGGCGCTGCGCAGCCCGATGTATTTCACTCAGTACCTGGCACCGCTCGGCTCGTGAAGAGAGTGCTTTGCTTTTCTGCTGGAATTGTCGGACTCCCCTGACTTTTGTCTTGAATCAGTGCAATCCTGCGTAGAAGACATCTGAAATCTGTGACAAGCTGTGTTATAGGGTAGATGAAGACTGCAGTGCATGCTTGGCTGTTCCTACTATCAGCAGTCATATTTTAGCTGAAACAATCTCAAGGGAGTCCATCAAGCTGAAGGTACCAAGCCTCCAGTGTAAACAAAAGATATATCTGTTTCCACTGTTTGTTCTTTGGTGTCCCAGGATATATATATGTATAAGGGGGAGAGAGGAAGTAATCATATGGGGGGACAGGGAAGAGAGAGCCCAGAAGCCCTGGAGATCCATTTTTTGTATCAGGTCCCAGACTTGATGGGGATATTTTCTTCAGAGCCACTGCTCAAACCATCATGTCAGTTCATCACTCAGGTAGTTGCAAAACTTCAGCATTTAGAGGAAGAATCATTCCTTGTCCTTTTCTCGTTGTGCCCAGCAGATTCTTAGCACTGCAAAGGACCTGATAAAGAAAAAGAAAAGAAAAAAAAAAAAAAGGGAAGAGTCACCTGCAATATTGCTGTTTGCCTGGGAACTATTGCTCTACGCATAGTGCATTATTTTACTTTAAAGAGGAAGGTTGCTTGCACTGCCTATGATAAACGCCCAAAGCAATCCAGTAACCTCTCAATAAAGTCTGCAAATTGAGCAATAAAGGCAATGGTTCTAACACCAAGAGAAAAGGGAGAAACTGCTTTGACTTTTTTTTTTTACTGTACTTAGACTTGTAAAAGAGGTTTAAATTCTGTAAATTGTTTTAATATCGTGGACCAGGTGTGGTTTTATCTTAGTTACCATTCATGTCTCCCTTCTCTTTTTGGGGTTTTCTTTTGTGTGTGTTGGATAATCAATGAATGCCCCAAATTACTACTTACCTGTAATTAATCATGGCTAGATATTTTGTCCCAGCCGCAACACCCTCAATTCTCCAGCTATTTTTCTTTCCTCTGCCTCCTGTTCGTACGCAGAATACAGTAGTGATGAAAATGAGTATATGTATAAAATGGGATCCCTGAAGATCCTTCAAAGTGTGTAAGAGCTGACTTTGTAATTCAGGTCCATGGTTATTTGTTGCATTTTTATCTCCTGTTGTTTTCAAGAGTCTTTAAATTGGTATTAAAATGCCACATGGATTCTTTACGCTAAAAGTGTGTCTACATGAGCAAGCTTGCTCGTGGGACTCAGATGGGTTTTTTTTCATGTTTTGCTGAAGAAGAAATGTTCTATCTAATGTTCGCTGCCTCTTGAATCCTGTGTTCAGTTTTGGGCCCCTCACTCCGACATTGAGGTGCTGGAGTATGTCCAGAGAAGGGCGACGGAGCTGGTGAGGGGTCTGGAGCACAAGTCTGATGAGGAGCGGCTGAGGGAGCTGGGGTTGTTCAGTCTGGAGAAGAGGAGGCTGAGGGGAGACCTCATCACTCTCTACAACTACCTGAAAGGGGGTTGTGGGGAGGTGGGTGTTGGTCTCTTCTCCCAAGTGACAAGCGACAGGACAAGAGGACATGGCCTCAAGTTGCACCAGGGGAGGTTCAGGCTGGAAATTAGGAAAAACTTCTTCACTGAAAGGGTTGTCAGACACTGGAAGAGGCTGCCCAGGGAGGTGGTGGAGTCACCATCCCTGGATGTATTTAAAAGACGTGCGGATGAGGCGCTGAGGGACATGGTTTAGTGGTGGACTTGGCAGGGTTAGGTTCACAGTTGGACTTGATGATCTTAAAGGTCTTTACCAAACGAAACAATTCTATGATTCTAAACTAATATCTCGGGACAGCTAAGAACGTGTATTCCTTTACATTTTCACAAATACTATATTTTGCTTTGCTTTTGGTCAAGTGGAAGTAGTTTACAAGATTATGTTAAATGTAGATTGAGGGGAACAAAGTCTTTCTTGAGTTATGAGTTGGGGTTGTTGCTGAAGTTATACAGTTGCCTTTATTGAAGTACCTGAGTGTATATATATATTTATTTATATAAATACTTAAAGAGAAAGTAAAGTCAAATGAAAATGAAGAAAAAGCCAATTTCCAAGCAAGCAAGCAAATATAAAGATAATAAGAAAATCTGCTGACAGCGTTAGAAAATGTGATGAAGAAAAAATACAGCAAATATAAAAAACTATATCTGTGATGCAAAGGTTTTGTGTTGTCACTGGAAAAGCATAAACGGATTTGCAGTTGTTATTTCTATGAAACAGAAATGTTTAAAATGCCATCAGTAAACATGTAATCTCGTGTCTAAAACCAGTTATTTGCCGGCTATGGCATAAAATGTCATAACAACATTCAACGGTCAACAGTTTGACTGTTGAGTTAAAACATTGTGCAAAAGAGCAGGAATTTAAGTATCTTATGTCAAATCCAAGATATCTATCCATTGGTTTAGTGGGCATGGTGGTGTTGGGGTGATGGTTGGACTTGATGATCTTACAGGGCTTTTCCAACCTTAGTGATTCTGTGATCCTGAAAGACAATTTTATCAGAGATGTTTAAAGGATTTCATAAGACCCAGGAGTCAAATGCAAACTCCTAATTCACACAGCACACTTGCAAATAATGCTCTTTAAACTGACATTATCTCCTGCTGCTGTTCTGTTCAGTAAAAAAGCCCAGAAGAAGGAATTTTTAATCACGGACATTAAAGCAGAGAAACTGTGAGTTCCTTTAAGGACCATGAGAAAAGCCAACAAAATAGATAACATCAACTGATGTAAATCCCTTGAATCAAGATAGCAGATGGATGATGGCAAAAGTGAACAGAAAGCTCGGAAAGATCAGTCATTAGCTTAGTTTATTAATATCACTTTATTAACTGTTAAATTACCATATGTGATGATTGTGAAGCAGAACAGACCTGAAGGATAAACAGGAAATACCATCATCTGTTCTGAAAGTTAAAGAAAAGCAAAAAGATGTTTGGAATAAACATAAAACATTGACGTGCTTCACTCTAAGGTAAAGAACTGAGGAGATCATTGAGGAAACGGAGCTGGGCAGCAGAAGCTGAAATTTATTAAATACTTTTGCTAAAGACAGATCAATTCAGAGACTCTTTGAGGGTGGTTAGGTTTTGCACTATGCTCGTCTATACATACATACGCTCATCGGATCATGGAGTAATTCAGTCTGGAAGTGGCCCCCAGGGGTCATCTAGTCTGCGCTGCTGCTCAGGGCCGATGGAATCAGACTGGGTGGCTGAGGGCTGTGTCCGTTTGAGTACCAAACACCTCCAAGGATGGACAACCTGTGCCAGTGTTTGACCGCTGTCACGACTAAAAATTTTTCCTTATATCTAATTGGATTTACCCATGTTTCAGCTTGAGTTGGTTACCTCTTTCTATGTATATTTATATGCATGTGTGTGAATACATATATCTATAAGCACACATAGCTTGTTCTAATGTGGAGGTGGTGTAAGAGCAACAGGGACCCTTCCAAAGACTGGAACATTTGATTTAAACCAGCGATTGCTGACTAAATCAGGTATTTCTAACAACCTTGTGTAGAATCAGATCTCTTCCCTGTTGCCACAGAAGAGCACTATAGTTATAGAGACGACGAAAAAACCTGAAGTAGGTAAAGGCATTGAGGCACACTGCTAATGCATGCTTCAGATTTTAATTTCCTATTGCACTTATAGGAAATGGGTAAGGAATACCTTTTTAACTCTAATATGTCCAACAAGCTGTCCAAGCTGAATATTGAAGTGTCCAGTTGCAGAGCTTGCAGGGGTTAGGTTTCACAATACCGGGATCTTCCAGTTATTTTCTACTAATATTTGTTAAATCACGTGCTGTTGCTGGCTTATGTGCATTTCCCGAAATCTGTGGATGTGATTTAGTTGAAAAATTATGCAACATACATATTTAGCTATAAAGTCCTTGTAAAATTACAGGCCTAAGATTTTCTGTCTTTCTTTTGAGAGAAGGCAAAGAGAGTACTGCCATTCAAAATATGATTATTTGTTAATACATTTTTGCCTGACAGAGGATGTAACAAAACACTAGACAAAAATAAAAAAAAACAACTCAGTAAATAGGAGAAAGAATGGCATCTGGAAACACTTTCTCCTCTCTCTGGCAGCTGGCTTTGTTTCTTAGACATACTCAACAGTTTTCTGGTGGATTATGAGTTGGTTCACTTTCTGCATGTAAGCAGTCTGAACAAACTGCAGTTTTTTATAAAATTCCAGGTCTGTTTCTTCCGGCTCTCTGGCAGTTTTGCTCTTGCCATCTGCAAAACATGATGAAATATATATTATAAGGAATCAAAATGTAGGCAAAGCACCATTTTGTTCTTGCTTTCATTGTCAGAGTAGTAGTTCGGCTTCAGTTGCTAAATAAGTTGCGTGGTTTTCGAATGCCTGTGCTACTCTTGCATTTTACTACTTACAATATTTATGCCGATTTTAACTGAGAGATTTTTATACGGAGCACTTATTTGTGGGTGGTAAGTGTAACAACGTGTGAATGAAATAGTTCAAGTTTGTAGGGGGAAATGGATATACTGATGATTAAATCTCTAGTTATATCTTTAGTTTAGTTGTACAATGAAGAAAATCATGTGCTTGGGTTTTTAGCCTAGCAACTCAACCTTCGTGCAGAAATGGGTATGGTAACATCTACACAAAGACTGTTATGACCTAAGTTTTATAAAAGGCCTTATATGCAGTTGTTTTAGTGGAGATTTGTCATCCGACCTTCATATAAAGGGAATTTATGGTATTCCTGGAAGAATGATCCCCAAGGCTTTTCATGCTGGGTGTGCAGAATGAAAGGAAGTCAGAGACGGTTGACAACAGAAGACTCTTTTTTTATGCCTCCTCATAAGAGCAGATTTGCCAAAAAAAAACCCAAAAGAAGTTGTTGAGCAACTGAGCTGTTGTAGTCAGAATCCAGTAATGAGGGAAGGAAGCCACAAAATCTGTGAAAAGGGAGTCAAAACTATACAGACACAATTGTTAATCTGAGGCATCTTTGGAAACTCTCCTACAAAGAGAATTTTTAAAAAGGCGGTATTTTCATCTCCATTTTAAAATGGAAAACAGCAAAAGGAAATGAGAAAAATGAAGCAGATAGGGTATGATTTAGTTAGGGGATAGGTGAAAAGTGGAAGAGTGAAAACCATGGGGCTTGTGAGAAAGTCGAAGAGCAGGAGCAAGAGATTGAGAATTATCATGTGTGGGAATTCAATCCCAGGGAGATCGGTCTTTGGCAGAAACTCATTCTAAACCGGCTACTACTTCTAATAGTTAACTGTTACAATTGGCATTAGTTTGACAATTTCTGTATGTCATTGCATCGTATTATGTCGACATCCTGTGAAAAAGCAGACAAATGGAATGAGATAATTTAGTATCATTATCATTTAGAGGAAGTACTGACTTTCCTTGTGGTCATTAAAGACCAAATATAATAATAGGTCATTGATCCTCACTGGGATCTTGAGCTGAATTGCATTAAAAGAAAATAATTAAAAATTGTCAGTGTAAGTAATGCAACTCTCACATGCTTGCCTCAGAGGAGAAACAGTTGTACTGACAACACATCATAAAATAAATCTTTGTTATAAAAATAATTTATTAAGAATAAAGTTTCATAGCAAAGTCTCAGGACTGATATAGATCACTTTCAGTTTTCATCCACTATCATCTCTGTTTCAGAAGAATGCAAACAATATTGTGCAGAAACTTGTTCTCTGCTTGTAATTTTGAATATCTGCCATTCTGCTCATTTTCTAGAAAAGTATATTAAAATTATTTTTATTACTTACCTTAAACCAAACTATGCTAGTGACTTCAGTCAGAGAGGTATCAATAGCATATTCTGGGTTTTATGGGTTTCTACTCCTAAAACCACAAAGATCGCGTTATCAGCTCCAAATGCTTTGAAAATCAGAGATTGGTTTAAATGAAGAGCTTACTGTCTGTCTCGGCTGCAAAGGAACACAAATACGTTGCAACTTGATAAAAGCATTTATTAGGTACTCTGTAAAACACTTACCAGCTGTGACCAGGAATACTTGTGCAACTCACTTGTTTTTGGAAATACCAAAGATAAGTCATAGATGTTCAAAAGGAAATACAAGCCACTGGCTAATAATGCTCCCTTTAGCGTTGTTTCAGGTTTTCCACTATGGTCAATCAATACCGTAGGGTGAGAGCCATGCTCTTGGAGGACTCAGAGGTCTCCTTCGTCTAGTTACAGACATGTGCAGAAGTTACAGATGTGGCAATGCCCTTTTTTCTCAATCACTTGTCCACTTAGACAGCCCCTTCACTTTTGTCACGGTAGGAAGAAGGTAGTATTAGCAAATGGAGAGGGGCTTGTTTCGCCAGGTGGAAATACAACAGTGTGGAACCTCTCTGAAAATTCCCAAAGTAGTTTAAATCAAATATATATTTGAACTTTCTATAACGGACCTCACTAAACAGTGGGCTGGAAGTATTTAGACTAAAAAGCTGTATTTTGAAATGATCTCTAATAATACAGACTATATGGATTCATTTGGAAGAAAACCAGCTTTATCCAAAGGACGGCATATTCAAAACATTAGGAAACGGATGCCATTTCTCCTCATTGGCAATAGAAATGCATCGTTAGTATAGAGAATGGAGAAGGCATTTCCCCATGATTGGGGACATTATGGAGAGGCAGGCTCCAGGGCTGAAGATTGTGAGAGAGATTTTATTAGCACTGCTGCATGCTATTACTTCTTTAGAAAAGGGATTACCACTCAAACTGCAAAGAATGAAAACTGACACTTCTTCATAATTTTGTGTTTCTTGGGGAACTGCATCAATTTTTTTCATCAATGATGTCATATACATCTTCTCCATCAATCTGTAACTTCGTGTCGCTGTAGTTGCTAAGGCAGATATTCTTGTCATCTTTACACATAAATATTCTCAATCTTTTCTTGCCAAAAAGACCTCAGTGATCTGGTTTGACAGTAAGGCCTGTCGTCTTCGCAAACTACAAATTGTTTTTTTGGTAGGCACTTAGTTGGGGACCAGCACTTATTTTACACTTGCTAGGTATTTGTAAGGATAGTAGAATGAATAATGATTAGAAGCGTTGTCTACTGTCATTCAGGATTTCCTGGAAAACAAGGTGGCTAACCATATCTCAAGGATTCTCAACACAAAAAGAAGATGTAAATAATGCATAATAGAACTGCCAGAATGCACACTGACTTTTATTTTAATTACAACTCCCTAGAAAAGACCCAATCTCAAGGAAATGCAAGTTACATGGAGGTACTACATCATCTAATCTTCTCTTTAGTTAAATCTTTTTCATCTTCAGTCAAGAAGTGAGCACGAAACACAAATGGGGGAATGGAGTCGATTGCCAGTCTTGTCACAGCATATATTGAATGATGAAAACTGGAGGCCGCCCCTGTAAAGAAAATGAGAAAGTATTTTGTAATTGCGTTAAATGTATGTTTTCTTTCTTTGCAGGAAACTAAAGCAAAACAAAAAAGAAGTGTTATTTTAATGATCTCGAGGGTATTTTTTGAAAAGACTCAACCACTTGACCACTTCATGCTTACTCCTGTTGTTGGTCTAGAATGATTATCCCATAATTCAAGAAACATGAAACTGTTGTTATTTCTGGTAACATTAATTTTTTAGGGTTTTTTACAAGTTTCTTTAATGATTACTGAAGGTTCAGCTAAGCAGTTACTCAGCTGTTCCAGAGGTCAACAAATCAGTTGATCTTTTATACCTGCCCTTACTTAACTTTCTTCACTTTCTTAAGAACCTTCTAGCGATGTACTTCCGATATTTACAGCACCTACCTCCTCATGATACTTATATGATTTCACTTTCCACTTCTGATGGCATTAATGCTTGCAAATCACTCACGACCATGTATAAATCCTTATAAGCTCAGTATAAATTATACTGATACAGCTGAAGAATGTATCTGCAAACCTCCAGGTTCTGTTGCATTTATTGTCGGTGAGTCCTCTATAATCTTAAAGCAGATTCTTATTGTTTGTAAACTTTTTTTTTTTTTTCTGGAGAGCATAGAAAACAGTTTGAAGACCTTAGGAAACAATTTACTCATACCTTTCTGTTTCTGAACTCTCTTTTCTTAAAGATACGTGAACATAGTTTCCTCATTGACTCCGTTTCTGCCCTTAAGATCTTCCTTCACGCTGCGTAAGTTAACATACCTACATAGTGCATAGGAGCGTGGCACAAAGACACCAAAAGCTAGTACAGACCTGGTCATTGGTATAAGACCAGCTTAAAAGAGATCAGGAAAAAAAATACTACTTTACACAGCCACTGGTAAACTTCCTGGGGTCTTGAGCACCTGAGTGTGTTGATTGACAGCCGGCTGAAGATGAGCCAGCAGTGTGCCCAGGTGGCCAAGAAGGCCAATGGCATCCTGGCCTGGATCAGAAATGGTGTGGGCAGCAGGAGCAGGGAGGGGATCGTGCCCCTGTACTTGGCACTGGTGAGGCCGCACCTCGAATACTGTGTTCAGTTTTGGGCCCCTCACTCCAAGAAGGACATTGAGGTGCTGGAGCGTGTCCAGAGAAGGGCGACGAAGCTGGTGAGGGGTCTGGAGCACAAGTCTGATGAGGAGCGGCTGAGGGAGCTGGGGTTGTTCAGTCTGGAGAAGAGGAGGCTGAGGGGAGACCTCATCGCTCTCTACAACTGCCTGAAAGGGGGTTGTGGTGAGGTGGGTGTTGGTCTCTTCTCCCAAGTAACAAGTGATAGAATGAGAGGAAACGGCCTCAAGTTGCGCCAGGGGAGGTTCAGGCTGGATATTAGGAAAAATGTCTTTCCTGAGAGAGTGGTGAAGCATTGGAAGAGGCTGCCCAGGGAGGTGGTGGAGTCCCCATCCCTGGAGGTGTTCAAGGAACATGTGGACGTGGCACTGCGGGACATGGTTTAGTGGGCATGGTGGGGTTGGGGTGATGGTTGGACTTGATGATCTTACAGGTCTTTTCCAACCTTAGTCATTCTGCGATTCTGAAACTTGCTGCCAGAGGCGGCTGTGCAAGCAGACATCATTAGTAGGTTCAGAAAAGGATTTAACAGCTTCATGGAAAACAGGTCCATCAATGGATACCGTAAGCACTGTGCACCCTGTAACATTTTAAATGCAGTCACGGTAGATGGTGGGGGAGTGAAAGGTGAAGGTGCGACAGAATTGGCCGTGCTCATATGCTTGCCCTGAGTAGCATCTCTTATTGCCACTCTCCACAACAGGATGATGGAGCAGGTGGACTGTTGTTCTAATCCTACAGGACATTTCTTCTGTTCTTCAGAAGGCTTTTGGCAAGGCTTATTTGCTCAGCCATAGTTCTTGCCCGTGGAGCCAGGCTGCTTTTCAGGGCTGAACTACTATCTTTGCATGGTGTTACATGCACACAATCATTGGGGTTAGCAGCAGCTTATTTGCCTCTGCATTGTCTTCCATGTGCTAAAAGGTGGTAATACCATTTTCTCTAAAAATACATTGAGGTAAACATGAGTGAGGAAGAAATATTTATGCTAGCAGACATTGCTGAACGCAAAAAATAATGTCCTGTGAATCAAATATTTACAAATGTATCCCAGCTGGATACCAGGATTTCTAGCTATCAGAAATGAAGTTCTGGACTAGTTTTCAGATAAGAGTATTGGGGAAAAACAGATAAATTCTTCCCAGTTTGGGATGTTGTTGTGGTTTAACCCCAGTAGGCCGCTAGGCCCCACCCAGCCGCTTGCTCACATTCCCCCGTTGGGACAGAGGAGAGATTTGGACAAGTGCAAAATCTTGTGGGTTGAGATAAAGACAGTTTAATAGGTAAAGCAAAAGCTGCATGCATGAGCAAAGCAAAATAAGGAATTTATTCGCTACTTCCCATCGGCAGGCAGGTCTTCAGCCATTTCCAGGAAAGTAGGGCTCCATCACACATAAGGGTTACTTGGGAAGACAAATACCGTAATTCCAAATGCCGATCCCCCCCGGCTTCTTCCCCACGTTGCTGAGTGTGATGTCGTATGGTATGGGATGTCCCTTTGGTCAGCTGGGGTCAGCTGTCCCATCTGTGTCCCCTCCCAACGTCTTGTGCACCCCCAGTCTGCTCGCTGGTGGGGTGAGAAGCAGAAAAGGTCTTGATGCCGTGTAAGCACTGTTGGGCAAGAACTGAAACATCCCTGTGTTATCAGTCCTGCTTTGGTCATAAAGCCAAAACACAGCACCATAGGAGCTACTGTGAAGAAAATTACCTCCCTCCCAGATAAAACCAGTATGGGTGTGATCAGATCCTGCAGAAGATTCGGTGATGGGACGGCCTGCAGTAGCAGAGAGCTGTCCTCAGTGACTACAGCCTCTCCTGCGTTGCCTGTGTAGTCTTTGCTTACGGGTAGAAGTGATAGACTTCTTGGTATCCCTACATCAACAAGGCAACTTTTATCTCATAGACTTGTTCTAAGGCAAGAAGCATCTGCGATAAACTACATTTAAGCCATCAGAAAAGAAAAGATACATCAACATTTGGCAAATTAACATACTTAATTCCATTAAAATGCAGCACGACATTGTCTAGGCTCTCAGTGCACCAGCTGCAAATACTCTGGGCCCTAGGCCTTTGGACCCAAAGTATTACATTTTAATTTCTGTCTTCACCTAATGCTGATAAAAATGCCGCAGCCTGAAAGATCAGAGAGGCGCAACCCAGTTGCTTCAGGGTCAGCTTCCCCATAAGGTCTACCCAGGTTTGCTTGGAGTCCTGAAAAGCACCGTTCTTATGGATAGGTGGACTTGTCACCCACTTGATCTTCAGCCTCCTTTGGCCATGACCGTATTGTCATCGGTTGTCAGAAACCCGTGGCCCAGAGCCTTTTCAGTCCACACAGTCAGGGCTGTGACAGCACACTAGACAGTAAAAAGCCTTGGGCGGGTTCATCGAGTGTTGTGCTGGGAAAAGACAGGCTCAGCTCAGAGGGAATTGCGTTAGGAAGTGAATGCTGAGTTCTGCTAAGTTTGCTTTGGTCTTTTGTGGAGGAAAAAGTGGTGATGTGTAATATAAGGAGAGTTGAGCTCAAAGGCTAACAAGGATGATAATGGAAATCCATCAGAGCAATAAAGTGGAGCGATCTGGCTAATGAATAGGTCACTAATCCCATGTAAGTGTGGTCAACAAAGCGCTAAAGAAATACTTGACATTCTACTGCCAGTGCAGCAACAGCTTTTTCTGAACGAGGGCATCTGCATTTGGCCTAATATTTAGCACCAAGCAGAGCATGCCATACCTTCCCCGTAGCTCAAGCCCTAATGTCGGTCACTCAGTTGTCTCGTAATGCTGTGAGTGAAAGCAGTGAAAGAATCTCTAGCCATAGCCCCGCAGAACCCAGCTGCCTCTGGAGGTGAGGCGGTTGTACGCATCGCAGGAATACCATTTTTAAAAACTTAAGTACCTTGTTTAGCATCCTTGCTCGTTTCCCCCGTTACTGTAATACATGTGTGTGGATATACACGCACGCAGACAAGAGGTAGGGCTATCATAAAAACATGAAAAGGCCATGAAGAAATTAACCTATGGATAAAGCTGCATATCATTGCAAAGCGAGGTCACCTGTCTTTTTAGCAAAAGCACTAGAAAAGAAACCTAATTGAAATGAAATTAATTCTCAGAGACATATGTGCGTGTTTACAAGCAGAGGGATAGTGACAAGGATCCGTGTTTTGCTTGTGCTTTATAGCAAAGCGTTTGCATAATGAAAAAAGACATCTGTTAATTACTGCGATGCTGCACCATTGCTTTCAATGTGCGTGAATATCTTGGAGCATTCGGTTTCAGATAATTATTTCTGATGAATGGGGGTACATTTAAAATGTTTTGTAGTGGGATATTTAATTCTTCTTCTAACTAGAGCACTTTCATGATAATAGACTTCACTTCCCTTCCTCAGTAGATGTAGCGACATCATGCATTATGTTTATAGCACAATTTGTAGATAATCTTGTAAGGTTTTTTGCTGGATCTTGTTTTATTATTTTTTTTAGCAATGGCTGTTACAAATTTACTCTTCTATGTGGCTTTGGCATGGCTTGATGTTTGAATTAGCTCTTTGTTCCCTATCTCCTACCTTTCATAGGTCAAACAAATGCTGTCAACATTAAAAAAGCACGAACCTGATAACTTCACTATGTCGAGAGATGTTTTTAAGCAGTTAGGAAAAAGCAGGATTTGTTTTGAGACCACTTTTACTAATCATTTTACAGTTAGAAGCAACTTTCCTATTTATTAGGTAAGCAGAAAGAAAAAATAATAACTTGTAGGCTCACTGATTCCAACTCCTGACAGCAGTAGGTTAAGAAATCCTCATGCTGAGTAAGGAGCTAGAGATGTACAAGCTGTATGGTACGTAATAAAGACTAAATACATCTGTCCTGCTGGGGTAAGTGTCCCTCTGAGAGAAGCATCGTTCTTATGGCTTTGCATTCTTCCACACACCCACAAAAGTAAAATGGGAAGCAATCTTCTGGGGCTGAGACCGGAGAGAAAGTTGAAGTACAGTGGGATAGTTACCTCTAAAGGACTGAAGGGAAACTGAGGTCGTCTGAAGGGAGACAATTAGCAAATCGCATGTAATACCATAAAAATACAGTATTTCAAGAGTGAGAACTGATTATAGATGCAGAAAATAAGATGTTGTGGTTGTTACAATTAAAGGATGCGGTCAGTCAGAATAGAAAGAGCTTACTGAAAACTAGGCTGAGATACCTAAGTTTTCTTAAAAATGAGTACAGACGTGGTTGGGGCCAGGAAATAAATAGCTGAATAATAACTTTTTTTGCAATTTTACTTTTAATAGTACATGACATTGCTTCTTTCCCCATCTTTTGTCTCTTTATTGGCTACTTAGGTACTTTATTATTTAGAAGAAGGATGCTGGTATGCTTATTTTCCATGTGACGTCTAACAAGTAACGTAATTTTTCTGTGTCTTCCAAAATGTCACCTGTGATACAGAAGTAGGATAAGTGTAATTTTTTACAGAGAGCAGAATCCAACACACCTGAATACAACATTTTTCATTTAAGACAGCTTTATGCTTACTAACAAACTCTATTTTAAAGAAGCCCAAAAGTAAGGCTAAAAGGGCTCAGATATCATCTATATTAAGAATAAAGAAGCCCAAATGAAACAGTAGTTTGGCGTAAAAAGACAAAAGAGAGGATAAGCATGAAAAATGCTTACCAGGAGATATAAATTTGGAAGGCAGAACCAACCTACTTATAATTTGTATGAAGAAGATTTTGTGAGGTTACCTAATCAAGCACTCTGTTCTAAGGTGTGATCAACCTAGATTTTCTCCCCAGATATTTGGTGTCATAGCTATACAAGCAGCTGATGAGGTGAGCTAAATCACAGCACCCTTATGTTCCCCATGGTGCCTTTGGGTGAAGCGCAGGTTGGTTTTAGTGTCGTGTAAAGTGTGTGCATAGATGTGATGTAAGGGTGAACACTACAGGAAGCGCCAGTGAAAGGTAAGAGCAATGGTAGATGTGTATACAATCGGCTTTTACTGACATTTTCTAGGTGCAGCAAGTCTCATACTTCATTAAGTTTTCTGGACCAAATTCAACACTAAGTTATGCACTTTAGTGCCTTATTGAACTCAACAGGCATAGAGGGGCTGAAGTCAGCATTAACTACAGCCATCTGTTATTTTGTCGTGCCATACTCAATTATTTTTATTTAGCTCTTTCAGTCGTACAAAATAAAACTGTCAAAGTTGTCAAGAACTCCAGGAAATGAAGCCTCTGAGCCGCTGCTCTGAGATTTTTAATATTTCTTCCAATACAGATCCTTGTGCCTTAAAAATCCTGCCAGAAGCACATATGATCTGATATTTCGATAGGACGTGATCCAAAGGCTTGTGGGTAGTTAGTAGAAGAGATAACCGCAAAGAATCGTTTATCTGCATAGATCTTGGAATACTACATTCAGTAGGACAAATATTAAAAACACACATTTCATTAGATAACTGCTTTTAGTGTGCACACAGTAAAACGCTACTGTTGCTATAGTGCATTCAGATGTACAAAAATGGAATTAAAAATGCTTGGGGTTTTCAATTCGAGAATTTGTGAAACAGGTGGTGATGCTCAGTACGGTCCTTCATGATTTTCTTCCCTCGGAGCTAAGGTAGCACGCTATTTCATGGGAAGTTTCAGCATGTGTGCATGGATCACAGAATGAATACAGGTTTCTCTTCGTCAAAGTCATTAGAAAGACAGACATTTAACTTTCTGGGGCATGTTGAATAATTGAATGGATAATTTCATTTATTGTCCTTCCTTTGATGACACCTGTTGAGAACAGCGTTTTCTGACATAAAATGAAGCATTTAAAACTTTCTAAGGATGACTAGAAAGCTCTTTTGGCATTGTGAATTGTGGGTAATTTTTGATTTTTTTATTTATTAACTATTATTTTTCAAAAGATCTTTGAAATTTGAATTTTGAAATATTTTGAGACAAAAGAATCAGACTGTTTTGAAAATGCCAAATGGAATTTTTAGCTAACTTAAAAAAAAAAAATAAAGTTTCTTTGAGCAAGCTATTTGCCCTTTCCCATGTCAATTTTTCTTGGAAAATTCCCGTCGCATCCCATTTCAGCCCTAGGTCCACAGGAGAACTTTCTTTTCTTGACTTCAGCTGAATCCCAAGTAATCCTGTCTCCATAATCACCCAAGGTGGAAGGAACATCCCAATACAGGATGCAGCAGTTCTCCCAAAGGAAATGCTGCACACATTCCCTGTCCTACTTAAAAGGTTTTGAAACCGAGACAGAAAATTGATTAAATTGTTGACAGATGCAAACATCTAGAGGTGCTGGAGATCAGTTACAGCATGGTAGGGTGCCTAGATTCCATTCTTAAAATACCTTGGTATAGAAATAAGAAAAATTAACAGTCAAGCCAGAGGAGCTGCTGGACCCCAAAAGAAGAGGAGCCCCAAATTTCTTTTTTTTCTGGGGAGGAACACTGAAGAAATGAAGATTAGAAGAGGAGCTGCTCCGCTTGAAGGAATGACCTTCTGTCTCCCCTCTTTTGTTGGAAGGAGAATATGAGCAAATCCTCAGCAAAGGCAGATTTTCCCCTGAAGTTTATCTATATTGTTCAAAAGAAAGCAGAGCCCACTTTGCTATCTCCATTATTCACCTTTTGCTGTGGTTATTCAGTTTCTCACCAACTCCTGTTTGAGAGGAAAATTGAAGAGTCCCTTCAGGCCAGAGCCCCGTAGAATCAGTCTATACTATCTCCATCTCCTTCCTAATGGATATTTTTTTAAATGAGACACATTTCTGACCAAGTTCTCCATGTATCTCACTTCGTATCTCTAGCACACATGAAATCACCAAGTGCCGTGATAGCCTTGGCGTATCTTCTGGACTTCCTCCTGAGTTGCCAGAGGTTTCTGTGTCTCATCTCTTGCCAAGCAGAGGAAAGGGAAGAAATGGAGCAGGCTTCCTGTCAACTTCTTCACTCAGAAACTCTCACCAAACCGCTTGCATAGATTTCATGGTGGTACACTTTCAGCATCAGGCATCTTAAATTATTCAGCTCAATCCCACATGCCTGGTCGTACTGGAAAGTGTGGTTTAGACGCTATGTCACAGAATCATAGATTCGTTTACGTTGGAAAAGACCTTTAAGATCATCAAGTCCAACCATAAACCTAACCCAGCTAAGTCTACCACTAAACCATCTCCCTCAGCGCCTCATCCACACGTCTTTTAAATACCTCCAGGGATGGTGACTCCACCACCTCCCTGGGCAACCTGTTCCAATGTCTGACAACCCTTTCAGTGAAGAAGTTTTTCCTAATATCCAGTCTAAACCTCCCCTGGTGCAACTTGAGGCCATTTCCTCTTGTCTTGTCACTTGGGAGAAGAGACCAACACCCACCTCACCACAACCCCTTTCAGGCAGTTGTAGAGAGCGATGAGGTCTCCCCTCAGCCTCCTCTTCTCCAGACTGAGCAACCCCAGCTCTCTCAACCACTCCTCATAAGGCTTGTCTTGGAAGACTCGTGGTGTTTTAAGTTTTTTGTAAAAAAAAAAAAAGAAATCAAGATGTTATTAACTTTTTTAAAAAATAGGCATTTTATTCGCAAGTTTTTAAATTATATACTGTATACCTTTATCAAGTATTCATTTTCTAATCACTATTAAAGCATATAATCCTCATAAGAATGTTTATAATGATACAAATTAACCTGCATTTAATTGAGAGCATTGGTATTATAGGATTATAAATTTGTGAGGTGTCCAAAGGAGCAAATTTATTTCCTAATGTAATTCTGAAGTTTTTTCGTCTTAAAGGTGAGGGGAGGGATAGACTCTGTAAAGTGAAAATAGAGATCTAAGCCTCAATCCTGGGAGAAAAGTGTGAATTAAACATGTCTTTGCATGGCCAATTTAAACTGGTTTCTTCTTGAAAGAAGGTTTGAAGTTCCTGAAAGCAACTTAAGTGACTTGTGCTAAATGCAAATTCCAGTGTTACTTTTGTACGGCTCGCTGTCATTGAGGGTATCTTAAAGTTGTTCATCATTCTTCAGGTGGGACTATTTGTGAATGTGATCCTTGTACATTAAGTTTATTTAATCTAATCTATTCAATCTTTTATAATTTCTAAACAAGGATTACTTATGCCTGCTGCACCATCAGCCTCATGTCTTTGGTATAATTTATCTTCCCTAATAGATATCAAAGGATGGACTTGTTTACGTTAGCAATTTGGGTGCTGGGATTAGATGGTCTTTCATCATATTGTTTGGATTTTCAGGAGGTGAGTGCTCTCAAAAATAGAAATAAAAGTCCAGACTCCTTCCCCGTTTACTTTGGCATTTCCCACTGAAACGAACCCCTTGCAAACCCTGGTTTGCACGTAGCCAACAGTCGTACCTGCACATAGGCTTTGCTTACCCAACCAAAACAGCTGGTACATTGTAATAAAGTGCATGTTGCTAAAGGTTGGAGGCACTTTCTCACTTTTTTTTTTTCACCAGTGTGCTAGAGAAGAAGCTTAACTGCCTTCAGATCAGTCTTAATTGTAAGAGTTCAAACTTCGCTTTCTTTTGCTGTTAGGAATATGAGAACAATATATTTTGTAGGACAGAATCACAGAATCGCTAAGATTGGAAAAGACCTGTAAGTCCAACCATCACCCCAACGCCACCATGCCCACTAAACCATGTCCCGCAGTGCCACGTCTACACTCAGCCCATCCACTCCCAGTGTGGAAAAAAGCTTGAACTGAGTTACGACTCTCTGTCAGTTTATATGATCCCATATAGTAATAAAAAATTTTCCATAATCCCCCTTGGCAGCCGTCTCAAGGGTGAGTCCTTAACTCCAGCTTCACGTATAAGAGTATATGTGGTGACAAGACATGCAGGAAAGGGACAAGAGATCTATAAGAATCCCCGAGAACAGCAAATTCAAGTGGAAATAAAAGTTTTCAGCCTGGAGTGTATTGTTGGCAGTTTACAGTTCCTCAGAAAGGCAGAGCCCTGGGAACAGGGTGAATCTAAAAGTAGTGTTGCATAGTACATTAAAAAGTTAACTGAATTTTGTCAAAACCTTTCAAAAGTTAGCTAGTTCTGCTTAAATCCTAGCTTTTGTTTGCCCGGTTTTTAATCCAGTTAATTAGAGCTTGCGTATTTCCAAGTAACTCGCTTCCAGATTATTAAGGCTGCTGCCAAAATTGCATTGTTCATTAAATTCTCTGCAATAGTAGGTCTTCTTAGCAGTTCTACTATAAATAAAATTCTTGCCAGATATTTTTGGAAGAGCGAAAATACTAATACTTGGCACATCTGTACCCTTCACAATGTTTTTTACAGACATTCATTTGCAGATATTAGCTGGACTAAACTGCTTTGTGCCTCTCAGGTAGATTATGGAAATTCAAGGATTACAAATAGAAGTGCTTGCATTGTAAAAAGCTGGGTCTTGTGAGAGGTGGCCAACTGTATACCTTTGAACTGGGAATACTTGGGACTTTGTACTCTTCAAACCACTGCTAATAATTAAATGATATGTGTTTAACACTGCGGTTTCAATCCAGTAGGTTTTTTACTTGTATTCTCGAAACAATTCCAGTTCCTCAGCTCACATGAGCATATCCTTTAAAATTAAGTCCATTCCTACGTGCAGTATGCTCTTTATGTGTTTTCCTGTGTAGGACTGGACTGATAATTAAGTGATGTCTAACAAAATTGGAGGAAATAAATTACTCCAATAACGGAAGTCTGGTTGTATGAAACCATTATATAAACAAATTAATAGCGGTAGAGAATCCTATCGTTACTTTGAATATGTCATTTGCTGATATATGCGTAATGCATTTCTTTTTTACATACCACAGAATGCTTATAAAGACTAAGTAGATGATCATAATCAAAACAACGATAAATCTTACACTAATATCTGCTGCTTTCATTCAAAGGCACCCTGAAGCACTTTGCAGACTGTTATATATAGGAAAAGAAATTAGAAATAGAAAATTACACTGAGATTTCATCAATATCTCCTGGTAATAATTACAGGATTTGATCAGATTCATTCATCTCCCATTTGGCTATTAATAGGAATATGACACACTCTGAATTCAATCTTTATTCTCTTAAGGGGATTTTCTTTGGTGAGGAAAAACTTCAGAGACTTTCTCCACCCTCTTAATGTGCAAAGTCTTTAACTACTGGCAGAAGCATTATCGCTTGCAGGAATTGAGTGTTCCGGCTGTGATTATTTCTAAGTGTGTAGTACAAAGTCAAGCATTACAACCAGTCCTTGGTTTACAACTTTTTTGACTTTGTCAGCGCTGATTAGTATGTCCTGAGGAACTACAAGTACCTGAGAAAAGCATAACAGAGCCATCAGTCTCTTGAGCGGATTTGTCTTTTTGGTGCGCGCATGGGCCGAAAGCTATCGTTATCCCTTTTTTCTTAAAAGCAAATGAGCTACGCAGGTTCTGCCGGAGGAAAGACAACGCACTTCTCTCAACTCTTAGTCCGGTACTCCCAGCCCTCAATAGCTCCCATACCTACAACGATGAGACAAGTGAGCGATTATCAGAAAATAAAACTATTCCTGAAAAGAACTCTTAACATTTCGTCTTCTTGTCGTGGCAACGGCTTTAAAATGACCGTATCACTAAATGGTCATTGGTCATGACCAAATGGTCATGAGTAGAAACATGATCAGTAAAGAGGGGGAAAATTCCTTTTTATTTTCTCAAAGGAGGTGAAAGCTATCGGTGGCAGGAGAAGGGCTGCCCTCTGGCATCCTTATTTGGAGCTGAAGTATTAGCTCTTTTTGTGGGAGGGGAAGGAAAGAAGAGAAATGCCAATAGCTTTCTTTTTACCACTCTTTGAAGAATTCTTTATTTTAAATAGACACGTCCACCTTTAAAGCATTCTTTGAAAGAGTAGCGATCAGGAGAGAAAGCCAGTCTCGGAGGAAAATCTGAGAAAGAGGAAAGGGATGACCTACATTTATCCTCTACTAGAAGGGCGTGGGTCCCATGGACACAGGTCTTTACCAAAGATGGAAGATTAGGTCTATATACCTGGCTTTGTTATTCCCTCTTTTCTTCCTTGAAGGCAAAGTCCCTTAATCTCCCGTTATATCGCCTGTCTCCAACTTGATGAATGCAATACCTTTGTCAAGGACATTGCAATCTATGGACGAAAAGCGGTCTGCTGCCACCTCGCACCATCTGCAGAAGTGGCCTGCGAGGGTTTCTCCTCTCCGTTTTCCTTCCTTTCCCGCAGTCCCCTGTAGTAGCCTCACCGACACAGCACCTGGTATAGCTGTGTCCAACCAGAAAGGGTTAATGATCGCAGCAATACAAGGGGCCACGGCGAAAGGCAAGTGCGCTGAAGGGGAAGAACATCCAGATTAAGGAAAACAGTCATCTACTATTTGAAAAACTCTAGTAATTAAATCCCTAATTACTCTCTTCATCACAGAGAACAGACGCAAGTTCCAATAAACTGCCATTGGAAAATGTGATGGTTATTTTCTTAATTACTTTAGTTATGCTTCTTTCAAAAAGAATGTTTTGCCTTCCACCTCTTCAGAAGGACCCAGTGAGGATGATGACTGGAGGTGCCACTGGAAAATACTACCGTGCACTGGAAAACTCCCAGCATTACCATGGATCGTACTGATCCCTGCGGTGCTTCCCAGTTGTTAGCAATCTTCTGAGTCAGATCATGGAGTCATCCGCCTTAGAGAAGAAATAGACTTTCGGTTTCCTGAAATCCTTAGCAGTTCCCAGTTAGAGTCTTGCTGTGCACTTCAGTAACTTTTCCAGATCCTGAATTCGTCCTTCATCCTATGGTATTTTTGAACAGAGAAATTGATTTTTAGATCAAAAAGGTTGCTTTCTTTAGATACTCGATTACACGGCAAGGTACAGCTAAAAAGAAAGAGAAAAAAAAAGAGAGAGAAAGAGATGGATTTATTTTGCTTCCTCTTACTTTCTTTTATGTCAAAAAGTATAGTCCTAACACTATATATAGTGTGTTTTTTTCCTGTGTGGTTATAGTTGGCCTTCCATGTGTTTATGTCAAAAAAAAAAAAAAAAAAAAAAGAGATAAGGTACCTAATTAGATTTGGTTTATTTTATTTTCTGTTTGGAAGAAACAGCACTCAACATGCCAGCTGGATTCAGCTCTTGAAATGATAAAGGAAAAACGTTATAACTGTGCATAGTGATTTGGTCTCGGCATAAAAAAGGCACCAGGTTACTCGCTGCAGTTGAAATGAGGAGCTTTTAGAGATGACTATAAATTGATTTTTAGTGATCTTGCTGACTAAAGTGGGGTTTGAGCTGCGTACTCGTGGTTAGATTCACGAGTTTAGAATTTTTTTGAACTTAGGCACTTAGTGTTAGAAATGAGAGGACTGAGATGACAAGCCTTCTCAGATAATTAGTCTTTAATTTATCCTTTTTAATTTAATACTAAAAATATAAAAGAAGCAGTGTTTCCTTGGTATGCAGATGTTGTATCATTCAGATAATAACTGGCAGCAACTAGAGGAAAAAAGATACATTTCTAGGAAGCGTTAAGGTTTTTTTCCCCTCTCAGAAGACATCAGCAAGGAGGTCAACAGCAAAGTTGTTCCACTAGTATGGAGCTGGCCAGTCTGGAAAGGAGGAAGCCCCACACGAGCCCAGCTGAGTCCAGGACTGGCCACAAAGCAAGCTACTACTCCAGCTGGGTTCCGGGGTGACAGTAGCTGCTGTCCATCCGTTTTCCAGTAAACGGGCAGTGTTATTGCTCAAACTGATGTCATTTGAGACAGGTTTTTAGACGGTAACACCGTACCAGTGTCATTGTTACATACCTGTTCTTCTGGTGCTTAGTTCCCTGAAGAATAATAACAATCAAGGAAATTATTTTTATATATTTCACAATTGCTTTGTTTTTCTCTCTCTCTGTAATTCAGGAGAAAAGACGCTGGGATGTTGTCGTACAAAGAGCACCTACCAGTGAGTCAAGTAGTGGTTGGAGACGTTGACCGGCCTGGGTCTGAAGCGAAGATATCTGTGGGTCCTGTGCGTTGTCAAGGAGATCGTAAGTTGGCTGGTTTTCTTCCACTTCCTCCTGGATAGAAAGCAAACTAAGTTGGAAATGGGTGACTTTGTAGGCACCCCATGCAAATTTAGAGAAGTGGCTGTCTACTCAGAGACTTTTTTCTATGAAAGCATGATGTGATTTGAGAAATTTTGTCTATGAAACAGCACGTATAGGGGCTCATCTTTGCATTTAAAATATCGACACTTGTCTTTATTTTATGGTAAATGTGGCAACTTTGATTATTCAACTAAGTTTATGTAGCTATAAGCAGTAATACAGATTGCATAAGAACATCTCTCGACATCTGTGCTTGTGTTGAGTGCTCTTGTCAGTGTCATTATCATTGCTCTGCATATCACCGTAAACTATGTTTATGGGATATATATAATAGCATGATGGCAAAACTTACCGCTGTAAACTCTGCTTACAGGGGTATAAAGTCTGACAAGATCGTTATCAGGTGTTAACCGTATCGGGGCTAGACGTTTCCGTGGAAAACACAGGGAGTTTTTTGTAGTAGTCTCTGAGTTCCAGGCTGAGTGCTGATAGGAGGTGTACATCCTCCAGTTTGATCAGCAGGTGATAGAGTAAATCAGTATAATGGATAAATTTCCACTTCACACGCACAAAAAAGTTGGGATGCACTTAGGAGGACTGTATTCTTTCTTCTATCCATTTTATATTTCAGAAGGTGAAATTCACCACCAAAGGCAGAGCAACTGCTTAAGGCCCTTTTAAATCCCACCTCAAAAACTTAAACTCTGTGCGGTTGGCACACGCGTTATACTTGTCCTCTGTGTTTGAAGGCCATTCTGTTACAAGAGGTGCAGTAAGGAAAGGTTCCCTGATTTAATTTACAATAGCTAATTTTTGCATGGTCTATCAGGAATACAAAATCTATCCTCAGGTGCTGGGAAAGAGTACTCTAAGTCAGCCTACGAGATTGCAGTGAGGTAGAAATATTGAACGGGTGGGCATAGTAAATGCAAGTTGAATGACCTGCTTCTAACCGGCGTCTAACGTGGCACGACAGTACGGTTTGTCCTTCCTTCTCTGCCCCTTTACAGCTAGATGTTTTCCATCTGCATGTTTCTAAGGACTTTACAAAGGAGGTCTGTATCATTATCCCTGCCTTAAGCTAAGGTAATTAATCCCAACTGAGAGGAAATCGCGTCCTCAGAGTCATCCAGCAGGACAAGTACAAAAGAGAGTTTTCTGGGTCCCAGTCCGGTGCCTCAAAACCCTAGGCCGTCGCTCAGTGATACAACTGAACGTGCTTCGCCTCTTTTTCTGGTCGTGGTCTTTCTGGGTTGCACAAATGATCCCTCCGGCTTTTATTAATGAACGTGATGCCTAACGAGCAGCAACAAGTATCATGGGATGTTTGCAAACTTTCACATCGCCTATTTGGTGCTTGTTATTTATGGTGTTTGACTAATCGCAGGTTGGTTTGTGTTTGTTTGTCTCTCAACTACGTTTGACAAACATTTTCACAGAATCGCTAAGGTTGGAAAAGCCCTGTAAGATCATCAAGTCCAACCATCACCCCAACCCCACCATGCCCACTAAACCATGTCCCGCAGTGCCACGTCCACACGTTCCTTGAACACCTCCAGGGATGGGGACTCCACCACCTCCCTGGGCAGCCCGTTCCAATGCTTGATCAATTTGATTTTCATAATAGACTCTTGCAACTGATGACTAAGAAATAACAAATAGCTTTTTTATTGCACCTGTATTCCTCATATCCTGAATCCGAGTGCTGCTAGAAGTACCAGTCTCTGAAGTGTGAGCCATTTCTAAATATTAGTATAAATGAAACCTCATTTGAGGAGGCAGTAGCCTTTATTAGAGTGTGACTGAATGACAAAGCCATTTGGGAAACTGGACGGGCGTATTCCTAACATCCTGATTAATTCAATTTTCTGTTTGAACTTTACAGATATGATTTGTAGTTTTAAAAAAACTTTGCCTATGCATAAATTTGAATTTACTTCCATGACCATATATTATTGTCAAAAAGCCGGTATAAGTTTTCTCACAGGAGATAACCCCAGTCCTTTGTAATCAGTAAAAGCTCCCATTTTTTATTCCGAGTGCATTTACTATGCATTCTCCTTCGTATTCTTTCTTGACCGTATACAACAGCTGCTGTACCCCAGACCAGTCTTGTCTCACTGATTAGAGCTTGTGGAAAACAAGGTTTCTGTCCTGGGGAAAATTCCAAAATTTCAAAATGTGCTTTTGTTCCAACTGGAAGAAAGATCCAAAGTGCTGAATTTGTGGAAAGGGATTTTAAAAAAGCAATGAATCCATTTTTGGTGTATTACATGGGTCAAACCCAACATTATTAATACAGAAGATGTTGTCTCTCTTGTCACAGCCCAAGAAGTTCAGCTGCATGTAGTTATCATTGTATAATTTTTGAAGGTGGTAAATGAAACTCAGTTAGAGGTATGAAGACTGGCAAAGAAATACAGATTTTTGGTCTGGTTGGAAGAAAGGTGGAAAAGGTAATAATGCCTAACCCGTCAAATAAAAATTTACCCATTTAGAAGGATTTCTCATTGTGGTCGTAGAGCCTGCCAGTACTGTGACAACTTATCTCGTGTTACCCTGAGGGTTGTCCATGGCATGTGATGTATCAACCCCATAGTCCAGTGATATTTTGCAGCACATGAAGGGCCATATTCTCACATCAGAATTACAGTATAGTTTGCCACGCACTTCATAGCTGCTTCTATGGAACTTCCAGAGACACTGCCATGTCACCTAGGCTCAGTCACAGCTGTACCTGAGAGCTATAAGAGTACAGCAGAGCTGCTGGCCTTTGCAGTCCGTAAGAGCGGACAGCTGAAAGCTTGCTATTTGAGGGCAAGGAGGATTAAAGAAAGCAAAGATATATGTTGTCTCATGCAGTACCCCATCAAATTCTTAAAGACTCAATTAATCAATTGGGGCCACAACAATTAACCATTCCTACACTATTGACTGACCAAAGTAAATCTGAAAATCATTCATCTCAGTGCCATTTGTTTGACACAAACCAAGGAACATTAGGGATGTAGTACACGTATTGCAGAATTGTAATTGTTCTCGTATTGCAAAAATCGCTAGATTCTTCTTTCAGAAATATAGATTTTATTTTGGTCCCATAAATGACAATTTCATTTTTCTGTTCCTCTGATTTATGACCTGATTAAGGCTGCTCTGGGCAAGCTTGGACGGTGGCTATTGTTGGAAATGAAATCAGAAAACTTGGCCGTGCGTGATTATCCATCTTTGTGTTCCAGAAGTATTTTTCATATTTAACTGCACCTCACCAAACACTATTTGCATCCTGAAAAGTAGTCATCAGAAAGAACCTTTATTACCCCTCTAAAGCTCTGTTTTAGCTGCCATGTTCTACCAGAATGATGAAGACTCATCTGGTCATTATGGCAAAAGTCCCATAAATCTTGCCTGGGGCCTGACTTGTACCTTGGATAAAATATCCAGGATGTCTCTTTTCCATTTGCTATTGTAATGTTGAGGAATGCTTTCTAAATATTTCATTATTTCTCTACGTAAGTGGTGACCTACCAGGAGAGCAGACTTATCCAATTTCATGGATAAGGTGCGTAACCAGGATATGGATTTGGTGGGGTTTTGGCATTATATTGCATCCAAATAGCAAGCAAGGATTTTGAGCAAATGTCAAGTCTACCCAGACTTAAAGCAAAGCTGTCCTTCCTGGCCACTGCTATATGAGCATTGTACTTATAGAATGGCAACGCCAGTTTATCAGCAGATTCTCAAGATCCTCTAAGCGGAACTGGAATTAGAAATGGAAACAGGGAAAACACCTATCTGTGTAATTTTGACATTCACTAGTCCTGAGACTCCATGGTAATACTGGATAAGGAAACTACTCTTGTTTTTCTCGAGTGAATGCGTTCTGTGTAGGATCTAGAGAAAAGGGCCAACGTAGAACCACAATTTAATCAGCTTTACTCTTCGTGTATCTTTGAGACACTGATTAAAATCCCTTTACAGACCTATTACAGTTGTACTAATACTAATGTGATAGCACCCGGGCTCCTCAGCCCCGCTGCATCTGGCCTTGTCCAAACCAGTAATAGAAAGACCTCGTCCTTCTCGTTATGTTATTCCACTGTAATGCGAAGGAGCACCTCGAGCCTTCTCCCTTTAGAGAAGGACACAAGTATGTTGGTGGTTTTTTTTTTTCTTCTAAGCTCAGCCTGAGGTGGTAAATCAAGGCTGCAGAAATGAATCTGGTAATTTCTTCTGAAACCAAACTGAAGAGCTTAGCTTATTATGTTGGGGTTATTGCTACAGAGATTTCATCAATAGTCATTGAATCAAAATTACTTTTGTGACTCTTGGCACCTTTTCAAGACTTTCTTTTCATTCCTCTTAGGAAAATACTGGTGTTCTCAAAGCTCCTATATATTTGTAACCTGCAAAGAGTATCCTTTTCCCAAGGACTTCCAAGGTTTTTGATTCGAGTCTGCTCTTTATAAGCCCAGAGGAGAACAGACTGACTATTCTGCTCTAGATTTGCCTTTCTCCTTGAGCCTATTTTCCTTTTGTCCCATTTCCGCTATAGCAAAGACAGAATTTGAGGGGGAGATGTTTTTCACACAGCTCAGATTTATGTTTTTTCCATCTCCTCCGGTGTACAGGTTTTACCCTCCCAGTAAGACTTTGATTTCTGAGCCATGAATCATTTTTTTGTGGTTTACTTCTATTATCTTTCATCTTCAAAATGTGGAGGAGTAAGCAGCTGCGTTGACTGTGGTTCTCTCTAAGCTAAGTTTTCATGAAGACCAGTATCAGCACTGCTCATGTAGGATCTGCAGTGACAGACAAAAAAGTGTCCTTGACAGATGACAGAAATCCAGGGAGAAATCAAAATTTGGTTCTTACATCAGTGCATTGATTTTGTTTGTGCATGTGTGCGTGTGTGTTCTCAGGGGAAATAAACCTTGAGTTCTTCAGTGATTTTGACCGTGGCTCATCATTACTCCTTTCATGACATGATGCTCTTTCACTTCTAAATATTGCTTTTGGCTTTACTCTTGTACTTCTTTTTAGAACGTTCCAGTAGAGTTGGCTTATTTAATCCGTCAGTGGTGTGGACATGGGCATTTTTTGTGACTCTGGGTTTGTATTAAAACCACTCTATAGATACCTACAACAGACAGCCACTGCCAGGGTCAGTGCTTACAGGCTGGTATGCTTCGTAAGGTGTGATTTTGTATTCCTTAAGTACTTTTACGCATCACATGTGCAGGTTGGTGACTCAGAACCGTTAGTTGTCATGAAAAATAAATGTACTGTCTCACATGCATGCTCAGTCCATTTTTATTACATTCCAAATTGAGGATACTTTCAACATCTTGAACTTGGTTTTCAATGGTAGCACCTGAGTTTCGGAAAAAAATAGCACTGCCTTGCAGTGCAGTTTTCAGTTACACATTAAACCTATGAACAAGGTCAATTCTCTGGTAGGATACGCAATGTGTTGACTCAGTGAGACCAGCAGTGATGTTACTGTTACATCCATGGGTAAGGTAAGCTGGAGAGTATCCCAGCAAAAATCCAATTTGAATTGGTAAAAGATCCAATGAGAATTTCAGTAGAAGCTATTTACTCCGACTGTATCTTAGACAACGTTCCAGTAATACAGTGACTTGTCTTACAGGTTACTGGAAGTGAAAACACTGTATCGAATGACAGTTAACATAAGTGATACCCAAAAAAATAAATCAAACCTGAGTGCTTGCAGCTGGCCTCTTAAATGTATAATTAGATGCGGAAAAATACAAAAATTTGGGTTTTGAAACTTCTGAAGCAATGGTTCCACTGGAAGCTTGTGTGATGGGATTACATATCTGAAATTTAGGCAATTCCCGCTTGAGGTGTTAATTACTTCTCTGCTACTCAGGTTAGAAAACTAATCAAAATCCCTAGGTTTTTCTACATTTCCCTATTTTTTGCTTGTGTCGCTAGATATATCTACATACATTTATTTTTTATGAATTTCTTATGACTTTCCAATCAATTGTGATAAGTTCGATAGGGTAAATACAGGTCAAAGCATGATCCATCTAAGAGTTTGACTTTTTTCCCCAGTAACTGTAGCTGCCTTTAGTAAACATAAAAATTTGTCTGCTGAATTTCCACAGCTGTTATCCCAGCGTGTCTTTATCTGTTGCACTGGATTGTACATTGTGCAATTCAAGTGGAATACAGATTCATCCAAAGAACATCAGGACATTGTGCTCGCTGTTTATCACAGTCATTCTGACGCTACCAGCAAAACAGGAGAAAGAAAAATTTCCTTTCAGTAAAAGCAGCCTGACAACCAAGAAATGCTCTTTCAGACTCGATTTTTTCAGTTGATTTTGTTGAAGGTGATAAAATAACGGTGTTCACTTACGATTTGGTTAGAGATCATCCAGTTCAGTTAATCAAATTGCTGCGATCATTCTTCATGCAAAGTCGCTTTCCTCAGAGACCCAAGAGAAAAGAATAACCCACTAGGTCATCCTTCTAAAACTTGCAAAGTAAACAAATGCACTCTTTTACAGTTCTTTAATATCTGATTTAAATAACGTCATTTCCCATAGCTAAGTCTATCTCTTTCTCTTCGCCTTTAACGCTGTTAACTTAACCCTAACACCTCATAATTTGCTTTTATTGTCAAGTTTAACTCGAATTTATTATACTATTTGTGCGGAAATGTTTTCAACAGCCAGCAGTGCTGGAATGCCCTCCTGCAGTGCCTTTATGTTTCTAAGAGAACTCTTGCCTTTCTCACCTCCAAGGAGGGTGAAATCTCAGACCGTGGACGGTTGTCTCATACAAGTAGAGGGCATTTCTAGCCATGTGAATAAAACTTTGCCTGTCCTGAAAACAGGAGCTGGAAAACCTCCTTTGTTCACGTGAATTTAGGACATTTCTCTCTCACGCTGAAGTATGCAAAGAGATTTAGAGGTGGACATAGGATAGAGCATGTCCTCTTGTGGCTTCTTTTACACAGGTTCTCATATCCTTCCTAAGCAGCCATGTGCTCCAAGTGCTTCTTTTTGGCTGGTAGTTTTGTCATCCTTTTTCATTTGCGACCAATTCTCAGAAGCACTATAATTACACTCAAAAATGACTCTTTGATGTCATAAACCAGAAACCTTTGAGTTTAATCTATAATTTACTGTTATGTAAGTTTTCAACAAGATAAGCTCTGCCTTAGATGATCCACGGTGGATGGTACCAAAATGAGAAGACCTTATGTCTCTGGAATTGCAAATCAGCTTGGAATTATCTTGAGGTTTGGGGGCTGGGGCGTGGTAGGTGTGAACAGCATTTGAACACGTATGGCTGAAATTATTTACATTCCAAAAAATATTTTCTTTCTTCACGATAATACTTAATCTGAGCTAATCGTTCTAGATACTTTGCTCCTACTCCTTTGCGTTTGTACAACAGGAGGCATTTTGACCTAGAAAATTGGGAGGAAATAGTCTCTAGAGCACTGTAAGGTTCACTGAGACCTCTTTCTACATACCACCCTCAACGGAAGGTTCCTTTTATATAATCTCAAAAACCCAACGAGGAATTGGTGAGATTAATGATTTCTGTGTTCATGCACTCATTATAAGCTGTCAACATTTCTACTGTAAAACACCTTTTCCTGAGGTTTATAACATGGCCATAAAATTCTCTCTCAGTTCAAACTTTGCATACAAGTTTATTCACAGAATAAATACGTGTAACATGACCCAATTTTAACATAAATCGTATTGACTCACAGGTTGTATATGAATATTCTCTAATGCATCCCACTCACAGTCAGGTTTTGTTCTGCTTGCTTTCTGAAAGCAAACCCTACCCATGAGCACTACTCACCTCCCAGAGCAGGAAGAAATACAGATCACATAAAATTTAGCCATTGTCCTAGAAGGACATGTCTTTTTATGCCTGACTGAAGCAGCAGGATGCCTGCAAATGGTGCAAGAGAGTAAAGGAAAAGTAGAGTTAAAACTGTAGTTTTGGCATATTGGGAAAAACAGTGCCCTGTACGGGTTGTGCCATACAAAAGTCAGTCATCCAAGGTAAAAAAACAAAAAAGGAAACTTTTACATGGGACTGATCTTGTTAGGGCATACAGAAGAGAAATCCTTTTAACAGCAAGCATTGACTCTTGATGTAGTTTGACCACTTGTTTTTAATCCTTTTCAAGCTTTGCCAAGGTCTGGTAGAGTCTGAATATTTGATTCAAAAGAGTGAGACTTATGCCACTGTTCAGAGAATCATTAAGGTTGGAAAAGACCTGTAAGATCAAGTCCAACCATGACCCCAATGCCACCGTGCCCACTAAACCATGTCCCGCAGTGCCACGTCCACACGTTCCTTGAACACCTCCAGGGACGGGGACTCCACCACCTCCCTGGGCAGCCTCTTCCAGTGCTTCACCACTCTCTCAGGAAAGACGTTTTTCCTAATATCCAGCCTGAATCTCCCCTGGCGCAACTTGAGGGCGTTTCCTCTTGTCCTGTCGCTTGTCACTTGGGAGAAGAGGCCAACACCCACCTCCCCACAACCCCCTTTCAGGCAGTTGTAGAGAGCGATGAGGTCTCCCCTCAGCCTCCTCTTCTCCAGACTGAACAACCCCAGCTCCCTCAGCCGCTCCTCATCAGACTTGTGCTCCAGACCCCTCACCAGCTTCGTCGCCCTTCTCTGGACACGCTCCAGCACCTCAATGTCCTTCTTGGAGTGAGGGGCCCAAAACTGAACACAGCATTCGAGGTGCGGCCTCACCAGCGCCGAGTACAGGGGCACGATCCCCTCCCTACTCCTGCTGCCCACACTGTTTCTGATCCAGGCCAGGATGCCGTTGGCCTTCTTGGCCACCTGGGCACACTGCTGGCTCATCTTCAGCCGGATGTCGACCAACATCCCCAGGTCCTTTTCCGCAGGGCAGCTTTCCAGCCACTCGTCCCCAAGCCTGTAGCGTTGCATGGGGTTGTTGTGACCAAAGTTGCCAGTACTTGATAGTGTATGAAAGTGTTATAGATTACACTGTCATTTAGTGTCTATTTTCATTATGAAAACAATTTACATTGCTGGAGACTTTTCCTTAAGGACAAGAAGGCAGTATGCTCCGAGTATCTCTTTTGAGGGGAAATACATTTAATCCTTGTCCTCTTTACTGTATACTTCCCTGCTGGTTAGTTTTCCTGTGCACTCTTTTCTGACTTTTAAAATGCAAGTCACCTCTGGTTTACACATATATTGAATTTAGATACGAGACATAACACAGTTTCACAATTTACACCTCTACGTTTCCCAGATTCATCATGAAATGTAAAACAGACAGTGGCAGAGACATTTTAGCTGGTTTAAGATAGGAATGGACCTGCCTACTATTAATTCATTCTCACCTGCATTCAATTCTACCTAAATATGCATGTTGGTATAAACTACAGAAGGCAGTTCATTCGAATTTCAAAGCACTAATAAATGTTACTCTCTTTATGTATTTGCTGAAGTAATGAAAACATATGGCAATCAGTGCCCACGATCAATTCTCCAACCGATCGTAAAAGAAAAAAAATGGTGAAACTCCATGGGGGAGTTATGAGTTTTATGTTTCAGAGATCTAGAATTCAAATGCAATTAAGAGCTAATTTTATTCAAATTCCCCTCATCATTATGATTATATTACAGGTTAATTTTATCTTCTTTAATGCAAAAAAGAAGTACCTGAAGCATTTCACGTAAAGTACTGTCTCTAAATTCCTAGGGAGTTTAAGCAAAGAGTCGTTAGTCTGATAGATGACATACAGTAGCTGTTCATATTAAACTCAAATCCTGTTAAAGTTAGGCTTTAATTATAATTTCAAACATTTTATCATCTATGTGATTGTAATGCATATTAGTATCTCACCACTTACCAATAGCAAACTAAGAAAAGCGGTCGTGCAGGGTACAAAATCTAAGAATGAAAAGATGAAATAATTCCCACGGTGTATAGAGGAGTGGTGAGAAGGAGATGTCAGTACAGCAAAAAGGAACTAGGAGAACCTGAGACTAAACTGAGAAGTTTAGAATGAGAAGTTGCTGGAACCCTCTCAATTACATGCACAAACTTACGGTCACCTTTAAATTTCGCCCCATAAGCCTGAATAATCTCAGAAATGAGGTATAAAATGGAGGAAATTATCTATATGCATTTGTTAGGTGGAACTCTTTCTCACTTTAATACTTTTGGCTTGCATTTTCCTGCAGCACTGACTGACATTTAAAGAGCAGAAGAAGGCAAAAAATGATTGAAGGTGGGGTGGCGTGAGGTCAGTCTCGTTCATCGCTATGTGCACGTTAGGCAAATTCAGTCTCATTTAGACATAGATGAGTGAGTGGCAGCAGGGTGGAGGATATCCACTTATAAAGGAGCTCGTCTAACCTCGCAGCACCCGACACCTGGCGCAGAACACAAAGCAACTCAATAACACTAAGAAACACCCAAGACGGAGAAACTTCTCCACCAAGGTGGAGAAACTAATCAAGAAGAAGCTGGAGACCCTCGATGCTCGTTAAACTTGCACCGTTATCTCTGTACTAGGGAACCAAGATAACTCTAATTGTGTCTTAATACAAGATTTTAAACCAGCTGAACTTTTTCTCCAATGGTTGAATAAAAAGGAAGGTCAGGTACGTATTCCGCAACCACAGCTGCACTTCAGAATGATTTCTCATCCCGCAGGCTCCTCTCTCCCTGTCCTTTAATTGTAGGGCTGAATTCTGACAGCTTCTGTTCAAAACGCTCCCGTCACCAAGTCCTACCGCAGGTATAGATACACAGGATTTGGTGTGTATATCACGTCCCACTCAGCGCTTGCTGGGCTATTCTAAGGGCTGTATCCTGATCCTTCTCTCGAAGAAGCAGCAGGTCAGTCTAGATTTTGATGTAGATCTATGACGTGGTCCCCAAAGGAACAACTTTAGTTCCTGTTAACACGGGGTTGTAAAGTTGTGCTTTTCGGGCAAGTGATTGGAAGTTTGAACTGGGGAAAGGGATACAACAATAGCTTGAGAGAAGTAGAATAGATACAGTGTGAAGAATTGACCTCCTATTTCTTTTCTCTGATCGATGTTTGAACGGCTTTTACTGACCTTTGTCTTCTATGGAAAAACTTGCAAAAGTGGGGGAAGAAGAGCTAGGAAACTGTAAGGGAAATACAAAGAATTGCCTACATGCTCCCTTTTCCGTTGATGATGCCATGGAGAACTTCCACTATTAAATTTCTGGCTTTGAAAATGCTGGGTTCCAAATTAAAGTTGCAAGCTGTGAAGTGCCATAAATTCAATATTTAGCGAGCGGATTTCAGAGGAAAGGTTGCAATTCCCCTTCATCCTTCCTCTTTTCTGTGCTGAAAACTTACCTTTTGTGGTTCTTTAAGGCAAAAAAAAAGAAGACATTTGAAAACGCTGATAATTTTAGCCAAGGTTTTAACTTTGAATCAGCTCAGATAGAATTAAAAGGCGATGAGTGGAAAATCCTTTACTTTACAAAACTATTTTTTTTTCTCATTAAAGCAATTCAAGGCAGTTCTATCCATTTACTGTTAGGAGCTTACAGTAATCTGTACTTTGAAAGTCTTAGCTAAGCTTGCAGAATCATGAAGCTTTCAGCTTTACAATATTAAGCAGCAAATTCTAACATTTTTATATGCCTGTATTTCAACTCTCATTTGTGAAGAATCATCTGCACATCTGATCCTCTAATTCAGAGGAGCAACATTTTTCATTAGAAGAGCTTTACAGGAAGCAGTTATGGAAAGAGAGGCAATAGTGACTTAGGGTTTCAAAATCTTTTTTCAGCTTTTTCTTTCACCAATCAATTTCCAACATGCACACTGTATCTATATTTTATTATTTGCCCTTGGTTTCATGAACTCCTGCGGATGGAAAACTTTCGCCTTATCACTTGCACGTAGTTCTGCTTTTGAAAAGTGAGGAACTAAATCAGTGTAAATCAATTATTAGCCACAGAACAGAGTTCAGCTATCTGTGTCCCGTTCACTTGACTATCTTTATTTGAGATTAGCTATGATAAGGTTAAATTTAAAACAATTTATTATTATGAACTGTTACTGTATCTTCACATTTCGGATGCAAGCAGAACTCAATCCATAGTTGGCACAATATCTTCCAGGAAAGTTAAGATGCTTCCAAAAACATGGTAGAGAAGGGATTTTCCCAAGAAATACTTTAATTTCCCATCCCGAAAGGAGAGAAAATTCTCAAAAACCCTTGCGATACCAACACTGAAAAACATAAGGAGTCATTTGAAACAGAACACATTGGTTATCAAGCCCAGTTCCCATTGACGGTGAGACAGAATTGTGACTTTGACTTTCAACATTATACAAAAGAGCCTTTTCATCACTGTTGCGTTATATTTCATAAATAAATAGGTTTTGAACTAAAAGACTTTTCAAAATGTCCAAATCAGAGTAAAATTTGCAAAACAATCATCTCAGCGTAGTTACATTTCACGAACAGTTTCAACAAACTTTCAGTTTCTTTCAAAAGCTTCAGTGGTTTGTGACCATGACAAGGTTTTGTGGGAAAATACGTAGCTAAATGAAATATTTCCTTCATGGGAGGGGCACTCCTCCTTTCCTTTCTTTAAAGGCAAAGTAATTGCCTATGCTGAGATAGAGACTTGTAAGCTTTCGCTTTTGTAAACTAAAAATAAACATTCTTGCAGTAGCCTCAGTCCTGCTTAAATTGTAACGTGATTAACTGACATTCTACCCATCCGTATTCTGAAGTTTATCTCTGTACATCACTGTGCGGAGAGAGCTCTCTCCCGTTCTCTGTACACACGCTGCATTTCAGGTGGCTAATCTGATTGTCCTCCCTAATATCATAAGGCAACTTTGGGATCCCATAAGAACAGTCAGTTATTAAATAAAAATATTATTATCATACAGTGCATTGCAGCTATCCCAGTCTCAGAATGTCTGTCGTAGTCCAAGATACAACCAAATAAAATTAAGATGCTTTAAAGCAATAGGCAGGATTGGACAAAAATGGAAACCAGCATCTGAAGCTGTAAGTTCAAGGGATAGGTGTGTCATTGTTAGCGACTTCCTAACAACTTCCCATGGCAACATGAACGAAACGGTGTTTTTTTGAGGTTTTGCTTTAAACCGTGAACTGTTTGAATGTCCACATAATAAAAATATGTAGACGTCCATTATTGTAGTTCTTTCTCTTTTTAGCCCTCAGTTGATAAAATTCTTTTGCATTGTACTGAAAACATTGTCCAAAGCGGGAGGGGGGAACTACCAGTTGGTCGAAGAGGACATAGAGAAGCCAACGATATCAAACACAGCAATAAAGCAACATTTCAAAAAGCAGAGAATATGCCACCTTCCAGTCGGAAAATCCGTTGGATGATGACACAAAAAAAACCCCCAAAACCAAAAACATTTTATGCTATTGTTGCAAATTGCTTTATATCTTTCTTACCATCCAAAGCAAGACATTAAATTCTTAAAGATCATAAATTAGAAGATACTTTCAAGTGCTTCTGAGCTCAGCTGGGAGAAAAGGGCTTAGAATTACAAGTCAATTTAGGTAGGAAGGGACCTATGGAGGTCATTCAGTCCAATCTCCTGCTCAAAGCAGGACTAATTTCAATCCCAAGTCAGGTTGCTTGGGGCCTTTGCTTTCCATTTTATGAAAATTTCTGAGGATGTAGTTTCTGCTGTCTCTCTGGCCAACCCGTTCCAGTGCTTAACCACTCTAATTGTGAAAATGTTTTCCTTACATCCAGTGGGAATTTTCTGTGTTGCAGTTTGTGACTGTTGTCTCTTGATCTTTTCCTTTGCACCTCTGAGAAGAGCCTGGATTTGTCTTCTCTAGATCTACCCATCAGGCAGCGAAGGAAGCAATTAGCTCCCCTCCGAGCCTTTCTCAGGATAAGCAAAGCCAGTTCCCTCAGACCCTCCTCGTACGTCGCGTGCTTCAGTCCCCCAACGCTTGTTAAATATATGGTATCTTGTGAATCAGGAAAAGGGCAGAGATCCCATGCTGCTTGGTTTTCCTGAGTCAAGTTCTCTAAGTCAGGCCTTCCCTTTTCCTGGGTTGCAAAGGGCAATCCTGCTAAGAGGTAACTACTACTGATGCAGTAGCCCATCCAACACAGAAGATGTCATTCCGCATGTGACAGTTCTCTCTAACTGCTGGCAACCACGCAGCTGAGAGACTTCAGCACGATTCAAAGCACATCATTTGGGTCTGTCTAGCAATGACAAATCTACAGAGGAAGGGCATATCAACACAAAAATAACCCAGGTTCCTTCCTGATCCTCAGTAGTGTGGAAGCAATACAACGTATATTGCAAATAGTAATCCAATCTCTTTTCAACCTCTTGAAAAGAGGTTGACCGGAGACCTAGGGACATAAATCAGGAGCTGTGTTGCCTATCTCCGTCAGTTCTCCTGGAATCGCTTCCATAAACTTATCAAAATCCCATCGTGTAAGTCTCCTGTCTGCAAAAGTATTTCAGTGTGTCATTCCTCAGGTAGATAGAAAACAACTTCTAATTTGCCATCAACACAAATTCATGTCCAATCTATACCCTTTTGATCTTTACCTATACTAATCTTTCGCTTAAATACATCTTCTTTCCTAATCAGTACTTCCAAAACGTATTCATGAAGTTGCATCTTGTCTCCTCTCAATGTTTCATCTAAACTAACCTAGCCAAAATCTCCTAATTAATTTTTTGTAAGATGTGTTCCTTTCACTAATCATCCTGATAGACTTTCCCAAGTACCAGATCCATTCTTGTGTAGAAATCTGACCAGGGTCCTTCATTCCATTCAGCTTACTCAGGCGCTAAAAGAGAATCGTTGTGCTTCTATGTGGCCAAGGTTAGAATTGACCTGAAGACCATCTCAAGCATTACCATTCCTTTGTAATTAGCCACAGAGCTACTGCTAGCGAGCCAGGGCTGGGGCTAGTAATCTCCACTCATCCAAAAATAAATAAGCAAAACCCCAAACCAAGAAAGATCCAAAGCCAATAGGAAATTGCGTATGTGGTCAGTGATTTATCACGACAAAACAAGAGTGTCCTGCCTCCAACAAATAATTTTTGGTGTTGAAAGAAAACGTAACGTGTAAGGCTTTCAGCCTCAATTCATGTCAGCCTTATTCTATGCAATGCCATGCATGAAAATAGGGAAATTACTCCATGATTTGCCACACAAAATTTCTTCCTCTGCGAGCTCAAGATGTAAAAAGCAAAATTATTCATAAATAACATTCAGATGTTTCCAGAGTCCACCTGCAAAATTTATTTTTCTGGGCTCCGGGGATTCTGAACTCTGCTGAGCGTATTAAATATGCATGGTAGGAAGAATGATTAGACTAGAGCTTTCCCTTGAGATCGTTAGAGAAATGGTGGTTTGTGCTGTAGATTTATCTCTCCACCTTGTTCCTCGTCCCCTCTCTCCTAGTTGTACTCACTCTCTTGAAGAGACTTAGGCAAGTAAACATCATCACTTATCACAGAAAGCAAGCCTGGGGCCCTCCACATCTCTCCCGTTTTATTTACACATGAGGAGTCAGTAGTTCATAGTGACTGAGCTATGATCAAGGAGCTTCCTGAAATTAAATTCATTAGTAAAACAAGAAACATTCCAGACGTGCACAGCACAGCTTGAAGTACTCAGCTGAGGAACTAATTAAAGACAGATAGCTGCGTGGGTAATGGATAAACACACATTGTGGGCAGAAATAGCTAGGATGAGTACGCATACGCCCTGTTATATTTGACAGGAAATTAAATTATCACATACACTGAAATAAATTGAACAGTAAGAGCTCTCCTGCAGCTTGTAGGCACAGACCGTCCTGGGCGGGCGAGACAGCAGGCAGTGGGATCAGCAAGCGGAGCCCCTGCAGTGGTGCCTTCTGCAGCGCTCCAGCCTTTGGGCAGCACCCTGCCGCCGCGAGGGTCCGTGCGGCACGCAGCTCTCGGACGGCGAGGCGGCCAAAGCCTCCCGAGTCCGCCCTGCGTTCTCTGCCCGTGAGCGTAGACCTGTTGGTCCGTCCGAATGAGAGGCTTTGAATGACACTTGCTTTACGCACCCCTTTGCCTTCTGGGCCCCCTCCCCATTGCTATTTCTGTGGGCAGGCTCGCCGGCGCAGCGCTCCTCGTATCGCGTACTGGTGCCCAGTGAGGGTAATCAAAGAGGCGATAGGAAATACCTGCCCATTAACATCAGGTAGCACTGTGGACCTTTAACTTCGTAGTTTGGGGAGCATCAGATTGTTTCTGCAAGGAGCAGATGCAAATAGCAGGGCTGCCCGTAGCTTCTAAAAGGTTTAGCGGTATCTCTTTGTATCAGATTTGGAGACTACGATATGCTGCACACCAGCCATTTCCAGAGGCTGCTTTTTGCACAGCGGTCTGTAAATGAACAGAGAAAACACTGTTTGTGACACAAAGGCAGCCAAAAGAGATATGAGCTTTGAAAACAGAGATAGAGAAGAGCTCCTAGGGGAACTCAAATAGCCATTACGAGATGAAAAACACCATTAAGCTCAAGTTAAGTTTGCTAATACTTATCACCAAACTGAAAGTTGAATTCGCAGTTTTAAAAATCGCAGCCCCTAGGAGCCTGATGGGATTTATGAGGATGCTTTAGAGAGAACCCAAGCGGTTGAAAACAAGACGAGGGAGATTTAGTTTACGAAAGGGCTATCGGTTGTAGCCCTCCCTGCACCCAGAGTCATAGGACTGCCTTGAATATCGAGCATGAAGGTTCCCCAGGGAAATATATTCCTGGTCATAGCGGTGCTGAATCCTTAGACATCATTTTATAACGTATCCTAAAGGAGGCATCGGGGTTTGTTGCTCTGCCCCTGTAGCAGGCCCAGACGTAAGAGAGAGTCACGGTTCCATTGTAATAGAAGTCACTCCACCCATTTGCAAGAAACATTTTATTTTGCTATAGGCGTTTCCGTTGCATCCAACCACGTATGAGAACATGGGGGCAGCTTGTATAGGAAATGCAGCTTACATACATACTCTTGATTTTTAAAGAAGGAGGTCAGGGAGCAGGAGCGTCGGTTATAAAGTTTAGCCTACCTAGTCGGTATTTCTGTACGCGCAGGTATTTAGACTTTTCCTTTCCCTTGGAGTGTTAAGGCCCCTGTGAAAGTTTTAAGGGGCAGAGAGACAGAGGGATGGGGTCAGTAGGAGTTCAGAGAGCTGGCTGCACGCCTCACTGCCTTCACGGCTTACGGACACCGCTGAAACCCCCGTAGCTGCTGGCCTCGCCGTTTCTGGGAGCCTTCTGCGGTCAACTTTACAATCTCCATGGCTGCAGCCGGATAAAGATGTAAGATATTCTGTTGCCCTGTTCAATACTTGGATTTATTCCAGTTCTTTTACCCGAGAGATTTATTCCAGATCATCGAGGATCCTGACTTGGCATAGGTTATCCTGGGCTGAAGTAGTGTTTTGGAGACATGTTAGGTTTTGTTTGGTTCCGTAAAATGGAGGAAGTCCGTTGCATTGCCCGAAAGGACAATATAAAAAACCTGACGATTGAGCACACGTGCTTTTGTTTGCTTGTGTTTTCTGGATTATTTTGTTTCGTTTGACAATTTTGTACAGCATCTGGAAACAAAGCCCTGTGGTTTCTCTGGTGCCTGCAAATCAGCACCATCTTCCTCCTTGTACCTCTACATTTATGGCAGATAGGCGTACGTAGCCCCAGCGTTCAGCGTTTAGCTGATCTGGATAGCAGTAAATAAAAGTGATTTCAGACTCCCTTAGAGGGGTTAAGTTTACCAGGTGTAAATCTAGAATTGATACTGTTGGCTTTCCAATAGCATAACTTTTAGGTGTGTATTGGTTGAGGTATTTTTGTGGGTTTAACCTTGTGGTTATACTGTTCCCTGCAGCTGCATCTACGATTTCTAGAAAAGACACGCTCTAGCAAAGCTAGTTCTTGCAAAGAATACTTGGGGTTTACATGCAGCATTTCCCTGCTTTCTAAAATCAGTTAAATGCATTTTGACTTACCCATATTTATATTATTTTAAGTCTTCTTCTATTCCAATAACAATTTAAAGAAATCTTTTGCCACAAAGATATTTGATTCCAATCAAATGGACACGGTAGCAAGAAGAACTGTAACATCTGATGAATTAGTAGTTCCTGGAGTACTGCTTTGCAATTTTTTAAGTACTTAAAATATTATACATCTAGGAAACAATGTAACCGTCATTAAAAGGTCAACATTTATTGACAGTTGACTATGCCAGCTTTTTGCATTTGCAACACTACGGGCCTAACAGCCTTATCTCAGGCTCGGTTGCACCCCTCTTATCAGGGAGCCCTGTGAAAATACTCACCTCCCAAAATACTGACAGCTCTGTACCTTTGAACTAGAGAAGGCAGGAAGAAAGACGCTTTACAAGCACAACGCAGAAGAACAGTAGGCCTTATGGGAAGTATATGTTCTTTTAAAATCTAACATACGTATTTTACGGTATTTCTGTCTTCACTGATTTTCACTTTTTCACCCTTTTTACCCCTTTGGCTTCTTGGAGTTCTTTTTCTTTGCCTTTTTAAATTTTCTGTTTTCTATAATCTGAATTAATTTTCCTCTCTCCTTCGCCCAGAGTGTACGAGCACATCCAAAAGGGCACCTCAAAGACACAGATGACCCATACAGCTATACAGAAAAAGCATCGTCATAGCGGAGTTCTTAAATGCTGATGCTCTTAACTCTTAACAGTAGGGGTTTTTCCTCAATATTGTTTGTTTTTACAGAAGAGTAAACCAGTAGTAACTGAACAGTCCCTGATCTCTGGGGCGGGGGGGAAAAAAGGATGCTAATACCCAGGTGGAAGCAGAGGGAGGGCAGAAAGAGCTTGCTGTGGTTGAAAAGCCCAGTTCGTATCGTTGCCCCGTTCTCAGCCTCACCCGTAGGGTGAGGGGGCACCCTGGGGACTCCCGTGTTTTCAGCAGGAGAGACAAAGTCCGGCCGTACCGTTTCCTCATCAAATCGCCCTTCAGTTCATCAGGCGTCAGAGGCGAACTGTCTGGAGACGGCTCTGTTAGCCCCGCTGTGCACGGAACTTTTGGAATCAAAATCCCTTTCTTCAATTGCCGATGCTCAATAATATATTTTAGATACAAATTTATACTAAAACTCATTGGAATTCGAATTTTGAATGGAAATGGAAATCGCTCAGTGCCATGCTGCTATTTTGCTTTTGTTTGGGATGGGTGAATGCATGAAAAAAATTTCATTGGCAGGCTTTCAGATTAGAGGAATGTAAATGGTCAGGTTTTATGTGAACGTGGAAAAAAATGAAATGCTAAAAAAAATACTGTTTCTGCTGTGAAAGTGTTTCCAGGGTAGCATATGAATTTAATTATACATTGTGCAAAGTGTAGATTAATAAGTATTTTTATTTTTTCCACACAAAAGCTCCCTGAAACATACCAGCTTCTCAAGTTCAGTATGAATTATAAGACAGAAATGTGAAGTATATTCACTATAATGCAGCCCATGAGATTTCTAGAGTGTTAGCAATACAATAGCTGTGGGTTTGTATTTTTAAGCTGTAGTTCTGATCCCAAAGTACTCTGAAGCTTTTTTTTAAATACAAGCAAGTTTACTTGCTGCTGACTTCCAGTGCTGTAGGATATAGAGTTCAACGGCATATGCCAGATGAGGATCATGAAGTTACTAGGGAAATTTAAGATGATAGATAGGTTGTAATTGCCCAAGCTATAATTTTCCTACAGATGAACACGACTCTTTCTGAAAGTGTCTTTGCATTTTCCGTCACCCTTGGCAGAGGTAACTGCAAAAATATTTCCTCACTCAATAATAAGTAGGCGTGGGAACTCCTTGCCACAGGACACGACGGATGCTAGGATTTCACACGATTCACAAATTCAAGGAGGAAAACTGAGACCTAGGCTTATTAAATATATTGATGCTTCTAGGTCACAAAGTGTTTGAGGTACAGGTCTCTGAGTGTTCAGAAAACACTCACAGGGAGTATTACTGTCTGCTTGTCCTGGCCTTGTACTCTTCCCTAGGCATCCACCGTTGTCCTGGGCAGAAGAGAGATGCAAAGCTGGATGGACCTTTGGTGGGACATGATGCAGTTATTCTTATCTGCTCAACTTCTACATCTAAATTCTTACAGGGGAGGTCATCCCAGGTTGAGTACCTCGGAGCTAATGATATTAGAACCAGTACAGCAGAGCGTTTAATGGCTGCTTTTAACATTAAGCAAATGCTTAAATGCCATAATCTAAAAAAAGAATGTCATGATTTAATGAAGTGATAGTATTAATATTATTCTAATTATTTTTTAGTAAAGTACGAGTACCATACAAATAATAAAAATATAGTCCTTGTCCTGTATGCCCATAACGTCTCTTTGGCTCATTTAGTGATATTCCTAATAGATATAAAAGTAGAATCTTTGCAAAGGAAGAGTATCTTTTTATTTATCTCCAAAGGAAATTATATATTCAGTTCATATTAGTTCTCTGACATGAGCTAGCTCTTGATGCTCACTGTTATTTTAATTTGGAAAAAGAAAACAAATCAATCTCTCTGTTTCAGTTTCTAGTGACCTATCAGAAATAGTGCAACAGCTTTAAATGAGAATTTAATCAGTAATCTCACTATGAATATTTGATCCAAATTAAGCACCAGCCTACCTTTCTCTGCTGTTCCTGCTGACAGTGCTATTTTTCTTTTTCCATTCAAACTCAGTGACAGACAGCTGCATTACTCCTAAACAAGAAGCCCACTTTTAATTAATGTCATTTAAAAGATTTATAGTTTTAAGCACCGTAAGACAATACGCCATGTATGTAAAGGTGATCTGATGATGCATAACGACATTTAACCATGCCCTTTCAATGAGCAGCAATGGGTATCGTTGAAGGGAATCAATGTATTTCAAACATACGTCGCTTTTGTGTAACTCACCCCTAAGGAGCTGGCGTAACTGAAGAGGGAGCTTTGTTCGTACACAGCCAACAATGATTGCTCGCACGTTCCTACTGCGTAACCGGGGAGTGTGAGGATTTTGTATTCTTCTAGGGGTGAAGCAAGGGTCATTACTAAATGGCCAGCGAAATCTGTTGGTTGAGTCTGGTAATGACCAGAAACTCCATAGTCCTAGAATATTTTTTTTTTTTTCCTAATGCTAAGACTAATAAATGCAATTCAACTTTGTGAATTACCAATGTTCCCTAACAAGTTTTGGAAACTTCGTGAACATTAGCGTCCCTTGGGAGCGTGCGGCGATGCTATCTCAGCTCATTGTATCCTAAGCAAAACAAATAGAGTCAAATTATGATGCTTTAGTCAGTTATGACTATGTTGCACAGAGGCTGATAATTGGATGTAGGATGGAGCTTCCTCATTGCTTCCTCACTGCAGCTGCAGTGCGAAACAAAAGCCAGATCTAGGACGATGTGCTGTATCTATTCTCCACTGAAGATAACATATGTGCATAAGCGTAGGTTTCCACGTTCAGTGGGTCGTGTTGATTCTTTGTGCGACGAAACGCAATATCACAATATAACCCGTGTACAGCCTCAGTCTGCAACTGAAGGAGAGTCCGTTCCCTTGGCTCCTGCGGTATTTCGGAGGGGAAACGTTTGTATGTTCAGGACAGCCATTTCGGAGGGAGAACTCATCATGATGTCTACTGTTTGTGCCATCGTACAGGTGTACTTCTTTGCATTTCAGGCACCGTCATCGTAACCTATGTGGCGTTACCTGCTTGCACAGTCAGTCGGTAAATTTTATGCAGTTGGTGATATGTAGTTAAGTTGAAGCATTTGTTTCTTTTGTACTACGATAGTGTGGAGGTTTCTTTCCTCTCTTCTGTCTTTAAGAGCTCGCTGCCACAATAACCAGGACACGCCTGTGTGATAAAGAAGCGACTGGCCACTGACACTGTTGAGCACATGTCGTGATTACAAAAATTGAGGGTAGATAATGGCAGCGGTGTAAGAATAAGAATTAATGAATATTCTTTCTCAGAGAATAGAAATAGGGTGTATGATTTCATGTTTTCTTGGGCAGTACTGATGTCTGATGATTTAGGATGTGTTTTCTGGGATCTGTTTAAGGACGTGCCTTGGCAAAGGACATGGGGTTCCTCTCCAAAGCAGCCAACTCTAGCTCTTTTTCATGCTGCCCCCGCACCTCTTCACCAAAGCCTTTGGGTTAAGTAGCGGCATTGGCCCTTGAATGGGTTGAATCAAAACCTCCTAGATACTGAGCTTTGGGCAGTTTGCGCTTTGTTTTGTTCGTGTTAATAATAAACCGGGCATAATCAGATAAGGAAATTGAAAATTGGAACTTGGCATACTATTTTAATCTTAATAGATGAAAACAGAGGTTGTGAAGCTGCTGTTATTAAAGCTGTTAACATGCTTAAATGTTATTGCTTTTGTGCGTATGCTTAATTACCACCCTCAGCAGTAAACAATTTGATATTGTTGTCATTGTAATCTAAATGCATGCATTGCAAAGAATGACCACAAACTCTGATTTTAATTCCAATTTATGAAAGCTTATCATTCCTCATAATGAAAGAAAACAGCAGCACCTTCCTCATCAAAGGCTTCTGGGAAAAAGCAGTTTGGGAAATTACAGTAAGATGTTTATGTGAGTTTATGAATATCAAATCTGATTGGGAACCCATTTAATATATTGCCAACAACTTCAGAGGTAGGAAGTGTGTATTTGTCGCAGGCTCAGACATGCAGAGAAGAAAGAGATCATTGTTTGGGCCACCTGGAGAAAGCAAGCCTTATAATTTCTTTGAGCATCCCCGCTGCTCACTTCTCATTTCACCAGGCTATAGCTTGCTTATGGTTTCAAGAGACGGAACTAAAGATCCATGGAAACCTCGCTGGTTGTCAGATATGAGGAGAGTATCTGAAGGCTGTCAAGTGGAGAGTTCAAAATAAAAGCTTTCAGCTCTTGCCAAGAGCCACTATATCCTAAGAATGTGTCCGTCACTTCTACATAATACTGCAAACAAAATTAGGAAATGGTATTGCCTAAAAAGTGCAAGAAAGTGAGTTCAGGCCCTGGTACAGTTAAGAAATAAGTAAATAAATAAAGGGGGAAAAAAGCTAATTAGAAGCTGAGCAATTCTATCCTTTCAGCTTTGCGCTAATCGGGGATACGTTGAGGCTCTGTTCAAACCATCTTTCCTTCCCTCACCCTCTCCCTGACGGAGGACACTGACATCAGAATCACAAATGTGTTTGAAATTATTTGTATTGTGGAATTATTTTGGGTAGTAATGTTTTGCATCTTTTTAGCAAGCAGTTTGTCATGACTATTCCAGATTCAAGAATTACTCATTAATACCGACTAGACACAAAGGTCAAAGACTGGCTGAGCAAACTCCTGGAAATATGCCACTGACCTAATCATGCAGTATATTTCCATGCAAAAAATAACCAGGTACTATTCAGAAAGAGAGGCTAATAGTCTAAATAACACTGTAACATTATGTATCTCTGGTTTAAATATTTGATTCCCCAAAAATGTAACACTGAGTTGAATTCTCATGATTTGCAACATTGGTGAATGCGAAACACTTTCCATTTGGCGGATTTTTTGGGGGGCATCTTTACAAGTTCTTATTTCCAAGTTCTTAACTTTAATTTCCTTGCAATTGTAATGGCAGAAAAATTCTTTTAATTTCACAATGGCCAGAATTGCGTCTTCAAAGCTGAATATAAATAATATAAAGTATCGTCCCTGAGTATCACCTGGCAAACCATGGATGTCATGAGACTCGGTGACACTGAGTGTAACTGGTCAGCCTTTCTAAGACTGCTAACCTCTCACTTGGTCAGTGGGTGAAGATGAGGTCTCCAAAAACTGGTAGTCCAGAGAGGACTGAGTCATAGCATGGTACTGACTTCTTTCTTGCCTTCAGAAACTGATTGCAACTGGGCTAAAAGCTTGCTAAATACTTCTCCAATCAAATATTTTTATTGTTGCTAATTGCCAGCAGCTGCCAAAGGGATGTAAGGTGGTCACAGATGGGAGGGCACGTGAATGGAGCCATCATGGAAAAAGGGGTTCCTGCAAATAAACCTAGGAAGGAGAATACTCACCAGCAAGACATCCTCTTCGTCTTCGCTGTGAAAAGCCTAAGAAACCCTGACTTAATTTATGTACGAGAAGAGTAGGCAATAGGAGGGGAAGAAAGTCACTGTTGAATTCAACCCTGGTCTGAAAAACCTCTGCCGGTGGTTTGAGTCCCAGCTGTAAGAGGGCCACACAAAAAAATGTGAGTTAGAACATGACGGAGGGGGAAGAGCGGTAGGCGGAACGCAGGCTTCCTCCTGCCAACATTTCACTGACACGTTTGAACTAGCACCCTTCCTTTAAAAAATACTGAAGGAGTTTTAGATGTTGGTTGATCAAAGCATCAAACTGCGCTAGGCCTGTCTTTATCCAGAATTAATTAGGCTTAATTACAGACTTATATGATGATCATTTTTTTCTGAAACCTTGATAATTGCAATGGACCAAGCCCTTAATATTGCATCTTATTTAAAAGCCAACAACTCCAACTGTGCCTTCTAATATTGTCCTAAAGCATTTGTTCGCTGCTGATATGACAATATTGGCATATTGTGATATCGCAATCTCAAATACCAAATAAATGCCAATTCTGATAGAAGCCCCCCTTCCCTCCCAAATTGTGAGCCAGCTTTCATTTGCCGGACGCTCTCAGGATCGCAGCATCGGATCACACCACTGCAGAAGCGCTCAGTTATTTTAATGGGGCTCAGATTTACAAGATGGAGCGTATCATTTAGTTCTATACGCAACTCAAAGCTTTTTTGGCAAGACATTAGAGAGTGATATATTTTAACAGCTATAGCTTTTCTGCTTATTCTAAAGGACATTTAAAATTGCGTAACTATTAATACCATAAATTCAATTTCGAGTTAAGTTTTACAGTCAACTGATTTGGAATAAATATATAGGCCTACAAACTGATGGTCATTCAGCATATTCAGAATCCAGTACATTTAATTTTGTAAGCAAATTTTTTGCCTTCTAGCAAACTTGAAGGGGCTGGTTTGGGCTGAGAAGAAGGGTAACGAGGGAAGACGGATTGTTTGTCTCCCTTGTAGAGCAACCGAATGGGTAGTCCACTGCTATCTACAATACCCTTACCAACGTAAATTGTCTAGGGTTGTGATCCGCTCATTAGTCCGTACATTGTGTATTCAGAGCTGCCGCTATCAACGCCACCTCTAAAATATTCTGGCATAGAAATGTGGATGTGTTTCAGGCTAAAACTGTGCTACTGACATGCCTTCCCTCTCTGAACTGCCATGAAAATTTATCATTTTCAGAGCATTTTAGGGTTATCTCTTCCAGGAGGAGAGCTTAAAAGGTTCACCCTAGATTTCAGTTTTCTTTGCTCGTGAAAGCAAGGCGCTTCCTAGAACTACACAGTCTATCATCTAGTACATTTTTCCTTTTTGCGCCATGTTCCTTGCAGATCTTTTGCATTTTAGGGATGCCCCGTCTTCAGCTTCTTTCTTTTCTTTCCCTTGCTGGCAGTAGCAGGGTTCATTTCTGAATCGCGCTACCATGAGTAATGCTTGCTGCGTAGGAACCAAAGCGTTTGTGTCCTGGCAAAACACCGAGAACGGATACAATTGCAAACAAGTAAAGGAAAATGTCAACTAAATCAATTAAAAGCTTGCTAATCTTTTTTTATGACAGCGAAAGTATAAATGGAAAACAGTAGAAGTGCGCCGGTTTTAAGTATGGGCTGAATTTCTACGTTCTTCCTTACTCCTTTGATGGGAAGAAGGAAAGAGTCTTTATTTCTCAGGTTTGGATTTGGATTTGAAGAAACCCATGCTTTTCTTTTACTCTTATGTACTTCTGCTGAACACGTTTGATATGGAAATTCTCAAGAGAATAGACTCCATACTGCCGTTTTACAAAGTCATTTTTCAGGGGAGCAGAGGGGGAAGCACTTTGAATTTTTACTCAAACATTAATCAAATGGGGCAAGTCCAAATGATATTCTAATGCAACTTGTAAGTCACATACCCTGCAGCACTTGCAAGGAGTAAGTGCCTGTGAACACTATGCAGCTAAAGTAGAGCAAGAGTGAAAATGGCAAAATTATGTATATAATGCCAAAACATTCTACATTCCATATGGTGTTTATGTAAAGTGGAATGCAAGTGGAATGGAGTTTTGATATATACTACTCTAAAATGTTAAGCAAATATTTGGGCAATATAAAACTGGACAAGCTCCGCATTTCAGGACTAGCTCAGGTAAATCCTAACCTTCTACTCAGAACTATTATTTTGCTACCTTTTCTCAGCGTCGGGAACTCACATTTTCTTCTCATAATAGGATCTTAGCTTTGGGCCATGCTTGGAGGGAAAGGCCAGAGGACAGAGGTATGGGAAGGAAGACCTTAGATCTGTATTGCTTCCCTGCTGCTCTCTCTGAAGCCTGCAAATGAGCCTGGCAGGAGCGGAATTGAAGGAGATTTAACCGGAGCTTTGGAAGAGCTTCACAGGGAGATGTGAGCAGCAGTCCCTGGAGCTGCTTTAATTTATGATAGCGCGTGCACAAACCCATCTACCAGTCCCGTGTTCAGGAGGCACGAGAGGATATTCAGACCTGTTCGCCATACCTGCCCTGCTCATCACAGGGCACATCTCAGAATCAGCACAAATTTACTTGTTCTTTGCGGAAATAATGCAGAACTTATTTCCGCCTTGAATTTTGCTACGTGATTATAACTAGGAGTAAGCAAACAGCAACCGAGGACTCTAGGAACTTTGTTTTTATAGGCTTAGTCTGCTAAAGCAATGGCTAGCCGTAGTTCATCATTTATTGCATTTCATTTAAAAGTGTTATCATTTTATCATATATTCTTTTGAAAGGATTTGGGCAGCACAAAGGGATTTAAACATTCTTTTGGGTAGTAGATAGGAAACGTTAATTTAGTGAGTTCTACAGCCTTTGTGAGTTTTCTTTTTCAATTATTTTTGGATGGTAATGGTGAACTCTGAGCAAAGCAATCATGTAGGCTATTTCCAAATTTGTGACAATATATATTTAACGCCAGTTATTAATTTATCCTAAGTAGATGGAGCAGCAGCCGTAACAATGACGTTCTAATTCGTCTTCATGGCGTTAAGGAGCATATTAGCTATAGGTTTGGGATATTTTTGTATGCAATATTTTCTGGTGACAGTTTCACAGCAGCAAGTCCAAACGTGCCTTATTACACTTTCAGTGCATAGGAAGAATTAAATTCCATTTGGGAGAGCCATCAGCTTTAGGAAAAGCTTCCAAAAGTTCCTACAAGGTGAAGATCTGACATTGCATAGCAATACAGTACCTACAGCTGCTTAATGAAAGCATGCTCTCTGCATTTGTTTCTCCGCACACATAGCACAAACATTTTTAATCTGGCATTCAGATTAGCCGATTGCAATATTGCAACTACAGGTATCGATAATATATCGTGGGATTGAGTATTTTTAAAGGCAGGTTCCTTTCCCTGCCTTCTAGTTTCTGAGCATGCATCTCATGTTTTCAAAAATTTTCCAATGCAATGATTAAAGCCAGGACCATTTTCTTTATATTCTTTTCTTCATTTCTCTTTTTTTAGGGTTTGGGGTTTGGTTTTTTTGGAGGGGTGGGGTGAAGGAAGCTAAAATTTCCACATATTTCTGTACCTCCAGGAGCTGAACCTTTTATACAAAGACTAACGATAAGGTCCCAAGAGTAAAAGTTTAGTCTTTCTGCATGAGGAAACTAAAACTGATAGTGAGAATTAGTCACAGTCTCATTCAAACGAGGCAGAAATGATCACACGTTGGTCGGAAGCTGTCTTCCCTAGTTACTGCGCAGCAGGACTACATGCACACCGCTGTAGACAATAAAGAGTTCCAGCCCGTACTGATTAGACTCAGTATTACCATTTTATACGTATCGAAGGGCAAGAGATTGACAGCAAGAAAAAATAAGCCTTTAAATTCACTCCTTTGTTAAGCACGTACGTTCCTTTTCTCATACTTGCTCTCAGGAGACCGATACAAATTATTTTTCTCCTCTCCTCATCTTTTTACCATTCATTTCCATCCATTCCGATTCTTTCGCTGTTTAAAGAAAATGGATCCCCCGCGTGATGTTTCCCGTACAGGCTCATTAATACAGCCGTCCCGGCGTCCCTTGGCGCTGTGCCTTAGTCTGCACTTCCCGCGCTGATGCGTGGTTCCGGCGTGCTGATCTCCTGGCTCCGGCGAAGCAGGCGTCGATTCGAGCCAGCTCGCGCTTGCATCGCCTCCTCTCCCCTTCATCCCTTTCTAAGCGGCGGCACCAAGCTCCTTGTAGCAGAGGCGGAGAGGAGGGGAATGAAAATGAGATTGGAGAAAGCTGGACAACTTGCCCGGTGTTTTTCAGAGGGCATGACAAACCTTTCTCATTAGGCACGCGAGCAAAATGGAGCCTGACGGCTTTCTCGGAGAATTAATAGGAGTTTCAGCACTGTGCGCCGAGTCTGATCATGAACCATGAATGTGGCCAGACCCCGCGTTCAAATTAGCTTTAGTCATGTGAGTCAAGGAGATACAGGACTGCTGTCTCTGCATTTAAGAAGGCTCATTTGTCTGGACTTTGTCTATGTTACGGAGGCAAAAAGAAGAGCCGAAAGCAGCACTTAAGTGCTTCTTGCTGTATCTTCCTCTCAGCGAGCGAGCCATTTTCTACCTAAAACCATTTCTGGTCTGAAAACTGATTGTATAGGGATGTCATCTTACGCTCAGGAGATTTGCTTGCTCAGGACCACCTGCTAACGTGAGCGTCGAAATGCTGTCTGCTCGCTTTTCTGCCGCCTTGGTCCGAGAGCACCTATACTCCGGCGAGGGTAGGGGCCGGGCTCTTTACCGACTCATCAATCACGGGCAGCCTGCTAACTAATTTCCATTATAGTGTCCATCTGTGCGCCCCATTCTGCAGGGACAAAGAGCCACTCTGTAATTATGGATAGGCCCTTAATTATACCTGAGCAAGTTCGTGAGCAGAAATAGGGACGCGCGGCTCAAACTTCGATAAGCATTTAACCAGTCGTAGGCGTCGCAGCTGGTTATGGAGTTTGAGCCAGAGAGAAATAAGTTACCTATGTTTCCCTGGGCCGTGTCTATAGGGCTGGTAAGGAGAGGAAGAAGAGGATTTTTTTTTTCACGAAACAAAATAAAATGCCTAATTTTGAAAGTCAGTATTGAGAATGGAAGCGCACTCCAAAGAAAACGGCGGAAAAATAAATGAATGGGTATGTATAGTCGCCAGGTAAATTAAATCCCTAAAAAATCTTTTAGGCATAAAGTATGAAATGCTTTTGAGAAATTAATTGAAAGACTGATGGCATACAGATGCCAGAACACCACCTAAAATTTCCACACTGTTTTTTCTCCTCGTGTGTCCTTTTAACTGAATGTCCTGGGGAACTGAAGGTCTTGAACCCTTGCATGATCATGCAATCTAGAGTCTTTATTGTCATTTAAGTGAGAACACGCGCAGCGTACATAGCGTTCGCTCTGCCGGAGGAGTTGTAAAATATGTTTTCACTTGGGGTGAAAACCGTTGTAGGTTACTAAAGGCCAGACTGCAGGTACCTGAATCACACCTAATCCGGAGGAATCACGGAGGAGCTCTGTATTGCAGCAATGTCACTCAAGTAACCTTTACAATTTGGGAGAGGAAGGTTAAAGTCAGACCCTCAGGAAGAAAGGGTTCAAAGAGCTGAACCGCTGAGCCGAGATTTCGTTTGGAAGGATCTAGCTTTGCAAGGAATGTCGTAAAAGCCTGTATTTATTAATATAGCATTTGGGGGCTTTTGGATCGCGTAGCAGAGAGCTAGTGTTATTGCAAAAGACATTTATGCAATATTAGACCCTGAAAATCGCTGGTGTAAGGTTACTTAGACACACAGGCACATGTCAGAGTTGCGATATAAACATGCTTTAAAGTTATTTAGTAGCAGCAGCGGTTGATATTGCGGTAGCACTCAAAGATTTCAACGGGGATTACCCCCACACACACTGAAAGAATGATACGGAAGCGTTAGGACCCGAAGGCGCAAACAAAATACGGATGAAATATGTGAACGCGGTGAACTGTCACAGCTTGAGTTGTGTCCTCAGATAACTATGTCCCAGTCCTGCAGTCAGATTTGCCCCGGAAAATCCAAACTGTAGTCAGCTTACATGTGGGCGTAACCATCTGCTTGTGCTAGCTGGACTTTTAGCTAGGGTCGTTGTTTAGAAGATGCTTGTTTCTGTAACTAATAGCACTTATTACTAAAACATCAGCTTTAAAAACGCAATCTGTTTTCCACCATCCACCATTTATTTACTCTTTAATTTCATTCTCTGTGAGTAATAGACAGGCTCTCTCATTACTGGCAGTTCTACTTTCTGATTTCAGATGCTATTACAGCACTTCTTAAAAAACTGTGTCATTGCAATAATTACAATGTAATGAAAAGGCTGTATGTTCTTAAGCGGTTTGAAAAGAAAAATAATAACCAGGTTCTTGCTTTTTTCATTTAATCCATGTCTGATCCCTCCACTTCTTGCACAGTCTCTGTTGACAAGACTGTTGAGGATGTCAGTCGCTTTTCTTTCTTTTACTTACATTTCCATTAAAGAGTTGCTGGGGTGAAAGCTGACATTTCAAAACTCTTTTAATTTGTGAGTTTTGCTTTCATACTGAGGTTCTGACGAGGTTTATCACGTTTCATAAAATAAGATTCCTGTCTTAGCGGCTAGCGTTTATTTGCTATGCTGGGTGGAAAGGAGGTATTGCCAGGAAGATTGGCGGGGAGCTGCTGGAGGACCCTGGTCCCCACTTGCCACTGACTTAGACTTAGATGCCGAAGCAAATGGTTCTGATTTTCTGTGCCGGTTACCTCCTACATTCAATTAGGGTGACAATATTTAATCAACCCAAATGGGAGTCATTAGACTCAAGATCTCTATTAAAACTCTGTGCTGTGATTCTCAGTGAAGACTTTGATCCGGGGCTGGAGGAACTGAGCTCCGTATTGCCTAGTTTCTAGAGTGGAGAAGAACCTGAAAGAGGAAAAAAGCCCAGCAGCCCTAGCACTTCATGGAGGCTTTTCAAAGCAGCGCAGATCCATTTGCAAAGACCGTGAGCTGCTTCAGCCTGAAGAAAATTCTTCCATGAATGACTGTGGCTACCTGAAACCTTTTCATATGGCCAGCATGGTTTGTAGGAGATACTTCAGGACCGGAAAACTAAAGAAATGTAGAGTACAATAATTTCTTAGTAGCAACATCTTTGGGTGCTATATTCACAATTTATTCTTTGACTTTCAGTATCCCAGCCCATGGGTTTGTATCGCACTTGAACAAAGTCATCGGGCACCACAGTGGTGTAAATACGTACATGTCCCAAAGTAAATAATCTTTTCTGCTTGAGAGGGCTCAACACTAGGAGAAGTAAAAGCCTGCAATGTACCAAACATAATCTAACAGCCTGAAGCTCTTCTTTTTGCTTCCAGGTGGCTTACATAAGCAGGCTTGAAAGCGACCAATCTCAGATTGCACAACTTTTCCTTTTCCCCTGAGAAACCAGTCGTCTTAATGATTTCCAGGACAGTGCTTTCCAGAAACAATGGAGCGCATGATCTCTGGATAGTCTGGATGGAGTATTATCTGCAAATTTGAATAATATGTCTCCAGACAATTCAGCAGCACCTGTGATACTGAAAACATCTATTTATATTCCACACTTCATGTTTTTGGCAGCTTGATGGGCTGCATGTTCCATCATTCTGACATACTGAAACAGAGCTCAATGTGACTCGGTGGAACAATGAGCGTTACCTGCTGGGATTGAAGTTTTTGCTAAACCGTCACCTATTCATCCGTCTATTTAAAACTAAGCATATAAAGGCAGTTTGCTAATTGCCTAAATTAAATGGGTTATCTGAATAACTGAGATTCTTTATGATCGAACAGAAACGCATTATTTCAACTAATGTGTTCACGTCTGTGCAGAGATGCCCAGGAATTATTCACGTTGAACTGAATCAACAACCCCGTCTGAACAGTCAGCGCTCCCATTAAACTCACTGAAAAACTTGTCGTGCAGGTCCAAGCTATTGGACTGCAGGACACAAGAGTTGCCGAACCAGGTTCAATATCACAATCATACTTATTGACAACATTCAGTAGAAGAATCTCAGTAAATTTATGATGTCATGATGGAAGAGGCGAGTCACTGAAGGGTTGGATGGATAGGTGCAGATATGGGTACAGATCATTGTGCACTTCTAAATTGTAGTATATATTTCTAGAAGCCACTGACTTTATTGGGAACCGCACTGATACTCTCTCATCTCCCAGTGCATCACCACAGCAGAGCAAGGCTGCCAGGCTCAGACCGTGGGTCTGGTGGGCAGTCCCGTCGGTTAGGCAACAGGCACAAGCGCTTGGTGTTGCTTCAGCGTGTCCAGCTCCGTTCTGCAGAGACAGCTGGCGCTGGCCCGAAGTGTCGGAAGCTGACTGCTTCTTGAGCTGTCTCCTCTATGATCTAGAGGGGAAGGCATGTCCTCGTATAAATGCTTTCTTCCTTTTTGTCTTCAGCTTAATTAGCAATGCCATAATTCCGTCCTGAATGTATTTTTTTGGCTCCTTGACCTGTATTACTCTGCTTTTTTTCCTCCCTCTTTTTAAAAAATAGAAACCATGCAAATAGAAACCTTAAGGAAAAAAAAATGCATCACAAATTGCAGAAATGTAAACTAGTCTTATTAAGGACAAAAAGATAATGCAGTCAGATTTCATTATGCGTATGTGATAAGAGTAATTGCCTTTTGCAGTTGCCAGGCATTCTATTTGCATGCTGGAGATATTCATGGAGACAGAGCACATAACAAACTGTCTCTCAGCTCAAGAAAAATAGGCTGAAACCATTGCCACCATGTTAATTCAGACAATAAAGAAGTAATTAAATGTCTTTAACTGCCTTCCTTTTAACTATCTCTCACTCAAATTACTTTCCCCTTATTACTCATTTTTACCCTTATTGTAAATGTATCCATCTTGTAAATGCTCGTGTTTGGTGTGCTCGTTTTTGATAACTGACTGGCCAGGGACAGTCCTTGGAAAAATGGGAGGCTCTGTGCTCCTTGACTTTGTGAAGAGGTTAGGTAGATAGATAGACTGTAAGGAGTGTAATGTTGAGAGTAGAAGGAAATGAAGAAAGGAAGATAGGCTTAGGATTCAATATAGTCTGGAAAATAACATTAGGAAAATAGGTGGTCGGGGGAAAATCAGCGACGTGAGCTGGAAATGACTCCGTCCAGCGTGGTAGAACCCGCTATTAAGATGATGGTCAGTTCCCGAAAAGGCTGACATAAAACCAATTCCTCTGCTACCACCTCCTAAGTCCTTGTGTAAGCTGTTCATCCTCCCTCCCTCCTTCCCTCGCTCCCGCCCTCCAGCTCAGATGTTGATTCCCCCCTTTTGCTAGTGCACGTACTGAGGCAGGAGAAAGGGACATTTCCTGCGAGTCCATCGCTCCTTGTCCCTCTACCATTTACCTGGCCGCACTCCCGGAGCTGGCTAATGATCGCGGGCGGCACGTGGTCTGCGGACAAGAGGTTTCTTGGTTTTAAAAACAAAGATCGGGTGCTGAAAATGAGAGCTTGAAAGCCACGTGTAAATGATAGGAAATCAATCATGGGAGGACATGATACAGAGATGGTGAGCCAGACATGCCGGGAGAGATTTTGAGGAACAGATAATACAGCCTGCAGCTGGAAGCTTGCTTTTGGGGGGGAACGAACGTGACGTGAGAGCAGCTACACGGGCATACAGCTCCTGTGTTGGTACCCAGCATTCACTGGGATCTGCACGCTTTCCTGGGAATGCACCGAGTTTCTAAAACGGACCCGTGTCCTGCTCCACGGCCCGCAGCCGCGGAGGCGTTTGGGTAATATATTCCTCTATAAGAACTTACCCGTCCAAATTAGTAGCAATTCATGGGCTGTTATCTAGCTCGAGCAGTGGGCAGAGCTCCGATTTGGAGTAGTTCACTGAAATGAAAAGGATCTGAAGTGCTTACCTAGGAATTTAGTGCCTCAATCTCTCCAAGTACTTTTCTGGTCTGAGAGAGAGTTCTGCTTTCTGTGCCACCTCGATTGCTGCCGGTTTAATCCAAAGACTGAAGATGTTTGAATAAGAGGTAAAATAACGATGGGGGAGATTTCTTTCTTTAAATATCAGAGATTGGGAATGTAACAGGCATTCTCAGAATAGGTGTAGGGATTCCTGTAACTGACTTTTCACTCTGACAGTCCTGAATAAAGAAATAACGGCAAAATTAGGGTAGCCATCGAGTAAAATGCTTACTTTACCCGAGCAGTTTTGAGTATGATATAGGGCCCTATGTTTCTACCGCTGGGATATGCATGTTACAATGCAGCATTTTTCTCTACACGCTGGTTTTTTGTACCGGTTTTGTCTCCATATATTCAAATGTCATCAGCCCCCAGTGGACAACATCACAATGGGTTGTTGGCGATAAAGAATAAAATATGAATGAGAAACATTTACTATGATCCTATAGGGAAAATACAGACAGCATAGAATCTTTTATCCCATTTGCAATGTAGAGGGATATTTTTGTCTCGTGCTTGTAAATTCACGTGCATATTTATTTCTGCGGACTGTGGCTTCCTTTCACCCTGAAAGCTCTCAAAACATCTATCCAGATTTTTCCTTCTGCCCTTTCATTATAATGAAATGAGTTGGCTTGCTAATTCCCTAATTTAAGCATTATTTGAATGGTACGGATGCTTTCTGTGGTACTTACAAGACAGTCAATGTGTGCTGGTTTTGCTCATAATAACCGATGCGCAGAGGGGCTGCTCTTCTCACGTGAGGGACGGTCAGGAAACGCAGAGTACAGGTTGAAGGTATTAATACTGGCTTTCGTGTACTAATCCAAAGTGTTGGCGTTCCCACTTTTGAACACTGTGGGTATTTGGCTAGAATTAGCAGAACTGTGTTTCTGTTGGGAAACTGCTAATCCTTGTCTCAGTGCTCTTGAAATGCAGAAAGTTTTCTGCAGGAGAAAAGAAATATCCTTCCACACACTGGAACGATGGCGTACGAGGAAAGCCAGTAGTAAAACCAATCTCCTCCTGCCTTTGCAAGCCGCACTGCACCTTTGGAAAGGTACAATTTTCAAAAGGAATGATAAGTTCTTCTAAAAGAAAGATAAATTCTGTGGCCAAGGTTCTCAGTTGAACTTGTACTTGAAGGTTTATCAACCCAGCACCTTCAAAGACCACACATCAGGTGCCCCCAAAGTGGCCAGATTGCAAATACTGCGGAAAATTTTGTACATGTTGGTGGTTTGTGGCTCTTCAAGATGTTTTCAGCCATCTCTCTCCGAGGTGCAAATATTTTCCTTCTTCGTACTTGTGAATATAATTCTCATCTGAATTCAGCATGTTTAAAAAAAAAAACAAGACCCATCAAATTTACTCGCCTTGAAATCCAGGAAAACCAGACTACTAAACCCATATTTGAGAAGTATTCTCCACCACTTAGTTCGTTTTGATCGAATTGGCTACTTCCATAAATTAAATATCCAAGAATAGGAATTAGGAACCTATATTCAGTCTTGTGGGTTTGAGAATTTTTTTCTTGATCCCCCTGTTGATAGGGAGGCAGTGTATGGTAGCACGTCTCTGAAGGTGATAAATATGCTAGGTGTGTTAGAAAGCATGCATGAGAAAATACTATTCAGCGTGTCTACCAAAACTAGTTTTGCTTATTTATAGCAAGCTGCTTTTCTATTTATAGAAAATTTTCCAAGCAGGCACCATCGATTTTAAATCATTGGTGGATAAGAACAATGGCGAAAATACCCGACGTTTGCGCCTGCTTTTTTGGTGTTCATTGCGTATGCATGTGTTTCCAGAGTTGTGGAAGAAAGCAAGTTGCCTAGGGTATTCCAAAGCAGCAGCAAAAGTGGGATGAACTGTCCTTTTCCATGTCCCTCAGCCTCTCTGGGACCAAAGGGACAATTTGGTGTCCTGTGCCCAGCGCAGCTAAGAAGGTGTGCAGCTGAGTGACTTGCAAAGATTGGAGCTCTTCTCCTGGCAGCGGTGGCTGTACAGTGTTTTTGACTCTTGGGGAATATTGAAAAATATGGAGACCACTAAAGAAACATGAAAATTAATGAAGGTGGTGCAGAAAAGTCACGTAGACCGTTGTTGTGATAAAAACGTAAGGGTTGATTTTTATTCCATTTGTGGTTGGTATTAAGAATTCAAGCTTAAAGAAAAAACCTGCTCCCATACAGCCATAAGGCTGTATTTTATCTTTGGACGCTTCTTGTGGTCTACAAAGACCTCTTGAGCTTCGGTCTTCCAGTTCATATTCTCTGTCAAAATAGTACGTCAGGTATAATTTATCAGAGTGTGAATCTTGCTCCCGCGTCAGACTGGCACATGTACCCATGCGTGCACACCACGTGCCCAACGACGGAATTCCCTGCCATTTATGCTGGCTCACGCAGAGACATCATCCTGACAGGGTATTTCCGTGCTACCGCTGAAGAAGTCTGGGAAGCAGATTATGAATCTGAGAGTCGAAATCTGCCCGGAGCTCTTCCTTCTTCTCCGGGAAGGGAGCAGGCTGTTGGAGAATACCTCCAGCTGTCTCCCACCCGCCTGCCACACACCCTCTTCTCCTTTTGCACAGCATTAGGTGATCGTTTTGTCCTTGTTTATGAAATAAATCTGTGCATTTTACACAGGAAGGAGAAACTCTCTCTTTTTACCACGTTTTGTGGTGATGGCGGGGCAGCAAGCACCAGCGCTTGGCAGGGGCTGCACGCCGTCTTCACTGCAGAGAAGTTACAACATGGTTTGAGACACAGCGGTTGAAAGCCACCGGGAAAGCAGAGGGAAAGCAAAATGTTGAAGGAAGACTGAGGAATGAGTACTGAGTCCGAGCGCTGACCCGGGGCAGCGTGGCAGGGGGTGAGACGTGGACAGTCAAGATGTATTACGGGCAGGGGATGAAGCGTCAGGAGATGACAGCCGAGCAGCTATCACCCTCTGCCGTAGGTCAGACCCTCTGCCTTTATTTGTTCAGTGCGACCTGTCAGATACGGCGCCGCACCAATTACCCACCCATCTTTCGTGGGTGAAGAGTGCAGCTTTCCAGTAATCAGTGTCTGGACAGTCCCAAGTGACATCTCAGCAGGCTTTGAACACGCCGTGCCCGATTCCTCAGCTCCGGAGCCCACAGCTAGCAGCTTTTCGGAATACTTCTTGTCTTTAAAAGACTGGCAGGCAGCTACTGCAAGCTTGGCTGGCAGCATCAGGGAGGGCAAGCTTTCATTTCTGAAGAGCGGAGGAGAGAAACTGGTAAGCAGTTCCCCAAAGGGCCGTGGGGGCTCGGGGAGGCTGTAAACACGCGGCAGTGCGACCCGCCGCCGTACTGCAGGCAACATCGCGTAGCGCAGGGAGAGCTGCTCCAGAGAACGCAGCGAGGAGGCCAAGGCTGAGCCTCCCTTGGAAGCCGCCTGGTCATTCCTTATTGCCCTCCTTATGCAAGACAAACCAGGCACCACCGCACCTACAGCCCCTGAGCAACCCAAGTTGAAGGATGCTTGAAACACCTCGACCGGGAGCAACATGCACAGGTTGGAGATCTGGTGTAACAGGGCCTTTTGCCATTCAAACAGGCGGAAAAAAAAAAAAAAAAAGCTGATCTAAAAAGCTAAACTATTTGTTGACACTTGCTTAGATGCAAAGGCAAAACTCCTGTCCGCCTGCTTTGCCTTTTGCAAAAGCTTGTCCCCTGCTGCCATCTGATGGAGGATTTTTTTAAAGGGGTGGAATAGATCAGGTTCCTAGATGGTGTCGCAGCAAAGAAACTTGGATTCTGCAGGACGCTGAAATTCAGCGATCGTACAAGAAAATAAAATTTCTGGGGTCATCTACCTCGCCCGTGCAATCCTTCCGAAAACCTATAGCCTGATTGATTATTATCATCATTAACTTCCAGCACTTGGAGAAAAATGAATTCTCTTGCAGCGATACCATGTATTGTATGCATTATTCTGTCTTCTCGAATACAGAGTCGGTGGAGGATTGATGCTTGATCTGCCACAGTTCTGCACGAACTCTAGGAGAAGGAAATAAAATAAAGCAGCCGTAAAAGAGCAAGCGTTGTCATTCCTGCTTGTGCGCCGTTTGATGTCAATGGGAGAGTTGCATGTCAATGGGAGAGTTGCAATTGAATCTTTAGAAAGGGTGTGATCAAAGCTGGCACAAAGCAGCAGCGATAAAGAACAGCAGCCAGTGAAATGAAAGCAGTAACGCTGCGGACAGGGTGTTTTCTTAAACCGCCGCTCTTAGGAGGCGATCTGTATAAATAATGGTTTTATTTACTGAAATATCATATTTGCAGTCAGCAGTGGCAGGGGTGGATGGAGTCGTTCTGTTACCACATGATCCGTGTTGTGAAAAAAAATTGAAATCCCATATTCTAAAGAGCCGGTAGCCCACCTTTGCCAATGTCTGCCTTCATTTCGAAAAAAGGTTGTTTATGTGTTTGAGTTCCATTTAAGGAGTACCAGCTGGGTCTGCCGTTAAATATGGCTTGCAAAACAAGCCAGCCCTGATGTTTAACACCCTGACGATCTCTGATGTCTTTTATTTAAGTAATAAATCAGTGTTTAATTTTATGGCATTACGCATTACCCAGGAGAGTCATTTAGCAGGTCAGTTTTAGCGTAGTGATAAAACTTGGAGTAATGGGATTGAAGCTGCCACTTCTGGGAGTTCGCATTGGGCAATACTACAAATTTAAGTTCCCTAACATGCATTCAATTTAGATTTAATAAGAGTTATTATATCCCATGTTAATTAAAATTGGATTATTTATTGCAAACACTTACAGAGAACTAGCTACAGAGCTGTGGCTGCACATACCAAATTTGGCCTCAGAAGTGCCAAGCGGTATCTCTACGAGTCTTTTGTGAAACCAAATTAGGATGAAATTGCAGCTTGTCTTCCGCGTCACTGTGGGCACTGTGTAGTGGCGTTTGTGCACATTTATCCCCTCCACGGTGAAATTGCCGTGGATGCAGCACAGAAAGGAGACGCTTGATGTGGAAACACTCCTGGAAACTCTGAGGAGACTTTGGAGGTCTCACAGCCGTGACACCGAATGTAGCGGAGCACAGGGTGAAGGCCTAAAGTAACTTTTCTTAATTTCTTCAAGTGTAGCGCAGACGAGCTAATGCCCTCACCGTCTCTCCTCTCACCCCGCTTTCCTTTCATTGCTATAACGCGCAGAGAGCTCACCATCAGCCTGCTAACAGGAAGAACGGCTTCCCCCATCTCAGACGGCACGCCGTTAGAGCTGTGTTAGGCTCTGCTCGACCTAATGCGTGAGTCTTCAGCACTAACCTCCCCCTGCCAGACCCCCTGGTCACAGCTTTGTGTGAACCACTGCTGACAGAGCCAAAGAGTGGGCTCAAGCGGGTCAGAGAAGTAATGTGGTTGCAGTTGTATGGGCCAAGAAGATAAGACGGCACCTCTCCAGATGTGCAGCAATCTGGCAGCGACATGAGAAGTAGTAACAAGGCTGTAAAAAACACTGTAGACAACACAAATGCCAGATAAATGCTGTTGCCAAGTGTTGGTTTCCCACAGTATGGTGTTCGTCATCTAACTACTGGTTTTTGTAGCCTTTGACAAGTTGGAGAAATCAGTAGTGTCCAGAAATTGCTGGGAGGAGAGGGACAGCCAGCCAACTTTTAGGAAAGGAACCTGTCTGAGCAACCAGTAGACCCACAAGTTGACTTTTCCTTAGCCACATAGCAACTTCCTAATATTCAGCTACTGCCTGAGATTTAATTTGAGACTCCAAGAAAAACGAGCGCATTTCTAGTGCTTGTGTCATCTGACAGCTTTTGAAGCAGGAGATGATTATCGTTGAGGCTGAAGAAAAAGGATTGACCAAGGGGACAGAGCAATCATTGCTCCTGAACAGAAAGAAGAGGCAGGAGTTCCAGTTTTCACTTCAGCGGTTGTACATGAATCATAGAATCGTTTAGGTTGGAAAAGACCCTTAAGATCATAGAGTCCAACTGTTAACCTGACACTACCATGTCTACCCCTAAGTCCCAAGTGCCATGTCTACACATCTTTTAAATACCTCCAGAAGGCACAACCTATCAAAATACAGACGGATTTGGTTAGTAGTGTTTACCTTCGGACAGGTCTATGTTCAAGCCCAATGCGGAACCAAGGCCAGAGTGCTTCTGTTCGTTAAGATAAAATTTAGGGTTTGGAGTGGGTATCTCTCCGACAAGCACGTTCCCGGGCCAAGCTTATTAGAAGGACAAGAACTTTTCCTTTTTGCCTTTTTTCTGCTTTTCCTTTCTGAAGGGCAGATAGCAGCACTCAGTTATGATGGTTGCTGGCAGCAAGCCCAGCACAGTTGTTCGAAGTCTGGATCCTTTTTGTGCAGAAACCTGGGATTAAGCCACCTTCGAACAGGAGTAACGTCAGATCATGTCAATATCTAAAGCTTTCTATACTTGGTTATTACCCTCCGTGGCTAGATGTGACTCTTCATGTTGCCTTTTCAATCATTTTGATTTCTGTTTCCCTCAAGATTAAAACTCATGGGAACAGGAGAAAAGGTTTAATCTTTTACTTTGAGAGGCTGGTCTGCTAAAGCTGCTCAGCAGGAATACTCACAGGAGTTAAGGCAAACAGAAAACTGGGCATTAGGCTTTGTGTCCAGGAGGAAAAGCCACGCTTGCCATCTTGTTATAAAGCTTAAGCAGGCAATCTGCACAGAGCTTTAAAAAGCCCTTCAAAGCTTTGTGTGCATGCAGATTTTTTTTTCCCAGACTTACAATTCCAATCATCTCTCTCTTCAATTGTGGTAGTGTCAGATAAAATTCCTTACAACATTAAATAGGTTGGATAAGCTGAAGAGATTTTATAGCAGTGGCATATTCAAGTTGCAGGACTAAAAGCTATTAAGGTCAATATACCGTTTCCTGATTTGCATATAATTAGTAGCAGAATACGTCCTATCCATTTTAAAGAGTAATCTTATTTGTGCAATGAAATACTGGTTCACCTCGTTAAAGGAAGGAATCCATGTTGTCTTAAAGTAAAATTTGGCACGCAATTCTCCTATTATTGTTTATTTTTGAAAAGCATTCTGTTTAGGTGATGACAGAGGAGTAAGATGAGTTTGGTTACCAGATTGTACTAGTCTTCAGATAAATAATCAGCTGATTCAAAACTATGTTTCATTCTTTTTCAATCTAAAATTTATAGATGTGAGGATGGGGGAGGGGGCGACACAAAAAATTCCCGCTGATAATCCTTTTCAAATCTACAAAAAGTGGTAACAAAAGAGGAGAATACAAAGCTAGAAGCTTACAAAGTCAAAGGCTAGACTTTGGCTTACCATCTTGCTTTTGGCAGGGCAAAAAACAAATGACTTTGCAAACAATCATCTTTTAACCATAAATTTATCTGTTGACTTAGGGGATGTTTGCTCTTGCAGTTATTTGAAGAATTGATGGAGTAGAGTAGGGTAGGGTAGAGTAGAGTAGAATAGAGTAGAAGAGATAAATTACTGATTTGGTAAACTGCAGCTTTGCTTTCCCTGAAGGGAGAGGCTGCTACTACTGTTGCATAGTCAGTGAAAACATATATATAGCGCTAAACTTTGGTGTGATGCTTCTAAGTTCCTTTGCCCTCTGATGGGGCAAACAGTATCAACTGCCATTGAAACTCAAGACCTTGCCTTTGCGGCGTGGTGTTTCTTAAAGGCAATAGCGCAGGTATGCACTCAAAGAAGATTGATTTTGCTCAGTAAAAATATAAGCAGTACTATCATAATAAGTGAAAGCGAAAGAAATTGCATAATTATTCATCATATGGAGAGAAAAAAGCAAAGCTGGCAGGAAAGGTTGAATCTGCAAAATCAGCTTTCAATTTCTGCTATTTGTGTACTTTTCTCAAGAAATATTTATGGACAGAATTGTTCTTAGGCTACTCATATGAAGATTTTAAACATGTTTCTTTCCTTCCTATGAGCCTTTGAGCTTTCCACTGAGTCATGACCTTTTTTTTTTTTTTTCCAGAAAAGCCAATCAGCCCTATTCTGAAGCAGAACCTGTTGCTCTCTCGCTGCAGAATTCCTATGTTTTTAGATGCAGCTGGAGCAATCCTCTTTGCTGTCACCCTATTCCCCAGCCCCCATCGCCTCAGTGCTCGCGGCAGCTGGCTTACTGTGCTCAGCAAATGGGAGAGAAAGGACATTTTGCAGGTTCAACCGTTCTGCTAGAAATTCAGTAATGAAATCAGAAATGACAAGGTGAGCTCAGCAAAGACCGAGCTCTGAGGCGATGTTTTGCTAACCCTTTGCTGGCTAACCCTTTCAGTCACATTCCCAGAGAAATCAAATTTGACTCTATCATTAACTGGTACTCTTTATCCTTTCTGGGTTGTTTGTTTAGGGTGGGTTTTTTCGGGGAAGGCAAAGGAAGGAGGGAGGGAGAAGAAGAAGAGGGGATGTGGGGGGATAATGGCTATATCTATGTGCTAATACATCATTTGCTTTTGAGAGTGCTGTCACTGAAGAGATATGAGGGTATTATATCTAGAGAGAAACGAGAAGGGCCTGGATTGCTGACAAATACTGACATGCTTATATAATAACATATTAAAACCGTTCACTTACACCGAGACAATATAGTGCAACACAGGTGCCAGTTTTTCCTTCATTGCAAAAACAGAGGTCCATTTGGTTCCTCCTCATCAAATTTTCTGGTTTAACCTGTCTTTATTCATATTTTGAGCTCCCAAAGAATACGTAGCGAATTCAGAAACACATGGCTATAAACACAGTACAACAGCAGACCGGGGGAAATATCCCCAAATCAGAGGTAGAGATGGTTGAAGCCAACTGCTCTGTTCAGTGTGTTCTTGAGTAAACAGTGGAAGATGGCTGAGAAGGTGACCTACCATCACATGCACAGACTTGGTATCGTGAAGATTCGCCGTCAGGAGTCTAGTTTACCAGCTGTTCTGTCTGTTAGCGATGACTACGCAAGGAAACATGCAGTGCTGGTTACAGGCTGCCTGTTTATAGTCTGAGAAGGGAGGACCAAGATTAGTTTTCATTATAGTGGCTAATATGAAGGCTGAATCTGAGCCAGACCAGCCCCACTTAGAGGGTCAGACTGCAGTCGAGGTAATTAGTACAGGCATACGTTAAGTTTACAAGGCACGGTGCAGCGCTATATACACTAACGAGCTCCAGCCAAGCTGGTACAGCTCAATGACAAGAATGCAGCGTGACGCAGAGAGCCTGTCTTAGTGCTGGGTATGGGAAAGCTGTGCTGGCCAGCTTCTGCTCTCAACTCCCTAGCCCTCCGTCTCCGTGCCTGGATCAGAAACAGTGTGGGCAGCAGGAGTAGGGAGGGGATCGTGCCCCTGTACTCGGCGCTGGTGAGGCTGCACCTCGAATGCTGTGTTCAGTTTTGGGCCCCTCACTCCAAGAAGGACATTGAGGTGCTGGAGCGTGTCCAGAGAAGGGCGACGGAGCTGGTGAGGGGTCTGGAGCACAAGTCTGCTGAGGAGCGGCTGAGGGAGCTGGGGTTGTTCAGTCTGGAGAAGAGGAGGCTGAGGGGAGACCTCATCGCTCTCTACAACTGCCTGAAAGGGGGTTGTGGTGAGGTGGGTGTTGGTCTCTTCTCCCAAGTGACGTGTGATAGGACAAGAGGAAATGGCCTCAAGTTGTGCCAGGGGAGGTTCAGGCTGGATATTAGGAAAAATGTCTTTCCTGAGAGAGTGGTGAAGCATTGGAAGAGGCTGCCCAGGGAGGTGGTGGAGTCCCCATCCCTGGAGGTGTTCAAGGAACGTGTGGACGTGGCACTGGGGGACATGGTTTGGTGGGCATGGTGGGGTTGGGGTGATGGTTGGACTTGATGATCTTACAGGTCTTTTCCAACCTTAGTGATTCTGTGATTCTGTGGATAGGTGCACACGGGCCGGTGGCCTGGGTGCACCCACACAGCTCGAGTGCTTCCATCCCCAGGGTTAGCTCTGGTTTTGTTCCAAGGCGTGTCTTGGCTCATGTCAATGTTTCCTTAGCGAAACACTGCATTTGTTTCTGTCCGTCAGGGGCTTTCTTCTAAAAACAGGCTGCCATGCAACAACAAATTCCTATGAAATTAGGTGGTTTCCCTAAATCAGATCCTGATTCACATCAGTTTCTGTGCAGCCAGGTTTTTCCTCCAAGACTGCCATTTAACTGTACATTTGAAGTCTCGGTTGATCCAGTACAAGCAAATTTTGGTCCATTTGTGCCCTTATGCAACTTAAGATTGCCATTCACAAAGACTATCTTTTCCCGATGAAGAAAATTGTAAAATCCAGTGTCAGAGTACAGCTCTTCCCTCTGGCAGAAGAAGAAAGACTTCATAGATCAAAGCGAAGTACTCCTCTGGTGTCAAGCAGCCCAGCCTCCTCACAGCTTGTGAGTAGTTTCTTATTTAGACCAAATACAGACCAGAGCTCCTATTCTTCAGTATAGCCTGAACTCTCTCTCAACACCAAATGCCTGATTTAATAGCCGTGATAGTAAGCAGGACTGTGATGTTCCCTTACAAAACATTTAGATCTGCCATGGCAGATATTTATTTATTTCTCTGATAAACAGAGTCCTAAGGAGCCTTTTGCTTTGGGCTACATGAAAGGGGATTGCAGAGAGGTGGGTGTTGGTCTCTTCTCCCAAGTGACTAGCGATAGAACAAGAGGAAACGGCCTCAAGTTGCGCCAGGGGAGGTTTAGGCTGGATATTAGGAAAAATGTCTTTCCTGTGGGAGCGGTGAAGCACTGGAAGAGGCTGCCCAGGGAGGTGCTGGAGTCACCATCACTGGAGGTGTTCAAGGAACATGTGGATGTGGCACTGCGGGACATGGTTTAGTGGGCATGGTGGGGTTGGGGTGATGGTTGGACTTGATGATCTTACAGGGCTTTTCCAACCTTAGTGATTCTGTGATATCACAAGTGATAGAGTGGCCTTCAAGGCTCAAGCAGAGCCGGAGTAAAATTCACCAGCAATCTTCAATGATCAAAGTAATTTATTAAATGTATTTATATTTATGTTGGAAAGAAATGTCATAACAAGTAATGCGACATGATGGGTATCTTGGTCATCATGAGATAATTACACTCATGCAGGGTTACAAAACACTGTGAAGAAACATTTACCTCTTAACACATAGTGTCATATTTGTCATCTTTGCTTTTTACGCTTTTTGCGCATTTATGGATATGTATATATTTTTATCCATAAATGATGTTGCCGCATTGGGATGTTGGTATTTGAGTAGGCAGAACATTGTTAAGAATTGTGTTCTCTATTTTTGATATGTTTTGACACTCATTTAATGACTTCACACAACAGCAATGCATTTGGATAATGTGAAAGGTAAGATGTAGATTTATGGAAAATTATTGTCAGCAGTTGTATCACAGTAGTGTGTTGAAATTCCAGCCAAGTTCAGTACTCTGCTTCAAGAAAAAAAGCTGCCTCTTGCAGCATAAGATTGTAATCGCAGTTCGCTGTGTATGGTGACAATCCTACAAGACCAAGATTCAGAAAGACCTTATAAAGGAAAAGAGAGAAGAGGTATTTTCTTCACCTCAGAGATCTTGGACTCTGGAGCCATAAGCCATAAACAACTTGGCCAGGGTCATGTATGATAAGAATGTCAGAGCCCAGAAATTGAATTTAGACTGAATTATGGCACAGCGCCTTTATCCCAAGTCATCCTTCCATTTCAGATAAAAATCTTCTTTGCAAGGGATTCCTTTTGTGTTCTGGAAATCTAGTTTTAGATGTGCATGCTTTTTTCCCACTTCGTGCCACGCTTTGTGAAATGTCTTAAGGCAGTTTTTCTCTGCAATCTTTTGTTGTTATATGCCAGCTGAAACATTCCTTTACCAGTCCAAATTTCTGGATGACTGTTTACTAGAGAGACATTTAGCATGGGAAAACCTAGAAAAGGAAGGAGGGCAGGTAGGAGGACAGGAGAGAGGAAGGAAGGAAGGAAGGAAGGAAGGAAAAGAAATATCTTTGTTTCTTTTTGAGACATCTTTTTCACACTTCATTTTCTCTTTCATTGCATATTATTTTGGCCAAGGTGGAAAAGGTTTAGGAAGTAAGCGCTGAGTAAATGCTCTCAGATTTGTATAAATTGAGTATAATGCCTTGAACAGTAGAGCTATGCCAGAATGATGTGAAAGAGGTCAGAATCGGATCTCTCGTAGATGTAGAGGAGTGTTTTACTTTCACAAGCCATTTCACCTCTGAGATGCTAATTTCATTTCAATTTTTGAATGAGATTGATTTCCTTGCCATTTTTATTCAAGCCAGAATGAGATTTTTTTTCTCTTTTTTTTTTTTTCCTGGTCATTGCTCATATTTTCACAGAATAGTTGAGGTTGGAAGGGGTCTCTAGAGAAGTTAAACCTTTAACACAGGTTAAAGATTTAATCTAACACAGGTGCTAGATTTTTTTGGAATGCTAAAGCTAATAATTTTCTATTGGGGGCTGCTATGTATAAGTCTTTCTTAGATATCTGTAAACTCTGGTTGGTTTAATCCTCATTAAATTCTTAAGGGCATTTTTAACATATATGTACATTTAAGATTCTCAGTCTCAGTGGTGCTACCACTCAAGTCCGTAAGAATTTTATGACTAGCTGCAACACGAGTGCAATATATCCCTTCTTCTCTCTCCATATGATGACCTATTTAGTCTAAAAAATTTTACTTAGGGTTCTGGTTTAGATTTGCTATTACACTACATATATTTGCTTGCATCATGGTATATGATGCAATGGCGTATGCTAGAATACGGTATTTGAAGAGCGTCTAGCCCATGACTGCTCAAAGAATGACATCTGCAGTTCTACAGTGAGCTCACCTGAGTAACTTTGCCCACGTAACTTTACTCTCTGATAACAATATTAACAATGGCACTAATGGTAACGTTAAGACTAAAAAAGGTGGATAAAAAGGGAGTATAGCCAGGCACAAGGCTCTGGAAGACCACTTAATACAGGAAACTTTTTAAACTGAAATTTTGTAATTACTCTTTCTTTGCATTCTTGGATGTAGAACACTGCTGGGACAGTGTAAGATCTAGTGCTGGGAGAGTGTAAGACCTAGTAAGGTCACCGTAAGATCTTTGGGCACAGTCATAGTCTTCATGAGTTATTTTAAAGGTAAGGAACAGGCAGCAAATGGAAGAAAGGCTCAAATGCAGCCAAGTGAGAAGTTTCTTTGCCATAGACGATACAGAAGTGAATTGTAAAATTACTTTTCAAAGACCCTTTTGCAAAGTCTGCTATTAGTGACTGAGGGGGAAAAGGCTAGGTCAGCACAGGCTTACCAAGGAGCATGTCCAGGGCCAGAGCGCACAGTACAGCAGATGTTCTAGCCAAAGCTTCAGTTTATGGGGTGGAACGGTACCGTAACGTAGACTCCACTGGTTCTTCTCAGTTCCTAGAGCAGTCTAGGACTGGGAGGCCACAGAGGTCTTAAGCCCTTGTCTGTTTGGATTCAGCACAGGATGTCCATCTCTAGAATTCAAATTCTCCACAAATGCTCCTAATTGATGGCCTAGATAGTATAAATAGCAGCCATCAGTAAAAACCACGGGCCTAGAAAATATATTATGGGAAGTTGGATGTGGAATAATGCTACAGCGACATAAAACTGGAGTGGCACCATGAGAATGAAGATTATAGTTTTACTACTTAACTGTAGGTTTGATGTACATCTTAAGTATTTCTTAATTTCTGTGGAATTGGGATTGGGACATGAACAAAGGAGTCATTGAAAGTATATTTCTATGGATAAGCAGTAGAACAGCATAACTTTGTATTAGTGCACCTGCTGAATTAAATTAATACTTCAAGCAAATGGTTTTAGCCATAGGTTTCATCAAAGCTCAGAGGACTGTGATTCATCAAAGGACCTAGGCATATCTTGTGAGTTAAATATTCACAGTTTTATTTCAGAAGGCTCTGAAATCCATCCAGTAATAGAAGATCAAGCAAAATAATTTGATGATCTCTGTGAATAACAGGTAATTCTGGAATCAATGACATGAAGAATAGTTAATGTGCTACATCAAGACTAAATTGCATCTTACATTTTAATTCTGAAGAACATTTTCCATTGTGAAAGTGGAGCTGCTCAAGGAGAACACAAATCAGATGGTCAAAGAGCCAGGACACTGAGGCCAGATCCATAGCCAAACACCGGTGACTTTGAAGCCACAGAAATGTCACCCTAAGCAGAGAAACCTTCCTTCAGAAATGAGAGAATGTAGCGGGGGAGAGCTGCGTAGAGATGACCCAGCACATCCTTCTTATAAAAAGTCATGCCAGGGACAGCAAATGGGAATGGCAGAAGTAGGAATGGTTATTGGATCATGTTGTGCACGTGGTGTTGGGCCAGTGCAATGGCTTTATGCCTCTACTGAACTCTAGAGCTGCATCTCATTGTCTACATATCTAGCCAAGGATCTGGAGAGCAGAAAGGAGGGGTCTGAGAACTGCCCTTGCCTGCAGTTCACCTCCACGGCACAGGCAATAAATTTAGTACCACAGAGGAACTGAGCTGTTAAGAAAGGTCATTGTTTTCTTACATTATTGTCCTTTTGTCTACGCCGCACATCTTGCACAGTCACGTGCTGAGCATACGGTGGTTATGCAGTATTACCAGACGCGAATGGTAAGCTCTTACAATTGCTTTGCACAGCTATAAACACCCACCAATAACGCCAAGGCAATAGGGAATCAGATCCTCATAGTTAGTAACATGGTTTGTGGACAACTGCGGGTTCCTGTATTTAATGTTTACCATTCTGGCATCGCAGCAGGGTTCCTACACTCTGTGTTGACTGTGGCACAGGGGTGATCAAGCTGATGTTTGCAGGTCAGTTATTGTTGAAAAAAATTCCCTTGAAAGGACACCAGTTTACATGCATCATTAAAGCTCCATCAGCACATTACACAGCTCCAGGTTGTAAACCATGCCAGATCAGGACCTTTCATTCTTTAGATGGATGAAAGTAATGATGCCAGCAGTGACAGGGTATGCATCGTGATTAGGCGTCGCGACCAGGAGGCAAGACTTTTGAAAAATGATCTTCCAAAGATGATTGCAGGTAACACAGCAGGTGCTGGAAAATTCTCTGCATCACTGAATCTGTTTCATTGACTCCAACATTGCACTGATAAATGTGATTGCACTTTTCCCTCACTCAGCAAATATAGTGACTGGCAGAGTAAAGCAAACTTTAGCATCTGTTTTCATATCCATTGATCTATGTCTTGTAAGTGTTACGTCACTTGAGAATCTTTATGAAAACAGATAATTCATAACGGCAAGGAGATAAACTGTTATCCATCCTACTGCAATCTTAATGTAAGTTATTTTATGTCCTTCATTACTGACCGTAGTACTCAAGTTGATCCCAGATAATAGGGCAGACGCTCTTTCATTTCTAAATAAGCAGTTTAAGGCTAGCCTGCATTTGTAATTCCTGAAAGACAGTTACCTTCTCCTCAGTATCTTGTTCTGCATAAAGGAGTTTGGGGCTTTAGACCATGGGCCTGGGTGAAAAGGTGACAAATTCTGTAATGAGGTCAACCATTGTCACAGCAGTGGCAGGCATGCAGGACATTTGGCATTTGCAGTAAAAGAAGAGATGGCAAAGGGCTATGCGTGGAGACCAAACAACCGTCCCACAACTGGAGGAGGCAAGGGCATCAGTGGAAGATCACCACGCAGAGACAGTTAACCTTTTTCAGGAGCTCACTTTCAGAAAAGACGCATGCACTGAACTTCCAGAAGAGAAGCCTCAAAGGAATTACTTTGAGTTTGAGGTGTAGTATAGAAATTGAAGAGGTTAAAAACCATAAGCACAGCTTTTCAGTTCAAATGTACTTTCTTGTTTGCCTGCATCTGAACATATTGATCACTTCCTGGCTTTGAAAGTCTAGACCCCTGCAAGCCTCCTGCAAATTCTAACAAAGACGGACTCTCAGCCCAATTCGGCCAGATTCCCTCCATCTCTCAGGGTTTTAACACTCCCGTTCTTTAGAAGGAACCAGTTTTAGTTAGATCAGCCAAAATACGCTGTGACGAGAAAGTCTTGGAAATTCTTGAAGTTTGTAGGAGATAACGTCTTGTCACAAGTACTCAGTGAGCCAACTAGGAAAGATGCCCAACTAGACTTGCTATTTGTGACTAGAGAAGGACTCGTGGGAGATGTGGTGGCAGGTGGCTGTCTTGGCCACAGTGATCATGAAATGGTTGAGTTGAAAATTTTCAGTGTAATGAGAAAAAAGGACAGCAGAGTTGCTACCCTGGACTTCAGGAGAGCAAACTTTAAGCTATTCAGGGAGCTGCTCAGCAGTGTCCCATGGGAAACTGCTTTTGAGGGCTCAGGGGTCCATGAGTGCTGGTCAGTCTTTAAGAACCACCTTTTAGAAGCACAGGAACGGGCAATTCCACTGTGTTGGAAGTCTAGCAAGCAGGGCAAAAGACCAGCTTGGCTGAACCAGGAACTCCTCGCAGAGCTCAAGAGGAAAAAGAAATTGTATGATCTCTGGAAGCGAGGTCAGGCTTTGCAGGAAGGTTACAGAGCCATGGTTCATTTACGCAGGGAGAAGACATGAAAAGCCAAAGCTCAACTAGAGTTGAAGCTGGCCAGTGTTGCTTCGGATAACAAAAAGGGTTTTTTTAAGTACATTAATAGCAAGAGGAGGTCTAAAGAAAACACTGGACCCATACTTGTTGAAGATGGTCACCTGACTAATAGGGATGAAGAAAAAGCAGAGGCATTCAATGCTTTTTTTGCCTCAGTCTTTAATAATCCTGATAGACCTTGGGCTGCCCAGTCCCCTGAGCTGGAGGACCACAACTGCAGGAACTTTGTGGACACTGAAATTGTCAGGGACCAGCTGTATCAGCTGAATGTTCACAAGTCCATGGGGCCTGATGGGATTCATCTCAGAGTACTGAAGGAGCTAGCGGATGTTACGGCAGGACCCCTCTCGATCATCTACCAAAGGTTTTGGGAGCCTGGGGAGGTCCCTGCTGCCTGGAAGCTCGCCGGCGTTATTCCAATTTACAAGAAGGGCTTGAGGGAAGACCCAGGGAACTACAGACCTGTTAGTCTAACCTCAGTTCCTGGAAAAATTATGGAGAAAATTATAATGGATACTGTTGAAAGGCATTTAAAAAGCAATGCAATCATTAGACACAGTCAACATGGGTTCACAAAGCAAAAGTCCTGTCTAACTCATGTGATATCCTTCTACGATAAGGTCACCCGCCTCGTGGGTGAAGGGAATGTGGTGGACGTAGTTCTTCTGGGTTTTAGTAAGGCCTTTGGTACTGTCCCTCACAGCATCCTTCTGGAGCAGTTGTCCAGCTGTGGGGTGAGCAGGTAGACGGTGCGCTGGGTGAAGAACTGGCTGAAGGGCAGGGCTGACGGGGTTGCAGTGAACGGGGCTACATCTGGCTGGTGACCGGTCACCAGCGCTGTTCCTCAGAGCTCAATTCTAGGGCCAGTTCTGTTCAATATTTGTATCAGTGATCTGGATGCAGGAGTTGAATGCACCCTTAGCAAGTTTGCTGATGATACTAAACTGGGAGGTGCTGTTGACTCCCCCAAGGGACATGTGGCCTTGCAGAGGGATCTGGATAGATGGGACCATTAAGCTATGATTACTGGGATGAAATTTAACAAGTCAGAATGCCAGATTCTGCAGCTGGGATGGACTAACACCGGGCACAAGTCTAAACTAGGAGAGGAGTGGCCGAGAGCAGCCCTGCAGAAAGGGGTCTGGGGGTGCTGGTTGGCCGGGGGCTCAACAGGAGTCAGCAGTGTGGGCTGGCAGCCAAGAGGGCAAACCCCATCCTGGGGTGCATCAAGCACACCATAACCAGCCGGTCAAAAGAGGTGATTGTCCCGCTGTATTTAGTGCTGGTGCGGCCTCACCTTGAGTATTGTGTGCGGTTCTGGGCCCCACCATTTAAAAAGGATGTTAAGGTACGTGACTGCGTCCCGAGAAGGGCACCAAAGCCGGGGACGGGGCTGGCAGGCATGTCCTGTGAGGAGCGCCTGAGGACTCAGGCTTTGTCTAGTTTGTGGAGGAGGAGGCTGAGGGGCGACCTCACCGCTCTCTGCAGCTTCCTGAGGAGGGGACGTGGAGAGGGAGGTGCTGAGCTCTTCTCCCTGGGACCCAGTGCCAGGACGCATAGGAACGGCTCGAAGCTGCGTCCCTCAGGGGAGGTTTGGCCTTGACATGAGGAAACCTTTCTTTACCCAGAGGGTGGTCAAACCCCGGAACAGGCTTCCTGGAGAGGTGGTCGATGCCCCATGCCTGTCAGTGTTTCAGAAGCATTTGGACAACGCCTTTAATGCCCACGCTTTAACTTTGGTCAGCCCTGAAGGGGTCAGCCAGTTGGGACTCAACGGTCATTGTAGGTCTCTTACAATTTAATTAGTCTATTCTATTCTACTCTTTCCTAAATGCATTCCATTACAATCCTAAAGCCTACTAGAGTTGAGGCAATAGTAAAAAAAAAAAAATAATTTCTAAAACCTAGCATTTATCCTTTAAAATCTGAACTGTTGTTATTGAGACAGTCACTACAGCAGAGCTAACTTTTCTGTTTTGCTAATTCCAAACTCATCTTTAGATGTTTTGATATTCTCAGCAGGTTTTGTTCTGGACTTCCAGCCATTTTTTGCTTTGTTGAAAGATACAGAGATAGTTTTATCTTGAAAATTGAAATCTAACCTGTATTTTTACTTAGCCTGAAAGCGTGTAATTTAGTTTGCTGTTATGCGATGTTAATACACTCTTCATCTGTTGACTTGGGGATTATTCTTCCTGTGTGTTGTCAAAGGTCTTTTCTGCTGTTAAGACAACATCTTGTGTAGCACTTCCATTTAGTTTCTTTTTCTTGATTCATGTTTGGATTAAGTAAATCAGGACACTACCATCTTAATTTTAAATTAAGTAGGATTTTATATGCTTCTTTTCAAATGGTATTCCGCCGTGGTGTTGATGAATTGTGAAGCCGTAGCCCATGAAATACAATATTGCCATCCCTCGTTACAGTCTGTGGATATTGTACCAAGGATGCAAGGCCAAAGGCGTGCCAGGCTTGCATTCTTTTGGCCCCCGCCTCAAGCTTTGTTTTACTTGGTTTAGCTGAAACACCATTTTTTTCTAACGACGGGGGGGCTATACCGCCTTTGTTTTACTTTTGCTTATCTTCTTGATGGTACAACCACATTTTTATATAGCTGTTAGAAAAAGTGGTTACTTTGTGCAGAATGAGATATTGACGACTAACATAATGGCGCAGTGCAGAGGGGTACACACCTGGTATGATAGCAGCGGCCTTGAAAAGTGGGACCATGGGATGCAGGGCAAAGGAGTACAGGCATGGGATGATACAAGACCAGGCACTGACTGATACAGGGACCCCAGGGCTATAAACAACTCACCAACGATCAAATAAAGTCAGGATTGGAGCTGGGCGAAACTGATTTCAGGGGTACCAAAGAAAGCAAAGAATATATGCAAAATTTACTATATATAGTATAGTATATATACAGTAAATGTAGTATAGTAAAACGTATAGTAGATGTGGCACAGAGTTGCAGACCAGTGAAGAACAAAGGTGTGAATGCGTGTTAACACAACCAAAAATGACCCCGAGCAGATCCTTCAGTGAGGAAGAAGAAGCCACCAGCATTGTAGTCCTGCCGGCAAAGGACTTAGGAAGCTGACGACTGGTCAGCCTTGCTCTCCTCCCGCCCCGACACACGCACCTCCTGCTCAGAGTGAAGCTGTGCTCTTGGCCCCACTCAGATCAGCGCCGTTGGCGGAAGGGGCCCTGCCTTGCTTCGAGGTTGCAGTTACACCTTTCAAAACAAGGTACAACTCAGCGTGAGAAACACTGCCAATTTTTCTTTGACTTTTCTTCTGTTTCCTGAATAACTTGTGACATTCTTTATTGATTGGAATATCTTTCCTCCTGCTCCCCCCTTGTTTCATTGACAATGAAGTTGGGTAAAGTCCAACAGCGAATTTGGATTTCGTTAGGGCCAGGTCCACTCCTGATGCAGATCTGAAGACTTGAATCAAAGCTGTGATTGTTGCTGTGCTGATACCCAAACTGCTCTGAGTGTGCATGCATAGATTCCTCTCTCCCAGAATGGAAAAATAAGAAAGGGAAAAAAAAAACCACACCTTGATTTGTTGAGCATAATTGTATGGATAATCTCAATCCATTACTTTGTGGCACGGAACAGTTTCCATTCACATATCCATCTTCTCTGAAATAGGAGACTATTCTTACATTTTATTCACATAATGGTTTTGATAGAAAATCTGTTTTGCTGCAGATGAGGGCCCTGGAGGTTTTTGGTCTATTGTAATACATAAGAGCTGCCTGACATTGCAGCATTCGTTCTCTAGTGCTATTGCCTAGCAGGGCTAAAAGCACTGACGTCTTTTACAGTTCTGCTATTGCCATTATCCATTTCAATGGGGTTTAAATGTAAAAGTGAAATTGATGGTGTTAAAGCATGAATTTCAATCATGCTAAGAAAGAAGATATTGATGGGAGCTAGCAAGGGAGTTCTGGACAAAAATATTGCAAGGGAGAAGCTGAAAGGCGGATTGCTCTAAGCCCAGTGACTTGGCGTTATCAAGTTACAGAGCTACCACACATTAAAAGACGTCCATCCATGTGGCATAACTCAGGACGAGGGGAATTTGTCCTTGTCGGTATTATGGCAACCGTCTCCTTCCTCCTCCCTGAGGTGGGACTTCACGGGAAAAATCTTCAAGTCTTTATTCAGCTTTTTATCTGAGATTTAAGGTGTCCCTTCTCACTAGTCTTTGTAGTCTGGGTGATTTCTCGTGGCTACAGACACTTGTGCTTCTTGTAAAAATCATACCTTTGTAATTATAGTGCCGCGTTCTGTCTGAGACCGAGTCTTTATGGAGCAGTAGAAGAGATGCTTTGTACCATACAAATCATAAACAACACAGGAACTCGGGGTTAGCAAAACTAATGAGAAAGAGGTAAGCCTGTTTTGTAGGGGCTTAATGAATTGGATTTTGAATTTCCACAGCAGATAACCAGAGCTGTGAGCAACCTTGACACAAATTGAAACCAGAATCACGGAGTGTTACGTGGTCCATTGAAGTGCCTTTGGCACAACTATTGCTCTGACCCCTCGGTGGATCCCGGCAAGCGTCCATGGCAGAGTTTCCTCCGGGGCTGTGGCCAGCTCTTCCCTTGCCGGCCTCTGCGTGCCCCGTGTCCTAAGGCTTAATGCCATCACCAAGAAACATGCAACTCTGTAAGAAACTCAGCCATATTTTGGAGATCTCCACGTTTATCCTGGGTTGCAAACAACTGAAAAGGCTCGTCTGGTGTCTTGATTTACTTGTATTTGTGCTTCCATGTCCGCAGCATGCTCTGTACCTGTTTAATTGGTTTAAATCAAGTTTAAACACTAAGCAAGCTTAAAACAACAGAGCTGTGGTCTTGATTATAGAATTACAGATGAGGTTACAAAGAAGAAAATAAAATTATAATGTTATATTTCAGACTAGTCTCTACAGTAAAAGTCCTCCTTAGCTTTTATGGTATTCTAGCTATCTGGAGGGAGAAAGTGCAAAGAACGGGATGGTGTGTCTCCGAGCTCCTCTTTCTTCCCATCCTCAAAACAGAAGCCCTTCTGCCTTCCCCATCTTAATGTTTCCAAGCCTACCGCGTCCCTGAAAAATACTATCCCTCCTTGCTTGAGTGACTTTCTTACAAAGCAGAACATTCCTTGCAAGACTTTCTCAATCACGTCCCATAAGCATACCATTCTGTACGGTCCGGTTATTCCTAGGCAATAATCATGACACAATCATTACGAACAGGATGGACGACCGACTTAGCATTTAAAGCGTTCTTTCTAAATAAACTCCTTTTACCACCTCCTATTAGTTCGGTATCCCTGCTGCTGTAACATCTGCCCTGGGGTTTAAGTCCCGGTCCCAGTTTCCTCCATCTACTGTTTGCTTGGCTTAAAGTGGGAGAAAAATGCCTATAGGATCAATACATTCAAACCATTTGAGGAGAGGCGTGTGAGAGCGTGCCAAAGATTTTGAGGCATAGTGACCGATGAAGGTTCCTAGCAAGCAACAATAATAATTTCTGTAAAGTGGATTTTTGGTCAAGATGTCCTTAGGCAGCCCCTTTCTTACCCAACGATACCATTTTATGACAAAAATCATTACGTATGTCTAGCAAAACATTTCCATTATACTTTTAATAAAATGTCTTTTTCCCCTGGAAGTGTTTGGAGATGAATGTATACCGATGTGCGAAAACACGGTTTTAGCTTTATAGGAATTTGTTGTGAATAGTCTTTGAAAATGTCTCTCTCAAGCTGCCGGTTTTCCCATTCAATCTGCCCTGTTTGTGTTTCTCCTCTCGCCAGGAGCATCTGCAGCCAAGCCTTGCTGCAGACTCAAATCGCGGCTTTTCGAATGAAATGTAAAATCCTTAGTGATGGACCTCTTCAGTAGACTAGATGTAGCGCTAAATAAAAAGGGGTTGATGTTGTTTCAACAGAATGGTGGCATGCATTTCAAGATGAACCCACCCACCTATCAGGCCCTGTAGTTGTACCCGGTAGCGTTAAGTCCTGCTTCTAAGTGTCCTGCGGCGATGGTTTGAATTCTTACCCATATGGCTGGACCCTGTTGGGTAAACCCACAGCCAATTCCGGTGCCTGAAAACTCTGAAATCCATATTTGACTTGAAAAACTAAGAAAGTGAAATCTTCTCCTCTGACTATACAAAGGAACGGTCGCATACAACTGAAAATTCATTCCCTGTAAAGGCAAACCCGCACGTTGGTTATGCGCTGTCGTGGTTAAGGATTTAACCCTGAGTGTCCCAGCACTGCAGACTGTGTCTGTGTTAGATTACATTTAAAGATTTTGGGTTTGCAAGATAATTAAAAAGATACCAATAAAATATTACAAAATAAAAAGATACCAATAAAATATTACAAAATAAATAGCTGTTTCATATAGCAGCTCCTACTCTTATTTACTGAATTGCAATAGTAATGGTAATAACATATTGCATTGCAGAGGAGGCTACAGTTAAGGGACTGGGGAGCTTTTCTCACTGAACAGATATTTGTCGCCGTTAGTACTTGAATTTCGGAGTAGGGTCCCTGTAGCTTTCAGAGCTCTTCTGCTTGTCGCATGGTCTTTGTGGTTTAGGCTTATAACTTGCGTGATAATCAGAGGATGTAAAGTTAAGGGACTAAAATACTTGTTGAATTTGTACAGACGTGCAAGCATTTCTACAAGCTTATTCAGGGCGGCTAAATTAGCTCCTTTACAAGGATGGCATTAATATATTCCTGACTTTTTGCGTAAGTCTGTTTATTTCATCCGAGTTTATTCAGCAAGTGGAATAAAACCTGTTTTGAGAGTCTGCCAGCGCCTAGCATATCCATAGCTCCCAGGAGAAGGAAATGTAGATGTCCAGGTACATCTGCAAGCGGGAAAGCGTATACCGTAGTTCACCTGGATCCTGTATTACCAGATTATTGACAAACACACATGCACCTAAACCATAAGAAACCCTAATATTGGGGGAGCACTCTGAAAAGTGAGAGATAGAAGGAAACCCAAGACCGTGAATGAAAATAAAATTCTAGACCTTTTCTATCTGTGTTGCTTTATCACCAGGTATGCTTCCGGAGAAAGACCTTGCAATGAATTAGCAGATTTTTCGTGCCCCAACTTGTTTATCATTTGAAGGTTATTGACATTTCTATTGAAATCATTGATAATATTCAATGTGGAAATTACCACTTTGTCTAAATAGGGTAAATAGTTAACATATGTTGAAAACCAGCTGACATAGCCTAGCTGGTTAATTCACAAGCTACATATCTGAGTCTTGAATGCACGTTTCGACTGTACCGAGCCCATTTCGTCCCCTTTTCACTGCTCACACGTGCATGTGCACACATACGCACAAAATCTCGGTTACAACTTTCCTCCTGGGATGCATTAAAGTCAATGGAAAGCTGCTGCTTTTTCCAAAGCCTCTCGTTCTGCATTCTTGAGAGAGGCAGAATTAAATGGAGGGGATGGGATAGAACTAGGGAAGGGAATAGCATGCATGTATTTAAACCTAAAGCCTTCTTCTGTTAATTCAGATGTTCAATTTAAATTTGAATGGAGATTAATAAATTACACAAATTATAACACTTCGGACTTGGGTGTGGGCCAGTGGTGTTCTATATAAGCAGTGTTGAGCTTCTGGAGCTTCAGCGTGCTCATTCATATTCATCCAGTGCTAACTGGAGGAATAATAGCGTTATCACCTAGTTCAGTAATCAAATAATGGAAAACCAATCTCTGGGAGTTTTGGCTGGAATGGAAAGTAGTTTCTTACTGTGTTTATTAGCTGGAAAAGCACTCAGCTGTGGTGAGTTAATGAGTGATATTTTAATAGATTTCTGAATCTGGATACATAAGCATCCTGGTGAAAGTAGAATTAGCTGTTTCAGTCTCTCATTGGCTTAGCATACCACCTACATCTTAGGAAATTTTTGTCTTTGCAACGTGATGCTAACTTGCACAGAATGCTGACTGGCATGCTAGCTGAGGTACTGTTACAGTTCTTGAATATTATTAATTATGATGTTTCTCCAGTGGAAATGCATTAGGGGCATATGTTAATTATGTCTACCTTGCTTAGCTTCATTTATTGGATTTTTCCTGTGATGCACATTAATAGGCTTCTAATAGACATGGCTACATTTTCAGAAGAAATGGGTGTAGCTGTGTAAATCTGAAGACAGACAAGTTACACGTGGGATAACGTAGGAAAGCAAAACGCGTGCCTGAGGCGAGGCAGTCACCAAACTAGTGTTTTGCCCATCTGTCTGATCGCCCATAAAGTCAAAGTTACTACGCTAAACATGCAGTAGCAACACATTGGTGTATGACTGAATATGATAAATTAGGAACTTGAAAATAAACTTGAAAATTAACTCGCTCTACCTTCTGAAACCTGACAGGCCGTATCCAGAAAAACAAAAAGGAGGTTGTAGAATCAAGGTGTTGGGTTTTTTTTCAGCGTAGACAGCACCGCAGCAAATATTGACATTAAAAGCTTCAACTTTTCAGACGGCTTCAAGGGAGCACTGAAACGTGTGTCTTTCCTGTCTATCCCATGCAGGGAATTACTGGAATGCGGCTTCTTTCGTTACTTCGTCATCCTACCTTCACTTCTCCACCTTCCAAGGGGAAACCAGCGCAGACATCTCTTTCTATTTCAAAACATCGGCCTCGGACGGGGTGTTCCTTGAGAATCTAGGGAACACTGACTTCATCAAACTGGAGCTGAAATGTAAGTGTGCGCTTCCCACCGCTCTTCTTGGCACCCGAAGTGGGTTTGTGTCAGATAGTAGGTTTCAAGAAATGTGTGTCATTCGGTAAAACATGTAAGCTCGCTAAATTTGGGAAAAACTTCCAAATCAAGCTGCTTGACAGATTTTCAAGGTACCTTACGTTGGGAGGAGTGCTTGAAGTCGATTTGGATTGTTTATTGAGGGGAGAAATGCAAAGAAGGATAGAACTGGTAACACCAGTTATAAAAATGACACTGACCTAGAAAGATTTTTCAAAATTGCATGGCAGATTTATTTCTTTAAAGTGTGTGTCTTCAGCTGTGTGTCCTTTTCTGTTTTATCTCGCGGTTATTTCGGAAATAGAGAAAGGAAAGAAAAAAGAGACCACTCTAATCAGCACTGCAAGGAGCCAAAGAGCTGAAAACTTGCATACGATATTTAAAAGCCCTAAAAAATCTCATAAAAATAAATCTTTAGCAGCATTATCTGTTAATAAAATCGCTGATCTGAAAAAGAGGGAGTAATGATATCAAGAGGCAAGTTAATTTTATTATTTAAACCATTTCTAATGGCCCAGGGGCAAGCTTTTCAAGGAAGGTGCTGAAATCCTCAGCTGTACCTAAATTCTGCTTAGAGAAATTCAAGCAGTTGAATTAGGGGGAAAAAAAATGTTTTATGTCTCCTTTGCTCTCCCTCGACCCGGCTTACCCCACCATAAAGGGGAGCGGTGGCAGGCCTGCGGTGCTACGTGCGGCTGTTGTTACAGCCTCCACAGAATCACTAAGGCTGGAAAAGACCTGTAAGATCATCAAGTCCAACCATTACAAAAAAAACCAAAAAAAACCAAAAAAAACCCCAAAAAAAACAGAAAACCAAAAAAAAGCACACACCACACAAACAAAAAAAACCCACACCACACACCACCATGCCCATCAAGCCACGTCCCGCAGTGCCACGTCCACATGCTCCTTGAATACCTCCAGGGATGGGGACTCCACCACCTCCCTGGGCAGCCTCTTCCAGTGCTTCACCACTCTCTCAGGAAAGACATTTTTCCTAATATCCAGCCTGAACCTCCCCTGGGGCAACTTGAGGCCATTTCCTCTTGTCCTGTCGCTTGTCACTTGGGAGAAGAGACCAACCCCCACCTCCCCACAACCCCCTTTCAGGCAGTTGTGGAGAGCGATGAGGTCTCCCCTCAGCCTCCTCTTCTCCAGACTGAACAACCCCAGCTCCCTCAGCCGCTCCTCAGCAGACTTGTGCTCCAGACCCCCCACCAGCTCCGTCGCCCTTCTCTGGACACGCTCCAGCACCTCCATGTCCTTCTTGGAGTGAGGGGCCCAAAACTGAACACAGGATTCCAGGTGCGGCCTCACCAGCGCCGAGTACAGGGGCACGATCCCCTCCCTGCTCCTGCTGCCCACACTGTTTCTGATCCAGGCCAGGATGCCATTGGCCTTCTTGGCCACCTGGGCACACTGCTGGCTCATCTTCAGCCGGCTGTCGACCAACACCCCCAGGTCCTTTTCTGCGGGGCACCTTTCCAGCCACTCGTCCCCAAGCCTGTAGCGTTGCATGGGCTTGTTGTGACCCAAGTGCAGGACCCGGCACTTGGCCTTGTTGAACTTCATCCAGTTGGCCTGGGCCCATGGATCCAGCCTGTCCAGATCTCTCTGCAGAGCCTTCCTGCCCTCCAGCAGATCAACACTCCCTCCCAACTTGGTGTCATCTGCAAACACCTTACAGCCGCAGGGTTCCATGAGTGCAGCAAGTCGCCTCTCTGCGCTCCAGCACCTGCAAAAGTATTTGTGCTTCCTTTTGCTAGAGGAGCTACTTGTGGGCTCCCAGGACCCAGCTCGAAATATTGATGCACAAAAGTCAGCGTCAAAAGTCACTAACGTTGAAAGCGAAGAAATTGTTCGCGTACCCCAAAGAAGCTGGTTTTGTGCACATTCAATGGGATTTACACACGCACATCTAATTTTAAAACAAAAAGCCATTTTTGATGCTTCCCAAAGTCTAAACACGCAAATTAGAATGTGGAAATTTAGAAACCACCCGGAGGCCCCTTTAAAATGTAACTAAATTTCCCCTTCGGGTAAGAGTAGGGTGCCAACTTCCAAATGGGTGACAGCTTCTTTCCCTCTTTCTACGAGGAATTTAGTTGGTGTTACTTAATCCCAATTTTCTGTAATCTGCAACTGGTGCAAATCAAAATAGCTCCTACTGAGTCACAGGGAACAGTCCCATTTGTATTAACAAGGGGCAGCTATTTCTAATCTCACTTTGAATTTAAGTAGTACTTATAATCAGCTGAGGGGGGCATCCCCAGAGCTTCTTGCTCTTCTAATGTATGGAAGGTGTTCTCAGCCACTGTAGTTATCAGACCAGCCATGCTGTTCACTTAGCTAAAAGGTGACAGTAACAGTGAATAAAGGTGACTTGGCAGTGCCTATAAGTCTTTTGAACTCACACAGTTTAAATAATAATCATGCTGCAGTTGCTCGCTGAATAGGTGCACCAGTTCAAGAAAGCTTGTGGCAGTGTACCCAGAATATCTTTAAACAGGAATTTAATTTTAAGCCTACGCTTGAGATCCACTGACTTTGCTGTGATTTGGCACGTGCATAAATTCAGCCTCTGCCTCGTGTCCCCGAATCTAAACCTTAGATTACAAATGCTCGGTGGTAGAAATGGAAATATCATCCGTAAAAACAGTCTATAAGGTCAAACGTACTATTGCTGTTTAAAGTAGTAAAAAACTCTTGATTAAAATTATGCTGACTGTATTTGCTAAAAAGGACAAAGCAGTTCATTCGATGTAATTGCGTTCACTCTACCATTTCTTTGCTGGAAACTATGGCTTGAAATTTTCAGAAGCCCAGAAAATAGGCTTTTCGAAGCCCACAAAATAGGCTTTTCTGTGACTTGAATGTTCTACCAGTCATAGCTCAAAGAGTTGAGTTCTGTGGGTTTAATAACAAAGAGAAACTCATTCTCTCTTCTGAATTACACACTTATTTTACGCATGTTTGTTTTATACAGTTTTCATGTTTGTTTTTTTCCATTCTAATCTATACTTACACTTTGTTGGAATTCATTCAAATGAAAAGTGGTTTCAGGATTTGAGAAGTTTCTTACGTGACCTACACTAGACCCGGCTGCTTGTTGAAAGTTCCTTTCCCCTTTACAGAAGTCTCCTACAATTAATGTGTGGATTTGTTTCTTAACAGGAATATAAAGTTAAGTCAGTAAGGTAATTACAGAATTACTCCTAAACCCTGAAGAAGGTTTCTTTGGTAAGGTGCTTTCTAGCTAACCCATCAAATTCTCTAGCGGAACGGCTATCTTGTATTAAAGGTTTTTACGTAATGGCCATCGTCGCATGTTTCCTGCAAGCCGCTGCGCTTCAAGCAGCGGGTGCGTTGCTTTTGTCTCTTCATTGCCTTCTCCTACAGGTACAATTCTCATTGAATAAGAATGACTTCCTACAAAACCTTTCCTTGTTTTCTTTACTTTTTACAATTCCAAAAGGAAAATGTTGAAATCAGCCGGCAGACACTGCCAATTCTTTTTAATTCTTCCCGTATGCGTGAAATCCCTGTGTAGACCTGTAATACATGGTTAGTGAAGCATAAGCTTAGCTCTACAGACTAGGAACCGAGAGGGTCTACAATATCCAGTATTTTAATCAGCTTGCTGCACTTGGTGAATGCATTAGGGAAACAAATCACTTCGTCTATAAAAATTCTGAGCTTCAAGTCGTTGGAAAGGAGTTTGCTGTTGTGTGTTTTATTCCGAGCACAAGAGTTGTCACTAGGAACGCTCATTAAATGATTTTATTGGTGTGCTGTCCTGGAGCTTCTTAAGGTCTACTGACTGCACAGAGTCTTCTCTAACTCTCTAGATTTATAAGAAAAGGAGGTGGAATCTTGCAGTATGTTGAAGAGTAACTTCATGTGTCTTCAGCAAAGCCCCAGACTGCCACCTCTGAGGAGAGGAGGAATACAGGAAGGGGAGAACGCGTTCCTCTGATTTAAGAAATAGCTTTTCCAAACAGCCGAGAAGGAGGACTGTCAGGAAGAAAACCCGGTGATAAAATGCAACTATGAATGTGGCTGAAGTCTTTGCTTATTCCATTTATCAAGCGGCTCCTCTGGCAGGCTCATACTTGTCGCCATTCATGGAAGAGTTGGCAGAGATGTAGAATTACCTGAAGCCGCAGTTTTTACATACATCAGTAAATCTACAGAACCCCATTATTTTTATAGCTGGCTGGTCAGCTGACAACTCAGATTGCTTAGAAAGGAGGTAGTTGGATAAGGTATAAATTTTTCTGTAAAGCAGTGCTTCCAGAAACCATACGTCTTGGGTCAAAATCTCCAGATGTCTTTTTAAATTAAAACTGGTTTTTAGAGAGAGAAAAAAAGCATGTTTTCTCTTTTAGAGCTCTCCTATAGAGTTTTGGGAGGGTTTAGCCTAAAATCCAGTCTTCCTGTAAAAACAGCTTTGAGAATGCCATTTTTTCATTTATACAAGCTCCCCCCTCCCCTCACTGTGGGCGTTTTTTTCCTTCTTTAACCTTGACCTACCTTTTAGGAGCCAGAGGTATGTAATCTGCTGTCTACAAAATAAAAGCCTGCCAGGCCAACAGTCGCAGACAGTTCCTTGTCAATGCCTTTCATAAAAGCAATCCACCAAAAAGTTTGAATATACTTTCAAGGAACTGTTTGGCATCTTTCTCCGAGCCCCTGATTTGCTCCCTCAGGGGGTACCTGAAAGCAGCTATGAAATGTTGTGCCCGCTCTCCATATAACTATACTGTGTATATGCAGTAGAGCAGGCTCTGAAACGTGGTAGGGCGTTAAAATGTAGTACTTCTGTAAACTGAAATAAGCTGAGTGGCCCATCAGATACACATATCTGCCGTAAGAGACCCACCTGCTACTGCTAACCAATTTAGCTGGCCAGTGCCCGAATTCATCCTTTGCCTTTACCTCCATCCCTGTGGTGCAGAGGTCAGGAACAGACCTAGCACGTGCGAAACTGAGGTGAAACAGCAGCCCGTACGTCAGCTAATGGCACTGTGGATCCTGCAGGTCTCCACAAGCAATCCTAATGTTCTTTTTTTTTTAAGTCATTCAGGATTGAACGTTGACAAACGACATATGCCAAGAATTTTGTTTTCAGTTCTCGAAGGCTCTCGGCTCCCATCCCCGTTCAGTTCTTGACAGAATCACAGAATCAGAATCATTAAGGTTGGAAAAGACCTGTAAGATCATCAAGTCCAACCATCACCCCAACCCCACCATGCCCACTAAACCATGTCCCGCAGTGCCACGTCCACACGTTCCTTGAACACCTCCAGGGATGGGGACTCCACCACCTCCCTGGGCAGCCTCTTCCAATGCTTCACCACTCTCTCAGCAAAGACATTTTTCCTAATATCCAGCCTAAACCTCCCCTGGCACAACTTGAGGCAGATTCCTCTTGTCCTGTCACTCGTCACTTGGGAGAAGAGACCAACACCCACCTCCCCACAACCCCCTTTCAGGCAGTTGTAGAGAGCGATGAGGTCTCCCCTCAGCCTCCTCTTCTCCAGACTGAACAACCCCAGCTCCCTCAGCCGCTCCTCATCAGACTTGTGCTCCAGACCCCTCACCAGCTTCGTCGCCCTTCTCTGGACACGCTCCAGCACCTCAATGTCCTTCTTGGAGTGAGGGGCCCAACACTGAACACAGGATCCGAGGTGCAGCCTCGCCAGCGCCGAGTACAGGGGCACGATCCCCTCCCTACTCCTGCTGCCCACACTGTTTCTGATCCAGGCCAGGATGCCGTTGGCCTTCTTGGCCACCTGGGCACACTGCTGGCTCATCTTCAGCCGGCTGTTGACCAACACCCCCAGGTCCTTTTCTGCAGGGCAGCTTTCCAGCCACTCTTCCCCAAGCCTGTAGTGTTGCATGGGGTTGTTGTGACCCAAGTGCAGGACCCGGCACTTGGCCTTGTTGAACCTCAGACAATTGCCCTCGGCCCATCGATCCAGCCTGTCCAGATCCCTCTGCAGAGCCTTCCGACCCTCCAGCAGATCAACACTCCCACCCAACTTGGTGTTTTCTGCAAACTTACTGAGGGTGCACTCGATCCCCTCATCTAGATCATGGAGGACTTCCTTGCAGTCACTCCTCCCTGGAAATGGGAGCTTTCCGTAATAGAGCCCAGCTTGAGCCGTGGAGGTGCAGGGAAATAGGCCTCTAGGATCCTAACTTGAAAGTCGGCAGCAGGCAGGGGGTTACCCAAAATCCAGCTGAATATCAACATAGCTGACTAGGGTCAAATGAGCAAGAGTATGGTTTTTTACATTTATGAGATGTGGGTTGAAGACCTGGGAAAGCTATGACTGTGAAAATCCAACTGTTTCATACCTGTAAGGTGTTTGTCAAATAGTCCAAATTTGAATTTTCTGATCAAGAGAAATCCCAGGTTTTGGAAGAGATGTATTCCTGAACATAAATTCTGGAAGGGACATATTCCTGAGAATTTGGGAATACGCATCCACCATCACTGTTTCGTATCAGATTCCTAGGACTGTTTCTCTAGAAAGCCGATGGTGAAGGAAACTGTTTCCAGAAAACTCTCTTAATGACGCTATCATATTATTCTAATGGAAAAGATACTTTGCACACTTTTTAGCTTCTCTCATCCCAGCACCTCCAAGCAATTTACAGACACTAATGACTTGTGTCTCACTGTTATTATTCTGAAGTCAGTAAACAGTAAGTCAGTTTTGCAACAGAAAACAGGCAAGGCTTAGAGAAAGGTCAGCTTGTGTTTGATCCTGGCATGAACATGTAAGAAAGGAAGGAGCTTTCTTATTAATTTATTGTAGAACGCTAGAAATATTTACAACCCCTCCATTCAGAGATGTCACTTGGCTGATAACCCCTGCAATGCCAACTGCCCTAAAAGTCTCCCCAAGGAGCGATCAGTGAATTTAGCTGCTGTGAAAGGGATTGCATGGAGTAGCTTGCTAATGAGAGCAGCGGTACGGCTTTGGGATGGGTCTGCAAGGGCTACTGACAGCGCTCTAATACCTGATGTTTGCCCTTGAAGAAGAAAGTCCTGCATTGCTGCTTGTGCTTGGCCGTTTCTAGGCTACTTAGCTGAGACGTAAGTAACTTCTCCAAAATCAGACAAGAAGCAGTGACAGACCAGGGACCATGATTCCCATTGCTGTTTGCTTCTGCCCAGACAGCATTCGTTCCTCCAAACTAAATGATCTAACACATGACTGATTAATATATTTTCTCACAGATTTTAATAACTTCATCACTTCTTTCTCTAGAGGCATCCTAAAATGGAATTCTACCATATCAATGAGTTTTCCACATGATACTCTTTAAATTCCCATAAGTTAATGTAAATGCAGCTTACGTTTTCCACTGCTTTATCTTTCTAGCTGGGTAGGGAAACTGGCGTGACCTTTGTTGTTTCTTTTAATTGAGTTCTTATTTTGCTTTCCTAGCAGAAGGTCACTTTTTTGAAAAACAACCCCCTAGGAGAACATGTTGCATTAGCCACGCGTCAAAGAATGCATAGGACACTGAGGAATCTCTTCATCCCAGGAGACAGTAAGAAGTTATCAAATTAAATGGAAAAACATTAAATTTCTTCAGGGAAATTTTTGACCCAAATGTTTTTACAGTAGTACTTGCAAACCCTCGTCCTATTCCAGGACAATATGAAAGTTACAAACAAAAAAAACCCTTAGTCTGAAGAACTGCAAACGCCTTTCTTTTAAAGCTAAGATTCCTTTTCAGATGAGGTAGGAGATGCAGAAAAGCCTGATGCTCAACCAGGGCAATGTATGGCCCATCTGAGAAGGCCAGTTCCACCTGTACCCTTATTCCTAGTTAGCAGATGGGGATAGATGCCCAGGCTGGCATGTGGGAGCAAGCCAAAGGCAGCAAATAAACGTCCCAGCTGGGGAATTGGCTAAAACTGACCAAAATCCTAGGCACAGGGCTGTGGGAATGTCCAGCTGGAGATTGGAGATGAGTGGTGTCCCCCAGGGGTCCCTGCTGGGACCAGTACTGTTTAATATCTTCATTGATGACATAGACAGTGGGATCAAGTGCACCCTCAGCGAGTTTGCAGATGACACCAAGCTGAGTGGTGCGGTTGACATGCCTGAGGGACAGGATGCCATCCAGAGGGACCTGGACAAGCTCAAGAAGTGGGTCCATGTGAACCTCATGAGGTTCAACAAGGCCAAATGCAAGGTGCTGCACCTGGGTCAGGGCAACCCCTGGTATCAGTACAGGCTGGGGGGTGAAGGGATTGAGAGCAGCCCTGCAGAGAAGGACTTTGGGGTACTGGTGGATGAAAAGCTGGACACGAGCTGCCGATGTGTGCTCGCAGCCCAGAAAGCCAATCGTCTCCTGGGCTGCATCAAAAGCAGCGTGGCCAGCAGGTCGAGGGAGGGGATTCTGCCCCTCGACTCTGCTCTGGTGAGACCCCACCTGCAGCACTGCATCCAGCTCTGGGGTCCTCAGCACAGGAAGGGCATGGACCTGTGGGATTGGGTCCAGAGGAGGGCCATGACAATGACCAGAGAGCTGGAACACCTCTCCGATGAGGAAGGGCTGAGAGAGTTGTTCAGCCTGGAGAAGAGAAGGCTCTGGGGAGACCTTATTGTGGCCTTTCAATACTTACGGGTGCTTATAAGAAAGATGGGGACAGACTTTTTAGTAGGGCCTGTTGCAACAGGACAGGGGGTAATGGTATTAGACTAAAAGAGGGTAAATTCAGGCTATATATAAGGAAGAAACTTTTTACGATGAGGGTGGTGAAACACTGGCCCAGGTTGCCCAGAGAGGTGGTAGATGCCTCATCTCTTGAAACGTTGAAGGTCAGGTTGGACGGGGCTCTGAGCAACCTGGTCTAGTTGAGGATGTCCCTGCTCATTGCAGGGGGGTTGGACTAGATGACCTTTAAAGGTCCCTGCCAACCCAAACTATTCCATGATTCTATGAAATTAAGCCATCAGTAGCTCCTCTGTAACTAGCTTGGACTCTGACAGGGTACAGGTTGCTGGGTACAAGTTGCTGTACTTCGGTCTGCCTCCATGTCGGTACGGCATTCGTGACCCTACACCACACAGTGCCATACAGCATCCCCTCAGCATTACCCCTCTCCTTCCAAGGGTGCTGGGATGCTTTTCTCATTGCCATAAATGCCATTTGAATAGTCATTTTATGCACAGTGTCTTATAAATCAGTTACAGCTCACATAATGGGCATGGTGGTGTTAGTTGATGATTGGACTTGATGATCTTACAGGTCTTTTCCAACCTTAGTGATTCTGTGAGCTGTTTTTTCTAAAGTTCAAGGTGGGAACTGGTTGGCATTCAAAAAGCATAGTTTTCCCTAACTTTGGTTTGTATTGCACTAAATACATAAAACCCATGGCAAACCACCCGCTACCTCACCTCTGATCTTTGGCCTCATTTCCAGTCTACTTTCTGTTACATGCTGAAACTGCATATGCTTTGTTACCTTCTTCATGTACGCTGGTCTTTTCCCTGCAGAAAGTAAATATTTACTACACTGCGCAAAATTACCAGATGTCTTGGGCACGTGACAGGAACAAACCTTCTGGGTCCTTGAAGTTAGATCCGCGCTGTCACAGTCAGCCACGATGCATAACCCATGTCTAGCTCCCTGAACTTGTCCAACTCGCTATTGAAAATAGTTTGAATTTTTGCCAGCTGGATGACCGTTTCAGACTTTCCTACCTTTGTCGGTTAGAAATCTTCCCATTCCTAACAGTTTTATTTGCAGCTTTTGTTTATAGCCATTCATTCTTGTTTCAGTATTGTTCTTTGGCTGAACTAATTATTTTCCCTTCCTAGCGTTTACTCTCCCCTTGTGTATTTACGGGGCAATCACATCTTCTCTCAGCTTTTAATTGCTATGTTAAGCAAGACAAACTCACGTCATCTCTTCTCATAAGATATTTTCTCTTGTTCCTTTCTCTTGTTATGCTAATAAGGTTCTCCCTACTCAATTCACCTTGAATTCTTCTTTCTCAAACACAGGTAATCAAAACTATCCACATTAATTCTGATAATGGTTTACTAGTGCCTTGTACAATGGCATTAATACTTACCCTGCCCACTGCGTCCTGGGATTTTTTGGCCCTGGGATCCCGTTTGTTCTGCATTATTTTCTGCCCTTTCCAATGTTGTGTTACTGGCAAAAAAAAGTTAGACATATGCTGACTTCTTGTGCAAAGGTATTCATTGTAATACTAACTATGACTTGACCCAAAAGAAATTAGAGGTCCTTTCATTTTCTGATGACCCATACTTCATCCAGCTCATCAACAATCTGTGCAGTTCTATTTTCCATCTCTTCTCTTTTCGGAAGAAAATCAAATAGGCTAGATCTGTAACAATTCTCTTCTTCCAAAAATCAGAGGTCTTTTTAATCAAAGAAGGATATCCATTACATTGACTTTGTTAAATCCCTTATATGCTTTCATATTCTTTGTGTTCTGCCACACATTAAAAAGCGACGTCTGCTTCACTTACTGGCTTCATGTGCACTCTTACCTTGCTCGACTGCAGTGTAAAATCTGGGCACTAAGTCATTAAACTATGGTAACTCCATTAGTTCACATTTTCTTTGTGATTGCCTGTAATTTGAAATAAAAATTCACATGTAGAACTGAAGTCAACAAACTGATACGTAAAGACTTCCTCGTCCTGCTACTCTTTGAAGTGGCTGTGTGACTTCTTGCATTAGTTCATGTGGTAAGTAGTAGCAGGATGCCACTTTGAGCTCAGCTGACTTCCCCAGCCCAACTTTGTCACCGAGTTTGCTGCTTTAACGGAGTAAATGGCAACATGTTCCAAAACAAACTAGAAGGACAACCTTCCTCTCTTCTTGATAGCAATGACTGAATTTGATTTACTTCATGACTGGATGTGTTTCCTCCTGAAGACCGTGTGTCAGAGGCTAGACCCACCAGCAGGCTTAAGCATCTCAGTAGAAAATTTTGATACTCAAAATACCTATTCAGCTGCCACCTAGCAGGCGGTGTGTCAAGCCTGTATCAGCTTAAATTTTCCAAAGGAATTTCCTCAAGATGTATCCTCTGGCACGCCCAGATGTGCCTGCACCTTGGTAACACTTGAAGAGCTCTGGTTTCAGTGGAGTAGGCACTGGTCTGCCTACCTCACATGGCCAGACTTGGCAGATGTTCCCAGTGCATTCTTTTTCTCTGCCCCGACGCGTTCCACGCTCTGATTGACACGCGGAAAACGAACTCCACAACTCACACAGAGTTATAAAGCAGGCATGTTTATTGCGGCGCCGGGTGCAAGGGGATTTCTCCACAAAGGTTGCACACAGGGTTAAAATCATGACAGGTATTTAAAACAGTTAACAAAGTTAGTTACACCTACTGGTTCTACCCCTTAACTATTGGTTAATACTTTTCTTACTTCATCTTAAAGTTACAGTTCTCTTTTAATTCACCACGCATGCTCAGAGAGTAGGGGGCTTAATTGGGTTGGGGCTTTTCTAGCTAGGAGGTGTGGTTTTTAGTATTAAAATGAGATTATAATGCGACAAGTTAACTCTAGGGCACTATTTTGGCAGCCTCTTCTATTTTCTACGATTCGTCCTTGTGCTAATCGTTATTGCTAGTTAGCAGAGAGTTAGTGAAGACAGTCTTTATCTCTAATATGTCTAAGTACCAGGTGCAGTTGTTACAAAGTACCTTCTCTACATTCTTCTTTCTTACTTTTAACCCTTGTTTCTCAAGATGCCCTGTAACATGATCACTAGATTATGAGGAAACAATGTCTTTGAATACCTCAATCTTTTCTTCACCACTTTGCAGGAATAATGGCATTCTTAATGAGCCATGGAGCGAATGAAGGGATAGACCTAGTGGCTAGGAGACCCACCTGAGGTGCAATTATTTTTTTTCCCCAAAATATACTTTACTATTTAAAAATGCTCATCTTGGCAAAGGACAAGTGCGTGATTTTGATAACATCCCGCCCATGAGGCTAAAATGAATCTCAACTGCTCTTTCAGTAAGTAAACAGTCTCTGCAATCACAGAATCACACAATCACAATACAGTTGAGTTTGGAGGGGACCTCTGGAAGTCATCTGGTCCAACCCCCCTGCTCCAGACTTTGTCCCTGATCTCTGGGGCCTGGGACTCCTGAAGGCTGGTCTTGCTAGTAGAGACTGAGGCAAAGAAGGTCTTCATTACCTCAGCCTTTTCCACGTCCTGTGTCACCAGGGCCCCTGCCTCATCCAGCAGTGGGCCCACATTTTCTCTAGCCTTCTTTTTGCTACTCAAGTAGGACTTAGGTCCTTACGGAAGCCTATCTTCTTTTTGCCCTGCTCTCGCCTGTCAGGATCCTGAGCTCCACCACCTCATGATGACTCCAGCTGGTGCTGTCTTCAACCTTCACATCCCCAGGAAGCCCCTCCTTTTTTTGTGAGTGTAGGGTCCGTCAGAACATCTCTCCTCATTGGCTTCTCTTTCACTTGCGTCAGGAAGTTGTCATCGATGCTCTCCAGGAACCTTGCTTATGCTCTGCTGTGCTGTCCCTCCAACAGATATTGGGGTGGTTGAAGACCCGCATGAGGACCAGGGCCTGTGAACACGAAGCTAATTCTAGCTCTCTCTGGAAGGTCTCATTCACTTGTTCTTCTTGGTCAGGTGGCCTATAGCAGACACCCACTATAGTGTCACCCATACCACTCTGCTCTTTAATCCTTACCTTTAATCCTCATCGTCAACATCATCCCATACATTGAAATGCCGTGAGTGAGGAAATCTGAAATGGTCCAACCAAGCTGCATCGTTTCCTGAGGCTAGATGAGCTGAATCCAATGGGTATTCTGGTCCTAATTCACCTAGATGCTTTTGAGAATCTTTCTTCTGAGTGTTTAAACAGGGTTTTGCTACTCTGTAAACTACTTTTTTTCTTTAAGTTGGACTTACTAAAGTGTTGTCCATTGCTTAACTAGCCTGTTGAAAATCTAAATTATTCTTTATTGTTTTCACCAAAGCAATTCAGTTTTAAAGTAGAAAAAGATTTTCTGCGACTAAATGATAAGATATAATGAAAGAGGAGGTTTTTTAATAATAATACAATTGCATCCATGGTGCTTCAAGTATTTATGTACACGATTAATTCAAATGATATCAATAGATTTATTCAAGTGAATATAATTTTTTTCTCTTTAAGTGTTTGCTAGAACATTATAATGTGGTAGATGCTAAATGGTCATATAAAGTTCTGGCCACAGATTTTCCTACCACTTTGCAGCATTTCAGCATGGTTTAAAATGCTAGTTTAAAAAAATGCCAGTTTAAATCATGATGAAAATTAATTCATTTTTAAGGCACTCTCAATTCAGTCTCTGTCACTATACCTTGCTTTGCTACAGTTGTTTTGAGGACTTTTCATTCAGAAACCTTGCACACGTGTCATTTCTTACATTTTAAAAGAAAAGAAAAAAGATTCATGTGAAATTGTGTTAAAAAGCTAATAAAACAGTGAATCCATTTGTTTAAGAAGAGCATGAAGGCAGGTGCTATCACAAGACTGCCATTACGCTGTTTTACATAATTTAGGCTTTTTATATCCTCTTGACCTAAACATCTTGACTTGGTTTTTAAGACGGAGTTTGGATCACTGTAGTGCATTTCGTCTCTACTCACGCACTGCAGACAGCTCTCTGTTAGTATGAGTTCTTAACAACAAATGTTTTATACAGTCATAAATCCTTTCACTCACCCTTTTATGTTTTCCACTGTTACAGGAGGAAATAGGAGTGGGTCTCCTGTTGGCTTTACATTTCAGGAGACTCATGCAGACAGTGAAGCAAAGTAGTTAAGAAAAGGTCGCTAACCCAGGCAGGTCCCTCACTTACATGCAGAATAAAAAAGTAACCAAGACCAAAGACATCATCTTTCATTTTGGGGGGTCTACCCTGAAGGTTGGCAACCATAAACAATTGCAAGTATAGTTCTGAGAGACCAAAATCTTCATCTAAAGCTTTGGATAAAAGGGAGACACAGTTAGCTGGGTCCATCTACCCTACCCCTTCACCCCCTGCCTTTTCACATACAGAGTTACTACAGTAAAAGTAAACTGGAGTCATATTTTTGGATGGCCTTTCTTACTGTGTTAGTAGAGTGCATAATGCAACAGGGTCCTGACCCTGATGGTGACCCCTGGACAACCACAGAGAAATAAATAGCAGCCATGAAAAATTGCTTATAAAACCACTACAAATGACAAAAACTTGCATGGCCAGGCAGAAAAATCAATAAATCCATATCATCATGAGCACCTGGCCAAACCTAAAAGTTTTTCAGTAGCTACCACCCGGGCATCTAAATACCTTTACAAGTCTTAAGCACAGTCTACAGCAGAGCCGGCAGCTAAGACACAAATTACAGAAAAAGAAAAACACAGAAGAGGAAGACAAGCACAGTGGCAACGTGTTCTTTCTCAAAATCACACCATGGAGGAGTGACAGTCTTGATGTCTACTTTTCAGGCCTGCACCGGGCTCTTCTAACTTTTAGTATGATGCACTGTTTACAATTTTGGCTGATTTTTATGAACTTCAAATGTGTCACGTTCAAGGGGGATTTGATATCCTTTGTATCTATCTGCGTGTAAGCACCCAGACCCGTTGCGCAGCATTTTTAGAACCGTGCCAACTTCATAGCTATTTTACATAGGAAAAGAAGCCGCTCTCTCCTCTCAAAAATCTCTCTGATACTTTACCATGCTCAGACATAATCTAATTCCATGACTGTTAGCACCCACTTCTATTTTGCCTTTCATCCACCAAAAAATAACTACCAGTTACAGAAAACCCTTTATACGCTGCAAGAGAGAGCTCTGTTTTGATGTCTGTGCTTCCCCCTTGTTGTGGTGTCTTCTGTTGCATGGGACCAATTCAGTTTCACGGTAAAGCGTTGCAGTTAAAAGGGTATAACGAAGTATATTATAACCCGCTACAGACAGGAAAGCACACGCCTCCTCTCCTTTTCCACTCAGCGCGCTGACTACAGTTCCCTTTGTGTGAATCATCTCTCACAAAAGAGACCAGAAGATATTGCTGCTGTATTTTTTTAAGCTTTAGTAACTCTCATGAGATGAATCAACAAGACCTTCAGCTGAGTCACCGTTCCTTCCTTCCTTCCGAGCAGCTAAGTAGTTATTGGAAGAGGGCTGGCTGGATGGGAGGTAACATCGTCTATCTGAAATTGTACTGCCTTAGAAGTAAAGCACATAGGTATTTTTTCAAGCCCTGCTCTAACCATCTGATGTTTGACCTTAAGCAAGTACTTTCACATATCTTTGCTTTGGTTCCCTGTTTATACAGGACCGATAATGTTATTTTTCATTCTTGATGTCCATGGCTGAAAATTGCTATGTCAACTAAAACATAATTCTAAAAATATGAGAGTTGTTTCCAAGTGCCTATCTGCAAGACAACTGGAATGCAATTAGCATAACTGACGTAATTAAGAAATAATGATAATAAATAATTATCTTCTTAGGGCATATTTGGTCTTTCTATGATCTTTCATGAGAAACTTCAGGACTTTCATTGAAATGCGATATTTTTTTATCCCCCAAAGCAATCTAATCTACTGCGTAGGAAGACTGGTATTTCTGTTTGATTGGTTGGTTGATAGTTGAGTTTATTTTAAAGTGAAATAAAAATAACTGATGCTTAGTTCTTACCAAAATCAGATCCCCCCTTATCGTTGTCCTCACACAGATGCTTACTCATGATGAGGAAGGTTCTACATTCTGTTCTGTTTTCCCTTCGTATTGAGCTCCAGTATAGTTCCTCCTTTCCAAAATATTGCTAATTGCACGTGTAAGTGGTTGTCTGCCAGTAGAAAGTCAGAGAATTGCTGTCCGACCACGAGGTGAGAGAAGCCAGGACCATTCCTTTCACTCCCTTCCACCTGGAGAGCATTCAGCCAGCTGCAGGTAGCTTTGGAAAAGGCTGAGACGCGTTTCCAGCAGTTAAAAGTTCCCCCTCGGCTGCGGTCAGAAAGCAGGTTGGGCTGCCCTAGGGAAAACTCGGGGCGGGATTGTAAGTCCGCACTGTTCTCTACTCCAGCTTCTGCTCCAAAGGAGTAATCTAATCTTGCATGTGCACGGAAGCACAACAGCTCACTGACATAATCACACTCTACCAGTGCAGCTGTTGATGATCTGGATGAGGGGATTGAGTGCTCCCTCAGTAAGTTTGCAGATGACACCAAGTTGGGCGGCAGTGTTGATCTGCTGGAGGGTCGGAAGGCTCTGCAGAGGGATCTGGACAGGCTGGATCCATGGGCCGAGGGCAACCGGATGAGGTTCAACAAGGCCAAGTGCCGGGTCCTCACTTGGGTCACAACAACCCCATGCAACGCTATGGGCTTGGGGATGAGTGGCTGGAAAGCTGCCCTGCAAAAAAGGACCTGGGGGTGTTGATCGACAGCTGGCTGAAGATGAGCCAGCAGTGTGCCCAGGTGGTCAAGAAGGCCAACGGCATCCTGGCCTGGATCAGAAACAGTGTGGGCAGCAGGAGTAGGGAGGGGATCGTGCCCCTGTACTCGGCGCTGGTGAGGCCGCACCTCGAATGCTGTGTTCAGTTTTGGGCCCCTCACTCCAAGAAGGACACTGAGGTGCTGGAGCGTGTCCAGAGAAGGGCGACGAAGCTGGTGAGGGGTCTGGAGCACAAGTCTGGTGAGGAGCGGCTGAGGGAGCTGGGGGTGTTCAGTCTGGAGAAGAGGAGGTTGAGGGGAGACCTCATCGCTCTCTACAACTGCCTGAAAGGGGGTTGTGGTGAGGTGGGTGTTGGTCTCTTCTCCCAAGTGACAAGCGATAGGACAAGAGGAAATGGCCTCAAGTTGCGCCAGGGGAGGTTCAGGCTGGATATGAGGAAAAAAGTCTTTCCTGAGAGAGTGGTGAAGCATGGGAAGAGGCTGCCCAGGGAGGTGGTGGAGTCCCCATCCCTGGAGGTGTTCAAGGAACGTGTGGACGTGGCACTGCGGGACATGGTTTAGTGGGCATGGTGGGGTTGGGGTGATGGTTGGACTTGATGATCTTACAGGTCTTTTCCAGCCTTAATGATTCTGCGATTCTGTGTAAATATGCACTTGAGGAAATTACTCCACGCAGTAGTATCCCAGTCTATTATTCCCTCAAATACTGAAAAACAGAAAGGAGGCGGGGGGGGGAATAGTGTTGCTAGCTGAACTCATGTAAAACAGCAATAAGGAAGCACTGAAATACATCTGCAAATGTTTCAGAATTTGTAGATAGTGATGGATATTGGTGCAAGTGGCATGTGTACAACAAAATTAAGCTTGATACTGCAGGCTAGCCAAGAGGCTAGCAGAATAATGTAATTTTTAATTTATTTATATATTTACTTGTAATATAAACTGTGTAATTTCTTTGACTTTCCTAATGCGATCCAAGAGGACTAATCATGCACTGGAGAAAAATGGAAAATGTAGGACTTTGTGATTTACTTTCTGGAACTGAATTATGCAGGAAACAGCTATAATGCACACTTTTAGCTGACAGAACTATAGATCACAGTAGCAAAATCTTATTTAGTAGACACTATTAGAATCCCCTAGCCATATGAATATAGACGAAAGCCATCCTGGTCCTACGCTCCAGAAACACACATTTACTGTGAGTGATACACTGCTGGTAATTCATATACTTTCTAATTTCTTCCTTCTACCTGCTACTATCACTGCAGTCTTCTCTAGCATGAGCTTCAACAAACCAGCTCAGTTATGTTCCAATTGCATCCAGAGAGGCACATATTCACCATTAGAGGTTAAGCAAGGGAAATGGAGACAAGAAATGGCTTATCAACAGCAAACTAACAGTCCTACAGTCCATCAGTATTCATTTCCACTGAAGTTGGTGAAAACAATTACAGTGGGCTTCAACTAGATCCCCACAGAAAGCTGTCACCCTCACAGTAAAAAAGTGTATCCCGATGTTCAGAGGGAACCTCATGTGTTTCAGTTTGTGCCCGTTGCCTCCGGTCCTGCCACTGGGCACCACTGGAAAGAGCCTGGCTCCGTCCTCTTTGCACCTTCCCTTCAGGTATTTAGACATGTTGATGAGATCCCTCCTGAGCCTTCTCTTCTCCAGGCTGAACCGTTCCAGCTCTCTCAGCCTTTCTTCATAGGAGAGATGCTCCAGTCCCTTCATCATCTTTGTGGCCCTTTGCTGGACTCTCTCCAGTACGTCCATGTCTCTCCTGTAGTGGGGGCCCCAGAACTGGACACAGTGCTCCCGGTGTGGCCTCACCGGTGCTGGGCAGAGGGGAAGAATCACCTCCTTTGACCTCCTGGCAACAATCCTACTAACGCAGCCCAGGATACCATTAGCCGTCTTTGCTGTAAGAGCGCATCGCTGGTTCCTATTCAACTTGGTCTCCACCAGGACCCCCAGGGCCTTTTCTGCCAAGCTGCTTTCCAGCTGGGTGGCCCCCAACATGTACTGGCATGTGGGGTTGTTCCTCCCCAGGTGCAGGACTTTGCGCTTCCCTTTGCTGAACTTGATGAGGTTCCTGTCAAGTCCATTTCTCCAGCCTGTTGAGGTCCCTCTGGATGGCAGCATGGACATCCCAGTTTTGTGACATCTGCCAACCTGCTGAGGGTACGCTCTGCCCTGTCATCATCTAGGTCATTAATGAAGATTTGAAGAGGATTGGAGCCAAGATTGACCCCTGGGGTACACCACTAGTTACTGTCTTTCCTACCTTCCAGCTTCCATTTGCCTTCTCTTCATTTGCCTTTTCCACAATTTTTTTCTGTCATCTCCTCTCCCTAGTATTTCCTAGTGCTCTGGAAATCCCAGACTATGGGAGTCCCAGAATTTCCCAGCACTATGCTGCAATGTAGTACAGTACTTCTGAGTCAACTGTTATATATTGAATATCTAAGATTAAAACCACAAGTGAGGATAATGAATTTCAAGGGCTCAGCATGGAGACAATAGGCGATGAAGGAACAAGAAAACAGCTAGCTATTCAGTCAGGCAGACAGAAATATGAAAATATATTTGAACAGTCATAAAATGAAATGATGAAAGAAGGATTTTACCATATGTAACTCCCATTAATCCAAAGACGCTTGGTTCCTGTAAACAGAAATATAGGACTTAGACTTATTTGTCCAGTTGTTGAAATTACTTGCCCAGTTGTAAATCTTACTGGAAAGAAGATGGGAAAGTATCATGGAAGAAGGACAATAGTGTACTAAAGTTCACGTCTTTTAAATAGCCAGGAAAACATTTTAGTTATGTGCAGTCTTGGCTTACAATATGACGGCACAGTCGTGTGCGTAAGACAAGAGCAGCTCTTGCTTCAGAGACTGAATCAAGTGCCTTCAGGCTGCAGACTAAACGGTGGAGAAAATGAGGATCAAAAATATGAGAAGGATAGGTACGTCAGAGGAAGCTCTTTTCTGCATTTGAGAAAGCCTTTTTCTTTATTTTTCATCCTGATTTGGTTTTTTTGGTCTGCGGGATACTTTGAAATTTCTGAAATAAAATCATTATATAAAAACGCACTGAAAAGGTCGTAAGAAGCTTCAGACATTCTGAAGAGTTCTGTATTCCTGATGAATTTGCAGAGGAATTTAATAAATCCTATTCACCATGAATTAGTTTCTTTAATCTTTGCAAAACACCACCCTTGGATTTCTATTTGTATCTTTTCTAAATATTATGCTTATCATTTTCTCCAAACCTTTAATGGTTAAAGCCATTCAGTTATACATGTTTTCATTCCTTTACCTTTCATTGAGAAGTTAATCTCTCTTGTCCTTTCTATATATATAGGTAAATATATATAAATGTTTCTAGACTTCCTACAACTGAAGGTGAAATGTCTTTAAAAATATTTACTCCAGGAAACAAGAATTTCACTGAGAAATCATCAGTAATACTGTTACCAAATGTCTGAAAACACTCATATTTAAAAACTAACTTGACAGTTACATCATCAAAAGTGTTAATGCTAATAGCAGTGCCTGTACTTCCTTTTTCACGGAGAAGTAATATTTTATCAATATGTATGATATTCCCACATATCTCAAGTCCCTGAACTTCAAGGCAGGGACTGGGGGAACAAAGTCCCTCCCATCGTAACCCAACTCAGGTTCGAGACCACCTGAGGAACCTGAACATACGTAAGTCCGTGGGACCTGATGAGACGCATCCCAGGGTCCTGAGACAACTGGCTGAGGTAGTTGCCAAGACACTCTCCGTCATACTTGAAATGTCGTGACAGTCAGGTGAAGTCCCCAGTGACTGGAAAAAGGGACCTTGAGAACTACCGACCAGTCAGCCTCACCTCTCTGCCTGCTAAAATTGTAGAACAGATCCTCCCAGAAGCCTTGACACAGGCATATGCATGACAGGAAGGTGATTAGAGACAGCCAACCAAGGGAAAGTTGTGCCTGGCTAATCTAGCGGCCTTCTATGATGGAGTGACTGCATCAGTGGACAAGGGAAGAGTTACTGATGTCATCTGGACTTCTGTAAGGCCTTTGATATGGTCCCTCACAACATTCTTGCCACTAAGTTGGAGCGGTATGGGTTTGAGGGATGAGGAACTGGCTGGATGGCCGCTTTCAAAGAGTTACAGTCAACTGCTCAATGTCCAAGTGGAAACCAGTAACGAGTGGTGTCCCTCAAGGGTCCTTACTGGGACCAATACTATTTAATACCTTCATCAGTGACATAGACAGTGGGATTGAGTGCACCCTCAGCTAGTCTGCAGATGTTAAAGTGATAGCCTTTCTCACCCTTTTTTCCTTCTTGACACTTACAAAAATTGACTGCATAAGAGCCAAGAGAGTGTAAAGTTGCGTGATTTTTTTTTGTTGTTTGACTTGTTAACCTACAGGCAAACGTAGAGTGTGTCTAGTCTGTGCAATGAACCCCCATGTTAGAGAGATACCTGAGCTAATTCTAAGAAGGATGGCACGTCCACATAAATCAGCACTCAGCTATGCTGGGTTTGATCCTAGGTGCAGTATAGCCTCTCATTAGAACTAATTACTCTTGGCACAGCATCATGCTGATGCAGCTGCGCAGCTTCCAGAGCTAGTTCATTTGGCACTTAGCTCAGGGATCGCTGCAGTCTTGGGTATAGATGTGCACTGTCATTTGGTCAAATGAGGGAAGCTTTCGCTCATTAGTTCAAGTGACCATTTCATTTGGGAATTAGATAAATGATTAAATCTTCCAGATGCTTGGTCCAATTATTGTAAATATGGTCATGATTTTTGACAACTACCTGATTATTAACAGACAGCCAAGCTATGCAGTAATTCCTGCATTGCAGTCAAGCAACTTGGATCAACAGTTTCCCTCTGAGATGTTGTTTTGGGGGTTTAATTTTTAGTTGTGTCCCTGGAGGAGCGGCCTCCTCAAAGCGGGTCCTGTGTTCTAATATGGCACTTCAGGGTGGCATCTGTAGCCCTTTCCACATATTTTCAGCAGCTGGGAACAAGCTATCAATGCTGTTTCAATGTCAGCATCGGCGTGGCCATCTCTTACCCCTGTGCAAAGGAAGACAGCAGGGCAGGTAATTTAGAGTTGACTTGGTAAGACCATCTTTAAACTCAGCTGTTAGAAAATAAATGGGAAAGGTGGACAAGACAGTTACTTTCAAATCCTGGAAAGTCCTCTTTTCTATCCAGAGTCTACTAAAGTCAATGGGAAGGATTCCAGTGACTACAGATAGTGACCTGATCTTGACCCTGCTGATGGATTCCATCTAGAGATATGTAAACCGCTAGCTCAAGATACGTTTAGCATCTCTATCTGTCATTAGGTTTTCATTCATTTTCAATCATTTCACTGAATTCTGTCTACTGGTTTAGTCAGTGTGCCCTTTGTCAGAGGTGTATTTACAAACTGTCCAAGAAGTTTGGCAGATGTTGCCCTTACAGACATAGAATATTTTCAAGCTGTTGTTTTCATGGAACGAGCAAGCAAAGTGGGAGGGGGAAATATCTGTCTGGCAGGTTTTAGTCTACAGTTTATAGCTTATTGTTGTATCCTGTTTTACAGCTGAGCGAGTGAGCTCCGATTCTAGCCGTAACAAGGCATTTATGTTCTAAGAACGGGATTTCAAAAGGCTCCTAAAGAAGTTAGATTCTATTCCCTTTGATGTAAGTCAACTAAAACATCAGTGAGTCCCATTGAAGGGTATAAAAAAACATCAGGGGAGGTAAGAGAAACAAAGTACAAGGGAGGAGATGAAAGTGTGTGTTCAAAGAAAGGATAATGAGCGCGAAGGAGAGAAATAGAGAGACAGGCATACAAAACTGACTGTGAGGAGGGCTGCAATCCCTCCTCCTTTTTTTTCACAGCTGATGTGTCTTGAGAACCTCCACCTACTGCTTAGCATCTTGGGAGCACCCACCCATCTGTCAGCGTCTCTTTCTTTGCTGGCAGCCTTATTATAGCTAGAGATCCTAGCCTTCAATTTATCAACAAGGATCAAACTAGGAAAATAGGAAAAAAAAGAGACTTGAAACACAAGGAGTTGTAGGAAAATGGGAGACGTAGCTGTTGATAGATCCTGAATGCCAGAAAAGTCTATCAGCTCATTTAGCCTGACCTTCCGCATAGCAGTGGACGTAGACGTGCATGCTACTTCGCGGGCGGTTGAGCCTCAGAACTTGTATTTAACTAAAACGTATCTACCAGAAAGCCTTGAAGGGAAGGACCCAAGGAACACAGAATCCCACAGACAATGCAGTCATGTCCCTTCCTTTTCATAGGCAAATGCCTCATAGATTTAAGATGAGGCAGTGGTGGGATCTGAATAGAGCTAAAAACCAAGAACACAGAACAAAGAGTGCGAAGGGCATTTTGTTTGCCGAAGTTGCACTTCTGTGTTCTGAACAGATGGCTGACAATGACCTGAGACCTTAGAAAATTGAATCGATGAAAGAAACGTGTTCAGATTTAATTATATGTAATTGGACAAGGCACAGAAAGGGTAAAACTAAGCCACAAGCCTCAGTTTATTGAGTGAATATATGTGGCAGGAGCACATAAAAAATTCACCTTTGTTCAATTTTGTGATGTTTCCATCACAAAACCTTGTACTGACTGAATAAGCTAAATGCCACATTTTTTTTCTTGTTTTTATTTCATAATCAAGCAATTTCAGACACTTGTTCAATGTCTGATCCTCATTCTCCTTTCATAGAACAATTGGCCTAAGTTTTATGGTATTTGGTAGAATAGAAAATAAAATTGTCTTTAGGAAAACTCACTTCATGAGCTACAAAGTGACTGACCAGTAGAAATCTCTGCGACCTGCGCAGCTCATTTTCTACGTGTTTCTGAAAAAATTCTGCTCTGGTTCAGTTGGTCACTGTGAATAAATAGTCACATGTGCACATGTATGTTAGATATCTTTCAGTCATCCCCTGTCATGTCAACCGAGGATATATTCGAGTCAAAGATGCCACATCATACAAGGGTTGTATGTGTAGACAAAGAGAGATTGAAAAATCAGCCGTACTTAGGAAAAAAACTAAATAATTGCTACTCTTCTACATAACTTGTTACGCTGAACAAATTTGGTGTTCTAGTGGGTCTGGCTGAGGTGGAGGTAACTTTCTCCACAACAGCCAGTATGGTGCTGTGTTTTGGATTTGTGCCTAAAACAGTGTTGATACCACACCAGTGTTTTGGCTATCGCTGAGCAGCGCTTGCACAGCATCAAAGTTTTCTCTCTTTCCCACTTCTCCCTCAGCCAGTAGGCTGAGGGTGGTGAAGAAGTTGGACAGGGTCACAGCCAGGACAGTTGACCGTTGGCCAAAGGGATGCTTCACACCATACAACACCATCCCCTGCAGTAAAGCTAGGGTAGAGGAAAAAGAAGGAGCAGGGGCAGCGCGGGGTGCTCAAAGCCCCATCCAACCTGACCTTGAACACTTCATTCCCCCAGTCCCTGCCTTGAGATTCAGGGACTCAAGAGATGTGGGAAGAGCAATTGGCAGTGAAAACTGAGAGAAGAAAGTTGCTGAGTACCTCAGCCTGCTCCGTGTCAGTTGTCGCTAGATCCCCTGTCCCATTTATTGGGGGGGGGGGTACAATTTCTTTTGTCTTCCCTTTCTGACTAACGTGCCTGTTATCAGACGTTCATCCATTTCTGTTAAGGTACAAGTACCAATCATTTTACCTAGAGATGCCCCTGGCTGGAGAATGTACTTAATCCATAGACTCAAAAATTCATTCCAATGGAAACTGAGAATGAACAGTCAGACCCACCACGTAACTCACATGTGAGACATGCCGTCGTGCAGCCTCTGCCCATCTGCAAAGCTCTTCTCATTGACATACTTCATGTTTCTTCCGTCCATCAGTCTAGCAAATACGTTTCCTCCCCTTTGGTTTATGAGAGTCGTGGGTTTAGGTTGCTTGGGGATGGATCAGCACAGTCCATAGATGCTGTGATACCTTCTCTAACTTTCAGCGTGTCAGCAGGTACATGCACGGAAAACAGCCTTTGATGAGAAGAGTTTTCTGGAATGTTTTTCCTTCCCTGACTATAAGATTAAATGTAAAAATATAATACGAATTTCTACAAATGGTACTCTTATGTCAGGGTGGCTCATTTTCTCCAATAAGTACAAATTTCATTGTAAGTCTTTCAGGCTGTGATACAGATTTCCGTTTAAAGCCATGCATAAAGCTAGACTATGCAGGCACAGAACTTCTACTTGAAATACCTCTCTTTGCCAATTCTCTACACTTTCTCTTTCTCTTTTAAAGGAAGACTAAGCTTCCTTTAAAAAATTAGAGATGCTTCCGTCCAGAAGACCAAGAGCTTGCAAACAAAGAAGCGTTCTTGCAGAGGTTTTCAAAATCCTGGATGGGGTTGTAGTCAAGGTACCCACGAGCAATATTGACAGTGCCATCAGTTGCTTCAGAATAAGGTGAAAAGTCTGCTAAGGGGTTCTCATTTTACAGCCTTGTAGACACAAGTTTTTGGGAAGCAATTCAAGCCTGACAGTGAAGAGGTCCGAGACAGTTCTTCAAAGCAAAAAGTAAAGGAGAATTACACACACACCCTTGAAAATAGACTTGAACACAACATACAACTTAAGTACTGGAGAGATTTTACTTTAATTCTTAATTTGCCTGAGTTTATTGGCAGAACCGCTGAAGTTATAAGACATAATAACATTAAAATGAAACATCTTTATTTCTTTAATGGCAAGCTTTGGCTCATACAGATTTTGTGTCTTGTAAAATGAAAAAGGCCAAACAGACTAAATTCATGGCCTATGAAAGGCAGTTCATTCAAGAAATGAATTTTATTCAGCGGAGAACAGAGAGTACAACAGCAATAAAATAAACTTTTAATTTTTTCTTTTAGAAATAGCTAATTTTGCAGAAAAAAAATCAAAGGTGTCAATTGTATAATAAATCTGGTTTGAAAGAACATTCTCTGTAAAAAGTTTCTTCCCATCCTTCCAGTTTTCATAAAAATGCATTTAATTCAGCCTGACATAACCTTGTGGAACTCTTATTAGGCCATGTACAAAAATATTTCCCACTATTTATCAGTATTGTTAGTGATAATGATCATGGAGTGGTGCTTCAAACCACAATTTAATAGCCTTGCTTGAGTAAGATTTTTATAAGACTGTTTTATTAATTCAGCCAAAGAAGAAACCGCAGCTGTACTGGAACACCGAGACCATAATTGGGCACCCGAGATTTTTCAGAAGATTTAAAAGGGCGCTGTGGCTTTTTTCTTTTATATGTAAGAAAAACAAACTAAATGGAACTCTCGGTTGTCTTTATTTCTGTCTGGTACCCTCCTTTGTGAATGCTATCATTGATAATCCATTTTCTGGTAACCCTTTCATCTGATGTTTTGCCACCATAAAATAATATACAGCCCCCAATTATATAAACTAAATATTAGTAGGAAAGTCAAAATTATATTTCTTCATCCCAGAATCACCTGCATATTATTAATCGCACTCCCCGTTGAATAATAAATACCAATTATATAGTTTGCTAAGGATGACCTGGAGGAATGTCTAGTAGAGCCTAATGGACATTTGTAAAATTTCTAAACATGTTTTGAAGCATCCACTATAAATAGAGCACTGCAGCACTTGCTAAGAATCCGTTTCTTTTTCAATCATAAAATCTCACATAGGTCATTACCACGGCATTATTAGTTCATTGTAAAAATTAATTGCCCCGCAAAAGAAAAAAAATGTAGACGACTTCCGCACCACTTTTTTATCAAAATACCTATTTCCTTAAAAAAACCTATGGAAACTGGAAAGCTGCAGAAATCAAAAATTAATGTCATTGTTTCAGGGTCCATTGATGTTTTTCTTCTAAAAGCTGGTGAACAGGTTTTTCCAATATTATTGACATTATTAGTGGAAATAAAAAATCCTCTTCAAGGATATAATTTATTCGGGTTAAATGTTACAAGCCAAACTGATTTGATTGCCGTCACGTGCTATAGAAGCTTTTCACAATGGCTTCCCTGGAAATACTCTAACTCCTACTCACTTTAGAAGGAACTGAACGTGCTTATAAATTCTGAAAGGTGGCTGAGCAGTGCGTATTTCTGTTTAGGAAGTATAAGTGAGATTTGTTTACAATGTCAGACGGATTCCCTTTTGCTTGGTGTTTCAGCTGCTACGGAGGTTTCCTTTTCGTTTGACGTTGGAAATGGACCCGTGGAAATAGTCGTTAGATCTCCCAACCAGCTCAACGATGACCAGTGGCATCGGGTCAACGCCGAGAGGAATGTCAAACAGGCCAGCCTGCAGGTAGACCAGTTACCCCTGGAGGTCCGGAAAGCACCGACGGAAGGACACACGCGACTGGAATTGTACAGCCAGCTCTATGTTGGTAAGGTGCAGAGCGGGTAGCCGGGCTTTGCTCTCACATGCTGAACGCTCTTTGCCCCGTGTCTTGCCAGCAGCAGTCAGTTTAACGTGGGAAGTCGGGCTCCTGAAGCACTTGCATGGCACGGGGTGGGGGGAAAACATAATTAAAAAAAAAAAAAAAGACAAGCATGTCCATAATTAGAGAAATAAGACAATCAACTAAGAGAAAAATATTCTGTGCTGGCAACTTGTCATTTTTGTCTTTCCTCACCTGCAGCTCCTGGCTGAAAGTGCCTCTAGCAGGCAGTAGTGCCAAACTCCTTTTTGACCGAGTGTCTCTCACACACACACACACACACACTTATTCACCACAGAAGTGAAAATTTCTGCATAGGTCTTGCCAGGACTGGGTGTGCCTGCAGTGCCCATCCTAGCCTCGGCAGCACTTTCAGCCTCTTTAGGTTTGATCGTTGCCCCGCGCTTTTGCATTCACGGCTCTCGCTGCGGTCTTTTCCCTTTAGTCCCGTGGGCTCTTTGCCCATTCGATGTAGGAAAGCATCCCACAGCTTTACACAAACGCATTCCCTGGAACCACGTTAGTCCAGCTGCTTTCTGGAGCTGCTGGTCTCCGGGACGTTTTGGGTAGGTTGTTCCAGCAGCACTTGTATTTCTCTGACTGTTAGCCCCCGGGCTGCGAAGTGCGGACATGCCAAGTGCCATTAGCTGGAATCAGAACTGCATGAAATGTTGAGCAAAGAAGCACTTTCCTGCCTCTCTAGATATCTGTTAACAGGAGAAGAGGGATGGGGGAAGGAAAAAAAGCCATTATCTCATTTTTCTCCCATGTTAGTCAGAGGTCAACAGCAGAAATGAATTTAAATGATGTTTAAAGCCTTCACTGCCTTAGTAAATGGCACAGTGGCACTGCAAGCAGCGTATAATGTGTCACCAGATGTGCAGTCAATATTTACAAGCTCAGATGCTCCTTTACTGGTGACTGTGACCCCAAGAAAAGGCGGTTTCAAAATAAGCGGAAATGTGAAGTTTGTTTAAAAGAGGGAGCCTTAACCTTTTAAAAGAAATACCTTTTGCTGAAAGCAGGAAGAGCTGGATTTTTTTCCAACCTGAGTTCTTGGGGAATTCTTAATAATGATGATTTTTATTGGTAGTTTCAAATTAACTGTTACACCAGCAATGGTTTGAAATACCTAGTACCTTTATTGCCAAAAACTGAACATCCAAGTCTGCACCAGATTTTCTTTCTGAATCCTATCCTTGTCATATAACATGGTGATTGGAGCACACGTCTTAAAGAACAGATTTAAATCCTTACCCAGAGTCAGACAGAGAATCGATTTGAGTTGGAGTGTCCCAAATGAACGCCCTGAACATCGGAGTCTGGAGAGTAATACCCAACAAGAATTGTTTCGGCGCCTCCTGTTCCACATTCTGTAGAATAAATATCTTATTCCTTGGGCCAGCGAGAGAGCCTGAGGGATGACGACTTCATGTCCTAGGGGCTGAGATGGTCACCGGGAGGGGAAAGAAGGGCATTAGGTGTATTAGAGGGGTTTTTTGTCACTGCAGAATGGCCTGTGCACTCGGCAGAGCCCAAGCATTGCCTCCTCTTATTCCAAACCAGCCAGTTACCAGCAGTTGATCTGAAGCAGATGGCTCTCTTTGCTTTGTATTTAGTCCTCTTCCCCACGCAGGTAAATATCAGCCTCCGTGCTCCGTGGCGGTGAGCGTTCGGATCTCCTCAGGGACTCCTCAGCACCTGCGACACTGCAGTAATTGAAGAGATGAGAGGATGAGGAGAAAAGACGACGGCCACTGATTGTTACTTACTTGCATTTTTTAGGGGTTTTTTTTGTTTCTAACCCAGCCCCAGACAGAATCACAGAATCACTAAGGTCGGAAAAGACCTGTAAGATCATCGAGTCCAACCATCAACCAACAAACACCACCATGCCCACTAAACCATGTCCCGCACGTTCCTTGAACACCTTCAGGGATGGTGACTCCACCACTTCCCTGGGCAGTTTATTCCAGTGTCAAGACTTTCCTAGCTGAAATCACATTTTTCAGCAAGTGTTTACTAGGGGGGGAAAAAAAGAACAGTTCTTATTGACTGCTAAAAGAAGCCATCTCAACCTGGATATTCAAATGTAGCTCTTCAGTGTTACATCCTTCACCCCGTACCCAGGCAACTAAACAATATACCAAATGTTGCTTGGCAGGTAACATCTATATTTCCTATTGCAACTGAGAGTGGGGATTTAAATCTTTTCCTTCTTTCCCCATGGTGGCTTTGAAATATGTAACACTGCATAACATATTATGGCATTTTTATTAGCATCTGTCATTGCTAATCGTATGGAAAGTAAGGCTATACCTTAGCAATCGAGCCAAGCCCATTTTGTCCCCTGTTATCTCTAAAAATCTGGAAGTTGAAATGAAATGAAATCTTACAGCGGCGGGCTAGAATCTCTAATGTCTAATCAGTGTAAAGCAAACACACCGACTATTTCTGCTTACTTATGGTATGGTATCAAAAGCATCGGTTTCACTGATTTCATTGTCGTTAGGGCAAGGCAATTCCTTGCCTTTACAGAGAAGTTACTTATTTCCAGCTGTTGTCGCAAGCTTAGCAGGATATTTCATGTAAAGCAACAACAGTAGAATCTGTTCGGTGTTGTCTCATGGTTTCATATTCCCTCTCAGGTGCTGCAGGAGGCCAGCGAGGCTTCCTGGGTTGCATTCGTTCGTTAAGGATGAACGGGGTGACGCTGGACCTGGAAGAGAGAGCGAAAGTCACGCCAGGGGTGAAGCCTGGCTGCTCTGGCCATTGCACGAGCTATGGGATGTACTGCGCAAACGGCGGTAAATGTGTCGAGAAATACAACGGCTACTCCTGTGACTGCTCCAGAACTGCCTACGATGGACCGTTTTGCATTAAAGGTAAATGCTTTAGTGCAGGAGGCAGAGTATGGGAGAACTATCTGCCTGAGAAAAAACACGATAGAATCAATGCTTCAGCTTTTATTAATTAAACAAGTCAATCCTGTTTAGTACTTCTTGCAAACAAGTCAAATTATACAGCCAGGATTTAAATGCGATGATTTAAAACCACATCTCTCATTAGCACTTATATAAGTTACCTACGTAAATCAAATAACACCGCAACAAAATGCATCAGGAATGCCTGTAGGCATCGCAGGGCTGGCAGACTGCATTCCGTAGACTTGAGCCATTGGATAATCAATTCCTACTAGCACAACGGTTATTTCTTTAGAAAAACCATGAGTTTTAACAAAAGCTACCTAGTCTCATTCAGAAACGTATTTGGAGATGCATAGGTGTGAGCTTTGGGTTGAATATCTTATAAATTGGGAGGCCAGCATTTGGATTAAAGATCTTATCCATCCATAACCAGATCCAGTCTTCTTGTAGCTCAAACTGGGTTAGAGATTGAACTTGCTAGGGTAAGGGAAGGTACAGAGCCTCCGCAGCTATGTCAGTCCTTTGGAAACGCCTAAAGTACGTTGTGAATTTTCCAAATCAATGATTGTAAGAGACTGATTTACTATGGACACACATGCCTGCATAAGAAAGACAAGGAGTGAGGGAAAGAGGGAACTTACATACACAAAAAAAAAGTGAGAATGAAAGTGCTAATTTATTTCCATGTGTTTTTTTACTTATTTTGACCAGAAATCATTGTGACAAGGTAGTTATGGGAATACAATTTTCCAAGTGTTTGCACAGTTTGCAGGCTTTGTGGCCATTCTTTCTTTTCCCTTACGTTTCACAGGATATTCTCATTATATTCTTGAAATATTCTTCTCAACACCTCTAAAGGTTTCATCACATCTACCTGAGGTGCTAATATCTCTCAGCGGCTCTCTTTCGCTGTGCTTTCATGGGTACACAAAATCATCCAGCCTGTTGCTTTTCCTCATCGTTTTAAAAGCTTTCTCAAAAGGTACTAATCCTACAGTTTCAACGAAAAAAAAAAAGTGAGGGCTCTTCTCATCGGTATCTGTGATGTTAACGAAACCTCTAGCCTCACAACCTGCTCTTCCACTTTTACGTTACCCACTGTACCAGGAATCCTGAAGGCAGGCTGGGTCACCAGGCACCGAAGTCCCCTCGTGATGCTGTCGTGGCAGAGCGGGAAGCTCCTGTCCTTTGACATTCTGGTTTCCGACTCCTTCTTAACTTCTCTTTGGTTTTTTTCAAGTCACATGTTGAGGATTACTTTGCAAATATCCACACCCCGCTCCAGCCACACTTAGAGGAAACCGAGTTTATAGCAGAAAGAGGCAGTCTTTTTACCTGATCCTGGGTTACGGACTGCATTTGCTACTCACACGCTTCAGCCGCCTTCATTTATATCCATCCGTATCCACCTTCATTTCATTTCATCATAGCAGAGCTTTCTCCATTGCTGATGTTGCTCGCACGTTGGAGCACCCTCTTCTAAAAGCTAAGGGGATTGTTTTCACATCGCCAGGTCTTCTGATGAATCTCTAGCATGATTATTTTTCAAATTCCAATAAATCCGATGCTTCAGCAGGAGTGAAGCAGCTGCTGCTCTAGGCGAAGGCTTCCACTGTGCTTGCATGCAGGAATTTCATCAGCTTTCACTGAGCTGTGTCGTTTCAAAGACAAATTATAAAACATGTCCATCATATTCAGGATTGGACGTACAGTAACTCCTGAGCATGTGAGTACAGTGATTTCGGTTAATTTAGCAAATGGTCTGTTGAAGAATGGTAATGCATATTTAGTATTTCTGTTCGCTGGCGCAGTTATGTTAGAGGAAACCCATTCAGGCTGTTGCTGGGTCAGTCTCTTACAGATCACATATGTTGACTCAAAAAAAAAAAAAAGAAAAAGAAAGAAAAGAATTGCTGCAATGCCTTATTCAGTGAATTCACTTTTTAGGTTTTTTCTGTATTGCCAAAACTCATCACACTGGCTTTTATTTGTGCTTTTCTGTCTCTCCAATGGATAGGTAAACCCCAAACTTCTGCCAAAACTAGCTCTAAGCTGAAGTATTTTATTTTTCACAGAATCTCAGAATCGTTAAGGTTGGAAAGGACCTGTAAGATCATCAAGTCTAACCATCACCCCAACCCCACCATGCCCATTAAACCACACAGCGCAGGTTGCCTTTGCCTTATTCTGAGCCTGCTGTCCTAGACATCAGTTCAAACAGCTGTAGCTATGGAAAGATCTCTAGTAATTTCACACCAGTGCAGAATGAACTGCAACTGTGATTTTCCTGACATTTTTAGGCTTTCCTTGGCCTGTCCTCTTCTGTCCAGGTATAGCAAGGTAGAATAAAAGGCACCTGCTTTACAGGGCTATTGCAAAAGAAAATGTCTTTACTGAGAGAGCGGTGAAGCACTGGAAGAGGCTGCCCAGGGAGGTGGTGGAGTCCCCATCCCTGGAGGTGTTCAAGGAACGTGTGGACGTGGCACTGCGGGACATGGTTTAGTGGGCATGGTGGGGTTGGGGTGATGGTTGGACTTGATGATCTTACAGGTCTTTTCCAACCTTAGTGATTCTGTGATTCTACTGAAGGTAGTGGGAAACTTTGCATGGATTTGTGATCAGGCCCCATAGTTTCACGGTCATTTGTTTAAGAAAGCTTTTTTTATACTGAGTACTCACATAGTCCTACAGAAGAAGGGTTTGTATTCTATTAATGCAGACGAGCAATTGCTGTATTTTGGTATTTTGCTCCCCACATAAAAAATTCAACCGTGCATCACAAATTATTACAGTAATGGCAGCCAGAACGTGAGACTTGAGGCTGTAGGACAAAACCTTTAAATCCCCACTTCTTGGTTTCGCAGACTAAATACTATGAGCCTTAAGGTAGAATAAAACGTCGAGTGAGCTAACCAGAAAAATGATAAGCATTACCATCTTCAGAGCACTCCAAGTAAATTCTCTCCCAGATAATAGCGGGGAGATTCTGACCCCTTACTGACGCCCTACGGCCAGGATGGATCTCAGCAAACAGTCTTAATCTTTGTGACCACAGCCCGGATGTAGCTGCAATTTCTGGTGCTCTCTAGCACATTTTTAGCCACAAGCCAGACAAGCAAGCTCTACTTAATCTATATTCAATACTTATAAGTACATGAGAAATCAAAAAGGAAAGAAAATTATGCACCGGCAAGAGGTTTTGTTCAGCTGTCTAAATTGCCCTAACAGTTTTTGTACACGCGCCGAGTGTCACAATGCCTCCAGTGACTGTCCTTGCCTAGGATTTGGAAAATGCTGCTTTTCACATCCAGAACTCCGTGCAGGGAAGACATAGCACTGAGCACTGGCAAGCAGCGTCACAGAGTAATATTTTTAATTTACCGAACCTGAGCAAGACCAAGGAGGCATTTAGGACCTCCAGATGGGACGTGCTTACAGCTCTAAGGCGGTATTTCAGTCAGCTTTGTGAATCAAAGAGGTGAGAGACTCTTTCTCTGCAGCATTTTTCATGTGTCCTGGCCAGGCTTCATAGTTGTCAGGATTTTATCTCCAGCTTCTCTGAGGCAGGGATTTTACCCTGTTACTGCCCATTGATAAGATTTTTTGAAGGTCCAGCCTCAAAAAAGCCAAATACAGGAATACCAGAGAAGTAACGAGCGTTACTTTGTCCTTGGTCCCTAGGAGAAAGGTGACAGAAGCCAGGTCTTGAGTTTACTTGGAAAAATGTGAAATGGCAGTCGTGAGACAGTGATAGCTGTCCTACTGCAGAAGGTAGATTCCACCTCTTACGGTGCCGCTCTTGAAAAGCTCCTGTGTTGAAATCAAGCAGTTTTTTGGGGGGTGGGTTTTTTGGTAGCTCCACAGATCTGTTTCTTCTTTATTTATTAGGAGTAATATCTTGAACTTGATTCATGACAATCCCTATTAACATTCGTATCCCGACTGTCAGCGCAGAGCCAATTCAATTGCCGTAAAGCCTGCTGCGTTCTTTATCCTTTAAATGTGCTGACAAATAGGAAATCTTGCTGAGGCTGTGTTCAGCCACTCCTGTGCAATGCTGGCAATGCTCTTCACACATGAGGCAAAAGTCATGGAGAAAGAAGACAAGTTCTGGGTGTGACTGAGTGAACGGCTACCAGAATCATTATCACGCAGAATCACAGAGAATCATTAATGTTGGAAAAGACCTGTACGATCATCAAGTCCAACCATCACCCCAACCCCACCATGCCCATTAAACCATGTCCCCCAGTGCCACATCCACATGTTCCTTGAACACCTCCAGGGATGGTGACTCCACCACCTCCCTGGGCAGCCTCTTCCAATGCTTCACCACTCTCTCAGGAAAGACATTTTTCCTAATATCCAGCCTGAACCTCCCCTGGCGCAACCTGAGGCCATTTCCTCTTGTCCTATCACTTGTGACTTGGGAGAAGAGACCAACACCTGAGAAGAGAAGAACCGATACTGATATTTCCCTTCTGTTAAACCAGCAGCAAAGGAGAATCAGGTTCTTAGGCCTACATCATTGGCCCAGAAATGTCATAAGATTGTGGATTTTTTGAAAGAGAAATGGGTTTTTTTGTAGCTCTTTGGCTTTTTCCTCCAGTCTTTCAATACTCTTAGTCCCCGACATAATGAGAGCGTACAAGAGTAAAAGTGGCTGAGTGGGGAGAGGGAGACTGGGGAGAGGACTAAAGAATTGTAACCTTCAAAATAAGTTTGTCAGTTCTGGGTACATGTGCATTTTGTGTGGAAGTTCTGGATCAGCTTTTCCTTCATCCCTTTTCAAATTGAAGCCGGACAGTTTTGTAAAATACGTGCAGTTCACACTGGGGATACGCATCTTCCTTGATTAAATCATTTCTAATGATCCACAAATCCTGTGCTGGGTTCCTCTACAAAGCAAGCCCCAACTGGATATATTTGCAAAGTCTGTCAACAGAGGATGACCGCACTGCATATTGGTGTAGAAATAGGTTCTGCTTTCCTAAGAAATCTGATCTGTTACCGCCACATTCATTTGTGCCTCGAAAGGGCAGTTTGCAGAGGAACCCTTCACTGTGCATTATGCCTGATCTCCCAAGACCCATCTTTTCAGCTAGCGTTCGAAATATCACAGAAGAAGGCAGAAGGTGGTGCATAGAAACATCATCCACGTTTCAGCAGCGGGGTTCGTGCTGCATTTTACCCATTTTATTCAGGCAGCTTGAATCGTTTTCTGAATGAAGGACTTCGATATTCCTTCTATCAAAGCTTCAGGAAGACAATACGCTTGTGACCTGCAAGTAGATAGTTTTTTCATTGATCAACCCGCAGCATTTCCAAGTCATCTTATACCTGCGTTCGATCTAGAGAAAATGATCCTTTAGCTTGTTCTAATATTTCCTAACAGTTTAAGCAGCCTGCGCCTGTGAGCTGCTGAGCACCGCGCAGCCCTGCTGCAAGGACTTCAGCTTCGTTCGGTAAAGAGCGGAATCCCGGGCGTCAACCTCTTTGTTGAGCTGGAACTTGATGGGAAAATATCTGCCCGTTGAGGGCCTAAGACAGGCACGCAGCCAAAGTGAACCTCCTTCTTATCCTTCCTCTTGAAAGAGGTGGTGTGCATGTGAGGAGGATGTCAAGGCTCATTACAATAGCTTGTGCGCCTGTAATGATACAGCTCTCCTGAAAATTATTTTCTCAGGACAAATCAAGTTAAACGTACAGAACATTCTTTGCTCTGTCATGAAACCCTTTTGGGAAAAAAAAAATAAAATCTTACCATTTCAGAGAGCACCATTTACTTAAAGCTTTCTTTGTGGTAATGAACACTTAAAGTAGCAATTCATAACATTTACAGCTGTGGAAAATGCGTTGCACGCTTTCTAGTTCAACCCCAGAGCGGCGCCGAGGTCAGGACTGAAGGTCCCAGTATTCCCAGTGCACGAGGCCCTGGGCATGCATAGCGCCGGGCAACCCTGACAATCTCTCCTAAAATAAAGGCATGCCAAGCAATAAACGGGCCGGAGGCGAAGGTAATTTGGCATCGGTATGCTGCGTGAGTCCGCGGGGGCTGTGGTCCCCGCCGGCAGAGCGGCGGTGGCAAACGGCAGGGCTGCCCAGCGCGCCGGGACCCGGCACGCCGGCTCTGGAGAGCAGCTCTGCCAGCGCCGCAGCAGCGTGATTGATGCAGCATCTGCCCGAGGAGCAGCTTGCCTGAGCTAAAAGCAGAGGTTGCAAGAATAAATCAGCGGTCATAGGGATATTTTTAAGCCAGTCTTGCAAATACTTAGAGCTACATACAGCGTATACTGCTTTAGATTTGCAAGTGCCAACGTGTCTTTTCAACACTGCTGTTAACAGCAGAGGGAATCACAATTTGGGGAAGTATTTTTAGGATAGGGCCCTTCACTTTTAATCCAGGAGTACTTAAGTTGAGTCTACTGCAAAATATAGTTGTTAAACTGAATCGCGTCTCCCATAACCGTTTCAGGGTGGTTTAAGGTTTCTCCTATCAAATGGCAGTTATAAATCTGTCAGAATGATCGAATTATTTATAGCACCTCAGGACCACAACTTGACTCCCTGTCTTATACGGCTGCACAGTGACAGTGGCTATGATATTTTGAGTATTGGAGAATTTTTGTACGGTAACAGGAAAACATAAAACTTTTCCAGCACTCGATTTAGCAAAATTCTGGAAAGGAGCATCGGTAAAGTCTATTATAATTTTACCTGTCGTCTTATCTTTTCTCTGCTCAGCTACTCTGAATAAAGTCTGCAGGCTCATTCCTGTCTTGCTCTGTATCACTGCACAGCTTGTAAAATGGACATCTTGCTTCGTATGTTTTGAGATAAAGCCTTCGCTTAGAATTGTGTGAAGACTCCAAATGCTAAAAGAGGATAAAAATGAAATGTCTTTTTAAATAAAGATAGTGTGTTGATTTTTCAGAAGTTTAGATGGGCAATTTTGTACCAATCTGTGGCAACTTTGCATCATGTAGGAAGGCAGTAAATGATGAAAGATTTTTTTTTTTAAAGACTGGTCACCTCTTTAAGCATTGCTTATAACCGTTCTTTAAATACAGTACTCACATGCTGTGCTATAATCTTTATTCGTCATTCTCTAATCCCTTATGTAAAGTTCATAAGCATACCTTCTTAATTAAGTTCACATGGAATTTGAAAATTTCCTTTAATGATGTTGTCCCGGACAGCAAAGCCTCTCCAGCATCTCTCCAGTCGCTGCCATCAAAGCCGGTCCAGCCATCCCCAATAGCCTTAGCAGGTTATACACTACCAATGATAGGCAACTGTGCTGCGATTCCCATCCAAGTCAGCCTTCGCTGCAAGAATGTCAACCTTGAATTACGTTTTTAATGTTAAGAAAGAGGCAGGACGGCATTATTATGAGAAGTAATAACAATGCTTTTTGCAACCGAAAGTATTAATTCTGCCAAAAGTAGTTTTCTTTTCTGTCGGGAGTATTGAAACATGACGTTTTGTCTCAGGTTGGTTTGGGAAATTTGTCTGGGTAGCCTCCTCCTGGGAGCTACAGTTCAGGTGTCTCTTGCATTGTTCCCTACTGAGTCAAGCTCCCTAGTTCATTTTATCTCTTATAAGGGCATCCGGATTATGCAGTTCTCATGAAGGATTGCGCTAGCAGTGGATCATTTTCTACCGTTGTGTCCAATCCTATTTCAAATCTTGCCGGTGCTGAAATTGCCATCATTTCTTTGGGAGGTCCTTCCAAATCCACTCAAATCTGCAGGTTGGAATTGCTGGTTTTCCTTTTCCTTGACAGTGTTTATTTACTGTGCCCCTTAAATCTCCCTTCCTTGTATCTCCTTTTTTGGAACATCATCTACTGCAAGGCCTCAGTGAGAATAAACCTAAAGCATGGTTCTTCTGGTCTGTAGCATCGATATGAGATATAGGCATAGACTTTCCGTCTGTCTTTCCTTTGTTCTGTGAATCCAGGTACCCACCAATAAAACAGAGATAGTCCTTTTCGTTCTCATTGGAAAACAGGGAGACTCGTGACTTAATATTGGCAACGTGCTTAAAAAATGCAGCAGTAGAAACATGTCTAGATTAGGACTGGTTAAGTCAGTACCAATGTGTTTCATTCAAAAGGTGTCAGCAAGTTTAATTTCTCTTTTTCTTTTCCCTTTTTCCTTTTTTTTTCTGTTACGTTCAAGATGTTGGAGCATTTTTTGAAGAGGGAATGTGGCTTCGTTACAACTTCCACTCCCCAGGGACTAGCATGAAGGATTTGGTTAGCCGAACGCTTTTGAGTTCTACAGATCCTGAGACTACAGCGCCTGACCTCAACTTGAATAAAGAAGAGCTCAGCTTCAGCTTCAGTACCACCAAGTCCCCTTGTGTCCTACTGTACATCAGCTCCTATACCCAGGACTTCATGGCTGTGCTTGTCAAGCCGTCTGGTAAGCAACTGCTCTGGGTGCTCTCCGTTGAAGGCAAAATTGAGAATAACAGCAGGTCGGCATTCAGCTGAAGGTCCGAACCACTGAGAAAGTCTCTTCACCCTTGTCATGTAAAAGGAAAGTACATGGGACCTGAACCTGTATTCTGCCGCACTAAATTTTGTACTGATGTAACTGTTCAATTCAGTGAGGATTCACCAGCCAACCCTCCCTCTCAAAACAAACAAAAAAACCTCCAAAAAACCTGCTGTAAGGGTCAGATCCATGCCATGAACTAGCATTACGGAGGGGACTAGTAGACATGTAGGCACCTTAATCGCTGAAGTCATGGCAATATCACCAGTAGTCAGTGGGAAGTGTAATGTACCATTCTTTTGAAAATCTGACTGCCCAATGAGGTGGCTAAAATACAGATGTAGCATAGTATATAAGGTCCTAAACATCCTGGTGATGGTTGAAGCTTGGATACGACCATTTTCTGGTACAGTATCAACACAGAATATATCTCGATTCCACATAATGCCTTAGTACCCCATGAAAATCATACTTAGGGTGATTTTACTACTGTTCTCTTCTATGGGATAAGTTAATATGAGTATTCCACACGCCACTCAAATTTTTCCCTTCAAGGGGATGAAAAAAGGTGCATGAGAGAAATCACAGAATCACAGAATCATTAAGGTTGGAAAAGACCTGTAAGATCATCAGGTCCAACTGTCAACCCAATCCCACCATGCCCACTAAACCATGTCCCGCAGTGTCACGTCCACATGTTCCTTGAACACCTTCCAGTGATGGTGACTCCACCACTTCCCTGGGCAGCCTGTTCCAATCACAGAATCACAGAATCACTAAGGATGGAAAAGACCTGTAAGATCATCAAGTCCAACCATCACCCCAACCCCACCATGCCCACTAAACCATGTCCCGCAGTGCCATGTCCACACGTTCCTTGAACACCTCCACTGATGGTGACTCCCATGTCAGACGTCTAAACTATAGTTATAAAGGTCTAGGGCTCCTCTTTTGGGCCAGAATATTTCAGGTTTTGATCAGTAACAGGGTCTGCATTTCCCTTTTCAAGCATCCTTCCTTTCAATCAAATACTAAAATTTGTTAGGAAGAGCAAACACTTCACTTCTGTTTGGAAAAGCAAAATCTGTCTGGCAGTATGTCGTGAATATCAATTAATCACTTTTGACTATACTTTTCTAACAATATAACCTGAGGTTTTCATTTCGTCATATATTATTAAATTTCCATCAAAGTCCAGACGGTCACCCGTCAACAACAATTAAATGTGAGAACATGAAAGTCTCTTGTGTAGATTATGTGTCAGTGTTAATTTGTTGTAATTTTGCCTCTATTCAATGCATATCAGTGGCTTATTCTTTAGAAAACATCACGCTTTGTATAACTGCAAAGAATTTTACTGCAGCAAGGATAATAATCTCAGCAATGAAGTGCTACTTGATGTGCTCAAAATCGTACCAATTGTCCGTATTGTTCAAGGCATAGCTCCGATTTGTTTGGTTTGCAGTCTGGAGTATTTGCAAACACTTTGGTTTTGAGATGCTGGTCATTGTCACGCTTCTGGGTTATAAACTGGAAGCAGTTTTCACCCCAGTAGCTTTGTAATCTTAAAGGCTAGCTCTTCTCCTAGAGCAGAGACCAGCTCTGAGAGCAATTTAAGCGTAAAATGATAACAGTTATGAAAATAAAGAGGGGAAAATAGCTGGTGAATAGAGATCAAAATACCTGAGGGTGCTTTTCACATTTCTTTCACTAGGGAACCTGCAAATTCGGTACAGCCTAGGAGGCACCAAAGAGCCATATAACATTGATGTCGACCACCGAAACATGGCAAACGGACAGCCCCATACTGTTAACATCACGCGGAATGGACGGGACATAGTACTGCAGGTAAGCAGAGAGCAAAGGTTCTTTGATTCCATTGCTTGTAGCTTGTAGAATTTTCTGTCTTGATGGTCTGCACCCCTTGGAAGATATCAGTGCAATTTAGGAAAGGAAAAGTAGCGTAGATGGGGCTCTGCTTGCAGATCGCACTCCTAGGAGTTGACAAAAGCTGTTCTCTCCCTCTCTTGCGTCACGTCATGCTGTTCTGAAATCCTCATTCTGGTGTGATGAGAGCTGGGCTTCTAGAGGTGTCACTGTCGATGCTCGAGGGCATGAGAGACATCTGGGCTGATAGGTAACATGGGACTTAGGATAAAGCTGCACCGTTCTGGAGCAGCAGCTGGAAGCCAGGAGGGATACCCTACAGCATCTTAAATGGCAGTTAAAGCCCAATGCGCAGACAACTAAATATCATGCCGTAAGTCCTGAGCCTGCAAACGAGAATGTCTTTAAACTTAAATTTACCCCGCAGTCCAGTGAAATGGGAAGAGCTGTTCTGCGAAGATGAGCAGATGCTTAGGTGTTTGTGTGACAGGAGTCTAAGACAGAGAATATTATTGAAGGCACGTAGCTCTAGCTGATTTAGGTTTTGGTACAGCACAGGCAGGAAATTCATCTCTCCATATCTCAGTTTACAAACCTTTGAGATAATATAATACTATTTAAATAACTGAGGGGAGCGCTGCAAGAAGCAATCAATGTTTCCAGACAGCTTTCTCTCTGTGGTCATTACAGCACTCTGTTTTCATTCCCTGGTTGTCACATCTGCAAACATGGAGACTGCGGCAGGGTAGGAGAACAGTTTTGTTGGCAGGAGAGTCAGGTAGATGGAATAGATTAATCTGGATTTGATAGTTCATAAGAAGCAAACCAAAACCAATAACAAATGAAATATAAAAAGGGGAAGTCTCCTCGGGAACCAAGCCAAAAGGTGAAGGATAGTAGCTGTCACAGTATTATCTACCTAAAGATTAAAATAGATCCCTGACAGTTATTGTTTCAGGGCATCGAAAGGAAACCTTTTCAGTGCATTTCAATGTCATTCGACGGAGGCTCTCGCTACTCAGAATAACACTGGATGCATTGAAGTAGAATTGACATAAAACTAGAAAATCTGGGAAATGACAGATAATCAAAAAAAATATATAGGTGATACAGCCAAACACTTTTCAGGCTTTTGGAGGTTGGGCGGGGTATATTTGGATATATGCATCTTCTTGCATGCTGCTGCATTTGGATTTATTTCTCTTACTGCTCAACGGAAGCTAAAGAAGACCTACAGTTAGGTTGCCTTCTGCTGTTAAATGCTTCTATTTGGGGGAGGTATGGCATGTTTCCTACAGACTCATAGCTGGCTGATTTAGATAGTGGTAAAACTGAATGAATGATTTTCTGAAGGGATCAGATGAGATACCTTGCCCAGTTGGAAAATAGGTACACAGTTAAGTATCCCAGCCTTGCATCACCTCACCTACATTTGGGGCCCAACAATTTTTTCCCTGGTATTTTATGAGACCGCTACCTATCTAGGGCTTTGAAGAGCTAGAAACGCTTTGGTTAGTGTTGCTCTGCTGGGGTAAAAATGTCTTAATCTAGTCAGTGTGCTTAAAACACACCTGGTTTATGTCATCAGAAAGCAGATGCATTTGAGGCTTATTAAATGGGACGATCTGTCTGATGCGCATACAAGACTAGGGAAAGTAGGGACCCATACAAAGAAAATCCATCAGTCCTACCCCTACGGTATCCTGAAACAGAAGATTTCTATCAAATTTTGTTTATTCATGTGGTTGGTTGACCCTGGCTGGACACCAGGTGCCCACCCAGCCGCTCTATCACTCCCCTCCTCAGCTGGACAGGGGAGAGAAAATATAACAAAAGGCTCCTGGGTCGAGATAAGGACAGGGAGATCACTCACCGTTACCGTCACAGGCAAAACAGACTCAACTGGGGAAAATTAATTTAATTTATTACAAATCAAATCAGAGTAGGGTAATGAGAAACAAAACCCAATCTTAAAAACACCTTCCCCCCACCCATCCCTTCTTCCCAACTTCACTTCCGAATTCTCTACCTCCTCCCCCCAAGCGGCACAGGGGGATGGGGAATGGGGGTTGCGGTCAGTTCATCACACGTTGTCTCTGTCGCTCCTTCCTCCTCAGGAGGAGGACTCCTCACGCTTTTCCCCTGCTCCAGCGTGGGCTCCCTCCCACGGGAGACAGTTCTCCACGAACTTCTCCAATGTGAGTCTTTCCCACGGGCTGCAGTTCTTCATGAACTGCTCCAGCGTGGGTCCTTTCCATGGGGTGCAGTCCTTCAGGAACAGACTGCTCCAGCGTGGGTCCCCCATGGGGTCACAAGTCCTGCCAGCAAACCTGCTCCAGCGTGGGCTCCTCTCTCCATGGGGCCACAGGTCCTGCCAGGAGCCTGCTCCAGCGTGGGCTTCCCACGGGGTCACAGCCTCCTTGGGAAGGAGATATCCACCTGCTCCGGCGTGGGGTCCTACATGGGCTGCAGGTGGATATCTGCTCCACCATGGACCTCCATGTGCTGCAGGTGGATATCTGCTCCACCATGGACCTCCATGGGCTGCAGGTGGATATCTGCTCCACCATGGACCTCCATGGGCTGCAGGTGGATATCTGCTCCACTGTGGACCTCCATGGGCTTCATGGGCACAGCCTGCCTCACCATGGTCTTCACCAGGGGCTGCAGGGGAATCTCTGCTCCGGCGCCCGGAGCACCTCCTTCCCCTCCTTCTTCACTGACCTTGGGGTCTGCAGAGCTGTTTCCCACACGTATTTTCACTCTTCTCTTCCAGATGCTGTTGCACAGCAGTTTTTTGCCCTTCTTAACTGTATTATCCCAGAGGTACTACCACCATTGCTGATGGCCTTGGCTTTGGCCAGCGGTGGGTCCGTCTTGGAGCCAGTTGGCATTGGCTCTATAGGACATGGGGGAAGCTTCTAGCATCTTCTCACAGAAAGCCACCCCTGTAGCTCCCCTGCTACTAAAACCTGGCCACGCAAACCCAATACAATTCTCTGTAAGGAAGTCGATTTTATTATTTATCTGGTTATGTTCTGTAGATGAGAGAACTGATATGAACAGAAACAGATCTGTTAAGTAGATTGTTCACTTGAAAATGAGTCCCGTTTTCAAATATAAACTCTTCATGGTGTTTGAAAACACAGAAGCTAGAAATACAATTTTTCTCAGTATCCAGAGGACAAATCATAAAGTATGAGTTTTCTCTTGCAGATCTGAGCAATGAGCATTTGAGTAGACTTTTATTTCCTGCTAAATCCTTCTCCAACCTGATGAGCAGCTGGTTTGCTTGCTTTTAAAGAAGACAGCTTGCTTGCCAGGTGCTGTTGCTCACACTTCTGCATCTCTACATGGCATAAAAGTGTCAGAAGAAGGATTTACTTCTCATCAAAGCTTCAATTCAAGAGCACTCAGTTAGTATTTTTGAGATCTTAACAGTTCATACTTAGAATACCTGTCTTTCTAACTTACTGTAATAACCCTGTAGTGCCAGAGAGATTTAAAAAATCTGCAGCCAGGCAATAAATTGCTACCGTATGAACTACGTGAACCCAAGTTTTATCATGATTCTCAGGCATTCCTCTTATTTATAAATACAGTAAAAGACTCGTTATTGAACTCCACGAGACCTCACCCGATGCTGGCAGACAGGAGACCACTGATTACTTGCGTAAAGTCAGAGTTACCGTCCAATCGATCAGAATTTGAAGTGAGCTTTGGAATAAACATAGCAACAATATTGTCTGTCCATAAGGTAACAAACAAGCAGAAGAACAAATATTTAGTGGGAGTTGTTTTCATTAGAATTACATCCCTATGTCTAATATACGAAGACAGTCAAGACTAAAGGTAGTAGCAAAGACTCTGTCAAAAGGGTTTTATATTTCGCTTTTCTACATTCACTGACAGCAGACAAATCAATAAGAAGTTCTACATTAAATAGCAAGCTCCTATTTGTGATGCCAGTGGTTTCTTAAAGATAAGATTAAGGCTATGCAGTTCATTTAGGTGTCAGGAACACCAAATGGCATAAATTCAGGGACAAAGGTCTCCTTATTTTCTGTTGTTTCCACGAGGTGGGCAAAATGAGCATTTGCTAATAAGAATTCCTATCTCTCGCCTCTAGTAAAACACCAGATAGTAGTAACCATGGCACACCTCCAAGGCTGCATTAGTTCACCTGTGGCAAGAAAAAGCCCAGACTGACAGATGGGGAATGCATTATCCCAGTAAATGACATTTCAAGAGCTGAGCTTTAGGTCACAGAGGGCAAGTTTTACTTTGTTTGACTTCATTAAAAGGTTTCATGCTTCAGCAAAGTATTTTCCATATCATAAAAACCAGATGACTCTTTCCCAAGTATTCATGGGTGATTAACGCTATTCACACCTCAGTAAAATCCTCTTTTAAGATAGCCAAGGACAAAAACTCCCTAGCAGAGGTTCTGATCCAAAACCCAATGAAAAGTCTTCCATCGACTGGAGGACGCTTTAAATCGCATCTGAAAGAACTGCAACAGTTGCATCCTTAGTGCAAGACTCATACCCTCCTGCTTTTGTGCCTGTCCCCGGAGTAAAATAAGGGTGCAATCTGGATCAGAGGCGTTTCTGTTCTGTTGCACAAAGCTGTATCAGCACGTTACAAAGAAAAAAAATTAAAAAACCCCGTATGATGTGCTTTAATTTCCAATGGAATAAAGCTGATGGTCAACGGACTCGGACTGGGCCTCTCAGCTTCCGTACTAAGATACTCTTGTAGATTCTCAACAGATCCTTGGCTTTTAAAGCCATTTCGAGGAAGGGGTTATGAGTCACGGCTTCTAATGCCGCCTTTGTTCCTGAAGAGGATTAGACCTGAGCAGCTTCTTTAGGACTCCAGAATAAGGAGAACCGTGGTAGAGAGGCTATACACAACAATACCATATATTCACAACGTTAATTGCTGACTCTATTCAAAGTGAACATAATTATGAGGCTTTATGGAAATCTTGACCTGAACTCAGCGGTTCATAAGATTGAAATAATAAAGAAAATGTATTTGTACAGATCTCCATTTTCCAGCTTCACCAGAGGCAAGCAGGAGAAATAACCCATCTTCAGTGGAAAATCATGAATGAAATATTTGACCCTTACACAAATGAAAACAAGAAGAAACAGAATTTTTGCAAATCCATTCTCTTATTTCCATTTTGAACTCTGCACTACTTGGAAAGAGATAATATTTGCCAACTCCTAGATACTTAAAAAATGTAAATCATACAAAGCTAATACAAAACTAATCTGAAGTACAAAATAAAATGGTAAAGGTAATAGCAACAAAATAAAATGGGTGAAGTAGAGCAAAGCAGTCTGCATATAATCCCAAGCTTAAATGCAATGAATATATCAAATATTTTATAATTATAGATTAAAATTTGGTCTCTTTAGAGGGAGGCGGAACTTTCTCATAGACTTCAGTGAGGCTATAATTTCACCTCCTATCATTATTGCTGCTGTAGAATCATACCCACCTATCATGTTTCGTATATTTTGAAGCCTCAACAGAATATGATCACTCTGAGCTCTTCCTTAACAGAGGCCATAAAATTTCACCAAATGATTTTCTGCAGCTAACCCAAAAAGCAATTATAGCAGCATAACACATTTTCTAGAAAGACATTTTATCTAGCTTTCAAGCCTTCAAATGACAGAAAATTTACCATATCCTTTGGCCACGTCTTCCAATGGTGAAGTGCCATTCTTGTAAAGAATTTGCACCTCATTTACAGGTTGAATTCTGCAGACATCAGCATTTAACTTTGGGATCTTTGCGTCTATGCCTGAGAGATGAAAGAATGGTTTGGTGTCAGGTGTCATTCCCCTTCACGCTTTTTTAGAGATGCTGATTGAAACATCTTCTCATCTTGTCTGTAAGAAGCTAAACAAATTGAACTATTTTAGTTTACCGTCCGAAGTCTATCATTTTTGAGCCATAAAAAAATTTTATAACTCTTCTCTGAAAACTCTCCCATCGAGTCACATTTTGAAAACTTTTACCCTAGGGTTAGATGTGGTAATGGTAGTTACGGCCTAAAACCGATGTAGACTTGCCATCCTTATTTACTTATTTCCTTCATTTTCTGGGCAAACACGCTGCCACAGCATCCTTTGGACAGCACTGTAAATTGTCTAGACTCCTGATTAATCTGAAGAATGTTTTAACTAGTGTTTCACTGACTGATATGGCATGGGGAAGTACTGTTCGTGATTTCAAAGAAAACAACCAGACGGTATTTACAAATTCCGTAGCAGCTGGCATGAATAAAACATGTCTTAAATGTCCAGGACTTTAACCACAGGCAAACATGTAAACCATAGTTAATATCGATGCAAGTGCAACCCTCTGCTTTTTTCCTAATAATCAGGTATATCTATTATATTAAAAGTATATTTGATGAATTTCCAAGCAGCTTTTGCTCTAAAGAAAAAAAAAATCATTTCTTCTATTAACAGTTAAGGCCTTCCTGCTGAAATGAATTATTTAAAATCCCTGCAGAGACGTCGTTTCCACTATGTATTGCCATTCTGCAATGGCAGCGTATTACTCAAAATGCTAGTGCAACAGAAAGGCAAACTCAGACCATTTTCTGGAGCAGAACCATACATTGCATCTGTATGTTTAATGCATTAGCACTCAGTTTACTCATAGGTACTAAGCTCTTTTTCTCAATAAGAAGTCAGAAGAAAATGGGTTTTGCTCAGGTTTGAAAATAGAGGGTGTTTTCACAAATAGGTGACAAAGTAGCATAAAAAGGTATCAATACCAGAAGTTTTGAAAAGAAAACAAAGCTTATCCTGATACAGTATCTCATTCCTATAACCCTAAACTCCACCTGTTTTCCAAAATATAGAATGATAGAATCACAGAATTGTTTAGGTTGGAAAAGACCTGTAAGATCATCAACTCCAACCGTAAACCTAACCCTGCCAAGTCCACCACTACACCAAGTCCCTAAGCGCCTCATCCACACGTTCCTTGAACACCTCCAGTGATGGGGACTCCACCACCTCCCTGGGCAGCCTCTTCCAGTGCTTCACCGCTCTCTCAGGAAAGACATTTTTCCTAATATCCAGCCTGAACCTCCCCTGGCGCAACTTGAGGCCATTTCCTCTTGTCCTGTCGCTTGTCACTTGGGAGAAGAGACCAACACCCACCTCCCCACAACCCCCTTTCAGGTAGTTATAGAGAGCGATGAGGTCTCCCCTCAGCCTCCTCTTCTCCAGACTGAACAACCCCAGTTCCCTCAGCCGCTCCTCATCAGACTTGTGCTCCAGACCCCTCACCAGCTTCGTTGCTCTGTGTAAAGAAATACAGACCCTGATCTCTGCAGACTTCAAATTCCCTCCAAGTATAACAATGTTATGGATGTTGCAGAAGACTAGGTGTTCAATTCTCGAAAGAGTCTGTAAACAGCAGCAAGAAACAGAAGAACGGAATTTAAATCATATGCATCAGAATCAGAAATGAATGAATAATGCACCGATTAATAATTTTCTTACCTATTCTTCTGTGCTCACAGGTTGTCCATGAGCTCCTAGCAGTTTTGTTGATTTTATCCTTCACTGAATTTACTCAACTTCTTTATTTTACAGTGTGACCTACAATCTTTCAGGTAACACCAGCAGTATAGGTCGGCAGGAAGCTCATAACTGAGCCTTTTCTACTTCCCTTTTGTGCACGATGGAGCTGGTCAGTGGCATCTGCCAAGCTAAGTGAGCACATCCTCATCGAACCCCAGCTAGCTGAAAGTCAGACAAAATGTTTTCATAAGCAAGCACTTCCATCACTCATCAGTAAACAAGAGGGTGGAATATCCTTAACCTGAAGATCAGAACTTGGAGTCAGATCTTTCTCTTACTGGCAGATAGGCAGCGGGGAAAACATCATCCGTAGAGCCCCATCAGCTGAGATAGTTTCAAACCTTGAGGTCTTGGGGCCTCTTCTTTACTTTCTGTTCTGTAGAACCACTCCATGGGAGAGGAACGCTTTTACGTAGCCATCCTTCTTCTCACATCTTTTCAGCAGAGCCCCTAGTGCAGGATTCAGAGGAATTTTTCAGTTGTCTTGTCCCAAACTTTGGCTGTGTCTAGGCCACATAGGATGATAAGATCCTTAAGGTGCCTTCCTCACCCTACACCCCCGTTGCCCTTGGAACTAAAGCTTGGGCATTCAGGGAACGAGAGGGTACGGTGCAGTCTGATAGCTCCCCAGCCTGCGTAGCAGAGCGGAGCAAAGGTCTGCAGAGCGTGTCAGCAGGCTTATCCACATCACAACATGCGTTACATACATTGGCTTACGCTGAGACTATTTCCTTCTAACATGTATTTCCAGCAATGAACGGGTGTGTTTTCCTTGGCCTGCGTGAGTGCTGGTTTAGCATCAATTTTTATTGGAATTAAAGAAACCAAGAAAGAACAAAAGAATCATTAAGTGTTTTCAGAGTCTAACATTAAGCCTAAAAAAGTCAAAACTTAACGTGAAATAGGTGCTTTCCATTATATGGCAGCACACATTGGACAAATTAATGTCCTGTGAAAGTCATCTTTAGGTACCTGAGGTAGATCTCTTTAATTTTAATAACTTGGCATTATATGACCTGCTATTGCTTCTGTTAACATTTGTTGTAATTCATCTATTAAAGAGAGCAATAAAAAGTCAACAGATATGTGGAAGAAGCATCAGGGAATTGTTTCAGTTGAAGGCAGCCAGACTAAATAGTGTCCTTTTCCTTATCAGTGCTTCTGTTACATTTTGAGTTATGTATCTACATTTCCATTTAAATTTTATCCAAATTTTTGCAGTTTTTTACAGTGAGGCAAATTATCACTGATACTATTTTTCAGTGCAAGAGCAGCTTCAGAAAAATATACAAGCTTATTGCACATAATGGATTCAAGTTTTTAAACAGAAAAAAACCCTTTATTTTTTTTTCTATGCAGTTGACATTTATTTAAAAAAAAATGCAAAAGAATAAATCAGTGCATAAAGCAGCAAACAGATTTCACAGAATCACAGAATCATTAAGGCTGGAGAAGACCTGTACGATCATCAGGTCCAGCCATCACCCCAACCCCACCATGCCCACTAAACCATGTCCCGCAGTGCCACGTCCACACGTTCCTTGAACACCTCCAGGGATGGGGACTCCACCACCTCCCTGGGCAGCCTCTTCCAATGCTTCACCACTCTCTCAGGAAAGACATTTTTCCTAATATCCAGCCTGAACCTCCCCTGGCGCAACTTGAGGCCATTTCCTCTTGTTCTGTCGCTAGTCACTTACTTGGGAGAAGAATCACAGAATCACTAAGGTTGGAAAAGACCTCTAAGATCATCAAGTCCAACCATCACCCCAACCCCACCATGCCCACTAAACCATGTCCCACAATGCCTCGTCCACACGTTCCTTGAACACCTCCGGTGATGTTGACTCCACCACCTCCCTGGGCAGCCTCTTCCAATGCTTCACCGCTCTCTCAGGAAAGACATTTTTCCTAATATCCAGCCTGAACCAACACCCACCTCACCACAACCCCCTTTCAGGTAACTCTCTTACTGAGAGAGCGATGAAGCATTGGAAGAGGCTGCCCAGGGAGGTGGTGGAGTCCCCATCCCTGGAGATGTTAAAGGAACGTGTGGGACGTGGCACTGCGGGACATGGTTTAGTGGGCATGGTGGGGTTGGGGTGATGGTTGGACTTGATGATCTGACAGGGCTTTTCCAACCTTAGTGATTCTGTCATTCTGTGATTCTGTAATTGTAGAGACCGATAAAGTATTATCTATACCTGTATGGAAATTTCATCCGAAGAGCTCAAAGCGCAATGGAAACCTTAAGTTTACCTTACATCCCGCTGGTGAGGTATATGCCTCCTCCTGTCTTCCAGATGAGAAGTGAAGCTTCAGGGCTGTGACAGTCTAAGCCAGTAAAAAATGCTGGGTTTCTGGTCCTGCCTCCGTCCCTGGAGCCACTGTTCATGTACAGGCTCTGGCTTTGTCCCTGCTCTGGCTGGGATCTGAGCCACAAAAACCTGGGTCAAGGACCTAACCTGGCAGAAAAAGATCAGCGAAGCACTAGTGCCACACTAAGGAAGGAGCTGAATTGCAGTAAAATGGGCTTTGGTGATCCTAAGGAATTACACAGTTGCCACCTGCCTCTGCTCCTTTTCTGGTGCATTAAAAATAAAAATCTTTTCAAATATCACAATATTAAAAACACTGTTTTTAAGGTTTTTCCTAACCTTTCAGCAGGGGAATACTCATCTCTGTTTCAGCATTAAGAGGTCAAATTTCAGTCATCCCTGAAAGAAAAATAATACCTCCTATGTGATTTTCATAGTCACCTTCCTGCTTTCTCCTGAATTACTCCCATGCTTGGGAGGAGCTCCGTCTAAACACCTGCACACCACCTTGTTATTTTCTTGGGCTCTCATGCGTAGTCTAGCCTAAATTTGTAGGCATTTTTGAGCAGGAACCTTCTTTTTGCTATGCAATATTGTAGCACTTAGCACAAAAAGCTCTTCTCCAGGACTGAGAAGCTTTTTAATACGAGTGATAAATTCTTATAATAATGCAGGAGAGAATTATTACATTGGTCATGACGGTAACACATCCCCTTCTTTATCCTGCTATTACTGAAGTGAATAGCAAAGCTGTATTGACTTCAGATGGCGCAAGATTAAGCCTTACAGCATTATTGTTCCATGGCATTCTGAATATTTTTTTTATAAAATGTCTTCAGCATAGAGAAAAACCTTAGCTTTATAGCGGTACACACGCGCACAGGCTGGAATGCAATGACACAGATGTAGATATAGCAACAGGGTGAATATAATGTGTGCATATGTATATATACCTTTTATATATACATATATATCTTGTTTTATTTTTTTTTCTGAGATGACTAAGGTGATGTAGGCATTATATTTGCCCTTAGATTGATATGTCTGTTAATCTCAGGACTCCTGTCAAGATTAGTTTTACTATCTAAGTGAACAGTAATTTAAAAGAAATAGCATTTTATTGGACTTCTGCTTAAATCCCAGCAACTTCAGATAAAGAGAGTCTGCCTGGCGTGACGTGACTTGAGAACTGAAACTGCAGGTTCCTCAGAAACTGCCATCTACTTTCATCTGTGTCATGCTCAAAGCCGCACTGTGTGTTTATATTAAGCTCAAACAAAATTAATGAGTTTTTAAAGAAAAGTAGCTGTAATGAAAGATCTTAAATGTAATTTTAAAACTGTAATTTGATACAAATTCATGACATCAACCTCTGTGTCTGCAGAGGTTCTATTTAATTTTCATTAAATAATGTAATATCTTTTTTCAAATATCAACTGACGCTAGTAATTCCTTTTTTATTATGTGTCTTATAATAAATTGATAGCCTGGTATTTCATACAAAGACTGGAGGCTGCTCAATTCCGACTGCTTACACTCGAGCACCCACTGGATGGCACTCACATACAACTGTGGAATGAATTCAGCTTGCTGACCTAAAAAAGAAATCCAAGGTCAAGTGCCTCCGAAAAAAAAAAGATCCCTTTTATTAGATAATGCTAGTTTAGAACAAAGGCAAGTGATAAAAGCGAGGGGAAGGAAATCTCACTCTTGTCGTATGGTACACCATTTCATTTCAGGGGCTGGGATTAGAGAAGGGCGTAGCTCAAAGCTGGCCGCGGGAAGCAACGCAGACGTCCCCCGTGGGACAAGAGATGCCAGAGCTGGCTCTATCGCTAGTCAGAAGGGCTTGCCTCTACTGATGGCGAGGCCAGGAAATCAGTATCAACAGGTTTTAAATGGAGATTTATTTCAACCAGCAATCAAAACAACCCAAAACTTCAGAGTCGTTAAACCCTTAAAGCAATTCAGAGCTGAACCCCTTCTGAAATCTTTCCTTGACTTCAGTCGGATATGGAAAATAAATGTGAGTAGATAGATTCGGTTATCGATTCAGTACGAGAGGCCAGTTTAAACTAATAATCCTAAGCAGTAAACTGGCTGTATCTGTGAGAGCCTGCAGCGTAACCCAGCGTTGTTAGTCTCCTTCTTGCTGTCCCTGGCTCCCACCCGCGGCAGGATCTGCACCGTGACGGTATGTCCCGCCACGCTGAAGTCCCAAGGGGAGAAGAGGTCACTGGAAGGATTTATTTTTTTATTCTGGCCAAGATCACCGCTAACTAAACCGTTCCATGCTGGAGGGAAGAGGGGGCACACCTGCTCGTATCTTTGACTCCTTTTTGGTTGGAGCAGAAGGTTGCGTGGTTTCACCGCCGGCATGCCCTGCACGCCCGGCTGCAGCCTCTCTCTTTGAGCTTTGCCATAGAAATCCCACTCCATCATAGGAATCTGCCTCTGCCTCCCTGCTGTGCTTGCAGAGGGATTTCCCAGAGGAATCAGAAAAAAAAGGGGGGAGAGGGAGAGGGCAAGAGCGCTAGTTCCCTGCCCTTTGCTCCTCTGCCCAAACACTGGCGCCATCCCCATTTCCGGAGATGTGCAACCTATGACCACACACCAGTTTGAGGGATTTGGTGAAATACAGTGTCATTATTTTGGGATCGTAGTCATAGGGTAACGGTATACTTTTGCTTATTTTAAATGTGTCTGCCATTATGCATTTTTGCCAGGAAAGACGAAGTTGGAGAATTGCGTCTGCCAGAACAAGATGAGGTTTGCAATGCTCTCTGCTTCCCGAGGGATTTTCCACCATGGCCTCAGGAGAGTTTCTTAGCAAATATAGCGAGTTTGATCACCTGAACTGCAAATCCTAAGCTTTGGGTGACAGGGTGGTATGTTAGATCTTCTGGGCCCAAATTATAGAGCAACTTAAAAATAAAAACCTAGACCTCAAAGCTGTTGTTGTCCTGTATGGGCAGAAGGCAGCCTTGCAGGGAACCTCTATTGAGAAGAAACAGGTTTAGACTGTATATTAGGAAAAATATCTTTCCTGAGAGAGTGGTGAAGCATTGGAAGAGGCTGCCCAGGGAGGTGGTGGAGTCACCATCCCTGGAGATGTTCAAGGAACGTGTGGACGTGGCACTGCGGGACATGGTTTTGTGGGCATGGTGGGGTTGGGGTGATGGTTGGACTTGATGATCTTACAGGGCTTTTCCAACCTTAATGATTCGGTGTGATTCTGTAATATAGTGATTCTCTTTTAATCCGTTATGGACCAGCCCTTCCACATCCTGAACATCAACTGAAGATAAAGGGAGTTTTGCCCACACCACAGCTGGCAGATTGGATATTCTGTATTTGTGCATGTAAATGCTCACAGTGATCATTTAAATTGACTTTTCGTTTTCAGGTATGTCCTGCAGACACAATTAGCGTTCTCAGGTAGAGGCAGCCTGTACATTAGGCAGGGATGACTTTTTTATTTCTTGTTACTGATAGTTATTCTGCTAATGGACACCTGGACCACGGCTACAGCTCGAGGATACCCACAACACATTGATAAATGAAATTATAGATTGATAATAATAATTATGATTTATTAGTATCTTAGCAGATTAATGATGATCTGATCAACCCTGCTGCTCATATTCCAAGTCACAATAAAAAGAAATACTTAAACATTGCTCCAGATTGATTTTGGACAAGGAAGAACTTAAACGCTGATGATGTTGACAAATACCGATGTACGTGGTAGGACGCCAGATTATTTTATGGGAGTTACTTCAGCGTATTTTAAGTCATACATATAAAATGAGAACCTAGAAGATGAATCCTGTGCAATCAGATTGTATGGGAAATAATTCCACGGCAGGCAAAGAAGTTACAGGAGGTTAAAGTCTTGGCATATGAGAGGCTGGAGAATGAGGGTTTTGTGGATCAGGCTTTTCACCAGTCTTTTCCCGATGTGCCTCTCTCAAGTCTGTACCTTTAGTTTAATAACCATACTGGTAAATACCATGGCAGCTCTGAGCCATTCCTATTTGTCCTCTGAAATAAGAAGGGAATATTTTTTTTCACCCGCTACACCTGCAGCTCCCATTGACAACGGGTCTGACACTTGTGATGTTGGGTGGTGGGACATTGATTTCCCTTCCACCAGGGAAACCGATAGCAAGCACTTAACTGGAGTTTGTACTTAGTAGGACCTGCTGTGGTTAAGGTTGAGATCTGGTTTGTATTTTTAACTCTGTATTTGTTTGACTACACCCTTTCAAAAATAACTTATTTTTGATTTGAAATTATATAACTCTGATTTCAGGTAAAATACATATTTCTCCTGTTTATTAAAAATCTGAGAAAAGCGTTCAAGAAACTGAAACTTCTTAGTTCCTGAGTAGGAAGATGGACCTATGTTTTTCCATATATTTAGCTCAAAAGTCTACAGTTTAAAATTGGGAGATAGCCAGTAGTCATACTAATAAACGTTTGTGGCCAATTTTTAAATATTCAGTGTGAAAACTAGTTATGATCAACGAAAAATCTTTTCTGAACATGAGTATTTGCTAGACCTCTTTTGTCAACTGCAGAGAACATTTTCCCTCTCGGTCTATTACGTATATACACTTCTCTTGTTGGGATTTTTTTGGGGCAGTATTAAGAAAGAGAGAACCCCTCTTTTCCAGACAAGATAGTTTTTTGAGATGATTGCCTCTGCAGATTCATGGGTATGACATCAGCAGACTTTCCAAGTACATGAGCTCACAGTATTCCAGGGAAACGGGGGATCCAGCCCTTCAGTTCTGCGCTATCTGCCATTCATTTACTTTTAACGACTGAATTGAACATTTTCAGGATCATTAAAGCAAACTAAGCCAAGATAATAATATTTTGAAATTAGAAATGAGAAATATGGCAAAAAGATACGTGAAAAAATCGTATGCCCCATAGTGTTGCGGTCTCTCTGGAATTACTTCTGCGGTCTATTATACCCTGCAAAGTCTTAAATCGCATATATGAGTTTCTATCCTGTTTTGTGCCAAGGTAAGGCCGGAATAAAATAAACAATTGTTGTTCTGCCCTCCTTAAGCCTGTGTAATAAAAACACATAAAGCCGAGAAAATAAATAACAACAGCAAACATAAAAATTCCCCCAATCACCTATATGAAATGTGAATATCAAAACCCTATTGAGCTGTATTGAGCTATCTTAATACTAAGCATAGGCAATTTATTTTATTCCTCTCTCTTCATGTTTTTCTGTTAAATAGTTAAAAACCAGGAAAAAATACGCTAATGTAATGTGATTGTTGTGTCATATCGGGGACAATATGAGTTTCCTATAGATTAAACTATTTAGCTAAGTTGATTACCCTTGAATTTATGTTCTAGGTTTCACTAGGCGTCATCACAGTTAAACCGAACAGCATTTTCAACAAGAAAATAATACATGTGAAGTGCAAAAAAATATGTCTTATTAATTTATGACTTTTCTGAGAGAAAAGGAGAATGCCCAACACCTGCATTAGTCTCAGATTCTCAGCTATGTAAATCTAGCTTTAGCAGTAACATAGGTCCCAAATGGAAATCTTCTATTAAAATAATAAGCTGGTTTATTGTTGTTATTTTTAGCGATTATATTGAAGCACGCAAGCAAAAGCTGAAGTGATTCTACAGCAACCAGAACAAGCAAATGCCCACTATAGGTGTTTTCCAGGCCTTGGGAACCGGGGAGATGGCAGATATGGAAGGAAGGGCATTAACTCTTATTTTCCCTTTATCAAAATGAAAGCGGAGCATATCAGACAGAGCTGGAAGTGGTGGCATAAACTCCATAAAGCAGACCGGATTCAGTAGTGCTCTAAGAAGGCGGATCAGTTCAAAATACTCATCATTTCTTTCCTCTTTCCCCAGCTTGATCACTACCCTCCAACAAGTTACAGCCTGCCAACAGCATCTGACACTCAGTTCAACTCCCCAAAGGCACTATTCCTGGGAAAAGTTATAGGTAAGATTTCATTTTATACCTGGTTATTTTATTAGGTATTTTCAGAAAATACTGAAACCCGTAAACCCACGGGACAATGATGTGTGTCGTGTTTGCAGCAGGACACCGCCTGCCCTGTCGTTCTTGCCTAGAAAGTGGTGATATTGGAGTTATTCCTAACGGAAGGGTTATGTTCACCTTGTCACGTAGGCTGCTGTGTGCACAAATAAGTGATTGTCTGCCCAACGCATGGAAAAAACCAGATATGGGTAAAGAGACACTTGTAACATCGTGTTTATGAAGTTTCATTACCCTCTCAGTGTCAAGTGGAGGGAATACGAGGAAATCATTGACACCACTGCTTCAACTGCCTTGTCCTCGCTTTTCGGCCATCCTACTTTGCATCGCTTCATTTTACCACTACTGGCATCTTACATGAATTGCCAAGGTTACTCACTTCGGGAATCTATTATTCCCCTGACATTTACAGCTTTTAAGGAGGGCTTTTTCCCCTTTTCGGAGATAAGGGGGTATTGATGTTATTTCCTCTAAGTGCTTCGTACAGGGATGCGGTTGCTTGAACTGCAGTGAAGGGTTTAATCCAGAAAATTGTAAACTTCCCTCTGTTGAGTGCGGCAGTGATCTGTGCACCCCGTGCGCTGGTTTTTGAAGTGGAAAAGCAGTTGACCACATAGCTAATGTGACTTTTTGAAGAGATGCTTTTCCGTTCGTTTCATTTTTAAAATTCAACGTGTCCGACTTCCGTGAAATAGGAAATGAAAAGCCTTTATAATGGTTGGTTAGCAAGAGAGACACAAACTATTTTCCGGTACTCTCCAAGTCAGTTCCGTAGATAGTACAAAAGAGGATGCGGTCTGATTTTGGGGACTCTCTGGGTGAGCAAAAATATCAGCTGAAGGGTGTTGCAGTGTCCGGCTCCTGTAACGGATATGTTGCCAGGGAGGTTCTGTTTCATTTCATACAGCAGCTCTCTGTAAAAGTTCATGTATCTGAGCAACTACCACGGTATGGCAGTACTGCCTCCCCAGCTCAGCCCTGTAAATAAGCTTAACATTTTTGAATGGTTGTTTGGTTCTAAAAAGCTAAAAAAGGCACTTTCCCAGCCATTCTAATCAGGCAATGCTTTGGAGGAGGCTGAGCAAGGAGTGAGAAAGGGAGAAAAGGGAGATGGGTGTACAACATTTTTTTGAGGCGTTCAAAAAACGTGTGGACGTGGCACTGCGGGACATGGTTTAGTGGGCATGGTGGGGTTGGGGTGATGGTTGGACTTGATGATCTTAAAGGGCTTTTCCAACCTTAGCGATTCTGTGATTCTGTGAACAGAGAAAAGACTGCAGCGTGAGAGAGAAGTAAGAGTGAAGGGAAAGAAAAGGGCAACTCCTAAAACACAGAAGAGAACAATGCACTGTAGGCTGTGGAAAGAAAAAATGGAAGAAACACAAAATGAAAGAGAAAGCAAGAAATACTGTTTACGCTACGCTCGGTTAAAATACCCTGAGTGCAGACAGCGTTCTGCAAGGAGACCACTCCTCATTCCTTTGAATTGCTGAACTGGCAGGTGAACTAGCAACGTAGTCCTGGAACCACATAGATGAAACCGTGACATAGACAGGAGGTTTAGTCTTTGCACCTCTTCTTTCTGAGCAGAATTTTTAAGCAGGTTCATAGCACTACAAAATGAAAGTCCACCCAGCTACCTCCCACATAACCCCATGCCCAAGTGCGGGTTCCTTTGCCGTGTTTAAATAAACATTATAAGCATTCTGAATTTTTTTTAGGCATTCATGGACAATAAAGGGGCTGCAAGAACTGGACCCACAGAGGGTCCGTGATACGACCTTTCATGTCTAGGATACTTGTTTCAATATTGGCAGTGACTGAAAGACATGATAACCATCCATGAGGGCCAAATAAAATCAGTTATCGACCCAGGTCTGTTCCTACAGATCTAAACCCACACCACCTCACGTTTGCCTCACTTGCAGTCATGTATGTGGTTGAAAATAGAGTTTTAAGTATCCTCTGACTGTTTCAGTTGGATCCTACCAAATGAGAAATGAAGCTTGGTAACAAATGAGAAATGAAGCTGGGGAACAGAGCAATATGTCAAAAGCTGGATCATAGGACTCACTGGACTTTTTCAGAATAAAGACTTATAAAAAGAAAAAAAATAGCAGAGGTCAGGGTATATAATTTGATTTTTGTTATGTAATAAGAGAAGTTTTAAATACCCGGGAACTTACAATTGATATTCCTCTCACTCTTTATAAATATGGTAGCCTGACAAAAGCAATTAAAAGCAAGTATTAAATCTAGAAGTTGAAAGGGTAAACATAGTCCTGATAATATCTGTCCCATAAAAACATACGGTACAGTTGAAGATTGGCATCAGGAAGCATAAAGCAATCGCATCTATCACTGATGCCCACCTTCAGCTCCTCTGCTAACTTAAAGACTGGGAACAGGGAAAGGTCTTGGGATACCCTGAAGGAGTGATGTGTGGGTAGGTTATATTTCCGTTTTCCTGTGATACTTGATTTTAAGCCTCAGGCAACCATTTCTGAAGATGCTATTTGTCATCCGTTCTATGTATTTGTTATATATTGTAGGTCCCTGGGATCGAATACTTCATTTTTTAACAGCATGGGATTCTATTAGCAGGTTGGGAATGCGATTCCTTTGCTTCCTCTTCTCTGCTCATGTTACTGTTTTTGCAAAATAGGGTATTTTATTAAGAAAAAGAGCAAACCAGTACTGAAGAAAAAAAAAGAAAAAACACCCTCTATTCTTTCTGCCAAAGAAAAATCAAACTTCTCTGCAGAGACACAGATTTCCTGATGTATAATTGTTGTGCAGCTGACCATGTCTACAGTTGGACTTGATGATCTTAAAGGTCTTTTCCAACCTAAATGATTCTACGATTCTATTGATCAGCTTTACTGTGCCACTCTCAGAGTAACGGTGAGTGAGGGAAGAGCACGGTTAACAGGGTTACATGAGTGCAGCAGTTTGAAGGGCAAAGTAGACGCAGAATCCAGTATCTTCAAAGCTTCTGATTGTCACATCTTACTGGCTAGGCATATTGCAGTGGCCCAGGGGGAGTAGCACCAACAGAATATATAAAGTTAGAGTATGTACCCACCTGCAATTACGTTCTCTAAATGGGCACTATGGGAGTAGCCTCCTGTTTCACTGTCATCAGTTGCATGCGGTTTCTGTTGTTCCCATATTACGCAATTCTTATTTGTCACCAAAAACGAGTGTGAGGCCCTATTTGTAAAGACAGATGGGTTGCCGAAGAGCGCTCTGGAACAACCTTGCTAAGAAACAGATCTTCCACCTGTCTTATTCCCATTTTTATTAGGGTTATTTGCATAGGAGCGGCCACTTCTGCCACAGCTCATCTGCTGCCAGGCGGAAATGACGGCTTGTCCACCTACCACAACACACCACCACTCTGCTCTAGGTGTTACAACAATACCACTGGTTCATCAAATGGCGACGAAATGGCTCCGCGCCTCGTAACCCTTCATAATATTTTCTGTAAAGCAGGAGGGTCACATCAGAAACAAAAAGAAATGATTGAATTGCAGTTGTAATCAGGGAGCATTCCTTCTTCTTCTTTAAGTTGAGGTGTTTTCTGCTTTCCTGAAACCATTTTCAGGAAACGCAAACGTTCACTGGCTTGAAAAACACTGATGTCTAATGATGATTTTAGCCTTCTGGGAAACTGGAGGTGAAGGCATTCAGTATATAATTCTTACACAGACAAATCAGATTATGATTTGAGGTGTGAAATAAAGCTGAAGGCAGCAGTGAATGAAAAATCCTGTCTTATGTGAGCGTGTGTCTCTAGTGCTAGTATCAAAAATAATAGCACTAGAGAAATGCAGGATTTTATAAAAAAGCTAGAAGGGGATTGTTAATGTTTCAAGGAAGTTCTTTAATCTGTTATTTAAACATACTTAGGCTTTGATGGCTGACACAGAGGAGGTAAGAGGGAAAAGCTGGCTGTCTGGGTGACCAGCTCTGAAGAGAAAAAAACAAAAAGTAGACGAGGTGACGGGAAGTGTTGTACGTCACAGTTCAGATTTGAGTCTACATTTTCATTTAGGCTGCAACTTGAGGCTCATTACTGAGGTAGAATAGAGCAGAGGTTTGCTTTTCCGTCGGAGCATAGTGGGTTTGGATAAAATGCTCAGGTTTTTCTTCACGTCCTTTTTGGAGGCCTACACTGATTTCCGTTATGGGAACTTGCTATATAGGGAACTGATGTCATAGTCTGTACTTTATTACAGAAAGTGGAGTATTTCTTTGGGGTTTAAGATGCGTTTATAAAGAATTAGCTACACATAATTAAACATGATTTTGTAAAAGTATCATTCTGGTGAATGGAAATCATTTGAGAGTTTCTTAACAGGATATTTGATTGAGCACAGAAACACCGAGATCAGACAAGAGCTGCTCTTGAGAAAGTGGCAGGGAGGTAAAGGAAATGTGCTCCTTGTCTGTTTTCCATCTCCACCAGCCACTCCAAATCAAAAGATACCATTTCAAAAATACTTAAATATCCACTTGGAAACAATCAACATAATACAAGTCAACTATAACCCATTTACGTCTCTGCCTCACCCCAGTGTTCGTCAGGTACTTCCAGTAAGAGCAGCAAAAAGGGAAACACCTTTCAGGTCTGCCTTCCTTCTTAGAAAAGCAGCTGCCATCACTTTACAACTAAAGAGAGATCCTGGAAATCAACCCCAGGGGCCTTGAGTCTTTTCTCGAAAGGGGGTTTCCTCAAGAAGAAGAGGTAGAAGGTCCATTTCTAGATGTGTTATTTCCCTGGTGTCAATGAAAGGATTTTTTTATTGTTCCCTGGCTGGAGTTTCTCTGTTTCTTTACCGGGGTGTGTGGTGAAAATAAAAACTCCTTGGGAGACATTTCTCTGGACTCATTGTGACATTCACTGCCTTGGACTGAGGGGAGGAAAGACCAGCTTACATCTAGCCAAGTAATTAGTTTCAAGTGTGCAAAGGAGAGAACACAAAAAAACTTCACAAAAAGTAGGAGATAAATGACATCATTGCTTACATGGCTTAGGTAAGGTATCAAAATGGGAACTGTTTTTGTCTTGCATGACATCTCTCCAGAAATAACTACTGAATAATAGGAGGCAAAAATTCAAAATCCTTTGAACTGCCAGCAGAGACAACAGCAATTTTTCTGACAGGTAATCATTCTTTGCTGTAAATAGATGATGAATAATCTAAAAGTATTCTTCTACTACACGTCTTTGACATGCATCTACTACTATCTCATGATCATAATGAGCTTAGCACCTCGTTATATATATTAGCAGCGTGGCAGTCAGGGCTCCACAGCTTGACTTTGCTCTGTGGCTCTCCTTCATGTTGCAGCGTAGACAGACAATCTGAGAGTGGGATAGCATAGCCTACTGTCGCTGATAATGAGCAGAAAATAGCTAGCACGCAGTAAATTCATCCCCTAACTTACTTCAAAGTAACTGCCTGCTACTTAATTTCTGAGCACCAACGTTAACATTCAGTACTGTAATCTCAAGGAAAATGCATGTGTATATTGTCGTATTAGGAGCCCTCCTGCTACAGTAGCAGTTGAATGTTAAAGATGCGCATTCCGCTGCATGAGTCGCACGTGAATTATCACACAAAAATATAACATCTGGACAACTTTCCTTCTCCTCCTCCTCCTGTATAATAGCATCAGCCTGGTTGAAACTCCTCTGGGATTTAATATTGCCTATCTCTCTCACCTCAAATCTGTCTATCTGCCCATATCTCACTCTTTGAAGCGTTTTTGGTAATGGTGGAAATGTTCCACAGCTCTTCTAGTTAAAACAAGAACCAAAGTCAAAGTAAAATATTTTTTCCTGTCAGACCTCTGAGTTTTTGACCTATTTGTTTTCTCTGAGAAATCCTACCTACAAGCCCTATTCAGAAAGGAACATTTCACATCTACAGGCATCCCATCCAAGGGGACACCAAAAAGACTTTGTCTTGCCGGTTCCACCCCAATAACTTCCGTGGCAGAAATCAGGGTAGCCCAAGTGAATTTTATCTTTTGGTTGGGGGTTGGACTAGATGATCTTTAAAGATCCCAAGGCAAACCATTCTGTGATTCTATGATTCTGTGAAGAAGAGAAGCCAAGAACATCCATTAGTGCCATTCGCCTCTCAGCATCCTTGCTGCGTCTTCTTTCCATTTTTCAGAGTATTGTGGGAGCATTGGCCTGCTGGCAGCTCCGGAGAGGCAGAAGGCAGACTCCAGACAAGCTGGACTAAATTAGATGCTATGGTAATCTCAGTAGTTGTGAGTACAGCCAACTCTGCTCTTCCGAAAATTAGCTGGCGTCATCTCCTCCCACTAACATTTCACTCCCACCCTTCAGGTCATTCTTCATCTCTCAGTCTTGTACTTTGTAGCTGGCGGCTGCCCTTTCACTTGTTTATTGCACTATTCTCTATAAAAAAAAAAGGCTTCACCGATTACTAGTCTTCAAATCTTCTGTGGGCATTCAACAGCTCCGGCAGAAGGTCATCTATTTTTTTTCTTCCCCCATGCTTTTCTAGCATGCATACCAGCCTGTAACAGGATGCAAGAGTCTCCTGGTTCCGAAATTATAAAGTTCTCTTCCTTTATGCTTTAAGATGTCTCAGAAAATGGTTTCATATCAATCGTTCTACAGAATCTCACAGAGAAAATAATCCCATTGCTTTACAGTCCTTTCCAAAGTATGCAACTATTGGCTCTGAAAAAAAAAAGAGGTTGTAAAGACATTTAATTTAGTTAGTGCCATTTTGAACAGAGCATTTGCGCAAGTCTTATCTGACATTCAAAACCATGTGATAACAATATTTAGAAGTAATGGAATAAAGTGAAAACTGAAACTTCAGTAATTAGAGTGACCTTTTCCTAATTTCTGTATTTTATTAAGGTGGCATGTCTTAGTTATACAACTTTTCCCTTCCACAGGAAGAGAGGAACTATTTCGCCTGTACTGTGTAATAGCTAGTACTAATTTATTTCAAATGCAACTGCTTTAAAGGGTCAAAAAGGGGAACGGATCATTGGGGACGAGTGGTTGGAAAGCTGCCCTACCAAAAAGGACCTGGGGGTGTTGGTCGACAGCCGGCTGAAGATGAGCCAGCAGTGTGCCCAGGTGGCCAAGAAGGCCAACGGCATCCTGGCCTGGATCAGAAACAGTGTGGGCAGCAGGAGTAGGGAGGGGATCGTGCCCCTGTACTCGGCACTGGTGAGGCCGCACCTCGAATGCTGTGTTCAGTGTTGGGCCCCTCACTCCAAGAAGGACATTGAGGTGCTGGAGCGTGTCCAGAGAAAGGCGACGAAGCTGGTGAGGGGTCTGGAGCACAAGTCTGCTGAGGAGCGGCTGAGGGAGCTGGGGTTGTTCAGTGTGGAGAAGAGGAGGCTGAGGGGAGACCTCATCGCTCTCTACAAGCACCTGAAAGGGGGTTGTGGTGAGGTGGGTGTTGGCCTCTTCTCCCAAGTGACAAGCGACAGGACAAGAGGAAATGGCCTCAAGTTGCACCAGGGGAGGTTCAGGCTGGATATTAGGAAAAATGTCTTCACTGAGAGTGGTGAAGCATTGGAAGAGGCTGCCCAGGGAGGTGGTGGAGTCACCATCCCTGGAGGTGTTCAAGGAACGTGTGGACGTGGCACTGCGGGACATGGTTTAGTGGGCATGGTGGGGTTGGGGTGATGGTTGGACTTGATGATCTTACAGGTCTTTTCCAACCTTAGTGATTCTGTGATTCAAAACAACTCATAGCCTGACAAAAATATTGAAATTAAAACTCTCATCTTTGGTCAGATGAATGATAATCTCTCCAGGAGGTTGTGTGCCTCCAAGTCTGTGGTCCGATTCAGCAAGACTGTCAGACAGGCAAGAGAAGTGGCTTGTGTCCCCTTGTTTTGGATGATCACTGGTATCAAGTCAACTCTCTCCCTCAACAGCTGTCCTCGTTTTCACTCTCGTCAGTAATAATTTGTAATTGCCCATGTCCTCTTCTGATCTGCCCTGGCCACTTACGCCAGAAGCACCAGAGGTTTCCTAGAACCCAGAGAAAGTTTGCTCTGATTGCTGGAGAACCTGGGAAAGGCAAGGGGTGTGAGCATTTCTGGGGTGTGAACTAGATGGGAATTTCATGGTATGTGCTTCTGGGCCTGAAATAATAAACCCCGAAAGGAGAGTAGGACCATTGCCCCTGGCAAAATGCTCCACTAATGCACCTTTGCATGTTGGGGCTCAGAGCTGCCTTAGGTTTGGATGGCGTTCATCCCCTCAGAGATGTCTGGACCTGTCCGTGCGGATAGGTTTTAAGCCGTACAGCTTTGTAGGATTAAATTTATCTCAGTTCAAAGGCTCAACACAAAATCTTTGCACTACTAAACCCTGTTTCAGTCCCCAGGCTTGAGTAGACCTTCTATAGAATGTAAAGTAAGTCTATATTGTGCTGCTGTTGTTTGCACAAGAGAAAGTCACCTGTTCTGCATAAGTATAATGAAGACATAGTAAAGTAAACATATTCCTCGAACAATATTAAGTAATGAATAAATGTGAAGATAAGATAATCTTTTTGTAGGTACTTTACATAGAACTATAAATTTATAGGCTAAATTATTCATGGTGAATAATTTGCTCAACTCCCACTATCATAAAAAAAAAAAGAGAAGGAAATAAATTATAGAAAGATAATTTAACATTTTCCTGTTAAGCCAGACCTTTGACTGTAGGTTACTTTGCATTTCTTTTAAAGGAAGTGCTCTTATTATTTAAATTACAGAACGAAAACCTGACTGATGTCTTATTTTTAAGTGTTTCTGCCCAGCAAATTTTAAAGCTATATATTTATACACACACTCTTTAAATAAGACCTTTCTGATAGGTACAGTAATTTATTCTCCATCTGCATATTTCAGGGAACAGTTAAAACACTTCTCAGTTGCCATGGAGAAGGAACTCATTCAAAAGGTTGCTTGTTTCATTTCCAATGGCTTCAGCTCCGTCCATGCTGTAGATAACAACACGCGTTGTAGTTGCATCAGTGACCTCGCTTAAAACTTGCCGTAGCAATATAGCAATATACCACTCAACATGGACTGGTCGTCCTTGGTTATTTGCATGGTATTAAGGTGCGCTTAGGAGGAAGACCCTGGGAATCAGTCCCCCCAAACACATCACTGCTGCTTGCCGCGTCTCCATCACCAATAACGAGCTAAAAACATACACTTTAGTTATATTTTTGCACCACCTATGGTTTTCACGTGCCATTTCACTTATGGTGAAAGGCATTTCTGATACATTTCAGACACCGTTTCAAGCTGAAACATGGCAGTCGGTCACCAAAGGGGGGAAGGCAGGATCTTACTCCTTGCTGAAGGAAGGAGTTTACTAGCCAGTAAAATACAGGAGGTCTAGTCTAAAGAGTAGACCTTTATATATCTAAGGAAATGAAACAATTTGGTTTAATTATTTTAAAATTCAGATTGTCTTCTGGATCAGAAATTACTAGAATGACTTTTGGAGGGAAAGACGGAAACTGTCTAGATCCCCACAAGTCTTCCATGGGGACATCTACTATAACAATTAAATTTTTTCACCAAAACCCAGGAATGATTTGCATTCATCTGAAAATGCAGGTGTGGTGAAAGAGGAAGGATTCTGTGGTGGAAACTGTCTTTGCTGGGTGCGTTATTTGATGGAGGCTTTGAAAAAATTATCATCTCATCTTTTTTTTTTTTTTTTCCTTAAAATATGGTATCTTTTTAGAATAATACATTTCACAAAAATTTTTGCGGTTTCAAGAATATGACTCGGGATAGTATTGTTTTTAAATAGCTTCCTGAATTAGATTCAGAGGTTTTCTACAGCACAGTCTATATCAGTAACGGCTCCTGGTGTTGCAGTTTGGTTGTTCATTCTGATATTGAATCTGACATATTAGTAGCATTGTCATGCCATTGACCACGACAGTTGCTGATCCTTGACCATGAGAGTTGCTGATCCTTAGAGTTAGATGCCGTAATAAAACTCTGTTTAATCTGCAGTACAGTGGCTAGTTCATAAAGACCTCATTTAAATACAACAGGAATAAAGTCACATCTTTACAACTTTCTTTTTAGAGAAGCCTGTTTCCTCTCCCATAAATGTACACCACTTTCCAGAAATATCTCCTTTATGACTACATGAACTTATAAATCTATCTCAGTGATTCTCAGCTAGTGAAATATCAGGGTTGTACTCCACTTGGAAATGAAGCGGTTGACTAAGGTTACAGTCAACCTCCCACCAAAAGATAATAATTTAATTTTATTCGGTCTGATAGCAAGATAACATATACTGTCACTGTTTTCGTTACTCCTTCCTATTTTCTGCTTTCTTCAGAGCGTCTTCAGAATTTTACCAGTCCTCCCTGCTTTTTTTTTGAGGGATTGTCAGCTGCCTCGTTGTTACATGAAAACCCTTGTTGATCAACAAAATTGTCTGCTTGTCTCTTCTTCCCAAAATTGTTGCAGAATCCAAATTGTGTAAAGGTTTCACCCTAATATATACAGTTCTTCAAAAATGTCCAGGGAGAGAAACGTTTTTGTCATCAAGTGTCAGAAAAATTGAATTGTTTAAAATACTCAAGTTAGAATGAACCCCCTGCCAAACCTTTTCCTTTTAAAATAATTTGAAAAGGATTTCTTGAGTTGTAGATGATGAGACACCTCAGAAATACTGATACTGTGAGACATCTTCAGGGAAAACCACTGTTACAATTACTAGTGTAATTCATCAAGCTGGCATATCACTCTCGGCCAAATTTGAGGTGATTTCAGTTTAGCACCTTGAAAAGATGTACTTTCTTCACTCAGTAAATGCTCACTGAACATAAAAGTAGCATAATTCCCAGCATCCTTTGGCTAATGGCAACTTCTAATTGGTCTCTTGCTTCTACGTTCCCATGGGATTCTTTGCAAGACAGTCAATAACGGGACAAATGAAGACAGGAACGGTCTACTATTTATGCATTAATTAGACCAGGAATTAATTAGAGACTCTCTGTCCATTTTTCATAGGTAACATCCTGCGTATCCCTCTAATTTAAACATAGACAGAAAGATACATTTAATCAGATAGTAGCCAAATTTGACTTCCTGGCATCACAGGATGAGAGTCGGAGATTATAAAGGCCAGGCAAAGGCTAATGAACTCTCTGATAACTGGAAAGAGCTATGGAAAGAGCATATGGAGCATATGGGAAAGAGCAGCTAAAACTGATCTGAGTCTAGAAGAAGTACAGAAGCCTGGTGACTGCAAAAGCTGCAGGAGAAATAAAGGGGCATGAACTTCAAACACAGCCTCTCAAACCATTTTACTTTCTCTTAGGCAAACCCAAACGTTACTTCGTTTTGACCATTTAGTAAGACTACTGTAACAGCTGAGCACTTTCCTTTTCTATTCCCTAATGAAATATAAAAGAAGAAAAATGTCCAAAAGCTTTATAAGCCATAACAAATCTTGGAGCAGCAGTGCAGGATAAAGAACTGGCAACGTTCTCAGAAAGACTGTAATTAATTTTTCTGAGATGAAGTTTATTGCCTCCTTTTCTCTTTATCATTTTTCCCACAAAATCCTTTGAAGAAGCTTCTTGCGAGAGCATAAATGGCTACTAGAAAATGTCAAGTACAAAGTAACCTAAAGCTTGCCAATCTATGTCCTTGTTGTGATATGGGTCTTGTTCTCCCAATTATGAATTAATCCATACCAAAACACAAACCCCAAACACACCATGACACTTCTGTAGCTAACAGTTACTACTGAAGGTAACATAAAGGTGCTGTTATGTAAATATACTTCAGTCTCTGTACTAATCCTTATACACTACATAGTACAGTAATGGTAGTCTGAGCATTTATTTAGATTATTTTCTTTTTTTTTTTTCACTAAAAAAATACAATTTTCCCAGTAGAATGATTTTGTTCTGAGCCAAGAACATTTTTTTCTGCTAGTTCACAGTGATATGTCTTTCCTTCTTCCCAATTCAGCTTAGCCCAGAGGCCCATTTCTGATTCAGCTGTGTGGAATAAAAAAGACCAGATAATGGAGTGGGATACTATATTTTGCTGAAAGTTTCTCAAGTATCTCTAATGTTACTCATTAATGTTAATGCTGCTCTCATGCTTTAAATATGGATAAACAGGACACTAATAAAACTTAATGTAGTGGGATCTGTGATCTGTCAGGCTTAGAAATAATCTGAATTACCCTGACTCACACAAACAGGGTTTATTTTGCGTGACTTCTGCAGTAGACGCGTTAACACACATCCTAAAGAACAGTTCTGGCTTTTGGACAATACATTTTTATAGAACTTTAGGATAGGTAATGACACCAAAAATGTCTTTGTCACAGCGCTCAAGAAGATGCTCTTCACTACTCTCAAATACTGCTGCAACTGTTTAGATTGGATATTAGGAAAAATGTCTTCACTGAGAGAGAGGTGAAGCACTGGAAGAGGCTGCCCAGGGAGGTGGTGGAGTCCCCATCCCTGGAGGTGTTCAAGGAACGTGTGGACGTGGCACTGCGGGACATGGTTTAATGGGCATGGTGGGGTTGGGGTGATGGTTGGACTTGATGATCTTACAGGTCTTTTCCAACCTTAGTGATTCTGTGATTTCTGTGTGATTCTGTGGTGGAGTCACCATCACTGGAGGTGTTCAAAAAACGTGTAGACGTGCACTTCGGGGCATGGTGGTGTTGGGTTGATGGTTGGGATTGATGATCTTATAGGTCTTTTCCAACCTTAATGATCCTGTGATTCTGTGTGAGAGGCGGTGAGGGAACGTTAGCAGTGGAAACGTCAACCCGGGGGAATGCGTGGAGGGGACAGCGGAAAGGAAGGGTGGGGAAGCAGCTCAGCACCAGTGGCTGAGCTGGACGGATACAGCTGGGTACCTGTCCCACGTCACCTTCCCATCATAGCTACCACATCACTGTCGTTCTGTGCCTCTCTGGACACGAACTCCGATCTCAAAGGAAACCTGAAAATCCCCGCTGTCCCATCACAGAAGAAGAAATTGGGGTGGTTCACACAGTGCGCTTCGGCGGAGCTAATGGCACTGGGTAGGACACTTCAATAAGGCTGTCGTGAGCATCAGTAGCAGAGCTGGGCAGCTCTGCTAACCTCGCTTCCCATGCCTGAGCCGGCTCGAGTACCTCTGCTCAGTGCTGCTCTGTGCCGTGCAGTTTATAGTCGTTGCATGACTTAGGTGGCTGACCTGCTTTCCTTTCTAGGTCATTTTTTCTAAATCATTTGTTGTTTGAGCGTTACATTTCAGCTCTTGGATGCGTTTCTAAACAGGAAATTGATGACAGACATTTTTTCCTGTTTTTTAAGAGAGTAGCTCATCCATAATTTCCCATTTTTTTCCAGTTACAATATTATTAACTTGCTCTAATACTGTCCTAGCCTATGCATTCAACAACAAAATGCAGTTACTGCATTCCCCCCACTTGCAGCCCTCCTATAAAAGAAACCATTTTCATGAATCAATAAAGGACAGATTTCATGCCTTGTAACTGCACTTCGCCAGTGGTAAATTTTTTGATTGTTGTTGTTCCTGCTTTATTTTGCGAAACTGGTGTCTAAAAATGCTAGCAGTGATTTTCCTCAAATATTTGTGTTACGAGGAGAATCACATATAAAAGTTAGTGCTTTTTTCATATATCTTCAAGATAGTTGTCCCTCTTCTTCAAATTATTAGCTACAGCCATTCAGCTAAAGGCAAGTGAGGACCCTTGCATTCAGTAAGTGATGCTACTCAGTTATTTTCTCAATTGCATAGATCTATTTTATTCTCTGGTGAAGTCATTCTTTTTCAAGAAATCATTGTTGTCAGTTAAAAAGCTGAATGACAGAGTGTGCAAGGGTCTAAAGTGTTGAAGCGCTAGAAGAGATACTGAAATAAGAATTGCGCTGGCACAGTAACCAGCACATCTGGAGGATGGGTCTAAGTTTTAAAGAATTGCACCTTTTCACCAAGATACTGAGCTCTCTGCAGTCAAGGCGGCTTTTCAGCTTTACCCGAGGGCACACCAGCAGCAAGAGCCGAGGCAGTTCGGGGGCGACATCTCTTCTTCAGCCTCCTCCACTCCGCTCTCGGCCCCACCAGCCCTGGTATGGAAAGGCAGTGGCCTGCAGCACCCTGCACAGACAGACATGGGCATCTCCACCCACAGCAAAGGAACCGACGTGGCCGTTTCACAAGGCACACGGCCCTGCCGAGCGCCAGAATGAGAAGGCAGTATTTTTAAGTGACGTTGTAGCTTTATCTTAGCTGAAGGAAATGGCATTTCACACTGGGATATACTCTCAGCTGCTTCCTTTACCTTGCAAAAGCAGTCTATTCAGCAGCTCTCCGACAAGTGCCTGCAAGCTTGCGGGAGCCCGCAGATTTCTCTCCATTAATGTACAGAGCATATCTTAATTGCTTAAGACTGTTATCTTGACTTTGTAATAGTGTCCCCTCCAGGAACGAAGGAATGCCTGGCTGACAGCTAAGCTTGCATCACCTCTGGTACCTGGGCATTGCTTGTAGCATGCCAAGTCCTTTCTTGCTGAGGAATGCGCTGAAACCAGCGCATTAATTTTATGAAAGACTTTTTTGCTGGAATGAGGGTGATATGCTGCACCCTGTCCTCATACAGGAAAATAGATATTTTCATTCTCTGTAAAAGGGAAATGTTAGAGATGCATTGCATTTCCACTTTATTCTAAGGTGGGGGGGGGGGGGGCGGCGCAGACAGGGAGAGGGGGACGCGGAGGAAGAGTGGGACATGATGAGCTCAACAGACCACCGGTTTGTGTTCAGACCTGGATCTGTCCTTTCTTGTTTCCCCCACCAGGAATTAGCTAGTAAGATGTTCATCACAGGGTTCAGACACTATCCTCTAGTCCCAGTGTGATTCCTTTACTTGCTTACACCGCTGTTTCTTGCACTGGTTTTGTGCCTTTTCCATGGTATGCATGGCACTTACGCACCAAACCCATTTCTATAACTTCCGAGCTGGCTGTTTCCAGTCCTTCTTCAAGGCTCGCTTATGGCTGTTAGATTGTTTTTTTCTTAAAATTTCCTGTTTACATAATTGTCGTAATAATGCATCCAGTCCAAATAAAAGCCAAATCAAACATAAGCCAAATCATAATATAGTGGAGACAGGTACAAAATCTTGTGCATGCAAGTTCCCTTGCATTTGCCTCCCAGTCCCCAGCCTGCCCGCCTTTCAGCTTCGCCACAGCTCCTTGTGAAGGCAGCAGCTTTAGGACTCCTCTTACCCTAAAAACTGCTGCGTTTCAATAATGCTGCAATGACTTCAGCTTGCTCCAAAGTAAAAGCAATTCGGGGAGCCTTCCTCATACACACGCTTGCTCTAGGCATCTTGCCTAGCCCATATCTTTTTTTCCTCCCACCTTCATCCTCTGACTCCCTTTTACCACCCTCCCTGCTTCCCTCTGGCTCCAACTCACATAAACATTTGCAGCAGGCGGCTTTTATCTCGGCTATATTCAGGTCAGGCTCCATCCTGTTCCTGCTGCTGGATTCAGAGCACTGTCTCTCTGCTGCCCTGGATCCAGCTCCTTCTCGCCTCCGTTCGCCCACATTTCAGCGCCCAGCAGACTCACAGCTGCCATGATTCCGGGCACCCGAAGCTGCGGTGTGGTCCGTAAAGCGTGGCAGAGCTCTGCAAGTCAGCTTCCTCTAGGCTCTTAGCACAAGCAAATTGCACGCCCTTCCTCCTTTCTTCCAGAGCTCACGTGGCAATTGTTAGAAATGTCTATATTTTGAAAAATAAGTAGAAATTATTATCGACTGCTTAGACAATTCCCTTTCCATGAGAATAAAAGACCTTAATTCTGAATATCAAGTTCTTGTCGTGAATATCAAGTTCTTGTGAAGTTGGGTAAGTGCCTCTGGAGGGGGAGAAAAAGGGAAAGAGCCGAAGGGACTGAGGCACAGAGTGGAAGAAGCCGTGAGAAACACAGATATGGGGCACAAAATGGTGGTGACAAAGCAACGGCATCGATAAGCAAGAAAGCTGGCTGATACCAGGTGCCTGAGGCTCAGACAGGGATGTCCTGCTCCTGGGGTGCCAGACTGGTGCAACATGCAGGTTGGGGAACCGCACTTGATCAGCTGCCCGTGGAAGGGACCACTTTTTCTTGTTTCTTTGCATTGTTTTTACTGCCTGACCACGAGGCAAAGAAATGGGCAAATATATCTTTAGCTCACCTATCTGCTCCTTCTTAATTACTGTGGATTGGCTTCCGCTCGCTGACAAACTCGGATCTGCTGTCAAAACACACAGCAACTCTCCCAGCTGAGCATGTGACGATTTGGCTTCATCCCGTGCTGTTTTCACAGATCTCAAACTGAGGGCATCACGTTTTGTGCCGGCACGTTTCCATCCTCTTGGACCCCTAGTCACAGGATTTCAGTGTCACGGACAAAGCTGGCGACAGGTCGCTCTCCCCCTCCAAACACAAGGGAAAGCTGATGAACAGGATGGTGTCATCGGTGCTACCCTTACGGGGACCTTTTTAGTTTGAGCAGCAGAGAGCAAGTCCCCTGCTCTAACCAACATCCTCGCTTCTTTGCTATTTAACTGGGTTACAAACATATCAACCAGCCTTTTAAAGCAAATGTGCCAACTTGCCATAGATTTTTTAAGACAAAGAACAGGGTCCTCCCACAATTTAAGCTCCTGCAATCTCAATCTAGCCTTCACATCTATTCTCTACACTGCTGCCTGAATCTGATTTCTCCTGTTAGTAATGAACTGGAGGCAGGGAGGAAAGAAATGAAAAAATACTCATTTAAAATTTTTCTAGTTTTCAGATGGACTCATCCACAAAAAAATCCCAAGTATACATATTTTTTTTAAAAAATGCATATTGGGATTTTCTTGTGCCAATATTCAGCTCCTCTTGCGAGTTTGGGGCTGAGCATGCTCAAATACAGCCTTTTATAAGTAGCCACAAAAATAGTTCCTGCAGATGTGTATGTATCAGCTTGGCAGCTGCTAAAAAAGATGTATTGCTTTTACAGGTCACCTATCACTGTTCCTTTTTTCCCAACTCTTCTCCTGACTTGCGTCCACCCAGCAGTAACTCAAAGCAGGTTGCTTGTCATACAGAAATCTTGGCCAACTCGCCACTGCGCCTGTGAAATGAAACTCTGCTTTGCACAGACCGCAAACTGGGAACGTGTTGTGGCTACATTAGCAGATGCGCAGATAAACGTTATGCCCAGTAAATTCAGCATATCCAGAATATTTCAGCCTCACTGTACATCTGCCGATGTGTCAGACTACGTGTTCTCTGTGCATTTCAATGCTGTCAGACATGCGAGCGTCGCAAAGCTCACTGTTATATTGGAACTGCCAGCAATATTTAAAGTGTTTCTTTTTCCCAGCTGCAGGGGGGAAGTACGGGTGGAAAGAGAAGTGCAGATTTTTAGGGCCAAAGAATCTTTAATGGTTTTTTCTTTCCTCAACTTAAATCAAACTGCTTCCATCAGTAAGTAAAAGGCCGTGTATCAAGGGACGGAGGAAACATATCGTGTTTTAGAGGATTTAGTACTTCAGTAAATTTCAACATAGAGATCGTGATGAACAACACTAAGATTTCCTAGCACAGCAATTCTCACATATACATATGTTCTCGGAGTACGTGAGGCTTTTCAAATAATGCAAGTTTTCCAGATTTCTGTGAAGAACTCTTCCGGTGTGAATCAGGTGTCTTGACAACAACTGTCTTCTCCTCCCCACCTCCGTCCTCCAATCCACATCACGCAGAGGCCTGAACCAACCATCTGATGCTTAAAATCTCAAAGAAAAGCGTTTGTTCTAAGTGCCTGAACATTGTGATGGGAAAAGGGCTGAAAACAGCGGTGTTACTTCCATAAAACCCCAGACGAAAAAAAAAATAACAGCAAAAAAAAAAATAGAGGGGAAGTGGTAGACGTAACAACAGAATAAAAGATACAACTGATGATAATACTTGGAATAAAACAGGAAAGACGGAAACAACTGAACTGTGAATAAAGAGGATGTGGAAGAACAGTGGTGAGTAAGGAGGATGGGGAGAAAACACTGAATGGGAAACCATAATAGATGGTCACCTGTATCGCATAATCAGCATCAAGTATTTGAACAGAAAGGTCTTGAGATGAGACGTGGTGCCAAACACGTGGTAAAACACCATAAGCTTTACTCCAAATAAGCCATCAAATTCTACTTAAAATCTGCATTTCTTAAGCTGACTTAGCAAAACCCTGTGCACATTTTATGGAGAGTGTTTTTCTTTAATTCCTCAGGTCTTGGCGTTCTTTCTTCTAATATTAATTCTCTGGTGTCCTTCTCTTACTCATACTGCAGATGATTCAGCAACTTAGGACAGCAAAGATTTGGCATCTCCGCTCTAATAGTTTCACATATGTGTATTCTGTGACTAAAACTTACTTAACACATTAATCTTAAAGTCTGCTAGAGGTTGACTTTCACATGGTTCTTTTTATACATTTTTATACAGACATAGATAAGCTAAATTAAAAAAATCAAAGACAATGATACCAAGCAGACTGTAGAAGGAAACAGATTTCCTCCTAGAATGTATGCATGCAGCAGCATGCTAAAGACTGCAGCTTCTTTATCAATTCAAATACTATTTCTCATCTTCCAGTGAAATCTTATCTGAATATTCTTCCGTTCTGGAAATTTTACAGTTCATGCATTTCTGTATATATTAATTAAATATTTAATTTTCTAGTTTGGTCTGTGATTTGGATGTAATGTTTTGCCAGCTTATTCAATATTACCCTTTTGATTGGCAAGAATAAATTCATTCCTTCAAGAAGAGAATCATGTCTTAAATATTCATTTTTTAAAAATAAAATCTTATTTTAATTGTCTAATTTATTTCTTTTGGGCATCTCACCATAATTAATCCTTTATCCTTTTTACCCTTGGTGCATTGTTTTGGAAATTGAAAGGGCATGCATCCAAGAAAAAAATAAAATCTCAAATCAGCAGGAAATAAATCTCTTTGTGACATGGAGCTGTGGCATGTCTGTTCTTGTCAAGCGACTTCAGGCGCTCCAAATGAAGTGAAGTACCCAATTATTATTAGATTATGCTCAGTCTTCATACTGTGGTGTACCAACAAGAGGCGTTTCTGGTCCGTGAATTTTATCTGGGCAGTCGGGAAGTGGTTGGAAAAATGTTTATCCTTCCAGGGGTGTCATTTTATGACCTCCTCCATTGCTTCTGCTATTGGACAACACTTTCATTTTTTTCCTCATCTGCTACATGACTTTTTTTTGTGAAATACCCATAGTGAAAGCTTCTTGTATTTGCACAAAACCATGCGTTGCTGTAGGACAGCTGACTGCAGGCCTGGTTTTGAGTCCTGGCAAATGCTGCTCTTGTGTTACGCTCTGAGACATTGTGGCGCTGCTATTTTGCAGTGGTTCACTGCCCAGTCAGCATCTGACATAAAATTAGAGACCGTTTCCCAGTTCTATGCCCCCTACAAGTTCATCTAATGCGGTTCACTTCACAGAATCACAGAATCACAGAATCACTAAGGTTGGAAAAGACCTGTAAGATCAAGTCCAACCATCATCCCAACCCCACCATGCCCACTAAACCATGTCCCAAAGTGCCACGTCCACACGTTCCTTGAACACCTCCAGTGACGGTGACTCCACCACCTCCCTGGGCAGCCTCTTCCAATGCTTCACTGCTCTCTCAGTAAAGACATTTTTCCTAATATCCAGTCTAAACCTCCCCTGGTGCAACTTAAGGGCGTTTCCTCTTGTCCTGTCACTTCTCACTTGGGAGAAGAGACCAACACCCACCTCCCCACAACCCCCTTTCAGGCAGTTGTAGAGAGCAATGAGGTCTCCCCTCAGCCTCCTCTTCTCCAGACTGAACAACCCCAGCTCCCTCAGCCGCTCCTCAGCAGACTTGTGCTCCAGACCCCTCACCAGCTTCGTCGCCCTTCTCTGGACTTCTCCACTTCCCTGCCGTACGACTGGGGCATGTCCCATGCAACAGTCTAATCCAAACCTCCCTGGCCTTACAGCCTTGTTTTGCACCGGCAAAGCCTTTTCGTCAGGCTGTCTGGGGGCTTTTTAAGGCTTGTTGAAATATCCATGTGATCAGCCAGCCTCTGCCCTGGTAAACTTGTTACAGAGGTGGCATGTGTTCAAGAGGATGGAGCCAGACAGCGCTTGAGACTGTCCTGGCAGGATTTGAAGGCAGTTGTGCAGTGCATTTGTATTGTCAGCTGGAAGCATGTCGTGGAAAATTAACGAGGGATTTGAGATCCAGAGTTTCAGATATGGTTTAAAATGGCATCATGCCACCTGTCTTTGCATGACTGCAAAACCTGCAGTAGTATCAAGACGATGGCAGCGATAGCCTTCTGACCAACCAAAGAAACACACGGCCCGTTTGGTCTGAGCTGCGGAGGCACCGCGGCAGCTTCGTAAGCCTCCTGCCAGTCCAAATATGTTCCATGTTGTCCGTGTCTTGGAGATAAATTTTACGTAAAGAGGATAAGAAAGAGTTCTTTTTAATGAGTTTTTTGAGATTGTAAAACTCAGTAATGTTTTAAATTTCTTATCAGGAGGAACATTTATTTTCTGTTCTTTTCAACATCCAGAGGCAGAGATCCCTTGAGTTCAGTTGTTCTGGTGCAAGACAGCAAAAGCATAAAGCAAACTTCTGTCTTACTGCCAAATGTCTGTCTCTTTAAGAGCTATACATACACATTATAGATACTTTTTTGTTGGCTCTTTTATTTTCTTTTCATAGAGAGAACCTGGCTTACATAGTACCATGGGGAAATGTCAGGCTTGAAACGGTTCTCGGTTTACAAGAGCAAACCGCATACTGGAGAGACTGGTGACCCAGACCGATGGACTTTGCAATAAGGATGTGGATTTCTGAATCTATTTAACAAAATTCTTGATTTCATTCTTTAAGGCTATATAACAATAGTTCTTACGTCTGTGCTCTACTTCGTGTTGAGATAATGTTCAGTGATTTCACCCCAATGCAAAATGCTCTCATGATGATCCCAGGCTAACCATGTCTGAACATGCTGCAAATCGCAATCCTTGCTCCAGTCAGGATTGTTTTTGTCCTTGTATTTTGTTTCCCTTCAAATTTGGTCCCTAAATATCAGGCTGATACGCTGTCAAAATCGAGTTGACTTGGTATCAAAACCACAGGAGTTTCAGTTTTACCATTTCCTTTTTTCTTCCCTTTTAATACCTGGCCCTGTGTTGGCTCACAACTGAGCCAAAGAGCATTACAATTCGACTGGAACCTTTACAGTCATTTTCAAAGTCCAGCTCAAGGGAAATAATGAAAATACTTGACAATGCTGATGTTACGGAATAGCCGGTGCGTGGAAGGATTGCGCTTGTTTTGTTCCTGGCTGTCAAGTTGCGATGCTAGCAATTTTGACGAGCTAAAAACAAATTGCGTCTTGTTTCAGAGACACATGAGTATTATTCCAACAGGAGCTTTCTGTCTTGCAATGATCACAACGCTGCTGCAAAGCTCACCTGAATTCTTTTATAATCAATTTAAAATCCATCTAGGCAGTAAATAAATTATGTTGGATGGGAAGAGTAGGTAGATAATATCATGGTATTTTAAAAAAATTTTAAAAACCCCAAACAATTCAGTGAGGAACAGCAGAGTTCAGAAGTGAACCTAGCTAATGGCCAATAGACTTTGGTGACGGTGACTTTCTAAAGGAAGAGTGCTGAAGTGCCTTCAGGTCATGGCTCTGGACAGTTTTAAATATTAAAATCCTTTTTAAACGGAGCAGCAAAGCTGTGCTGTAAGTTGCTTGAGCAGCGTTGACCTTTGCAAACAGGCTCCACTCCTTGGATCGATAATTAGGCATGGCTTTCCATCAGGAGGGATGAACTCCTCAAGACTCAGCATTCTGCTGCTGTGCTCGAAATGCCAGGGAGCAAGAGATTTACCTCGGATGCACTGCTACAGCACAGAGGCAAAGAATAGCAAAAAAATGTGTTAGAGGGGTGTACTGATTTATTTTAGCTCATGAAAGTTGTTGTCAGGCAAAGAAAACTAGGAAGTGTGTGTTTATAATGAGTATTGCATGAGTCTGTTTCCTAGAACAGATAATGGCTGCTGTTTTCCTTTTATCTCTTGGAAAATCTGTTCTCTGACATAATAGTAACCCGTAAGAGGGAAACACATAGTGCTTGTGAAGGTAAAATCACACTGATTGATTGTCTTAAATTCAGTGATTTGCAGAACAGCAACTGGAGGAGGTGCTGCAGGGAGAGAACAAGTAGCTTCCTAGCAGGCGACGACAAGCTGACTTTCCGTTCTTACAGCAGACTTCTAGGAGTTCATTTTGGGGAGTAATTATTGCCATTTGGATCATCATATCTCAGTAATTAAGATGTGAATTTCCTTCTCAATTTGATCTGTCTTTGGTATTTGCAGTGTGCTGTCAATGACTACTGACAGTATTGTTAGCTCGGTAAAATACGCCCTAACCCTCATGAAATATTCGTTGTCTTTGCTTATATTAATAAGTGTTATTTTCAATTATAGCTGATTAGATGACAAATAACACATTGGCTTTCAGCCATGACAGTAATTCAGTTTTAGAATCCTGATAAGTGCATGAAAAGCTCAAACCAAGGTCTCTTGTATATATTGAAGGCAAGTTGGAGCTGTACTCTAAAGGTTACTGGTCTAGCAACGAGCCAGAAAATTTAAAAGCCATACAATAAACTCATGGTAATCTGTAATCAGTTTACTTTGTTTATAAAGGAACAAGTTATTTTTGACATTTAGGTGGTGCCAGGAGATTTTGCTAGCCAGGGAAATCATCTTTCTTTCCTAAATTGAAGTGTAAACTCTGGAAGAGCTATGCAAGTACACAGTTCGCTCCTTACAACCACTGACCGTGTATTCAGAAGGGCATTGGCCGAAGGTGGCATCAAAGTAAAACGTGTAAAACCTGATTTTAGGGTTTCAATTCATAATCTTCGCGGCCAAGAATTAAGTCTTGTGGCAGTCTGCTTTTGGGGGAGACTAAGAATAATTTTGCTCCCGAAGTACGCGAAAGCTTGAGCAGCTGCCCTAGGGCTGCACTTGTTTTGGAGAGTGACCTTCTCCAAAGGCTGTGTGCAACACAGGTGTCACCAGGTGTGACCACCAGGCTGGCAGTCCCCCTAAAACGAGAGGAAGAATTGAAATTTTAGCAGGAATAACTGTGTGGAATGAATGCCCTGAGATCTGCAAGGTGAAATACATACAAAAGCTCCTTTTGCTGGCACTAAGCACCTCTTTTCTGAAGGACAAGGCGGTCAACGTCCTACAGGTATGGCCTTGTCATTGAATAACGCAATAGCTTTTATGCTTGTAGTGTTCACTTTCATATAGTCATACCTTCTAACATACAGAAGGAGCGCAGGTGTGTCAACAAGAGTGATACAAACTCTTTCTACAATTATTCCATAACTATTTGCATTTCCTTGAGAGAGAACAGAGCAACCTTCCGTTTCCAGTTGCCGTGAAGGAATGAAAGCATGCTCCACTCCCTCTCGCAGTCATAGCAACACACTGATTTATCACGGCCTCTGGGCCTTCTGTGCAGACCTTCTGGTGGTGGCTGTCATCAGAGTGAGGTGCCTGTTTTCCACACCTTTTCCTCATGGCAAAGTACCTCCGGATATATTTAGCCTCAAAATTCAGCTAAGAAGTTAGGAAATGCCTTTCACCTCATTTTAGAAATGGAAAACTGAGGCCAAAAGCAACTTGGGCCAAGCGCAGAGAGTTGTAGGTAGGTTTCCCAAACTAAAGAGCCAATACCACAGTCATTATGCCAACCTTCTTGTCCAGGTGTTTACTCTTGAAACAGGAAAACGAGACTAGTACTTTTTCCCTGTTTGCTGAAATTTAAGTTACAATTCCTTCAGGGACTGACATACTCGAATATATGAGATGTATCTTACTTGTTGATAACTAGCTTAACCCCTAAAATTTCGAGCCAGGTTTCAGAGTAGGCTTGGAGAGATGGTAACATGCATCTGCTTCCATAGTTCATTGATGATGTTCTTTGAAGATCTGAAACAAAGCAATGGAAACCCTCCAGTTAAAATGTTTTAGCTAAATCACCATCCCACTATATATTTATTTAAAATTCCTACATGTTGTACGTCAGAAATTTTTTTCATAGTTTTTTCTCTGCTGTCAGGTACATCTAATTCACTACTAAAACTGTTCTCAGTATGCCAAGAGCGACATCGTTTGGCCATGTGTATCAGTATTCTCACACACATTCACCCACAAAATTAGCCTTCAGTCTACAGTTCTTGCTTTTGGAACAAGCATGTGCAGGGAAAAAAATACCAGAATCAGTGACAATTTGCTGAAAATTTCCGTAGGAGCTTAGATAGCCATTTCCCAGATGGCTTCCAAAAGGAACCTCCCTGAAGTTGAGTTTATTATTTAGGATCGGCTCTCCTAACATCAACTCAATTGCCTTATTAAGATTGTATTTGCTAAGAGGATTTACTGCTGAACCAATACCAGTGCTTAAAACGATTGATGAGTTTTCTTTTTTCATGTATGGAATAATTTCTGGAAGCATATGCCACATGTGATGCAAGAAGATACTTTCCTTAAAGGAAGTCTTCCAATGTCTTTTGTGTCACTTTTCCCCATCCCCAGACACTCTCCCCACATAGTAAAAAGGAATATTGTGTTACTCAATTACCACGTGGCTCTAGAGTAAAACTGATTAATTGTCCATGGGGCTGCAGGTGTCAGAAAATACGCTTGCCAGTGTGCCCAGGTGGCCAAGAAGGCCAACGGCATCCTGGCCTGGATCAGAAACAGTGTGGGCAGCAGGAGTAGGGAGGGGATCGTGCCCCTGTACTCGGCGCTGGTGAGGCCGCACCTCGAATGCTGTGTTCAGTTTTGGGCCCCTCACTCCAAGAGGGACATTGAGGTGCTGGAGCGTGTCCAGAGAAGGGTGACGAAGCTGGTGAGGGGTCTGGAGCACAAGTCTGATGAGGAGCAGCTGAGGGAGCTGGGGTTGTTCAGTCTGGAGAAGAGGAGGCTGAGGGGAGACCTCATCGCTCTCTACAACTACCTGAAAGGGGGTTGTGGTGAGGTGGGTGTTGGTCTCTTCTCCCAAGTGACAAGCGACAGGACAAGAGGAAATGGCCTCAAGTTGCACCAGGGGAGGTTTAGGCTGGATATTAGGAAAAATGTCTTTCCTGAGAGAGTGGTGAAGCATTGGAAGAGGCTGCCCAGGGAGGTGGTGGAGTCACCATCGCTGGAGGTGTTCGAGGAACATGTGGACGTGGCACTTTGGGACATGGTTTAGTGGGCATGGTGGGGTTGGGGTGATGGTTGGACTTGATGATCTTACAGGTCTTTTCCAACCTTAATGATTCTGTGTTTCTGTAAAGCACAGGAGCACAAGAACACCCCAGCTGCGTGATTGCCCTTTGGGAGAACTTCACCCAGGTTGCGATAAACTTTGAATAAGCCTTGTTATACTACTGGAAAGGACTTCTTGCCATCAGATAGCACCGTAGTAAATATGGTAAAGGCATTTAACTCTATTAAATATCCTGAGATTGCTCCTAATTGCTCAGCCAAGGGCTGGCTGAGACTTTCAATTCAGCATCCCGTGCTATAACTTAGTGTTTTACCTTAATGAGCTGAGGTGAAGCATCACTGGCTCTTCTCATTCAGTGGAGTGAGAGATGATGTTTCTGTCTTTTTCTTTTCCACAGTAGAGAATGGCTTAGGCTTACGTCTCAACTATGGTATTACTATGTGAACACAAAGTAATCTAGCTTATTCTGTAGCTTTTCTGTTGTCAATTTTAACAGATCTTATTTTTTCCAAATGTCTGTACTCATAGCAGCAAAAAATAATGGCAATACTCTTGGAATTTCAGTCAGTGGTTTTATCTTGCTAAATAATAGCCAGTTTGCCAGGTGAATATTAATCCCCGTTTACAGGTGACTAGTTCCAGTGGCTTGTCTTGCTACAAACTAATTGCTCATTTGGCAGTTGAAAAAAGCAGTTCCAGCTCCAGTAGACAGATGGCACTGACTCTGTTTGGTACGGGACGGAGCCGGACGGAGCAATCTGGAGCTGTCTTCGGTCGTGCAGCCTCACAAGTGAAGCCAACGGGGCCTTTGCCCTTCGGCATCAGTTGAACTTGTGTTCAGGTTCTCTCTGTCTAAAAGGGTGTCTTTGAAGAGCTTTTTTTTTTTTTTTTTGAGGGGGGGCGGGTGTATTACTTCAAGCAGTTCCTCTGCAGATGGCTTTCAATCATGTTTTCATAAATAGGTGGGGGATCTCACCTCATGCATGACACGTGGAAGAGTAGAAAATTTGCACACATTTTCTTCAATTCCAGCCAAGTAAGTAATAGAGTTTGGTGTAATGAGCTAGCTATGGATGTTCCAGTAGCGTGAAAGAGGTACCAAAAATAATACTGAAAGCAAGGCCGTATTGCTCACATTCAAATACTTAATGGAAGAGCTGAACGTGCTTCTGGAACTGAAACACAACATCAGGTGATGACAGGGTACTCATCATTTAATAATGACAGGAGCATTTAGTGAAATGAGTAAGCACTTGGGTGAGTCCTAAAAATAATTCCACTCCCTTCAATTAGAGCAGCCATCAGTTTAAATATAGGTTTCAGAGGGAGTGAGAGGGAACCTAGCTAGGTAGCGTCACAAAACTCTAATGCTTGTGCTGGAGCACAGCTTGTCAGAACCATGCAAATTGGAGCAAGAAGCATAAAATAACACAACATAATCCTGGGCCTGGACCTTGTAAAATAATTTGTTCATTCACTTCAGTAGAATCACGCTTAACACCTTAAAAAAATAGAAAAGTGCTGATTAAAGCAGAAGTTCCCCCTCCAAACTGTGCTCTGCAGGATGGATTTTTTTAAGAGAGTGGTTTACGGACAGAGCAAATCCCATTCCTTTTTTCCGTGTAAGGTGAATGCGCTCTCTGTGGATTGCGTATCTGTCCAGATTTCCCTGTAGTTATTATTCACAGGGTCTTTCAGATCACAAAATGGTGATATGCAGGACCTTCCATCAGCCTGAACGGTGACAGAGAATGACTACTGTAGCACATGCGATTAGTACTTAATCGCCATCTCAGACTGCAACTTCACTCTGCTGGGAAGAAATAATTGCAATTATAGCCAGAAGATGGGTTCTTAATCTTGTCTATATTCTTCAGCCTCTCACCCCTCTTGAGCAGAAATAAGAGCTAAATGCAAGTTCTGCCTTCTCCGTCGGCTATACTGAATAGAAAGCATCCATCGCTTGTAGCTGTAGTATTTATGACGTTAGAAGACATTATTCATTTATTACATTGGAGGGCGTTCAGTATCGGAGAGTAATCAAGAGTTCTTGTATAGTCACTCATTTTTGTCCCCAATACCATATACCTTGCCATAACTATAACATAAGATCTCCATACGTGTAACTTCCATTCACTTACTCGGGAAGCAAACGTTACAGTAGTTCCTCCATTTGAAGAGTTCTCTTCCTCTTCAGATCTTTCCCTAATTTATAAATCTCATGAGAGAGAGGGAAGGTTGAGAGTAGAAACTTGTGTTTCATTTCAGTAGCAGATCCAGAGCTCTCATGGCAAGAAAGGACTGTTAAGTTGTTTAGTCTAACCTTTACATCATTTTTCATTTATTTGTTACTTATCGAATTCTACAAAGTTTCTTCCACTGCTTTTAGGAAAAGTGCTATCAGGCTAATTATTCAATAGTTAATCATCTCATTTTGTAACATCATTTTTCTTTAACAATTTTCAACTTTTTTCAAAGGACCTAAGGACTCTTTCAGTCTTCTGTAACTTCTCCAGTGCTTAAAGGACTATCGAACACCATAGGGACAGTAATCTCTTCGATTTACACCCAGGAGTTTCAGTTTACACCAGGAGTTTCAATTTACCCAGGAGTTCTTAGAGAACACGAACGTAGAGATCCAAATAAGCATGTAAGGTTTAGATTTTATTTGGCATTTTTTTTTCTGATTAAAAGGAACTGTCACGTCCTCATGATACAAGCATAAAGTCTTAAAAGTGCCGAACGTTGCTCTTTGAGGTATAAGCTGTTCTTAAACATCCACTTCCATCGACGGCTTTCTTCCTGTCTCTCCTCCCTCTCGCTACTGGTCGTTATTTGCCTTGGCTTTGGCCAGTTAGGCTTGTTGAAGCACATACGAACGTAATCAGGTTATGATTGTTGGTCCCTAGGCAACCACCATCTTCCAGTCCAGTGATTAAGTCATCTTTATCCATCATAATGAGGTCCAGACTAATTACCTTATGGTGTAATCAGTAAAATTTTTAGGGAAAAAAATGATTTTTTTTTTTATTTTCAATAATCTGATGATGCTTTACTACTGGCTGCATGGGATCCCAGCGCCAGCATCTCAAATTGAAGTCTCTAGGAAACAAGAACGAGGGGATTTTTTTCCACACACACACAGCAGACATGCCTGTCATCCCCCTTTCACGGGCTTTATTAGCACACATTTTGGGACGCCTACATTTAAGATCATGCTGGTTTGAGTTATTCACCAACAGAAATCCACCTGTGATGTGCTCCTTCCCTACGGCCTATCCCAAGCTGTCCTCAGCATCCTGGAGCCAGAAATCAACATTCCCGTCAAGCAAATTATCTCTCAAGAATGTAATTAGAAGTGAGAATTTTCCATTCCCTTTGTTTATAGCTCCGATTCAGAGCTCATGAATACAGGCAATTAAAAATTTATTCTGGCAGGGTCTTTTTCTACTGAATTATTATTTTATACTTCCAAGAGGTGGAATAAATACCCTGCAGAGAGCTCTGTTCCTCTGCAGCTAAACTGCTTCCAGTACTTGGGCCAACTCATTTCAGTGTAGTCCGAGTATCCCTAAATTGCGGATTGCCGTGCTGGGGGGCCTCGCAGCTCTCTCGCAAACTCTGAGCGCCTTCGCTACTGACGGTTGAACTGCTGCTTGCACAAACTGCATATTGTCGCTGCTAGAATGGTTACAACCAACCATTCGCCAGTTAGAGATTCCTCGTTTACTAATTATTTTTTCATTGTAAGAACGAGTAGGTTCATGCATTACTCATGGGGGCTGAGGAAGCTCCCTGTCAGTTTTCTGTGTCAAATACTCAAGCGGACGAGGACGCGGTGTGCCTGTGCGGAACAGGACCCAGTTTTATTATTTTTCAAAGCTGACTTGGTTCAGACTGACCAAAGATAATAGATCTCAGTAAAATTACGATGGCAACCGGTTTACAGGTCTCACATTGCAGCCGCCTCGGAAATACATAGATTGTATGTACTGTCGGTGTCTGTTTTGCTCAATGAAGTCCTCCATTTTACAGTCTCGTTTAATAAATCCAAATAGGAAAAAGCCCTTCAGTCAAGTGTTTAGTGCTGCTGCTATTTTCTCTTAGAAAAGATCAGCCACGCTGAGTTTCTAGTCAAGAGGTGAACGTCACAGAATTTTAAATACATGATCATTTTATGGCGATGGAGTGAGGAAAGCACCTGCTGGTGCATGCGCTGGTCTAAATTCAATGCTATGGCAAATATTCTTCAAGATAGGGCCTTACTGATACAGCACGAATAGCAGGGAGAGGAACAGATCAAATTGAAGGGGGAACTTTTACAAAAGTGCAAACACCTGCAGTACCAAAAAAATGTTTAATTCATGCTTTAAACTGCGTTTCCAATGAGCGGTCTCCTTTAAACACAAAAAAGATAGAACAAAAAAAACCCCCTAAGAATATGTAAGCGGGACTGTGAGAACTCCAGTACTGCTTCTCTGAAAATACGGAGAGGAGAAACTACGGCTTTTCTTCTGGAATATATCTAAAAAAAAAAATTCTGTCTAAGCTGTGGCAGAGATGGTGACCGTGACCATTTCTCTAGCGGGAATAGTTGAGTGATTCAGCAGTGACTTTGTGAAAGTTTTGCCGTTCTGGACGATATCGAAACCTCCAGGATGGGGACAGGCTACTGAAATTGTGAGTTGAATTGATGCGGCTCAATGTGATAGCACGCTAGCTGAATAAAGATCATAGGTGCGGCCCCGCTGATGAGTACCGCTACCTCTTGTTTGACTTCTGGAGCGACAGCTTATAGGTCTTGTGCTGTGAGACTCTGGTCCCACGTCTCCTCCACCCTGGTTCCTCCGAGATCAGTTATTGCCATTAGGGCCCATTTCTGGTAAAGTGCTAATTTTTTTGGCTTTACTCGCTCACTTCTGGCTCCTCGCTGGAGAAAAACGCTGAGCGGCCCCGAATAATGATCTGTCCCCCGGGCAGTGCATTTTGTTGGCTGCGGGGATACTTTTGGTGTGAGTCAGCGCTGGCAGCCCCAGATCGCGGGTGGCGGCGGGCTGAGCGGCGGGTAGCGATGGCCAAGCCCGGCGTGAGCTGTAGCCTGCCGTATTGTCGACTCTTCAGGGTTTATGTCAAGCCCCAAATTGTACCTGCCCCTTGTCTTCCTCCCCTCCGGCACGAGGGACCGTCTCGCCCTTCGGCAGCGTGGGCGACGGAGCAGGGCTGAGGGGAGGAAGGCGGTGGTGCAGCTGGGAGAGGAGGAGAGAGCAAAGAGGCTCTTGGCAGGCTGAGGAGGGGGGAGAGGGAAGAGGTGGGCTCCCCACCGGGGTGCCAACAGATGGATGTCGTGTTGATCATCGGCTATTTCAAGCCCTCCTTTTCCCAGTGCCCTGTAGGCAGGCTGCTGGCTCGCCATTCTTTCATCTCCCGAAGGAGCAGGTGAAATTCTCCCAGCAATTTTAACTTTTTAAACCCACGCTGTGCAGGCTCTTAGGCAAGAACCTGGCATGCGAGTAAACAAAAAGCAGAAGTATTTGAAGTGTACCTTTCAAAACTCATCCGAAGCCAGAATAACCTACAGCTATGAAAAAAAAAAATCCACCCTTTCCCTGAGAAGGGCTTAACAGCACCAGCTCTCCATGCTGAGCAGCCTCTTCTACAACGGCGATGTCCAAGCGCCTTCAGCACTACAAAACCGTGGCGAGAGAAAGGCAGAGGGGGTGGCCGAGCCGGACCCGCGCCTTCCCCCGTCTCTCCGGGGGCTGCGGGCTGCTTGCGGCTGCCAGAGAGGAGCGTGGCCCGGCAGCGGGGCAGGCCTCCCCCCTCAGCCGCGCCTGGGGCCGCGGCACCCCCCGGCAGCGGCGCCCCGCGGGCGAGGGGGCCAGTCGGGAGGCGGGAAACCAGCCGCCGCCATCGGCTCGCCCCCGCCCCGCCCACTCCCACGCCCGATCCACTCCGTGTATTCCCCTCTCCCCTCCCGACGCGGCGCGCCCGCAGCAGGCAGGTCGGGGGAGGCTCCGCTCCGGGCTCCGCTCCGCGGTTTCCGCCCGCTCCCCACCGCAGCTCAGCCGTGCGGGGCACCGCTGCCGCCGCTGCCCCGCGGCTCCCGGCCGGGCCGCCCCGAGGGCCCGCAGGGCAGGGCCGGGAAGACGGCAGGTAGCCTGGGTGCGGGGTCGGGGCGGGGGGGTGAGGCTTGCCCTCCGAGGCGGGGGGGCACGGCAGTCCGCGGGGCTGTTCCTGCCAGGGCACCTCGGGGCACTCGTGTGATGAGCTGGCGCCAGTTCTCAGCCTGGAGGGAGGCGGCGAACGGGAGGGACGAGGTCTCCGTGGCGTGTGCCGGGTCGCCGGGAGCCCTCCTGCCGCAGCCGGAGCGCTCGGGGCGGGGTGAGCACCGCTGGCCGCCGCCTGCGAACGAGATGCCGCTAGCGAAATAGGTGACCCTACATCTTCTGCCAGAACAAAGCTGCGATGGGTGTTGCGAGGCATCCGGGATGCCCGTCTAGTGTTTGGGGTTTCCCGACCTTCTCTTCCATGCTTTAGCTCTGCGTGGGGTTCAGCGTAATCGGGGGGCTGTGGTGGAGGAGAGAGGGGCAGCTCCAAGGGATGAAGAAGGGCTGTCGGATTTAGATCATCTTCTGACGCCGATGCTGCGACCCACCTGTAAGTTTTTGCTTATTTTGATACGTACTGGTTGTAAAAGAAACAAGTTAATAAGCAGTCCTGTTAAGACACGTCTGCTTCCTGAGCCAGCTGATGTGACGCCGAGTCTTGAATCTCGTACAAGATTTAAGAAAGCAAGCAAACGACAGTATTCCATGTCGGTATAGCATCTTGAACTAACTTAATATTCTGGTTTAATGTATCTCTATGCTAGAGCAAGCATGACGAAATGCTATAATCCTCACCTTTTTTATATTTATTTTTACTGCAGCTTGAGCAAAGGTTTCCCTGTCCCTCCAAAGAAATCCATTCGGTTTGAGATTAGAAACACCCAAAGCTCCCTTTCAATATTTGGGTGGGAGCGCTTGCGACAGCTTGTTAACAAAGCCATTATGCTGCAAACGGCATCGCGCCCTCAGACGCCGCTCTGGAATAGCGTTCCATGCTTGGATGCAATAATAATAATAATAATAAAGCATGTTGGTAGGGCACAGTTTGATTTAAGCCAGCTGGAAGTGTTCAGTTTACACCATCTAATGAGATGCAGAGGTAGTCACTGAGTTAGTCCTCGCGTGTTGTCTGGTCCTGTTCTTCCATCATCCCTCCACACCCCCAGCTCTGGGTCTTTTTGTCACAACGTCTATTATCATTACCTACTGAATAAGGCTGTGGGTGAACAATTCCTGGAAATCGCAAAAATACGCACACGGAGGATGCGTGGCATGTAATATTCTGCATCTGATGTGAAAAGCAATCAAGGTATATTAAGCTATACCTATTAAGCCTGAGATTGGCAGGACTGGAAAAAAGAAGTGTGCTTCCTTACTCCTTCTCGTGGAGTGAAATTTGTTGGCTGGCATCAAACCACACCTATTTCTTTCACCCCCAGTATTATTTGTTGAACGAGGGAGCGGTTTTGATTTCCAGATGACGGTATAATGCTTTTACAATTCATTCTTTATGGAATCCTGATTTCCACTGCCTAGAGGTGGAGAGGGTCTTCTGCAGGGCTTTGCCACTTGAACTAAAGCTTTTAAACCAAAGATTGAGAGCTCTCTTTTTTTAGGTGACGTAGTCGTATTTATCGATGATCTGGATGAGGGGATCGAGTGCACCCTCAGCAAGTTTGCAGACGACACCAAGTTGGGCGGGAGTGTTGATCTGCTGGAGGGTCGGAAGGCTCTGCAGAGGGATCTGGACAGGCTGGATCCATGGGCCGAGGGCAACTGTGTGAGGTTCAACAAGGCCAAGTGCCGGGTCCTGCACTTGGGTCACAACAACCCCATGCAACACTACAGGCTTGGGGACGAGTGGCTGGAAAGCTGCCCCGCAGAAAAGGACCTGGGGGTGTTGGTTGACAGCCGGCTGAAGATGAGCCAGCAGTGTGCCCAGGTGGCCAAGAAGGCCAACGGCATCCTGGCCTGGATCAGAAACAGTGTGGGCAGCAGGAGTAGGGAGGGGATCGTGCCCCTGTACTCGGTGCTGGTGAGGCCGCACCTCGAATGCTGTGTTCAGTGTTGGGACCCCCACTCCAAAAAAGGACATTGAGGTGCTGGAGCGTGTCCAGAGAAGGGCGACGAAGCTGGTGAGGGGTCTGGAGCACAAGTCTGCTGAGGAGCGGCTGAGGGAGCTGGGGTTGTTCAGTCTGGAGAAGAGGAGGCTGAGGGGAGACCTCATCGCTCTCTACAAGCACCTGAAAGGGGGTTGTGGTGAGGTGGGTGTTGGTCTCTTCTCCCAAGTGACTAGCGATAGAACAAGAGGAAATGGCCTCAAGTTGCCCCAGGGGAGGTTCAGGCTGGATATTAGGAAAAATGTCTTTACGGAGAGAGTGGTGAAGCATTGGAAGAGGCTGCCCAGGGAGGTGGTGGAGTCACCGTCACTGGAGGTGTTCAAGGTACGTGTGGACGTGGCACTGGGGGACATGGTTTAGTGGGCATGGTGGGGTTGGGGTGATGGTTGGACTTGATGATCTTACAGGTCTTTTCCAACCATAGTGATTTTGTGATTCTCTAGTCGGTCTACCTGAATTTTGATAGAGCACAGTCCTATCATGGTGGAGGTGTGCAGCGCTTTCCACAAGACAAGAAGTTGAGACACTCCAGTATGTGGCCAGGTTGTAGCCTTAAAATGAGCTGCAGGAGGTGGTTTCGCCCCGACTGAGTAGTTCAGCACTGGAACTCCCTGGCGTGGGATGCTGGGGAGGCCAGAAGCATTAATGGTTTTGGAAAAGTTTGGACATGTTCATGGGAGACAGTTCTGCCGGTAGCTAGATACAAAAGGCAAGGTGCAACCTTTATCTCAGAAAGGTTTAAAGCCCATGGTTGATGGAAGCTGAAGAGGTGCTCTGGATCATTGTACGTGCTCCGTGCCGTTGTACGACTTGTGACTCCCCTTATCAGTCACCTTTTTTCTTGCCGAGGGAAGAACGAACTAGGTAAGTCATTGATCTACCTAATGTGGCTGTTAAATTTTTATGATAATTGGACATTATGCACCGAATAGCAGTACTTTTCAGGAGGGAATTTATTGCACATAAGCATGTTCCAGCAGAGGAAATACAAAAGAGTATTTCACATACGCACACTCCTAACAAAGAAAAGAAGCAAAAGCCTTTAGCGTTTCTCAGATCAACCCTATCATCGACGTTGAGACTCGTCAAATATAAATTGCTCAGCTTCAAATTGTGACATGTATAATACTGGGAAAAAAGCATAAAAGAAATTGCTTCTAAGAAATGAAATTGATTCTTTTTGCCTGCACTGTTCTACAGTATTTTTTCAATTGTTAAAAAAAAATGGTGTTTTTCAGTACTACAGCTAGGTTGGTATTGTCTACGTAAAAAGTGGATGTTTTGATCCGAGAAAAAATAAATTCCAAATGAAGAAGCAAAGGAAACAGAATGAAAATGTTGGAAGAAAAATTACCTACTAAGTTATAGCATTCTCATCCCTGCTGGCATTCTGCTTTTCATTTGCTTGCTATTTTCAGGCTTTTGATAACTGAATTAAAATTTCGTCTACTTAGAAATGTCATTGCTTGTTCATAATGCAGCAGCGGGCATATCTTCTGAAAAATGTCAGTTCCCAAAAAACTTTTCTTTATCTATTACATTGCATTGAAATCCAACGTTGTAGGTGCAATAGCCACGGATTTCTTTTAAATTAAATAAATAATTGTGTGGGGCTGATGAAGAAGTTTTATCTTTGTGATACTAACATCCCTAAAAGTGCTTTCTTAACAAACAGATTGCAGATCCTTACTTTTTTCATTAAAAAGAAAAAACCAAAACAACCCAAAACTTTTTAGAATACAGAAGCTTAATATAAGGCATACATGGTATGTGAATAAAAATAGTATCTTACAAAAAAAATCACTCTCTGGTTTTAATACCATGAATCTTCTTCAAATGGTTATTCTAGCTTTTTCACCAAGTGAGCCAGTAAACTAAGCAAGGGAGGAGGGGGGCAAGAGAGGGAATTTCAGCCTACCCACTCTTCGATGAGACTGCACTTTTATTCAGCTATTCGAGGCTGGTGATATAGAACGCAAAGCGTAGTATGAGGACATTTGCAGATAGTCATGGAAGGGTACCCATTAAACCACAAAGTAATCATCAGGCTGAAATTATATTATTTTAACATAGTTTTAACAGAAGCACAATATAACTAAATGCATTGGAGTTTGGCCAAGACCCATTACATTTGACTACAGGCTTCAAGAGTCTTATTTGATTATTTCTTTATTTATTTTCTGGCCTGAGAAGCATTTGCTGAGTTATATTGCAGCCAGCTTCCATAAGCCATAAAAGCACATTTAGGCAAACCATATGAATGAAAGTGTGTATTTCTTTCGCATGGTAATGCTACCTCTATGTATGTGTTGTACATCCTTCTCTAGTGCGTATTTCTTTTGCATGATTATGCTACCTCTATGTATGTATTGTGCATCCTTCTCTAAGGGTTATGAAAGATGCTGTGAAGATTATTTATCGTGAGCATATATTAGAATGGGCTTATAAATCCTGCTGAAATACAGTGTCGCAGCTAATTCTGAGGATCTTTTGTCTGTGATAACAACTGTTATTTTTTCATAGTGATACCTATGATGATAAAATTACTTAGTTATTTTGTCAGTCGTTTAGATTTGTGGTTTGTTTTTTTTAAAAAACAAATTTCAGCTATATAATTTCTTGTCCTCCCCCATCATCTGCTTCCTCTCACTCTGTTTAGAGCCTGCCTGCAGACAAAAAGTAGATGAAACGTTGACTTCTTTTTGTTGTGGATGAAACATCTGGTGGTGGCTCTCCTTCTGCTGCCCTCAAGCCCTGATCCCATTGCTCTTGCATCACGTGAAGAGGGTAGAGGATGGGGTAGAGAAAAAAAATACTGGTTTTGAAGCTATCTGTCAGATACTTGTTACACAGTTTAGCCTTGAGAACGGCTGAATTCTGCAGCTGGGGTTACATCGTGTCCCCGTACTCGGTGCTGGTGAGGCCACACCTCGAATGCTGTGTTCAGTTTTGGGCCCCTCACTCCAAGAAGGACACTGAGGTGCTGGAGCATGTCCAGAGAAGGGCAACGAAGCTGGTGAGGGGTCTGGAGCACAAGTCTGATGAGGAGCGGCTGAGGGAGCTGGGGTTGTTCAGTCTGGAGAAGAGGAGGCTGAGGGGAGACCTCATCGCTCTCTACAAGCACCTGAAAGGGGGTTGTGTTGAGGTGGGTGTTGGTCTCTTCTCCCAAGTGACAAGCGACAGGTCAAGAGGAAACGGCCTCAAGTTGGTCCAGGGGAGGTTTAGGCTGGAAATTAGGAAAAATGTCTTCACTGAGAGTGGTGAAGCATTGGAAGAGGCTGCCCAGGGAGGTGGTGGAGTCCCCATCCCTGGAGGTGTTCAAGGAACGTGTGGACGTGGCACTGCGGGACATGGTTTAGTGGGCATGGTGGGGTTGGGGTGACGGTTGGACTTGATGATCTTGCAGGTCTTTTCCAACCTTAGTGATTCTGTTTGATTCTGTGTGTGTGATCAGTGTGTGCTGAGCACTTTGCTTCTCAGTTGGAAGATTTCCATCAGCCCTCAGGAGGGTTTGCAGTCAAGGTACGCGATACAGCCTGACTGAACAATATTAGTGTCCTGTTCTGTCAGCTCAGGCTATCGTCTAGGTGGACGGCCTTTCTTTTTAGCTGTCCCTGCATTTGGGATTCCTGCTTTATGCCGCAGGCTGAGCTTTTTGCCTCTGGTACCCAGGGAGAATGATTAGTCGTCTAGAGGAAATAAAATGCTACACAAATTTATGAAATGACTGCATTGCCACTCACAGTTGGTTATAAAGGGTAATGCGCGGAGAGGTCTCTCTTCCCCCAAAACCCGTGGGAGGTTTGGTCCCTCCGGCACAGGGCTGGCTGTTCGCTCCCATTGAGGTCCTGCCCCCAGCTGAACGCTTCTCAGGGGCCACTCTTCAGGGGAACATTTGAAGACTTCTGCCAAAATCAAGACTTCCAGTTGACCCCTGCATGCGGGGTATCGTTCCTTGGCAGCAAAGGGTCTCTAGAAACTTGGTATTTCTTCTCTTTTTCCCTGATTTTGCAGTGTTCTGTTACCCTTGGGAGAACTTTCTTTTTTATCCATGGAAATGTGCCATACGATCTCTGCCCGCGTTAGTGACCTTTCCAAATCATGAGAAGTTTCTGGGGTGTTTAAAAAAACTGTTCCATTTTATTTTCCTATTTACGAGCGATGCCCATACCTGTTTTATTTAGATCTCAAAACATCTCAAGTGAGACAGATCCCAACTAGAGGGTGGGGGGAATTATCTGTGTCCTACTAAGAGGGAGGGGAAGAGTTTGACGTATCTGAAGCGACTCACTCAAGGTTATACAGCGAGTCAGTAGCAAAATGTGAAGACAATACTTCTTTCCTTGAAAGAGTGATGTTCACTTTTACTGTTGCCCTTAGTTTTGTGGTTTTTACAGTGCAATTACTGAGAACCTTGCAGCATCAGTTAATTGCCTTGTCGTTAAAAGGCAGCGTGAATTCCTGAATAATAACAGTTGTTGGCCACACATGAAGTTTTAAAATGGAAAATTCCAGGAAATCATACATCCGGTATGAAATCTTGAAACATTCAGAACATCGGTACAGAAGAGCAGAAAAAAAATCCAACTTCTTGTTCTCAAACCCTCTTCATTTGTGGCGACGTGAAACCAGGCTGCTGTCAAATAACATCGCCGTTTCGTAGCATTCTTCACAGTGCCTGTTTTGACTGAGGAGCTGCTGCCCAGCACTAGTCTCTATTATTCCTGCAATAATGGGACTCTGATAGGAGTACCTTTCACATCGGTGATTTACTGTCTCCATTACAGCGTGACCCGAAAGCTGTAACTCCTCTGCCAGGGGCTGGGTTTTGGAAGCTCTCCAGGGCTGCGGCACAGCTTCCAGGCTGGCTCAGGTTCTCTAATCCTGTGTATTTTTCACCTATTTCCAGCTTGCGCGGAAAGTATCGGGAACGTTTCACAAAGAAATGGCCTTTGTTTCGGCAACGCTGATAAAGCTGCTGCTGCAACTGAAGCATGCACTGAGCTGTTACAGTCTTCATAAGTAATTTTTCTCTTGCTTGCAGCGTGGATAAGGCCATTTTTTAAGTGTCAGACAGCAAATGAAAGCACCATGTGTTCGCTGTGCCACGCTATCGGTTGGCACTGCTGGGTTAATGTTATTTCCTTTGGTTTCTGGCACAGCGCTTCAGACACCACAAATAGCATCTTCTCTGTGTTTCAGTGGGTAGTCAGTGAGTTTGCCAGTCTAGACATAAACTGTCTAAACAAAATTATTCCTAAGCTATAATTTCTTATAAAAGAAAACCGGAAAAGTTACAATAAAGAACATAAAGTTACAAAGAAGAAGTTAAAGTAGCCATGGAAGGACCACATCACACAATAGGGCCATACTGTGGGCAGTACCTGAAGGTTCTGGAAAAAATCAGGTGTAGGCATATCTGAAGGCATCTAACCAAGGGTCCAGGGTGAAGGGGACGGCGAGTCTCTCACAACGGGGGTGCAAAGAGGGCACCCCAGAGCTTCTCACCACGTTTACTCCCCTGGGCAGCGTGAGGGGAAGGGGACATGAGGGGCGGCATCCAGATACCGCCTGGCCCTTGCAGACCTGTGGACTGAAAAAGCGTGTCCGCCACACGGGATTTGAATTTTGGCATAAAGAGTCGTTGGTAGTCATTTGCACTTGGGCCCTGTGAAGCTCAGCTCCCCGTTCTCAGGGGCACTCGTCCCTTCTTCTGCTTCCCCAGCATCCCTGTAACAATTTCCCCGTAACTGAGCATCTTGTTCCGCTAGTACGTGTGTCCAGAGAGCGGTATGCACTAGCTCGGTTTTGAGTAACGGACAAAATGAAGTTCCTATTATTCTATACTCGCTTTGTACCACATAGTGAATTTTAATTCCGAGACTGAAATTAAAAGCCAGGGAAGTTTGAGGGCCGTGGAAAGTCTTTTCAGTAGCTCAGTTGGGTGCCCATACGTGCCTTGCTGGTTTACATCAACTACAGCTCCATTAAACATCGCGCTGGGAGTTTAGCTTCTTTGCTTGGTACTGCGGGTATTTAGAGTATCTGATATCGCACCTGGTATCTACACACTTAGGTGGTATTAGTATGCTTCTTTATAGAAATTGCTGATCTTAGGACAGAGAAGATACAAACATCTAGGAAGCAAAGAGGTGCTTGATCTTCCTACTGGAGGATGTTCATCAGAAGACCCAGGCGATGTGTCAGAACGTAATTTTCCCTTTGTCTGGTGTTATCCCCCTTTTGGGTGTAGAGTAGTTGCTCCTGACATGGACTTTTTAGCCCTGTGGCTTTGGTCTCGCAGGTATCTGCCACCCCAGATAGGTTTTCCCTATGACTGTGTACTGTGTGTGATTCAAGCTAATTTATTTACTAATTTATTTTTTTTTTACACCGCGCCAGTCCTCAAGTATCGGCATGTGCCAGGGTTCGATGTTGCATTGAACCGCTCCATCTAGGCATCAAATACTGCAAATAAGAGCAAGTGCTTTAGTAATCTCGGTGGACTGTGACTTCTTGAAATCAATAGCTTCCTTTCAGCGGAGTCTAAACTGCTTTCTATTATGTGGAGCCTGACGCAGTAACACAGAGATGCTTAAGATGCCGACTGGGCTGCGGGTAACGTAACGAGATATCTTTCTGAGTAGAGGGAACAAGAGAACACACGGTGCTTTATTTCGAGGAGAAAATCTATTGCTAAGGTTGACCCAAAAGCAATTAGTGGTTCATTTAATTGAATCGGTGAATTCACCTGTGCAGTCTATTAAAATATTATATAGAGACAATTTAGGCTCAATTTAGTACAGCTAGCTGAAGGGTTATAGAGATTTATAAGGGATTACCTTCTATCTACCCGCTGAGTGGATGCTTAATCTTAAGTGAAACAGTAGAGCATCCCGGTAGTTCAGCCAGAAATACTGCCTTGTGGCAAAGCTGGACTTCTCCCGCTACCGATACGGCTACTCTCTTTCCAGAATCATTAAGCTGTTGTATTTCTGGGCGTAAATGGACACATATAAATAGGTCATTGTCCTAAATCCAAACAGCTGGATTTTTCGCCATTTTCAAAGCAAAACTCAAATGTCGTCTTGTGTAAATGGGGTAAGAAATAGTCTTTAGTGAATTGAACTGAAAGGGCTTTGGTTGCGCTGCTGAGACTTTCCTTTGTTTAAAAGGCATCTTCTGGCACAACCACTCCACTATATAGTGCTTTTCTTCTCCGTGCCCCGCTATGTGCTACTTCGGGCAGAGCTTTCCCACTATCAGAGAAGAAAAACGAGCTGGATGGCTATAACATTTACTGAGAGCCTTGCTGTGCCGGAAGAAGTACCCTTAGCTATGCCTTATTCCTACTTTGAAGGGCATCACTGGAAAACTCCAAGGGAATTCATAGCAGGATATTTATTATATACGTTGTTGTGCATACCCACAAACAGTACTTCAAGTTCTGTTACATTTCCTTCCTAATGGAACATAATTTGCAATAAATAGATGCCTGGATCCTCTCTGTATGTATTGAACACTGTGCAAGGTTCAGAATTTATTATAACTTTCTGTATTGATCTGCGTTTCAGAGTCCTATAAAGAAAAAACAGCACAGATCAGCTAGAATAGAAAAGACATTCAGCAAAGATATTCAGCACGGATGTTTAATAAAAACAGGCTTTGTAGGTTTACAAAGGTTTGCAGCAGGAGCGTTTCCCTCTTCCCTCACGGCTGACTCTCTCTCCTCTCCACCTTCCCGAGGTCAGTGTGTAACACAGTCCAAGGCCGTCTTTTCCACGTGTGGCATGACTATAGTGGTACTTGTGGACATGCACATCATTCTAGGATCCTCACATAGGGAGCTTCACATCATAAATAGAAAGCATTTCTGTTTCATCTGTCAAAAACCTGCTCAGGGCTGTGGGACCAAACCCCTCTTCTTTTTTTCTGCTAAATCAGGCTGTCGTTTTTCTCTAGTCTTTCTAAGTGATGCTACACGAACATATAAAAAATAAATGGTAGAATTAAGCGGAGCTGGACCTCTCCAGCGGTGCGATAAACTTTTGTGCTATTAGAAGCGCCGTGGCCCTTTTTGCTACTCTATAAATCTTTTACTGGTAGATACGGAAAGAAGAGAAGGGAGACAAAGAGTAGATAAAACCGATATTTGGCAATGTGTCTGCTTCTACAAGTAGCTCATCAGATGCATGATAACTAGGTCAACTTTGGTAATAATCTGAACCAAAGTGTTTATTTGTTTGTCTTGTAATAGCGCCTAGGCAGGAGCCACAACTCTGCGTCTACAGGTAATGTAATAAGGGCAAAAAGGCTTAAAAACCACATAACCTAATTATGCTGATTAGCATTGCTATGTGCTACTTTTACATTTGTTACTTACGCACAGGTCCAGCCACGATTTTTTCCTCTATACAATTTATTTTTCCTTGCTTTCTTCTAGATTCGTAGAATAAGGGATTTCAACTTGTTGGGTCGTCGTTAATGGTGCCTCGTGTCATAAGCATGCTTGAAAACAGATGTTCTCTACATCTTTTCGCCTAGGTGGAAAAGAGCTTCTTCAGTAGTAGCACATAATTTTCAGTAGAGAAATAGTATTCTTTTCATCACTATGGGGCATGTTTCTGCCACAGCCTTAGGAAATAAGCCCTGAAATCAAAATGAGTAACTGAGGATTAAAGTCCTGTATCTTTTGACTGTTAAAGAAATAACAAAACATAAAGAATAAGTACTTGATGTTAAGTATATCTTCAGTGAATGGTAACACAGAAGACATGGGGCAACATCTAGGAGGTTCTTAGTATGCTGTGTACTAGTTATATACATTTTTAAAATCTTTAGGTAATCTGAGTAGGCGGTTGCGTAGTTATTGTGTGAATGTTCAGTGTTAAGGATTCGCGTACCGCAGTGCGTCTGTGCTAGAATGGGTTCGCCCGAACGGTCTGTGTCTTGTAATCGTGGTCTTCATGTCAAGTCAGCAAGTTATGTGGTCAAGGGAGCAAATGGTTAAAACCAGTTGAAGTTAAAAAAAGGCCTATAAGTGGTATTTTTGGAAGTCTTTTATTGCAGCAATGCTTGTGGGTAGGGTGCCAGCAGAAGATTGCTGCGTCAGATCTGAAAGCAATAATACTAATGTTGCTATTAGGTAATGATAATACTATATAATATAATATTTATATGACTTTGCATTAGCTTACGTGTTGAAAATTAGAACAATGCAAAGTAGTTGCATTGTACATTTCCCTTTTTTAAATAACGTGATTGTCATCTTCTTTGCTTTTTCTCCCCTCTTTGTTGTACGGAGAAAATTGGATTTTAGTCATGACAGCAAAGGCGTATTTCATTATATAATCATTACACTCTCCAGGGATGGGTTTATAGCAGGCTCAAAGACAGGGGGAGGCAAAGTATAATGGCCTAACATCAGCGAGTATCGGTGTGCTGGGCCCCATGGGACACACACGGGAAGGAATGTGTTCACAGTCATGGAAGTCGATCCATCTTGGTTTAGCACTGACGTGATGCGAGCCGCTGGTGAATTTGCATGAGGTGACTTGCACAGCCATCGTTTGTGGAACGTTTTAAACAAAAATGCAGATCTTCAGCAAGGGGCCTTGTTAGGGTTTTTTGGTTTTTTGCTTTAATTCTTTCAGGATCTGGTATCCATCACTTGCTATTCACGGAGTCCAAGAAGAACGGTGCTGAAGCTGCTAAAGTAGCGCAATCATATTCATGGGGTTTTGTTCTTGTCATTCAGGATGGTGAGTGGGAGGCTATTAGCATTGCTGCATGAAGTTCCACAGAATATATAAAAATGTGAATAAAAGGTAATCACTAAACTGTTACTGACGGCGGTTACAGTGTTTAAAGAGAAATGCGGTCTTCTAATTGTTCCTTAGATTATAAGGGTTACTCAAAATTGCAGCTATTCACTGAAAATACCATGAATATTTTATTGCAGTAAGAGACAGTGAACACTGTGGTCAGGTAGGAACCTTGTCTCAGTGATACGGTCTACAAGCAGCATACAAATGCGTGAGCTCTGGCTTTTGTGCAGCTTTTCTACTAACTACGGAAAGTGTGCGTGCACGTGTGAGTTTTTTTACCTACTAAGAAATTTTTGAAGGAGATGACGCTAACTGTTTGGTCAAGCTACTTTTTTAAAGGAGAGCTGGGTGAAAGACCCACGTGACTAATACAATTATTTTAATGCATTTAAGCTAGTCTGTAGCTGAGTCCTGAGCATGTTTCCACTTTGTCCCAGGTGACAATCATTGCTCCCTGCCAGCTTGTGAAATGGGGCTGTAATATTGATAGAGGCTGGATAAGCACTAGCAGAGAAAGGACGTTCTTAAACGAGAAGGAAAAGGGAGAACGGGGGGAATAGAAAATCCATTCATGTACAGCGGATCACATAAGGATCTAATGCAAATAATTTTCAGATTATGCTTCTTCCTTTTGTGTCCTTATGCTAGGTGGGAGACTTAAATGTTGTATGTTTATCATGCTAATATGGTTGCAAAGACAGAAAGGGTACATCTTAGTTCTGTGTGAAAACCCAGAAGTTGTTTTAATCGTGCTCAAGATTTGTCCAGTTTCCACCAGTTTTTCCCCGCTTCATGGTTAACATGTAAACCCAAAAAATAAAGCAAACTTGAAATGCCCTGCCTGGTTTATAAACTTGAAACTCCTCGTATGTATCCCTGATGCAAACCCCTTAGTACTCTTAGGAATAGCACTGACATAGAATCACAGAATCATTAAGGTTGGAAAAGACTTGTAAGATCATCAAGTCCAACCATCACCCCAACCCCACCATGCCCACTAAACCATGTCCCGCAGTGCCGTGTCCACACGTTCCTTGAACACCTCCAGGGATGGGGACTCCACCACCTCCCTGGGCAGCCTCTTCCAATGCTTCACCGCTCTCTCAGGAAAGACATTTTTCCTAATATCCAGCCCTGGTGCAACTTGAGGCCGTTTCCTCTTGTCCTGTCGCTTGTCACTTGGGAGAAGAGACCAACACCCGCCTCACCACAACCCCCTTTCAGGTCGTTGTAGAGAGTGAGATATGTATGATATATGTGTCATAGTAGTTTTTAGGGAGCCCAGTCAGCAGCTCAGCCCTCATGTAATTGATCCCACTTTGGTTAGAATAGAACACAGACTCATCCAAAAGGTTAGTAATGCATTTTCTAATAATTCTGATTGGATTATTATTTTTTTTTGGTAGCAAAATTCAAGCCCAGATGTGCTTTGGTTCCCGGCTCTTCCCCAAACTCTTACAATAAAACTCTTTCCCACTTTCTCCTCACAACTCTCAGGAGCACCTTCTCTGTCCCACCTCTGTTTCTCTTTCTTTCTTTTTTTATTACATAATCCTGTGATTTACAGATGCCTTTTTTTTCCAGAAACACCATTTTTCAAACCTTTATCATTGTTCCTAGCTGAAAAGGTTGTCTTTGAACAACCTGGGGCTGTTCCCTGCTCTCTGTCTTGGCACACCATCTCGCGTTGCTCAGCTCAGTACGACTTTTTCCACCGACTTCCAAGGGCCGGACGTTAACTCCTGTCCCTGCCGACCCAGGGAAAGGCCGCGTGAAGTCCCTCAGTGCCTCCGGAGCGATACTCCCTGGTACAGCACAGACATGACGCTGCCATGCGTCCTCTTCACTCACTCCGTGCTGCCGAAAGGAAGGAAGCCAAATTCCTCACTGCCGTGTAAATATTATATTAGACACCGCAGTGAGGCTTTGAAATGCTAATCCCCCCTTTAACGCAGCCAGCTGACGGGGAATGCCGGTTTTCTTTCGATTGTGGCTCAGGCTGTCGCAACAGGTCCTGGCAAAATTAAAACAGCTGTGAGCGGCCTGCAAGTTCCTGGGTAGTAAAGGCACGTGCCGCGTTTTACGGCTACCATTTTGGGATCATTTTAACCGGTGTTTTAGAAGGGAGAAAGCTATCTGGGGGGGCGACTTGGAGGGACGGCGGCTGTTTTAGAGAGCAACGGCGGAGCCCCGTGCTCTCCTCATGGACGCCAGCTGCCATCAGCATCGGTGGCCTATCAGCCCACAGCGGCGAGGTGTAAAATGGCCGACTTGTGGCAGGCTCTCAGCCGACATAGGCCCGGTTGTGGACACGCGGGAGCACGCACGCTCCTGCCACCTCTCACCGTGGCAGGGGAAGGAAGGAGGCCGGAGAGGGGCAGTTTTCCACCTCAGGCCGAAGGGTTATGTGGTCTCCCGGCGAAGGGATGCGTGGTCCCCTGGCAAAGGGGTGCGTGGTCCCCTGGCAAAGGGGTGCGTGGGCTCTTGGTGAAGGGACACTTGGTCTCCTGGTGAGGAGACAGGAGGGGGAACGGGAGTGAATAGGGCTGGTCCCGGCCCACCGAGAGGGGCTAGAGGGTGACAGGCCATGGTGAAGGAAAAGGCATCTCCCACGGCCGCAGCTTCAACTGGGAGGAGAGACCCTGGCGCTGACTGTCCCTCTACCTTCTCTTTCGCCACCTCTTCTTGGGGAAACGATTTGTTTTCTGGCCTTTTGTTCTCTGATGACTCCTTCCCGCCGGCCTTTCATTTTAATGATAGCATAGCAGTGAAACCGAGTCACATCAAGGCCTGAAGGTTTCCAGCTTTAATCTGTAATGAAAGGTAAAGAAACCTGGCAGGGTCCGGCACGTTCTCAGTCTCCTGAGAGAGGGACTTGGGAACTGAGCTCTGGGAATCAAGTGCTCCGACCAACCGTGCTTTCCAAAGCAATGAATTGTTTTGATTAATCTTTTCTTTTTTTTCTCCTTAATTTCCCATAGAAATTGGGAAGATTGACCAAGATATATATAAATACAACACCCCAGGATTCACCGGCTGCCTATCAAGAGTACAGTTCAACCAGATCGCTCCACTCAAAGCAGCTCTGAGACCGACCAACGCCTCCTCGCACGTCCACATCCAAGGAGAACTGGTGGAATCCAACTGCGGAGCGTCTCCACTCACCATCCCACCAATGTCGGCCGCTACCGACCCGTGGCATTTAGACTCAGGTAAGCTGGGGTTCGTGCCACATTAGTTGCAGTTCAGAGAAGAAATACGTCCACCTTCCTCTGTAGGTAAAAAAAAAACTAAGTGTATGACTGATAGATCACTGTAGGACTATAATCACAGTAGGAAATGCAAAGCTGGAATGACAGAGATTTGCCACTGCTTCTAAATGCAGTTACAGGATATTTTCTTTGCCTTTTTTTTCATATTCTGCTTTATTTTTCTTTTCTATAAGTCTTACACTGTTTGAGTGTTGAATTTTGACCTAGCTGCTGTGATAGCACTTTCTCTGTATTATTGGGTATGTAGTCAGCAAAAGGTTGCAAGTACAGATGAGTAAGGTACAGTAGCATTTCTTATGCTGTATTCCTCATAAGTGAGTATATTGTAGTCAGCTTCATACAAAAAAAGTAAATCTAATTTTCAGCATAAATATATAAAGGGCTGATTTGTCTTCTGAAACATGTTTAATGGGAAATCCCATTAGTCATGATGGCACTCATCTCATGCTGAAAATGCTGGAAAGCCAAAACAATTTGCTGATCCCAGCAATCTCATCCTGCTTTGTGACTGACAGTCTTTGAAAGTATACGTTGTGCCTAACTTTAGAGGGTTTTTTTTCCCTCTCTTGCTTCTTGAGCGTCAGGTAAATACTTTTAAAAAAAAAATCTGTTCCCTTTAGATTTGTAGGATCAGGTGTACGTTGACCCCTCTCTTGTATTTTGTCCTCATTCTGATTTCACTTGTAGCGGTATAAATTGGAACATGTCCTGGCAAAGTTGACAGGTTTACAGTGATATAAAATTAAAAAGCTAGAGGAAAAACTGCCTCCATAATGATTTTGATACCGATTAGTCTTTGCCTGTCGTGTTGGGGGATGCATGCATCTGCCAGTTTTTATATGAGAGGGGACAGGTATCTATGTCTGTCTTAGAAGTATGTGCCAAGGTCATACCTTTGGGGTTTGGATTTATTTTATTTTTTATCTTCTTGCAATGTCAAGGGACTCCTTGCAGCGTTTCCTTCCAGCTCTTCTTCAATAGAGAAATTGGACAGATGTTTGTAAGGAGAAGCAGATATTCCAGGGCTGAGGGTCCCGAACATCGATACAAGCGGTATCATACTCTAAAACCTGTCATTCCCTCCTTGCTGCCATGCCGTTCTAAGATTTCAGTGTGTCTCTTCCCTGATTATAACATGCAATCTCCTGCTTGAATTTTTTCATCACGAATCAGTAGTCCCTTTCTTCTCTGAAATTACTAGGTCAGTTTGTACCTGAAGGTTATGTTCTGTGCTCCTCTTTCTATAAAAGCACATTTCCTGAAGGATACCTCACTGGCTAATGTCTTTTAAAAGCGTGCCATAAACTTCTTGAAGGATGCACTGCTGCTGTGAATCTTGCGCAGCTAATGGGTTTTGGTTGTTAATTTTGGTTGCTTGCTTTTTCCTGCACTTAATTTGACTGCAAGCTAGTAAAAGACTATGGTGGGATTTACTCAAGATATTTGAACTGTTCCTAACAGCTCCTGATGTTAAAAGAAGGAAGTCCTGTTTGTCCTTGCCACGTGCTACTACGCTTTTCCTTGTGTTGGCTCAGTCTCGTCTTGAAAACTTTTGCTGAGTTGATTCAACTGTGTTGACCTGACAGATTACACGCTTACACATTTTCTTCTGAATTAATTGTAGTATTCGGTTGTGGAGCCAAGCATGAAGGCTATCAGGGAACATACAGCCTGTAATTAGGTTGGCTCAAGCTGTCTGTTAACTTCTGCGCAGGAAAAAAGAAAAAATCTCATTGCCATAGCCAGACTTGACTTGACTGTTTCAAGTCATGGGCGGACAGAGTGCAAGTGATCTACCTTCATTTTTGGTGACGATAAACTTTAGTAAGACTGGGAGCTGGGGACCCCTCCTCTTGTCCTCTCCAGTGCTCTGCAGCAGTAGAGGGAGAAGATCATATTGCTTTCAAGACGTGTAGTGAGGGACTGCTGTGCACTGAAGGGAGCAACGACGTCAGGTGAGTTACGGTAGAAGGAAATTTCACAGCAAGGGAGTGGTGTTTCACCGGGACAGGAGGGAAAGGACATTCAGGTGTAGGTGAACAATTCCTGACTTTGGCTCTAGGTGACATGTTCGTGATAGAAAGAGGAGGTATCACAGCAACTCATTTATCAGTATCAGGTAAGAACAGCTCAGTCTTTGTAAAAGTATCTCTGGTGGTCTGACACAGCTAGCTCTGTTTCAGTCTCAGGAAAAATATATACTGTAGACAGTGTAACCTTGCCTGCAGATGATCTTGATGACTGGTGAATGAACATGTTTGGGTTTAGTGTTACTTTGCATTAGCAAACTGGCAGTTTTCACTGAGGAATTTTTTTTTATGTTTCCCAAACCCTACCAGAAGACTTTCTAACACAAATTGCGTTGAAAGAGAAAATGGAAAAATCAGAGGTATAAGTAATGATTCCTATTGGCTCCAGCGCTGGAATAGTCTCAATGCTCTCGGTGTGAATTTACTCCTTCACTAAACCGGCTGAAGGGGTGAAGGCAAAAAGCTCTTTGGAAATTCACAGAAACACTTGTAGTGGGACTAAAGCAAAAGCCACAGACACTCTGCCACAAAGAAATGGTTGCAAAGAACACAGCTTTGAAAGCAGCAGTTACGATGTACAGGGTTTCTCACTGCAAACAGGTTTTTATCTGTAATTTTTATTGTTGTGTCAGCTGTTTTCTTTTTAAATAGATCTGAACAAAACGTGAGAGCTGAGGATAGGGGGTTTATAGTGAAAAGAAAAAATAAGGAAAAATTTTGTGGCAAGTATCATATGGTTTAAATCTCATTCAGTGACATACTCTGCACTCATCCTGATTCATATTTTGAGTTAAGTGTAGATTTGTAGCTTTGCTTCTCAAATACTGCCGAATTGAACGTTGAGGATTGAAAAATGTTGTAGGAGGGGATCAAAGGTAAGTGTCAAATAGGACAGATACGCCAGATGGCAAACGTAATGATCCTTTCACCTCTAAACTGCAGTGCTGGATCAGACCTTACAGATAATTACTAGATGTTAAGCAGGTTCTGCCTGATGGGTGACTTACTTGAGACGTTTGCCTTGAACTCTTCTATGTAGTTACTGCGTGGACACGTTCTGCTAGCTGCAAAACATTTTGGATGCCTTAATAGAGAGGCTGAAGGGAAAATCAGAAAGACGCACATCAGTCACTTGCAGTTGTCCCTTAGAGAGGAGTTCAGGGATTTATCGATAAGAAACCTTGTTGATTTGCTCCCCAGACGAATGGGCCATACAGCTTCTCGATTCATTGTCTTGCACTTTCTATTAGCCTCGAATTCACATATATTTCACATTTACAATATTAGCTCTTCTTAAATTTCTTTGTCATTGTAAAAATGCCCCTTCCCTCCCTCCCCACCCGTGGCAGGCATTTTGCCAGGCTTCTGGGGCATTGTCTTAAACCATTATCTTGTTCAGCTTGTGAGTATTCTTACAATGCAGAGCCTTTTCCTGTTGCTATGGTGATCCTTTCTTGGATGGTGATGAAGCGCAGGAATTCAACAAGTCATTCTTTTCTAGAATGTGACTTTCCGGTGATTTAAAAAAAAAAGGCAATAATCAAACCCAAGCAAAGCATCAATATAGTTCCCTTCCTGTGTTTTTCTCCCATCCATATTATCTCAGTTCATGTCAGACAATCCAATTTGCCTCGGTTACATCAAAAGGAGTGTAGAAAGGAGGCAGAAAAGAGCCTGATCGATGACCGTATTATTTAAAAATGAGCTGTCCTAGCTTTACATGTTGTCTAAACCCGGCGAGTTACCTAGCTGGCATATGTTTCAAAACAAAAGTTAGAACTGCATGCCTTTAACTATATTAGCATGCATTTTAATATCTAGTTCTGTAGCATTTGTAAAAAAAAAAACCTAATTGCCAAGGGGTTTTTTAATATCCCTCAGTTCAAATTAGCTAAGATGTACGTCACTGATAACTGACACCTTGCTCATTGTAGAGAAGCAAACAAAAGCCCAGACGATTATTTTTGTAGTAAATAAACTCCCACACCTAAAATGCCTTGTACTTAAAATCGGAAGATACATATTATTGGGGTGGGGTTGTTTTGTTTGTGGGTGTTTTTATCTAAGATAAAGGTTCTGCAGTTTACTAATGAAGTTTCACTTCCAAACTTTTCTTATTTCTATAAAAAGGCTAAAAGAAACGTACCACATGTATGTACCTCTCCATTTTAGGTAAAATATGCTCCAGCTTGCCAAACTACCCGATCTCAAATTTAGTGAAAGCAAGAGATACAAGAAGAGGCAAGGTGCATACAACAGTTGACAAAGCGTGCTTTAGCACCTCTAAGCTGCCACGGCACTATATAGCTGCAAGAGGCATTTATTCTGGGTACGAACAGAATGGCATCTAGAGTATTTAACCGGGGATTTAGTTAAACCCGTATTAGCTTCAACATATTAAGAATTAAATGGAGCAGGATTAAATGCTACATCTGCAATGTTCTTCCAAGTGATGTGACTTTTTTCTGACTATGCATATTTAAACCCTAAAAGCTCTTTATTTTTGTAAAAGGTGAAAGGCCTTGCCTTTTAAGAATCAACAGCTGACTTTGAAACCTATATTGAGCATGTCTTGCAAAAACATTGTACGAAGACATGCACCGCTGGCATCAAGATTAAAACGGCTGCCTGCAGGATTAACTCCCTTTTTGCAACAAATTCATCCCTCTTCCTTTAACGAGTGATGGCAGGAGGAGAGAGTGGGAGGGCTGAATACTGGCCATATGATCTGTGCTCGCCTAACTGACCACCTAATTATCTTTGTCAAGCGAAAGATAGCAGTCGATTTCGGAACTAAGAGAAAGTGTCACTCGTGTGTTACTGGTGACAGTGCTGAAGGTCACCTTCTGGATTCAGACACCATCGGTTGGGTTGCCATCCCACCTTCTGACCACTGGTACCCACATCTCAGAGCGGCAGCAGCTGTGGAGAAGCTGTGTCAGACATGCACTGGTACGGATGTGGCTACAGAGACGGGAAATAGCTCTTGCCCTCGTCAAGGGCTTGTTACAAACGATGCAGTGGGAAGGAAGGATCGAAGGCGTTACTTGCCGGAGGGTGGCGATTCAGCCCTCAAAATGGTCTTAGCTTACAAACACATGAACAAAACGGTCTTCTCCTGACCACAGACATTGAAAGAGTCCTGTACACATCAGTGAATCCAACGGCAGGAGGATTACAGTCAATGGTAACGTGTGACGCAGCGCTCATTCTCTCTAAGGGACGGCAGGGGAGCAGGGTTACCTCTCCAGGCTTCCTGCAAGGGACAAGCGAGTCCGGGCAGGAGGGACAGAAGAGGTGCACAGAATTTGTTCATGATGCAGTCTTACACATCTAAATTAGATCTTCTAGCTGTTAGCAAAATTAGAAACGGATGTGAAGGCAGTTGCTAGAGTAAAATGATGCTCCTACTTTTTCAAGCATAGCAAACAGGATTAGTTACCTGTACTGCAATCAGAGAATGATGCCAGATTCTCTCTTTGAAGTTATTGATCACTGGAGGTGGTTGGAGTTTTTTAATGAACATAGCATGTAAACATTGGGAGGCTCTTTGTCTGCCAGTAAGCTAGTTTAATTGTTATACTCCCTATACAAGAGATGGAAGATGCACGTGCAACCTGCCCCATGGGCCAACAGAATCTTCCCCTGCCAGATTTTGGTGCATTTCTGTGATGAAGTTTCCTCTGCTGAGAGTGACCAGCATTCATCCCCAGTTCTCCCAATATAAATACTGTCCCAGAAACCCATTGCCTTGACCTGAGTTGTTTTCAATCAGGAAGGTGGCATTTTTGTCAGACAGGCGGGGATTAAGTCTAGCAGAAACTCATAGCTCAGTTTCTAAGCACCAAGTGTTTCTTTCAGGCAAGAAGGTAAGTGGTAAGCACTGAGATGCAACAGTTTCTATTTTTCTCCTCCCCATCGAGCAGCTAACTAGGAAGAGCATCTGTCTGAAATTTGGCACAATCACTGCTTCATCCTTAAAAGGCTTAATTATGGTGCTTGAATTACTGTAAATCTCTCTATTGATTGGGAATAAAAATGCCTCCCTCGGTCTCATCTAGTTCCTTCACACAATTATGCATAGCCTTCTCTTATCTTTAACAATATATAATTTCAGTGTGAAATTTCTGACACTCCGTCTAGTGTATCAGACAGCTGACAGACTGCCAAGCTTGTAAATTCTTCTGGCATTCATTGAGAGACGAGCATTGTAGCTATTTCGTAAGCAGTGCTTTGAATGTTCATGCTGCTACCTAACGTCAAGACAAGAAGGTGGTAATATTAAAAAGAGAGTGTTTTCCATCCTCTGCAAAGGCTATATTTTTTCCACAAGTACTAACTTTAACTAGGAACACAGGGATGACATAGATTAGGAAAAAAAATGGAGTAGAGAAGGAAGCATTTAGATGCCTGAGCACTTCATGTGCCTGCCTTCTTTCTCCTTTCCTTAGGCTGAAAAGCACTTCCCTTCCTGTCTAAGAGGTTATCCTAGACACAGTCAGATCATTACAGCTATTATTTTAGATTTAGACTCTCCAGTCTGACCCATTCCTCATCCCCAATCCAAGCCTTTCTTTTTTCATAAGTGTATGAACACTAAAAGTGCAGAACCTGATCTTTTTGTTCATATCCTGGCCCATGAGAAGCCCTTTCTTCCAATGACCTCAATTAATAGAGTCCGTCGGGTTTTTTTTCCTCCTTTTTTGTAGTTGTTATAAGTTTACAGGCTTGTGTGGTATTCTTGTTCATTGGGTTGGATCTTTTATTTTTGGTTTTTCATTTCTTTCAAGTATGCCCTGCGGGTCCATTATCAGCGATTAGCTATATACAGCTAGGCTTTGATCAGCACTTAACTCTACTGTTCCTTTGAGAGCACCAAAGCGTTTCATATTCTACATTAATTATAAAAGGAAGTATTTGTTTGTCTTCCTTAACAGGTGAAATGTAAGCACTGCTCATAAAATTTTCATGAAAGTGATAACTTAGGCCAGCATGACTAATACACCAGCAGTTCTTGTCTGGAGTCATAGTAAGACCTGGTGTTGGACAGACGTTGCTACCAGGAATTAAGAGACAGATGACTTTAGGTCTTGGATGGATGAGGGTGCTCTAATGTGCTGGAAATCAATTGGAAAATGGGCAGAGCAAACGTTTAAAATACTATTACTGAGACAGAACGTGCTGAAGTTCAAACTGCAGATAAACACAACCCAAAAGTGATCCTAAATGTCCGCGTCCTTTTAAAATAAGGAAGAAAATTCTGTAGTGTACAGGTAGCAGTTACTAAATTTAAAAAGTGTTTTGGTCTTGCCTTTCCGCTACTTTGTACAATGGCTTGTGTGCAAAAGAAAGTGTAAAAGTTACTGTTAGCGAAATACTGCTTCGTATTTCATCCAGGAATCCAGGAAAATGGGGGAGTTTAAGCTGCAGGGATGGGTCTCCCAGTAAAGCAGCCAGAGTTTTTCTGTCCCTTTGCTAGGAAGATTGCTTTTAAGACCGAAAGAAAGAATATTGTACTGCCCTCTCGGAGCAAGCCGTTCATAAAACTCCATTTCGTCCTCTGCTTAAGAGTATGGACAGCAAAGTTCGCCTGCGGAAGGAAATGAAAGGGCTGATAACACAGCCAATTCAGAAACAACTATCGTGACTCAATTGGGTTGTCGACTCTGGTGTCTAGTGGTGAGAATCTGCATTGTCCCAGTTCATTGACCGTGGAGCGTTCAGTGAATTTTCCCCCAACGCTGCCATTGTTCATTGTTGGCATTTCCATCGCTCGCTCCAAAATTCATGCTTTTTTTAACAGAAATATCCAACTACTCTTTCTTCTATAATCCCCACTCACTTTCCCACACTGTCCCAGGCGTTTGCATATAGAAGGGCTGTTCAGGGGACAATGTTTCTATTAAGCCATCATTTCAGAGGACTTTTTAATTTATACTCATTTCACACTGGAATAAAAAGACACAATTGGAGAGACTTCACACCAAAAATGTAAAAACACAGGTTTTGTGTTTTCCATCATCTCTGTGCATGTCTCTCTCTCTCGGCAGAACTCACCAGTAGCTGTCAGTAAAAACACTTGAGAGTCAGTGAAAAATCCTTAGGGGAAAAATAATGCAACCCTTCAAAATGTTTTCAATCTAACAGAACATACCTGACAAAACTTAGTTTAAAAAATTGGTCCAAATACAACTGTGGTAGAGGACCTTTTTATCATTTCTGAAGGGTTTTTTCTGATTTTGTTTCTTCCATATCCCTCCCAGCCAAGAAGGTTGCAAAGGATTGAAGAAATGAGTGGATTTTGAGCCAATGTTGAGAATCTCGTGTTCCAAATAATTTGCATTATTGGCGACAGAGAGAAGAAGATGCCATTTTTAGAGTAAAAAGCCCTAATTTTTCCTCTAAGCTGCATGTCTGGTCCGGTAGTTTCAGAATTGCTATGTGGGTGTACTTTTTCCAATCTCCTGTAACTCGCACCAAAGATATTATTAACTCTGTGACTGTGAAGACTCCTATTACCAAAAAGACAGAAGAATGGTTCATATTAGGCGTATACTTGTAACCCTCTAACACTACAGTTGCGGCATCACTAAAAATTTAGGGAGTAATGATTGACCCCATATAGCATGGTAGAAGAAAAATGACCTTTTACAAATGATAATGGTTAATAATCTCTTTTAAATATTTTGTGGTTGGGTAAGTTTGGGTTGGTTTTTTTTCAACTTGGAAGTGTTTAATATGAAAAATGACTTCAGGTAAATTCTCAGTTCTATACTTAAGCTGATATCAGTGGGACTTCAAGTAAACTCTGTTCGCAGAGTTCAATGTTAAATAGTTCTCCCTCAGAATCTGCTCTTAAATGCCTAGAAAAGCAGGAGTTGGGGGAGTTTTCTCCTTTCTCTGTTTTCTTCTTGGAGAAATAGAGAAAAAAATAGATGTATTAATTAAAAAAAAAAAAAGACAGGAACTTTCCGTACAAAATGTGCCCTGGCAGCATGAAAAGACATAGCATTTTTAGTAGATTTTTTTTCCTTCTTTTTCTGAATTGCTCTAGTTTACTTGTCACGGGAGCTCTTCACAGAGCCACGCTCAGGAGAGCGGTGGGTGGGATGGGCACGGGCAGTGGGATGAGCAAGAAAGGCCGACCGGAGTCTCTGGGCTGTGCTGTTCACCTTTGATGTAGGGCTGTGTAAGGGAGTTGTTTACTCCCGCTCCATCATTTCTGTGCACGTGTTTAGTTTCTCTTGTAATCGAGTCCCTTCAGGAAGGGGAACGCAACTGTGACTGCACATTAATTTCTACTATCAAGAGTCGTGCAATTAGTTTCTGTCCTTACAGTCTGTAATAAGGAGTGCTCTGTAATTTCAAACCGCAGCAGTGCAGTCTCACCTGACCGGCAGAGTTGACATAATTTGACAAAATGCAGCCAGAGAGAGAGCTTGCTTTTGTTTTCCTTTCTGTTACGGAATTCCATGGAGGAATGTATTACTGAATGGATCTAGTGTCCAACACTTTCTCAAAATCCTAAGGTGTCGGTGAATGTTTGCCGTCTTTGCAAGCTCAATTCTTGGATGCCTGGCTGCAAAATAGAATTAGGAAGAAGGAACGATAGTTCACATCTTTGCTTTTATTTTGTTCTCTCACTGTTCTATGTTTAATCAATGTCTTGATTGCTGGGGGGGTTATATTCCCGTTGCTTCTCTAGTTCATATTTCTGTGAAAACCAACCGGTCTTAGTAATGGGAGAATACCTCTCAAAATTGTGGACATCCATAAGGCTGAAAGGTCACAGCAGCGTTGCAGCACGTGTTGGTTCTAGGCTGAGCAAACTCAATTTCCAGCATATCACAGGTTTCATCCATCGTTTGTTTGAGACCTGTGATCACTCCCACCCTTCCTTTTTTGGAGCAAAATCTAAACTGTATCTTCCTTTGTAGTGCGGTGTATTTTAACTAAGACTCGCCCACTCAGTAAAAAAGTTCGGCGAAAAAAATTCCTTCCAACGGCTTAAATGTAACACTCCTGGTGGTGTATGTCAAAATGAGATTTGCCATTTACTTTGTACTTCTCAGTACTGGTCTCTAGCTGAAAAGTCTCCCCATTTGGTTTTGGTTTTCCCCTTGCCTTTACTGAACAGCCTTTTGCTCATTTTTCTGCCCACACCCACTTTCTGGACCATTTTTCTGCTTTAACAGGGTCATTTTGCATTTCAATTTTGTGAATTTGCAAAAGGCTTTTATGTGGGATCCATTGTAAAAACTCTCCCTCTGAAAATGGCAGATGCAAAATCACGCCTACGATAATGAAGCGAAATTATCATTCGCTCTGTTAAATCAACCACATCTGTCATCTTTAACATCTAATCTTAATTATGGTCTGTTTATCCAGTCACGTCTCCCCTTTCCATTCAGCGAGCGCTGCTGTATTGCAGCTGGCTGTGACAATGACCATGCTGAGCGTGCCGGATGATGGTGGGTCTCCTACTGCATTCTTGTGGTCATCTAAAATTTCATATGTCATTAAAATGATGGCCAAAACATGGATTTTGCCTGCAGTCGGTCTTTAATCACCCTTTTAGGTGCTGCAAAGTTCCTTTAACCCCATTTACCCTAAGACTAAGAAAGTTGAAAAGTGCAAAACTTAAGTTCGGACGCTGTAGATTTACTCTGCGGTTATTGAAACTACGGCCTTGTAAACGGCAACCCATGAAAGAAAGAGAAAGCAAAATCCTTTGAGTTAAGTTAGCTTCAGGATAATCGTGTTTGAAGCAAACCTGATGGCCTGCTGTGGGAAGACAGAGTGCAAAGAACAGCACCGCCCAGCGTGGATTCTGGAAGGGAACCAGATGAAATGGTGTTCATAAGCCACAGATGAGCTTAGCATTTCCCGGTACAGTTCAATCCGCCCCTACACTAGCTGTAGGTTTTAGGAAAATGTCTTCAGTGTGTCCTGACAGCAAACCGATGGCTCTGCGCCATAGCTGCGTGAGCAGAGGATTTCAGGGAAATGATAGCACGTCTCTTGGGCCAATATGTTACCATTTTCCAGGATAGATTAAAAGCTCTTTGCTCTGTTCTTCGTATTTTGATTCACACCAGTGAGACCCTGGCTGCTCAGAGAAACCTAGGGAAGATTCAGAAAAAGCTCCTAAGGTAAGGAAACCTTTCCAAGTACAGTCCCCAAACCAGATGCGCATCAGCTATTTGCAAGCAACCTTTGTAGCCCAGGTAATAAAGAAAAACTGAATAGCCCTATTCATGGCCTCGGCTAACGATGAGGTAGCACGGTATGTAGATCAAAACTCCTGCAGTGTCTTCCCCACACCCACCTTACGTTACATTCGCAACCCACTTGCTCTCCACAGGGGCTTTGCAGGGTGACTACATGGAGTAACTGCAGCTCCGCGGCACCTATTTCCTGCGGGCAAGTCATGATTTGAAGCTGTCGAGGTCCAAGTATCGGGCAGTGCGAAAAGGCTTGCTGAGGCATGGAGTTAGAATTAACGTCAGAGTGGTAATGGAAGAATCTGAACAGGAAAGAGGTGTTCCCAGCTGCGACAGAGAGATGAAGGCAAACACTTGTCTATCAGCAACTCACTATGTACTTCATCTGCATCTTATAGCCATGCAAACTGGTTATTATACCGCCATGATTTAGATTCCCGTGAAACACGAGAGTCACTAGGACCAATATTAATTTTATCTGACCAGTCATTTTAAAATGTTTTAGGAGTTACTCTTTACAACCTGTGAATGGCACTCTATAGTCTTCTGGGCTTTTATCAGAGCGTCAGTATTACTGTTGCCCCTTTATCAGCCTGCTCTAATGTGTTCTTTCCTCGTTTAGTTCCTGAATTTCAGCAGCGATGGAAGAAAGAATCTCATTAGTTGTCTTCTTGACAAAGTTGCTTAATATTGCTGAGAAACGTGACTGTAGTAAGGTCAGAGATGAATGACCACGTCTCTGAACGAGTCTGAACTGAATGCTATCTGAAATACCTGCCTGTTGGTGACAGTACTCTGTTGTTACGCTCACCTTAGTGAGGTGAAGTCAAGGAATGTGCCCTTGTACATTCTCTTCTGCCTAATGGCTGTGGCAGGAGTTACCCTTTTGCAGTTCTTAGCCCCCTGGTCTGTAGCTGTTTCTGATCATTTGAGAAACTACTGCTGTCCAGAAGAATTTCAAGGAAACTTCCACCTAAAAAAGAAGACAGTAATGAGTTCTTTTCTTCCTCTTCTATCCGCCTGTAGTAGTACATTCAGTAAAAAACTGGTATAGACACTTCTGCAGCAAAAGGTATTCTATAACCCCACGTTTGGCTGAGATTTTTAGATATAATTTTTCAGTCCAAAAAAATGCATAATATAAAAGCAGGTCTCCTGCTGACACATGAGTAACAGAACAGGAATTCCTGAATTACGGCGATAACATCTGCCAACACTGCTGTAGGTGTTTTAAAAAAAAGCTTCACGAGCATCTAAGCTCCTTTTTTTACTACAGCACTCCTGGTTCTCCAGCAGTTGCAGCAGGGCACAACTTACGCTATGTACAGTCCAATCTGGTGGTGAACTCTTGTTGAAAGAGGTTGTCCCCTGCCCCCAGACACATGTTCCTATTTCCTCTTTGTCAGAGATGAGAGTCTCAGGGTCACGTCTGCTTGTTGATCCAACGGACGTCTCTTCCTGAGTGTGTATGATGACTAGAAGCAATGGAAAGCAGCCTTGGACGAAGGCATCAGGGCCAGCCCTAGAAGCAGCTCCCAGACAAGATCAAGGATGTAGCGTCACATCATGCTTCACGTTCTTCATTATCCCATGGTGTACTTCACTGGCTGTTGAATATCATAAGCCATGGCCTTCCATTGGCCAGGAATCCCTTGTAGCATAGTCGTCGTGATGTGGCAGCTCGGGAGGCATCGTGCTGCCACGAGCAGCAGCCTTCCTCTTTCTCCACACTTCACTAGTGCCGTGGTCCTCGAAACAACCTTTTAAAAGAAGATAAACTATACTGTTCAGTTGTAAAGGAAGGGGGAACTGTGGCCGTTGCTGATTTTAAGATTTCTTGTGTGGGGACACAGGAGAGCAACTCCAAACCGAATGGCAAGTGGTAGGACTTGTTGACTGCCTGTGATGCTGCTTCTATGGCAAGGGGCCTCCGTTTGGGTTAGAACGGCGGAGAGCAATTTCCTTGCAATTTGGCAAATGGATGCTTTTCTACGTAGTGTTATTTGGCTTTAGGATCTTTTCTGGAGGTGCAGGGAGGGCGGGTTTAAAGTTAAGGTCTATTTTCCCACTGCCAGCCCTCCCCTTTCAGCGCTGCAAGGATAATATTATGGACTCGGTGCCAAAATATCTCTGTAGGAAACATTCATGGTCCTGCACAGTAAGGTTCTTCTTTGGAGCAAAATCCCCTGATACGGAATCAGGTATTTATTTATCTTTTACGTTTTTTAGCTTGGTTTGTTTCAGAGAGGTGCAGAAATGCTGTTTTCAGAAGCCAGAGCACCAACAAATGTCAAAGGCACAAGTGCTGCTGGCAAAAACTGCTGGCCAGGCCCCCTCCACCGAGCCCTGAGAAATGCTCTCTTGTCCGTCCCGCAGGCGACCAGCCAAAAACTAACTGCTCAACACGCAGCTGGTTCGACTCTCCCCCCGAGCAGGCACACAGAAGGCTACTCTAGCCCCAAACCTCTTTTCAGGCCACGTGGCGAGCTGAAGCCATTCATTCTTTTGTGCAGCTGCTTCGTGATACAAAAGGAACTTTGTTATGGATTTTACTCCATGCTAACAGAGAGCCAGTTGACTTCCCTTAGCCAGATTTTGGGTATAGTGAATGCATCGCTGGCCTGTAAAGCCAACTGACTACTTTAATACAATATCACCTAATCCATCAAGCAAGAAAAATACAGCTGGGTTTTAAATACTGACCTAAGAGGTAATTCATATCTTTGATTATTTTAACTCTCTCCAGTTAAATACTTTTAACAACATTTTCTCTGTTTCAAAATCAATGCCATAGTCCAGTGGCAAAGAAGGGAATGGTTGCAACCGCTCACCTAGCTCCTTGGGCTTGCTTAGTCACTGCAGTGTCTAGTTGCTATGTCTGCCTGTAAAGAAAATGTTGATGATGATAGGTTTAATTGATGAGTTTGCCTTTGAAAAGCCTCTGGGATGTTTTCTGGAGGTGAAAACCAAGACCGCCATCCAAATTCTGCTTTAAACCTGTACCGATTGCTTCATCCAGATCTACCGCAAGGAGGCTTTCCTTTGTAGGTGGCTGGTAGGTGAGCTGCGTTCCTTCTCCTCGCCTGGCTGCTGGAGGCTCTCCTCTCCCACTGGCTCTCCTGCCTGCCATGCCTCAGCTTCTCCAACTCACGGTCTTGCATCTTCGCTCCAAAGCACCTCTGGCAGCAGCTAAGCTGCCACATCGGGCTTTCTCCTAGAGCAGCAAAGGTGCTGGCGCGTGCTCCTTTGGGTAACTGCTCTACGGCTCTGACCAACGGAAGATGCGGCCCCTCGCTTAGCTTAGGCTGTGCGGCAGCAAAAGGGATGGCAGTTTTCCCTTCAAAGAGCTTGCAGTTGGACCCAGCGGGCCGTCACTAAAGCCCGGCAACTTCTGAAGCCTTTCATGGATAGCAGTGACAAAGGCAAAAATCTCTATAATGATATGTACGATCACATGCATTTGAAAGAAGAGGGTTTGTCTGGTTTTGTGCTAAAAAGAACCTTACTGAATTTATGTTAGTGGAGTAACAAAATTGCCCCCTGTATTAACAGCAATGTTTATTGCGAGTACCTCCTTTATTTCAATGTTATTTCTGTTAAGAGGAGGAAGCAAGAAGTTCTGAGAGATTAGATAATAGTGAAAGATTTTTTTCCTTCCTTCTTCTTTAGATAAATATCTAGGGATCACAATTTTCTTTAAATTGGATCTGAGGACGTTGGATGTATTTCTGAACTACTGTGTGACGTTTCACTGCTATTACAACATGAATCTTTAATTCCCTATTTACAGCCAGTGCTGATTTCCCATACAACGGTCAAGCTATAGGAGATGGAGTTAACAGAAACTCTGCCATTATCGGAGGTAGGAAGATCATCTACTTTTCTGAGATACTTTGCAGTATGACTGTGACGGCTGAATTGCGTTGGTAACATATTCAAGGTATTTGCTAAGAGCTGCCTATGTGGGAAAACTACACCTGAACGAAGTTAAACAGAAATTTGTGTAAGTCCATTCAGGCACTTTGTCCTAGCGGAATGGTTTGTTCTCGCTTAGTTTGTCCCCTCAGATTCAGTTTTAACCAAATCAAAATACTGGTATTCGTAATCCGCATATTAAGCATCCACGTGGGGAGCTACTTTGCAGTAGTTACTTATGTTAACAGAGTAATTAATTTCTATGAAATGGCAAGGACGCTTTTCCAGTTACACCGGATTCAACATGAATCTATGTCAAACACTATTTGCTCCACCCTTGGCAAAAATCCCTCATGATCCTGCCTTGGTTTTTAGGGGCCAAGTTCTGCGATAACCTATGTGCCGGAGAGTCCCATTCAGTGTGATAGGTGATGTTAAGTAATACCAGAAGTGGAATTTTGACTTAGCATTCCATTGAAGGTATTCTGGCCAGCTGCCTCCAGAAATAAGGATCCTGATTAATTTTATGCACACACGCAATTTTCTCTGCCCCGTCTCATAGTATGGAAGTGTTGCACCATAACTTTCCTGGGAGAACTTTGCCACTGCATCAAATTCTGAAGGCATATTAAAAAAAAAATTGTAAAGATCAGCCTAACAGCTTTCAGTCACTTCTAAACGCATATAAAATGACATACTGGTGGTGGGTTTGTCGTGTAAAGCAACACTGAGTATAGTAGTACATGGAGTCTAATGGAATTTCTTGTTTCTTTTCCTTGGCCCCCCTCGAGGGTTTGTGTTTCCATATCCAGATTTAGATTAGTTGCTTTCGTTTTGATTTGCTATGTTATCTTTTTATCACTACTTAAAACTTTTCCGTAATACTTTGAAAACTTAGAATACTAGAAGGATAGCATTGCATTCCTCAGAACAATTCCGGCCACACCTGAACGGCCTGGCTGTCCAAAGCATTAGTTAACAAAAGTGGCATGACATAATTCTGGCTGATTACAAGATTTTTTTAACCTGAGAATTTTGTAATAATGTCTTCATCCTGGAAGATCCTCATGCCTGGAGAGAAGAGCCAAAAAAGGAACAGTGCTATTTTAGCACGTAGTTACCTATGCCTAAGAGGGTAAGGTATACGAGACCTCTCCATAACAGGGCTGAACCCCAAACAAACCATTGCAGGGGAAGCAATTAAGGATAAGTCTGATGATAAAGCATCTGTAATTACGTGGAGCCAGTGCCTAGTGGGTGGAGTGAGCCAACAGTGAACCAAGCCAATTTTCAAGGACGTGTTGAGGGGCTATGGTAGATCTATACGGCCATTGACTGGAAAGCATATGTCAGTGACTCCATCCTCAAAGAGCTGTCCAGGCCGTGACACGTCACCGTTTCACCCCCGTACTTTGGGAGTGCTCGGCACCCTCTGCCTCATGGTCAGCAAAGCTCAGCTCTGTAAATAGGTATTAATGTTAAAGTTTACCTACGGGATGAAAGTCACTAGCGGACTCCACTTTGTATCTAGCTATATACAAATAGATATAGTATAAAACTATATATAAATATTAAAGTAGTGGAAACCAAGCAACTGTGGAGATGTTTAACTACCCAGGTAGCTTCGGCTCAGCTCGGAGGAGCTGTGGGATCCTTTCTTAGTGTCAAAATCTGGTGTTCTCCTCACTAGCGGCATCTTGTCTTTCCTCCCCTCTGTAGGCGTCATCGCAGTGGTGATCTTCACCATCCTCTGCACCTTGGTGTTCCTGATCCGCTACATGTTTCGCCACAAGGGAACCTACCACACCAACGAGGCCAAAGGGGCAGAGTCAGCCGAGAGCGCCGACGCCGCCATCATGAACAATGACCCCAACTTCACGGAGACCATCGACGAGAGCAAGAAGGAATGGCTTATCTAAGCCCGCGGGGATGGGGCCTGGGGTGGGATACGAGCTGGGCCAGGGTGGGACTGGGATGACTCTTGCAGTGGGGAGAGAACACTCTGCGTCGGACGCTTGAGCACATGTACGGTAAAAAGATCAGCACAACTGGAGGAGCAAGTGACAGGAAAATACCACTGAGACTGGAGGAAAAAAAAAGAATATCTCAAGCATTTAAGAAAAAATACTTTTTAATATTTATTTACAGCAAATTGCCCCTTCTGTATCCAAACAACTACAACAAAGAGCAGTTTTGCAGCTTCAGCGTCGGTTAAAATTTTCAGTAATACCTGTCTATTTCTGTGTGTGTTTAGAGGTATTCCGGATACCCGCGACCAGAAACGGGGCTGGTTTTTTACATTTTTTAAAAGCTGCTTAAAACGTGGGTAGTTCTGCCCTGAGAACAAGTGGCAGACC